>NW_028327175.1:5000000-7500000 GCF_987537825.1 Furipterus horrens | reverse complement strand
AAATTGCACTGAAAGCATTAGGTCCTATGAATTATCTGTCAAACGGTGGCCCAACCAGCAACTCGGGAGATTTTAGAAGACCTGCGCTCTCCTGAATAGGGGACTCACGTTCTCCCAAGACTGCCTATGACCTGCACTATGACTTTCACAACTAAATGGCTACCACTACTTAGGTGTAAAGCAGGAAATAATCAAAGGCTCCACTGAATATACGATCAATCTAGATTTTTCCCTCAGGCGCTGTGAGAAAAAGAAATCCATTTCCGCTTGACTTTCCCAGGTTCTCTGCTCAAATCAAGTTCAAACGCAATTCGTGGCCTGATAAGGACATCTACTCCACAAGCACTTATAAAGCGCCTACTATGTGCTGCACATCATCCCATGTGCTGAGGACACTGTGGCACCCAGAAACCGAAGCACTCTTGTCCTTCTGGCACCTACAGTCCAGCAGGAGAGAGAGAAATTTATTAAAAACAAACAAAATCGATCACATCAACTTTATTGGTGTTAAGAGAGAATCTGGCCTGGACTATAGCAATGTGTTTGATTTAGAATCTTACAGAAATTATGCAAACCCTTCAGTCCCAATGTCCCCTAATTGTAAAATTAGGAAGAGTCTCACTCAGAGGCAGACACCGTCCCCGTTCTCCCCCCCCACCCCCCATACAAGGCTCTGATTTCCATGAGGGTATAATTCAAATGTAAGGTGCAGACTTAGTCATAAAGACCCGGCCACAGCCCTGAGTGCAGACACGTCCTGGGAGTGATATGAGCTGCTGTCACGCCAGGAATACTGTGCACGGGGAATGACTAACCTTCGCCATCACCCCAGCTATACTAGCTGCTTTAAACTGTCAAAGGGAAACATCCCAAGTCCTCAGGAGCACGCAGGAGCTATTTCACCTCCTTGCCATGCCTGGCAGGTTGTTAATTTTATTTCCATTTAACAAAAAGCAATGCAGTCTGATCAAAGCAAAAGCCTTGCGCTTCTTTTGATGCTGACAGCAGGAGCCCTCTTTATTGTGGCACGGAAGAAAACCATTAAGAATCCACTTTCAATTAAAATAAGGTTATCTACGCTCCTAGAAAAATGGTGTTTAGAGCTCATAAAATGGCCCAGTCCTCAGGCTCATCATTTACTCCCAGCCAAGGTTTCAGAATAAGCCATAAACCCCGTGGGGAGAGAGCCTGTGAGCTCATCCAGCCTCCAGCTGGGCCTCCTGCTGGGCAGACTCTTCCTTCTGCTAATTTTCTAAGGGGGCAGAGGAAGAAAGCAAGCTTTGCAAATGCTAAACAAAGAGACCCTTCAGTACGTAAAGATTCAGACTGCCAGCAGGCAGACAATACTTTCGTTTTTTGTTTTTTTTTGCAGAGTGGAGTCTCAGGAGGATGAACACTTCTGTGTGGGATCCTGCACGGCTATCACCTCATCCTCATCCTCAGTACCCAAGAGCCCCGCACACGAGGCGCTGCCCTGCCTCTCTCCTCTTCCAGAAGGTTCCCATTTTCCAAGAAAGAGCTGCTGCTAAGCTTGTGCTGGGAGGAAATTTCACGTTTCTGTTTTCGCTTGAGACAAACATCTTAATGATAATCTAGATGTGTCCCTTGGCTTTCAGGGGTTCCCAACGTGGGCGCAGAGGGGAAGGTTTCTCTGAGGGAAAACGGTGTAAGAAAAATGGTCTTCGAAGGTGACAACCTGGGCACTGCTGGTCTCCATCACGTGCATATATTCCCTCATAGTGTCCCCCGGTGTCCGTTGAGCCGCTACTATGCGGCGGTTGCTGGGGTGGATTCAGGGATAAATCAGATATGGGTCTTGCCTCAATTATGGGATTCATTCCAGAATTACCTGAACTGCTACAAATAGAAATTGTTTAATCGCTCTGCATAGCTTTGCCTGGCAACATTAAAAAATGAAGATGTCCATGAAGCCTCCTGGCTCATGAACTCACTGCTGGCCTCTTTCTTGGCAGAGTCCAATTCCAACGGAGATATTCCACGGACTCTTATAAATTCATGAGGCTGAATAAAACCTGCTCTCCAAAGACTCATCCATGAAGTGAGTATTTACTGGGTTTTCATGGACTGCCTACCATGGAAACAGGGGCAGTTGAAGGGGCAAGAGCTTTAGAATCAGACTGAGCCGTAATGGAGTTACTAATAATGCATGACCCCAGGAAGGGTACTTAACCTCCCTGACACTTAACCTCCCTGACACTTAGTTTCCTCGTTGGAAATGGGGATAATGATGGTCCATATTTCACAGGGTTTTTGCCAGGATGAAACAAAACCATACATAGAGATGGTGTAACCTAGAGGTTAGGAGTGAGAGCTCTGGGGCAGACCGTCTGAATTCAGACCTTGGCCCTCTCAGTTACATGTGTTACTTTAGGAAGTCACTTTTCTAGCTTCAGTTTGCTCACTCGTGAAAAACGGCGAAGAGTAAATTAATGTGAAGATTAAGAGGAATAACATGCATATAAGATTTAACACACTACCCGGGAGAGAACGCAGTAAACCTTAGATGCTACTCCTTTTTTTGTGTTAAGGACTAACGTGCCCATCAAATAGTGCACAATAAATAGATGTTAGTCACCTTCATTTTCCCTGGTTTTAGGTTACTTTAAGGCAAGTCACTGAAAAGGTTGGTCTGTGGATCGATGCGCAGTGACTGCTGGGATGAGCTACTCAGACCTTCCCTTCCAGGTCAGGGGCCTTCATTCTCTGGCTGGCAGCTGGGTTTCTGTCCAGGAGCTGCCTTCAGCCAAAGAAAGCCACCTCACCCCAGGTCACACGTCTCCTCTGGAGAAAACCTGCGGCCAGTGACTGATCTTTGGAAGCAGTGTGTGACGCTCTGGAAGTCCTTCCCAGTCCCCGGCCTTCCTGTCGGCTTGGGTGGAATCTTTGCTGCGACTGCATCACAGCCCATGTCCCCACGCCCCTCGACCCAGTCCTGTTCTCTTCACTCCCCCATAGACAGTGGTCCCCAAGGAACTCAGGATAAAACTGCTGCACACAAGTCTGAGCACCTCAGAGTCTGCCTCTTGGGAAATGCTACCTCTAAGTTTATGATTTGATGGTAAGAAATTGCAGTCAGGAGATTCTCTCCTCCTCACTCCTTGCATGACCCCCAACCCCTGTCCATCAAACGTGGCCTTTGGCAACCTTAATGAGATAAAAAGGTTAAAGTCACGTTTTCCATTTCAAGAATGTAAAGCAGATCGTAGACTGGTTTGAGGTGGGTTTGTTGTTTTTAGGGTGGAGAGGGGAATCACCTGAAAAAAACTGCCCTGACATTGAATGCTATGCACTGTGCAGGCTCACAGGGGGACCTCTACCTCCTTGGCAAAGCAGAAAGCCGCCCAAAACCAGACTACTTAGAAATAGTGACCATATAGTCTTACCTTTGGTTTTCTGTTAGGATTTTCTGTTAGGATTTTCCTCTGTATACCATTAAGCTTTGAATCATATATCAGAAACTCAGAAAACCTACACCGACTTCTAAAGAAAACATGGTCACTCTTCTGGGAGACATTTCCAGGCCCAGCTGCCCAGCAGAAGCTGGGGGTATTTATTTTATTATCACAGCCTTTTGCATATAGTACTTTGTGCAATTTCACGTCTGTGACATATGCTTTCAAAGACAAGTGTGGCTATAGCATGCAAAGTAGACGTTCAGACTTCTAAAGCAGATGTTCCATTTCCAAAAAGCCGAAGTCAGATATGTCCCATTCCTTAGAGAAAATGCTAACAGGCAGAATAAACACAAAAGTTAATTTGATCTTGATATCCCAGATGCTAATATGGTCAGGTATGCATAATTACCAGGGGTGACTTCTTTGGCCTTTTCCCCTTTAATCAGTGACAACTGCAGGTGCAAAGGGTAGATGACTATGTCATCTGTTCTGTAAGATAACACTCATTAAGCTCTTGATTCTATAATTTCCTCCCGACAGCGGTCGTACAAAGTCAGAGTCTTTTATTAGTACCAAGAGTACAACATTTTAAGTCATTTAGGCTGAGAAGAGAGTTTTCTGTTGGGCTCTCTATTGGTTATATCTTTGGGAAATCATGGCACCTAACACTTGTGAACATTGTCCACTTTAGCATTCTCTGACAACATAGAAAATTCCTAGGAACTTAACATCATGCAGTAAATATTGCCGAACCATATACATGCTCTAGGCGTGTCTTGTCAATCCCTCCTCCCTCTTTTTTGTACCCGTCCTCCTTGCCGCTTCTACTGAAGTGTGAGAAGGTATCAAGTTTGAAACTGTCCTTAAGGTGTTTATAAACGGTGACCACATTTTATATAACAATGTTTCCTAAACTTGAGTTCCATGTAAAAATGTCTCATGAGATATTGAAAGATATTCTTAAGACAAATAAATATTCTTTTGGTCAAATACATGTAGGTAATGTTGAAGCCTCTCTGATGTTCACAATATATATAATAGCATATTAAGCATAGGATCATATTCAGGACATTGAGATGTTATTGAAATAAGTTAAGAACCTATTCCCAAACTTATCCGTTCTCAAGAACAGTCCCACAACCACCAACACATACACAGATGCACATACACACACTTTTTATTTCTTCCTACAGGCCACCAATAGACACCTAGTGGACCTAGTGTTCGACAGAACACTGTTCCGGAATTATTGTTGTAGAGTGTCCTTCTCAAGGGCTCAAGTCTGCCATATGTGTCAGGGACGCGAAGTTCTCACAGCCTCCTGAGTCAGACCCTCTTGTCTTTGAACCGCTCCCACTATTAGAAGGTTCTTTCTGACCATCCACTTGTCTCTTCCTCTTTCACATGATATTTTAAAAAATATTTGAAAACAATTGGGACTCTCCTACTCCACCATCTGTATCACCCCTTCTCCATCTGAAACATCCACTTCCTTTCCTTAGACAATTCAGTTTAGAACCTTCTTAGTGTTCCTGTCACGCTCCTCTAAACATTCCACTTTGTACTTCCTCCAAAAGGGATCCCTAAAAGTGAGCGCAATATTCTAACTTGGGCGTAGAGTATAACAGAGAACCTCCACCCTCACTCTGAGCACTGTTGTCCTTATTAGGGTCCACGATCATTTTGATTAGTTCTCTATTGTTACCTACAAGGCCATGCCATTGTCCCATTTTCCCTGGAATTGTTTCACAGCTCCTCCCATGGGGGCAGGAAGGTATTAGGCAGTAGCCATGAAAGCAGATCAGATCTGCTCTCAAAGAGCCAACACATTCTTCTTCCTCTTCAGCTCAGGGAATCTTCTCTCTGCTGCCCAAGAAGGTATAAAGCAAGCAGGAGACGGGGCCATGGCGGCACAGTGCTCAGGAGCGGTCTGAGGCTGGGAGTGGCTGGGGGTTGGAAAGTGGTAGCAGAGGAGAATCATGAAGCGTGGCTCCTTTAAAAGGCAGTAGAACATGCTATTGTCAGGGGATGGTAGAGCTATGTTTTTTTCAAACCATGTAATCACATATGCATGTGAAGAGTTGGCCAGGCACATAGTCTGCCTACCTGATTGAGTCTGCACTTCGCATGGTTCGGCAAGGTGACATAATGACAATAATGCTGTCCTTCCTCAGGGCTGGTGCTCAGTCTAGCTTTAATTAAGTCATTATGAACTAGCTATGGAGTCTAAGAGCTATTGCACATGGAATGGGTTGTATCGAAGAGGAGTATTATTAGCAACCGTGTCTGGTTGCATTTTAGGGAAGCGTTTGAGAATGTGCTCCTGAAAGAACCCTTGCTACACATTTTCCATTTATTCGTTTTTACTGAATTTATTGGAGCGACGTTGGTTAACGTAATGATACAAGTTTCAAGTGTACAACTCTGTAATAAATGTCACCTGTATACTGCACCACGTGTTCACCACACAAAGCCTCCTTCTGTCACCATTTACCCCCCTTTGCCCTCTTCTACCTCTCCCACCATCTCTTCTCTCTGGTTGTCACCACACTATTGCCTGTGTCTGGGTTTTGGGGGTTTGGTTTTTTCTTTCTGTTTTTTGCTTAATACCTTCACCCAGCCCCTTGGCATTAATCTATAATGCTATAAAAGTGCTCTCCTCACCAAAAAAGGGGGTAAAGTAAAATGTTTCCTTATGACAGACCAGTACTGGGTTATCTCAGGGGAGGTCTGCAAGCTTAAGTCTTTAGAAGTTAGTATAAGTAAAACTGATTCAGGCTGGAATAGAAGAGAAGACACTTGCATAGAGAAGGCCAGAGGAGGAGCCTTCTGGTGGGGCCGTGAAGAGTTAAAAATTCAGAAAAGAGGTTCTGCGGTGTGTGTATGTGTGTGTGTGTGTGTGTGTGTGTGTGTGTGTGTGTGTGTTCTGGAATCCTAATGAACTTCCAAAGTTCCATAGTCAGACCTATAAATGCATTAACTGCCTGATTTTATATATGGATGTTGCTCTCCCGGGTCCTTCCATCTGCAGCACCCTGTGAGATAATGAAGAAGCAGTTTCATTCAGGGTTTGAGGTGACCAGTGTGTGCCACAATCTGCCTTCTATCAGTGCATTTGCCTTGAAGTGCATTTTGAACTTGACTGCACACAGTATCTCTGAAAAGCAGGTAACATGATACTGTGAAAGTAAATAAGTAATCCACTCAAACCTCAAAACTATCCTAGAGGCAACAAACTTTATTTTATATGTAATTGACACCATATATTTCCTAAACAGAAGTTGTAAAATGATGTAAATGCCAGAGGTTCTCGGTTTCTCTGCTCTAGACTATAAGTACAATTATAGAAATACCATCTATTCTTCACCATTGTTGACGGGCAAACTCCCTTGCACAAAAGCCAAGTTCGGATTTGAAAAGGGATCCACAAAGAGAAGTCGGTGGTGGACAAGACAGCAGCACTGGTGATGGGAGTGCTCTCTGGACTGCAGGGAGCACTGTTCCCAGGAGAGACGATGCGGAGGAAGAGTCTTTTGCACAGATGTCAGAGGTTCTGACGGGGAACTGTCTCAGAGGGACAGCGCTATTCTCAAGTACTTTACAACGAAAAGATGAAATCACTAGGAAGGAACTTGCTGCTCATTTTCTCAGGAACCCGTATCCCATTGGAAGTCATTAAGTAGAAATCATTTGAAAAGATCTTCCAATGTGTGGCTTTCTCAGCTACTAAGAAGAGAACGTATTTTACAGCAAGTCTTATTCCTGGTATTCAGTTTCATTTTAGGGGGTAAAAAGGATTTGATACCAAACGAACAAAAATTGTAATATTCTTCTAAAGGAAGGTATTTTAAATAAGTGTAAACGATGTTGCTGCTAAAATGCTATGTTACTGTTACTGTTGAGAAATAAAGGGAAGTACACGTGCTAATATACTTTTCATAGCTGCTTTTTGCTGTTATATCTGGTGGGATTGACTGGACAACCAAATCGGTAAGATCGACTTGAGAACTGTGAGTTTTTGACTCTCCACCCGGCTCCGCTACTCACAGCCAATCCACAGAGGACAACACCATCCATATCACATTTCTTCACCGTTCCATTCATGTCCAGAATGAGCAGCTTCCTTCCTGACTATAAAAAGTCACTCTTGAAACTGCTGTGACCCTATTTGAACCATGTCTGCCAGTCACCAACTCCGTGCAAAGTGCAGGATGAAAAGACATCACTCCCACTCAGGGTTAGCAGGAAGCGCAGGTGTAATCAGGACTGTAAACACCCTCAAAAATTGCAAAGTGCCCTACCAATATAAGTCGGTAAATAAGTTAGTGGGATTATGTAAACCGGAAGTCCTCCTGGCTCTCAGCTGAACTTCTCTCTGGTAAGTGGGTTGGACCGCCATTGGGTTTCCCATGTTTATGCACCCAACCTGCCTTGACTATGCGTGGCTCCTCTTATTCTCAGGCTATAAAGGGGGTGGAGAAACAGTCAAAGTCATGGCAGAAAAGAACTTCTATCCCTGTTTCTTCTTATATTTCTTAGAGTCTCCCACACATTACTAATCTCAACGAACCTGAATCTAAAATGAGTGGAAGCCATCCGGTTACTATGTACCTATGGGTTATAAACGGAGGTGCCAGTACTGCTTGGGACCAAACAGCTCGCCGGGGTTGCAAAGAAGCTGATTTTAGCCCTGTTTTCTTGATCGAGACAAGTCCACAGCCCTCTCTCCTTGGAGTTTCCACCATCCACAAGAGGCTTTCTTCCAATCACGGTGATAACTGATTCTTGATTATGGGGCTGAGGTCTGGTGAGCCCTTGACATCTCATCTATCTATAATAATAAACCGGAGTAGCCAGAACGGGATCTGCCCATTTTGGAAATGAGCACAGCAGTGTGCGGACATGCTTTTGAGAGCCCTGCCCCCGACAGGTTATTCCGCATCTTCTCTAATGAATGGAGCCATGGTAACAGCAGCTCAAGCAGAGTATCCTGTGCTGGCATCCTTCCGGTGAGGGATGCCAGAGCTGTTCTTTGATCCTGTTAAACCAAACACTATCGCATGTTAGGCACAGCACTAGGCAATGGAGCACAGTCCTGGGTGCTCAAGAGAGAGCTCAGAAGAGTATGTGAAAATGAGACCTTAACGCTTCCAGTTTAAACCAAAAAACCTACACATGTACTCAGGAAACGACCTTAGTTTGACCGTGTGTGTAGCAGTTAGATGTTATTGACTCTGTCCACTAAACTCTGTCGATGGTACAGAAAGTTCGGGCCCCGAAGAGCAGGAGCCAAAAGACTGTTTCATGATTATGATAATGTTCATAAACTACGTCTTACTGAACATATAAAAATAACATGTCCAGAATGCTTCGTGAATTTAACATGAATATTCTATTATCAGTTTCAACATCTCATTCTCTATCGTCGTCGTCGTCGGCAGCCGTCCGTCTTGAGAGACGATGGTGTAGCTTCTTAAGAGTCTATCTGCACTGCCGAGAATGGCTGTGCAGTCCGACTCGGGAGTGACACGGTATCTGTCTCCTCCCGTGTTGAATCGACATCTTGCGATGACGCTGGAGTGTCCTCTCCAGTGGAGCTGAAGCTACAGAGCCTGGGCGGGGTGATATGGAGGGTCTGCTGTTGCCCATGCAGCAGACCCCCCCTCTCTTTGCAGCTGAAGGGTCCAAGGGAAAGACGGAGTCAATACAGCTTGGCTTCAGGTGCGCCGCAAGAGTTGCCGGTGTTGACTACAACGTCAAACCGCCTTAGGGACTCCGGCTCCGGATTTTCTGTCGGGGTTTACTCCCTTAGCCTTTCCCCTGAAGAGGTATGCCGCAAGGCAGCGGAGGTTTTTTGGAGTCAGAGTTTTCCTTCTCTGATGTGCCCTGACTGGAAGATCGAACCAGCGACACTTAGCTCGCAGGCCGACGCTCAATCCACTGAGCCAGACCAGCCAGGGCATCATTCTCTATATTGACTTAATATATCAACAGCCAAAAGCCACTGTTGCAGGAACAGAAGCAAAACCTGCAAGTGTGGCATGAAAATCAGTGTAAGTCACCAGAAGAAAGGAGATGATTGGTTTAAAAATTCAAATATATAAGATTTCATAATGTACTTATTTTATTTATTTCAGTAAGCTAAAATCCTTGCTTCAGATATAGAAAAACGTGAGCAACGGTGTCTCCTTTTTTCCCCCACTTTATCTAAGAATTATAATTTGTGGCCAAAAGTAAGAGTAATAGTGGTTGGCTGGATGGGTCTGGGAAGTCTGCATGTTCTCAAAGCTGAAAAACTAGCAGCTTCAAAAATTTATACTTTCCTGAATGTAAGTACAGAGTGAGGATAGATTTTCTCTTCATCAGAAGCATGTAAAAGTTAAGTGATAATGAACTCATTACCTTCCTCACACCTGTACTCTCCCAGCCTCTCCAACTTCATACAAGCTTTAGAATCCTCAGGCCCAGGTAGCTCTACCTTTCCTGCCAGGGGTCCTTACCTACTTACTGGTCTTCTAAGGGTATGGGTATGTGGGGACCACTGCATACACCAAGGGGATATAGGAAAATTGACCTAAAACTATTAAGAGCATGTTTTCCCCTCCAAATAGAGAGAGTATCCTTCATTAAACAATCTGAATATTTGTGTTTACTTAAAATCTAATTGTTTTGGCTCAAAAGTTTTTACATAAATAGAAAAAGAAATAGAGCCCAAACAAAATATTTCCAAGTATCCAATGAATATTTTGAAAATAAATGATTAGACAAAAGGAAAATTAACTTTGTTTATATGCAAAGTAAGTGCCTTCCTTTGGGCTGAAATAAGAGGTCAATTCAGTTCTAGAGTCATAATTTCTGATCCCAGTGAGTAGTTTCGTGTTTGTTGAATCTCAAAGCTCACTAAACTCAGTGTGTGCCTACATTCTGAACACTGGATTTCAATAATTTAAAACCATAACACATGTCTAGACTAAGAATATTTTTAGGCACAATGAAAATCCAATATGTTTAAACCTGGAGAAAATAAAGAATGGCATCAGCTAATAGTAAATCCTGACATTTTTCTGATCTTAATGAAAATGTTTTTCAACATCAAGTTACAGTCATATTTAAACATGTACCCCTAAATCCCTTGCCCTGGCTGGTTTAGCTCAGTGGATTGAGCGTTGGCCTGCGAGCTAAGTGTCGCTGGTTCGATCTTCCAGTCAGGGTACATCAGAGAAGGAAAACTCTGACTCCAAAAACCTCCGCTGCCTTGCGGCATACCTCTTCAGGGGAAAGGCTAAGGGAGTAAACCCCGACAGAAAATCCGGAGCCGGAGTCCCTAAGGCGGTTTGACGTTGTAGTCAACACCGGCAACTCCTGCGGCGCACCTGAACCCAAGCTGTATCGACTCCGTCTTTCCCTTGGACCCTTCAGCTGCGAAGAGAGGGGGGGTCTGCTGCATGGGCAACAGCAGACCCTCCATATTACCCTGCCCAGGCTCTGTAGCTTCAGCGTCATCGCAAGATGTCGATTCAACACGGGAGGAGACAGATACCATGTCACTCCCGAGTCGGACTGCACAGCCATTCTTGGCGGTGCAGATAGACTCTGAAGAAGCTACACCATCGTCTCTCGAGACGGACGGCTGCCGACGACGACGACCCCTAAATCCCAAGCAAATATTTGCAATACACAAGGCAAACATTTTCATGAATGGTGTTATTCACTTGCTTAAGCTGAACTAGATGGCTCATTTGTTTGAAAAGAGAATTTCTTCTTTACACCTTAGGCATCTACTTCAATTTTAGATAACTAACAAAAACTATTGCTTTTCTACCATTTTGTATTCGCTCTAAGTCTTAAACGGCATCCATGATGCTCCATTTGCCATACAATGTTATCTTGGACTGAAGAAACAATCTTTCTAAATCGACGTTCTGAATTAATGGACATGTTTAAAAGGAATGACTTCAGATTGAATTCTAAAACATGAATAATAAATTGATCATAAAGGCCAAGCATTAAGCTGGCATTTAGAATCATCTCCATGAACACAGGATGGCAGAAGGCAAGCAATAGTCTCTCTAAAAGTTTATTGATATATTTGACCAAAAGAATAAGTGCCAAATCAACCATCCAGAATTGCAACTTATTTTTAGAAAGAGTAGATTCCATAATTAAGGCATCAGATTTCTTCAGCTCTTATTCAAATAATAGGTAGGATTCCTTATATTTGCTTCAGTTTCCTTTCCCATGGTGAAATGAAAATATGAACTTCAAGTGATCAATTAAAGAAATACTTGAATCTAAAATCAAAAGTCTATTTCCATTTTGCCACTGAAGGAAATAGTTATTTTTGTTATAAGTTTTATACTCAGTGTAGCTCCCAATAATTTTCTCTTATAATTTGATTTTATTAATTTGCCTGGGAATTATTCTAGATGAGAATTATATAAATGCAACCGATGCCTGTGGGTCACATGAATTAATAGCAGGTCATTTATGTAAAAGAAATTAGCATTGATTACTAAAACTTAAACTTCTTAAGTCCTATTAGAAAAAATTCAGCTCAAATCTGCAACCTATGTTGGCCATCATATAGGATAAGTCTCCTAATTTATGCAGAGTAAGCCACATTTTAAAAACTATAATTTTCTTTTACTTCATATGATTAAAAATTATAATTGTGTTGAATTAAACTAAATATTCATTAATTCATTCATTCATTTGATTCAAAACATATCTATTGCCCACCTAAACTAGGCTCTAGGTCCTGGGGAATTAATGGTGAATTAAATCATCTCCTGCTCTCACATGGCTCACAACTTAGTGATGTGTATGTGCAGGAATTAACAAGGTAATCATAAAAATAAGTGTAATGACAAACTGGTGAGAGATATGAAAGGAAACTAAATCATTCTATAGAAGTATATAATGACCCAGTCAAGGTAGCCAGGATACTGATGTGGGAAATTTCTTTTTAGAAGTTCCCATAGTAATTGATGAAGTAAATCAACATTAGATTGGTCTCAGAATGAAATGACCTCTGCAGACGTGGGTTTTCTTTGAGATTTTCCAAATTATAACTTGGTTAAATTTGATCAGACAAGACAAAAGAATTTGCCAGCAAGAATGAAGCTTAGACACCAAGTAGTCCAACCCTGTCATTGGACAGACGTGGAAACTGAGCAGGAGGAGGGGTGAGCAGTCTGCCCTCGCGCGCCGCTCTGGCCCAGGGGCAGAGATGAAACGGCAGCCCTGTTATGCTAAAATCCTGGCCAGGGGGCCTGGCTCTCACCCATGCCCCTCTGCGCCAGCTTCACCTGATGTTAATCACTCTGTTACTCTAGGGAATGAAAATATTCATGAACTAACTTCTGCGTTCTGAGCACAATCTGTCATTCAGCTCAAGCCACTAGCGAAAGAGAAAATAGTGATGCATACAACCAAACACCATGTTTCATTATTTTTCCCAAATCGTATGTGCATACTGAACATATATTTATATATATATATATATATAGTCACTAAATTTCATAATTTTTAAAATTCTTTTGTTTAAGTCAAAATTGCCATTAACTCATGGCCAACTCCATATTAAATTTTTGCTCTGTCCTCATAGGATTTTACCCAAATGAAAGATTTTCTAATGTCTCTATTTTTTTCAGAGAAGTCCTAAGTCTACGGAAAAATTACACAGGAAGTACAGAGTCCCCACAAGCACTCGTTCCCACCTCCCCATATCCAGTTGCTGTTATTATTAACATCTTAAATGAGTGTGGTGCATTTGTTACCATCGGTGAACCGATATTGATACGGTATCATGAACTGAAGTCCATAGTTTACATTAAGACTAATTCTTTGCGTTGCACAATCTCATGGGTCATGACTAACCTGTAATGTCCTGAACCCCCCGTTACAAGGTCATGGCTTTACTGTTCTGTGCCCCACCTGTTCAACCCACATTTCTTTCCCCTAGACCCTTGCAACCACCGATCTTTTATGGTCCCTGTAGTTCTGTGTGTGTCTGTGTGGTAGAATATGCATAACATAACACTTACAATTTTAATCATGTTAAGTCTATGGTTCAGTGGACATTAATACATTTACACTGTAGTGCAATCAACACTATTATCTAACTGTCTATAATTTTGCCTTTCCCAGAATGTCACGTTGTTGAAACTATACAATACGAAGGCTTCTCAGACTGACCTCTTTCACTAATAAATATGCATTTATGTTTCCTCTCTTTTTATCTCTGAATAATATACCCTTGTTTCGATGTATCATAGTTTGTATTTCCACTCACCTACTGAAGGACCTTTTGGTCGCTGCCAAGTTTTGCCCATTACGAATAAAGCTGCTATAAATATCCATATGCAGATTTTTGTGTGAACATGTTTTCAATCCATTTAGAGAAATATTTAGGCGTGAGATCGATGGATCATACGTTAAGACAAAGCTTAGCTTTGTAAGAAACTGCCGAACTTCCTTTCAAAATGGCTGTTCCATTTTCCATCCCCACCAGGAAAGAAGGGGAGTCCCCGTTGCTCCATGTTCAATGGGAGGTTTGGGGGTGTTATTATTTGGGTTTTAGTCATTCTTATAGGTGTGCAATGGTATCTCATTGCATTGTTGAATGGATATTTTAGAACTTTGCAAATTAAAATACTGAAGAGATGCCTCAGCACAGAGAAAATTAAAAAAAAAAGTTTTACCTATTAAAATGATCTCTGTCCATTATGAGCAAATCTTGCCCCCAGTACAGCTAGTCTGCTCTGAATATTTGAGCTTTTCACTCCAAGGCCAAAGCATTGATCTCTGGACTCTTAGAGCACCTGTTCATACTTCTATTGCTTACACATCACACCACACTGTAACAATTTCTTGCTCTGCCAGCCTTTGTCAGTGGCCTTCAAGGCCCTAAAGGCAGGAAGCCTGACGAGGCGGGCCCTGCATGTCGGGGCCAAGTACAGGGCCTGTGCGGCAGTGATCACATGATCGGCCTCAAGTGGTTCCTGATTATAACAGACATTAGTGAAGCCCAGACGAGACCAGCTCAGACTCATCCTGGCCTCCAGCTTCACTGTCTTCTCTCTGACCGCCTTGCCCTGAGTTGCGGCTGTCCCCGGCTTTCCCTGGTCTAGCATCAGATCAACTGGAGTGTCAGCAGGTAGGGACAAGAAAAAAAAAACCACTGAGAGAGAAAACCAAATAATCCGCAAACCAGTGACTATCCACAGAAAATGCAAGTGGCTGGCTGATCACCCTGCTTCCCCACCTGCCCAGATCCCGAGGACACAGCCTCCGTCACAGGCGTCGCTCTCTGAGGCCGCTGGGTGACCCTTCCAGTACCGCTCGGGGCTCCTGGGAAGCGGAGGAGAATGGGCGCTGTGGGGTGTTTCAGACACGTTCTCCGGCAGCTCTGCTGGGGACTTGGAGCGACAGATACTGTCCCCCAATGGCTGTTTAACGCTTCATGGGGTTCTCTCTTGCAAAGTGCTTCTCGCTTTGTGGGGTAAATTAATAGTATCAGCCTAATTTCCTAAACGAGTTAAGGGAGCCGCTGTGGTGGGTGCTATTGTTCCACACAAAGGCCTGACTACTTGTGTGACATTACGGTCTAACCAGGGTACCAAATGGACCCCCGCGTCCCATCATCTTAAATACACACAGGAGGATGAAAAAGAAGGAACCACAGAATAACAGAGGAACTTGGGGTTTTGTGTCTTTACATCTGATGTCACAAGAATGAGAGCAGGATTTTGAGCTGGCGGGAGAAACAGTAGTGGGGAAACCCCAGCCATTCCTGGAAATCTTTTGGGATGTCAGGATTTATCACTCGAGTTTAACTAATGAGTCAACCAGACAAAGCGGCTTTTACAAATATAACGACAACGGTTCTAGCAACTTTGAAACAGATTTTTTTCCCCCCAGAAATGCCATAACCCTCATATAAAATGACAACTTACCAACAGAGCGAATTACTGGGGTTTTGGGGTTGGCTTTGTGTTAGATCCCCGGAGCATCGGGCCAGAGGTAATGGTGGATACATTAGGCCCTTGTCTGTCTCTAAAACGCAGGCTCACTAAGTAAAAAGGCATTGGGAGAGATGAAGACCTGTCGGTGATCCATGAGTGCTTGGCAAAGAAGAAGGGAGAGGCTGAAACTGCCAAAGAGTGAGAACAAGCCCCCACCGGCAGAGAAAGTACAGAAATCCTGAGCTCTGGGAAGCCTGCCAACATTAATGAAAAGCGGGGGGTTTAACAAGGTCAAGTAATAATCACACATCTCAGTACTAATTATCCAGTAACTTTAAAACAAATAATGCAAAATCTCTAGATGATTGTTATATAATTTGCTAATCTTTCCAATGATTTATTTTAAATATCCATCAACAGATAATGGCTATTAGTGCAAAAATATGAGAAAGATTCTACACACCTATACGTTACCAGTTCTGCATAGGCAAGGTGAAGACCCATAGGTCTATCTAGGCGTTAAGTGTGCCCAGAACATTGTTCTCATGGTTGTTCTTTTGTTTCCAAATCAAGATTTCTTTTTTTAAAGGATGGCTGGGCTCATTAGAGGCTGTTAAGATACTAAACATGACATTAGGAACAGGGGAGCAATCAGGAGTTCCGCATGCTATGTCTGGGTGAAAACTGTCATTTTGATCATCAAACAGCTTCTATGAAGGACTGTCATCCTCAGGGAAATAACTCGTCCCCAATTCAGAGATGTTAAAGTATTCTTGTTGAGAAAAGTGAACAGAGCCTTTACCCTTTTGTTACACTCAACTCTGCCAGAGTGTGTTAAAAGGACCTTATCCCCAAGAAATCAACATTTCCTTACATGGTGCGACTCGGGCATATCCTGAATCATAGGAGTGAGAGGCTGCGGAAGGAAGTGGAGGTGAGGATGGTCCAAAGCATCCCACACCTTTCCTACATATAAAAGTCCAAGGGTTGCCCTGGCTGCTGTGGCTCAGTGGATTGAGCGTCGGTCTGTGAACCAAGTGTCGCTGGTTCGATTCCCAGTCAGGGCACATGATCAGGTTGCACACCAGGTCCCAAGTTGGGGTCGCATGAGAGGCAACCACACACTGATGTTTCTCTCCCTTTCTCCTTTCCACTCTCTCTAAAAAAACAGATAGATAGATAGATAAATAAATAAGTAAATAAATAAATAAGGCCAAAGGTTTAAAGCAGTGTTTCTTGTACTTTGGAGATCAAGATGACACTTTGAAATGCCAGAAGTGTCTGCTACACGCTTGAGAAGATTAAAAGACTCAAAAAAGCATGAAGCAGGTGAGTCATTATTACAGCCCCGGAACATGTATCCCGGGGTCTATGCATCACCCTACGGTTATGAAGCACGGGTCCCCTGGTTGTCTTTAGCACTGTGCTTCCTCTGTGTACTGCCCCGGCTACACCCGTATACTCTGGGCAGAGGTCTGGATGACCCAGGAAACATGCAGGTTTTGCCCTGTTCTTTGTTCTGTGTACCAACAACTGGTTACCAGTCCCAAAGAACTGATTTCTGCCAAGAACTGACATCCAACTCTCCCCCGTATTGCCCAACGTAACGTATTCGGCTGAGCTGACATCGACGCAATGGCGGAGGCTGATGAAGACCCAGGCAGACAGCCAGTACCAGAAGCCCTCACTGTCCTCGCTGTCACAAGTTGCCACTTCCATACATTTTTAAGGAGTCCCACAGAGAACATTTTTAATGTCAAGAGGCCAAGGAGCTGGGGAAGCCAAACCATTCTCCTTTGAGCTAAATAGCCACTGTCTTCTCTCATTCATGAAGTAGACACCACATGCCACCTGCTTTTTTATGTTCACAACAAAGTCTACATTCTGCTCATTGATCACACTTTGACAGCTCATGTTTGCAACATGCTGGTTGAGTGCCCTTGCTTTAAAAGGTTCAAGGTCATGTCCACAGTGAGGATCCTAGAAATGATTGGGCAGGAAACATCCTAAACCTGGCCTGGGTTCTCCGCTCCCACCGTAGGAGCCCAATACTCACATTCTTTTAGTTTCTTCTCTGTTTGTTCATTGAAAATGAAGGAGGTGTGTTTGATTTCAGCCAGATCTACAGCAGATCTCATAAGGGATGCACTGGGAGAGCGATGTTTGCCACCGTTCCCACCACCTGACCCCACATCCACTGCACACCCCATTTCTTTTGGGGACTCTCTTCACTGACTCCTTCCCTTTATTATTCCTTTATTTCCACCTGAAGCTTAAGTAAGGGAATTAATTAATATTAGGCCCTATCTCCGTTATACAGTGGATACTATGAATTTTCATGGGAGTCCATCTCTCATCTTAGGGCCCAGATATACATCCCATTAGAAATACTGTGGAGGCAATGGAGAACTGGGTAACTAAGTAAAAATTTCACCTTTCTTAAACCATGCTTAAAGGAACGCAATAAAGCTTATCTGAGCATGTAACATAAATCAGAAAAATCAGGTGCACAATCTGTCCAAAGACAAGGTCAAGAACATTTTCCTGGATATTTGTAAAGTAGAGCAATTGGAGACAATACTATTTTCCCCAGAAAACTGCCTCTTATAGTCTGATAAATGTGTTACACAAACAACTCCCAATCCCTTATGTGTTCCTTGAATTCCTTGTCCGACCTTCTTTGTTTTTGAGTTTTGGAACTTGGGACTGGGAACTAGTTTGACAACGTCATGCCTTCACCAGCACCTTGAAACAAAAAGCTGTGCAAAGAACTGATTTCTGCTCTTACAGCGGGCAGAATCCACCCAGCCATCCTTGTTGCAAGGACTGGAAGCACTATCAAAGAAATCCCAAAGCCTCAGAGCAGGATGCTTTTTGTGGGGGGTGGGGGGGTCAAATTTGCTCTAATCTTTGGATTGCTAGGATTTTTAAGAAAATAACAATATCAGCCAATTCCCTGATGACTAGGTCCCTATGGCATGTGCTCACATGGGCCCCCACGCCTTCCCACTTAGCATTCCTTCCGGCTTGCCACTTCGCACCACTGAGACTTGGTTAGTGTAACACTAGGATTTATTCTCACTGAAGTGTGAGCTACAGACCAGTAGGGTCCCTGTTTCCTTTGACCTGTCATTGTTCCCCCAGAACCCGGCAGGAGGCCTAGGCAGAGGGTGGATTTCCGAGTACATGAGGGAAGGGAGGCTCTCACACAGCTTCATACCTGGGCTCCCAGAACAGAAGCAGGTCAAATGTAACCTCGGTGATGCGAGGACACCGAGTAGAAAGGTGTTGCTGGACTCCGAGCCCAAGAGCCTGCTTTGAGGACCAACTCGGCTAAATGTCTCTTTGTCTTGCAGCCCTGAGCTTTCATAGATTTCAGGTGAAGTTGCTATAAGGCGAGCAGTTAAGATCTCTTCCAGTTTCCAGTTTCCGGGTCCTCACTGCCGCGGTGTAATAAACGTTTCTTCATGCATTCAACGAATACGTGATGTTGATGTGACCACTGGCCATGTCACTCAGAGGATCAAGTAGATCTTGGTCTCTCGATGTTGAGTCTATATAATTTTTCAATTAAATTATATCACTCATGTGCCTTGCTTCACGTTGCTTCTTTGAAATGTGAAAATATGCTTTTTGTTTTTTTTGTTTTTTTTTTGAGGGAACGTGTTAAATAAATGCGATATCCTGGCATGGTGGATATTACGTTTCATGGTGACTAGTACATTTCAGAACCCAGTCATTTTTACCTAGTTTATCTGCTGCAACATTATGTCACGTAGGCTTAATGAGGCCAGAAAGAGCCTGTTCCCAAGAATGGCCAGGTTCTGAGAATTTTAACCAATGAAGTTGGAAGATGATAAAACTACCTTGACATGTATGTATTTAAAATTATAAAATAATTAAAAGATAAAATATAAAAATTATAAAATAAAATAAAAGGCTTAGCACACAAAGGATGCACCCCATTATCTGACCTCTTGGCTATTTTCTCTGGCTCTTTCCTACATGAGTTCAGGTTCAAGACCCATTCAAGACCTTGTCCATCTTGAACATGAACATTCTTGCCTATTCTACACCTCCTACGATTTGTATTAATATTCCTTCTGCCTCAAAAGTTCTTACTCTTCAGACTCACCTGGCAAATGTTCACTCATTATCTTCTAAGATCAAAAAATCACCTTCTCTGTGAAGTTCTCCTTGAAACCTTGGATTTCATGAGGGCAGAGATAGCATCTTATTTAACATAAAGAAAATATTTTATTTCTTTTTAGAGAGAGGGGAGGGAGAAAGAGAGGGAGAGAAACATCAATGTGAGAGAGATACATTGATCAGTTGCCTCTCACATGCCCCCAACTGGGAATCTGGCCTACAACCCAGGCATGTGCCCTGACCAGGAATTAAACTGGCAACGCTTCAGTCTGCAGGCTGGCACTCAATCCACTGAACCACACCAGCCAGGGCTTATTTAACTTTAAATGAACAACATCTAGCAAGTGCTGGCAAAATCAGGTGCTTGAGATATAAATACATGATAATTAGCCTAGTGTTAAATCTCTACCTGTTTTTTCTTAGTGTACTTGGTTAGAATAAAGGTAGCAACCTATTATACAAACCACACTTCTCTACTTAGAATTCTGAACTTGCATGTCCCAAGTTTTTGAGACTTAGCTGTCTTTGAGTTAGTCAAGCAAAAAACAATCATACATCTGAACAATTCGTGACAGCTGAAAAGTGCTTTTTTAAGAGAGCTTAAAATAAGACAAATGTTTTCTTAACAAGTCGTTCTTCTGGAGCTTTAAGATTTTTTTTAAGTTTCAGGTAATGTTCTAAACGAGTTCTACATAATTTGGAAGTCCCATTTTGTCATCACTAGCTACAGAATACTTCCAGAGTCGAACTTATCTGTAGGAGAATCCTCTTGATAAAAAATTTAAAGAACAATAAAATAATGAAGATTTTCTCATATGGCACAGACAGTGAACATCATGCAAAGAAGTTTTACTAGAGGGGTTGACTAGGTCTCGTGACACAGTGAATTCTTGGTTCGCTAAATCACAGCATCCTGGAAACGTCTGTCAGAACCAGTATTTTGAAGACTCACCTTTTAAGATAAAAAGCCAAACACAAGAAAATGAATTCATATTAGGAGTCCGGATGTACGACTGGCATTTTATTTATTCAAAAATATTTATTGAGCACCTACTATGTGTCACACACTGTTCTAGGCACTCAGGACACAGAAGTGGGCAGAAGAGACAAAAACCCATGCCTCTGTGGAGTTTCAATATTATCTGAAGGGAGACATAGTGGGTAAATATTAGGTAAGATATAGAGTTATACTGTGCTATGAACCGTTCACCAGGTGAGCAATGGTTCAGGATTCTTCTGCTTCTTGCTCTGTTCTGGTTGGAGACTTAGGAGCAAAGGGATTGGTGCAGACATTTTTCCTCTAGGCTCCTAGCTCTCTATCGTGAGTATTTGTGGCTCTGGATGATCCATTAATTGTCTCCTCCTTCCCCAGAATCTGAACTTTGCCACATTATAACTTCATCCTTATAACCTCAGTGCTAGGACATGAGCCCCTTCTACTTGAAGTCTCCTCCTTTGGCCTCTGGAAGCCATGCCCCTTGAGGTCTTTTCTTCCAACCTCTGGTCCTTCCTCAGTTTCTTTGCAACCACTGTTTTTGTGCCCAAACCTGAAGTGTTTGTGGTTTTCAGAGTTCTGTCCAGTTCTTTTTAGATTTTTATCCCCTGTCTCAACAATTTCATTATTCCCATAGCGTTGCTTCCAATCTGTCTGATGGTAACATCTCTAGATACTTCTGCAGCCCAGATCACTCTCTAGAGCATGAGACCCTGTGATCCAGGCTGCCTTTAGGTCAGCTGATGTGGACGCCCTGCAGACCTCTCAAAGTCCACACAGCTAAAGCAACGATCATTGTCCCTCCCTTCACCTATTCTATAGCCAATGTTTCTGACCTCACAGATGGCCAAGCCAGCAAACCGTGTTTTTATTTTGACTCCCCAAACTCTTTCCCTCCTCTCTTCTTATGACAAGTCTATTGTCCAGCTCCTGTAGAGTCTTCCTTGCTAACACTTTTTGAATCTCTGTCCACCTCTTCTCTGTTATTCCCTACAGTCATCAGATTAGTTTAGTCCGTGATCTCAGGTATATAAATTAGTACTACCTATTACTTACCTAGATTCTGGGGAGTAAAAACAGACCAAGTCCCTGTGCTATTGGGAGTTTGGTCTGGTAACTTCTCTCTGGTCTCCTGGCTTCTAGTATTGTCCAACTCAAATCCATTCCCTCTACTGTAGAGAGAGTGATTCGTCTAAATCCAATTCTGATCATATTACTTCCCTGCATAAAACTCTTTAATTAGTTCTCAAGAAAACCCTCAAAATTCTTAGCAGGAAATACAAGGGAGCCCCTTCACAATGAGCACTGTTTTTCTTTCTCTAGACTGATCTCTTGCTCTAATCCCAAACACTATTTTACAACATATAGAATCCCTTGTGATTTCCCCAATGCCATGGGCATTTTCTCTTTCCTCCAGAAATGTTCAGTTAATGTATCTAAAGTAAAAGCTCCCAACAGAATATAGACAGACACACAGCAAGATTCTGATACCCCAGCTGCATCCATATTTGCTCCAAGGCAAACCTCACGGTGCTATCATCTCTTTCCTCCCCAGGCACTGGCCTGGCACCAAGCATCCATCTACTAACACTGTATAAGCAGGCAGCCTCTTAGATATAGAAAATGCCCTTAAGAGTTCTAGGTATCACAATTCCTGACCCAACATTTGATTATATGATGTAAATAATTCTTCTGTCTTTGGAGAACATCTTTTAAAATTTACAGAGCTACAAAGAGCCATATATCACCTACAGCAATACCTTTCAGGCCAGAACAGGGATGACTCACTCTTGAACATTTCAGCTTGCATAATTCTCTTTCCAGGCAGCATGGCACTTGTCTGCAGTAATAACATCACATCCGACATCAACCGCCATGCTTCTACTTCAGCCCAAAGTCCCACCTTACTCTGAAATCTTAACAGAGTCATGCCATGGGCGGTTGGTGTCCATTTATACTTCCTCCAAACTCTTTCCCTGCCTCTCCTGCAGAGGATGTCAATCTGAGCTAGCGATTTTTCTATAATTGCTTTGAGACATGTTATATGTAATGGAAATGGGCACCTTTAAGTTGTTTTTATTCGCCAAGTGATGATGTCTTCTTCCCCATCCCCAACTGAGTCAACAGAATAGATTGCATGTAAGACATGGAGAGTGGGCATGGGGGAGTGTGGGTCAAGGTTACGTTTGGGTTGGGACAAGTGAGGATTATATCAGGAGGAAAAGAAAATCACGTCTACTCAACATACATCAAGACTTATATTTCTTCCCACTTAGTGTGCCCTTTTCCTTTGGTCATCAGTTTCCTTTGGCTTTAATTTTAACTTATATGAAATGATTGTCGGCAAAACCAGGCTATTTACCTTTACTATCCAATCACTTCTCCCTCAGAAAATACTGAGAACCCTGATGCTCCTGAGAAATTTACTACAGTGATGAACATTACTAACCAGAGATAGCTTTGTGTTAGTAGAGAGAAAACTGGACATGATTATTGGAGTTTGATCTAGGTAAAAATTAGCAAGTGATTTTGGGCAAGTCACTTCAGGAGTGTGGATATAAGAGCATGGGCATCAGAGCTTGCTGACACTCTATTATTATCAACTCACTTTTGGGTCCCTCTTTTCCATTGTTCTCTCATTAACACAGATGTAAGCAAATTGTTACTGCCAGTATCCATAATTCCTAAATTATGTTGATCCCTGATTTTGAAAATGAAAATGGCCTCTCATTTTAATTCAGTTTACATTTAACCCAGTTTACAGAGTACCATGTCTGGCCAACCCTTCCTGCTATTAATGTATTCTGAAACATAGGATAGAACCCTTCCTTTCTCCCCTCCTGTCTCTCTGCTGATGGGGCCAAAGTGGGAAAGATTCAGGGGGCCGTGCCCATCTGGAGGGTCACATGTTGTTATCACGAGCTACATGGCAAACAGAAAGGGCCACATGGGGGTGTGGAAATCTGTATCCTAGGGGCCCACTGTTAGCTCCTGAAATTAGCTGCACAATTACCCCGGTCTCCATGAGTTGTCAACAAGGGTGACAAATATTCTAGGAGCTACTTAATGAACCATTTTCAGTTTTACTATAACAGCCATGTGTGTGCAGACACGCATGACCTCACATTGAACTGGACATATGTTTATTTGCAACAGAATCTACTGGGTTGCTTGATGTATTTAAATAAGGGAAATGTGATTAATGACAACAACATGCCCTTTTCAGAACAGTGCCTTGTCATTCTCATCCAGGTAGCCCAACCTGTCAATGGATTCCTGAGTGACAGGTATTTAAACTATTTGTTAATTGGGCCTAGTCTTTGTCCCTTGGGATATACCAATATAGATGTCAGAAAAATACTAGAGATTGAATCTTAGAAAACAACCTTATGAATCAGAAAATTGTTATTGTCATAACTTAAGGTGGCATTAGCCAATTATGATTTTGTCAGATAGTAATTCATTTCTTAAAATATGCCAGATTTGATTTCCACTTGTAATATGCAACTCATTTTTCTTTTATTATCTTCTATGGTATCTGACTCCCAAAACTGCTCAGTAAATACTTAATAGCTATTAAAAACCATTTTAGGGCATACAAAACTGAAGAACTAGTGGTCCTTGTTTTTAAGGAACTCATAGTATAAGTAAATCAGTGGTTTTCAAACCTGACCCAACACCAAAATAACAATGGGATCCAGAAATGGGGCTTGAACACATGTAGATTGTGAAGTCCCACTGGTAATTCTGATGCACAGAATCATGGTAACCAATTTAAACTTAGTTCTAAAAATGATTACAATAAAATAAAAATGATAATAAACACAAGAGAAACCTGTAATATTAGTGTTAGAGAAAAACAAAACCCCAAGGTATCTGTTGCAAGATGGCCACATAACTTTTGGCAATTAGTGTGCCTACATCTATTGAAAAATCCAAATCATAATAATAGGCTTTATTACAATAAGGTTCTATTTAAAGCGAACTTAATTGGTCTCAGTAATGAAAGTTCTTCCTAGGAAATTAGGTTCTCAAAGAGGATTATTTACTCTTTTAATTTAGCAGAGTACTATTGAGTGTCCTTACGAAACTATTACTGTTAATAGTAATAATTAAAGTCCACATTTATTGATCACTCACTATGGACCAAAAACTGAGCTAAATGTGCTATTATCACATGCATACTTCACAAGAGCCCAATAAGAGTATTTTTATTCCCATTTTACAGAGGAAGAACTGAGGCTCAGGGAGTTTAAGGAACTTGCCTAAGATCACACCATGGCAGGTGGCAGAGGTCAGGACAAGCCAGCTCTTTGTCCACAGTGAATGTCTGAACTACTTAAACTATACTGGAAACATGAACAAGATGCCTGCTGGAATGAATAAGAGACTCCACCTCACTCACGCCCCGGATGGAGACAAAATAAAGGGATTAAGAACTGAATGGCTAGCCAACTTGGCCATTTGGCTGGAAGCCCCATCTCAGCACTAGCAGTTAATTTGAGCTCTACGGTTCACTACAATTTTGTTTAAAAGATCAACATGATACAAAAGTAATATAGTTAAAATGGCTATTTCACTTAATTGACTGTTTTAATCTTAAACTACTTATCACAATTATAATATACAAACTTATGAATCACCGGTGCTCTCAGAGCTGAAAATTAGAAGCTAGAGATGGAAGTGAGAGCTGTTTGGTCGAGCCACTAAACAGAACACCACATGTATTTTTATGTTAGCATGTTCGTTAGTGCTCTGGCCAAAGGAGATCATCCCAGAATTGGATTGCCTTTTTCCTCTACTGCTCAGACATTGGGAATTAAAATATTTTGGTGAAGAATCAGTGACACTTTTTGGAAACCATTTTCAAATGTTGGGGTAAGCTACTCTTCCGACAGAATTTAACGTTGTTTGCCATTTGAAATCCCTGAATTGAGAAGTAGATATAAACATTTTCTTTTCTTCCATTTTGCAACTATTATTAAATACGTGATGCTTTCATATTACTGCTTTGGGTTAGTTATGAAAAAATCAGAAGTTAATCATAGACAATTTAAAAGGTAAAAAAAAGACACAGGCTCTGACATCAGACCTGTTTGAATCCCAGCTCCAGAAGCCATACAAGCTGTGTAAGTCCGAGTGAATGGGTTTACTTTGCTAAGCTTCATTTTCTTCCACATATAAAGAGGACGTGAAACTATCCCATCATTCAGTTGTTACAAGGTCTAAAATGAGAACATATGTATGAGTCTACTATAGCCACTCAAAATCTATTATTTTTCATTCCAATCCCTTCATCTTATAGTTGTGAATGTTGAGGTCAGAAAAAGACATCTTGAAAGTCATACAACTATGAACCTAGGATTATGGATGTTACTTGTACTTTTAAAAAACAATGCATTAATTTAACTAATAAAGGAGTAATGATTTAAGTTTTAAATATCAACATTCTATTTCACTTTCTACTCCTTGTCAGTTTTGTAGGATACCACAAGTTCTGGTCCACTAAGGCTACAGATAGCTCATTATAACCCTGCATGGTCCAGGAAGGAAATTGGATAATTCATGTGGTTTATGATTCTTTAATAATGAACTACCAGTAACAGGTCAGGTCTCTCTATAGTTGGTGTTCAGGAGCATCCAGTTGGGCATTTCTTCCTGTTTTGGTAATGATTCAAAGGAAACTAATGGCTAGACTTTAAACACCACATGATTAGATTTCCATGACAAAATGTTGTAATACATGTGCACTTAGAAATTGCCACTGTTGCCACAGACTCAGATTATTGATGCTAGAAGAGGGGACAAAAGTTAGTCAATACTTTCGCTTTACAAGATCGGGAAACTGAAGGCAGATAAAATGAAGTGATTTCCTCCAGCTTATGCAGTTAGGAAGTGGCGGTGCTTGGCTGAGAAATCAGGTCGATACCTGCTTCTGATCCATCTTAGCACATACCACACTCTGCTGAAATAAACCGTTCATGAGCATGTCTCTCCCCTAGAAAGCAATCACCTTGAGGAGGACCAGGGACTGTGTCTTAGTCATTTTGAAGTCCAGGTGATTAGCAAAGACACGTGAAATTTCTGTAAATATCTATTGTTTAAGTAATACAAATAATAATAAGTGTATTTAAAGAAAGAGTTGTTTCAAGAATCAGGAATATTATCTTATTCTCTGACTCTAAAGTAGTGGGGTGTTCCTCTTAGAACAAACACCCCGAGACTTAAAAGCTGAAAGTGAGCTACCATTCAGAGCGGCAGCCTGTGGAGGTGACTGTGCACTTATCTCATCAATGGCAGGATGACTCAGCTTTCTTTGTGTGGCTTCTCGATTGAAATTGCCTTCAGAGTATGTTCCTGGGGCATGTAAGAAAAATCGACCTCATGATTGTTCCACGTAGATTTTGACTCCAAACAGCATTTATCAGCTTAGTTCACCGCCTAATTTACTAAATTTGGCTCTGAATGAGTGTGGATTGTTCAAAATCCAATTCATCTTGAAAGGATAAAAATTTAGCCCCCAGGAAAACTATTCTAAAATTGCTTCGGCATCACTTGGATGGATAAATAAATCCCCAAGATGACTGATCTAAAGGCAACAGACACTGGAATGTATACATTTGGGCATATTTATTTAAACAACAATGACAAAAAAGCTATATGACTAAATACTTTATTTCCTTAATCCCCGGGCAGTTGGTGTGATCTGCTTAACAAGAAAAATATTAAGATCCAGGAAAACTGAGTCACTGAATCTTTTGTGCAGTGGCAACTCTAGGCTAGTGGTTTTCAATCAGGGGGAATTTTTATCTCTCTCTCACACACACACACACCCAGGGGGTGACCATCTGGCAAAATCTGGAGACACTTTTGACTGTCACGCCTTGGGGCAGGAGGACATGCTACTGGAATCCTGTGGTAGAGGCCAGGGATGATGCTAAACACCCTGCAATGCACAGGACAGCTCCCAGAACAAAGAATTATCTTGTCCAAAATGTCGGTCATTCTGAGGTTAAGAAACTGAGTTCTAGGTTGAGCATCCTGACTCCCCATCTCTTTAGGGGCCCTCGCTAGTGTCACTGTGACTATCCCGATGTCCTCATGTTTCCAAAAGTAAAAGTATCTACATGTGTTTTTCTTTGGGAATGAAAGAGTACATTTTTCCATGTTATTTTGCTGCTTGAATAAACTCCCTTTGCCTTAGGCTCCTTGACCAAAGGATATTAAATTGTCACAGAGGTTGCCTGGAAATGCAGTTGGCATCTGAAAAACCTGCTTGGCAGGAAAATGAAAGCAACTTACAATGTGTGTGCTCCTCAGGGCGATGTGCTATCCGCATCCCATATTACTACATCTCGGAGACAGCTGGGGCGAGAAGAGCAGGGACTTCCTGCGCTGCTGTGTTGGCATGTCGCTATACACTTGCGCCTCCTCACTACCAAACTAGGAAGACAGGAAACAGCCGTGCCAAGGCCAGCTGCACTTTTCTAAGGGTTGCTTCTCTGAGTCTTTCTGAAGTTCCCAAGGTGGCTCCTTTGCTGTGAAGTTCATTCAACAAAGGAAGGAAGTCACTTCATTTGATACGTACTTTTGATAATAGAGGATTAGAATTGGGCATATACACTGCGCAGGACAGAATGTCCAGCCTGAAAGCACGTGTTTCCACGTCAAAATTTTGAAATAAAATATGTAACATACAGTTCTCCGATTTTCTCAGAACTTGCTGAATTTTGTGGTCAAAGGAGGACCCTTTCACATAATGGTTTTGCTAACGCCGATAAGCACACCGAATGTTGAATGTTGGTGGCTGGTCTGTCAAACCCCATGGAATTCTTACTTGTTGGTAGAGTCTGCACCTTACTGCTTGGAAATGTTCCCAAAACTAAGCATAATTTTCCACCTCAGACAAGATGCTTTGTGTCATTTCCAATGCTCGGTGGTTGGACAGCCCCCAAAGTAGATCACATCAGAGCGGAGACAGTAGGTGTGCTCTGGACATTTGAGCCCAACATTACACTGTGATGGGGAAAGAAAGGCCAGCAAAGGTTAATATGGCATTGTTCTGAGAGGTTGGAGAAGTCACTTTTGTCATCTTTCCTTCCTTTGAGACACTATATTAAACCTACAGGTCAGTAAGTTACCACTCAGTTGCAAATACTGTCTTGGAGCATTCCTACTTGTCTCATGTAACTCTCACGTTCCAAAGAGATCACCCAGAAACCCCAGGACAAGCGTCAGGAGTCAAGATCTTGTAAGACACTACACCGTGCCTCTCCTGTCCCCACTCAAAGCCCACAGCACGGTCCTGACACATTCTCATTGCTGATAGATTCTTATGCTGGGACCCTGGGGAAAACTACTTTGGAAAACTTCGACAAAGAGAAATTAAAATTCTCTGAAGTCATAAAGTAAGTAACATCCTAGATGCCAAGTGGGTTATATTCCTTTCTTCCCTTCTCCACCCCGCCACATCTAAGTTCTGTCTGAATTTTAATCAAGAATTATGGAAGGACAAAAGCCTCAAAATATTCCAGACAGAAATCATGCAACATGGGGAAAGGGAAAAAAAAAAAAAAATTTCCACAACTACAACAGCCACAGAAAATAGCCTCAAGAAAAACACTAAAGAAAATGTGAGGTCTGAAAAAAGCAAAAAGAATATAAATACATGAAACGAGGTCCAAAGTACCACATTGGGTCTATGAGCACTTTTTCCTCTGCCCCCACCATTGGAAGATAAGGACACAAGGCTTGTGAAACTCTTCTTTCCTCATGAGCAGAAGTAAAACCATGTACTCTCCTAGGTGTTGAGAGAAGACAAGGTTTCCACTTATTTTCATTACTTCTTCCACCCCTTTCAACACACACACACATACCCATACACATAGGCACATACACATTCTCAATGGAAAGCAGGCTACCTAGCTACCGGTAGTGGGAGCAGAACCTGGTGGATCATTTAAGTGGCCTTTATAAGCACAGCCCATGTCACAGAGGCCTCAAAATGTCCCTGCTCATTGTTCATGGCACCACGGAGCCTCTCAGATGCAACAGTGCTTGGCCATGACCCGTCTGGGCACCGCCTGAACTCACAGGTGAAGTGTAAGTGCACACGGCAATGAGCTACGTGTTAATGCAAAGGTGTGACCATCTCGTCCTGTCATAAAAGTCCATTTAGAAATGCACATGGCAGCCCTCTCTGCCTGTGAATGACAATGAGTCAAGTTCATTCAATGACCCTTTCGTTGCTAACCAGTAAATGTAAAACTGAGACCAGAATAAACCTATGTTTCCAGGCATTTTTTTTTTTTTTTTTAGCAATAGATGAGCAAGTCTCCCCCGAATCCACAAATCCACACATGGTCTCTGTTAACAGACTGAACTTAGGTTGAAGTATGCACTTGGCCAAATTTCTCTACAATCGATTCAAAATATTATCACGAGTATTTTATTTGGCAAAACAGGCACTATAAATTAAACCCGTCAAAAATGAATGCCAACAATCTGAAAGATGTATTGCCATGAGTAATTTTCTGCAGCATTATTGTGTTATTTATTTTCACGACCAGTTCACTTTTGAACCTGAGCTAAATCATACTGGTAACAGCTTCTCTGTTCAGCATTCAGATAAGTAGCAGCTACATGGTGTATCCGCTCAGTTTTCTGCGGGCCAAATCTCACGTACATTTCCAAAGGGCAGCCTGTGCTCTTTGCATTCACTAATGATATCACACATTCTGGTCTCCCTGCCACATCCACTCCGTCAAGATAGGATGTCACAGTTCAACAGACAGCTCAGAAGCTGCTTTTCTTTTAACAGCTGAGGCCACAGGAAAATAAGTGATGAGGCAGTGAGAGGAAGGGATATTTTTAAGTGAAAATTCAAGCTATATTTGTGATCTCTGCAAATAAAAGCCAATGATGGCAAGCAAGTCTCTGGCTATTCCTAATTATTTTTTTTTTGTACTTTAAAGTTAGTTAATTAGTGAAAGGCTACAATCCCAGACAATAGAGCAAGGGCCAGAAGGCCTGTGCTCTCCACCATGAAGCCACATATTAGTGTCTACAGGCGATGCACGTAGTATTTCCTTCTGAAATCCTCCAAGGCCAGATAGTCTGAGAAAATGTCATACTTCCAGCTTTCCTCATCGTTGTTGTTTTATTGAAAATATGGAAGAAGAGATTTTATCACCTGAATGTGATATATCACAGACAGCAGTGCGAGGGGCGGAGGAGGCTGGGCACGGGTGGAAGGCGGTACAGGGGGATAAATGATAACAGAAGAAAGTACAATAGAAAAAGCTGAACTCTCATTGTCAGGAGTGGTGTAAGTCCGTTCTTGAAGATTTTTGTTACAAGTTTGTTAGGTGGGGGGGCACTTAAAGCAACCCCTTGCCCTTCGTCGTTTGACAGAGAGGATTGGGCTTATATCCCCTCACTTACACAAGCATTTATACCTGTCAGCATCACCCTCGGTAAGCGATAGGTCAGTCATCCAAAACTGTCAACCAAGTACACCCAACACAAATGAGCATTCAGGGGCGCCTGTTCACACGAGGTCAAGAGAAAATGCCTCCCCCCAACACAAAGGGCAAGAAAACCCTTCAGGTGAAAACAGGGCTTCCTTCTGCTGCTCTGGGCCCTGAACGAGCTCTGAAACTTCAGGAAGGGCACCGGGATGTTCACGAGTGTTAGAGAACAAACAATTCCCTTCCTGAGGCGCTGTGTTCTCACATCCCCATGGAGTCTTTACACTTGTTCATCACGTCCGACCCTTGCCCAGTGAGATAGGAAGAAACTTAAGATCCCAGAGGGAAAAAGTGTGACGCTAATTATCAGTATGGCTCCATCTGAAGTTTACACTTTCAGCAGCCAAGCCCCGGGCTGGGGGCTCACCTGCTCTTTGATTTGCCTCATTATCCCAACAGTCTGAGCTTGTGTGTGGGCACAACCTTGACTGTCTCAATGAGAAAAAGGACCACAAAGAGAGAGCACATGGAAAGTTCCATTCACACCAGAGGGCTTCAAACCGAAAGGAACTAAGTGATATTTCTTCCTTCGCGTTGCACTGAAAGGGGGAAGAGAAGTTAAGAAGCAACCCCTGACCTCTGGACGCGAGTCTGACACTCACAAATAGGCCATGTTCCTCTCCTGTTGGGAATAAACAGTTTCCCAGAATACCTATGAGGTTACTCAAGATCAAGGGAAAGTGAGATTGAAAAAAGAATCCTTTGTAATTTTTGTCTACACACAAAAACAAGACCACCCACAAAATAGCGAACACATACCTGTCTAGACTGAAATGAATGACTGAGACTCCTTTGCCAATTACAGTTTATCCTCTCTCACCACTGACAGACCCGACGACAGAATTGCCCTTGCTTCCTGACAGCATCCAATCTAGAGAACCTCTGCTTCCTTCAGCCGCGCCCTCATCACCCACCTAAGCCCTACTTCTGCGAGAGGTTCTTTCCATCACCTGCTCCCTGGGGGTCTGGTGGTTCCCATGGTCTGGTTTCTTCCCTGCTGCAACAAGTAGCAAACAGCGTGTTTAATTACGTGTTTGTGTCTGGTGGTCTGGCAGTCACAGGACGCTTATGCCTTCTGTCCTCACAGGGGAAGGTAAGAAGGTCTCCCCAGAGTGGAGCCGCTCCTCCTTGGATGAACGAACGGCCTTGCTCTCCACTCCAAGGAGCCCTGCCTGCGCAGCGCAGATGGGTGAGGGGCCTGAGATCTGTCCAGGCCCGGCCCGTCTGTTTTACTTCCAGACCCAGACACCTCTTACCTGCTCATCTACTGACAAGTCATGTTTCGGTTCATTTCCAATCCCAAACAAGACGCCCTGTCCCCTCATTTGCTGGCTGATGTCCCCAGTCTGTTGTACCATGACCTGATGGACTAAACATCACTGCTGCATGAACTCTCCATCTCTGTTCCCTCTGACCGCCCTCCCTCTCCAACCAACCCACCTGCTCTCAGCTTTCGGTCAGCGCCAGCTACAGACTAGGCTAGTTTCTTTTCAGATATTAAATTCAATCTGCCCAGTAAATTCTGTGTAAGAAAACTGAGCCCTGGCTGCTGTGGCTCAGTGGATTGAGCGTCGGCCTTCGGGCCAAGTGTCGCTGGTTCGATTCCCAGTCGGGGCACATGACTAGGTTGCACGTCAGGTCCCCAGTTGGGGGCGTGAGTGAGAGGCAACCACACAGTGATGTTTCTCTCCCTCTCTTTCTCCTTTCCCCTCTCTCTAAAAATAAATGAATAAACAAATAAATGAATATAAAAAAAAAAGAAAATTGACATCCAGAGAGAGTCACTAAAATGGGTGAACTCTATCCTATGCCATGCTTTTAGAAAAATCTATTCTCTCTCTCTCTCTCTCTCTCTCTCTCTCTCTCTCTCTCTCTCTCTCTCACACACACACACACACACACACACTCACAAAGCACTGCATGGGTATCTGACTTCCCCACAGCTTCCAACTCTCCCCAGTCTTCACCCCTCCCGATACAGACAATATAATGTACCCGCCTGGATTTGCCCTTGATCTTACATCAGCAGAATGCAGGAGAGAGGGAGCGCTTGTATGTGCACTACTGTTTCAAAGATTCTTGGGCCCAAAGTGATTAGAACAGAGTGAGTTACAGACAGCCCTCCCTCCTGCCATACCTCAGCAGGGCCCAAGCTGAACCCGGTCCTCTGTCACATGGCCTCATGCTTGGAAGCTGCTATCGAATCTTCTTTGTTACTGTTGGAAATCTGGCCTGGGAGAGCAGTTGAGTTGCAAAGTGCTGTGATGTTAATTGGCTCTGGAGGAAGATACTGAGGCTGGAAGTGACTAAGGCTTCTCCCATGGGAATGTGCTTCAGAGCTCAGGGAAACAGAACACCCCTCCCAGCAGCCTTTGCCTTTACTTTTGCAGCACAACAAGCCTAGGACCCAGCTACATAAAATGGGAGGGAAGACGCATGGGGCAGAACGGCTGAGGACCATTCTTTGGAAATCAGTCATGAGTGGATCTGCCTTGGCGATAGAACAAGCAAACGTGAACTTAAATCTGGCAGGGCCTGTGCGTGGAAGAGTCATAGCTCAGATTAAGAAAAAAATGTAAGGAAACAGATTTAAGGGGCAGGTAGGGGACTGGTAAATCTTGAGGATGACTTTCCAGATTTCCTAAAGTCAAGTTCGTCTGTTGGTGGGGTGGTTGAGGGGCAGCTTGTCTGCAGACATGAACAGTGAGGTTACCCGGTGTCTTAGAAATGAAAAACGCAGAGCCACGGACGCCTGAATCAGAAGCTCTAGGGGGCAGTGTTCAGGAATTTACGTTTTAACGAAGGCTCCATCAGCTCTTTTCCAGTCGGCCAAGCCTTGGGCTAAGGAAAAGGTTGCTTTTGGAGCTTTCTCTCAATTTCCAAGCCGGACTCCTCTTTCCAGAAGTTCAGGAACCTAGATTCTGAATTGTTCAGCCTTTCTGACCTTCCGTTTCTTCAACTGCAAATTGGAAATAACATCTATTGAAGAAATGAGACCTCTAACAAATGTGTGCTGAAAAAACAAATCTTCAGAGGAAAACATCTTGTAAACAGCGATTATTCTAATGCTGGTTGTCCATGGAGTCCCTGCTAGTCTCCCTCTGAAGGCACATGGAACCCAGGGAGACAGCTTCCCATGATACGGAACAGCTGAACAGAATGGTCTAAAACCAGCTGCTCAACTGTGCTCACTCATTAGAAAGCTGCTCCTCACGGAGACGCGCGCTCTCCTGTTGCTCTGTCGTTACCTTTCCACCCCTCTCTTGGCGAGGTGTGTCCTGGCCCCCCACAGCTGCTGAGACGGCTGCAAACAACATCCCAGAGGCCGGCCCTGTCCCTGCTGGGTCCAGGCAATGACAGGTAAACCGGGCGGCAGAAGTGGTGTTCCGGGTGTTGGTGTGAGCTGGGGCGTGCCCCGATGAGATGGAAAAAATAGAGTCCATTGTGTTTGGGAGGCAGAAAGAGAGAGAGCCCAGGGAAGGACGGCGCTGCGCAAAATCCAGGCGCATCCCCAGGCAGGACCTGTGACCCTCAGTCCGGGCCCCAGGTACGGTGTTCCATTGTGCACAGAGCAGGCTGAGGCCAGCTCACCTTCCATGTCGGTCCCTGCCCTTGACGTTCTCTGTCCCTCCCTGGTCTTTCTGTCCATCTCTGTCCTTATCCTTCCCTGGGGCGTGGAGGGCAGAATTCTGCCTTCCAGCCAGAAGACCTGGCCTTTAATCCCACCTTTGCTGCCAGTGAGCTCTGTGATTTGGGTGATTGTTTCGGATTCTTCTGGCCCAGCTTTCTCACGAACTGGAAACCAGTGAAATGGGCAGGATGCACACACAAGGACAATTGAGCCCAGTCGCCTCTACATTCCCTGCCTTTCTATTAGTCTGTGGCAGCACTGGCCTGGGGCGCACGCCTGCACCCTCCTACCTTCAGAGCTGCCCTTCCCAAAGCTTTGCCCACCCCAGCTCCAGCGTCCTTACCTTCCCAAACCCCTCAGCTGACTTTGTCCCCCAAGATAACAGATGATATATTATATGCACCCACTTCTAAGAACTGTGAATTTTCCCTAATTGGCAGGAATAAGCGTGAGACACAGAGTGAAACAGACCCAAATGATAATCTTGGCTTTGCTAAGTTAACATGGGACTTTGGAGCAAGGCACCGGACCATTTCAACCTCAATTTTCCACCTCCAACGGCTCTAACAGTACCTACCTTGTGAGGCGGCGGGAGGCTTAAATGAACACAGTTCCTATAAAGCATAGTGCCTGGCACGTAAGAAGAGCTCAGCAGCTCTGGTTGCCCACATCGGTGCTTATTAACAACCAAACACATCCTGAAAATTCTGTCTTGCCTCCAAGGCAGTGACTGTAATTGTGAGAATCACTGATAGGGCTGCACTGTGCCCAACTCCAAGGGCTGTCGCTCACGCAGAGTGATACTGGGGACGGTGTCCCCCAGACTCCACGGGGCAGCACAGCCAGTAGGGCTGAAACACTGACATCTGTTACTTTTCTCTCCTCCCAACCGCTCTCTGACATCTCGCTCTGTTTCCAACCTTGGACTGGTGAGTTCCCTGCAGTACTTCTGTCCTTTTTTGATCTATATAATTTATTTCATTTCATCCCCCGAGGTTCAGGCCTGAAATATCCCCTTCAATAGCTCCCTAATACATATGTGATTAAGTTTCGGGTCCCCAGACTACACTTAAAACCCTGCATAATCTTCCCTTGTGCCTTTCCTAGGCTCACCTCTCAGGTTCCCTTAACATCTATCTCACTCTGTTCCGGCCAAGCCTGAATTCTGTTCCTCAAGATTTCCTACCTCCATGTTTGTCTCTTGTTGTTCCCTAGGTCTGGGAAGCCACCCCTGCCGACCTCTGCCTATCACGATCCTGTCCTTTCTTCAAGCTGACTAAAATCTTCCCGGGTATTTCTCTCCTGGAAGCCACCATAGGCCTTAGTCTTTAATCCTCCCATTGTTAGGTCAGGTATGATCTTGTCTTTTCAAACCTCTTTGATGATGGCAGAGAACATGGGCATCCTGCTGATTCTCATGTGCTCACGGCACTTCCCGCAGAACTACTTGCGGGACCCACTTGACAGATAGGCACTAAACTGAATCCTCTGCCGGAATACACCGCCAGTGTCATCAAGATGTTGCCGTAGGACGAGAGGAAAACACATTTCCAGTCGCCGTGTCGGACACTCAGGGACAGCAGAGAGCTAGACTGGGGCAATGGTTTTCCACACGGTGTCTCGAAAAGAGTAGGCACACAAACATGTTTGTTTTATGAATAAACACAAAAATGGAGCAAACGGGAATTAAATCTTGAATCTGCCTTTTCTTAATTGTGCTATCTGGGTAACTTTCTTAACTTTCTAAGGCTCCATTCTTTCATTTATGATGGTATGGCAAGCCTAATTGGGGGAATTTTTGTAAATATTAAACCAATCAATGCATATAAAGCAGTTAGCACAGTATTGAACAGACAGAGAGCACTTAAAATAGCTTACTGTTGTTATCATCATCATCTGAACTGTTGGCCTATATCAACATTGTCTGAATTAATTCAACATCAATTTACTTGTAAAAATGCATTGCGCCTTAAAAATTCTGGCAGGTAGGATGACAAATTTTTTTTAACTAAAAAAACGTATAATGTAATCAACGCCCACAAATTAGGGAAAAACTTGACTCAAGTTGCACACCTTCTTTCTGAGAACGTGTGAATTCCGTGGGGGTGAGGTGCAAAAGCTGGTGTTTGAAAAATAAATTAAAAATAGGCCTTTAAGAAATAAAATATGTGTCTTTTGGCATTGCTACAGTGTAGAAAACACATCTGCAGTGTCCCGACCCGGTGGCCAGACTGAAATCTATGCGACCTAAATCCCATTTCCCCAGGAGCCACCTGGACCTTCCAACACTGTGTTCTAAATGCACGTGCTCAGAGTTTCGTTAACCCAAATATTAGATGTCCATAAATTTTTTTTAGAGAAACTAGTCAAATGCAGGGTCTTAGAATTGTAGGAATTAGGAACTGAAAAGGATCTTGGAGGCAATCTAGTTCAAATTCCCAATTCTGCAGATGCAAATACTTAAGGCACAGAAAAATCTTCATAGTGCCTAGTGAGCTCTCCTTCGGTGGCAGAGGAGATTTCTGTCACATTTTGTGGTGTCAACAGAGGATTCCTGAATGAGCAGCTGTGGTACAGCCTCAAGAGGGAAATGGCAGAGAGAGCCTTCCTTGGGGATGTCTTCACTTAGGAAGAGAGAGAGAGGTGATATGTTCTTGGGGAGTCAAGGGCTCTTTCACCGGCTGTTTCAGAGGTAAGTAAAGGACCTTACAAGGCACCATGCAATAGCTGACAATGATCTTTCCCGGTAGACCTCACCCAGAAAGCTGAAATAAAGGAAAACAAGACAAAACAAAGCCTCCAAGTTTCACATTAATTTCATACTCAGATATAGGCTTTGCGCTTGGTTTAAAAAGAGGTCTTTCTAGTTTTTTTGAGGCTAACCTCCCTCAAGGATGCTTATAGCACAAGTATCACAGTTGTGTTTACATATATTTGCAAGTATTTTTTAATAACCTTAGGCAGAAAAAATGTTGAGCCTACCTGTAGAAACTCTTTGTTTCTACTTTTTAAATTCTTTCCTTACCCACTTCTCTTTCTCTTTTCAATGATACAGCTCTACAGGTCCAAATATAAAAACCCGAGGCAAGGGAGAAATTTTGAATTAGAGCAGATGGCTAAGAACAGTTTTAAAAAAATTAGTTTCATGGGCTGTTAATAAGTGTGGTCTGTGAAAAAAGGGGCTTAGAAAACACTGCATTAGTAATCTTTAAACAAGATTCACCACTAAAACACTTGTTAGTGCCTTTTATATGCTCATGTGCGTTGTGAATCTCTTGGGAGAGCTATGTAAATATAGTATATAGAAATATTTACAGCACTTTCCTAACTTATTTAATCTCTTTTCCCCCCAAAATCCTACTTTAGTAACACTGTACTAAAGCATAAATAACCAAAAAGCAGTTCAACTTATAACTTTCGAAGTCCTAAACTTCATGAAATGCCATAAGAGAGAAAAGCGGGAATTGTTCATTCCTTGGGTAGATTCTTCTTAACTTCCCAGAGGCTATTCCCTACACAGGTAAAATCAGCATGGCTCCTGGCCAAGTGCAAAGCAAGTACGTTGCGTGGCTACAAGTGTGTTTCTAAGCTCAGCAAAGTGAAGCTGGAGGGGTCGTGGGGAGACTTCTTCCACGCACAGTATGTAAATGTTAGAAAAGCTGCTTTCAATCCAGGTGTAGAGAGAAAGCTGGCGCTGGCTGATTCCCAAGCTCCACATGCTTCTTTCCCATCGCTGCTGGACCCTCAAGAATTGCTCAAAAATCTGGGAGCTCTATGGGGTAAAACTGAAAACAATGCATTCTTTTGTGTATATAATATAACTCCCCGATTTTTAAGGATATAAGAGAGGTGGTAAGTTGTTATTTGCTAGAACAATTAACTTTAGTAGAAAGTGGTGTTTGCAGCCCTTGTATTCTGCTGAATACTTTGATAAGACTAGCCAAGCGAAGACTTAGGGCCAGGAAAGAGGTGAAGAGTTTGGTGTAATAATCTAGGGAAGAGGGTGGAGTCTCCGAGCCGATGTGGGCGTAGGGGAAGAAAAGAGATGAGAAAAAGAGAAGGAGAAAGAAGTGAAGGAGTGGAAGCTGGGGTGAAAAGTAGTGTACATGTGGTCAGGGGAAGACCGCCAAGGCTAGAGGATTTGTAATTAGAGACGAGTCTAAAATTCAATGTTAAATTATCTGCAATGTTACAACGATAGAACTTCCCCTATTCCCTCAAGTCCTCTGTAAAATCTCAAAAATCAATGTGGACCTTGAGAAAGAATCAAGTCGCATGATTTAGGTCATACAGAGGGGGTATGGAAGGGCCACCTGGGACAATCAATCCATAAAACAATGTATAGAATTCAGAAGCAGCAAGAGCTCATACCAGAAGAACGTAAGAAACCTTGGGAAAGGTCTTGTGCTTACACAGGGCACACAGTGCAGGGCTAGGGACCTTACTGAGATCTTAAGAAACAGGGGGTCCCAGCTAATATCTGGATGACAGAAGGAAGTTATCATTTTATATGGAGGAAACGTCTCACTCCAATGTCTTGTGACTTTGATGGCCAAAAAAATAATTGCCAATAACCACCAAAGGAGCTGGCCTATATTGTTCTGGTCAACTGGCCACATAAACTTGAATGTCTTACTGGCACTTACATTTAGTGACCTTGATTATAGCTGCCCAGCTTCCTCCCCAATTCCCCATGTCTTTGTTTCCTGCCTTTGTGAATGTCTGTATCACCCTTGCTACTTCTCAAGAAGAAATCTTGTCCTCAATTCTTTCCTCCCATTCCTACCACATAGCTTAATAGCTACTGAATCATCCTAATATATTGCTATTCTAATAAATTGTCCTGCTGTTTGCCCACTTCCTCAGTTTAGCTTGCATTACTTTGCTCAAACAGTTCTAAGCACCTCTTAAGCACTCCCTCTCTCCATGCCATCCAGCCTCCAAACTATGCCAGTTACCTATCTAAAGGCAGACCTGGTTAAGTCTCTCTATGAGCACTCTCCCATTGCTTGGCTAAAAGCCTTCTTGCAAGTGTGTTTCTGCCCCACTACAAGCCTCCTCTCCTACGATTTCCTATGCTACATGCTGTGCTATCAGGCCACAGGTACTATTTTCACCTCCAAATCTTTTCTCATCTTCTTGTCTTCTCCTACAATGACCTCAAGTCCAAGCCAAACACTTAGGCTTTGTCCCCTTACCATAATTCAAACCATCAAAGTTAAAGATAAAAGTTCCAATAGGACTTGGGTTTTATCTTCAGACATTTGCATTGTTTAATACTTTAAGTCAAAAGCATAAATAATATATACAAGTCTTCATGCTCGATCACCCTCATGGGAAAGAGCCACGGAGATCTTTGGTGATTGCTCAGGTCGCACCTTGCAGGTGTAATTACACTTCACATACATGGTTGGACTTGACCAACGGGATGCCCCCACTCTCTGAAGACTGATCCTTGTTTATGGTGTAGTGTAAAGGCATAGAATATGGCCTGGGACTGTGTTTCATCATTCACTGTCCAAGTGAGCTTAGGCAAAACCTATTACTGCTATGAACCTCAATTTTTATCGGTTAGAGAGTATCTACTTCCCAGGGCTGTTATATAGACCCAATGCAACTAAGTATGTAACAAGACTCTGCAAACAGTTGAGAAAGGGCTTTGTAATCTATGAAGTGCTACACAAATGGGAAAGGTGTGCTATGAAAAGAGAACTGGACCTGGAGTCAAAACACAGGATGCCATGCGTTGATCTTTGTCCTATAAATGTATATCGAAGTCCCAATTCTACACACTTGTAAGTGTAACCTTTGGAAATCAGGTGTTTGCAGATGTGATCAAGTGAAGACGAGAGCATAGAGGAGCCCCTGACGCAATAGGACCGGTGTACTGATAAGAAGAGAAGATAGGCACCCACGGGGAAAATGCCACGTGAAAACGGAGGCAGAGACGGAAGTGATGAGCCTACGAGCAAGGAACACCAGGGACTGCCAGCTGTCACCAGAAGGTGGGGAAGAGGCATGGAAAAGACTGTCCCTCAAAGCCCTCAGAAGGAATCAAACCTGCGGACACCTTGCTTCAGAATTCTAGCTTCTGGAACTCACAGACAATAAAGAGCTTTTGTTGTAAGCCACTGAGTTTGTGGTACTTGGTTGTGGCAGCCCTAAGAAGCTAATCCACACGGGTAAGAATTTTAGCTCTATCACTTACAGGATCTACGAACTGGAGCTCATATATTTAAATGTTTTCCCCTTAATATTGTAAGGGCACTTACCTTTCTGTGATTGTTTCTCTGAGGCCACTGGCCACCCCTTTGACCACAGTGCTGGCTTTGGGGGTCAGCACCACCTGAGATATAAAAAACGAGCCTTTCTTTCTTCTCTCTGTGATGGACGCCTGCAGAAACGGAATCAGTTTTTCCGGGTCTGTGGTGTTGGCCCAGGGAGCGGGCATCATCTGCCCGGGCCAGAGGAAGGGCACCTCCAGAGCCACGGGGCTGTGGTAGAAGACCAGCACTTGGTAGTCCTTCTCCCACAGGTACTTGAGACTGACTTCCTGGGCAAAAATCGCCGGGCACATTTTATTGCCATAGATGTCTTTCAGCATTTGGACCAATTTTTCATGGTGATATTTCTGCATCCCATAAAAATGGTTGAAGTCCAAGAACACTACCTCCTTACAGTGATCTGTGAGGAATGCATTGATTTCCTCAAGGCCTTCATTGACTTTGGCACTGAACAAACCATGAGCAAAGTAGAGTTCATTGTCAGGGTCTCTGGGCTTGGTGGAAATTCGAAGATCAAAATAACGGATGCCAGCTCCTAGCTGACCCGTAAAGTTCATCGTTTGAGTGGCTAACCATTTCCGCATCAGCTTTTTGGCCACAGTTCCAAAAACAGAGACAAAATTCTGGACAGTTTCTGGCTGTTCAGGCCCTACTGGCGAGGCTTCATCAATGTAGAAACTGAAGGAATCATGAGATCCTGGAAGAATAACAAGGCACAATGTGGTTACATGTCAGTCCCTCATGCTCCCCAACTTTCTTCCCTCTTGCAATGTCTGTATCTCTCCCTGAAATGAGCCCAAGGAAATACTAGACAATATTTACCAAGTTCATTCTCATGGCTTAAGAAGGTTCTTTTTATAGCCTGACATAGTACACAGAGTAAATTAGTTGTAAAGTGATAAAAATTCCTTCTAATCAATGTTTTAAAATTCAAATGATCATCGTCAACTTCTGTAAATCAAGAATTTAATGTATTTATGTGGAATCATTTTCCATGGCCATTCAAAAATAAGATCTCAGGGGACCCACCAGTTCCCAAATACTTTCTCTATAATATTGTGCCTTTTCTTCATTTTAGGTTGATTTGAAGCCTAGAAGGTTTGTTTGGGTAAATAAAGAAGCCCTTTTCACAGGCAGATGATCAGGGTAAGAACTGTTAACTCATATACTTTGGAAAACACAAGAGGTCACAGTACAATGCTGATACGTTTAATATCATTCCTGACCCTGCACTCACTCAGGTGATTGTCAACTGAGATGAGGTTGAAAGTTAACACAAGTGAGGGCATTAAAAAAAAATGAACTAATAGGCCACTTTCTTCACAGATATTTCCTCTCAACAGTAAAATCTCTTTTAGGAGTTGGCTTCCAAATTTAAAAGAATTTCTTCCTAGGAAGGACAAGGACAACCTATTTATTCCTTTTTGACAGTTACAAATATTAAAACTCCAGAAATTTAGTGATGACCATGTGTGTGATTCACCTGTAGGTACAGAGTGTCATTTAAAATATTATTGGACCTAATAAAGAAAAATTAGTTCAAGTTTAATTTTGGTTTTAAAGCCTCCTTTAATTTTTGGGTGTGACTGACTAAATAGGTAAAATTAAATGAATGAATCCTGGACTTCTCACACATTATAAAGGGCAGATGTGATCATACTCCACCCGTTCCTCAGGCTTCCTCACACCTTGCTGCCCGGCTCCTGATCTACATCCCTTATGGCACACCTTTTCCTACGTCTTTACTTCTCCCGCCCACGCACACCCACGCACACACACAAACACACACACACAGTCCTCTAAGTGTATCATCTATCGCCTCATGGTTTTTGTCTGATAAGCTATTTGAAGTGATGTCATTTTTCAGTGATGCAATATTTATTTTTGTTTATACTCCATATTTAATGTTAATCTATAATTGTCTCTATATGTATTTACCTATATCTGTCTACCCTTTATATCTATGTCTGTGTTGATGTCTGTATGTCTAGCATTAAATGGCCCATAAAAATCATAAGAGTATGGGTTCCCGGCACCAGGGTAGGTTGTTTGAGAAAATACTTTGAAAAATACTTGGATGCCTTGCAAATCATAACCTTTAAGATCTGGAACAGAGAACTCCTCAGGATTATCATTTTTTCAAACAATGAAAGATAACTCCCAAATATAGAATGTCATGGTTAATTTAATCTGGAACAGTCTGACATAGTTATCTTTAGTAGATTGTATGGGAAGAAAATGTGAGCACTTTCTAAATCTGTAAAACTGGCAGTTTGGATCTGGCATTGGCAAATTTTAATAGGGATTGAAATTGCTGTATATTGATTCAATAATTGCAATTCAGTCAATTGTGACTATAAATTGAGAAACTATACAATCTGTACTATGGCTGAATATTCAGGGAGAGTATGTTTAAAGAGAAATACATAGGTGAGTTTAAGAAGAGTTATAATTAAATAATCTAGGATTAAAATAGGTATAAATAAATGAATAAACACTCAAAACAAAAACAAATTTATAAATTTTAAAAAATTTAAGTTAGTTTCCAGGTATGTGGAAAAAGGTGGAGGACAGTAATTGGTTACTTCTGTAATCTAGTAGAAGGCAGCATTGAAAGCAAGCAGAAAGGGAATTAAATATGACTAAATTTCTATTTTCCAGAAATGAGTAGGTCCTTGTTTTCAATATGGCTTTAATTTCACAATTCTGTCATATGGTTATATAGCAAAAAAATAAATATATATATTTAAGTCTAGGAAATTCATAAATTTTGAAAATCCTATTGAAGGACATTATACTTTCTAGATTAAGTTATTTGTTGACACTTAAGGAAAATATGTTATTAAGGTAAAATGAAGTGGTGTCAAAACTAAAAGTTAAAGCAGCTGACGCTCAGAAGGAGAAGGCGCTGGCAGCCCCACCAACACCTGTTCTGAGCTACATGACCCTGAGGTGCAGGCATAGCATCTGAAGCAGAATGAGACACCAGATACAAATGGTATCTGGAGAGGAAAATTAAATCATCAATCAATATAAAACACTATCTGTGCATTTTGGGAGAAAATACATATCTAATGGTGGCCCCCCAAAAGTAACATTTTAATGATTTTTAATATCATTTGGAATAGTACTTCCTCCCCAATTTAAACATTTTTACTAAACCATTAAGTTTTCCATTTGTTTGAACTTAAAATAAAAATACGATAGGATATTATGACCTTTCAATAACTGAGAGAAAAAGTCTGGCCCGCTCTACGTCTTTAAAACCAGACAGCCTGCCCACAAGTAAGAGAGCGCTAAGCATTTCTTGTTGTTGTTGTTTAGACTTTTTATTTCGTTATTTTAAAAAGACTTTTTTATTGCTATCCTATTACAATTGTCCCAATTTTTCCCCCTTCGCCCTCCTCCGCCCATTCCACCCCTCATTCCCACAGTTAACTCCCACACTGCTGCCCATGCCCATAGGTCATTCATACATGCTCTTTAACTAGTCCCTTCCCCTTCTTTCCACCATTATCCCTCACCCTCCTTCCCTTTGGTCACAGTCAGTTTGTCCCATGATTCCATGCCCGTGGTTCTATTTTGTTCATTAGTTTATTTTGTTCATTAGATTCCTCTTATAAGATCATATGGTATTTGTCTTTCACTGACTTGTTTTGCTCCTGCCTACATCCACAACCTCTCTGACATCTATTTGGCATCTGCACTGGTTGAGTGTTCCTGGGCTCCTGACCTCTGATCCTTCTCTTGCCTATAGCCCCAAACTCATACCTTGGAGCTGATATTTAATGTTGCTCCCCTGATTCTGAACTGAGCCTCTCAACTTCGGGCTTGATTTGCACTTCAACTCTGAATAGAGATGACTGTTTTCATTAGGAACCCAGTCCAATCAAGTTCATTTGCTTTGGCTCTGAATCAGTGAATGGAATGGAGGGGTTCTTTTCTTTCACTTCTTAGAAAGAGGCACGTTTTTCTTCTGGTCAAGATGGCAGTGTAGGTAGACACGGCTCACCTCTTCACACAACCACATCAAAATTACAACTAAAATATAGAACAACCATCACTCAGAAACATCAGACATCAAGGTGAATGGAAGTCTGACAACTATGGAATTAAAGAAACCACATCCATTGAGACGGACGCGAAATAGACTGGTCCCACACCTACATGTGGTACATAAAAATTTGGGCGGGAAATCTTGGGAGTGAAGAGTCCCAGCCCCACACCAGGCCCCCTAGCCCAGAGTCCCAGTTCTCTTATAGAACCCAACACTGACCCATCTACTCAGACTCACTCCCTCTGAGCTCCAGCACCGGGGTAGCAGTTTGAAAGACATCAGTAACATACAGGGAGAAACTGAGGTGTCTGGCATCAAGGTGAGCAGAAGCCATTGTCCCTTTTCTAAACCCTCCTGACACAAGGCACAGAGCCGGCCAACTGGTGTCATGTCTGGACTCCAACCTGGCCAACACTGTTTGACCCACCTCAGAGAGCTCCAGAGACTCCGCCCCACCCAATTTACCCACCGACCCAAGCTGCTTTTCCATATGAATGGCTGGTCTTCACTCATGCTTCCCAGATTCCTAAATCCTATTGTAGGGGCTTCAGCCATTCCTTGTAAGGAATTCCAGTCATCCCCTAAGGGCCCCATTCCCTAAGGCCTGTAAAAATTTGCCAATGTCTTCTGCTAGCACTAAGTAAGTTGCCTCTTTGAGGCTTTTCTCTTGCAGAGAATCCGAGCTTTTTGCAGAGCTGTCTGTCCTGCAGAGAATCCGGCTAAGCAGCCAACTACGACTGAAGATAACGCCGTAAACCTTGTCCCTGTTGCTGCCAGATGTCACATACACACCTACCTGCAGCCGCCCCACCCTTTCCTGCTGAAGGAAAAGACCCTATATAAACTCTGCCTAAACCCCATTCAGGGTCGGTGCCATTTTGGAGACTTGGCCTCGGCCCAGCCGCTGGCAATAAACCCTTTGCTTTCCTTATCCACTGTCTCCAAGTGGTTTATTCTCACTGAATCTGCTGTAACATTTTGGAGGCCCCAGTGATACACCCTCTCCAGAGCACAGTGCCGACTCCAGCGGACCCCTGGGGGACTCAGTGGATCCTGTGCAGTTCTCCGAATGGTGACGAGACTGTGGCCACACACTCAGAATTCGAAACATCCCTCATGTCCTCGTAGATTGTATGGGGCCACAATTTCCTCTGGTGGCTCGGTATAGGGACAACAAAGGTGGACGACCAGTCTCGGCAAACAGGTGAGCGACAGCCACTGGGATAGGTGACTCCTAGAGGCACCTGTTGTCTGTGGGCAAGGTGCCCCTTGACGCCTGGACACAGGGTCGAGTTTAGTTCGTTCTCCTTTAGTGAGAATCTGGTTGGTCTGAAGGATTCAGACCAGTTGATTATTGAGCTCTCTGGAATCAGGCTTTTGCTCGACCACCTGTTAGTCAACACAGTGTGTCCCAAGAGGGTTCAAGTCTGGACAAGGGACGGGGAGGGAAACTGTTTAACTTCTGTGTGCGTATGAAGTGAGTGAGTGAGGGGAATTAGGGGCGAGCCCTTGATTCGTCCAGTGTGTGGCTCCACGGCTACAGCTATGGAGTCTGAGTGGGCCCTAACCTGCGGTTCCTTGGCTTGTCACACGGCATAACAGCTGGTAAACCTGGGTTTTACTTGGGCAGCTTTAGCTAAGACAAGCCTAAGTCCCTCGTGAGAGGAGAGGCCAGGCGGGCATCTGGGTGGCTTCCTTTGGGGAGTTCCCTACCCTTGTTTGTCTGCGCCATGGGGTGGGGGGGAATTGCTCCCATGCCTTGTGTTACCGCCCCTGATTGTAATCCAAATTAAGTGTATATTTGTAGCAGTCGCCTTAGTCATTATGGGTGGGTGTCAGTCCAAGTCCACGCCTATGGTCCTCTACTGCATGCTCCAGAATTTTTCCCAATTCCAGAGGCAAGACACTTCTATGAGCCCTGATGCCTTAGAGATCCTCTGCAGATCAGAATAGCCCACTTTCAGGGTGGGATGGCCCCCGGGAGGAACTCTGAATCTGGGCATCATACGGGCAGTGCACCTCATTGTCACAGGGAAGCCCTTTGCTTTCCTTATCCACTGTCTCTGAGTGGTTTATTCTCACTGAATCTGCCGTAACATTATCAAACAAGCAACAGCTGGCCTCAGTGAGCCCCAGGCCCAGACTATCAGCAGCCAGGCTAGATTCACAGCTTGGCTTCACCTGGGAATCTCCAAGCCCAGCACAAATAGCAGCCATCTCAGGTTGCTTCATGACTCAGGCAGGGTGGCCCAGGCAGAACACAGGTGGGAGCTGACCTTGGCCCTGGGCCAAGTGCACCCAGTGGACAGCCACAGACCACGCTGGAGCACCACCACCCTGCCCCTCCACCGCTGATCCTCCATGGAGGGCAGAGGTTAGTGGTAAGTGGTCACAGCCAATCCTTGCAGCTGACCGGCCTGGGTAAGTCCCTCCCATTGACATGCCAACAGCAACCAAAGCTCAACTACAAGAAGAGAGTACACTCATCCCATACAAAGGGCACACCTCGAGTACCCAGCTTGGGTGAATGAGGAGACTATGCCGCTGGATCTACAGGATACCTACTACATTAGGCCACACTACCAACACACAGAGTCAAAGCAGCTCTACCTAATACAGAGAAACAAACACAGGGAGGCTGCCAAAGTGAGGAGACATAGCAACATGGACCAAATGAAAAAGCAGATCCAAACTCCAGAAGAGTTAATGAAGTGGAGATAAAGCAATCTATCAGATGCAGAATCCAAAACACTGGTTATAAGGATGCTCAAGGAACTGAGCAGCATAAAATAAGACCCAGTCAGAAACAGGATACAGTAATTGAAATAAAGAACAATTTATAGGGAAACAGTAGAGTATATGAAGCCAAGAATGAAATCAATGATTTGGAACATAAGGAAGCAAAATACAATCAATCAGAACAAGAAGAATGAAGATAGTGCAAGCAGCCTCTGAGACAACTTCAAGAAGTCAGACATTCATATCACAGAGGTTCCAGAAGGAGAAGAGAAAGAGCAAGAAATTGAAAATATATTTGAAAAAGTAATGAAAGAAAATCCCCCTAATTTGGTGAAGGAAATAAACATGCAAGTCCAAGAAGCACAGAGAATCTCAAACAAGACTGATGCAAAGAGGCCCACTCCAGGACACAACATAATTAAAATGCCAAGAGTTAAAGATAAAGAGAGAATCTTAAAAGCAGCAAGAGAAGAGAAGAGAGTTGCTCTAAGACTGTCAGCTGATTTCTCAAAAAGAAACTTTGCAGGCAAGAAGAGACTGGCGAGAAATATTCAAAGTGATGAAAGGCAGGAACCTACAGCCAAGATTGCTCTAACCAGCAAAGACATCAGTTAGAATTGAAGGTCAGATAAAGAGCTTTTCAGGCAAGGAAAAACTAAAGGAGCTCATCATCACCAAACCATTATTATATGAAATGTTAAAGGCACTTATTTAAGAAAAAGAAGATCAAAACTATGAACAATAAAACAGCAATAAATATCTATCAACAACCAAATATAAAAAACAAGCTAAGCAAACAAGAAGAACAGAGACAGAATTATGGATATGGAGAACATTTTGATGGTTGCTAAATTAGAGGGGCATCTGTGGGAAGGGGTGAAGAGTTGAGGGGATTAGAAGGGTCTTGCAATAAAAAATGTATATAAAGTACAGTTTCAATGATTAAATTAAACCCAATATCTCTTACAGAACACTGGCATTAATCCTTTTGTAAAGGAAAACTTAAAATAGTCATGCTGTGATTTCTCTTTGGGGAAATCTGTATCTGCCTTACTGTGGAAAGCCTTGTCTCTGAGCCCCGGTCAGAGGCAGTGAGCCTGAAGGAGAGCAGGTTTCCTTACTTCTGTCTTTCATGCAGCGCAGGGATCCTAGAGGCTAAATTTGAGGAACACTATCACACCGATGCCTCCCAGGAGTAGAAAAGCTCAATGTTCACCACATTTCCTTTAAACTTGCTGGGTGGATCCTCAGCCCCATGGACAAGCTGACCGTAGAGTTCAAGAGCAGCAGCATTTCCATCCAAGGGCAGAAAAGAAAGCCTGCTCCAATTGCCCCCCTGTGTGAAACTACTAAGCCTTCTTTTCATATGAATTTCTTTTCAGGGGCTATCAATATGGATGCCAGAAAAATAATTCAAAGAGACCCTGAGAAATAGAGAAGTCCCACGATCCCGTCAGACCCAGCCTGCCATGCGTTCTCCCTCTCCTCTCCGGGTCTCATCGCCTGGGCCCTTCTCAGCGCAGCCACGTGGGCTCTGAGGCTGTACACGCTGCGCTGCTGCGCCGGTGGCAACAGCTCACAGCCTTCTAGGCCTGGCCACACGACCCTGGCGAGGGCAGCTTCCAAAAACCGGGCAGACTCTACATCCAAAACAGGGAGATTTAAGAGGAAAATCCATCAGCAATATTTGTCGGGTGATTCGAAAAAGCAAGTAGATCCTGCTGCTTCTCTAGAGCAGCCAGTGGCCCTGGACCAGCGGTGATTCTGACCCAGGGGGTATTTGGCATCAAGGGCGCGGTTGGTGTTGCCATCACTGGAGGGGGCGGTGGCTGGCATCTGGTGGGTAGAGGCCAAGGACGCTGCTGAACGCCCTACAGTGCCCCTGGCAGCTGCCGCGGCAGAGTCCGCGGGCCCAAGTGTCCATTTGAACGAGCGAAAAAGCCTGTTCCCGTGGAAACCATACAGGCGGATAAAGTAATCTCCGGAGGCAGAAACCACACACTCTGCCTCGCCCCTTCTACCTGTGCTTCGCACATTTCTCACACCTGTCATCATCTCTCACACACTTCTCATGACGCCGTCCTCTCCGGAAGCTGTTCTCAGTCATTGTAGCCACTGAAAACGATCACAGAAAGCGCTGCTTCTGAATTCGCCTGCAGCCCAACCAACAGTGGCTCGTGGCACTTCTTTTTACTAATCTCTTGATTTTTACTTCAAAATTTCTTTCACTTATGCTGAGAAATTCTCAAGGTAAATCAGGCTAAAATTAAACCATCCAGATAGGTAGGTATCTTCTATTCACTGATGTCCATTTCTACTCCAGAAGCTTCTGTGAGGCACAAGTTTTGTGGGGATAAGACTTATCTCGCCATTATTTAATTTGTTTAATAAATTGAGCACCTACTGTGTGCAAGACACTGTGATGGGAGATGTGTCTGTGGCTAAGAAGAGGTGGATGTTAGAGAGAGTGAAATAACAACACTTATCAGGTGAGGACAGGACAGGTGGGTTCCTTCTAGCAATATTTCTTATGCATTATCTCCTTCTCTGTAGTTTTAAGCATTTGGTCAATATTTTTTGAATATCTATTATATGGCATGCCTTGGGTCAAGGATATGGAATTAAAACAGTATACAAGACTCATCTAGGCTCTGTCCTTGTGGAGTTCATATCACAGTGGAGAGAAATAGGCAAGAAAAACCACCATTTATCATAGAGTGTGATAAATGCAATGATAAATTGTATGCGATCTCTTTCAATAAAACAGTAGTGCAGTCCTGAGCGGAGTAAGATCTTCTAGAGATAATTAGTAATCAAAGCAAAAGAGTGGGAATAAAACCTCAAACACATGCAATCATTGAGTTTATACTTTTTAAACGATAATGTGCATATGGATCACTAGAGGATCTTTCAAATACCTGTACTTCCAGATTCGTAATGACCGCTCTACTAGATGCAGCGAGTCAGAGAGAGAATGAATCATGGATGACTAAATAAGAAAAAGGAAATGTAATGTCCGTGAAGGAAATACAACAAAGATTAGGGAGAAAATGGCATACTTTGTCAGCCATGTTGGCCTCTGCTATTTCAGTGGAGCCTAGAGAGGAACTCAATAGGACATGTCTGTTGGTGAATAATGTGGGAAAGAACCAGAAGTGAACCATGCTCCTCCTGATATTCTGCTCTGCCTCCACTTCCAAAGAGCCAAGAAGGCAAGGACAAGTCTAGACCTAAGAGAAAATTGTGCTTTATCTAGGAGAACACAAAACAATCTGATTCGCACAGCAGGCTGTCTGGGTCTTCCCTCATTCACTGCCCCTGAAGATGGTCCATGAGTTCAAAGGAAGTCGGACTTGCAGGAGCCTTTAGTAGCACATGGCCCAGGGGCCTGGACTGCTCAGGGTGGATCGCGCCCCCTTTCTGGCTGGGCTCCAGGCTTCTTTCTGCTTTTCAAACACACCAAGCTCCTTCCAACATAGCCCTTGTACTGTTATTCCCACCGCTGTGCCCCCAGCTGTCTGCATGGTTGGCACCTCCTCATTCAAATCTCAGCTTCAATGTCACCTTCTTAAGTAAATCTTCCTGTATCTAAAGGATCTAATTCACCCCACCTCCCAGCTGCCTATCAGCCCCTATCTCATGATCAGGTTTTATTTTCTTCACGGTATGTATCATTAGCTCCAAGTTTCACTTTAGTTAATTGCTTGTTTGCTTGTTGTCTATCTCACCTCACTAGACTTTAAATTTCATGAGAATAAGAATCAAATCCTTCTTGCTCACTACTGTACCCCCAACAAAAGGCACAGTGATTGGCGTATAAAAGATGCTCAATAAATATTTGCTGTGTAAAATGAACCGCAATACCTTTATGTAAATTCTATCTCCACATAAAGATAATAAAATAAATTCAATAATAACCACTAAACAAGAATCACAGAAAATACTTGATAAATGTTAGCTCTTTTTATCACTGTTAATTATTATTCTATATTATTAATTCTAAGCACTAATTGCCTCAAACAAGTGGATTCTCACCAAATCTTGGCTGAACGAATGAACGAATGAATGGGAATTGCACCAAAAAAAGTTATAATCACTGTAGCTGCGCTAAGTTCTGAGAATTTCTCAATGAAAATATTGCCATAACGTCCAGCTGTGCTTTAGATAGATGAAGTGTTTGCAAGTCCTCTCTCTTTTCTATTTCCTGGACTGTGAGCTACTTTTCCTGTAGCAGATGCAGCAATGCCAAAACCCACCATCAGAGGAAGGCTCTGGTCCTTCTGCACACATCATTCCAGCTTCTCAGCACAAGTGTAGGTGTGATATCCAGAGACAGACCCCACTGTTGCCTGAACCCAGACCACCTGTAGGGGCTCAAGCGTAGGACAGCTTCCTCCATGACCATCTCTTCCCCCGCAAGTTTTGATACCAAGAGCTAGGCTGTCTGGACTTCTGGGAGCAGACTGAGGGCACAGCATATGTAGCCAGACAATAGACCTTTACAAACCACGTGGGACCATGGAGAGGACATTGAGTTTTGCAGCATTCTCATGGGAGGAGCCACATTGAACCAAGCACATGCTCCCCACCCCCACGGCAATACGGCAGCCGGCAGAAGTCCTTACACTAAGCATGTGCAAGGCTAGCAAGAAAATTGGGTAAAAGCTCCCCTACTCCCTTCAAGTACTAGGTTGCGGGTGGAGCCAGGGAAAGGCAGGCACATGCCCAATAGAAGTTAAAATGGTGGCAGGGGAGGTTCTGGGCCAAAGAGGCCTGTCAGTCTAGCCAGGGGAAAGAAGTGATTGGTTGGGAGGTGGATCCACCCAAAGTGCACAGAAGTTTAGGAAGTTGATTGGTCGTCTTGAGAAAGCACCTGGTCCATTTCATGCCCAGAACTAATATAAACCCAGGGTGACAAAGAGATCTCTCACTTGCTCGTGGCTGCTGCACACGACCTACATTCAGATGGTTTACTGGCTTGTCCTCTGCATGGGCCACATGACTACAGTCACGTTGCCCATGGCCTCCAGGAGGGAGTCTCTCTCTCTTGCGTTCACAGGTGCCTTGTGCACTCTCCGGCCCTGCAGCATGGGACCTTGTGGCCCTAGAAGCTGCATGGCCAATGGCGGAGCAAGCTCCACATACAGCCTCCTGGAGGGAGCCTGAGGTCAGACAGCAGCCTTGGACAAGCTAAGCTCCCTGGATAACTGCACAGAAGAGGCCTCAGGCTCCAGAGGATAGTACTTCGAAATGGAACGGTAATTCTGGCCACTGCCTTTTGTTTTGGTCTTGCTGAGGGCAGCTGGGCTGTGTCTGGATTTTGCAGAGGGGATGTGTTTTGAGAAGGGTAGTCCTCTATTGGCCCAGATCATTCTGCATTGGAATAAAGACCTTCTTCCTTTTTCACCAGCCTCTAGAGTTTGCCTTTTGGTGGCAACAGGCAGCTGAGCCCTACTTTGGTACAGTAACCGTTTTCTCCGTGGGGCAGATACCTAAAACTGAGCATCCGTGGCAGCCATAGAAAGAGAAGCAAAAGAGATCTGGTCATATCTAGGTAACATGCCCCATCAGAGAAGGAAGAAAAGGTGGCAAGAGAGATGTGGTGGCCACACAGCCCAGACTTCGCTACTCCTCCTCAGAAGCTCATTGTTTAAGATGCTGATGTCTTTATTTTATTATTGCAGTTTGCATTCAACACAATTTTGTATTCGTTGCAGGTGTACAGCACAGGGGACAGACATTCATTATAGGTTACAAATTGTTCCCTTCACTATTTCCAGTCCCCACCTGACACCACACACACAGCTATTAAAGTATTACTGACTCTTCCCCAGGCTGTACTTTCCATCCCCAGGACTGTTCTGTAACTGCCAATCTGTACTTCTTAATCCCTTCCTTTTCTCACCCAGCTCCCAGCCCCCGCCCCTCTGGCCACCATCAGTCTGTTCTCGGTGTTTAGGAGTCAGGTTCTCTTTTGTTCATTCGTTTGTTTTGTTCTTTAGATTCCACAGATAAATGCTATCATATGGTATTTAAGATGCTGATGCCTTTTAAATGTCACCTTGGTCCCCTGGTTTATCCACTAGAACCTCCCTGTAGGGGCACACCCCAGGTCAGCCTCCAATATCTGTAAGAATAGGGGCAGCTGGACAGAATGAATGGCTCGGGGAAAGGGGGGTGGCATATTAAATGAAACTGACTCCATATCACTAAACCAACTATTCTGAAAGAAAAAAAATCTCTATTGTGTTTTTCCTCTAAGAAGAAAACAACTTTGAAACATGGCAAATAAATAGTCCAGTGATTATATTCTCTTAGATTCACGAGCCAGAGGCCTCTGAAGCCTATTTAGCTTTGTTCTTGCATGTCTGGCACTATTGGTTTTCCTTTTATAAATAATGAAAATCTGAAATAACACAACATTACTGTTAATCATGTTTGTGCTACAGAAAGAAAGTCTCCTTGAAATATAAGCCTTTGATTTGACGATGCCCTCACAAAACAGCATTTCTTGCCAACTGCTGGATATTTTCTTATCAAACAAGTATTTGAGGCATAAGGATTATTTATCACTTTGGTATTTCTTCCAATCTCCCTCTCCCTTCCTCTGGCCTTGGGACTTGTGCTCTGGATATGTCGAGAATAGCATATCTTCTCTTGCTTTCAACTTAATGGCAAAGCTAAGATCATAAGCGATATCTGTAGATGTGGGGCCCAATACAGACTGGTTTCTAAAAATGACAACTATTGGACCTAAGAAGATTCTGAATAGCACCATCTCAATGCTACCAGAAATTTTGTCCCGTAAATTCAAGAACATGCACACATATTACATTCCAAATGAACATTCCCCAACCACTCACCTCGAAGTGCAAGTTGATTACAAAGCATTATTTCTTGCAGTGGTTTTGGTGATACAGAACATTAATCACGGAGGTGATCTATCTACAATGGATAATGTATGTTGTTGTTTGTGAAATGAAAATGTTATGCAGTAAAATTCAAAATGTATCAATTGAACACTGATTTAGTAAGTATTTAACAGGCACGTCCTTTGTGCCCTGCACTAGGCTCGTACTGAAGAGTAGAGAAGACAGTGGTTCTCTGACACTCAGGACATTTTTTAGTCTCTTGTGGTAAAAACAAGAGAGCAAAGGAAACTTTGGGAGCAAAGTCCCTCATTTGGGGACTGGGTCTGGCTCTCCTCTCCACCAAATCACCCTGCTTCCTCTTCCACATACATAGGAGGTTTTATTGACTGCAAATGTGATAATATTGAGGAATAGTTCAAAAATAAAGAGATATGCAATTTTCATAGCTACACTAGGGAAAACTATCCATGTACCCACATATCTATTTAGGATGGGTCCATATGCATTCATATTTTACACAGTTTGATCATTGTGTACTAAACACATTAACTTATATCATCAATGCTTTTCCATGGTACGACAGTCTTCAAACACTGCTGAAATGATCGCGTAACATTGCATATGCTGACAGATACTTTAACAATCCCTTTGTTGTGTCTTGTGTTTTTTTTCTTTGTTTTATTTTTTTAATAACGACGACTTTAAGCTTAAGGAAGCTTGCCTTTGTCTTGAAACACAAAACAAAAGGGCAAAGCTTTCATATCATTTGCTAACCTGACCTCATTTTAAGAGAGTGATGGTAGTTATCTTGCAAGAAATAAAAGTTATACCACAAACGGTGCAGGTCTAAATCCAGTGGTACCAACAGGAGACAATAGCACTGCTGACTTAATTATCACCCTCTGGGGGCATTTGTGGAGAAGAAGCCCTTGAAAATTTCTAAACCACAGTAAACTGTTAGGAAATTCTCAAGTGTCTTCCAGACCAAGAGGGGAATGGGGCTCATAAACTGCTTCAAGAGAGTTTGAATGAAGTACTGGATTTGAGAGTTACTGCAGCTTGGATACGTAAAATAGGGCTGTAGGGTGGGTCGTGCCTACAACGGTCTCAAGTTGAAATCAGTGTTTGTGACAACACACCACTTCCAGGGCCACCCGCTTCCCCGGGGCTTTCGCTCCTTTGGTAGGTGCTGGCTGGAGTTGGTGTGGACATTTTCCAAGAGATTCTTCCTTCCAGGGCCAAAACATGTGCAAAGGAGGAGGATGGAATGGACACCTTATGCAATTCTGCAGGGCAAATGCCCTTTCTGCAGGCACACTTTCCCCCCTGCTTAAAGAAACAGAATGTTTGGGGGTCCGCAGGGGAATTCCTTAGGTGCAATGTCTCCAGGCTCGCTGGACCACGGGGGCACCCAGTCTATACTTTTCTACAAAACATCAACTCCCTTCTCTCCTTCTGCAACGAAGACGTCACACACACTCTGCCCTCTCCCCCTGGGGAAGGGCTGCACAGTGAGAACTGCCTCTGGGGCTACCCTGTCCTGGCTCACGCTGTGCATCCAAAAGAATCTTTTCCTGTCTCTATTGTGGATACAGGATGACGAAAGGACGTGTTTCAGCCCCGCCCCCACGCCATTTCCATTGCCACGGTCATTGCACTTGCTGCTGTTTCCAGTGAGGCGGGCCAACGGAGTCAAGGCTGCTCCTCTTCCTCACTGGGATGGCCACTGCTCTATAAAATGAGATGACACTGTCGGAGGCCGGAAGAGCTATGGCCACAGTTCAGCTGGCTCCAGTGCTCGGGAGGCAACCCAGCGAGCCAAGTCCCCAGCCTCCTTTTGTTGTTTTACTTCTTAAGGAAATTCCTTTTCTCAAAAGCCTTGTTATTGTACCAGACTATTTGTATTGTCTCCTGCCAGCAACTGTTCAGGATGGGTTTAAATTGCAGTCAAATATGCACTCCACATTCTTACTCACGGAGGGGCTCTTCGGGGAAAAAAGAAATAATGAGAGGCGGAATATGCTCCCATGACGACCAGGCATTTCCTAGCGATCCCAGGTTGCGATGAGGGCGGAACAAAAGTAATCATCATAAAGCCCGTCAATCTGTATTGCACTTGTTAGAGCTTATGCTTAATTTGGGAGTTAATACTTGACCCCGCAAGATTACAGATAACTAAACAACAACTCACTAGTTAAAATTTATTTTATACAAGCCGAGTAAATATTCTGCAAGGGAATGACCCTAGGAGTAGATCATAAGGGTCACATATGTTATGTGACATGAAGGAGGGACTGCTGTGAATTTGTGTCATGGCGCGCAGAACTGGAATAGATGCAAGCACCATTCTGTTTCGGCGTTGGACTTGGAAGAGTCGATCCAAGGCAAATCAGCAAACACATATTGAACACCTGCGGCGTGAAAGGAACCATCATGCTGAACACCAGGAGACAGATCAAAATAAACAAGGCAATCTCTGGCTCCAATAAGCTCAGATAAATATCTTTAAAAGAATGGCCCCTGCCTTTACGAATATCTAAGTGAAACGTTCTTGAGAACTGTCAAAGAATATTATTTTACTTTTCATTATTCATTCCTAACTGCCAATGTACGTAAACGGGAGAAGATGTGGGTTAGCGGAATTAGCTTCCTGCCTATAAAAGTTTTTCTACTTTTACAATTAGTGCAGGGAACAGACTTTGGGGTGCGAGAAGGGTTTTTGAACTTTACTATGAGTAGTCTTTGAGTCTAAGCACAGTGCCTTATTTTTGCACTTCACACCATGGTCACTAGGTCTTATTATTATTATTATTTTTTTAGTCTCCTACCACAAAAGAAATACATGAAATATGTATTTTTGAAATAGTTTATTTTAAAATGAACAGCTGAACCGGTAAGAATATAAGGAAAATCCCCAGGAGTCAAAACCTAACCAAAGAGCAGATAGAATCTAGTAGGCTAAGCCAGCCCCGAAGCCTTGGATGTCAAGAAGACATTTATGGAAATAAAAACCTAGGGCTATGGGTTTTTATAGATGCGTAAGAGGAGGGCTTTGGCCTGAGAAGTAGTGTTCACATAAAGCTAAACCCCACTCCCCACCCCGCCCCCAGAAAGGGCTATAGTACAGCCCTATAATCTCAATCAGACTGAGGCTTCCCTAGACCAAGGGAGCTGGCAAAGCAATTTGTCTGTCTTGGCCTTGACGCTAGATTAGGGCCAATGGCCTTGGCTCTAGATTAGAGAGTAGCAATTATCTTTGGAAGTGGAAAAAAAGTATCTGATTGGGGAAGGATACACTGTGTATTCAATTGTTTGGGGGATTTTTTAAACCTAGATGGTGGTTATGAGAGTGATTATTGTATTAGTCTTCTAGCAGTGTTTATGTCTTTAACATCTCTAAGTCAAAGGGAAAAACCAGAAGTAGCCTGTAACAAATGAAACAAAAGAATTATTTTCAAATTGAAAAAAACATTTAAGATATGACTAATTATTGCCAATTAAGGTTAGAAATCCAGCCTCTCATATGGAACTCTAATCCTCTGCTTTTTCTACACTTAGAAAAAGAATATCTCAATTCAAGAAATCCTAGAAGTTATATATTTTACCATGGAATGTGGCTGAGTTCGGCCTCAACAGTAAATCATTCCCAGGAGGCCTTGTCTAAGACTGACCAATACTGAGTGGTTCTTTGGAAGAGCTCCAAGATAGGCTTTCTGCCTGGTACAGCCTTAAAGACAACATCCATCTTGAATCTAGATTAGAAAATCCACCGAGAAGTGGTTCTTGGTGTTGGGGCAGAATTTGTTGGCAGATGCATGTTTCCTTTGACCATTTGGTTCACACTGACCTTGCCCATTTCTGAATTCTTAGAGCATGTATACACCCTAACCACATACTTAATCCTATTCTACATTTCATAGGTATTTAGATGATCTCTTCAATGAGACCTGAAGCTTCCCAAGAAGAGATTTATTTTGGAGTCCCTACAGTGCCAAGCAAACTTACAGCTGGAAGAGATATTACCTGCTTTAAACCTGTCATTCACATTTGATGTAACTAGTCCTGTGAAGTGACAGAAAACCAATGGCACAGTCCAATTCGGGTAATTCAAGGAACGTTTATTTATCATGAGACCATGTAGAGGGGGTACAGAGAGACCACAGATTATAATGTAGTCTCAAGACCAATAACAGTTGAAGAACTATTACCCCATGGAGGCAGCAAAGGATAAAGATAAGGACTAGAAACTGGTAGGCGAACGGTGCACTGAACCCTGGCTTAAGAGGAACAAGGACCTTCAGTGAAGAGACTCACCCATCCCAAAGCAAGCTCAGAGAGAGATTCAGGGCAATAAACCTCAACATCGCTTTGCTATATCCACTCAACTTACCTGCATTGGCCAGACCCATTTGTAAGTTTGAGAACACAGAGTCCATTAATGAATTCTATAATAGTGAGTCATCTTGAGCCAAGGACAAGGTAAAGGAGGGTGGAGAGGTCTGAGGGAAAGAAATAATACTTAGGACACATAGCTTTAGCTGGAGCAGAGGTCTCCTTTTTCTAAGTCCACTATCGACCAAAACATAACTCTTCTCATGTTGCTCACAACGCCTAATGAATTAAGTTGAGTTCTCCTGAACTTATTGGAAACTCCTCAACAAAATGGTATCTCTGGGTACCTAATGCTGAATCAGGGCCCAATGAGGGTGGTTCTCAGAACTTTCAGAATTAGAATTAGATCCAAGAGCTGTACTCAGAAGCAGATGGGAAGCCAGAGTAGTGTCCAGGGCCAAGTGAGTAGAATGTTCCAAACAACAAGATCCATTCAGCATCCTCTTTTGCTAAACAGTGACACAATCCAGCATATGGCAAACCAGACACTTTGTGAAGTGTAGGACCATGGCCAAAGACATATCTGGTCTGGCTGAAAAGAGCTATGCTAGTTTTCAGAGTTTTAGAGTTAATTCTGTGAAGTGTCTCTCCATGTGAGGAGAGATCTGGCAGGTGAAGAAGTTCAAGGACCATTAGCATCTTTTGAACGGCATGTAAGATCCTTGCCCCAGTCGAAGGTAGAACTGAACACAGGAAGAAAGGAGTCGATGCATACCTCTTTGTGGGCTTGAAGTCAGCCCTCCTAAACCTCCACTACAGCAAAGTCCCAGAGACACCAGTTAACCCAATATGAACAAAGGCCACTTCCCAGGACCAATCATCAGACCGAGAACACTGACATGCATGAACATAATAAGAACAATGGTGGGGACATTTCAAGAATGATATAGGAGATGTCTACCAAACCTCTCTCTTTCCTTCTCAAATCTGTAGTTAACACTAATGGTGTCCATTATTCCTTTATGAACATACCTTGCCGGTCAATTATAATAATCAAGTGAAACAGTGAAATAGCACTTTGTAAATTGCAGGGCTCTCTACATATGACAATTGTTATTATTACACACTATGGCTTACACTCCCTCGTGTTTTGTTCTACCTCGTAAGGCAAGAAGAAAGAGCTGGTGAGAGAAGAATCAACAGGAGAAGGGCAATCAGGCCAGGCCTCTGAGACAACCTTGGACCTATCCCAAGAGAAGAAAGAAAAAAAAAATCCTGGAACAGAGTAACACATTAATATTAACTACTCTCTGATTAGCAGCTAATTGTTGCAAATGAGTTTACCAACCTTTTGCCTAACAATTAGCAGAGCTGTCAGGCCATAGCACAGATCTGTCTGCACAAGCCTGCGATGACTAGACTTCTCTGGGGAGCCCACAGACACTTGGGTATGGTGACTGTGGATACCTGGGTGGGGAGCAGCCAAGGAAACTTGCCCATAGAGGAGCCTGATCGGTGCAGATGTCAGACTGGCAGGACAGGCTGCGTAGGAGACTGGGATACGTGGGATTGAGTAAAGAAAACATGCTCATGTATTGTTTCAGCTCACTGCTTACCAACAGTTCGTTATCATCTATTGGCTTTCAGAATTCAAATGGCATATCAAGGTGTCTGAACATAAGCTCCATCAAACAATTAGACAACAAATGTAACTGCCTCTTCATTCCGGAAAAAAAAAAAATGTCTGGGATGGCTTGGGATAGTCTTTTCAAACAAAAAGGTAGGTGTATGGCAGTGTAGTCTTCTAGAAGCCAATCATAAGCATCGTATGTATTTCTAGAACATCAGTTTTACCTGATATGTGAAGGAGGAAGAGATTCTTGTCATAACACACACACTCAAAGAAGAAGAGGACAAACTTTTCTTTTGATTTTAAGATAAAGCATGAGGAGGCAAAGACTTTCTCCCTCACGGCAAGTGACTGAACAACACACAGACCCATACACTGCCCTATTTGAGGGTTGCTGTTCAAATACAGCCATTAGAATTTCTTGGGTAGAAAATGTCAAGGACTTCTGGTGATGTTCAGCCCTCTGCAGAAGCAAAGGGACAGGCAGTGGAAAGACCCTATAAGGTCTTTTATAAACCTAGAGGCCAAAGACAAAAAATACATTAATTTTTTTTTTTTTTTTTTTTGCGAAGCTTGACTCAGTATTTAACATGTACCTGACAACATCCTAGACATGGAGCCAAACATAAAGTTGAATACTATATGACCTCATTCACACATCCTCCAGTTTACAAATTAACTAGATTAAAGGTTTCTAAAGTAGACGTGATCTCTTTTTGTTCCCCTTCTTCCTGCCACAGCCTCCCCACCCCGATCTTCCAACCCAGCTTCCAACCAGAAACCACTTGCTCATGAACTCTCTGAATCATTTGTTAGTCCAACAGTGGCACTGAATCAGTCATCATTTTCTGGAAGAATATGATCCCCAAGTATTTTGTCATTTCCTATGACTCATGATGAAACAATAGACCATTATACCCCCCAAAATTACACTGTTCGTCATAAGCATCTGTCCCCTTATGTGAGAAGAGCAATAGAGTCAGAAGGAGGCCACGGCTGAGCCACAGGCAGCAGAGTTCTAGATTCTTCCATCTTGGAGAAGGGACTGAGGCCACAGCCCTTCTTGGATGGACAATAGGACTTAATGTCATTATCAGTTCCCTCTTCTATTGTGTGCAGACTAGAAACATAAAAGTTGCAAGTGTGGAAGGACAAGAGTTTGGAAATCATCATTTGGAGAAAAATGTCCTCTGTTGAAGTCTTCAGGGGGAAAAAATAGGAAAACGCAGCCAGTTGCAAGAGTCTCTGCCTCCCCGGTTCTGCTCCAGCTTTTACTGACAAGTCTCCCCCAGATCAGATAAAATTCCCTACCCTCAGTGATAAAACTCCCTACCATCAAATTTTATAATAATGAATGGAACCTCACAAAAAATTAGGACCTATGCTCTCTACAATGTGTTCATTATATGAGAATCAAAGAATCAGAGCAAAATCCTAATTTCTTTGAATAATATAATCTTATTGTCCACTAAATCATTCCACATCAGTGGTCATATCAATGAAGAGAATGACATGGATTCTTGAATTCGATCACCCTGTTCCACTATTTCTTAGCTAAGTGACAAGAGGTTAATTAAATGACTTAATCGTGTTGTGCCTCAGTTTTTTTAGCTGTGCAATGGGGGGGTCTCACTCAATGAGCTGTCATGAGGATTAGAAGAGGTAATGCATGCAAAGCAAATAAAATGGTGCTTAAATGACAAAAAATCATTATTATGATTATTGTTGGGAAATTATTTCTAGGAGCTTCCTTATCACATTCACTTAGTAGCTAAATAATTTCACGTTAGCGGTACATGGTACCGTACTCCCTTTTTTCTCCTTCCTTTAATTACTAATCTTTCATTATTTATTTTAATTATTCTGTGTGTCAAATGTGAGTTGCTATTAGCTGCTCAAATCTTTTCAAAAAGTATGTGAGGGGTAAATTATAAACAAAAATAAAGACTATGATTATACCTTTGTCAAATATTTCACCTATGAGTTCTTAAATGGACTTCTCTTTATATGTAATTCCTATCCCCAGAATAAGAAGAGACTTTTGGATGTGCATGAACTAGAGGATATAACAAAAGCAAATAGAAGAAAACACATGTGTCACTAAACGTGATGTATTTGATCTGTTGTCTGTCTGAGTCTTCCTCAGCCCCGATGTGCACACCTTTCAGAGTCATTTAACTATTATGGAAATCCTAGCCCAGGCTGTGCAACAACGTACAGGTCGGTCGGCACAAATTCAGGGTTCCTCATCTTCCTAGATGACCAGCATCAGATGTCCCACGAAACAAGATTATGATAATCACATTTTCTTTTACGAATGTGAAGGGTAACATGAAGAGACACAAAGGAGTTGAACTGTCTGCCTACCTACCGAACTCCTGCCCTCAGAGTCAGCCCACAGGTGAGATCTCTCGGGCTGGGCTTCTGCAGAACCTGTCACACCACACAATGCAATTTCTCCCGCTCCGCTGTGGCCGGCGGCGCATCCGGTTCTCAGGAGAGAATTTATATTTACACGGCGGGATGATTACGGACAAAATAGGCCAAGCCATAGAACCCAGATACAAAAGGACATTATTTCTGCATTGTTAGTCTTCCCCCACCCCTAATTCAGTCACATCGCCTCTATATTGTCTGCAAGGTATTATTTGTTTTCACTGTACTAACGCAGGCCGCTACTCTCTACAATCGTATGGTGAGTTACAGGTGATCAAATCCTCCTAGTCATTAAGTTCATAGACTGAGACCCTTTCTCCTGCATTCTCTTAGCTTTTTTTCAGTTGAATCCTACCCACTAAGTAGATACACGATCTCCTGTTCTCCCAAGGTGAAGCAAAAACCTCACCAATAACATTATCTGATCTCTGAAGCCCTGGAGAAATTATTTTCTAGTAACATAAAAGTGGGGAAATATGACTAATTATGACTAATATCAGGGCTCCAAGCACTAAATGAAAATGTATTAAATTCCTCACTGCTTACATTTATGTCTATGTCTTTCATAAGATTAGTCAGATCTACAATGCTCAATCCATAATTTCTTTCTAATGGTGTTCTGGTCCTTAGCTCTCAAATATAAAGAATTTGAGGTTTGGTAGGGTCCCTAAATTATATTTCTTTTCTTAGTCTATGGAGTATTATAGTGTTGGATGTTTAGCAGATATTAAAAAACAAAGACTATCTGGCAGAAACCAAATGAAAGGAAAGCTTAACAACATGCATATTCTAATTTCACCCAATTTTAACAAAAACTCAGACCCAAGTCCACTCAGGTGTCCGGAGCACTGAGACCTCATGTCCTAGTCACCCAGTAGTAAATCAAGTTTGATGTAATGATGTACTTTTCTTCACATGTTTACTATAATTCTCAGTATCACTCCTGAAGGGATAAACAACCTAGATTCTTCCAAATACATTTTATATGTTTTTTTATAATGTATTTTTTAAATGTATTTTAATATATATATAAATTATCAGCCTTGCTTTAAGAGTTACTCACTATGTATTTTTTAATATGCTTATGTTTTTATCCTTATTCAGTATCTTTACAGATGATAGAAAGTGTGTATTATTATCTAAAGACTTTTAGAATTCTGAACTTTGGAATAATTCTTTATGCTGTAGGTTCAATCTGGTCAAGAGCCCAATTTATCAGCCTGCTCTTTCTTATAAACAACATCCTTGTCCCTGACGGTTCCTTCATTTGCCCATTTTCCATTTTATCAATCCCCAAAATGACTTTAAATTATGATTTAAGTATCCTTGAGGAGCACTGTGTGAAGGTAGAGTATGAACTTCGCAGCAGCATAAGGCAGGGTTAAGTCCTAGCACTGCCTTTTACTAAACTCTAGGGTGTTGTCAAATTCATCTACCATTTTGTTTGTTTGCATATCTGAGCAGGATGGGCCTCACCTTTCCACTTGCCTTTTTTGGTCAAAATTGTCTCGGCCAATCTTGGAGTGTCATTATTTCATATGAATTTTAGAGTGCATTAGTCAGACCTACTGAAAAAACTTACAGAGATTTTGATTGGGATTGCGTTAACTGATAGAACAATTTTGGGAGATTTGCCATCTTTACTATGTTGAGCTCTTCCCACCTTCTAATATCATACTTCCCTTCATTTATTCAGGTCTTTCATGTTCTTCAATAAGACTTCAGAATTCGTTCATAAAGTTTTTATGCCCCTTACATTATACTTTCAGGTATCATAGCTTGGTTTGCTACAAAAAGCAAACAAAAAACAAAAAAAGACAGAAGTTTTATTTCTTTCTTTCCAATATGTGTGTTTTTATTTATTTTTTCTTAACATAATAGCTGGTCCCCTAATGCAGAGCTGGAGAGGGAGTCCAGATTGGTTTAGTATCACTTCCAAACAGTTTAGCAGAGTCTTCCTCCATTCACCCCGCGAGTATCATTCACATAGAAACAACTTTTAGGTTAATATCTCAACCTAGGGTTTTAAGTACTACTTCGGACGGATAGATTTGGGCTCAAATCCCATCAAAGGCAGATGGAAAACATTTTTTCAATCTACTCAAAGCCAGAAAAGAAACAAACATCTTGCATTTTTCCCAAACCAAACGGTGAGTCCATTGAGTCAACCTTTTCTTGGGAGAGTGGTCTTTCAAAGTCTCTGTCTCTCACTGGGAGTCTCAGTACCCATTCCCCTCCTTTGGTGGGATCACTTTGGGTCAGACCTCTCATCATCTATCCCTGGGAATACATTTAAACTGAAGCTTTGTTCCTCCCCTGACACCTTCTACCCCAACCCGCCATCTTAAATGGAAGACAATCCCTTGAGCTTTCAGCTCACTCTCTATCTCTGGCTCACAGGAACTTTTATATCTGTCGTCTAAGTTTAGACATGCATTTTAAAAATAGTATTTCAACAAGTATCCCTAGATGTTTGCTTTGGGTTGAACTGCAGCCCCACAAATTTCATATGTTGAAGCCCTAACCCCCACATTAAAACTTCAGAATGTGACTGTATTTGGAAATAGGGCCTTTAAAGAAACGATGAGGTCTGAAGCAGGCTCTTAGGCACCAGAGGAGAAAAGATCATGTGAAGACCCAGTGAAAAGATCATGTGAAGACCCAGTGAAAAGATCATGTGAAGACCCAGTGAAAAGGTAGCCACCTGCATGCCAAGGAGAGAGGCTTCCGTAGAAACTAAATCTTGTGCTACCTTGATCTTGAACTCCTCGTCTCCAGAAACTGTGAGAAAATAAATTTGTTTCTTAAGCCACTTGGCCTGTGGTATTTTGTTATGACAGCCCTAGCAATCCAGCATAATGTTTTAGGACGAGACTCTTTATCCTAGTCTACTTTCACCTTTTTTTCAGAGATTGCTTAATTTAAAAAAATCAATATTCTCATCCTCCCTGCTTCCACGCCACTGCTTTTAGTGCTTTTTTCTACACAGAGAAAATGCTTTATAGGAGCTTTATGTGCTACTAAATAACAAGCGGTGAGGAAAGGTAGTTTAAAAAATTGGTAGCATGGTCAGATAAACAAGATGGGATAAAAGAAATGTCAGTTTTATCCGTGCAATATTTCAAACCCTCCCTGAGTTCAGACTATTTCCAGAGACTGAAACAGTCAGACTATCAACTGACCTGTGAGGGCTGGAAGAGAGCATTCCTACCCTGGAGAAAAACTGAGTTCTTCCAGCTTCTTAGAATGTCTCTCTATACCACCTAGGGTGCATCCAAGCAGCCCAAACTTTGGAATTTTCTTCAATGGGAAAATAACTCATTCCCTGTATCGCATTAGGCATACTGCCAATTACCAAAACAAAAATGCAAGATTATCTTGCAAAAACTTTCCCCACACTGAGAAGCACGATCTGTTTTCTACTAAGGCTTGCTTAGGAAATACCAAGTGACCCTCTGATGAAGTCAGGAATAGATGAGCCTGAAAACACAGTGGAATTAGGACAAAGGAGACCCTGCCCCTAGGTGTGGGGGGAAGGAACAGACATGTTTAATATCTGCAGATTATCTACTGGGGAGGCGTGTCTAAAAGAGAGAAGGGAGGGAGGAAGAGAGAAAGAGAATATTAATGATGTTATCTCCTGTTACCTTAGCAACTACCTGATCAAATTGAATTGCAAAGATTAATTTAACAGGAATATATGTCAAATGATGTAAGGAAAACCTGTGTATTTGTATCTTACAGGACTGGACCTTCTATGTCTCTGAATCACCTTGAACATGAACATGTTAATATGATTTCAAATAAGAAAAGGAGGCACAGTTAGGTTTATTGTGAATGGATGCTGTGCACATATGGGTGCTTTGGGAGATAAGTAGCCTTGAAAAGGAGAAACAGAAAATATAGCAAGAATGGAGGATGAAAAAAAAGAGAGAAAAGAGATTGAGAAAAGAAGAAGTTCTGAGACTTTTATATAAATAGGTAAAATATCTATTTATATCCCAATTGACCCCAGAGTCTATAAAACTCATCTGAGGAGTCATAGATAAATTTTAAGTTATGTTTAATGTTCTTATTCAGCACCAATTAATTACAAGTACCATCATGTTAGAAAAGTATTTTGCTTCTCAATGACCTTGATGCCTCTAGAATCACTTTCATGTATCAGAGGAAAGCAAATGTCAAAGATGGGGCCCGATGTCAAGTTGGGAAGGCATCTCCCAGTGAGTTAAAGCAAGGGAGCAAACTCTAGAGCAAGACTGTCTGAACTTGAATCCTGGCTTTACCACTTGCTAGCTGTGCAGCCTTGAGCAAGTAACTCAAGCTGTCTGGGCCTTAGTTGCCTCGCCTGTAGGAAAAATAATGGCTCTTCATGAATGGAGTTGTTATGAAGGAAATGAGTTCATATTTGTAAAGCCCTTTTAACAGGTGCTAGCAGACAGCAAATGTCGTCTGCATGTGTGTCAATAAAGGACACGTTTAATTCATCCGTTTTCTGTAAAACAGAAATGAACCCTATGAAAGTTTTTGCTGAATCGAAGTGAACAAAACAGTCGCTTGCAACTCCGGTGGGATTAGATTATAAAACCAAAACAGTGAAATCATAAAGAATTGGTCTGTCTGTAGTTTTCCAAGGTTAAATATGGAAACAGCACTAATTCAATCTATTGAAAATAGCTGCAGCTCGAAGCAGCAAAAATTTCCACATCCTCCTCTGATAATGGGGCTACATGAGGCAAGAATATTTAAAAAAGACACGAAATGCTTCACAAACGTGGCTGAGTTTTTGCTTGCCTCTCTGCTTGGGCCTTGACCTGTCCAACATTAACCTGGCACACGTGCAAGAGAACCGTCTGGCCAGGTGCAGGCCGTGAGCCGAGGAAAAGCCCCCATGGACTTGGGGAGTGGCCTTCCCGCCTTTCTCGCCAGGATGGCTTTCTGGGGGCTCACAGTACTTGGGGCTCACATAACTTGGAGCTATAAATTACCCAAAAGCTTTCGGAGGGGAAATAAAATGTTTAAATAAAACCATCCTTAAAACAGTATTGTCAAGTGTAAAGAAAATAGAAAAGTTATCATGAAAGATAAAGGAAATTTTGGCAGAGAGCTCTGTCCCCCAGCCCAGCACGTGGGCCCCATCTGCTGCTTATCCAAGCTGGCTCCGGGGACAATTATTTCCACCTCCCACCCCCAAGCGTTGGCTGACCAGTTGGTTGTCCTCTAATGGGTATGTGACCAAACTGACTTCACTCGGAAATAAGGGACAAAAGCATTCTCTACTGAGCAGCTCATTATACCACGGGCAGGAGTCAGCAAGCAGGTACAAAAAGGGACAAGAGAAGCCTTCTGCCAACTCCCTGGGTTGGACCGCATCGGTCCGTCTCCATGTAGAAATTTCATCTCTCACAGCCGATGTGTTGAGTTCCAGGGCTAGATTTTGGGTTATTATTCAAAATTTTGTTTAATTAAAGAATAGCCATAGATAGCACTACTGACCTATTCTCTGGGTTGAACAGGTATGAGAAAAATACTTATTTATGTGGATTCCTTTGAGTATATGAGACACTCTGCTAAGAGTTTGCAAAGGTATATGAAATTCTTGATATTTTTGTCATGCGATTTTATGGTGTGCTAACATACAGAATGCTGTACATATTTAATGCACAGAACTTCATGAGTTTGGAGGTAGTGTACGTCCATGAAACTGTCATTATAATCTATGCCATAAACATAGGTAACCATGCAATTTTTGATATTTAAACTTAGAAATTCTCATACATTACTTGGTGCTGACTCTGTATTATTAAGTTACAGATTTATTCATATCACACAATTGCTTTCACAATAAATATATCCTAACTTTCCTTGTCAATGTAGATAATTTCATAGAGAAGTTCTAGAAATGATACAACATGAATTGGGAGGAAAATGTTCCCTGGGCATTATACTAAATGACTGGCTGTCTGTCTTTATATTTCACTTTGTATTCTTCACTCAGAAAGAAAATGACGGAGTAAAATCCAATCATCCTTTTCGCTTGCTTATTTTTAGACAAAATGTGGAGTATTTTACCTGCAGAGCAGGGGCTCATTGACCTGGCTGTCTGGCTGAGCCATTACTCACAAATCTCCAGTAGGTATAAGGTTTTGATGGTGAGAAGCAGGTCATTTCAAAATTCAGATGACACTTGCTTTTTAGAAACTTTAGGAAGGGAACAGTAACGTGATTACCTCCAATTTCAAGTCACTCTCCTATAAGTGGTCCATGATGGGTGCTGGGCCCATGAGGTTTGTTGTGTATGAAGAGCCCAGAGCAACGACATGGGATCTTAAGCAAGAGGAGCAAGAGGGAGGAGCTGATTGCAGGAAGAGGAGAAGGGGGAGACAGAGAGACAAGCAGAGGTGGCAGATTTCTGTCTGGGAGACAAAGGGGACGTCTCCCAAATACCCAGTGCTCACCCACAACGGACCCAATGTACCCTGGTTACCTGTCTTTGGATGCTGTGAAATTGTTCACATTGACTTTATATTCCAGAGCAGATTACAACTTCTAGAGTCCCTCGCCCCCTACTAGTTAACTCAAAATTGTACAAATTGCAGTTTTCACGCCGGTGCTAAAAGTAGAGGTGTTTCTCTCTGAATGTTCCAATTGTGAAATTGGAGGGAGTTTATCAAAGCTGGGAACCCTGATGTCTTTGGCCCTCACTGTTCGTTCTGGTGACCAGCATGAGTTTATTCAGAAGATGGAGGGAAGTGAGGAGGGAGAGAAGGAGAGAGAAGGGGAGGGGAGGGAGCTGGAGGAAGAGGAGGGAGGGGTACTGAATTGAGGCTTATTTCTTATTTATTTGATAAAGTCTTAAAAATCTCAGTGATAAACTGCGTGCCAGTTTTTGATGTCTACTCCTCCAGGAAATACTTCACAACAGTCCCGTCCCAAGCACAACCTGCCCGAGAAAACCAAGGAAGAGAGCCCGGTCCCACAAGGGAAAAGATCCCCTCTGTGGAGCCTGAGCGCCCCGCAGAACTGCCTCGGCCAGTGCACAGCGCGCAGGTGCCGAGTAAATCAATAGGAGCAAGGAGATTCTGTTTATTTTAATAGGAATGCAACTAACAGAGAAAAAGAGGGAAAATTTAGTCAACCAGTGGTTTTGCCTCAAATAAAAAGTTGCCCATGCAACAGTGGCCTTCTGGATCTTTCTGCTGAACTGCCCTGCTTACAGGTTGAATGGATGGAGGCTTCTTTTCTTTTCCAATGGAAGGGGAAAGGGCGTCGCCTGCTCTGTCCACATCTCAGTCTGTCTTGCCTATAGTTTTCTTTTAGCCCAGAACCATCTGTTTTTTAACGTCACAGGGAACTTGACCTTGCCTTCAAGGTCTGGAGCAGTGAGCTGGTGCTGCCATTGTTCTGGGCCAGCAGCCTGGCAGAGCACAGCCTGCTCTGCTCAATGGGCCCACAGCAGAACTCTCACTGTCTCTGAAAGGGGCGTTTAGAGGTCAAGTGCACGGCACCAACCTGCCTTCCAGGCCTCTGTGGCTGCTCCTCTGCTGGAGTTAGGCCCGGATGAGAAGGTAACCTCGGGCAAGTCTGCCTCGTGCAGCCTCAGAATTCACTCCCTGAGTGAAAATAATCCAACCCGTCTATTACCTGTTGGATTATATGATAATATCTCCCCAACGCCCATAACCTGGAACACGCCCAGTGTTTGTAAAATCAGAGTTATCGCTTTCGCTTTTGCCTCTTTTAACCCCCTGTTCTGTATCTAAGTCGGGCTAAAGAGAAAGTCAGAAAAAGGAACTGGGTTGACTCTCAAAAACCTCCCTGTTGTAAAGGACGCCTCTCCAGCAGGGCCGAGCAGCGCCCCTTCCCTCGGTCTCCAGATGGAGGCAGCCAGATTAATTTCTCAGTAACCTCTGAGGACAGTTTTATAGATTTTTCCATGTGTGCTCTCAGGCACAGGAGAAACGAGACCTGAGCTCTCTCGGTGCTGAAGTTTCCCTTCCATTACTGACTCACCAGGATGGCAGGAGAAATCAGGACCTGAAATGCCCCTCCCGAGAAGGATTAAAGAGACGCACGCGCAGCCTTGCTGTCTGGGTTGATCTAATCAGTGCGCTCACAGTGGGGGGTGGGGGTGGGGGGCTTTGCCGCAATATCAGGTAATACCCCCGCACCTCGCCAGAATCAAAACCATGAAATGACTCCTCTCCCTTCAGCGGGGTGTCATTTTCTCACGTCCTCTAATCTCCTTCCATCAGAAGCCTGGAGGCGGGAAGGGAGAAGAGGACGGGTCGCTGGTGCCGCGGTGATGTGATACGATGTGACTGGAGCTATTGGGATGGTGCCGTGGAGCGCGAAGCGGGCGCCGGGAGGAGGGGCACACGCGCCAGGGGCAGGGACGGGTCTCCGACAGCAGGGGGCGCGCACACAGCCCCCGCAGAAAGAGCCTTTGCTTGTTGCCTCCATTCGCCCTGGGGGCTGCTGCCCGTTCCTATTTTATGCGCAAAGCACTGCGCGTGTGATTTCTCTGTGTGATTTTGGGCAAGTCACTTGACATGATGAGCCTCTTATCACGGAGTCACGGAGCAATGGGTATTAATAATGCGTAACTGCCGTGGGGACAGTGGCTGATAAGAGAAGGGTGTAACCTAGTGAAGGAGTCAGGGAGCCCTGCCTGGTGATCAGACCGCAGCAGGGACTCGATTCTCCGTGCGCTCCCTGAGTCACGGGCGTTTCTGCAGGGTACCATGAACACACAGGCCCTGTACCCAATCCTATGATGCTAAATCTCATAAATGCAGACCAAGAACACAATCGATGACATGATTTCAAAGATACCGAGAATATTAATTATCCAGAGTGAATCGGGGAGTGCGCCTTTCTGAAAGATGGATAGGATTTTGGTAGGTGGAGATAATATGGTGAGAGGGAAAGAGAGGGGCGTTGTGTAAAAAAGTAGGAAACCGATCATCAAAGACCAGGGTGCAAGTGAGCCTCGTGGGAGCGGGGGCAGGAGGAATGGTCTCTAGAGGCCCCTGGGGTTGTACTTGCCCCTGGCATTAGCAAGTATGGCGGAGAACTAGGGAAAGGCAGGTAAGGCTGGAGCTTGTAAACAGGAAGGAAAGGGGTCTTATGTTTTGTTTATGAATGACAATCTCTTCCTAGCTTTTTCCTCTTAATTGTAAAGGCAGTACACACTCACTATGAAACATTTCCAGCGGTACAAAAAGTGCATGAAGAAAACAAAAATGACACAAAATTCCACTATTCAAAGAATCGTCTAATAGTCTTTTGGGATGTAGGATTTTAGATATTTTTCTTTGCATACACACGTGTATCCATATATACAAAGGTACATATGATTTTAAATGGTCTCATACTAAGAATACTAATTTGTAAGCTGCCTTTATCACTTTTTGATATGCCCCAGGCATTGCTCTAATTCAGCAACTATACAGCTTTGTCGTTTTTATGAAGGTGGTAGATGCCACTATATGACTGTACAGCAATTTACATAACTAGTCCCATGCTGATGGATATTATTCCCCAAGATTTGACTATTGTAAGTAACCTTCTGATAAATAGCCTTAAAGAAGCCAGCATATGCAAACAAACAAACCAAAAAGTCAACTTGCCTCTGCAACCCACGGTTAGTGTCTGGTTTTATTATCTAACAGTTGATGTTCATTGGGTGTCACTCACATGCACACTGGTAGCTGTGGCATGCAGGAAGAGGTACAGTAGGAAGTACCCCGGGCTAGATGGTGAGGATTTTGATGACTCAAGTCTCAGCTCTTGCCTGAGAAATCTTAGAAAAGTCATGGGAAGGAGGGTCCCTCTGACTCCGAATGTTTTCATATGTAAATGAGGCAGGGGTGGGTGGGCTTGCACTGTAGGGGAAGACAATTGAGATTACATAGCACTTCTCAAAATAATAATTACAAGCAAAGTTAATAGCTGTTCTTTGGTAAATGTCATGGTTCCGTTGTAAAATAAGTTTCAAAATAAGTTTGAAAACAAGATTTATAAAGCCTAGTAAAAGCAGCAGAGGTTCTTATTTAGAATTCATCAGAGAAAGGAGACTCTCTTTCTCCTGTGAAGAAGCAGGCTCCATTCAGCATCATGCAGAACAAAACCTTTCTGGCCTCAGGGTCCTTGAAGTCACTCTATGCTACCTGCTGGATGGCATCTCTGCACCTGACAGCTGCCTTGTACTGTGGATACCACTCAATCCTAACACATTGGTTGGAGGTTCACATGAATGAGAAGTTCTTGGCATTGAGAGGATCATTGGAACAGGAATGACATTCAGGAAGCAAACATCAGGTGTGTTGTTCTGGCCTCCATTCAGGTTAGTTAGGTATCCATTCTGACTGGATGCCGGATACATATTGTAAATATCACAACTGTTTAGACTTATAAATGTCAACCTTGAAACATACCTTAACAATTACTTAGTACAGCTTTTCTTAAGCTATGTATCACTGAACACTATCCCCATAAATACAAGGCACTTTAGCTTTGTTTAAAAGAATGGAATCTGTCATTAGACAGAGTTGGATTCAAATCATGGCTTCATCTTTTACCAGCTGCAGGATCATTTGCAAGTTACTTAATGTCTCTAAACCTTGGTTGACTCATCTCCAACCAGAGACTTGGTTAAATAGTTAACTTACACTCACAAGTTCAGAGTTTGCTGCTTAATACGTTCAGTAAATGTTAGCTATTACTCTTGCTGAACTATATGAAAATTTCCTATGAGGCATCTCTTTGTAATCGCATCAGTAATCACTCTACTAAGAAATTCCCACCATAGAAGGTTGTGCCTCTCAAGTACCATGGCCAGCAGCCATGAACTCCTTCAATTCAATGCCACCACCACTTCTGAAGCACTTACTTAGCAGGTGTCCAGCAAGAGGGCACATAGGGCCAGATCTGGAGCTTGGAGAAACCAGAAAACGACTTCACATTTCTGTGTGCTGCACTGGACAAAGGACAAACACCTACTTCAAGACACACTTTTCAAATCCAAACATAAAGTACTGAAAACTAAAAGAATGTCCCTATGGAATTCCATACAGTGCAGTTATTTCATGGACTGTGTAGATTTGTATGTTTAGTATAGTCAAGGAAAAAACACAAACTTAAAAGAAAGTGTCACATTCATTCTTTCTGAAAGCTCTTTTACTTTAGCATTATATGGGCAAGCTTTGTCACAGACTGTCAGGAGGTCAGAAAGGGGAGTGATGCTAAATCTTACCTTCTGATTGATATGTTATGCCATGTGCCCATTTTCTCTTTAAAAACCTTCTATATTTGTCCCCTTTTATATTTCATTTAATAAACTTATTCTAGTGGTTATTTAGAGATACAATTCAATTAGGAGACATCACCCTTGTCTTTGTGGAGCTTATAATCTAAATACAATGACAACACAACATATTTCAGAGTAGAAATATGACATTCTGAGACATCAGGCCCACTGGAAAGGGCTATGACGCAGTAAACTTTTATTCTATTAAGTGGTAGTAAACACTTAGCAAATAAACAGATACTCTAAGTGAGTAAATGCATAAAAGAAGGACATTTCAGAAAATATTTCTTAAAGAAGACCACAATGACAGTCTTGTGATGGTAACTGGTGGCAATGGGAAGTGGGTGTAGAAGGCCTTCTTGCGTGACATTTGAGGAGAAACTGGAATGATGCAAGGGAAGCAGTAATGTGACATCTCAGGGTGCTCCATCCAGAACCACATTCACAGGCAGATTCACAAGCTTTAAAGTTGGAAGAGCTTGGTGATGTCCCCAAATAGAAAGAAGCCAACATGGCCAAGTTATGACCCAACTGATACAAACATGGAAGCTGTGGGGCCAATAAGAGTCATGGCCCTGGACGGTGTGGCTCAGTTGGTTGGAGCATTGTCCCGTAAACTGAAAGGTCATGGGTTCAATTTCCGGTCGAAAATAAGTCATTGATGATATGATGTCATGTCTAGTAGATGTTGGAAAAAAGATTGGACTTCCTTCAAGTGTTGGGGGCAGCCATTGGAGAGACTGAATCAGAAGAGTAGTATGGTATAATTTACTACTTCAAAAGGCCTCTTTGGAATTGGGGGGAACTGGATTTTGATGTACAGAGTGACAGAAGGAAGACTACTGTCCATTGAGGTGTGAAAAATGCTGCTAGACATTCACCCAAATCCTGTCTTTCCTTCTTGCTGGACACAGGTTATAAGACATTTTCAGCTTCTAGTAGCCATGGGTAATGCTTATCTTTGAAATGTAAGGAAAATAATTTGTTTGGGAAAAAACCCCTAGCTCTAGGCTTGTTTGTTCTGCCTGAAGTTGGCTGTAAAGGTGACCACAAGACAAATCATTGCTGGGTCCTTGAGTGGCCATGTGGAGCAAAGCTGCTACCAACCTAGAATCCTCCCTTCAGCTTTTATGTGAGAGGGGAACTAAATTCCTCATTTTTAATCCAGGGTGTTGTTGGACTTCTTGTTTCAGCAGCTTCATCCTTTTACGTAAAAGGCAGTGAGAACAGCCACTGACATGTGGAAAACTCTCCCCATTAGAAACAGCCAAGGTTGTTAACCTGGCCACGTTCTTTGGAAACAACTCTTCAGTATTGAACTTACGATTAGAAAGGCAACTTTACCAGCTATTTTTATCAGCTGGAATCACAACATAAAAAAACCTAAGTGATCAGCCAAAATGTTTTTCTCCTTGGAAAAGAGCCAAAGAAAACAAAGGACTACATGTGTTGATTCCTAAAACTATAAAAGTACATTTATCAACATAAATTTCAAGGCTTTTGTTTTAGCGTAGAAGAGCCCCATCTTCAACAATCTAAGCAAACAAAGACAGCATCTTTGGTGAGTGATAGCGGCACTCAGGGACACCTCCTGACATACTATTTCTGTAGAAAGGAGACCAAGCTGCTTTCCAGGTATCCTGCATCTCCAGGAAGCCAGCCACCCAAAGCACCTTTTAATTTCTTGTATTGGTCAGGAAAATAAAAGGTTGCTAAGGAGAAACTGATAGATTATTTTTATTCTCCTGTGAAAAAACTTACTAGTTACCTACCTGACATCCATTCTCCCCTTCCAACTTATCACTAAAACCTTGATTTGTAGGTGGGTACATTGATGGCCTAAATATCCAGAGCGTCTCCACACATAGTTCACAGATGCTTGCTTTGATCACCTCTGAACAATCAGAAGAAAGTGTTTAAATGTATCTGAGAAATAAATATTGTAGAAGCCTCAGAGCCTGAATTTAAATTATTTTTTAATAAAAACCCTTTACTCTTTGTAAAAGCAAAATTTAGATTTTTGAGTAACAGACTATTTCAGATTCTCCCCTAAGACAATTCAATTGTTGACATCCATTATAGAACATTATGCAGATCAGCTAAAGATTCCAGAGTCTTAATTAGGTGATCATATTGAAATTTTAATCATCCCATGATAATTTTTCTTTCTAGAGAGAAAACAGTGATTATTAAAAAGAGCAAACCTTCCATATGCCAAGATAATAGTCAATTTCCTTTCTAAATCCATACGCAGTAACGCAGACAGATGCTGACCGACAGACAAGTGAATGCACAAAGCAGACACTCTGTATGGCTGGGCTGACAGTATTCAACAATTTCCCAAGTTTACTGGACAGTTTCCAGCGTTGCCATGTTCTAGTATGTCAGTGCATCCCAACCCTTTGCATATCATGGCACATGTGAAAATAATCATCCATATACATGAGGACTGAGCTACTGACAAGCTGCCTAAGTCACCACCTCTCTAAGCCACCATTTTCTCATCTGTAAAGTGGAAGAAAATAGGTCAACACAGTGAGGATTCAGTGAGACAACGAATGTGAAAACCAGATATATCATCGCGGTGTTTTATGGTTCGTCTGGGCACAAAGTCACCTTGAGAAGTAACACTTTTCCAACATCCAAAAATAATTCAACTAAACAAACTTAAAGACTTGTGGTGTGGTGGCAGAACAATGCCCCGGGGAAGATCCATTCACTGCACGGACGAAAACGTCATGGTCCTCCTCCCCGGCCTCATCAGCTGCCCGTAAGTCCCAGGCCCTCACACAAACGCCTCCGTCCAGCCTGACCACGTGACTCTTGTCTTCCTTGTCCCTCCTTCTCTCGCCTTCTCTGTACCTTCCAATGTGACTCAATCAACTTGTCCTGGTTTATTTTAGTCCAGCCCTGCACCCTTGCTCCAAGCTGCACAAGTCACAAAAACTAAAAACAAAGACAGAATTCTGCTCGTTGTGAGGAAGTGAAGGAGCAGGAAGGAGAAAAGCCAGGGGATCTTCACACAAATATTTGGCAGGTCATTTAGATAGAAAGACAGATGAGAGATATAAAAGCAGTCATCCCTTACTGGGACTTAGCAAGCTAGCAGTATGTTGTTGTTACTGTTGCTATTATTATTATTATTATTACTAGAGGCACAGCATGGAGGGTGGAAAGGCTGTGCCAACTTTTTTCCATGAATGCTGAGATGGTTAGCAGTCTGAGAGTAGAACTCTGAACTGAGTTTTCTTCCCTTTAGGAAACTTGGGATGTGCCAATAAAACAAAATGATTACCTTTTCTGACAAGTATTTCCGGGCAGGCTGGGTAACGGGCAGACAGACCAGACTCGGGGATATGTACTAGCACAGCCTGTGATTGTGCTAAAAATAACAAATTCGTCTGAGAATCCATGTATACTATTCTGCACCTTTTGGGTAGCTTTTTTAACCTTGTTCTGTCTTGAGACTTTTCCTGAGCTATTTTTTAATTTATTTTTTTCCCGAGCTATTTTATTGGTAAAAGATTGGACTCTGCTTTTTTTTTTTCTTGGTTAAATTATTGTAATCATTCTGTTAAAAGGAAAATTAGATGCAAATCAGTCTGTGGATATATTTTCTTCTCAGGTTTTGTTTCTCATCCCTAGGCCAGTATTTTTAATTAAGTCTCACCCTATAATTGGTGGCCTTCAGTAGGAGTAAACAGGGGTGACAGCCACATTTCTCACATAATCATTTGGTTATTTGTCTGGTATTTTAAATATTACTTCCCCTAGTCTACCCATGAGGATCTCCCTCAGGGTAAGGATTCTCCATGCGTGTCCCCAAGACTCCCCAGACTTCCCAAGGAGTACTGAGATTGTAGCTGTTCCATCTGAGGACGGCAAAGTCAGAATCAAAGGGCAGAACCACGGAGAGCGTTTCAGCTGCCCGCAGAAACAGATGGGAGCCGCATTTTGGGTCGGGGCTAGAAGGGCTCATTCAGTGCTTCTCAGAGAGCATCTGCCAAGAGCTCCCACCTGGGTAATCACATCAACTTTGCCAAGAACAGCCTGTGTATCTGTAATTGAACTAAATTCTTCCTGCTGAAATATAAGCCCAATTGTTCTTATTTTGTCCTCATTACTTAAACAAATGAATCAGTTAAGCTGCAATGAATGCTGGATGGTTAATAATACATGAATTAATAAAAGAGGACATATTTGAAGCTGTGGTTTCATAGCTGCAGGTAATGATATTAATAAAAAATGAATCATCAAATGGTCAATTCAATTTTAAATAAGTACAATAGGCTGAATCCCATTAACTGGGTATCAAACCAAACAGACACAAATAAATTACTCATGGCAAGTCTATGCCAAAGTTATTTTATTAGCACCTGGTATGCATATAGTAAGCTCTGTATAAGAGTTTGCTATTAGTATAGGTATTAATTTTGGAAATAGAATGAGTAGAGCAACTTTGGGTATTATATTTTAACAAAGAAAAAGGGGGAGAGGGAAGTAATAATTGGTTCATATTCTTGAAGTAAAGGAAGAGAAAGAGTTTATCCAAAAAGTTTTTGTCACATAGATAGCTAATAATTATGTGTAAATATGTAACGTGTTCTCCCTGACACAGCTGGGGACAAAAGTCTCCACTGATGAGAATCTAACTCCATGGCCCTGAAGAGAAACCTATTTCTTTAGATTAAAGTGCTGAGCAGAGCCGACTGGGGTAAGGTCAATTTTGATTTGTGATTTTGAAGATCCTGCCAACAGAATTAATAACAAGGCTGGTTTAATGCCTTGTGGGGAGTAATTTCTGGTGACAGACTATTTTCAAGTACCAATTTATTTATAGCTAGTGTTCAGGGTCTCTTATTAAGGAAGTGCACATAAATCAGATCATCCTGGCTCCCAACACAGGAATTATGCTGATCAGAATGTTCTTATTACGCCATCTTTCACTCAGTGAGTCAAAGAAAAACTAATAGCACATCTCAAACACGTGATAGAATTTCAACGAGTCACTCAACAGAGAAAAGATTATTAAAATCTTCAAGACTCCTTCCATAGGAATATGGCGATGAAGCCAAGGATTCTCACTAGGAGGCAAAGATTAAATGCAGTGAGGAAAGACATCCTTGAGTCCCTCTCTGAAAATGTAGCAGAGACTTATTTGTGGAAAAGATCAATGAAATCATGTCTCCCAAAACCAAAATGCAAGACAAAGCATAGGTGGGGGTGGGGGAGAAGGAGGAGGGTGAAACTATAATTAGGAACAAGCAGAGAACAGTGTCATGGTAGGGGGCGGATGCTGAAGAGGAGTGTCCTTGGCTTTGGAGGATGGGTTTGTCAATCACTTTCATACCACAGTGATGAACTAGTAATGGAAAGTATGGCTTCTATCCAGCTGGCTATTCATTCTGAAATTGATTGGACTGTGATCTGACTCAACTGGTCAATTTGGAAAAAGAGCTCCGCATGGGTATTTCATATGGGCAAATAAAGCCTGCATAAAAGTCCCCATGGAATGAGTAAGTGCTAGGCTCAACTGAACAAGCTTTTTAATTTGGAAGCCACTCTTCCAGATAAATGCTAAATTAACTATATAATTGCTTTATTCTAAACCTAGCTCAGGCTACCTGTAGGGACACTCTCATAATTGTTAAATAGTTGTAAAAGCTATTAATGTTCATAAATAACTTCCGCCTCCATGCCACCCAGGCAGAAAGCTCTTAGGCAATGACTGTATGACAGGGTGCAGGTCAGAAACCCTCAGGAAGATTGGTTTGGAAAATGGACTGGAGAGATGTTCCTGGAACCTTTAGTGCTTGTAAAACTCACACCCCCGTTCCTTGTTCATGTTGGATCATGAATCAATTTGGTTGTGTTAATAGAGCTGTCGCCCTTTTCTTCTCATTGCTAAATGTTCATGCGTATGTTACCAAAATAGGCAGATTGGGAAAGCTGTGGTCATTAGCCAGGGTTAAGGACTCAGGGGTAATTACAGTGAACAGAGAAAAAAAGAATTTGAGAGAAAAGGGACGAGGCCAAAATGTCTGAACAGCCGAGGCCAAGAATCCTGTCAATTTCTCTTTCTTTTGGAGGTGTGTGGTCTTCATGTAATATTATTTCTAGGGTTCTAAATCCTGCTGAATTAAAAGAGAGAGAGGAGGAGGGAGCAAAGAGGAGGAGGATGAGAAACACGGTACATTCATAGACCCTGTTTGGTAACAGCACATTGGTATTAAGTCGTGGCTCCATGGAATATGGAATGTGAATAGCCTCTCCATCTAAGCCATATGGGTGAGCCCCATAAAGCTGCCTAGAGTAAGGGAGGGACTTGAAATGGCCCAAAGAACAGACCAGCAGGAGGAGGTCATCACCTCGGTCTCTCTCTGCAGATAATACGTCAGCAGAAAACTACAACCTCTTCTTGTATCCACTTAGGTAAAGCTGACAAGTAAAACTAGCATAAACCTCCAAACCTGGGAGGTTAACATTTCTCTCATTAAGGCCAAGTCTATTAACTTGCCATCGTCATCTGGCTGCACACGGTGCTGTGACTAAAATGAAGGGCAGATTCCGAAGCATTCTGCTGCTGTTGGTTCACATGCAATCTAACAGCACACACTCTGCCAGGCATTCCCACTCCACCAGAATTAGGGGCATAAACAAGGAGGAGAGAAGCCTGCCCTCCGGCACTGGTGCAGCTGTAACTGACACCCTCATAACAGCTCTTAAAATGCCATTAAAAGTAGCAACAGCAACTCTATAGATCATATTTCCCCAGAGCTCCAAGACACAAATGGATGTCAAAGGCTTCAGGAAATCAATGCATCTGACAAGGTGCATTTGACCGGCACCCAGAGCCCCTTTTTTCCATCACTCTTGGAGCCTGCAGACCTGATTCAAGCCACGACCCCTGATGGCCTCAACTAGCTGAGCAAGGTGAGAAAAATCGCCTTCCCTTGAAGAGGAGAGCTCTGGGGGCAAGCTTAGGGCAGATTTACTTAGGCTGGAGTCTTCTTACTTCCCGCATCCCAAACTGGCCACTAGCCAATACTTGAGTCCTTTGAAAAATGCTTTGAGAATTAGTGCTAATTGGTTTTCCAGAAGTAGCTGAGAAAGTGAATAGAATAAGAGAGTAAGATAAATATGTGAGAACTTTCGCAATGCAAAAACACACCACAGCGGTACATGGGTTCAGTGTGGCCTGTCTTAAATCTGCCTGGAAAAATTAGTGAATAACTAATTGAATGCATAATTTGTCTAAAACCAAACTCAATTCTCCCTTAATTTTCCCAACTTCTCAATGACTCAAGCTCTCAGTCATTCGCTTCCCTTTCCTCTACATCTTTCACCAGGTAACGAAGCCCAACGCATATCTCTGAGGAGGACAAACGTTCAGTGTTCGGTTCATGAAGAGATGAATGAATGTTAGTATTTTGTTCAGAAAAAAAAGCTAAAAAAGAAAAAGAAAAGAAAAACACAAATTGTATCCACTTCCCAAACACCTAAGCCTGATGATAGGCAGGTTGCTCTAAACTTAGAGACAATGTACCTCCATATTTCTAACCTCAGAGCTCCCTTAAAAGAATCTTCTGTCTCGGCCAGACCCAACATGCCACCCATGCACTTCCCACCGCTTACCCGGAAAGCTTCCTCTAGCCCATCGGGGATTCTCTTCCATATTTTCTAGGACACTTGACTTACACATGTCTTCCTCTTGGAACTCCTGCAGGATGTATGGTCTCTATTTCCCTGTTACTTTTTAACATTCACACCCTCACGTTCTGCATATTACTTTATCGATAAACATCCTGTGGTTCCCTCTATTCTCTCCAAATGTACTGGCTCATGTTCTTATAAATAGGAAAAGAGATTATACCCACTGAGATCCTCATAGCAATTTGCATTAATGCCTTTAGTATCAGAGTTTAGAAAAAAATTTTAAATGAGTAACTAAAGATTGTGCTGAAATTGTAAAGCAGAAATCCTATAGACCATAGGCCCAGGTCTAATTTCAAGATAACATTCCAATTTTCTAAACCAAATACAGCTTTTTCTGCTATTACCTATGACACCATAAAGTTTCATGTTCTGAGAATAAAATATATTGTTTGACGCTTAGTTTGGATTGTCCAAAAGCAGGTGTTAAGCCTAGGATTTTAATACAACTGAGAATATCTAGGATATAATATGCAACATGCCTTAAAGCTGTCATGCTGAGGGGCTGAGGAGGCTGAGATACTTACCTATCAACTTCCTTTGGTTATTGGTTAAGGCTCTGCCTGCACCCCATCCCCCAAGCAACCTTGCATTGAGAAGTCTTGCATGTAGAAGCCACTGGCGGGTACAGAATCGGGGATGTCGAGGGGATATAGGCAGAACACTGACAGTGTCTGCTAGATCATGTGTCTTAAAGCCTAAGTATAAGCCCTACCAGAGGAATGGTGTCGACACCAAATACTTTTATAGTTATACTTCTAAAGGAGATACCAACGGCCTTCTTTGGAGGAGTAGGCAACAGGGCCACAATATAGTAAATATGTCTACATACTGAAATGGTACCCTGAAAACCAACTGAAGAAAAGAAAGGGACTCTCGTCTGCAACTCTATCCTTTATTCCATAATCTTCCAAGCTGCTGTTGGTTTTAGCTTGGTTTCCCTACCTCAAGGTGCTCAGCCACTTGGTGAAAGTGGGGGCAAAGGACGGGCCTGGGAAGATGCTCTATCAAAGACTGATGCAAGGAGAACAGAAAACCCGCTGCTTTTCCCGCAAGTTGCAATGCCCAGGAAATTAACATCAACAGCATCTTGGGCACCAAAGCTCCAAGCTAACTGGTCATTACGTTACGGCTTCTATGTTCCATTTTTTTCAAAGGTCTCTAAGATAAAAGAACGTGGGATTTTAATTAGCAAGTTTCAATTGACAGAGCATTAAAGTTTAACCTCCTGTTCATCGATCATTTACAGAGGAAGTTCCTGGGGCACATCCTGGGAAAGTGGCTGTTGAGAGGACTGCTGATAGGTCACACATCATTTACAAGACTGTCAACTAGGTTGACAGTTTTCTGCAAAGACACACCTGACTTCAGGTCTCTCCAGCAGCAAAGAGAGAGGCTAATTTACTGGTGCCGATTTAACTCTCATCTTCAGAAGCATAATTTACTTGTTTAGACTTTCTATAGATGTTCCTTATCAGAGGCACATTCCCAAAATGCAGGTCTCCCAAATCCTTGGGCAGCCTCAGGTGCCCGCGCACGCTGATCCTCTTCCTCCTTGAGGAATGCAGAGAGGAGCCACATCAACTCATGCTTTTCCTCTCCTTTCAAGGGATTTCCCAGACGGAGAAGAACAGAAAGCAGAGGAAGGGGAAGAAGGAGAGGACCTACAGCACAGACAGTGGGAAGGACAGAAGCAGGAAAACGAAGGAAGGGGAATAGCAAGCCGATGAGGGAAGCTGGAGCTGGAACTTGCTGCTGACTCGGTGCCAAATGCAGAGGACCCCGGCAAGGAGCGCGGCGTCCCCAGCTGTGGCCTGGGGTAGGCCTCTCAGTCAGGAGTGCAACACAGGGAATCTGGGAAAACATTATTCTTTCGGGACACGTTGATCAAAGGGTTTTCCTCCAGAGGAGACTTTATAAGACGCTGAAGGCTCAAGTGTTCCAACCACCTCTAGGTACCCCGACACATCTCAGATGAAAGCAGAAATGTACATCTGAATTGGGTGTGTTCTTATTTTTGCTTCCTGAGATACATATGTAGAATATTTTATAATCCAGTAAATTCCTTGGATAGAAAAAATGTATAGAATATTTGCCATATGATGATCTTTGGGGAGTGTTATAAAAAAGGAGGGAAATGGGACCATTATATTTACAATTCAATGTGATAGACATTGTGTGGGCTGATTATTGCAAAAGTGAGCACAAAACTGTCACTGATGTCAACAAGGTCACAGGGTAGCAGAAAAGATGTGTAAAGGCCACAGTGAGTAAAAAGAAGGCCCCCAAATGCTGACGCGGGGTGGGGAGAAGCACTGCTTTGCCAAGAACATTGGAGAGAAACACCCCAGGAAAGGCACAGAGAGATTATTTTGTAGCAGAGAGCCGAGTTCTGCTTATTTTCTGCTGGGCATCAAGCTTCTAATCCTTGTTATCAGCAAAGGACCAGATGAACTCACCTAATGAAAGGCCCCAGAGCCTGTGCCCGAAGAACCTACTCTCTGTGAGGCTCCTTCTTTTTTTTTTTTTTCTTTTTTTTTACGTTTATTACTTTATTCTACAGCTTTCAGGTAACCATTTTCTTTAAACAATATAATCAACTGACGTACTGAACAGTAAGCTAAAATATCATCTTCCTGTTGGTTGGGAGGCTTCCCAAAGCCTGTCTGATACGTGCAGTATAATATTTACCCAACTCTCCGATAAGAACAGCTGTGGGGCTACCTCAGAAACAGGGATGTTTGGATTGCCCTGCCGTCAGCTGAGCCTTGCCTTCCTCTCACAGAGACTTGACCTTCCTTCCTGAAATGCGGAAAGGTGTGGCCAACTATAAAACGATTTAAAATATAAGATGTTACTATTGTTACTTCCCAGCCTATTATTGCTAGGCAACTAGGCAGCACGGTAAACGGCACATGGTCCATGGAGTCTGGAGTCAGGGAAATAGAGACTCACATCCTACCACGCACTTGCGAAGCCACGTAGAATAGGATAGATGGGGCTGGTAAGTGTTGAGACAGTGGCCCAGTTTCGTAAGGGAAGGTCAGGAAGGCCTCGTAATGGAAGTGACGTTCCAGCAGAGATCTGAAGGAAGTGTGGGAATTATCCACGTGGATAGATAAAAGGCAATTGTTCATAGCCCTCGGTAAATCTGCAGTTCTCTTGGAATCCTAGATTTTGTCCAGTTCTGTGGAAGCTGCCTGAATCCTGTTTATCATCCTTGTGCAACCACATAAAAAACATAAACAGAGATATCCACCATACTGCATTAAAACCTGCTGTTCCAAAATATTCTATGTGTTTCTAAGCATGAAATACGTATATGCCATGGCTGATTTTTTTTTCCAAGGCAGATAAGTTCAGGATAGAAAGATCTTTATAAGAATGAACAAAAAATAAAATGGCCATTCATGTGGGGGGAAAAAAAAAATACAAGTTCTCAAACTCTAGAGTTACCTGTTATATTAAGGAAGCTCCTCCCCATTGTCTTCCTACTCCTTTTAGTGTTTTGTGTTATTATGAGAACACATTGGCCCTAATGGGAAAATGCACAGACTCAGCACCTGCACGTCAATGGGACATAAGAACTGTCTGCAAAAATATATTTTGGGAATGCTTCTCTTATACCAGAAACATGAAAAAAAAATCAAGCTAACACAAACACTTGACATATGTAATTCCATGTCATTGAATAACCAACTGGAAAGTCAATGGCATACAATTTTGTCTCAAGACACTGGGCTTTCCTTTCTAAGCGATAAGAAAATTAAGTACAACTGTCAAGAGAGCCTGCCAATAATAGAGGGAGATATTCACACATTCAAGTGACTGTGGTAGATGCAGTCAGCTCTCCAGGTGAAGTTCACATGCTTTGGAGATGGCAGGTCACTAAGAGAAACGGACCCCCAGCCTTCGACTTGGCCCAGGGAGTGCCCATCCTCCTCTCTGGTGGCCGGACCCCAGGAGTGCACCCTCCCCCAGCATGACCTGCTCCTGAGGAAGCTGTACTTAGGCCCCGACCTCAGGTATAATGCTGGCGAGACACCCACACCTAGGCCGGCTGTGTTCCAGTAACCTTTGCCCCCAGAAAAGTATGATTATATTCAAGAGTGCGCCTTTTAAAGTCTCTCACATAAATTTCCTTTGCCTGTTTTGGTTCAGAACACTCCCATGGGACTTGGTCTCTTAGGAGGTGCATGAAAGCTCATAATATGACAAGTCACCCATGGGGACAGGGTAAGTGGAGGGAGAGGAACGCAGAGGAAACGGACGAAGGCTGGTCTTCCCCCATCCTCTCTGTAGGTAGACCTTCGTGTCCCAGCTCACTGTCCCCACCCACCACAAATGACGTTCTTCAGCCCTAAGAAAGAAAATGGATCATAAACCACAGAAGCATAGGGCTGTTTGCAGATGGATGAGCAGAAAACCTGTGTAGATATGCGTAGAGAGAACCGATAGATGCGGCAAGTTTAACCGAGGGAAGACTCGACAGCCATCGTCACACAGAATGTGTGAAATGCAATGACCTGAGAAGGGAGAGAGCAAAGGTGAGTTGCTGCCGGAACCGTGTTTAGCCAGCGTGCATACATTGCTTTTCCTCCTCCCTCTCCCCATTCTAGATGACACTCGTGGGGGACACTCTAGCTGGGTCAGAGGGGCAGGGGAGCGGGTGGCCAGTGTAACACTAGAACTCGGACTCAGATACGGCCCAAGAGGACGAAGCTTCAGGGGTTAAGCAGGGAAAGAAGCGAAGACGGAGGGCACAGAGAACACACTGAACAGCAGCCTGACAGTCTCCGGCCGACATGGAAGGTCAGAACCTGAGACTGAAGGGCTCACAATAAACCCAGAAGTCAAAACATAAAGACGTAATTCTGGGGAGGGAAGAGGGAAGGAGAATTGTGACCAGGACGAACAGAAATAAAAACTATCACTTCCCTTCAAGAGCAAAAGGGTATCAATGACAAGGAAAGTTGAGGCAAATGAAAAGTTTAATCATTTCCTTCAATAACATTCACTGAATGCCAGTTCGGTGCCAGGCACCGTGCTAACTGCTGGGAACAAAGGGTGGGCAAAACAGTAGGGAGACTTCAAGCAGGTGGCCAGGGCAGTGGGTTGGGCCATGTCACAGTAATGCCGAGTTTCCCTGGAAATCTGCATGCTCCCCTTCGCCCCGGGAGGCCAGAGAAAGCTAAAGCAGGAGGAATGGGGTGAAGCGGAAAGCAAGAGTACCAAGGACAAACGTCCAAAGACATCTATGGAAATTGCATTTATGTGAGGAGTTACATACACCTTTAACCGGGAAAGTTCCCTATCAGACCCTGTAAAATAATTCACACAGAAATATTGAACGGTGTTATGCACACATATGCAACCTACGCTGCCTTTTAGCTGTACGTTTTCTAATTAAAAAAACTACTTATATTTTTAGAGTGCCTTTTTCTACTAAAACTTATTTTCTTATGAAAAGTATCTTTGGTTTAGACATCTCCGTAGAGTATTGCTTGATTTTTATGCTAAGGAAAAAATTTCCCTTAAATACCACGTACTTTTTCAAATGACTAAATAGAAAAACAGTAAAGTTATTGATCAGATACTCTTTTCTCTTTTTGAGTCATTTCAGGTTCAAGGCTGTAGAGACAAATATGGCTTAAGAAGGCAAATGACAAAAATATACTTTCAGCCACTTTCATGTCTGAACATGTTAGGACGAGTCCCATGTCTTGAGTCTTCCCAATGTAAATGGCATTCAGACTAGACAAAAGGGAAAAAAATAATGTCCAGGATTTCAGACATGCTATAAAAATCACCCACATCAACGTGGCAGAGTAGCTTACTTCAAAGCCCTTGAGTTAGATTCCACTGCTGTAAATGGAGGTAAGAGAGCAATCTTCCCAACCTGGGACCAAAAAACCATGCCACGAGGAACAAATGCTGTAAGCCCAGCTTAATCTCTATAATTCTGAAAGAATGGTAAACTGGTCTGAAGAAATGGAGAAGGTCCAACCAGCACCACACTATTCAAGTCCCTTCAGAACAACCGTTCTCAACCTGTGGGTCACGACCCCTTTGGGGGTCGAATGACCCTTTCACAGGGGTCGCCTAAAACCATCGGAAAACACCTATATAATTACATATTGTTTTTGTGATTCATCACTATGCTTTAGTTATGTTCAATTTGTAACAATGAAAATACATCCCGCCTATCAGATATTTACATGACGATTCATAACAGTAGCAAAATTACAGTTATGAAGTAGCAACAAAAATAATTTTATGGTTGGGGGTCACCACAACAGGAGGAGCTGTATTAAAGGGTTGTGGCGTTAGGAAGGTTGAGAACCACTGACTTAGAGCAACACCTTTGGTCAAATTATTATTCCTCAAATACCACGTTTGTAAGGTCAAAAACAAAATTCTATAACCCTGGTTTCAAGACTGCCACTGGTTAGACGGCCTTATCCCTTCCTACTGCTTCCTAACACAGCGCGCGCCTTCCGTCAGAGATATCTCCCCGCAATTTCTCGCCCGACCATTATATTCTTTCTCTGCCGGCACCTTGAGTCAACACTCTCAGTCTTCCTGTCAGACTCCGATGTCTTCCCACCAGCTCCTCCTGTGCCTCACTGAGAGCTCACCTCCATCAAGCATACACTCAGGCAAGTGACAGGTATTGACTGAGCACCTATTCTGTGCCTGTTCTTGGGCTAAGGCATCACAGAGGAGAAGAAAAGGAGGGATGATTAGGTACATACACACGACTCTTGCAGGGAGCGAATGCTAGAGGTCAAGGAATGGCTTCAAGAAACAATCCCAGGTCAAGGCCATGGGTAACAAAGGGCTTTACTATGCAGTGCAGAGGGAAAAGGACTACAATTCAGAAGACTTATTAACCTAGATTTTCCAGCAAAGATGTATGTGTATAAAATATAATGTAATGGTCCCCAGCCTGCTCTAAAAGGTGCTTTTATGGGTGCTTTATTTCCCCATTTGTGTCATAAACTTTAGACAGGGGATTTTTACTTTTAGCATTCCACTGCCTACCACAGTGATGGCCATGCTATTAGTTCTCAATAATACTGGCTAAATTTTAATATACTTCGCCATGGCTCCTGCTCAAGTCTACTTGAACCATTCAGAATGAGGATAAATAGATGTGCTCAGGGGCACAGGTAATGCAAATGTGGTCCTCACCATTTATCAGTACATGTGCTGCTATAGACCAAAAGTTTGTGTTCCCCCCAAATGCACATGTCGAAAACTAATGCCCCGTGCCATGGCATTTGAAGGTAAGGCCTTGGGGAGCTGCAGAGCCTCCATAAATGCGGTCAGTGTCCTTATAAAAAAGGCCCCAGACTTCTCCCTTCCCTTTCTTCCATCTATGACCCAGGAAGCAGGTTCTCACCAGATACTAAGTCTGCCAGCACCTTGATCTCGGATTGCTCAGCCTTCAGAACTGTGAGAAATAAATGTCTGGTGTCTATAAGCCACCCAGTCTGTGATATTTTGTTACAGGAGCCCGAATAGACTAAGACACGTGCATCATAAGATTTACTTTTTTTTTTTTTTTTAAAGTTAGAGAATCTTTGCAGTGAGAGCTGTCAAATCCCAGTGTAGACATTCCAGGATTTACCACAACATTTAGAACAGGATGCCTGGCACTTTGTAAATATCCAAGCTATTTACACACACTTCCACTTAAGTGCCATTGTACTCCGGTACCCAAGAAATTCAAAGTGTTTCTACACAAATAATTTTACCTAGTGAATCCTCATTGCCCTGGAAGAATTAAAAAAGCCTGTTGCTCTATTTATGACAGCTACATCATCTATTTATAAAATAAAATTTAATCTGAAATGTTTGATAATTAGATTTTATGTATTATAATTAATAAGTGGCTTACCATTTGCATTCTGTAAGTAATTAAAATTTTTTCTTTATGGATGTATAAAGTTATTGGAACTATTCTTTGATTATTTAGGAATTGTTAGGCTTTTTTCTTGCTCCTATTCTTTTTCTTGCCTAAATATTTTGTCTTTGATCAAAAGGATTATAAAAAGTTCTAGCTTCCAAGTTTGGTACAAGGTTAATATTTTTTCTATTTTAGCAGCAAACACATTCAGTTTGTTCTTTTCTGAAAGGACCTAAAGTTGTCTGGACCTCATCTAGAGACTGAAATGGATAATCAAATTATATAACTCACTTTGGTGTTATATCAGTTTATTGGTAAATAAACTGAACTGAAATATTCTTTCTGTATATTGAAACTCTCCTGGATGATCTGTGAGCAGACTCAACAGACAAAACCAAAGCAGTGCCTTAGTGTGCTATGTACTGAGAATGAAGCGAACAGGAGTCTAAGTTAGAGAAGCCTACAGGACCAGTGCATAGCACATGACTAAAATAATTTCCTTTTTTTCTGGTAGCCTACAAAAGATCAGGAAATTATCCCTCTTACCTTAGAAATCTGCAAAAGAGGAGAAAGAATACTGTGATTTTTTTTTTGCAGTAATAACTCTGCACTAAGTCACTGCATCTGTATCGTGGACACTTGAGAATTTCGTTTCCCCCCCTCCATAAAGTATGCTGTAAAACTGAGGTAATTCCTTTCTTAGGCACTGGGTTACAGGAGGATTTTTCATCACAGGCCCACTAAAGAACCTACACTGATATTTCTACTCTTCACCTTATTTTTACGGTATTTCAGAGATGTTTGATCATCTTTCAAATGACTCAGTGATCAGACAATGGAAGAAGAGGAAGGAATGGTAAAACCAGTCACAGCGATTACTTGGATGTGGGAGAACACACATCAGCCTCCCGCTCCGAACACAGGGACCACTCTTGAGAAATTCAGTTGTGATAATATAGTCCTATATTTCTGTTTTCCATTAACAGACTCAATTTTTATTTAGGTATCAAATCCATTGAAGAAGCAAGTTCCTCATAATCAATAACTCTGTTCTATCCACAGCCCCAAGAACCTAACACATATGCACTCAGGCTAGTTCTTCAACAGGACATGTAGCCCAGGCAGTAGCTCTCGATCCCTGCAAGAGACATGTTCAGCTACAAAAGTCACCACCTTCAGGAGGGCCAACGTTGTGCTTCCACCCGGGGACACAGAGATGCTCCTGGCCACGATTCAGCTTAGAAATGCAGGTCATTTTATCATGAGCAATTTTGCCTAAAAATAGGGTTGACATTTTATTGTGATCAGGTTACCAAGGGAACAGGCCAATGGGTTCACCAAAGGTCAGATTCTGACACCAAGGGACATGGGCAGAAGTGCTGTTTTGAATATGTCATATTTGCAATACCTATGAGACAGTCCCGTGGGCATGGTGGCAGCAGGGTGGTCCTGGAACACAGGAGAGATCTTGACTGGAAATGTAAATTCGGGAGTCATTTACATGTAGGTTGTGTCCAGTGATCTCACCTAGAGGGGGAATGTGGCATCAGAAGGGAAGTGGGTCCAGGAAAAAACCTACCCCAAAGATGTAGAAATCTGATAGTAGAGAAGGAACTTAAGAAGGGGGAGAAAAAATCCACAAGACGGTCATGTCGCAGAGGTGTGTAGAGCAAAGTGTCTTCTTCAAGACAGACAATGTGCTCAACTCTGGGGCATGATGCCGAGATGACAATTGGCCTTGTGACCCCTACGTTATTGGCGAATGAGAAGGAGCATTTTTTGTAGCATGGTGAGCAACCAGACGAATTCGGGCAGAGAAATGAATGGAAAGTAAGAAACTAGAAATGGCTTGCGTAGAACTCGGCGCAAACTTGTCTTTGAGGAAAGTTCATATACTGTATATTTTATAACCAATTGTATTAAACAACTGTGGTCTCTTCTAAATGCAAATCACACCTCAAAACATCTGTCATATCCTATTGGCTTCTGCTGGTAGAAGACTCACATCCCTGATCCACGTATACAACTTCTTAGGGACTCTCTCAGACCTTGCTCTCTGGATGCAAAGGTTCCAGGTTTTCCCAGTTAAATTACCTTAACACAAGGTGTGTATTCCTGATCACAGCCAGGGTCCCTATAATGTTGCCTCACTACTACCTCTGAGCCTCCTTGTATTGTGCATTGGCATCAACCACTACCGAGCCTGGGTTTCCTTGAGCTTCCTTCTTTTTCTACCAGTGATAGCATTCACTTTCGGGGCTCCCCTTCCTCTTGGAATCCCTGTCCTCTGAAAAAGAATTAGGCTTTCTAATCCTTGGGAACTTGACAAAATCAGTGACAATTTTTAATGGAAACGTTTTATTTACAATTACGTTACAGGCATGGCTCTAGACACTTCTGGTCGGGTTCTTGCTAACGACCTTGGCGAGCATAATGGTGCCATCCAATGGCCAGTCACAGGTCAGTTTAACATCGTGCCCAGTACTGACTGCAAAATGACCATCATTCCGTCGTTTCACTCTGACACATCCCTCCCTCTGGGCTCACTGTGTTAACTACCACTTGGCTTAATCTGCAGAGCTCTGTGGTCTGTTGTGTCAAGGCATACAGGGTTCCATTTATCGAGTTCCCACAGTTTGGGCTGAGCTCAATTACTTATTTATTAAGGTGCTTCTAAGATTATACTTGTGGGAAATAAACATCAGTTAGTTCCAAACATTTTGACTACAGAGCACTATAAGAAGAAAAAGATATATTGATGGGTACTACTGCTCTCCATAGTGTGAACAGTATAATGCATGTGTTTAAAATAGAAATGAACTAAGATAAAATAAATAGGGGGAAAAAGTATATGTACTTCCAGTCCCCACTTTCAGAAGCTGTTCCTTTAGACTCCCCTGGTCATTACTGATCTTGCTCGGTATTCAGAAGGCGTTTCTCATCGGAAGATTTACGTTTCATGTTCTGGGGAACCCTCAACCATTGTCTCCGTCTTCTCCCTTCTGAGTCTGTAGCGCACGCATGCTGCACTTTCTAAATCTCCCACCTCCTAACTCTTCTTCCATGTTTTCCATTCCTCTACCTTTGTGCTGTGTGCTTCCAGCCCATTATCTTCTCCTCGGTAATTTCCCATCTGCTATCCAATGGACATAACCATGTTTTCCTTTTATTTCAGTGACTTCTTGTTTCAGGGTCACTTGTTCTTGTTTTATTATCCCCTGTACATACCTTTTTATTGTATTTTTTCTGTAATCATTTAGCCCCCTTATCCTCCTCTCCCCCTACAATCTCCACTCTGTTTCTCCTATACTTCCTCATCGGTGTGTCCATTTCATTCTTTATCTTTTGAAGAATATTAAAAGTATTTATTTTCAATTCTTTTCAGGTTGTTTAATGATCCCTATTTTGAGGAATGTAGACTCCTAAGCTTGCCAAATGTATTGCATGTTTTCCATGGTGCAGAATTGTTCATATACGTAGAGAGATCCTCTTCGGGGTGAATCCATAGTGGTTTCAGACCCCCCGCCCAGCACGGATGGCACAGCGCCCAGAACTTGAACCCCGTTAAGAAAACTCAGCTGCAGAGCATTCCTAATCTTCAGTTGCTACTGATCCCCACGGGTTCTGGTTTGTTGTTTGTCTGTTTAAAGCATTTTTATTTGCAGTCTCCAGAGATTTCCCTTTCCAAGCGTTGGAAATATTTGTGTTTTCTTAATTTTTGTAAGGATTTGCTCAGTCTTTTTTGTGAGCTTGGAGCAGATGGGAGAGCAGTCAGTATGTGCCTCGTCGCAATTAATTCCCCTGCATCAGAAGTCTTGTCCTTGGTCCTTGCCTCGGCTTTGCTTTCAATCCAACAATCAGCCAGGAAAAAAAAAAAATTTGTTTAAATGAGGTTGAGGAGGGAAGTGACTTAGAGCCTCTTTGGAGAGAGCCAACCACTGCACATTCTACAATGATGCTCCAAGCCAGCCTGGGGACCAGAGAACATGTGTCTGCAGCCTGAAAGCTGGACTGGCCACTGCGAACATTTATTCTTAGCTCTGCTCTTGACTTTTGAAATAGCCTGAGGTAAAAGCTGCTGTCTCCGCTCCCTTGTTGACACTTCTTACTAACCTCAAAAGACCTTTCCCCTCCATTCAATTTGAAAATAAACTTCTCCTATAACATTGGCTAAGAGTTTTTAACTTCCAAATTTCTCACAGAAACAAGATCTTGAATAAGAAAAAAAAAAAAAAACTACCCAATTAAGTCTTTTTTTTTCCTTTTTTTACCCTTATCTTTCTGTAGGCACAAAAGAAAACCCATTTCTTTCATCTTTCTCCTTAGATCTCATTAACCAACACTTAAAAAATACAGCACTGCTCTCTTTCATGACCTATTTTTATAATCTCCAAAAGTGTTCTAGTTGCTGAGTAAAATTCTTATAAGAATTTGACCTTAAAGTACTATATAAGTTTTTAATAAAAACAGATATTAAGGGTCACAAAATTGTTTTAAGATTTCATTGAAAAGTATTTTTAAATGTGTAAGAAATGTGAGCACTGGACAGAATAAAACACATCTAAAAAGTCTTATACAGTTAATAACTGAATCTAACAATGTGGGAAGAAAAATCAGAAGTACTATAAAAATATATCATGGCAAGTTAAAAACAAAAAACAAAAAAAAAACCTTACCATCAATGAAATAATGAGTGAGGAAAAAATCCCAGTGTATTTTTATCTGTGCCATATTTATGTATCATTTTCGTAGGAAAATGTTCTTTCTGTATTACAGCATATGCTGTTTTCATTACTTTTCTTAGTGGTGTGAGTCATAAATTCATCTGCCATATTTTTTCACCCTAACAAAAGGTTTTAGGCAGCAACAGAGCTTATCCAGAGCTTCCATCTTCTTAAATATCTTGCTTCTCCCGGTGAGATGGAGAATGAGAACTGTGGGACCCAAGGTGCTAAGGGGCCGACAAGAGCTAGTTTAGAAAGAACTCGACAACATCCTCGTCCCCGTCCTCATCGGTGTGGCCCAGAGCAGCATCTCTGCCCGATGATTTTGCCAGCCAAGGCGTCCTTTAGAAATATGTGGAATTAATTTAGGAAATATGGCATATTGATTAGCATTGATATCCACCCCCTTCTCAACTAAAAAGAGAGAGAGATTTAAAAATTATAATAATGATGAGAAAGTGAAAGGAAACAAAGAGACATTGAATAATCTCTGAAAGGTAAAAAGTGCATGAATGGACGCATCATAAATGACTTAGAAAAGCAGAGGAGGCTGAAACTCAAGGGCCTGAAGAGGAGGATATTGATAAAAAGAAAGATAATCACTCCCCAGAACCCTGAAAGATCACTGGTGTGGTAGCACCAAGTATCATGGAGGATGCAATAAGACCAGCTGAAAATGCGGAGAGCATGTGCCGAAAGTCTAGGACTTGAAGCGGCGAGGCCCACGGGTCTCTTTATCTATCCCATACAACTGAGCAGGGATTCCGGCCCCCAAACTGAAAGAAGAAAGATTTTGCTCAGAAGTTGACCTGGGAGGGGCATGTCTATGGTGGAAGCTGAATGTGGGCAAATGCCACTCAGCAGTGGAAATCCCAGCTCCTTTAGTGGCCTAGTTTCCCTAATGCTAGAAACCCCAAAAGGCAAAAGACTAAGAATGTTCTTTTCTGAATAACCTGAAGAGCTTCTGAGAAAAAACAAACAAACAAATATGCTTCTACAAAACCACTTGGGGAGGTGTCTGCCTCAGTGTATAGATACACATTAATCGTCTAATCGCATAAGAATGAATCCTAAGAGCTGATAAACTGCATTCTCAAGCCCCCTCCCACCCGTAGCATCACATAAATATCGTCATCATCAGGCTTCCAACAGACTATTGTATGGCCTCATTCTTTAAAAAGAGTGGACGCCAAGGATCACCAAATACTCGAATCCAGTCTCCAACAGGAAAGAAAGAGACCGAAAACAAGTGAGAAAAGAGACCTCTAGGGACACAGACCACAAGAATTTTTATAAAGGAACGAACGAGAACAGAGAGGACATCAGCAAAGAAGCAACAAAGAACATTTTTGAGAGCTAAAAACATTAAGTCTATAGATTGAAAGGGCCATCAATTACCCAGAAAAAAATGAATGGACAAATGAAAGGAAATAAATCATCATCAAAGTTCAAAACACTGGAGATAAACAAGAGCTCCTAAGAGTTTACAGAGTTTATCTACAAACACGTCATACAGAGACTCAAATGACATTTTGTTTCTTAAAGTAACACTGATGCTAAAAGATCAGGCCTCCAAAATTCTGAGTGCAAATGATTTTCAATCTCTCTATCAATATGTCAATCAGTCATGAGCATAAAATAATATTTTCTAAAATGCAAGGACACAAAACTTTACCTCCTAAATACTGTTTCATATGTAAAGTAGACATATCTTGAGAACACTAGGCAGTATATTAAAATGATGAAGGCACAGATCCTGGCACTGGAATCCTGGGTTGGAATACCGACTCTCCCACTCTGTGTGTGCTGCGGAAAATATTATTTAATCTCTATGTACCTCAATTACTGCCTCGGTAACATGCAGATAATAGTAGTACCTATCTCAAGAGCACAGTAGGATTCACGGAGTCCATGCATACAAACAGTACCTGGCCCAGAATAAATGTCAATTAGTATCATCATTATCTTTATCATATCACAGAAGATACAGACTTCATATCCAGGATATAGGAGACCCTACACAGGGTCAGAAGAGGTAAGTCCAGGTGACAGCTGCATGCCATTCTAGGGAGCAGCCCCCCCCCCCACCCATAACAAAGGGTTATGGCACTCGGGAGTGAGGAGTCCGGGGAAGGAAGATGATGTACTGTTTGGAACTGTGAGCATTTGGAAAAATTATCCTCTGCAAGTGACAAATCTCCGTGGCTGTTTGGAACATAATAGCCATAAGCATGAATAAACCAACAATTTTAAAAATTGCAATCTTTAGCTTTTAGGAAAACATTCTATGAAATAAAATCATCATACATCACTTGGCTTAGTAGTGAGCAAGAGATGCTTAGTCACAGAAATGTAAACATCAACTAAGTGCTTTACCCAGAAATGGTAATACAAGGACAATAAAGGATGACAGGGATGGAGTCAGTAAGAGAGCTAAGTCCTTAATCACTATACCAAGAAGTCAGTAAACAGTGCCCCAAACTGACAAATAAGTAAGCATCAATGTAAGATTATTATTTAGAGATAGGGAGGTAACTATCAGAAGATGAAGCTAAAAGAAAGTAAAGAGAGGTTATCATAAATTAACAAAGTAAAAACTAAAAACAGGATTTAAAGGGCATCGCAGCATGTAAAAGTGTATTCACTCATTCAAACGTTATTAAACCCCTACCACATGCCAGATACCCTGGCTTGTTTGGCTCAGTGGATTGAGTGTCGGCCTGCGAGCTAAGTGTCGCTGGTTCGATCTTCCAGTCAGGGCACATCAGAGAAGGAAAACTCTGACTCCAAAAAACCTCCGCTGCCTTGCGGCATACCTCTTCAGGGGAAAGGCTAAGGGAGTAAACCCCGACAGAAAATCCGGAGCCGGAGTCCCTAAGGCGGTTTGACGTTGTAGTCATCACCGGCAACTCCTGCGGCGCACCTGAAGCCAAGCTGTATTGACTCCGTCTTTCCCTTGGACCCTTCAGCTGCGAAGAGAGGGGGGGTCTGCTGCATGGGCAACAGCAGACCCTCCATATCACCCTGCCCAGGCTCTGTAGCTTCAGCTCCACTGGAGAGGACACTCCAGCGTCATCGCAAGATGTCGATTCAACACGGGAGGAGACAGATACCGTGTCACTCCCGAGTCGGACTGCACAGCCATTCTCGGCGGTGCAGACAGACTCTTAAGAAGCTACACCATCGTCTCTCGAGACGGACGGCTGCCGACGATGACCACATGCCAGATATGTTAGATCCTGAGTGTATTAAAATGCACAGAACAGTCCTAAGCTCCACCAGCTCAGAAAGAAGCACGGACTCAACAGAAAAGCCTTAACAGGAGGCAGTTTGATAAATGTGATCATAGGAGTATGAACAAAATATTCTGGGGAACAAGTGACAAATCCATTTTTTTCAAACAATGTTTTGATCATACACACACATTACAAAAATCAAAGGGTGTAAAATAGTATATACGGTGAAAGTTAAATCTCCCTCTCATCCCTGGGCTCGAACGACTTCTCCTTCCTAGAGGCAACAATTGTCACCAATTACCGTGTAGCCTTCCAAAGATGTTCTGTACTCTTTTAGCATTGATATAAATATACACCTTATACATAAGCATTACAAATATACGTGCATACAAATACTTGCACATAATACAGATTTCTGGCTGGTAGCTTTTCATTTAAAATACGGTGAAAATCATCCCACACTGGACATACAGAGCCGGCTTAGTATTTTTTTAAATGCTGATGAAGGATTACATTGTATCATAAATTATTTAAACAGACCCCTACTGATAGATATTTAGATCTTTTTCAATGTTTTACTACTGCAAACAATGCTAAAACCTCTTAGTACGGGTATCACTTTGCAAATACACAAGACTATCAGGATTTCTACAAGTGAACTTTCTAGGTAACAGCGAACTTTAAAGTGTTTATACTGAGAGCGATGGCTAACCTAATGCCAGATTTTAAATCGGATAACTTAAGTGAACATCTGCAACAAACCCATATGGATTTTAATAAAATGAGCATTTTGATCTGAAGTCTAGTTGAATCAACAAAGGTAGGAACTTTTTTGTTGTACTGATCTTTGAAAGTGAACAAAAAAAAAAAAAACCCCTCCCTACATTACTAACCAAGGTTTTGACATTGAGATTGAGCTTCCATTGCCCCCTGGACTTAATCCCTCATTTTAAACCCAGGTTCAATACCAATATGATTGATTATCAGACCTACCGATGGCCTTTCCTGTTAGTACATACGGAGATACTTGTTAGCACAACCACCCCCGAGGACACTTCACTTTACACACCGCGTTCCTTCCCTGTTGCGCTCTCTGTGGAGCTGGTTTTCATGAGGATCACATTTCCTGCACACAGTGGGACTCCAGACCCCCGCCCCACTCCCGAACAATGCCACAGAATTAAAACCTAGATCTAGTTCCCACTTCAAAGGTAAATTGCTGCATGTAATGAGTTCAAATTGAACAGTATACATGCTGAAGCAGTCCCATGGAATAAAGGCTACCCTATCTGGTTACAAAATATTTATAGTTGAGGCAGTTTGTTTCTTAATTTTTTTTAAACTGCTTTTCCCGTTGCATGCCTTTCAGGACAGGCAGTTTATTCTGTAAAACTGTAAAAACATCAGTAGCTGCATCCAATCTACCCTGCTGGTTTCCGGACCATTTGGTAAGTAGACTGCAGACTAAGAATTGGCCGACTGTTCCCTCTCTTCACTGTCTAACTCAATACCATTTTTCTCACGACTTACAACTTCCTGGCCTATCAAACTCAGTAAGAGACATAAGGTGATGAGGAACCACACAAACTATATTAAATTCCCTAGGATAGATTGAAGATGGCTGCATTATTGAGTTTTCAACCAAGAGGATTTCTTCTAAAGTCCTTGAACAATTAAAGCAGGCTCTTAAAAGAAAATAAACAATCTAGACCATAATTTCTATATAATAAAATAACATGAAATCTTAACCCAGAATAGGCAGATCATGTTGCTCTATTGCAGAAGGGACATTGTAATGGCTGAAAGGTTGGACAAGTGATAATGGATTGAAGGTTCTAGTTTAAAAAAAAAATGCATGGGATTATTAGAGAATAGATGATCTTTAGCTTGGTATTAATTTCTTAATATTCAGGAGATCCCTTAGCTGACCAAAAAGGGCAAAAATGCTCATGGTGGATCCTAAAATAAATCTTAAGTTACATGTCCATTATAAAAGAACAACTGTTTTATTATGTGAAAAAATAAAATTTTTGTAGCTTCCTCATAAGAACACATGTTTTTAGAAAAAAACTCATAGTTGACTCAAATGTCAGCATCACGTTTGTGGATAATCCAAAATAGTAAATACAGTGAGATAAGCCCCCTCCTATCTCCTCAATATTTTACATGATATTTTATGCAGACGATTTACTTTGAAATATTTTACTTTCTAAGACATTTTTATTGTCTAAAAAAAATCTGCACATGAAGGAAAAATATTCTAGATGGCAGGGGAAACTCTGCCTGGCTTTAAAAATTAGCATCTAAATTAGCCATAAACTGGAACTGCATCAATGGGTAATTGAGGATTAACAGTATCTCAACAGAATAAAAGAGGAACTTTAACATGTTGGGCCTTTAATGAATCAATTGACGATCACTGGGATTTCTACAGCCCGAAGCTTCGCGATGCCTTGCTCCCTCATATAAATTAATAGTACATTAATCCTCCTCTCTTGGTGCCAATTGTGAACACTACAATGACTGAACCGGTAGAACTATTCAGTATTCAGGCTTTGTTAGGAGAGAGAAAGACACACAGGGGAACAGTGCACAGTGGTAACCTTGTCAATTGCTTCTGTACAATGACTAGGATGTCCCCTCCAGCCCTTCCGTGGAGCAGAAGGTCCCTCCTTTGTTAATTTCAAACAAATCTGAAAATCTTCAGGTGTCCATAAGCATGCACATCCTTCCACTGTCATGGGACCTTTTGACACTCAGAATGAGGTTGTGAGTGGCCCTCTCTAAGTATCTGTGTGGTCCCTAAGGCAGAACACTTGGGAGATTATTGGGAAGGCCTTCTTTGTAATTGCTACAGATGGGCAGGTGAAATTATAACAGTTTACCATGCGGAATATGAGTGTGTGATGATTCATAACAAAAATAAATGCACCCACAAAATGATGTGCCATACCAGCGACCTTTATGCCGCCTGGCCTCCTGATTGGTTGGCTCTGCGCGTCTGTTCTCTGCCGGGCATTATTTAAGCACAATAGGTCATCTCACTTAATCCTCACTGCTTTGGGAGAACACGGAGAGAAGAGCTCCTCTCCTTTGAAAGACCCTCTTACAAGTCGCACTCTTGGCTGGCATCTAACAACGTGGATTTCAGGAGGGCTTCCGCCACGTCCAGAATTCCCAGAGGAGCGGCTCCCTGTGCCCAAGCTATTTGTACAAACATGTGGTTACAATGAATGCCTTCTGGAGGTCTGGCATGTAACACATGCCTGCAGAGGACGCCTGCGGTATCTGCCCCCCATAGAAACCCTAGGTGTTGAATCTGTGACGCGCTTCTCTGGGTGGAGATGTCCCAAATGTGCTGTCACCACTCACTGCCGAGAGAGCTAAACATGTCCCTTGTGAGTTCCCCGGAGAGGACCGTGGGCGGCTGGCGCCTGATTCTCCTAGGCTTAGCCCACGTGCTTTTTCCTGTTACTGCTTTTGGTGTGTGTCCTTTCACTACCGTAAGTCACAGCTGTGTGAATGACCTCATGCTGAATCCCGGAAGTCCTCCTGGTGAATTGCTGAACTTGGGAAACGTGACACAGAGAGGAAGTAGTCTTATTATCTGTATCTCGAAGAGGAGAAAGCTGAAGGGCAGAAGTTTGAAAGGTCCCCAACTTTTCACCAAGGCCTCTAGAAAGCATAAGCCATTATTCCGGGGGACATAGCAGTGTCTACCTCTCCAGGCTCCCCCTGGTTCTGAGACGGTGGCCTGATGTCGGTCCCTCAGACTTCCCTGTTGTGCCAGCATTCAATGACAGTGCTCTTCCCCTTTCCTGCTGCAAAAATGTCCTGCTGGACACTAGACCAGGGGTCAGTAAACTAGAGGCCACGGGCCAAAGTGAGTCTACCGCCTGTTTTTGTACAGCCTACATGCTAAGAAGGATTTTACAGTCTTAGATAGCTGAAAAAGGCAAAAGAATAATAGTAGTTTATGACTTTAAAATTTTGAGAAATCCAAATTTGAGTGTCTGTGTACGATGCTTTTCGGAACACATCCATGTTCATTAGTCACCAGTTCCCATGGCTGCTGTCCTGTACTGTGGCAGCGTTGAGGAGCTGCAAAGACACCATGGACCTCAAAGCCCTCTGAGAACAGCGTGAGACCCTTCTCTAGACCTTTCATGTCCAAGGCCTCTCTCTCCTAGCCAGGCTTCTATCCCCTGGACTCTTCTCACCTCCCACATATCATTTTTCTAGTCTGGTCATCCTGAGCAAACTTTCTCAATCTTCTAAGAGCCAGAGTGCATGTTTTATATACCCGATCCTATGTACTTGGAGAAAAAAAACATCAGTTTCCTCATCTGAAAAATGGGAGTGATATTATTATCCTTATAGTCGTCGGCAGCCGTCCGTCTCGAGAGACCATGGTGTAGCTTCTTAAGAGTCTATCTGCACCGCCGAGAATGGCTGTGCAGTCCGACTCGGGAGTGACACGGTATCTGTCTCCTCCCGTGTTGAATCGACATCTTGCGATGATGCTGGAGTGTCCTCTCCAGTGAAGCTGAAGCTACAGAGCCTGGGCAGGGTGATATGGAGGGTCTGCTGTTGCCCATGCAGCAGACCCCCCCTCTCTTCGCAGCTGAAGGGTCCAAGGGAAAGACGGAGTCAATACAGCTTGGCTTCAGGTGCGCCGCAGGAGTTGCCGGTGTTGACTACAACGTCAAACCGCCTTAGGGACTCCGGCTCCGGATTTTCTGTCGGGGTTTACTCCCTTAGCCTTTCCCCTGAAGAGGTATGCCGCAAGGCAGCGGAGGTGTATCCTTATAGTAGAGTTATGAAAATTAAATAAAATGATAGAGATAAAAGTCATTTAGTTCAAAGCAAGAACTCAGGAGGTGGTACTTGCACTACTAGTAGTTATCAGGTAATCCTTTTTTAAAATCTCTTTGTACGGTGGAGAGCTTATGGCAGATGACCAATAAAAGCACAACATACTTTATTAGCATGGCATTATAGAAACTAACCAGGGTGTCACTGGGTGGTTGAGAGAATTTCTTACCTTCTCTGAGTTTCAGCATCCCTGTTGCTAACAGGTCTGTGACACTACCCTGTTCTCTTTGAGAAGCTTGTCAAAAAGTCAGGTCTGCCCCTGGCTGGTGTAGCTCAGTGCACTGAGCGCTGGCCAGCGAACCAAAAGGTCACCAGTCCAATTTCCAGTCAGGGCACATGCCTGGGTTGCGGGCCAGGTCCCCATTTGGGGGCATGTGAGGGGCAACCCATCGATGTATCTCTCGCACATCAATGTTTCTCTTCCTCCCTTTCTCCCACCCTTCCCCTCTCTCTAAAAATAAATAAATAAAATCTCAAAAAAATAAGAATCAGACCCATCTTTTTTCAGACCCACAGTCTGAAATGCTACTCAGGACCAAGATGTCTCTTCCGTGATCCCTAAGATCCAACCCCCTTGCACCACAACTAACTCTCAAATTCTGGATCTCTCAGCACTGCAGCTTGCTCCAGAAAATCTCATCCTCGTATGAGAAGTCATTTCGGAAAGGCTGTTCTAGATCTCAGTGCTATTTTCTACTTGTCTGCTACAGATGCTTGCCTGCTTTTTTCAGACTATAACTGACCTCATTTGTAAAGAATCCAGTGAAAAGTGTCTCATCAAAATCCTTCACTTCTTCAGCAGCCTCTTTCCTCCCCCAAATGATTTAGGTCAGAATGGCCCAATACAACCAGCTGGAAAAATTACGAAGTCACTTAAGAACCTTCTGAAGGGAGCTCACTGGGAGTCGTGTCTCTGAGGATTGGTGACAGGCATGTATGTCTTGGCTAGGAGTGGGATTAGGTGTAGTCATGTCTACAAGTGCAGCACTAGGTAACTACTACCCTCCCTTTTGCCTACAAAAAAAAAAATTTAAGAATCCTTAGTCACTACACTTTAGATTAATAATACAAATAATTCAGGGGATTACTTTATTTTAGAATGGCAGAGCCCGGGAATTGCATAAAACTTAAACCTTTATAATCAGAGGTTCAATTCCTCTCTCTAACTATATGTTTTCCATCATTATGAACCATGTAAAAACAGTAATCACCCCCAATCATAAATCACTTAATTAATGTTTAGCAAGTGTCACAATGCGCAGAACACTGCAGCAACAGAGGCTGTATTAGTTAGGTGTTCCCACAATAATGCTGCATAACAAACAACTTCTAAATCTCAGTGGCACGTCACCATAAGCATCTACAAATTGGAAGAGGCTGAGAAGGCTCGGCTCCACATATCTCTTAGCCACCCCATGAGGCTGGCAGGCTCCCCAGGGAAAGCTACCCAAATGTTAATGGCAGAAGTGGAAGAGGGAGGTCTCTCTGAGGCTTAGGCTCAGAACTGGCATAGTGTCCCTTCTGTCCTGTTCTCAGCAAGTCATGTGGCCAAGTCCAAAGTCAAGGGGTAGGGAAGTATCCTCTGCTCATAATAAGGCTATGCCAAGTGGACGTATAAAGAAATAAAGAATTGAGGCCAACATTTCAATTTACTACAGAATCATAGGATAAGATAGGAGTCTAGGGAATATCTAGTCAAACCCCCAAACTTTAAAGAAGTCTGAGTACCAGAAAAGTTAAATGACAACTAGCTAGGGAAAACTTTTTGTTTGTTTGTTTGTTTGTTCTGTTTTTTTTGCATGAGTCACATATACCACAATGTGTCCTCTAAAGGAACAGGCACTTAGAAATATTGAGTGAAACTGCCCATCATAAACAATACTTGGCAAGGAGGTTTTATTGACAGGTAAGGGGGATGCGACAAACCCAGAAGGCAATTAGGGGACGTTTAAATAGGAGGCAAGGAAAGAAAGTGGAGATAGAGGCAGTATCATTGTGTCCAACTGGATAGCAGAATCGATCATAGGAACTATGAGTCAACACATCACTTAAGTCTTTTAGAGGATTATGGGGAAGACAAAGCTCATGTCCTGTAGAGACTTGAGCAGAGAATGTTTAAAGGGAGAAAAGGCCTTCCTCACTTCTCAGATCCCTAGCCTCTCTCTGCCCACTTTCTTCCCTCTAAGGGTGCAGGACTTGATCACATTTATCATGTCCCTCTCTCTTCACAGACATCCCGCCCTGCCAGAGAACATGGAATGTGTGTGTCCTTCTCTAACATGTCGTGACCATTAGAGTCCTTAAGGGTAAGCCAGTCTAACTCTAAGATTCTGTATTCAGCTCATTTGTTTATGAATACAAATCACTTTTTCCAAAAGTAACTCAAATTATTTAGAAACAGAGTGCTATTTTCAGCCCACCCTCTCCCCTTCAAATAACAACACAGGGCACAGAGCCAAGGCTCACGGCACAACACTGGACCTTGTATAAAAAGTTAGAGATCACCTGCTGGAGTGAGAAGCTAATCCAAAACCTCTTCCACACTGAGAAATCAATGCGCGCAGAAACGAGGGTAAACTGCTGCTCAGTACCTAAGTCACTGGGAGAGGCTCTTGTTGCCCAGGCACCTCATGCGGCTTTTAGGGTTCAGGATGGCCCTAAAACTCAGCAAGTGTTCTCCAACTAGATCAACAGTTTCTGAAACGATCAGGCAAAAGAAGACACACTTTCTTTCGATGTCACTCCGGCTCAGGGCTGAGGCTGGTGACACAGGTCAGTAAAGAGTGTCCTGTGACGGCATGCACCTGTCACCGGACCTGGAAGAAGGCTGCCAGAGAAATGAAGCCTGGTGTGGAATAAGGTCGGAGGAAGGTCGGGAGCCTTCTGGGATGGGCCCCTCAGCCACAGCCCCCTCCCACCTCCCGTCTTCCTTCAGGAAGAACCGGAAGGGAGCCCACAGAAGCATACCAGGGAATACAGAAAAGTAGGACCTTCATCTGGATTCTGAGGACCATCCAAAATAAAGACTGCCACTTTCACTGTTTAATTGGTATTCAGGCCACAGGGATAGTGACTGGGGAGTGCTTTTGGGAACATGACAGGCCCCGTCTTCTTCACCCATGTTCTAAATAGGAATGTGAAATGAAAAGTGAAGTCACGCAGAAGGACTTGTTTTGACCTGGAGCACAGATGCTTCAATAAAAATTAACATGAGCCTCTGATTTAGGTAAAGTCTTCCAAAGGGTTTATTTTTCTGTAATTATTTATGGTTTCCTTCCCACTACTGACTGAAATTGCCTAATCTAGCTGTTCTGCCTTCATTTCCAACCCTTAGAACAGCCTGAACGATGATATATTTAGTGGGCAGCATGTAATTTCTGAACGAATGAATTCCGATCTTGTTGGAGTTGTAACAGGGTGCTACCAACTCCATCCAAGGAAAGAAATTGTTCTGGGAGGTGACTGTGGGCAAAGTGAATCCTAAATGTTTACAAACCCAGAAGATGTTTTCAGCATGAGGAATTTGAAAGCTTCCCCTGTATTATTTCATTAATCCTTACCAGAAAGCTTCTTAAGAGGACAAAGAACATTAGTGATATCACACTAATCTTCAGGGAGTAAGATCATGAATGAATAAAAAGAGGGAAAAACAAGCCTTACAGCTAAAGAACGCAACGCTAAAGCAGCAGTTCTTAGTGTTAGAGCCTCAAAGAACTACAAACACTACAGAACACCGTGGAGCGAGCCTCTAGGTGCTTATGTCAAAAACCATAAATCTATTTTAAAAAATTATAAATCTCAATCTGACTGGGCAAGTTTTGTTTTGTTTATTTTTATTTGTGGTAAAAAAAAAAAAAAAAAAAAAAAAAAAAAAAAAAAAAAAACCCGTAACAAAAAAACGTAACCAACTTAACCACTTCTAAGTGTGCGTTCAGTGTGTTAAGTACATCTGTGTTTTGGGCGACAGACCTCCACGACTGTTTTATCTTGCAAATCTTAAACTCTATGCACATTCAACATCCCCCCAGGTTCCCCACCCTCCCCCCAGCTCCACCCAATCTCCATTTCCACTCTGGGTCTGGGAGCTTGACTATTTTAGGGACCTTATCTAAGTGGAATCATGCAGTACATGTCCCTCTGTGACTGGCTTATTTCACTCAGCAGAATGTTCTCAAGGTCCCTCCACTAAGCAAGTTCATTTTAAGATCGGCATCCACATAGATCACTCCAAGCATAAAGGATCTCCAAGTGAATCTGACGTGATCCCATCAGAAAAAGAAAAACACAGGTCCCACTCAAACACTGGGTACTCAAAGAGAACCTGGACCCAGGCTGGTGTGGCTCAGCTGGCTGGGTGTCATCCTGCCAAGCGAAAGGTCACCAGATTCCCACGTGGTGCTTGAGTTGCAGCCAGGCCCCCAGCTGGAGGCCCTCGAGAGCCAACTGATCGATATTTCTCTTGCCCATCAACGTTTCTCTCCCTCTCTTTCTTCCTCCCTTCCCCTTTCTCTAAAAATAAATAAATAAAATCTTTTAAAAAGAGAGCAAGAAAAAGAACTTGGAAAGCAAGGAGAGTATGTCTAAAGTTTCCAATAGCACACTCAAAGAAAAGTAATCCTAGTCAGCTGGGAGAGCAGGGGAACAAAGACTGAGTTATTATCAGTGGAGTTAAGCAGGGGGAACACTGGCCTAGGAGCCACATGGCCTCAGTTCCCGCTCTGGTTCTGGGACTAACTGCCAGCGAGCGCCACCAAGTGCCTCTGAGCCTTGAGTCCCCATCTTTCTTAAGACTGCAGATGCACAGACCAGATACAATGTCTACCACATCTACTATATCTTTGTAACATCAAAAGTGTTTTGCAGATGAAACATAAAATTATTTTACAAGTAATTTTTAAGTGTGATCATTTAATAGGTATGGGTCTCAGTCTCCTCAGGTGGAAAGTGTTTTGCAGACAGATGGTGGCGATGGTGGCACAATGCAAATGTCCTCGATGCCACGGAGCTGTCCACTTCAAAGTGGTTAAAATGGCATGTCCTTGGGTTATAAGTATTTTACCAAAATGCTTAAAAATAAAGTATTTTTTAAATATAGGTACATAATCCTACTTACATCTCAAAAAAATGATTTCTCAATTAGGGCACATATTTTGGAAGTAAAAAGCTTTATTATTTTATTTTAAAGAACAGTCATCTGTGGTATTCAGATTTTGAAATTGCCGCTTTTCGCCCTGCTCTATCCAAAATACTATCAGCACTGTAAACACAAAGTTAAATAGTCTAATTTTACTGATCCTGGTATTAGCACACATATTTTATAAAGGCTCCAAGTACATTAACATAGAATTCCTCTCCTTTGGAGAAAGCAGTTATTGATATCACCATCTAATCAGTGGGAAAACAGGACTAGAAAGACGTTGAATGGTTTGCTCCATCCTAGGAGTCTCCTACACTGATGATCACCCAAAACAGCAATGCCCACTTAACAGGTATGTTGTGGGGTGGGAAGTCGGTTCCATATGTATGATTCCCTTACTCAGGTCGATTGGTAAAGTTCATTCTTGAGACTAATAACATGTGAGATTTAAGATTCTAACACACACACACACACACTACAGTATTCTAAACATTTACACACACACCCACTGAATGATTGAGCCCAAAGCAGGTGAGCCTTGCTTATGTCACTGTCCCCATGAATGACACACCTCTGTTTCTGAGCAACTTTTTTGCAGTGTTTGTTCTTACATTTCTAGGCTCTACGCACAGCAGTTTTTTCTCTTTCCAGTCTTCCGTTCTATCAACATTGAATAAGCAAACGCTCTTGCCAAATGCTATAATGAACCCCGTTAAGCTGTTAAAACGGCCCTTAGGTGAATTGTCCATTTTCGAACTGAAATGTCTGGATATAAGTTGGCCTGAGGAAGAAAAACATTCTTCACAAAAATTTCAGTTTAGGGTGGTTGCTTTCTCCTTCAAGAACTTTGCTCATAGGGTCATTTTGGCACCTTGACTTCGGGAAAGCCCCAGGGGATCCTCATTTGTGTATGGGGGATGGACTGGTCACAGCCAGGACTCTGTCCAGCTCCTGTCACGGGAGGTCAGTCTCAACGGTCACACTGGCAAAGAGAAAAGTCCCATCCCTGATATGCCAAAATGGCCTTCTTCACCTAATAGCTTTGGAAACAGTAGTCAGGTCCTGAGTTAAAATGGGCTTTGTTCCCACTGGATTCTATTTTCAGTCCATCTCCTGCGTGCCAAGAGATTGCTGAGTCTTCCAAGGCAATGAAACGATAAGTAAAATCTTATTTCTAAACAATGAAGGTAAAAGACGAAAAGCACACTATAGATGGAAAGTAGGCAAGGCAGAAATAAACAGTGAGGAGTGAGAAGATTTGGTTTATTCAGTCTGTCAAGAATTCATTAAGAAATTTTACGTAACTTATTCAGAGAGAATTTAGTAAATGTCAGGAACTATGCTTAAATGTTTCACACTGATTATCCCATTTAATCTGCACAACAGTCATATGGAAACAGGTTCTGTTCTTGCCTCGATTTACATGTAAGAAACATACCCAAGACACATCGTAGCTTGGAACCAGAGAAGGCCTTAGAGGTCACTTGACTCAAAGGTGTGTCAATGCAGGTGTTTGGAGATTCTCCTTACACACTTCTACTAGAGAGGGTGAATTTACTTTTGAAAATTACATTAAAAAAGGGTTTTTCTTTCTTTCAGTTTGTCAAAACCTTCATCCCTTTAAATTCTATTTTGTGTTGCTTTAAGACAGAACTGTGGAGACCTCTTTCCTGTGTCTGAAAAGATACCTATCAGATTATTCCCATGTGATTTTTGATTTGGCTTCCAGAAATATCAGAGTCAGGGGCCGGCAGAGCCTTCCCCCAAAACCCCCAATCCTTGGCTTCCCCAACACTCTGCAGCTTTCCAAAGCCTCTGTGAAAGTCTGCAGAACTGAGCACCGTGTTGCAGATGGCTGTGCCCAGCACAGAGATGGCCAGGTGACGACACGCCTTGATCACTAACTCTACCTGGCGATGCGGGCCAGGTGCACACACACCGCCCCGACCCCACTGCCTTCCAGTCAGCCCCAGGGGGCCATGTGCCGGGGGCTTTTTCTCACAAGCCACACATAAGTCACATCTCTGTTGACATCCTCTTACATAGTTTATTTTCCATATTTTTTGTTTACTCCTGTTAAAGCTCATCAGAATAGCTCCAATGAGCAAGTTTATAAATCATTTTAAAATTTAGGCTTTACTACCTAATCAATCAATCAGTTCTGTAACAAATGGGAGCAGTCAGTCAGGTGCAAGGCATTATGGGATTGGGCAGGAGATATCACACAGAAAACTCTTCTCATCCTAGGATGTGGGTATAGCCTGGGGCTAAAGAATTTGATCTTAGAGAGAAAAGTCTAGTCACGTAAAGTGTGTCCAAAGCTCCAACCTGGACAAGTAACCTTCATTCAAGGAAGTTCAATATGGAGGAAGGTTTTCTGTGTTTCTGGGAAATCTGCCTGTGGATCTCCTAGGGTCTCTGTCCATATAGTGGACCCTTTTCTCTCTACTGGACCAGATCTATTGCTGGTCACTGTCCTGTCTGAATATAGACATTCTTCTAATCACTATGTCTACCTGGCCACCATCTTCTCCACCAACAGGAAGATCCATTTCCCTCCCTGGGCTCCTCATGGCCAGCCCTCACCCAACATCCCACTTTCTGCACCCAGCTGCATCAGAGAAGCCAAGTGCTGGACACAGGAAGGGAACTGTTGAAATAGCCCTCTTCACATTCCCTGGGTTATGGTAGAGCTCGTTCTGGAGCCTGTGCTGAGCCTGAAAACGGAAGGGCGAAAGGTCAAGAGGCTTTAACAGAAGGTAGATTTAAAAATAAATAAATTAATAAAAAGTTTAGAGAGGCAGAAAGTCAGGTAGGGTTTGCCAGAGACCCTGCTCGCAAAGTAAAGGAGGCCAGTTAGATATAATGGAATGATAACAAGGGCTGCCTTTACTGATGCTCCCTCTGTGACAGTCGTACTACATGTTACCCTACTGAGTTCCCACAGCAAAGGCTGTGAGTTTGGTACTGTCACCTCCCTGTCAGCGCTGGGGAAAGTGGAACCCGGTGAGGGTATTTTTGTGTGTCGGTTGGTTGGTTGATTGGTTTGGCTTCCCTGAGTCAGCTGGTAAATGGCAGAGCCATGGCTTGAACCAAGTTTGCCCACAACACCCACTGCGGAGCAGTTTTTCAAATGTAACACCGGAGACCCGGCGGAGCTGAGCAACTGGCCCGAGACTTGGTTGAAGATCTGGGACTGAGCCTGGGGTCTTGTACCTTCCAAGAGTATCTTGCATCCTTTTCACAATATAAGGTGATCCCTTGCCCACTGGGACAGAGCAGTACTACCACTTCCTTTTTTTTAGTTACTCACAAACCATTCGTGTTTCTCTTTATAAAGTTCCTGGCACCCACTTTTCCTCTTCTGGACCTTGTGACATTTACATATCTTTACGCCTCAGTTTCTACAATTTCTAGAAGTGGCTGTCTGGGTCTGTAATGTTTTATCAGTTTTTTTTCCCTTAGTAACTGGAGATAGACTGTGCCTGAGCACGAAAGCTTGAACACATTTGAAAACACGTTCGTTTTCTATCTTTTCATTTTCCTACAGAAGATGATTCATCCTGATAAAAAAAATCACAAATAAAATATGCATAGTGTATTCCAGGCACTGCTCAGCAGGTCGCATGTACCCCATTTAATCCTCACGACAACCTAAGAAGTGCTATTATTAGCCCCATGTTTTAGCTGAGGACACTGAAGCACAGAGAGATTTCAGGAATTTCCCCCCAAGTCACAGAGCTCATAAATGGCACAGACAGACTTCAAACCCAAGCATCTGAAACCAGAGTCTGCATTTTTAAACTCGGCCTCCTCAGCCTGAATTAGGGAGGGTTTATTTCCTTTGATCATCCATTCATTTCACATGCTCTCTCCCAGGGAATGTTCTCACGCCCTTCCCCGTACTAGCTCACGGCGCAGCAAAGAGGAAGTTTGGTACTTACTTTGCTCATGGTCGTAGCCTCAACCCTTTCTTGACTTCAGCCAGGCTAACACATTTCTGGAATTAAATGTCAGGCCTTACACCTTTTGTACATGGCATTTACAATCTATTATAATAGTTTCTAACACAAATCCTCTTTTTAAAAAAAATTTTGGCCTTTCGCTATCATGTTTACTTTTGTTGTACTTTAATAAAAGTACAACATAAATCATAAAGTATTATTCAGTATAATTATTAGATTGACTACCATTACTATATTCTGGCTAAATAAGTCACTATACAGATCAGACTTGAATTATCAACTTATAAATAATTAGATATACAACTTAAAAAATCAAAGCAGTATTAAGATAGCATCATTATTTTTCCCTGAAGATGCAGTCTAATCTGATATTTCTTCAAAGTTTTTATTATGATCAATAAGCATTAAACATATAAAAAAGATATTGTAAGAAAATTGGTTGAACTCATAGAGCCATAAAGACTGCTTATATAAAACAAAGTCCTATTTCACTTTGTTCAATTGTCATGCGTCTCATTCAAAAAACCCTGGGTCCAGTTTACTCTTTATCAAGTTCCCTCAGATAATCCCTTTGCTGAAATTAATTTGTTTTTGGTCAGGACTTGTTTTAAAAAATTGAATAATGCAGCTGAGTTGAATCCTTTCTTTGGGTTGCCTTGTTTTCAAGTGAACAGAAGAAAGGACTTAGAGCAAGATTAGAGTCCCTCTAGACTGGCTTGTCTTTTGTTAGTCAACAACTTATAAAAAATTGACTATAGGCCAGACAGATTCTGGGCACCAGAAAATATTCAGACAAGGTCCTGCTCTCAATGTGCATATATTCCGCTCAGTTGACAGATAATAGACATATAAATAAATAGAATAGTTAATTGTTGCTACCCCAGCACTATGAAGAAGACAAACGAAGCAACTATTGGACAGAGTGATGAGGAGGAAGGTAAACTGCCCTGTTCAGCATCCCTAGGCGTGTCCCCGGGGAGAGGGCATCAGACTGGAGGCCAGAAGGAGGAGGAGGCCGGCTGGTGACAATCTGGAGGAAGAGCCAAGCAAAAGTGGAAGATAAGAAATCTGGAGGGTGTGAGAGCCAGAAAGACAGGCTGGGATTAGTGAGTAAGGAAAGGGTGGGAGGGGTTGAGGTCGGACAGACAGATGGGCTCCAGTCATTTTAGGAAGTAAGTGCAGAGGGTGTCCAACCAGTGAGTGATGGACCTGATTCCTGCTTTTGAAAGACACGTTTTATACAGAGGTGAAACCGAGGGCAGGGGAACTACTGAGGAGGCCTTCGGGGTCATTCAGGTGGGAGAAGACAGGGACTAGTTAGGGTTGTAACACAGATGTGGTGAGAAATCCAAGGATTTAGGATACCCTTGGGAGAGAGATCCAACAGGGGTTACTGATAGGGTAGTTTGGGGGTTTGAGGTGGGGGAAAGAAATGAGGAATTACTCCAAGGATATGGGCTTGAAGACGAATGGATAGTGAAGCAAAATACTTTGATAAGGACAACTGGATTAGGAACAAACTTGGTAATGGATGATGAACTCAGTAGTTCCTTTCGGGTCCTGTTAAATCTCCTGTTTCTACAGGGCATTCAAATGCAAGTGATGGGGAGGCCATGGGAGAGATGAGGATGGAGTTCAGCAGAGAGGTCTGACTAATACAAACTTGGGAGTCATTAGCATAGAGACATTATGTCAAGCTATTGGTGTAGAAGCTGTCACCTAAGGGAAAAATACAATCATGGGGAAAAAGGCATCAAGGCCCGAGCCCTGGGTAATCCCACATTTCTTTAGATGTAAAGAAAACATACCTAGCAAAGGTGACCCAAGAGAAACAACCAGCGAAGTCTGGAAAAACAGGACAGGTCAGTAAGGAGTGACATTAGCAAGATGACAGAACAGAAAGCCCCAAACCCTTCTTGTTCCCATGGAGACATGGATTCAACAATACATGAACCATCCCCTTGATGAGAAATCCTGGAACCAGTTCAGAGGCTCCCACACCCACACAAGTGTGAAACCAGCCACGGTGAAGCGGAGAGGAAATTTTGTGGCATCAACACAGCAGAGTTCCGCCCCCTGACACAGCGCCACACGGTCGAGACTCCCAGCTGCTCCCAGGTGCTCCTTGGGGATGAAGAAATTGAACCATATATTCAATGTTTGATTTTGGGCAGGAAGGGGAGGGCATCGCTGCCTGAGGAACAGGCTTTTGTCTGCCTGTCTCAGCACAGATGAAATCGAGTACACTGTAGATGACTGGGCCATTGGGCACAGAACGGCTGGGTGGCTTCTTACTTCTCCAGGGGACCTGCAGTACCACAGAGGCCAACAGAGCTTGGTGGCCTAACCCTTCTGGTTTGGGGGAGGAGGGAAAGACTAGAGTACGTGTCCAACATTCTGGCTCTTCGGGGGGCTCCCTGAGGAACTGACTGTTGTCTCTGCTGTCTTACCTGTCTTGGGGCCCTGATGCAACCTGGCATCAGATGTCTGGAAGCTGCTGAGAACAAAAAGTAGGTGGGTGGCCTGATGACAGACACCAGAGGGAGTGATAGCCTATGAGATCCTGAAAAAAAAAAACTAGCAAATACCTCTGATCAGGAATCCACCAGCACAAGTCCAGAAGGGGTTTGAGAGGCCCCAGAATCTATATCCAGGTTGATTATGTCTTTCTGATAACAACCATCTAATACATGTGAGCTGATATTATATCATGGCTTTGGTTTACACTTTCCTGATTAGTGATTTTGCACATATTCTCACGTACTTATCGGTCATTTGTATGTGTTCTTTGGAAAGTGTATATTCAGGTCCTCTCTGCCAATTTTTTAATCAGAGAATTATTATTTATTTCTTGCTATTAAGTTGTCAGAGTTCCTAAGATATTTTTGAAGTTAACTGTTCATCAGATATTTGGTTTGCAAATATTTTCCACTGTTCTTTAGGTTGCTTCTTCATTTTGTTGATCGCTCCTTTTGCTGTGCAGAAATTTTTTAGTTTGATGTCATCCCACTTAGTTGTTTATGCTTCTGTGGCTTGTGCTTTTGGTATCATATCCAAAAAGTCACTGTCAAAATCAACATCAAAAAGCGTTTTTTCCTATGTTTTCATCTAAGAGTTTTACAGCATTAAGTTCACATTTAAGTAAGTCCACTTGGAGCTGATTTTTGCGTTTGGCATAAGCTAGGAGTCCAACTTCACCCTTTGCATGTGAATCACCAGTTTTCCCAGCATCATTTATTGAAAAGAATTTTACCTCCCCCAAGTATTCTTGGCTCCCTTGTCAAAAATTAGTTGACCATGTACGCTTGCATTTATTTTGGGATTCTTGGTCCTGCCTGTTCCATTGGTCAGTGTGCCTGCTTTTATGCCTGTATTGCACTGTTTTAATTACTGTTGATTTGTAATTAGTTCAAAATCAAGAATTGTGATGCCTCAGGTTTGTGTTGGCTATTTTGTCATTTCCTACAAAATTCAGGATGGTTTTTCTATTTGTATGTAAAATATCATTAGAATTTTTATAAGCATGCACTGAATCTATAAATGGCTTTGGGTAGAATGAATATTTTAATAATACTAATTCTTCTGAGCCATAAACATGAGCTATATTTCTATTTATTATGTCTTCTTCGATGTCTTTCATCGAAGTGTACAGATCTTTCACATCATAGGATAAATTTATTCCTATTTTATTGTTTTAAGCTTTTATGGAATATTATTTATCCATGAAAAAAGGAGGAAACTGTCTTATGCTACAAAGGGGGTTAAACTTGAGGACACTGAACCTGTCACATAAGGACAAATTCTACATTATTCCACTTATACGAGGGATCTAAACTAGTCAAACTTATCAAACCAGAAAGTATAAGGGGGGTGGGAAGAGGAAATGATGAGTTGTTATTTAATGGTTATGAAGTTTAACTCATCCAAGATAAAAAGTTCTAGGGATCTGCTGCATACCACTGTGCTTATAGCTAACAATACTATACATATAAAAAGTAGTTAAGAAGGTTAGTCTCATGTTATGTATTTCTTACCATAATAAATAAAAAGTGCATAAAAAGGAGGCAAAAGCAAAACACGTTTCAAAAAGAGAAGTGTGGTCAGCCCCATCAAATGATGCTGAAAGGTCAAATAAGATAAAAATTAGCCATTAGTTTTGGCAAAATATAGATCTTTGGCCCCTTGATAAAAAGAATTTTAGTACAGCTGTATTCCTGCTTCTGGTGAGGAACACTGTCATTAGCATGGGGACAGAAAAGGAAACAACCACCTGAAGACAGAGGAGATATTTCTACCAAAATCAGAAATAGTGCAATGTAGAGAGGGGCAGGTGTGCAGAGGGGGCAGTTTTTTAAAAATAGGGGTGATATTAACATATGTTTATGTACTGACTAAATGATCCAGTAGAGACAGAGTACATGATGCAGGACAGAGAAGGGGTAAGTTTTGGAGTACACTTTCCGATTTGAATGAATGGGATCCAGACCACAGAGGAAAAGCTGGACTTGGGTATAAGCAGGTCCATGTCTTCCTGTTACCACAAAAAAAAAAAAAAAAAAAGTTGAAATAGATGCATGGCGGGGGTGAGGGGGATGTTGGTGAATTAATGATGAAAAATAGGAAGTTCTTATCTGTGTGCATCTGTTTTTTTTTTTATATATAAAATAAGAGGTAAGGTGATTTGAGGAGCAAAAAGAGGCACAAAATTATCATCTCAGCGAATAAGAAAATAAACTTACTAGGGATGTGCAGTAAGATTCGTGGTCAGAAATTTCTACTGAGTCCAAGGCATTCAGGCTGTGTAATTTTTCCAGAAATGTTTAGCCACTGAAGTTTTCTGGGGTTGGGTTATATAGAAAATGGAGTTGAACTTAGCTGGAGCTTTTCAGGCACGTAGAAGAGGAAAGAGAAAGACAAGAGAACTAAGGACATTTTCACGAGTAGAACTCTAATGCTGGACCCAAGGAATCTGAGCCGATACAAAGAGAAAGGAGGTCGGGAGGGAGTAACGAAGACAGAACAAAAGTTCAAAGTTTTGCAGCCTTCCCTTCTAGAAACTTCTTTGGTTTGTTTTAACTTGCATTTCTTCATTTAAAAATTTTTTTCATTGAGATATTGTATTGTTTATGCTAGTACACTTGCCCCGATTTCTCCCCCTTTGTCCCCTTGCCTCAAGCCCATCCTCCACTCCCACAGTCGGTCCCCACTCTGTTGGTCACGCCCATGCGTTATGCATATATGTTCTCTGACCATTCCCTTAACCTTCTTTCAGCCAGTCCCCGCTTCCCCCACCCTTCTTACAGCTTCAGTCTGCAACCCTTCTAGCAACTTCTAAGGCAGGATCTTTACATTCCCGGCCCATCATTCTTTTCTGAGAAAAGCTCAGGGCAGTTCATGGCAGGAATGTGCATAGGGCTAACCATGCTAAGACAGTCCTGGTCTTCTTCCTCTTTTCCTCCTCCTCCTCCCCCTCCACATGGCAACAGGGGAGTATGAGCTGGGACAGGCATTGGGACAAGTTCCCATTCACCCATCAGGACTCCTTCAAGTGCATCTACTCCTTCACCCCACAACAAGCCAGAGGGGGCTCTGGGAAAGCCTAGCAGGCAAATAGATTGCCACTCATCACCGTCCACTTTCCTTCGTGACATAAAAACTCTCCAAGGGAATGAAGGAACACAACCATCCTTTATAATGTTGACTAAGGATAAACATGGCTGCTTCATAAAAACTAATTCATAGGAAGAGTTCTTCTATGTGGAACGTAATTACTAGCTGGAACTTAAGATCGAGAGGGGTAAGAGCTACCCACTCCCAGGATATATAATGCAACACAGGAACATAAGAGGAGTACACCTAACAAATCCATGGGCCATCTGCTTCAGTACCTGATCTCCGGAGGTGACTAATCCTGGCTGTTTCTCAAGAACGCTTAAGCATCTCCTCCTGCCCCTCTTCCTGACCCAGTTTCCTCTCTTAATAGAGCATAATAAAAGCATATGGTGCTATAGAAAGCAGCTGGTGGCAGAATTCTGTCTGAACCATGACAAATTTCTCTCTCACTTTCCCCTGACTTCTGGAATATATGATTTTGATACCTTTCTAACCTCCAATCTTTTGAGACTGATCCTAATCCTACAAGTCAAGGACGAGAAGAGAATACATAAGATTCTCGAGCATAGTAAATCTCATGATTTGAGATCTAGGAGTTCCTTGAGTGCCCATCAAAGTGACATGCTCTCTGGTGTTCAAAAGCTAAAGATTATGGGTAAGAGGACAGTCTCATTGGTGGTAACTGGTGAAATTTCCAGATTAACAGAGCTGACACTTTTAACCAATAATCTTTAAAATGTGTGCATACATGTGCATGTGTGTATAAAATTTAACCTTTTCTTGAAGGCTCAAAGCAACTCCTCTACTAATGTGCTTTAAAACAATGAAGCTATTAGGGATTACTTTATGTATATCAGATTATTTGGCCCTAACTACATTGTCCCAGGCTGCTTACTGGGAACCATATAGACCTCATCTGTATTCCCACTACCCGACCTGTCCAGGGGAATGATGAATTAGGTCCCACCCACCAGAGGTCTACTTATAGAACAATCAAGACGCTTCTTGGAAAAGAAGTTATCTTAAGAGCAAGCTGACACACATACACACAGAGACCGAGCTGGCATTGAGAACGATGCAAAGGACAGAATAAAAGCCTTCCTCCATAGGGCCCTCTGCCAGCCCTCATACTTGAGTCTTAGCAAGGGGCCAACAACAAAAGAAGCAATATTAATTCAAAGAGCTCTTCTGTTGACATCCATACCACACAGAAGCTTGAAGTGTCTGGCAGTGTGGGCACCCCCAGCTCAGCGGAGATGGCAGCAGGGGCAGCAGGAGTCCTTCCACTGCGAGGGACCCGGCGCTGGGAACTTCGGACCACAGTGGAGCCCGGGGCCCTGTTACCCATGACCATCCCCAGGGCTGGGCCTCGGCAGACACAGCACAGGCCCCGGCGGGACTGCCTGCAGCAGTAGCATTTGGGGTATAAAACTACGGAAGGACGTACAGTTCCTCTATTGGTCAAAGCAGCAAAAGTGACAACTCCCCCAATCAGGAAAGAAGGAAAGTGGCCGATAACCCGCGGTAGTCCCCACAGGTGGCTTTGAAAAGACTAAAGAGTTTATCCAGAGATCTCTAGAGCTATTTGGAAGGCCATTAAGGAGGTGCCCGGGAGGACTCGAAACTGACAATAATCATGGCTCTGCCTTCGACACTGCCTTTTGTGCCCCTGTGACATCGCTGTTCATTTTTCCTCACGAATATTCCCCGTTGTTATTGCTGATGGGTAGCGCTCCACAGTTGTATTCCTCCTCTTTGTAATTTACTCTATTTTGATTGGGTGGCATTGGATGGAGTTAAATAAGAAAAAATAAACTCTAAGTAAGAATATGAGAAACTTTCCTTTGCACAAAGCACGTGGGCTTTAACATATACACATGGCAGTATGCATTTTAGCAACTTAAAAAGGTTTTTTTTTAATTTTAACAATTTTAGAACATTGATTATACCAAATATCTAAAATTCAAACAAGTGAGTTATAACTACATTTACGCATGTTTCTATTCCGTGTACACCACGCTTCAAGTAAATGAGGCATGGTCAGCAAATACAAACAAGACTGATCATTTTCTTTCCATCAAAAGTCAATATACCATTTACCTTTATTTTTGATGGCTTTCTGATGCTGCTTATGACTAACTTTTGCATTCATGACACGCCACTTTTACTCAAGAGCACTACTGAGAAGGTCTAGCTTATAGATAAGTTGAATGGATCTGTAACCGATAAATATAATCCAGGTAGCTAGGCCTATAACACAACAAGGGATGAGACCAAACGGACAAAGAACCAACGCAGCAATGTTTTCTAAACTGTCATTAGTGACCACTAGCATCGCCAGGAGGGCTGGTTTTAAGTGCTGCTGATGGCTGATATCAACGAGCGGCAGGACTTTAAGGACATGAAGGGAAGGGCTTCACATTTATCACAGGACCTAATTTGAACCCTTGAGAAGCAACTCAATCCCATCTGTTGTTCAAGGTGCCTGACGAACTGCAATGTCAGTTATCAGAACTGTTTCCAACCTGGGCCATTAGCCTTGAGTAAATAGGGGCTCTGGCTCTAAGCCCGATGGCAAATTCGAATACTCACAGAGGGACCGCCCCGTCAAGAATGAGCATCACCAAAGAGATACTTTTAATTTGGCTCTGTCGCTTACACAAAGGAAGTGCTGAGAGATACCCTAAAGCAGTATTTCTCAAATGTTACATGTGTACATAAATCACCTGGTGAACTTGGGAAAACGCGGATTATGATGAAATCCACCTGAGGGGTGGGACGTGCGGGGCAGCCTTTCCACCAAGTTCCCACGCTACGTGGCCCTGACTTGTTACGAGTAGCAAGGCCTTAGGGCAGCAATTGTCAACCGGTGGGCCACCAGAGTTTTTAAAACATGCAATGCCTGCCTATTTAGTCAGGGGCACTAATCTCTTTTCCTTTAGATTGTCAAATGAAAAAAAAAATGACAAGAGCCAGCACAATAGCCGTCAGTGTGAATGAATAAAAATTATAATTAGTTTATGTGTGCCATGAGATGAAAAAGGCTGAAAATTGCTGCCTTAGATGCTGGATAGAACATGTGAAAGGCACATGTGTACATGAGAAAGCACTTCATGACCTGTATAAAATGACACATAAGCATCACCTTATATTGTTTATAAATAGTTGGTAAATCAGTTCCACTCTTCAAGAAAAGGTCCTGGTACAAAAAATTATGTTCTAGACATTCTGTAGCAAAATCGAAAACAAAACTGGAGATTGGAAAGGCAACACAGAAAAATATTCAACCTAAACAATTTTGTTGCTTATTGCTTGCTCTGATTAACTTCCGTATAACCATCGTAACTAAAAGGATGAAGAAAAGAAGACACTGTTGTTCTTTTTTTAAATTGTACAGTCGGACTTAGACCCAGCCCCAGATTTGTCCTGTGCGTTGCCTCATCCCAATCAAAACAGAAATAGAAAATTACAAGGAAAAGAAAGAAGACAGCTCCAGGAACACTAGCAGCAAGAAAAAATGCCATCAGGGAAGAAATTAAAAATGAATAAAAGCAAACACAAGAACACAGAAGTCAGAGCCGTATGAACATCCACCTTCCCTAAAAAAAAAACAAACTGATTTTGTTTTCATTGGTGTTGGCATTTTCTGTAAGAAACGAACACAACTGCCAGGTACAATGATTGATACCCAAAGCATTTCTCTGTTCCTATGTAAAGTATAATCAAGAATTCCTGTTCAAATGTTGGTTCACAAACTGGCCACGGTACCCAGAGGGCAAGGAGTGATCAAAGAAAGAGGCAGGTTGCTCCAGAGGGGTAGGTGGCAGCTTTAATTAGCAAGGGACCTTACAGACAAGGCTTGTCTTGGGTGGCCACAAGATAAGATCTCCCCATCAGCCTGCCAGACTCCTAGAACTCTGGATAGAGGCCTTCTTTGTGTTCAGTCACATACATCATGCAGGAGGCCTCAACAGTGCATTGCTCTTGCAAGGCTGTGACCTTGAAAATGGCGCTGGCTGTGGGAACGTAGGCAGAACCGACACTGCAAGGACAAGGGAGGGTGTGCAGAACCTCCAGTTGCCTGAGTCCTGCTGATGGCAGTCACATCCTGTGTATGAAAGTCCTCCAACATCCAGAAAACATGCACTCTCTCTGAGGTTCTGGTCCCACAAGGTTTTGGCTAACCTTTGATTACTACATGGTCAGTGTAATGGACTATGGGAAGGAGACTTTCATAACATATCAGAAAAGGCATAGCAAATCCCTCCCATGGAATTGAAATCCTTCCTGGGCATTGAGGTTTTGGACAGTGTGATGCCCTGTCATAGACTCGGATCACCAACACCTTATCCGGATTCAGCAGCAGCTGGCTTGCCCCCATGATGGAACTCTGTACAATGGTCTGGAGCCACCCTGGTTACAGAATGAAAGTCCCTGCTCCAGAGATGCCAGAAATCCATCTGACTCACCGGAAAGTCATCACACTCCCCTGCACCTGCATTTTCTACTTTGTCTCCCTGCTTCCATCCTGTTTAACCTCTCTCACCTGCTCGTGGTGAGAGGAGGCATCATTCATAACCCAGAATGCCAGGGGATTGTCAAACAAACAAGCATGAATGAAAACTTAGTTTGGTGTCATCACGGAAGGAAAAAATGATAAATGAGACCGAAACCTGAGTACCTGTCAAAGTGTCCTGACAGCACCGTCCCTTTGAAAGACACCTGAAAGTAACACAACTAGTACCAACGATTAATTTCATTCCTTAGGCCAGTCAGTCCCAAATGATGTGCCCATGTAGATGCAGAAGAGCCGCTGACAGCTCTGGTTCTGAAGAGAGTCAAGGTGCCGACCCTGAGGAACGTTTAGAGGCCAGCAGTGCCCTTGTGCTGGGGAACATCACACGCCTGCAGACTTTTCTGAGCACTAGCCCCGCGGTCACCTGGTTTAGCTGTCCCAAGTGGGTGGCCTTGTAAGGAGGCAGCTCTTCATTCTCCAATTGTGTCACGGACGAAAACTTGCTGCTTTGAGGGTGACAGAGAAGCAGGTCCCTTCCCCAGGAGCACTTGTGTGAAGCATCAGGAGTGGTTTTAAATGGTGGAGATAATTACTTAATTCACGCTGTAGCAACTGGCCAAGGAAACACGTAGCAGCCAGGAAGCTATTAGCATGATTTTAAGGCAATTATTCCATTAGTGTTTAATAGTCTCCAATTAGTCTTTTCTGACTATGGCAGCGTGAATGTCTTTTTTCCTCCGAAATTTCTCATAGTTGACTAATGCAGAAAAGTACCATAGCCCATTTTCAGACCTGGATTTATATGTATGGACCTACCAAAACTACATTAAAGAATAATGGAGGGTGTACACTTGGAGAAATAGTTTTATTTCTCAGAAGTATTAAGAGTGAGAATGGGAAGCTTTGCACAGATCTACTGGGAGTATAATGCTAAAAGGAGCAGGGAAAGTGGAAGAAATTTCTACTGCCTCCAGTGCCACCATCCTTATGTCTCTAAGTCTACCAGAGTATCAAAGCCTCTAACCTCAGATTTTCAATTTGTTCCATGGGGAGAAGAGGAAAATTACCGTGTTCCTGCTAATGCATATTTCCTTGTCCCTTTCATCCTGGTCAGTACTTGTTGCTGCCAAATTAGCCAGATACGAATGCCAAAGCATTTTGCTCCAACATTCCTAGAAGCTCTCTTCCCCAGGGACTACCTTAGGGACCTGCTCCCTGAACTGAGAGTCAGTCATTTGCCTTCACTGAGCTACAATCTTCACATTCGCGAGATGGAGTTAATAGGACCAGCAACGCCTGCTCCGTGAGGTATGAGGAAGGGTTATGTGATCAGGGGTACACGCGATGGCTCTGGAGAGTGAGGTGTTACAGAAATAGAAGAGAGTCAGACAGGGTGTCACGAGCATCCCTGAGAACTAGCCATGTGAACTTAGGCTTTTAACCTCCTGTGTCTCGGGAGACTCCCGTATCAGAAGACCGGCATCAGAGTCCCTGCCTGTCTTGCCTTCTGTGTGTACAGAAGGGCTCAGGGGAGGCCGTGTGAAAGCAACTTTAAACACTAAAGGAAAGGAGAGGAGGGGAAGGAAGGCCTGTGGAAGGGAGCGTGGCATTTTGTCAACAAACGTGTGTACTTTCTACCATCTCCTTCCAGAGAGCAACCCCAGGCTCATCTGGGGAGCAGGAGCTGTAGCGTGGGGAAGCTGGGTTGCTCCTCTCCTCGGAGACACCTGGGCTCTTGGGAAGCTACCTCTTCGAGAAGAGCAAGAGGAGACAAGCTCTTCCCTTCCGAGTTGGTGCTCAGAGGGCCTATCAGAGCCGCCAGACAGCAACCTGACTAACGACCATTGATTTGTTACTGATGGACCCCAGCCCCGCCGGTTAGAGCCCTTTGGGATTTTTTTTTAAACTTTATTCTCATTGTCGACACTGTTACAGATGTTCCCCATCCAACCCCTACGTTGCCCACCTCCCCACAGCCCCCCACTTCCCTCTGCTCATCACCACACTGTTTTAAGAGAACCCCCCTTTTGCCCTTTTAAAAAGTATTGTCCCCTGTGGCTGAAAAAGAGAGCTGGATGGGGAAAATCAGGAGAAGAAAGTAGCACAGAAGGTTGAACTTGATAACCAGGCTCAGCTAGGGGCAGGGGTGGCCCGCCTGTCCCTGGGCGATCTGTCCTCTAGCCGGGTAGTAGAAGAATTAGACGTCTGCTCCCTCCGCCCAGGGGAAAGGTGAAATTGGTGAGGAAGGATGGCCGTGTCCTCGGCTGTCCCCGCGGCACACCTGAGCGAGGCAGGGGCTGCTGCGCGTACCCGCCCGAGAAGCCTGCCCAGTCCTCGGGTCCACGTCGCGCGCGCCATGCTGAAGCCTGCGGCTGCCTCCTGCCTCTTCCTCGCTTTGCGAGGCTTCCTTTCTCCTGGGCGGTCTGGACACCGGCGCAGTCACCTGGTCCCCGCGGTGTGCGTGTCAGTCCCACCCCTCCGCCCGCTGCCCAGGCAGGTCCCCCTGCCTGGTTCTGCCCTGAGCATCAAGCCCACGGTCCGCAAGGGCTCGCTCTCCCGACCGGGGCGCTCCTTGCTGAGAGCGCTGGGATCGCAATCCCCCCGGCCAGGCCCTCCGGCTCCACACGGGCCAGCACAGCGCCCTCCGCCGCTCGCCCCCGGCAGCTCCTGGGTCAAGGGCAGCGATCACACCGCTGCCGGTCCCCCAACTTTCGTCAGTCTTGGGGAAGCGTTTTGTCTCTTTAAAGGAGGCTGGGGACGAATATAAATGACTCAGGTAGGTGGTCACTGAGACAGCTACCAAATTCCCCGGATTCTGTGACGGGGATGGAGTCGGAGGTCCACGCGCCCTGGAGCCGAGCCCTTAGGACACCGCGTGCAGGGTCACCCCTCCGACACCGATGCCCCCTCCCCTCCAAGTCTGCAGCGCAAACCAAGGAGAGGACACCAGGCGCCCACCTAGAGCCGAGCCTTTCCCCTGCCCCGACCTCCTCACACAGGCTGCTTCGAACGCCCAGTGGAAAAGCAGCCCCCTCCACTCTCCGCGCCACGGTCCCCAGAGGTCCGGAAAACGCCAGGAGGCCAGCGGCTCCCCGGCACGCGCTCGCCTGGCCCGAGACCCACCCCTGGGGATGCCTTCCCCCCCCAAGGGCACCGTGGCAAGTTAGCACCTAGTGGCCGACGAGGCAGGGCGGGGCAGGTGGAGCTGGCACCCAGGGAGCGCCTCTGCGCGCCTACCTGGGATGGCCAAATTGGTGAGAGGGATGCTGTGGATGCTCTCGGGGAGAGTTGCCATCCAGTCGGCGAATTGCAGCTCGCTCTTCCCCTGAGACGAGGCCATCGTGCCGGCGGCGTGCGGCTGGTCCCCGCGCTCCTGGGCAGGCTGGCAGGCTGCTGCCGCTAACCCGATGTTTGCTCCGGCCCCGCGCGAGTTTACACTCTGCTCTGCGCCACACCCACAGGATGGCGCAGACGCACGCGGGTTTTAATAATTATTGCAAACACCCCATGCTCCCCAGGGCCTCCGCCACACTCCTCCGGAGCTCTGGTTCCTGCCGTCCCCGCTCCGCTTTCTCCTCTCCCCCTCCCTTCCCCACTCCCTCCGCCCGCCCGCTCAGTCCCTCCACTGCGTCTCTGCCTCTCTCGCCATTCTGCAGTTCTCCTTGGCTTGTTATTCTTCTTCTTTTTTTTTTTTAACTTGGCTCATCCAGCTGCTTTGCCCATGGTCTCCCTCGGCTCTTTGAAGTGATTACCTGGTCCTGCTTGTGTAAAAGACAGTCTTGTGGTTGAACCTGAAGTCTTAGTAGACTTTGGGATGCTAGCATCTCCGGGAGAGGAGACACACACTGACTTTCAGGACTTTGCATGCTTACCAAAGAGCTTTCCTTTTTGTAAGCTCCAACAGGTTATGTTTGTTTGTTGGCTTTTCCCAGCCGAAGCCCACAGGCCTGGCAATAACACAATGGTGGCCTGGCACCACCCTTTTGCCTAATTTTCAGAGTAGTTGACTAGCGCAGTAAATTCTACGTGGCTCCTACTTAATCCCTGGCATCCTGTTCCAGACATTTCAAGGCAAAGAAGCCCTTCAGCTCCTTCGTTTCTCTGACCAGGAAAAACCTATGTGAGTTCTGTGGGTAAAGCCACCTGGGTCCCCTCTCCATCATCATCATCATCATGGCTCTCAGGTCAAGACCGAAGCCTGATGCTAGAAGGAAATGACCGCATTCCTCAGTTACATGCTGTAATTATTGCCAGTGGCATTTGGTGGAATCTATTTGGCACCATTCAAAATGATCTGTGTGACTGTTGAAATTTTCATTCCTTGGCAGACTAGAGGGATGTGCCTCTCTTAAGAGAAATCACTCGTTGCGCCTCCAAAGAACTGTCTTGGTTCACCTGCTCTCAGGCAAGAAAGGGGAGAGAAATTAAGTCTTACAACTGTGATGGGAAAATGAAAACCTAGGTAGGAGAGAGCTGTAAAACATGGGAATGAGTATCCCACTTCAGTAAACCATACAGCATTAAAAATAAAACAACTAAAGCTTGCTTATAATACAATGATGTAAAACCCAAGGAATATTTCAAATGAGGATCACTTTGGAAAACATGGAGAGAGGAGAGGTAGAGCCCTGTCCTTGTGGTCAAATTTGCCACTGTCCTATGGAATCAATTTATAGCTTCATGAGGACATGGTATGGTTATCTTTAAGAATCAAAAAGAGATGTACTGGGATTTTTTTTTTTCCAAAGTAAATCTTAATATTCTTGCTAACACAATAGGATCACATATCCTTCTGATAAGAGTGAGCATTGAGCTCACTGCGTGATTCTTGGTCATGAGATTACAAACACCGCCCTCTGGCGAATGCTGGTGCTCTATGGGCATGACGGAGGGCAATGGGGAGGGCTCAGACCTGGGAAGCAAACGCTCTGTCTCTGGGGAGTTTTGGTGGGGCCCCTGGTCTCTGTCAGCCCTAGTTGTGTCCATTGTAACATGCTGATAGTAACTCAGAGACTCACAGTGAGGATTCGAGGGAAGAATGTGTAGGAAAGAGCTTGGTTATCAGCAAAGCATCAGACAAAATGGGAGACTGGCCCTGGCTGGTGTCATTCAGTGGACTGAGCACTGGCCTGTGAACCAAAAGGTTACCGGTTCAGTTCCTGGTCAGGGCAATGCCTGGGTTGCGGGCCAGGTCCCCAGTTGGGGGCGTGCAAGAGACAACCAATTGATGTTTCTCTTGCACATCAATGTTTCTTTCTCTCTCTTTCTCCCTCCCTTCCCCTGCCTCTGAAAATAAATAAATAAAATCTTTTTAAAAAATGGAAGGCTTGAGTTTATGAAGACAACAACATGTGTATATTTTTCCTCTCCTTGCCTTTTCTAGCCTTATAAAATATCTGTTTTCAAGAAGTTGAGGAAATTATTGCATCTTGGGAATATTTTTTAATAAGATACACTTTAAAAACATGATTTGAGTGTATTGAACTTTTGAGTTTCTAAAAGGTTACAAAGCATGTTTTAAAAATGAAATCACCTTAACTATTGAGGAAAGTTGCCCCTATAAAGAATTGTACACTGTATCTTTTGGTAAAGCAAACAAATAATGCCTTTCCTATTTTAGCTTCTTTGAATGTCAGAATTTTTAACGTACTGAGTTGTGCACAAGGCTATAAATTTCTCTGCCTGCAATCACTAGAAAAGAAAGCGCTAGAAGCTGATAGTTCAGGATTTCTTTCCTGGCCTTATAATCAATATTTTAGGCATTTTTATGACCCATTTTCCCAATCTTTCTATATTATCAGTTCTGCCACCACTGACTAAATGATATTAGGAAAACCATGTCATTTCTCTGGCCTATAGTTTATCCACTGTATTAATCAGGGTTTTTCGGAGGAACAGAACCGGTTTTATATATACAGGGGTGGGCAAAGGTAGGTTTACAGTTATAATACAAATAAATAATACAATGATTCATAAATAACAACTCAAAGTTGAATACTCACAACTGTAAACCTGCTTTTGCCAACTCCTATATCTATGTGACATGAGAGATTATAAGAAATTGGTTTGTGTGATTGTGAAAACGGGCAAAAGTGAAAGGCAGGCCAGCAGGCTGGTAACATAGGTAGGATTTCTACGTTGCAGTCTTGAAGCAGAATTATTCTTCAGGAAACCTCAGTCTTTGCTCTTAAGGCCCTCAGCTGATTGGATGAGGCCCACCCACTTTAAAGAAAGTTAAGTTGCTTTACTCAAAGTCAAATAATTGTGTATGCTAATCACATCCACAAATACCGTCACAGCAACATCTAGACTAGAGTTTGACCAAACTACTGGGCATCATCGCCTAGCCAAGTTGTCACATAAAATTAACCACCACACCCACTGGCAAACAAAACTAGACTTTGTTATAGATCTCTAGCACTCCCTTTGACCCCATTATTCTATAATCCTATTTTCTTTATGATTCTGTCTCATACACACAGCCGCTGGAAATAGTAAGAGAAGATGTAAATATTTACCTTAGTTTTTCACTCTATCCAAACAAGTTAAGGTAAAGATCAACGTTTTTATCACTACAGAATACTAATAATTTTTTAATTGTGGTGTCAATAGTAGCAACTGTTTTTTAGAAGACTCTTTTAGGCATAAACCAAAAGAGAAAAATGACTTCTTGCAGGGGTTTCATGCTGTTACTGAAAGTTAGGTAGTCCTCTGCTATCCATCAACATCACACTATGAGGTTTATAAACATTGCTACTCATGTGGAATATTTTCTTACTTTATCTCTTCTTTCCCTCTAAAAAAAGGCTCTTTGTTACGTATTTTCTTTCATTATTATTTCATAATAGTTCTTAATTATTGGAGTTTTATGAATTTTTTCAATTAAATTGAGGTTGACTTACGTTCTGAAAAAAGAGATTTCTTAGAGGTCAAAAAACATTAGAATACATTTCAGCTGAATACTATTGTAAAAGAGGAACTCTGTTTAAAACAGGTCATGAAAATCATTAAAAAATACAATGTTCAGAAATATACATTTACAAACTTAAAATATATAAAGGGCAATAAAGAACCTTTATAAAATTACCTATTAATAATAAATGTACAGTATTTTATCATTTTTTACAACCTCTATCTAAATATTTTATTCAAAGAAATTTACTTCATTTAATTATAAAAATTTATTTTGTACTTAAATTCAAGATTAAAAAAATAATAATAATTCCCACTTCCCACCACCATTTTAACCTTTCAGGGTTTTCAGTCATAGTCTCCCTCTCTTCCCCTCCGTCTACACCTCATATGCCAGCCCCAGATAAGCTAACTAACACTCGCTGAACGTGATCTAGTGGTTGGAACCACAGGCTATGGGATCTGAAGGCTTGGGTTAAAATCCAGGTTTTCCCAGTTACTTTCAGTGTGTTTCTTGGTTTTCTTCATTGAAGTGTGAAGAATAATTATTTCTTCCTGGGCATGGGAAAATGGAAGGCACTCTGAAGCTTAAATGAAGACTGTCAAGTTGATGGCTCTGAATGGAAGCACCAGCGTCTTGCTTCCACCGGGCCTTCCCCTGTGCTATTAACTCCACATGGAATGCGGTTGACATGCTCATCTCTCAGATCTCTTCCTGTTCTAACTCATCTCTGCAATTTTTCCTTTCTATCCACAAGCAGGGGTGGTTTTTCTTTTTCTGAGCACCCATTGCAGTTTCTTTAATAGCAATCTTGTAGTGTGTCTCTAATTCACTAGCTAGCCTTAAAGCATTGTGTGGACAGAAATAGGGTTATCTGGTATCCTCTAAGGCCTCTCACAGCACCTAAAATATACTAAGTACTCATTACGATCCCTTATTTACTTATTCCATAGACACCTGCTGAGTGTCGGTTATGGGCTCCGGTCCTAGTGAAAGAAGACAAGAGCATCGAACCCCTGAACTCACTGAGTTCACGTTTCAGGCAAAAAGGGGCTTCATGGCCAAATAAACAAATGATCTGGCTGCCTCTCTCCCCTCAATGTCAAAAACCTCCCTTTAGCGTGCCTATTGTTTAGCATGTCACAGAGTAGCAGGAGATTTAGAAGTCAGTTTTGAAAAAATATTTTGAAAGAAAAACTGGTTTGGAATCGTTTTGCCTCTCCATAGTATTTCCCTGAATTCTTCCCCTCCCTCGTGCTATCTTGGTACAGTCCGTGATGACACCTGGAAATAACATGATGTACTCATCGATTTCCAGAAAATATTTGATTTCTCCAAGCATGGGGATTGGTGAGGGCAGAAGGGAAGAAAGAGAGAGAGATTGTTTTAGGGTCATAAGCAGAAGCAGAAAAATCCTGGAATTATTATACTCGTCATTGCTTTTAAAAATTATGACCATAATGTTACCAATGCTTATAGCAGTATTATCCACAATTATCAAAAAGTGGAAGCAACCCAAATATCCACCAACAGGTGAGTGAATAAACAAAATGAGATGTAATTATACAATGGAATATCATTCAGCATTACAAAGGAAGAAAATTCTGATGCCTGCTGTAGCATGAGTGAACTTTGAAGATAATATGTTAAGAAAAATAAGACAGACGCAAAAGAAAAATATTGTATGATTCCACTTACATGCGGTACATAAAACAGTCAAACTCATAGAGACAGAAAGTAGAACAGTGGTACTGAAGCCAGGGAAATGGAGAATGAGTCCAGGATCGTGAAAAAGTTCTGGAGATGTCTAGATAGCGGCAAAGGTTGCCCAACGAAGTAAATGTACTTAATGTCACTGAATGGGACACTTAAAAATAATTAAAATGGTAATTTTGTGTTACGTATATTTTATTACAATACAAATCTAATGACCAATGATTCTTCTGGACAGAACCATACTTCTTTTACCAATTATAAAGTTCTCATCCTAACAATTTAGCAATAGCTTATCCTTCAGCCAGTGACTACCAGGAACACACCTGAAATTATATAAATTGGGTTTATTACTTTTTGTGGCAAGAGAGAATGTACATCGTGAAAACCCTGAGACATCTCAGTAAGCAGGTGTAGGAAGCGGGCCTTTGCTCAGACTCCAGTGCTGTCAGGAAGTGATGAGGAGGGGAACCCAGTGAGCACCCTCGTAAATCTTATCGGGAAGCCAGAGAGACTAGACTAAGGTCAGAGCTGTAAGAAGTAAAGAAGCAGGAGTCCCTTATGAGAGGGGGGCTATCAGATCATTTGGGGGCACGAGCAATATTAATGTTTCATCTGTTTTCACACCTCATTACGAAGGGTTTATGTTTTTATTATTCATCAAGGTCATGGAGTGGTCTTGTCTGATGTTGATGTCCCCTGAACATACTTGTGTTCATCAGTGAACACCAAGACCTGGCTGATAGTTCCAGAGGAACTCCTAGAGGTCAAGGAATTTTTCTTTTTCACTAGTAACTAAAAGAACACAGCCCAGTTAAATTCATCTGGAGTTCCAAAAGTCCTTGCCTGACGGAACGTTGTCAATGACGGATGTCATTAGTAACTCTGATATGTACTCCCCACCGGTAAGATTTTACACTTTGCGGCACAAACAGATGCAATAAAGCCGATGGTGATGAGCGAGCTGGCGAGTGTTCTTGCACGGGTAAAACCTGCAAGACCTTTTGTGTCCTTCCGCCCTTTCAGAAGAGTTCCTCAGGTCCACAGAAGCAAAGGTGATCCAGGCTGCAGGGTAGCTCAGTCAATTTACATTTCTTTCCAGTCTCTTCTTGCAAACTCCAAATGCAATTGCCTGTGTCCAGGGCTGCCTGACCCGCACAGGTAACGCTGCGGTCACCACTGAACCGTGGGGAAAGAGCTACAGAGAAGTAGGGTTAGATAATGAGCTCTCGGTCCAACCCCAGCCCTGGAACTGCAGATCCACCATGGAAGAGCGCCAGAAATCTGGACACAGGTCTCTGTCTGCTCAGGGAGCCCTGAGCAATGCTTAGCGAGAATTAGAGACAATACTAAATGCGCTTTTCATTTCCTGGCTTCCAGTGGAGCAGCATTTGAGACTATTCCTTTGCCTAATAAAGATTTACTCTAAAGATTGGATGGCCATCTTCATTCAGTGCTAAACCTTTCCTTACAGCTCCATGTAATCCCTAATTCTGAAGTCTGAATTTTTTCCTTTTGTTTTTATCAAATAAGCAAACAATGAGAAGATTGAAGATACGCTTAGATGCTGGAACTCAGTGGCTTAAATATGTCCCCACATCCCCTTTATTTGAAAAGGTTAATTTTACACCATATATAATGCCTTGAGTTTTAAAATCAATATTGTAATATTTGGCCACACCACTCTGGTCAAAGAGATTATAAAGGTAAGGGTAGGATGGGGGGAAACAAAGTGGAATGCATTTAATTTTTTCTTCATCGGATGAAGAAAGTAATCTGTGAATCATTTATATTTTTAAAAACATAAGAATAAAGAAAGATATAATAAAATTCCCAAATCCTGCATTTGTCTTAATAAATGTATAAACTTAGGGGGTCTTGCATGTAAGCCATGAACTGCAGACATTCAGAGTAGCTATCCACAACTCTAATGTTGGCCATGAATAGATTCGTGATTTGCTCTGGACATGTGTTTTCATGGCCATAGGTATAAACCTGTGACTATACTGTCCTGGTGGTAAATACCCAACATTTTTTTGTGTGGTTTATTGCCACAGCTGGCTTCTCTGAGTTGGCGTCATTCGAAACATTTTATCATGAATAATCTCACACACTTGTAAAAGTGGAGAAAACAATCTCCAAACGCTCAGCCATACAATTGCTCATAGGCAAATTTTTTTTTACACATTTCCCTTCCAAATTGAATTCTTTTGAAGAAAATCTTATATATGACAACATTTAATCCATGGTATTTCAATATATAAATTGATTATTTAATTTGGTCAAGCAATCAGTCAATTCAGGTTTTAAAAACCCCCAATGACTGACTGAACTGATATTTTTCTGAGTTCGCTGATTAGTAAACTAGATACAATATAAATTTATCTCTTATTTAACTCAAGTTGTATGTAGGGAAAAACATACAACTTGCGAATGTACGAGTTCCCTACCTACAACTTCTATTGTAGGATAATAGTAAAGAGTAAAATTAAAAGTTTACAAAGATAGGATACCCTAAATTTAAAGTAACCACACCCTCTGGCTGTATAATTACCACAGGCATACACGGTTGAAAAGATAATTAATTTCCTTGAATCTATGTGTGTTATATTCATTGCATTTATTCTTTTGGGGGGGGGTGTTTTGTTTTTAATTTCTCTATTACAGTTGATATTCAGTGATAAATTAGTTTCAGTACACAGCATAGCGGTTAGACATTTATACAACTTACAGAGGGATCCCCCAAAGGGTCCTGCATCCTCCTGACACCATACACAGTTATGACAACATAATTGACTCTATTCCCCAGGCTGTACCTCACGTCCTTGCGACTACTTTAGAGCTACCGATCTGTACTTCCTAATCCCTTCCCTGTCTCCCCCGGCCCCTAACCCCCCTCCCGTCTGGCAACCATCAGTTTGTTCTCTGTATCTTTAAGTCTGTTTCTGTATTGTTTGTTCCTCTGTGTTTTTATTTTGTTTGGGGGGTTCTGTATATAAGTGAGATCACATGGTATTTGTCTTTCTCTGTCTGACTATTCACTTAGTGTAATACCCTCAAGGTCCCTCCGTGGTATCACAAGTGGTAAGATTTTATCCTGTCTTATGGCCAAGTAATATTTTATTGTATGTATGTAACGTCTTCTTTATCCATTCATCTTCTGGCTGGAGCATTGGCTCCATTTACATTTCAAGTAATTATCGATAGGTAGGTAGTGACTGAGACTTTATTAATTGTTTTCTGATTGTTTTTGTCGTTCTCTGTTTCTTTCTAGTCTTGCTCTCTTCTCTTGTGTGTTGATGCCTTTTTTTTGTGGTGTTGTGTTGGGATTCCTTTCTCTTAGTTTCTTGTGTATCTCGTAGATTTTTGGTTTGTGGTTACCATGTGCTTCACGTATATCAAGCTATGCTGACAGCTGTCTATTTCAACTTGATGGTCACTTAAGTTCAAGCCCCTCCTAAAATCACTGCCATTGTTACTCATTTCCTCCACGTTTATGTTTTGTCATTATTTTTTACTTCTTTTGTGTGTGTTTGTGTGTATCCCTTAATTTACTGTTGCAAGGACAGACGATCTTCCTACATTTGCCTTTTAACGTTTGTACCAGCTTTAGTATCGGTTGACCCACTGCTTTTACTATGTGTTTGCCTTTGTCAGTGAGCGTATTTGTACTTTGCGGTTTTTTCTTATTCATATATTTTTTTTCTTCTTCAAGAAGCCCCTTTAACATTTCTTGTAGTACTGGTTTGGTAGTGATGAACTCCTTAAGCTTTTTTTTTTTCTTGGTCTGGGATGCATTTGTGCTTTATAATCTAAAGCCTTTCTCTTTTAAAATGAATGAAGTTTTTTTGTGTTTTTTGTCAAAATGTTAGTCTGATTTCTTAAAGCAGAAACAATGCATACATTTTTAAGGTTGAAACAGTCAACTCTAAGACCAAGGCCTCACTTTCTTCACCACACACCAAGCCACCCACGTGACTACTAAATTACTTTAGCACATGCCATACTTATATACGAGATATATTTTTTACTTTTCTATATAGGGAGTAATACAATTTCACTTAATTACTGCATATAGCTTGAAAATAACATTTGACAGAAGTACTAAAAATACAATTGCAGGTGTCTCTGAAAATATGTATAAAGTCCCTTTTAGAGTTATGGGAAAATGACATATCTGTAAGTCATAAAAATGCATTTTATCTAACACATCTAATATTTGTACTGGGTGCTAAATGGCTATATTTGGAATCAAAGTATCTTTGAAAACATACAGGAAAAACTTATTAATAAACTTTCTTTCATACACACTGCATACAATGTTATAAAATTTATACTACATTAAATAAGAACAAGTTATTATTGCTACAAGATGGCTAGATATCAGCTTTCCTGGACCGAAAAGGATGGAGGGGATGAAAGCCAAAATTTGTAATAAGTCACGTAACAACTGACAGAAAGGACCGAGGGGACACTGGCTGTGAATGCCTACGTGCCTACTTCCCTGGCTGAGTGGTTCCCACTCAGGAAGCACATCGGAGAGAACAGGAGCTGAGAGAGTATAATGCAAGAGACTCCCGTCCACACACATACACACACCTCACTGTGGGAGGCGGAAGTGATGAGGCTACCTTCCTAAACCAAAAAAATTAGTAAGCATGCAACCTCTAAATGTTAATGGGATTGGCAGGAAACCCACAGGTTCAGAGCACTGAAAAATGGAACACTTCTTAAAGTGAATAATGACCCTGGTTTGCAGATGCAACAGGACAGAAGACATCCCTTGATTTCTCATGGGGATTCAAAAACGCAATACTTAAAAGTTATGGTTAAGTGACGTGGTCGTCTGTAGACTGTTAAGCAACAGAGGAAGAATATCCTAGGATTCACTGGCTAATAGGAGGGAAGTGACTTTCTATTTAAAATAATTTATAGCAAGAAAATTATAACCCATCATTGTCATAAACTTTGTATAATTATAAAAATCGAATTCTTTAAGCATGACAATTGTTGGTGTAATCTTCCACAAAGATATTACTCATTATTAACATTGGGTAGTGAGACTGAGGAAGAATACATCTATTATGATCGTTCATGCCACTCTTCTTTCACAAACATTGAAAAGGTGGGAGGTGGCTCTCAGCTTCTACCTCGGGGACACAGGGTTTGTCCCATTCAGCGTTAGGAAAGGATGGGTTTGAAGTGACGGCAGCTCATCGCAGTGTTTCTAAGGGCATTGGGGGGTTATCACCTCATTAAAAATCATTTTAAAATAAGCTACAAAAAAAAACTATTAGAAACAATAATAAGGCCATGGGAAATAAGCAGATTACCACATACAATGCATTTAATGATGTGATTTGATGTCAGAGAATTTGCTGAAGTTAATGCTCATTTAAAATATATTACAAACAGTTTGGAAATTGTGCAAACAGATTTCACGTGAAACAGCTATTGGCAGGTCAGCTCATTAGTAATAGGACACAATGGTTTCAGACCCACAGAAGATACATTTAAGTATCTGTCAGTTGATACGTACCAACCGTTTTAAGCTTAGCCGACAAACAAGTCTGCATAATCTACACTGTCAACAACAGCCACGGAAGGGGGACGCATGCGGAAACCAGCGAAGGAACGAACGGAGGGGAAGCCAAGAAGAGAGACAAAAACAGTAAGACGGAGAACAAGGTCAAAGGTGAAATGGAGAACTACGAAATACATCATGAACTTTTTTGACGATTCTCGACAACAAAAAGAAAAATTGAAATTCGGAACTTTTTCCATTATTACAATTACTATAGAAAACTTGGCTGATTAATTTGGATCAAGACGCCAAGGTGGACACCGCTAGGCTTATGTTTACTTGATGACACAGAGCATGTTCCTCTTCACTTCCTTTCTACGTAGCTGGGTCCTAACACGACCCTCTAACAAAACACCCAGATGAAAATGGGGTGATTAATTCCATCATTCAGATGTTTGGCCTATATCAGCAAGCTTGATTCTTTTTTTCTGTTTTCATTTACATATTTGGGCAATATATATTATTTCAATAAAAATTAGACCCAAATATAAGTTTTTGTTTAATCCTCAAGGATATAGGCCATGGCAAAGGAAGGTGAAAAACAATCATTTTTACAATAACTAGAAATTTTTAAAAGCGTCAGGAAATATACCTTCATCTGACATAATAATTAAAAGAGAAATTAATCAGCTCCGGTTCTCTCCGTGACTCAGGCTTCCTGCCATATATTACCTAGAAAGCACAGCCAAGGAGGAAAGCAGGCACACTAATGGTATTAGGGGCAGTTGCTGAGTCCTTAGAACATACTGTGAGCACTAGGATAAGCAACACATTACGTATATGATTGCGTGATCGCCTCACACTGGAATTAAGATGCATTAACTCATTACTGCCCAAGGGCCTCCCTCCGTGCTGAATTTTCATGTGAGTCATCAGAGAAAGGCCAAGGTCCCGATGATTAGATACATATCCACTTGATTTGCCACTTGACTTGCTGTAGCCATATTCTGTTTCTTCTGCTGATGAACTAAGTAGCCTCAAACCTTTTCTCTATAACCCTTAATTATGTTTTTCCAATAATGTTATTTTTTCCATACCCACGATCCAACGAAGTATATGTAGGAATCTGGGCAGAGCACCAAGGTTGCCAATTAGACCTTTGCTCATGGCTTTGCATAAGGAATCTGACTTATAAACTTAAAATTAATTTCTAGGTGGGTTTTGCTCTTCTTTCATTTGACTCCTGCTTTGGCCTTCCTTTCCATCCAGAGATCTTTGATATTATTCCTCTAAAATTTAAATGCCAAGGACAGTCCCTGTCCTTGCCTCTCTATTTTCAAATCAAAATCAGTATGTTCCCATAGAAGCTTTCTTTCCTTTTCTAATTAACATCCATTATGAGTCTCTTCTATTGTCCAATAATTCAGACTGTTAAGGTCATTTCTATGTTGGGTCAACGTATTAGACAAGATATAACTAATCTCATGCTAAGAGCCCACTAAGTTCTCAGTAAACAAGCCTTTCTAAGGGTATGGGGAAGTTCTGTGATAACTGAGACTGTGTTTTGAGGAGCAGGTGCCCAGAAAGATGGGCAGTGATTCAAGGAAGTAGCCATTGGAAAAGGACCTATACACCTGAACCTCTATCACAGTCCCTGGGTTCCTTACTGAGAGCCCTAGACCTCATACTGGAATGCAAAAGTATTATCCACCTTACACTCTACACACACGCGCGCACGCGCACACGCACACACACACGCACACACCACTTCAGTTTTGTCTTTTGCAGATTATTTCTCCCTTTAAATTCCATTGTTTATGTAACCCAATGCCAGATAAACATATACAGTAACCGTTAGTGTGACCTGCTCTATGTCCTTAATTTCTCCCACTCAACCCCCAAGGTGTCATCTTTTTAATGCAAATATACGTAATTGTTTTGACTTTTGGTAGATTTAAATCACATTAGCCCTGCCCAGTATCTCAATGACCTTGGAGAGCTGTATAGGCCATTGTGTTGGGCAGGAGGTGGGAGAGAATGGCGAAGGGGGCTCTGGACATTTAAAAATAATAACATTAAGCGCATTAAGAAGAGTGCACTTCTAGACAAACATCATCCCTATCTGATGAATAATGTCTTCAAGGACTAGCTGTGAAGCTATAGAAGGGCCTCCGGGTTGGTAATTAATGTCAGAATATAAAAAGCAGATTGAAACGTGATCAAGATCACATTTCCATGATTGAAACATTATTTTTTCTTGTCAAGTGCATTTATCTCTGGCGAGAGTGTAATCTAAAGAATGATCAAACATGTAATAAATGAGGTCATAAATTGAGTGTGGTTTCACTGTAGCACACATCTAGAAATTCAGATGGATACTTTCTTTTGGCAGCTTATTTGAAGACTGTATAATTTATTCATCTCTCAATATTTTATCTCTCTTGCGCCCATGCGCACACACATATGTGTGCGTAAAATTTTATTAAGACCTTCACTATGTTGGACTGTTAAACCATTGGTATTAAAAATGACATATATATTGCATTCAATTTGACCAAACTAAATCTGCATAGTTTTAACTTTAAAATGGATTAAAACTTTCTAATAATCCTGTATTGTATTGCTTTAAGTGATTTTTCTGTCTCGAAATAAAGCAAAATGAGTGTGAATGCCTTTTGGATTTTGGGTGTCCCACATGAAAAAGAAAATTTGGAAATAATTTTGTTGGGAAGGTAAACTCTTCTTTTTTTTTTTTTTTTTCTTTTCCTTTTTTTTTTCTTCATGTGACTCTAGATTTGTCTTTCTATACCGCAATGTTTGTTGCAAAACAACCACCATCAGACAGACTTGAACCAACTTCTCTTTCCTCACTGCTAACTCCTATCTATTTCTTCTAAGGCTATTATTAATCACTCTTTAATTTTATATCCATTTGTTGGGGGAGTTAAAAAACTGATCATAACTAGAAAATCCAAAAATGAACGCTACAGTAACTATTTAAGACGCTGCTGTCATCCCTGGGGTGGGAGAAACAAAAGACTGAGGCCGTCAGAACCCAGATGCTTGGAGTCGGGGCTCTGATGAGCGGAGGCTCGGGACACCTGAGGAGATCCATCACCCTACTTGGGAGGGTACCTCTGAGGGTCATGAGACCGATTGCAGAAGTGTGGTCATTCCGGGGTGTGGAAAAAAGTATGGACCCATGCCACCCGTTGCTGCCATGAAGACACTGGCTAGGGGGATTCCAATAAGAGCGCCCGGCTGAACAGAACTCTTCCTCTTTCTGCCTTCCAGGATCTTTTAATGCCCCCTATTGGCATAACCCAGCAGAGCACCAGTTACTAAAGCAGAAACACAGTTGAGTTCCGTTAAGTCAAATCAGAGATGAAGAAAAGTGGATTTATCACCAAGGAAAAATTGTTTAGCAACTAGCATGTGTGGTAGACAGGATAATGGGGGATATTATCTACTCTCAATCTGTACACGCTATGTTACTTGGCAAAAGAGACTGTTCAGATGTAAATATCTTGAGATTGGGAGGTTATCCTGAATTATCTGGGTGGACCCAAGGGGATGATGAGTCTTTCTGAGAAGGAAGGAGGCAGGAGGGTAGAAGGGTCAGAGTCTGAAGAGATGGGAAGACAGAGTGGAGGAGAGAGAAAAGTATAATGTGGGATTTTTATCATACACTTTGGCGTAGTGAGTGAAGTTTTTATTCTTTTTAAAAACATATTTACTACAATTTTTTACCCAATATTTTTGTCATCCATCAGAGCTTTAACTCAAGAGGACTGAGAAAGTAACACTTTCCACTCTCCTCTCCGAAGACAGGGAAGAAGAAGCTTAAAGAGAATTGTACAGATACTGTCCCTAAAGTGCTCAGTTAATATTGGCAACTAACTAATACCTCTTTTCACATTTCTATTACTTCCTCTAAGAAGTGGAGTTTAATGGATTTTTTTCAGGGGAGTTCTGCCCACTAAACTCAATTCACCAATGCTGTCCCCTGCTGTTGAGAGAGGACATTGCCCACAGTCCCCTGAGTTCTCTAGCTTGTGTGGGCTGGTCCTCAAACAAAAGCTAGAACAGAGAAGGGAGAGAACAGTCATGTGAGGACCTTCAACTCTGAAAAGAGAAGAGCCTGAGTGGGGAGTGGGGGAAATGCAAGAGAAATTTTAAAACTACATTGAATAAATATTAATTGACTGGCTTGTCAGTGGTCTGTGCCTTTTAGAGATGGTTTTTCCTGTCGTTGACCCTATGATACTTTTAACCAAGATGATAAGAAGAAAACAGGACCCTTTTTAGAAAACAAAAGAATAACGAATCTTGCCACATTTCCTTTTCTCCTTCTTCATCCCCTTTTCTCCTTCTTCATCCTCAATCCTCTACCACTGAAGTCCCAAGGAAAGCCTGTGCTGAATTTGGGGTCTATTTCCCCAATCTGTTACGGACCATGTGGAGTCTCAGAGAGATGGGCTTTGCTATATTCACCGAGGTCTCCTTTAATATATTTTAAGTTAGTTTTATAATTATCAATGTAAATATTATATTCACAAAGCAACAACTGGGTGCTCTACTCTGTGGAGTTAATGAAATATCTATAAATTAGCTCAGCTCAATCTGCCAAGGCTGCATAATCTCATGATTTAAATGTGTGCTTTAATTGAAAATGGAGTGAGTTTCAATTCCTTTGAGTTTTACTTTTATTATAAATCTTCCTAGCTTCTTTTTCTTCTGATATTCAATGGATCATTCCATCATTTTTTTTTTTCATGCCACTCTGTCTTGGAGCTAATGGAAATATTTGAGTAATCAATGATTCCAAGATGGAAAAAGAAAACACATGATATTAAGTCTAACTTTCAGAAAATTTACTGCATCAGTAATGGAGAAGGGACTGTACCCCTTCAGTACTTTAGGGAACTTTATTAAATATTGTGCTGTTTGCTTTGCTTTGGATTCTCGGCATGTCTCCGCAGCGCCGGGAAGCAAGAGCACACCCCGTAGCAGCAACCCTTTTAAAGGAAATCTTTATTGACAGACAGCCAGTCAAGGCAAGTGTTCTCAGCAGGTCAAAATATAATGATGCTTGCTACATACACGGTTGGATGCTGCTATAAGCAGCAAATGTTTACTTGTCCGACCAATCATGCCCTTTTCCTCTGTGGGGTTTCAGCCCGGAACAGTTACCCCTTGATAAAACTAGCCCTGCCTCACTCTATGGTCAAGGTGCAGTTGGAATCATAGAATTGTGAATGGAACCATTACTTCAGGTACAGCACAGTCCTGTAAATTCTGTTCTCCAACAAATTTCTCCTGTAAAATCAGAGTAGCGTTCACGCAGGGAAGAAAAGCCTCACACTGTGCTAAGTCAGAAATTATTGATAAAGGAGGGGTGGTGGTGTTGTCAAAGAAAAAACTTTTTTTTTCCAGTAGCCAGAGAGGTGGTGTTCACTCCAGCAGGACTCACTTCCTTGACGGAGGGTCTTTCTTCGGTCCATCTACATAAGTTGGGGTACTCCTTAGCCTTCTGTGTACAGATCAACAGTGAGTACCTGGAGGAGGGTGAGCTGGGGAGTCTGACAGGCACGGTTTCAACCTTAGCCTCAACACTTTGGGAAATATTGACCTCCTTGGGCCTCAATTTCCCAACTATAAATGTAGGACAAATAATGCTATAATATACACATACTGGGGCATATAATCCTGGCTGGTTTGGCTCAGTGGATTGAGCGTCGGCCTGCGAGCTAAGTGTCGCTGGTTCGATCTTCCAGTCAGGGCACATCAGAGAAGGAAAACTCTGATTCCAAAAAACCTCCGCTGCCTTGCGGCATACCTCTTCAGGGGAAAGGCTAAGGGAGTAAACCCCGACAGAAAATCCGGAGCCGGAGTCCCTAAGGCGGTTTGACGTTGTAGTCAACACCGGCAACTCCTGCGGCGCACCTGAAGCCAAGCTGTATTGACTCTGTCTTGCCCTTGGATCCTTCAGCTGCGAAGAGAGGGGGGGTCTGCTGCATGGGCAACAGCAGACCCTCCATATCACCCTGCCCAGGCTCTGTAGCTTCAGCTTCACTGGAGAGGACACTCCAGCGTCATCGCAAGATGTCGATTCAACACGGGAGGAGACAGATACCGTGTCACTCCCGAGTCGGACTGCACAGCCATTCTCGGCGGTGCAGATAGACTCTTAAGAAGCTACACCATCGTCTCTCGAGACAGACGCTGCCGACGACTGGGGCATATACATATATGTCTCAACCACTGTGTTTCTGGATGTCATGGCCTATCAACATTTTAGGTAATTCTAGAAAGTCAAGAGACTCTCTGCATGTGAATCTACTTCTGAACTCACCTCTGTCCAGGTGGCCTATCTGCCTCTCCTCGTTCAGTCCCACACTAGCCTCATTACTGGAGCTTCATGTGACGTCTTGAAATCTGCTGGTGTAAGCCTTCCAGCTTTGTTGTTGTTCTTCTTCTTCAATATCAGCTAAGCTTTTTAGGTCCTTTCATTGTCACATGAATTTTTGAATCAGCTTTTAAATTTCTACACAAAAACCTGCTGGAATTTGTATTTAGGTCATAGAGAATTTATAGATCAATTTGGGGAAAGTTATATCTTAATAAATATTGAGTCTTCTAGTCTACAAACTTGATACATCTCTCTATTTCCTTAGCCTTCTTTAATTTCACTTTTTAGTTTTAATGAGGGATGTCTTATACATCCATAATAAAAAAGTGTAATCCATAGGTAATCCATAATATTTTGGTGCCATTTTGTTTTTAATATTTTATTTATTTATTTTTAGAGAGAGAGAAAGGAAGGGAAGGAGACAGAGAAAGAAAGAAATACTGATGTTGGTTGCCTCTCGTACACACCCTACAGGAAACTGAATCCACAACCCAGGTATGTGCCCTCCTGGGAATTGAACTGCTGACCTTTTGCTTTGTAGAACGTTGCCTAACCAATTGAGCCACATAGGTCAGGGCTTAGGTGCTCTTTTAAATGGTATTGTTTTCTAATACTGTTTTATGTTTTGGTTCATATATAGAAATAAAGTACTTTTTCTATATTGGATTTCCACTCAGCAAATTTGCTAAATTACTTACTAATCTTAATAGTTATAACTTCTTCTGCATTTCTTATATAATTATGTCATTTATAAGCAAAGGCAGTTTTATTTCATTCTTTAATATCTTTATAGTTTCTATTCCTTTTTTTTTCCTGACTGCAAAATTATGTTGCACAGACATGGTAACAGTAGACGTTCCCAAACTTAGGGGAAGAGTTCTTGAACTTAGGGGAAAAGAGTGCAGAGAGTAGGAGGTAGGTCATTATGGTAGAGAGGTTAAACTATTGGCTAAAATTCAAGTTTCTTAGGATTATTTACAGACTGTAATTATCCCTGCTTTTCATTACCACAGTGACAGAACAAGGCTCTTAAAAGAAGAGTCAGGTTTTCATAAAAGTTCCTTGAAACTAGGCCCAGTAGATGCCAGACAAGCAGGTTGTGTCCATTTCATTATTTATATAATGATGTGCCTCCCTCCATCTGTTCACCATTTTCCTCAAAGTCATTCAACTTCTACTCAACCATTATTGACTGGGGATGGAGTGCTGACCACTTCAGGTTCCTGCTTCAGAGCTCACGTTCCAGTGAGGAGACAGCCAATGAAAAATCCCTACAGACGTACGTATAAAATACAATGAAGAGACTGTGATATGTGCCACCAGAAAAAATAAAAGAGTGGGTATTTGAGTAGAGACCTAAGCAAGGTGAGAAAGCATGCCACCTAGTCTTGGGGTGTGGATTCCCTGCAGAGGGCAAGGAATCCCTTTCTAAAAGAGATATTTCTGAAGAGGAATGCTTTTCCTGCAATTCCAAAGAACCTAGCTATTTTCTTAACCACTTTGCAAGCCAAGCAGAATTGCGCGTTTTCTTTCCCATCATCTTCTAGAACAGCAAAGGTCAGATTCTGACCGGAGCCTCACTGCAGGACAGCCCCCTCGGGCATTGACCCTGCAAATCTCCGGAACCACGCTGCTGCCACTGTCTGTAATGATGCAACAAAAATTCTGAATTAAAATATGCCTCACTGGTTGACAACCAAGCAAACTGCTCCGGTGGCCAGCGAAAGCACCGACCCGATCGAGCTCTTGGTTCACTTACAAGTTGATGTTTTCCTTTAGCCGGGTAGTTTTAAATTCACAGTTGTCTAACAACCAGCGCCACCCAGTTAAGGGGGAAATTTGAACACATGGCTGTATAGTTATTTGCCCCATGGTATGAAATAAGGGAGACAAAGGTAATGCTGGGGAATCAGAATGCACGATATTGGACCTTAAAGAAGAACCTAATGAAAATAGGGAGGCCAAGTCTGCAGGAGGGTCTAGCACGTCACACACTCTGGTCTATTCAGGCGAGTGGTGAAAGCTTTTCAAGGAAACTTGCAAAGCAACAAAATTGCTAAGGCAATAGTGTAATGTTAACTCTTGGGATATAATCTTCCTCTTGCTCTACATGATGCTTTGAAATCTGTGAGTCTGTCTTCTCAAGAAAATCAGGGGGGAATTTCCTATTCCCCAAAGTTCCTCAAGTGTCTCAGTGATAGGCTCTAGAAAAACGGGTGGATTTGCCTAATTAATGAATAGCTGCAAAGCACTTGGAAGAAGCTTATCATCAAAGGAGCTATTTAAGTGAAAGGATCATTAGATTATACATTTATAGCCAAGTAAGCTGAAAAGGACAATGATGGAAGTGATACAGTAGTTAATCGGGAGAACCGTGAATGATTCCTTCCCCACAACAAGGGTTACAGTCAACAGCCACATTCTGACCCTGACAGAAAGGGGAGTCTCCCTCCAGCAGTGAGCTGAGGCTCTCTCTTATTACATATTCTTTCACAATATATTAAAATAATTGCACTGGGAGACAGAACAATAAGGAGCACCGTTTCCTGAGGACTGAGCCAAGTATTTTCCATGTGTCTTTCATTTACAACCCAAAACGACACTTGGAGACCAGTGTTATGACTGGCAAATTTAGGATTAGTAGTTAGTGACCAGCTATCGAGCATAGGAATCGAAGTTCAAATCCAGCCCTAACTCCATAAGCTACTCCCCCAATTGTCGCGCTGCACTGCCCTAAGAGTCCTCATGTTCTTTGTCAGTTCCTTGGTTTTTTCTCCCTAACAATTACTATTTATATATACAGACCGGGGCGTCTCATCTGTGACGGACAACACATCTTTTTGGTGTCATTCTGAAGGCTCTAATGCTTTGTATATTGTGCGCTGCTCTTCTAATATGTTGAGCTTCAGAATTGAAAAATGCATATAATATTGCTTTAAAAAGATAGCACGTTTTCCTTTCGGGCGTAGCGTTACTGAGATACTTTGAGGGCTGTGAAAAAAAAATACTAAAAGCTATTAAAACAAACAGCATGAGGACAAAATAAAAACAAACATTTGATAAAATATTTTTATAACTTCAGGAATTTCCTGTGTCCTTCTCTGACCCACCAATCCACCAGCATTGTTTCCATCTCTTATTCAGACACTTGCCTAACCCTTTCATCACTCAGTCCGACTTTCTATGTGGTAACATCATAGTCTGTATAGTCTCCAAATTCTACCTTATCTCAAATTACCCTTCTACCATCCTTTGATGGAATCTAGGATTCCTACTTCCTGTTTTGAGTTCAGTTCATATCTTCATGACATTCCTTTGCAGGTTCACCCATGAAGCATTATGGCTAATTAATCTTTAGGCAGAAGTCAGATTGGGTAAAACCCAGCAGAGATCAGAGCAAGGCAGAACAGAATGTCAGAAGAATGTTGGGGAGACAGACAATAAACACAACAAATATGTAGAATGCGTAGTATATCAGAGAGTGTGATACACGCTACATTATTTTGATAGAGCTGCCCTAATGATGGGCCACAAACGGGGTGACTTAAAACAACAGAGATTTATTCTTTCACAGGCTGAGGGGACAAGTCCAAGATCAAGAGGTTGGCAGGTCCATGCTCCCTCTAGAACTCTGGCTACAGTCCTTCCCCTCTTGTCTCTGGTGGGAGACGCCAATGCCTGGCTCGTAGCTGCCTCACTCCGATCTCTGCCTCTGTCCTCACACAGCATTCTCCCTGGGTCTCTGTCTCTTCTCATAAAGACACCAGTCATATTGGATTGGAACTCACTCTAATGACCTCATCCTTGAATCTGCAAGGACGTTATTTCCAAATAAGATCACATTCACAGGTACCAGGCATTAGGACTTTCAATGTATCCTTCAGCCCCCAACAGAAGCTACAAGAAAAATTACACAGGGGAAGTACATTTGACACGTAGCAAGGTGGGGGTAGGGGTCAGACGCAGTATTAAGTAAGAGTGCCCAAAGGAAGTCCCACCGGAAAGGAGACATTGGCATAAAGATCTGAAGACGGGGAGCCGGCCAGTGGACGGTTGGACAAGAGCAGATGCAAAGGCTCCGTGAAACACGCCAGCCATATTCAAAGAACAGCACAGAGGCCAGTGTGGCTGAAGCAGAAGGAATAAGGGGTGACGTCATCAGAGATGAATTCTGAGAAGTAACAGGGCAGCCAGACTCTAAAGGCTCTGGCTTTTATTCCAACAAGAAGAAAAGCCCTTGGCAGATTCTGGTCAGAAGATGACCTGATCTAACGTACCTGCACAGGCCACGGGGGAGCAGGATGGAGCAGAGATATAGACTAAAATGTTATTGAAACGATCCTGGTGAGAGATGATGGTTTGGCAGTGGAGACAGTGAAGGGGTCAGTTTCTGAATATTTTTTGAAAGTAGAACCAACAGCTTTGGTGATGGATGGGGCATGGGGTAAGAAAGAAAGGAAGTAGATAGGATGACATGAGATTTTTGGCTAGGGTAACTAAAACAAGACAGTTGCAAGTAGCTTTAAATGGGCAGGATATGAAAATAACTGGTAGTGGAGGGAAAATCAACAGATCACCGAAGATGCTAAGGTTCAGATTATTTTTGGATACCCAAGAGGAGATATCCAGTGGGGTTGGCTGTGAGTCTTTGCAGGGAAGAATAAAACTCGCTGCTCCACATGTCACCTTAACCAGCACTGCTGAAAACTTGCCTCTGTTGCATGAGGGGGACCCCAGAAAGGCAGAGTTTACTTATTAAAAAGTTGTGCGTTTATTCTTACATATTTAAACTATAGTCACCTTCAAAGTCCTCTCCATTTGATGCCATACATTACTGAGACTTTTTCCCACTGCTCAAAAGTTTTTGAACTCACCAATTTTGATGCCTTTTTTTTGTTTCACCTCTTCCACATTGACAAAAGGTTTCCCTCTGAGGACGTTTTTCAACTGGAGAAAGGAAAGAAGTTTCTCAGGGTGAGATCAGGTGAATAGGGAGGGTGGGGAATGGGGTCATGCCATTTTCAGTCAAAAACTGCTGAACATTCAGTGCGGTGTGGGCAGGTGCGCTCATAAATCACCCAGCATGATATGGGCCAACATGTTAAAAGACTCTTCAGAAAATGTCACTGAAGCTGAACACAGCCTCTCACAACAATGCCAGCTGGTCCGCTGATACAGATGAATTCCTAGAACACTCACCTAGCAGGGAAGCCTGTACTTCAAGGGGCCCGCCCTCCAGAAGATAATTCCAGGTTTTATGGGTACCCCTTGTAGTGTGTGCAGGAACCCGGACAAAGGTTAAGGGGTTTGTTAGGGAAAATAGTCCAGAGAAAAAGTGGAAGAATTATAGTGTCTGCTCATGATGTAACTTAAGTTTATTTGTTTATTCAACAAATAGGTATTTACTGCATAGCTGGGCAATTCTTAGAACTATGAGTATATGTTACAAGGACTTCCAAAGGGTGAGAGACCAAATTTACAGACCTCACTTAAAAGATTTTGCTATCTTATCAGAATAAACCCCATAGATAAGAGAGATGATCTGGTGAGAAGACTGAAGCAGACTGGTACAAATATTCATGGAGGAGGGATGAAGTGTGAGTTTTCCTAGGTGGCAGCAGGAGGCTCACCCTTATCCCTTGCAAGGAAGAGGGCTACCATGGGCTCTAAGAAGGAAGACACTCACAACAGGCCCCTTGGGTGACCTGCCCTCAGTTTGGAAGCGTATATAAAGAGTGTTCTCTACAGCTTTGCCTGGGGAGCAGCCCTTGACAAGAGGAGACACACCTACCAATGCATCCTTCCCAGGAAGGGCAGCCACTCTCCAGCCATCATTAGCACCAGTCACGTGCTTTATTCTGCCGAGAAATGGGGCTAGAAGAATACATGTGTAGCTCTGTAAGGTAGAGCTGAAATTCAAGCCCTTGCCCCCACCTCCCTTAAATATTAGTGTGCTTGCCAATTTTCTCCATTCTTTCATTCTTTCACTCCCAGGCTAACAACCTAGGAAACCCTAACAGAAAGGCATCATGACCTTGAGGTCCAAGGTTGGGGTCCAGAGGTATTTTCAAGCCACAGGCTCTGTTCTTTTCTCTCCAGCCTCAAGCCCCACACAAGGCACACAGGAGAGTCAGTGTGGACACACACACCTCCTCCAAGACACATTCTGGGTTGCTAAGAGATGCTATGAAGCTTTCAGTGACTTTGAAAAAGGTCAAGTGTTAACTTCTCTGTGTACATCTTAATGAAACACTCTTACTTCTTCTTTAGAGTATTCATGGAATAAAAGTCTATTCAAAGTTCACTAATCATTTGACAGAGGAGGAAAAGGAAGGCAAATTGGTCCATGACTCATTGGAAGTCTTACACTCATTACATATAAAAATAAGGGTAGAAGCCAAGTTTCTCCTGACTTGGAGACTGCTTTTTATACACTACTCAATAATTCACTGTCAACATCATGGCTGCCAATACCTCCAATATTTGTTATACTTAGAACATCAACTTAGAGCTCTGAAAGAAGATTCAGAGGCCCTCTCGCTCCAGTCAGATTACAATCGGACCTTCTCAAGATCTTAAAAACCCATCTGGACACCCTGAGAAAAGGGTGGCCTGATACACTACATGGCCACACATCTTGAAGTCAGGCAGCTGCCTATGGATCCAGGTTGTCACTCACCGACTCTGCGACTTTGAGCAACTGACTCAGCTTCTAGGAGCCTCAGTTTTCTCATCATTAAAATGAAAATGATAATATGTAAGACAAAGACTTGTCTTCATGATTAATTGTGATGCTGTATTTAAAGCGAGTGTAACAAGCACAGGATAACTGATAACTGCTAAATAATGACGATCACTGCTATTATTTACAAAGGAAAGCTGAAAGATAAAGTGACGGTCAAGCTGACAAAGAGGTAAAATGCAGTTACGAACTGCAAGGTAAAAACAAAACCCTGAATACAAGTAGGTAAGTGACTATGATCGTGAATGGGTAACTACAGGCTACTGGGACTGAATAACTGGCCAACCCAGGGGTATTTATTATCCAGCCTGGAGCCCTTTCATACACTGTTTTGGTGGGCTATCTGTAGCACACAGTACCAAGAATTTTGAAAACGTATCATTAAGAGGTTAGAGGAAGATAAGCAGAAGGTAGAGGGAGGAGGCAGAGGAATTCTAGGAGGCGGTGGAATGTGCAGAGTATACAGATGCCCCTCAGAACTGCTTGTACATATGGAAGCCTTTTGAAATTGAAAGGAAAATACAGAAAACAGTGTCTGGGCTGTGTCCTTAATGTCATTCACTGGTCTTTCATCGCCACAGAAAAATGTCTGCAAGTCAATGCTTTTGCATGGAGGAGGATCTGAGGGGGGCCCTGAGAGGACCCCACAGAACGCTGGGGACAGACACCCCGCTCCACCCCTGCCTGTCCAACCCTCCCAGCGCCACCCCCCTATAAGAAAGCAGAAGTGCACTGTGACTCCCCACCGCCACCGCGGTCAGAGCCTGGAGGAGGCGGAGAGCAAGTCTCGGGCTTCACAGCCGGTGAAAAGAAACTTCCAAAAACTCTTCAATTTGATGTCCAAATGCACAGAGACGCGCATGGGAAAGGGGCCACTCGGGCCATGGTTTTCCTCCAGCTTCGTGTCCCATCTTCCTTTCCGTGTAACTAATGTGCCTTCCGGCCAAAGGAAAATCCAGATTCTCCTTCAAGCGTGCGCCCCGTTTCCCTCTATGCACCACAGCCGGCCTGGTTCATGAGGCCCTGGGGGGCGAGGTCACGGGCAGCCTGGCATCGCAGCTCCGAGAGCTTCTCACCGTATGCTCTGTTTCTCCTCTGAGCGCTCCCCGGGCTCTGTGCACAGAGACAAGGTGCTTCTGACAGCCGGGCTGCAGCAGTTTTCAGAAATGACTTGCGCTAGAGAGCTGGGCTTTGTGGAAGACGGGGTCCGGAAGCGAGCACCCCCCGCCCCTTGCATCGGTAGCGATATTACTGCACAGGGTTGTATAGCACGGTTCAAACACGCCGCGCGTTACCCTGGGCAGGCCGAGTTTTCCTCTCTGCTCAACTTACCTCGCCCGCCGTGGGCCCCAGGAATACTAAGGGAGCCTGTCGGGGTTTGGATGGGAAAGAAATCTCAGCCAGGCGTAATGTTTCCTCGGAGCAAAAATAGATTCTGCACATTAACTTCTTGTTTGTTTCTCCTGAGATGATTTTCCGGAGGTTGAAAATAGCACAGTTTCTCCTTCACGTCCGATACTCTGACTGAGAAAGAAAGGTCTGTAGGACTGAAATCCTGCAAGTCCTGTCCCTTAAAGCACCAAGCGTTTTCTTTATGGCCTGTTTTAGGAAATGTTTCTCAGTGTGGTTTGTGTTGATATTTAAATATCCTGGCCACCCACACGTACCCGATAATGTGATCAAACTTACTGAAAAAGACTGATGTAGCAATATTTATATCACAGGCAGAAAAAGGCTACCAAAGCTTGTAAATATGAACTTGCTAGTGTAGGAATATAATTAAATCACACCTTACATAGTTTTCTTATTCTAAAACTCCTAAAAGATTTCTTTGCAGCTTCTGGTCATGATTCCCAAAGGAAAATTCCCAAGTTGCCCCAGTTTTCTCAGTAACAGAATCTGGTATAAAGTGTGGTCCCGTATTTCCATAATTTGTATCCAAACCGCATGCTAACGTGTGCTGCCAGGTGATGAATGCACAGTCTGTAGGGGAGCGTGACGTCACAGAAAGAGGTTGAGAGGGGAAAGACATGAAGCACAAAGTACAATAAAGTCAGAAGAAAAAGTAATACAGTTTTTCAGGTTATTTTTCTTATGTTCACTGCTACATCTGCATACAGACAAGAAAAGATGGCCAGGCTATTGCTTTTTAATAAATTACTAATTTCTGGGGAATTCATAGTCTTAGATTACATGATAATAGTTTACTAGATTCTTCTGTAGCTAGCCATTCTAGCCTAAAAGCGAATTCAAGAGAGTTTCCTGGCAGTCATCAAAAGGCCTCGTCCTTGGCAAGTAGCAGAGAATCATAGAGGCCCAAAGCATTGATCATGAGCAAGAAAGACAGTGGAGTAGTAAACTCATCAGAGTCATTTATTGACTGTTCTCAAACGGTGTCTGGTATTCTAGAACTCAGACTTACCCTTCCTAGCACAGCACTTCTTCCTACAATGACCCAGGCACTCAAGGCAATTCTGTCTGGAAAGCCATATTTATTACCAATTAAACTCTTCTAGACACATAAACTCCAGATTCTAAAATTAAAGGCACATACCAGCTCTACGCCCTTAGGAAATAATTTTTACTTTCTTTAAGACTTAGCTACCTCATCTTCAAAACAGGAATAAAGGGGTAGGGACTTGTTGAACGGGCACAGAGTTTCAGTTCAGGAGATGACACGGTTCTGCAGATGGACGGTAGGGTGCTTGTACAACACTGTGAATGTGCTTAATGCCCCTTCAAATGCTTAAAATGGTAAATGTACTGTGCTGTGTATTGTACCATAATTACCAAAAAACAGGAACTATAATAGTACCCCATGGGATCATTTTGAGCATTACGTGAGATAATGGCCAGTCTGCACATAGCTGGCACAAAGAAAGTGCTCAGCAGATGGTTGTTATTATTGCTGTGATTCATGTTAACATTAATGAAAATAGACTGCAACCCCTACGGGAATCACCAGGCCCTCCCTCTTCAGCCCTCTCCTCTCCTCTGCGTGGCCTCCTTCATGTCGGGGTCCCCAGTCGCACTCTTCTCTCTATTCCAAGTCTGTGTTCTCTCTCCGACATCCTTACATCACACACGGTCACCACAGAACTCCAAAACAGGGTTGGGAGGGCCAAACTCCTTTAATAAAGTTGCTTATAAAAACAATCCTAAAAGGACACTATTTTAAATTCAGCTACTAGTTGAAAAAAATTCCTTCGGAGTGACTACAGTTTTGACAGTTGCAAAACTAGCCATAGGTAAAACTCTAAAATAAAGTTTGATTTCTGCTTCCGCCTGTTCTTACGTAGGTGGGAGTATTTCCAACAACTATTACTTGAGGGGTTAGAGGCATTTTCACAGATGTCCATGCATTCATTTCATCTCCCTATAGGGACACCCCAGGAGGATCACTTCTGACCCTGCCGTTGGAAGGTGTCCTGTTGCCTGTTTACACTAATAGGGTCCATCCTCCAAGTCTTTCCCCTTTCCTCCAGACACCCCAAAACAACTGGGGAGAGCTAGAAAGAACCTAGGAAATCTTTCAGTCAACGCCCTTCAGGTCACCAATAAGGCCTGCAGGCCCAGCGTGGCTGGCGAATGAGGCCTACCCACGTGTCCCCGCTCTGGAGCCACCACCTCCGGGTGGCTCAGGGCCCCTGCGCCAACGGCACCCCCTCCCGCCTCCATAACTGCACTGGGGCCTCACAGCTTGTCTTTCCAGCTCACATGGGCCATGCTCAGACGTCTCCTGCCTTTGAAAAACTCCCTTTATCTGTAACTCCCTCCAACTCCTAGTGTGTTTCTCTCCTCCTACAGTCTGATTTCTCAAAGGAGTCAGCCGCGTGCGTCAGCCCCACAGCCCAGGGCGGCCCACGGCTCCCGTGAGCACGCTTCCAGACCTGCCCTCGCAGGCCGACTACCCAAGCCTTCCGGGTCCCTGTGTCTTTACGTTCACTTCAATCCCACTTTTCCTGACCTTTACATACATACATACATACATACGTGTGTGTGTATGTGTGTGTGGAGAGAGAGAGAGATTAAAGAAAGAGAGGAAGGGGGTGAGAGAGAGAGAGGGAAACATCCATGTGGGAGAGAAACATAGACAGCTGCCTCCTGTATGTGCCCTGGGGATTGAACTCACAACCTAGGCATGTGCCCTGACCAGGAATCGCACCTTCAGCCTTTCGGTGTGTGGGGCAGTGCTCCAACCAACCGAGCCACCTGATGAGGGTTTCCTTGACCTTCTAACATGGTGCCAGAGATATTGTTATCAAGTACTTCCCTCTCCGAAGACTGTTCCCTGACGTCCCTGTTGCCACTCCCTCTTAGTTTCCCTCCAGCTTCTCAGGCCTCCCAGTCTCGGCGGCTTCGGCTCCATGCCCACCTCTGCCCACACCCACACAAATGTTAGCGTGCCTCAGGGCCGAGGCCTCAACCTTTTTCCGGTAGCTTTTACTCGATAAACTCTTTCTGGGAAGTTGTTCCGCTTCAGTTAGTTCATTGCTCAGTAACTTTGAAATCATTGGCACCTGAGCTTTCTAATAACTGCCCACCTGATTCTTCCACTTTGATGATCTGTAAGGAACTTCAAGTTCAACCTGCTCATATCACTTTCCTTCCTTCCAAAACAGGCTTCTTCTCTTTTTTTTTTTTTTTTTTTTTTTGTTTGTTTGTTTTAATCAATGGTCTTATTATGAACCCAACTGCCAAGTAAAAAAAATCTGGAAGGCATCCTTTTTCCTCCTTCTTCTTTAACCCCATGTATACATCCATTCTTTTACGTGTTAAGACAATTGAGGGCCTACTACGTGCCAAGCACTGCTCCCAACTATCATCTCTACTCCATCCTGTTACCAAACTAGTGATCTAATCTGTCAAATCATCTCCTGCCCCTCCCGCTTAGTTTATGCTCCAGGTCTTACCTGAACTACTGCACCAACCTCCGTTACCTGTGCCCCACTCATGGTCACCTTCTTCATTCCGCTCTGTCCCATAATGTCTAAGCCTCTCTATTGCTAACTTCTAATTATGAAAGCCTTCAAAAAGGTTTTACAATGAATGACAAATAGCATGTACTATCTAGTTGTATTTCATAAGCATTAACATTGTACTATATTTGCTTTATTTCACTTTTTATATATTTTTATGAAGATAAAAAGTCATTTTTTCTATACTATTTGAAAGTCGAGTCGGCAGCCGTCCGTCTCGAGAGACGATGGTGTAGCTTCTTAAGAGTCTATCTGCACCGCCGAGAATGGCTGTGCAGTCCGACTCGGGAGTGACACGGTATATGTCTCCTCCCGTGTTGAATCGACATCTTGCGATGATGCTGGAGTGTCCTCTCCAGTGAAGCTGAAGCTACAGAGCCTGGGCAGGGTGATATGGAGGGTCTGCTGTTGCCCATGCAGCAGATCCCCCCTCTCTTCGCAGCTGAAGGATCCAAGGGAAAGACGGAGTCAATACAGCTTGGCTTCAGGTGCGCCGCAGGAGTTGCCGGTGTTGACTACAACGTCAAACCGCCTTAGGGACTCCAGCTCCGGATTTTCTGTCGGGGTTTACTCCCTTAGCCTTTCCCCTGAAGAGGTATGCCGCAAGGCAGCGGAGGTTTTTTGGAGTCAGAGTTTTCCTTCTCTGATGTGCCCTGACTGGAAGATCGAACCAGCGACACTTAGCTCGCAGGCCGACGCTCAATCCACTGAGCCAAACCAGCCAGGGTTGGTTTGAAAGTAAGTTGTAAACAACAGAACACTTCATCCCTGTGACTTCAGTGTATACATCTTAAGAAGACGGACACTGTTCTGTATAACCATGATACCATAGCTAAGAATTAGTAATGATCCCATGATGTCCTGTAATATCCAGCCCATATTCTTAATTCTCCAGTTGTCTCAAGAATCTCTTCTATGGTCGATCCCTCTGTACACAACCAGGGTTCTATCTGGATTAATGCATTGCATCCAATTGTTATATCTCTTTTCATCTTAGTTGAGGATCACCCCCAATCATTTTTTAAATGACACTGACTTTTTGTTAAATTCAAGATAGTTGCGTTGTAGAACGTCCCACATTCTGAATGTGTTCATTTATTTCATTAGTTGAGATGCTAAATTGTAACCCTTGGTTAAGGTGCTGACTGACAGCTCTCTGCTCTCTTCGTTGTAAATTTACAATTCTTCCCTTTTCAGTTGGAGAGGGATTGGTCAGGTGATTCTCTGGTACCGTGTTGATATCCTGCTCCCCAAGAACATTTTACCAATGTTTTAGCATTTTGATGGTCATTGACTGCATCAGTTGCTAAGTTGGGGTGATCTTTTCAAAATGTAAATCTGATCATTTTTTACCTCTTCAGTAATTTTTCTATTACTACAGAATAAAATCCAAAACACTTAAGAATGCCTTCTGAGTCCCTCAAGGTCTGCTTACCCCTCCAAACTGCTCTCTCTCCTCTCTTCTCACTCAGCACGTTCTATTCAAGTTGTTTTTCTTTCCGTTTCTCAGTTTTCTCACTAGAAACATTAATTCCTACTCATCCTTCAGATCTCTTCTCACATATTATTTCATTGGGGACGTTTTTCCTGGCCTCCCAGACTGGAGCAGGTTCCTCCACACTATGCCCCAATGTGCCTCATATCACCTTTGGAACTCCTGCTCAATGTCGAGACCGCAAGCTAACAGGGACCCTGGGGTGGGTGGTGGGGATTGCAAGTCAGATGAAAAGTTCACATATTCTGCCTTTAGTGATGCACTTGACCTCCTAAAAATCTGCTTTTCTGCCCTTTCTGTTTATTCTTTTAGGAGAAAAATAAAACCACATGACTTGAAGCAAAGCCAAAAGTCTCCGTGAAGCCAGATAATAATGTTCTCTTTTAAGCAAATGTCTTTTGCAAAGCTGAGGATTTCAGAAGTTCTTAGTGGGCAATAAAGGGTCTAGCCCTTTGGAGGGATAAAATGTCCAAAACCGTTTCACCCTGATTTTCAGCTTAAGGGAAAGGAAGAGAAGCCGTCTGGTGCATTTTCTGTGTAACTACGGTTGACAGAAAGGTTTGGTCTGAGACGCTGGCCGCCCTGGTCCATCCAGAGGAGGATTAAAGGGAAGGCAAACGGTATCGTGTTTACTTTTTCTTTCAGCAATTTCAGCTTCCACTAAATTTCACTTTCCAAGTCCTTCTAACTTTCTGAGGTTCTTGCTGTTCACAGAACCAATAACTGAGTGGCTATTATTATGACTGTACTACAGCAGCTGGTTTAGCTCAGTGGATTGAGCGTCGGCCTGCGAGCTAAGTGTCGCTGGTTCGATCTTCCAGTCAGGGCACATCAGAGAAGGAAAACTCTGACTCCAAAAACCTCCGCTGCCTTGCGGCATACCTCTTCAGGGAAAGGCTAAGGGAGTAAACCCCGACAGAAAATCCGGAACCGGAGTCCCTAAGGCGGTTTGACGTTGTAGTCAACACTGGCAACTCCTGCGGCGCACCTGAAGCCAAGCTGTATTGACTTCGTCTTTCCCTTGGACCCTTCAGCTGCGAAGAGAGGGGGAGTCTACTGCATGGGCAACAGCAGACCCTCCATATCACCCTGCCCAGGCTCTGTAGCTTCAGCTTCACTGGAGAGGACACTCCAGCGTCATCGCAAGATGTCGATTCAACACGGGAGGAGACAGATACCGTGTCACTCCCGAGTCGGACTGCACAGCCATTCTCGGCGGTGCAGATAGACTCTTAAGAAGCTACACCATCGTCTCTCGAGACGGACGGCTGCCGACGACGACCATAGCAGCTGTGCTTCCATTCTGCCGCCGGGAGAACATTAAAGCTTAAACAATCCATTATTACCTTTGTAGGTGAGAGAGCACACGTGGGCATCAACTGTTCTGGCAACAGTCATGTATGTCCCTTGGAGGCCAGGCCTTCAGACCACTCAATTCTACATGTCATCGGGTAGCCTTCATCTAAGTTAATAACAGAGTGGCAGGCAGCTTAGGAGGTATCTGTTAAAGAACACAATAGTTTGAAGCAAAACTGGCAACTTCTCCGATATAAAATTAACTCATGCATACTGTGTATATTAACAGCAAACAAACATGGCAAGAAGCTGGACATTCTTCCATACGGCTCTCACCTGCCCACTTCTCACGTGCATCCTGGGGATGGTTCTCTAGTCCCAACGTTGGCCCGTCGTGCCCTTCCATCAGGCTCCCCAGAGGGGTTTCTCAACTCCTGCCACTCCCCTTCAGGGTGGCCCTCCTGTGCCACCTGGTCTTCCAGGGCAGAAAGATCAGCCCGTTTTAGCAGTGTCCCTCACACAAAGTCAGCCTGGGGGGTGAAACAGAGCCTGGGAAGGCCAACCCAAATAGGCTCTCGGTCCAAAATGACTAGTCTGAGTCTAAATGAGGACAGTCCTTGAGAAGAAAAAGGGGGAGGCCTATGTGGAAAGGGACCAGTCGCTGCTGGCTTTTTCTAACAGCCACATTTGGGCTTGATTGTCACGGTCCCTTGTTGAATCCACGCGCCCTATAGTCTCCTCACCTTCTCTGAGCTCCTCTAGTCTCCTACAGAGAAGCCACTCATTTACTCTGGTAGATACTCGAATACCCCTACTAAAATGATGAAGGCTTATCATTTGGACCATGAAATTAAACAGCACCCAAAGGACACCTTCTCCATCTACTATTTGATCAAAGGCCACATGTCAAAATCCACCTATAATCAGTGAGTTAAGATACTAGCCTCATTGTAACCAAGGAGGTCCAACTGCCTTCATGATAAATAGTTGAAATTGCTTGGAAAAGTATAGTTAAACCGAGTATAGAAACATTCTAATTATATTCAGTATTTCGAGAATACCTACTAGGTACATTTGACTCTAAGGACAAATGTTTCCACCTTTAAGGAGTCAACATCCCTATGCAGAGATACATTAACAATTTACAAAGCATTTGCACAGAAGTAATGTGTGATAACTGATGTGGGGTCACAAGTCTTGGGAAGACTGAAAAGAGCTCACAGCAGAAATACAATATGAAAGGGGCCTTCAAGAATCAGTAGGAGTTGATTAGGCAGAACAAGAACAATGGTATTTTAAGAAAGAGGAACATGGAGCAGCAGATAGATCCATTTTTGTCTTGGCAATACTCCTCTAGGTGAGTTTTTCATCCTTCAGCATCTGTCACCTACCACACATCATCAGGTAATTTTGGCTAATAGGTTGAAAAGGAAGGCTTGATATTCATTTAAATGACATGAGAGTGTAAGAGAAACCTGCTACTCAGGAATGTCGAACACACATCATTTTATTAGATTGCATAGAATTGAACAAAATCATTTATTGTGAAGAGGTTTGTAATCTTTCCCTGACCTATTTTGCCAGAATATTTCTTCCTTCCCTCTTCTGCAAGGAGGAAAAGTAGGAAAATTTCCCCATGTTCAGTTTCTTAGGAAAATTGTGCAGAAGAAAGCACTGTCCTTCCAGAGGCCTGCCTACATCTAGGGGACTGGAAGTATCAGGAACATGTTACGTGGCCACACACGGCATAGACAGAGAGTTGGCTTCAGAACCAAGATGATGGGGACTAAATAACATGGATTACAAAGTTCTTTGAGGTAGAGAGAAATAGAAGCAGATGAGATAATTTAATATAGTTGTCATAAAGTATGTATTTAGACCTTTTAAATTGAGAAAGACAAGATTAGAATTGGGGGGCTTGACTTATTTAGCTCTGACCCTGCTCTGATCTTGAGTCAGACAGGGCATAGTTCCCAAAGTATTTCATACATAAGATATAAAATTCTGTAGGACTGATTCATGCTTAGCAACATGGGAAGGGTAGCAGGATAGGAATTTACATGTATTAGACACCTTTACCCTGGCTGGTTTGGCTCAGTGGATTGAGCGTCGGCCTGCGAGCTAAGTGTCGCTGGTTCGATCTTCCAGTCAGGGCACATCAGAGAAGGAAAACTCTGACTCCAAAAAACCTCCGCTGCCTTGCGGCATACCTCTTCAGGGGAAAGGCTAAGGGAGTAAACCCCGACAGAAAATCCGGAGCTGGAGTCCCTAAGGCGGTTTGACGTTGTAGTCAACACCGGCAACTCCTGCGGCGCACCTGAAGCCAAGCTGTATTGACTCCGTCTTTCCCTTGGATCCTTCAGCTGCGAAGAGAGGGGGGGTCTGCTGCATGGGCAACAGCAGACCCTCCATATCACCCTGCCCAGGCTCTGTAGCTTCAGCTTCACTGGAGAGGACACTCCAGCATCATCGCAAGATGTCGATTCAACATGGGAGGAGACAGATACCGTGTCACTCCCGAGTCGGACTGCACAGCCATTCTCGGCGGTGCAGATAGACACTTAAGAAGCTACACCATCGTCTCTCGAGACGGACGGCTGCCGACGACGACGACTCACTATTCATTGGGAGAGCATAATATCCCAGGAACAGTGCCAGCCCCTGAGACTATAATAAACCCTTATATAGATTATCCTCTGATAGGTAATATAAGAAAGTAAAGGGCAATCAGCATAGCCTCTGACAAGTTCTACAATGAGGCGTTTAGAGCATGAACATGTCCCAGAAGAGATGACAGATAAAGGATGACCTACGAGGTCAGCAGGACCTAGTCAGACAAAGAGGGAGGAGTATTCAAGGCAGAGAGAGCAATGTGCAAAGGACTGAAGTTTCCATAGGCAGCAAAGTATCCATCTGCTTCTAGAATAAAGTGGAACAGGGGTGGGGGTCTATAAAGGAAGAAGTACTATAGTTGAAAGAAGAGGCTGGAGAAATAATCAGGAACCAAATCAAGAAGAGTCTTGTCATCATTTAAAGAAATCAGAATTTTATTCTTCTTATGGGAATCCATGAATAATAGAGAACTGAAGGATTTGAGCAGAGAAAAGGCAATGATTGGATGTGTGTTTTCAAAAGACCTGCCTGCTGCTGTAGAGGGAATGCTGGTAACAAAGCTGGTGGCAAGAATATTCACCAGATTGTGTGAGAACATAGGGGAGAGGTCATGGTGGCCTGAATAGGGCAGTGCAGTCAGCATAGGAAAAGGGTGGGTCAAATCAACTGGATACGGCGACTGGATGCAGATGGCAAGGAAGGGGAAAGAGGAAAGGCTGCTGTCTTGCTTGTGATTTAAGTTTTGGGGAAGATGGTGGTGCCTGCCATTCCCTGAGGCTGGGGACACAGAAGTGTCCGGTTTGGACACACTGAACTTGAGGTACCAATGAGACATCCACAAAAAGATGTCCAATATGTGGTGAGAAGAAACTTTCAAGGGAGATTAAAAAGCCACAGCAAGAGGCGTGAAGGAAAAACAAATAAGGGTCCAAAAGGTCAATGTTCAGGAAAGAGTGAGTGGAGTGATCAGTAGTTTCAAACTCACTCCCTATGCACCAGGCACTGAGTCAGAAAATGGGGCCCAAGAGTGACTAGGCTGTGCTCCCTGCCCTTGGAAACATTGTGTTATCTCCCTGTATCTGATCCCTTCCTTGGCTCCTTTGGTACTGAGATTTTGTTATCTTCCTCCCCCAAATTTTGCGGGAATCTGAAGTCCTGGCCCAAATCCCAGTATTGATGGCATGGCACCCAGTCACGGTAACTCATTATTTATTACAAATCATCACTGACTCAATGCTTGACTCCCCACTGCTAAAAAACTGTCTACCTTCCTTCCTCTGCCTAACCGAGACCTGGTGTTCCCAGACTCCTGTTACTATCTCACTGACTTTGTTTCTAATTAAGTACAAAGATCAACTCTCCTTCCCACTACCCCTGTCCAGCATGAGTTGCTTGTTCTTATAAACAGAATGACCCTAGGTTGAAAATACATATGACAGGGGACCTGTTTTGTTGAGGATGAAGAGGAATCTCAAGGCTTGTTTTCAGCCAAGAGTTCTCTCTCCTAGAACTCTGGCAGCTCTTTTGTGAGTTCCCTTTGAGAAACGTTCTGTGCAATGTCTTACTTCTTTTAGAGGACAGTCGTCAGCAGGGTACTAACTGCACAGTATCTTTGGACAGGCAGGTTTTCTTCAGCACTGAAGTTCTCAGCCTCTCCTCCTGTTATACCCTATACATTAGGTTCCCTGCAGGGTGGGAAATCAGGGCAGACCGTGGGATCGTCTGCTCCGTGGTTCTGCAATAGCACCTGGCAGATGGAACCTTATGGCCGGGCTTTGGAAGAAGGCATTTTTCCTGCCATTGGCAGGAATTTAGGGCAGCTTCTTTCTGGTTCATAAAGTTGTCCTTTGTAAACACTATAATTTGGGCTGTCTGGGTTTTTCTGTCTTCCATGAGAAAAGAAGCTGAGCCTTGGCACAGATAATGCACAATAACTACATGGAGAACATATTTTAATGGATAATTTTTTGTAATAGACATGATTTTTTTTCCATCTGCGCTTTGCCTACATGGTATTAAAGGGCCACACAGCCACAGCCAGCAGTTTTATGGAGAGAGGAGAAGGTATTGAGGAAAAGCTAGGCTGGGATGTTTTTAAATTTGTGGTGAAAAATTCACATACAGTTTGTAAAGTACTGATGGTGCTTTTAACCCTAAAAATACACACGGGAATTTAATTACGGTACAAATCAGCATGTATCAAATACTTCAGAAGAAGCGACATCACACAGGAAGGTGACCTTCGAAACAGTATCTCATAAATCCAAATTGCACATAGTCAAAATTATTTCTTAACATGTTGACAATGTTTCATGTCATGATTTGAATGTACTTTTAATAAATTCAGAACAGGCCCTTTTTCTTGCAGAGTTAATGTAGACGACTGTCTCTCTGGTAATCTAAAGTATACACAGTTCAAGGATCTCCCCAAACCCTGTCTTAGAGCTCCCCACTGGATGGAGGAGTAAGTATAGTTACACCTAGGATGCTTCCCGCTGGATTGCAGGTCAAAGGATGGCCTGGACCAGGGAGCGAACAAGAAGTCCCAGTTCAAAGTGCTGGCAGTAACTAGTTGGAAGTTTAGCACACCTCATTTGAACTGAAACATGATCTATGGAAGACACACAGTTCTGTGAAATAATAGAATGGCCGACCGAGTTGCACTCCATATGCTAAATTTCAGTAAGAGGTAATAGTACTGTAGAAGGCCACTCTGGATCCCATCTGCATTTGAGTACATTTTAGTCTAACTCACAAAGCAAAAAGAGCTTGCATCAAATTGATTCCACTAAAAACTCAGAAAAGTATCTCTAGTCAATCTCTTGTGTGGTCATTGAAAAGAAAAATATGACACATTTCAGAGAAGCTCCACTTCATTCCAAAGCTACCACTGCTCCCAGTGGCCACAGCAAGATCACACGACTGTTTCTCCTTACTTATATGGTAGTCCTTACGTCTCGGTCCAAAATATTCCATCTTCAGATATTTCATTTTCAAACTGAATCTCAGCAGCATTTTAGATCTTTTCACAGATGGTGACAATTAGACAAGTACTAGACGAATTTAATCCACACCTTTGTTTCGCTGTGGTTGCTTCAGGCAGAATAGCAGAGTCGGAAGTGCGGGCTCTGGTGGAGACAAGAGTGGCTGTGAAACCTCATACTTTCATCGACTGTCCACGTGACGTTGGGCAATTCTATTTGCCTCTGTCAGTAAAACGGGGTTAATATGACCTATTTCATCAAGTTGTGAGGATTACATAACATTTTAAACTGCTAATATCAACTAAGCCAGTGGTTCTCAAACTTAATTTGCATAAGAATCTCTCTGGAAACTTGATAAAAGCAGCAGCGCCTTCAGAGGTTCCCAGTCAAAAGGTCTGGGAGGAGTCCGACAATCCACACCTACTAACAAACACCTCGGGTAATCTGTTTCAAGTATTACGAACGTACCTTGAGAAACACTACATTAGTCACTTAACAGGTGTTCATTCATTTTCTTTCCCTCCCAGTAAGCTATTTCTAGCAAGTACTAGAATTGGATTTTGGAATCAGACATTTTCCCCACCAGCGGTTACTTTAGAACTTGGCTAATGGCCTCAAAGCCTCAACTCTGGTCCGCTGTCAATCACTCAGCGCGCACTGTTAACACTCAGACGTCACCAGATGGCAACTGACCCCCTTTCCATCCATCCAGGCAAGGAATTCCTACTGAACGCCTGATGTCTGCCGGGCACAATTCTAAGGCCGCTGTCAGCAAACTGTGGCCCATGAGCCAAATCCTGTCTGTTGCTTGTATTTATAAATAAAGTTTTATTGGAACGGAGCCATGTTCACCTGTTTACACATTGTCGACAGCTGCTTTTGTGCCACAATGGCAGAGTTGAAGGGTTTGGACCAAAACTATTTGGTCCTCAGAGCTTTCGATTATCTGGCAGAGAGAGAAACATTCCACCGTCACAGAAAGTTCTACTAGGAAAACACTGGTCTAGACTGTCAGCATGGGGTACTGCTCAGAAATGTTAATTTTTAAGTCAGACCCTAAAACTAATAAAAGGAAATCCCTGGGGATGAAGCCTGGGAATCTGGATTTTTAACATGTCCCCAGGTAATTCTGCTTGGAAACCAGAAGTATAAACTGTGAGGAAAAAGTCCAGCAACTGATGAAGCCAGGAGATTAGGGGACCCTTTCAAAGGTGAGAAGGAAGAAATTCAGTTAGCAGCCTTCAAACTTTTCTCCGTGATGCTGCTGGAAAGATCTTCACAAACTCATATCTCTTGCCAATGACCCTCCCCTGGCCAGCCTTTCCACTGCCTTTAGCTAATAAGCAAAATCTCCAACATGACCTGCAGCCATCACTCGCTCAAAGATTCCCTCTTTTAGATCCCAGTCCCCCTTCCTACTCTCAACTACACCATGACCCGGGGTGGGTGGTGCTCCCATCCTCCCCACGTTTCACCTGCAAAGCCTTTACCATTGTTTGCAGCTGTCCATGAAGAGCTCTAAGCTCTCCGAAGGCAGAGGCCACATACTCTGAACCGATCATTGTATAATCAGCACCTGGTCGAGCGCCTCACTCACACGTACTCATGGAATAAATGCATGAATATTTTAGAAAGATCATTAGCAGCAGAGTGGAAAATGAATCGAGGTAGGCTTGCTGGTGCCAAGACACAAAGCAGAGAGCCAAGCTGGGAGTGTTGCAATAGTCCCAGGGAACGACGAGATGCAAATAGGGGCAGCAGCATTGAGTATGGAGAGATAGGGACAAATCTCAGAAATATTCCATAGTAAAAAAAGAATTATGGGAACTGCAGAATCCGCAGCTAGGTGATGCCGCACCAGCTTCCATTTTCTGCCCCTTCACCCCATCCCTCTAGGATGCCTTCTCTCTGATTCCTTATCCTTTGGTTAGTCTTATTCCCTCCCCTTGGTTTTTGGTCTCCGCTACATTTTAACGTGTGTATTCCTCAAACGCTCGGGGCCAGTAACCATAGGAATCCTCAATGAACTTTCCTCACCGGCTCTCTCCTGACCTATAAGCTCCAGTTTGGTTTTTCTGCCCAGGAGAAGGAGAACGAAACTCAGCGGGAAGCTCATTTGTTCAAAAGCAGAGCAGCCGACAAACGCTGGGCTTGCTTTCTCTGGAAATGTCAGATCTCCGAAGACACAGAGCTCTTGAAAAGGTTGTCTAAACAGCTAGCTGTCTCCTTTTCACCTGTTCCTAATTCTACCACAACGCAGCCGCCCATACTGAGGCAATGTAATTTATAATTATAAATGGCATGAAATTCCAAATCCTGTGTTTTAACTCTCCTTGCCCTGCTTTACCACTCAGGATCTGCATAACCAACCGCGGCTCGCCTTCCTCCACAGACCTAGGACCAGCACAGAGCCACGTGATCTGACATCTCGTTACGTTGTCCTCTACCTGTTGCCCTTGGATGACTCCACGCGCGCGCACGCCCATCTGTCTGACCTGCGCATCCGCGCAGGTGCCCAAGCGCCCGCCTCTGTCTCCCCGCCCCCACCCCAAGTTCTCCGGGAAGCAAGCAGGCAGGTTAACAAATTAAGTTGCCTTTGTTTGCTTCAGGACACTTCCCGATGACCTAAGCTCCTTGCAGTAGACAGGGCGGCCATCCCCTGAAATAGCTACCCCATTAGCCCATTTCACTTTACCCTTTCCCTTGAATATCCAAACCCCGCACGTCTTCGCTCAATGTGATGCCCACGAGCAAGCACGCTTCACTCACGCCGCCTTACTCACCTACGTCTATGCTTCCTTTCAGATGGAGCGTCCTGGTGTTCTGGTTCAAGATGGAGCATCCCGGGCTCCCCTGTTCCCACGGGGGTGCTGAATCTGCAACTAAATATGGGACGAGTTTCTCTGAAAAAGACAAACACAACTAAAAACTAAAAACTGTCTGATCCTACGTATAGGGTGAATGAGAGAGGCCCACATCGAATGGGACAGTCTTGCCACAACCTCGTGGCCCCATCAGGGACCCACAGTCAAGAGGGGACTCAAAACCGGGAGATTCTCCCCCCCGGGAGTGAAGCGTTAGACGCTCCACGGGAAGCCCAGCTTGTCAGGCCTGCACCTGGGAGAGAGGGGTTCCTAAAACATCTAACTTTGAAAATCACTGGGGCTCCTGTCCAGGAAACCCCAAAGCTACTGCACCCGAGAAAGAGCTCTTAAAGGGTTTGCGGCTCAGACTCACCTGCCCCAGCGCCCAGGCCAGGGGCGCCCGTGGAGGCCCCGCACTCGCAGGAATGAGGCTCATCTCCGCACTTAAAGCCCCGGCCCGCATCTTAAAGCCCTGGCCCGGCGCAGAGTCTGATGAGCCACAGCTGGGGGCCCGCGGGCCGGCAGCACCTTGTCGCTCCCCTCCGCCCCTTGTTTTCCTGTGGCGCCATCTCTGCGCTCTCGCTGTGCCGGGCTCTGGAGCACCGGGAACTCTAGAGGGGGACTTCTACACACATATCCGTGCCCCAGTTTCACGGCTGCCCCCCAGGAGTCACCCTGGGTCGCCTGGCTCTGGAGGCCAGGGGAGCCTTCCATCGTGGGACCCCCCGACTTTTCACAGTCGGTGAGATAGTTCCAGGGCGACTGGCACCCCAAGGCACTGCGCAACACAGACTGAAACACGCCCCAGGCTTTCAGCGACAGAGGCCTATCTGCCTGTCCCCAGAGCTGCGGCCTGAGGGCGGGCTTCTGGTCTGGCACTCAAGCAGGTGCGAAATGACCGGCTCACAGGACAGGGAGGGCCAGCCTTCTGAACCTGACTGTGATGAGTCATGGGCACCTGCCTCTGCTGGGGCTGGGGGCTGGGGAGCTCCTGGGATAGTTTCCTTTGACCTGGGGCAATTATCACAGCAGCTGGGGGACTGGAGAGCCACTGAAGGAGATCTGGGTGGGGCACCATTGGCCCCCACTACAGCGGGACTTCTCAATGGGGTGATCGTCCCCAAAGGGGGTGTCATTCGTTTTTGGAAGGCGTGAGAAGGGAACATCTTAGACATTACAATGGTTTGTAGCCCTCCGAAGGGCTACAGACTAGAACCGGATATACAGTATATTTATGGTATTAAATTTTTATGGGAAGAAAAACAATTAGGAAAAAAATTCTGAAAATTTCCCTGAAGGGGTGATAAAACATAAAAATAATAACAGAAGTTGAGAACCCCTGCAACATAGAGTGTAATCCGTTCTCTGAAGTCCTAATCCCCTGGTTGCTACGTCCATTAATTGTGCATGTGTTTATACTCATTTTCTATCCCCCTACGTGCATAGAACAGGAGCATATAATAAACAGTAGTTGTTTCCTGCTTGTGGAATTTAAACAGTGATACAATGTTAGCAGCTGCCCCAGGTCCTGGGGAAATTCCCACCTGGAACTGTTTAGCTCTTTAGTGATTAGAAGGTACTATTTTCCCCATGTACCGTCATCTCTATCCAAAGTGTTCAAGTTCAAAACCCTCAGTTCAGGGAGCTAAAAATATCCAGTGTTAAGTGAGTGAGCTGCCATTCCTGTCTTCTCCTCCACTTCCTGGTCCTGAAAGAGATCTGTCTTTCCTTTTCCACTATGCCCCCCCCCACACACACACTTTCTGCCTCGTTTCATTAACCTCTTCTTCCCCCTTCCGACCAGCTGCCCGTGTTAACTAGTCTCTCAGCTCTGACACCCTGGCTGGGCAAACGGGCACCTGCTGGTCATTACATGCCCTCTCTCAGCTCCACGCCCACTCTCTGCGCTCTCTGCGATGCTCCAGCCAGGACTCTGTCTCACTCCTCTGCCTTTGCTGGGTGGCTCCCAGTCTGGTTCTGACAAAAGGGGGTCCGCTCACTGAAGGCACACTGATGGCAGGCCAAGGGAGACAGGACATGCTCCTTCCTGAGGGTTGGCTGTCCCTGTCAGTGTCACCTCAGTGCTTCTTTTTGCCTTTCCAGGTCCCCAATTCCTTGTAAGTTCTCTCCATTAAAATAACTGGTGTGACTGCTGTTTAACTGGACTCTGGGCTCTGAATGTTAATATGTTGCCCTTGGTCCGTGACCTCTCTGATTCTTCGTTTTTGCTTTGAAAACTGGGGCAAGATGGGATACCTGCGTTCAGTGTGGCTGAGAGAGAAAGCTAATGAGAGGGGAAATACACAGGACAGGGCCAGAGTCATACTTAGAGATGGAGACCACCGGATTATGGTCAAGTCTCAAGCTCTCAACCCCCAGCACCTGTGAACATGACATCATTTGGAATAAAGGTCTTTGTAGATAGAGGTAATCAAGTTAAGATTAAGGTCATGAACTAGGGTGGGCCCTAATATAGTGGCATATCCTATAACAAGAGGGAAATAGGGATCCAGAGATAGAGACCCATGCAGACAGGGTCACGTGATAACCAAGGCAGAGATTGGAGCATCGTGTCTACAAGTCAAGGGACAGCCACGGATTGCCGGTAACCACCAGAAGCGAGGAGAGAGGCCAGGAAGAATTCTCCCTTAGGACCTTCATCTCCACCATGCCAACATCTTGATTTTGGACTTCTAGCCTGCACTCTGAGAAAATAAATTTCTCCTCTGTTAAGCCAAAATTTGTGGTAATGTGTTATATCAGCTCTAAGAAACTAATACTTAAAAAAAGAAAGCATTAAAACACTTGTTTCTTACTTATGTGTGTAGTTTTAACATATCTATGCAAATAAGCCCTTTCTATAATTTAGGAAACAATTTTCAGTTTCAAGGAAATGACAATGAAGCTAGTGTTAGCTCCTGCCTGGCCACTGGTTCTGAATAAATGATTCCCAATCATTATAAAACTTAAATACTGGCCTAAGCAGTTTTTATCCTGGCATCACGCTCTCGGATAATGCCTTAGGCATTCATACTGAAAACGCACGTAACCGTTTCTCTATCCACAGCCCACAAGGCCAATACAATGTTTTACTTACACAGGGAGACAGACACAAATAAGACATGTCAGGCTTTGCCCATTACTTATATTTCTTTTTTTAACTAGTAACTACAAAATCATAATTGACATTCAATGACTTCCTGTTAACTTTGTTATTCTCCTTATCTGATGAACTCTTTTGGCAATGAGGCAAGAAGAATTTTGACCTTAAAATCCAGGTGGGAGTAGGTTTGCACTTTGCCATGGCTAATTAATGCAAAAACTTGGGAAATTTGCTTGTAGTTCAGTCCAATTAAACTCTAAATAAAGCCAATGACAGCAATCAGACCCTCCATGGCTCCAGGATGAAAATGAATTCTCCTCCGCACACCGAGGCCATTAGAAGGTGGGATGACCAGGCTGCCTCTCCCCCGCCGTAAATCCATGGACACTGGTTCCCAGCCCTTGTGGGGAGTGGAGTCGTTGAAGCATCATTACCTTTGTTCTTCCGCTAGCTGTACGGACCAGCTTGCTGCAATGGCCGGGACTGACTGACTACGCTGTAGGTAAAGACCATGGCAAGCCCTCTTTGTCCTGGGGAACATTCTAGGAAAGGCTTCCTTCTAAATGGCTATACTTCTTCCCAGATTCTCTTTATCATTGTCATTAAGGCCATGGCTTCAAGCCACCAAAACATGAAGTAGGAGTCAATGATGTCTCAACTCTTTGTCACCCGAGCCCTCCTCTGTCTTCCCTCCCGCTGGGCTTCTCCAAGCCACCTAGAGAGGAAGGCAGCGCCTCTTTCTTTGTTTCTCTTCCAATCACTCTTTTGTTTTATTCTTTCCCTTTTTTTGCGGTGAGGAAGCACCACAGTATAGTAACTAAGCACATCAGCGCCAAGTAAAATGAAAGTCTTGGGTTCAAATTCTCTGGCCCAAGCAAATCATGTAAACCTCTGTGACACCAATTGTCCTCATGTATAAAATAGAAACACTAGTGCCAATTTAGGGTTATCTTTGAGGATTAGTGAAACAAAGTGCTCAGCCCTCTTAATATAAGAAGAAACCCAAAAACTTGGTACATGTCTTCCTTTGCTTAATATTCAGCCATAATCACGTTTAGATTAGACACGAGTAAGCTCTGGTCCATCCCATATTCCGATAAGGCCTAACAATGAAATCTCGTGCCAAATGAAAACCCCAGTTTTGCTGCATTGATTATAGCGTACCCATACAAAGGCACACAATAAATAATTACAGTAGGTTGAATACCAGCTTTTAAAATACATTGTATCTATACAAAAGACAAATGAGGGGGAAATTAAAAATAAATCTATCCACTGAGACCCATGGCTGTTTTCTGTTTATCTGAGTTGTCAGTGTGTTTTTAGTTTTGCTTTTCCTGTAGAACAGTAAAGCTGTTGCATTTTGCTCTGGAAATTGAACCAAGAGAGGCAGGCAGAATTTGTTCTTTTTTTCCCTGGGAAATATTGCAGATTATTGTGCTCCATGAATAGCCTGATTGCTTCCACAATGCCAGGAGACAGAGCAGTCACAGGTGCCGGGTTGTGCACTCACACTCTGGGCGAGACCATCATTAAGAGCTTTGTTCTCAGGGTCACCAGAAACAGGCCCCCTTGTGCATTTCACAATCGCCACCGCAGTGCGTTCAGAGAGTCAGACTCCCCCAGACGCCGTGAAACAACCTCTCTCTGCTAGAGGCCACCCATCATGCCTTTGTCTTCCTCATCCACAGATCCGACGAGAGCAGCAGGCATCCAGAACTACGTGACTCTTCTTGAAAGGCACACCCAGTGCTGGCTCTTCACTGTCAAATGTCTCCTCCAAACACACACTTTCCAAGACTTCTTGTGGACTTGCTGAGATGGGACTGGCTCCTGCTCAACGCATGTGAGTTCTCCATCTTCCTCCCACACATCTGTCAGGCATCATGTCCTCTTTGCAATGACCAGAGAGGAGCATGACTCCGGTAGTTTTGACCTAAGCAAGTGAAGCATGGAATTGTCCCTATCTTAGTTGGGGAAGAACGCCCAAGAAGCATGTTTCAGGAGGAAGGGGAGGCGGCGTAGTCAGAGCAGGAGTTCGGTTTTGACCATATTGTGTTTGAAACATGTATTACATGTCCACACGAACATGTCAAGTCAATAGTTGAATATGAGACTGAGTTCTTGGGAGAGGTCAAGACTAGAGATGTCTATGCGATAGTTGTCAGCATGTAGAAGTCATTTGAAGCCATGAGAACAGATACAATAACCAAGGGGGTTAGGGTAGATGGAAAAGAGAAGAACAAAGAACTGAACTCTGACAGCTCAGCAATAATAAGATGTAGGGGAGAGGAGGAGGGATAAGTACTTAGTATGTTTTTATTAAATTCATTTGTTTCTATGTTAAATATTTCCAGGGTCTCTCAATCACTTTTACGGGACCTGTTTTCCTTGTCTGATGCTTCACTTTCCTTGTGAGAAGGAAATGAACTTAGCATGCCAAATGGAACAGAGCAAGTCATGGTGTGAATTGCAAGAGGAAAGGGAGACCTATACAGCTCCTGATTTGAGCTCCAGACTTTTATGATTGCAGGCCATGTTCCATTATTTTCTTTTCGTGACTGAGTCTGAACGTTCAGGTCTCAAAAATATACTTACCAGGTTGAATTCTTGAACCTAAATGCAGTAACTGACATTTTTTGCCTATCGACTTCCTATTATTGGATGTAGCTCATGAATTGTCAAGCAAGGTATTTGTGAATCCAGGGCTGAATATTCACTGCATTGGATTTCTTAGCTTAGTGTGACCACACAGTTGAATACCATGCCTGTGTCTACCCATTTCCCTGTCTCCAGGCAGCATTACATTTGCCATTAGAAATCTACAAGATCTTATAAAATTCTACCACATAAATAAACACTCAAACTATCATATTTAAAGACATTATTCTCAGCAGAAAACAAGAACTATTAAGACTAAATATAACTGTTTGTCAGTAAAATGTTTACATGTGTGTTTTATGTGACATTGAGTTAGCTCCAACTTTTGGCGACCCTGTGGATGAGTGATGTCCACAGTGTCCTGTCCTCACAGTCCTGCTCAGCTCCTGTAGACTGATGTCTACAGCTTCTTTTGAGGAGTGAATCTATCTCGTATTTGGTTCTTCTAGTTTTCTGCTGCCTTCTATTTTTGCCAGCATTATTATCTTCTCTAAAGAACCCTGCCTTCTCAAGATGGGCCTGAAGTAGGACACCTTCAGTTTTGTCATTTTTGCCTCCAGTGACTTTTCAGGCTTCAGTTGTTCATATCTCTGGCAGTCTGGGGTATCTGTAGAGCTCTAGCAATCAGAAGTACCAATAAATGACTTTGATTAAAATATCAAAAGTTTTATTCACTCTGTGATGATTATATTTATTACCTTTTTGTTTATTAATTTCTCTCTTATTCAAGTTACATGAACAATATAATTTTTAAATGTAATTAAAATATAAGGTATACAACATGAAGATGTCTTTCAATACTTATATAGAATGGGGCAAAAGTAGGTTTACAGTTGTTGGTATGAAAAATAATCCAATATGTAATTAATAAATAAGAATATAAGAATAAATGCTGTTCCATGTACTCACAACTGTGAAGCTACTTTTGCTCCACCCTATACATTGTAAAATGGTTACCACATCATGTTAATTAACATTTCCATCACTTCACATAGTTACTTTTCTGTGTGTGATGAGAACACATAGGTTATTCCCTTACTAAATGTCAAGTACAAAATGCAGTATTAACTATAGTCACCATGTTGTACATTAGAGCTCCGAAAATTATTCACCCTGCATAACTGAACCTTGGTACTCTTTGACCAATATCTCTCCATTTACCCCACCTTCAACCCTTGGCAACCACCTTTCTATTCTCTGCTTTTATGAGTTTAATTTTTTTAGATTCTACATATAAGTGTGATCATGCACTCCTATGACTATGGAAAACATAGTCTCTTGAAAGGAAAATCCAATGTTGCTATTTTCTAGTTGGGATCTAGAAAGGTAAAGTATTCCACTTCCATAGCAGAGCAGAAAATGAGGTGCATATACCCTGAGATTCATTTTGGTGACTTTATGTACAGTTGGGACTTCCTGGTGCAAACTAAAGACATTAAATAGCCTGATCTCCTAGATGCATGACTTTAGCTATAAAATAATTAGTCACCCACCTGTATTGTACAAGTCAGTTGTACACCTAGTTGTATAATTGTATGATCTCAGTTACAAAGCCAAAATATGCCAGAAAAAAATAGGTAGTCAACAAGTTTCAAAATATTAATGACCTAAATAAGGTCTTTATGAACATCAGCAAGAGCATAATTATCACCTTTAAAAAATAAATATCCATCTCATTTATACAGGGATTATTGTAAAGACTAGGTATGTTAATTAATGAGAGAAAGAAAGAAAAGAAAAAGAAAGAAAAGCATCTGTTATGATTTGTCCACACGTTCTTTCATTTACTGCCAGATAAATTTTCTGTATTCTTCTGAGTTATAAAAACATAGACAATAAAAACTGTCCATTTTGAAAGACAAAGATTTTGTGTACTACAATTGGTCATGGCAAGTAACATGCTCTATTATCAGCTTGATGAGAAATTTCCATCAACATTCATCTGATACCTGCCACAGGCTGAACAAACATATATGAAAACAAATCTAAAGCAGAGAAAAATATTTTAAGATGGTTTTAAAGAAGTCACTGGGGCAGCCAAAGCCAGCTTTCTCTCTGACGGTATCAGCTGAAACCTGGAGGTCTTACACTTCTGTTTTAAAAGCAAATGACAGTTCTGGAGAAAAGGGACAAAGAGTGGACCTACAGCCCATGCAGGTGGACATTCTAAGAATAGATGTAGACATAAAACAAGAGTACTAAAGCTTGACACCAACCATACTGGGTGAACAAGGAACAGCCCTGCTATGCAGGGGAAGACGGCAAGGTGACCCGCCTACCTTTATCTTTTGTGTTGGACAGACAGGTATATGGTGTTTCCTGAAAATTCACAAATACAAAGACTGGCCTTATAAGGCTCTATGCTCATATTCATTCTATCTGTGTGGTCTGGAGGGGAGAAACCCTTAGCTAGAAATATATTTAAACTGATCCATGACATTTACCAGGAATAATTGCAAGTTCTCCAAAGAAGTGAAATTTCAACTGAGTTCTCAAAAAATTCCCAGAGAATATGTCCCAGGGACTGTGTGTTTATATGTAGAAGCCACAGAACAACAGATGTCAGATTGCATCCAGTACTATAAAAAGGCAATGTAAAGTCAGACAAGAACCAAATAGAATTTCAAGAAGTAGAGAATGTAATTATTTGAATAAGAAACGCAATGCACAAGATTAACAACATATTAGATACAGCTAAAGAAAGATTTACAGAAGTAAAAGAAAATATGAAGAAATATCCATAATGCAAGCTATAGCAAGTCACGATAGGAAAGACAATCATTTTCTCATTGTCCAAAGAACACTGAGATAAGTCTTTTATTAAAAAAAAACAATCTGTTGAAGTTAAAGAGCAGCCATTTCGCAGACCTTCAACCTTGGAGTGCAAGCAGGAATGTAGAGGCACTCAGCTCAGTAATTCTCCCTCTCACTGTTGGGTAAATACAATACCCTGCCTACGTATGAAGACTCTTGCATGGTTTCTGTGCTGTTGATGATCAGGTGCTTCCGTGAACATACTGAGCCCGCCATTTTTCTCCTCTCACCTCCCACCCAGACTCCAGATGCTTGGGGTGAGATTTCTCCGCTAACGGGCACACTTCCACCTTTGCTTGCTGAAGGTTCCAACATGAATACCTGCCAATGCCCTGCCCCAACTCTGTGAAGCCTCCAATGCTCCCAAGACCCCCGCCGACATCTTTGGAAGGAAGGGTGAGCCCTGGCCCTGCTCGCGATGGAGGCTGGTTTAATCCGTAGCTCAAGCTACTGTGTCTGTCCTCTACCTAATCATTCAACAGCAGTGAATCTTGATAAAGAAAGTCTCCTTCTCCCATTTGGGCTGAAACCTAACATAAACTACAAAGCAATACTGCCTTGGGTTCATAATCTCTTGATAATTCACGGAGGCCGTTACAAAACAGCTTTTAAAAAGAAAAAAGAAACTCAAGGTCACCTTCTGTCTAAGACTGGGATCCAAACCCTTGGGAGGGAAGGCGTCGCTGGGCAGGAGGACAATTTTCATGAGAGACTGCGTGTTGTACTCAAACCACCCCGTCCCCTCCAACCCTGACATATTGTTCTTTTTATAATATCTGGAGTCTGGCAGTTTCCTTAAGATGTATGCTTTCGGCTGAGAGTGTCTCATTGTTCACAGACAAAGGATAAATCAGGATGGTTTTAATCATGCTGAGATGTACTCTCCGAATTCCCTAGAATTCTGTGTGACTCCGTTTACCGTGACAAATGAAAGTGGTCTCCACGCTCCACTGGATTGTGCTCCCTCCTAACCGGGGCATGTTTAGCACTCAGTAAGGACACAAGTAGAGTGTTTCCATGTTTCTATATTCACAAGTTTTGGGCTGGTTTTTCGGTCTTTCTTTTTCAGTTATTTTAAGATACACACAGTATCAAAGAAGGAGGAAAATAAGCGCATAATTGAGCACAGGTTCTCTGGAATTGAGTGCCAATTGTCCTTGGCTATCCCCCCCCCTTAAAATGGAGTTTTGAGTTAATATTAAAGAAAGTTAGACATTGTGGCTCAGAGGGAGTTTCAAGTTATTAGGGAAAATTGTTTCATGGAAGAAAACTGATACCAAAATGGTATTTATGCAGTATTCTGAAATGATTGTGACATTTGAGAGAAGCAGTTAAACATGACCTTCATACGAGTCATAAGATTATACCATTTTCAAGAGAAATAAAAGGACTTTAATTATATCAAGCCTTCTTTCAGACTGCATTTTCAAATTTTAGCTACTGACCCGCATTTCAGTTTATAAGACAGTTGGGCTCTGTACCATGGAAATGTACTAGGTTCTGTCCAGGTACAGAAGTCATTACAGCGATTTCTTCTACAGACATTAAAATGACAGCATCCAGCATTTCAAGGAAATGAGAAGCTATTTACCTAATAAATAGCAACACAATAGGTGAACTAGGATGCACAAATCTTTCCTCCTACGGTATGAGACCAGCTTCAACTGAATGTGTCTCCTAATTATGTTCTTCTGGTATTTCAGGAGCTAAACAGTCAAGAAAAAGCAAGGAGCGGGCAGCTCAGGAAGGAGGTAATATTATAATAGTTCTCAATATTGCTGGCAAGAAAAACTCGATTTCTTCAAAATGACTTTAGGAACTAAAGTGATTCTTCATCTGTGACAACATGGAGTGCTCAGCACTGTATTTCAGAAACCATTAATAACCTATGAATCTGGGCACCCGCTGGGGAAAGGCAGAAAGGGGAGCGATTTGAGAAACATGCAGACACAGAAAAATGGTTAACGTCTAGCTTGTGTCATATTTCAAACCCGAGTTCAGATCAATATGTTCTAGTCAGTGACTTCTCGCAGTCTCCATCCCAAATAGCTCTTTTCTACTGAGGCCATTTGCTCCTTAAACTTTTGGGCAATTTAACAAGGTCTAAATAGAAGCTGAGCAGTCTCTAAAAGTCTAGGAGTCTCCAGAGATCATCATCTCCTAGAGAATCAGTTTTATTCCCACCTTGATCTGATTCTATTTTCTTGTCTCCCTGCCATGAGAGCCAGATTCGGAACAGGTAAATTTCCAGAGCCAGAGTGCAAAAAGGCTACCCAAGAGGGTGAAATATCACATGACCTGGAGTAAAGCAAGTATCCAGCAGCCCTCTAGGCAAGACTCCAACGTCTGGGTATCAAACTCTTAAGCTGCAAGTGACAGAAAACCCAGTTCAAAGTACCTAAGCAAATGAGGAGTACAGGTTCATGGGACAGTAAACAGAAAGGGGTCCCTTCAGCAAGCACTGTCTGAAGGGCTGGTGTCTGGCTTTCTGTTGCCTTTGCTTTCCTCTGCATCACTCGTTTTTCCGAGAAGGCTTTCTTCAGGTTGGCAGGACACCTGTCAGCAGCCCTAAGCTACTTCCTCCCAGGTCTAAACCCACAGTCCAGAGAATGACTCAATCAGTGAAGCAGAAGTCCTAGAATTAGCTTCAGTGCTGTGCCATTCCTAGACCAATCTTTACAGAAGGACAAATGTGATTCCCAAGGCATTCAGTCTTCAGTAACCTGCTATCCCTGGAGCCAGAGAAGCATCAGTTCTGCTGAAAGCACACAGATCAAGGGTGGGTTAGGGCTGGTTTCCCAGGGTAAAGTCACATCACATCACCATGGCCACAGAAAGAGGGCATAGGTATGTGCCGGCGAAAACAATAATTATCCACGAAGCATTATTCCAATGTTTTTTTTTTTTTCTTCAATTCCAGCTACGCATGATCCATTGTACTTTATATACATATGCCAGCATACATGGGTTTCATCTCTCAAAAATTCTGAAACATTCGGTCCAGGGTGGAAAATAAATGCTTGTTTTTTGAAAATGCTCTGTGGATGATTCAGTATTCAGCCAGGTCTGAATCAGTAAGTGGTCTCAGTTAATTCGTTTTTAAGTGAATGTGATCAGATAATTTAGCCAGTTCTCAAACGTCCCAGCTGCGAGCCACTGAAACAGCGCTGAGGACAGGAGGGCCCGCCCACCTGCTCACCCACTCGTCCTTCAGCAGCGCTAACCACCCCTCTCTCGTCGATGTGGTTTCAATAGGATACCACTCAACAAAACCTTCTTTGTAGAACACTCCACACAGGACTCTGAACTCTGCTCTCCTCACAGCAATGCGCTTGTCAAGGTTTCAATGTACCTCAGAACATTTTTGAAGTGTTTAGTTGATGGAAAAATCCAGCTTAGGCTAAATGTTAAAATCTAAGAACATGTCCAATTCAACAAACACTCAGTCTCTCCCTTCCTTGTACTCCTCTCTTAATCACTCTCTCCCATGGTTCCACGTGGGTCTTGGCATTACATGAAGCTATACGACCTTTAAAATAAATAATACCACACATCCACCTCTGACCAGTCTGCTTTCCTTCTCACTAATTTGCTTGATCATTCTCTGTCCTCACGGAGCCTCAAGTTCATTGATAATTATATCCTATCCGTATCCATCGGCTTCTACCTGTCATAAGGCCCTTCTTTACCCGAATTAGATTCTAGAGTCAGCAAGTTCAATAACTATGCTCAATACCTCTCTGTCTTTTCTTTGTACTTGCCAGCCCAAGTCCTGGACTTCCTCCAAGTTTGCACTCAGGCAGCTGAGTTTTGCCAGAGACAAATCCCAACATGCAAGGTTTATTATGTCACTGCTCTGCTCAGAACCCTCCAGGGGCTTCTCATCTCATTCTGATTAAAAGCTAAATCCTTTCCATGCTCTAGAACACTCTGTGATTTGGCCCACAGTTTCCATTTTAGCCTTGTCTTCTCTTCATGTGACCCCAGCCACTCTGATCCACTCCGACCTCATTGCTGATCCTTTTTCTTGCCTCAGGACATTTGCATTTACCTTCATCAGGCATTTCCTTACCTGAAATACTCTTTCCAGGTATCTACAAGTCTCTGCTCAAGTGCCTCTTTCCCTGACCACCCTGTGTCCCAGATAACTGCCCATGATGTTTCTGCACAGCACCTGTCCCACCCAACACTTATTTATATGGTCTTGGCCTGTCTTTTTCTGCAGGAATGTGGCCTCTATAATGATACAGAATTTGTTTTGTTTGCTGTTATACCCTAGAACAGTACTAACAATAAATACTTGTTGAATGAATAAGTAAATAAAGCAAGTATATTTTTACTATTATAATTTTATGGTACTAACTTTAACTAGGCCTCAACAAAATAATGGTAATTTTATTGTTTTCATCTAATCAATTCAATGTCTCACTCTCCACATGCCTATTTCAAAATTCTTCCACTCTCTTTAAACCTTGGACCCTCTTCCCAACATAATTACAAACACACAATCACGCATTTATGTACCCCGCAATCCATGACCACCCTTCACAGCCAATAACCATGCTTGCTATTTTACAGAGATTTAGATGCTCACAGACAAGAAATACCTATATGCCCTGCTAGAGAAATTACACACATTACCATGTGCGTACTCATACTTTTCTAATTCCTCTTGTGTTATAAGTCAGTCCCTCCTCTTTCTGATAGACCTTATTTCCTCCTACCCTCTCAGGAAATAACACTTTCAGAATTTTCAAATAGCTTCAACTCTACCCCATCTTAAAACACAAAATTCTCTCATTAGCCACCAAACTCTCTATAGTCTTCCCCTCCCTGTTCAGTGCCCAACTTTTTAAAGTAATTTTCGTCCCTCATGTCTCTTGCCTCACTTCTCACCCACCCCCTCCTCAGGCCACTCTAATCTGATTACAGTGCCCACCCCCCACCCCCTCACCAGAATGGCTTAGCTCAGGTGGCCCTTGACCTACGTCCACATGGCTAGATGGCAGGGAGAGCTTCAGTCCCATCTCAGGTGCACTGCCAGCGGGATTTGTCACTATTAACAACTCTCTTTTTACAAAATCCAATGGTCTCCTTCAAACTCCTTGGCTGTCACACCCTCCTAGCTTTCCTCCTACCTTTCTAGCCAGTCCTCGTCTGCGTCGGTTGGGAGCTCCATGTCCCCCAGCTGGCTTTCAGAATTAGCTTTCCTCAAGACTCAGCCTGGGACTCTGCTCTGCTCTTCTCGTCTCGCTCTGTACGTTCTCCTCTGATACCCCACTACCACCCCAGGCTTTCATTACCACCCACAAAACACTGACGTCCACATTTGTACCTCCAGCCCTAACCTATCCCACGAGCTCCTAGCTTACCCTTCCAAACGTTCTCACGTGTTTTCTCCATTGGAACGCCTTAAGGTCAAAGGCAACATATCCACAACTGCACTCATCTGCTTTCCCTTCCAACCCAGCCCCTCGCTCATAAATTACTCTTAGGGAACAGCGTGCCCTGCACCCAGTCAAGAAAGCCAGAGAATGGGAGTTGTCCCAGACACCAATGTCTTCCATAATTTTCTCCTATGATCCATCACTGGATTTTGTCTCTTCTACCCTTTGATATCCAATCTACCCTATTCCACACTGTCCTTTCTCTCTAATTCCCTGGCTGTCATCTCAGTCTAAGATATTAGCACCTGTCGCCTTTTCTTTTCCTTGGCTTCCTCTTGGCCAGTCCAATCTATTTCCCATAGAGCAAACAAAGAGACCTCAAAATTCAGTGTCTGCCTAAAATCCTTTCATAGTTTCTCAAAGCACCAAAATCTTTAACATGCTTTGCAGGGCCTGAAGGAGTGGCCCCTGTCCTCCTTCACAGGTGCTCCCTCTGCCTGTACTCAGCTACCCTGGTCTTTAGTGGGAGAATGAGCTGTGCTCCCCACCACCTCATGGCCCCTTGCCATGCCGTTCCCTTCCTACCCAAGGGTTTTCCCCACCTCTCCTTCCTGATTAATTTCTACTCTTTCCATGTTCAAATCTCAGTCCTCAGCCCAAAGTTTAAATTTTTCAGGAGAACTATTCTGAGTGCCGGACTGAAAGGTTCTCCTGCTATATGTTCCAATAGCTTTCTATATTTTCCTGTCTTGCACTTGTCACAGTAAATCATCATAAACTTAAACAATTATATGGTTAACATTGGCTTACTAAGAAAGACCTTCAGAGAATGAATATACCTATACCTGACTTAATCATTACTTTGCTAATTGATATTTTGGTGGTCTGCAGCTTTTCATCATTCCTTCAATTTTATGCAATGAAGATGCACTACTGTGTTTGAGAGAGAGAAAAAATATTTTCAAAATAAGTACTCCATCATTGAACGGTTGAACGAAAGTATTTGTTTTTCAGAAAAACAAAAGTATAAACAGTGCCATTATCAAAGACATCACAATTACAAATGCCAGCTGCTGCCAGTCCCACCTGTAGAAGTTTCTGATTTAATTGGTCTGGAATGAGGTTTGGGCACCGAGGCTTCTTAACGCTCCCAGGTGACCCTGATGTGCAGTCACGTTTGAAAAGCACAGCAGAAGATGCTTCTGAAATACTTATTAGTATCCTTTTTACAAATTGAGCACTGTGACTATGAAGGCACCCATAGGTGTAAACACAGATCACATGACTCTCCAAAGCAAAAGCCATGTCAGTTTCTAGTTTTGCGGAACACTAGGCAGAGTACGCATGGTGATTAATACATCTAAGTGGGGAATCATTTGGGTGAAATGATTCAATGAGTGTTCTTTGTTCTTACCGCTCTGGAATGTGGCTTACCTCTGAAAGGGACATTGCACAGATGCTCCCTCCCAAGCAGCAGCCTTGAGTTCCTCTAATTAATGAAGCAGCCAGCTTCCTAACTGATAAGTCAGACCAACAGACACTCTCATCTTTCAACAATTCCAGAAACCCAGCTCCGGGCTCCACACAACCCAGTGTCCATCTTGGCTTTGCCACTCACTAGATTGGAATCTTGGTCAAGTCCTTTAGTTTTCAAAGCCTCTTTATTTTTAATAGTGGGGAAAGGGTATATTTATAATAAACTATATAACAATAACTATTTCAAAGTCTTGGTTTGAAGGTTAAGCAAAATAATGCACGTAAAGCATTGAGCATAGTGCCTGGCCTGTAGTTAACACCAAATACACATCAGTTATTACTTTTTCAAATTAAAGCTGGAAATCCCTACCAAGGCTTGGAAAATGTCTGTTTGTTCCTTTAAAGCTTATTCGTGGATCAGAGAAAGTCAAAACTGAAATTACAAAATACCCATAAGGTAAAAATACTGAAAATAGAACTAAGGAATGCCACTAAAGCTATATTCATAGCTCTAAATCCTTATACCAATGAAGGAAAAAAAAAAAAAAAAAAAGACTACAATTGATGAAGAATTCAACAACAAAATAAACCTAAGGAAAGCAAAAAAAAAAAAAAGTTAATGGAAATAGTAGCAAAATTAATGAATTAGATAACAGAAAATTATGGTCCTAATTAACAAAGTCAAGATCTACTTCTTAAAAAAACAAGGGACAAAATAGATAAAATCTCAAGTCATCTAATTTTAAAAAGGGTAGGGGGAGAAAGCACGCACTTAGGGCTTGGAGGGAGGCTAACTTCGCCTGGTTTACCTTTCCTGCTTACTGTGCATTTTCTACAGGTTTGAACCGGGGGCATGAGATCTACATTTTGTTAAGTGTTACATTTACTTTTTCACTTTTGTCCTTAATAGTCCATTAGTGGTTTGGGACCAGCAGCTGCGGCTCCTGGCGCTTAGGAGGCCATAGAAAATCACAGAAGTTTCGGCGCTTTGGGAACTAGTTGCCAAAGCAGCGGATGACTTGCTAATTGCAGTATTTGTGCATCCAGTTTAGAACCATATGTTCGTTTTTAGTGCCTGTTCCCGAGGAGACCTCAGTGACGCCCTCTGTAAGCCTGAGCGTGGACTCTCTGGAGAGGCTGATGTACTAAAAGAGATGAAGAAATATAATTGCAAGGAAAGGTACCTTCCGCATGAATACAAATGGCAATGGAAAGACTCAAGTTCACGTTACAACAGGTGTAAAATATCAGCACTTGCTAAAGCACTGGGACGGGAGCCAGGAAAGAGACTTCAGAGGACACATTTTTTGCATTGAGAGTTATTGGTACTAATGTTTCTCCGAGAGTCAGGAAATCTTCTCCATCCCCTTGAAAAACAAAGCCTGTTTTGTGTGATAGGAACCCCAAAGGGGTTCATAAGCAGGCAAGAGAAAGTGGAGATTTGTGTTACAGCCATTCGGCTTTTCAGAACACAGTGTTAGCTCGTCAACACAGGCTCAGCCGGGAGCACACCGCGTTCAGGGACCCCAGGCGTTGTTGCTCGTGTCTGAGGAAGCACAGATTACTGGATCGGAGCGGTCACGTTTATAAAAATTTGTATGTGATCATGCGAACAAGTTGAACTGTGACTGACGTTTCTGAATTTACATTAAAGCTCTGGTTTGCACTTCTGACAGCCCTATTTACAAGCTTTTTTCCTTGGGGAAATTGGAGAGCATGCCACCTTTCCGACTCCTCTCCTCCTCCACTCAGTCTCCCCTAAACACACACACACACCTTATATCTGAGCCTCAGAGGGTGTGCTGTTAAACCACGGTCCGGGAGGGTGGTGAAACCTTTGCCAATTTCCATGGTGTAAATATTCCCATGGTGGTTGATTTCAAACCATCAACCAGCTTTCAAAACTGGCTTGCGAAATTCTTGCATATTTAGAATCTGCTTTTGCGAACCAAAGCCCTCTAACTCTCACCTTGATGTTGAATGCACATCCTTTATAGTCTGCTCCCTATCCTAGAGCACTTCATTGTCAAGCAGTTTTTGAGTGGGAAAAAATACACAATTAAAGTTTGGAACATATGAATATAGATAGCATCACCTTTCTGGTCGACATGATTAATTCCACTAGGATGATTGTGTTTGATGTGGAATTGGAATAGGGCATGGGATTGAGAAAGCCTCTCATGTCTGACGGCACTAATGGCTGCCTGCTCCAACAAGACCAGAAATAACTAGGAAATGCATTGATTGACAAGCCAGCTCTAAGCTGTGAAATTCTGGGTTTTACAAGCCTGCTCAGAGTCCCGGAAGGTTTATGACAGCCCTCAAGATCTAAAGAAAGAGTAGTAGGAAAAAAGTACCCAAGTACTCTATCGAATAGTGTAATTAAAGAAAAGGGATCCATGGGTCAGAGCAATAGCCCAGAGTTAGCTTTGGGCAGGTGTGAGCCATTCAAGAAGACCATTCTTTGGATGGTAAGTGGTAAATTCATGACGGTGTTTCTAAATGAGGTGTCATGGGTGCAGAGCAGCCCACTCCAGTTAGCACACCGGTGACATTGCAATAAAGCCGCTGACACCTGAAGTCTATAGTCTCCCTGACTCACCCAGCAGATCTGAGGCATGTGGGTTGTACAGGGGCCAAGAGGGCAGAGGACAGGCAAAGGGGGCCAGGACCACATGCAGCATCTTCCTGGGACCGTCTCACTGATTATTTCAGCTACGTCTCCTGAGAACACTTCAGGCCATAAGAGACAGCTGTGGAGACGGTTCCATCTGGCACCTCTGTAACTGCAGCTCTAACCCGGAGACCTCTGCGTTTCTGTGCATGGTGACAGATGGCGTTCGCTAAGGGATGAGAGGTCTAAAGGCGTTTCAGGCAGTTCTGGACATCAGGGCTTGTTCCTTTGAGTTCTTGTCGGTGGTTTTGTTCTTCTTCTGTTCCTATAATTATTTATGTCCTAGGCTTAAACGACTACATTGGGAAATCACCAGAGTCATTCAAAGGCGGTAGAAGATTGACTGCTTTTTTACCTATTTTCCTGTCCCTTGCCCAAGAAAGAAAGAATAAGGCATAAATCACACGTCAAATGCCGGGTGAGTCAATCCAAAGCAATAATCATTATTTTACCTTTGCAAAAGCTATGGGTGGTGGGAATGGTAACCAGTCCGTGTTAGTAGAAATGTTAGATTAAGAAACCCTAACTAAGAAGTAAGAAATCCTAATAGCAGCACCAGCAGACATCAGCGAGTAGAACTACAATAAATTTAAAAGCTTCTAAAAAGCACACCAAAATAAAAACTACATCAAAGAAAACCATCAACAAAATGCAAAGGCAGCCTACTTAATGGGACAAAATATTTGAAAATCATCTATCTGATATAAAAAGAACTCATACAATCAAGAGAAAAAAAAGCCCAAATAATTCAATATAATATGGGCATATCTAAACAGACATTTTTCTAAAGAAGACATAAAGATGTTCAACATCATTAATCATCAGAGAAATGCAAATAAAAACCACAATGAAATATCACCTAACCCCTGTTGGAATGTCTAGCAAAAAGACAAGAAATAACAAGTGTTGGTGGGGAAGGTAAAGAAGAGGGAGCCCTCGTTTACTATTAGTGGGAATGTAAATTGGTGCCGCCATTTTGGAAAATCCTATGGGAGTTTCTCAAAAATTAAAAATAAACTACTATATCATCTAGCAATTTCACTTTTGGATATTTATCCAAAGAAAACAAAGACACTAACTTGAAAAGCTATATGCACCCCCATGTTCAGCACAATATTATTTACAATAGCCAAGATATGAAAGAAGCATAAGTGCCCATTAATGGATGAATAGAGAAAGAAATCGTGGCATATATATAATTCAATCATTAAAAAAAAAAAAGAATGAAGTCTTGTCATTTGCGACCTCAAGGACATTAAGATGAGTGAAATAAGTCAGACACAGAAGGACAAATATCATAAGATCTCTCTTCTATGTGGACTTTAAAAACAAACAAACAAACAAAAGACCAAACTCAAAGAGGCAGAGAACAGATCAGTGTTTGCCAGAGGCAAGGATCCGGTAAGGGAGGAACAGCTGTAGGGGTCAAAAGGTAAAAATGAAAAGAGAAGAAAGTTTGAAACTTAATGGAAATTACGCGGTACAGAAACCTCAACTAGGGACGGGTATTCAGTTAAGGGAGTCTTGGTGATTCTTCCTCAGTTTACACCACTGCTCCTTTTCCCAGTTTCTACCCCCCCACCCCCCACTCCCCCCACCTCCGCTGCTCCCTCCCCATCCTACCCAACTCCAGCAGCTTCTCGACTCCCTCCCTTCTTTTCAATTTCCTTTTCCACTCTTTCACAAATGTAAGCTTCTCGTTTCTGGTCAGATTTCCCATTGAGCAAGTCACTTCAAGCTGCTTGGATATAAAGTAACTATGGTTACCACTCTTCAGGATTGTCCCTCAAAAAAATGTAAGGACTACATGCCCATAATCTGCTAGGTCGTACACGCTGAAGAAGCACCGTCCCCAAAGCCCAGCACTCCCAGGTATTAAAGGAAAACACAGCTCCCATTGATACCATCTCCTGGGGGGAAAAAGTCACAGCCAAAGAAAGCTTTTTAAAAGTTGATGCAAGACATGGGTAGATGTGGCCTCAGATACTTAGAGAGTAAGATCAGCAAGAATTTTTTAAATTTCAAGACTGGCCCTGGATAAAAAAGAAGAAAAAAAATTCAACCCTGCTGTACTTTTACTCCTTTCTATTTTTATCAAATTAGCATGCATAGCATTTATAAATCAAATAGTGGAAGGAGTATATTTCTGGGGGTAAGAGCACAGACTGAACCAGGCTGCCTGGTATAAATTGTGGCTGAACCGTTTCTAGCTCTGTGATCACGGGCAAGTTATCTAACTGCTTCATGCCTCCATTTTCTCATCTGCAGACAAGAACTATAATGGCACATGGTCCACAGGATATTGTGAGGTTTCACATACAGGCTGAATTTTGTCTTCACCCCCTCTCCCTCCAAAGTCACACGTTGGAGTCCTAGCTCCCAGGACCTCCGAAAGTGACTGTATTTGGAGATAGGGATTTTAAGGAGGTAATTAAGGTAAAATGAGGTTCAATGAGTGAGCCTCAGGGCAAATAACTGGTGTCTTTATAAGAAGAGAAGATTAGGGGACGGACACACACACACAGAGGGAAGACCACGTGTGGACACATGGAGATAGCCATCTAGAGCCATGGAGAGAGACCCTCAGAAGAATTCAACCCTGTCAACACCTTGGACTTCTAGCCTCCAGAATTAAGAGAAAATAAATTTCTGTTGTGTATGCCACCCAGTCTGTGGTTTTTTTATAGAAAGTTAATATAGAACTACATTTGGTATAGTGTACGTGCTGTGTAAGGGATTCATACTATTTTTTTTATTATTATTAAAAAGATTACATTAATAAAACAACAGACTTCTGCTCAATTTTTCCCATCTCATAATCAATATTTAAAATTATTTAACGATTTTTATATTTATCTTCATATTTCTCAATGAATCCAAAAGAAGGCATAACTGAAGGAAAATTAAAGATGGGACAAATAGAAAACAAATAAAAAGATAATATATTTAAACTCAACCATATCAATAATCGCATTAAATGTAAATGAAACTACAAAGCAATATCCTCTATGAGCACAGATGCAAAAATTCTTAACAAAATATTATAAAATTGAAATCAATAATATATTAAAATGACAACACATCCTGACCAAGAGAAATTTAGCCTAGAGATGCACATTTGTTTTAACAAATGGAAAAGTAATCAGTGTAACTTAACACAATACTAATACACTAAAAAAAAAAAAAAAAAAAAAAATCAAACAAACTATGATCATCCTAAAAGACACAGAAAAGTATTTGTCAAAAATCTGACGTGTTGCTGGTAAAACATTCCCAGCATACTAACACTGAAAGCAAACTTCCTTAATCTGACAAAGGACATTCAGACGCAAAAACACTACACCTAACATTGTAGTTCATTGTGGAAGACCAATGTCTTCTCTCTCGTATTAAGAACAATTTGAGGATGTTCACTGTCACCACTGCTATTCATCATTGTACTGCAGTTTCTAGCCAGTTCAAAGGGCAATTAAAAGTAAATAGCTACTCAGGTTATAAACTAAAGTTGCCTTTATTTACAGATAGTATAATCATCTATGAATAAATACCTACAGAATCTGAAAAAAAATGTTACTAGAATTAATCAGTAAACTTGGCAAGATTCACAATATATAAAAGCCAACTAAATTTCTATGTATTACAAACATCTTGAAATTAAAATTTTAAAACAATGATTTATAATAGCATCAAAAATATGATATGAAATACTTAAGATAGCTGACAAGATGTGCAAGTCTTTTATACTAAAAATTATAAATATTGTTGAAAAAATATTCTTAAAACTTTAAAAGGAGAGAAATAACATTATGAACCATAAGACTCAATTATGTTAAGATACCAATTCTCCTTAAAATGATAGGCTATTTGTAGAAATTGATATACTGACTCTGAAACTCATATGCAAATAACCTACCAATGTCACAACTTTGAAATAAAAAGGAGAAATTTGGAGAACATCTACAACCTCATTTAAAGACATTATAAACCTACACCAATCAAGACAGTGTGGTATTTGTATCAAAATGGACAAATACATAAATGGAAGAGACTAGCGAGTTCAGAAATAGACTCTCATATTTACGGTCAATTGATTTTTGAAAACATGTGCAAAGGCGAAATAGAGAAAAATAGTCATTTCAACAAATAGTGTCGCCATAACCGTACATACAGAGGCAAGCAAACAAACAAACAAAAAAAACTCGGATCCATATTCATACCACATACAAAAACTTACTCAAAAGAGATCATAGACTTTAGCATGAAACGCAAATCTGTAGAACTCCTAGAAAATAGATGCAGAGAGACAGAGTCACAGAGAGACAGATAACCTCATGGGTCGAAAAAGAAAGCCTGGCTTAGTTCATAGGATCCCATTTATATATGAACTGTTCCCAAACAGATTTTATTCTGGAGGGTTTTAATATCAGAGGGATAAACATGATAAAAGTTTTCTTTTTTTTCCTAAAGTTTTGCTTAGAGCCAATCTTGTTGAAATGAACGTTCTGGTTTGTAACTGTCTTTGTGAAGGAATGTTTAGATACATATTTTTATGTCTTAAAAATTCACTCAAATACAGTGATAGGATGGATAGTGGCAAGATTTTCTGCCATTCTGCATTTAGTTTGTTTGGTTTTGTTTTTTAAATCCTGAAATGGAAAAAATAAAGTATATAAAAACAATAAAGCTGAACATGGATCCAGGTGTTCTACCAGCATTGATAATTCTTCAGATTTGAGCAGCAAAGGCTTCAATGGTGCTATCAGATTTTGGGCTGAGGCCTTCTGCATCCCAGATCTCTGGGTTCTTGTTAGAAATACTAGTTCCTGGACTGACTCCGGATCTCCCGAGGACAGGTCCCAAGAATCAAGACTTCTGATTTTTCATCCCCCGTGTGATTTTCCGCACTGGGAATTCTGAGAACTCCTGACTTCCAGTTGGAATGGGGGCCAGAAACTAGGTAGGAACAACAGTTAAGTCCTCACTTAACAGCATTTTCAAGTTCTTGGGGCAGAGGCAAAACAACTCTAATGAAATCAACTTTCCTAAAGGCTAACGGACACACAAGAGCAAGTTGCTAGGCATCTTGTCGATGTTAGAATGAAACAATGTCATTTGATGACCTGCCATAGAAAGAAAAGAATTGAGGGAAATTTTCCTGTTACCAGGCAAAAGAAAAATTAGATCAAGTCCCTTTTGCAATCCAGGGCGATGCTGTACTGAGCCCATTTTAAAAGGGCGATCAGGCTGGCTTTGAAAAGAGCCCCAGGGCCTGGTGAGAAGGACGGTTCTGGAACAGTCTGCCATCTTGAACATGGCTGTCTCTGCTCAGCAGACCACCCGGTGTGTGGTGTCTGAGGTCCTTCCATAGAAGCAGGAGGCCTGAAAAGGCAGACTCAGGCACCGGTGGGGGTGGCGGGGGGATTAGCAGCCTCACAGGGTGACCGCGGGGTACCTTTGTGTTCAGAGCACCCTGGTTGGGGTGAGCAGGTTGAGAGGCGCTAACTGCTCCTGGGAAGTACTGGGAGGCCATGCAAAGACTGGTCTGCATAGAGAACTCCAGAAAAGACCTTAGCCAACAGGACGGCTGACTCCTGGGCCCTAGGCTGGCCCTCCAGCCAAGTCTGGACCACTTCTTACTCATTCTTGGTTGACACTATGTCCGTATCTCCAAATGCCACTCTAAGTGACCACGCCTGGGGAAATGACGGCAGACACAGGTCTTCCCCACTGGACACCCCGCCGTTTATTACCAACTAACAGATGTTTACTCAAGTCTCTAGAATTCAAAAGAGCTGTTCCTGCGCTTCGCCCCCTCCTCTACCCCCTGACAGTCCTGGCCTCAGACCACTGCAGGCAGAGGCCTCCCCCACCCCAAGCCAACCAACTTCCTGCTTGTTAATAAAGTCAGGGAAGGCTGGAGCAGCAGCCCGACAGACAGTGGTCCCCAGAGACTGATAAACACAAAGTCCCTTGTAATTCATTTCTCTTCTTCCTGCTTGAGAGAGTGAAGATAGAAAGCAGGCACATTTAAGGGGTGGGGGAAGGGGGGGCTGTTTTCATCCTTGGTGCTTGTACTGCACTGTGGGAGCAGGACCGATGGCTGCTGCCTTGTTCTGGAAGTGCAGGCCTCGTGGGGCTGGGAGAGGAAGAGGCGATCCAAGTCAGCCCCGCCCCAGTCGGGGATGAGGATGCATCCGCCTGAAGGGTTGTGGATGCGCTCCACCAATGACAGCCTTTCTCCCTGAGAAATAAAGGCCACCATCCAAAGAGACTTTTCTTCCCTCCTGCAGAGGTCCTTCATCACCCCTGAGTTAACACCTCCATCCTAGAGAGTCTGCGGCACACTCATAGTGGAATTTGAATATTCACTGCAGTTCCCAGGCTGCATTATGGCTCCCCAAGGCTGAGAGGAAAGGGGAGCTGTTAGTGGGAAAGAGATTTGGAAGCAAGTGAGGGGAAGAAGCCCTTGAACCTTTCTGGAGGCCTTCAGCCCGTTTGTGATCCTACTTCTAACAAGTGTGCACTGCCCAGAATGCTCATGTCCTCCACCCCCTCCTTCCTGCTTCTCCTTGTCCTTATTCTCCTCTTTTTTTCTGTTCCTTCCACAGAGTCCAAGTGGCCGAGGGTTATTTCCAGATCCTCGAATAACGGGCAGAGAATACTCTCAGGCCCTTTGGCACACCTGACACCCTGTCTGCCCAGCCACAGCTGGCTCCTGTCATAAACTTCCAAACAGCTGCAGGAAGAACCTCTGTCAGGACTGAGACCTGCGCATGTTGGGTGTTTTCTACATCTGCATGGAGAATGTGTCCACAGCTAGGAATCCAAACAGAAACACTGACGTATAAATGGGAAACGTTAATATATTTCAATGGAAATCTACAGTTTGGTTCCTGCATTAGTCAGGGTTCTCCAGAGAACAGAGGGAGGGAGGAGAGAGGGGGAGGGAGAGAGAGAGAGAGAGAGAGAGAGAGAGAGAGAAGGGAATTGGTTCATGCAGTTATGGAGCTAAGATCTGCAGGGCGAGTTGCCAAGCTGGAAGCCCAGGTGAGTCAATGGAACACTTCTAACTGAAGGTTGGCAGACTGGAGACCCAGGAAGAGCCAATGTCTCGGTTCAAGTCCAAATGCAGAAAAAAGTCAATATCCCAGTTAAAGGCAGCTTGGCAGGAGGAATTCTCGGCCTCTTTGCTGGAGTCAGGCCTTCAGCTGATTGGATGAGGCCCAACCACAACAGGGAGGGCAATCTGCTGTACTCAGGCTACACTTTCAATGTTCATCTCATCCGGAAACACCCTCAGAGACACACCCAGAATAATGATTGACCAAATATCTGGGCACCCTGCAGCCCAGCCCAGTTGACACATAAAATTAACCATCACAGTTCCGACAGCTGGATTCCCACAATGTGACTCTTCAAGTATAATAACAAGCGGACTATTAGGAAAGATTGCAACAACCTTACTCCTTATCAGTAGGAAACCCTACCTCAGGGGCTGTGCACTGACTGGACTTTGAAGAAAAAATGGTTGTGTGACATACTATTGATCCAGAGATTGTATCCAGACGACATCCCTTCAGGAGAGAGAACTATTGGTTAAATGGTAAAAGTCTCCCGACTGTCACTTAAATAAGAGTGATGGGCCTATTTTCTTTTCACGGGTATTTGGAATAAGGAATCTTGCTGTTAGAATATCTTTCTAACCTCGGGAGAACCCAGATGCCTCCAAGGTAAGGAATGGAATGATCAGCCTGTCTGTCCACTCAATTCTTACTTTCCATGGCTCCTAATTGGTTTATTCAACCAGGAAGGTAGCTCAGCTCAGGCTATGATTAGTCCCACAGATCACTCTGTAGCGGAAGCCCTCTGGATCTTCTTGTTAATAGTCCTCTGTGGGGAACCAATCTTCATTCCAAATGTATGGCTTTTATTTTTTTATCTACACCCCTGGATCCCAAATCAATCACTATGTAAACAGGACAAATACACTTCATCTCCCTGACCACTATCTTTTCCAGGTCAAGCTTGGAAAAAAAATCTTCTAGACTCCACGTATACTTTCCAAAAAATGGCATCCACTGTCAATGACTGAAAAGTGTACCTAGATCTCAAACGCCAAGGAAGGTGAGCAGAGGGAGCAGTCGAGTGCATCCTTGGCCTCCCTCCGCTTGAACTTGGAAAGATCTGGGTCACTTGAACAATTTTGCCCAAGTGCGTATCAAGGAAGCCAATATATTAAGGAAAAGGAGGTCTCCCCTCAGCGATGGCAGAATGGCATTGCCACACAAGCATGCAGTTCCCAGGATAAGCCCACCCACCAAAGTCTGTGGCATTTGTTTTTCCCACTCAGCCAGTAAAAACACAAGGCTGTGGAATTGCTTAAAGCCAGTTCTGAGGGCTAAACTTAAGCTCAAGGGACATGGGAAGACCTAGACTGTATTGCAGCTGCATAATAAAGTGGCACCATTGATTTAAACATTACCTCTGTGGAAATAACAAATATTCTGGAAGAATGGCAATAAATTCCCTTCAGAGGGACATGTGTGGTCTCCTTGTACCATCAGTGAAACCATGCCATCCGCTGCCTAATGCAATAATGCTTCCACGCTCGTCCCCACATCCACTTAACCTACTGCAGGAGGATATGAAGAGCTTGTCTCTCAATCAGTCGATACGGTTCCTCTCCGAGAATCGTCAACCTCACCCTCTTGATTCAAGTCCTAGATATTTATAGAACAAGAAAAAGAGTTGTTGCTTAGGTAGAGAGCTGTTTTAAGTAACTTTCCCCCATCTTTTCCTTTTAACTCTTTGAAATGAAAAGTAGCCATCCTTTGGTGATATACATAATTATTTGTGTCTGAATTTAACTTACAAGAATAAAAGATGAAAAACCAAGGCGCTTTTCAAGGATGTGGAGGAAAGAGAACCCTCGTGCCCTGGTGGCAGAATGTAAATTGGGACAGCCACTGTGGAAAGCAGTATGGAGATTCCTCAAGAAAATAAAAACAGATCTACCATATGATTCAGCAATTCCACTTCTAGGTATCTATTCGAAGGAAATGAAATCAATATCCTGAAGATGATCATTTTTATTGCACTATTACTCACAATAGCCAAGATCTGGAAATGAACTAAGTATTCGTAGATTAACAGATTTTACAAATATATAAAAATACATACAATGGAATGTTATCAGCCATAAAAAAGAAAAAATACCGCCATTTGCCTCAGCATGGATGAACCAGGAGGACATTTTCCTAAGTGAAGTGAGCCAGACACAGAAAGACAGATATGTGTCATCTCACTACTATGTGAAATCTAAAACAGGAAAACTCAGAGAAAGAGCAGAATGAGGGTTGCCAGGGGCTGCGGGGAAAGGGGAAACATCAGCCAAAGGGTACAACTTCCAGTTATAAGATAAATTAGTTCTAATGTACAGCATGATGATCACAGTTAATAATACTGGACTGTATACTTGCAACTTGTCAAGAGAGTAGATCTTAGGTGTTTCCACCACACACACACACACATAAATGGTAACTAGGGGAGGTGATGGATATGTTCACTACCTTGATTGTGATAATCATGGCATAATGTGCATGTATATCAAAGCACCATGTTGCATACCTTACATACATACAATTTTGTCAATTACACATCAATAAAGTATGAGGGGGGCGGGGACCAAGATGCTTTTAATGTCATTTTGTTACTGGGCATCAGGCAAGAACAGGGAAGGCCCGAAGTCTGCAGGGCATGAGAAGAGGGACTTCTGCCGAGTGAGTTAGAGAGACCAGCCAGAACGTGTCCGTGGGTGTGTGGTGGGGGAGGCAGGAACAGGGCAGAGTCAACATGGGGAAGAAGGAAGAATTGGCTGGAAAAACTGAAGAAGGAAAACAAGCACTCTAGGGAAGGTGGAGGAGGGCAGAAGGGGGATAAGTGGTGATGGAGGGAGACCCGACTTGGGGTGGTGAACACACAGTAGTGTACAGATGATGTGGTGGGGAACTGGGCGCCTGAAACCCAAGTAATTTTGTTAACCAGTGCCGCCCCAATAAATTCATTAAAAAGGAAAAAACACAGTGGTGGCAACGTAGAGGAAACTGAGATTTGAAAGAGTAAAATGAAAGGTGTTACTTGCGCACCTCTGATAATAAGAATTTACTCAGAAGTGTGAGTCAAGAAATCTAATATTTGCTCAAATTAATCAAAATATGAAACTGACTCTGGTTTCTTACCAGAAATGTAATTTTAAAAAATTCTGTCCTTCTTCAGGGACAAGTATTATCTTTATAACATTAATCTGTTAAAAATGTTTATAAAAATCACCAGTAAAATCCAAACGGAAAACATCACTGAAATCAGTCTAAAAACCATAAGTTAAAAACTACTTAATACGTCTGTTTTAAGAACATACGCTATGCTTACACATGTTCGGAAAAATAAAGCCAAAACATGGTTGAGATTTTACAGCTGAATCCTTTCAACAGAAACATGCTGCAGAGAAGTGAAACATATTTCTCAGCTAGAAAGACTTCCATGCTAATTAAACATAAACCCCTAGGGGAGGATGAGATGCTGAGACTTAGTATAGCAATCTTGATACCCTCTGGTAAGCAATAAGATAAAGACCATCTCAATAATTATTTCCAAAACCCTTTTCCTTCTAAAAATGTACACACTTTAATGGGTATGTAATATTTATTTTGGCTTAACTGCTTTATTAACAGGAGAGAGAGAGAGCTCATGTTCCACTCAGGAATATGACTCTGATTCGGAATGATGTCTGGTGTCAACATACCTAAACTGCAGGTCACATAATTTGGAGAAATCAGTACATGCATTCTAAAAACTGAAGGAATTTACAAAGTAATAGTAAATAGCATATAAAAACCCTAAAAATAAATGTTTGCATAATTGGTCTCATCGTAATAAAGATTCTTATCTTTTTTCTTTAAAAATTTTCAGCTTTATTGAGATACAATTAACAAATAAAATGGTAAGACATTTAAAGTGTGCCATGTGATGATTTGATATACTATGTATACATTTCACCCCATTGAGTTAACACATCCACCATCTCATGTAATTACCTCTTTTTTTTTTTTTTTTTTTGGTGAGAAAATTTAAGTTCTACTCTCTTAGCTGATTTCAGTCATACAGCACACTGTTATCAATTATAGTCGCCATGCTATAGCTATACATTAGATCCTCAGCCCTTACTCATCTTATACCCGAAAATTTGTAGTCTTATACCAACCTCCCCCTATTTCCCCCTGGTAATCGCTCCTCTACTCTTTGTTTTTATGAGTTTGATTTTTTTTTTTTTTTTTAAGATTCCACATATAAATGAAACCATGCAGTTTTGTCTTGCTCTGTCTGGCTTATTTCACTTAGCATATAATTCTTTCCAATTTGTGAGTTTGTGATCGGCTAATTATAAAAGTATTTGATAATTACGGTTGGACCTCATAACTTATCAGAAGTCGCAGGTTTAACCAAGGATTAAATAAGCAATGCTTTTAAACACTCCACTTGGTCCTGATTCTTGTTGGTCCACCAAAAATATATTTGTCAGCATCCCTCATAAAATTCATTTTAGTATTCTTTTCAAGGCCTCCAGCATCAGCTGAGACCTATATTCTCTGCCTGTTCAAAAACTATCCAGAGCACAGATTCCCATGATTAAAGTCATTCCTCTGCTATAAATATTGACCACTAAAAGAAGGACATAAAATCCCATCTATTACCCTAAAGACCCCTCATGCAATGTCACAGATCTGTTTATCACACTAAAGTAATAGAAAGAGTATTAGACTTTGAGCCAAGCACTGAGCTATGAATTCTTGCTCTGCCATGCATGATGAAAGCCATTTAACTTCATCAGGCGTCTGATTCCAGGGCTGTGAAACGAAAAGAATGCTACTACAAGAATGCCATAAGGACTAAATGAGACGATGTATTTCGGAGCATATAGAACAGATTTTATGATGCGTATTAGGGATTAAACTAATTATTTTAGTTACAGAACATTGAACACTCAGACTCAATGGCATGTGGGGCAGAAACTAAGATTTGTCTAACCGACAGTCACTTCCTCCCCTTTTTTAGTAATCCAATTTTGCTTAGGGTGAGAACAGGCCCATAATTAAAATAACCCTTGCCAGCCATGAACTACCTGCCTCTGAACGTTAAGAAAGTCGACCCATATTCAATCAAGCCAACAGAGTTACGGTCCTCATACCTATAGCCAAAGGTAGTTGTGACTGATGCAGGGAGAGATAGGAAGGAAAGGGAAATCCCTGGAGCCCAGGTTGCTGGCTAGAGTTCACAGTCATAGAGACAGAGTGCAGAAGGGGTAGGGAAGATAGAAAAGGTAGCAAGCTATTACCAAAAAAGAAAAATCTTGACTGTGTTCACACTTGTCCCGGTCCTTGGCAGGTCTCGTGGTTGCAAACACAGTCGCAATTGAACACAGCCTTCACAGCAAGAAGCAATTCTAAGCTGCTTCTATCCCTGTAGGATAGAATTTCTATTTCTCCACAGAAAAGTGTTTCTTGCCTCTATGTTTCTATTTTATTAGGTGCAAACTCATTTAAGAGCTCATATTAATTTTGAACCATTTATCATGTTTATGTTTCAAAAAAGCCCTTTTCATTGCCAAGCCAAGCAAATGGATTCATTTGCCGTACATGTATTCTTTTCAACCCAGGAGCAATGCATTCTTCTTATTTTTCCCCCCAGTGTTAAAATGAAACATGGCTGGGCTTGATTTCTACTTTTAAAGAAATTCAACTGATTTTAACTAAACTTGGGGAGTCAAAAATGTTCTTTAGGAGATGGCCAATGCTTAATAGAAACCAAAGCCACAGAAATGGGTGCATTACTTACCATCTCATCTAGGTGCTGGGGCGGAAAACATCACCTAGAGATACCATTCCCTAAACAGCATGGGCCCCCACGGAAGAAGCATCGGCTTGGGCGGTTGCTAATTAAATCACACCTTAAGCCAAAGCAAGGCTCAAAAACGGAACTAAAGTGATGCCAGGGAAGCACTCACTCAGGCACAAAATTTCAGGGTGTCCCATAAAACTCAGTAATTCAGGTAAAATATTTCATGCAGTATTTTTAGGAAACAATCCCCCCAGATCCATGATGAATAAAATATAAAGTTAACTAGAGACAAAATCTGATCCCATGTTTGCATGACTCACCTCACTTATTTCTTCTTAGTCCCAGCCTTGATGTCACATTAGATTGGAAAGTCTTCTTTGGCTCAGGTTCGATCCTGCCCTGGTCCTGCAGGAAGGGACAGCTGCAGAATAGGAGCACATGGAGAGAGGCAATAGGCATTGGGGTGGAGCCTTGGGAAGGACACTGATGGATCACTGAGGCTCTAAACCTCCCCCCTACCCCATGAATCTTGTTAATGGGCTTCACCCGAGAACACGTGTCTTCCCCCTCCCATGGTCCCATCTCCAAAGTCAGGTTGATATCCACCTGACTCAAGCACAGCCTAGAGGATTTCCCATTACTGAGCCTTCTCCTTGAATGGGACATCCCTTCTCGAACTCCACTGGATTTGATGTACCCCCATGAATTCCGGCCCTGGCTCACAGCCGGAGGTCCTTTCTGAACCCAGGATTTGCTCACACCCCAGCATATCTTCTGCTCAATCCCTCCTGGTTCTAACAAGAGTATAGCTAAAAAATAAAAATAAATAAAAATAAAAAAGAAATCAGGATTAAGGCAGTAAACAATGGTATGACATCTTTCTGTGTTTTAAAAATGTTAAAACATTTTCATAAAAGTAACCTAGCGATATGACTTCCTGCTGATAGACGTCTCATTCCTCCCTGAGGTGGGTCGAGAACCACCCACGCTGAATCGGTCTCTTTGTGAAGCCCTCAGAAGTGCAGACGGCACCATAGGTAAAAATGGAACTCCACACCCAGGCCTTGTTTTAAATATCATGAGTCATGCGTTAATGCTTTTAGGCAATCCTGCCAGCAACAATACTTGGCTCAGGAAGGTGTCTGACCTGAGGCGTTAACTGGAGAAAATAATTGATTCCTTCAGTTCTGCCCCAGCAGAGTGCTACATTTTGAAATGGAAACAGCTCATGTGGATCATACAGAGCAGCATGCATCGCTATAGAAGCAAATATTTCCAAAATATCTTGCAGACCACACTGGAGAGGACCTCTGTCATCTCCTGGTAGTAGTTCTAGGTGACACAATCTGACCATCACTAATGCCATTTGATTTAGGCAAAACTCACATCCTCCAAGCCCAGGAGGGCCAAAAATATTTCTGAAGTTCCCTTTGTGGGGGGCGAGGCCCCTTGCTTGTTCATAACCCCAAGTCGAAATTGGCCTTAATTAGTTGTTTTCCTCCAGCATCTTCTTATGTGGGGTTTCTTAGTGTCAATTATTGAACCATATGGCATATGTCTAAGGACTGAGCACTCATTGCAATGTAGCAGTTTCCTTAATTTAATGAAATATACAATATCTATTTACTTCTCTCATATCTCAATCTTCTTATTTCTGAAAAGCTGGACCAAAGAGAGATGAAGAGATTGACCTTCTTTAGCTGATTCCTTCCCCTTTCCCAATTCTGTACCATTATTGCGCCCTGCTAAATAAAATACCACAAAAAGAGGGGCTGGCTCTTGTGAATACACTGCAAAGGCCACTTGTGGGCACAGGAGGAGGGGACAGCATGCCTTGACGCTCTCTGGGGGACAGGCACTGGCTTTCCCACCAAGCACTGACTGTCCCAGGGGTTGTGTTCCAAGCACTGGGGAGAGTGAGGTCCATCTGGAGGGTATGTTGGTGGATGAGGGTAGGGGCTGTCCTGAAGGAAACGTGGTTGTCTGAGGTCAAGAGCGCGAAGGAAAGAAAAGAGCCTCTTGTTTCGCACGGGGCCTTGTTTCAAGATTTGCTGAGCTGCTCAGAAAGCTGTCTCATTTCCATCCTTCTTCTGCCCCCGTGCCCTGTTCTGCCCTGTGTTTCTCCATCTTTCTTTCCTCTCTGGAGGTTAACTCAGACGGTAGGAGAAAAGGTGAGCTTATTTAGGCTCTGAGACGCAGCAGAGGGGGTCTCAGGGTGGGGTGCGCTGGGAGCCAGCCGAAGGTTTTGGTCCCTGAGCCAGGCTCTGGGGGCCGTTTCACGCGCACGCACTCTCTCTCTGCGGCGCCTTCCGCAGGCAGCCCGCACAAGGAAGCTGAGCGAGCCTCCTGCTTTAGGAAGCAGGCCCCGCGTGAGTCTCTGGCCCTCCTGGCTCCGCGAGCGTGCTCCTGACCGATGCGCAGGCCATCACTCAGGGGTTAGCGAAGGTGGATGCCTGCGCTCGACCGCGTCGGTCTGGCGGAGACTGATAGCCACGGGAGGCACAAAACTGCCCTCGCGGCTGGGGGCTGCTCTCACTGTGACCCAGCTCTGAGATCAAATATTCGGCTGCAGCCAGTTGCTCATTCTGCTCTCTCGTTCTGCCCTAGGATCGCCATGGATATCAAAGGGTGTTCCCACTGGGCTGGATGGGAAAGGCGAGGCTGACCCGTCTAATTGAGCCGGCAGGAGCACAAGAGGGAAGTCGGGACTCCTTTGAAATGGGCTTGTGACCTGGGGGGAGCAGGGAAGGCAGGAGCCAGCAAGGCAGGCATCTGCTCCTTGCCTTTGCCAGTTTCATTCCAGACTTTCTGCTCCAGAGGGAGGGTATATAAAGGACTTAATCATTTCATCGGTTTTAAAATAAGGAAAGGAGGTATATTGGCTAATGGGACTACATCAAATTAAAACACTCCGGTATAGCTAAAGAACCCATCCGCAAGACAGATAGGGAACCCACTGTACGGGAGAACATTTTCGCCAATGATACATCTGACTAGGGTTTAATTTCCAAAATATACAGAGAACTAATACAATCCAACTGTTACAGAATGGGGGTCTCCAAAAATCCCCAGGGCCTGCAGGTTGGGGGATGGGGAAAGGAAACAGCTTTTAAGATGCCTTCACATGCCTGTGGCTAGTGGCTAGTGGCTAGTGTCTTTGTTAAACAAATGGCCTTGGTTCTTCCAAAGGCCCAAGAAGATGGGAGGGGTTTTGACCATGGAAGGGTGAGGTAAGAGCACACAGAGCCTGCGCAAGGTTCTGTGAATGGTCAGAACTGGGTACCACGCTCACTGCGTCAAAGCACGCAAGTCAGGGGTTTAAAAATAAGCGGCAGACATTTTAGGGGAAGAACACCACCATGCGGCTTTGAAAGGAAGGGAAAACTCCATGCAGCTTTGAAAGGGCAAAGGGAGAACCATGCGTGATCCAGGGCAACATGACACGTGTTTTCCTGGACTCTTATACGGAGACTGATGACATCGTACCCCAGATCCTGAAGGAGACAGCTGACAGATAAGGGACGGGGAACTTCTGGGCATGGTTTTGGCTTCTAGGCTTTTGGGGAGCAAGGGAAGTGCTGGGTCCCGTGAGAGAACAGGGCTCTGAGCGGAAGTGCTCACTGCCCTCCCCAGGGTGGAACACTGTATAAATAAAGACCTGTTCTCCTCAACACTTGTTGTTGGGTTTCACACCAAGGCGCCATGGGAAAGAACCCCCGTTCGCTCTGTAACACAATGCCAGGAAGACAAACAACCCAATTAAGAAATGGGCAAAAGACCTAAATAGACACTTCTCCAAAGAGGACATACAGAGGGCCCCGAGACATATGAAAAAAAATGCTCATCATCACTAGCCAGCAGAGAGATGCAAATTAAAACCACAATGAGATACCACCTCACACCAGTCAGAATGGCCATCATTAATAAATGGACAAACAACAAGTGCTGGTGAGGATGTGGAGAAAGGGGAACCCTAGTGCTCTGTTGGTGGGAACGCAGACTGGTGCAGCCACTGTGGAAAACAATATGCAGTATCCTTTTAAAAATTTTATTGGAACTCTCTTTTGACGCAGCGATTCTACTTCAGACTATATCCCAAGGATCCTGAAACACCAATACAAAAATAATATATATGCACCCCTATATTCATTGCAGCATTATTTATAATAGCCAAGATTTGGAAACAGCCTCATTACCTATCAGTAGATGAGTGGGTAAAGAAGCTATGATATATTTTTGCATAATGGAATACTATGTGGCAGTAAAAAAGAAGAAACTCTTACATTTTGCAACAGCGTGGATGCACCTGGAGAAAATTATGTTAAGTGAATTAAGCCAGCCAGTGAAAGAAAAATACTACGATCTCACTCACATGTGAAATCTAATGAATGCAATAAAATAATGAACAAAGTAGTAACAGAAACTTGGATGCATAAAACAGACTGACAGATGCCGGAAAGGAGGTGGGGGGACTGGATGGAAGACGGGGTAAGGATGAACCAAAGAACATTCATGCACAACCCATGGACGTGGACAATAATATGGGGATTGGCTTGGGGGTTGGCGAGGGCGGGGCTGGGTAGAGGTAGGGAAAGGGAGAAAATGTGGGAACAATGGTAACAGCATAAACAATAAAAATTTAAAAATAAAGCAAATGGCAAAAATAGACAACATATAAATTCCTTTTAAACAACCAAAAAATTAAAAAGTCAAACAAGGAAGGGAGAAAGATGAATACCATATGATTTCACTCATATGTGGAGTCTAAAGAACAATATAAATAAACACACAAAACAGAAACAGACTCACAGATACGGAGAACAGATTGACAGTTGCCAGAGGGAATGGGCGTAGGAGGACTGGGTGGAAAAGATGAAGGGACTAAGAAGCGCAGATTGAAATGTACAGAACAGTCATGGGGATGTAAAATACAGCATAGGAAATATGGTCGATAATATTGTGATAACTATGTGTGGTGTCAGGTGGGGACTGGGAATATCAGGGGGACCACTGTGTAAAGTGTATAATTAATGAACCACTATGCTGCACACCTGAGACTAATACAAAATACTATTAAATATAAGCTCTATTTGAACAAAATTAAAAAGGAACAAAAAATAAATAAAATAAGAAAGGGCACATGTTTTTAATTTGATCTACCACACATTGGGGGCATTTGCTGATTATCTCTACCCTTTCATGAAAGCAGCTTAACAATCTATTCATCGTCCACAACTGTCCTCTTGATTAGGTGGACCCTGATGCCAACGAGGTCAAAGGCCTCGTTGCCAGAGAGACCAATTCATTTTACCTCATTTCAAGGCATCATTACTCATGAATCCCAGGCAGCTTGGAAGCATCTGTCACTGTCACATGAGGGACAAGAAGGTGAATGGTTTCATGCCTGCCTTTCATGAGATCTGTACCATCACCTTCACATTCAATGGACGACATTGATTTGCTGTGGTGGCGGTGCTGATGGTGGCTGTCATATCACGTCACACGATGCCCAAGAATGGCCAACAGAGGCAGCTGCCCGAAGAAGAAAATATGAAGGATCCACAAGGTCTCAGCCCCAGTTTTCTTTCTGTCAACTCCTAGGCATGTGACTTTGGGTAAGTCACTCTCCTTCAGTAAAGTAGGATGATAGACTTTATCTCTGTACTACCTTCTACACAAGACTGTTTTGAAGTTCCCAATAAATCAAACAGAAGTGCTTTAAATATTATAGTGTCTTTAAAAATTACTCGTTATTTCCATTCACCGTGTTGAGCTATAATCCTCCATTGATCATGGGTAGAAACCAGCTGAGCACAGTCTGAGGTAGTACACAATGATTTAAGTTCACTATCAGGACAGTTTAGTCATTGACTTGCAATAGGGAGAACGTGATCTCTCGTATTAAATAGTCATACTGGTACTGAATTCCAAGAGCCCCCTCCCTCCCAAAGCAGGTGAACCAGATACCAAAAAAAGGGCTCTCATTCAATGGAGTCAGAGTTAGGGGAAAAACTGATATAAAAAGAAGCCATTATTACCAGTAGGGACTTGGACCTAAAAATAAGGGGCACCCAACCCTGGCTGCTGTGGCTCAGTGGATTGAGCGTTGGCTTGCGAGCTAAGTATCGCTGGTTCGATTCCCAGTCAGGGCACATGACTAGGTTGCACGTCAGGTCCCCAGTTGGGGGCGCAAGTGAGAGGCAACCACACAGTGATGTTTCTCTCTTTCTCCTTTCCCCTCTCTCTAAAAATAAATAAATGAACTAACAAATTAATAATTAATTAAAAAAATAAAAATAAGGGGCACCCAATGAATTTGTGGCACAGAGGTGTGAAGGAAATACTGATGTGGGACAGATAGGAGTGGAGTGCGATGTCTCTGAGTGGGAAGATCATTTTTCTCTGAACTAATCCTTGTCACAACACTTACAAGGATTCTTTGAATCCCAGGCTGTCATTGCTAACTCCCATGATCACATCCCTGTAGATAGTTATCACACGGGATAGATAGAGGATTCATGGAAAAGGTTGAATAGTTTGTGCAAAGGTCCCCAAACTGATGACAGGCAAGACACTGGCTGAGCCCCACCAGCCTCATAGCCTCCACCGGGGGCGTGAGATAGAGGGCAAGCTCAAGACACTGTGCTCAACAGACAACGTGGCTCACTCCCAGGAGTAAATTTGGGGAGCAGAGAGTAAGTGAGGAACCCTGGGGATTTCCGCCTTTAGCTTAGAATAGTTTTATTTTGCAGATCTTTGGTCCACAATGCTAATTCAGCATGTCTGGAGGGGATGTTCAGTTTACTATGCTTCATTAAGTATCTACTTACCCCCATACAAAGAATAATTCTTGAATCTTTTCCTAAGATATCTGAAAAACAAAACCACTAATCTACTTCTCCCTGGGTGATTTCAAAGCACTTGTCTCCACAGCCCCCAAGAAAGCAGACGAAAACCAATCTAATAACAATGGAGGAAAAACATCTTCGTTGTCTTACAGAGAAACCAGGTGAACACGCACATGCGCGTATTTTGTTTGAGTACCTTCTTCTGTCTGCCAACTACAATACCGAGACAGACACGGTGAGCCAAGTTTTTTAGGTTGCTAAGGTGTTCTTCCCTGGATTTTAGTTGCTTAAATGCAAATTGCTCTTCTCTACTGAAAATATTTGCTAACTAAATTATTTCAATCTGTTGTTGATCAGACTGTCTGAACTTTACAAGGGTTGGAGAATTTATCTTCCCCTGAGTGTCTCAATTGTCAGTGCAAACATTTTGTGTATAAGAGAGAGTCCTACTTTTATTTGTCTGACTCTCTTCAGCTCCTACCACATAGCACACTTGACTTATTTGACATTATCATAAAATACGGTATTTCACAAAAATGAATTGCTTAGGTAACTGTAGCATATCCATTAGAGCTCTTGAATGTGTTTTATTTCAACTATTTTATTTGAAAATATTTCTAAAACACATTGAATGCTTCTCTGCCTCTTAAACAGAGGTTACCTATGATGATTTTGCCTTTATTTTGCTTGAAAATTCAGGGTCAACATTATAAATATTTTACTACCCTGCAGGATTGGAATACAGAAATGTTTTTAGTGGGAGAGGAGAGGGCCATTTGCCTATGCAAAATGTCTCCAGGCTACTGCAATGTTTGTTCATTTGCAGTTCTTGAATCTGCATTTTCTCATTTCTCTGCATCCTGCACCACAATCTGGCCATCAATTGTGACTTCTTGCTTATTCTAATATATTTGCCTTTGCTGATATATTGTTTCTAATATGTTATGAACTTGGAAACGATAGGGCTAAGCTTGTTAAAATTTTGTATACAGAAGAACATATGGGCAAAAAGTAAAGATCAGTGGGACTATATGGATAGAGTACACAAACTTAATATATAGATATTGAGAAATCCATTTGATCACTTATATATATTTTTTAATATTACTTTTTGGCTACTTCTCAGCTGTATTTCAAATATAATAAGTGACCAACATTTAGACATGTGACATGGCTTTGAGTCATTTTTGTTCATGGCATTTTCTTTTTCAGTAAAAACAGAATTCACCAACCATCTCATAATTATAAGTGTGAGGCAGATGTTGGAAGGGATTTCTGTATTAGAAAAAGTCTCCTAAACATTATTAACCTGTCAATATACTGAGTCTTGTTTTGGATCATTTGACCATTGACAATATTAGTTTGGCCATTTTTAGCTACTAGACAGAGTCCTTGGTAATGGAAGGCTCGTTAATGTCTTGGGGTTTGTACTTCCACAAAAATCCAAAGGAGAAAGTGGCTTTGACCACACCACGCCTTCTCCTCTCTGTGATCTAAACACGAAGGCCATGAACGGCCATGTTTTGTGGAGGCAGGAGGGAGAGAGAAACAGGACCCCTGAGTGTCTGAGTAGGACTGTCACCAGCAGGGTCACTCCAGAAAGATGGAAACTTGCCCTGAAATAGGTCAGAAGCAGCTAATTTCAGAACCATTAGACTGGGGGGGGGGGGGGGGGTTCTGAAGCCTCTGTTACACAGATGTTTCTAAAAACAGATCTTGTGTTTCCTCCCAAACATCTGATAGCGCAGGAAGCTAGAAATTGGGGCGGCTGCCTTAGTCAAAGGACTTTCAAAGAGAGCCCAACACAAAAGGAAAACCATGCTGGGCTTGGCTCTCCTCTCTTCTTCCTAAATACTTAAGGAGCTCAGTCCCCCAGAAGGAAATGCAGTTAAACTTCCCTTACCTTTGGTGCTTGACAAAGCTTCTAGTACCCATTTCAGCAGTTTAGCCCATTCACTTTTGTACTTTATAAGTAGGCCCTAAAAAAGAAAACGGTAATTTTAAAAACCCTCCTCTCCATCTGTCCTGACAAGTTCACCAGTTATAAAAGTTTGAAGGGGTATCTGAACCACATCCCAGCTCTGTTTTAGCTACTATGTGGCTCTCAATCCCTCCCAGCCTATTTTGTCTCTGGCCATGGGCTTCCTCCCTCTATTTCTATAAATCAGAAGCTCTAAAGAGGGCTCTGACAGATCAGAGCCAACCAGCTTATTTTTAAAACATGGCCTCCGAGAGCACAATGTATTTCTTTCAATTATATTTGCGGTCCTTACCTCAGACCTAAAAAAAGATGCAATCTTTAAAGTACAGCAAGGAAGGGCTGTCTTGCTGGAGGGCCACAGCCACCCATCCACTTAGTCAATCAACACCTGTCTCTTGAGCACTTTAATGCCTGTGGAGCCTGTGCCAGGATTCGGGGTCATAATGGGGAGCAAAACAAGCCCAAACCGTGTGCTTCAAGAGTGTGCAGTCCAATGGAGCAGACAAGCAGTCACAAAAAATTACACAAATCAAGAATTCAAATATCGCTATGGGAAGTGCCTTGAAGGACGGCATCCAGAGACTCTGTCAATGGGGACCACCACCAAGCCTGGGAGTCAGCCACAAATTTCATGAGGGCAAGACTTTTAAGCCAAGTCCTGAGTCCAAGCAGAGGGAACAGTAACCAGGCAAAGAGCGGGAGATGAATGTAGGAATCAAAGAGAAGGGCAAACGCCGAGCGCTGAGAGGAGCCCTCTCTGCTCAGGCCAGTCCCTTGAATCGTGGTCAGCACATGTAGAATCTGCACGGTCAGTGAGTCCTCCCCTCCTGAGTCTGCAGCCTCTCCCCTTCCCCAGTCCCGCCAAGTCCTGGGGGCCTTATCAGCCCACCGAAGCGACTCAGACCACTCCCTCCTCTGAAATATTTATTACATCCTTCACTTCATGCTAAGCACGTACTGCCTTTTTTAATTGTTTTTTTTTAAATGACCTTCCCCGTGTTAGTCTGCTCAGGCTATGACAACAACATAGACTGGGTGGCCTGTGCAAAAGAAATTTATTTTTCATCGTTCTGGAGCCTGGAAAGTCCAAGGTCAAGGTGCCGACAAGGTAGGGTTCATTCCGAGATCTCTTCCCTTGGCTTGTAGGTGGCCACCATCTCTCCGTGTGCTCACTTGCCCTCTTCTTGGCTGCTGTAGGGGAGAAAGAGAGAGAAAGGAACCTCTGTATAAGAGCCCAATTCCCCCATGAGGGTCATACCTTCATGACCTCATCCAAACTGAATGAAATCCTTAGGCCCCACCTCAAAACATCATCCCTGGAGGTTAGAGGCTTCAACATAGGAATTTAGGAGGGGGCATATAAGCATGCAGTCTGTAACATTCCTCTGTGCATATATATCTTGCCTCCTTCATTAGATTGTCAGCAAGAGAGTTTTGTGCACTTGTCCTATGTATCCCCAAATTCCCAAAGCATCTTGTACATATCAAATACCCCTAGGAGTTAACTGATTGTCAATAAATTGCTTCTGCCCTTCCGCAGTTAATCAAACACACAGAGTCAATTAAATACATCAAGTCTTATTTAAGCAACCCAGGTGAAGGTAGCCCTGCATGTCAAATGATTCAATATTTGATTAGAAATACAAACTTTTTATTTTGGATGTGTGTGTGTGTGTGTGTGTGTGTGTGTGTGTTAGGGAGTACGTGTTTTTCTACCTGATTTTTTAGCTGCTTGCTACTGGATATTTTATTCCTTGCTGAAATATTTATCTCCATACCTAATTACAATTAGATTAATTTTTAAAAACTGCTGTATTAATGTATGCTGAAAACAACATGATTTCAACTTTGCAATCTATGTATATATGAGAGTCAGTAGGGCAGAATAATTTTAAATGGACTGAAACCAGATTACCTGAATTTGAATCTGAGCTCCACCATTCACTAGATATGTGACCAATGACTTAATCTCCTTCATTTCTATGATGGGCATAATAATAGTACCTATGTTAGAATGTTATGAGGATTGCTGAATTAATATTTCTAAAGCATGCAAAAACAGTGCATGATACATTGAAATCTTCACACATGCTTTCATACAGAATATGAAATGAAATAAATTGAAATAAAATACAAATATGTTACACAGAAGACCATGAAGAGATATGTAAATATATTGATAGAGGTGATCTCTGATCATCCGGTTATGTGATTAATACTTTCTTTGGGGATGGAGGGGTCTGTATTTTCTAAATTTTCTATAATAAACATTTTTTAAGCAAAAACAAGCATAAAAGTATATTATAATATACAACGTGTGTATCTATAGAGAGATGTACACCCACCTACATGTATAATTGTTCAACTGCTTAGAATTCGGTTTCCTCATCTGATAAACTAGAGTAACAACGATCTCACAAGGATGTTGCAAGGAGTAACCGGGTAATGAGTGCGAAGACTCTGCTTACCTTTCTGTATATCCTCGCACCCTTCTCGACCTTGACCTGTCTAGATTATATCAAGGGGCTCACTCCTCTGGCTTCAGCTGGGTTTGTTCACGTAGAGCCCCTGCACAAGCGCAGAAGGAGAGGAGAATGAGATCAGGGAGTGTGTCCCTCTAGTGTGTCCCTACAGGGTGGCCCCATCCCCTCTAGCTAAGATCAGGCTCCATCAGAGCAGCCTCTCTGAGAACTGACTGGTGCAGGTTGGTGTAACAGCCTCTCTCCCCTTTCACTCGAGGGTGGTAATGGCCCCACTCCAGCTAACCCAGGGATACCATTCTATTTCTTGTAGGTCCCCTATACTCTCCCCTCACCTTTGTGAATGCCCTGTTATTAGACCACCTAAGAGTTAGTCTAATTGAGTTTGCCATCTATTGCCTACTGGGGACCGAGTGGTAGAGAGCTGATATCACCTGACCCAGGGTGACTGCTCAGTATTGTGAAGGGGGTAATATTGTATAGGTGAAAAGACAGGGCAAAGGCTGGGTCGTCCCAGAGCTTACTTACATACGCGCACACAACACACGGTGTGCCTACTGCATGCTGGGAATGGGCTAAGTCGGCCAAGGACCGGCCTGTGAGGTGCACAGTTTATAGCTGCAGGAACAGAAGTCCTAGGAGGTTAATTAACCAGGTCAATGAGGACTACTAAGTAGTGCCTGAAGTGTCTGGCTCCAAAATGATCCTCTTAAAACACATAGTCAAGCTGCTCCTTTGAGCACAGGTCACGAAAAGCCGTCAGGGGCTTCAGCCTTTGTTGAGGGAGGAGGAAGCTTCTGATGTAGGATTTTTAAGACACAAAATTCCCTGGTTCTTAGAGGTCATTTTTTTTCCACTGGGCAGAGTGCCTGAGACAAGCATCTGCTGGTTCAGAGGAATGAAGTTCTTTGTCATTCTAGAAGCTCGGTTGGTCTTACCTCCATAGCCTCCACAGTATGTTTTATACCTTTAGGTTATCGGCTCTTCAGGGCAGGGCTGAGCTCTTTGTCTGACCTAATCTCATTCATTGTTGATCTGCTTGTATAACCAGGCTGTTGAAAATAAATAAACCATGCTTATTATAGATATAATTTATTAACAATATGTAGGGAAGACTCCCCCCCACCCCACCCCTACATGCCTTAGCCAAGCCTTGTTTTTCCCATGCACTATAATTTCATGAACTGGGAAGTTTCCAAATCAAGTGATTAGGAACACAAACTCCAGGGCCAGATTGCCTGAGTTCATGTCTAATGCTATCACGTTACCACCTGTGCCTCAGTTTCCTCATCAGCAACGTGAGAGTAATCATGATATCACAGAGTGGTTGCAAGGATTAAAAAGATGCATGTATACAAAGTGCTTAAACCAGTGCATGACACATATGTGCACTCTAGGAGTATTAACAATGGCCAGAAACCAGAGCAAGTGTTTCTAAAACCTTGAGAAGGCAGGGAGGGAGGTGACAGGAAGTGCAGACATGAGGGTCTTAAAGTACATATGTTTCGCTCCATAAGATGCACCTAGGTTTAGCGGAGGAAAACAAGAAAAAAAATATTCTGAATCAAATGATGTACTAAAATATTTAATAAACTATAACAGAATAATATTTCAACCATGTAAAGTGAACAGCAGTCAACAGCGGTATTAAGAACCATCATCAAGCCTGGCTGCTGTGGCTCAGTAGATTGAGCGTCAGCCTGAGAACCAAGTGCCGCTGGTTCGATTCCCAGTCAGGGCACATTACCAGGTTGCATGTCAGGTCCCCAGTTGGGGACGTGAGTGAGCGGCAACCACACAGTGATGTTTCTCTCCCTCTCTTTCGCCTTTCCCCTCTCTCTAAAAATAAAATAAATAAACAAACAAATTAATTAGTTAATTTTAAAAAAAAAGAACCATCATCACTGTCATTAACAAATGAGGAGAGACTTTAAGGTTCAAGTGCCCTTCTAGTTTTCTGGAAATCTCAGGTCAGGTAATGCACAACACGGTGTGTGATGCAATATTCGTTCCATAAGACGCACAGACATTTCCCCCCACTTTTTTTTGGGGGGGGGGTGGAGTGCACCTTATGGAGCAAAAAATACAGTAACTGCCTTTCTTACAAGCTTTAAAATAGATCAGCAAACAACAGATCTGGTGGGGAAGGGCCTTCCCAACTGATAATTATTTGCAACAAATAATGAGGATCAGGCCTCCAAGAAATTGTAGCAAGGCCCTGTCCCTCCATGGCGGGCTGGGGCTGGGTGAGGCCAGGGATTCTGTGAGGCACAGGCGGGACGAAGGGCTGAGCCTCCCAGCAGCTCAGTCTAGACGGTGCTGAGCTGTGGGGCGCCCTGAGGCTGCGGGCTTCTGGCCAGGCCTGCTGTCATAAACCTCTCCTCCGTCTGTCCTCTCTAACGTGGTACTATACCATTTCCTCCGGGGAGGGGGGACCTCAGAGCCACAGCCCCAGTCCTTCAGTGAGAGCGGTTCTCTCCGCAAGTGCTCCCGCACTGCCCCGCCCACCCGCAGAGGAACCTGTGACGCTGAAGAAAGTCAAGTCGTGGGCCCGCTTCTGTGAAAGGAAGGGTCTTCCACACCTCTTTCCACCTGAAGACCCAGACCTACATCTATATAAAAGCCCCCGCTGAATGGAGCTCCTGGGGACGGATGTCGTTGGAGACTGTCCCTTCGGGGCGTGCCTGCATGGTCTCGCAGAAGTCGGCCCCCATGTCAGAGGCTGCCTCCCCATCCTGGCAGACTCTACAGAAGAAAACAGGTTCCCATTTTGTGGACCTTGAATGTCAGTAAGGGAGTCTGATTTTCTAAATTATGCACTGCTATCGGGCTTTTTGAAAGCCACTCCTTTTCTGCATTATGCCTATTTTGAGAAGGCGGCCTTTTTTATTCAGTGCATTATAATTAATACCAGTCCCAAATTGGCTCACAGAGCCCACGACGTCCTCCTTAGATGTGAGCGGCACAAACGTCTGCCTCAATAAGGCTGAATGTCTAGAGACGGGTTTTGTTCTGTTTGGCCAATAGGTACATGAAAAGGTACTCGACGTCACCAAGCATCGGGAAAATGCAGATCAAAACCACAGTGAGACACCAGCCCACACCTGCCAGAATGGACACCATCAAGAAGATACAAGCATTGGCAAGGATGTGCAGAAGAGACTACAGCTTAATTGTTGCAACCACAAAAAAGAAAGGATGGCCATGTAATGTCACAGAGGTGTTAATTACTGCTCCTGTGGCAATACAGGTGGGCTTTTTCCCTTGAAAACTGGCATGTCTGTGTTGAGTGTGACACATTTCCTCCAAATTTCCCATTTCAGCCAGTAGAGATTTGTCACAAGGTGACATGCTGTACACTTCCTCATAACACATCAAGACTACCTGAAAGATATATTACTTCAATTAGGTGTGTCAAACCACCTGCCACAGAGAATTCAAAATGCCCTCTCTACCACCTGATGGAACAGAGCTGATTTATTCCAAAGGTGGCCAAAAAGTTGGCAAAGGCTCAGGGCTTCATGGAGGGAAGAGTCGCGGCCACGAGACACACACACACACACACACAGAGAGACAAACGAAAACCTCACCCCGGATAAGAAGGAATGCCTACCTCCTGAGCTCAATGTTCACAAGAATGCAGTGGAGGCCCTCACTAAATCAGCTCCCTTTACAACAGACTGAAGGGCCCAGGCTGACTTAACATGAATGAATCTTGACATAATCCTTGAAACCTGGAAACTTGATTAGTTATTCTGCAGCTGCTCTGCCACACCACCTGCATGTTTTGTGTGCAGGTAATGTGCGGTCCCTAAAAGCCTCCTCATGAAAGACTGGCATACAAATTGCCACATATGTACAATCTGCAACCCCTCATATATTTGGATCAGAGGTGAACAGGAATACGGCCTGTCATGAACTGCTCCAGATCTCTCTTCCCTGCAGGATTATCAGAAGTGAGGAAGCAAACACTGAATGCTTTATGTTAGAGAATCAGCAGTGAGGTGTGAGCAGAATGAATGGGGTCCAAAGAGGAGAATGGGGGCCTTCTGTCTCTCTCACAACAAGAATGCTCTAACTCACCCTTCATCCCCACCAAGGCTGATTCTTTTTCATAGCCAATGGGGGGTAAGTGGACCTGACCCGGACTTTAGGTCCATTCTCCCTTCCCCTGCCAGCTGTCTTTGAAACCCTTTACTCTGAAACTATCAAAGTGAATAGTCTTTCTTATTCAAGCCTATTAGCATCTTCTGATAATTCTTTGCTGGGGCGCGGAGGGGTCCTGTGCACTATGGGATGTTTAGCAGAATCCCTGGTCTCTACCTACTAGATGTTGCAATACCTCCCTCCTCAGTCACGACAATCAAAACTGTGTCCAGACATCTTCAGTGTCCCTGGGTTAGGAGGGGTAAACCGTCCCTGATTGAGAACAACTCCATTAATAGTTTTGGTGAGAAGAGACACCAGAATTCCCATGATAAGTCACATGTCCATTTTCAACCAATTGCATCCTGGTGGCATGACCAATGGTAGCGGCTTCCGTTACTAAGACAGAGTCCCCTTTGTTTTCTTGTGCTGGTAATGGAACTACCAATGAGGCCAAATTCTTGGACATAAGAGATTTGCGGGCACACCGGTACTAAAATCCTGTCCCCAAGAGTCACAGAAGAGATAAATATGCCAGTTTACGAGCTGGATTAAACTGTCCAAGGTCATGAGGCACAACTCTTGTGGTCCTCCCCGCAAACTGAAGGCAGGGCAGATCAAGAACTCGTAACCCTCCTTTCTCATGGTCTAGCCAACCACAGCGAAAGCAAAGCATTGTTCAGCCAGACGGCTAAGGCTAACGGTCCAGACTTCAGTTACGTCTCCAGTCTGAGCGCGTCAGAGGTGGTCAGACGGGCTTCCCACAAGCCCGTGAAAGGGTGTGGGCTACAAATACCATGACATGCAGGCCGTAAGCTCACATGGGCAAATCATGTTGTAAGCTGACATGGAAAAAAAGCACTTCATGCTTTAAATCAAGAAAATGTTAGTTTAAAAGAAGCGGCCTTGATTTTGTATTCTCTCTCTTTCATTTGCACACATACACACACACTCACACAGAGTGGCTTATGGCGTATTTTAACTTAGTGTTTGGATCTTAGTTACTCAAAGAAGTTTGGCCCCAGGCCCTAAATCGCTGCTGTTCCTTTTACCATTATCGAGAACTTATCCTTTTACCATTATTCAGAAAATTGGTTAAAAACACTTTTACTCAAAAAAAAAGCCTTTTTCTAAAATCCCACTTCATTCTTTATAAAGTTCAAAGCCTATTTCTCCAATGGAAAAGGTCCTCTTCTTACTTGTCTATTGGATGCTCTTCGGATCTTAATTCTCCTCACAACAGGGAGCAATCCTGCCTATTAATAACAGCAAGATCATAGAACTTCCCCACAGATCATCGCAAGCAACCCTGACCCCTGCCCACATCTGGGAGCTGAGAAACTGAAAGTGAACTTTTTTCCAGGATCATCTGGGAAGGGAAAGCATGCAGAAAATTAAACAACGGTCCTCTGGTTTTCATCAAAAAAATTCTGTAACCTCTTGCATTTGTCAGATTATAAAAGAAACCTACTGGTTGCTGAAACTATCCAGTGCCGTCAATTTAGATGTTTGCATCTGAGTGGGGGCAGATGAAATATTTGGAGGTAGCCAACTGGTACAGGACAGGCCAGCCTGGCTCCGTGGGAACGTAAGATGCTTGGTGGCTCATGTCCTTTAGAAGCACGGTGCCCGCGCTCAGGTCTGCGGGGAGCGGCAGGCTCTGGGCATATCGCCCACGCGCGTTCCCCTTCCTCCACCAATCGCTCAGGTTAAATTGGAGCAACGTGAACACCGAGGGTAGCCCTAGAGTTAAAAGAAAATCGTGAAAAGCGACGAGAAGCTATGTCAGTGGCTGGAGAAGGAAGCGATGCCCATGACCGCATCTTGGTGCTGAGAGGAGGCTTGCGGGCCGTTGGCACCACACGACCTGGAGGTGTTTCCTCAGCACCAGCTCACACCGCTCCCTCCCTTTTTTCTCTCAAGCAAACTGCCTTTTCAATTCGTTGTCTTTTTAGCAGGAAGCCCAGGTTGGCCCCATGTGTAGCACACCAACCTTCTCCTAGCTGGAGACCCGGGGGCAAGGGTCCTGACCTTGGGGTGGTACGAACAGGGCGTGTAAAGCATTAAAAACGCCTTCCTGGGGCAGCGCTTCGGGAAGAATGAGCACCCAGGGTCTCGTGCGCTCCTCTTAGAAACTAATTCACGCTGAGAGAGTTTCATGTTTAGTGGCTAATAGGAAAATTATCAGCCAGCCTCCCAAAGGTGATAGGAATAGCTTAGAACAAAACAATTCTGACTCAGTCAATGTTCGGCAGATAGTCATAAAGAAGAGGTGATGGGCACCCCAGAAACCTGAAACTGAACATGTAGGAGCTGGTCATCAGCTCCCCGTGTACTAACATGTGGCGCTGCCACATGGTGTTGTCCAAGCTTGTCATCCTTCTGCGGATGCTGTGCACCAGTGACCTCTGCACGTTCATCCCCATTATCTCTAATTATAAGGACGAGATCTGCATTTTCACGGATCCTTACTTCCTGCTACTCAGTGGGACACCCTAGGGTGTCATTAAGGGCACAGCAACAATAGTATTCGAAATGACACCTAACTGTCTGGAAAAAATTAATCTACCTCTTTTATTCAGTGTCTGGCACAAAACCATGAGTTCAGTGCGAGTGACAACGTAATAACCCTGTCACAGAAAATAGTGGTGTAAGTGGTGATCCTAACCTGTACCCTGAGCTACAATAAACTGCGGTCCTGGCATTTGGGGACCTCTCCTCGGGAGCAGCTAACGAGAGTCTACTCTTCCCTGAAGAGGCTGCAGCCCAGTCACGTTCAAGCTGGAACTTCGATTTTTGCTCCTGAGACCACAGTTCTCACCAAAAAGTAAAGCCGTGGTCCTTATACATCGGAGTCCCCTGACTCTAATCGCTCCAGCAAACGCATTTTAAAGAACTCCAAGGCCTTCCCAGAGCCTGACAGGACAGGTCAATTCTTTAGACTTTGAAGACGATTTAGGGACAATCTAGAAAGAGACCATAGTGTGGGTCTAGGAACCGCTTTCCGAAGTGAGAAACAACTAAACAAAGACTCAGGACAGCAGCCCTGTCTTTCCAAAAGGAACAGCCCAACTCCTCGCTCCGCGCAGCGGGAATTCCACCAACAGAATCCCAGCTCGTTTCCTGGGCCCTTTGTGTTCAAAGTGTTTTTCATGGGGCCCAGTGCTTTAAACGCCGCAGATAGCTTTTCAGTTTGTCTAGAAAACCCCTTCAGAGACTATGCCTTTGTTCACTAGAGCGGTTTTGCTTTAAACCCTAATGTTTTGGCGTATCCGCACCGTCACTGCAGTGTTTGAATATTTATGCACGAGCCAGCCCCGCGCCTGTCGGGAAAAGGCACGGGTGTTCATTTTCTCCCTAACCCGATGCTTATATGCCCGCTGATGAAACACAAATAACAGGATGGGACTCCTCGGGGTTTCCATTCAGTTTCTGACCTCACTCTTAATGGCAAGGATTACATTCCCATTGTTGGATAAGCGTAAGGCTATAAGGGAGTTTCTCCAATACAAATAATGGTCTTCATACTTCGATTAGGGGACATTTTTAACCATGCTATTGTAGCATAAACCTGTATTTCTTCTGAGGTCGCCTCACATTTCAATGGAGACACGCCCCTATCATAAGGACATAGAATAATTTCCATAGCAACACTCTTTCTCTTTAGTTTTGTAGTATTGTCATTTTAAAATGTGAAGTATCTGGTTGTGTGGTTGAATAAACCCAAGGACCCCAAAACGGAATGGATGAAAAATTACGCATAACGTAGTGGTCTGATGTTTCTAGAAATGAAAGAATGTTTCAACAAAGGCCCTGTTTCATTATTATGTGTCTTTGTGCTTTTCTTTCTCACCATTTTAACCTCTGTATCCTTGCCAAAAAAAAAAAAAAAAAGGAGCTGGAAATAATCACTACTTTCAAAGCTGAGTCTCTCATTGGGGTAGTTCGTTTCTATCCCTTCTGTCTGTAACGGCCAGAATGTAGTTCTTGAGAGCTTTACGTTCCTGAAGCGATTCCTAATTGATTCTGAGAGAATAACCAGATTATTGGAAGAATCCTCGACAAATACTGATGAAGAAAAAACACTCCATGAAACATCCCCAACTCTTGGAATCTAGGGACAGCCGTGTGAACAGTTACCTGCCCAGTTCCAAGTTTGTTCTTCTGGAAACCTTCTCACACCTCCCAATGACTCCCTCTCCACCCCTGCCCTCACGCTGGCCTACATCTCTGCTGCTTCCTCCACCCAGATCATCAGAGAACAAGCCCTCCTGAAGCTTTCCCCCTGGGTGCCCTGGTGTTAACTTGTGCTTGCCTCCACAGGCCCCTGTGGAAGTCCCTTATGCAGCAGCCCCCATGGGCTTCTATAAAACAGTAATATAACTATGGATGGTGCCAGTTCAGTATTGGGAAGGTCAGGGGGAACACTTTGTAAAGTACATGATTATCTAACCACTAACTTTAAATATCCATGCTTCTCCCTAACACCATTCAGGTCCCAGGGAAATGTTTCTTCTCATCTATTTCCCTATATTCTAGAAACAAAAGCCACTGTACCCAAACATCAGGAAGGGTTGGGTTCTGTCCGTTATTGACACTGAATATGGACACAGCTATGAGACAATGGATGTACTACAGTTAAAAATATATATATTCAAGACAAATTAATTGGTCAAAACTTTCCACTCACCATGGATGCAATAGATCCATGCAGAATAGAGGATCATTTCCCAATAGTGCTGCCTATGTTTTTTCTTGCTCTTCTATGTGTTCCAATTCATGACTCTGGAGATATTCATGGGGTGGTGCAATGTTCATAACAGTTGGACTTGGCAGAAGAATATTTTGCAATATGAAACAATTCATTCTTCCCTTAAATGTGTACCTATAGCTATAGCACCAAGAAGCATGATACCATTTCTTTACATTGGCAACTAGTTGGGAGATGAATTATGTAACTGCAATTGTTCTATAAGAATATTTAGTAAAACTGAATAACGTTTTAAAATACATTTCAATATCAATTATTTAAATAATTTTTATTTAAAATGTGATATTCATTAATTAAAGTTTGTATGTTTTGCCTTTACATTTAATTGCTAATTATGAATATTGTTTTATAAAGCTATATAAGAGCAATAGCTTTACACAAAATTTTTAATTTGTCATTTATGAAGGTAAAGTTTCAAGTAGAAAGATAGAACATATTTATTGAACTTGAATGCCAGATGTACTCAAATGTTAGGAGCAAGGTTGTTTTTTGCCTTTAGTCAACAATTCCCAATTTTACCTTAGGACCCAGCAATTCCACTTCTGGGTATATATTCATAGAGACCCAAAACACTAATTTTGAAAGAATATATGTACCCTTATGTTCACTGCAGCGTTATTTACAATAGCCAAGATATGGAAGCAACCAAAGTGCCCATCAATAGATGAGTTGATAAAAAAAGTTGTGGCACACACACACAGACACACACACACACACACACACACACACACACACTGGAATATTACTTGGCCATTAAAAAGAATGAAATCTTACCAATTACAACAGCACGGATAAACCTAGAGAGGGTATTATCCTTAGTGAAATGGCAACCAGAAAAAGACAAGGACCACATGATTTCACTTATATGTAGAATCGAAAGAACAAGATACATAAACAAACAATACTGTAACAGACTCCTAGACACACGTAATAGACTGATGGTGGCCAGTGGGGCAGGTGGAGGGGACCTCAATGAAAAAGGGGAAGAGATTAAGAAGTACAATTCGTAGTTACAAAATACTCCTGGGGATGTAAAGTACAGCAGATGGAACAGAGTCAACGATATTGTAACAACTACGTGTGGTGCCGGGTGGGCACTGGAACGGTCAGGGGGGCCACTTTGTAAAGTATGTGATAGCCTAACCACTATGCTGTCTGTATGCCTGAAACTAATACAAAATAAGGCTGAAGGTAAACTGTAATTTAAAAATGACATTTTTTTAAAACTCAAAAAAATAAAGGAAGAAAGAACAACCAAGAAAAGGATTCCCAATTCGGTGTTCAGCTCTACCTTACCTGGCTGGCCTCTCACTGGGCTCACCTGGCTCCTCTCGGCATGCCACTTTTCTAGAGTTTTCTGGGTTCCCAGAAGGGCATGAAAATGGACCAAAGTTATACAGCTTCTTAAGCCTCCACCAACGTTTTTATCTTCCATGGTTCCTTCTTTCTTCCAGCACTCACAAATACACAAACACAGGATCTCAAAGCTTAAGGACATGGAAGTTATCAAGTTCTTACCAGAATGTTGGGGACCTCTCCCAAGTCTCTCCTAAGACACGCGTGCAGATGAAAAGTTTCCTTCTTGCCCTCCATCTTATGACTTTATAACCATTATTCTAAAGCTATAAAAGATTTATTTGCACCAAGTATATGATGCATGGTCTGTGAGCAAGGCAAAATTTTTTGATGAGTGAGTGAGTCATTCTCTCAAAAAAAAGAGAGAGAGAGAGAGAGAAAGAAAAATTACTCATGTGGACTACAATTGGTTGGTGAAAGTTTCTTTCTGGAACATTACTTTTTAGCACTCCTTATATTTTTAGATCTTTGCTTTATGGTCTAAAATTAAGAGCCTAAACATCCCTTTGAGCTTTATTTGAAATAAGTTACTGCTGCATCACTATTTTAGGAATGCCAAGATCTAGCTGGTGGGAAGGAGGCTGTTTCACTGATCTGTGTCTTATAGTCTGAAGGGATTGTCTCTCCAGATGTGGAATGCATGTGTAAGCTGCTATTAATAATCATTTGCCATGTTTAGGGGGGAAATTAGGCAGTCCTTTGACTGTCATATTGTTTTCCTAATGAAAATATGTCAAAATAATTTTATTTTACCCTGAAATATCTCCATCAATTAACTTCAGCTGATGGCCAGAACGTTAACCTTGGTTTGCCTTTCAGATCTCCCGTTCCCAGAATGGTGTGTAACTAGATATGGTATTAAATATCTCACCATTTAAAGTTGATTTGTTATGCTATATCAATAAAATTGAATGTCCTAATCATGAAAAATATATTAAGTGGTTTCCTGGGGTTTAAAAAGCATACCAAAGGTGTCAAATGAACTCCCTAAACCTTATGGTAGGGCAGGTACTACTCAGATTCTTCAGTGTCCATAAAACTACTCTGTGATCAATGAAGCTTTATTTAAAATAATTGACCCATAAAAGCGACATCCATTGTTACGATTAGTATGGGAAGTGATACCTGTAAGACCTCCTTGACAGTGTTGGTGATAGCAGGCTCCCGAGGAAGGTCGTATTCATAGTCCACAAGCGTGATACAGGTTCAGACAACGGTAGAAAGCAGACAATGTTAGCGTTTCACTGGCTCCAAGACAGCCAGGTGTATGCTGATGATAACATCCTTGGAACCCACCTCAACTCCAGTTCTGTTCCTCGGTCCTTTTCCACGTGAGCTTTGTTATCTCCTAGAAGTCAGGGAAAACTGGGGTGCTTATACAGAGTAATGATTCATGGACCCCTTGCCACGGAGGTGAGTTTTCAATTACTTCAATTGTATTTGGGGAAAATACAGAAACACCGCATTATTTTTAAACGTCTCAACATTTCAGCACCATTTTGCATTGAATAGTTTTTATGCACGTTGTCCTGTACTGGACTGTGAGCTCCTCAAGGACAGGAAGAATACCAATACATAATTGCCCTAAATATCTACCACCATGGTAAATGCTCAAATATTGCTTGTTGATTGAGGAAATAAAAGAATGGACTTAGGTTTTTGAGAAAACGTAGGATCGGGTGTTCAGTGAAAAGCAACTAAAAAGACTGATGAAAAATATTTTTTAAGCCTTATTAATGGCACTAAAGACATGGTAAGATTGTGGGGGAATTTTCAGCCAAATCCTACCTGTAGTGGAAAACACAGAGAAGTTTATTTTCTCGTACGAGGAAACCACCTTTGCCCTGGGAACATTTGCTAACCCTTGTCAATTTGAATTTCAGTGTTCGTGGCATCGCTGGTACAGAAACCTGCCAAGGAGGGAGTTTAATAGGAGACCTTCCCTTCCAAGTTCATTTTCAAGTGCAAGTCTGAACCAGACATGAACTACTTCTCTCGACAGGAGGACGCTTCAAGGAAAGCTGTTTGGTGCTGAAAACAAAAAGGGGAGAAATATCCCTGACGAGTTATAAACAAAAGCTGGTCATTAGGCAGATTTGCAAACTAAATTTAAATTCACTAGGGAACTCTAACAAGCGTACTGCACTGGTACAGACTATAGATGTGGTGGAGATTGTGTGGGCTGGGGGATACTGTGTATGGTGGGGGGAGGGGCTATGCTGACAACTCTCCTTCCATTCAATTTCACTGTGAACCTAAAGAATGCTCTAAAATATACTCTATTGATTAAAAGATACTTTTGTAAGGAAAATGCACATAATCAAAAACCAAAAATATCCAGGGAAACAAGTCTTCGTGTGTAAAATTGAGCAGAAATGGAGCTCTTCAACTTTCAAATATTGAAATAATAAGACTCACAGTAGACAATAAATCAAATGCAAACCTGACAACATTTTCAGGAAATATGAACTATAAAATACAGTGTAAGAGATTTGAATGACAATGAGGGAGTACTTTCAGAAATGATAAATATAACACTTGCAATAGAAAACTCAATAAACAGATTTATCCGCAGATTAGATAGCTCTGAATAAAGACATTGTACATGGAAACACAGGCTAAAGGAAACACTTCAAAATGCAGCACAGACACAAGAGATGAAAAGCCTGAAGGAACAGCTAAGAGACGGGGAAGACGGAGTGAGAAGGGCAGGGTCCAGGAAAAGGAGAAGGAAGAAACTGAGGTCATCGTTGAAGAAATGATGGCTGATGTGTTTCCGCAACTGCTAATAGATACTGATTTCTGCATTTGGGAATCTTAGAGAATGCCAAGCAGGATAAATATGAAGGCATTCCTACCTAGTCATATATCACAGAGAAACTGCCCACCAAACACCACTGGGAAATTGAAGGCAGTCGGAGAGAAAGATGATTATTGTCAGAGGAGTCACGCTGAGACTTACAGCGGCCCTGGAAGCTAGAGAAGAGCAGAATGATGTCTCTAATTTGCTCAGAGAAAATACCTGCCAACTAAGGTAAGGAAGATTCAATTCATTCTCAGAGAAAAATAAAAAATGTGCTACCAGCAGACCCTCACAAAAGGAAATTCTAAAGGAAAAAGAAACGTGATCACAAATAGATAGATCTATGATGCACAAAGGAATAAAAAGCACAGAAAGTGGTAAGTATAAGCACATATTAATGAACATAATATTGAAGCATACATGCGTTGTAATAGAAATGTATGCAAATCCTGTCCAAGTTACATAGATAATTTGACCTCTTTTCACTATTTCTATTGCCACCCCCTTAAGCTAAACCAACATCATCCTTTGCTTGGATTGTTGCAATGGTCTCTTCTTTCTGCTTCTGCCCTCAGCCGGATTGATCCTTTAAACATGTAAATCAGCCCACGAGACTCCTCGGCTCAAAACTCATCAATAGTTTTCATTTCCATCAGAATAAAGAACAAAGTCCTCGAAGACCTACCAGGCCTCATTTCATTATACACTCCTTCATTATCTTGATTCCCGTGAACAGGATTCCCACTGCCCAGGGACTCGCCAGAGCTGCCGCTGCCTCAGAGCCGCTGGAGGTTCTGTTCCCTTGGCCTCGAGTGCTCTTCCCTCAAAAATACATGACCCTCTCCCTCGCCTCCTTCAATCATGAGGCAAAGGTCCCTTGTCAATGAGACCTGATTGGGAAAAGGCACTTGGGGGGCATCTTCTAATGAACCGTATTGTTCTATTCCTTATATTAATTACTTGGGTGTTTGATTCATAACCGTTCTTTATTATCACTACACATGACTTATGCACACCTCTGTGTACTTCAACACTAAAAATAAAAAAATATTGAATGAATGAATGAACGAACGAACAATGGCTGTTAACTGGTGACTGCATTCTTCAGAAGGGCTCTTACCTTGCGTTCCAAATAACATTGCTGCCCACATTTTGAGAAAGTTAATTGAACGAGACTTCTACCATCCCTCCTGAAATTGCTAGTATTATGCTTTAAAAAAAAAAACACAAAGCTTTTCTTTTAAAAAATAGCGATAGCCATTCCTGGAAATTCACTCAATGGCACTTTTAAACAATAATTTCTTATTTTTTAAAAGCTTTTATCTTCAAAGTCCCAGGTAAAGCTCTGAATTTTGTTTGCATCTTGTTCCTAAATGAGGTAACCTGCATTAACAACTGCATTTCAATTGAAATGTCCGTGTTGCTGTTGGAAGCCAGCTGCCTGCCCACTATGGTGGCATGTTCTTGGTACAGTTGAGGATTCACCAACTAAGGTGATCGTTTTAATTGTTTAGATTGTATTTAACTCCCAGTTTTCCTTCAAGCTTATGATAGGCTTTCGAACTAAACATGACTACAGTCAAAGCCTCATTTCGCCATTTTCTAACTGGATAGCCTGAAGCAATTTCATTAACTTCTCCGAGCCTCTGTTTCTTCAGCCTCGTAGAGAAAATGAAAAGGTATGAAATCAGTCAGGTAAGACACCTCTTACCAGGATCTGATACATAATAGATATTCACTAAGTGGAATAATTAATTATACTAGAGTACTTTTGGCTGTCCCAGAGGTAAAGAATATGAGAACTGGGGTAAGCAGAAGAGTCTAGGAGAAAGAATAGAATCATTAGGTAGGATTTAGATCATTAGTTTTTGGAGGTGACAATGACCTATCTGTGATCATGGACACACACAAGCCAAGACAGGAATGTGGGGTTAACAAGGGACTGTCAGGTCAACAGTCTTCAAATAAGGCTCAGTGCCTCTGAGGAAATCCAGCCATATTCTGGAGCCCTCTTGAAGAAATGGATTGTGTTTTATCTCAGTCCCAACCTCAGCTGTATCTGGGACTGAGAGATCTCCGATGGCCTGCAGGAAGGCTTCATGGGCTCTGGCTTCCAGCCTAGCTGATCTTCTGACTCCAGCAGCACTTCACGGCTACAGTTTCCCAGGGGACCCCAAAGTTCTCCCCAAGTAAGGTTTCTGAGGCCACACTTCTCCCAGCTTCTAGAAGTTCCTCATTTTTTGGTCTTACATTAGTCCTTTATTCCTTCACACACCTGATGCTGGGCCTCTATCCCTTGTATTAATTTAACCCCAAAACTCCTACAACCTTATAAGGGATTGAGCAGGAGGAGGCATAATCACTCATGGGAATAGCAGGTCTCTGTGCAAGATGGTGCTCATAACTTTTCTTGATCTTAGTTTTGCCTAAATTTTTAAAAAATTTAATTTTCCTAAGAGAAATGTTCTATCATGTTCTATGTTCTCCCAACAGCTTCCTCCAATAGTCCCTTTCAGCACATAATGCTGCTCTGCTGTTGGGAATGAGTTGCAATGTTGTGAAATGGTAGGTACGATGGGGTAATACATTCTCCCTTTCACCCAAATCCTCTGCTTAGCTAGAGAAGACCTAAGACAAACTTAGTTCTGTTTGTGCAGAACCTAACAGGTTTTATAAGAGTGAGGTGGAATGATTCAAAAACATCTAGAAGCAAAGGGATACTAAGCCTACCCCTTAACATAAGGCTCACTGGATATGTACACACCAATACACTTGAAAAATCAAAACACTTGACCACATTGTGCCAAGCTGGCCTGATGCCAGTGAGTTGGCTTAAACAGGGTGTGATTTATCCACTGTATAATTTGCTTGCTGGGCCAGGCAGCTGATTTAAATGAGCTCTGGTCTCTCCAGCATGCTATACTCGCCACCATTTCCCATTATTTTTTAAATAATTGTTTATTTATTTGTCTGTTTGTTTATTTTATTTTTAGAGAAAGGGGAAAGGAGAAAGAGAGGGAGAGAAACATCACTGTGTGGTTGCCTCTCACTCACGCCCCCAACTGATGTGCAACCCAGGCATGTGCCCTGACTGGGAATCGAACCAGCGACACTCGGCTCACAGACTGACGCTCAATCCACTGAGCCACAGCAGCCAGGGCTTCTATTCCCTATTATTACCACAGCCCCTTTCGTTCATTTCTTTTAACTTTCTGGTTAAGGGCATTTCACTTGGTGATCCCCTCTTCTGTTAACACTCTGCGTACCGGGATATCTAAATGCCTTTTAGAAATGACAAGAATTCTCACCACCCGTATGCCATATGTTAAACAGAATATCCTTCCCATTTATTGTATGGGAATATAGACACAAAAAACTTTTCTGTGATTACATTCCCATTCCCATTAAGTATCAACACCTGCAAACGTAAGTCAAATCGGCTGAAACATATCGCATCCAAGCCATTATATACCCCTAGCTTTGAATTTTTCTCACTGCCAAGGCTTAGGTGTCTGTCATGTAAAAGCCTTCTCCAGCCTCCTTCGAAAAGAAGAATGGAAAGTGCTATACAATCATCACGTTTTAGTAGACGCTGTATCAGCATTTATATTAAAATTGGAAGCCATGATTTTTAGAAGATTAATTTCCCATGAACTATTAGCTGCACTTACTTGTGCTACTGAAGTAGACAGTTTCCCTCTTCCCGACCCAGTAGAATATTGTTTCTTGCCTTGTTTGGAATGACCACTGTCAAGGGTCTGAGGGGCCTTCTAATCTATTGTCCAAGCCACGTGCTATTGGCCATAGAAAGGCCGCTCTTACGGGCTGGTGGGCGTCTGCGTTTCCGCTCACAGAAGAGGTTGAAAGCAGGCTCCCGAGATCTGGTCTCCTACTCACGGCACGGAGCCGAGGGGAACAACTGGGGAAAGGACCGGAAAAAGCACCTTATCTTCTATTTGAACCCCTTTTCCATTACACAGCCGTCCCTCGCTATATCGCGGTTCACTTATCGCAGCCTCACTGTATCGCGGGATTTTAAAAATATTATATTTAATTATTTATCGCGGATTTTTCGCTCTATCGCGGAATTTTGCGGTACTGTATACGTATGTTGTTAAAGTTACGCAGGTTTAAGAGTGTGGAACAAATGTAAGGTTCCTATGATAAGCGAGGGATCACTGTATTGTCAATGTGAGAAACTTCCCAACCTGTAAGAATTTCTGGGTTTATTTGAGCCAACTGATGATAATGGGCCAGGAATCAAAACCTCAACAGACGCAGTGTGGCAGTTTTGCACCTTGTTTGACCCATTACAGTCAAAGGGGAGATGTAAGTGGGTGACATGGCACCCGTTGCTGATAGATTAGGGAGGTGGGAGGAAGCAAAGCAGGGGGTGGGGGGAACCTCTGGGACTGGACAGGAAGCAAGATGGTGGGCACACACTTCTTCACACTGGTGGGTGGAGGCAAGTTCACAGCCAACAACCAACAAGATCGCAACGGAGACTTGCGGTGTCCCCCTGGTATGGCGCTGTGCTTTGAGGGGTCTGGGAAAAGGAAATCTGATGTTCCAAAGGCATGTTAGCATGGATGCAAAAGGACCACACATAAGCTCAGTTAAGATAAAGATCGACTTTTGTCAGAGAAGATTCTGGCCTAGGACATGACTGTCCTCCATGACCTGCTTTCCGTTAGAAAGTTTTCATTTCAGACCTTCCTGCGTGGTTGCTTTAGGTCTCTGTGTCTTAAGGTCACCAGGCTGGCTTCCCCTGAGCTTGTCAGGTTTGGGGTGCCGCCCCGTCTCGCCTGCCCTGTGGCACTGACCCCGCTGCTCCCAGCCCCACTCTTCCCTCTCCAGGGGCTGCAGGGAGACCTCTGTCTCTCCAGAGCAGCAGTAGTGGTAAGTGCAAGCAGAGCCCATTCCGCTCAGCATTCAGACGCCACCGTATGTGCCGAATTTCACAGTGTGCATGGCTTTTTGCCAATTTCTCTAGAATCCTCCCTCTTCAACACTTAAACTGTCACTTCTTGAAAACACAGGTTAAAAAAAAGAATCTTACTGGAAAATTCCACTGCTTTAATGTTGGCCCTGGCTGAAGGTCAAATCTTCTGAGAAACTAATAATTATGCTATCAATCTGTTAACAAATGAAGATTAATCACCCAATGATGGACCACTCATTGTGTGGGGGGAGGGGCGTTATAGTCTTTAAAACAAAAACAAGGCCGAGGGGACAATTCTTTGCCAGTCCGTGTGGGACCAGTTGCCAATACAGTAGGAATTCGGCGGAGAGACTAACAGACCGACGTGGGTGGAAGCGAGCAGAAGGCTGGCGGACGTGGGACTCCACCCGCGTCTTCAGGTAGGAGTGGACGGCAGGTAAGTGAAGCAGCTCTGTGTGCACATCGTCACTGACCTGCAGGCTCGCTGCTGGCGTGCGCCACCAGCCAGGGCCAGGGCGAGATGTCCTCGTCCGGCTTCTCCCGCTCCCGAAGCTGGCGTGCATGTCACCCCGCGCGGAAGGCGCCCGCTCCTTCTGCAGCCCACACCTGTGCTCCAGGCGAGGATTCCAGTGCGTCTGCTGGTTCTGTTTTGTCCTCACTGACCTCAGCCTCGGCCTCAGCTTCTCCTCCCAGCTGCCTGCCCTGCTCAGCACGTTAGGCCACCGGCGGGCACAGAGGCAACAGCCGGCCTTTGAATTCTACCCCAGCTCCCATAGCACTGCGTAAACTCAGTCCAGCGAAAACCCCTTATCCCTTATGGCTTAAACGGATTCTGCTTCACTGAATAAACCCTGGCTACAACGCCATCATTTTGCTTTCAAACTTCCCGTATCTTTGTAACAGGGTAGGTCTCTTGTAAGCCTCCTAAGTGTGGTTTTATACATTCCTAACAGTCCATCTGTCTTTTAATAGAAATATTTATTCTGTACTTAATATTATGTTTGATACACATGTTATTTCCGTATGCCACTGCAATTTTTTCTGTTTGTTTCACATTTCTTTTACGTCCCCTTTCCCTTCTTTTAAGTTAATCTAGTATTGTTGTTGTTCGTTTAACTTTCTTTCACTAGCTTTTAGTGGTTACAATCATGAATCTTTAATTCACGCCAGTTTAATGAAATAAATATATTCACATTTCCTGGTTACTGATGTATCTGGCTTTGAATATGCCAACTTATTATTTCATTTTCATTTGTTCTAATGTTTTATGTAGCTTTTATTCTTTCAATTTTTATTGAGATTAACCAAATATTTTTCTTATTCTATTTCCCCCTCTCTTAGCTCGTTCTTCTTTGTTTCCCTCTTTTGTCTGCTATACATTACAACATGCGTCCATGGCTTATTAGGATATCATATAAATTTCCCAATGATTCAAGATTCTTCAACATATTAACTTCACGCACCATTGCTCACCATTTATGCTACATTGTCATGGGTATTTTCAGGCACATTTTAAATCCCACAAAACATTATTATCCATTTAAATTATGCCATATATTTACCCTTTCTACTGTTTTCCATTTCTATCAGTATTTTTGTATTTTTCTTCTGCTTTAAAAACCCCTCTTTTGCTATTTTTCTGATATAGATCTGATAATGATAACTTCTTTAATATTTTTGTTTGAGATCAGTTTTATTGCCTTTTTTTTAAAGGGTACTTCTACGGGTTGGTGAATTAATTCCGGGTTGGTGGTTGCTTTCATTCAGCACTTAAAAATATCATTCTGGCCCTGGCTGGTGTGGCTCAGTGGATTGAGTGCTGGTCTGCAAACTAAGTGGTCGCTGGTTCGATTCCCAGTCAGGGCGCGTGCCTGGGTTGCAGCCAGGTCCCCAGCTGGGGGTCCGTGAAGGGCAGCTACATGTTGACGTCTTTCTCCTTGTCTTTCTCCCTCCCTTCCCCTCTCTCTAAAAATAAATACATAAAATCTTTTTTAAAAGAAATCATTCTGTTCTCTCCAGCTTCTTAAGTGATGCTCCAGGTTATTGGTCCTCCTGCAAAAGGGATGTCGTTTGCTTTTAAGATTTCGCTTTGTCTTTGCCTTTTAGCTCTTGGTTGCTGCCCTGCCTCTGGTTTTGTTTTTGTTTTTAATCCTGCTTAGGTTTGGTGGAGCTGATTTAAATTTGTGCCTCCAGTTCTTCTGCAGTCTTGGAGAAATTCTCAGCCAATATTCTACTCATTAGCCCCGTCCTCTCTCCTCTCTAACATTTTTACACAGACCTTAGACCTTTTTACTGGGTTCCGTAGATCTCAAACATACTTCTCAGTTTTTATTTTTTTTGTTTGTTTGTTTGTTTTTTTATCCTTCTAGGCTTTCAGTGCTTTAGCCTGGATATTTTATTTTTTGTTTATTTTATTTAGACAAAGGGGAAAGGAGAGAGGGAGGGAAACATCACTGTGTGGTTGCCTCTCACTTGCGCCCCCCAACTGGGGACCTGACATGCAACCTAGTCATCTGCCCCGACTGGGAATCGAACCAGCGACACTTGACTCACAGGCCGATGCTCAATCCACTGAGCCACAGCAGCCAGGGCTTAGCCTGGATATTTTTATATTGTCTTATCTACCATTTACTAATCTTTTCTTTTGTTTTCTCATCAGCTCTTACATTTGTCTATGAGTTAGTAATTTCAATATATGTTAGGATTATTTCTAGTTAAATTCTGTCCCATCATCTCATCTATTTTTTTAATATATTAACCTTTTTTTAAGCCTGGGTGTGATGATTCCAACATCTGGATCACTTGTCTGTTACATTTGAGACTCTGTCTGAGGCCCTCTTGAGGGACGTTGTTGTTTTCTTTCTGTTGAGTAGTCAGGTTTTAAACAGATCTTCTTACTTCACTCAGGGACTGAAATGTTTGGAAGATGTTTTTTCATCTTTACAAAGACTTGTCTATTTCTGGCCCACCCTTCTCAGGTGTCGCTCCTCTAGGGAACTAATTGGATTTCTAGGGTGTCATGTCAGGGTGACCGTAGCCAGGATCTCTGCCTCCATGCACATGTATTGTCATTTTCCCAGGTCAGCTTTATCTACGAGAATGCCTTCTGCATAAGGATTACACAGCTCAGGGTGGCCACGTGCCACCTTTGTTCACTTCATGTGGATGCACGGGCCCCTGCTGTTCAGGCCGCGCAGGATGATGCCACCGCGAGGGGACTGGAATGAAAGGCAGATCTGATTGCTGTTCTCGACCGCTGCCGTGAGAAGAAACGTGGTACGAATTCCCTCTCCGACACTCCGCTGCAGTTTTCCCATCTTGCCACATCCCAATTAAACCTGCCTGGCGCTGGGCTCCCGGGCTCGCGAGGGTGTGTGCTAGGATGCCCTTTCCTCGTCAGCCAGCCCTAGCTTCTAACGTGGGTCTCTCCAGATTCGTGTGGCTGATAGAGCTCTTCTGAGCATGCCAGACTCTTCGCCGTCACTTTATATTTACTCTCCAGGCGTCGAGTCTGCACAAATATTATAAAGCAGCCAACAGCTCCAAGGGAAAGATGCCGCGGAGTCTCAGACTGAAGAATATGAGGCCGATCTCCTTGCGCTTTTTTTTGCCTCTGAAAGCTGCTACTGCTCGCACTGCGTGCCCCTGGACGCCCTGAGACACGGTCCGTGCGGTGGCGGTGCAGGTGGGGTGGAGGGGCTTTTTAGTCTAGCTTTCCCGGTTGCTTTCTGTGGCTAGTTTTATCTTTAGCAATCCACACCACCATTACCGGAAGTAGGAAATCCCCTGCTTGCTTTTTAAAAGAAGTGTAAGTGTTCTCCTTTTCACTTAAAAGTGCTCACTGTCTGCTTCATAGAAGTAGATGGATCTGGAAATGCATATAATTACCGATGGTGCAATGCTGGCTTGTCATCATTTCTCATGACAAGGCTCGGACAAGCCCTCACTGAGTACTTTTACCTTCTTAAAACAACAGGTGTCCCTGGCGATGAGGGAGAGTGGATGAAAGACCACAGGGAGAATTTATATTCCTCTTTATGGACTCATGGTTCAGCGCTTATAAACTGTCATTAGTGTGAATGCCAGTAATTCTTGATCTCATGCGCTGCACTCGGACAGGAAGAGGACAGATAACCAAAAACCACAGATAATCCAATACCTCTTTTTGGCCATGAGTTTTAAGCTTTCTCTCTGAATCATTATTTTTGTAACCAAAGATCTTACTTTACATGCATATTTTTTATATTCAAGGGGATACACAAACACATAAGAAAAGTCCCAAAGACAAAAGAGAGAGTAAAAGTATAAAGGCGGTGAGTCTAAAAGATCTATAAGTGAAAAAATTATCTCCAATTTTAAGGAGAATTTTTAAGTGGTACAATGTATCAGGTACTTAAGATATATTTTTAATGGGACAACAGCCCTGTGAGGAATATGGTATGTCCCTTGACATATTAGAAGACAGAATCACTGTGACTAAGAAACTTGTTATACTTCTAGTCAAGATGAAGCATAGGCAGATGTGGCTCACCTCTTTGCTTAACCACATCAAAATTACAGCTAAAATATAGAACAACCAGCACTAGGAACTGTCAGAAATCAAGTTGAATGGAAATATGACAACTACAGATTAAAGAAACCAACATCCATCCAGACCAGTAGGAGGGCTGCGAACGTGAACGGGCCGGTCCCACACCCACGTGTGCTGGATAAAAATCTGGGAGGGATATCTTAGGAGCGAGGAGTCCCAGCCCCACAGCAGGCCCCCAGCCCAGGGTTCCAGCACCAGGAAGATAAGTCCCCACAACTTCTGGCTGCAAAAACCAGTAAAGATTGAGTCGGTGGAAGAAACTGCTGGAGCCCCAAGCAGTTCCTCTTAAAGAACCCACTCACGGACTCACCTGCTCAGACTCACTCCCTCAGAGCTCCAGCGCCGGGGTAGCAGCTTGAAAGATACCGTGGCATATGGGGAAAAACAGAAGTTCTGGTATCAAGGTGAGCAGAAGCTATTGTCCCTTTTCTAAGCCCTCTCCCCCACAGAGCCAGAGAGATGGCAGGCTGGTGCCACATTTGAGATTCCATCAACCTGGCTAACACTATTTGACATGCCTTAGAGACCCCCAGAGACTCCACCCCACCTAACTTGTGGGCCCACCCAAGCTGCTTTTCCATGTGAATGACTAGTCTTGGCTCATGATTCACAACTTCCTAAATCCTCTCAAACAAGCAACAGCTGGCCTCAGTGAAGCCCAGGCCAGGCACTAACAGCAGCCAGACTAGATTCACAGCCTGGCTTCACCTGGGAACCTCCAAGCCCAGCACAAATAGCAACCATCTGAGATCACTTTATAGTTCAGGCAGGGTGGCCCCAGGTAAAACCCAGAGAGGGGTGGGGTGGAGGGCTGACCTTGGTCTGCACCATCCAGGAAATCCCAGGGCCAGCACACCAGTGGACAGCTAGAGACTACATTGGAGCACCACCACCCTGTCCCTGAATAGCTGATCCTCCACAGAGGGCGAAGGTTGGTGGTCAGTGGTCATAGGCAGCTGTTGCAGCTGACTGGCTAAGAACAACCAAGGCTCAACTACCAGAGGAGGGTATACTCAGCCCACAAGAAGGGCTCACTTCGAGTACCCAGGGTGGTTGAAAGGGAAGGCTGTGCCACTGGACCCTACAGGGCACCAACTACATTAGGACACACTACCAGGACACAGAGTCCAAGCAGCTCTACTTAATACTTAGAAATAAACACAGGGAGGCTGCCAAAATGAGGACACAAAGAAACATGGCCCAAATGAAAGAACAGATCAAAACTCCAGAAAAAGAGCTAAACAAAATGGAGATAAGCAATCTATCAGATGCAGAGTTCAAAATACTGGTTATAAGGATGCTTAAGGAACTTAGTATGGAGCTCAGCATCATAAAAAAGATCCAGTCAGATACAAAAGTACACTAATTGAAATAAAGAAAAAATTACAGGAAAACAACAGTAGAGTGGATAAAGTTGAAGAATCAAATCAATGATTTGGAACATAAGGAAGCAAAAAACAACCAATCAGAACAACAAGAAGATAGAAGAATAAAAAAAATATGAGGATGGTATGAACAGCCTCTGGGACAACTTCAAGAGGGCCAATATTTGCAACACAGGGGTGCCAGAAGGAAAAGAGGAAGAGCAAGGAATCGGAAAACTATTTCAAAAAATAATGAAAGAAAACTTCCTTAATTTGGTGAAAGAAATAGATATTCAAGTCCAGGAAGTACAGAGAGTCCCAAACAAGATAGATGCAAAGAGGCCCACTACAAGACACATCATAATTAAAATGCCAAAGGTTAAAGATAAAGAGAGGATCTTAAAAGCAGCAAGAGAAAAGAAGTTAGTTACCTACTGGGAAGTCCCCATAAGACTGTCAGCTGATTTTTCACAAGAAACTTTGCAGGCAAGAAGGGACTGATAGGAAATATTCAAAGTCATATAAAGCAGGGACCTACAGCCAAGATTGCTCTACCCAGCAAAGCTATCATTTACAATTGAAGGGCAGATTAAGAGCTTCCCAGACAAGAAAAAACTGAAGGAGTTCATCATCACCAAACCATTATTATATGCAAAGTTAAAGGCACTTATTTAAGAAAAATATTATCAAAACTCTGAACAATAAACTGGCAAAAATACATATCTATTAATAATTGTTTTAAACAAACTAAGCAAACAAGAACAGACAGAATCCTGGATTTGGAAAGCATTTTGATAGTTGCCAGATAAGAAGGGGGTGTGGGGAAAGGGTGAGGAGCTGAGGGGATTAAGAAGCACAAATAGGTAGTTACAGAACAGTCATGGGGATGTAAGTACAGGGGAAATGGAGCAGCCAAAGAACTTATACACATGACCCATGGACATGAACAATAGAGGGGGGATGCCTGAGGGAGTTCAGTGTGCTGGGTAGAAGGGGCCAAGGGGGAAAAACTAGGACAACTGTAACAGCATAAACAATAAAATATAATACAAAACAAGAAACTTGTTCAGAGACATATGACTAGTGGGTGGCATTCCTAGATAAAACAAAGCAAACAATCACTTCCTATTATTCATGGAGAGATACAACTTTTTTTTTTAATTCCAGGTGAAAAAAAGAAGTCACCAAGAATACCCATCATGGTTTGGAGCAGATTAAAAAGTCAGTGTTTGAACTTTTAGTTATTTTTGCACATATTATTTTCATTGACATTTTTATTGAGATAATTTTATATTCTCAATATTATTATCTTGCAAAACTGTATTAAAATGGAACTATGTCAGATGAGTAGTAGACTTATATGGGTGGTCACTTGACAAGTTATACTGAAGACCTACAACTAATATAATATTATATGTCAACTTAATTGAAAAATAAAAAACACTTAACTACATTACATCATAACCAGGTTAATGATATTCATACAATCCACCAGTCTTATCCATGTTTCTCCAGATTTACCTGTGCTCATTTGCATATGTGTATGTATATTTCATTCTGTACAATTTTATGATGTGTGTAAGTCCATGTATCCACCACCACCGTTAAGATACAGAGGGTCTAACATCCCAAGGGTCCCACACGGGACACTGTTATGACCACACCCACCTGCCTCCACTCTCCCTCCCAGGTCCCCAGCCCCTGGGAACAACTAATCTGTTCTCCATCCCTAAAATTTTTGTCATTTCAAAAATGACATAGGGGAAATCATGGAGTGTATATTTTTGGGGGATTGACTTTTTCCACTCAGCATAATGTTTTAGAGAGTCATCCTAGCTGTTATATGTAACGATGGTTCAATCCATTTCAATGCTGAGTAGTCTCCCATGTCTCGGATTTACCGCAGTTCAGTTTACCATTCACCCATTGGAAAACACCAAGGCCGGCTTCCAGATTTTGGCTTCTACAAATAAAACTACCGTAGACATTTGTATACAGGTTTTGGTATAAATATGTTTTAATTTGTCTGGGATACATGCCCAAGAGTGTATTTGCTAGGCCATATGGTAACGGCATGTTTAATTTTTAAAAATAAAACAAAACTGCCTAACTGCTCCCTGGAGTGGCTACACCGTTTTACATTCCCAGCAGCAACGCAGGGTCTATTTGGTGTTTCCACGTCCAGCATTTGCTGTTGCCACTGTGTTTATGGTGGGCACTCTGATAGGTGTGTAGTGACATCTCGTTGTGGTTTTATTTTGCATTTCCCTCGTGGGTAGTCATGTTGACTGTCTTCTCATACCTTTTGCCTTTGTTTTAATTCTCCTATTTAGCACTGAGATTCACACTGTTATTGACTGGGAGAATTTAAAAAAAAAAAACTTGATTTTTAAAATTCATCCTCATATTTTCCCCCCTTTGAGACTCCAGTTCTTCCTGACTAAACTTCTTACAAAATCCAAAAGACCGTCATTCGATCTCCTTACTCAGAACTGTGGTTATTATAAAGATGCTGAAATGGATATTGCATTTATAAACTTCTTCTGAAAACCTTTTAATATGAAAATTTCAAACATACCCTAAACTGAATAGTATAGTGAACCCGCAGGTACCCAGTGGCCCCAGCTTCAATCACTGCCAAAGTTTTGCCGATATTATTCATCTATATTTCTCAACATTTGTTATTCTTATTTGACAGAGTATTTTTGAGCAAATCCCTGTGTCATATAACGGTACCCATAAATTAATACCTTTCCTGACAAGATCAAGTCATGAAATTTTCTAACCTGGAAGACATAGATAGATTGTGGAGCAAAGGTTTAAAAATGCTTCCCTTTTGTATTATTAGGGGGGAAAAATCAGCATTTGCAGAACACAATCTATTAGGCAGGTGCACTTCTCAGAATGTTCATTAAATTATTTTTAACATAATCACTCATTTTTGGGTCTAGAAGCCTCTGTACATATAGACAGAATGATCTTCAGTGCTACAGTCTTTATAAAATGAGAAAGATGTTCCATTATTTTTTCAAAAAGTCCTATGAAATCAACACCTGGATCTACTCCATGGGACAGTTTTTTGTTTTGTGTTGTTTTGGTTTTTTACTTTCAGCCCTCGGTTGTTTTCCCTTCCACCGTAGGAAATGACTCTTTATGCCTGAGTTAACTTTTGTAAACATGTCCAGTTCTGCCATCCGCTCAGACGTCCTTGAAACAGTTCTGCTTCTCTACGACCCTATAGATGACAAGGAGGTCATGTCACAGATGGCTCTGTTCTCAAAAACACAGCTTGGTTTGGTCAGCAAGTCTCCCAGCTGCATTTCCTGAGTCACCACAGTAGTTCAAGTGACCCATTCAGAGCTGATTGCATCGAGGCAATGTGCTTCCACAGTGAAAGCTCTATAATCAAATGACAACAGCCACTGAGCAGTATGGCCCTTCCTCTGGACCAGGGTTGTTCTATTTCATATCCTTTCAATAACTTTGGCTCGCTGAAACTTCTGATCTTCTCAAGCCAAGCATAAGAAATGGTTGATTTTTGACCTCCCACCACCAGTTCCTACAAGGAGTATGGCATTGCTTATGGCAGAATTCCTTTTGATTTGGTACAAGTCATAATAATTCATAAATTACTTGATTTCCCCATTGCTTTGTGTTTTGCTTTTTTATTTATTTTTGATTGTTAAGTCACTTACGCCTCTTTTTTCTAAGCATGGTTACACATTTTATTTGAACAACTTGTGGTCTATTTTTAAAATGTGCTGAACAAGAGACCCTCTGAACAGTCCCTTATGGTACATAGTTTCCCTCGCATAAAATTTTCCTCCAGCACAATTATGAGTTTCCTCTGAAGTGTGTTATTTGATTAAGCGCTATTTCTCTCCACTCTACATCCTCAGCACCAAGCGCGCGGCTGGCTCATAGCAGGTGCTCATGCCGGCTATCCATTCATTTCGTTCAGCTCCGAGCCCACACTTCACTGTCTGCTTCATTATAACGGAGACGGGCCCTGCAAGTGGGCTGGGGTCACCTGGCGGCATGCTAAGCTTCGTCAGTAGGAGGTGCTGCAGAGACAGGGAGGAGGAAGAAGTTTCTCCTCCTGGTCTGGTGCTGCTCCCTCGTAAGGGTGCTGCAGCTCACGGTCTCTCCACGGTCTGGCCGCAGCAGGCACAAACAGCTTCTGCAGCATCCAGAAACCACAGCGCAGTCAGCCTCTCCAGGTCCCAGCTCCTGCAGTGTGGTGGCAGCTGGGGGCCCGGCACCAGCAGCTTCCCCGGGACCCCCTCAGATGGCCTTACCATGAGCACCGCCCTGCGACAGCCTCCCTGGCTTCTCTTCAGGCGGCTTTGTAACAACTACTGAAGCATGGCTCTCCCCCTGGGGACAGCTTCCTCTGGCACCTCAGAGGCAGAATGTCAACAAGTTTTGCTGACATGGCACCACAGTGGCTTCTCTGTGTTCCGGCAGGCCACAGCGTGTGTTCCCGACAAGGTCTGGGTCTCAGTCCCCGAGGCTCTTCCGTGGATGCTCTACCTCAACACAAAGGGTGTGGCTGGTCCTTGCATCCACTCTCCGTATGTCATTATTTCGTATTCTCTTGTTTTCTTACTTTCCAATTCCTCATCACTCCAAACCCATTATAATTAATAATTCTTTCTATCAAGCTTTTCCTGTTTGACTTATCTGTAGTTTCTGTCTCCTAGTTGGACCCTGACTGGAGATGGGGACTGGGGGTGGGGGAAGGAGAACCTAAATGATTACCACCAGCATATCACCAAACCAGTTTTTCTGTTTGCTGTTATTGCTTGGCATTGCAAATTGAAAAGGAAAAGCTGAATTTTGTATGAATGTGATCTTGTGCCACTGCGTTATATTTCATTATTTCAGCCACACTTTAATTTAGTCACTCCTTTACTAAAAATTTATCTAGCAACTAGTTTACCAAGCATACACTAATAGATTTCTTGGGATAATGAGAAACTTGAGAAATCTGCAGTGAATCTAGATGATCAAGCCAGTAGCAATTTCCCTGAACATCAGCTTTCTGGAATACTAGATTTCAAGACTGCCTGAAAATCAATTACACAATACTCCTGTCCTCTCCTCCCCTCAACTCCTACCAATGAATGAATGACTGAATAGGTAGGTCGGTCAATTGCTGTTCTTTAAAATTTCATTGTGAGTAAATTCTGCTTACTGTCTAAATTATAATGTGTCACCCTCGTTTTCTTCTTCTTTGCTTTTAAACCTAGGGCACTCCTTTTATTAGATATATGAAGTCTGTCTGGAAACAGTCCAGCCGTTGTTAACATAATAACGGTTTGTGTAACATTGATGTAACCTGGCAGCCAAGGTAAGCAGACTGGAGAGTGCCATGCGAACAATGACGACTTCACTGTACTAGTCAGTGAGGACAGCAGACACTGTTGAGAGAGCATGTGTACTGTGTGACCGTCGCATTCAAAATGACTGAGCAAGTACAGCAACAAATCTGCATCAAATCTTGCATTAAACTTGAACATTCCTCTGTGGAAACTATTCGGGTGGTTCAGAAGGCTTCTGAGGACGATGCAGTGAGTGCAGCACAAACAAAAGTGTGGCACAGACGCTTCAAATATGGTTGGGAATCTATTGAAAGTGACCCACGTTCTGGAAGGCCTGCAACAAGCAGAGCACCTGAGAATGTTGAACACGTACGGGCTGCAGTCAACGAAGATCGGCGACTGACAGCGCGAGAACTAGAAGCTGATCTGGGGACTCCAAACACTACTGTGTCCGAGATTTTGCTGCAGGATCTTAGCATGAAACTTTTCCTGGCAAAATTCATCCCTAGGCTTCTGCCACTAGAACAGAAGGAACATCATGCTGTAGTTGCTAATGACTTGATTCAAACCGCAACCAATGAACCAGATTTCCTCAAGAAGGGCATAATCAGTGATGCATCATGGGAGGACTGCATGAGGTCCCAAGATACCTGCTATAAAGACAACTGGAGAGTCATTGCCCTCTCTGCAATGTTTCTTGTATCTTCTTCAATAAATGTCTCTATTTTTCCTATTATGTGGCTGCATACTATATGAACAGACTATCATATACAGCAGTTTTTTAAGTTCTTATTAAATAATTTCTGTAATATCTCTCCTGCAAGTTAAATATTCCATGTATTTTATTCTTTCCCCAGAGTTTTATCTTTTTAATTTTTTGTCTTCTTGAGCTTTCTACAAGTTGATCACATTGGCCTTAGTCAGTTCCAGTTGCTATAACAAATACCATAGACTGGGTGATTTAAATACAAAACCTTTATTTCTCACAGTTTTGGAGGCTGGGAAGTCCAAGATCAAGATGCAGACAGATTCAGTATCTGGCGAAAGCCCCTTTCTTGGTTTATATGGCTTCCTTCTTGCTATATCCTCACATGGCAGAAAAAGAGAGAAGGCTCTTCTGCTGGTACTCATTTCACCATGGTGACTCCATCCTAGTGACCTCACCTAAACCTAATTAGATACCTCCCCAAAGCCCCACCTCTAAATTCCAACATAACAGGGATTAGGCTTTCAACAAATAGGGGGCGGGACACAAACATCTACTCCATAGCAACCTTCATTCTAAATGGCATTGTTCTCTCTTTGATAACCTCACATTGAGTTTGATACTACTGACATAATAGAAATGCCTTCTCAAATGCTTTGGGCTTCTCAAAATTTGTTTATGTAAATGTTCACCTTTAAAGTAACCCTGTGTACACCAAAGATAGAAATTGTGTATATGCAGAAGATAGGAGTTAGGGAGAGAAAGATAGGACGTAGAGACATAACTGCAAGGCAAACTATGATGAAAAGGTTATAGAATAAGCACTTGAACTGCTTGGAAGAAAGTTGTAAAGCACTATTTACATACACACTAATATAATTACAAGCTCTTTCCTATCCATAAAGCAGGTTCCTAACGGTCTTTTTCTATGCAACCATTTCTGTACATACTTGAAACTTATATGTTTCTTTAGAATATTCTTACTTCAGGCGTTGTGCCAATTCGGAAAGGCCTTAAGAGGACCTCCTCCCCTTCATGGAGTCTAATGTGAACAGTTTCCCACATTTTCTCATTTCAAAATGTGTGATACGGTCCACATCTGATGGCCTTGGCTCCTTCCACGCACGTCTGGCAGCCCTACTGCTCTGTGGGAAGCAGGCACCTCCAATCCCTCCCACTCATCAGACCTGACCCTCAACACCAACTTATCCCTTGAACAATGTGAATCCACTTGTCAATGGGAAGCCCCTGGATTGTAAATGCACAGACTGTAAGACAGATAGATTTCCTTGGGCCAATAACTGGTTTTGATTTCTGTCAGCTGCATAAAGCATCTACAATTGACCTTTCTGTTTTAAATACAAAAAGGGAATACTACACAAACTCATCTGAGACTGAGGGAAAGCCTAAAAAATCTTAATATGTATACAATAAAATGTGTAAGTGATTAAAAGAAAGCAAAGTGCATTTTAAAATTGATGGTATCTTCAGACATACAGACCAATGAAATAGAACAGAGACCCCAGAAATAAACCCACACATTTCTGGTCAACGGATCCTCAATAAGGCTGCCAAGAATACACAATGCAGAAAGAGAAATCTCTTCAATGAATGATGGGGAAAACTGGATATTTGTGCACAAAAGAATGAAATTAGACCCTTATCTTACCCCATACATAAAAATAACCCAAATGGACTGATGATGTAAATGTACAACCTAAATCTATAAAACTCCTAGAAGAAAACAAGGAGAAAAGCTTCTGAACATTGGTCTTCTTGACAATAAATTTTTGGATATAACACCAAGAGCACAGGCAACAAAAGCCAAAATATATACATGGAACTCCTACAACTCAACAGCAAAAATTTAAATAACCCAATTTAAAAATGGGCAAAGAACTTAAATAGAACAGTTCCCCCAAGAAAACATACAAATGGCCAATAGGTATATGAAAAGATCTTCATCATCACTAATCAAGAATTGACAAGAATGTGAATAAACTTGAACCTTTGCATACTATTGGTAGGAATGCAAAATGGTGCAGATGCTATTGAAAACAGTATGAAGATTCCTCAGAACATAAAAATAAAAATAGAATGACCATATGATCCAGCAATCCCACCCTTGGGTATATATCCAAAAGAAATAAAATCACTGCTGTATTCAATGCAGTATTATTCCTAATAGTGAAACTATAGAAGTAGCCTAAGTATCTATCAATGGATAAAAAAAATTTGGTACATACATACAAGCATACTTCAGACACACACACACACACACACACACACACACACCACAAGGAAATCCTGACATATGTGCCAACAAGGATGGACCTAGAGAACATTCTACTAAGTGAACGGAGCCAGTCACAGGACACACACGGCGTGATTCCATTTGTAGGAGACATCGAGAGTAGAATGGTGGTTGCTAGGGGGGAGGGGACATGGAAATTAGGAGTTGCTGTTTCATAGGAAAAAAGTTCCAATTATACAAGAGTCGTCGTCGGCAGCCGTCCGTCTCGAGAGACGATGGTGTAGCTTCTTAAGAGTCTATCTGCACCGCCGAGAATGGCTGTGCAGTCCGACTCGGGAGTGACACGGTATCTGTCTCCTCCCGTGTTGAATCGACATCTTGCGATGACGCTGGAGTGTCCTCTCCAGTGACGCTGAAGCTACAGAGCCTCGAGAGACGATGGTGTAGCTTCTTAAGAGTCTATCTGCACCGCCGAGAATGGCTGTGCAGTCCGACTCGGGAGTGACACGGTATCTAGAAATTTGCTATATTACATTGCACCTACAGGTAACAATACTGTGTTTATTAAAAGGATAAATATCATTTTTTTTCTTTTTTTTTTTTTCTTCATCATTGTATGGTTGCCTCTCACTTGCACACCCAACTGGGGACCTGAAATGCAACCTAGTAATGTGCCCTGACTGGGAATTGAACAAGTGACACTTGGCTCGCAGGCTGACGCTCAATCCACTGAGCCACAGCAGCCAGGGCCGATAAATCTCATTTTAAATGTTCTTACTCTAATAAAAAAATTGGTGGTCTCTTTTAAAACATATATTTTACTGACTGTGTTATTACAGTTGTCCCAATTTTTCCCCTTTGCCCCTCTCTGCCCAGTATCCCCCTTCCCTCCAGCAATCCCACCCCCATTAGTTCATGTCCTCTCTGTCCTTTTTCATTGCTTTATAAAATCCTATTAGTCTGTGTCCCTAGAGGTCTCTTTTCTCATTTGTTTTCGGTCTCTTTCTTTCCTGTTGGAGACTGTATTTGAGTATTTGGTGATCCTTGGTGTCCACTCTTTTTAAAGAATGAGGCCATATAATAGTCTGTTGGAAGCCTGATGATGACGATATTTATGTGATGCTATGGGTGGGAGGGGGATTGAAAATGCAGTTTATCAATTTTTAGGATTCATTCTTATGCGATTAGATGATTAATGTGTATCTATACACTGAGGTAGACACCTCCACAAGTTTTTTTAAAGTATATTTTATTGATTATGCTGTTACGGTAGTCCCATTTTTTTTTCCTTTACTCCTCTCCACCCCGTACCCTTCCTTCCTGTAATTACACCCACCCCCTTAGTTCATGTCCATAGGTCATGCATGTAAGTTCTTTGGCTTCATCTTTTCCTATACTATCCTTAACATCCCCCCGTCTATCCTGTACCTATAAATTATGCTTCTAAATCCTTACACCATTTCTCCCATTCTCCCCCTTTCCCCTCCCAGTTGATAACTTTCCAAATGATCCCCATACCTACGATTCTGTTCCTATTCTGGCTGACTGCTTAGTTTGTTTTTATTTTTGTTTTTTAGATTCTGTTGATAATTGTGAGTGTTGTGATTTTAATGTTCATAGTTTTGATCTTCTCTTTCTTAAATAAGTCCCTTTAACATTTCATATAGTAATGGCTTGGTGATGATGAACTCCTTTAGCTTTATCTTGTCTGAGAAACACTTTATCTGTTCTTCCATTCTAAATGATAGCTTTGCTGGATAGAGTAATCTTGTTTGTGGGACCTTGCCTTCCATCACTTTAAATACTTCTTGCCAATCCCTTCTTGTCTGCAAAGTTTCTTTTGAGAAATCAGCTGAGAGTCTTATAGGAACACTTTTGTAGGTAACTCTCTTTTCTCTTGCTGCTTTTAAGATTCTCTCTTTATCTTTAACATTTGCCATTTTAATTATGATGTGTCTTGCTGTGGTCCTCTTTGGGTGTAGCTTGTTTGGGAGTCTCTGTGCTTCCTGGACTTGTATGGCTATTTCCTTTGCAAAATTTGGGAAGTTTTCCTTCTTTTTTTTTTTTTTTTTCACATAAGCTTTCAATTTCTTGCTCTTCCTTGTCTCCTTCCGGCACCCCTATGACTCGGATGTCATGTTTAAAGTTGTCCCAGAGTTTCCTAAGCCTCTCCTTTTTTTTTTTTTTTTTTTTTTTTTTTTTCAATTCTTGTTTCTTCATTCTGTACTGGTTGACTGTTTATTTCTTCCTTATGTTCCAAATTGTTGATTTGAACCCTGGTTTCCTTCAGATTTTCCTTTGTTTCACTAAGTATAGCCTCCACTTCTTCCCTTCTGCATTTGTCATACTCAATCATGTCTGTCAAGTCTGTAAGCATTGTTATCACCAGCGTTTTGAACTCTGTGTCTGTTAGGTTGGCTACCTCCTTGTCGCTTAGTTCTCCCACTGGAACATTTATCTGCTCCCTCTTTTGGGCCATACTTCTCTGTCTCCTCAACTAGACAGCCTCCTGTGTCTCTTTCTGTGTCTTAGAGTTGTCACACCTGTTACATAACAAGAGGTGGAGCCTTAGGTATTCATCAGTCCAGGGTGACCTGTTTCACCATCTTGTGGCACTGCATGTGGGGGAGGGGTCTGAGAGGGAACAATGCCACTTGCTCAGCACTTGCCCCTTTCTCAGGCACTTCTGCCACTTCCTGTATGGCACGATGCCCCTCTAGGTGTTGGCCTGGTTGTGGTTCCCAGAGTGGGTGGGTCTGCAGATGTTCTAGGACCATGGGGGCCTCTAAACAAGCAGACTCTGCTGAGAGACTGGCAGTTTCTTTTGCTGCCCCAACCCCCACTGGTTTGCACAGTCAGAAGCAATGAGGCCTTATTTTCCCCGGTGCTGGAACCATGAACTGCGCAGTCTGGTCTGAGCTGAGATTGCTCCCCAGGTGTCCCTCCCAACTTCTATAATGTGTGACTGCTCTTTCCGCCTACCGGCCATAGCCACTACCTTGCTACCACTGCCGCTGCTGCCACCACACCGTGTCCTCTCTGGCCCGCTCCACCCTTCCTACCTGTCTGGATGAGTATTACTTCTTTATATCTTTGTTTGTTGGACTTCCATGTAGTTCAGTTTTCTGGTAGTTCTGGTTGTTTCTAGTTTTGAGGTTGAGGTAATCCTTCTTACGGTTGCACAAAAAGGCAAAGCGTGTCTACCTATGCCTCCATCTTGGCCAAAAGTCAAAAAAATTGATGGTTTTATATTCAAAGAAATATAAAAGGAACAGTTAAGTGTTCTCATCTGTTATGTGTCTCGTTGGCCTTAGTACCTTCCCACCTCTGCACCCACCCTATTAGTTCCAATGCTGTGGCTGCTTTTCTTCTTCCCTTGGATCCTGTGTTCTCTGGTGAAGGGACTGGCACTACACCTCACTGAAGGATGCTCTCCCTATGTCACCGAAGACACGCATCTCTAGGTTGCCAATATCAACCTTATCTCCAGGTCAACACAATGAGCCTGAGCCACAACTGTGACCTTGAATATGGGTAAAGGTTACGTCAAAGAAACCAAATCTCAGAAAGGCATTCATTCACATGGATGACACATCTCCTGCTTGTCAACTGAGCATGCTTCCCTGTGGTCCATGACACGGGGCCTTTCATCTGAGCAAACCCTGTAGTTGCAAGTCCTCCGCAGGGATGTTTTTCCTGGTGGGCAATGTAGGCCTTTTTATTTTGACGACTACACATGTCCTGATAAATCGGGTTATGCACAAGAGTGATGCGGACAGGGAGAACCAAACTTCAAGACTTGTCCCACTAGGTTTTGTGGGTTTGGGACTCTCTATTATAGCTTACCAGAGGGCAACAAACCCAGCTCTGTTCCGGGGATTTAAGTCACACCTCATTAACTACCCTGGCAAAATCTGTTAGCCCTGAAAGGCTAACTTGATTAAGGAATTGATGGACAGTCCTCTCTCAGACTAATGAAGTTAATACAATGGAAATGACGATGTCTCCCTGGCAGGTTATTGTGAGAACGAAATAAGGCAGCGAGCATACTTCAGAGGTTTTGGAAGTCATACAGTGTTAAACATTTAGTACAGATCTCCTTACTCCTTTGCTGCAGCCTCCAGACCCCACCTCTGGTTTCTTTCTTTTTGCTTTCCTTGCTGCTCCTTAGAGGTCGTACCTAGTTATGTAGCTGAAGGAAATCCTCAGGCCAGTATCGCTTCATGCTTCAACTAGTAAACTGATTCAATAAACATCTTTGGAAACCTACCATGAGCAAACCATGGTTATACTAATACAAAATGCTAAAACACACAGCCTACGTTCTAAAGTGAGGCCACAAGGCATACACTTTGAAATATCTGGTTGAGCATGAGTTAGACAACTCTTAAAATCTTACACTGAGCACCTAGAAGAGTTGGGGACTGAAGATTAAAGGGATGTGGTGAAGGCCAGGGGGTGTGGGCAGGAGCTGGGTGGAAGGGGGCAAAGGGCGCAGGGAATGGGGCGCATCTGTAATAGTATTAACAATTAAAGGGTGACAGAGAAGGGGGTAAGAAGGGGAAGGGTCTAGTCAGAGAACGTGTATAAATGGCCCACAGACATGGACAACTGGGTGGAGACTGAATGTGGGGGAAGGGGTGGGCAGGGTGCGGGGAAGCAAGAGGGAAAAAAAGTGGGACAACTGTAATGAAAAAACAAACAAAAATTTTTTTAAAAAAAAGAGTTCAGAAAGGTAACGATTCAAAAACATTGAAGCAGAATTGCTGAGAAGATTTAAAGAGAGCTTTCGGGCACTTGCACTCCAAGAAGGCAGAGTGGAAGATGCTAGCTCCCATTCCAAAATTTCCTCTTGAAAATCTTCAAGGGTAAGAGATGGACAAATGAGCCATACGTACAAAAATGACTCCATTGCAATAGGAGTGTCTCCTATGGACCCACCGTGGGTCATGCTACAAAAGTCAGGATAGTTGCCTGAGGTCATTTCCAAGTAAGCTATCCAGAGTGGCACCCGTGAAAGGTAATAATGACCATAAGAAACAAACATATTTAACCTCCACAACCAAGTGTCTTTCGTGACTGACTGTGGCTTTGAGGAAATGAACTGTCGCATCAATTTGTAGTTATCACTGTCACAGGCCCTGCTGGGTGGCCCACAGAAGGTGGTGTCCTCGGATGATCTAACTCAGACATGAATGACATTATGGAAGCAGACTTCAGGTATACGTCGCACAGGCGTACATTCAGAACACATCATGTTTACTGATATTTATGCTTAAGCTCACTCTGATACTCAGCATGGTCTCAGGTGGGAAGGCAGTGCAGACATTGAAAAATAAAAAGACAGGAACAATCAACATTTCCGACCCAAGGTGATATTATGGTACAACATGTTTAAAAGCTTTCAGGATGTTGTAACCAGATGTATTAATTAGACCTTAGAAAACCATTGTGGAAAACAGCATACCCTCTAGTTTAAAGATGTAGAATCTGAAAATAAGCTTAAGAAACTCAAGACCAAACCCTCTGAGGAAAGGGAGGTTGGTGCAAAGAAACCCACCCACTGAATAAATTGCTGCCTCTACTTCCATTGGAATAAATCTCAAAGTTGTGCTTACTATACTGAAATTGTATGAAAACCTCTACCCACAACCTCAGCACCCACCTGTGAGCGGTCTTACTGTGTTCTCTGGACCCAAATATAAGCAGTTTTGCTCATATTCTAACTTCTTTTTCTAATTAGATTTTATTGATTTGACCTATTACAGTTGTCCTGATTTTCCCCCCTTGCCCCCCTCCACCCAGCACCCCCAGTCCCTCAGGCAATCCCCCAACCATTGTTCATGTCCATGGGTCATGTGTATAAGTTCTTCGGCTACTCCATTTCCTATACTGTACTGTACATCCCCGGGGCTATTCTGTAACTGCCTATTTGTACTTCCGAATCCCCTCAGCTCTTCACCCATTCCCCCCACACACTCCATCCTATCTGGCAACCATTAAAACATTCTCTGTTATCATTCTGTCTGTTCTTATTTGCTTAGCTTGTTTTTTTAGATTCAATTGTTGATAAGTATGTATTTTATTGTTCATAGTTTTTATCTTTTTTTCTTAAATAACTCTCTTTAACATTCCATATAATAATGGTTTGGTGATGATGAACTCCTTCGGTTTTTTTCTTGTCTGGGAAGCTTTTTACCTGCCCTTTGATTCTAAATGATAGCTTTGCTGGGTAGAGCAAGCTTGACTGTAGGTACCCACTTTTCATGAATATTTCTCGCCAATCCCTTCTTGCCTGCAAAGTTTCCTGTGAAAAATCAGCTGACAGTCTTATGGGGACTCCCCAGTAGGTAACTAACTTCTTTTCTCTTGCTGCTTTTAAGATTCTCTCAATATCTTTAACCTTTGGCATTGTAATTAGGATGTGTCTTGGAGTGGGCCTCTTTGCATCCATCATGTTTGGGACTCTGTTTCCTGGACTTGCATGCCTATTTCCTTCACCAAATTAGGGAAGTTTTCTTTCATTATCTTTTCAAGTAGATTTCCAATCTCTTGCTCTTCCTCTTTTCCTTCTGGTGCCCTTATGATGAGGATGTTGGATCTCTTGAAGTTGTCCCAGAGCTGCTTATACTACCCTTATTTTTGGGGGGGGGAGTTCTTTTACTTCTTGTTATTCTCATTGGTTGTTTTTTGCTTCCTGATGTTCCAAATCATTGATTTGATTCTCAGCTTCATTCACGTTACTGTTGTTTTCCTGCAAATTGTTCCTTATTTCAGTTAGTGTATCCTTTGTTTCTGACTGGATCTTTTTTATGCTGTTGAGGTCCTCACTAAGTTCCTTGAGCATCCTTATAACTAGTGTTTTGAATTCTGCCTCTGATACAGTGCTTATCTCCATTTTGTTTAGCTCTGTTTCTGGAGTTTTGGTCTGTTTTGGTTTTTAAACATGGGAGAAAAAATCTGACTGGCATATCCTGGGTCATATACCCCTAGGGATAAGCACTGCAGACAGAGGAGAGCTACCAAAAATGGCATATCTTGGACATACACCCAATCCTTGGTCAGGGAAGAGTCTCTTACCAGGGGGGCAAACCAAATACTGGGCAGATTAGCACTAGAGCCAGTTACAAATGCAAGCAAACTCAACACACCACTAGGAAACTAACTTGGATGTGTATCCCAAAGAAATGTTTGATAAAAGCAAAAAAAATATATATTAACACACGAAGCCTGGGGTTATCAATTTTTATAGATAAATGATTGTCTCTAATAAGCAGTGAAATGCAGAATTCACTTAGGTAAGCATTTCATCGGTTCTTTCATGTTCCGAAGAAAAGCAGCAACTTGATTAGAAGCAGAAAAGTGTGCTGACTTTTATGTTGGCCATTGTGGTAATTTTGTTGTATTATTTTCATGTGTAGTCACACCATCCCCAAATGAGAAAAAGGACAATCACACCCATCTATTTCAATTTGGAATATTTATTGTATTTCTTATTGCATTTCTTAATTTATCCATGGTACTCTTTAATCAAGAATATAAAGACATCTACTTAGGTTTTGCCATTCCAAGTTGGGAGCATTCTTAGAAATATGTTATCTTAAAGTAACAGTCTGGAATAATAAGCAAGTAAGTTTGCAAATATAGCAACCATCGATAACATAAATTTCCCCAATTATAACTCCAACATAGATAGACATTATTCTCTAGACCCTACAAATTCTAAAGAGTCCCTCTTACCAGTACTGAGAGAGTATGCTCTCAACCATGAGCAAGTGGAACAGACTGTATTATATATAGAGTGTTTCTCTCCCCACCCCCCAAAAAAGCCTCTCTCCTTCCTGTAATACCTTGCATGACACACAGTGACTGTGTTTGAAGAGAAAGTGAATTTCGATGACAACCATCACCAGAAAACATGCATACATTCCTGCACCTGGTGCTGGAGGGGTGCCACTGCACTCTGCTCTGCCTGCCACTGTTCAGAAAACAGGTCTGGCCTGTCTTCAGGGTGCCTGGGCTTTTTGCCCCGTTTCATACCCAGGATGCTTGCCTAACCCCTGGGCAACTGTTCGATACCGAGGATACCTCTGAGAAGTTCCTTACAAAACCTAATCCACAATGTTTCCTTTCTAACAAATGAAACTGCACTCGCCGCTCTTCAAATCCTTGATTTACTCAACCTTATTTGCCATATTTGGATAGAGTTGAATTAAAAGTCCTTTGTTCAAGGAAGTAGCCTGGTCAGAAGAAAGAACATTGTTCTGTAAAAAAAAGCATTCAATCTTTAGATACTTTTCTGACCAGAAATAAGAAGACTGAAAAGAATTTTTAAAAAGACAAAAAAAAAAACAAAAAACAAAAAAACGACATGTGTGCTCACTGTGACTCTGGATTCATGATAAATTATCCCACAGCCCTTCTTGGCTTAAGGCAGGTATTGTTCAAGCAGCCCACTGGTCCTCAGTAACATAGAGAAAGACCCTTAAGGGCCTTCTGGATATATACGAATACTGCACTGTTTCAAAGTGAGGACACCGACTAGACCAGCGAGGATTCGGCAAAGCCCGGGTGGCTGGCTGGCTGGTGAGCAAAGGCAACCTTTGGAAGGATGTCGGCACCCACAGACCCCACACGCTCCGTCCTTCCCGTGAACCCGTGAGCTTCCCCCACACAGCGATGCTCCTGCTTCCCTTCGGAGGCATCTGTTTAGTTACAGAAAGCGTGGGAGGAAGAGCAGAGTTCTAGGAAAACGACGACTCGCACAACCAGACGCGCCAAGAGAACAGTCAAGGTGGAGGGAGGAGAAACAGTGGCTGGGGCGGCAGTGCTCCTCATCAACAGCCCCACAGAGTTATTTCCGGGGCCGGCACACGGCCGCCTTGGGGAGCCTCTGGGGGACACACTTTTCTCCCTCTTTCTTCTCTTCACCATTTCTTTTGGAGGGCAAGTGCATCAATGGAACTCTTCCTACAGGCCCATCTTGATGCAAACTGCACGCAACTCGGTGTAGGCACGACAAAAATGGAGAAAAATTCAGCGAGAGCACCAACTGCAAAGACAGCCTTCTAAGCACTTATAAAACAAATAAGATAAACGTTTTCTATTCCTCATTAAAATGTCATAGCACGCGTGAGAGAACAGGCTACTTAAAGTGTAAAAAGCTAAAAAATTTCTAGTCAAAAACTGTTTGTTCAGTATACAAATTTGACTACTGATGACCTGTCCATGAAATCCTATGTGGTTAAAACGAAATACCCACAGCCCGAGACAGATGTTTACTCCACATTTCAGGCTGAGATCTGCTGCATTGGCATGAGTTTTGGTGAAACCTGGTAAAAGAGAAAAAAATAACCAAATTATGAAAAATTTCATGGTATAAATCTTTCTACTTCCAAACACGAATGACACGAGCAACAAACAGCCTCTCCGTGAACATCACCCGGCATTTCCTCATTTTCTTCCACCCAGGACTGAGATGGAGAACTCCTTCACTCCCATTTCATGTATTTAGTAGTTCTTAACGTTCTTCCACAATAGCTCCTAAGTTAAGGATCATTAAGGTTGAGACAAGGAGGGGGAGGAGAGGGAGCAGAGGGAGACAAAGGATCCAGATAGCCCAGTTCTCTGCTGAGGGCATCCCTGAACTCTGAGGTTTAATGCCCCTGAAACCTCACTCCAAGAGAGGCATTAAGGCACATATCTCAAAATCCTCAAAACAGATCCAGTAAATTCACAGTTTTGTTGAGACACTGAATATAGTTTTTGGGTTAACTGGGGACATACAAGGTGGGGCCCAAATAGGTTTACAGTTGTTTGTATGGAAAATAACTTATAAATAATAATACAAGAATTGTGCTTTGTGTACTCACAACTGTAAGCCTATGTTTGTCCCACCCTGTATCATGAAGAGAGATATATGTTCAATGACAAAGTTTTATCAGAAATTTCATAATCAGAATGGAAATGATATAAAGGTAGGAAAAAGATTCCAAATTATTACCAAAAGGAGGTAACAGCATTAACTATATAAAATGTCGACTCTGTTTATGCTCAATGTACGGCACAGCAAACGCATTCCTAGGAGTCCTGAAGAAGAGAAATACACGCACGGGTCTACAATTCATGGTGGAGGAAGAACCCTAAAGGTAAGTGGTCTGTCTTCCTTTTCAAAGTGTAATACCAGATGCAGATTTCTTCATTCAATCTGGTAAATAGCCCCCCAGTCCTGGTAGGGAACGGTCCCCATGAAATGCACAGTAAAAAATATTTAAATTTAGATGATCTTTTGAGCCCTTGAAGGATGCAGCAACTGAAGTGGGCTTCACTAGTGTGGACCCTGAGAAAGAAGACGCCTGCGAAGAAGGGCTCCTGGTCGCCAACTGGGCTCAAGATAAAAACAAAAACAAAAACAAAAACAACAACAACCCCCCTCCCCCCCAGAGCCTAGCAGCCATTCCCTACCAGAGCCTCTCACACCAACTGAACTTCCTGTCTCTTTGCTGGCCCGCCTGCCTGCACTGGGTCCCTGCCCTCTGAGCCGGCCCTTCTAAAGGGGTTCTTGGAGCCCCATTTCAACCAACAGGACTCAGGCCTTCTCCATCCAATCAGAGCTGTGCAGCCTCAGCCAACCAGAGTGGCTCTATTCTGCCCAATCAGGACAATGTCGTTTGGACCAATCACACTGCAAGGATTTCGAGTCCTCGTTTGCATGAAGACAGGCCAATCAGGGAGCAGGGACACGGGCTTCTGTCCATATAAGCCCACTCCGCCCTGGGAGTGCACCTTCCCTTTCCACCGAGGACTGGGTTTCCCTGGCTGCACCGAAGCACTGGAGCTGTCTTGCCAGAGCAGAGCGGCATGGGCCGGAGCCGGCCAGGGCGGATGGCACAGAATGGAGCAGACCAAAGCACGGCACAGCACGGCGGGCCGGCACAACACAGAGCCGACCGTCGGGGAGAAGAGCAGAGCAGGAATGCCGAGCCGAAGGGGGCCTGGCCCCAGGGCGGCCTCAACGCCCTGCTGTATCACAACTGACTGATTTTGCACCGACTAAAGTGTCCTTCTGCGCCATACCCTACTTTGGGGATTCCTGTTGGCGTTGAATTGGGGCCGAGGACCATTGGTTGACACTAGCATTTTGCCTTCAAGAACAAACAGTTAATAGTTTGTTAAATTAATGAACGAACGAATAAACGAATGATGAAGTGGATTAGACAAGCTTCAAAGAAATTTCTTTTTTAAACAGAGCATCTGTGGAAATAATTTAATGAAATGAAACTTGTTTTGAAAATCGATAATTTCTAATAGAGTATTTATAGAATTTCCTTTAAAAGGAAACGATAGCTGCCGTGGCTGGTGTGGCTCGGTGGACTGAGCGCCAGCCTGCGAACTAAAAGGTTGCTGGTTCGATTCCCAGTCAGGGCACATGCCTGGATTGGAGGCCAGGTCCCCAGTTGGGGGTGTGTGAGAAGCAACCAATCTCAATGTACCTCTCGCACACTGAACATTTCTCTCCTTCTCTTTCTCCCTCCCTCCCCTCTCTCTAAAAGTAAAATAAAATCTTAAAAAAAACACATGTAAAAGGAAATGACACCTTAATTTCCTAAAATAAACATCACATCCTTTCTTTCTCTTGTCAGGTTGGCCCTATTTTGAGCTCTTAGTATCATTTATATCCTTAACGTGGAAACTGAATTCTATCAGGAGAGGAAGCTTGACATAAGACTGACTTGGCCTCTGCGTTTTTTAATGAAAAACATCTACTAAACGACCATTTTTCATTCTGTTTTCTTGCAGGCTAGTCAACACTGAGAACGCATGCGAGCTGAAGCCAACTGCCCTGCTGAGGTGATCTACCAGCTAAGCCTAAGACCCCATGATTTAAGTACAGAAGATAAGCCTATCCTTTGTCTTCCCAGTCATCCACTGAAATCCCAGGGGCATGCTGTTTAATTCTGGTATAATGCCAGCTCCTAAGTAGACGCTGAGAGTCTAAATTTATGCAACTTGGCAAAGAATGTCTGCAGCTGGCTTCCTTCAGATTCCATTGCAAACCTAAAAATAAGTAGTATTCTTACTTCATGTTTTGCCACTGGTGGTTTTAGGCGTGCTTCTGCCTGGAGAACAAGACCGAGAGCCTTGGGAGTTAGCACTGTGCCAATTTGTTCTGTTTGATTCACCTTTCATGGCCCTCTGGGGGGAGCATGGCCTGTTTTGCTCTCAGCCATGTGGAAAGAAGCTCAGAAGTAAAGGCTCACCTCTGGGTGGAAAGCCTATGGTTTTCCAAGGTTTCCCAGAACCAGGAGCTAGAGTCTCGTCCACCTCCTGGGTTCACTTCTGAAAAGCCCACTGTGACTGTCCACCTAAGTCACGCTCTCCATCCCCGCCTTGACCAGAACAGTGATATTTTTATCTCTTCCTGCCCAGCTCCTCCTTTATCTCTCTTGATAGATTCGGACCTCAGCCTCCAAGAAACACAGAGGAAAGTCCCTCTCTTTGTACCAACTGCATTGTGAAGGACAGTGATCACATGCAATAAGCTCTCTGTCTATTATAAGTTGGCCTCTCTTGCTGTGAACTACTCTTGACCAGAATAGTATTTGGGAGTGTGGTGAAGGTTCCGGAAATACAACCAATATTTGCATTTCTCTGACAAAATTTCCACAGCCTCCTTTAGAGTTCCCGACATAGTCAATATGTGACCGTTGAGACTTTCCTACCAACTGAAAAGAAAACTCCTCCTTTCAAATAGCATGATATCATGAATATAACTCATCAAACATTTATTTGTCGGTAACAAATTTTTTCAAGAAACTGTTCCAGGTGACAAGGACACGATTTCCTTCCACATCTTCTGTCGCTGCTTAACTGCACGGTGGCATGCAGCCTACATGCCCACAGGCTTCATTATAATGATTATTTTTCAATACCCAGAAACTACAACTTTGTCATGTCCTATTATCTGATGCTGTCATATTTTCCTTTTTCTTTGAAATTCTCACGATTTTCTCAAGCAGCTTACAGCCATACTCTACATATTTAGCCATCCACTTGCCCATATTCATAAGTATAAAGGACTTTTATCAACGCATTTTGACCATTACTTTGACCTAGGTTTCTACCCTTTTTTCATTATTACACAACAACCTAGGTATTTCCTTCTAGAATATTCGCTCTCAGTTACTCGGTGAAGGCTAAGTAGGCTTTTTCTCAAGCAGACGTCTGTCTTGAGCAACTTGAATATAGTCACATATGGAGTAAAATGCTACCTATGCCATCAGAATCGCACGGAGTAGCTTGTGAATTGTAACACCGAATACCTTCTGAAATATCAGATAAAGAAAGGGTGTACTCAATGTACTTGTGTTACTAAATGTATCTCACTGATGACCCAGCTAATGAGCAGCACGTTTTATTAATCCGAGCACTCCGGGCCCTGGCCTCGCAGAGACAAAACCCACTCTACGTGATTTCGTCCGTCAGGGGCTAAACAGATACCACTGACCGTCAGACCCCCCAAAGCTAGTTCTTTTGTTACGGTGGACCGGCCGCAGCTACGCCTTTTCATTTTCAGGACACCACTCACATACGGATGAACACTTCACCTCAAAGGCCCAATTGGGAGGAAACAAGATTACACGTTGATGTCGGAAGAGGAGGGGCGACACTGTAATCAAAGGAGAACCCTCGAGATATTTTTCAACGTGTCCAAACATGGAAAGTGCCATTTAAAAAACCACAACAAAGCAAAACATTAAAAATCTACTTTTTTCACGCCTGATTTACCGACCTGACTGAAAAAAGAAAGATAACCATGAGAGTCTTCCTTTGCGGACTCTTTTTAGCAGCAGAAAATGGAACATTCTGTGGATCTCAAATTGCTACCTGTTGAAGAGGTTAACTCATCCACATAGGGGAAAGCAATGAGGAAACGTTGATTAAGTAAGAACTGTTTTATCACTAGAGTAAGGAATTCTAAATAAAGTATGGACAAATCCCGTTTTACGCTCTGAAGTCATGGAAAAGGTAATTAAAGATGTGCGCTTTGGGTAAGGTATTGCTGGCAGACTTCTTTTCTCCAAAGAGGAATTCAGGAAAGGTTAATAGACAAAGACCTCACAGTACCAGAAGCAGCTGTATGTGGATAATTAATTAGGCAGCGAAATTGTTTTTACAGAAATCTGTTATGCACTGACAGCTACGAGCCAAACATGTAGTGCCTAAGGAAGAAAAGTATCAAATACAGGCATGATTTTTCAAATAAGTTTCATTAAGTTACTTTCTCCAGGATGTGCAGCTGCGATGCTTTCCTTTATTATAAACATATTTCATTTGAACGAGATCTGTTCTTAAAAAGGTACGAGAGAAGCAAATTGTTCTCCATTTTTTCCAGAGACATTTCACCTTTATTTCTGATTAACTTCTAATGGACTGAGCCATCCTCTCAACCCCCACTAGGTAAGTGATTGATGGTTTACAGATAGGCATGTATATTAAAGGGCAATTGTATATTACAGCATTACAGTATTCCCTCACTTATCGCGGGTATTACATTCTAGACGCCCCATCCCCACGAAGTAGGAACCTTACATTTATTCTACACTCTTAAACCTACATAACTTTAACAACATATGTATACAGTACCGCAAAATCCCGCGATATAGCGAAAAATCCGCGATAAATAATTAAATATAATATTTTTTAAAATCCCACGATACAGTGAGGCCACGATAAGTGAACCACAATATAGCGAGGGACAACTGTATTCTCTTTGTTTTAAAAAGGGACTTGGAGATTTCTTAAATGCACACCCCCGTGATGGAGTTACCTACTTCTGTAAGTCAGAGTTTGCATGCACTGAGCTTCTCTTCAAACATAGACTGTCCCTGTTCTGTCACTGTGATCTGGTGGCGTTGGAAGTCCAACAGTCTAGTAACCTCAACAGATGGGACAACTAGGCAGAGAAGCTAATCAAAAAGAAATTCACAAGCCACAGATGGGTTTAAAAATAAGGAGATCAAGTGTCTGTACACAGCTCACATTTTTCAGTTAAATGCGTTTAGTGATGGCTGATATGTAACACAAGAACAGAGAATTGCAAGGGACTTGACAGAGAGGAGCTTTGAGTTCAAGCTCACTGGACTCTCAGTTTCCAGCAGCTCCTGTGGTTCCTCCCCTTCCTGCTCCTGGCCCCTGAGCCAAACCCCAGCCCGTGAGTCAGAACTGAGTCCTGCTCCCCAGCCTGCTCTCATCTGGAGGCCCCTCCGCTCCACTGCTGTTCTCTGCAGAGGTCAGCTCCGAAAATGATCCCAAATGAATGGTTCATGTCCTGCGAACACCCACGCACCAAGCCAGTGTTCCAGGACACGCGGCTGGGTCTGTGCACAGCAGCACTTACCGCGAAGTCACAGCCGGTGCTCTTTTTTATGTCATCCACTGTCAGGCCTTCCCAGAGTTCGATCAGAGTCAGGCCTTTCTTGTTGTCCACGTCGAACACAGCCTGTCGGAGTCGAGAACATGACAAGGACAATTACTATTACAGTAATTATTTCATAGCACGAAACAAAAACACACTCTGAAGTTCTTAATGGAGAGACCAGACCCAGGACAAAAGACTCTGAGCATCAGCCATGAAAAAATGTCACAGTAACTATCGCATGTGGATGAGAGAAAGAACACGCCAGCTCCTTCACTGGCGATCGGCTGAGGACCACTGTTGGTGCCAGAAGACAGCAGAGTGGTGGCTGTGGATGGCACTCACTACCATTAAAACCAGCTTTAAAGAAATATTTTATATTTTTAGAAAGAGGGGAAGGGAGGGAAATAGCGATGTGTGAGAAAAACATCGATCCGTTGCCTCTCGTACACACGCCCCAACCAGGGACCGAACCCGCAACCCAGGCATGTGCCCCAACCAGGAATCGAACCGACGCCCTTTCGGTTTGCGGGATGATGCTCCAACCAACTGAGCCACATGGGTGAAGGCTAACCAGTTTTTTTCAAACTCACTTTACTCTGATTAGGTCGAGTTGTTCTGGTCAAAGTTTCAATTCGATGATGAAAAATGATTTGGAGAAAGGAAGGAAGGAAGGAAAGTGAGGAAGGAGGAGATATTTGGAGGGTGAAAGCCCAGGGATGGGGGGAGGGGTGGGAAGCTGGTCCATGCTGCTGGGTTAAGAGTTCCAGGAAACAAAAGCAGGTGCCGGGACGGGATGTGGCTACAAGTAATTAAAGAGCTGCCCTGGCCCTGAGAGACCCCTCCCCCAAGTGAATATTCAAACTTTCCCTGTAAGTCCTGTGAAAACACACAGGCCCGAGAGGTTAGCACAGCAAGAGCATCTGCCTCCAGAATGCCGCTCAGTGAAGATGCTTCTGGTCATGGCGAGAGAAGGCAAACCTCCCCCTAAACAGCCCATCACAACACGCTGGTTGGTAACACAAGGTGGTGGCAGAGCCAGTCAGTCCAACTTGACTTCTGCAGGGAGACTCAACCAACCTGTTGCATCTGATTTGGAACACACGCAGTCACACTTGGTTCTATGGCTACTGGAGTCGAAGAGACCTACGAGGTCACTTAACGTAACTTCCCACCTAAGTCTTCAAAGCTTTCTTCTGAAATGGTCACCGGGGCTCTGCGTAGAAACTTCCAGGGGCAGGAGGCTCACCTGTCCCAAGGCAGACTGTCTACTGATGGGAAGCTTCCCTGGGACCCCCGGTGTGCTGTTCCCCCCCCCCCCAAATGCATTTCCTCCCAGCTTTCAGAGTTAGCTTCTACCTCCTCAGACATAAGTATTCTGCTGCCCAGATTGTTCCTCTCCTGTAGACTGACCTTACATTCAACTACAATATTATTTGGGGCTTAGAATCTTTATTTTCAGCTAGCTTGGAAGTCAAACTCTGAACTGTCATTTTTTTATTATTAATTGTTTATTTATTTATTTTTAGAGAGAGGGGAAAGGAGAAAGAGAGGGAGAGAAACATCACTGTGTGGTTGCTTCTCACTCGTGCCCCCAACTGGGGACCTGACATGCAACCTAAGTCATGTGCCCTGACTGGGAATCGAACCAGAGACACTTGGCTCGCAGGCCGACGCTCAATCCACTGAGCCACAACAGCCAGGGCTTGAACTGTCATTTTTAAACAAGCTCCTGGTTAGGAGGCTAAGGGGAACACGCGGTGTACAGAGGGAAGAACCCTGGCTTAGAGCTTTGTAATCTTTGGTGAAGCTATTTTTGCATCTGAAGAATGATATAAAAAGAAAAAAAAAGAGAGTGAGAGAAACTCTGCTTCCCAAGGTCATTATCCAGGATGAATAAAATGACAATCAAATTCTGTGCACCTGGAGTCTGCCTGGGACAGGGCAGGGGCACCGTACAGGAATGTTCTTTCTCCTTAATAACTTAACTTATTGTCACCTGTGTGTGAGCCCCAATCAAAGCCCCCAAATGCTTATCTGTTTCCAGTTAATGGATATTTCTCCCCAGTGACAGAGTTACTTTCTCTGTTAGATGAAGTCAGAGATAACCTAGCTGATTTTGCTGGAAAAGGTGATTTAAATTAGGAGGAAATATTTTGGCAAACTTGCTCTTTGTTTACACATTTTTATGTTTCTAAGAAAACCTCTTTATCAGCAGAAATATTTATTTTGAGAAGGGAAAACATGGTCATTTAGGAACGTCTGCATGCTACATTAGGTTATCTAATTCCAAAGTGACGATTTAAAAAAATTATTAATGGGTACTTTTCCTTTGCAGAGAAAGTGTTGGGAGCACTGTTCATACTGATAATGCTTTTCTCTGCATCATGAACAACTGTAAATTTATCAAAACGGAACAAATCAGAGAAATAAAGCCTCCGGATCGTGTTATTTCAAACAGAGAGGGAAGAATTTGGGGAGATGACTGTGGTATCACGAATATACAACGTCAGTGACGAGGAAGATAAACTTTATGGTAAACTGACTTATTGTTGTTTTTAAAAAAATTATTAAAACCTTTATCAAATGCTACTTAGTTCTCAAGGTCATGTACTGGAAAGCGAAGTATCTGTTATTAAAAGAAGGAAAATTTACTTTTGAAATATTTAGAAAGATTCTTTTCTGGCGGTATAAAGTGGGAACAAAAACTTGGTTAAAACGGAATCTAAAATCTAAACGCTATACAGTAAATTGTTCAACTGCCAAGAATAACATCGCAACTGCTTTATTTATTTTGCATGTGAATAAATTATTTTATTGCCACCACAAAAAGGGACATTATGGATAAATTGGTTAACCACGGCCTGGGTCAGGGGGAAGAAGGCGCTTTCATCCCTCATTTCTAGCAACAGCAAACTTGGAAATCGCAGTCATAGCATTGCAAAGCCTCTTTCAAATGGCAAACTAATGGCATGCTCCTTAAGAGCCAACCATGGGGTTCTAGTCCCCTGTCAGCCGTGGCAGGATTGTACCCATTCGTTGTCCTGGCGGCAGTGCGTGGCCACTTACTCCTTCAGCAAACACTCACCGAGCACCTGCTGTGCCGAGCACGGGGTTACGTGCCCCCTGCTCTCTCTGAGGTGCCCGCAGTCCCACATCGCTGCCGTCCCTTCCCTCATTCTTGCTATACGATGTCATCTACAGTTCAGGCTCCAATTATCCCCACCTGCTAATGACGTCCCCAAGTTTATTCCGATAGCGACTTCTCTTCTGAGCTCTAGATGCACAGCTACAACTGTCGGTCAGAAATATCAGCCTGGATGTCGAGGGTGATAAGTTATGCAGAGACACCCGCTGGAGAATGTCCACACTGAGGCACCTTGTCCTGCTCCTCGTGGTCCCGCCCTTCGCGTCCTGCAGTCCCGCCTTCCGCACAGATATGGCAGGCCACCGCCCCTCTGGCCAGAAAATGCGGAGGTCACCTCTGCTTTCGCATCCGCGTGCGACTCCTCGAGTTAGGTGGAATTCACCTTAAAGCTCTTCCAGAGCTGTTTCTGTCCTGTGGCTTACTTAGGACCTCGGTATTTCTGGCCCACACCCCACAGAAGGGGACTTGTCAGTGGCCTCTGTCTCGTCTCTCCTCTTGCTCTACAGGAAAGCCCCAGAGCTCGTTCTGAAACGCAGACCCAATCAGCTGTGTCCCCAGCTACTAAGAAGCACTGAGAGGCTCCCAGACACAGCCCCGATGTCCTAGCCAGGCATCCACGTTCCGTCCTAACTGGGCATCTTCGGAAGCCTCTGGGCGTCAGCCTCCCGACTCCGGCCACGCCTTTCCTCGCGTGGGCTGTGGTTTGTGGCCCCGCCTCCATGATGCCCCTTTGCCTGGGAGAGCCTCTTTGGTCTCATTCTCACTTAGGAAACCCCTGCTTATCTTTCGAGACTCATCGCTCCACCGACCAGTTTCCACACCAGGAAAAGCACTGTCCCCTCACTCAGGAGGCACTGGCTGCGTCCGGGCAAGCCCCGCACGGAGTGTGGAATAAACACAGATGAGTCCGAGGGCGCAGCCCACAGGTCATTTCCCTACAGGGGTCGGTGCGAAGCTACAGAGAGTCCTGGGAGTCAGCGAAGCCCCCAGACGGCTGGGGGAGAGGGAGGGCAGGGAAGACGTGCCAGAGAAAGACATTTACAGCTGAGACATCAAGATGCGCCACAATCAGCCGGGCGCGGGCAAGTTCTGAGGCTTCCCCTACGTTCGTGTTCCCCACTCAGCATGAGCTCGCATCTCTCCTGTGGCCGCTACCCAGCCTGCCACTCTAACTGCTGCCGCCGGGGTCTGAGGTCTGCCCCTCCTGTGTGTGCTACTTGGGGCAGGGCCGTCCTCTGCCTTTCTGCGGCCAGTGTTGGGAACAGTTCCAGATCTGAGAAGGTCCTCACAAAATGCTTAGCAAGGAAGGAACAAATAAAATGACAATGTGGACGGAGAAAGAGGCTATAAAAGTTCTTCAAAGGGCATGAAAGTTAAATGACAATATAAGTTATGTCATAAGAAAAGGTAGGTATTATAAGTGCCCAGCAGTAGCTGAGTGGATCACAAACTGTGGCACATTTACACAATGGAATACTACGCAGCAGAAAGAGAGAAGCAACTCCTGCCATTTGTGACAGCATGGATGGAACTAGAGAGAATTATACTTAGTGAAATATCCAGGCAAAGAAAGACAAATACCACACAGTCTCACCTATAAGTGGAACCTAATGAACAAAACAAACAAACGAGCAAAACAGAACCAGAGGCATGGAAACAAGGAACAGACTGACGGCGACCAGAGGGGAGGGGGAGGGGGGAGAGGGGGGAAAGAAGGGGAAGGGCCTAGTCAAGGAACCAATGTAAATGACCCATGGACGTGGACAACAGGTGGGGAATTGACTGTGGGAGAGGGGGGTGGGCGGGGCAGGGGAGAGCAACGGGGAAACACTGTGACAGCTGTAATAGAACAACAATTAAAAAAACGGGCAATGAGTGAAAAAAAAAAAAATGCAGGTATTCGATAAGTGCCAGAATGACTGGCAGATCACTCTGGGGACGACATGATGAATGCTAAGATGGTCAGAAGCCTCTTCATGGTTAAGATGGAAATTGCTTTAGGCTTGAAGGGTGGGTAGGATTTGGGGAGGCAGAGTCCAGTGGGAGGGACTGCAGGTAGAAGCACTGAGCTAAGGACAGGGCAGGGCACGCGTGGGTGAGGAGTGGAGAGGGGCCATATTGGGAGCAGAGAAAGATGGGGGACACTGGGGCTAGAATTACCCACAAATCTCTACCAGATTACATTATTAAAGAAAACAGGATCACGGGCAGCTTTGTCTTTATTTTCCAAGGACCGCTGAGCCCTGAACAACTCAGGAGTTTGAGGCACTGACCTTCGCACAGACAAAAATCTGCATGTAATTTTTGACTCCCCAAAACTTAACTAAGAGCCTATTGTTGACGGGAAGCTTACTGATATCATAAACAGTTCATTAACATATAGTGTGTATGCTGTACGTATCATATACCGTATTCTTACAATAAAGTAAGCTAGAGAAAAATGTTAGGAAAATCACAAGGAAGAGAAAATACATTTACAGTATTTATTGAAAAAAAATCTGCGTATAAGTGGACCCTCACAGTTCAAACCCACGCTGTGCGAGGGTCAGCTGTAATGGATTCCTTTGAACAAAGCCCGCCCACAATTTTGGAGGGGTTCCGGAAACAGTAAGATGCAGGGAATCAGCTCTGAGATCATACATTCTGCCCTTTGTCTCTTTGCTCTCGTTGCCGAATCATCTTTGTGGAATTGCACATAAAAAGTCTTCAGAAAAGGCACCATTTAGAACAGAACAGCCCTTAAAATGTGGCTTCCGCAGAATACGATGAACTCTCTAGGCTACTTCAAAGGACTGCTTTTGGGCGCTGGTTACCACTTCCCTGGGGAGGTGGGGGGAGCAACAGACTAATGCAAAGACACCCCCGCTAGGCTCTCAGCAAAGGAACAGCATCAGGAACAGAAAAACCAACCAACGAACAAAGCCTGATACAGAGAATTCCGTTTGGTGGTGTCACCAAGATGCCGAATCAAGGAGACGCACACCCTCCTCGCTCCCTTATGAGAACTATGTCTCTCCTACACCCTCGCTTCCACTCTGGGTCAGAAAGAGGGTGGCAGACAGCTGCCCTGAGGGTTCTCTCTGATCAGAGCAGCTTCCAGTCCCACCACGGGCCAAGATTTTCCATCTAAGGAGAAATAAATGTGCAAAGGCACTGAAGTCCACTCTACAAAAGAGGGCTAGAGACAGGCACGCAGCACAGACGGGAGTCCCCGGTTCGCTGTGGGCTCTGGACTGCAATTGGTACCCAGATGAGTCAAACCTAACTTTTTCTGCATGTCCTAAAATAAAATGCAACAATTTGTACATGTGATTTGGAAGAGCAAAGAAGAAAGGTAGAAATAATAAATGTATGCTTAACTTTGTATATACCATCTGTTGTAAGAGTCCAAGCAAAATAATCAATAAAACTTTTCTTTGACTGTATCACACTGTCCAAACGGCCAAGGACCCTCGTTCACTTCTGTGGGCCTGTGAATGTTTCCAGAGAGTTGCCCATGAAGAATTCTACATTTTGAAACATTAATGGATGAATTTTTCCTAGTCAGTCTACCCACAGATTATACTATTATTCTAATCCTATGACTACCAATGTATACACTTTCAGAAGGTAACCAAAAAATGTTCTAAAAATGCTTATAAACAAAAAAGGTGGTGGCAGACGTAAGAGGAAATAAAAAGAGAAAGACGTGTTACCTTTTCAGTAATGATGCGGTTGACACATTGTTTTCCAGTTAATGGCAATGTACATTTCTCCATGATTTTATGGGCATTTCCCTGTTTTAAAAAAGAAACATCAAAAAGGGAGGTTAGGGACCGGTTTTTATTTAGAACGCTGTAACTGGAGGACGAACAGGAACTCCCAGGGAAACTATCTCCTGAGCAAGGGCTGGTTCCGAATCTGTGCGCACTCATGCTCTGACTGTCTCTAGAGGCAGCTTCTATCTCTAAAATAATTTAGGGAGAACGGATAGCCAAAGGCGTAACCGATGTACTTGGGGAACACCCTGCCATAAACGTGACCTCTCAAGCCTCTGTCCTTATGTCATGGAATGAGAAATTTCACTTTTGGTATCCTGTTTATTTTTCTCTTCTGCGGAATGCGCTCCTGGACAGACATAAGCTATTATTTACCAAGGGTAGGTAGGAAGCATACACAAAATACAAATGCCTAATAACCCTTTAAAAAACGTATTTGTTAAAAATGTAATACACCTACAGAACACAGCAGTCCTTACCTCCCTTCAGTATCCTTAGACCTGTTCTCAATAGGAATCCATTTAAAATATTTTTTAGCATTTTTCTTCTATTTAGTGGTATATTTTCTTCTTCCTCTGTACTTTAAAATATCATGTTGACCATCCATGCAGATTTTTCTTGGTTAAGCAATTTTAGGTGTTATCTACTCACGTCTTTCTTACTGGGGCACAGGAAGACTGAACTCTCCCACAAACCCCTCTTGCACCTCAGTTCCCCAGCAGAGCTGTCACAACGTGGAAGAGACCTTCCACTCAGAATTTCTAACACACTGACGAGATGACCATGTCCCCCGTTCGTTCACTGCTGGGCCAGGCCGTGCAGTAAACCATGATTACAGTCACTTTCATACACAGCTATTTGCTTTGCAAGCCTCCTCTAGTTCACTGGCCTAAGTCCACATGTTTTCCAGATTTCCTTCAGCCACACACAGTACCCTTTCTTTAAACACAAAATAAACGAGGGAGTCGGTGTGGAAAGCAGACTTTCACCCATTAACCCCACGCCCCCAGTTCCCATCCCCCAGGTGGCCCCTGTGGCACAGTGGGGACATTAGCGCTGAGGACTTGATCCTCAGATCATTTTCTCCTGATGATGATACGAAGCTCCTTCCTAAGTACCAGGCACCAGGAGTCCAAATTAATATTTCCCTTGAGGCTGACAGCTAATCCACCACATTCTAGACCTTCCCCTAAAAACGGCAGAATGCTTCGGTTGCTTCCCTTTTGGGTCTAAAGGCATCACCCATGATGCCACCAGCATCTCGAGCCATCTCCACGGTCACCTGCTACCTGGTTTCTATCGCTCTTAAAACTGCTCAGACTGAGTATATGTCGTCCAGAAGCAAGGAGCTTCAGATAACTGGGCTTAACCCAGAGGATTTTACTCCTGTGATAACCTGCCAACTCACCAGCACACCAGTAACTAAAAGGTTGCCGTGTACTAAACCCAGCGCATGGTGCAAAAGGAATTCAGTATTTTTTGTACGAATGAATGAGATGGAAAAGGGAAGTGTTGGGACTCTCGGGTGGATTAAAAAAAAAAAAAGACAAACTCTATTATTTTAATTTAGTCAAAACTAGTGCTAAATACATAGTAAGTGGTTAGACATTATACGTTTAAATAATAACTTATCTGCTTCTGGATCTTAGAGTATAAGGAAATTTATAGCTACAGAAATAAAACCTCATCTTCACTTCATTTGTAATTATCTATTTTCCTTCCCAGATTTCAAAGGAAGGGTGCACGTGTCATAGAAGCTTAGTTAAAGAGCTGAAATTAATGACGACTATTCAAATTTCTAGAGTTGCCGGGTCTCCTTACAGTTAAAGTAAGTGAAATAAGGCGTGGCCCCACGACTTCCCGGTCTGTCTGCAAACAAAGCAAACCACCTGTGGGCCTCTGAAGGGCATTCCCTGCAGGGAGCGCTCACTTTTGTTCTCGTTACTTCAGCAAGATCTACATCTAGTGTGAAAGCAGCTGCTTGGAGGTTAAACAACCAGCTTTGCTTTGGGGGGAACAGCGAATTTCGAGTGACAGCGTTAATGGTGCCCCTCCCATAGAGACCATTTTCCAGGTAAACAGGGTAGCCTCGCAGTTCTGAGTGCAGGCCGGAGCCAAAGGACCCACCCGCAAAGCCGGGCTGTGCTCCACGCTAGCCGCGGCAGGCTCCTGAGCTGCCCCATCGGCTGACCACACAGGGGTCTTGGGAGGTCCCACGACACAGGTGCAGGGGTCCCGCACTTGGCAAGCGCTCAGGAAATGGTAGCCAGGACTGTTTCTACAGCTTACGTGGAACGTGCCTGCAATCTACCAGCTCGGAAGTTCCTGTATAAAGTTGCCCCGAACACAATTCCCAAGACCCACGAAATTAATGAAACCACAGCACACAGCCGGGGCAGCCCACGGGGCAGGCCCACAAGACCAGCACCAAGGGACATCCTGCAGTGAGAACAACGTAGCAGATGATTCCACTCACGTTGGCCTCCAAGACATACACGGACCCAGGGAAAAGCGAAAATGAAATGCAGAAAGATGACAGAATGTCAACTTCATATTTGACAATAGGTCAGCCGTGAAGCCAGAGTAGGACTCACTCCCACTCTGGCACTTGGTTCCAGCCACCCAGGCTGAGCTCCACGTTGTGGCGGGGCGGCTGCATAGATTAATGATTCCCAAAGGAGGGATCATTGCTGAGGTTTTCAGCATTTAAAAATAAATCCTAAAAAAGAGACACAGAGAACACCATATATTAGAAGTCTAAAGGCCCACTGAGCCCCTTAAATTCTCTGCGCTATGGTCTTTTCTTGGATGGCCTTGTCTTCCTGACTCGTGGCAGGAATGGGATGAACCGCTGGGGCAGGGCAGTCAGCTAGAAGGGGTGGAGGCCACATGCAAATATCTAGGGTTGGTGGGTTCTCCCTCATCCTCATCACTGCCCTTCTTTCCCCACAAAGACATGTCTGAAGAGGCAGAGGCATGGTTGGTAAGCGTAGCGTTAAAACGTCCGAGGGCTCCTGATTTCAGTATGTACCGATTTGCTAACCTCATCTCAGCCTTGGTGAAGAGCTAACCCTCTCCCTTCCATCTGCCCCTCCCGCTTTTCCCTCTGTCTCCCCCTTCACCGCTGCCAGGTCTCATGCCAGACCTCAGAACTCACCCTCTTGATTTTAAAGGACTCGGGGCCTTAGTATCAATATTAATTATAAATAGTTTCTATCATTTGCTTCATGGTGATTTCAATTTAATTCTTTAGATATCTGTATGGACCTGGGGCCTAAATTCTTCAGTAAAAAACAACTCTGGTAAAATGATAATAAATCCCCTTGTTGTCGTTACAAGAAGCGTCATGCTATCACAATAAACTTAATATAAACTTAATCCCAAATAGCAAGGTCTCTATCACAACAGGATGGGGTCTGCCCTCCACAACATTTCACTCCCTTTCAGGCAACACAGCATGGCCTTCGGATGCTGATTTACATAAAACCTCATGCTATGTCCCTCTTTTCTGTCAAGTGCTTCTTAAACGTGACTGCGATATATTTCTTCTTCGAGACACCTTCTTTGGGACTGCCCTAAGGATGAACGAAAGAGAAGGCAGGTGCTCGAAGTTGGTTGCTGTTCCAGAGACCACGTCTTCTAGCCTTTGGTCATGTCCCCGGAAACACATATCACCACACACATTCACGGCAACACGCGGCCTGTTCGTCAGGACTTGGCACAGGTGTCCTCTGCCCTGGAGAAACCGTCTCCAGCACCCCCTCTCCCGCGCCCCCGCTCCCACGTCCCAGGGACACCCCAGTGCTTCCTGCACCCCCATCACTGTGAGGCCCTGAGCGCACTGAATGGCGAGCGCATTCATAGCCGCATCTACAGCAATGCGCAGAACGCTCTGCGAACAAAACACACCGCGGTGATCCGCACTGCGGTCTGAACGTTAGGATTTCGATGGGAGGAACTGCCACAGGGCCCGAGCTGTGAAACACCACGTGGCTGCGCGCAGCGACCCCCGCAGGCTGCTGCCTGGTCCCAGGGTCCGTACCTGTGCGTCCCCAGCGCCCGAGCGCACCAGGAGAAGCACAGGGAGGAGTTAAGCGTGCACAGGGGCTTACAAGGCTTTGGAGAGACAGAGGGAGGCAGGATCAAAGGGCGGAGGAGCGAAGGCCTCGCAGGACGGCGCCCGAAACATGCCGATTTGTAAGTAAAGAGAGAGTGAGGGTGGTGGTCATTCCGTCTCCCGGGCGGCTCCCTCCTAAAGCTTCCAGGCTTTGCGTTCCTCTGCGGAAAGGAGGGCGACTAAGGCGGGACTTGGGGAGAGAATCTTCAGGGCTTTGTCTGGTGGCACAACAGAACCCATCACAGGTCTCCTCCCTGGGGCTTTGCCAAAATCCTGTGCGAGGAGCCTGAGTGCTTGCGCCCCTTGAACCCGCCCCCGTCCTCCTGGCCTCAGTGCGGAGCCCCAGTGATACTGCTTCTCTCCACACCCAGCCCGCATCTATAACAGCTGCTCACACACGACTGTCAGATCACCGTGATGACGGGGGTGGGGCACAGCAGAGAAACATGGGCTGTGCTGAAGAAATTCAGGGTCCACAGAATAAAAGGACAAGAGGGCGAAATTACTGCCACTGAGTTTACCCTCATGGGGTCGTTTGGCCTTTACCCCTATTCGATAGGGGTTCCAAAAACCCACCTAGGACTTCACTGGCAAGACTCAGCTAGCTCTGAAGGGGAGAGCAGTTGCCATTATCAATGGCTTTGACAATGTGGATAAAATAACAGTTTGTGGTGACGGCCATGGTCTCAAGGGAAGACCCACCAAACGAGGGGACAGACACAGAGGGCCATTTCCCTGAAAACAGTCTCCAGGGCTTTCCATTCTTAGGCTAGAAGGCCATTATTCTTCTGGATAATACAAAGATCTGGACCATGGCCTTGACTTTTCCCTCCAAAGATTGCATTGGAAGGTCTCTAGCCTAAGAAAGGCAGAGCCCAGGAATCAACAGGAATTATTTTCTCTTTCCATTCATGACTTGTGGTAACTTCGAGAGCTTCTCTTAGCATCTGTTTTCCTTTTAAGAGCTGTGCCCAAACAGTCATAGAATTTAAAGTTATTCCTTTCATTCAATTCTCTAAGATACTTTGGGGTTTGTTGGTTTCTGGACTGTGTTCTGCTTCCCCCTCCCCCCAAATCATAACATGATTTTGCAGGCATTTCCATCATTAAGGGAGAAATAAAAAGGTATTTGTATTTTTTTAAAGGTGAATATTTTTTTCAAACAGATTCAGCCATAAACTATTTGAAAATTATAAAATATTGACACACCTTTATGCATTAAAAAAATTAAATCAGCTGAAACTATGTTCATTATCATTTATCCTAAAAAAGGAATACTTTACTTATCTGGGGATACTTTTCAATGTTGCTGAAAATTACCTCAAAAATGTTTCCCAGAAAATATTTTTTAAAAATCTTTCATATATGTTGGCTTTTGGTCCAAAATAAATAGGATTAATAGATCTCATTTACTTTTTATAATTCCTGTCCCTCAAAAGTGAAGACAAGGTAAACTAGCATTCAAGATCTCCACACGACACCTTCACTGTCAGACACAGATTGAACTTAATAAAAATATTACGCACAAAGGTTTATTCTCAACTTCTCGTGACAATATAATTATGATTCTTTTTATCCCTTCAGAACTCAGACCTCCTACTGTAATAAAAATAAAATCTAAACCTCTTTTAGACAGAGAGCTCTCATTTATGTTCTTTAAAATAGGTTCTCAAGCTTTGCTTATTGCCAGTAAATGACAACCATGACTGAATTCCTTTGCTTTGTGCTCTGAAAGCAATACCCTCAGGAATACATTTCCAGTGTGCATTACCGAGAACAAAGCACTTGCCTTCCTCTGATTAGTGGGGATGGTCCCAGCCAGCCAGAGAAGTTTAGCAGAAGAAAAGGGAAGCCCAGAGGCAGAATACACGGATTCTCAGCCGTGTTTGCACTTAATTTTGCACTTGACTTTCACCAGAATATTTAACATCTATAGAATCTGGTTTGTCTTCGAAAGGGAAACAACAGACCTGTCTCACATGAGCGCTGTAATGAAAAAATAAAGGCAGGAAGCGTGTAACTGCTGGAGAAAGTTAAAGTGCCCTCTGTGTTCAAAGCACCATTACTATTTGAAGAACTGATGAGGTCAGCAAGTATTTGTGGAGTCCCCGTGCACATCGGGCATGATTCTCCTCGGCTGGTAAGCAGGCCGAGCCACTGCCCATGTGAACCTTACGTCCTAGGGAAGAAGGGAGATGAAGGGCCGTCAGAAGTGGGCAGCTTCTGTTTTATATCACACAGCACTCAGGAAAGGCTTCTCGGGTGTCCTGAGCAGAGACCTGCGTGACCTTGAACAGTGAGCCACACAGGCGTCTGAGGAGGGGCATCCCAGGCACAGAGAAGAACAAGTGCAAAGGCTCAGGGACAGGAGGATGTTTGGAATGTTCCAGAAACTTATAAGAAGAGAGTATGGCTGGAGCTCAGAGGATGAGAGGGAGACATAATAAGAAAGATAGTTGGGTTGGAGTTAACAGACCATGGAGGGCCATAGAGACGATGGTGAAGACCTTGAACTTGTGTTTAAGTGGGATGGAAAGCCATGGAGGGTTTCTGAAATGAGGAGGAAGTGACGTGATTGATTTATATTTTAAAAAAATTCACTCTGACCAACTGTAGGGAGAACAGACTGTGCATGTGCGTGTGTTTCCACCCGACTTTTCTCTGTTTGCTCTTTGACGGCGGGGACCTGCCTGCACATCCCTGCACATGCACCGTCTCCTGCACCCCAGGGTCCATTCCTCGACCTGCAATGCTCTAGCGCCAAACCCTGGCCCAGCCTTTGGCTCTCCACGCGAACGCTACATCCCATGCAAGGCTCCCTTCGAAAGGAGCTGGGGGCTCTGCTCTTCCTTCGCTGCTTTATACGCTCCTCCGTTTTAAGTATTGATTTCGAGGCCTCCATCCCCATGAGACTCTGAGCTGCCTGAAGGAAAGACCACCTCTTTCCGTTTCTTACTTCCTCCGACTCAATGGTGACGCCTGCTGCTTGGTCCTCAATAAATATCCGATGCCTTCATAAACAAGTAAATTAACATACTCATAAAAGATAATTCTAGCAAATTTCCAGACAAAGCCTCGACACATATTCTTTTGGTCGTTCGTAATATCTAGACGTGAAAGGCACCAAGCCAACATCCACGGATGCTGGCCCGCTTATGTGTGACCGCGTAGACGTTGGAGGGAGCTGGTTCGCAGGGGAAAGGGGCCGTGAGCACAGGAAACACCGTGATGCACCTGTGGGGATGGGAGCACAGCAGAGGCCCTGGAACCAAGGTGGGGGGCAGCCTGCTGGGGAGCTGATGGCAAAAGGCCAGTGGGCTAACGTGAACTGCGTGGTGTGGACTCCATGCAGCTTCTGTGTTAGACCGCTCACTCTGGCAGTGCTGTACCTACGGCCAGGAAGGAGTCTGACAGCATGGGAACCCCTGGGACATGGTGACAGTGATCCGCACAGATATGACAAAAACCTAAACAAGGAGAGCAGAAATGCAAGGCGGGGACGGGGCACAGACTGTGAAGAACCCAGTATGCACAGTGCTTCAAATGGGGGGTGGGGCAGACAGTACCGGATGGGGGCTGGCCAATCCTCCCTGCTAGCTGGGCCAAGCAGAAGGAAAAGCGGGGGACAGGGCACCCACGGAGCCAGATTGCTGGGACAGCTCTGTGAAGCTAGGAATGTGGTTTACAACTTTGGGTCCGACGCTACTGCTACAGAGAGCCGGGAGGGGAACAGAGAAAGTCCAATGAAATCGGCTTTATCTTTAAGGACCCGGCTCAAAAATTACACACTTGCAAAAGCTCAAATTCCACTGACCCGAACTTGGTTGCATGGGTGCATCTACATGCAAGGGAGTCTGGGAAACGTAGTCTGTCCCTGGGCTAGTATGTATGTGCCCAGGTAAAACTTGGAGGATTCTAATTCAGAAGGGAAGAAGGGGAGAGAGACCCTAATGGGCACAATCAGATTTGCAGATTGTGTTGAGCACCCTGCGGACCCGTATCTCCACAAAGCAAGGGGAGATTTAACCAGGAAAACAAACAAACAAACAAAAAGCAGTAGCTCTGAAACCTACAGCTTCAAGGAAAGGGCAGGTGTGGGTGGGTTGCTGCGGCAGAGGCGGCTCTGGTGAGGATGCAGCAGACATGGTACGATGAACATGGGCTGGACCACACGGGGTGACAGCCCTACCCCTGCGCCTCGCCCAGGCACGTTTCTTACCTGCCTCTGTCCCATTCTTATTTCACGGGGTCACTGAGAGGCTAATGAGATTCGGTACATGGGACGCCAAGCACAGGACCTTGAACCTAGTAAGGACTCATCTCGTTTGTTTTCTTCCCGTTTTTAGAGGGCAGAAGAAGGACATACCGAGAGATGAAGAGGCACAAGAAAGCAGGTGCCTGGTTATCCAAACCTTTGCCTACTCTGCAACGTGGCCTGCGACCCTGATGTCTAAGCCTAAAGGACAATCATGCTGCCATGCCAGTGCAATCCCGTGCCCGCCGTCCGGTCTCCAGAGGCAGCGGGGAGGCAGGGAGCCATCAGGAAGATTGCTCCAGAGCAGCCACGATCCAAATGCCAGCAGCTGCCGGCTGCTTGCACGGCTGACAAGGAAAGAGTTTTCTTTGTCTGATTAAAACAACCACCACCACCACAAAGCACAAAGCATCTGGCTCCCTATGAAGGAGTCAAAGAAAACTGTACCTGAAAACCTGCTGACAGCCCCGCCCACTTCCCAAAAAAGAAAAAATTAGCAGCCTCAGAATACAAGATGATTACTTGTTTTCTCGGGCGTTAATCCTTTGTTGCAAAAATTGTCACTCCTGCATCTTACAAAACTCTGGGGGTTTGTTCCTTAGGCTGTTCAGTTAATCATTAGGCAGGAGTTACCCGGCACGTCTAACGGAACAGATCATTAGCTGGAGAGGCTACCAGGAGTGAAACACCTGTCTCTCCTCTACCTGCTTTCCAGCCTCTACCAGTGCAGGGAGGACACGGGGAAGTCCCCATGGTTCCCCGGGCTGAGCCAGTGGCAAGGAGGGCAGGTGAACCGCACATAGAAGCCGCGCAGGTAAGAAGCGGAGCTGACCGGAACGGAAACCGCGCTTGCTTCGCTTTCAAGGTATGAAGTGTGAACAAATCGCTAGTATTATTTTCATCACAAATACATCTTGTGTTAGTTTATTCAAGTGAAAGTAGCTAAGGGAAAATATATACTTAACTTCAATTCTGGTTTAAAACTCAATGCCACTTCCCCACTGTGAGAAAGAGAAGAAATGGTAACAACAAAAATACCCTGCTTCTGGGAACAGCTTTCAAAAGGGATTTCTAATCAGAAACTTTTCTTTTCTTCTATCAAAAATTCCAGCTGAGGGGGAGAAAAATAAAAAAAAAATTGGAAACAAAAAGAAAAAGAATTCGCTAAATACAGGCCCAAAATAACCTGGAATGAGTCGAACTTCAGTGCCCGTGCGTTAACATTAAAGTAACAACAAAAGGGAGGTCAGGAAGAGTGTCATCCAAAGACATCATGTTCCAGAAAAGGCCTCGCTTTGACTTGCACTTGGCATCCTTTTGCCTCTGCAATGAAGGACTCTGGGTGCTACTGGAAGGCATCTCTCGGAAGGGACCTGTGTTGGCTGATTTCATTTCCAGTGTTTCATGCCTGGGTGGCACTGCTCACTTCCCACTGTTTACTAAACAGTTCGTGATAATTCTATATTTATTACAGTCTTTGCAACAGAACTGGGTCATGAAACACGGCAGCTGTAACAGAACTCCCCCGTGGGAAGCGAGCAAGTCGGATGCTAATTTCCCAGCTCCGCGATCTCCCACGGGGCTGCACTACTAAAGGAAAACAGGGCCGACAGCTACCACATCCACTCAAAATAGCACGTCTCCAGGGGGGGACAGGTAGATTTTGCCCTGCAACTAAGAATTATAAAGAAGACAGGAGAATGGGCAAAGTGCATAGAAAATGAAGAAAGTGCCACCCAACAGCAACTTTTCAAATCATCAGAAGCCCATGGATGGAGGTCAGGAAGGTGGCTGCGCCCAGCTGGTGCAAAGGCCCTGCGCGCGGAATGCGGAAGAAAGTTATACGGACAGCCCTGCAGTTAGAAGGCGGGGCTTCGGTCAGAGACCCCCCCCCCACCAGGGCTAATCTCAGTTCCACTAGTTCTGTGACCTCAGGCAAGTTTACTTAACTTATCTGAACCTGTTTCCAGAACCATGAAAGATACCGCTCACCAACGTCATGTGCCGATACTCACAAACATGAGTGCTCAGTGTGCTGTTGGCTCTCAGGGAGCTCGATAAGTGGAAACCATCATCATCACCACCATGGTCGTCCCCATCATCACCACCATTATAATCATCATCATCACCATCATCACCACCATTATAATCATCATCGTCACCATCATCATCATCAGATGTAAGCTCATGACATCAATGATTCTGTCTACTTGTCACTGCCAAACCCTAGCAATGCCTAGGAACTCAACAAATATTTGATAACCTGTTAAAATAAAAGTATCACACTTTCCAGAATCAGGACTATTGCCATCCCCAAGTCCACAATTTTCAAACACCTTCTCAAAATAGTACTTCACAGCCTGGAAAGAGGTTATTTTGTCCATTTGAAAATAACCATTGTTAAAAAAAAAACCCTATATTCTGTTGCATTTTTTCTTTTTCACTCAGATAGCAAGCCCTATAATCATTTTTAAAGCTGACTCAACACATCCACCTTGACATTTTCCCCCAGCTTCTGAAGGCACTACAGCTGTGACTGTTAATGTGTCTCTAAGGCAAATAATTGAAGAATGCCCCACTGTTTGTGCTTCATTCAAAGTTAAGCAACCACGTAACTAAAATGATAACCAATAACTGCCTTTATCTGTAATCTTTCTCTCAAAATATAAACCCTATCAACCGAATAAGCCGAAGAAAAACCACGGCCGTGCGACCCGGTGCTCAGGATGTTGGCATGTTGTGAATTTCCAAAAGCAGAACACGTTACCTTTGCAGAATGCTCCATGGTGACCACCACTTTGGTTTTGGCACTCGACACCAGGTCCATGGCGCCTCCCATGCCTTTCACCATCTTCCCCTGCACAACAGAAGCAGAAAATAAGAAGTAATTCTCTGCCTTTCACTTCTCTAGTGTGTGGCAGAACAAAATTAACTTGTAAGAATAAGCCACTGGAAGAATTAATGAGAAAAAAATCATTGGCCTTCATTGCTCAGTACTTGAGGGTTTACAACCTTAATATTCTGCTATTCTATTCTTCTATGGGTAAAGGATAAGTTCAGGATAAATACTATGATGTCACTTTTATTAAGTGTGGCTCACATTGACATAAGACTATCAGTAGATAAGAAAAATCTTAAGAACCTTTATAGAATTCTGGAACATTAGGGTTATTTATAAGAATATGTGATTGAAATCCACATGCTTCCTGACATCCCTTTTGTTTTAAACACATAATCAACACATAATCGGCACCACTGAATCTTCAATTACAGACCCTTTCTAAAGCACGCCCTTGGATTTTCTGCAGGATAAAATGCCTTTCGGCTGTCGCCTGAGACACGGCTGTAATGTGTTTCCCTAGTAATAATTAATATTATATTAAAGGTGGGTCTGTCTTTCTAAAACTTGATATTTATCTCACTCCTAGAAAAGCAAACCTGAAGAAAATGAAAAATAGATTTCTGTTCAGCAAAAACAGAAGAGAGGAGCAGAGTTCAGGATCCTCTCACCATGACCATTCTATTCTCACTCAGCCATCCATGACCTCATTCATTAAACACGCACCCAGCACCCTGCATGGGCCTTGCTCGGAACAATTCCCACTGTCTATTCTGTTGCCTGGGGACAGAGTTTTGTAAAAAGCAAGTGTTTCCAGAGATGATGAAATAAATTCTTACTCAAGTATATAGAGGGGAATGTCTTCTAACATTGAAACCTCCTTGACCTTTTATTTATTATTTAATCCAAGTCATGGCGCCGACTTGACAGTAAACTCTTTCAGGGCTCTCGGCTCCTTTCCCATGATTTCAGAGCTATAAATGGAGATTGGGGAAAGCACTCACACCTTGTTTTAACACACAGTCTCAAACCGATTTCAGAAGCATTTCAGAGGTCAACGCAACACAGCGTGGAGACGGATTGGACGTGTAGTAGTAAGAAGAGGGGCAGGAGGTAAGGATGAGTTTGTGGCTGGAGCCTGCCACACTGCAGGAGTTGGGCATCCCTGGCAAGGCGTGGGGCACAGGGAGCACAAAGGACTGGGAGGTACAGAATGAGTCTGTCGTCAGGCAGGTAAGTCGGACGCGAGGAAGAATAGCTATGCGGAAACATGTAACTTCCCACGTTTCCTTCTGCGGCCATGCCTTCATCCCTGGTCCGCGGCGACTTTACTGAGTTAGGCACCAGGCCATAATATTTCCATGGACAACACAGAAACCTTATGGTACAAAGTACGAATAAGTCAGAGATGGAGCAATAAATGTCTAGCCTAAGCTCCACATGCAGGAAGTTTGAGATTTTTAAAGCATTGAAAGACACAAAAGTACATCCACTTTACAATGTCTCGACGTGCTGCAGTAAGAACGTCCGGCCAGTGCCGGCATCTGCAGACAGGGCCCCTGCACCGGCTGGAAGGGTGTGCGTGCTAGGACAGCGAAGAAGCCAAAACAAAAACCCCCAGAAAACGAAACCAGGGTGTTAAAAAGGCCTTGGATTAAGAAGGAAGCATTCCTTGAACGAGACTAGATAGACCACAGGCAGACTCTGTCCCCTGTGACACGTGAGTATAAGTAAAAGCTCATGACCGCCGCAGAGCCTGTCCAACTTAAGTGACCCTGAATTATACATTTTAAATCATTGTCAATTAATTAAGAGGTATTTATAGAGCACCACCGTGGCTGGGCACAAGCCACTGTGCTGGCGGCGGGAGTGAGAGGCTCTAGAGAACATGCCTGCTTGGCTCAATGTCATAAACAGCCTTCGCTGCTCACAGACGTCCCCGAGGTCTGACGGCCCACCCTCAAAGCACGTTCTACAGATTTCAAAGCACTATTTTCATACGTAGGTACTTATTTCCAGGAGTGAAAAATATACAAGATTAGGTACAGCACACCTGAGGTCTATTCTACTAACTCACTGGGTGATGTTGGCAAAACATCAAATATCGCTGAATTTGGGTTTATCACCTATAAACCGGGAATAAGAATGTCCGCTTCAGAATGTGAGCTGTTGTGAGGGGCGCATGAGATAATGTGTAGAAAACTGTGTAGGAAATGTTTATACATTTGTTGACTTAAGTCTTCATCAGTCAACTTAATTCACTGAATGTCCAATATGGACCTCTCCCTGTACTAGGTGCTGGAGTTAGAGATAATCAAACTAGGCTTCTTTTCCTCATAAACCTGATTGTCTTATGGATGGAAAGTATCCAAATAATTCAAGAGACTTGGACCAAATTTCCTTCCTCTAACAAAGCATTCCCCACCTCTACCTCACCCCCAAGGTAGAGCGAGCTAAGTGCCTTTTCCCTGGATCCTTGTGCTAATCAGTAGGGAATTCTATCACGATAAATTTCAATTTTTTTCTTCTTTTTTTTTTTTATTGCATTAAAAGGGCTTGGATGAGTGAGTGGACAAACAGACTAACTGACACAGAAATGTTCAAGTTCCGGCAGAGGCCAGAAAGTGCAGAAGAAAGAGGCTTGGGGGACTTCCCAGAGGGGGTGTTTCACAAAAATGGTCTACCAGATGGGAAAGAGAACAGCGGTATCTGCTCACAGAGAGCATTTCTAGCAAGTTACCAGGAAAGCATTCAAATATTTGTTTTTTTCTATTATTTTCAGTATGTTCATTGTATTGGAAAAAAGAAAAGAAAATATTTCCTTCCATTTTGGTTTCCTAATGATTTCTGAAAGAGAATCAATGACTAAAGGGAAACAATTCATTCTATTTATACCAGCAGGAAAAAAAATGTTATTATGACATACTTTCCCACAAACAACTATATGCCAACAAATTGGACAATCAGGAAAAACATGGATCAATTCCTAGAAATAATCTCCCAAAACTGAATCAAGAAGAAAAAAATCTAAACAGACCAAATACAGCTAATAAAACTGAAACAATAATCAAAAAATTTCCAACAAACAAAAGTATCAAACCTGATGGCTTCCCAGGTGAATTTTACCAAACATTTAAAGAAGAACTAATGCCTCTTCTTCTCAAACTATTCCCAAAAATTCAAGAGGAGGGAAGATTCTCAAGCTCATTTTCAACCAGCATTATCCGAATTCTAAAGCCAAATAAAGATACTACAAAGTAAAAAAATTATAAGCCAATATCTCTGATGAACATAGATTCTAAAATCAACAAAATATTAGCAAACTAAGTCCAGCAACACATTGAAAAGATCATACACCACAATCAAGTGGGTTTTAGTCCTGGGATGCAAGGTTGGTACAACATCTGCAAATCAATTAACATGATATACCACATAAACAAAATGAAGGTTGAAAATCATATGATCATATCAAGAGATGCAGAAAAAGTTTCTGACAAAACACAGCAATGATTTATTGATAACAATTCTCAGCAAGTGGAAATAAGAGGGAACATATCTCAGCATAATAAAGGCCATATATGACAAACCCACAGCCAACATTATACTCAATGGGGAAAAATTAAAACCATTTCCCTTAATATGAGGAACAAGACAGGGATGTCCACTATCACCACTCTTATTCCACATAGTACTAGAGGTAGTAGCCACAGCAATCAGACAGCAAGAAGAAATAAAAGGCATACAAATTAGAAAGGAATAAGTAAAACTGTTATTATGTATTTGCAGATGACGTGATACTGTACATAAAGAACGCTAAAGATTCTACCAAAAAACTACTAGAACTTATAAATAAATTCAGTAAATTAGAGCATACAAAATAAATATCCAGGAATCAGTTGCACTTTTATACACCAATAACGAACCATCAGAAGGAGAAACTAAGAAAACAATCCTATTTATAATTGCATTAAAAAATACCCTGGAAAAAGTTTAACCAAGGGGGTAAAAGACACTGAAGAAAGAAACTGAAGAAGATACAAATAAATGGAAGCATACACCATACTAATGCATAGGAAGAATTAACATTGTTAAAATATCTATATTACTCAAAGCCGTCTATAGATTCAGCACAGTCCCTATCAAAACACCAATGACGTATCTCACAGAACTAGAATAAACCAAACATTTATATGAAACCACAAAAGACTGTGAACAGCCACAGCAATCTTGAGTAAGAAGAACAAAGAGGAATCATGCTACCTGACATCAAACTATACTACAAAGCCACAGTAATCCAAACAGCATGGTATTGGCATAAAAACAGGCGTATAGATCCATGGAACAGAACAGACAGCTCAAAAATAAACCCATACCTTTACAGTCAATTAACATTTGACAAAGGAGGCAAGAACACACAGTGGGGTAAAGACAGTCTATTCAATAAATGGCGTTGGAAAAATGACAGATATCTGCATAAAAAGAAACTAGACCACCTTCTTACAGCACACACAAGAATAATGCAAAATCGATTAAAGACTTAAGAGTAAGAATTGCTGCCATAAAAATCTTATAATAAAATATAGGCAGTAAAATCTTGGACATGTCTTACAGCAATACTTTTTTGTGATATATCTTCCTGAACAAGGAAAATAAAAGAAAAACACAAATAAATAGGACTACATCGAACTAAAAAGTCTTTGCACAGCAAAGGAAACCATCAACAAAATGAAAGGACAACCCACTGAGTGGGAGAACATATTTGCCAAGGATACATCTGATGAGTTAACATCCAAAATGTATTAAGAATTTACACAACTCAACATGAAAAAAAATATTCAATTAGAAAATAAACAAGGGACCTAAATAGATAATTCTCCACAGAGGACATAGAGATGACCAATAGACATATGAAAAGATGCTCAACATCACTAGCCATCAGACAAATGCATATTAAAACCACAATGAAATATCACCTCACACCTGTCAGAATGGCCATTATCCATAAACCAACGAACACGTGCTGGCGAGGATGTGGAGAAAAGGGAATCCTCGTGCCCTGGGTGAGATGGGGGAGGGACTGAGAAGCATAGATTGGTGGTTACAAAACAGTCATGAGGCTGTCAAGGACAGCGTGGGAAATAATGAATAATATTGTAACGACTATGTGTGGTACCAGTCGGGTACTGGAAATATCAAGGGACACTGTAAAGCCTGTGATTGTCTAACCACGATGCTGTACACCTGAACCAATACAAAATAATATTAAACTGTACTTTAAAACACTTTAAAAAATGTTTTAAAAGAACAAAAAGACATACTCTCCAACACAAGTGGGATAGTCATCATGGTCCGTCCTACTCGCATTTCCCGGTGACCTCTTGCAGTTCCGGGCGGCTATGGACCTGCCTGAGGTCTAGGCAATGGCAGAGAGCAAGGCAATACCTGCAATTTCCAGGCTCCGGCCCATAAAGTCTTCTCTCATGCATTTCCCATTCTTTTTTGCTTTCTGCAATCTGGACACAGGGCCTTGGAAAACAACTGAGCTTTCCCCTCAGTCTCGGTCCTTAAATGACCGAGTGTAAGAGAGCCCTCCTCCTCAGAACCACACAGCGTTGTTCAATGTGAGTGGGGAAAATCAAGGACAGGGCGCTGAGCCCCTGAAATGGGGCCGTATTTGTTACAGGCGCCAGCATGAGAGCGGGTGGTGCCCACAGGAGCTCCGTGGAGGCTGAGAACTCAGTGTCCAGTGGAAACCAAATGCTACCTCTACACCACGGAGTCCTGGGCAGGCCTCCAAAGGTGCACGTATGCCAGATACGGAGCTACGGTAACGACCTCTATCCAAACGTGCGGCTCTCTGCTCGGCCCTTACACAGCTGAGACACTGACCTCACCTCCACCTTCATTTCCCCTCCGCAAATCCAACCTCCTGTTCAACGTGCAAAACAAGAAGCTGATCACACACAGAGGTGAAGGAGCTAAACATATACCTAAAAACAAATTACAGGAGGGCACGTGCTACTCGGAGAGAAATAGGCCCCGGCCCATGATGAAGAGGTTCAGGGCATGATTGAAAGACAAAATGTGGTTTTCTTTAAAATCTCATCGGCAAACATACATTTCTTGCATGGAGCAGCTTTCATTCCAAAATGTGTTCTGCCTAGAATTATGGAGAGATGATTGCTGGCTACTCATTCCATAGCCAACTCATCTTTTTGCAGTTAAGGACTGACTGATATAAAGTATCAAGTATAGAAAGAATACTTAAAAAAAAAAAAAAAAAGCTAGAAATGCTGCATAGTATAGTATGACAGTTAACACATCTTTTCTTTAAAAAAAATATGAAATCAAGTATTATCCTCAACTCATAAATATTTATTCAGGGTTTATTATAAACCAGGTACCAAGATAAAATGAATATAATTATTTTCTACATTTTTCTAGAAAACAGAAACTAAAATCATTATTTAAAATATATTCTACTTAATTTGATCCTATTTCCTAATATGACAATTTTAAAGGAGAGAAACTCTGTCGATAATGCAACAACATTAAAAAACCTCATAGCATCAAAGTACAAATATTAAATTGCACTCCCAAAGAAACAGTAATTTAATTTCCGAATATGACCTCTGGGGATATTTTAAGGTTTCAGTCCATTTGAACAGTTCTGTGAATATAAAACATACAAAAAATTATTCTTGCCATCACCTTTATCATTGGTATATAAATTACAATGGCTTATATGAAGTTGGTTTTTTTCTTAACTTCTAAATATTCTGGTCTTATTTGAGAAACAACTTACAATATATAGAAGCTATTTTTAAAGTGTTTTAAACCAATGTTCGATGCCTCACTGGAAAACGTGAATTGATGGAAGTGAAATGGAAAGGCAGCGATGCAGTGATCTATTAATAAAAACAGGGCTTGCTCAGCCCTATATCCCACACTGGAATATTCAGGACCCGCCTCAATCCAAACGTAAGCCTCCTGATTTCTGTCCCACGTCCCCGTTATTGAAAAAGGCTCTAGGAAAGGAAAGGGTCTCTTCAGGGCTCCCAGTTACCATGTATGAGACGGAAACTAAGAAACATAATAACGTTTGTTTCAACGCAAAGAGACAGGTTATAACGCCCTTTATTAGGGAAAAGAAAAGATGTCCAATTTGCCCTAGTTTAGCAAAGTTAGAGCAAAGTTACAGCCGACTATTTCTCTTTTCTATGCCATACTTTTTGTATTCATAACCAAGAAAGGTGCAACTTTCCTTTCAGAGTCATTGTATTTCCCAGGAGGTGTGAATCGATCATGTAGACTAAATAAATATGGAACTGGAAATCTAATTACAGTCTACTGGTAGCTAAGTTAACAAAACTGCTTACAACAAACACCAGTTATTCATCATAATGCAGGCTAAAAAGGTGTCAAAAAAGCAGTACTTGGATAAACTCAGAATTTTACTTGAGTACGTGCTCTTTTGTCCTGTTCCCTGGGGGACCTTGTTTCATCCATGATCCGCTCCCTCTGGCCTCCATCTTCCCGCTCTCATAGCTTCCCTGGTCATTTCTCAGCGCACCGAGATCGCCTTCTGCCTTGACCATTGCCTTGAAGAGAGGACTGCTCAGTCGGGCCTCTGATACTTAATCATCGGGTTTAGTGGACACGGTGAGCCTTCTACTACATCCTACGCTGTTTTTTCACCAACTCCTCGAAACTGCCCACTCCTGGGCCTCACGGTACACCGTCTCCCCCTGCGAGGCTCTCAGCTCCTCCCGGGCATCCGTTTTCCAACCACCTCTGTGTGCTGCCAACTCAAAAGCTCTGTCCTTGGCCTCCTGCTCCTGTCTCTTACTTGTCCTCCGAGAGTAACCACTCTGAGGATATAAACTTGCCCCGTCTCTGTGAAGCCTAAAGTCGCATTCCCAGCTCAGATCTTTGCTCCCAGTTTCATGTGTCAATGTCCAAAAAATCCCCGGTCACCCTGTGGCATGATCTGTTAGCTGCTGCCCCAAATCGCACCTTCTTGTCCGTGGGCACACAGGTCGGCTGCGTTTTCCAGCCTTCCTTGGAGCTGCGGGCGGTTAGCCACGGGAGTAAGATCTGGCCGATGGGAAGTGGGTGAATGTGATACAGACCCGAGCTGGGCCATAAGACTTTCCAAGAACAACGCTTCATGTTCCCCCAACTTTCTGCGAACCCCGTGTTGAAAACGGTAGGGCCATGAAATGAAAGGAAGCTCGGTCACCGAATTACTGCCCAGAGAGGGACAGCCGGCCTGACAGGGATACTCGTTCGGTTCCATGCAGTGAGAAATAAAAACTCCTATTGTATTATGTTAATTATTACATGGCTCAGCTCAGTGTGGTCCAAACCAGATCAGGCATCGTTTTCAAGGCAAATCTCATCTAATCACGAAGTTCCTGTCTCAGTTAGTGGCCAATCACCCACCTCGAGTTCCACATCAGAAACTTCCTTGTCTCCTGCCTCTCTGTCTTTATCTTTGTACAATCAGTCCTTCAATCACAAAGAACTCCTATTTTCCCAATATTTCTTGAACTTGACCTTTTCTCACCCTCGCTAAGAGCTTTTTGATTTCTCCCTAGCCTTGGAACAATGGCCCTCCCAGGTAACCTCTGCCCAGCCTTGTCCTCAAATCCTTCCATCCCTCAGCCAGAAAAATAATGAGCATCTTCCATCTGCAGAATGAGCGCCTTCCATCATTCCTCTGCTTGAAACCTTTCACTGGTCCCCCCTGTTTCAGGGTAAAGTCCACGCACCTCAGCCTGGCATCTGGGCCCGTGAGAACCTGGCCTCAACCCTGCTCGCTTCCTGACACCCCAGTTCTCCCATTTCTATGCCTGGAGTTGCTTGTACACAACTCACTGCATCCTCAAGCCCTGCCCACCCCTCATTCTATCACGTGTACTCCAGCTTATCTTTACGAATCAAATCACGACCACTTTCCCCAGGGAAAGTTCACGGGCTTCCGTACCACCCCACCGACAAGAAGAGATTAGGGGCCTCTGCTGGCTGCTCTCACTGCATCGTTGCTCATCACCATTTTAGAATTTCCCCGTGACCTGCATTACGATCAGGGCCAACGGCCCACTGGCAGGCAGTAACGGAAATCTTCCTCCTGAGAGGCACCCTATCCCCTCTCTAACCAGCCTCCCCATTGCCATCATCTAGAGACTGAAAACATGACCGTCCAAGGCCCCGTCTGCTAGGACCACCATCTGTTCTGACCGATTACCCCCATCCTGACTCATCGGTACCTGTGCACTGAAGAAATCAATTAACTTCAACTAGAAAAAATGAGTTCTGTTCCCAGCTATTAATACTGATTCTGTCCTTTGTAAAAGTATAAATACCATTCAGTAATGTCTTCCTTGTTCACTGATGAAACTACATCACTCCAAGTAACAAAAACAAATCCAACGTACATAAAACTGATTATAGGTCATTAACTCCACCATTGTAAAGGAAATTAATAAGCATGTATTAAGTTAATAGAAATATGAAGCTTTCGTGTTTTCTTTTGCCATGATACAATTAATGTGTGACTAAGTGTCTTTGTGTTTATAAATGAGGCGCTTTGGAGAGGTTAACTTCTTCGCAGAGGGTCGAACAAATTAACAATCCGATGTTCTATTTGCTGCATTAATAAAACGGACAGCGGGAGAAAAACTCTGTGCTATTTTCAGCTCTGTTCTGAAACTATAGTTTCAGTCTTTGAGTCTGTTCATAATTCCGCAGAGATGAGAACACAGACCGACAACCTGGCCCAGTGAGCGGGCCTGGCCTGACGGGCCTCCTCCAGGACATCGGTGCCCAGACGTCACGCAAACACTCCAGGACACCAGCGGGTTTTTTAAAACTTAAAATCATTAAATATTACATACAACAAATAAGTTATTTGATTGAATTTATTAAACAAAACTAAGTGCTGGAGCTTGTGGCCCTCAGCAATATCCAGAAACTATACAATATTTTAAAATCTAAGGATAAGTTATTTTCTGCATTAATAGCCTCTCCCTTCCCTTGGGTCACTGAGAGAAATGCATTAAAAGTAGCTGAAACTGCCCATATGTGACCATGTATGTATGACCTACCACGCAGGGATTTCACATGGTGGTTCAAACCAATGTTCTCATGGTGGGAAAACAGATCTCATTTATTATCACAAAACAATTTTTTAAGGCTTATATATTTTTAGGAGCTCTCTAGATAAGCACATCAAAAATGACTGCTAAAATACAAATGGAAAGGTAGCAATCATTTTTATGTGTCTCCATGTACTAAAATATACCAATTCCCTCAACAACTCATTCACATGGAATATGAAATTATTACTATTTTTTGTTTGGAAACAGGAAACAGACGTTGTCAGAGATTTTACTTTCTGATTCCTCAAGGGGGTATGGGTTGGCTGGGATGGAGGGGGAGGATGTGAGAACCGGAACCACGGGCAGAAGCACGCTTGCTCCACCACCTCCCATGTTCTGCAAAGCTCTAAAGAGCAAATGACAGAATTATTATAACTGCACCGCCATCTCTGACAGCTGGATCGAATTTCAGAGAGAGACACACACTGGCTGAAAGAACATTATCAAGGAAGACATGAGATCATTTGCAGTGTTTTTATCCACAGTATGAGATCAAAAGATAATGTAGAAGATAGAAGTTAAAAAAAAAACAAAAAAAAAAAAAAACACTTAACTGCGAAAGAATGCCAGTCTACTAGATGTAGGTGCCCTATTGAGCCCGTATGGGAGACTTAAGTGGAAGGATTTTGATTCTACACTAAGTTAACAAGTACTCTGTCTATTCTCAAGACATCCTCTAGATTTAGCTGATGACCCAGATTAATGATTGCAAACTACCTACTGGGCGCTAACTAACAGCTGTGAGCACAAATGGCAAACTGATTGATAACCCTTTGGTCATTGTCTGAGAGTGTTAATTTCTTTCCTCCTATGCAAGTCCTCATCTGTAGAATGGGGACCCAGCGCCTCTCACGTGTGAACGCAGGTCTGGATTGGTAAGAACTGAGAGAACCCTGGGCAATCTCATTCCACAGAGATTCAGACCCTGGGACCAGCCTGAGGTCTGAGCCGCGAGAGGAAGACCCACCTCTGGGAGCCACACAGAACCCCAAGGAGCAACATCAGTGTGGGGGAAGGGGGTCCAAACGTTACAGGTATAGGATGGTTTTTAAAACCACACACAATTTCTCCTCCGAAGACCCTAAAGCTGAAAGTGCATTGAAGAGAAAATGGCCCGTCCTCAAATTAGGGGTGTGTGTGTGTGTGTGTGTGTTTGTGTGTGTGTGTGTGTGTGTGTGTGTGTGTGTGTGTGTGCAGGAATGAGCTAGAAGCGACAAACTTTTTCAAATAACTGAAACAGGTTAAAAGAATTATTTTGGAGAATTTGCCATAAAGATAATATTTCTGAAAGCTACATAACAAGGAAAATTGAGAGGGCATTCATTTCTATCCTCTTACCTTTTCAAGCCATTACTGCCAGAGCTAGCTCTCGGAGAGGAAAAAAAAAGTGACAGTGTTGGGAATAAAAATGAAAAGTGATGGGTTTTCAGAGAAAAATAACAAGCCAAAAACAAACAAAAAACAAAAACAAAATCTTTTGGTGAAGGTCTTGGTAATACTATAGAAATCAAAATACTGAGAATAGAATGGAAAAAAAAAGAAAGAAAGCTATTCTTTTGAAGCAACATACACAGAAAGATCAGAAGAGGCAGAAATATATAGAAACATATAAACTTGAATTCATTTCTTGCTATGCCAGTGTTTTAACTCCCTAAACTCCACAAGCTTTAAAAAGTTTCTGAGCCTGACGTTCTCAATAACTTTGAATGTCTATAACCAGAGATGGATGTTACATACATGACAAACAGTATTAGAAATAAACGTCTGAGGGGAAAAAACAACCTTGATTATTTCAGATCCACATTACACGGGGCCACACCCTGAAGCAGATAGGACCTCATTCATCCGCTTCTGAAACGGAAGCAGGGCAAGCACTTACAGCTGGGTGTATTTGCTAAAAATTGTTTTAATTCCCAAGAATACCATTTTTTTAGGCCCAATATTTAGAAGGAAACACATTCTCTTGATAATCACCCTGAGACAAAGCTATTCAGAAAGGAATTACTTTTCCCCCTAACCTCCGTGAGCAGACAGAAAGTTGTTTATTTTTATTATTCAAAACTGAATAAACTGTGTATGGTGTCAGATGAGTACTAGACTTATTGTGGTGATCACTTCATAAGTTACAGAAATAGCCGATCAGCACGTTGCACACCTGAAATTGATATAACACTGGTTGTAAACTGTAACTTAAAAATAAATTTAAAAACAATAAAATGTGGATATATGGATGCACACACTACTTAGCTCTGCCCACTAAGAGGACCTAGAAGTAATAACATCCAAGTAGCAACAGCAGACCTAACGCCCATGTCTTGGCTTCAATTACTACTCTCAAATAAAACAGGGCTCCTTGGAGAAATAGCTGACTCTAGGGGGCAAAAACACATAAAATGAGCATCTTTCAGTAAGAGGAAGTAAGAAGTACTCAACAGAAAATTTAAAAAATGGAAGTGTACAGGAGCCAAATTGAGAGAGTTCCCAGTGGTCATGGCTGGAACCATTTGAGCATGAAAATAAATAACATAGTACTGGATTATAATTAAAAGTATAAAATATCCATGAGCCTACACTACTACAAATAAAGGATTGCACAGGTAAATAAATGGCAGGCAAATCTTCTCTCTGGATGAACTGCAGATAATAAATAATACCTCTCCTACAAGACACCTCTGAGAGTGGACTGAATCTATGGACTTGCTTCTAAAGAATAAACTGGGGCAAGGAAATAGTAACTTTATAGTGAACAAACCTGGTAAACGCTACCTTAATCAAGACATAAAGGTTAATGTCAGCCGTGATGTCATGCAGACATCCCGTACTCCCTAACAGCTTGTGAAGAGAAGTTCACTTTACCTCTACAGTATTCCTTCCAAAAACTCAGAACCCCAGGCTAGTCATGAGAAAAACAGCACAGACCTGGGAGACAGTCTAGAGGATTCCTTACAACTTTCAAATCAGGAAAACAAGGGAAACTAAGAAACCAGAGAAGACTAGAGAGATGTGACGGCTAAATGCAGTATGTACTATGAACTAGATCCTAGAAAAGAAAAAAGGCCATTAATGGAAAATCTGAAAAAAAATCCACATAGAGTCTGGAGTTTAATTAATAGTAATGTAGCTGAAAGACTTGTGCACTGAAAACTATAAAATGTTGATAAAAAAAAGTTAAAGAAAGTACCAATAAAGAGAAAAATATCCCATGTTCACAAATTAGAAGACTCAATATTATTAATATCAAAATATCCATACTACCCAAAGTGATCTACAAAGTAATGCCTATTAAAATCCCAAAGACATTTTTTACAGAAATAGAAAAAATAATCCTAAAATTTATACGGAGCCACAAAAGACCCTGAATATTCGAAACCATACTGAGAAAGAAAAACAAAGCTGTAGGCATCACACTTCCTGACTAAAAAATATATTACAAAACTACAGTAATTAAAACAGTATGATACTGGCATAAAAACAGACATATAGACCAGTGAAACCCAACCACAGCCATAAATCGGTGCATATACTGTCAACTGACTCCAAGAATACACCAGAGGGAAAAGACAGTCACTTCAACAAACGGTGCTGGGAAAACTGGACATCCACGTACAGAAGAATAAACTAAACCCTTATCTCACACTATACACAAAAATGAACTCGAAATGGATTAAAAACTTAAACGCAGATCCAAAACTGTCAAACATTAGGGGGAAAAAAAACATTTCTTCCCTGAGCCGAAAATAAGAGAAAAGCTTCTGCACATTGGCCTTGGCAATGATTTCTTGAATATGACACCAAAACCACAGCCAAAAAAAAAGAAAAAGAAACAGACAAGCTACATCAATTAGTTTGATGTAAAGCTTCTGCACAGAAAAGCAAACAATCAATAAAATGAAAAAGCAACCCAAGGAATGGGAGTAAAAAAATCTGCAAACCACGCATCAAATAGGGGGCTAATATCCAAAACATACATAAGAACGCCTACAACTCAACAACAAAAAAATCATATAACTCAACTAAAAAATAAGCAAAGGACTTGAATAGTTATTTCTCAAAAGAAGACATACAAATGGACAATATGTATATGAAAAGATTCTGATCACCACTAACCATCAAGGAAATGCAAATCAAAATCACAATGAATTATCTCCTCAGACCTGTGAGGATAGCTATTACCATAAAAACTAAAGATGGCAAGTGTCCACCAGGGTGTGAATAAATTGGAACCCTCGTGCACTGTTGGTGGGAATGTAAAATGGTGCATCTACTATGGAAAACAGTATGTAAGTTCCTTAAAAATTAAAAACAGGACGACCATACAGGTGAATAAATTCTTTCAAATTAGTGTTTTGGGTTTCTTCGTATAAATTCGCAGAAGTGGAATTCCTAGGTCATAAGGCAAAATCCAGTTTTAATGTTTTGTGGTATCTCCACTCACTTTCCACAGCGGCTGCACCAGTCTGCATTCCCACCAACAGTGCAGTAGGGTTCCCTTTTCTCCCCATCCTCACCATCACTTGTTTGTTGATTTGTTGATGATGGCCGTTCTGACTGGTGTGAGGTAGCATCTCATTGTGGCTTTGATTTGCCTCTCTCTGATGGCTAGAGACGTTGAGCATTCTTTCATACGCCTATGCACCCTCTGTATATCCTCCTTGGAGAAGTGTCTGTTCAGGCCCTTTGCCCATTTTTTAATTGGATTTTTTTTTTTTTGATGTCTTCTGTAAATCTAGAATGATTACAAAAGGCAAAGTTTTCTTAAAAATTCAGTATGCAAAACATTTGTGTGGTTTTTGTTTTTTCATCAAAACAAAAACGAAACAGATTGGTTCTGACTTCCTTCTGTGCGGGCCTCTCCTAATAATGCTTTAAGCCTGTTGCTAACAGACTTGGCAAAAGCTGACTCTCCAAAAAACAAATTAATGGCAGTTAAATGAATCAGAAAAATCATATGTTTAAATAAAACACATTTGTTTTCAGCTATGATCTGCTTTCTTATAGTAAGTGAACACCGCTCCTTTGCGGACCCAACACTTTCCAATACAGAGTACATGAGAAAACCGAAGGTCACAAGTTAGTTCTTCGATAAAGAATAAGAAGGATAATTCTGAGAACTACATGTGCCAATGTTTCTTTTTATGCTTGTTTTAGTTTTACCAATAAGCTTTGCCATCCAAATCATTATTATTTTCATAAACCAGCTTAAGATTTCTGATAGAGTGCTTTAAAAAAATCAAACATGATAATGAGAACCTTTTAAAACACTGTTTTGTAAACATAGTATCACAAGTTCGAAAAGATGAGGAACACACACTGGACTTCTGTTCTATGACATATAATGTACCATTTCTATTTGTTTCTATTGTTATTTTACTTGTCTTATTATAGTTTACTGTGTCCACACTACATATCTTTTAACAAATTCCATTTAATGAAGAAAATTCCTCATTACCTAAATGGTACTTGCACAGAGGAAATAGATACAATAAGCTCTTCTTTCCAAAATAAATAAATAAATAAAGATAATACAACAAGGAAAAGTTAAATAAACTATCTGAAATTATAAAGTAAGTCAGAAAAAGAATTGAAGTCTCTCACTAGTATCCAGAAAGAGGTAACTGATTCCCTATAGAAGACGCTTCTTCCTATTTTAAAGTGTCCATTATGCTGAATTTATGGCACTATTTTTATTACTGTTCCGAATCTGCCGGATGCTGCTAATTTACTTGGGAGGCAAACAGCAAGCCTACAGATATCTTATGTAGCTTCAGTTTAGACAACTTCCCAAAATGCAGTCAGATCCTTTAGAACTAAAATTACAAAACTTTCCAAATGTGCTTATAAACAAACCTGTAGTTTTCACCAAAGTGAAAGTCACGATTTAAGAAAATCAAACTTCCTAAAAGCCATATGAATATGAGCATAAGTTCCAGTCAGGATAAAAATATGTTAGCTGACCAAGTGCCACAGTAAAAAGTTTATTTTTCATGAAGTTCTGGCAGTAAGAAAAATGTACTTTTTTAAAAGAAAGCTATTTCTATATTATTTGTGGATTGGGTTTTGCATCATTTTCCTGATTTTCCTTAGTTGTCTGTTTTCTCTCGAAGTTCATTGAACTTATTTAAGATGGTCGTTTTTATTTTTGTCTCATAATTATTAGGTCTTCATTTCTTTAAGGTTGTTTCTGTGCTGGCTTAGGGGAGGGGCTCTCATGGGTGAAATAATTTTTTTAACCATTTTAATGTAGCTGGTTTTGGCTTTGCACTTTCCTGGGATATTATGACTTTTTAACTGGTTTCTGGAGTTCTCTTAAAGCGTTTTTAGACAGTATATTGTTAAGTTCGTGTCTCTGTGGAAGAAAGTGTGGGGCTTCCTATTTTTCTAAAGGATTGGGCTGGCCTGGCAGAGGGTCCCTGGTTTATTCTTTGGGTGTTCTAGAGGGAACAGGCTATGAGGCAGAAGCCTGTCATTCTTCCAAAGTTGTGTAGTTTTTGTATTTTATGCTGTTTTAGTTTGTAACTAGCCCTATAGAAATAAGGTGATTAAAACAGGGGGAAATGATAGCAGGGCCCAGGTGTTAGAGTTTAGCCTTAATTGATAGGCTTAAGTAATTGAAGCTGTGACTGGATAGACTTTCTTTATCACCAAACCTTTGCTTCTGGAATTTTGCCTAGAAGGTGGCGGCAGGTAGCAGGACCCCAAATTGCTTTTCGGTAGCATAACTACTATTGAATCAAGATTAAAGCATTTCCATCTCCCTAAAAATTATCCTGTGTCTTGTTGTATCATCCTTTCCTCTAGCCCCATAGCCCAAGGCAACCAGTGATCTACTTTCTGTCTCTATAATTTTGCATTTTCTAGAACTTCATGTAGACTTTTATGCTTTGCTTCTTTCACTTAGCGTAATGCTTTTTGAGATTCATTTGTGTTGTTTTGTGTATCAGTATTTTGATCTTTTTTATTGCTGTGGATGTCTGTGACGCGATATTCTAGCGTCCGCATCGTTTAGAGCTGCGACTCAGAACATGGCGCGTTCCTAGAAGCCGCTTTCGGCATCAGTGGGCGGCGGCGCGTGGACTTGCAAGCGTGGGGCGCGGGACCAACCGACGCCACTTCGTGTTGGACAGTGGAAGCTGGAGAGCCGGGCTATTCGGACTGAGCCAATTGGTTTCCATGGATCTCAATAGTGCCAGCACTGTTGTTCTTCAAGTCTTAACTCAGGCCACCAGTCAGGATACTGCTGTGTTAAAGCCAGCTGAGGAGCAGTTGAAACAGTGGGAAACACAACCAGGTTTTTATTCAGTGTTGCTGGTAAGTTGCTTAAAAATAGTTATTATTTTTAATAAAATGAGACACTATTCTATTGTTTTAAAAACCTACTTGTGTTGGTGGTTTACTTAGTGAAACTGATCCAAATGTTTGGCTGCCATTGCACTGCCATTTACTAATTCGAGGCATGGCACTTGGAGGACATTTAAGAGATGTTTATTGTTGGGTGAGTATACCCAAGCAGGGTATTGGTAGTATCTGCTTAGAAGGTTACACTGCCAGTTTTCTATTTTAGCCTGTAAATGCTGCCCTCAAGACTGTAAAGGAGGAAAGAGGAAGGACATCTCTAAAATCAGAGAAGGAAAACTCTGACTCCAAAAAACCTCCGCTGCCTTGCGGCATACCTCTTCAGGGGAAAGGCTAAGGGAGTAAACCCCGACAGAAAATCCGGAGCCGGAGTCCCTAAGGCGGTTTGACATTGTAGTCAACACCGGCAACTCCTGCGGCGCACCTGAAGCCAAGCTGTATTGACTTTGTCTTTCCCTTGGACCCTTCAGCTGCAAAGAGAGGGGGGGTCTGCTGCATGGGCAACAGCAGACCCTCCATATCACCCTGCCCAGGCTCTGTAGCTTCAGTTTCACTTGAGAGGACACTCCAGCGTCATCGCAAGATGTCGACTCAACATGGGAGGAGACAGATACCGGTTATAAGCTCATCCGATTGGCGAAGGAAACGAGCGCCAGGGGTCTCCTCTGACGGTGGGAGAGGTCATCGCACCTCACTGGACAGCTACCGTCTCGCCATGGCTCGCCTGCCCCACTGGGTGCGTGGGGATCAGAGAGGCGCCTCTCGAAAAGTGGGCCACAAAACACCCGCACCAGTTAATTCCAAGCAAACAACAAGAAAGAAGCCTCCGGCTCTTCGCCTCGCTAGCTGGAACATCAGGACCATGTGCCCCGGACTTACTGCAGACCTTCCGTGGATCAAGGGTGCCAGGAAAACCGCTGTCATCGATAGGGAACTGGCACGACTAAACATCGACATTGCGGCTCTACAGGAGACCCGGTTGGCCGACAACGGAACTATCAGAGAAACCAACTACACCTTCTACTGGCAAGGGAAGTCTCCGGACCAACCAAGACAGCACGGTGTTGGGTTCGCTGTGAAGAACACGCTTGTTAACTCCATAGAGCCACCCACAGGAGGCACAGAGAGATTACTTACCCTCCGATTGTCAACAACTTTCGGCCCAGTCAGCATTCTTAGCGCGTATGCCCCAACCCTCTGCGCCACCACCGAAGAGAAAGAACAGTTCTACCATGCACTGGACGAAGCGTTATCCAAGATTCCCAGAAGTAACGCTCTCTATCTCCTTGGAGACTTCAACGCAAGAGTAGGAGCCGACCACATGGCCTGGCCCACCTGCCTTGGAAACTTTGGGAGAGGAAAGATCAATGAGAATGGTCAGCGACTGCTTGAGCTTTTGTGTCACCACGGCCTGTGCATGACAAACACATTCTTCAAGTGCAAAGAGATCCACCAGGTGTCATGGAGGCACCCCCGCTCCCGTCATTGGCACCAGCTTGACCTCGTCATCACCAGAAGAACGGATATTGGCAGCACCCTCCTCACCCGCAGCTACCACAGTGCAGACTGCGACACGGACCATGCCCTCGTGGTAAGCAAGGTGCGCATAATGCCGAAGAGGTTGCACCACTCCAAGATGAAGGGTCGCCCACGCATCAACACCAGTTGTGCCAGCAACCCAGTTAAGACCCAGCAATTCATCAACAAGATGGAAGATGCACTCGGCGAGGGAGTGGCGGCAGATGACATTATCGAATCCAATTGGCCACGTCTCCGCGACGCCATATACAACTCCGCCATTATTGCTTACGGGAAGAAAGAGCGGAAGAACGCTGACTGGTACGAGGCTCACTGGGAAGAAATGGAACCCGTGATCGAGGCTAAGAGGAAGGCCCTACTGGCTTACAAGGTCACGCCCACTCCCAGTACACTTCAAGCTCTACGGGCTGCCAGGAACAAAGTCCAGAAGACCGCCCGCCACTGTGCCAACACCTATTGGCTAAACCTGTGCAGAAGCATTCAGGAAGCCGCCGATATAGGCAACGCACGAGGAATGTATGAGGGTATCAAGAAGGCAACAGGCCCAATCCCCTCCAAGATCGCCCCCCTTAAGTCCAAGACAGGTGAGGTCATCACTGACCAGGAACAGCAAATGCGGCGGTGGACCGAGCACTACCTCGAGCTGTACGCAACGAAGAACACCGTAACAGACACTGCTCTTAACGCCATCCCAGACCTACCAGTCATGGAGGAGCTAGACACCCCACCTACTGCGGCAGAGCTCGGCAAAGCCATCGACCGCCTCGCTTGCGGGAAAGCACCAGGAAGCGACGGAATCCCTCCAGAAATCCTGAAGAGCGGGAAACCAGTCCTGCTACAGCCGCTCCACCATCTACTCTGTCTCTGCTGGAAGGAGGGTTACATCCCCCAGGATATGAGAGACGCCAACATTATCACCATGTACAAGAACAAAGGAGACCGCAGCGACTGCAACAACTACCGGGGCATCTCCCTCCTCAGCGTCGTCGGCAAAGTATTCGCCCGGGTCGCTCTTGCCCGCCTGCAGACCCTTGCTTCCCGCGTCTACCCAGAGTCCCAGTGTGGCTTCAGAGCTGGCCGCTCAACAGTGGACATGATCTTCTCCCTACGCCAGCTGCAGGAGAAGTGTCACGAGCAGCATAAACCACTCTACCTCGCCTTTATTGACCTCACGAAGGCGTTTGATCTGGTCAGTCGAAGCGGACTCTTCAGCTTGCTACGGAAGATTGGCTGTCCACCACATCTGCTTGCTGTGGTCATGTCCTTTCACGACAACATGCACAGCACGGTGTCCTACAACGGCGCAACCTCTGAGGCCTTCCCAGTCAGCAGCGGAGTAAAGCAGGGCTGCGTCCTCGCGCCTACGCTGTTCGGAATCTTCTTCTCCATGCTCCTCCAATACGCCTTTAAGGACTGCAGCGAGGGTGTCTTCATTCACACCAGATCCGATGGCAAGCTCTACAACCTGGCCCGTCTACGAGCCAAGACCAAAGTCAAAGAGGTGCTCATCCGTGAGATGCTCTTCGCCGACGACGCAGCTTTGACATCACACTCCGAAGAGGGACTCCAGCAGCTAGTCACTTGCCTTTCCCACGCATGCAAGGAGTTCGGACTAGCCATCAGCCTGACGAAGACGAATGTTATGGCTCAAGGCACGGGGACTCCCCCATGCATCACCATCGACGGATACACCCTGGAGGTTGTCAACGACTTCACTTACCTCGGGTCCACCATCTCGAGCTCTCTGTCAGTTGACTTGGAGGTCAACCGGAGAATCGCCAGGGCAGCCACAGTTATGGCCAGACTGAACCGGCGAGCGTGGAACAATTCCAGCCTCACTGAGAAAACCAGACTGCGCATCTACCAAGCCTGCGTACTCAGCACTCTCCTCTATGGCAGCGAGACGTGAACCACCTATGCAAGACACGAAAGGAAACTCAACAGCTTCCACATGAGGTGCCTGCGACGCGTCCTGCATGTCGCCTGGCAGGATAAGGTCCCCAACACCGAGGTGCTGAAGCGAGCCAATATGAGCAGTTTGCATGCAGTTCTTAGCGAGAGACGCCTCAGGTGGCTCGGCCATGTCAAAAGAATGGATGCAGGCCGTATCCCCAAAGACCTCCTCTACGGCGAGCTAGCAGAAGGCAAGAGGATGACAGGGCGCCCAAAACTGCGGTTCAAAGACATCTGCAAAAAGGACATGACACAATGCTCCATCAATCTCAACACATGGGAAGTTCAAGCAGACGACCGCCTAGCCTGGAGGCTCGCGGTCAGGCAAGGTACGTCACGCGCGGAGGCTGCGCGCAACGAGGAGGCGGTCCAGAAAAGATCGAGGCGGAAGCAGCGTCAACAGCAGCAACAACGGCCATCTGCCTTCACCTGTACCAAGTGCGGCAGGGATTGTCACTCCCGAATCGGACTGCACAGCCATTCTCGGCGGTGCAGATAGACTCTCAGGAAGCTACGCCATCGTCTCTCGAGACGGACGGCTGCCGACGACGACGACGACGACGGGTTTTCAGGGTCTGATTATTTAGATGATATGTTAATCTTCATTCTAGTATATATGTTAGGCCCTTTGTTAATTTTTAATAATACCCAAATCATAGTAATAACTGCCCAATCAGAAATTCCCTTATCCAGGACTATAAATGTCTGAGGCTATAACTATAATCCAGAAATATGCAAAACAGAGTGTGGCTAAAACACGTCAAGTCTCTTGTACTTGAATGAAAACTTACGAACCTCCCTCAAAGGAACCTGTATCAGATCCTCGTGCAAAACATATTTACTGTTTTTATTCACACCTGTAACAAGGTGAATAGTCTGGGTTTTCCATCCAAAGTTATATTTAGAAATTGGCACTTACACAGCTAAATGTGGATAATCTGGGAAAAAAAAAATCACATGAAAAGAATATCTTGTTCTCTAATAATTCTCTATTAATGCAGTAGTATTACAAATACTCCAATTATCTACTTGAGTTACCAAGTGATAAAATGGGCAATCAAGGTCAAAAATGCTCCCTGTCTTTTACTTAGAAAAATTCCACTAAACCAGCTGAGGAAGGAAAAGGAAGAAGAAAGAAAACTCAGTGTAAAATGCTGGTGATTTTTACCAGCATTCTACTTAGAGAAAGTCTGGAAAGAGGATAAGATGGGGGATGGGAAACTGGTGTTCATTCAGGTCAATTCCATATGTTCAAGTTCATAATGTGAACTTACCAATATGATTCTAAGGTCTAAAAATATATGTTACTGTATCATATTATCCCCAAATGGAAGCCATACGTTCTAGTGGGTTCTGGGGGGTCCACTGGCCGCACCACACACATTATTACTCCCGTGAGAAACGCCAGTGAGCCGGAAGCTCCAATGTACACCTGGGTTCTGTAAATATATAAACATTTACAGCTCTCCATTTTCTCTGAGTACCATTTTAATTGTGTGCCACAAGCTATGATAGAAATTTTTTATTTTCATTAATTCCTAAAAAATTTGCAATTTCAGGTTTGATTTCTTTTTTGATTCAGAGTCTCACAAGGAAAGAATATGTGATTTTATGGGTTTCCCAACCTCCGACAAAGAAGTAAAATACACTTTTAAGTGTGATTTGAATAATGTGCTTTTCACTTTAGGGCTAACTTTTAGAAGCTTGCCCTCAGTGAAATAACACTTTGCATTTCAAAGACCTTTGGATTACCAGAGGCTCCGTTATCTAATGAAGATGATTTCTAGGTCTTAACTGTTAGAAGCTTGAACTGGGTACAAATTTTAAAAACTTTTATCATCTCTCAGCTATTTATTTTTCTAAGTACTCAAATTTCCCATGATATCACAGTATTGCCAGAAATGTATAAATCCACAACTTGAAAGTTAAAACAATACTTCAGAGCTGGGTTCTTTAGGATTTATCGAGTCCAAGACTGAAAAGATTAGACCTGCAGTGTCCAGTAAGGTCAACCAGCCACAGGGAGCTGCACAGAATTGAATTAAGCAGAATTAAAAATTCAGTTCTTTAGTCACACTCGCCATGTTTCAGGTGCTCCAAAGCCACATGGGGCTGGTGCCACCAGTATGTCCAAAGCACATATAGACCATTCCCATCATCCCTGCAACTTTTTTTGGACAGAGCTGCATTAGACCAAAGGAAAGAAAGAAACTTGTGTGTCAGCACAATTTGTTAGCAGCAAAGCTAGAATTAGAATTAGGTCTTTTAAATTCTACTCTTACTTTTTGAAGAACTAATACATAAGGAAAGTTAAAGGAATTTCATATAACAAGCAACAAGCTGAATCTAATATAAAATTATCTTATTTCCATATAAAGCTTTGAAGAATCAATTGTATACTTGGCCACCTAGGAAACCTGATAAACTCCAAGAAGCGAGATAAGGGATAACTCCCCCAAACCTCTGAAATTTAAAGGAAATAAAAAGAAACATTCTTCTAAAAAATATTAAATCAAAAAAGAATCAAAACAGAAGTTATATACTACCTAGAAATTGATAAAATAAGAACTTATGTCAGTTTATAGAATATAATCAGTATTATACCAAAAAATGTAAATTCCTAATTTTTTTAAAATTAAAAAAGATTGAAAATGAAGTAAACATTCAAATTATAATTCTAGAACTAGTATAAAACAAAGAACAAATAAAAACTAAAGGATAAAATTAATAAATTATATATTTCTTAACATAGACTTGATTAATTTAAAAGTAGACAAAATTCTTACAAGCCTAATTTAAAAAGAGAAAATAAAATTCTACAGAATTTTTTAAAAAGTAGATATAACAGCTTTTGAGGATATTAAAAAATTATATAAGACTATTATATGCTCTTTGAGACTAATACATTTGAAAATCCAAAAGAAATAAATGCTTTCTGGCAAAATACCAATTAACAAGTTGCCACAACAAGGAAGGTCATAAAACTTGAGGGGACCAATAAGCATAAAAATATTTTAGAGATTGTTAAAAAGTGATAGTTGCATTAAAAGAGTAATAATGATTCAACGTCTACTGGTTTAAATAATGATATTAACACATTAAAGGTAAACTGTGTGATTGAATCATAACATATAAAAACACACTGAATTCAACACAGCTATTCAGTTTAAAAACAATTAACCAAAGGAAACTTTTAGAACAGTACAAAGAACATTTATTAGAAATACAAACTGCAAGCATAATATTAAAAGTTAAAATTCTAAATGAATTCTCATCAAAATCAAGAAAATCCTCAATCACTACAATTGACTCATATTGTTTTAAATATGATGTTAAGTAAAGAAAAACTAAGTGGCATGAATCATTAGAAGGAAAATATTATTATTTGCAGATAAAAGAATTTTGTAGAATATCCAGAAGAATTTTTAAAAAAATTATTATACCTAATCAGAGAACTTAGTAAAGTAACTAGATACAAGGTAAATATACAGAAATTAATAGTTTTCATTTCTATTAGCAATGATCACTTAGAAAATAAAATCAAATATCAGTTCAAAATATTGACCAAAAACTGTACAATAATTAGGAATATAATTAAGGTAATAAAATGAGAAATAAAAATAAATGCAAAATATACCACATAACTGGACAAGTTATAAACCCATCGATTCTTCTAAATCAACCTATAAAATGTCACATTGGCATCCTTCCCCCCCCTGTTCTATCATATTCGTCACAGAAATAAGATTCTGTCCACAGTGTTTAATGCAACAGTTAATAGGGAAAAGGGGGGAAAAAAACCTCCTAATAAATTTTGTTAAATAAAGTCTATCCAATTCAAGACATTTTAAAAATAAAGAGCTAAGCTCTGGAAAGGTTAAGTCACTTCACAGAGACGCAGAACTGCTTCTCATATACTTGAAAGAGAAATGGAAGGTTCTTTCATTGGGATATTGTATTTCAGAAGCAAACTGTACCTAATACAGAGAAAACAGCATCCCTGGAGGACAGGAGGCAAGTCCCAGTACTGGCTTAGCTGCTAACTAGTATTATGACCTAGGTCATAGCTCAGGTCACTTCATTTCTCTGGATTCAGGTTCTCCATCAATGAAATTAGGATGCTGGATGGCTGGATGGTATTAAGGAATTATATTCATGACTTCTTAGCATTAATGAGGTAACAGCATTGTGGCTTATAAAATAAATCCTTATCTTTCACAGATAATGGTAAAATATTTATAAACAGAATGATATGATGTATGGGATTTACTTCAAAATAATCTGGAAAGAGCAAAAGTAGTCTAGATAATACAAACTGGGCGTGAGTGGATAACTGCCTAAGCTGGATATATACATTCTACTGTTCTATTTTTGTATATGTTTAACATTGTCCCCAATAAAGCTTTTTTTGTCAATAAAAGTGATGATCAAAAATTATCTCTAAACCAAAGGAGTAAAGTAAGAAGTAAAGATTTCATCACGTGGACATGCCAAATTCCATCATTGAATAATGCTGGGTCTTCACAAGTCATTAGCCTCTAGCTGAAGGGTCACAGTGTCCTCAGCACTTTGGTTCCATCCCCTGCTAAGTCCCATCAGCAGCACCGTTATTTATGAAATCACTAATAATGGACTTCTGGGAGACCTCATCTACTGTTGTTAATGCTTCCTCCCTGCCTTTCAAGAGGGCTAATGAGAAGAGGCTGCTCTAGTCATACCAACACATCATTACTCAAAGGGATATTAACTGAAAACATCAAAGGCAGTCAGAGCTCATTCTCTCTGTAAAGGGGGAGAGAAGAGAAGGGGCGTCAGGAAAGGAAGGGAAGAGAAAATAAAGAGTTTGACTGATTGATTGATTGGATTGATTGATTTAAAAAAAAAAATGACCAAACACCCATTCTATGCACACAAGTCTGTTCCAACACCAGAGGAGATGGCGAGTAAGTGATCAAATTATTAAACGAGCTGATGGGAGGTTACACAGCCCCGCAGCTCGGACTCAGTCTCAGACGACAATCAAAACACAAAAACGTCTTCAAGGTGGCTGAGAACTGAGATATTCCAGAAGGCGCCGTCTCTTTCACACCCTCACATCCCTTCGCTTACCTAAAAGATTAACCTTTGTGGGAGCCTAGGCCAAGTGAGCTGATTGCTAATGAATTTGCTACTGTTTCTTTCTGGTGTCAATTTTAATCTTTTTTTTAACTTCTCTCTGGTGTTCCCCTTTGCAATGATTCCCATATTTCTACAGTTGTGTTTCAATGTATTCTGTTTAAGAAGCATTGAAAGCGAATTATATAAAAATTCTAGTACAGGGCCTGAACTCTTCCAAAGAACTCTCCTACTGGCAGATTGTAAAAAACAAAATTAATAAGTGAAATGGTTAAAATACTTCATACAGATTATGGGCATTATACCTGATCAGGCAGTGGAGACTTTGGAATCCAAGTAAGAGCTGAAAAAGTGATAAAACCCAGAACATGCAGATGGGCAATCCAGTGCCTTTCCAAACCCCAGCTTGACTAGCATCATATATGCAGCATGTGTCCTTCCAATTGCAACAGGCTCGATCACACACGATACAACAATTACTGTACTTTTCACACTATAAGATGCACCTGACTATAAGACGCACCTAGGTTTAGAGGAGGAAAACAAGAAAAAAAATATTCTGAACCAAATGGTGTACTAAATTATTTAACAAAATAGAATAATATTTCAACCATGGTAAGTGAGCAGCAGTCAACAGTGGTATTAAGAATCATCATCTCTGTCATTAACACATGAGGAGAGACTTTAAGGTTCAAGTACTCTTCTAGTTTTCTGGGAACCTCAAGAACTCATCATCGCTAGTGTCAGAATCTATGAAGGTCAGTTGCTCACAGTCACTGATATCACTTTCTTCACTATCTTCATATATGACACTCTCTTTAGTTCCAGCTAAAACATTGCTAATGCCACATTTTTTGAATGACCGTATAATGGTTTCATCCTTCACTGACAGGTCAGGTAATATATATCATGGTCTGTGATGCAATATTTGCTCCATAAGACGCACGGACATTTCCCCCCAATTTGGGGGGTGGGAGTGGGGAGTGCGTCTTATGGAACAAAAAATATGATATTTATCAAGTTGACAGAAATGCTGTATGGATATTTATTTTGCAGGTAGTTTTGCTTCCATCACGAAGGCATTAGTTAAATACCCCCAAAAGGAACCTTGTGACAGAATGCAAAGTAACTAAGAGCAAAAGAGACCGTCATCAAATCCCCATTTCATAACTTGCTACAAACATAAACTTGAGGAGAGTTAACCCTCGTGGCCAGACTCCCTCCAACTATCATAATGGGATGGTTATATTTAACTCAGTGTTCTACAAGGATTAAATGACATATATATACAAGTAAATAGCATAGTACCAGGCCAGTGGCATATGCTTAATAGCTGTGAGTTCCCTCCTTGAAAAAAATATATTAGAATTATAATTTAGGTGTTGCTTCTAAACTGTAATCATAGCTTTTAATCATCAACAGAATCCTCCAAGTAAGAGAAATTTTCCTTATAAAATTAATATATCAAATGTTAGTCTATAAAGACTCCTTTAAGTCTAAATAATAGTGGAGGTAAATAATAAAACTGAAGATTAGTTTTTAACATAATGTTTTCCAGATAATGATAAATAAAATTATTTTGGGATAACCAAATATAGTAATATAGTATCCAAGTAAAGAATAATAAAGAGCTTATGTTTCTAATAACAACATTGAATTCATACATTTCCCTAAGTTGTTTTCTTTTTTACATGTATTCCTATTTGTAAAATCGCTATAAAAGAAGGAATCATTCTTTGCTCTTGGGAATTCTGCAAACGCTAAATGTGCCTTTAATAGTCACAGGCCGTGAAGGGCCGTCCTCTGGGTCAGGGCAGTGTTTACTCCTCAGTAGAAGGAGCAGGGCTTGGCCAGGTTCTTCCATGGTCCCCTCTTCTGTCTCAGGTGGCCCTTCACAGCAGGGCCACCCCCACCTGAGACAGAAGAGGCAGTGAGTAAAGAGAAGAGGTAAAAGGACTGCACGCAGCCTTCCCTGGAGGTGGACGGCCCGCCCTGACCCCAGCTGGGGAGCGAAGTGAGAGGAGACGCATTGCTTTTGAATGCACATGAAAGCATGTTCACCACTCTAAACTGGAGCCTGTAATTCCTGGGTCAGGACTGAGTGTGTGAGTTAGTGGCCCAACGACAGTTTCTTATCTAAGAAGGAGCTGAAACATCACGCAGAGGGAAAGCTTCCCTGATCACACAAGTTAAAGGCACCACATGAGATAAAAATAGCTGTGTGTTGATTTCATCCCACACGTAGAGTTTGTTCAATACACCAGATACAGAAAACACATCACACACATGCTTTTTCTAGCTGGTGTATTAAGACACATTCACTAACATGAAGAAAAGTCACCATCAGCGCTGCCTTTTAAAATGAGCAAAGATAGCAGCACTGGAATGATGTTTGAGAAGTGATAATCAGTGCTAACAGCTAAAAGACGGATTCCAGAACAAACTAGGAGAGGATGACGTGCCCCTCCAGAAGAGGAAGGCTCCGCCTGGGCTCTTAAAACAGTTCCAGATGGTAGTTTTTCAATAAACGCTACATAGTAGAATACAATAAAGGAAATCCTCACTTAATATTGTTGGTTTTGCAATTTTAAGCAAAATAACATGAAACGGAAACAATTTTATCATAGGCTAATTGATATAAACAGAAATGAAGTTCCTAAAGCATCTCATCAACATTATAACAAAACATTATTCAAGGACCGGCTCTAATTGAGTAGGAAAAAAAAGCTGATGCCAGTGTTAGTAATAGAGTGGAAACAGTTCGTGAATTAAGATAATTTTTCTGCACAGTAATTTAGTATGTATCAAAAAAAAAAACCTCTTAAAAAATTACCAAGATATTCCACTTCTAGGGATTTATACACCAAAAAAAAAAAAAAAAAAAAAAATCATCCAAGAAATACATAATGGCATAAGTTCAAAAATATTATTACGTGTATTAAACAATTAGAACATCAGACACAACCTAAGAAAAAGTAGCTTTCTGACACTGGATAACAGGCCGTACCGGACAGGGACCTCTGAGAGGTGGGAAGCCCGCCCGCTGGGCCTACAGCTGCCCCTACAGCTGCCCCAGCCCCCCTCCTGTAGAGCCTGCAGGCTGCAGTGCAGGGAGGGAACCCGGCTCGGACCCCGCAGCCTTGTCGGGCTCAGCGAGACCAAAGGGAAATCTCAGAGAAGAGGTTACTACAGAGAAGCGGAGGTGGGAAGCGAGCACCCAGAAGATTTGCAAAGGGCTCACCTCAAGTCTTTGGCAGAGAACTGATGTGTGGGTTTATGAGAAGAAATTATCTAAGGCCTGGAATGAAGTATTAGGCAAACAATATCCAGAACTCATGCAGGCCTGAGAACAACTCACGTCCCTACTAGTCCAAGGGGAAAAGGCTTCACATTACACGGGGCATCAGGTAGAGTCCTCGAAGGTATCGCCTTAGCAGTGGGGCTTATTAGACTGAAACTAAAGGCTGCCCTCAACTAACATTAACCAAGCTTAACAGAAAAGGCTCAAAGAATCAACCTGAGTGACTTCTATAGACTCGTACCGCAAGAAACACCAAAGGATGTCCTTTGAGCGGGAGGACAATCACATCAGGTGGCCGTCCGGATGGATGTAAAGAAGTGCAGGAAAGAGCAAGTTTGTCGGGAAACTATACAAAACACACTGTATATTATAGTATATAACACAAATAGATAATTTTTCCCACTTTTAATATCTTTAAAAGAGAATTGAGCAAAAATAAGAGAGTACCATGGGGTTTATAACACATGTAAAATAAAATGTATAACCAAAAATAGCAAATAGGATAGGAACAGAGAATAGAAGTTCTTATATTATATGTAAAGTGATATAATACTACTTGAAGTAGACTATGCTAAATAAAAGGTGTTTATTAAAAACCCTGGAGGAATCCTTAAAAAAAAATTAGAAAATAAGTCAATAGTGAAGATAAAATGGAATCATAATAAAACAGTTAACTGATCCAGAGAGAAAATGAAAGAAAAAGGACAGATGAGCAACTGGGGGAAAAAATCATATGCTACTAGAATCAAACCCGACCATGTTGATAATTACATTAAGTGTAAATGGTCTAAGCCTGCAATTGAAGGTCAGAGATTATAAAAATGGATAAAAGAGCAAAACCTAACTATATGTTAATTACAAAAACTCACTTGAATACAAAGATGTGGATAGGCTGCAGGTAGAAGAATAAATATAGCATGCGAGTGACTATATTAATATCAGACAGTATACTCGGAAAAATAAATATTACCAGAGATAAAGAGGTATATAATGAAAAAGAGGTCAATTTGTTCATAGAACATAACAATCTTAGAAGTGTACGAATGTAACTAGTAATGGAGCGCAAGTATGTATGAAGGAAAATGTGATACAATTGAAAGGAAAAGTAGACACATGCATGATTATAGCTGAAGATTTCACTACCCCTCTCTCAGTAACTGACAGGACAAAGCAGACTTGAACAACACTACCTACCTGACCAGGTGAACAGTTACAAACACTCTACCCAACGAGAGCAGAATACACATTCTTTTCCAGTAGAGATGGAAGAGTCACTAAGATTGGCTATAAATAAACCTCAAATTTAAAAGAATGAAAACCATATAAAGTATATCCTCTGACCTCAAGAGAATTAAACTGAAAATTAACACAGAGTGTTGTGGAAAATCACCAAATATTTGGAAATTAAATGGCCCACTTCTAAGTAACAAATAGGTAATAAAAAAAAATCACAAGGGACGTTAGAAAATATTTTTGAGGAGGATGAAAATGAAAACACAACATATAAAAATTTGTGAGATGTCACTAATACATGCTTACAGAGAAATTCATAGCATTATAAGCTTGTATTAGAAATAAAATTAAATAAATAAAAACGGTTTCAAATCAATGATCTATGACAGAAGCTGGCAGAGTTTTCTGTGAAGAGCTAAACGTTAAGTATCTTAGGTTTTGTATATCATACAGTCTTTGTTGTGACTACACAACTCAACAGCCATGGGTAATACATATATGTGGCTATGTTCCAATAAAACTTTATTTACAAAACAGACAGTGGGCCAGATTGGGCACATGGGTCATCATTTGCAGATCCCTGCTAGAATATTAGTTTCATAAGTATGGAGACTATAATCTATTTTGTTAACTGCTGCATCTTCAAAAGGCTAGAACAATGCATGAAGGAACAAACTAATTTAATCCACACAACAAGCATAGGAGTTAAATATTATCATTTTACAAATGATATACTAAGATGAAATAACTTGCCATACCACCAATAAGTGACAGAACCAGCACTTAAGTCCAGGTCCAATACCAAAATTCTGTGCACTTTCCCCTCCATTACACCGATAAGGACAAAGCATCCTGAATAATCGTAAAAGCATCATTCCATCAAATGCGTATTTTCTACCTGTCCTTTTTCCTTAGCTGTGGTTTAGCTTCCGAGAATTAGTACCAAATGAACACGGCACCAATAATGTTAAAACACTATATATGGATGTTTCTATCTTTATACTGTAATCTTTATATATCTATATCTATATCTGCAGGTTTAATATTTAGACTACAACTAATGCAACAAAACCACTAGATTGGATCTTGGACACAAACCATCTCAATTGTACAAGTAAGAAGACTAGAAAGTTAGCTTCTTTAAAATAAACATCATAACTAGAAGGCCAAATCCATTTTGTCCCCTCATACATGTAGCATACATGACTATGACATGAATTTGTGTTTATTCTTTTAAAATGCATAAGAAAATGAAAAATGTAAGGGAAAAAGGCCCCCAAACACCCCCTTGCCCTTTGCCTTAAGAATCCTGCATTTCAGTTCCCCCCTCATAGAAGCAGCACCCCCGGCTGCCACGTGGTTCAGGGGCAGCAGCCTGTCCGTCCGCGGCCGCGGCTGCCTTCCTTCCATAACCAGTTCCCATCACTGATCACACACATGTGCTTCCCTTCCCAAGTCCAGGATCCACGGCAGCTGGTTTTCAAAAATAGGCACTAGGAAAGCCAGAGCAGTTCTGAATATAGATTCTGCAACTGCACCTCTTTGTACGTTTTCGTAACTTGCCTGGGTTTTACCATCAACATGATCAGGAAACTCAAAGGAGCGGACTGTTGTTTTGTTAGGTTTTCTCTCTTCAGACGCTCAGTAAAATTTTTAAAAAATCTGTGTACCTGGGACCAACACCGAATACTAAGAAGCTATTAAAGAATAAGACAAACAGTAACCACACCATTTGCCTGCCTTAAAACTTTGTTATAATCTGACATCGTAATGATTAACGGGAATGCTGTGATGCAGAGAGACTCAGGCTTTACACCCATCACCAGATTGTTAAACCCAGTAAAAAGATAAAAGTAAATGAGAAGTGATATGATAAAGCTCAACTCTGCAGCTTCTTGATGGCCAGATCCTGCAATAAAAACATACCTAAATTTTATAAATCAACATAAATCTTTGGGACAACTAGAAATGGACTGCTCACTGAAACTACGTAAGGAGGCTAAACTGCACCTTATCAATTACCAAGTAAGAGCAAGAAATCTGTCCTCAAAGGGTTTAATGTTGGGTACTTGAACATGAACTTAGGATAAGTAGGTTATACTAGTTATTGTCATTTGTCAATGTATTTTAAGCAAATAATCTCACTTTAATGTGAAGCAATAGAAGAGCATTGGAGTAGAAGAAAATAATATCCACTATTTAAGAAAGTTTTAGTGTTCACTTCATTTTTTTCTCACTTAATCCTAACAAAAACATATACTCCAGGTTGTATAATTTGTAAGGGTTAGAGTCAAAATTCAAATCAGATTTCTTCCAAACTAAGGATCAAGGTCTTGGATTCTTAAGCTACCTTGCATCAAAAAGAATTAAATATACACACTGTGCATCACATACAAAGAAGCCAAGAAATAATTATCAGCTGCTAAAGGACAAAAGAAATGCTCATCAGAAATGACCCTATCAACTTCCATTACCAAAAGAGTGGAACCAGAACAAACACTTCCAATGCTTAATTTTTCTCAATGTTCCTTCAGAACTGCAGCGTTCCTGATTGGCAGCCAACTAGGTCCAGTTTTTTGGAAGCTCATTAGTGTAAGACTGTATTAGGAAAATCATAAAGTAATAAACACTGATGCTTTAATCATTCACAGGAATCTCAACAGGACATGACAATTGTGATACATGCCTGTTTTGTTGGACTGTTATGAGTTTTGAAATCAATTTACACAGTGATCCTGGGTTTGCAAGAGAAACATGTTTAATATATTTTTCGCCTTCAGGGGAACTTGGGCATCTTCAAAAAGTCAATATACAATTTGTTTGTAAGATTGTTCAGCAGACAGCGAGGTTGGAAGCTCTCTTGTTTGCTTAATTTGTTTTTTAGATTCAATTGTTGATAGATAGGTTTTATTGCCACTTTGTTGTTCATAGTTTTGATCATCTTTTTCTTAAATGAGTCCCTTTAACATTTGGTGATGATGAATTCCTTTAGTTTTTCCTTGTCTGGGATGCTTTTTATCTGCCCTTCGATTCTAAATGATAGCTTTGCTGGACAGAGCAATCTTGGCTGTAGGTCCCCGCTTTCCATGACTTTGAATATTTCTTGCCAATTCCTTTTAGCCTGCAAAGTTTCCTTTGAGAAATCAGCTGACAGTCTTATGGAAACTCCCCAGTAGGTAACTAAGTGGTTTTCTCTTGCTGCTTTTAAGATTTTCTCTTCATCTTGAACCTTTGGCATTTTAATTAGAATGTGTCTTGGAGTGGTCCTCTTTGCATTCATGTTGTTTCAGATTCTCTGTGCTTCCTGGACTTGCATGTCTATTTTCTTCACCAAATTAGGGAAGTTTTCTTTCATTATTTTTTCAAATACATTTCCAATTTCTTGCTATTTATCTTCTTCTGGCACCCTTATGATGCAAATGTTGGAACACTTGAAGTTGCCCCAGAAGCTCCTTATGCTATCCTGGTTTTTTTTTTGTTTGTTTGTTTTTTTAATTCTTTTTTCTTCTTATTCTGATTGGTTGCTTTTTGGTTCCTTATGTTCCAAATCATTGATTTGATTCTCGGATTCATCCACTCTACTGTTGCTTTCCTATAAATTGTTCTTTATTTCAATTAGAGTATCCTTTGTTTCTGACTGGGTCTTTTTTAGGCTGTTGAGGTCCTCACTAAGTTCCTTGAGTATTCTTATAATCAGTGTTTTTAACTCTGCATCTGATAGATTGCTTATCTCCATTTGTTTAGCTCTTTTTCTGGAGTTCTGATTTTTTCTTTCATTTGGGCCATGTTTGTCTCCTCATTTTGGCAGCCTCGCTGTGTTTGCTTCTATGTATTAGGTAGAGCTGCTATCTCTCCCTGTCTTGGTAGCATGGTCCAATGTGGGAGGTGTCCTGTAGGATCCAGTGGAACAAATCCCTCAGTCACCCAAGCTGGGTACTTGAGGTGCGTCCTTTGTGTGGGCTGAGTACAGTGTCCTCTTGTATTTGAAACTTGACTGCAGTTGGCAGGTCAATGGAAAGGATTTACCTAGGCCAGTCAGCTGCAAGGACTGGCTGGGACCACTGTCCACCAACTTCCACCCTCCACGGAGGATCCACTGCAGGGACAGGGTGGGGGTGCTCCAACGTGGTCTGTAGCTGTCCACTAGGTGCACAGGTTCTGGAGTTACCCAGGTGGTGCAGGCCAAGGTCAGCCCCCACCTAGGTTTTGCCCTGGGCTACCCTGCCTGAGCTATAGGGCAATCTGAGATGGCTGCTGCTTATGCTGGGCTTGGAGATTCCCAAAGTCAAGCTGTGAATCTAGACTGGTGTTATTAGTGCCAGACCTAGGGGCACTTAGCATGGGATCAGGGACTGGGGGCTCTATGAGACTGGCTATTACTTGTAAGAATTCAGGAAGTTGTGAAGCATGAGCCAAGACCAGCCATTCATATGGAAAAGCAGCTTGTGTGGGCCTGAGAATTGGATGGGGAAGAGTCTCTGTGGATCTCCAAGGTGGAGCAAACAGTGTCAGCCAGACTGATGGACTCTCAGATGGGCACCAGCCTGCCAGCTCTGTGGTTCTATGGGTGGAGGGGTCAGAAAAGGGGCAATAGCCTCTGCCCACCTTTGTGTCTGGGAGAAAGCTGCCCCCCAGCTCTTGCCTTAATGGCAGACACCTCAATTTCTCCCTGTATGTCACTGCTGTCTTTCAAGCTGGTACCCCGATGCTGGAGCCCAGAAGGAGTGAGTCTGAGTAGGTGAGTCCATGTGGGGGTTCTTTAAGAGGATCTGACTGGGACTCCAGAATTTTCTGCCATTGACTCAACCCCTGCTGGGTTTTGCAGTCCGAAGTTGTGAGGACTTATCTTCCCGGCACTGGAACTCTGGGCTGGGGGCCTGGTGTGGGGCTGGGACTCCTCACTCCTGAGGCATACCTCCTGAATTTGTACCCACCACACGTGGGTGTGGGACCAGCCTCCCCACCCCGCCCACTAGTCTGGATGAATGTGGTTTCTTTAATTCCATAGTTGTCTGACTTCCATTCAACTCGATTTCTGGTGGTTCTGAGTGATGACTGTTCTATATTTGATTTGCAATTTTGATGCAGGTGTGTGAGGAGGCAAGCCGTGTTCACCTCTGCTGCCAACCTGACTGTAAGTCAGTACACTGTTTCTCAAACCTGGTTTCACACTATAACCACTATGGTTGCTTTTAAAATGCCCAATGCCCAGGCTATATCCCAGATAAAATAAACTGAAAACTCTGGTGGTGGCACACAGGCATCAATAATTTTTAAAAACTCCCAGGTGAGTCCAACATATAGCCAAGTTTGAAAACCAGGGCTCTAATTAATTATTGAAACTTGAAAATAATATTTCAGGAGGCAGATCAAAAGAGCTGAACTAATACAATCTCTAATATGGTTCTTGACTATATTAATCCACTTCCCTAAAAAGAAATCATTAGAAAAAAAAACCTAAGAGATTTCCAAGGAAACTTCTCAAATCATAGAACATTATCCTCAGTCTAAACCAAATTCTTTTAGCTGGTGCTACAGAGAAACACACAGGAATCCACAGACATACACATCAGCAAAGTAAGCTCATCTTCCAGCCAAAATGAGCTCATGGTGACGGGCCCGTGTTCACTGTGGTCTCCACATGGTAGGAAAGCAGCAGCTGAAGAGAATGAAATGCACTCCCAGATTACCTCACTACCGTCCATGTTCCACAATTCTAATAGGTTTCTTTCCTAATGGAGGTCATTAGCAAACGAAAACCATTTGCAGTTCACAATCATGTTTGAACATCACAAGTTTTGTTTTCCATAACGGAAGACAATGCGATTGATTGCTTATGGGGTCACATGACTGATCCAGAGAGGGTTTTAATCACTCATTGTGAATAAGAAAATAACAGAATTAACACAAAACTTATAAACTTGTTCACTGTTCTTTCTAGTTATACAAACTTAGCTATGATCAATATTTTTATTTCTTACTTTTATCAGAATATAATTATACCATTTTCTAAAACCTTTCCTGCCTGTTTCTTTATAGGAAACTCTGCTTTGGCCGATCTTGCCTGTTTTTAGTCCTGGCTACATTGTAAACTGGCAAAGCGGGCTATTTCTCACTGCTTGCTTAATTAAAATTTGACTGAAATAAGAAAAACACATTAAAATGTTTCTTATTTTTAAAGTAGTTATATTGTACTCTCTGAGCAAAAACAATGATTCTGGCCCAAGCATCATGCAAAAGAAAAAGCGTCTACTTACAGGGATCATCCAGTTGGCCAGGTCGCCGTATCGGGACACTTGCATGGCTCCCAGCATTGTCAGGTTGACGTGTCCTCTGAGAAGGAAAAAGAGGAGCTAAGAGGCAAACTTCACAAGCTGCATGTCCCTTTCATATGTAACTGCCAACAGTTAAAGTAAGTAATTCTATATTACACAAAATACACTTGCTTTTTCCTACCCAACGCCTGATTTCCAAATTTATCAGCTCAAGCGGATGTGGAGAAATAACCATTCAGAGTTGTTTAAAAAAGAAAAAATTATAGCTTATATTGTTTCCAAAAAACAAACTAAAAACAGGTGTACACAGTGTGTGTGTTTCCTTCCGAGGGAGCATGTGGCATGATCTGAAAGCAAACACTAGCTAGAAAACGCACACAGCTAGGAGAAAATGTTAGGATCCTCAGAAAGAACCTTGTAGAAATGTTTACTTCGCGAGAGTTGGCACACAGATATATATTCCATTTGGGGGGGGCTCGTTTAATAACAGCAGGCTGGGTGTTCCAATCCCCAACATTTGATGTGAACAGTTTCCCATCTTGGTGCAGCCAAACGAGCCCAAGCTGGTTTTCTGGCTGGGAGGTGCGCCCGTGCCCCAGAGCCTTGCTAACACAGCCGGAGACAGCTCGGCCCACAGCGGGGAACGGGCGCGGCCCCGTTATTACGTACCCTCTAATCATCGCAAAGGACTCATCGCTGGAGAAATAAGAGGCTCCGGGAAGAACAGTAACTGTTTCCTTGCCTACACACACACAAGAAAGAAAAAAGAAAACGGGAAAGACTATCAGATTTCTCAAGAGGATTACGGTGGAGAGAGAGAGGGGTCTGTACTTTCTCTGTTTCCTAAGGAACGAAGGCTCCCTTTACCACAATGCAGGGGCAATTTGGGGCGTGGGGGACACAGTGGGAACTGCCCGCTCTGTGGGGAGGGGCATTTTGTCACTAACATTGTTCAGATTTGCCCTTGCATGGTGATAAGAAAGAGCGGACCAACTTCTAATTTCATTAATGTTTTGAAATGCTCTACAGACAATGCGACAACCCCTGTGGCCCAGACCCTTCCGGGCCTCCCACCAGGCCCCCCCCAGCTCCAGCCCCAGCCCCCTCTCCCACACTGAATGCTAATAGGAGTGAGGAGGCAAGAGGCTCCTGGGAAGAACGTGTCACGGTCCAATGCTACTGTGGTCAGTGGAGTGAAGAGACTGTGGAATAACCATGAAGAAACGCAATATTGAAGGGAAGGCAACTGGAGATGCTCCTCAGATATTTCTTAAAAACCAGGGAATAATCTAGAAAGTGAGGACCCACCTAATTTCTTCATATCACTAGGCCTGAATTTCCTCTTTCCATCTCAATCTCTCTTGCTCTCTCTCTCTCTCTTCCCCCTCATCTTTCCTCTCTTGCCCCTCTAAGTTTCTAGTGACATCCTAGGACTTGGATGAAACTGGGGAATAACATACCAATACTGGCAGACTTATCGAATGTTAACTTCCAAGAGGACAGGACTCTCTCAAAACGTACGTCTCATAATAAAAGTTCCGAACTGGGAAAGATCTTCAAGGTCACGCAGTCCCCACACAACTAATACTATCACCTGACTCCTACCTAAGTTCCTTTCTTCTTATGACCTACTTACTTCCTGTCTGTTCAGGGGCTTCTGGTCCCCAGGAGAAGCTCCTGGTCTCAATCAGAATAGTGTTCACAGGTAGGTCAGCTGTACAAGAATGCCCCATCATTACCCCCCAGGAAACAGGACAGACAAAAGGAAAGGGAAGTAAAGTTGTGACCCCAAGACTGGACTAGGGAAAGGCTCCAGGACCCAGTGGGACCAGAATGGTCTGGCCAAGCCCAGCTGCGCAACACGGCCGTGCTCAGCTTCCCAAGTCTTCTCTGAAAGCTAACTTCTCCATCTATATCCCTCTCCATTTGAACTTGACCATGGAGAAAGAGTAAGACTATTTCTATTACGCTGAAATATTTATCCCTTGGAGGAGTTTGATTCTAAATAATGGAAACGTTTTCACCTCTTTCCAAGGACCATAACGCTGAAAAGCTTTAGAAAATACTTGCTGGTGTGGTTAGTAGGAGCTTTTAGGCAGCACATAAGACTCTGAAGGACGAAATGAGATAATGCATATTGAGTCCTTAGTCTACCGCCTGGCCCAGAGAAAGGACTCCACAAGCATTAGTTTTCATTACCCTCACTCCAAACAATGCTGTTGCTCCTCAAGGAATAAACGCTCCAGGACCAAGCGACTGACTTTCATGGGGGGGGTCAGAGAGCCTGCCTGTGAACCCCAGGTTCTAGGACAGGCATAATACAATGAAACCTTATCCTCACACAAATTCTAGGTCCAGCAAATTCAGCTCCTCACCAATCCTATGAGCTGGAGAGGCAAGAGGAGTGTTTTGCAGGACAATAAGGCAGAGAAACAGAAATATCTCAATTCCTTTGTTCTCTGTTTTAAATCCTTTGTTCTCTGTTTTAAATCACAAGGACTTCCAAGCAGCAATTTTCCACCAGCTGATAGTACATAGAAGGCGTTATGTGCCGCTTTACAGGAAACTTCGAGATCAACACTGAGGGAGAGCGCCAGCCCTCCCCATGTGATTTATGAGGCATAGTTTTATTAAGGAGACCAGAAAATGACTCTCATGGAGAATGTTGTCGGGCCCCTGATAATACATTCTGGTCCCTTACAAATTACATTCTTCAGAAGCAAAGTTAATTTTCAGCATTTTTAAACATCCAATGTCGAAATGAAAACAGATATCCTCCAGCTGAAGCCATGCTTTTCAAATACAATGTCCAAATGTGGTCATGAAATAACTATCACTAATACTACAATCAATACTTTGAAGGAAAGGGGCTTTCTTACTTGGCTATTTCTGATTGATTCCCTGTCTCTTCCCATTTTTTCTGTGTACAAAAGTCTAGATCCTGCCCTGACCTGTATGGCCCATTGGGCTGGGCATTGTTCGGCAAACCAAAAAGGTTGCTGGTTCAATTCCTGGTCAGGGCACTTGGTTTACAGGTCTGGTCCCTGGTTGGTGCATATATGAGAGGCAACTGATTGATGTTTCTCTCACATCAATGTTTCTCTCCCTCTTTTTCTCCCTCTCATTCTCTCCCTTTAAAAATCAATAAAATTTTTTTAAGAAGTAAATAAATAAATAAAATCTAGATCCTTTCATGATATTTGTGCAACGGAGTTTCTCAATTTTATGAGTTACAAGAGTCCTTTGGCTCATGATTTAACATGCCACTCACTCAAAATGAAGCAAATGTCCACTACGGGCCTTGAAAAGTGTTACAAACAAAATACAGATGCCCTAGACCAATGGGTCTCAACTTTGACCCCCACCAGAATCACACAGAGAGCTAGTAAAAATGCAGACTGCTGAGCTCGAGTCCCAGAGTGTATAATTCTGGATGCACGTGGTGGGGCCTCAGGATTTCCCATTTCTAACAAGTCCAAGGGGATGGTGATGCTGATGCCGCGGGTCTGGGGACCACACTTTGGAACCACTGCCCTTAACAGAAGGGGCACAGTGTCCAGCCGGAGACAGGAATGTACAGAAATAAGCTGCAGAAGGATGTGGAGAGGAAAATGGATTACCAACAAGGAGCTGGGAAGCAAAAGTAAGGGGACAGAGGGATGACAAAAAATAAAAATAAAAAATCTGACGAAGGGCACAGGAAGAGCCGAGGGATGGAGGAAGGACACCATGAGCCAGGACATCAGGAGCAGAGTGGGCCCGCAGTCCCGTGTGGGGCACCCGGCGCCCCTGCAGAGCGCAGCGGAGGAGCGCGCTGGCCAGGTCGGCGACAACCGCCAGGCAGATCCTGAACGCTGTACTTCGTGTGCTTTCGTCCCTGGGCCTGTGAGACTTCGGATGTGGCACACACACCCACAGACCCCGACGGGCACTTTGGACCACGTAACTGTGCGCCGGGGGCTGTTCGCGTGACCGTAGCGTGTATAGCAGCATTCCTGCCCTCTGTTCATGGTTAACACTCCCCAAGGCATGACCATAAAAAACGTCTCCCAACCCTGTCAAGCGCCCTCAATGTCACCTCTTCTTGCCCATTGAGAACTACAGCTCTAGAGGCACAGCACAGGGACCAGGGCCACTTACAGCTATGAGGTCAACATGGTGGCTTTTTCTACAGCGATTTTAATCAAAAGTTAGTAATTTCTACATTATTTGTACACTGAAATCAGAAAGCAACATTAAGAAAGAGAAAAGAATGCCAAATGCATATGAACATGAAAGCTAAAACATACAGGGGACATTTAGAAATGTTTTCATTACATTGGGATACGGCAGATCTTCGCGAGACCTCGGAAGCGTTCTAATCACTGCCTTCCGCGCCTTCATAAAACTCAGCTTTTCAGAGCGTGCGGCAGAAAGCGCAGGAAGAAAAGTCCCGAAGCCAGGAGTAGAAGACTATGGGCAGCCAGTCCCTAGCGATGGGATCTGAGCATGACACTTGTTTTCTGGGTGCCGCTCCCCAATCTGCATAACAAGGTTGCACTTGAGGCCCAGAGGCTATAGCGCATGGGAAACACCATGCTGGGCACCACATAGCGCTCGAAGAGCGGTGGTTCATTTTTACATAACCGTAGGAGTGTGGTATTTAGAAAAAAGGGCTCCTTAGACAGAGTTCTATTATTATTTTTAAAATTTAATACCCGACTTAACCCAGAAATACAATTCTATATTCATTTCAAGGGACTTGCATAAAAATATCCTTCAAATTAACACACACACACACACACACACAAAGCCTGATCTCTCGGGTCATTTCCAAATTTGAGGAGTTGAAGAAAATCGCCAATTTATGCTCTGGATTCTCTCACTCAGGGTATGTATTTCCTAATCTGGACAGCTTCAAAATAAAAAAGAGCATCAATCCCGAAGGGGACTCTGATGAAAGAGTTACAAAATTATCAAGCTGACTTGCAGCCTGCCTTCCCAAAAGCACTGAACTGCCGATTTACAAAGCAGTTTAAGATTCTACGTGACATTTCAGAAGCCGAAATATACATCGTCCGGATTGATTCCACCCCATCAGAAACGCCCACCAACCAACAACGTCATTGAAAAGATTAACTCTTTTTGCACAGAAAGTGGGCTCCGTGAACTCAAGCCTGAAATTCAGAAAATGGAGTTATTCATTTTGCCAACAGCTTGCTGACATCGTAAGTTAATTAAACCAAGCCGCAGATATTTTCGCAGATCGATGAGCTGTTGCTGAAGGGGACCGTACAATTAAATTACAGCCTTGGTTAAATGTCATTGCTTTATCACAGAGAGCCTTTCAGAGTCGAGTCGTGTTAACTAATTCAACTGCTCGATCAGAAGCGCTTTCATTTCCAAATATTCTAAGTCCCAAACATCAATTCCACTTGGCAGCTGGCCTTTGCGCTCAGCTCATACTCCTTCTCTTTGGAGATTTGCACATACTACTGTGAGTGTGGAGGGCCACGCATCAGGGGCTGACTGAACAGGAGGAAAAGAAGGGCAGAGAACATCAGGCTAGCGTGGTACAGAACTGAGCTCCTGAGCGGCAGCCGCCGCAGCCTAAGGATCGTCTTCAGCCCCACGACCGTGGCCGCGGCGCCTCAAGCGACTGACATGCCCTCCTCCTGCAGGCTGCTTACACACGTGCAACCCGGCATTCTAGTCCAGTGAAAAGCCAGTAAGAAAAGGAAAAGCATCGGAGTGTGGGAACAAAGGTGACAAGGCCAGAATCCCCAATTCAAAGGAACTATTGCTCCGATCACTGGGTGATCTGCTTCGTGGCAGACACAGCCTTCTGCGCCCTGAACCTCTGCAGGATGTTCTCTGACTCTGATGGTCACTAGCGGACAGGAAGTAGCTCCTATAATAAAACCCCAGGGCACCAGAGCTTCTCTCTTTGCCACTATGGACCCATGCCCTGACCCCTTTCACCTTGAGAAGGTGGACGTATTGCAACCTGGGAAGGTCCAGGGGAGGTTCAAGCAGGAGACCCAGTGGAGACCCCCCACCCCGGGGGTGGCAAGACAGCTGTGCTCTTCTACCTGGTAGGTGACCGTCCCTCTCCAACAGCTGCCCCTGCAGGCCTGCCCAGGGCTCATGGTACTCCCTGTGGTACTGGACTATCCTTTGCTGGTGTCCCTGATCTTGCCCACACCCCAGTCAATTGTCCCTCCCTTTCATTCTCCCATTTATAGCAAGGACCTTGAGGGATGGAGCCACCAAGGTTCTTGTTGTTCCACTTGCCACTGTGCCTTTATCTTACCCTGCCCTAAATAAGAGCAGACCTCTGACAGGAAGCCAGGCAAAGACAGGCCTTGGAAGGCTTTTCTCCCTTCCTCAACAGAACGCACAGCGAACACACTCCAGGAAAAGGCAAAGACTCAGGCCCCGCTCCTTACTAGGATTTGGCAGAGAACTAAATCAATAGCCAAGGAAAACGCTGGAAAAAGATGCAATGAGTGAGCTTACCTGCATTGATTAGATCTGCATCAACTTCGTTTTGGGATGGATATGGACCCTGTCAAATAAAGCAAATTATCAATGTCAGCTAGTAAGAGAAGTTTCTCACAGAATTGCCCACTTCCACAGCAATATAAGTAACTTCTCCGAAAACTCTAGGAGATTATCAAAAGACTTGAGGTAAATCTTTAAAAAACTAATTCTGTTGCTTACATGGTTCTGTTTCTCATATTGATTAGTCTTTTGCGCACTAATAATTTTGTGACTAGGTAAAAGAAAAATACTTTCTAAAAATTACCAAAGTGTGAAAGTAATGTTATTAGAGATATATGTCAGTGAAACAAAAAGGAACTGTTTACTGCCTACTATGCAGCCAATATTCTTTATAAAACTTCTTAGTATCAATAAATACAAACTAAATGGCTGCATTATTTGGCTAGAAGGACCCATAGAGGCAAGGTTTCAGCTTTTCGGTATGCATGAGCTAAAGATCTGAATTTCTAACCTTCTCTCTCACAATACCTAGGTTCTGTAACCTTTGTGTTCTCTTTGTCTACTTATTCTCAGCTTGTTTGTTTTGCATATGTATTTTTATAAGGCATCCCTAATCATTTGAATGGGGCAAGGGGTTTCATAACATAACATATAGTGAATTAAAAAAGGGAGAAGAGGAGAAAAGAGAAAAGAAAAAGGCATGATCAAGCCAAGAATGAGAATACACTGGCTGTAAAATTTTAACAGACTTTTTAAGGGGCCAAAAGTTTATTTTTTAAATACATTGAAGTGGTAACTAATATTTGGACCTATGTACATTTTCCTTTAAACACTGATCATGGGTAATTCACATAGACTTATTTCCCTTATCTTCAAAGAGAAAGAACTGATCACTCTAGAAATCTCTAAGGTACATTAACAATATAAGCCTTTGACTTCAACATGAATCTGCTTTTATCCAGACACATGTCATTTTTGTCTTTGAAAAGGGTTATGATTATTGCCTCCATGAATCAATATCGATGCTATATGCCAATGGTCATTATTGATATTTTAAATACCAGATGGACATTTTCTATACATACAATTTGTATTGCATTAGTGGTTGAGATTCACTGAGGAACAATAAATACCAGAAATATTATAAATTGGCAAACTATAAATAATCTCTGCCATAGTTAAATATAATAATTAAATTTAAAATGTCATCCAGGAAGCAAAAGTGCTTCTTACCTTCATTATAATATCGAATAAAAACTGTGGCCAAATGCTATGAGAATACTGAGCTCATCTGGAAGGTTAATTTTGAGGAAAAGAAAACTCTACCCTTTTGGACAACAGAGCCTTAAAACAATAACTAGATGAGAAGACTTTCTAAGACTTTTTGAATTAATTGACTGTCAAAAAATGTCCTTGCCCTAAATAGAAACCTTACTCTTCCGTTTTCACTCAGAGCCCTACTGAATTCTATTTCACAGAGAATTGCTAACGACCTTCATTCTTGTCCAAGCACAGGAGAGTTACAAAGGGCAACCTGAACAGGAAGCTGTGAGGTCTCTCTGAAGCAGGTACCCAGGGGAGGGGGAAGCCATGATCTGATAAAGGAGGAGCAGCCCCACACCCAGGAAGCTACCACCTACTATGGAAAATACCACCCTACATCCTCACAACTCCCGCCATTCTGTGGGAGACTTAAACGTTTTACTGTGATGATAAGACAGAAAAATAAGTTGGGGAACTTAAAGCTGATAACGCTCAGTTACAAGACGTCACTATACGGAATACCTCGTTCTCCATCAAGACCACATAACCACAACCTTAATTTCTATCTTACCAAACCGAGAATTCCATTTTCACTTTGCAGGTGAACGGTCATATTGGGGCTGATAAAGTTGCTGGCCAGAAGTGGGATTCCTATGCCCAAATTAGCTGAAAAACAAGTTAAGGCAGAATGCAGAAAAGGTAGAGAGATTATGCCATAAATATTCTACGTATGCAAATCTGAAGAGAAGCCTTCTTTAAAGTCACTTGCTCTGAATATAATCACTGAATACATTCTCCAATTACCCTCTAGGCACTATTATGTAATTTTTTTTTTTAAATCACTAATCACAGTTTGGTCAATAACACTAATATGCTTCCCATAAGTATATCAAAGTGGTGGCTTCAGGAGATAAGCCAGGAGGTCATTTTCATCGTAAGACATATTTTATTTTCCTTAATGTGCTCAGCAAACTTGGAGTGATGCATTACGACTTGTGACTGATACATTATTAAACATGGCTTGACCTTTGTTTAATAGGCATTTTGACTTTTCAAAACTCCAACTAAAAATAAGGATGATTTAACAAACTTAAAAAAAGGGCTATCATTTCTAAACTTAAAAAAAGTTATCTGACAATACCAAAATGTCTGCACCAAAGTGTTTCAACTTCTTTGGGTCACTGTGATAACATTCACCGAGAACTGAGTCTTCCCCAAATCATAAGGGGAGTGTGAATTGCCAGTGAATACAATGGAGACCATATAAAAAGTAGCATCAAGGGCTAACTGAGGGTGTTGAATGTCTTCCTTAGACACCAAAATAGGGTCAAACCTGATTTGTACGCAAATGGGGTGGGTTCGGTCTCGCCACTGACCGTACCGGAGATACACAAACAAAAACTAGCAGACCCAGTCAGCAGGATGGTGGTTATGGGAGGAAAGGGCTTTGGGGGTAGTGAGAGGTCAAGGGTCAAATACATGGTGACAGAAGGAGATACGAGTTTGGGTGGTGAACACGATGCAAACAGATGATGTATCGTAGAACTGCACACTTGAAACCTATATGATTTCATTAAACAATGGCACCCCAATAAATTTAGTTTAAAAAAAGAGGGATATGCTGCCTAGAACTGCTGACTGCTGTCCACCCGCGTTGCAGAATGGCAAACACTCCCTGTTACTTAAATGAAGTCAGAATGCAAACAGTCATTGCACTAAACTACCTCTTTCTATCTCTGTTTTGAGAAAGCATTTAAAGCAGAATTTGCATCGTTTACTGAATACCCTTATGAAACATCAGGAATAACAGAGCATATGCAGGGGATCTTTGTCCCGAGAAACAGGGGTTGTTAAGAAGTTGGGTCTCCCAGAGAAAGACAAGGACCACAGGATCTCACTTCCATGTGGAGTCTAAAGAACAAAATAAACACACACACAAAACAGAAACAGACTAACAGACACAGAGAACACACGGACGGTGCCAGAGGAGAGGGCAGTTTGGGGGTTGGGGGGTTGGGAGATAAAGATGAAGGAATTAAGACGTACAAACCGGGAGGTACAGAATGGTCACGGGGAGGTACAGTGCAGCATGAAGGACACAGCCAATAATATTGTGATAACGATGTATGCTGCCAGGTGGGTACTGGAGTATTAAAGGAAACACTTTAAATCACACGACTGTCTAACCACTATGCTGTACACCTGAAGCTGATACAAAATACTGAATGTGAACTGTAACTGAAAGATAAAACTTAAATTTGAAAGAGTGGGTCTTATTTTTCAATGAGCATGCAGATGTCAGAATACAGAGAACGTAAACAGCACTGCTTATAACCTGTGCTTCTGAGATCTGAGACACTCATCTTGGGTAATCTCTAGTCCCAATAACTTTTGGTCATATGCCGAACTGTACTGAAATCGACTGCATACGAGAAAATAGCTAAGCAAATTCTGGGTCACCATTTTGTTTCAAGAAGACAAACAGACTATAATTCCAATTTCATACATCTTGATATCTTTAGGTGATAGGCTACATGTTGAAAAAACTGATCAAGTGCTTTAAAAGTCACCAGGACTATGAACGAATCTATGCGGCAGGCTGAGCAGCCTGATGCACTTGGGCGAGGCCAGGGCTCTGTCCGTGCCCAGGCCCAGGAAGACGAAGGATACCATACATGCCATCCTCAAATTCCAGAGCGGCACGCTTGATGATCCGTTCCCTCACATTATCTCCAGGTTTCCCAGCTTTGGTTTTTACGTCTGCCTCTTTCCGCACCGATAAACGCTTTAAAAGGAACAGAAAGAAATTATTCGTGATTGAGGTGCACCCTTGGATTTTGTCCCCATGAAAGGTCAAAGTTTTACTAGGAAAAAAAACAATTAACTCTGTCCCACTACTACTAGGAGGCAAATCTGCAAAATAACATAGTTTTAAAAATAGAATATGAATCAAAGAATAACCAGAAATAAAAGAGTATACTCAGGGGATCTTTGTCACAAGAAACAAGGGGTTGTTAAGACGTAGAGGGTGCGAAAGAAATAATTCTTTAGAAAGGAAGTGAAAGAGGTCAGATCTCTGAAAAGGGAGATATACTTGCTTTGTCTCTTCGAAGCAAATAAGCCCTCTGTTCCTGTGACATTCACTGCTCCTACTTCTGCCTCTCAAGACACCTGCAGCCGCACTCTCCCCAGGGCTGGGGACTGAGCCAGCACACAGACAAAAGGAAGAGGCCTCGGGACTCTGTCTGGGCAGGGCTGGCAGAATGCGCTTTGCAGGTGCTGCTGCTCTGTGACCTTTTCCACCTGCAGAGTCTAGACGGGTTTTTGCCACAAGTGCACCCCAGGGGATCACAGCAACATCCAGAAACCAGCCAGGAGCGTATTTCCCACGTTAAATCTCCTTAACTCGGACTCTGGTTTTTGTTTGCAAATGACCCCTCCCTCCTCCCTAGCCCGCTGACAGGAGTTTGGGGCTGCAGAATGCCTTTCTATTTGATGTCTGCAGGGTACAAGGCATCTCTGATTCCCCAACGCCCCCACCGCATGTCTGTCTTTTGCTGATCCCTGGACACTTGGGAATCTTGGTATCAGTTCTGGCCCAGATGGTCGTTTTCAAGCTCCGAGGATACTTGAAATACTTCCCACGCTCCTGGAAGCCATAATCTCAGCCACCAGCTGCCTAGCGCCTAATGCCCAACACTAATGGGAAGTGATGTTCTTTCTAGACTCTATAAAATGCAAAACAACTTCAAGATAGACAGACATTTCTGAACAATTACACGTTATGAGTTCAGCAGGGGTAATGCCACCAGAGACTCGACGATCCTTCTCTAGCGTACAGGACAAGATAGATGCAAAGCTATACATCCTAAATCAAGACAGTTACGGAGCCTGGAGAATACCGCCTGCAGGACCACAGGGCACTGCTGGGCTGGACACTCACACAAAGGATCACGTCTTCTCTCGATGGACACATAAGAAGCTCCTACTAAGACCCAAGGCAAGGCTTCCCGCTCAGCACATACTCTGTTACCTGGCATGGCCCCGGGACACATATCTCTGATAATCAGACCCATAAATGCTGACAATAGAGCTAAGTCAACTACCTCAATTCTCTTCTCATATTTCTCTCCCTTTATCAGGCGATGCACATAAATCTTAGGAATATGGATGTCTTCTGGGGCAAATGATCCAACATCCACAATTTCTTCAACCTACACAAAGAGAAAGAAATAATTAAATAGCGAGGGCTTAAACTGAACAGTTTTTATTTAAAAAATGAAGTATAAGCATCTTCACTTTCAAATTAGGTTGTATACACAATGTAAACACACACACACACACGCACGCACGCACGCACACACACACAGATGTACATATGCATACCAGTGGGTGGGTAAAAGTAGGTTTACAGTGAGAGTACGCAAAACAGTTTATTCTTATATTCTTATTTATTCATTATTATATGATTTTCCTTATGAACAACTGTAAACCTACTTTTTGCCCACCCTGTAATAACAGAAACTACATGTGTGTGTATGTGTGTGTGTGATTTATATCATACGTTCTGGACCTATGAAAAAGAAGAAACTCGAACACATCTGTCTGAACATAAAGTACACAACATAAAGCTTCAGAGCTTAGTCTCTGCCCAGCACAGCCTCAGTTACAAATTCGTCAAGTACAGCTGCTTGACCTTTCACAAATTGCAGTCCGACCACGCGCACTTGAAAGCACGTCCCCCAAGACCATTTTCAAAATTAATGGGAAAGTTATCAGACCAAAAACAAAAATATGTAACATCTGCTTGGTCAACTGAAGAGCTTTTTAAATATAGATACAAATTCTATTTCTAACAGTTTTTAATTACTCCTGTTAGCTTCCTAGAATCATGATCAAAATGCAGCTGCTGATATAATTTTACCTAATTGCAATATGGAAATTATTAATTTCAATATGGAAATTTCAAAAAGCAAATATTAACTAATAACTAGAAATACCCAATGTAATTAGAATCATAGTCATTCACAAAAGAAAGGGATATTTTATAGCAATATGAAATGCCCAAGTAAGACAGCTATTTTAGAATTAAAAAAAAAAGAGAATTGGTTTTTTTCTTTTTACATAAACACACAAAAATCAGAATAACAAGGATCAAGAAAAACTATAGTCAATGTTCTCATCAAAGAATTATCTTTCTGGTGCCAAGAAAAAACACTACCTTGAAGACTGTGAGTACGTAGATGGCATACCTGAAGCCAAGAGCGACTGGTACATGGAGAACTGAGTTAACCTGGTCTCCAAAACTAATAACTGAACTCTCAGGAGCTTTTGAGATGAAGCAGCCCTCAGACCACACTCCTCCAACAATGAAAGAAAACCAGGAGTTACAAGAGTCATTTTAGTTACTGTGCACGGCTCCCAAATAGCTAAAAAGGAATAAGACATTGTGGACAAAAGCTATCTTCTTTGATAAACAGAAGGATCCTGACCCACATCAAACAAGAACTCCAAGGAAAAAGGCAGGAAACATGGGAGCATCTAACCTGAAATAGTGGGTAGAGTTGTCTACCGACTTCCATCTGAGAATGACCCAAAGAAAGACAAGGGGACTTCCCATCACTGCACGCTGCACCCTTCCCTCCGAACCTGGCCATGCTCTGGCATCTCCTCCCCAAGTTGGTGACCAGGTAAGAGGAGGTGGAGGCCGGACATGCAGAGCAGCTGAGAGCATCCTGCCACCTGCTCCATTGATGGGACTTCCAGCCATTAGGGCTCACTCTCATCTTTACACGTATGCAAGTCAACCCTTGGAAGATGTTAATGCCTTTAAGAATTCATCTATGCATTAAATGCATTATCCTGAGGATAAATATTAAGACTTGCTATTTGTGAAAATATTTACCACGGAATTTGTTAAAATCTTAAGGAGTTGGAAATAACCTAAATGTTTAATGATAGGATAAACATAAAATATATATTCACATAATGAATCAATATTATGCTCTCATAATATTTAATGACATCTCATAATTCAATGTTTCATAAAAATGCAAGATTTTTATGAATAGTTACGTATAGGATCAAAGATTACTCTTTTACCTACCAAAAACTGAATATACAGAACTACTAATTTTTATTATCTCCAGGTAACAGTACAAGTTATTTTTGCTTTCCTTCTACTTTTAGAATCAAGGAAACCTACAATGTTATTCTTTTAATGACCCAATAGACACCAAATAAATAGCTTCTAAAACTAGAAAATACATGAGTAGGGAATGTGATAAACTTCTTAATTAGTTAGACGGGTACCACTAAGAAAAATGGTGAGTTCCAAACTCTAAAAGCACAGCTTTGTGAAATAAATTAAGAAAGCTCCTTGCCTACATTTTTTAAGGTAATAGCATGAACTTTTCTCCATGTCTAATGCTGTTCCAAAAGCTCAGGGCCTTCTACCTCGTGTGAATTGTTACAGCAGCTCCGTAACGGGTCTCCCTGTCTTTACCCTTCATCAGGGCCGAGAAATAGAAGGGAAAGGGGGAGGTGGGGAGGAATGCTTCTCACTTAAACCAGAAATGTTGATGGTAACCAATCTATTTTCTTCTGGATCCACCACAGGGAATTGCAACAAAAAACACCAAATGAAGACGATGTTTTCACCGAGGGCAATGACATCAGGACTTGCACAACAAACAGAGTGAGAGAACATGTCCTGGTAAAACAGCTCTAATTGAAAAGCAAGAATTGGGTTAAATGCAATGAGGTCCACCCTTTGTCGTCCTAATCTGATGATTTCCACGTTGCAGAAGATGCGTGTGCGGCATTCGTCAAAACAGAATTGACAGTCAACAGTACTGAAAAACTCTATACAAAAACAAGGCTTTCTCAGACGTAGTTAGCTGACTTAATAACAAAGGATGAAAAAATTTGAGATTTTGCTCAAACTTCCAGTGAAGATGGAGGTGTAGGTAAAGACAGCTCACCTCCTCGCACAACGACATCAAAATTACAACTACAATATAAAACAGCCATCACTCAGGGCCATCAGACATCTGACAACTATGGAATTAAAGAAACCACATCCATCCAGAATGGTAGGAGGGGCGCAGATATGGAGACCCGGATCGGGCTGGTCCCACACCCATATGTGCTGGATAAAAATTCCAGAGGGATATCTCAGGATCCAGGAGTCCCAGCCCCACACCAGGCCCCCCAGCCCAGGGTTCCAGTGCCAGGAAGATAAGTCCCCACAACTTCTGGCTGCAAAAACTAGAAGGGATTGAATTGGTGGAAGAAACTGCTGGAGCCCTGAGCAGTTCCTTTTAAAGAACTCACAATAAACTCACCGGCTCAGACTCACTCCCTCTGAGCTCCACCACCAGGGTAGCAGCTTGAAAGACACGAATGGTACACAGGGAGGAACTGAAGTGTCTGGCATCAAGAGAGAGCTGGGGAACAGCTTTCTCACAGACAGAAACCCTCCCCCCAAGAGCCGCAAAGCCTGCAGGCTGGTGCCATATCTGAGACTCCATGAACCTGGCTAACACTGTTTGTCCCACCCCGGAGATCCCCTGAGGCTCTACGCCACCCAACTTATAGGCCCACTCAGGCTATTAACGGTGGCTTTTCCATATGAATGGCTGGTCTTGGCTCAAGCTTCATAACTTCTTAAATTCTCTCAAACTTGCAATAGCCTGCCTCAGCATACGCCCAGCCCCCACACCTCTTGCTAAGTGGCCCCAAGCCCGGCACTAGCAGCAGCCAGCCTAGATTCACAGCTTGGCTTCGCCTGGGAATCTCCAAGCCCGGCACAAGTAGCAGCCATCTTCAGATTGCTTTATAGCTCATGCAGGGTGGCCCCAGGCAAAACATAGGTGGCCTTGGCCTGCACCACCCGGGAAACCCCAGACCTGCACACTCAAGGGACAGCTACAGATCACATCAGAGCACCACCACCCTGCCCCTGCATGCACAGCTGATATTCCACAGAGGACAGAAGTTGGTGGTCCGTGGTCATAGTCAGTCCTTGCAGCTGACCGGCCTGGGTAAATCCCTCCCATTGACCTGCCAACAGCAATTAACACTCAACTATAAGAGGAGGATATATTCACTCCACATGAAGGGTGTACCTTGAGTACTCAGCTTGGGTGATAGGGGAGGCTGAGCCACTGGACCCTATAGGACACCTACCACATTAGACCACTTACCAAGACACAGAGTCATAGCAGCTCTACCTAATACATAGAAGCAAACATAGGGAGGCTGCCAAAATGAGGAGACAAAGAAACATGGCCCAAATGAAAGAACAGATCAGAACTCCAGAAAAAGAACAAAATGGAGATAAGCAACCTATCAGAGGCAGAGTTCAAAACACTAGTTATAGGATGCTCAAGGAACTTAGTAAGGACCTCAACAGCATAAAAACTATCCAGTCAGAAAAGGATACCCTAACTGAAATAAAGAACAATGTACAGGAAATAGCAGTAGAGAAGATGAAGCCAAGAATCAAATCAATGACTTGGAACATACGGAAGCAGAAAACAACCAAACAGAATAACAAGAAGAAAAAGAATCGGCCCTGGCTGGTGTGACTCAGTGGATTGAGCACCAGCCTACAAACCAAAGGGTCACCAAAGGGCCAATTCCCCGTCAGGACACATGCCTAGGTTGCAGGCCAGGCCCTCAGCTGGGTGCATGCAAGAGGCAACCACACATTGATGTTTCTCTCCATCTTATTCTCCTTCCCTTCCCCTCTCTAAAAATAAATAAAACCTTTTTAAAAAGAATTTACAAAATTAGATTAGAATAAGGAGCCTCTGGGACATCTTCAAGTGTTCCAACATCTGCATCATAGAGCTTCCAGAAGGAGAAGAGCAAGAACAAGAAACTGGAAATCTATTTGAAAAAACAATGCAAGAAAACTTCCTTAATTTGGTGAAGGAAATAGACATACAAGTCCAGGAAGCACAGAGAGTCCCAAACAAGATGGATGCAAAGAGGACCACTCCAAGACACACCATAATTAAAATGCCAAAGGTTTAAGATAAAGAGAGACTCTTAAAAGCAGCAAAAGAAAATCACTTAGTTACCTACTGGTGAGTTCTCATAAGACTGTCAGCTGATTTCTCAAAAGAAACTTTGCAGGCTAAACAGGATTGACAAGAAATATTCAAAGTTGTGAAAAGCAGGGACCTACAGCCAAGATTGCTCTACCCAGCAAAGCTATCATTTAGAATCAAAGGGCAGATAAAGAGCTTCCCAGACAAGAAAAAGCTAAAGGAGTCCAACCTCACCAAACCATTATTATATGAAATGTTAAAGGAACTTATTTAAGAAAAAGAAGATCAAAACTATGTATAATAAAATGGCAATAAAAATATATCAACCATTGAATCTAAAAAACAAACTAAGCAAACAAGAAGAGCAGAGACAGAATCATGGATCCAGATAACGTTTTGATGGTTGCCAGATGGGAGGGGAGTATGGGGAAATGGGTGAAGCAGTGAGGGGATTAGGAAGTACAAATAGATAGTTACAGAGTAGCCACGGGGATGTAAGTACAGTATAGGAAATGGAGAAGCGAAGAACTTAATACACGTGACCCATGGACATGAACTAAGGTGTGGGGGTTGCCTGAAGGAGGGGGGGGTGGCTGGGTGAAGGGGGAATGGGGGAAAAATTGGGACAACTGTAATAGCATAATCAATAAAATGTAATGAAAAAGAAAAAAAAAAAATTGAAATACAAACCAAAAGGAGAAAACATGTTTTTAGACAAACTGTGAAACAAGCTTTAAAATAAACCAAAGAGGCAGAACCATTTCAATGCTAGCTCCTGAAGAGCCTGAGGATTCTAGGCTGGTTTGGTGTGATCGTGAGGAAGAGCCCGCGTTGGGGTGGAGGGAGGTCTAGTGAGATCAGGCAGTCCCTTGAGGGTCAAAGGCATTTGAAAAGAAAAAAAAAAAAAATGAATAAAATGTACCTGTTTTTTAAAAAGTAAAAATAAAAGTATGTAAGAGCACTCATGAATAATGGCAGACATGCACCTCCTAAAATCACACGTGGGTAAGGTAGAGAATGACGAACAAAGAAAAGGCGGCAGTGCCAAGCAACAGGCATGGGCAGGTGAACACAGACAAGATCAAGTTGAAGGAGAGAAGGCTAGGAACCCGGCACTGCGCAATGTTCTTATGCAGCACCATCTGGTACATCTAAAAATCCAGACACTTGCGGCTTCTCTAATTAGTACTTGTCTTCAGTCATTAGCAGAAAAATAGAGGCGAGGAAATGTTAATTATTACTGACTTGAACTTTGTTTTCAAAGGTTGCTGTCTCTGCCCTGCACTCTTCCTATTTTATAATTCTGGAAAGTTTTATTATCAAGCTCAGAGAAGGGAAGAATTCATCCTTGGGTGACAATGTTTTTGTTTTTACCTGGCAAACGTTATTTATGTCTCCAGTGAGGGACCAGAGGAGCTGCCAGGCAATAACTTGCTTATTATTTTATTTTTAGTGACAACCTCAATCCGTTATAGCCACAGACATGGGCCCAACCCCGAAGGTTGTTATGACAAAGCTGCGCACCTGCCAACCTCGCCGCGTGATGCCAAGCAAGGACTACGGGGGTTGGAAGGGAGGGAGGCATCACATTGCAGACTTTTTTCCCTGAGTCATTTCAACCTTCATAAAGGTTTAGAAGGAACATTCATCTTTTGCCAAGAACTAACACAGCAGACAACAACCAGCAATGATGTCTGCAATCATAAGAAACATTAAGTGACCCAAATTAGCAAGAGCTGAAGACGAGAAAAATGGAAGAGGAAGGCAATGAGCAATAACAGAAAAAGTCACCAGTCCAATGCAGAGGTGCTCTGGATGTTCATTTAACCCAGAAAACGGGGAAGGTGAAGAAAACCAGTGGAGAATGGGGAGGTCCGAATGCAGGGCATCCTTCCCCAAAATCCAAAGGAGAAAAAAATTTTTTTCATTTATCCGAAAGAGAAAGAAGGTGCATTTCTTCTTAAGCTTCATGCTAAGGGATGAGATGACCCGCATAAAAATACAGGAGAAGATGACACAAAGCTAAAAGGGCTTGGAACAAATACATCCAGTCTGAGGTGTCTCTGTAGGAGGAGTCGAGGACTGAACAGATGAGAGGCTATTCAAGAATCTGCAGCCTTAAAACTGGGGGCAATGATGATGGGACAGTCATTACTGAAGCCTGGCTGACTGGATCGGGTGTCAGCGGATATTTCACCAGGTTCAGTGAAAAGACGCCAACCCCACAACGTGCTTGTCAAGAAAAGGTGCCCGTGTCCAGGAGCCGCAGACCTAGCTCTAGAACGTGTGCAAGTATATTCAAAGGGCTTCAAAAAAAGAAAGAATCATACGCTGATGGCCATGTAATCAGAGGGCTCACCAAACGAAAGCTGTAGGTGACATATTTTTATAGAAACGACGAAATCGGCTCAGCAATGAGATACTGCTATCATGAGAGACAGCAAGTATTCGAACATCTGGTCATCACACTGTGCTGAGCCATTCTGTATTGCCTGCTGACAAGTTCTGTATTTCAGAACGACGCAGTGAGAGAAGCCATGATGCTTGACTTCCAACCAACGAGGCTAACCTGCTTGGTAAGTGGAAATGATGGAAATCCTGAGAGAACGTGACCAGCTGAAATAGAAATTTTAACAGACCCGGCACGGAAGCCTGGACAGACACAGAAGTGGATCATGGTCTTAGAAAAACATAGGATTTCAAAGGGTTGGGAGAAAAATAGCTTGTCAGGCTCTCAAAACCTCCATTCTTACAATATGAAAACATACCTTCTTGATGATGAAGAGAAAGATACACAAATGAATGGGTAAAGTATCGCACAGTTCTGTGTTTCCTCGTACTTTAAAAGGGCTCGTACGAAAGAGACACACCTGACCAAGGACCACTGGGCATCACAAGAAACCGTAAGAGGTATGTCCAAGGCACAGAACTGGTAATGAGGCGTGCTACATCCAAAATGCTAGAGATGATGAAAAGTGGTTTGGGGCAGGGGGGAGGGGGTCGATTTTGCTGTTTTTGCTGGTGGATAATCCGAAAATGACCATCACCACTGCTGGCAACAGATGGCAGGGCAAAAGCACAGCACGTCATTCCATTTTGCTCCCGACCTCCCAGCAGGGAGAAGGAAGAGGCAGAACTAATACAAATAAGGGGGAACTGAACTCCAAGAACAGATACCCAGATTCTCCAAACTAACTCCAGGCGGCAGATCCACAGAAAGGATGTCCCAAGATCCTTAAAGAGCCTGAAGATACGGTCACAGAATTACAGCCAACAGAACGGAAGAGACGGCAGCAGGCGGACGGAGGTCAATAGACTCCTTTTCCAAACGGGGCTTCCGTCACAACGGCATTCTAAAACGGTCATTAAACAGATCAGCTGTCAGGTCACAAACAGAGAGAAGGACCGTGTTAGGCACCAGTACAAGCTCCCTAAAGCCAAGCCAGGCCAGGAGAACAGCGCACGGGGCCGAGTCCCTCCCGCAGTCTTACAGACACAGCGGAAAAACGCACTCGGGTTCCTTCACTTCACAAAGATGAACTAAGCACCTACGAGGCTCAGCAGTGCGCACACAGTCAGGGCGCCTGCCCTGACACACAGGTGGGTAGGTAACGACTACCTGAAGAACCAGAAACGCACCTGAGGGTTTGGCAAAGCCTTACACGAGTCTCCAGCGTGGCAGTTTTTCACTCTGGGGGACGTCTTCTTGAAGAATCTGATGTTCTCTGTATCTACGTGACTGTTTCAATTCTGTTTATTTTGTCCTTTAGATTCTACATATATGTGAAATCATATGGTATCTGTCCTTCTCTGACTGGCCTATTTTACTCAGCATAATGACGGAAGGGAGGGAGTTGGGGAACTGGGTGAAAAAGGGGTGTAAAGTACCGCATAGGAAATATAATCAACAATATTGTAGTGACTATGTACGATGCCAGGTGGGTACCAGAAATATTGGGGGGAACCACTTTGTAAGGTATATGACTGTCTAAGCCCTATGCTCTAGACCTGAAACCAATAGACAATAATACTGAATGTCAACGGTGATTATAAAATAAAAAATAAGTTTAAAAAGAACATGATAAAAATGACAAAGACTACTCACACACACAAATTCTTTCCCTATAAAATCCTTCATGCGATTTCAGGAGCTGGGTGCAGAAACACGCCCACTCCTACCCACCTGCCTCAGTTAGACACCAGTGGGGAGAGAAACCCTGTTCTAACGGCTGGAGGTCCTTGGTCCCATCCTGTCCAGCTTCTTTATCGAGGCCTTAGGTGAAGATGGGGACCCCCTGCTGAGGGGGGAGGGTTACAGAACAAGGTCTGGGTGCATCAGGCAATCCCGAACAGACGCAGTCCTGTTTCTGTCTGAGAAGACCCTCTCAGGCTCATGACGGCCAAGTACTTACCAAGGGTCTGGGTGAGAAAAACAATATTCAAGGATTCCAACCACTCTTTTAATGCTCCGAGAACAGTATGGTCCCTGGAACAAACCAGTATCTTTACACCACAGTTCCAGTCAGTTTCTCTTTCTTCCCAGCAGGTGAGTTCTCTCTCGCAGTTAAAACAGGGTTGCCAAGATAAAAGTCCGGGCTCGTTTTTAAACAGCAAGAATAGTTGTACTTTACCTGATCCCTGACTTCCTTTAAACTAGGTGCACTATCAAATTCATAAATGAGTACTTTAATTTTTATTAGGTCTCTTGCGGCTCACTCTGTTTGTCATTACAGCCTAACTGTTTAGTCCCATCCCAGCTCGATTTCACAGCTGTCCGTTGCTTGTCTTTCTTTTCATGGCCCCACATTTAACTGATGTTATCTTATATATGGGCCGTGTCTTGTGAGCTACATTATATCATCTGTGGACCAACAGATTGAACAGTCCATTCGTCAAATGGGAGGACGATTTGGCCAGACAGGCCGGAAAGAATGGCAGCTGCCGTGAAGATAAAAAATGGCTTCTGCTGGTTAGCAAAATAAAATAGGCCAATATTAACGAAACGAAATTCACTAGGAATCAATGTTAATGTTCTGATGCAATACCTGGCTCAATAATTTTTTTGAAAAGGAAATAAAAGGGGTTAGCTAACCCCCAGCTCAAAGATGTAATGTCACAGGGATATTCCCAAAATGCCAAAAGAACCCCCCTTTCTCCACTTGCTGTCCAACCTCAGAGTGGATGAGAATAATCTTTGACCTCATGTTGCTTCTCACACAATATTGATAAGAGAGTCCTTCCTCCCTACAATGCCTCATTTAAAGAAACGGAATCGGACGGTAAATGTATAAAGCGGTTTCAACTCTGTAGAAGAAAAGATTTACCTAAAATAACTCAATTTATTCAAACTATGACTAGTAGCAAAATAAGTAGGACATACTGATGCCCCCAAAAGTAAAAGTATTACTTACTTCATGGACCGTCCCAATGGTTTTCATAATGTGGGAGAATTGTTTTGTTTTGGTTTGGTTTTTTAACAAATTTAAAAGCAGCTTATTTTAAGTATTATTTTCATTTTCACGGACTTTAACATCACATCCAAATAGCTCAGTCCGTGCTGGTATTTTGATAAACACTTTTTCTTTGACCAAAAATGCCAAATCTTCACTAAGTATGTGATTCAATAACATTCAAGCAGTATTAACAAATACACAATTTCATGTGTCATATCTCTTTCTAAAAGGAAACTTTTTTAGAACTGTGGCAAGTCCAGAGAAGTAATTAAAATGAGTACATCCACCCAAATGAATTAAAATACTTCTAACATGTTCATTTAAAGCACCAGTCTTATCTATACTAGTAAGAAAAAAAATTACACCATTATCATATGCCCTCAGGAAAGCAGGAAGACATGATATAATTAATAGAATTGAACTAGGAACATTTTTCAACGAAAAGTCATGGAGAAATGGAGAAAAAGAAATGTGTGTTGGGTTTTACAGCCATAGAAAAGCTGCTTACTAGTGATGCCAAGTAAAATGTTAAAAGGTTACTAGTTTTTAACACTTTTTTCCTTCAATTCTGGGGCTGTTAATCATTCTTGGAGCTTTTTATTAAACAGGAACATGGTATTTAGCACATAAATTGCGAAGAAGAATTGGGTTAAACTCTCGCATCTCCAGAACACAGATAATGGCTGCTTAATCTAACAGAAATTGACTCCAATTCAGCTTCTGAATGACTTAATAATCCCTAAATTGAAAATCATTTAGCATGTGCAGTAAAAGATGAACTTTCTTCTTACATTTCACCTTTCAAATATTCTCCATAGTTTTCATTTCTATGAAGTAGTAAGCAAAGCAGAATCCTAATCCTATTTATTTCGTTAAAAAATCACAATGCCATGTGGATTTCTGATTTAGTATAAGGCAGGGAGGCATAAAATGCAAATATGAACTTCAAAACAAAATACCTGCTTCCCTCTCTCTGCGCTTCCATTTCCCAAACTAGTCCTTTAAGTCTAAAGAAATTCAAAGCTAACATCACATTCTCAGTTGTGATTTTGGTCTTGAGACAAAATGGCCCTTCCCTTCGGACCAAAGCAGACACTCAATCGGTTAGGCTGGTATCTCTCGGTTCCCGTTTTCTCCAGCACATGGAATTTCAGCCCCTAGTCTCCACTAAGAAAGCAGGGCCGGTCCTAACTCAGAGGCCACCATCCCCAGCAAGGACTAAAACCTACAGCGGTGAAGTTCATCGAGGTCCTGAATCTAAATGTCCTCTTGCCCTGTATAACTCACCCCCCAAACTCAATACCATATTCAAAAAACCAAGAATGACAATTAGAGGCAGCACCATGATCTTTTAGACAGACTTTATCCATTAAAGGAAAGCGGTGATGGTGGATAGAAAAGAGTGATTTATTGATGCCACTCCTCTGTCAGAGTACTTTTTGTCCTTATGATTCTCGTGCCGTGTATTTCACTCATTTCTCCTATACGTCTGTGAATCACTTACAGCCCTGTCATCTCTAAGACGTGCAAGTTCGACTTTAAATAATATTCTTTCCAATCCTTGTGTGACAGCCCAATGCGGTCCTGTTTAACGAGATACTGAGTAGCTTTTCCGAGGCCACAGACCGGAACTGTAAGTCACTGAGCCAAGCATATGCAGGGCGAGCACTTTGACCTCCAGCTGCACCCAGAACCAAAGACTCAGCCTCCCCTCCAACAGAACCGAAGAACAGGGACAGAACCAGAACTTCAACCACAGAACCTTTCAGAAGCCAAGGGTCTGTTGACCAGGAAGATCACGGGTTGACATCTCTTTACCATAAGTGGCCAAGATCCACGGTCCTCCAATTAAAACGTGCCCCGCCAGCACTTCTGTACACCTGTCCCCCGGCGGCCCCTTTAAAACCCTTGGCCTGGTCCAGTGAGGAAGATGGATCTGAAGCACCATTAGGTCTCCTGTCTTCTCAGCTGGAGCCTTCTCGATCAATCTAGCTCCCCTTGCTCCAAACTCTGCCATTTTGAGTCTTGACCTTCACAGCATCAGGCACATGGACTTGGGTTCGGTAATCCTTGCATGTTATAAACCTACATTAGTTCCTGGATGTTTTATAACAAGGCTTTAAAGTACACACATTAAACACATCTTTCTAATGATTCTGGGTTGCTGAATCCTGGATCAATTCCCTCTTACTGCGTGTGCTTTGGTAAATGAAACACACGGCTTTAATTCCACGCCACTTAGTACATCTTTACTACCCTCTGGACTCGTGTATTTGCAATGCCAATCCTCTCCAGACTAACCAGGCTATTGCATTTACTGGGCTGGCTTATTTGCCACCAGTTTATAATCCTCTGCATTACCTAGTTAACCACCACATGGCTTGTTCTGCTTCAGCTGAGTAATAAAAGCCTCCTGAATGAGACACACTATCTATTTCAGCAGCATTCAAAGGCACACCTTGAGATAAATGACCCTGCAGAAGCCAGAGGATGCTCGTCACAGTAATAAGGAAGGGAATTACAGAGCAGCTGGTGGCAGATCATCGAGTCTCTCGGTGCAGGGCCCGACAAAGGCCTCAAACAGAAATCCGCCAGGAACAACCCCTGAGCACAAGGCATTCTTTGCTTTCTTAGACCACGGCAGGATAATGATGTCAATCAGTAACTAGAATGGGCGGAACATCTCTGAGCCTGCAAAGTGATGCTTATAGTTTCAAACTGCTGGCTCGATGGCTCCAAAATCATTCACTGAGCATCCTAGGCATGGTTCCAGGGTCTGGTAATACAAAGAGGAGCAGAACACGGGCCCACAAGGTGCTCAGTTCGATGGAGGAGATAGGTAAACGGCTGATCACAATACGAGAAAGGACCCCCCAAAACCAGGAATTACCTTCTGGAGGGCGGGCTCCTTGTAGCATAGGCTTCCTCCACTAGGTGAGAGTTCTAAGAACCCATCTGTATCCATGTACCAGCTGGCGTTGTTGTGAGAGGCATTTGCCTTCGATGAATTTTTTTTTTTTTTTTTTGAAGACTCTCTCAGCACGTTTGCCCTTTTCATCATGATGGCTGACTTATGAGCACACCTGCCCACCGTGTACTGAGTGTTCAGCAGTTTTGGACCAAAAACGGCATGACCCCCTTTGCAAGTGCAAAGGCCCAGAGTCTGGGAAGGATGTGCGCTATGGAGGGAATGCGAAGAGATGGTGTCCGTGAAAGGATTTAGGATGCACAGGAACAGGAGTGGCAGAAAGAAGTTCAAAATTTGTATCTTATGGGACGAGGGGCTTAATTTTGGAAAAGCTATCAGAAATAGCAGCAGCTACCCTGGAGAGAAAAAAATGCACTATCTTTCATGCTTCCAAAAAACTCCCAAGCGAGCTCACCTTAACCAATGCTGCTCAGGCAGTTTCTTTTGAATACTAATGGCTTCTCTCCAGAAAGAAATTTTTTAACACCTTGGCAAATTAAAGCTTCTCACTTTTATTAATTTTTGGTTGTACACCTGAATTTTCTAGGGGCCTAGTCAAAAGCCACTGAAAATTTTGAATACATTCTAATTTTAAGAGGCTGCCATATGCTATGGGATCAAACTACAGAAATGCGTGATAAGAAATATAACTGGTAACACGGAAAGGGGTCAGTGAGTAAAGTTTATCATTTTCCCAAAGTTTATCATTTTCCCTCTTTCTTAAATAATGTATGTAGGGACTTCCGGCCAAGATGGAGGCTTAGATGGACACGCTTGGCCTCCCTCTACAACTAGAGAGGAATACAACTACTTCAAAACAAAAGATAACTAGAAATTCCAGAAAATAAAACTACACGGAAGCCCAACGTATGAAGTTATAAACCAGCGGCGCCCTTTGGGCAGGTAGGATGAGCGAACGGGGGCAGTGCTGTTTGCGGTCGCACCAGGGACAGCGGTGGGGAGAACAATCCCAGCGGCAGGGAGGACAATCCCGGCTGCAGTCAAACCCTGGCGGCTCGCGACCCCAACGCTGGGAGAAGCAGCCACCACATCGCCTCGAACAGTGAGGCCCAGAGGGCGGGAGGACGGATCCCGGTCTCCTAGCAGAATAACTGTGTGAATCCATCTTGGACCCCCGCCCCCACACAAAGCGCCACAGGGCTGCGAAATAGGTTGCGGATCGCCACTGGTCGCTGGGCAGTGACGACAAAGCACCACAGCGCGGCGAGAAAGGTTGCGGATCGGCGCCGGTCACTGGGTTGTGACGGGTACACAGGCACTGCCCCCTATAGCCGGCCCAAGAAAACAAAACGCATCTGTCAAAATGAGGCAGACAACTATAGAAATCCCGGTGGCGCAGCTCACCAGGCAACAGATGAAGAATCTGACAGATGAACAAATAAGAAACCTGTCAGAGGCTCAGTTCAGGGCCATTGTTATCAGGTGGCTTACAGAATTAACAAAAGATCTGGAAAAAGATGAGAAAGAATCGAAAAACACTCATACTGAAAGGAACAAAACCACATACGAGACAGATGGTGAGGAAATAAAATCCAGAGTTCAAATCAACAAACCAGAACACAAAGAAGGAACAAACAGTCAACCAGTGCAGAGAGAAAAAACGGGAAGCAAGGATGAGAGGATCAGAAACCTCTGGGACAGCTATAAAAGGCCCAACATAAGAATCATTGGTTTGCCAGAGGGCGAAGAAGATGAACCAGAAATTGAAAAATTAAGTGAAAATATAATAAAGCAGAACTTCCCAAACTTGGGGAAGGAAATAGACTTACAGGTCCAGGAAGCACAGAGAGTTCCAAAACAACTGGACCCAAGGAGAACCACTCCAAGACACATTATAATCAAAATGTCAAAAGTTAAAGATAAAGAGAGAATCTTAAAGGCAGCAAGGGAGAAGAAAAGAATCATGTACAAAGGGGTCCCAATTAGACTATCAGCTGACTTCTCAAGGGAGACCCTGCAGGCAAGAAGGGACTGGCAAGAAATATTCAAAGTAATGAAAATCCAAAACCTACAACCACGAATACTTTATCCAGCGAATCTGTCATTCAGAATAGAAGGGCAGAGAAAGTGTTTTCAGGACAAAATAAAACTGAAGGAGTTCATTAGATCCAAACCACTGTTATATGAGATGTTAAAGGAATTGGTTTAGTAAAAGGAGGATCAGAACTATGAACACTAAAATGAAAACTGCATCACAAGAACCAACAACAGAAGCTAGGGAATTGAAACAAAGGCAAACTAAACAGGCAACGAGAGTGGGAAAAGAACTATAGGTATGGGGAGCATATTGGGGGGAGGTCAGCAGGGAGGGGGAAGGGGAAGAGGGAGGGAGATGGTACAGGAATTAAGGAGCATGGTAGGAGGGAATGGAACAGACAGAGAGAGGTTGAGAAGAACTATATGCACAACTAATGGACATGGTCTAAGAGGGGGGGACAACTGGAGGGAGGGGAGCCACCGGGTGGAGGGGAGAAGAGGGAAGGGAAATTGGGTCAAATGTAACATTATAATCAATAAAACACATTAAAAAAATAATAAAGAACACTCAAAAAAAGAAAAAAAAAGAAATCTGACACTAAGTGATATGTAACATTTTATGTTCTATGAAAATGTTGTTATTATTATTCCAAGCAGTGGTAATGTCACAAATGGAAGATAACCTTTCTGAAAAAAAAAAAAAAAAAAAAATAATGTATGTAGCCCATGACTTGAAAATGCCTTTATTTTTTTAGTAGTATTCTTGAACCAGATTTAGAGAGTAACTCCTGAAAAAAAAAAAAATAATAGCAGCCAATTTTTAAAACAAAACAATCTTACATAAGCCCTAATTATCACTTCAGTATTTGTTGACTAGATCTATATTTGAGGTGGAAAAGATAACACTTTTTGGCAAGGTCTCTGAAAGGGGTGAGGAAAGCCACTATTATTTTAATAGAAGTGACTTTAAAACCACAAGCTAAATTCTTCACACCAACATGGAATAAATCAAGAAGTCGGTTAAAAGTTGGCAGTTAAACTGAAGGAGAAGGCAAAATTAGTGAATGGAATCTTACTTTCTGCAACAAGACAGTTTTGTTAAGAGAGCATCCCCTCCACTCACGTCCATCATGCCATGCCTTATTATTCGATAACCTGTCAGGAGAGCCGACGATAGGTAAAGAATCCAAAACCACCGCAATATGTTAGAAATGCCCTCTGGCCTTTTCCTCCTGCTCTTTTTCAATAGAATCTATGTCCCCATTTGCAGCAAGACGATTTCGTGAGAAATCGTGACCATAAGTTTTAGAGAGTTGTCTCAAAACAGTGAATCAACCGAGTGCTTGACTCACACCTTATTTTAGGAACAGGTTCTGTACAAAGAGCTGCAGTCACACTTACTGTCTCTCTGACAGGCTAATCCATCTTTACTTCTTCTGCTGGGTCACTGCTGCAGCGCAAGATATTCCTTCTTTTCTAGCCTGCGAGCCTGGGCAAGTTCACAGCCAGGGTGGAGAACCCGCCCCCCCAGCAAGCTGGGTTCGAAGCCAGAGAGCCTGGATCCAGAGCACACAACCCCACAATCCTCCTCTTCCCTCTCATACAGCTCCTCAGCTAAGTGGGAGACTCAAGAACACCTGGGAATGAGATACTAGTAACAGCTATAGTAATACTTAGAGCAACATATTAAATCACAAAAGAAATGCAAAGAGCCAGTAAATATTGAACTTCCCTGGACATTGAAGATATACAAACTAAAACCATAGGACAGGGTCTGGCTGGTGTGGCTCAGTTGGCTGGAGCATCGTCCTGTATATCTAAGGGTTTGCAGGTTCGATTCCTGGTCAGAGCATATACCAAGATTGTTGGTTCAATCCCCAGTCAGGGCATGTATGGGAGGCAACCAATCGATGTTTCTCGCTCACATTGATGTTTCTCTCTTTCTCTCTCACTAAAATCAATAAACATATTTTTACAAATTGACATTTTCACCTAGCAAACTATCAGAAAAAATTTAAGTATAATATCCATCTCGTTGAGAATGGTTCCAAATGATATTAAAATAATTAAAATTATTTTCTGAGAGAACAATTTAGCAGTATTTATTGAAAATTTGTAAAATGTTGATGTACACACCCAAAAATGCACTGCTAGAAATTTTGTCAAAGAAAACAGACATATGCACAGAATAAGGATTCTCACTAAAGCATTACTAATACAGCAGTCCCTCTCGAGATCACAGGCCACTTATTGCGGCCTCACTGTATCACGGGATTTTTAAAAATATTATATTTAATTATTATTGTGGATTTTTTGCTATATTGCGGGATTTTGCGGTACTGTAAATACTAAAATAAATGTAAGGTTCCTACTTCGTGGATTTTCACCTATTGCGGGGGTCTAGAACGTAATATCTGCAATAAGTGAGGAATCGCTGTAATAGTAAAATATGAAAAACAACATAAAAGTCCGACAACAGAGAGCTGTTAATAAAAATTTGGTATAACTACCAAAATAGCCTTTTGGAAAGACTATTTAATGACCTGCAAAAACATCCTTAATGTTCTACGTAATGAAAAAATATACACAATATGGTCCTAATTGTATAAAAACATATATATAAATAGAAATTAAAGAAATCAAGACAAGAGACATCCAATTCCATTTTTTTTCCCTTAAGGCCCTTGGTTCCATGCAAGAAGGTTCTCATTTTGTAGCTTTTAGGAGATTATTTTATAACTTTTAAGAGGTTAATATTACTGAACGATTTTTAATTTTGTGTGTATGGAAGTATTAACATTGCCCCAGAGCTACACTTAAGTTAACTGAAAACTTCAAATAGCTAAATGTCTATGACCCTGCCAGTAAAGAGACAGTAAATGATGTTTAAAATGTTAATACAAAAAGTGTGAAGCAAAAGGTACCCACCATCCATCACGTGTGCTCTAGAGTCAGAAAGAAGCACGTTTAGATCTTAACTCTCCCCCTGGCTAGCTTCATTAACACAGAGTTGTTCCTTAGTCTTGATTCCACCCTCTATAGAGATCAAAAAGCCTGCCTCCCTGGGTTATTATAATTGGGGACTTAAAATGCTTCGTACGCAAGTGCTTGGCATAACTAGCACTTGTCACCCTTGTTGGTATTTTCACTATCACTGGCTGTAACGCTTTTTCCTCCCACTGCCGTTATCCCCGCTGTTGCACCTACTACACGCTGTACACGGGACCCTTAGTGACAGCCGTTATTCTCGGAGCATTTTACTGCCCTATTTCCCAGGAATTAATTTCATGAAGTTTTCCTATCTCCTTATAAAACCTAGTCCTCATCAATCCACATATAAGATGCCTTCTGCATTAAAAAAAATGAACCAACTACAAAGAAAAATAAATGAAAAGTTTTGGGTACAAACACATTGCCAAAAGCATCAAGAAAAAAATCTATAAATAAAACAGCAGCCAAAATACTTCTTTTTACACAATTCTCAAAATGAATGACTTTGTAAATCCCTCAGACTGAGAGAAATCTAAATTATACGAAAACTTTCAAACTCAACAGCGTTAATCCTATAGCTGTTTCCTTCCTTAGAGAGGAAGGGAGAGAGGTGGAGACGGAGCTGGAGAGAGAAACATTGATTGGTTGCCTCCCATATGCACCCCGAATGGGGATTGAACCCACAACCCAGGTATGCGCCCTGCCCAGAGATCGAACCTGCAACCTTATGGTGTATGGGATGATGTTCCAACCAACTGAGCCACACGGCCAGGGCAATCCTGTCGCTTTTTGGAGTCAACCTATATTCATCTGAGCTTGGTAATGATGGACTTTACTTCCCTGCGTTTTGTCTGGGCCAGCAAAGCTCTTCCAAGATTTAAAATGAAATTCTAAACTGAAAAGAACTTTTTCACAATGCAAGGCAAAACTGGTACCCTTTCCCCCCGATTATTAAGGAAACTTAAATAGCTTCTTTAAACGAAGGACCCATGTCCTTTTCACATAAAGCACAGAAAAGGTACTCAATTTCTTCACATTTCTGTTTAATTTCCCTCCTACGGGATTTGGATGTAAAATTCTCTCCAAAGTAATTGAATGTGGACTTAGTCATTCAGCGACAGAACACTGCTCTAGTGCTGAATTTCAGAAGCCAAATCCGAGAGGTGACCTTGGTTTCTTCACAGAATGAACCAGAGTAAAAAACTGTACCTTTCTAACAGTTAACTCCTTCTTGGTTTCTTATCTTTCATAGTTTTTTCCCAAATTAACCAAATGTTTAAACAATTTCATCTAAAAACAAACAAAACATACTTATTCATGAGTCTGAAAATTCAATAAGGCACATCATTCACATGGAAGCAGTCCAAACACCTGCAGACTAATCATATTCATATGGAACCGTGTGCTTCACCTTAAGGAAAGATGGAAAAACATCTATTTGGACCCTTTAGCCCACAAACAAGCGTGGTGCACCCCCGGTTAAACGGGAGTCATCAGTCACTACCCGAGGCCCGCCTTACTCATGCCGTTCCTCTTGTTCCCAAACGAACAACGAATGTTACTTTCATGAAAAAGAAGTCAAGATAGATATTCACCAGGAGCAGGTTTCGTGGGGGGACAAACTTTGGGTAACATTTTTAAAAAGATAAGTAACTGACGAATGCCCCATTTAAAAATACAATGGCAGAGAGAGGTCATCGACTTTTGAGGGTACAGGAGCCCCCCCCCCTTACATGCAGTTTCCTTTTCCGTGATTTCAGTAACCTGCACTGAACTGTGGTCTGAAAATATTAAATGGAAAATTCCAGAAATAAACAACTGCTACGTTTTAAACTGCGTGCCCATGTGAGTAGCGTAATGATATCTCCCATCACCCGGCTCCATCCGGCCCGGGACGGCAGCATCTTCACACGGTCCCCGCTCCCTGCCTGTCTGTTAGTCGCTTAGCAGCAGGCCTCGTGATCAGATCGACTGTCACAGCGTCACAGGGCTTGTGTTCACGTCACCCGTATGTCACTAATAATGCCACATTCACATAACGCTTATTACAGCATATCATTCTAATCGTTCTATTTTATTATATTACTTATTGTTGTTAATCTCTTATGACGCCTAATTTATAAATTAAATTTTATCATAGGAACATGTATAAGAAAACACATATTATACAAGAGGAAACTACTCCAAGCAACTCAAGCGAATAAAATGACAGCTTTTTAGGAATCTTCCTTTCTTCAAGACATCCAGAATGCTCCTCTTAAAAGTCATCACAGTTGCTGCATAATCTAAGGGTTCAACATATTCAGGTTGATGTTGATGGGCTTTCAATATTGGGTACCTCACTGATAAAGTCAACAATATATTTGAACACCATCTCAGTTAGTTTTTACATAATGCACTAAGATTTCAGAAATGGAGGGTGTCACAGAATTGTCCTTCTTTGGGATCTCGAGAACTGTGGAGGACAGGGACAGGATGGGGAGGGCGTGCCTGGTGAGCTGCCGTCCGTTATTACCCAGTTCTATAAGCATCGTTACTGGGTCAGTGAGAACAAGATGCTGTAAGGAAGCTGGGATTCTAAAGTGAGGTCATTTGTCTAAGGTCACAATGCTAGTGAGAGGCAAAAGTGTGATTATGAATCTCAGACTCTGTTAACAAAAAAGAAAAAAAGACGAAGGACTCTTTCCCCTCAGTGGTCTTTTCCATTTCAGGACTCTGACTTATCAAACACATGCGTGTTATTCCCAATGACACAACTCCCTTCAGGACCTCTCTGCCCAGCACTGTGCATACCTGTCCCCCTGGCCCGAGAGCTCCTGTTCCCCCTCCTCCTACAAAGGCCATTCCTCCCAGGTCTTCCCGTCTCAGTAGGTGACACACCATGGCCCCAGCCACGCCTGGGACTCATTTTAATCTCTGCCTTTCCTCCACCCCCTCATCCACACCCAAGGCATTGGCAAGTCTGAGAGATCCCGCTTCCAAAACACTGCTCCCCTCAATTCCATCCCCCTTCCCCACCTCCACATTGGCCACCTCACCTCCCTCCCGATCCATAAAAGCCATTCCACACAACACACCTAACCTAAAGCCAGGGCCCTTTCACTTGCACTAAATTAAATTAAGTAAATCACACCTGAAACAGGCGCTAAAACGAGGACCACCTAAATCAGAGAGGGCTGCAGAATGTGCCCTGACTGTTTTTCACGAGGCGAAAATTTTTGCCCAGATATTTTTTTCCGTCCCCACCCCTGGGTGGTCAAGAGTAAAAGATGTTCCCTGAGCACTACTGAAGCATCACTTATAATGCCGTTTTTATCATGAAATTTAGATTAATATAATGCAGGTTAACACAACACAAATTTGGAGCCTCAAAAATTATAAATAGATACAAAGCCAAAAAGCCAAAAATAGGAAGAATCAAATTCAACAATCCATCAAAAAGGGGGGATGCATATTTTTTAAATGACTTTCTTTTAGGATCGCTGTACTAACAATGAAAAATATCACCCAAATTCTGTGAGGATAATGGCATACAAACGACTTGCCGGAGCGGTATTTCTGCTCCACAATGCCACGAAGTCCATTGTACCTGAGATAATGTAACTCTCTCACACAGCAGCTGCATCGTTACTAAGCAACAAGAAAGAAAAATGTCAGGATTAGTACTTGACTTAATGTATTTTTATCACCGATAAATCATACGTCTATTCTGCTATTATTCTGGATGTAAATGATCATTAGACTTACATTTAGTTATCTACAAGAGTATACAAAAATACAGTAAAATTAACACTGGACATCCACCAAGTCCATGTTTTTTATATTTACTGTTTCTTTGGTAGAAACAGCAACTATCAACACCATAGCAATATTATGACTGATGTGGGTATTTTCCCAAAATACTCAACTACAATATGTCTTCATTAAATACATCTTCATTACCATTCAAATATTATTTTTAAACAAATGTTGCACCTGATGGAAATTCAAGAAAATAAACTGTCTTTAAACACTTCAATACTTTGAAACAAGCAGAATCAATCACTTCATTTAGTTTAGTTGTATAAGGTGATTATCATCCTTCTGTCAAAGCATTCTATGTCTGGCTAAATTTGTAGCATACGAAGGTACAGATAGGTCTTTCAGAGTGATTTACTAATTCATTTTTAAAAAATGAAATCCAAAAGCATGAGTCAAATCTTATAACTAGAAAACGACACGAGGAAGAAATGTAAATAAAAGATGCTGCGTAATTTAACAGATCTAAACATCAGTCAGTATAAATGATACCCACTGCTCGCCACACCCATGCCCAAATCAAACACTGGGAAGGTGACTGTATTGTGCCTTAGGATCCAGGTTCCCCAGGTTCATGGGGCGTGGGGGGGAGGGGGGGGCGGGGAGAAGGTGTGCCGTCTTTTCGTGTCACATCCAACCGCTCTCTTACCCTTGAAGCAACAACTAAAACTGTTGTGTATTCAACTCAATGAGCCCACACGGATGAAGTAAGGAGATTTGGGATAAACAGTTCCTTGGTTGTTGTCTTCATTCTTCTAACTAACTGAGGTAGTAAGTTTTACCAGGGAAATGCTAAGGTGCCATGAAGGGCATTTAACATATCGTGCTTTACCCCACGAATGTCAAGTCTGACATGCCAGCCAAGTTCTCATAAATATCATGTCTCCACATGTCAACCAGAGAATTCTGTGTGAGAGAAATGCCACACAGGCTTGAGTACAGCAGTCCCTCTCTATATCGCGGTTCACTTATCACAGCCTCACTGTATTGTGGGATTTTTAAAAATATTATGTTTAATTATTTATCACGGACTTTTCGCTATATCGCAGGATTTTGCGGTACTGTATACGTATGTTGTTAAAGTGACGTAGGTTTAAGAGTGTAGAATATATTTAAGAACATAGTAGTGTTTATAAAAGTGTGAAAAAGGTTAATAAGGGAGTGAAAGGTTAACAAAGGGCTGGGAACGGTTTATAAGTGTGTGGGAAGGGCTTATAAAGCCTTAAAATATATATAAATACTAAAATAAACGTAAGGTTCCTACTCCGCGGATTCTCACCTGTCGCGGGGCGTCTAGAACGTAGTACCCGCGGTAAGTGAGGGGTCGCTGCAGTTACTTACGTATGGACACGTGTGCCCGAATCTGCCCAATGAAGTGTCTCAACACGGTTAGCCGTATTTATTTTAAGTGGATAGAAGCTTTAATTTTTTTTTTCCTATTTATACTATTTTTTTCCTTTTTAATGTCTCTTGGAAAAAGTATGAGTTTCACTGCTTTTGAAAGTATAATATCATAAGGTATTAGCAATTTAGAGATTAGGAATAAAAGAAATTGGAGAAGAAAGGCATTATGTTTACCTTCAGGCATTTTCATTTTCTCTGAAGCAGGAAGGAAGATAACCAGTCTCTAAAATACTGAAACGTTAATTGGTCTGCTCGGTGGAAATTAAATGTTCGCAGGAGCCACTGAGCGATGAAAGTACGTGGTTAAAATCCAGTCTGTTTCCACCTTCTATTGTAAAGTGAAATAACAACCCCTTTGATTAGTTCTGCTAATATAATTCGTGGGAGTTACCAAGGCAAAGGTCTCCAGACAGGGCCAGGAGGCTGCAATCTCAAAAACACACCCTCATTCACCCAGAGTTTTCAGATTTAGGCCTAATCATCTTTTGGGAACTGCTGCAAAATGAACTAAAAATATAACTCACATTCCACATAGCCTTGGGAGACAACATCTTATCACCACTGCTCTCAAGATGAAGACCCTCGCGTAAGAATCCTCAGCCCACCGCCCTGCACTGAAGAAGGGAGGGGTGTCAGCTCTGCTCCTCAAGCCCCCCAGGAATGCTGCTGCCTGGGGTCTTCCCGCCCGTCCCTCCCTCCCATCCCGTCCTCCCCGCCCAGACCGCTGCTGTCGGGCGCTCCAGAGCAGGTGCCACAGAGCAGGGAGGGCTTCACGCCAGTCACCTCAGTTCAGTGACCACGCCGTCTAAAATGTCAGTTTCTCCTCCTGACACCCCAGGCCCCCTTCCCTGCTTTGCGTTTTCCTCCGTGACACTCATCAGCCCCGAGTGCACTGTGTGGTTTACGTATTCGTTGTCCCTAACGGCTGTCTCGACCATCAGAATGTAGCCCCCACAAGGGCAGGGATTTTCCTGTTTTGTTTCCTGCTGGAACCTAGCACAGTGCCGGGCCTACGAGGATTTCTGAGCTTTCCTCCAAACAGGGTGCTAACTAACGGCTGGTGCTTGTTCAAAAAGAATAGAGGAGGGGAACGTGTGAGATGGGGCTGTGGGGGGGTGGGGGCAGGAGTGACCATGGAGGGACAGGCCCTGGAGCTGGATGACGAGCTCCGAGGGCTCCCGGCACTCCTGTTTACTACCGTGTATGCTCACCATCCGTCACAACACACATGGAAAAGAAACAGTTTCAATATCATTTACACCGCAGTCTCCACCTTTCTTCACCCGCTCCTCAGGCACAACACGTCCCTGCTTGCCAGGAGGGCCAATGTCCCCCAGTCCTGTCCTCTAGCTACTCATCAGAGGAGAGGTGGCATGTAGCCGGCATCGGTACAGAACACAGATGTCACAGTTCCCCAAGCTTGGCTCTTGTAACAAAAAATCCTTAAGATCTCCACGTGGAAAATAACTGTCCGTATGTCCGCATCGTGTGACTTAGAATCTTTTTTTGAGGCACGGGCCCGTGAACACGCAGATGGTGGTCACCTCCGCAGGCAGGTGAAAATGAGTATGAGCAGCCCTCGAATTCGTACGTTGGGGATGCTCCCAGTGTTCCATTTCTTATTATGTTTCAGACTCACCAAGGCTGCATGTGCACACCATCTGTCTGCATCAACGGTCTCATGTATGCATAGCATATATAACAGAGGTGGTTTTTCACAAGCAAATATGTCAATATACCATGTCGTAAATAAAATAACTTTACGGAAGATGTGATAATGAACCTACTTATCTTAACTAAAAGCTGAAAGTAGCTAAAAGAGCAGAAAAGGCCCTGGGTAAGCCTTGCTGTCTTCTAACACCAGCCAAGGCTCAGCCTGAGGAATCGGCTGGGGTGTGGTGGTGGCTGGGTCACATGACTGCTTCTGACATTGAAGGCACACCAGGCTGCTTGCAAGAGGCCAAGTGTCAACAGTCTACTGAGTAAAGCCCCTCTGTCCCTCCCTGCAGGTTTTCTATAAGTTGCTTCAAAAAAAATATATATACACACACACACACACACACACACACTTCTCTAATAAAACCAGCACAGTGGAATATGCCCCCAGGAGACCACCAGGACATACAGGAAGTGGAGGATGAGTTAACAAGACCCTCCAGGAGCCAAATGAATCCCCTGCAAAGACTGGACAGTCCAGAACAACTCTCCCCGAGAGCCACGCCCTGGCTGCTTTTGTATTTAAACATGTGAAGCTTATTGGGGAAGATTTCGCCCACTCAAACAGAGGGAGGTCCAGACTTAGCACGGTCTGCTCTGAAAAGAGAAACGTCGCGCCTGCCGGTACACGCACCCACTTGTACTCATCTTCCCCGGACAGCTGCCGGGAAGGGCACAGCCAGCCTTCGCTGCGTCACGACTCTGCGTGACAGCTGCAGAGGGCGGAAGGCTTCTAGAAATACACGCGCGGTATTCACGCTGATTTCGCTGAAGGGGAGAACAGACAACAGACATAACGGATCACCTCTTTGCTTTTACACAGCTCACGAGTTTGTTCCAACCACGTCTGAAAGGGAAAACTCTTCCAGAAAGGAGCACCGTCCCCTTTTACAGAAACCAGAAGCAATTTATGTCCTAGGCAGATTTACGATTTTCTTTAATTCAAGATAAAATTATTGGTTTACCTCTTAACATTAAAAAAAAAAAGCAAGAGACAGCCTGCATGTTCCTTTGCCACCCTACTTCTAAGTACAAAAATTTTTAAGATGTCTGAGGGCATCGTCATTAATATTGTAGATATTCATAGTTCTAACCTCCTTAAATCTCAAGTGATGGGATCTAAACAGGGAGGAGGGCTGGGAAGACGCCCCTGTGAGGTGGCCTGCGGCTTCAGGAGACAGGCTCTGACCAGACTCTGGACGGGGAAGGACTCTGTGTTTTCATCGACAGGAGAAAGGAGAGCAGCCAGGAGTTCTGGAACAGTCTTTGCCTGAGACGCAGGGTGTATGCCCTGTGACGGTTCCCACTGCTTCAGATACGGCAGTACCAGATTTGATAGTCTCTCACCATGGTTATGGAAACTTGTGAAGAATCACCAAGTTCAAAGAGGCTCCACACTAGAATAAATAGAGTCCGAGAGAAAGACTGAGTGAACCTCTAAGGCTATCGACTCCAGGGCGGGGCTTTTCTGAAAGCCATCTCCACGGTAGAGGGTACGGGAGGGGAAAAAAAATGACCATAATGGAATAATTAGCCATGAAGGACAGGGAGAGAGGAATACATGGGTCAAAATGACTCCCTAATAGTTAGCGTTGAATAAACTGCCACCAGATTTTCTTTTTTTTAATTTTTATTTTTATATTTATTTATTTATCTGTTTTTTTAGAAATAGGGGAAAGGAGAAAGAGAGGGAGAGAAACATCACTGTGTGGTTGCCTCTCATGCGCCCCCGACTGGGGACCTGACGTGCAACCTGGTCACGTGCCCTGACTGGGAATCGAACCAGCGACACTTGGCTCGCAGGCCGACGTTCAATCCACTGAGCCACAGTAGCCAGGGCTGCCTCCAGATTTTCGGTATCCTTCCAAAGTTTGAAACATCACCCATTTATAATGATAGGAGAGCCCTTCATAAAATAATGGGAAAAAGCGGACATCCTGGGATCAGTCTCTCTCTGTTGTTCTAGCCGGGCTCCATTGGGCTGTGTGACATCAGGTATATAACTTAACCTTTCTGTGTTTTAAAAGTCCTCATCTGTAAAAGGAGGATAATGATAGCTGCTACCTCATAGGACTATTGCAAGGATTAAAATAATAATAATGTACACAAGAAATGCAGCAGTGGCTAATATATAATCAATACTTGCTTGATGGTAGCTATTATTGTTAATATTTAACAGGGAGAGGGTCGGCATTAGCTCAAGCGGTTACTTCATCATGGCAGTTACTGAAAACAGGCAGAAGAATATGTGTATAATTTATGACCTCTGAAGATTCCTCTTCAATACGACACCTCCTAATCATCTATCGCATCGGGACCCCTGTAACATAAAGCAGCACAGGACTGGGGGAGAGGATGATATCATCCCCGAGGCCAGTGCAGGTGATGGCGTGCACAGCACAGAGCACAGAACAGGAGCTCAGGGTCCAGGAGAGCCCCTCTATAGTCAAACTAATCCAAAGTCACAAAGTCAAAATAGCCTTTTCCTATCAGAAAGCACCCAACCCACTCATTCTCCCCAACTCCAAATTATTTCTTGTTTTCAAGCGCACAGTTCTTAACAATTCAACCTACGGGTGCGTGGACCTCTTCTACTCTAAATGCCCAGAGGGTTAGGCTCACAACACTCTGTTGTCTAGGTAGCTGTGTAAGCTTAGACTGCTAAACTAGAACGACAAGTTAGATTTCATCTGGATCCTTCGAATGAAGTTCTGTCCCACACAGCCTTCTACATCTGTGCTAATCAACACAGCAGTCAGGAGCCATAGGTGGCTATGAACAGAAACCAGATTTTTACTTCATGTAATTTCCATTAATTTAAAATTTACAAGTCACATGTGGCTAGTGGCTACCACAGTGGACAGGTTTAGTCACCTGGGAATGGTTGTCCGTTAATACTCTATTGATTTCATGTACTTTTCTAAAACTACCAGAATTAAATATTTATTCTCTGAGTACCAAGGGGCATGATGTATCATCCTGGGCAAAGTTCTTTTTCTTTTCTTCTCTCATCTGGTTCTTTTCAGCCCATCTTATTTTCTCTAAGAGCAGAAAATGACCCTTAAGTATCTGAGACTCGCTGAGGATCTTAGAAAGAAAGGTTCTCTTGTGATGTAAGGGGATGGGAAATCACATCCTCTGACTGCGCCAGCAGATAGGATGAGGGCTGGCCCCTTGTCCTGTGCACGCCCCTCTGACCTCTCCCAGCACTCTTTCCCTCAGTGAGTCTCAGATACTTAAGGGTCATTTTCTGCTCTTAGAGAAAATAAAATGGGCTGAAAAGAACCAGATGAGAAAAGAAAAGAAAAAGAACTTTGCCCAGGATGATACATCATGCCCCTTGGTACTCAGAGAATAAATATTTAATTCTGGCAGTTTTAGAAAAGTACGTAAAATCAATACAGTATTAAACTATCAATTATTTTGAGCTATGTTATAGGCCTTTACTTCAGTAATGGTACAGATGTGTGCCATGAACAGGTCATTAAAATGATTCAATAAATAATTTTTAAAAAATAGATGACACGGAGAGAGGAAACCACATTATCCATTTTAAATGAAGAAAATATACTCAAGCCATTCCAAAAGAAACCTCCATGCCTGGGCTGCAAGTACCCCATCCCCTAGCACTTTAAAGATAACAGGCTTCCTTTTCTAAGAGAGGAACAGAATTGCAACATTTGATAGTTTCAAAAATGCCACTGTACCGCCTCCATGAAACACCACCTTGGCCGCTGTATGAGGAATCAAAGAACGTCACGTACAGCGCCACCATCACCAGAAAATTCAGGAAGGTATATGCTCAGTTCCAGATCCCAAGATGGGTTCCTGCAGATCCTTCCCGAGGGAAAACTATCCCTCCCCCCCCCCCCCGCCCCAGTTACCCCTGCGTCTCTCTCTCCTAAGCTCTCAGGGCCCTTCTTCTGCCTCCGGGACTTGTTTTCTGAGCCTACACAGCCCAGCTGGCTCATTTCTGCTTCCTCTGTAACTTTCTAAGTAAACTTTCTCTTATAACTTAAAAAAAAAAAAGAAAAGAAAAAAGAATCATTTTGAAGTCTCCTTTGGGATGCAAATACATATAACCAAAATATAAGCCTCTTTTTCAGCCCTGGAGCTTTAACCCCAGGAGAGCTACAGAAGTCTCCAAGTCTCTCCCAAATGCTGAGATGGCCCAAAGGAGAGCCCTTTACGTGCCTTAATGCAATTGCTCTGAATCTAACCAACCAAATGGTGATTTGTACTGTTCTCCCTCTTCTGTAAAGAATCCCCCGCATCTGACACAGTAAGAACGGACCTCTCCTGATAGAACGAGCTCTTTTCCTGGGGTTCTGCTTCTGCACACAAGATTTCATCTTGGGATTTCACCCGACGAGATCTGTTTCCCTCGGGCCACACCAGGGCTCACTTCCCAAAGCGAGGATCTAGCAACCAGAAGGGGGCTATCACAGCCCGGTTTTAACTATTCATATTTAAATCAAATTCTTCCACATCCAGAATGGAAAGGCTGTCATTACCGATCCTCCAAAAAACAAATGAACTGTTGTACATCTTCTTGAATTCATAATATACAGCATCAAGTTAAAAATTAAGAGCAGCAAATCAGAGATAACCTCTACTCTTACCTCTACCACTGTGGTTTCTGCAGCTTTGCACATGGGCAAGTTGAAATTCCGCGCACTCTTCCTACATTTGGGGGGGCGGGGAGTGCAGGGAAGAAGACCAACAATCAGAAGTGTCTCCTCCAGCTTTAGTTATAGACTCAAAGACTTTCTATAGACTAATAATCCGTGAATCCTTTCAACAGAGCATATCACATATTCTGTTAATAAAGTTTTGTTCTTTTTTAACATTTTTATTTATTTTTTTCAACTACAGTTTACCTTCGATTGAAGTTTTATAATTATTTTATAAATAAAAAAATATAATACCCACTTCATTCCATTATATAGTTTTTTACAGGGTTGAGGAGAACAAGGACTATTTTTTATGTTAAACACAAAGATTTTACACAGAAAAATAAAATGGATGTTAATAAGTATATTTAAAACTAATTTCCTTAAATCTTTTAACTGGGATTACATTTGGTTTCTATAGTTAAATGTTTCACTAAACTTGCACCTATTAAAATATGAAGACAAAGAAGCAAGCATTTCATATGAGAAGGTAGAGCAATTATATTCCCTATTAAAGAGAAGCCTATCGCTGAAATTATATGAAACATTCACTGGTGATTTGTGAGTCACCTACAAAGATCACTCCAGAGAACCAATTTCTAATGACATTTTTGAAAGTAAAACACCCACATTAGACCTTAAGGTATAAAAATTTCAAGAGGGTGCCAATTTGGCGGATGCTTCTGCATTCCCAAGTTCCTAAACTAACATGCTTCCTCTAACCATAAAAATGCAAATATATTTTTGTTTCTGAGAGTATAGAACATTTCCTTGGTAAAGTAAATAGGTTTTTAGAGCTTTTAGGCCACCGATGTTGATTTCACGTGGATTCGAGGACAGGTGTGTCCCAGAGGCGTCCTTGTGCGCTTTCACAGGTCCATCTGTTGGATTCCGGATGAGGGCCAGTATCAAGAGCTCCCAGGCAGAGCGGCCAGAGACAGAGGCGGGCAGGGCTCTCCCAGGTAACGAGGGCCTGGACACACCTCTGTACCGGTCACCCCACTGAATGTGAAGGTCGCCCTATAAGTCAGTGACTTAAGAATCTAAGTTATTTGACCGTTGGTGGTAAATGTACTCATTTCCCATCAAGCTCAATGTTGATTTGAACCATAAGCATAAAGCCTGTGCTTAGAATAACAGCTCTTATGCAGTTTTTAGACACCACACCAGGCAACGGCGCCCAGGGTACGTCTGTGGGAATTTTGAGGTCATTCATTTACCTTTGCTCCTATACAATTTCATTGTTCTTTTTTAAATAGCAACTCGACTTTGCAAACATTACACCAAAGTGTCAAGAACGGCAGGCATCGTGATGCAAAGTGTCTTCTGTACCTGCCAAAATTAGTTGTAATTCCAAAAACTAGTTGAAGTAAGGGAATCAAATACAGTGTTATAATAATATCAATGGTTCTTCAGAAATGAACGCAAACAACATGCGAGTAGTCACTGGGGCTGGAATTGTGACCGCACAAAAAATGCACTTGGGAAAGGTAAGAAATTGCTAACTGCAAGTAGTTAATGACAATATCATGAGAAAAAAATAACTTCTGTAACCTAATAGATGAAGTTTTTAATACCAAACATTTTGAAAACTTTATGTGTATATTAAAAGGTGGCATAATTTAAAAAGTCAACTATATAATCTATAAATCCAAAATATTAAATACTTGGTATTAAGCCAGCTTAAGGTAATCAAAAGGTCTTAAAACCTATTAAGCCTGTGGATTAAGATCTTTAGCTACCCAGTTAATGACAAGTAAAGTTAAGCATTATTATAAATGTTTTCAGACAAAACATTTACAAGCATTTCCCAGTAGACGCCAATAGGAGAGGAAAAAAGACCTGACCTAAATAATTATTAGCAATATCTTTCCCAAATATCAAAGTAACTTATGCATTTTAAAACAATGCATGTAAATATTGGGCTGGCCAAAAGTCTATTTAGTTTTTTCTGTAAAATAAAAGACAGATTTTTCATTTTCACCAATAATTAAATTGATTTGGATATTTTGAGTATGCCGGCTAGCTCCCACGTGGTATAACGTTGATCGTTCTCAATGAATGTCTTGATTTGATCGCTGTCAACTTCAGCTGGTCTACCCGACCGTGGAGTATTGCCCAGTGAGGAATCTCCAGTAGGAAACTGCGCAAACCACTTTGACACGTTCGATCAGTCACAGCACCTTCTCCAGATATTGCCCAAATCTTTTTTGTGTGTTTGTTGCGTTTCAGCCTTTCTTGAAATAATAAAGCCTGATATGCTGAAAATGTTGCTTATTTTCTTCCGTCCTCAATATTAAAGTGGCTACAGAAAAATTCACCAATTTTGGTACTTTTTTTAAATGCACGCTGATATGACAGCTGCCACAATACACTCTAACAAAATGGTTTTGAATGAAGTTAAAGACAACTGAGCACTACTAGAGCCGTCTTACAGAAAAAAACCAAATGAACTTTTTGACCAACCCAATTACAATATCAAAATTAAATATAACCGTGTGTTTTTCTCATATTCTCAAAGCATGTCAATATCTTGACGACTAAAATTCAGAGGGGAAAACATAATTTGTATGTGACTAAATGCAACAGTATATAGATTCAAACAGTTAACAAGCAGAGCAACGTGGACATTAACCAATCAGAACAGACTCCCACAAGTACTCCTCACCTGTGAGCCACTGTTCAAACACACACACACACACACACACACACACACATGCATGTGGGTGTTTGATTTTAAGCCACTTTTAAATAACTTTTTAAATACCAAACACAGGAAGATACCCATCTCATAAATCATAATTTAGGAGATACAAAGTTCCTGAAATGCGTCACATCAATATGTTTTAAACCCACCACGCTACCTGAAAATTATGTTTCCGGCACGGTCCGCCTTCCAGGCTTTCACCAAGGCAAAGTCCCCAGTGATCGCTTCCTCCAAAATGAAATGCTGACCATTAAACTCTCTCACCTGCAGGAGACAGAGAGGACACGGTCAGGTATTTGCACACCTCCTGTGACAGTGATATGTGCTCTCACACAGGCAGATAAGCAGGACAGAAGCTCAGTCAGGAAAGGTTTCTCGGAGAGAGAAGAATCTAAACGGAGACCTCAAGGATAAGTGCGTGTGTTGCTGGAAGGGGGAACTGAGGGAACCACATGTGCAAAGCCTCAGTGACAAGCCAGAGCTCGGCCAGTCTGAGGAACTGAGGTATTGACTGTGTGTGTTAGGATTTCTTATTTCCTTGCATAGTTTACACATAGTCCCTCTTTCCCTATACCCCAGAAAAAGAAAAAAACAAACGATATAATTTTCATGAAGTGACCAATGTGTTGTTTTTATAAATGAAATAGTTACGAGTCCATGCATCGCTCCTAATTAATCTATAATCACCTGTTGAGATTTCCACTGGAATTCTTAGAATCTGTAGATGGATTTGGAGAGAACGGACATGCCCTACTTTCCCACCCATATAAGCGTAATATTTCTGAAGTCTTCTTTTATCTCTCTGAACAGTTTTATCATCTTCATCATCTTCACCCCAAGAGCTCTGTATATACTTTTTAGGTTCACTCGTAGGTACGTCACGGTTCCTGATGCTACTTATGAACGTTATGTTTTATTCTATTACTCCTTCTCCTCTGTCACTTCTGCTCTAACGAAAAGCTATTGCTGTGCGTATGTTTACAAAGGTGGAGAACACAGGACGCGTAAGGGAGGAGCAGAACCGCGACGACGTTGTTAACAACGTCCCAGCTGCGCTCCATCCATCACCGCCCTGGAGTGGACTGTGTGGAGGCGGAACGCCATTCCCTGTCCCGCTGCGCCCCCAAGTGGACACACTGCGTGGGTGATGGAAAGTTTCAGGAGCACGTGTGGGTACATTAACTTAACTATCGTTTAAAAGTGAAATGCCTCCTTAAAAATATTATCCCACCTCCCTGCTAGGAAAGATTAATGAACTTACAGAATCCCTGATGAATGAAGATCTTACTGATGTGGACTTAGACAAATTATAGAGAAGATATTAATAAGCTGCACATCAATATGTCATTTCTTGAAGAATCTCATGTATTTAAGAGTCATCACTATAAACATCAATGGTAACATTCACATATGGAGTATTTTACATACACATCTAGAAAACTACACATAGATCTAAATACATGCTAACCCAGGGAAAAGCTTTTTTAAAAAATGGCTTTCTAAAATTCTAACTATATAATTTCCTAACCAATATATACACCCTAGCAGTTGGTTTTAGCTATTATTCTAAATTTTTTAAAAAGGAGGGAATTGGTTTTGTCAAACTAGCTTCTACACTCACTTGAAAAGGTCATGCATTTCACAGTCTCCACTTCATCCGTCGGTCATTTCCCACATCCTCTCCAATCAAATGTTCACCACTCCAGAAACATCCTCTGCTCTAGGAAAACCGTGCTTTAAAGGAGCCAACGGCCTCTGTTTCCAAATCCAGCGGTCACTTCTGAGGACTCCACTGCCGACCTCGGCACACACTGATCACGCCCTCCTTCGTACAATTCCCCATCTTTCCAATCCCAGACTCCCCCGGGTTTCCATTTCACTCACTAGACACTTACCCACTCTTCTGTCCTGCTCTTTCAAGGCCTCGTCCCTATCTTTAAAAAATGCAGAATAGGTGTTCTCTCTGCTTTCCAGCCCTCGCCAGTCATCTAGCCCCACAGACTTGAACATGGCACGGAGATGACTCCCAAGTTCGCACCCTAGCTCCGAGAACCCCTCCCGGAGGATAATGGGCACCTTAAATGCACCAGGTCTCCGCCGCAGCCCTGGGACGGCCCCACGCCTGGCCCGTCTCAATGAGCAGCATACTGAGTCTTCTATTTCCTTACACCCAGCACCAACGCATCAATATAATTCCCAATTCCCAGCACCTCTCACAAACGCCACCGGGACCCCTGTGCATTCCCACCTGGATGAAGATAACAGCCTCTCAATCGCTTTCACGGCTGCTGCTCTAGGCCCTGGTGGCAGGGGTTCGGGGGGACCCTCACCTCCCAACAGCCACGACTTGCCAAAATGTAACGCAGGTCATCCCGTCATCCCCACCAACTTTCCGTCCGCCACTTACCACGCAGTAAAATCTAAGCTCATGTGGTCTGGCTCCTGCCTCTCTGCAGCCTCCGATCCTACTGCTCTCTGCCTCGCTCACTCTGTTCCAGTCTCACTACCCGGCTGTCCCACACCCAGGGCAAGTCTGCCCGGGACCTTGTGCTTCTTCCTTCTGACTAGATCACAGCCCTGTGACCCTGGCCCAGAGCAGTCTCCTATTTTATTCAGGTCTCTACCAAATGCCACCTCCACCATGGGGTTTCCCTGAACCCAACCCCAACTCCGCCTCCCTGGCCCTGGGCACTCTCTCTGCCCGGCCCTCCTTGATTTTTCTTCACAGCACTTGCAGAATCTGTTTGTCTATCCGTTCTCTCGTCCGTTCCTCCGCAATAGGGGGGCTTGGTCTAGGCCACCCTTCCCACCACGCTTAGACCAGTCTCTGGGAAAGAGTAGGAGCTTGATATGTATCACTGAAGGAAGGAATTCACTCACTTTCTATGACAAGCAAGGGAAATAAAGAGCTAGCAAGTGTCATTTCAAGAAATCTTGTCATATTTCTAGGGGATACAGACAAAATTACAGAACTACTAGATTCACGCATCTGATCCAGGACTAAATGAACCCGGGTGTTCCAAACAGATTCTAGTCTATCCTGTGTCTTCCCAGGGTGCACGAATGCTCGCCAGCTCTCAAAATATTAGCCCAGTTTTTCTGGGCATTCTTACCTGTATTACTAAGATCCATTTCAATAATTAGACTCCTGGCTCTTACGTTGTCAAGAACTTTGTGAACTTAATGAGGCAGTAAAGAAAGAAGCAAGAATATAAGAAGAGTTCATAAAAGCTGAGTCCATCAAGATGACCTTAAGCAGAAAGGCAAAGCTCCAGAGGAAGGACACATTCAGTGACCTTTCACCCTCCCTCAAAGAGGAGGTGGAGCTAACCTCCTATAAGCAGAAAGGTGATATGGGATCCCCCCTGGAGTCTAAGGGTTCACTTCCCTAGAGATGAGCTGAGCATTTCTGCAACCCTTGTTGACTTTCTTAAGCCACGTGGACAGGGAGAAGGGAAAGAGTCTAAAAACACAGTCATGACATAATAGCCTGTGTAAGTTGAAAAGTTGGCTCAAATCTGAGTTATTTCACACCGCCAGAGTTCTATTCTTTTCTAATATGTGAGTGAGGTTACCAAGCATAAGGGCAGCTCAAGTGTGTTCAGTATCCAAAAGGAAGGAGATAATGTGACGTCTCCACTCATTCCACTACGTAACTATTACTGTCTCTCCTTTTTTTAAGATTGTAGGCAAATTTGTGATTTCCTTGGCTTTCTTCGTCCTTCAAACACAGGAGAGTTCTGAGCATGAATAATTTCACATATGTGTGTGTGTGTGTGTGTGTGTGTGCATACTCAGACAGCTACTCTATTTTCCACCTCAGCATAATCAGTAATTATAAAGGCCCCTATATTTGTAAAAATCTACCCCCCAAATTAGCTCAAATATTAACTCGCACACCTTCTGCGAGTGAGTTTCCTATGATTTCCTTACTCCGGTTTCTATGAGATTTCCATTACTAACCCATGCTCAGTCGGGGCTGGAAATTTTACCTGACACACTCACATCAGTGGATGACAGTGTGTGTTCTCACCCAGAGGTGACTTTACACTCATCTCCCCAACAAGCCCCCAGCACCCTAGGCTGCCAGCGGCACCCCGTGTCGCCGGGATGACAAGACCGCCCTCCTTACCTCTCTGGGCTTGCTGGCAATGGCGATGCTGCCGTCCGCGTTGTACTTGATGGGCGCCCCTCCTTCTTGCACCAGCGTCCCGTAGCCCGTGCTGGTGTAAAACGCAGGCACGCCAGCCCCGCCGGCACGAATCCTCTCTGCCAGTGTGCCCTGCAGGGAAGCGAGCAACGCCCATGGCAGAAGGGGCCGTGGGCAGCCTTCTCCCAGGGAGGCAGAAGCAGCGGGACACCCTGCCTGCTCTCCCGGCGGGCGTGGACCGTGCTAAGCGGAACCTGGCGGGGTAAGTGCGTGCGTTTCCCTAACAGCGCCCGCGAGGAGACTAACTCAGGTCGTCTCTGGACGACCGCGTCTCCATCCTTAACCCGCAGAAGGCTTATTCACATAACCAAACGTGGGGCTTCCACGGCTCCTGCTGGTGTCTGGGCCTCGGTCCGTTTGTAACATTTTTAAATGCATTTTCAAAGCTAAGCTACATCACTTCAACTATCTACATTTAAAACCATAAAATTAAGGTTTGTGCTTTACTGTGTGTTACGTGTGGGCAAGGCCTGAATCGTATCATTAGTGACAACAAGCGGTTATCATAGAACAATAACATAAAACGTTCGAATTTGTTTAGAATTTACTCTAAACCATTCCTGTAAGTATTTTATCTACAACGTCATCTAAGAACAAAATTCAAAGGAGGCAGAGAGAATACCATGTAGGTAAATCGGTTTTTAAAAGCGGAGACTACTTCCATTTTGCTTTAAAGAAGAACAGCTGTACGCAAAGTTTCTCTGTATTTTCTTTCTTTCTTTTTTTTTTTTCCCCCTCTTGCTTCCTGTATTTTCTATTGATCCACTTCATCCCATCCCAGGTGCCAGTCATTTTAAATCTGATGTCTGAGCTCTCTCCCACCCAGAGGCAGATGTAACGGCGTGCGCACCGGGCACGCGCCCTGAGCCCCGACTTCTGAAGGGCCCCGCAAAACCCCAATTTTACACTTTTATGTTCAACTGTTAGGTTCAAAACTTTCTGATTATTATTATGCTATTATTAATTATATTATACATATATTCAAATTTTATTGGAAATAAAACATTAAGAGTACATAATATTTTTTATTTATTTAAAAATATGGTTAACGTGTATTTTTATTTTCCCTGACTCTTCTTTCTAAGGGACCTAATATTTTCTTCTGCGCGTGGGGCCTCAACTGACCTTAATCTGCCTCTGTTCCCACCCCCACCTGCCTTTCCACGCAGTGTGCCCACAGCGGACTCAACACAGGCCCTGAACATCCCCTGACACCCTCCCGAGCCCAGAAACCTGCTGTCACAGCCCAGCTACCCTGTGGTCACATTAGAGACCCAGCTGGCTAATCAGTAGTAAGAACTCAGTTAGGCATTAATGACAAGGTGTTAATACTGTCACAACCCGAAAACAATTTTCTACTTTAATTGGGGCCTTTAACTACTAAACTCAGGAAAGGGACTAATGATCAGGATTTCAAACACTGGGGCATTCAAGCGCGTGGGATATTCTGGGGAAGGAGGGCCTCGTGGCTGAACGGAAAATCTTGCAAGTATCTACTTTTCTACTCCATCCAAGGGACCGAGATGACTCTGCTTTGTGCTCTGGGTTTTGTAAGTTAACAACAGTCACAAAAATCCAACCCTCAAACAATCTTACTACCACCTCTAGTTTAAAATGTTGTTGACATCCACCCGCCCTGAATCACTTCCCTGTGTCCAGCTGGGCGAGGACCTAAAAACAGAGCGTTTCTGCAGAAGGCACATGTGCAGGCGCCCCCAAGCCCCTCACCCCCAAGCCCCAAAGGAAGTCATGCTCCCTGACACTTCATCAACATGTCTTCCTGACTCTCTGGCCACAAAACAAGTTCCAGAGCCAATGTGTATTTCTACGCCACTAAACTGGGGAGGGAGACCCTGGCCTCCTTCAGCTTAAACAAAGAAATATTGAGGAAGTTCCCTTCCCACGCGTGTGCCCTCTGACAAAATAAGGAGGAAGGCAAAAGGTACAAAAGGCTGATTTTCAATAGCACCAAAAAAATGAAGGATAAGGCATATCAACACACAACGTGAACGGGAAAAGTATACGCTATGCACTGAATTATGTCCCCTTTCCCCAAATTATTAAAGCCTTAACCCCCAGTTTGTGACTGTACTTGGCGATAGGCCTTTATGAAAGTCATTAAGGTTAAATAATGTCACAATGGTAGGGCTAGGATCCAGCAGGATTAGGGTTCTTATGAGAAGGGACCCCAGAGTGGTGTTCATTCTCTCTCTCTCTCTCTCTCTCTCTCTCTCTGCCCCTACTGGCCCCCACCAAGAATCAAATCAGCTGACACCTTCCCACCAGAACAATGAGAAACAAATTTCTATTGTTCTATTGTTTAATCCACCAGTCTCTGGTATTTTATCACAGTGCCACAGCAGACTAAGACAGTATATCTTTTGCTCATTAAAAAAACCTTCAAATGAAATCAGGATCAATACCAAGCACAAGGCAACGCCATGGTAAGCACAGGCGCCGGCGCTGCCGTGTGGTCACGTGTGACTGTGACCCTGTGCCACCACAGGTAGACAGAACACTCCGCCACGCATGCTCTCTCTGGACAAGCAGATACTGCGATTTAATTACTGAAAACCTTTTATAAAATTCTGCTACGTTACATTATTACCAGTTTGGTAAAGTCTGGGGTGAGAGTATTTTCTCTTGACAAAAAGAAAGTGGAGTGGGGGGGCTTGGTTTCAGGACCCACGCCAAAATGGAAGACCAGCACATGCAACCTGTAGACCCTTGTTTCACATAAATATCTTCAAAAAGCTTGCACTGCTCTTATAAGCTCTTCAACGCATCCTGTGTTCCCCAAAAGACAGGTAAGGAATATGCTTAGAGATGGTGCAGAAAAAAAGGAGTGGCAACTTGCTAGATTAATTGTGGCAACTGCTTGCTTGGTAATGACATTTCCCTGGAGACGTGGGCTCTGACCCCAGCACTTACTCTGAGGTGGTCAGTGCCAAGCTCAGGGACTTCACTCTCCTGATATGTCTCCGCAAGACCAGACTCCACACAAAGTACTAATTCTATGATGCATATGATTGACTTGAGGATAATCCTCAACCATTTTAGTGAGTCCTTCTGCATGCTCCTAGCACAATTTACATAATAGTGCCAGACTCTAAAATGTATCCCATAGCCTAGATGTTTTTATTAGAAATACCTCTTTTTTTCTAAATATTAGTTGTACTCCAAGAATCGACAGGTGGGCCCTACCAAAGAGCAGCCTGACCTGTCTTGCACAAAGACATCTCTAGGGAAAAGAGGACACATTTTAAAATAAGTCAGTATTATAAAAGAAAAGCAGAGGATGTTCTTACCTGCGGTGTCAGCTCCACTTCTAATTCACCAGCTAAGTATTGTCGTTCGAATTCTGCATTTTCTCCCACGTACGAGGAGACCATGCGTTTTATCTGCTTGGACTGCAGTAAAAGGCCCAGGCCGAAGTTGTCAACCCTGGAGGGAAATGCAAGCAGCGTCCAGTCAACGGAACATCTGCTAGAACATTAACACCACCTCATTCAAAACGTAAAATGGTATGAATCTAAAGGAATCCTCCCTACGAGGCATCTCACCCACATTCTCCCTCAGTCCGCCACCACCTAGAGCCCTGCAAGGGGAGTATTCTTTTCCTACTTTACAGTTGAGGAAACTGAACTTGAAATATTTAAACGATTGCTCCCGCCAACATCTTGGGTAGCGACAGAGCCAGTACTCAAACCCACACCCACCCTACAATTCTACCCCCACTTCCGTCCGTCCCACTGCTCCAAAGTGACCCCGGGTGAGAAGACAAGCAAACAGAGAGACTGGCCCTTGCCCCGCACTGCAGAGGCACATACACGCAGAGGCAACGCCTCTGTCCTGCCTGCACTGACCGCAAAGGGAGGTTTGGATGGAAAACCTCCTTCTGTCCAAGAAAGGGGTCAGGAGCATTCTCGTATTTAAAAGACAGACAGAACCACAGACTCTCGAAATATGGACCTAACTATGAATAACTAGGAACATTTTCCCCCTATCATATTCTTTGCTCCAGAAGACTGAAACCCTTAAACATTTCAACAACAACAACAACAAAAAAAAAAAAAAAATTAGTAAATTATTTACAAACCAGTGAAAAAAAAGCTATACGCAGCAAGAATAATGTCGTATATGTTAAGTGATGCATAATATGGTTTAATATCTCTATTAACGTTGAAGTTCAAGTTATTCTTTAAAATGGTGCACGTAGTCTTGGCTTTTTTCATTAGGTGAAGGTCTCTAAGTTTGTGCCTTTCTTTTCCAAGCAAAATGTACCTAAAACTTCAAGCAAAGTCGATGTGAAAACACATTAATAAACTGAAAGCGTACTTTTCCACTTTTAGTCGCCTTACCCATCTCTACCACTCAAGAGTTTCAAAAATACTTTAACCAGCTAGATAAAGAAAACATTTTGAAGATAATAAAGAGTGCCTGAACTGAAGCTATAAAGCTTGAATATTTTTAAAAGGAAAATAGTGACAACCACAGTGACACATTACTACAAGTACAAATAAAATGGCTAAATAAAAAAGAAGGTACTACCAAGTGCTGACAAGGATGTGGAACAACCAGAACTCTCACATACACTGAGCGGAATGGAAACGGATACACCCACTTTGGGCAAACTATTGACAGCACTGCTGTGCATTTCACATGCTGTGAGTCAGAGATTCCACTCCTTGGTCTATACCCAACAGGAACGCACACTTATGTTCACCAACACACACATACAAGAAAATTCGTAGCAGCACTACTCCTGATGGGCTCCAACCCAAAGCCTCCCAAATGTCCATCAACAGCAGGATGGATAAATACATGGTGGTATATCCACGTAATGGAATATTATACAACAATGAGAATGATCTACAATCCCTGGCCACAATGGGTGACTGACAAAATGTTGAGCAGAAGAAACACAAGAGTACACACTGAATTATTCCTTTTATATGTTAAGTTCAAAGTCAGACAAAACTAATGGATAAGATCAGAGGTGAGGGCAGCAGCTAACCTTGGTGGTGGAGAGGAGAATATTGACTGAAAGGGGCCCTTTCTGGGGAACGAGCCACGTTCCGTTTCTTTATCTGGGTGTCGGTTACATGGGTGGGCGGCCTGCAAACACCCACAGTCTGTACGCCTGTGATAGGGTCACTTTCCTGTTACTCTGTGTTTCAGTAAGTTTTTTGAAAGACAGAAATGTAGTGATAAAGGCCAGAGCACCTCCTAGAAACACAGTCTTCACTTATGAACGTTCCCTCCTCATTCCTTTTGTGTCTCGCGGCTCCTCCCCGATGGCGTCTGTGTCGTCTGCACGGTTCACTCCCCCTACTGTCATTTGCTGAGTTCTGGCTGCGCCCAGAGCAGGTGAGTCAGACCCCGGGCTGCGGGCCGCTCCGAGATCATCAGGGGAAAAGCAGGCAGACCTGTAACCGCACCAGGGGAGAGATGTGCCGACAGGAGTCCCCATGAAGTGCGACAGGGATACTGAAGGTCTAGAAGCGGACAGTCAGAGGCAAGGGACAGGAGAGGCTCACAGAGGGTGAGACCAACAGCTTCGTAGGAAAAGCGTCTTCGAGAGCCGAGCAGAGGTATGCAGGGCACGAGGGGAAGGGACAGGGGCAGCTCTGAAAAGCTATGTGACAGGGACAGAGGCGGGCAGGCCATGCTCCTGCCGGAAGCCACACCGAGTCGGGAGGACTTCGTCCTGAAGGACGGGGGAGACCCTGTGAATAACTGTGCAGAAAATAATGGGATATACGATTCACGGGGGAGGTCCCGGCAGAGAGACGAGGTAAGAGGCTTCAGTGGGTGCTCACACGCAACGAGGAGGGTCTGAACTATGGCCCCGGCAACGGGAAGGGGGCAGAGGGGACGATCTGGGGGAGATCCCTCAGAAGACTCGTTGTCCGTCCTGACGCGGGTGAAGGCCCACTCCAGAATTCCGGCCTTGGCCGTGGGCAACGGTGGAAGAAGATAAGCCTAATGATCGCCAGGGACACCCACGCGTTTGACTGGAAAGGCGGTAAGGACGGTACCTGGTAGGTCAAACCACTGACCCTTCTCGCACCTTCACACCACAGTCCATCCTCACGGGCCCCACACACACCAGTGGCCATTTCTGCTCAACTGACCCTTCCCTGGTTCTCAGAAAGCACCGTTCCCAACCCCTCCCCTCCGCCAGGCAGTCCTGACACCTGAGTGCTTCAAAGAAATCCAGGTGACAGGTAACTGTCGCCCTTCTAGACTTGTTTCGTACCCCAAACCTTCCAAAATACTGACTCTAATAACATTCCCAGCGCCACCCCATGGGTATAAAAATTAGCCACGTGACTTATTCTCACGTGTTTCAAAACAATACTTGAGCCGAAGTAACAAGTATGTTTGTCTATATATTCAATGATTTCTTATTATTTTTTATTTTTAGTTTTTAATATATATTATTTTATTTTATTGTTGTTCAATTAAACTTGTCCCAATTTTTCCCTCCATGGCTCCCCTCTACCCTGCTCACCCCCCCTCCTGCCCCCACCCCACAGTCAGTCCCCACCCTGTTGTTCATGTCCATGGGTCCTCTATACCAGTTCCTTGACTTTCCTCAAAAAACTAAAAACAGAACTGCCTTTCGATCCAGTGACCCCACTGCTGGGATTATACCCGAAGAACCCTGAAACCCCAATTCAGAAGAACCTATGCACCCCTATGTTCATAGCAGCACTGTTTACAATAGCCAAGCACTGGAAACAGCCTAAGGACCCATCAGTAAATGAGTGGATCAAAAAACTGTGGTCATTTACACAAGTATTTTCAAGTGTACGTTTACCACATGGGGCGAATTCCCTGAAGATTACTAATAATCACTTGTCCACTAGAGGGCTCCAAACACCGACGAGTCTCTGTCTCCTGGAGAATTGAGTCCTTCCGCACACTTCCCTGCACGTGGTGCCTGTTTTCCGTGTTTGTGTTTTACCTCCTCCTAATTAACACCTAAGTGAAGGCCTCTCCGCCCTCCAGGTTCACACTTCTGTTCCCTTCAATTCAGCCCCACCGGCAGCGCGCCCATTGTACCTGATGCCAGCCACACCCTTAGAGATCTTCAGCACAAAACCAAGGCGGTGACCTTGGACTTCTTCTCACATCCTGACTCCACCTCCAAATCCACCCAGAATCTGAGCGTTCCTCTCCCTCCTCTGTGCCCTGCACCATCGCTTACCTGGGCACTGCAAAAATCTCCCCGGGGGCCGCTCCTGGCCCCCATGACCTCCTCACAAAGTGACAGCCAAAAGTACAGGCAATAAAATAAAATGCTCCGCTCAAACCCTGTGAGACTCAAAGCGAAGGTCTCTCGGTGGCCTGGATGAGTCCCCAACCTCACTCCTCCCACGTCTCACTTTCCGTGACTCTGAGACTCATGGGCTGATAAGCAGGAAACAGAAAACCCCTGTAAGTGACCAGAGCAGCCCATAATTGGTTGCAGAGAGAAGAAGCACAATTCGGGATACAAAGAAAGGGTAAGAGGCTCCAAAGCCATTCAGAAAGGGGCAAGATCAATGAAAGTTTGAGAAACTCTGTGCTTGGATAAGGCTTCTTTGAAGATACGTAACGTGAGTCGAATTCTGAAAAATGGGAAAGATGTGGATACAGAGACGAAGTAGGAGAACCTTCCAGAAAAAAATAACGGCATAAATAAACCCAGCGAAGGACAAACGAGCACTAATGTAGGATCAATGTTGTACCCTAAATAACCTGGGCTACTTCTTCTAAGCTGCATTTTTGACAACAGGCTAAACTGCCTGTTCAGTTAATTTTTTTAAACTTGCTAACATCTTCAGTCTTTCGTCATGGACAGAGAGCTGATGACTTGTTCTTTTGTATACAAATAGCTTTTCCTTCCTAACTAAACATATCTTAAATAATGAAGGCATGTCATTCATTATTAAAGTGTTACGGTTTATCGTTGACAGTTTTGGGGGGATCCTCCTGTCTTAGGTGCTGGCTGCCTATTTTCCTTCTACCAACACCAGGAACCTTTTTAATGAGGAATGGTGATCCTCACAGATCCTCTAGGGCGATGGCAGAATCACCAGAAAGACTCAAAACAGACTTCAGATTGATTTCTTTATAAATAATGATCTATAATAACACACAGTATAAAGGGATGTCTCTCCATTTTCAAATTCGGGATTCAATTTAAAATACAGATATTTTAACTTTAACAATATATTTGAAATTTAAATAAAAGCATGTCAGATTACGATATAAAATTATGCGACTCTCCTTTACTTATGGTTTTGAAGTATGGTACCAACAGTATGTGACTAAATTGTAACCACCACTCTTGATCTTATTAAACACTATCTTTCGATGTGTGAGTACATCGCTCGTGAAAACGGGGAAATTGTTCATTTCATTGATAGACTTTGTTAAATATTATGGAGAATTCTCACTTCTTCCTCCCCACTTGTGTTAGAACGCACTTACCCTGCATTATTGCTGACGGCCGTGAGCCCTTTGACCCCAGTCTTCAGTAAAGCTCCGATAAGGTTCTCTGGAATCCCACATAACCCGAAACCTAAATAAGCCAAAACATAAACAGTGTGTGAGGAGCGTAATGTTGTTTCAGGGAAAGGCATGTGTTATTCTCTCGTACTAAAAAAGAGGAAGTGTGAAGCACAGTATTACACCTACTGAGCAAAATGCAGAGATATCTCGGCAACTCAATAAATGGTCATAAAGCTGTACCCAAACGTCTGACACCAACCACAGCACCGGGAGCCACTCTCCGGTCCTTGATTCGTAAGCATCAAGCCCAGCGCCATGAGTTAATACGGCTACACAGCCTTCTTCTTGCACTGAACTCCGTAGCGGTTACTGTCCCACTTCACATTTAATGCCTACACAGTCAGTTTTTCAAGCGTGTTTGTTTTATCCGCCTCAGAATATTTTGCAGACTTGGAAGCCTAGGCTAATGACTTTCGTTTCTTTACATGTTCCACAATTCCTCAAAGAGTATTGGGCTTAAAATGGACACTCAATGACTGATCAGTGGAAGGAAGGAAGGAAGGAAGGAAGGAAGGAAGGAAGGAAGGAAGGAAGGAAGGAAGGAAGGAAGGAAGGAAGGAAGGAAGGGAGGGAGGGAAAGAAGGAGGGAGGGAGGGAGGGAAAGAAGGAGGGAGGGAGGGCAGCCCTAAAAATAAGCCTTGACCCTGGTGGCCAAAGCCTAGAAACCCAAAGAAATGTTTGAGTCAGGCAACAAGTTTAATGAGTGTGAGACCTTGGTTCTCAATGACATTCCAAACAAAGCAGCACTGAACTTGGGAGGCTCAGTGAGGGTGAGATGTCTGGGGCTCTCTGGCTCATAAAATGAGGCAGAACAAAAGGAGGGGCCAGATATTGGCTGATTAGATCAGTGCAAACGCTTTAAGTAAAATGGAATTCCCAAAAAACTAGGGCTTTTCTTTAAAAGCTACTAGTAAGACACCACATTTGAAGCTTACGGTTTTCAAAATAATAAAAAAAAAAAAACGAAAATGAATGAAAAAGTAAAAACATAAAGTTCTAAACCTTGCTAGTTTTAAGAAGGGGACATTAATAAAAATAATAGATAATATAATATGTAATAAGTAAATAAAATAAATGTGAATGAATAATAACCAAGTAATAAAATAACTGGCATTTCTTTTAATTTTTTTATTGTATTCTTTCCCATTACCAGTTAGCCCCCTTATACGCCCCTCCCCACTGCAATGACCACACTGTTGTTCACGTCCATGAGTCCTTTTTCCTTTCGGCTCAAACCCCCCCCACTCCCGAGCTGTCATCTGCTCTCCGTCTGTGAGTCTGTCTCTATTTTGCGTGTTAGTTCAGTTTGTTCATTAGATTCCACATGAGTGAAATCATGTTACGTGTCCTTCCCTAACGGCATTTCTAATCTACATAGCTTCACTACTGAGCTTCCCCTGTTTTGCCAAAAACATACGGGTGTTACCATAACAAAAGAAAACCGCTACTCACCACCAACCAGGACCTTGGCGCCGTCGGGGATATCTTTCACAGCTTCCACTGGGTCTGTATAAAACTGGGTACGGCGCCGCGTGCTGGTGGAAAAGTAGCAGACCCGTCCCTGAAACATCAAAAAACAACTTTTAGGGAATAATCAGTTGGAGATACGTCTTGACTTTCCATGGACAGCAATGTATTCAATGTTTATACATACAAGGACGGCTTCACTGTCCTCTTTGAAAGAGTGGGGGCGGGAAGTGGTTCACCTGAAGAGGGGAATGGACATCCTCCAGCCACAGACTAGCACGGGAATCCCTTGGGATCTATGTCTTCTGTTACGTAAGGGGAAATTCTGCGGTGTTTGTGGACACCCAAAAGTAGACCGCCCGTATACTAGCACTCAAATTCCCAATAATGGCTCAGTAGGTTGGAACATTGTCCTGTACACCAAAATGTTGTGGGTTTGATCCCCGGTCAGGGCATGTACAGGACGCAACCAGCGAATGTTTCTCTCTCTCTCCCTCCGTCCCTCGAAAAAATCAATGAAACATATTCACATATCTATAGGTGATGATTAAAAGAATAAATAATGGCGACATCAAGCATCGATTTCTGATAGTGACCCACCGACCTTCCATTTAATCAGCAAATACTTCCCGAGAACCTACTACATGCCGAATAACATCTGTTATTTGCTCCAGTCTAGTAAGTATTAAGACTTCTGCTCTCAGGGAAATTAAGTACAACATTGTAACAGGGGTCCCAAAATTCCCCACAGCCTGCAGTTTGGGGGTGGGGGAAGGGGACAACTTCCAAGGTGCTTTGCATATCTATGGCAGGTAGCTAGTTTCTGAGTCATGCACAGGGCTATGGCTGCTCCCCTTGGTGCCGAGGAGACAGGAGGGGCTCTGATCATAGAATGGTGACGAAAGAGCTTACGGGGCCTGCGGGAGATCCTGCGGGTGGTCATGATTGGTCACCCTACTGCCTGCATCACAGGCCGCGGTCAGGGGTTTAAAATAAGGTGGCAGCCATGTAAGGGAGGGAGTCATGTGGTTTGAAAGGAGGTAGGCAGAGCCCTTGGGTCTGCAAGAAGGAAAGGAGGCAGGCAGAATGAAAGGCAGCAGCCATTGGGTGCGCTGGGCCACACGGTTTAAAAGGGAGCAGAAGCCCCCCACCAGCCCGCCGTGAGGTCTGGTGTGTGGGAAGAGAACCAAATATGCCAGGCAGCTTGGGAGGAGAGCGCCGTGCGGCCTGGGCTGGTAGGCAGGCAGGCCCGCTGCTGCTTTGGCCATGCCCGCTCCAGCTGGCTCCGAAGCCACCGAGGACTCCCCCTTGCAGACCCGGACTCTATCTGGACTCTTGGAACTCGGGACATGCGGAGTGAACTCTGTTAGGACGTGTGCCTTTCCTGGACTTCACCTTGATCCAATGTAACATGGCCCATGCTTTCCTGGACTAATATTCGGAGGCTGATGACATCATACCCCAGATCCCTAAGGACAGAGCTGACAGATAAGGGATGGGGACCTCTGGGCACGTTTTTGGCTTACAACCTTTTGGGGAGCAAGGGAAGTGCTGGGTCTCAGGGGAGAGAGGACAGGGCTCTGGGCTGAAGTGCTCCCAGCCCCGCCCAGGTTGGAATATTGTAAACAAAGACCTGTTTTTCTCAACACTGATAGTTGGGTTTTACATCAAGGCGCTACATGAACGGACCTCCTTTTGCCCAATACCATATAATTGGGCCCAATCCAATCTGGGGTAACAAAACCCTCCTAAGAGAACACGTAAAGAACAGCACACAAAATGACTCATTCCCCAGCAGGGCTTGGGCATTTATGGATACTCTTGAAAAGTAGCAAACTATTGGGTTGGCCAAAAAGTTGTTTAGTTTTTTTCTGTAAAATAAGGTACACCTTTCATTTTCACCAAGAACTTGATTGATTTGGATATTTTCAGTATCTCGGCTATCTCCCACGTGGTATAATGTTGACTGTGCTCAGTTAATGTCTCGATTTGATCGCTATCAGCTTCAACTGGTCTACCCAACCGTGGAGCATCGTCCAGCAAGAAAGCTCCACACGAAGCCTCACAAACCACTTTTGACACATTCGATCACCTTCTGCACACACTGCACAAGCCTTTGTGTTTCAGATGCGTTTTTACCTTTCTTGAAATAATAAAGCCTAATATGCTGAAAATGTTGCTTATTTCCTTCCAGCTTCAATATTTAAATGGCTATACAAAAATTCACCAATTTTCATGTTTTTTTAATGCACGCTGATATGACAGCTGCCACAATACAATCTAACAAGTTTGTTTCAAATGAAGTTCAAGAAAACTAAGTGCTACTAGAGCCATCTTATGGGGGGGGGGGCGGGGGGGGGAACCAACGAACCCAACATTACCTGCCAGGGAGGCACGGCTAGAATGACTGTGACCTAGTGAGCTTTCACAATAAGTTGTAAATCGTTCCCTGTTTATACTTCAGCCACAATATGGACAGGAAAAATCAGAAAGTCATCATGTTGTAAGCAATCACTCATACTCAGCATCTCTTTTTAGATATCTAAAAGTCTCTCCTTTATTCTTGTCACCTATTCAACCTAAAAAGAGGGAACAGGGAGAAGGACACCTGACTCCTGCTATCCTGCCACCTTAGCAAGTCCACTGCCCATCAGCCTCCCAGACAGACACCCTGACGGGGTCAAGGTAATAGCATAAAAGCATTTCTATCATTCTCTTCTTCCTCTAAGAACTCCATTTAGGAAAAGTGTCAATTAGGACAAAAGCCTAGTTAAGAACACTATTCGCAGAAGCAGAGGCGGCACAGATGACCATTGTCCCTTTCCATTTCAACCTTGGCCAAGGTCAGGTAAGGCAGGCGGCAGACCTGGCACACTGCCCAAACACAGGGACATCGGTGAAGTAGAGATAGAAAGGAAAGGGCTTTCTTTCATTTCTTATCTCCAAGTAGCAAGGATTTATTTGATTCTGTTTTAAATACACACATATATACAAATATCTTTTTAATCTTGGAAATGATAAGTTTGGAGCCTGAATAAATAGGCCAACAGAGAGTAAAATAAAGTTGAGGATGTCTCCTAGAAACAAGAGAAGAAAAAATACATAGATATCAAAAAAAAAAAAAAAAAAGAAAAATACACAGATATCTAATCCAACCAACTTATCTTACAGGTCAAGTTTCTGAAGCTTAGAAAGATCTTGGGATTTACCGAACACTTTTAGAGCAAGACCAGATTGCAGGTTTGGGCGTTCTATCGCGGCCTTCTTCCACCACCACATGTGCCTCGCCGTGTTTTTTAAAAGTCCTCGGTCTTCTTCTACTTCTGTTTCATTATTTATATACAACAAGCCCTTATGAGTGTCTTGCTTTCTCATGAAGAAGTCTGCGGTCAATCCCCAGTTAAGGGTGAAGAGTCGGGGCCTTAGCAACGCTGGGGGAAGGAAATGAAACAGTTTGTCTACAACCGAGTCCTCTGGGGTGGGGGTGGGGGTGGTGTCGACCTGAACTATTTATCCACAGACTGAGAAACATGCATCCTGTAGGGAGGAAGTCAGGAGAAAACTCATTTCTCATATAGACCCAGAGAGCTTTCCAGATTCATGAGCACAAGCAAAGGCAACACAGGCCGGGCCGGGATCCCCTTCTCCTCCTTCCGCAGACCATCAGTGCCGGCATTACAGTCAGAGATTACTGAGGAGCATGCCTCACCCCACCCCCCAAAAAAAGTACCTCGGAAGCATTTTAGAAAAGACCCGAGGAGTTTCACATTTACCCAGACAACCCAAAGTTTAAAAGCAATAAAAGTAACTCATGTTTCCAGTGAATCTGAGAAGATCTGTCAAGATCATGAAGAATTTACAGGCATTCAGCTTCGGTTGTTATTGTTTTTCTTCTCCCAGTTTTCATACATGCAGTGGGCAGTACTTGTTGACATCATCTAGGTGTTATATTGACATTGAGAAACCAATAGTGTGGCATAAAAAGCCACACTCCCTGCCTCCAGAGCCACCACCTTCTAAGATTACGCAGGGAGGTGGGGAGTGTGTCTCTAATAATATCTATCTACCTTCTTCCCTAAATAACTGAATTCAAAGAGGAGCTCTCAACTGCTCTCAGACTGACCTCTACCCTCTATTTTAAATACTAAAACAATGATCTGAAAAGATCCAAGCACCATCTGCTAAATAAACAAGTAACCTTCAAGTCTGCAGAGGTTACCTAAAGGAATGAAGAGAAATGAATTGTTCAGCTTCAACATCTATTTATTCTAGGAATTTTTTTTTTTCCACCGAGGTCTTCCTTTACACTCACATAATGTATTTTGTTTTGTTTTTCCCTTCTTTTGCCTTCTGCAAATGTGTCCATTTCATTATTGACACTATTTCTGCTATCACTACTAGGGGAGCAAAAGAATAATGAAGTCAGTATCGAAGTGTCTGAAATAATCAAAATTCTTACGGTGGAAGTTTTTTCTATTCAACCTATTTCTCCTTTTAAAGTCATTTCCATAAGTTAAACTTTGTCTACAAATACCCTTTGTCCTCTACTTCAAATCCTTACACTTCACCTTGCAGGTCTGATTGCCCTCCTGAGCTCAGATTTTATCACGTGACTCCCCAATCCAGAATCACCTTCCTCTCTAACCACTTCCGCCATTATTTTGGGTACCTAAACATCTCTTTTTCCTGTCGTTCGATACTCCACAACTCAATGAAAATGCACTTCATCTTGAACATCTTTCAGGGAAAACCCAAAAAGCATACTGCTTTTTCATGTTTAAATAAATGTGATCTTCATGGTATGGAACCGTACACCCAGGTGATATTTCCCTTGGCACTTTATGGTTAAATAAATCAGGACACAGGAAGACTGATCGTGCCCATTTAAGTATCAAAGTCTGATACGCGGAGGTGGAAAGGAGAGGCCATATGGACAGAGCGAGGAGAACCATGTCCGAAGGAACAGGCAGGGATACACGAGGATACACACATGCACAGTCCTGCAGGCACAAGCATGGCCAGTGCCAAGAGGAGGTGCTGATGCCTGTTGAAATGCTTTCACTGTGCAGGGGAGGAAAAATAATTTTCCTTCCACCCTTTTAAGTTTGTCTGGCTGGTCTGATCATCAGATTGACAGGAGACACAATGACAGGAGAGCGTGACCAAATCTGTCATGTACATATGGGGTTCCATAGGGAGGACATGGGACCCAAGGAAAAAATGGGCAGTTGAGGCTTACATGATCCCTTGAGCTGAGGAGCGTGTGTGTGTGTGTGTGTGTGTGTGTGTGTGTGTGTGTGTGGCAGGGGGGGTGTGGGGAGGTGGAGTGGGGTGTGGTTTAGGACTTCAAAGGGAAGGAAGACAATTCCTTCCTCTACTTTGACCAGACTGGCCTGGCCAGGTTTCTGTCTGTCCCGCACTAGGTGTATTATAGTCACGTAAGTTGATAGTATCTCCCTTCCTGGAGCCAGCCCTCTATCTAAAACCTTTCAGAAAGTTAGGGGGAAGGTCAAAGTTTTTTCCTGAGTCCTTTCTAGAAAATACCAGACTAAAATAATCAATATCCCAAAAAGGTGTATTTGGGGTGGGAAACTCTCCTTCCCCTCAGGCGTCCAGCATGGAACCACATACCCAACGTGAAATGTTAACGGTAAACTAAACACGACTCCCAGGGAGTCACTGACACCAGGCAAGTATCCCCGGCAGTGGCGTACTTTGTTTCTGAGGGCACGTCCATGTTCTGCCCCAAGGCTGGCGCAATGCCCGGCAGACCCTCTGAAGGAGCACAGAAGGAGCGGTGCATCTGCCTGGCGCATCAGAAAGCTTAAGGGGTTTTCCAAGAGCTAAATCACTAATGAGCATGGGGGATCCAGAAAGGGGCAGCTGCCTGAGTACGGGTACAGAGAGGTGCAAGGCTCAGTGCGTTTAGGGACACGCAAGACCAGGTCGCATGGGGAGAGGCCCAGGAAGAGCGGGATGGAGGGGGGGTGGGCTGGGGCAGGTTGCACAAGGCCTTAAAGACTACATAAAAGAGTTTCAACTTTACGTCTCAGTGAGGAAGGAACAGGGAAGCTTTAAAAACAGACGTCACAACTCGCATATGAAAGTGTCCATCAGGAGAGCTGCAGGGAACTCAGTCCATTCATCCATCCGGTTACTCAAAATCGCTCTTTTGTATCAAATACAGTAAATACCGGGGACAGTCCTACAAAACAAACACACACCATACCCGCATAGTCCCTGTGCTGACGAAACTTACCAACTAGCAAGGCTCAGAGTAAGTACAGAATCATTACACGTGGTGCACGTGACCGACGGGAGGTGGAGAAGGGAGAGAAGACGGACAAGCTTTCACGTGGGTGGGTACTTGTCTGTTAACCACAATGAAAACAAACGAAACAGGGAGGGAAAAGCCAAGTTATGGCTGATTCTTTCCGAGTCAGAAAGCACCCCCAGTGCTGCTGATTGGCATCCATGTGGAGTGGACCTGGAAACTACACCAGAAGGTCTGCCGCTGAGGATCTGAAGGTCGGAGAAAAATCTGGGAAAAGATAGTTTCAAGGAAGAGAGGTAGCTAAAGTGTTAATGGTAATTTTTTTTCCAGTAATAATTTTCTATAATGAATGGAAAATCGTACTAAATGCTCCCTCTGAAACAGAAATGGAGGAAGATACCTTCAGTCTTTTCTAATCAAGTTCATGCCGGTGTTTAAGGAGAAAAAACATCTCAAGGTTGCTATTTAAGTTTGTTCAGAGGGTACTCTCATCAATGTAGCCGACATGTGTTGAGTTTCCAGTCTATGCAGGACAGTATGTAACGTTGAGAGACGTGGGGAATAAGGTATATAACGTGGTCCTGGCCAGAAAGAAACTCACATCTGGTTCAGAACATGATGTGCACATTTGAAGTCACACAAGTATACAAGCGTTACAATTTTTTTTTTTTTTTTTTTACATCACTGTATGGTTGCCTCTCACTCACGCCCCAACTGGGGACCTGACGTGCAACCTAGTCATGTGCCCTGACTGGGAATCGAACCAGCGACACTTGGCTCCCAGGTCGATGCACAAGTGTTACAATTTAACCGAAGTAGGAGGTAAGGGTTTCACCAGGTGCCAGGCGCTGGAGGAACCCTGGAGGGCAGGAGCTGGAGTGTGATAACCAAACCTGAAGGTGAGCATTTGAATCTGATAGAAACTTTCAATGACATACAGCAAAACCCATAATTTGTAGCTCCGCCCGCTAAGAAGAGGTTTCCTGGGCTTGGGAATGGTTTAACCATAGACCTAAAGGGAGAAAATGACTAAATCACACTTCGGTAAATGAGTAACAGCCGAAAGAGAGAACGTTATTGACCTTGGCCTAAGGGTATATCCACGTGGTGGTTTGCATTAGTGGCAGCACCCCAGCCATCTGGCTGTAGGTCAAGTTCCCTTTGAATAATGCTTTACATAGCCAGAGCTATCCCCAATGGTCATCCTAAGACGCCTTTCGGAGGGAAATGTCCCAGCAGTACCTAAGGGGTCCCTTCTGAAATTCTGGTTCTCAGACCATTGGATTCAAGAAAGACCAGAAGAGCCCTGACGCGGGCCTGGAGTTCTCAGTGCGTAAACACCGTGTGCAAGGCACGCTTTCAAGCTCAGAACTATCATTTAAGGCGCTAAGTAAAAACATCACTTTTCGTTTCCCTTCCTAGCATGAGGCTCCCACGGTTAAAAGGCAGCGGAGGTAAGCCCCCCTCCTGGACCCAGCGCCCGGTCCAGTTCTCGCCTCCGAGGACTCCGGACCGGAACGCCGCCTGGGCGGGGGCTTCCAGGCCGGGACAGAACTCGCAGCAAAAACCCACACCAACAAACAATGTCGGCGAGGATGCGTCGGGACACCACTCGCTGGAGAGTTGGCAGTAACAGAGGAACAAGGATCACAAAGGGCTTTGAAGGCGGAAATCCTCTAACGAGGATCCCTTGGGGGACTCGGAAGAAGGGGCGCCTGCAGGAGAGGGGCCCGGGCCGGAGCTCCAACCCGGGTTCCCCTTCCCACCGTGCGGGCGGCAGAGCCATAGAGGGGAGGAAGGAGCGCGGCTCGGCACTGCGCCCCCGCCGCGCCCAGCACCCGCCGCCTTGGCGGGGAAGTCGCGCCAAGTCCGCCCTGGGTCTTGCGCCCCAAGGTCCCCGGAGCCGGGCACAGACCTACCCGCTGCTGCCGCCACCCTTCTCCTCCGCGCTGCACGCCCATCGCGGCCGCCAGAGCCCCTCTCCAGCCCTCTCGTCCCTTCCCAGCCTCTCTCGCGCTTTCTGGCCTCGTGTCGCCCCTCCGGGAAGCGGATGCAGAACCGAGCCACCGCAGTGCCCCGAAAAAGCAGCGAGCCAAGGGAGGCGTCGGAGCATCCCGGCGCCCCGGGCCGGCGGCAGGGTGCCCCCTCCCCCCCGAGGCCGCAAAGGGGCAGACGCGGCGGCGCTCGGGCCGTCCCCCCGCACGCCTTACCGTGGGCCGGGGGCCGGGGCAGCTGCGCGCGGAGGCGCAGAGCCGCGGCCAGGCGCAGAGCAGTTTGAGAGGCGGCATGTCGGGGCCCGGGGGCGCGGGGTGGCGGCCGGAGCGTGCGGGAGGGTGCCGGGCAGCCGCCGCGTCCCCAGCTGGGAGCAGGAAAAGAAGCCGCGCGGGGGGCGGGCGGGAGGCTAGGCCGCGCGTCTGTGACGTCCTTGGGCCCTCCCGGGCTGCGCGCGTCTGTCTTTTTCCGGGTAGCTCCGTTGGCGAGCGCTGGCCGCCCCAGCCCCTTGGACAACGATTTAGCTTGGAGGGGGGCACGGTGTCAGCTTTCCCCAAGGTCAGGGTTAAGTCTTGGCCTGGCGTTGGGTCGGCGCGCAGGACTGTCTCTTGTTGCCTTTCCAAGTCAGTGCCTGGCACGTCTGCGGACACCCCTTTTTCTCTTTCCTTGACCGGACAGCGTCCTCGTTTCTCCCATTGCTCAGTCACCTCTCCCCGCAGCTGGCCCTGGATTGTGCAGTAAGTTTGCGCTGAGAACCTGCCAAGAGCCGTCCGCCCTGAGATGTGACCAGGCAGGCCTGCCAAGACTGTCCCTGCTCCAGAGGGACAAGATGAGGACTCGGGACCACTTCTCAGCACGCCTGCTCCCCCTGCTTCCCTCCATCCTTCTTCCCCATCGTCCAGGCGTGCATTTCTGTGTCTCTGATGCTGGAGGCTCGGAAACCCCAGAGATTACTCAGCAGATGTAAACATACCGGTGTGGGTTCGTTTAGCCTTAGGTTCATAACTTTCCTAAGCTGAATTGGCATTGCCTATTATACTCAGAACTGTCATTAAGGTGTACATGAAGTAATTCATGCAAAGCTTCTGACCCCATTATAAATACTCAATATATAAATGTTAGGCATTATTCTAAATGTATTCAGGTTGCAGGGGTGGCCTTATTCTGACCAATGCCCTGAGGACGAGAGCCACGTCTGATTTCTTCAGAACCATCTGTGCGCTTAGAGTGGAAGGACCACGTGGAAACTCAAGAAACGTTTCATTTAAGGGCTGACCAAGTCCTGGGATCATGGCTGTTAGTTGTGAACCAAAGCAAAACAAGTAAGACAATTAAAGGAGAGCTTAGCTTCCTTAGCAAGTAAACTAAGGCAATGACCAATCACAGTCCAGTTTCAAGAATCCATAAAAGTGTTTGCCCGTTCATGGTCTTCTTTTAACTCTGAACTCTTTCTTTCTCCAAAAAATGAGTATATATATATATATATATATATATATATATATATATATATATTCATATAGTCCTCTCGCAAGGATATGTTTATTGATTTTAGAGAGGAAGGAAGAGAGACACATCAACGGAGAGGATCATGGATCAGTTGCCTCTTGTACTCGCCCTGACCAAGGGTTGAATCCACAGCCTTTGGTGTATGAGAAGATGCTCCAACCAAGTGAGCCACCAGCCAGATCTAAAAATATTATATTTAAGGGAACAGAATACCAAGTTAGACTATCCAAGTACCTAAGAAGACATTAACGTAGTCATGTCCTGGATTTTCAACATTTTAAGAAGTTGGTTATAGGGGAAATCCACGTATTAGAACTAAAGTCCCGTTACGAGTCCTAATACAGCCCAGACCAGCTATTGTGCGGCCTACAGAGTATGAACACGCTAGCACTCCCAGCTGGGTCTGCTCTTCCGTGGCTGCCCTTCCAGAGGGCACATGAAATGGAAAACAGCATTGGCAGCCCTGTCCGGCAGTGGTCATATGACTCACTCTTCTTGGCCGGTCTTACTCGGTGGCTCCTGGCTGTGTGACTCTAATGATAAAAAAAGAAAAGCCACCTCTTTACGCTATGGACAAAACATACTGTACTGTTTTGTTTCTTTAATCCTTACCAGAGGATGTGTTCATTGATTTTAGAGAGAGAGGACGGGAGAGAAAGAAAGAGAAATAGCCATCAATTGCCTCCCCTATGTGCTGGACCAGGGATCAAACCTGCAACCTAGGTAACTGCCCCAACCAGGGATCAAACCCGCAGCCTTTGGGTGTACCGAGCACACTCTTTACAACGCTCTGAACAACTGAATCACCCGGTCAGGGCCACACCTTACTATTTTTGATGGCTATGACTTCAGTTGGTACTTTTTAAGTAAAATATGAGCATCTTCAGCTTGAACAAATTACAGAAAAGTTCTTTTATACAGATTTCCCTTTTGGTTCCACAAAGCCATTTCAATCTTTGTGGGTAAGAATTTCTATGGACTAAGCTTTAGATGCTCAAAATAAGACATTTTTAAGGAAGCTTTATTGAAATATAACTCACATAACATGTAATTTATTCATTTAAACTATATGTTTTAATGGTTTTAGTATATCCACAGGTATGTGCAACCATCACCACCATCAACCTTAGCACCCTTTACCACCTGGGAAAGAAGCCCCTCGTCCTTTGGCTCTCACTCCCAAGGCCCCATCCACCCCACCCCTAAGCAACCGTTAATCTCTTCCCTGTCCCTATGGGTGTGCAAATCTCGAGCATTTTTTTAAAATGGAATAATGTAATCTGTAATCTTTGGGGTCTGGCTTCTTTCACACAGCATAATGTTTTAAGTTTTATTCACGTTCTAGCATGTATTAGTCCTTCATTTCTTTCTGTGGCTTAGCAATATTTTCTGGTGTGGTTTTACACCATATTGTGGTTCTCGGTTGATACATATTAGTAAGTTTAATATCGATATAAGTAAACTTTTCATTTAAGTTATTGTATTTTTTAGCTCCAGAATTTCTATTTGGCTATTTTAAAAAATAACTTCTTTCTTTTTACTGAGATTCTTTATTTGGTGAGAAAGCATACTTTTATTCTGTTTTGAGGGCATGTTTATTAAAGCTGGGACAGTGAAAGGAGGAAAGGCTTCGGATAGGAGAAGTGACAGGAGAGCCCAGGTGGGGCTGCTCTGCCTCTCTAGAGATGTTATGGGAAAGAGGTGAGCCGGGGGGGGGGGGCGCTGTCAGCTCACAGGAGAGTCAGAGAAAAGGGGGCGTGGGGGGCGAGCCCCCGCTGCCATTGCACCACCACGGGTGATGCATCGGTCATGAGAGAGGGGGACGCTGTGTTTTTTAAATTAAGCTTTTTATTTTTAGGTGTAGATTCATGGGTGGTTGTCAGAAATGGTGCCGAGAAATCCCACTGTCCCTGCCCCGGTTTCCCCAGCAAAACCTCTCACAGAGCTGTGGTGTGAAATCCCAACCAGGATACTGGCACAGATAGAACCCATGGACTTTTTCACATGTCTCCAGTTCTCTGTGTGCTTATGGGTGCGTTGTATGTGTGTGTCCGCACACACTTGTGTGTTCAGTTCTATGAGATCCCACAGGCTCTGCGTCCACCGCAGTCAAGGTGTAAAACAGTTCCCGCGTGTGTTGCTCTTTTACAGCCAGATCACTCCTCATCCCTCCCCTCTAGGAACCACTAAGCCACTGCTCCGTTCTCCAGCTATAATTTTGCCATTTCAAGAGTGTTCTGTAAATGGAATCATACGATCTTTGACCTTTGGGCTTTGTTGTGTTACATCCACCACGTCCCCTTGAGGCTCACCCATGCTGCCCCAGGTGCTGAGTCATTTCTTTTTTATTGCTGGGTCCATGGCATGGACGTAAGTAATAAAGCTTTAAAAGGCTCTCGTGGGAAGCAGGGGAAGGAACAGGGTGCAGGTGTGAAGAAGGACTGCTAACTCAGCCGAGGGCGGGAGCCATTCATCGGTATCAACCCCATTGTCTCTGTTGTACAGTTTTACACAGCAGCACTCATCGGCCTCAGTTAGGGTCGGAAAAGCAGACGATCGGATGGACTAACGTTGGGGTTTTGACCAGCAGTTAGGTGCCATTAATTCAGTCCTGTTTACTCGTTACCATATGTTGGAAATACACTGACCCTCTACATACACCATTTGATTTAAGCCCCAACACAGCGTAAGGGTGAGATAGTTATCATTGTTTGTCAGATGAAGAAACTAAAGCCTGGGGACTCTTAACGGATTGTCCCCCTGTCCTACGGTCAGTGTGAAAGAACAGAGATGGTATTTGAAACCAGGTGTCTCGCGGTCTGAAGCCCCTGCTGGTAATTAGTACAATAGAGCCTCCCCAGAGCCAGGGTAAAGCAGGGGAGGTTTAGGGAAGTGGAAGGATGGGGCCCACCGTACGGGTGGGAGCACACTGGTGGACAGATCCGAGGTCTAGGAGCTGAGAGAAGGGACGTGCCCCTAGCTATCTGTGTAACGTAAGCAAGTCGCATATGTTTGTTGAGCCTCGGGCTTTGCCTGTAAAATGTGGAGAATAACATATCTACTTACTTCAAGTAGTTCAGGGGACTTACAGGTAAGATGCAGACATTCTCTGGAAAGTTAAAAGTGCTGCACAAAGCCCTGGCTGCTGTGGCTCAGTGGATTGAGCGTCGGCCTGCAAACCAAGTGTTGCAGGTTCGATTCCCAGTCAGGGCACATGACTAGGTTGCACGCCAGGTCCCCAGTTGGGGGCGTGTGAGAGGCAACCGCACATTGATGTTTCTCTCCCTCTCTTTCTCCTTTCCCCTCTCTCTAAAAACAGATAAATAAAATAAAATGATAAAAATAACAAAATAAAAATAAAGTAACCTTGTTAAAATATTTAAAAAAAAAAAGTGCTGCACAAATATAACTTATTTGAATAGTAAAACAATTCATTCCTAATAACCACTACTGCTCTGACTTACTCTGCGAGCAGTAAATTATTCTCTACAGACCAACGTGTGTTTTTGCCTCCCAAAATTTGAATTACAAAAAGTACAATAAATGTTATGTTAACATGCATACAGACACATAGAAGGTGTATTGTATGTATGCATAGATCTAGGTGTGAGATATGTTTTGGTAAGACTGAGAAAAGCAATAGGGACTGTGTGCATACTATCACTAGTGTTAAATGATAAAACGTGGTCCGATGAACTAGACAAGGGTGCGCTGGCCGTTTGGATAGGCGTCTCTGCAGGACTTAAAGACTGACGTTCCCATCTTCTGTATCCACATAAGAATGTTGGGTAAAGCTGAGTGGAAATAAAGGTTGAAGATTCATAAAGACCTCGAGGACCGAATGGGAGGGGAAGAGGAAGGGAAGCCAGGCAGGAGGGGCTGGGGCACCGTGGTTCATGCCATCATCAAGGCTTCCTGCGCATGTGTGGGTTATGTAAGGGCCTAGCGTTCCCTTAGGCAGTGAGCTGGAGCGCTCTGCATTTCAGACAGGGACCAGGGACCATGCAGATACCACCTGGCGTGGACATTCGTGGTTTTGCTCCTGGGCAGCCTCCAATCACCCTTTTCCTGACATTGGTACTCACAGTTTCTTAAATGCAACCTTCCTTTCCCTCCTTTCAAGTCTAATAGTTTGGGTGGGAGGGACCCACCTCCTCCAAGGGTGATGGGTGAGCGCGGCCTTGCCTTGGGGACAGTGATGGGCTCGGGGATCAGCATGTGATCAAATGCAGGGGGACAAGGCTATCAGGCTCTTTGCTTTGACTCCGGCTGTTAGAAGAAAAGGGTTCTCTTTGCTGATGATTTCTAAGTGTGAGGTTGGGAGCCCAGCATGCTGCCCGCCCTTTATCACCCTTGGGTCAGCCCCTTGGAGAAAGAAGCAACCCAGAGGCAAGGGGAAAGGCAGTTCTGAGAGACCTTGTTCTGCTGACTTTATTCTGGCCTCAGTTTTACAGTCACATCTGCCGATCTTAAGGTATTTCAGGTCTCACTTCCTGTCAGTTACAGCCAAAGAGTTCGGGTTGATTACGGTAGAGATGGCCAATATCCATTCTTGTCTCCTTCCATTTATTACTACCGTACAAATAAAACCACGGTGACCAGCTGTTCAGCACTGAAGTCCTATGTGTTCTGAAAGCCCTTGGCTCTGGGCAAACCAGAACAGCTGGTTACCCGGGGAGGCACGTGGGCTGTTGGGCAGAAAGCCCACATTTTTCAGCCTATTATATATAACCTGGTATGGCCTTGTGATCAAGTTCTGACTAGTGGAATGTAAGTGGAAATGGTCAGTGCAGCTTCCAGGAAACCTCCATAAAAGGAGAGAACAGGATCTCCCTTTCTTCCTTTCCATTGGCTGGATCTTGAATGGAATGCAAGGCTCCCCCCCTCCCCCCACCCAGCCATCTGAGATCAAGGGAAACCTTGGGAATGGAACCACTGGTGGGTAAGTCTGGCTCCCAGTGCCGTACAGCTCTGCTCTGCCTGCCTCTCGCTTTCTTGAAACTGAGAGAAAAATGAGCCTCTGTTTGGTTTAAACCTCAGTTTTTTCTTTTTTTTTATTACTCACAGTTGAATCTAATCCTAATTCACTTGTCAGTGTTTAATTAAAAGAAACCCTTTTCATGTGTTTGCCTCTCAAAACACCACACCTACCCTGGCTGGCGTGGCTCAGTGGACTGAGCACCAGCCTACAAACCAAAGGGTTGCCAGTTCGACTCCCAGTCAGGGCACATGCCTGGGTTGCGGGCCAGGTCCCCAGTTGGGGGCGTGTGAAAAGCGACCACACATTAATGTTTCTCTGCCTGCCTTTCTCCCTCCCTTTTCCTCGCTCAAAAAATAAATAAATAAAATCTTTTAAAAATCTCACCTGCTATAATTCAGTTTCCAAATTCAATTCTCTACTATGGTCACAATTTCACATGAGAAAATACTGTTTGTTATAAATATGTCATTGATTTCGGGGTTCACGGTAGATAACGGGTCCTGAGACTTGTTTATGACACATGTTAAGAGCAAATGTCTTTGCTTGCTTACCTGGCGTCCACTTTTCCACCTCCTAACAGAACCCCAATTTTATACAGATTTCCATTGCCACCCCTCTTTACACGAGGTCGGAATTAGAACTTGTTACAGTTGCTTTTACGTGTCCATTTAGTCGGCCGTTGTTATCTAATCAAACGCTAATCTATTACACGTGTTTGTGTGTGTATAAAATCGCCCCATTGGTTCCATTTGTCTGCATGATCCTTCCTGGTGCAGATGTGATCATCATGAGGGCAACTTTGACCCTGTGTCAGTCATTGGTTCTGAACCAGGTTCGTAACCCAGATTAAACCGACGTGTGATCTGAAATCCTGGAGAAGTTCTTCTCAGGATTCTATGAGAGTTTCTGGTAGAAACTGCTTCTCTGTTCCTGAGACAGTTGTTTCCTTAGACACGAGCCTGGACAGACTACAGGCCTTTCCTCCTCGGGCCGAGGGTGAAGCCAACACAGAAAGGAGGCAGAGCCAAGAGGCCTGCGGAGAAGGGCAGCTGGGCTGGGCTCTTCGTCAGCCTTGAAGCCCATCCCACCTCCGGGATTTGTTTTCCAAAACGTGTTCTTCCTCAGGGTGCAAACTGTAGCTTTCTGACTTCAGCCAAAATTTTAACTTGCAGCCAAAATTACTTCACCTAATACACAGCTTTTCCTTAAGATAAATTCTTAGGATACTAAGAAGCGAGTGTAGCTGCTCTGTTGAAATTCATGTTTTGTGTGGGTTTGGTTTTAAAATGGTTGCTTATTAGGGATTTAAAAATGGTAATAGAACTCAAACGGTAGCTTTTAATGGACTCTTTGAAAGTTAAGTAGCAATGATTTGTTATGTTTTCAATGTGTTCTGTTAATTTGTATTAAGATTATTAAGATTTGTAAGATCCCAGTGAACTTCTAATCTGTACTTACCTTAAAATGCCACACCCCCAACATCGCACAGAACTCGGAAATTCGCTGATTTTGCGGCAATAGTGCATGCTTATTAGAATTAGTTTATTTGGCAGCTACATCTTGCAGGTAAGATGGATATTATTTAAAATGCTAAAGAAAAGAGTAAAAGAGGGCTGCCCATGGCATAGGGAAAATGATGAATCTCCTTGGGGAGTGGAGCAGAAGAAACAGTTTCTTGTAAGGCAGAATGAGACCTAGGAAACCTAAATGCCACAACAGCCTTTCTGGTCTGTTCCTGAATTTATTCTAGAGCTTAAATTTTATGGTTAAGTTCTTACTATTCAAGTCCTCTCTAAGTATCAGGCCTTGAATTTTTCAAGCCCTTTTCACACAGCATCTTTTAATTACCATCCTGCCTATAGGGGATCAGTTTTTCTACTCTGTCTCCAAATGTAAAATTCAAACATGGACCTGCCAGTTGCTTCTTCAGTTGAATGTAAGAAGTCACATCAGGTGAAAGTTTTGTTCAGCTTGGGTTTAAGTAGAGACCGCTAGAATTCAGTATGACTGAGTGTTTGTCTCCCTCATCAATCTGTTCTTCCTCTCGATTCGTGTGAGTCAGTAAATGTCACTGCCATTGGCCAAGTAGCTCTTGACAGAACCTGGAAGTACTCCTTGCTGCCTCTTTCTCTCCACCGCTCACATCTAGTCCTGTCACCGAGCGCTGTCAGCGCCACCTCTATGGTGTATCAGATTGATTCACTTCTCTCCGTTTCCACTGTGCCCATCCTCGTATGAATTACTTTAATTCTCATCCAGAGAATTCAATAGCCTCTCAACCCAACTACCCACTTCTCTTTCACACTTTTTTCATTCCATTTTCCTTAGAGTGTAAGAGGGGGACCTTCCTCCCCCCCAGAAATGGGGGCGGGGTCTGAGCTGCACAGGTGTGACCGGAGACGTTGCCCCTTTGCTAACCATGGCTGCCGGGAGAGGGGCAAAGGCAAACGTGGCCATCACTGGCCCTTATCAGTTGAAAGGCTGAACATTCCTGCTGGCCTTTGGCACACGTGGACTTCTGGGAGAGCCCTTTTAAACAGAGTATGCTGGGAAGCAAAGACAGTTTCTTCCCCCGCCCCCGGTGGGGGCATGTCAACAGTCACCAGCGGGCCTGCCAGCGGTGGCCAGTGTGGGCCTGTGAGCAGAGGCCTGGGGGCCTGAAACCGGACAGCGACTGCAGACCAGTGAAGCCACCCATGTTTATGATGCTTTTGGGTGGGAAAAGAGGTTCCTGGTGCAACCTTGAACTGAGCTGGCAGAGTGCGCCAGATGATGTTTCCTTGGCTGTCTTAGAGCGAATGGGCTCTGAGGCAGAAACTTGCTGTTATTTCCAAAGACCTTGGTGATAATAGCGCTGCGGACACATTTTTGTTCTTGGGTTATTTTCAGTTCTTGAACCTTTGCAGTAGTTGTAATGAGACGATTTTTGATGTTATACTATGACTTTGGCTCAGTGGATTGAGCGTCGGCCTGCGAGCTAAGTGTCGCTGGTTCGATCTTCCAGTCAGGGCACATCAGAGAAGGAAAACTCTGACTCCAAAAAACCTCCGCTGCCTTGCGGCATACCTCTTCAGGGGAAAGGCTAAGGGAGTAAACCCCGACAGAAAATCCGGAGCCGGAGTCCCTAAGGCGGTTTGACGTTGTAGTCAACACCGGCAACTCCTGCGGCGCACCTGAAGCCAAGCTGTATTGACTCCGTCTTTCCCTTGGATCCTTCAGCTGCGAAGAGAGGGGGGGTCTGCTGCATGGGCAACAGCAGACCCTCCATATCACCCTGCCCAGGCTCTGTAGCTTCAGCGTCATCGCAAGATGTCGATTCAACACGGGAGGAGACAGATACCGTGTCACTCCCGAGTCGGACTGCACAGCCATTCTCGGCGGTGCAGATAGACTCTTAAGAAGCTACACCATCGTCTCTCTAGACGGACGGCTGCCAACGACGACGACTATGACTTTTCCTTTCCCCTTACTTTTATTACCCAGATATTTTAGGCAGAAACTTGCCATTAAATAAAAGATTCCATTCTTTTCTACCGAACTCTGTCTTTGGAGATTTGCCTGGTAGGTGAAAGTAGGACTTGCCTGGTAGGACCCCCACTACTGTCGGGTTTTAGTAACAATAGCAGTCAGAGAGATGCCATTAAAGTATTATTGGATCACATCGCTCCCTTGCTTACAATACACCAATAACTTCTTGTTCCGCTTAAGATAAAGACCACCATCGTTAACACGGCATTGAGGCCCTGGTGGATCCACTCCTACTGCCCAGTCTCATGCTGTGTGTTGTGTTCTTTTGGTTGCAAGCAATAGAAGCTGACTCTACTTAGTTTCAGGATAAAGATACAGGAGGCTCTCAAGTATCAAGGAGAGACTGGGCAAACCAAGACTTCGGCAGGGGAAGAAAGCAGGTCCTCCCCCAGGACCCTCAGCAGCAGCTGGTGGATGTGCCTCTGGAGGGCTGATAGTTAATGTGATTGTCTTGTCTGTGTGTGTGTCTTTTCAGTGTCTCAAATTACCAAGAGAAAGATTCTGACTGGCTTGGATTCTGTCAGATTTTTACTCCTGGATCTATTATCTGCCCTTGGATCTGTCTCCACAAAGGCAGGTCTGTCTTGTTTATTATGATATAACCTGTGCCTAGCGTAGAATTAATGCTCATTAAATATCGAACTAGGGACCACCTAACTGAATAAGTGCATTGGCCGTGGCCAGAAGACAGGGTCAATTGTTATGGGCATGGCCAGTGGGGGCTCCCTCTGGGGTTTGGGGTTCATTTCCATGGTTGTGAGTGAGGCATCCAGCTCAGGATGCTAACCTGCACTCCAGCCTCGCCTTGCTCTACTTTCCCCCTCACCAGCAGCCTTTGGCTTTCTTTCATTCCAGCAGGCTGCCAAGCTCTCCCGAAACTCAGTCTTTGCATGTGCTGTTCATGATGCCTGATACGTTCTTCTCCACTGTGCAGCTTATAGATTTATTGTCTCTCAGCTCCCAACTTATCCTTTTTCTTGTTTTGTGAAAATATATCTATCTGGGTCCTTTAAGTATATTTTTCCTTTGTCAGCAGACCAACGCGAAGATTTATCAGTAGAGGAAACTAGAGACACTACAGGAGGTAGAAGGTCTTCCTGGCTGTGGTTTCCCTCGTCGGCAGGCGTCGGCAGCGTGGGCAGCCTCCCTGGCATCAGGCTCCTGCCTCACAGGCAGCGTCCCTGACACCCCCTGGGCAGTTTTGCAGCAGAGCGCCTCCTCACCATGTGTAGCTTTTTCCAGCATCCCGCAGGCGCGGATTTCTGGCAAGTTCCCGAGGGTGGAGTTGCAGCCAGTCCCACTGGTGTCGACACAGTGTCCTCTCCGGCACCCAGCTACCCACAGCTGTGAGCTCTCCCACAAGGTCTGGATCTCTATCCCAGGGCTGTTCTGTATCTCTGCTCCTCCTCTAGTCTTACTTCTCACTAGCCAATGCATTGTACCTCCAATTCCCCCTTAATCATTCTTCATGTCAAATTTTCCCTGTCCAAATTACCATGTGGTTTCTCTCTCCTGACTGGCCCCCCGGACTGACACACACCCCCACTCTTCACCTGGCTACTTTTACTTATCCTTTCGGTGTTGATATCATTTCCTCATGGAAACCTCCGGTCTCAACTCAGATCACATCCCTTTCCTTTTTATTCATAGCATCTTCCCCCATTTTAAAATCATGCGTTCATTCATGATAGAATGCCTTTGTCTTCCCCCACTAGATAATAAGCTCTAGGAGGGTAGTGATCATGTTTATTAATTGCTATAATCCCAGTGCCTATCATAATGCCTGACCCAAAAATGGGTCATTAAATGAAAAGGGGAGTAAATCTTTAATGAGGTCCTATTATATGCAAGTTGCTGGTGGCAGTGAAAAAAAAAAACAAAAAAAACTCAATCCCTGTCCACAGGGGTAGGCAAATTTATATGAGAAAATAAGACCCACACATAAAACATATATAAAGTGGGAAAGGAAAGTTTCCAAAAGAAATTGTAAGTACTAGTAATTCAAAGGCAAGAAAAAATTTTATTTTAAAAAAGACTTTCTCACTTTATAAACAGCCCAAGAAATTAAATTTCTTCATAAATAATTGGATTTTATCCATTATATATAAGAGAGGAGGAAAATGGAACAAATGAGATCAGTTATTTATTTTAGAAGATATTTTTGGAAGATTCATAATAAGCTATTAATTTGTCAGAAGTTTTTTTTAAATGTAGCATAATATTTTTATTTTTTCTATTCATGTAGGTTTCCTAAAGTAAAACTAACTATCTAAAATTGGAGAAAATTACTCATATTTTTTCTTTTCTAGGACAGGGGTTCTTTGGTGTTAAGCACTTTCTTCAGTGTTCATGGCTGAGGGCTGTTTGTTATTTGTTTATATCCATGGTGAGACAGTCTCCTGAAGGTAAATGGTTACTTTGGTATGATCTTGGACAAAGCACAGAATCATGTATTCTAGGATGTGAAGTGGTTAACAGTTGCGTTCTGCCCAGTTTCTTCATCTGGAAATGAGGGGCTGTACTATGTGCCCTCAGATCCCTTCCAACACTCTGAAGACATGCACGCACTTGAGACATCAGTTAAGCAATAATTCCTAGCATCCAGTTTCTTCATCTGGAAATGAGGGACTGTAGTACATATGCTCTCAGATCCCTTCCAACTCTCTGAAGACATGCATGCACTTGAGACATCCATTGAGCAATAATTCCTAGTGTCGAGTATGTTTCCTGCTGGAAGTCCATGGTTGTTTAACGAATCAGTGGAATTTTAAATTTTATTTAAAATATACAGTGAGGTTTGGCATTTTGAGGTGTCTGATGCTTATTGGTTTCCATCCTTTGCCCACATGGATCATATAACGCAATTTTCCTGGCCTTCAGCTTTCTGATTAGAGAATAATATATTGACAAGGTATTGTGGAGTTTTTGTTTGGCTAATGAACATCTTCTGAGCACGTATTATGTACCAGGCACTGAGGACACAGAATTAATACATGGTTCTTGTCCCCCTTTGTTTAGGGTGAATTGGAGGAAGAAACCGGTGTTACAAAGATCAGTTAGAAAGACATTGTGGTCAATCACTTATAAATCACAATACACCATTTCCTTATTTTTAGTATAAATAAATAAGACTACCTTCCATAAGAAATTAGAATGGAGATTATTCAAGATGTACTGTGTCAAAGTGCAAAACGGGAAGAAAAAGAAAAGAAAAACGAGTTAAAGGTTTGTTTGATCACAGGTTTAAAAACAGGAAATGCAAAGTGGAAGTTAAGAGTCGTTGACTCCGGGCTTTGAAACTCGGTTGAGAGGATGAATTTGACACACTACGAGCACTTCCAGGGACGCTCTCGAGATGTATAACAATAAACATTTTTCCAAAAGCAAAATGTCGGTGCTGCTGGACGCGAGGCGGTTAAAGTACGTTCCATGACAGCCGGCCAATGTAGATCGGAGAAAAAACAAACTCAGCTGCTAACATTAGGATTTAGAAAAGTGACACTCAACCACGTGGACTGGGAACTTCCGCGAGTATTTTGGAACTCTCCAGAGAATGACCTCTCGGAGGCTTGGATGCGCTTCAGGGGGGCCATCGTCAGGCTTTCCCGACCAGGAGATTAGAAGTAGGATCTCCCTCCCTACAAGACCAGAACCTACAGTCCCGTTTCCAGACGTCCTGCGCGCCACCGCGTACCATAGATGCCACCAATTTCCGCCCCAGCACCCCGAGGAGAGAGCTGGCTTCCCATTGGGTCAGCGTGGGCTGGGCGTCCCCGATTGGCTTAGAGGAGGGGGAGAGGCGTTTCCTGAGGACACACCCACCCCACACGCCGGGGAAATTCCAGAAGGAAACATCCCGGAAAGAGCTTTCCGTGCCTGGACCTGCGCTCCTGCCGAGCCGGGGTGGCCCCGCCCACCGAGCCGCGAGCTCCGCCCCCACGCCGCGCCGCACGAGGGATCAGGTGACCGGGGCCGGCGTGCTCACGTGGCTGGGGCGCGCCCTCCTGCTGTGGCCATGGCGGCCGCGGGCTCCAGCGTGGTGCGGCGAGTGGAGCAGCTCGGGGACCTGGCTCAGGCCCACATCCAGCAGCTCAGCGAGGCCGCGGGCGAGGACGGTGAGGGGGCGCGGCGCAGGGGGGCGGGCGGGCGGACAGTCCGTGTGCAGGGCCGGCTCTCCGCCGCCGTGGGGGCTGGGGCTGCGGCCTGCGTCCGCGGGCGCCCCGCGCGCCGTCCGGGGTCCACCCCGCAGAGCTCGCGTTGCCTGCAGCCGAGGCGTGTGCGTCGCCTCCGCGTGGTTCATACGTAGAAAACCGCTGGCGGCTCAGACCCGCGAAAGGCTGCCTGCCTTTCATTGTCTCGGTAGCGAGCGGGGGAAAGGGCAGGGTCCGGATAACCACGCGCGAAAGTTTGCACGCGTGGCTCAAGCCGGGTGACAGCCCGCGCGTCATGGTGGATCGGGGCGCCGGGAGGAGCGAGGCCGGCGCGGGGTCGCACTGCGTCGCCACGTCGTCAGTTTCTGTCTCGTTTGGGTTCTAAACTCAACGGTAAACAACGGGCGCGGCAGAGCGCTCGCTGGTGTCTGCACGCGCCTCTCGCACCGGTGACGTCATGATGCCCCCGAGGGCGCTGTCGGGGTTCGACGCTGCTGTTGGGAAGGTCTAAGCGTTTCCTACGCCGAAAAGGGAAAAGTGAGAAAAGGTCTGGAACTGCCCGACTTCGGATATGCAGCCCCGTTCTCTCTGCTTCTCAGCTGCCTGTAGATCTGGCGTCGTGTCGTCTGGACTGTCGCGCCTTTGCTACAGTGCAGGTTGGTTTTTAAATCCGTGGGAACTGACGCGTCGTCGTCACACTTACAGGAAAGGAGTAGTGGGACGTGCAGTTACCCAGGTGGTTGAATAAGTGGTGGCTGAGTTTGTTGACTGGGGTCTGTGATGAAACAGCTGGAGTTCCAGGGGAGGTTATTTGCCGAGTTGTTCTTTTCTTAGGAGTGTGTTCTTCAAAACGCACAGAATGCCCAGAAGCTGACGACGTTTTCCGCGTGTCGCGCGTGAATCCGGGATTCACGGGAAGAGTTAGTTCAGGGACCGTAGCAGCGACGTGCTGCAGATGTAGGTGCATCTGAGTTACGTCTGAATAAGCTGCTCGATGAGCCCCCCCACCCCCGTCCCAGCGCCGGCTGAACCCGCCTGGAGAGGTCAAAGGATGTTTTTTAAGTTCACTTACTGTTGGACCCCAAAGCCATTCTCGTTTTCCCAAAGAAGAGTTATTGAATCCAGTCTAAAATGAAGGCGGTAGACAAGTCACGTGATACATGTTCATGATTGGAGGTGACACAGTTCTGAGATTTTACTAAAATGAAAATGATACTGATGCATGTTAAGAGTTATTAGTAAGACTAGCATGATTGTCTTATTTTAAGAAGTTTAATAAAGATGTGGTTGCATGTATTTGAATTGAACTTGGCATTCTTTTCCCAGGCAACAAAAATAATATACATTTAAAACTCGTCCAGTAATGTAACAACTGTGTAATTATACTTGGCTCTAGGGGTTGGTAATTCCCGTTGTTGTCTTCAGATTAGATCAGATACAGCCAGACATTCCATAGAGGACTCTTCTCCATTTTGTTTTTGTTCATTTACTTCTCATTCTGCAAACACAATATGTTTACTGTATGGATTTATGCCATGAGCGGGACTTTTTCCAGAAATGATGTAAGAATCACTTCTGTCTTGCCTTTTGTCATTTTGACTGCATTGTTCTATTAAAAATACTGCATTTTGTAAAAATTTTCTAAAATGTGAGCTATTCTCTCTTCGCCCTCAGTAATTGTGTCGTGGATTCGTGTGAGACCCACCTTCACGGAATTCAGTGCAAGGCTTCCCTTTGAGATAATGCTGCGGGTTAGGGAGAAACCGTCCGCGCAGGCGCTCAGGAGGCGCGTGGGAGCGCCCTGTTCCGCGCAGCGCCCCTTCGTGGTGGACGCCCTTCTGGGCTGAGCGAGCTGGGAGCGCGGGGCTGGAGAGGTGCCCAGCGGGTGCGGCGTGCCCCTCGGAGCGGTCAGTCTGGTCTGGGCGCAGGTCGGGCCCCCTCGGGGAAAACGGGGCCGCCGTGTGCCGACAGCCGTAAGGTACCAGGTGCTGCCTTCGCTCCCACACCGGACAGCTGATCCACCTGTGCAGGTGCTGAGGCTGCGCCCCTGGACTTGGAGCAGGTGGGCCCGCACCCAGTGCTGGGTGCTCTGTCCCTTGGCCAGTGAGGAGGAAAGGGTGTGTATTTCACGAAGCACAGAGGGGCACACTCGGGGGGGCGGGCATGTCTGGATTGGATGGCGTAGGAGAACACAGGATGTTGGAAAGCAGCGCGGTGTGGATACTGTGTAGTTGGGGGAACCATTTGTGAGAAAAGGTGACACCTTGGAGATGGGGGACTGTGATGTTGAAGAAAGGGGAGAAATCAGAAGCCAGTGTGGGGGCAAGGAGGGCACACCGGAAGTCCTGACAGTTCTAGCCCTTGCAGGTTTTGAAGAGGTGATTTGTTCCGTGTCTAGGATTTTTAAAGAAATAAAATATGTAGATGCATTATCCAATTTTAATTCTAATTGCTATTTATGTACATAAATATGTAAACACAACTACGATAAAGTTATAATTGCTCTGAGCGCCAGCATTTAATGAGCCATTTGATGTAATCAAGTTCCTTTGGAAAATACATTGATGAGATTTTTTAATGGAAGCCCTTTCTGTAGGTTGATTATGTATTTGTAGTCGTCCAGTAAAAGTTTTAAATATATTATTTAAACATTTTGAGGGCTTCAACATCTTAAAAGAAGTAATATGAAAAGAGAGACTGCTTTTAAGAAATGACGGCTGAACCTAGAAAGTTTTCAGTCTGGCTTTCCAGAATAAATTAGCTTAATGCGGATTAGGCATCATGTTATACTTGTTTTACATAAGGTATTACTATCAGTGCCATAACATAATTTTATTTAATCATTTCAGATATGTAATATTTTAGTTTAAAAGTCTGAAGTTATGTGAAACTTAACTTTTTTAAAAAGATTTATTGATTTTTAGAGGGAGGGAGAGACACATTGATTTGTTGTTCCACTTCCTCATTCATTCATTGGTTGGTTCTTGCATGTGCCCTGACCGGGAATCAAACCCCTAACCCTGGTGTGTTGGAACCATGTTCTAACCAACTGGGCTACCCGGCCCGGCCTGATCGCCATGTTTTTATCTCTTACAGATCACTTTTTGATTCGGGCCTCCGCAGCGCTAGAAAAATTGAAACTCTTGTGTGGAGAGGACAAAGAATGTTCAAACCCATCAAATCTGCTAGAACTTTACACACAGGTACTGAGACAGATGTGGTTTCTGACGTGTTATGGGGGCACACCGCTTAATTACATGGTTGATTCCAGCTTTTAAGTGTAATGAAATCAGTTTATTCTCCATTTAAATCAGTTTATTCTCGACTTAAAGTGTTTAGTTTTGTTCAGAAACTGTGTGTAAAGCATAGAGACTTGAAACTTTGAGGCAAAGAAGATTTAGTAGATGTGTTTTGATAACAAAAGTCAGGATTAAGTCTTGCAGAAAACAGAATCACTTCCTATATAGGTAAGTAAGCAAAACAGGACTACATCCAATTTCCAGGATCTTAAAGGTGATGCAGAGGGAATGGAGGATTCTATAAGAGCCCCAGTTATTTTTTTCCTGAAGTTCTCATTTCCTTAGGGTTCTCAACATGACTCCCCTTGCTATTGTCATGCAAGTCTGTAAGTTTGTTCTGTTCCCCCCTTTCCCTTTTTATTCTTTGCTTTCAAATCCAGGCCTCTGTATGGACAAGATCTGTTTTCTTGGTCTTCTCATACACTGCTGAGGCAAGTGGGCATAGAACATTATTTCATTACAGGAACTAACATTCATGTAGCATCTTACAGTTGATAGAGTGCTTCGTATGCCCTTCCTGTCGGCTCAGGGATGGTAAAGATGAGGTGCTCATAGAAAGTACCGAAAGCACAGGGAATACAGTCAGTCATACCGTGCTAACTGTGTGTGGTCCCAGGTGGGCGCTGGAAATACCGAGGGGGACGCTATATAAAGATTATGATTGTCTGACCACTCAGCGGTGCACCTGAAACCCATACATAATAAAAATTAAAAGAAAAGAAAGTAAATTAAACTTAGATAAGCTTCCGAAGTGCAGTTTACAGCATCGAGATGCCTGGCACTGTGCTTTCTGTTAGGAGGTACAGAAGACGGCTTCTGCCCTCAAACGTCATGGTCAAATGAGCCTGTAGCAACTCCCGAACCCCAAAGGGCTGTTGTAATAAGCAGAGCTTGGCCTGGCTTCCTTTCTTTTCCAAGGCTCCCTGCTTGTCTCATTTCTTGCATGTGAGAGAGTTCTGAACATTTTAATGTATTCCCAAGAATAAATCAAAAGCCCCTAGAGATGCAGATTTGTATTCCCCAGACCCCCTTGCATCCTGCTTACAGTTCTGAATCCACAGGCCATTTTCCGTAGGATGAAGAGATCATCCTTCTTGGCTTAAGCCTTCTGCACAAGAACACTTAGCACTTCAGTGGTGTGCTAGGCGATGTTCTAAGTGCTTTACGTATTAATTCATTTAGTCCAGTTCATTTTACCAGTGAAGAAACTGAGGTTCAGAAACAAAATTGACTTGTCCTGTGGTTAGTCAGGTGATTAATGGTAGAAATGATACTAGAGCACAGTTCTGCTGGTCTTTAGTCCAATAGATTAAAAAGGGGGATTGGGTAGTTTTAAGGTACAGTAGTCCCCCCCTATATCGCGGTTCACCCATCGTGGCCTCACTGTATCGCAGGACTTCTAAAAACATTATATCATTTATCGCGGATTTTTCGCTGTATTGCGGGATTTTGCGGTACTGTATACACATGTTGTTAAAGTGACGTAAGTTTAAGAGTGTAGAATATGTTTAAGAACATAAGTAGTGTTTATAAAAGTGTGGAAAAGGTTAATAACGGACTGTTAACAGTCTATAAGTGTGTGGGAAGGTTTATAAAGCCTTAGAATATATATAAATACTAAAATAAATGTAACGTTCCTACTTTGGGGATTCTCACCTGTCGTGGGGGGGGGGGGTCTGGAACGTAATACCCGCGGTAAGTGAGGGATCGCTGTATAAGAATGCTGGGGTCTTCGTGTTTGAATTGCATAATATTGGAGATATGCTGCCTTTGTTGGGTGGCAGGATACATATCCCCCAAATGTGAACCTGCATTTGGGAAAACAAATCCTTTGAAGATTCAATTTATAAAACTAGAGGTGGGGATCTTAACTTCATACAGCAGCCATTTAGAAAATGTTCTGACTATACATATATAAATAGCAAAGAATATAATAATTACACTTTTCATAATTAGTATTGTATATGATTAACTTAATTAAAACATAAAACCCCATTTTATTTTTTGAGGGAAGGAAGATTAGCACTAATTTAGTATTTTAGTAAAATAGCTATGAAGTTTTCCATAAAGTTCATGTCAGATTATATTTACAGCTAGACATTTTGCCCACTTTTCAAATTTAAATTTTTTTAAGCTTATTAAATAGAGAAAAACATTGATTTATCGTTTCGCTTATTTATGCACTCATTGGTTGATTCTTGTATATGCCCTGTCCCAGGATCAAACCTACAACCTTGGTGCATCGGGATGATGCTATAACCAACTAAGCTACCATGCCAGAGCCTCAGATTTCAATACTGTGCTAGAAAATCTAAATGTCTAATAAAATGTCTCTATATATATGCCAAATTACACTCGGGTTTAAATCATTTACAGATACTTGTTTTCTCTTATACATCAGGCTATTTTGGACATGACATATTTTGAGGAGAACAAGCTAGTAGATGAAGATTTCCCTGAAGACTCTTCACAGAAAGTAAAAGAGCTGATCACTTTTCTTTCAGAACCAGAAATTTTAGTTAAAGAAAATAATACGCATCCCAAAGTAAGTTTTACACTCAGGAAGGATGGTGCAGCTGCTAATCCTTGCTGTGTGGACTGCTTTTTAGAGTGTAATATTTTCTTCTTGAACATGTCTTTGTCTCTGTTTTAAATTAAGATTGAAGGAGGGATTTATGAGAATTTAACACTTCACAACAGAGGTATTATATTTTACTAAAGATGTTTCAGAATATTTGTGTGGTGGAATTGTGTTTTAACTACAGTGCCTAATCATTTTCTAAGCACAGATATTTGCTATTTCTGCTCCCATTACTTTTGCAGATACTGAGGGTCCCTAGTAATTTAATTTAATTAGCACATATCTCATCCTTTTCCCAGTCCTCACCTCCTGGACATTTGCTGCCTGTCTTCCCATGGATCCACCTCGCCTCCCAGCCCCGCCACTCGCCTTCGTCTCCGAGACACCTCGCTCTTGCTCCTTCCCCAGTGTCTCCCCTTCCTCCCCTCGTGGAAACTGGCTCTCCCACGAGTGTCTCCTTGATCCTCTGAGAGTCTGTCTGTCTTTGCTTTACAGCCTGTTTTTGTACTCTACCGCCATGTCTTTTTAGATCAGTGGTTCTCAACCTGTGGGTCGCGACCCCTCTGGGGGTTGAACGACCCTTTCACAGGGGTCGCCTAAGACCATCGGAAAACACATATATAATTACATATTGTTTTTGTGATTAATCCCTATGCTTTAGTTATGGTCAATTTGTAACAATGAAAATACATCCTGCATATCAGATATTTATATGACGATTCATAACAGTAGCAAAATTACAGTTATGAAGTAGCAACGAAAATAATTCTATGGTTGGGGGTCACCACAACAGGAGGAGCTGTATTAAAGGACCGCGGCGTTAGGAAGGGTGAGAACCGCTGTTTTAGATGATTCCGAGGTTTTTCTCTCTAGGGAATAATTTCTCACCTGTAACTGAGTGCTGCCTCTCTCCTCCGTGTGTCTTCTGTGCTGTGCGTGTGTGTCCGTGAGGGGATGCTCACTGTGGGAACAGATCATCTCAGATTTTAAATGACATGACACAGTCAAAGTTTGAGTAAAATTGTTTTTGTGTATGTATTTTTATTTTATTCCAGTAATAGCAGAAATCTGTTAAGATCTTGTTTCAAGTAACGTATTTCTGAAAAGTTACCTTTTTAATCAGATTGTGGAATATTTATATTTCAGATATATTAGAATTTGCTACTAAGATATTTAGACAATATTTTAAATAAGTATTTGTAAATGGAGTAGTTATTTTAATTTTCACATAGTAATAGGTTTCTGTATTTCTGATTGATACATTCCTGTGTAAATAGATGAATGAGCAAATTTTGTGAAATGAGAGTGTTTTTCGTTTCTCAGTGTTTTGAGCTTGAACTTTCACTTCTGCAGACGTCAGGTCCCCCCCCTTAGCTGTGCCTCTGTTGTGTTTCAGCACTGCGATTTGCTCGGGGACGAGCTCCTGGAGTGTCTCTCCTGGCGCCGAGGAGCCCTGCTGTACATGTACTGCCACTCTCTGACCAAGAGGAGGGAGTGGCTCACCAGGAAGGCGGGTTCGCTTACAGAGGTACAAAGGCATTTCGCACACGTTTCTGATTTGTGGGTTTCAAATAGCAGTCTGCGATCTCGTGGTAAGGCTGTTGGGCCGCAGGGTCTGCATCCCAGGTCTTATGACTACACTAGCTGTGTAATGATAAACAAATTGGAATTCTTGTGAAGATTAAATAAAATAACATGTGAAAGCCCTTGTATACTGGAGAGTTATATAAGCCCCTGATTTTATTTTTTTAAATATAAGGTAGATGATCTGTTTTAATTTTTAAGCATGTTTTTTGGCCTGAAGAAAACAAACGTGGTTGTCAGCAGATCAGTCCTGAAGAACCCACGTGACTGCACCTGGAAAATCGTGGCTCTGATTTGGTGTGACTCTTGACCAAATCAGTAAACCTAAAGATTATCAGTATAATATGATATTGTATAATATCATTAGGGATTCTAACTTGGGTTGCTTGTACGTGTGGCTTATGCAGGCCTGGAATTGAGAGGTCACACTTTCAGATGTAAAAGTTTGAGCATGTCATTTCTAAATTATAGTTATAGTAAGTACATGCATAATAACTTGTTGAGCACATCCTTGTTATCTTTATCCTTTTCCTCTGATCACATTTTTGACAAGCATGTTACTGAATCATGTGTTCTTGGTTAAGGATGTAGATTCTCCCATACTCTTATTAAACTAGAGCATTTGGAGGGTTACAGTTTATAATATATATTATAAAAGTTTTGGGGGGGTGGATCCTTAGACCGTTGAAATGTAATAGCCATAAGACATATCTGTATATTAGCCCATTTTCTCTTGAGTAAAGAATGGGGAAAAAATTAACATTTCACATTTCTATAGCTCTGCATATAATACATTCAATTCTTTGGCTTTGACTTTCATTTAGTACCTTGTTGATGGAATCAGTTACTTGCTGCAGATGCTAAATTATCGATGTCCTACCCAATTAAATGAAGGAGTTTCTTTCCAGGACCTAGACACAGCTAAATTACTGAGCGAAGGTAATGTAATCTCTTTTTGAAGTTTTTGTTTTTAAAGCTTTTTAAAATTTTAAGTTTATATTTCACTTTGATTTAAGTATATTTCAAGTTACATCATAGACAAAAATAGTAAAGCAGCTTCTAAAAATTCAAAGATCTCATGTAATATAGAAACATGCTGCTACCTCTCAGTTTTGTAATTTTGGGAGTGTTCTGTTTCATGTCACATCCTTACTCTGCATCCTCCATAGTCCCGATCAGGTACTGGGTTTCACTGCTTGTAGCAGAAACTGGAAGTAACTTAAGGTAGAACTTGACTGCTTTTGCACATAAAGCGATCCAGAGCTGGTTACGTTGGCTCCGTGGTGTCGTCAGGGTCCTGTCTTTCCTCCGTCGTCTTTAGAACCAGAGCCCGTTAGCTTCAGAGGGAGGCACTGGGTAGAGGTTACCGGGGGAACAGTGCTTCCCAGAGCAGTGCAGCACGCGTCCCTGTGGGGCCTCTGCGCGTCCCACGTTCCCCAGGTGCTCCTGGCGCTCCTTCCGTCCTGCCTGTGTGTCGGTGTGCAGGGACGATGGCAGTGGGCATTCCTGTCGCCCGGCCCTGCTCCCGCGGGGCAGCTGTCTCAGAAGGTTCTTAGGACATGTCCAGCACTTCACCTACATTTCACTGGCCAGAGTTTAATCACATGGGTTCATGTACCTACAAGGGAACCTGGAAAGTTTCCTTCACCTATACATTACCATCCCAAATAAAATTAAGACTCTTTACTAAGGAAGAAAGGCAACTATTAGTTTCTGCCACAAACATCTATGCACCTGAAGATGCTGAGACCTGGATATAGTAGATCACCTGGGTGTTAGGCCGAGGTTCAGGAGGGAAGAACCACTCATTCTTACCTTCTCTTTTTACAAATGGAGGAGCTGAGGTCCTGATACGCCAGCTGTACCTGTTCATGGTCACATAGCTGGCAGGTGATGTACATGGTCATGTGTGTGAATTTCCTTTTATACTTCATCTGATGGGGAAAATAAAAAATGGGAAAAGATAACTTCTTAGGGAAAATTCTGTTTCGTAATTTTGTAAGTATGTTTTAATTCTCCTTTGTTAGCTTCTGTGGGCCTTTCTATTAAAAATATTGCATAGGGAAAAAAGCAAGATATGTGTCGTTAATATATGACTGGCTAGTGGTGTGGAAAAGTTCTTACTTTTAGTTAATTCAGACGCATAGCTTGTCCTGCAGAAGCTTTACTGTGAATAGAGTGCTCTTTAGGCTTGACACTTGGGCAGACATGGGGTGTTCTGATTTATTTATGGGAAGTATTTATTTCAGATAGCCAGTGAACTGATTAGCTACATTGAAAATGGCTTTTCTAGAGTGTCCTTATGCACCTGCATGGAGTAATTTAACAGAAAAAGCACGAGCAGACACTAAAGCCTGTTTACCCGTTTCCCTTCCTCTCCCAGTTCTAGTCACAAGGTAAGGAACTCTCTGGGCCTGAAACCTTTTCTTCCAAGTGCATGAGGTACTGGTATCTTCTCTTAGATCATCATCTGCACTAGCCCCTTGCTTCCGTTGCTTCTGTAACACGGGAATCAAGAGACAGAGAGGGTCACTTTGTTCCGGAAACCAAGAAAACTGTATTATGTCCCTAGAGCTCTTGTCACAGTGATCGGCTCTTTCTCTTCCGTTGTTGGCCTCTTGCTCTCACCTGACGCTGTTGATTCCTGGGTAACTCACTCTCTCCAGGTGATTAGAAAGCAGCAGGCCTGCCTTTCATAGGCTGAACTGCTTCCAAGACCCCACCAGACATTTAATTATTTTTTTCATTTTTTTGTTAGCCAATATAAAACATAATTCTAAAAAATCCTCAATACTCACTAGGGAGAAAAGTTCTGTATGAGTCATCAAAATATTTTTGTGGGCAGATCTCAGTGATAATTTAATTTTAGATAAAACTCAAAATAGTATATACTAAGACTTTTTCTTTTTCCAAGGTAAGGTAGTCATATTGTCCTTCGAACATTACCTATATGCCATTAAGTTTTTAGCTTCTTTTTTTTTTTTTCTAGTTTATTTATAGAGAGGGGCAGGGAGGGAGAGAAACATGTGCAAGAGATACATCGATCAGTTGCCTCTCGAACGCCCCCAACTGGGACCTGGGCCACACCCCAGGCACATACCCTGACTGGGAATCGAACCGGCGACCTTTTGGTTCACACGTCGGCACACCGACCGTGGCAAAATTTTTAGCTTTTAAAAATTACCAAGTAGTGTATTTAGTAAACCTTTTTACCTCATCTCTGAGCCTCATTCCTCTGTATGTTCTTATAAAAATAGCCTTGTCAGAATAACCCTGGAGTTTAACAGGTTAAGTCAGATACTATTGAGCTTTGCATACCCTTGGTTTGTGCCCTTGGGGCACCACTGAGGACCACCTTCCTCCAGCTGTCCTTTGGCCCGCTGCTTTACCCAGAAACTGGACTGAAGATCCCCTAAAGCAGCGGCTCTGAACTGGTGGTGTTGGTTGCCCGAGTAGCTTGTTAAAAGTACAGATTTGTGTGTGCCGCCTGCAGGTCCTGACTCAATATATGGCGTGCAGGAGTCTTTATAAGCTCGCATGATTATGATGCAGTCAGATGGAGACCTCACTGCTCCTGGAGATGCCAGTCTGCCCACCTTGTTCATGTGAAGGTCGCCTTCCTTTCTCACTCTCCCTGTCCGCAGTTCCCACTGCCACGCATGCTCTAGGACACGCACAGTGCAAAGGGAAATCATTTACCAAAAACCCTGCTGAGTATTAAAGGGGGGAAAAAAAGTAAGGAAACTTCGTAGCAACAAAAAGACTAGCTACAGAGTAGTAGGTTCCTTGGGGAAGGAGAGGGGGAGAAAGCGCTTAATTTTCACATGACTCATCCTTTTACTGCAGGGTAGTTTCATGCGGTGGTTTAGCCTTGTTCGTGCACCAGCCGCGCCAGCATCGCTCTGGGTTCTAGGACTTGGTTAAAGATGCAAGTCCACGGACCCGACCCCACACCTGGACCTGTCGTTCTGGAGGTGGGGGCCCAGCGGTCGGTATGTTAGCGCATCCTCCCGGCCATTCCAAAGCAGGTTAGAGGTCGAGGATCCCAGCCGTTCAGTCCGTCCCTGGTACAGATCTTCCCGCAGGGTATTTGTGGGCCTTGTTCAGCAGTCCTTGTTAATGTCAAGAGTGAGGCTCGGGGGGTGCAGGGGAGACCTGAGTGCACATACGTCATCCAGGGCCCCTCTGGACCGGAGGGACTCATGAGTCGGAGCCTAGAAATCTCGGGTGGCTAAGACAACGCCTCCCGCCCAGTTTCCGCAGGCACCCCGGTTCCGTCCTGTGCCCGATGCCTCAGCAGCCCCTCTCCCCACTCTCCCCTCCAAACCCAGCTGGGACAGGCTTCTGCCGCCACGGCTCCTGTGCCCTGTGAGAGAAGCTCAGGGATCCTGGCCCCCTTTTACTGGAGAAACTCGGGGATGCCGCCGAACTTGAGCATGCCGGACCAGACTGCCAGAGGAGCTCCGGCCGAGGGCTGGAGACGAGCAGGGGCCTTGCCGGCGGTGCTCGCAGTGGTGGCCCAGCAGCGCGCGGAGTTTTCCGGTTGCTGGCCTCCGGGGCCGGGCCGGAGCCTGGCTGGGCCGGGCGCAGCGCGCCTCCTGCCTCCTGACTCCCCGCTTTGAGGAGGCGACAGAAGCAGCGACCGCTCCTTAGGGGCAGTGCCCGCGGCGCCCGGAGAGCCTGCGCGCTGCCGACAGCGGGGGCTTCTCCAGCCTGCACGTGTGGCGGGGCTTCAGGTACCTGGACGAGCAGGGCGTGGGGCCGTGGGACCTGCGTCTGGTCCCAGTTCCTCACCCCGGCGTGCGCGCGCTGCTGCGGGTCGTGGCCAAGCTGAGCCTCACCGCGGACGCCCACACCTTCGCGGGGGGGGGAGGGCGCTGCACCCCGCAGCCCCGGGGCCTGTCCGGTGTGTCCTCGGCGACCTGTCGGGCCGGGCACGCGGGGGCTGCCGGGCTGCGCCCTGCCACTCGCACAGCCGCGCACGGTGTCCTGCGTGGTGCCCGGGAGGACCGCCGCAGCCCCGGGCCTCGTGTGCCGCGTGGGCTAAAGACGCCTGAGACCGCGGCCCAGGGCGCCCGGACTGCGGGCGGGGCAGTCGGACAGACTGGTTTCATAACTCCCTTTTACTTTCCGCTTTGGGGTGTCCCTCTGGGAATTTCTGGAGTTCGGGTTCGACGATTGGGGTATGGGGGGAGCTCAGAGCCGTCCGCATCTGTGCAGTTACACCGGCCCGGCCGCCTCCCTCGGTTCCTTCTCCGCAGCAGTTCGGTTCTGGAGTCCGGCTCAGCCCAGCGGGTGCGCAAACCTGAGAAGGCAGAAGCGTTTCCAAACACTGGGGATGAAGGTGTTCCTTGAAGGGGAGAGAACTTTCTTGACCCGGCAGCGTAGCCTCCCCTCCCTCTGGCTTAGGTCCCGAAACCCTCCTGCATCTCCGATTCCCAGCAAGGAGGAATTGAGCTCTCGGCCAGAGCCCCAGGCCTGCATCTTGCTTGGGCTGCCTCGACCCCACACTGCATCCCTCCCCCTCCCTCCCGCCCAGCCAGCATCCTCCGGGAAAAGCCAGGGGAGCAGTCGCCTCCTGGTAGTGGGACGGGGCAGCACCCTGGCTCTGCTCGGGCCAGCCGGGACTTGTGGGTGTTCCCCGACATCCTCGTGCCCCCCCCCCCGCCCCCTTCCTCTATGCAGCAAGACCGGGGTTGGACTGAAGTCACCCTTGCGGGCGGGGCCCTCCGCGTCGCCCCCCCCCCCCCCCCCCCGGGGGGAAATAATAATGAAGAATGAGACTGACTTGGAGTTGGCATAAATCAGATCCCAGGCCTCCCTTAGGCACAACGTTCCCACTCTTCCCAAGTGGCTTTGCTTTGTGGGACGTGCTTCAGCTCCTCCTCCCAAAGCTGTACCTGCTTAGAAGTTCAACCTTCCCTCCATTTCTGCTTCTGTCTTGTTTCCCTCCACCAGTCTTTAGGGTGTAGGATCACAGAAATAAAAAGGATATGAATTCAGTGAAACGCTGAATCTAATATAAAATATGATTCTGAATAACATCTAATGCTGCATTCAGCTTTTTTCTCTGAGTTTTATGATGTTTTAAGTATGAAGGAATAAAGTAAAAAAATGATTATGTGTAATATGTATTGTGTTTAGTAAGTGAATGTTGTTTTATACATAGAAAGCATAAAATAGTGTAGGCTATCATATTTTCATGAATGGAAGCCTCAGATCCTGCTCTTAAATGACTATTTCTTTTATTGATATTACAGTGTAATGAGTCAGCTTTTCTGCTAAACATGTTCCCTCTCTGGCTGCTGTTTATAAGCTAAATTGGAGGTGAAGCGAAGGGGAGGGCTGTTGGTCAAATTCTGAGTCTCTAAAAACTTGCGGCAGCGTCAGGATGACAGACACTAACAGTTTTGAAAGCTGAATCTTTCTTCTGTTTTTGTGTCTCGTACCATCAGAGTCATTTCTGATGAGCCACACTAGGTGAGCAACAGATTATGATGCTCATTTATTCGAGGTAAACTTTTCTAATCACACAAGTACCTGTACATGTGTACAAATAAATAACTTATTTGTGTTTTAGTAGTGTTAGGAAGTTAACTGGTTATATAGTTTATATCATAGTCAATAATTTATACCCAGGTCTTTTTGACTCTAGGTCCGTTTGTCTTTCTACCAAATCAATATACTTTGTATGCCACAGATATTTAATTATATAATTGCCTTATTCCATGATAAGAATGCTTTAACTTTTGATGAAAATTCTGCATGTATCCCTTTTCCTGGGAACATAAAGCATCTTAGATATAATTTAACATTTTTGACAATTTAGAATTTTATGGCCTCTCAGGGTCATGTTTGTGTGTGATGATTTCCGTAGACTCCTGTAGAACTGCGGGAGTCCTACAGTTGACTGGAACTATAACATTGACTCTAGAGTACACCCTAAATTAAAAGTTGTGTTCATGATGGCCTTCAGGGAGACTGGGAGTACTCTGAAATCATGTGCAGAATTTGGGATATATGTCCTAGGAGAGGTTCCATTGATTAGATTAGATTCTCAAAGGGGCCTTAAAGAGAATCGAAAAAAAGTTAAGAACACACTGATCTAACTGATCTTTTTAAAAAAATCCTCTGACGATACCCTTTTTTTGAGGGCTAGGGAGGAAACGTGGCTTTTCATAAATAAAATAAAGATAGGGGTGCCAATTAAATGAGGATTGTACTAGTGATAGTTGGCTTTTCTAAGTGTAACTGTTAAATGAGAAGGAAAAATGATTGATGACATAAAAGGAATTTATTAGTCTTAAAACCAGAGTTTCTTTTTAAAGTTTTCAGTTCTGATCTCTCAACCTAAATGGCTTTCCCAGGAGTGTTCAGTGACATCCACTTGCTGGCGATGATGTACAGTGGAGAGATGTGTTACTGGGGACTGAAGCACTGTGCAGCCCAGCAGCCAGAGGACCAGGAAGGGGGTCCCGGTGTTTCCGGAGCAAGCCGCGCCACACACAGAGAGCCCTTGGATTTCCGGGAAGTAGGAGAAAGAGTTCTGAAGAAGTATGTGTCTGTGTGCGAAGGACCCCTGAAGGACCAAGGATGGAATACGACAAATGCAAAGCAGATCTTACACTTCTTTCAGCATCGCTCTGACTAGTAAGTTTATCAGGTCTTTTTCAGACAGAGAAACAAAGAGACCCCTGAAATGGAAACGTTCCAGGAAAGAAGACACATTAACACTGAACTTAAGAATGTCACACTACATAAAGTTGTCCAGCATGGTTACCCTTTTTAAAATGACATCACCGTATTTCCTTATATATTCTTAAACCTATGAAGGACCAATTCTTTCATTTCTAAAATGGCATGTATGTTATTCTCACTCAGCCTCAACTACAGAGATCCTGTAACTAATACTGGGGAAGAATCCAGTTTAGCTTTACAAAGGGTTTTTTCTGTTACTTCAGTTTTTTTTTTTTTTTTTAATTATGGTAAAATATAACAAAATTGATCGTTTTATCTATCTTTAGATTATTTCTCTATCTCTATTTTGAAGCCTGCTGTGCTTCAAAGGTTAAAATCAAGTAACCTCATTGCTTTAGATACATGCTACAGATGTAAAAATTGACAAAATTATGATGAATGTTCAGATTCTATTGCCAGAATATGATCAATAATGAAAGACTTCATAAAAGAATTGTTGTTTAATTATTTTACCATGGCATTCAAATTTTATACCTCTTATTGGGTATTTTATAAAAATGTAAATGATTTTCCTATCTTGTTTAAAAGAGCATGCATGGTTTATCAAATGAGTAATAAGGATAAAAACGAAGTTAGGTTAGTCCACTGTTATCACATATGTCTTTCACATGTATTGACATTTTGTATGTTTTTGTATGTTTTAGCAGGGATGAGTGACCAAGGCCGCAGAGCCTAACTGCCATCTTGCTTACAGGCTCTCTGCCGACCCTCCACCAGTGACTGCGTCAGGGCCCCGGGACGCACTGCCCTGGCCACACCTTGAATATCACCGTCCTGGGCTTCTCTCTCTGAAATTTTAAATCTTAGTAACTGATGATAATTCTCATCTGCCTAGTTCTTACACCTCTTCATTTTTATTGATTATTTTCTCCTTAACTCTTTTCCACTTCTTCTCAGCCTCCTCCTGCCTGGCCCATCAGCCCCTTCCTTGCCCAGCCTCAGGCTTAGGGGGACCCGATGAAGTGCTCTCTGCAGTCCCCCAGTCCGTCCTCCCCTTGTCCCTCAGCCTCATCATTCTGCTGGCCCTCAACCTTTGCTGCCTCTGTCATTCACCTTTTCCGGGTGCCGAGTTCCGTGTGAAGTCCATGCAGCCCTTCAAAGTGGAATCACTAAGCGTCTCACTGTCAGCTTTAGAGGAGCCGAAGTGGAGGCCTGACCTTTTCCCCCATGGGGCCCCTCCCCCCGACTGTGGCTGGCCAGGACCACTCACCTTCCTCAGGCCCTCTGCCCCCCCCACCCCCCCACCACATGGCCGCTGGTCCCGTCTTACAGAACACTGAGGTCAGGAGGAGGTCCGTTTCTACTTACTAGGTTTGCCCTCCTTATTCCCACCGTGACCCTCCACCCCCCTTTTTAGGGGAGAGCTAGCCCCCTTCCTCTTGAAGACCAATCTGCGTTGTCCTCCTTCCCCCAGGGCTTCTCTTTCTCTGCCTACCCTTGCGGTACTGAGCTTCCCTGGAATTGGTCCTTTTTCTCTCCCCCGCCCCCACTTCTCTCTCCTTCCTCCTTCCTCTCCTACTTTTTCTCAGTACTCTTGTGTGATGTCATTCATAGCCACGGCCGCTTCTGCCGCCTCCAGTGTCAGGCTGACTCCCACCCGCGCTTCAGTCCCAGCGTCCTTCCTGCTCTAAACCTGATCTCTAACTGCCTATATGAAATACCTCTGCTTAGACACCCCAGTGATTTTAAATTCAGTACGTCCAAACCTCTCATCCTCTTTCATCTAGAATCCTGTCCTGTTCACTTCTTTTTTTTCGGTCTTCCACAGAGCAGAGCACCGCAGAATGCCGTCCTGGTTTCTGCCCGCCCTCCCTCTCGTCTCTGCGGATCGTCCTGTGCGATCGTGTTCTAGTCCAGGGTTCCTCAGACAGTAAAGCCCAGGCTCCTTTCGATAAGCGTAAACCTTCTCGTAGAGCCTCTTGGGACAAGTGGACTCTCTCCTTATTTCTGTCCCATCTCCTTACCCTTTTACAGCTAAGAAGATTTTTATTTAACTTAGTGTTTTAACAAGTTTTACTATGAAAATGCCTTTAAATCATTTTTAATGTGGATTTTACACCCACACACTGCCCACCCCACCCTGTTTTGGAGCATCTCGATCAAGTGCAAGACTTCCAGTTTTTCCCCGTGTGCGGCGTGTTTTCCTGAGTACCCTTGCGGACACATCGCTTCCACCTGGAACGCTTTCCCCTTCTGTGTGGCCCAGTGCTACCTACTCCTCCTCTCGGACTGCGCCCACTCCCTCCAGTGGTGCTGTATCCTTATGGCTCTTTTCAGTCCTGTCCAGTGGGACGGGGCCGCTGCTTCCGCTCCTGTCCTCTCGCCCTCCCGCGTTATCATGGGGATTGCGTTGCTCTGCTGTTTTGCTGTTTTCCTTATGGCTCTGTGAGCTCTGCATTTTTAATGTTTATACATAGTGCTTAATGAATGTTAGACCATTAGTAAAGTGTTTTGAATTAATAAGAGACATGATTCTAAGTGCCCTGCTCTGCACAGAAGGGTGGCTCTGCCGGATTCCACAGTGCCGTGCCCTCTGCACCAGGGATGGACAAGGCAGACTGGGAGATCGCTCCTCAGACGGGAGAGTCGTGAGACTCGGAGCCCGAGAAAACAAGAGACCTTCCTCTTTAAAAGATGTGGCCTTCATGACCCCTTGTGAACCACTTGGCTCTCACCGCTTGGTACAGTGGTGAGGGCACTACAGGGTGCTTTCGTCCACCTTTCCCTCCCCCCACACCATCGGAGGGTAACGCGTAGGTTGTGACAGTGATAACAATGCTTTTTACTCTAGTGCGTCACAGACAATGAACACATTTTGTATGTTAAAGCCTACTAAGTAGATTGTTTCACTTAGAATGAAGAAATATTCCACATAAGGGAAGTACTATAATTCACTCATCAACAACTTTTATGTGCCTGCTACATGCCAGGTTTTGTCCTAGGCACTGAGGATATATAGCTTTGTAAAACACCCTCTTTCAGAGTTCGCATTCTTGTGGAGGAAGTTAACACATTTTAAGAAATAAACATGTAGTATGTCAAGGGATCAGTGCTCTGAAGAATAAAGCAGGTGAGGGGCTAGCGTGGCTGGAGAGGAGGGCTCTTTTCAGGGTGGCTGGGAAGGCACCTCTACGCACCCCTCTGCTTCAGCACTTGTATCTTCAGATTCCACCCTTGAGTGGTTAAATGCCTTGAACATTCAGTACCTTCATAAAGTTTCTCTTTCTTAAGAAAGTGCAGACACTGCAATAAGAAGTGAGTCACTACGTAAGACCTTTAATTTTTATTACATTTTAAGGGTTGCTCTCCAGTGTGGGCATTACTAATGGGTGAGTCTAAAGGCCTTGGTGCATTTATTATACTTGGCATTTCTCCTTTTGGGCTCTCTGACGGTTACTAAAACTTAAACTCTGTTAACAGATTTTTCATAATCCTTAAATTTGTATGGTTCTCTCTCTCTATGAATTTTAATCTGTCAACTAGGCTTTGAGACTGAGTTAGAGGCCTGCCCACTTTGCTGCATTTATAAGGTTTCTGGCTACTGTGTATTGTTTCATGCTGATTAAGGTGAAGATCAAGACTAAAGACTCCCTTATTCCTTTGTATACCATAGAGTGAGGTGGGAGTCATGGCTGAAATTCCACAATAAAATCACATTCCTACCTTTACAATCCCACTGAATTCTCTGGTGTTCATTTAAGTGGGAGGTGTGTCTGAAGCATTCTCAGATCCATTTTAATGGCATTGTTAATAACCCACATCTGATTGACAGTTTTAAATTGTTTGTCATTCCTCTCTCCACCTTTCAGGCTTCCTTTTTGTGGCTCACAGAAGGGTCCCCATCTGCCATAGAATCCAGGATTCTGTAGCCTTCTATTGTCACTGTCTTATATTATTATTGTTTTGAAGATCTAATTGGCTTTATGAATGGATTCATGAATGGGGAGTATCCCATCTAGCAACTAGAAGGGTCTCCGTTTCTTGTATTTTTAACACAAGATATACTATGAAAGTATTACATTAGAATACATTTAATGTATCTACAATTAAAGTATGTGTTATGTACTCATGCTGGTGTTTGTTGTTTTTGTTTTCCTACTTATAGTGAAAATTTCCAAGTAAAATGTTTTGGGGCATATAAAAAAATTTTTTTAATAAAACAATGTTCTCACATTTATATCTTGTTATTTGTTTTCTTTTATATCTGGGTGTTGTATGAGAAGGAAAACTTCTATCATCTCAGTTTACTATTGAGTTCTGGAATATGGGCTCTGGAGTCAAGAGTCCTGAGGTTAAATCCCAGCCCTGGCATTTCCTGGCTGTGTGACTCTACATAAATTACTTAACATTTCTGTTCCTTAATATCTTATTTAACACAGGAAAAACAATAGTATCTGTCTCTCAGGTTATTGGAGATTATATTATCAATGTCTAGCACATGTCAAGAGCTCAAGAGTTAGTCATTACTATCATTGTTTTCCTTCCTGTCTAGTTCTGTGTTATCCGCACACCTTGTTCCTCATGCTGACAACTATAATACTCATCAGCCAGAATCACCGGGTGACAGACCCTCCTGGCCAGGGAGCAGTCAGTCACCGGTTACCGTGTCCTCAAGTGGTGACGGCTGCTCTAAATGGAAAGCAGGTGTAGAGAAGAAAGCATGGGCTAGAGAGGCATCTCAGATGTTTGTGATGCAGGTGTGGCCCGAGGAAGCCCTACAATTTTCAGCAAAGTTTTAGCCCCAGCCTCCAAATGGTTGTATATCCACTGTTACCAACTTCTATATTCATCAGTCAGCCTGCTGGAGTTCGTTTCTGGTGTCTTTTGGTATCTTAGAAGTATGTAATGAACTGTTAGTCATCTAAATGATATATATACCCAATTTTAAGATAATTACTCTCGTCGTCGTCGTCGTCGGCAGCCGTCCGTCTCGAGAGACGATGGTGTAGCTTCTTAAGAGTCTATCTGCACCGCCGAGAATGGCCGTGCAGTCCGACTCGGGAGTGACACGGTATCTGTCTCCTCCCGTGTTGAATCGACATCTTGCGATGACGCTGGAGTGTCCTCTCCAGTGAAGCTGAAGCTACAGAGCCTGGGCAGGGTGATATGGAGGGTCTGCTGTTGCCCATGCAGCAGACCCCCCCTCTCTTCGCAGCTGAAGGGTCCAAGGGAAAGACGGAGTCAATACAGCTTGGCTTCAGGTGCGCCGCAGGAGTTGCCGGTGTTGACTACAACGTCAAACCGCCTTAGGGACTCCGGCTCCGGATTTTCTGTCGGGGTTTACTCCCTTAGCCTTTCCCCTGAAGAGGTATGCCGCAAGGCAGCGGAGGTTTTTTGGAGTCAGAGTTTTCCTTCTCTAGATAATTACTCTAAACCATGGTAAATCCATATGATTGAGTAATACGTAGCTGTAAAAAGCAAGGAGGAAACTTTGTACTTTTATGGGATGGTCTTATTAAGCGAAAAGATGGGGGCGGTGTGCGGTAGCGTTTATTTAAGAGGATGAAGAGGACACGGTGGGAACATCCTGGGCCAAGTCAGCAGCCGTCCGTCTCGAGAGACGATGGTGTAGCTTCTTAAGAGTCTATCTGCACCGCCGAGAATGGCTGTGCAGTCCGACTCGGGAGTGACACGGTATCTGTCTCCTCCCGTGTTGAATCGACATCTTGTGATGACGCTGAAGCTACAGAGCCTGGGCAGGGTAATATGGAGGGTCTGCTGTTGCCCATGCCCTGGGCCAAGTAATGACGTTACAAACGGGCAAGCGATGTTACGGCCCCGGGGGAGGTCACGGGGGCCGAGGCGGAGGCCTGAACTGCAGGCGCAGCGACTGCCGCCGGGAGCGTTCAGCGCGGCTCGGAATGAGGTCAGCCCCCGACCCTGCCCGGCCCCTTCCCGGCGCCGAGGCTGCCCGGGCCGGGGGCGGGGCTGGGGCCGGGGGCGGGGCCTGGGTTGGGGCGGGTACGCCGGGGGCGGGGCGTAGGCGGGGCCCCGCGCACGTCACTCGGGTGCCGGCGGCCATGGCAGGGAGCGAGCCGCGCCGCGGAGGCGGCTCCCCGCTGCCGCACTACAGCGACTGGGGCCGCTTGGAGGCGGCCATCCTCAGCGGCTGGAGGAACTTCTGGCAGTCGGTGGGCAAGGAGCGGGCGGCCCCGAGCGCCGCCCGGGAGGAGGCGGAGGACGAGCCCAGCCCCCTGACGCGGCTGCCGGTGAGCGTCGCCGCGGACCGCGGAGACCCGGGGGGTCGGGTCGGGCCGGGAGCCTGGGCACCTCCCCGCGCCCCGGGGGAGTCCGGCCCGGGTCCTCGCGGCCGCCGCGGTGCGTGGTCACCTGGGAGCAGCAGCTGACCAGACGCGCCCTGGCGTCGGTCTCTGCGGCGCACCTGGACCGAAGGTCGCGGCGAGACTCACCTGCGGGGACCGCCCTGGTGACCAGCCAGGTCATCCTCGGGCTTCCTGCCCCGGACGGGTCTTGGGACCGGGACCCCCGCAGCCTCGGGCGGGGAGCTGAGGGACCCCTGCAGACCTGGCCCGCTTGGGAAAGCGCCCAGCGTCTGAGTCCTCGGCGTCTTCATCCCCGGCTCGGAGCCCGCAACCGGTGGGCGTCCCCCGGACACGGCCCCTGCGCGAGGGCATCCCACGGCGGACTCAGCCCCAGGCCCCGGGGGAAGCACATGGCTCAGCCACCGGTGCCTGTGTCGCCGATGAGCCACGGGACTCGCGTTCTGCGTTTATGGGGGACCGTGTCGGGTCAATGGGAAAATGGAGAGAGGAGAGATTCTTAGAAATTATTAAAAGTCTGTATCGCATCTGGACTGTTGACACCTCCCTCCGACGTCCATCAGAAATTGAGAGCTGCCGCCTCGGGGCGCCTCCAAGGCTCCCCTCTTGCAGAGGTCGTTTGAAATAATTCAGTAGATTTTACAGAGGGACTCAGGTGACAGATTAACTTTTTGATTGCTTCTAACGATAAAATCAGAAGTTTGCTTGATAACGTTCATTTTGAAGAATAAGTTATTTCCTTAAGTAATTTACTCAAATGATGGGGCAAAATAACCATGAAAAGCAATGCAAGGAACTAGTTATCTTGCTTGGAAGATACTAGAACAAGGTTGGTTTTTTTCAGGGCTGTTTCAGTGTGTCCAAAATTAAGTGTTCAGTTATGATTCTCTCCCGATGGCAGGAAAATAACTTCAGAACAATAGATTTCATTGCAAGCACGGCTAGGCTGATCTTTGGTTATCTAGTGTCATAGTTCTTTGTTCATTTTGTAATTTATCATGGTAGGTTTAATTAAGGCACTGTTCAGTTGACCTCTGGTTTCCTGGTGTAATAATATATTTTCTAGTTTATGATCAGAAGGAAATTTTCCAAAATGAATTATCCCTTCCTCCCCCCCCCCCCCTTGCTGCTTTGCCCTGTTTCAGATTGATGTGCAGCTCTACATTCTGTCCTTCCTCTCGCCGCATGACCTGTGTCAGCTGGGAAGGACAAGTCATTACTGGAATGAAACTGTCCGAGACCCAATTCTGTGGAGGTATTTTCTGTTGCGGGATCTTCCTTCTTGGTCTTCTGTTGACTGGAAGTCTCTTCCAGACCTAGAAATCCTTAAAAAACCTGTATCTGAAGTCAGCGGCGGTGCATTTTTTGACTACATGGCGCTGTAAGTATCTGGTTTTATGAATGAAAGAGAAGATACTAAGTTGGACTATCTACACGTCACTAGTCGTGCTACTAGATTTTGGGTCAAAGTGTCCTTTTGTGAACATGGGGGTTAAGTGGAATGACGCCCTTCACTTTGTTATTTCCATGTGATGCGTGACTGGAGTATTTGAATAAGTATACATAGCTCTATGGCAAGAAGTGAAACTCTTCTTAAAATTATTATTATCTTTAGAATCCTTGTCATTTTGTGAAATAGTAAATCCTTCCCACGGCCAGAAAAGGAATGGCCAGAGATCAGGGAGCAATTCTTTGGCAGGGAGAGAACCATTCCCAAGGTTCTGGGAAAGATTTTCTTACTACCCAGAGCACTGATATAGCCAGACATAACGCCGGCGAGGGAATGACCTTAGCGAGCAGCTGGATCTACAGGGGTTGCTCTGCGTATGTTTACTTTTTTAATCCTCACCCAATAAGGAAGTGTTGTCCTGGCGTTGTGGAGGTGGAATTGAGGTTCGGGGTGGTTATGGATTGAACTGACGTTATATAGCTCATAAGGGACTATTCAGACTGGAGCCCCAACATGCTCCCTTAAAAGTAGATGATGTCATTGAATCTGGACATAACCCGCTTTATTGAGAGCCCCAACTTTAAGGCATTGTCAATAAAATTAAAAGACTATTCAGCCCTGGTTGGGTGGCTCAGTTGGTTGGAATGTCGTCCCGTACACCAAAAGCTTGTAGGTTCAATTCCGGGTCAGGGCACATACCTACCTATGCTGTGGATTTGATCCTGGTTGGGGTGCTTACAGGAAACAACCAGTTGATGTTTCCCTCTGTCTCCCCCCACCCCTTCTCTCTAAAATCAATAAATATATCCTTGGGTGAGGATTAAAATTTCTTTATTTGTGCTTTAGTTAAGAATGGTTTTTGCTGTGCTAGATTTACTAGCTACTTACAAGATCCCCCCCCCAACCCATATTTTATTTAAGTTATTCAGGGTATATTCCAATCCAGATGCCATTACCTTGTCTTGTGAGACTGCTTGATTAAAACACACATCCTAGCCATGGGCCAATGGCTCCGTTGGTTCGAGTGTCATCCTGTACGTCAAAAGGTTGCCGGTTCGATTCCTGGTCAGGGCACATACCCAGACTGCAGGTTTGATTCCCAGTCAGGGCACTTCCAGGAGGCAACCGATCAATGTTTCTCATGTTGTGGTTTCTCTCTCCCTTTCTCTCTCTCTAAAATCAATAAACATATCCTTGGGTGAGGATTAAAAAATTATTAAAATGCACATTACAGGTTGTTACATATAATTTCAACAAGTGCTACTCTCACTTGCTGGGCATTACTTCTACATGATCCTACAACCAACTATGATGACATCAGGTGTATCTGACGTAGTGAAACCAGATTTTCCCTGGTGGTAGTGAGTCATAGTAACTACCTTTTGTGATCAAATAAAATTACTTCTGATCCTTAGAACCCTGGGTTGATTGTTGTTTCTCAAACAATGCAGTTGGAAAAACTGAACTTCAGACAATAATTGGCTCATATACCTAATTAAAGTGGTAAGGCTTGGCCAGATCTACCTAGCTTCAAAGTTGATTATTTTCCTTCTTGAATTACAAGTTCCTAAATAAAGATGATTATCTTGTTACACCTAACAAGTAATTATCTCTTAACCAGCTTGATTTAGTTAAAGGGCTATAGCTTTTACTTTGATTTGGGTAACTTTTAATCTTTGGTAACATGTAGAATTGCTAGTTTAGAAATTTAAAGCTATTGAAAGAAACTGAGTTATTTCTTTTACATGATTCTTAGTTTGCTAGGTTATCAGTAAGGAATAGTTAAGCCTCCCTATATGTTTGACACCTATTGAACTGTTGTTACATTTGAAGCTGTTAACAAGGGCACCTAAGAAATGTGGTTATGTATTTTTTAACCCCTAGGAGCATGTATGCTAACTCTCTGTGTAGTTTATCTTCAGTGCAGTGTCCCTCATCTTGGCACTGCGGACGTTTGGGACCAGGTGTTTGGGAACAGTCGTCCTGTGTATCATAGGATGTTTTGAGGCTTCCCTGGCCTCACCCACCAGATGCCAGGAGCAGCAGCCCACTGTCCCCTGTTGGGATGGCAAAAGTGTCTCCAGACATTGCCACGTGCTGCCTGGAGCGTGGGGTTGAGGAGTGACATCTCCCTGCTTGAGAATCTCTGCTCTGTGTAGTGAATGCTCACCATTGAAACAATTGTCAGACCAAATGTTCCGTGAGAGAATCTAAGTGAAAGATGAGAGTAAGGAACGACTTCCTGGGGAGGACGTTCTCAGTGTCTGGGCCACTGGTGGTCCCTCATGCATTTTCCTGTCACGGCACCTGGCGTGCATTAGGATGGTGTCTGGCCTCCCCTGCCCTCCATGAGAACTGGGACTGTATATAGTCACTGTGTCCCTTGTATCTAGCAAATTCTGAATATATTATACATTGTTGAGCAAATAAGTTTCTCTGTGTTAATTTTCTAATTGTGACAACTTTATGCAGCTATAAAATGTGCTGTCCGTATACAAGAAGATCCTCGAAGTCTGGCCGTCCTGTGTATGGAGCAGTGACCTCATTTTTACACTCGCTGATCGTTCAAAATGAGCCCCGATTCGCTATGTTTGGACCGGGCTTGGAAGAGCTGAATACCTCGTTGGTGTTGAACTTGATGTCTTCTGAGGAGCTTTGCCCAACAGCTGGTTTGCCTCAGAGGCAAATCGATGGTAATTTTCGTGTTAATCTACAATACCTCATAATTTAACACTTTGATTTTGACACTTGCAGGAAATAGAAAGCAATTTATTTTTTAATTAATTCTTTGATGTGATGAGATACAGTAATTAGGTTAACGGGAGCCCGCCAGGTGGCAGGAGCTCTGCGCGTGTGTGCCCGGGGGCTCGGTGAGAAGACACCTCTGTGCCGAGCTTACACATTTGGAGGCTGTTGAAGGATTTTGAGCGGAGACGTGAGATGGTCCCGTTTGCATTTAGAAAGATCGCTGTGGCTCCGAAGTGGAAAATTGACGAGAGGCGCTATAAAGACAAGGAGCCCGTTAAGAAACCACTGTAGTATTGTCATTAAACAGTGAAGGCTGTAGAACTGACTGACTGTGTAGAGACAGAGGCCTGCCGTAAGCAGCCCACTTGAGTGGCAGCTCCATTCGGGCAGGAATCTGTCGGCGTCATTCCCTGCTGGATCTGAAGTGCCCGGCACGTCGTAGGTACTCAGTATATGTTTGGTGCGTGAGTGAACAGATGGCTTTATGGATTGCTTTACACATCCAGCTCTCAAGAGCAAATTCTGAGCTAGAAACCAAGATCTGGGAATCCTATGGAGTCCGTGTGGACTCTGAAGCCTCTGAGGATGGAGGGGAAGATTGTGAACCAGGTGCTGGAATCTTCAGTGAATGTTTGGAGGAAGGGATTGTCAGAAGGAAATTTATAAATGACAAGGTCAAGGAAGGAGAGAAGGTACTCTCGCTGAATGCTGTTATGTCTCAAAACGATGGAGGTTTCCAAGAGGTCTGGTGAGTAATGGTTAAGACATGGCACTGCGCGGTCAAGAGCACACTGACCCCACCTCTTTGCCCTGAGATGTGAGAGACTAAGCAGCCTTGACACGCGAAGGTCTGGTGCCAAAGAAGCAGCACGTAGGGGCAGGCTGGCTTCAGGCAGGACCATGAGGTGGAAGGAACGCTTCAGGAAGAGGTCGGGGTATTGGGAAATATGCTGATTATGAAGGGGAAACTTGATTCTGCGGACAGCTGCCAGAGTGATTGTTGAAAAGCTCATCTAGTTATGCCTCCAAGCCTGCAAGATTGGGGAAGAAGAGAGGGGCGTGCAGAACAGCATAGAGACCATATGGGGCTCGGGTACATGTGTTGACAAAGGTCATGGTGGCCTTTGTCCAAAAGACAAAAAAAAAAGGTCCTAAGTCAAGTCGAATCCCAAATGTTGGTATCTGCCATGGTTTTTAGATTTTCCAAGTTGCCAGTGGTGACTCCCCATGAATTTAAAAACAGATTTTCGGTGGGTTGGGAATCCGTGTCATTGAATGTATACACAGAGGGTAAGACAAACGAGAAGCATAAAAACGTGCACATGAGCCTTAGTCTCCAGGATAAATAGGAGTAGCTGTTACGGTGCAGCTGCTGCTGATACGGTGATGAAGGTAATGAAGGCAGTGTTGGCGCCGTGAAAGGGAATACGCCTAGCAGCCCTCGGTTCTTCATGTGCGTGTTTAGTGCTGTGTGAATGAAAAGTACAAGCAGCGTCTTTATTTGCAACACAGACATTTCATTTTACTTCAAAGCCGTATGCAACTTGTCATAGAAGTGTTTCAGTTCTGGGTCATTTTTTTCAGTCTGATCTGCTGCTGTCTTTGTCAATGACGTTTTTTTGGATAACTCATTTTCTCCTTCAGGTATCGGATCAGGGGTCAGTTTTCAGTTGAGCAACCAACAGAAGTTCAACATCCTGATATTATATTCAACTACCAGGTAAGGCTGGCCTCCTCCTCGGTGACTGAAGTGAGGCGTTACGACTGGAATATTTTAGGGGGATGCAGCCTGTTTGGTGTCTATTTATGTTTTATGTTTACTTTTCTTTTTTTTTTTTTAACACATAGAAAGGAAAGAGATAGAGCAAGAGAAGAGCAAACGAGTGCAGTTAACAAGATGTTCAGTCTGCAGAATGAAGGGGACGATCGGCAGGGAAGCCGATACAGTGTCATTCCGCAAATTCAGAAAGTGTGTGAGGTCGTGGACGGGTTCATCTATGTTGCAAATGCTGAAGCTCAGAAAAGTAAGCATTGTCTTATTTTTAAAAGCACTTGCTTTGCAAAGCAAATAGAAGTTTTTTTAGGCTTTATTGTGGCTCCTTCAGAATATGGTGTTTAATTTCATCGATGTGATTCTGTTACCATTCGTTAACGATGGGTTCTCAAACCTTGACGTGCATTAGGCTCACCTGGGGAGCTTGTTAAAAACAACTGCCTGGCTCCTACCCTGATAGATTATGATTCAGAGATTTGGATTGTGTCTTGGAATCACAGTCCCAGTTTTTAACTTGGCTTTTTAAACAAGCATCTACAGCGTTTTGAGGCATACCAAAATGTGATACTGTAACTGTATGATTCTCCTTTGCGGTAATGCTCCCGCACTTTTTGTTAGTGCTGTTTTGTCTGCCTCTGGCCCTATTCAAATGATGTCTGCAGATAGCTGAAAATTGTTACCTTTGTTTTAATTATCCTGATAGAGAGATGTGTGAAGTAGAATGTTTAATTAAGTAAGAATGCTCTTCATATATTCTGAATAATTGTCATTCACATAGAGACATGAGATCAGAATCTTTCTGGGCCAAAGCCCGTGTTGTAATTTCTTCCTCAAACCACTATAAACAAGCTAGGGCATAAGTATATAGTATGTTGTTCTCACTCAGAACAAAGTAGTAGCAGCGCGTTGCTGGAAGAACTTAAACTTTATGGTGCACTGAAGGTAATGAACTGTAACTATAAAGCCAGATCCAGTGTAACTAGTGACTAGTTGGGTTTGACCAAGTGTACTAATGGCCTGACAGAAGAAGCGTGCCCATTTCCGGGAGTGAATCCTCTTTACCTCAGTCTGTACTGTTTTACATAAAATATCTTGCATTAAGTTAAACATTTATAAAACACATACACACACAAAATCAAAATGAAATGACCCATTGTCAAGAGATAAAGCAGGCAATGGAACCAGACCCAGAGATTGCCTGACTGTTGGCAGCCTCAGAAAGGGATATTAAAAGAACTGTGTCCAAGGATTTAGTAGAAAAGGTGGACAATCTGTGTGGGCGCATAAGGATTTTCAGCAGACTGAAGGAAGCTAGGAAAGAGAGCCTGGGGATGCTGAATATGAAGACTGATGACGGGTGAGTGGTTCCTTCGGTGGACTTGACAGCAAAGGAAGCCTCCAGCAAACTGAAGGTAATGCAGTTGACATGATCCAAATTAAAACACAGGAATAAGAGTAGGAGTTGGGAACAGAGCGTCTACAAGCTGGGGGGGGGGGGGTACCTGTCGAACTCGGGGAGAGCTCACTTCTTAGTAAATAATGCAGGCACATAAACCGTAGGACGGCCTCACGGTTCCTCCTGTCCGCTGTTAGACAGCCGAAGTAGCCACAGACAGTTTGTAAGTTAATGCGCACGGCTGTTTTCCAAGAAAGTTTTATTTATAAAGACCGATCCACAGAATGTAATATGCCAACTCCTGGTCTAACTTATGTGCATAATTGGAATTCAAAAACATGAAGGGAGCAAGAACAGGGAAAAAGAAAATTTTGAACAGTTAGTGGCCTAAATTATTTCAAAATTACAGAAAGATAACAAGCCTTGCAGATCCAAGATGCTCAGAGAATTCCAAACCTGATAAATAAAAAATAACATTTAGATAGATCGTCCAAACTGGTGATGACCAAAGATGAACAGAATATCTTGAAAGCAGCCAGAACAAAAAGAGAGCTACACAGAGGGCCGGAGATGAGGACAGAGCCTCCCTGCTGGATTGCTGTGAACTGGAAGGCAGTGAAGGGATGTCTGTACAGTGTGGCCAAGGGCTGGGCGGGGGGACCTTGTGTCAGCAAAGAAGTCTTTTAGAAATGGAGGCAAAATCAAGACTTTCAAACAAACCAAACCTGAGAAAATTCATTATCAGTGGATTTGCACAAGAAGAAATATTAAAGGAATCTCTTTAGGCAGAAGAATATACCCAATGGAAAATTGATTCTACAAAAGCCATCAAGAACCCTGAGATGAAAATTTTTATGAAAATTTTTTTTCTAATTTTAATTTTCTTATAACTATGTAAAGGAAAATAGCAATGTATTATGTATATATGATATTTTATGTAAAATATATGATAATAGTACAATACAGCATGGAAGGGAGGAAATGGAAATTACTGCTGTAATATTATTGCATATGTGAAATTGTATTTTATTTAAAGGTAGACTGTTATAAGCTAACAATATACATTGTAAATCTTTGCGCAACTTCTAGAAAATGTACAAGAGGTATAATTAACTATCGGATGAGCTAGAAGTGAAGATAAAATGGAGTCTCTAGGGGAAATCTGCTTTTTTAGCTCACGCAAGTTACTACTGGCTGATTCAGTTTCATGTTGTAGAACTGAGGTCCTGGTTTCCTTGCTGGCTGTCAGCTGGGGGCTGCTCTCAGCCACTAGAGGCCGTCCTCATTCTTTGCTACGTGGCTCCATCTGTCCTCAAATCCAGCAAGGGAGAAGCCCTTTCACCAGAAAGAATGTCATCCCTTTTAAGAGCTTGCCTGATGAGGTCAGGCTCAGGGAGGACAATATCTCTAATAGGACAGGATAGCCTAACGATGGTAGTGATACCCCATTGTGTTTGCAGGGTCCTCCCACACTCAGCGGGGAAGGGATTGTACAAGGATGTGAGTCATTGGGGATCACTCTAGACTTCTCCCTACTACAAAATGTCAGTGATTTATACACTCCGGTGAAAGGCAGAAGTTGTCAGTGTGCATTAAAAAGCTATACACAACTACTAGGTGTTTAAAATTTTGAAATTAAGGACTTTGAAAGAAAGGGTAGTGCTAGCTACAGAATTGGGAGAAGAAAATATCTATATCAAAGTAATGTCTTTAAATTATAGAGACAGCTGAATGATGCAGTGATTTCCCCACCTCTGATTGCACCTAAATACCTGTCCTTGCAAGGCTGCTTAATGTAATTATATGACATATTAATAAATGAACAAAGCAATAGAGGCAGTTTGTTATGTTTGGATCCTAGTAATTTGTTGGTTTCCTTGTTTTGTTTTTAATTTAATTTTATTATTTTAGAAATCAGTGAAAGTAATGCAAATTAAGAGTTTTGGCTACATTCCTTAGGACACGAATGGCAAGATGAATACTCTCGTATCATGGCAATGACAGACCCAGCTTTCGGATCTTCAGGAAGACCAATGCTGGTTTTATCTTGTGTTTCTCAAGCAAATGTAAAGAGAATGCCTTGTTTTTATTTGGCTCAGGAGCTCCATCTGAATCATCTCAACTACCCATGGATGGTAAGGTCCTGTCCTCTCTGGTGAGAAAAATCATGTTTTCTTTTTCACTGTTTTTATTCCTTCCTGCCCATTCTCTAATGAAACAGACCGGTGTTCCAAAGCCCCTTTTAATAACTTAATTGATGGGAGAGACTTGGTTGGTGTCAGTGTTAGCTGACCATTTGCTCCCCACTTGCCTACCCTGTCCGAGATCCCGGGATAAAGTACGTGGGGGTTGTTTGTTTTGTTTTATTTTGTTTTGTTTTGATGCCACTATCATGGTTTTTTCAGCATTAATGCGGTATGCTTTAAGGGCCATCAAAAGTATAGATTCCACCTTACAGTTTCTTGCTCTCCAATTTTTATTTGAATTATAGAATCTTTTCATCAAATGAAGCCTTACGTGGAACCCCCGTAGGTAAAACAAAGGAAAATTAATATTGGAAATGTTTTTGCCAAAAAGGAGGATTTTCTTCCTTCCTTTCTCCCCTTATATCTTCCAAGGAGCCCTGGAAACTGGAACACAATCCAAAAGCTACTGATTAAGGGGCATCCTCCTGAGTGGTGGGAATTTTAGCTTACCGTTAGGAGGGCTGTCTTAGTGACACATTTTTGCAATGTCAGCTACCTGGCTTCATTAAAAGATATTTTAGTCTTCAAGGTGTTTTTTCTAATATATACAAACAAGTCATGGAAATGGTAAATTTTCCCACCCCCCAAGGATAAGTAATAAGCCTCATGTTGGTAATAGTTATAAGTTAGGAGATTATATACAAATATATGTTTTTAATCCTCACCTGAGGACATTTTCCCATTGCTTATAGAGAGAGGAAGTGAGAGGGAAAAGAGAAAGAGAAACATTGATATGAGCGAGTCCATCAACTTGAGTGCCTTCTTGTACAGGGTCCGACCGGGGATTGAACCTGCAACCTGATAACTGAACCCCCAGTCATGGGGCAATGCTCCAACCAACTGAGCCACACCAGATCATAGTTTTTATCTAATCTCTCTAGAAGCTAAAACTTGAATGACTCATCCAAAGTTTACTGGGATTTGTTTAGTCCTTTTTGTTTTTTTGGTGTCTAGAAAAATGTCCCTCAATAATAAGATTTGGGACTCAGTTTCTTACTGATAATGGTCTCTCTTATCTGCTCATAGGTCCAGGACACAGAAGCTGAAACTCTAACGGGTTTTTTGAATGGCATTCAGTGGATTCTTGAAGAAGTTGAATCTAAGCATACAAGATGATCCTTTAAGACCTTGAGAACTGACACCATTTGAAACTAAGGTCATGGTGTGAATATTTGCTCAGTCAGCTCATTTTGTCCTGCCTTTCTGCAGGTAGGCTTCCTATCGTAGCTGCTGTGTTTCTGATGTAATTTCGGCTTTTTACCTTAAATCAATTCCAAGAAAAAGTGTCAATGCAAGCATTTAGCCCCAAAATGAACATTGTAAAATTTTTTTGATAATTTTTATATTTTCTGTCTTTTAAAAATATTAAATTCTGGAAAAAACGTTTGTGCCTAACTTATTCCCTGTGGTTTCTGTTCTTTTCAGTTCGAAGGTTGCCCTAGAGGGGAATAGCAAATTTGCTAAGCTTTCTATAGGGTCTTTTATTTTATTTTTTTTCTTTCCCCCCACACTTCTGTCTGCTGGGCCAGCACTCCTTTTACTGTGCTGCTTCTGAAGATTTTTAGGAAGCCACCTGAGGCTGGGATAACTTGTGGATTAACCTGGGCACATGACCCAAAAGCTCAGTCCACCAGACCCCTATGGAGCTGATGGGTCTCAGGCCTCACACCATAGTTAGGGCCTGTGTGGTCGACCATAACAACGTGTCACGTGACTGCATTGAGGGGCCGGGGCACTGGTCCACGTTCAGATCTGAACCAGGATTATTCAGTCTGACAAAGGAACCCCAAAGCCCATGCTCTTGTTTATTCTTTTTTTTTTTTTTTTCCATTTTTTATTTTCTATTAGAGGTTCTTTTCAAGGATCCTTAATGGGTTATCAGAAAAGAGTTATCTATTTTTAATGAATATCTGTTGAAAACTGCAATATTCTGGAATTGCATTTAATATTGTGGCCATACAGTGGGAATTAATTTTATATCATTTAATACTAATTCAGTGAAAATAACTTTTCCTGGAAGTTCTTAATATTCTCAAATAACTGAAAGCTCAAAAAGTACTAAAGCCAAATTTTATTTCAAATGCATAGAGGCTCGTATGATCATATGCCCTCCTCACAAATTGCTTGCACTTTGCAGAGGAAACATTATAGTTCTCATGTCTCATTGGAAATGAGGATTTTTAGGATTATAATAAAGAGAACGTAGTATTCTTAGTGGTGCTGCACCCAAGATACGCCTTCATCCCTTGAGTGGGTGCTGTTGCTAAGCAGGGAGCCCCTCCCTCTCGGGCACACTCACCCACAGCTTAGCTTCAGCGACCTGGATGGAGTCTGAGGCCAGGATGAGAAACGCTGACAATCGCGCCTCTCCCAGGAGGCCCGGGAGAGGGAGTCCGTTCCCTACAGTGTCAGAGTCCAGAACACAGGTTCCCTCTTGCTGAGCTGGAGGAGGGAAGAAGGGAGTGGGTCTTGGTTCAGGTCCCACAGATGCTTGCTGTTCTTAGTTAAGTTTTAGTAGATTAAAAAAATTTCTTCTTCTTCTTTTGCTGTATGCTTTTAGTGCCATTTACAGAGACATTTATTATTTTTTTTTAATACTTTTATTTTTCAAGGGAGCCATTCCATGGAACTCAGGCTGTTGTGCCAAAAGTGGACCCCTTATTTCTTTTTAATGTGTTTGAGAATGCTGGTATCAGGCGTTCTCAAAGAAGCAGCTTTGGGTTCTATTGATTTATTCTGTATTCTGTATCATTTGTTCATATCCCTATTTTTACGCTTTTTTTTTCCAATTCTTATTTTATTATTTTCTAGTTTATTAAGGTAGGAACTTAAGTCATTGATCTCAGTTCTTTAAAACACAAACACACACACACACACACACACGTATTTAAAGCTATAGGTTTTCCCCTGAGCCCTCTAGCTGCTTGCACACATTTTGATATGTTGTACATTTATTATTATTAAAATATTTTCTAATCTCTGTGATTACTCTCAACCCATGGATTAGTTAGTATAATATTATTTAGTGCTTTTTAATCTTTATTTCCTAGATACTGTTACCGATATCTAATTCAATTCTCTATCAGAGAACGTAGTCTAAAATTTCACTCTTTAAATTTGAGACTTGCTTAGTGGACCAGTTTATAATCTGTTCTGGTGAATGTACTGCATACATTTGAAAAGAGTTTATATCCTATAGTTGTTATGTGGAATATTTTATAGCTATCTTTTAGGTCAAGGTAGTTGGTAACTTTTAGATATTCATAACTGAGTCAACATAACAGTAGGTTAAATAAAGTTAAACAGGACTTCTCAGGACCTTTAACCTGCTGACCTAACATGTGAATGAAAGAATTGCATTTACTGTGGGGTATTTCTCATATTTACTTTACTTATTTAATACTTAATCCTCTTTTCACATAATATATTTAAAGATATATATAATCCTAAGAAATTACTTCATCTAGGTTTTATAGTTTACTTGCATAGATATTTGTAACTACCAAAGATTTTAAAATATGTACCTTTTCAGTGATAAGTTCCTCTTTATCATTTCTTACTTTGCATTTGAATGCATCCTCCTTTTTCTCTTCATTAGGCTAGCTGGTGCTTTGACTATATTCATATTTCTTCAAAACTGATGTTTTGATTGGTTTATTTAGTATTTTGTTCTTTTGTGCCTCATTAATGTCTGCTGTTATTTTTGTTCTATTTTGTTTTTAATAATTTTTTATTTTTCAATTACAGTGGAATTCTGCAACATTAGTTTTAGGTGATCATCCTGATAAATCTAGTATCCATCTGACACCACACAGAGTTATTACAATAATATTGACCGTTTTCCCTTTGCTGGGCTTTACATCCCCATGACTGTGTTGTGACTGCCAGTTGTACTTCCTAATCCGTTAACCTTTTCCACGCATCCTCCCAGTATCCCACCCACCTGGCAACCACCAAAATGTTCTCTGTGTTCTGAGTCTTTCTCTGTGATGCTTGTTCATTTATCTTGTGTTTTAGGTTCCATATTTAAGTGAAATCATATGGTGTTTCTCTTTCTGAGTTATTTCACTCAGCACAGTTCCCTCTAGATCCATCTATGATGTTGCAAATGGCAAGATTTCATTCTTTTTTATGGCTGAATCACATCCTGTTGTATATATGCACCGCTTTGTTATCCATTGAGGGACACTTACATTACTTCCATATCTTGACTATTGTAAATAATGTTGCAATGAACATATGAATGGTAGATATGTATTTATTGCCATTTTATTATTTCTATTTTTGATCTTTTTTTCTTCTTAAGGAGGATCCTTTAACATTTCATGTCATACTGGTTTGACAGTGATGAACTCCTTTAGCTTTTTCTTGTCTGGGAAGCTCTTCTTCAGTCCTTCCATTCTAAATGATAGCTTTGCTAAATAGAGCCATCTTGGTTGTAGATCTTTTTCATCACTGAATATTTAGTGCCAATACCTGTTGGCCTGAAAAGTTTCTGTTGAGAAATCGGCTGGCAGTCTTATGGGAGCTCCCTTGTAGGTAACTGCTTTTCTCTTGCTGTTTTTAACATCCTCTCTTTGTCCTTAACTATTGCATTCCAGTTATGAAGTGTCTTGATGTGGGCCTCTTTGGATCCATCTTATTTAGGACACTGCACTTGGACTTGTACGTCTATTTCCTAAACAGGTTAGGGAAGTTTTCTGTGATTATTTTTCACATACTTTTTTTTTTTTTTTTTAGTATATTTTACTGATCATGCTGTTAGAGTTGTCCCAATTTTTTTCCTTTTGCCCTCTTCCACCCAGTACCCCCTTCCCTCCAGCAATCTACACCCCCTTAGTTCATGTCCATGGGTTGTGCATGTAAATTCTTTGGCTTCACCTTTTCCTATATTAATTCTTAACTTCCCCCCCTTTATATTGTTCCTGTCAGTTATGCTTCTTGATCCCAGCACTATTTCCTCCTTCCTCTCCTTTCCCCCTCCCAGCTGATAACCCTCCAGATGATCCCTGTATCTATGATTCTGTTCTGTTCTGGTGGTTTGCTTAGTTTCTTTTTGTTTTCTTAGATTCAGTTGTTGATAGTTGTGAGTTGTCATTTTACTGTACATAGTTTTGATCTTTATTTTCTTAAATAAGTCCCATTAACATTTCATACAATAATGGCTTGGTGATGATGAACTCCTTTAGCTTTACCTTGTCTGGGAAGCACTTCATCTGCCCTTCCATTCTGAATGATAGCTTTGCTTGATAGAGTAATCCTGGTTGTAGGTCCTTGCTTTTCATCACATTGAATACTTCTTGCCAGTCCCTTCTTGCCTGCAAAGTTTCTTTTGAGAAATAAGCTGATAGTCTTATGGGAACTCCTTTGTAAGTAACTCTCTGCTTTTCTCTTGCTACTTTTAAGATTCTCTCTTTATCTTTTTAACCTTTGGCAATTTAATTATGATGTGTCTTGTGGTCCTCTTTGGGTCCAACTTGTTTCGGACTCTCTGTGCTTCCTAGACTTGCATGTCTACCTCCTTCACCAAATTAGGGAAGTTTTCTTCTATTATTCAAATTTTCAATTTCTTGCTCTCACTCTTCTCCTTCTGGTACCCCTATGATTCGGATGTTGATACATTTAAAGTTGTCCCAGAGGCTTCTAATCCTCTCCTCATTTTCAATTCTTGTTCCTTCTTTCTGTTTCAGGTGAATATTTACTTCTTTCTTTTGTTCCAAATCGTTGATTTGAATCCGGCTTCCTTCCCATCGCTGTTAGTTCCCTGTATATTTTTCTTTATTTTACTTTGTATAATCTTCACTTCTTTCTTCATTTTGTGACTGTATGCAATCATTTCTCTAAGCATCCTGATAACCAGTGTTTTGAACTCTGCATCTCATAGGTTGGCTATCTCTGTTTCATTTAGTTCTTTTTCTTGGACTTTGCTTCGTTCTTTCCTCTGGGCCATATTTCTTTGCCTCCTTAATTTGGCAGTCTCCCTGTGTTTGTTTCTGTGTATTAGGTAGAGCTGCTTTGACTCTGTGTCTTGGTAGTATGGCCTAATGTAGTAGGTGTCCTGAGATTCCAGTGGCACAACCTTCCTTATCACCCAAGCTGGGTTCTTGAGATGCACCCACCGTGTGGGCTGAGTACACCGTCCTCTTGTAGTTGAGCCTTGTTTGCTGTTGGCAGATTAATGTGAGGGGTCTACCCAGGCCAGTCAGCTGCAAGGACTGGCTGTGACAGACCACTGACCACTAACCTTCTCCACCCTCCATGGAGGATCAGCTGTGCAGGGGCAGGGTGGTGGTGCTCCAATGTGGTCTGTAGCTGTCCACTGGGTGCATAGGATCTGTAGTTTCCCGGGTGGTGCAAGCCAAGGTCAGCCCCCACTGTTTTCTGCCTGGGGCCACCCTGCCTGAGCTATAAAGCAATCTGAGATGGCTGCTGCTTGTGCTGGGCTTGGAGAATCTCAGGTGAAGCCAAGCTGTGAATCTAGGCTGGCTGCTGCTAGTGTCTGGTTTAGAGCTCACTGTAGCCAGCTGTTTCTTGTTTGAGAGGATTTAGTAAATTGTGAAGCATGAGCCAAGACCAGCCATCATATGAAAAAGCAGCTGGGTGGGCTCCTAAATTGAGTAGGGCGGAGTCTCTCGGGATCTCCAAGGGGAGTCAGTGTTAGATTGATGGAGTCTCAGATACAGCACCAGTTTTCTGGCTCTGTAGGGAGAGAGTTCAGAAAAGGGACAATGACCTCTGCTCATTTTGATGTTGACACTTTGTTTTTCCCTGTATATCAACTGGTGCCTTTCAAGCTGCTACCCCGGTGCTGGAGCTCAGAGGAGTGAGTCTGAGTAGGTGAGTCTGTGTGTGGGTTCTTTAAGATGCACTGTTTGGGGCTCCAGCAGTTTCTTCTACTGACTCAGTCCCTGCTGGTTTTTGCAGCCCGAAGTTGTGGGGACTTATCTTTCTGGCACTGGAACCCTGGGCTGGAGGCCTGGTGTGGGGCTGGGACTCTTGGCTCCTGAGATATCCCTCCCAAATTTTTATCTCCACCTGTGCGTGAGATACCAGCCTGTTCTACGTCTGCGCCTCTCCTACCTGTCTTGACGGGTGTGATTTCTTTAATTCCATAGTTGTCAGACTTCCATTCAACTTCATTTCTGATGATCCTGGCTGATGGTTGTTCTTTTAGTTGTAATCTTGATGTGGTTGTGCGACGTGGTGAGCCATGTTTGCCTATGCCAGTATTTAGATGGGATCCCAACTAATGCAACTTTTTCTTTTATTTCTTTTTTCTTTTTAAAGGTTTTATTTATTTACGGTCATGCCAAGATGGGGTTGCACTGGTGTCAGTGGCTGTGGAGGTCACACTTCATAGCTTTTCAATTCCTTGCTCTCTTCTCATTCTGGCATTCCCATGATGCCAATGCTGGTAAACTTGCATTTGTCCCAGAGGTCCTTAAGCTGTAGTAAATTTTTTGGATGATGATTATTATTATTACTGTTATTATTATTATTATTATTATTATTTGTTCCAATTGGGTGTTTTCTGCTTTTTTATTTTCCAAATTGCTTGTTTGCTCTCTGCTCATCTACTCAACTATAGATTCCCTGGAACATATTCTTCATTTCAGTTAGTGAAATTTTTGTCTGCTGCTTTTTTATGTTTTCTACCTCCATTTTTATGTATCCTGTCTCTCCGTTGACATTCTCACTGAGATCACTGAGCATCCTTATAACCAGTGTTTTGAACTCTGCATCTGGTAGATTGCTTGTCTCCATTTTGTTCATTTTTTTTCCTGTGGTTTTGTTCTGTCCTTTTACTTGGGACATGTTTCTTTGTCTCCTCATTGGGCAGCCTCCCTGTGTTTGTTTCTGTGTATTAGGTAGAGCTGCTGTGTCTCCTGGTCTTGGTAGAGTGAGCTTATGTAGTAAATGTCTAGTGGGATCCAGTGGCACAGCCTCCCCAATCACCTGAACTGCGTGCTCCAGGTCCACCCCCTCTGGTGGGCTGTGTGCCTTCCTGTGTTAGTTCAGCCTTGATTGCTGTCAGTGGAAAATATTTACCCCCAGGCCAACTGGCTTTGAGGACTAACAGTGATCACAGTAGAGGATCTGCTGTGTAGAGGCAAACCCTACGGAGCAGGATTCACTTCAGTGGGGCTCTGGTGCCTGTGAGATCATTGGTGGTACTTTGGTATAATCTGAAGCCTTCCACCTGCTGTGCTGGTTTGGGGGCCACCCAGGAGGTGCAGGCCAAGATCAGCTGCTACCTGTCCCCTGCCAGGAGCCACCCAGCATGAGCTATAGAGTGATCTACAGATGGCTGTTACTTGTGCTGGGCTTGGAGGTGCTCAGGAGAGGCCAAGCTGAGAGCCAAGACCAGCTGCAGGTAGTCTGGCTTGGGGCCACTTAGCAAGAGCACGGGGCATGCCGAGGCCAGATGCTGCCTGTTTGCAGTTTGTGAAGCTTTGAGAGCTTTGAGGAAATCTGTAGGATGAAGCAAGACAGGTGGCTGATACAGAAAGGCCACTGGTAATCACTTGGGTGGGCCTGCAAGTTGGATGGGGTCAGGTCTCAGGGAATCGCCAGGGAAGGGTGAACAGTGTGAGCCTGGTTGATGGAGACCCAGGTATGGCGCCCACCCGTGCCTGCAGGAAGAGGGCCTAGCAAGGGAATAATGGCCTCTGCCAGCACTTCTGTCTGCGTGAAAGCGGCCCCCCCAGCCTTCGTCCTGAAGCCAGACAATTCGGTTCCTCCCTGTGTCCCTGGTGCCTTTTGTGCTGCCATCCTAGTCCTGGAGCTCAGAGGCAGTGAGGCTGAGTAAGTCTGTCTGCAGGCCCTTTAAGAGGAACTGCCTGGGATGCCAGCAGCCCTCTGTCTCACTCAGCCGCAAGTTTTGGGGGCTTCTTTTCCCAGCACTGGAACTCTTGGTGGGGTGGGGAGGTGGCTGGTGTGGGGGCTGGGATCTCTGGCTTCTTAGGTGGAACCTCTGCAGCCTAGATGTCCTTCCTGATTTTTACCCACCGTGTTCGTGTCGGGGCCAGCTGGGTCTGAGTCACCATTCCTCCCATCTGCCTCCATGTGGCTTCTTTCCACCCCTAGCCGTGGGGCTTCCATTCAGCTGCATTTCAGCTGGTTCTGAATGATGCTGGTTTCGCAGCACAGTTGTGGTTGTGATGTGGGTGTGGAAGCCTGTGAGCACCACGTTTCCCTGCGCCGCCCTCTTGACTGGAAGCTCTTTTTGTTCTTCTGTTTCATTTAGGTTTATTTTACTGTGCTTTTTCTAATTTTCTTTGGAAATTTGTTTTCATTCTTTCATTTTATTCAGGTAAGTATTTAAGGCTATGAATTTTCTCCTGATCTCTGCTTCTGTTATAGTCCACAGAGTCTTTAATATAGTGTGTTTATTATCACATTTCTTTAGAAATTCTGAAATTTTTATTTTTTCTTTTCCAAAGAATTGTTTAATAGGTTTAAATTTTTTTCATTGAAAGGTCTTTTTGTTTTCTGTTTTTAATTAATTTTTAGTTATTGTTTTTAAAACCAGAGAATGTTTTATTAATTTTACTTTATAAAATTTACTGCAGTTTTGTGGTGACCACATAGAGGGTCAAATTTATTGACTGTTTCATGTACACTTGATAGGAAGGTATGTTCTTTTTGATAGGTGTCCATAATATCTACCTTAGTGGTTACATTATTTAGGTTGGATATATCTTTAATTTTTTTGTTTCTTTTAATCTGTTTTTGAGTGAAAGTATTAAAGATCCTGTTACTACTGTATTTTTGTTTATTTCTCCTTGTATTCCTTGCTATTTATGCTTTATTAAGGAAGTTATTACATTATTTGATGAATATATATTCATAGTTGTTACTTCTTCACTATGAATTGGATCCTTTAGCATTATGAAGTGAACTCTTTGTATTTAATGTTTTTAAGCCTAAAGTCTACCTTATGGAATATCAAGACTTTTTATTTACTTGCATTTACCTGATCTAGCTTTTCTGAATCAGTCTAAGTGGGTCTGTTTACTTAACAGTTGCGTTTGTTCAGCAGTTGGGTTTTGTTACATGAGCCAACTTGAGAATATTTTTTATTTAAATGGTTTTAATTGTTCATTTTTATTTATTGATTATAATTATTATATATTACTTAGGCTTTACTATGTATTATGTATATTGCCCTTCTTTTTATGTTGTCCGTTTATATTTTATGTTCTCTATCTTAATATTTTAATATTGCATATTAAATAACTATTATATTAATATAGAATATTATTTATTTTATGTTCTGTTTCTATTATTGTTCATATTGCTCTCTTCGTTAATGCCCGTCTTTAAGTAAGACGATTTTTTTCCTTCTCTATCACTTTCTTGCTGAACCTTTTTTACCTCTTTTTATGTCATTTTCATTATTTTGTCAGTTTTAACTTTTGCATATGTCCTTTATTATATTTGCAGTCTAAGCTATTATTCTTTGGTTTTCATCAGATTTAGTCTTTATCTCATAGATTATATTTTCTTTATCTTCCGTTTTGTTCCTGAGTTCAGTCAGCTCTTATTTTACATCCGTTTCTATGTTCATTTTTAGTTTGAACTTTAAAATGTATTCTTTGAGTTTTTTTTTTTTTTTTCATACCTGCAAATGCTTGCTTTGGTACCTACCGCTATTGTATAAATAGAAATAATTTTATAATCATAGAGATAGAAGATACAGTGAAAAGTCAGTATATAAAACTGTAAATGTGTTTTAAAAAAAAAGGAAGGGTGTATGTTGTGCGTGGCATTTCATGTGTTCATTGTTTTAGTTTAAAATGCTATGTGGAATCTTTGCCTTTAATGCCATTTTATTTGGTTTGCTCCACTAAAGTGAATGTAGAAGTATTTCAATATAACTCCCCTTAAAATATTGTCTCCTTCTTTAACAATATGGTAACCCTAACTTTGAGTTCCTGTCTAGTCAGAGACTGTGACACCGTTGAGGTTCAGGATAGTTTTAAGTCAATAAAGTCACTGTTCAGTATAGTTTTTTTTTTTTTTAAAGGATATTTAATTTAGATTGGCATATTTTGTTAACAGTTTTTCTCTGCTTTGTGGTTGTTTTTGGTGACTAATTTTCAGCATCTGAAATGTTTTGCTTTTCTCTTTTTGTTTTCTATTGCAATATCTTTGGTATGGATGTTGTATTTTATTTTCTGTTAATTTTGGAATAGCTTATGTTTTCCTAGGCCAGCAGTAACAGCTGTATGTAGAAGATGTGTAATGACCTGATAGATGTTTTAGCTCCTGAGTGTCCTCTTCTGTAGGACCTGTAATTTCTACCACTTACATCCTTCTTCTCCCTCACACCCCAAATCCATGGTAATCCTCCTTCTGCAAAGCCATCCCCCCTTCCAAGTCTTCCCACTCTCCCAGAGAAGGGGTGCAGCTGCCACCTCTGATTGCATGCACTCAAGACCCTCCCTCTCAAGTCCCCAACAGAACTCTGATCATCCCAAGAGAAGACTTATCCTCTGCATTTCAGCCTGCAGGGTGGGACTCGATCTTGTGGAAAATGATTATATTTGTATCCCACACCTCGGTGTCCACGGGCTGCTCTGTAGGAAGGCTCCAGAGGTGGCTCGGCTAGTTTCTGGATGTTTTTTTTTCCCCCAGTTACATGTAAATAGAAGTAGTATTCTGCTCTAGTCAGGCTGGAGGCATGGATTGTTGGTGGTTTTATTCAGTTTCTCTGATCTGTATGTTATCCAGAAGACATATGGAGATTCTAGTGTAAGTGGCCCCATTATTTTGTGGAATGCCAAAATCAGATAATTTTTGGAAAAAAAAAAATGAAATTGTTAAGAAGATCCCATCCCCCCAAAGATTTTATTTATTTTTAGAGAGAGGGGAAGGGAGGAAGAAAGAGAGGGAGAGAAACATTGATGTGAGAGAAACATCCATTGGTTGCCTCTCGTACTTGCCTTGACTGGGAACCAAACCCGTAACCCAGGCATGTGCCCTGACCAGGAACTGAACCACCGACCTTTCACTTTGCAGAACAATGCCCAACCAACTGATCCACATGGTCAGGGCAGATCTTTCTCTTTAGATCTGCAATTTTCTCTCTTATCATTTCTACATAGCAATTCTAGTTTGTGTCTTCTCAGATGACATAGAGCAAATCAAATTTCTATTTTATGTTCTAACAGAAGCTGTTCCCCAGCACATAAAATCTTTTCTCTGGAATAATCATCTGTTGCTCCTTCAACCATTACTCAGATGGGGGAGCTTCAAGTCACCCCCCACCCCGATCTCTTCTGATCAAAGACGCCAACCAAGCAGGCTCCTAGATGTCTGTGCTGTATTTCCCAATATATCTTGACCTTATTACATTGGAAAAGCTAACAATAGTAATTGAAAAGTTCACTGTTACAACAATTACTTGCCCTTGTCCAAATACAATGATTTATGTAAAGAAATAAAATAGAAATGGGAACAATACGCATGTTTTTATGTTTTGCTTTCAACAAATGACAATCAGTTGACTTATCCACAAACACAGCAAGTATTTGTTCTGACCAGAAGAGCAGTCAATGTGTCTGAATATTTCTAACCAAAGGTAGCAAATAAAATATAAAGTAGCCTGAATAAATATGATTACTTATGAATTTATTAATTAAGAGTCTAGTGCTGCAGAGTAGCTGCTAGTAAATCAAGAGTACTCATTTAGGAGTACTCATTTAGGGTCAGGCCTTTTTTATATGACGCAAACAAACTCTAAAGTTGCCAGAAAATTTCAGTACGAAGCACCGTATGCTTAGAGAATTCAAATTGGATGATGGTAGAAGAATGTGGGGATATGGGGTGGAGCAGTGAAAGATGAGAAAGTAAGAGTGAGCATAGGATTAGGAAGACTTTTCTTACCAACTTCGGTGGTAGCTATTGGCGAAGACCAAACAGGGACCAAAGGCAGAAGCTAAATGACGCGTTTTCCTTATGTGACTCCACCGCCACTTGCATGTGGTCTCATCTCTTTACTAAAGAGCAGAGAAATAAACCTGAAGATCTGGATACAGACGGAAATAGGCAGTTAAGCCTAGAGGATAAAGTATAAGCAAAAAAAAGACATATTGACTGACTAGTTTGGGACTACAGCAGTCCCTCGCTATATCGCGGTTCACTTATCGCGGCTTCACTGTATCGCGGGATTTTAAAAAATATTACATTTATTTATTGCGGATTTTTCGCTATATTGCGGGATTTTGTGGTCCTGTACAGTAAATACTAAAATAAATGTAAGGTTCCTACTTCGTGGATTTTCACCTATCTCAGGGGGGTCTAGAACATAATACCTGCAATAAGCGAGGGATCACTGTATAGGAACAAAATAATGACAAAATTGGGATAATACTGTGGAAACCCCCTTGTATTTTTGCATCATTTTCTAATTTACTACACCCCTCCTCTTATCTCATTAAGTTTTTAGAGAAACTATATCCACATTGTGAGACCCATCCACATGAAGTGAATTGTCTGTAGACATGCAGATGGTACATGATGGGTCCAGATCTCAGACCTACGTCTGTAGTCATGGGACCCACGTCTGTAGTCATGGGACCCACGTCTGTAGTCACGGGATGCAGCCAGCTCAGGAAAGTGCGGTGCAGTTCCAGTCTCAATACTCAAACCCTGCTAGACTTCGGACTTGGGACTGTGCAGTAGTAGGACTAGGCTAGCCAGAAATTGTAAGTATGTGCAGCACACACACACACACACACAGAAACACACAGTACCGCCACTCGTGCACATATGTGACTGCAGACGCAGGTGTCCAGGCCTGCGCAATACGAACTGAAGAAGGATTCCCTAACCACGCGGCTCCCACTGAAATGCAGCCTCTGAATGCGGAAGGATTTTAGTTTCTTTTATTCATGATCAAATCTCCAACACCCAGAAGACTCACCGGTACATGATGGGTGATCAATAAATAGTTTTTAAGTTCAAGAATGAGCCACTGGTGTTTTAATAATTAGAGTCATTTTGCAAATGATGTGTGTGTGTACTGGCTGCACCACTTCAGAACAATCGTCCTTAGGGAAAACGAAGGAAGCATATCGCCCCTGGGACACGTTAGCCGTGGGTCAATTTTGTAGTGCGAATGTCTGCTGAACAAACACAGGGAGGGAGGGAAGGAACAAGTCCGCATTCACCATTCATTCAGAAGGCGTGAAATGCGCAACAATTATGATGTCCTTAGATGGACCGCCCATTATTGGCATCCATTCTGGCCACGTGCCCTTTGCTGGGACCGCTCTGGAGGTTATCGGCGAGCTCCGGCCCAGGCCTTCTTGCTCCTGCATCGCTAACGGAGCACGTGGGTGCTGGCTCCGGGTACCTTCCATTGGCCGAGCGCCCCTTCCCACCTTTCGCGCTGGTCGTTATTACTGCGCTGTCAGCAGAGAAGGCTGAGGGAGCGGAGAGAGAACTTGAGAGAGGGCGCGTAGGGGAAAGGCGAAGAAGGAGAGACAGAAAAAACGAACGCCACACGACTCAGAATTCAGGCCGCACGGCACCTTTATCCTGCTGGCCCCGTATCCCAGGCATAAACCGACCTCATTTCCTTCCCCTCGCTCCTTGTCGTATGCTATTCGTTGATTCAGCTAACCACGTGTCTCGGTGATCTTAATCTGGGCTGCGAGCTCTTCCGTTCTGGTACCTCTGGGAGAGCCTGCCTCCTGGAGTTCTTGGACACTGCTATACCTCGAGTTCCTTGCCCCTGGGTGATGGTTCACTTTAAAATGAATTTGATAACATTAAGACTCAAGCCCCGAATAAAGTCACTTGATTTCACTTGGCTCCCAATATCTTAGAAGAAAAGAAGTGGAATTACAGAAGGCACGTGTAGGTAATTCAAGCGCTTTGTACTAGGCACGGGAGCATCATCCCTCCCATGTCAAAGCTGAACAGAGGTGGAAACCGCTGAACCAGGAAACTATCATTCCGGGCCCGAGGATCATAAATTCTCGTCTGACACTTTGCCCACAGGCTGGACTGTCCTCCCAAGTGCAGAGGTCCATTATGGAACAGGGCCGAAAGGGAACGAGGAGGAGAATTCCAGAGTTAAAGCGTCCAACCAAGTTCTTCAACATAGAAGCCAAAGATCACTTAACGCCTCCACTTTTTTGCTTCAAATGCGACAGGGGGAAGGGTTGCCGGACTTGATCCAAACAACCTCATTTTTAAACATTTTGCTTTCATAGAGTCAAATGTAGTTGAGGGAGGCAAAATTAAACTGCTTGACTTTTAAAATATACTTAAAAGTTTTTAAAATGTTATTTTTACTTTAAAATAGTACATTTAAAATATTTTGGAGAGTAAAATCAGAAGATGCTGTTAATATATTTTTTAATACGAGAAATGGAAGCAATAGAAAATATTACGGATATTATACAATACCCGTTTTCCTACTTCGTTGCCTGCAACAGGTGTAGGAATCTTAAATTAAGATGCTTAGCCGTTGGAGCTGTGTAACTGGTTTCCCCAAAGCAACAGCCCCTGAGCACAGCACCGAATCGCAACCAGTGCCTCATTTGCATTCAGCCAGTCCCTCTACCCTGAACTTCCAGTAAAAGGCTAGTTATTTGCATACCAGCTGGCGGCCTATTCGCAATACTGCAAGTAGCAGAAACATCTGTAAACTACTCCTGTTGCCTTTTTCCATGTACTTAAAAAGTCAGGCCGTTGCCCTTTATTTTAATCTCTTCGTAATCGTGTATCATGATGAATATATTTTGTCTGAAGTGGAGGAGGGATTTCCAAAAGAGAGGCAGCAGAGATTGGTTTCAGCTAATTAAATTCCTAAATTACACGTCCAGCTGAAAGCTAAAATGTAGGCACTCACATGGTATGAAATTGATAGACGCGTGTTCTGTGTGTGTTTGTGTTTCTTCATTTCTGGAGAAATTCGAGAGAAAATGAGTAAGGCTACGTTGTTTTGACAAAACAGAGTTTGCAAATTTGCAAAAGCCTGCCATCTCAAAGGCTCTTTAGCGTTCCACGCTCCTCCCTGCCCAGGGTGACAGTAATCACAGGGAATGCAGCAGCACCTGGTCGGGACAGCACGTGGTGTCAGGGAAGACTTTTTAAAAGAAGTGGGTACAAAAGTGAATATCAGGGTCAGCGTCCTTTCATTATGCCTTTTCTTTGTGTGTGTGCTCTGCTTATGGATAGCTTTGCTCACTCAAAAGTCCCTACTTACTGTTTATATTGTATTCTAAATTTGATATTATGCAGGACACCAAAGGATTCCTACTGGGATGGGTCTGACAGGAAAAATCAGCATTTCGTTCATAACGTACAGACCACATAGACTGAGAATATTTAAAAATATAAAGATTTATGTTTCTAGCCAAGGTGGAAGGTAAATTCAGAGGGATGAGATTTGCTCTCCTGTCCAAAGAAAAGGAATAAAATACACGAAACGACAGTTTTCAGGACTTGAACACTAGGCAGTGAGGGGTAGTGATTTCCTTCACTATATGAACAAAGGAGATGAAACCTAAAAGCCACGGTTGATTGCCTGCAGACTTCCCAGGCCACAGGAGAGGGAGAACCCAGACAAAGCCTGGTGGTCTTCCTGTGTTGAGAAGAAAATCTGGGCCTCTGGGGATGCCATGGGGCAGAGCATCATGGAGGAGAGATCTGTGCAGAGAGAGGGAGGGAGGAGAGGTCTCCAGAGATTTGCCTAGTTCTCTGTCTTTCCCGAGGGCTGATCAGTGCATGTGGGCGCAGAAACTGCTTGAGGCTGGAAAAAGCACATGGTTTTCAGAAGGCACCAGCTAAAGGGGGAGTGGTGTGCTGGGTAGAGAACTCAGAAATGTTTTGCCTCACCAGTAGCAAAATCAACCCTAAACTAAATGCTGCTCTGGTTCCTCTTTAAAAAAAAAAAAATAATTCCTTTGTTTGTTTATTTATTTTTAGAGAGAGGGGAAAGGAGAAAGAGAGGGAGAGAAACATCACTGTGTAGTTGCCTCTCACGCACCCCCCAAATGGGGACCTGATGTGCAACCTAGTCATGTGCCCTGACTGGGAATCGAACCAGTGACACTTGGCTCGAAGGCTGACACTCAATCCACTAATGGTTCCTCTTAACGCCACTTATAAGCAAGACCAGAATGGATCAAACTGTTTCAAAGCAACTCAGCAGCATCCCAGAATAAAGCTCAAGATATTTATAGGAATGCAAAAATAGACAGCATCCAACAAGATAAAATTCATAACGTTTAGCATTCAATCAAAAATTATCAGCATGCAAAGAAGCAAGGAACTATGGAGGAGAAAATAATGGATCAAAACTAATCCAGAAGTGATACAGGAGAGAGAATTAGTAAACCAGGACAATAAACAATTACTGTAATTGTATTACCTTTGTTCAAGAAGCTGGAGTAAGCGTGCCTGTTCCATAAAGACAAGATGTTTACAAGAGCCCAGTTAGACTCTCAGGGATGAAAACTACAGTCTGTGAAATGAAAAATACCCTCAGGAGGATTAATGATACATTAGACAGTGCAGAAGTGATTGTTGAGCTTTAAGACACAGCAATCAAAATTCTCCAACTGAATCACAGAGAGAAAAATGACTTAAAAAAAATCCGAAGTGCACTAGTGAGTATTCAATATTTCTTTATAGTGCAGACTTCCTGGAGAGGAGATGAGTCCTTTCAGGGTTGCCTGCTTCCAAATGTCTTTATTTTGACTTCATTTTTCAAAGGTATTTTTACTGGATATAGAATTCTAGGTTAACAGTTTTTCTTTGTGTACTTTGAAGATGCCATTCCATTGCTCATCTCTTTCATTCTTTTTCTTAGAAGACATCAGCCATTGTTCTCATTATTGTACATTGTATGTAGTATTTCTTTTTTCTTTGATTTAAAGGTTTTATCTTTACTCTTTAGATTTCAACAGTGTGACTATGATATGCGTGAGTGTGGTTTTCTTTGTATTTACTCTCCTTGGGTTTCACTGAACTTCTTAGGTCTTTGGGTTGCTTTTCCATTAATTTTGGAAAATCATCAGTTATTATCTCTTCCAATATTTCTTCTCCTCTGATCTTTTTTTTTCGTTTTGGCACTCTAGATGCACAAATGAAAACCTATTTGATATCCTCTCACAGTTATTGGCTGTTCTGATCTCTCTCCTCTTTGAAATGGTTTTCTCTTTGCGTTGTAATTTGGATAATTTCAGTTGTCTTCAAATGCACTGAGTCCTTCATCTGAGGTCATCAAAGTAATTCTTTATCTTTTTAGTTTCATTTTTAGAATCACCATCTGCTGTCTTTTTATATTGGTAGTTTTCATCTTCATGCTAAAATTTCCTATCTGTTCACACATGACATCCACCTTTTCCATGAGATTCCTTAATATACTTATTATCGTCATGATTAAGTCCTCTTTCTAACACCTGGGTCATATTTGCATCACCTTGTTTCCTCTCCTGAGAATAAGTTATTTTTTCTTTTTTCCCACGTCTCATAATTTTGATTGCTGGTTTGATATGGATAACAGAACAATAGACACTGAGGCAAATAATATCTACCCCCGGCAACAGGCACAACCTTCCCGTCAGGCCGCTGATGGGAAGGGACGAGCCAGTCTGGCTCCTAAGTGAGCGGGATCCGGACTGGCTGTTTCTTTACGTAGATTTATTTCAGCCCAGCCTTCAGATGACGAGTGCAAGGGGTCAGAACTCCCTTTCTGGTCGGACTTGAGTCCCTGGAGAGTCAGGTTCTGTTCTCCAGCTCTGCCATCAGCCTTCCTCGGTCTGCTTGTCCGTCTGCACCTCAGAGGGCCATCTCCCAGCTCCCGTGCCTCTGCCCCAGAGCACACCGGCCAGTGCTTTTACCCCGTGGGGATCGCGGGCACCTGGAGGATTCAGTTTACTTCTTTTTCCTTTTTTAAAAAAATAATTTATTTATTTGTTTGTTGTTTTATTTATTTATTTTTAGAGAGAGGGGAAAGGAGAGAGAGGGGAAAGGAGAGAGAGAGGGAGAGAAACATCACTGTGTGGTTGCCTCTCACTCGCGCCCCCAACTGGGGACCTGACATGCAACCTAGTCATGTGCCCTGACTGGGAATTGAACCAGCGACACTTGGCTCGCAGGCCGATGCTCAGTCCACTGAGGATTCTGCTTACTTCTGTGCTGCCTTCGTACTGCAGCAAGCCCCATGCTGGCCCTGCAGGGGCGAGTCTCTCCCAGCTCCCTGCCCTTCTCCCGGCCCTGGGGCATGACTGCTCTTCCTCCTGCGTGGCCCAGGGAACCCACGGCACTTGGCTCCGTTTGCCTGTCCTGCCCTCAGAGGGCACGAGGCCCGGCACCCTGCGCCCCGGCGGAGGGGGGTTCCCTGGGCATCCGCGTCTCTGCACCGCAGTGAGGCGCCTGCTGCCTTGTGAAAAGCCCGAGGCTTGGAGGTTTCCTTCAGCATCCGAGCCTGGCCCACCGCCTCTTGCGGCCTCTGTGATGGCCTTCGAGAAGGTGCTGGTCGGGGCACACCCCGCCTCCTAAGGGTGCTAAACCTTACGGCAGTGGGTGCTCGGTCTGCAGGCTTCCCTCCAGGTTCGGCAGTCTTCTTGCCCATGTAGCCGACAGCCTCCTCCTTTATTACTGCTCCACCAAGAATGGGGGGAAAAAAATGATGGGTCTTCTTCACTCCAGAGAGAGGTTTGTAGCACTCTGCGTTTTAATTCATTAGCTACTTCCTTCTTATTAGTGCTCTGATGAATTTTTCATAAACTCTGATTTCAGAGGGTATCTGGCTTGTTGCTGTTATGGCAGGAATGACGGTCTCTTGTAACTTTCTGCATTTTAAGCAGAAACTGACACCCGATAGTTTACATATGAATGATTATTTTCTCTTTGTATATATGTTACAGTTGACAAAAGTTATAATGGTTGACAAAAGCATCTTTTTTTTTTTTGAATCCCTCTTTCAGAATTCTTAAAATAATTCATCATATTATTTTGAACACCCTCAGTGGTAGAAAGTCTTGTTCCAAAAAATCATATCTGCTTTAAAATAAGAATGACATTTAAAATCAAGTTTATAAATAATGCTGATGATGCAATTTAGAAGTGTTTTTAGCAAAACAATGTAATTATGAAATAATTAGACTTCTTTTCTTATGATTCTTTTAAGCATCTTTTAAAGGCAGTTTTATACAAATGGTTCAAACTGGTTCTGGGTGATGATGGCATTATTGAGATAAGAAAAATGTTTTTTATTATGGCTGCTCAATTATGCAGTGGTAATCTAAACCAAATATATAGGAACATGTAAACAATGAATCCCTTTTTACTGCTCACACATCTAGCCTTGAGAACCTGGTTTTAAAATTACTTGAAAATATTTCAGACTTGAGTCCTTGCAGATAATGTACTATGTAATTGACCACTTCATGGGTTTTATTTTTTTGTAAATGCAAAAGTAGGTTGATTTTTTGTTGTTGTTGTTAGCATCCTTGAAAACATATCATCGCCATTCCCACCTTGTTTACAACTGACAGTAATTTCAAATGAAGTGCTTTAGGAGGGGGATCGTTCACGTTTCGTTCATGAAAACGGAAGTGGAAGGTTTTGCAAATGTGGAGCGCCCCGGAGAAGTGGCGCTGATGGGGTCAGGGGCGGCACAGCGCTCCAGCAGACGGCAGCGCTCTGCGGGAAATCGGAGTCGCCAGGAAAAGGCTCCTCCGCTTCTTCTGCCTCCCAAGCCCGAGCCTGGGTCAAGTGTGCAGAAGCCCTTCCTTTAACTGAACCGTCCACAGTTACAAAATGATGCGATACTTTCTTCTGAGCCTGAGTAATCTGACTGTCGTTTTTCTCTCCCATACCAGAGTTTCAGGGTATGTAGTAACAATGACATACTGCAGATGTTCTGCCTTCTGTGTAAGACGCAGTTTCTTTTAATTGTTGCAAACAACTTCTTTGGAATGTTTTCGAAAGCACTCATGTTTTGAAAATCGCAGGCTTTATTGTGCCAATCCATGATTCGGTATTCTTACATTTCATGACGTTGTGAATGCCTAGTATGTCCCCATTAAGGTGATCAGTTTTTACCTTTCTAGACTGTTAAGCTTTTATTTATTTTAAAGCTTTTTTCCGTCTGTCCAGTTGCAATCCAACAAGCGTATTATTTTTGAGCATTTTCTAAGTGCAAGCTCCTTTACAAATGCTTTTGTCAAAATGAGAATCATACCTTTTTCTTTATGCTTTTATAACCTATACATGCACCCCCAAACCATGGTCTGGTCTGCCTGCTTTGAGCTTAATACGGATGGAATTATACTGTTGGAATTATTTTTATCCGTCTTCTTTTGTTCAGTATTGTGTTTGCAATGTCATCTGTGCTACAGAGCACTTGGCTTTGTCATTTCGGTCGTGATATGCTATACTGTTCGTTATGTAAGTACTTCAGAACTCAGTCATGTTCCCGTAAGTGGACATTCTGGTTGTTTGCAGTTTTTTGTCACTATAAATAATGTTGCTACAAATATTCCTACACACGTATGCTGGTGCATATGTTTATGTGTTTTAGGGTAGGTACTGGCATACTTTCACACTTCCTTAGTGAAACACCTCTTAAATTTAGCTATCCAAACTCTACAATGCGGGTGTCTTTGCAATACACTTACCAGCTGTGGTTTCATGTGACACATTTATATTCATGTCCCCAACCTCGATACTGGAGTTGAAACAAAACAGTGTATGTGGGGGGCAGGCTGTGGGGAAGTCTTGAATTATATTCCAAAAAGAATTGTTGAATATTAATATTTGGAAAGGTACAGCCAGAATCCAGTTAGGGCATGTATGATGCTTAATTCTTTGTGTCACCTTGACTGAGAGGGTTTCCTAATATTTGGCTCAACATCCTTCTGGGTATAACAGTGAGGGTGATTCTGGATAAGATTCACATTGAACAGAGAGACTGTGCCTTCTCCAATGTGGGTGAGCCTCACCCATTTCAGTGAAGGCTGCAGAGCACAAAGGGCCGAGCAAAGGAGAATTTGCTCTCTGTCTGTCTTCTAGCTGGAACCTGGTCTCCACAGCCTTCTGCCCAGGACTTGGACTGGACCGTACCACTGGCCTTCGTAGGTCCGCAGCAGACTCCTGGGGCTTGACTACAGATCGCGTAAGCCAATTCCATACAGGAAATCATATAAGATCTATTATAACAATTGGGTATTTTATATATATCCTCTTGGTGGTTTCTCTGGAGAAGCCAAACTAATAGAGAATGTTTCTGCATACTAAGAAGCTGTTTGAAACAACAATAGTAATCGTTTAATGAACATTTCATTCATTTTATGTCTTTATATAACAGCTGGTTACTTGCACATAGAGGCATTTTACTGTGAATTAGTTATGTCCTAGGAAATGGTGGAGGTTTTGAGTTGATATATAAAACAATATAATTTTTCTTATTTAAGATATTGAGAAACAGACTCTAAATTAGTATTTATTTTAAAAATGTCTGATTTCACAAATAGATTTGTTTTTAAGTGGAGAATACGTAAAGTGGAAAACGCCATATCTAACGTGGAAATGATGGGGAATGGATCGCGTGTGTCTTAAGCGTGGCTAGCTAATGCCAACGTGTTTCCCAAAGCCGTGGTGCGAATACTCCCAGCAGGTGTCTGTGGGAATTCTGTTGCTCACATTCCCACCGACAGGGTAACCGACTGTCATAATTTTTGAGGAAAAGTACTCTTTTACTGAAAATGCCAGTTATAAAACATAGAAGGAATGTAGAATTGGAAAGATATAATTTCACAGACTCAAATGAAATTAAGATTAAGGGAAGGGTTATAATTGGTGTTAAAATCTTTAAGTAAATGGTTGCGGGGAAACTGGCCATTGGTTAGTTGCTAAAAGGAAACTTCACACATTATTTTTTAATCACAAGGGGTATAAGAATCAATTAATTGTAGCATCACTGTGGCTGTTAATCAGATATGTGCCTTTCGAAGTGCATGAAGTGCAGACCATTGCCTATTCATTATTATAGACAAAAATATTTAAATTAGATTTATTAAAGCTATAATATAATGTGCAATTTATAAGAAATGCAGCATTTAGACCAGGATGGTAAGTGATAGCATAGCAAAGAAACCAGAAAAGTCCAGGCTATCCTGCAGGAGCTAATTGGACTGTTTTTTTTTTAAAAAGTCATTACTTAAAAAAAAACAAAAAACGATGGTGATTGATTAGAAGAAACTTAAGGGACATAAAATTCAGATGTAGGTTTGATCCTGTATTTGATAGTTGAATGGACAGGCCAGCTGTAAGTGACATTTTGGGTTTATGTGGGGAATTTTGAACATAGTCTTAAGACCTGGAAACACAGGTATTAGGGTAACTAGCTGTGTGGCCGCTGGTGCTGAAGGACTGAGCTAATTACATTTTCCTGATTTTCTACAATGTGTATGTGCTGCTTTTGTAATAATTTTTAAAGGTCACACACTAGATAAAAAGTTTATCTAATGGATCAGTTTTTATCATTGATTAATTTTCAATGAAGTACATTCCTGGTACCCCCTGGCTGGTTTGGCTCAGTGGATTGAGCGTCGGCCTGCGAGCTAAGTGTCGCTGGTTCGATCTTCCAGTCAGGGCACATCAGAGAAGGAAAACTCTGACTCCAAAAAACCTCCGCTGCCTTGCGGCATACCTCTTCAGGGGAAAGGCTAAGGGAGTAAACCCCGACAGAAAATCCGGAGCCGGAGTCCCTAAGGCGGTTGGACGTTGTAGTCAACACCGGCAACTCCTGCGGCGCACCTGAAGCCAAGCTGTATTGACTCCGTCTTTCCCTTGGACCCTTCAGCTGCGAAGAGAGGGGGGGTCTGCTGCATGGGCAACAGCAGACCCTCCATATCACCCTGCCCAGGCTCTGTAGCTTCAGCTTCACTGGAGAGGACACTCCAGCGTCATCGCAAGATGTGGATTCAACACGGGAGGAGACAGATACCGTGTCACTCCCGAGTCGGACTGCACAGCCATTCTCGGCCGTGCAGATAGACTCTTGAGAAGCTACACCATCGTCTCTCGAGACGGACGGCTGCCAACGACAACGACGACATTCCTGGTAAAAGTTAAGATACAAAAGAGAACTATTTTCTGCCAGATAACAACTCGATGCATGATTCACACCTTATATAATAGATGATTTTGCAGAAAATAATTATTACCTTGATTGTTATTAAAAAGACCACTCCACAGGGTCATAGTTCATCTAGAGTCTTCTTCCATCTTGATTGCGTGCATTTTAATATGAATCTTAAAATAGGTAGAAAGTATTTTTCTCTATTCTTCTAACATTTTATAGTTTGGGCCCCATAGTTTTTATTTCTGTTAATATTCAGTTTACTGAAGCAGAAATAAATGGATTAAAATAAAGTATGAAAAGTTTATATGTAGATGGCGATCTATAATCCTGAATAGTTTTTATGTTCCATTTACTTCATTTTATATATATTAAAACAAAGTATATATATACATATATATATTTTTTTTTCTTTTTTACCGTGCATCTCTTCTTTCTTACACTGTATTTCGAAAGCGTGGATTATAAGCAATCAGTTTTATTGCGTGTTTACATTAGAAATTCTTTTGTTGATTGATGTAATTGTAAAACAGCGTTGGTACACGAGTCAGCTGAATGTGTGCACAGCAGCGCTGTTGACAGTTTTGATCTAATGATGAGGCTCTGGTGTGCAGAGCTGTCCTGTGCATTGCAGGGTGTTTAACAGCACCGGTGGCACACACACCTCAGCCGTGACCGTCAGAGAAGTCTCCAGACATTGCCAGGTGTCCTCCGAGGGGCCAAATACTCCCCACTGGAGAATGGCTGAATTAGTGCTATTCATCATACTGACTGGTATTAGTCTGTTTATCTATTTATTAGTCCGTGTTAGACCATTTGATAGTGCTGCTGTTGGGGAACCTTATACTAATCCTCGAGTGCTTTGGGTTTATCTAAGGGGGTGTCTAACCCCGTAAAGGTGCGTAGGGGAGGGGGTCATGGGACCCTTGCCTGGAACCAGGAGCTCACGATGGAAGGACAGGTGGGGTTAAGCAGGCAGAGGAACCGCTGTGTTACAGGAGGTCTGCGCGCGGTGCTCTGGGAACAGGGAGGCCTGATTTGGGGGGTAGTGAGGAGTGGGCAGGCATAGACTGTTGTCAAGGAAGGCTTCCCAGGGATGCCGGAGCTAAGTCTGAAAGGATGAGTAGGGGATTGTCATGTCAACAAAGGTGCATATGGGATGATGTCAAAAAGTTCTTGAATTTTATTTTCAAATTGAGTTCAGTGACTCTGCCAAGAGTCGTTTTTAGAGGTGGTATCACGAGTCCTATAGAATAATAATAACAACCAAAAGGCTGACTCTGCCCGTAGTAGTGTGTTTGCACTATAGGGAGTCATCGTCTTTTCAAAAATCACATGATGAATATATGAGGATATTCATTGCAGCTTTAATTTCTAAATTGTGGGGAATTTCCCAGACATAGTTCTCTTACTGATTTCTAGTTTAATTTCATTATGGTCTGAAGACACACTTTGTGTGATTTCTGTTCTTTTCAATTTGACTAAGTTTGTTTTATGGCCCAGAGTATGGTCTATTTTGTTGAATGTTCCATTTACACTCGAAAGAAATGCTTATTCAGATGTTGGATGGAGTGTCCGGTAAATGTCAATAACATGGCATTGTATTGGCAGATTGGTTAACAGTGTTGCTTATGTCCCTATATCTTTACTGATTTCCTGTCTACTTATTGTAGCGGTGACTGGGTGGGGAGTGTTGAAGTGTCAAACTATAATTGTGGATTTATCCATTTTCCTTTCAGAATGATCAGTTCTTGTGTGATGTATGCTGAGGTTGTGTGGTTAGCGGTGTGCACATTTAGAATTGCCCCATTTTTATTATTATCTAATTTCCCTCTTAAACATGGATAGTATTCTTGTTCTGAAGTAACTCTGTGTAGTACTATTATAGCTACACCAGCTTTCTTTCATTGATGTTTGTGTGGTGTATCTTTTCTTCTTGTCATTTTACTCTTAACCTTTCTATGCATTTATATTAAGGGGACTTATTATAAATAGCAATACTTACAAATCCAATCTGTTTTTAATTGGTATGTTTGGATCACTCATATTTGGTCATTAGTGATATGGTTGGATTAAAATCTACAGTCTTTCCGTGGCCACGTGGCCCCATTGGTTGGAGCATCACCCTGTACACCAAAAGGTCATGGGTTCGATTCCTGGTCAGGGCACATGCCTAGGTTTTGGTTTTAATCACTGATTGGGAAGCACACAGGAGGCAACTGACTGATGTTTCTCTCTCACATCAATGTTTCTCTCTCTCTCTCAAATCAGTATTAACAAAAAACATATCCTCAGGTGAGGATTAAAAAAATAAAAAAATAAAAATAAACCTGCAATCTTGCTTTCTCTTTGTTCTATCTGTTCACTTCTTTTATCCTTCTTTTCTGTCTTCTATTTGCTTAACTGAGCACTTTCCTTGTGCTTGCATTTTATCCTAACTACTAACTTACTTATATTTCTTTTTAAAAAAATCTTATTATTGTCCTAGGGCAACTAATCAGAGTGCGCCTTCAAGTAATATCCGAATAATATTCTGCTTCATGGGTAAAGTTTGTCTCTTCATTATACAGCACTGTCTTCAAAAGAGTGTACAGTCACATCTACCATTAGTTACATTATTTAAAATTCTGAATCCTATAACCTTAGCCCGTCTAGCAAATGCTTGACTACTGCCTCGGGGGGGAAAAGAAAGAGCCTTTAATTGGTGCATTTGATGATTTCTGTGGTGCAACCACTCCAACTGTGGCCAGATTTAGGCTACCCCTGTGCCATCATGGGACATGGAGTTAGGAAGAAATGAGCGCCATCCGCGCCCTGAGCCAGGACGAGCGGTGCCAGCACCCACTGCGTAGCCCAGCCCAGAATGTCCCCAGCATCGCTAAGACATGCCTTGGTTTCTGGTTACTGTTGACCAGGACCTACAACATTGAATCCTCAGGCTTCCCGGTATCCAAGGGTCTGGAACTCGTGTTTCCCCTTTTTCCAAGTTTATCTTCTCTTACTGCTAAAGGGCTTCGGGGTCATTAAAAATGATCATGCCCGCTTCACTAGATTTCTTCTACCCTCTAAAATACCAGCAGAGGCTCCCCTATACCGCTTTGTATTAACTGCACCGGAATCAATGCCAGACCAAAAAAAAAAACCCCAAGGAGATGCATGAAGCCATTCTGCGGTTAGAAGTTGGTGGTGACAGCGAGCAGAGGTCGGCTGCCCTGCCCTCGGGGCTTAGAGCAGATTCAGTTTGGGGGAACAGTCTCTGAGGATGAGAGAGCAGCGTTTGCCTGTTTTCTTACCAAGAGCATGCGAATCACTGCATGGACAGAGGTCAGCCGGAGGTCTGTGTTTTATGGATCTAAAAATCGCTGCCTTGGTGCTCACCTCTAACCAGTCGCCAGCTCCCACGGTGGCAATAAGGTGGTCTAATAAGATGAGATCGTGGGTTATTTACCACAGGATCGGGGGAAACAGAACAACTCTGAGCGTTTAGGACTTTCTGGAAGTCTGTTTTGAGGCAGTCTTAAGAATATTTCAAGTCCAGTGTCTGTCTATAGAATGGAGCGTTCGGGTTGCTCCCGATAACTTCCCTGTAACTGCAACAGAGATGTTTTGTGAGGTGTGTGTTGAATAGAAAATTTACAGAGGCTAACGCTCCATCCGTTTGCCTGAGGACTCACGTGCTGAGATGAGGAAGGGTCATAAAGAGGCTACAGTATCCATTGAAGACAACAGTTTGAATAATGGTAACCTTTCCTGAGCACACACACAGGCTAGTACTTTCTTGTGTTATCTTTTCCCCACGGTCCAGGATGAAAATAGTCAAAAGGGAATTGAAAGACTCCAGAAGCTAATTTCTCATTCCTTACTCCCCATTTTAAGATCTCCATCTAGCATACCACCACCAACTTATCAGCCTTCTTCTAGAGGGGGTAACTGGAACATAAAACACAATTTTATGATGAATAAAAGCATATAGGCTGGAGCTGTAAATCATTTAAGTTTCCGCAGGGATAGTGATTCCAAAACATTCCTTAGTGAACTGCTGTTGCTATTAATCACCTTCATAGCTAAGAAATTCAGACCTTTTCTCTCCCCCAAATATATACTTTTCTTTCTCTACAAGTTAAAGAATACTTACTTAGATTTATCCTAATAACACCTTAAGTACAAAAGAACCATTGTAAGTTACACTGTAGTTATTTCCCATTTTCATTTCTTTTAAACCATGTAATTTTTAGAGATAAAAGGAATTAAATATTCATTTAAAAAATTAGAAAATGTAGTAAGACGTAAGTAAGAAAGAAAAATTAATCATAACCCTAACACTCAGAAATACTGTTAACATTCATAGTATTTTTCTGCACCTCTTTATAGCATAAATATTTTTAAAAATTAGAATTATTCTCCATCTAGTTTCCAATACTAACATTTCCGCCATGTAGATATCAAAGTCTTTTCCTGCCCTATAAACATTTTGATACCCCAATTATTATTTGCTAAGTCGCAGCCTATTATATGGATGCTTTATATACTTCATAATACAGTTCCCTTTTCTATGACTTCAGAATCCCTCATCTGTAGCCCTTTATTTACTATAGTTTCAATATCCAGGCAGTGGTGTGAACAAAAGTGTTTTATAACTTATTTGAGAGCACCTGAGCTGGCCTGATCTGATCTGGTAGCAGGACTTACCTCAACTGGTAGGAGGCTATTTACTGTATATCTTTATCCCACTTAAAGTGAAATACTTCCCAGCACAAATATTAATGGGTTCTAGGGTGTTCTCCCAAACCCTCAGGGTTAGTCCATGCATCCTAAAGCCCCAGAAATGATGAGTTCAAAGAATTCCTTTCCAAAGGTTTTAGAGCAGAGATTATGGATATAGTTTAGATTTTTTTTCATTAATAATATCGCAGTGAGCATTCATGTGTTTACATCTTTTGTGTACTTTGTATCATTTCCATGAGGATGCCCTTTACTAAATAAAAAAGAAATGTGTAAGCCTTATTACATTTCAAATTTTTCAATTATATCCCTGAAAGCTTTACCACCAGCGATGTTTAAGATGGCTCTGCCTGTGGTGTCTTCACTTGGCTCAGTCATTAAAAATTATATTTGTTCACTATCTTTAAAGATAAATTGTATTACTTTTGTGTGTAATCAGTCCTTTTCCCATTTTTCTTATTGGATTGCTAGTGTCTTTCTTTAATAATTTATTTATTTTAGAAAAAATTAGTTCCCTTTTTATATTATTCATGCCAAATATTATTCTAATTTTCCTATTAATTTTGTGACATATCATATAGTCAAATTTATTGATTTTGTAATTATATATTTTATTTTTAACTTCCAGTATACAACATACTTTGTATTGTCTGTATAACACGCATTAACTTAAATGAATATATAATTAATATCCCCTGTAGCTTCATTTTTGCCTATGAATTTGCCAAAATCCGAAGGAGAAATCATTAGAGTCTACCATTTCTAATACTATCATTTCTTTCAATTTCTCTAGTGTATTCTAAGTTTCACATTTGATGTTCTATTCTATTATGCCTCTCTCTGTTATTGTTAAGATAATTTAATACATTACTTTTATCCTGGAGGCAGGCAGAAAAGCCAGGGGAGTGTGAAGGTAAGTGAAACCTGCGTTGCTAGATGGAAGTGCAGGTGCACACGTGGCTCTTATTTTCACTTTGACCTTCCAGTCTGTTCATGGTAGAAAAGGTGAGCTCTGGGTGACCACACTCATCTTTTCCCACCCAGCTTTCTCCCCAGGCATGAAAACCCCATGTTCCTGACTATTTTGAGACCCCAAACTGGTTGGAATGCCTTCTATTCTTGAGATGTATTTTGCATCTTTTCTCTTCACTGTCAGTATATGGCTCAGTCTGACTCTCCAAGTTGGGTTCTCTTAAATATATTTTCTGTCTACCTTTCAACTCTGTTTACCATAATACATACCCAACCTTTATTATTTGTTGCCTAGGTTAGACAGCAAAATCCTTTTAACTAGTTTCCCTGCACCCAGTCTCACTCTTCTTCAAACTCTTTCACAAACCCTTGTGATAGCTTGATCATCAAATCGGAGTATGACTTTACCCAACTAAATGTTCTAAATGATTCCCATTGGGATTCAAAGAGATAGTTTAGTAAGACATAGAATTCCCTCACAATCTAGTACTAACCCATCTCTTTGCTTATCTATTAATTTATTCGACAGGGCCTAGAGCTTTGTATTTGCTAAGTGAACATTGTCAGACAGTAGGAGAACATCTTTGTGGATGTTGCCAGCGATGACCATCTGTGCACCATTGGAATAAACAGTTCTAGGAAGCGAGGGCTGGCAAAGCTAGTAATAGAAATGCAGCAACACCAGAAACTATTCTCCAGTTTAGTTACCGGAATTTGTATAGGTACTAAGGAGTGGTACACATTTAAAATAAAGTTTAAAGAATTACAAGAGAAAAAATTTCAGGGTGATGGGTAGTGCAAAGGAAGGTCAGGGGGTTAATGTTATGGAGAGAGGTTCAGAGTGATCTGGAGGAAGTCAGCCTGGGCTAAAATGCTGGCTTTTCTACTTATTCACTTGGGAGACTTACCTGGTGTCTCTGAGATTTGGTTTCTCTGGCCAAATGAATAACGCTAGTATATTCCTTACAAGCTTGTTGAGAGAATTCATTACTTGATTCAAGTAAAGATCTTGACATAGTAAGCATTCCATAACACTTAGCTGTTATTGTTATTATTATTAGCCTTATTTGTCCAGATGAGAAATAACCTTTGGCTAACTTGATATCAGAGTAGGATGACACAAGCCACCAGCTGTTCCCAAGTTTAACGTCCAACTTTAAAATACAAATAAGAAAAATAATGCTGCCGCCTGACTCAATTTAAAAGGTAGAACGGTTGTTGTTCTTCCATCCCACACTCATTTATTTCAAATATTCTATTTAAAATTTGTGCTCTTGCCTTTTGTCCTTTACGAGTAAAAGACTACACACTTGACTTGTAACATATATTTCAAACTCGACATTCAGTTGTGGCAGTCATAAGCCTTGAGACGGTTACTTTTTTTGGTAAATTTAGAAAGCATTGCATAAGTTGGATGAGAGTGGACCCCAATTCTTGAGACATTTGAGAGAGGATTTGAGAGAGACATTTGAGAGAGTATGTTCAGGCTAAGTTGTGATATAAAAGCCCTTGTCTGATACGAAACGATTTTCTTGCCCTCCTCTCTATTTCTCTTCTCTCCTGGCTTCATTGTGTGGCACAACCCCCCACACACACACACAAAGCAAGGCTGACTAGGGTTTTGGACCAAGAGCAAAAGAAATGCTGTTGACCCTAAGATTGCTTTCATTTGAGGGGATGTACGTGGTTCAGGGGCGAGGGAAAGGAAGATATAAAAACAAGGAAGGACTGAGTCATTTTCAGGGAACTTACTTGGGTTATTTAAGAACAAGTGGAGCCTGCTATTTATTTTCTTCCCTTCAGAAACAAAACTGAACTGTGATGAACTTAGGCCCGGGGAACAAATCGTGATGCTACCATTCATCCTCACGTGGTTAATGGGTAGGGTGCCTCAGGGGAATGATCCCTTTGTCAGAACTGTGTTCTGGGGGGAGGATGTCTGTGGGAATTTTGAACTTTACTTTTTTATTCAAACAGTGACCCTAGGCAAGAGAGTCCACGGATCCCAACTTATACTGTTATTATTAGCTGTCAAGAGGCATAGACCACAAAAATGCAAACATGCTCTCAATACAAGGCAGAGGTTAGTGAATTTAGTTATTGGTTTCCTCATGCAAGAAAATAATATAGCTTTTGGGTAGACAACATAATACAGTTCTAGCATTTATTGAAATGGTGACTTATTTTCTTATTTTTATTGCTCTTTGCCTTAATAGGGGGAGGCTACAGTTTTCCTGCTGTTTAGAGAGAGCACAGTGTCCTCTAGTATAATTCCACTCAGCTTTAATGCTCGAGCTCTGTGTCGTGCAAGTAAGTGGCGCATCCTCTCGACCTGGAACAAAATGAAACGAATAACCTATAGGAGTTTGTTTATGAATACACTGTAACCTGAGAATGAGCAATATTTTTTATATAAAAACCAGGCTTTTACATTGCAGTTTAAATGGGAGGCAATTAGACTTGTTTTTTTTTATTAGAGGTTAGTACATCCGGTTAGTTTAGAAACCATTTCTTAAAAATGTAAATCACAAACATTAGCTCCATCTAAAATAAAGCACCCATCACTGCGTCAACCCCACTTCCCTGTGTGTTAGCACATTGCAGATTCTTCGAATTACCGATGTTGCCCTGACTTCTCCTGATCTGAGGAGTTGAAAATTTTTTCATAGGATTTTTATCAAATATCTTTCAATGCATGCTTATATATGGGAACAGGCAAAAAAGTAGGTTTACCGTTGTGAGTACATGAAACGGTTTATTTTTGTATTATCATTTATCAATTATTGTGTTTGCCATACAAGCAACTGTAAACCTACTTTTGCCCACCCTACTATATTCCCTTTTTTGTTGAAGGGTCCTCCAATTTCTGTGTTTTGTTTAGGCAGTTAAATGCTATAGAAATGAGACGCTATACACGGTATGAATAAGCTCTCCCTGAGGGCTATTATTGTGGAGAAATGACTTGGAACCTTCCTGACATGTACAAGCGTGAGTGACATTTCATTATAACGCGTGTGTGGGTTGAAAGCTTGCTGCTATATGCTAACAATGTGCAATGTTCACATAAATCAATGAAATGTTTGCTATATGCAATTTGACCATCTCCATATCGTAAAATGGGTCACGTTTCTGGCAGGATTTTCATGAGTCTTCGTTCAGCTCCCGCTCCTCTCCCCTGGTCTGATAGAAGACGAGCCCTTCCGCAGGCTGCCTCCTGGGAAAACCCAGCGAGAAGGCGAGAAGGACAGTGAGGGAACTTCTTGTGCGTTAGCTTATCATGTAATCCACGCAGCTAGATCCTGTCTCTGCTTGTTCCTCCTCTGGCATCCAGTCCTTCAGGGTGTGAGCACGGGGCCAGGGGGACAGAGGGCAGACAGTGACCACAGACGCGCAGGAGGCTCTAAGTCACGTCAGGCGGCCCATTTTCCTGTCCTCCATCTCGTTTCATTAGTGCTCATCCTTCCCACGGCTCAGGCCCCGAATCTTGGAGACAATGGTGAATACTCTCTTTTCACACTCTTACTACTGATTTCTCAGAGGTCAGTGGGCTCTAGTTTTAAAATATATTTATGCAGCAAAGAAAAGATAGCAAAGGTCTCAACAACAAAATTAACAGCCAGACTTAACCAAGCTATGTAGAATCACCAGTGACGGGATTTCTAAGGTACATGAGTAGTTAACACAAGGGACTATGTGATGGCTCACGAGGGAGGTTGAATGAATTTCAAAGAGTTGAAGTCTTTAGAGTGTATACTCTGACCACCATGGAATTAAGTTAAATGATTTAAGAAAGAAGACAATGAAATCACTTCTATGATGATGCCAACATGGAGCAGAATACCAGTAAACCTGATGAATTTCATTCACGCCGAAGAATTCTCAGTGGGCATTAACACGGCTCTTTCTAACTCAGTGAGGCATTCTCATCAACTATCCTTTGTGAGAAATGCTTATGAAAGACTAGATTCAAATGTGGACAGTCAAAAACCAGGTCAAGAAGCCGACTGACTTCTGTGTAAATAAACACATGACATGTGATTGATGTAATTAAATTCGGAGTGATATTTTAAAGCCAAAATAACTATTAATCCAGAACTTAGTTGTCAGGATCTTAGCAGGTTGTTGTAGAGACCCATGGAAAAGCATTAGGTTGCTAAGTGATCACTATAATTGAGATAAAGCTCCCTTTGCATACCTTAAAATATATTTGCCTTGGGGTCTTATTACAACCTGTCTCAATTCCACAATTTGAAGACGAGACTGCACACCCAATTAGAAGAGCAGCAGAAATAAGGTGCTCTGTGTGCCCTGTGCTATTTCTTTATTCTATTTGTTGAGTGGCTTGAGTCAGAGACGCCTGCTCAGGGGTGATTGAATCCAAGGAGCATCTCTCCAAAGCACCTCTCCGCTGCCTCCCGTGCCTGCACCTGGTCTCCGCCCTTCCTAGCTTTAACATTCAACTTTAATTCACACCGAAGGTTACTATTCAAACGCTCACACGCAGGAACTTATCTCTTAGCTCTGTGACTCCTTGATCTTGGCATTCTAGGCTCTAGCATCGATTTCTCTGAGACGGGGGAGGGGAAGTATCACCAGGACAGAACATATCTGCGGGGGAGGGGGATGGAAGGCGGGAGCGGGCTTGTTCCAAAGGGACCCATGGTGTCCAGAGTAATTATGCCTCATGTGAGATTTCAATCTGGGTAAATATCCTGATTCCCTCCTTTACTTGATGCCATGATGCCATCATCATAAAAATGCATTTATACTTTTACAATATTACTAAATAGTTTTAAGTACTCTACAGTCAGCGGCTGATTTCAATGATTTTCTCTTGGTCTTTCCACTCCTTCTCTGTTTGCATTCTTTAGGCTCTGTGTGTCCAAATCTGCGTGTGATAACTTGGTCATTGTCATGCCTGTTTTAGGGCCCAAAGAGAACTAGACACACATACCATTCATCCATTCACTCAAAAATATTTCAGTGTGGTGGGTAACTTGACAGACCTCGGGAATATATAAAATAAAGAATTCAAAAACCACTGCTGTATGAAACTGACAGTGTAGTGTGGGGGGCAATGACCAAAGCTCAGACAATGGCGACCCTATGAGGACGTCCTGGGACTGCAGGTTCAGAAAGAGCTTCTGTGAGAAAACTGTGTTTGCGCTGAGGTCTGAAAAGTAGCAGCAAACCAGAGATCCCCCTTCCATGTTTCACTAATTCTCCAGGAATATTACCAGTTCCTTAAAACTCTTACGGTTACAGCTTTAGTTATCATTATTTTGAATGAGCATGTGAATAGTTTTCTCTTTATGATATTTCTAAGGTGAAAAATAACATTATTTTAATAATACTTCTTATTAGACATGGAAAAGGAAGCAGGGTGGGAGGCGATACGGAAAACGTGCGAAGGCCACTCTTCATTTTCTTGGCTTTTGCACCCATTAGTTTTAGCATCAGGTCAGGAACACCTGTTTCCTGTCCCCACCAAATATCCTTCCTTTCTGAAGTGTACACTTATGTCACCTTATCTCACCTTCACCATCATGAACTCTGTCCCACCTCATCTCCAGCAGAAAACCCAAATCCAGATTAATTAAAATGGTTGCTGAGATTTTTTTTTTTTTTGCCTCATTAGCATCCCGGGTGAGTCAACATTCATGTGAATGTCCCTTCTGATATCTGACCCTTCCAGTCCCTCAGTCCCCACACTGAGCCACTGACCTTCAGCTTTACATAAGCTTCCCATGGTGACACCCTGGAGCTTAGCATCCCTAAAATTCTTCTCCAGTATCTTAAATTATAAATGTCACTCTGACCATGACCTACTTACTGGTCATCAACTCTCTTTACTCCTACGGAAGTGACAGTTTAGTTCTTGTCCCCTTAGGTTCTCCTACTTACCTGCCTGCCTTCTCTTAAAGCTTGAATCTAATTAGATTGATGATATCCTTCCAGAACTTCCTCATCTTTCCCTGCTTGACAGTCTTCTGAAATTCCCTGGCCAAAGCCTAGGCATGATTAACTTATCCCAAATACATCATTTGTTTGCCCTTCTGGGCTCCTGAATGTTGGATGGGAAAGTACTAACCCATACTGACTGGTCTCTCCAGATTCCAGCTCTTCAAAGCCAAATGGGTCCTCATTGCTAGTTAACAATCCCTGTCTTCATCCCCTTTGGACTCTTGTATATTTCTAGTTCTTAACCTTTTTTTTGCTCTCTCCTGAAATCCTTACCCTCAACTCCAGCCCTGCCCTCTGGCTCTCAGCAGGTGACTTTACCTCCTGATTCATAGAGTATTTAAGAACATAGACTGTTGGATCTTTGTCAGTTTTAAAAACTAGTCTATGTATCTTTATTTTCCATTTCCTCTTAAGAAGAAATGTCCCTCCTTTTATAGAATAAATAAAAGCACTGTTTTACTTAGGTTTTTCTCTAGCTCTTTATGTACTGTTGGAGCATAGTGCCATCAATCTAATCCACATAGCCATGACATGAAATTGTAAACTGTCTTTGTTTATTTGGGGTGCATGAGTAATAATGAGTAATAATGGTTTGTCACCTCTTAGTGGGTCTGAGAACTTAGAGGCCAACCTCGAGCTTCCGCTGTGGTTTTGTTGGGACTCTTGGTGAACTCACACTGTCTTTTCCTGTTACCATCCATTGTCAGAAAGGAAACGCGAGGAGAGCAGGAGAACCAGAGTGGAGTCTCCCCTCATCCCTGCGGTCCTGGGGCTAACGCTTCTCCGCGCTGTGCCTGTGAGTGGGGGGTGCTGCGGGGCCCGGCCGGAGCCAGCCTCAGTCGCAGGAAAGCTCATTTTTTTGCTAAGACAGCTCACCAAAAAGAGGTTGATTTCAGATTGGAACCGGAAGTGTGTGAGGTTGTTTCTTCTTCTTTCTTTAAATTTGTTTTTAAGCCACTGGACCTCTTGAAGAGTCTTCATCCAGTAAGTGCTTTCTAGAATGAAACATTTGCTCAAGGTGAGGTCTTTCTGGCAGGTAGTACCCACCTCTTTCTACTGCAGGAGTGGAAGACTTCCAGTTACAACATTCTACCAGCTCCTAAATATTTCATATTTCATGTTTAGATTTTAAATGGCAAGTCCACTCTTCTACTGTGAATCACGTCCCTTTAGGTAGAGAACACAATAAAATTAAGAGAAGAAAATTATATTCATGCTATAAACACTATTTTTATTTTATTTTATTTATATACTCCTTTTATTTTTTAAAACACTTTTGTAATCTGATGTTTGTAAATGTAAAAACACATCATGAAAACTTCTTAATGGATTTAAGTATTGTCTGCTAGCGTTATTTTTTTAAAGAAAATATTTTTTGTTTTCAGTATTATAAGTCTGTACCTGTGTGTCGGTACATAGTCTTCAGGCAGAAAGGAAGTTTTTAAATGATGACAAGTGACTGTCGGTATTACACCTGGCAGATATTAAAAAGGCAAGCATGCTCACATGTGTCAACACCCTTAGTTTTTTCAGATGTAGGGGAAAAGTTGACAAAACAGTAATAAGTATAGAGAACTCCCATAGCCTCCTCACCAAGATGCTCCGGTTCTTGACACGGTGGCCTCATTGCTCTCGAACATCCTGAAGAATCTTTTTCTGAGCCATTTGAGAGGAAGTTGGAGACCCGACATTCTGTCACTCTTAATACTTCTGTTTGCGTTTTTCAAAGAACAAAGCTACTGTCCTATCTCACTAAGTCAGGACATCAACAATGACAACGCTGTCCCCATGCAGAGTTTGCCAGCCATTCCAGCAACGTCTCGTCTCCCTTCTGGTCCAGGATCCAACCCAGGCTGACGAGCTGCATTTGTGAGTCGTGTCTCATTGGGCCCCTTTAATCTGGAAAGGTCTCTTCTCTGACAGACGCTGCTAGCCTTTCATTTTGTAGCATGTTCTTCATTTTGGGTCCATCCAGTCTTTCCTCATGTCCAGACTTGGGCCATTAATAGCTTTATTTTTAATGGCCACATTAATACCTTTCCTTCTTCACAAATTCATTCAAAAATATTTATTGAACATCCTGTGTGTCAGGTGATGGGGATAAGGCACTGAGCAAAATAGTCAAAACTTCTTATCTTCATGAAGCTTACATAATATGTCTTTATACAGTTGTATTATAAATATCTTAATCAGTCACCTCCTTTTTGTTCTATTATAAATTATAAAGCGTGTTTAATTGAACATAGTTTAGTTGTAGCATTGTGCATGTCATGATTATTTCATGAAGCTATGTTCTTTGGAAACAAAATGATTAGATCTAATCAGTAGCTGTTTTAAAAATATTTTTACATTGGTTATTTCTTTCTAGAAGGGCCAGGTCTTCCAAAATTCTTACCACTGGTTGTTATCACCTAAAATTATTTTTGAGTGCTTTGTTAATTAAAGCAAGGACCCTTTATTTCTTGGCTTCTAGCAAATAAAGGACTGTTTGGTTATATCCTATATCCTTAATTTACTAGTGATGAACCTAACCATGGCCTTAGTGGAAAGAGCAAACTGCTGACAAAGTACTTTGTGTCAGTGTTTCAAAACTGATATATATTTTTTGTTTCCGTACCATCAAAAACTGGTACAAAGCCTGGCCCATTGTAGCCATGCAGTAAGTACTGAATTTAAATTTTTCACATGTTATTATTATTACACATGGGTTCTGTTTTAAGTGGAAGAAACTCTCGGTGTTTATCTAGCTTCATTCTTTTGTTTGATTTACTTAGGAATGATGTCTGAATGCAGTTTGATACTGCAGTTCATTACTGTGGTAACAATAACAAACAATCAGTAAGTGGCAAAGCGGTGAAGAAGTTTTGCATTTGTATAGTGACCCCTTGATGGTTAGCAGTGATGGAAAAGAGGTAACAGAGGGTTCAGATAAAAACATGTCATTTTGACTACTTGTTGAGCCATGGACGTGTTTGTGACATCACTGGATTTCAGAGATGGATATGTTTGGGCTTAGCTACAATCTGTAAAACTTTGTGTAATAATGGTACAGGAACATAGATGGATTTGAGAGTACCACACTAAGTAAAATAAGTCAAATGGAAAAGGACAATAAACACACGTACATACAGACAACACAATGGTGGCCACCAGAGGGGCAAGGGGGTGGGGGAGGGTGAAGTGGGTGACGGGTGTCAAATAACATGGTAATGGAAGGAAACCAGACGTCAGGTGGGGAGAGCACAGAGAGCGCACACCTGAAAATGATGTAACATGACTACCCAGTGTTACCCCAATGTATTTACTTAAAAATAAAGGACTTTTAGGGTTTAGAATCAAGAGACCTGGATTTTAGGTTCCCTTCTGCAATGAAATTAATGCCCTCATTTAATATTTCTGAATTTTAGTTTTCTCATTTAGAAATATAAACAATATTCTCCTGATTACAATACAGACTTGCATCGGACGTACCAAATGAAGTCATACATATGAATGTGTATTTTAAGGTATGAAGCAAATTTCAAATATAAAAACGTACTGTCCTTCTTACGGAGGGTCATTCACTGTGGTTTTCTATGACACAGCCCGATGGGGACGGGATACTTGGTTTGCAATCGTGTCGCTCCCCCTCGGCATGGGGTTCTCTCGGCTGTGGTGATCCTCGTGCGCTCTGCGAATGTAATAAAACCGCCGAATCGCCCCTTTAAAAGGATGGACTGACTGATATATACGTTACGTCTCCACAAAGCTGTCCACTGAAGACCTTCCATTGGACATCTTTTCACGTAGAGCTCAACTGGCCATATTAACGGGTTTCTGTCCCTGCTTTCCCTCTCTGCTGTCTCTCAAAAAGGCAGCCCCTCTGACTTGATCAAACAGAGGGATTTCGCTTCCTTCAGCTCCAGAGGAGGCTCACCGTGGAGAAGAGCAGAGGCTAGGTTTGCCCCTTTGACGTTGTGTGATGGCGGTGCTTCTGGGTCCCCCGTGTGACGGGGTGGCAGGGGTAGCTCCCCGCAGGGCCTAGGCCGCGTCGTTGAGTCGCTATAGCACAGGGCTCAGAGTGGCTGTCTCTGCGGTGACCCTCACCTCCGCGGTGGCCCTGCTTGTCATGCCTCCAAACCCAGGAGCGCGTTCTGATCATCAGAGAGTTCTCCCCTGAGGAGCAGTAGAAGACATGGATAGATGTAAAAACACTGCCTTTGGTGATGGCCTAACTCAGATTTTTACTCAAAGATTTCTTTCCCTGATATAGTTTCCTGTAGAAGGCAGAAACAGCTTTTGGATATTGTTTGCTTTTCTGTACACACGATGTGAGTATGTATGTATATTTTAATAATTACATTTTTTTTAAATTCATTGATTTGAGAGAGAGAGAGAAGTATTGATTTGTGGTTCCACTTCTTCATGCATTCATTGGTTGCTTCTTGTACATACCCGGGTGTGGCGTATCAGGACAGTGGTCTAATCAGCTGAACTACCTGGCCAGTTTGCATTAAATCCACTTAAAAACAAACAAAAGATAAATCCTTTTTGGCCCATAATTTATATAAGTATAAATAAATACATACTATATATACACACATATCTATATACATAATATAGATATATGTGTGTAAAATCTTCAGCGTGCCTGGCACATAGTGATGTTCAATAAATCCTTGAAAAACTACATGAATGAATGGGCTCAGCGAACATGAGTTCATCTCCAGTTTCAGGGAACTCGTGCCCCGATGCTCAGCAGCAAACCGGATGTGAGCACCATCATCTTGTCTTTATATACTGCATCTGGCTTTCCAAAGCGTGTTTATGTTATTTTTACAGTAGCACAATAGATGGAAGACATGTATTTTGGGTTCCAGTTCCTCATGTCATAACTGCATAGGCATTTGTAGTGTATCCTGCTTAGAAACATTTTCATAAGTTGGGTGTTACCTCATTCTATCCCCAGAACCACTTAATGAGGTAGATCAGGCAGGTACAAAGGAGAAAAAAATGGGCTGCGAAACTTAGAGGAACTTAAACAATCACGGAATGGAAATAGCTGTGCCGTTCAGACAAGCACAGGGCCGGGACGCTTCGTTTTGTCTTGGGTCCCACGCCCGTTCCGGCACCACCGCCTCGTGGTCTGAAGGAGGCGGTGTTGCCTTTGGGCAGACCTGGCGCACAGGCTCCCCGAGGGGGTTTCCAACTACCTGCGGGGACTGGGAGTGGAGAGAGTTCTTCAAACGAAAACGTGGTCCTCTTTTCAGAAGACAGAGTGAACGCTGGGTTGGGAAACCGGTCCCTGAGCCTTGTGCCACGCGCCGCGCTTTGGATACCTGCTTGGGAAGGGAGTTTCTGTGTGTCTCGAAACACCTGTTCATGAAATGGTCGTCCCAGGCTGTCCTATCACCCTTTCCTTTCCTCCACAGACCGCACCCACACCGTACGAAACACGCTTACAGATTGGGAGCAGTCGGGCTTGCTGAAGCCTTTTCTTTACCTTAACATTTTTATTTCAATGTCTGGCAATTTTAAATTTCTCAACCAGTAGATCTGTTGTTTTTCTTTTTTAAATTTACCTTATCGTATTCTTTTCGTCACCATTTATTGCCCTTATATCCCCTTCCCCCTCCGTCGCCACACTATTCACGTCTGTGGGTCCTTTTTCCTTTTGGCTTGATCCCTCTACTCGGCCCTAAAAAAAAGAAGAAGAAGAAGAAGAAGAAGAAGAAGAAAATTTTACCCTTTGCGACAACATGGATGGACCTGGAAAACGTCATGCTGAGTGAAATAAGCCAGTCAGAGAAAGACAAATACCACATGACTTCACTCATTTGTGGACTCTAATGAACAAAGAACTAACAAGCGAAACAGAGACAGACTCAGAGAGAGCAAAATCTGTTGTTTTTCAATGATGAAACAAACAAGCAAAATAACACATCTGAGTGCAAATGGGTATTTTTTTTTTTTAAGGAGACTAGAATGGAAATACAAGGGCAGGGATCCTTGAGAGGCAAAGAGGATTCCAAGTTTGTTTGAGAACTAAAACTTCTAAAATAATATGTGTAACACTGGATTGTGTAACCAACCAAAATAGCAGAAATGGTTGAATATACAGGATCGTACAAACCACACATACGTATCTAAAAATCATGAGGTCTGGAAAAAAAAATTTAGTTTTGTAAAACTGGTCACTAGATTCAAACCTCCATCCATCTCTCCGGAACGTAGGCTGCCTTTTCTCCTTCCGATAAGAAGCAATTAGAATGCAATGTAAGTGCAGGATGAAATGGAGCCGTCTGCAGTCTTGATTCCAGTGCAGTTTCTGCCTCCTGAGAAAGCTGTGGGAGGCTTCTGGGCTTTGACTGGGCAGGTGCTGGCGGACTCAGCGCCCCTTGACCTCTCCAGATTCAGTGGTGCTTTCGGCCTTACTGCGGGAAGGGATGTGAAAGCCTGTATATTCCGTTCTTTGTCTTATAGATGTAGAAGCTGTGCAGAGGCAATAATTGATTTATCTGAGTGAGCATACGAGGGGAGGCCCCCCAAATGGATTTATTTATAAAGAATTGGGTATTTATGCGTACACATTCACACTTCAGTCCCCTTCAAAGTCCTCTCCATTTGATACAGTACGCCTATCAAGACCGTTTTGAACGCATCAATTTTGATCGTTCTGCCGTTTTTGTGTGTCATCTCTTCCACATCAGGGAACTGCTTCCCTATGAGGACTTTTTTCATCTGGGGAAACAAAGAAGAAAAATCACATGGGATGAGATTGGGTGACTGGGGGTGGGGTGGGGCATAGGGGTCAGGTCACTTTGGTCAAAAACTGCTGAACACTCAGTGCAGTGTGGGCAGGTGCGCTCATAAATCACCATCATGAAATGGGCAAATGCATTGAAAGGGTCTCGAAAAAATTCACTGAAGCCAAAGGCCTCTTTCAACAATGACAGCAGGTACAGAGGGGTCCCTAGGACACTCACTTAGCGGGAGAAGCCTGTACTCTAAGGCATCCCCCGCCCCCTGGACATGATTCTGGTTTTGCAGGATCCCCCCCTCATATAGCTGCTTCTTTTCAAAACTGTTCAGCAAATTGCTAAAAACAATTGATGAAAACTTGATGCAAAGGGGGGGATAAAATGCGTCTTTCTCCCCTCTTCTGCCCCAACTGTTCGGCCATTTCTGTCCCTTATCACTTGTAGAGAAGACAGACGGAGTACAAAGGAAGAGGAGGTCAAGGCAGCTGGCAAGTGTCACCGCAGGAGGACCCGAGGGAGGCTGGAGGGGCTGGGCCTCCGGTGGGACGTCACAGGGGAGCTCTTTCCAAGGAACGGGAACAATCTGCCCTTGCCCCCTTGTCTAAGATTCAAATGACACCTTTCTTTGCCTCCGAAGTATGCGCCCTGGTGATGCTAGGTAAACGGCTCCTAGGGGGTATTCTGAGCTCCACTCTCAGACAGTGCTTCCACTCTGGCTGATCTTGAGAGCCTGTTGGAGCCGAAGACTATAAATGCATTTCCAAACCATGTCCAGACCTTCCAGGGTGTTTAAAATGAAGATTTATACTTCTCGTTTCTCCTCAAGTTGCTGACTCGCTGAGCTGATGTTCTCTAAGCAACAGGGAAGAAATCTTTCCTCTCGTCCTCAGCTCTCCGTCTGAATGTATATTGAACCCTGGCTGCTTTCAGAGAATAATGCTCCCAACTGTTGGAGAAGTTTGCGTTAGGAGCCTTTCGTTATTATTTCATTGTATTTCCTTCATTGTTATTCCAGCCACACGGATTGACCAGCTCAGCTCTCTGCACAGTCTTCTCCGTCTCACCACGAGGGGGCACCTGAGGGTTTTAACCAAGCTTTTCCCTCCCTTTCTATTGGAACGCCGGCCAAGTTGTATCTAGTTGCAGCCCCCTCTTCTCCCACCAAAGCAAGCTTTTGGGTTCCCCATTCAAAAAATGTCAATAAATAGAAATTATAGATACATCTGATCCTCTGTTACCTACCATTAAATTCTCAACCCCTTGGCCTAGAACCCAAGACCCCGGTGATCTCGCATTTCCTGGTGAAGTGCTGCTCCTCTGCCTCTCTGTGCATATCAACAGCTCTCATGTAGCTACTGTTCCAAACCTTTGGCACGTTTGTATTTCTGCATCTCAACGTCTTTTACCTTTGCCTGAAGCACTGCGCTAGTTTTCATAAAATCAAGTTCATGGAATCACAGTTTAATTGCTACCTTTCTATCATCTCTCCACTGAGAAATACTGGTACCTGTAATTACTGTCATTAACCAATTCCTAAAATTCAGAAGCTCTGGATGAAAATGCTAATCGGAAATTTATGTCCCATTATGTTAAAAGAGAAAAATTATAACATGTTTTATATCATGCCAAAAAACCCCAATCAAGTTTCTAACACATTGCTATAATATAAATGCCTCTGTATAAGCAAGAAACTATATTAGTATATGAAGAACTTAAACCAAATAGCAGTTACTTTATAAGAAATAACCTGTGTAACGTACCATTATCTGAACACCTTAACAATGTGGAATGGCAAATAGCACACAGCAATAAATAATTTCTTATAAAAATATAGCCAAAAATTACACCAAAAATCAACTTCCTGTGTGAATTAATATTCACCAATGATGTATAAATATAAGTGTGAAGAGAATAGAGAAGGAAAGAAAGAAGGGTTGTAACAGCTACTGTTTGGCACCGGTTGTGAAGGTTGTTGCTGACAAATTCGGTCATGAGGGAAAGTTTTCCGACATCATCAGTCTCAGAGAAGTTAATTGATTGCCTCTTACCTTAGTTTTGCTGAAGATACATAAAGGAATGCTTTGGTAAATCTTCAAGGAATTGGTCAAGACGTTATGGTAAAACATTTACAAAATGGAGCTTTGCTTACACTCTTGTGGTTCATGTTGATCATTTTTTTTGTATGCTGCTTGTTATGAGATGAATGATTTCCTTCCTGATGCCCATGCTGACATCTAAACCCCAGAAAGTGACCTCGTTTGGAGACAGCATCTTTATGGAGGGACTCAAGTTGAAGTGAGGTCATTAGGATGGGTCCTGGTCCAACAAGACTGCTATCCTTCTAAGAAAGACAAATTTGCACACACAACGAAATAATGCATGAAGGAAGATGATATGAAGAGACCCAGGGAAAAGACAGCCCCCCCCAAGCCAAGGACAGAGGACTGGTGCAGATTCTTCCCTCAGAGCTGGGAAGGAACAACCCTGTCAGAACTTGGCTTGGGGCTTCTAGCCTCTGTAATTGTAGGACAGTATGTTTCTGTTGTTTAAGCCACCAGTTTTTAGTAAAATATCACTACAGCCCTAGCAAACTAATAATACAGGGCTCTAAGGGACTTGAGGTTGATTTAAAACTGAAAAGCTGCTTATCATCTCATCCCATCAAATATGACCCAGGGGTGGCTCTTGGGCACCCTCTGTGAACACGATTCTGATGGCCTCGTATTGTATTTCAATGTACTTGAGACTTCTTCTGCCTATTCTTTGGTTGAAAATGTAGTATTGAGTTTTGAGGATGTAAATATAAAATTGTTGCCTATATAAACATTTTTTTTTTTTTTTTAGAATAAAAGTTGGCAGCGTCTCTCTCTCAGGAGCATGTCCATGCCTTTCCCCATTCCCCTTTCCCAGGCACATTTTCCTTGCCTCTCTCTCTCCCCTAAGCTCCAAGGACCCTTCTCTTGCCTCTGTAGCTTGTTCTCTGAGCCCATTTCTTCTACAGCTCACATCTTCTACCTCTGTGACTTTCTAAATAAACTTTCTTTTATAAAAAATAATAGAAGTTGGCAAACTTAGTCCATAAAGGACTGAGTAATAAATGTTTTAGGCTCTGTGGCCAGATGGTCTCCATTGAAGCTACTCACCTCTGCCATTCTAGTTTAAAAGCAGCCACAGAAGACATATAAATCAATGAGTCCCTATAAATCTTTATTTATGGACTCTGAAGTTTGAATTTCATAGAACCTTTATGTGTTCTTTTAAACCCTCCCCCCCATTTACTTAAAAATATAAAATCCATTTTTCACTTGTGAGTCATACAAAAACAGATGACAGGCTAAATTTGGCCTCTGGGCTCTAGTTTGACTACCTGTCTTATAAAAACCTTCTGTGAAGCTTGGTGCGTTGGTTAATCTTATGTGTCAACTTGGCTAGGCCATGGTACCCAGATGTTTGGACAAATATTATTTGAGCTGTTCTGGTGAAAGTATTTTCTAGGTGACATTAGCATTTAAATCAGTAGACTTTGAATAAAGCGGATTGTCTTCCATAATGTGGGTGGGCCTCATCCAATCAGTGTAAGGCCGGAGGAGATAAAGATGGACCGCTCCTGAGGAAGAGAGACTTCTTCCAGCAGATGGCCTTCATGCTTGAACTCTGGCTCTTCTTTGGGTCTCCAGTCTGGGGACCTACCCTACAGATTTTATTGGTTCTTTTTCTCTGGAGAACCCTGACTATTACATTTAGTATTATAAAATAAACAGGAAAATGCTAATTACTAGAAGGGTGAGCCCTTTCTCCTCTGAATTATTATAGCTTGTACTAGAGTACTGTTACTTCACTTAATTTACACAAATCGAACAATGGGTATAGTTTAACAATGGTTTTACGGTGACATTTTTTACAAGAAATTGATGTTAAAGGCCGTTACTTATGGTTGCTCTTATTATATTCCATATATTAATAAGTACATTATACATTTAAAAGCACTATAAACCAAGTATATGGTACTTAATGGAAAATTTAAGAGATTTTCAAGGTATATTTTGATTACACTTTTTTTTCACTACCTAGAAATTGAGTTTAAATTTTAAACATCTTGTGAGCTGTGAAGAATTGTAACTGACTTGTGTTAATATTACTTAGAAAGGATTATCCACCCTCCAAGATTATATATTTGCCAACTTCTCAGGGACAGAAATTATTCTATATTATTTGTTCTATTTTTCAAAAGTAGTATTTAATTACTAACTCAGTGTCACCTATGCATAAGTGTTATACCCGAGAGGCAACTTTTGTATTACAAACATTCCTAGAGTAAGTGAGTCCCCAGTCACTTGCTTTATCCATCTAGCTTTCCTAGTTGGGCAATGCAAATAGTTTTAAGGCAACATTCATTTCACCTAGAGCTAAAGGACACGATTCTTAGGTGGTCTAACTGATTTGGCATTAACAGACTCACAATTGTACTTAACAGTCTCACTTAAACATTATTGCAAAACTTATTGTATCTTTTTACATTTAATCAGCAAGTCCATTCGATTGGTTGAGTGAATTCAACACAAGTAGACTTATCTCAGATATTCCTAGAATGGGATGGGACTAGGGTCTGCTCTTTGGTTAGCATTCATACATAAAAATGAGATCTGCACAAGACAGTTTGCATTTCTAGCCGTATGCCTGTATTTGGTACCATGAGAAACTTAACTTGGAGTAGCCATTGAGAAGGGAAAGAACCGCCGGAGGAAAGGAAAAGAATGAATAATGACTTGGGAAGAAGCATGTGGAGATGCGTCTCACCACAGAACAATGAAACATTGTGGTTACTGTTAAATTATTGCTGAGAGATTCAGAATTCTCAGAAGCTGGAATCTATTGGGTAATGTGTGAATAATAGGAAAGAAATTGGTTACATATTGGCTCAGGGATGACTGCAGTTAACAATGCAATCAAGTCAGTAGGTCATGGGAGTTTCATTAACTTATGTTCAGCTGACTTTTTAATGAAGAGCAAAGTATTAAAATAGGCCTATCAAGGATGCATATATGACTGACCCTTGTTTGGAGTTATTAGGGATTAGGCATACCAGCTTGATTTCTTTCTGCTTTTCCTCCTGATCCCAGAAGAGGCAAGTGTGTAACTAGAGCTACTAAGAAAAATTTGGGCAGACTGATTGAAAATCTTTTCCAGGGATTTGTTTTGATATGCAGTGTGGTCAGGGCTGGATCCTTTTCCAGATTTCTGGGTCCCAGGAACTTGTCCTAATCTCTCCCAACCCCTCCATGGCTCTGATTGTGACTCCTATTCCTTTGTGCTTCGTGTCTATAGATGTGTCTAACTGAGTACAAGTCTTAGAGGAACCATGGGCGTGATCCTATGTGATGTTGCTTTGTGGTGCGGGGTCTCTTTCAGTCCTCCTGTTCAAAAGAGCCACAGCATGGACTTCATGATTTAAACATGTTTTCTAAAATATTCTCCACCGAATTTCTACTTACATTTCTAATGTGATTCAGGTTTTTTGCTTTTGACCCTTCAGATTTCTAATTATGTTATCATATTGGCTTTAGAACTAAGCCGACCTGTTCCAACACTGCCTGATGATAGGAGAGCTTTAGCTGCATCCACCTGTCATGTCCGAGGCCAGGCAGGGCCTTGCTTTCCTTCCACATCCCTGCCAGCTGCCCAGAGCTCTGCCCTTCCTTCTAGGGAGATAGAAGATCCCTAACTCATTGAGAGGGGGATTGTTCTCTATGGGGTGGTAGCGTGGGGCTTGAGCGAACTTTAACAGCACACAGGCATCACTCCTGCTGGACTCCCAGTGGGTGAGCTGCTGCCTCCCATTGATGAGGCAACGCTTCAGGGCAGGGATGCGCAGCTCTCAGAGACGCAGACTGCACTATCTCCGAGCACCGAAACCTGATCCGGCCACTGACCTCGCTCCCAGCCGCTTCCTGTTTCTCCCTAGTCCGTGTGACAACCTTCATGACTCAAAGAACTGTCCAGGCCAGTTGTTGAGAGTCTGGTCTTCAACCCCCATACTCCATTCATTTCCCTTCTCTCTGCCTTCCGCCCTGTGAAGTCTTTTCCTAGTTTGGGAATCTGCGTGTGTGTGTTGGGCAGGGGACTTGGATCTCCTAAATATTTTCTGCCTCTCTTCTGCACTGTGGCTTTGGAAATTGAGAGCCAAGAATTGGATGCCTTTGTTCTTCAATTTTGAACTCTCTGGGCTCGGGAGACAAGCAACCGGAATCGGAGCTTGCTGAATGGAGCGCAGTGGTTACCATTTCTAAGTGGTGATGCCCTGCCCAGTTTTCTGACTTGAAGCAAAAGGACCAGCGTGGGTGTGGTCAGCATACAGCCTCTGAATGCGGGGTGCGGCTCGGCGGTTGCCCATCACGGCCTCGGCACTCACCCCACAGTCATGTAATTGCTTGTTTATTGGTCTTTCTCTTTTTTTGTAATTAAAATTTAGGAAGTTTTTAATTGTGGTACAATAGCCATAATAGAAAAATCTCCATAATCACCATTTTTGAGTGTGCCATTCAGGGGCACTGAGGACAGGCACGTTGTCGCGCTGCCGTCATCACCACGTACCTGCTGACCCCTGTCATCATCCCAAACCGAAACTCCGTGCCCGCTCCACACGGGCTCCCCGTTGCTCCACACGCCCAGCCCCGGAAACCACCGCGCTACCTTCCATCTCTCCAAATCTGATTACTTTTACATACTTTATATAAGTGGCATCATACGGTATTTGTCCTTTGGTGACGGGCTTATTTCACTTAGCATCACGTCTCTAAGGTTCATCCATGCTGTCGCTGTCAGAATTTCCTCCCTTTTGAGGGCTGACTAATATTCCCTTGTGTGGATGGATCCCTTTTTGTTCATCCATCCATCCATGGATGGATGCTTCTGTTGCCCCCAGCTCTTGTCTGTTGTGAGCAACCCTGCCCTGAACGTGGGTGTACAAATATCCCTGTTCTAGTTCCTTTTTCAGTTAATATGGATTAATACCCTGACATGGAATCGTTGGATCATATGATGTCATTTTTAATTTTTTGAGGATCTAACACACCATCTTCTTCAGGGCTTCATTATTATACATTTCTACTAGTAATGCACAAGGGTTCCCATTTTTCCACATTCTTGCCCACATTTCTTATTTTCTCATTTTTTAAAAAACACATAGGATGCCCATTCTTGATGCAGACATACTCTGAGAAACTTGTGTTTTTCCTGTGTGAGTGGAGAGGGCATTCTGTTTTTCAGGCACTGTCTTCAGTGAGTTGGGACTCACATAGGTATAGGATAACCAGATTTTGGTGGCAAGCCAGGGCTGTGTTGGGTTTCCATATTGCTGTGTTGACAGACAGGCAGGTGATAGGTCACCACTGAACTTCCATCAGGAGCAAGGGTTGCATCACGTCGCAGTGCTGCTTGCTCCCAGAATCATCGCTGGGTGCCAGAGTTGTCCATGAGGACAAAGGCAGCAGGGTGCAAGGGACATGGAAGGACAAGGTCTCTAAATCTAGGTGAGTTGTGTATGACCCCTGGCTCTGGGCTTTGGTGTCTTTGTGGGTAAAATGAGCATGGCAATAGATCAGTCTTATGTGTTTGCGGTGAAGATTCAACACGCTAATACCGGTGAAAGGCTCCCAGTGGTGCCTGTTACAAAGCGGTGCTCAGGAATGTCCGGTAGAAGTGAAGAACAGAAACGCTAGAGGGAATTTGCTCTCTTTTCTCCACAAGTATCTGGAATCCCACCCGAAGCTGAGTGGTTTATGATGGGATTCCAGATTTTCAGGGAGAGAGGACTTTGTAGTCAGCTGATTTAAATATTCAGAGGAGGGTAACGGCCACTTTGTAACCTAATTAGGGGAAATTAAACATATTTCTTTTCATATTTCCATGGAAGCATTCTGGTCAGTTTATCTAAAGTACTTCTCTTCCAGCTGTCTTGTTGGCTGATGTTTCTGCTGCGTGGAAACCACCCCTGAACCACATAGGCCGAAAGATCTGCGCCCTCCTTTGAGTCCTTTATCTTCCTTAGCATCCACATCCAGCCAGTCACCAAACACTCAGCTTTTCCTTCATCCTCATTCTTGAATCCATCTTTTCCTCTCCACTTTCATCTTTATTTGTCCAACTAGTCCAGACGGGTTTCCAATAAGCTGCATATGCTCAGGTGGCACCGGCCAGAAATAGGTTTTACGAGCTTGTGTTGAGTTGGGAGCAAACAGGGCTGTGCCCTGGCAGACTCGGGGGAGGTGAAGTTTGCCTTTAGCACCTCGCTCTGTGCCAGCCTTTCCCAGAGATGAAAAAAGCTGACGTGGCTCCTGCCCAGGACGGCACATGAGCGGGGAAGTTCTCTGTGAATTCGCTGCTCACGATGGCTTCCCACTCAGCCGAAGAAAGAGGGCAAGACTGTCAGATCGGTTTCTCAGCCTCCCTACAAGACCACATGATCTATGAAGACAGCAGATGTAGCTACCCTTTCCTGCTGTGCCCTGACCATATTAAAGGACAACTGTTGGAATGAGAACGAAGACCAGAATAGCAGGACTGCCAAAGTCTTTAGAAAGACAGAGATTTGACTTACTTAGCTGAGGCGAGTGTGCCTTCTGTCCTATGGGGGAACACGCAGTGCAGAGGCGCCCCCACATCAGCCTCACCCTGTTTCTGCACCCTCACTTCTTCATGCTGGGGCCTGGAACTTCTGATTTGTTCATTGTGATTTTTTAAATTCCAGAGAATTAAACGTATACCTTGCTCCAGCTCCTGGCCCCACATACGTGGATGTTCCCCTCATCTGTCTGTGGATATAACAGTTGAGAAGCATTTAGCAATTTGTCCTATACAACAAGTATCTTTGTTTAGAATGTTTATGTTTTGAAAAAATTCCACCATTTCACTCTGCGTATTCCAGCATGCATATCTTAACTGAGAACAATTTCATTAAAGCATATAAGAATTTTAGGTTAAGTATTTGTCTTCCTGAGCTAGATAGGTCTGAATTTAAACTCCAACTTTCCCACTTCCCATCTCTAGAGTTCCTTCAGCACCTTAGTTAGCCTCTCTGCATCTCAGCTTCTACCCTTACTTCACTAGTTTTTTTTTTAATTTTTTTTAAGCAAATAATATATGCAAACTGCTTAACTCAATGCCTGGCCCTTAGATAGAACCCCCAAAAGAAAGCTCAATTTCTTTTTTAAGCTAAAAAGGATCTTAGGTATCAATTCACCCCAGCCTGCTCCTTTTCAGACCAGAAACATGTGATTTGGGACTAGAACCCAATTCTCATGACTCTTCCTAAGCTAGTTGGTATCTGTTAGAAAACATGAGTTTTGGAACTTAATGGATCTGAGTTTAATTCTGGATTTTTCCAACTATCTCACAAATGTTGTTTAAATTTTATCAGCCTTCGTTTGTTTTTCCATTAATAAATCAGGGATAAAAATATCTGCCTCATATATATAAATCATTGAGGCACTTCTGGGCACAATGTGAACATACAAAAAGTCTTAGTTTTCCTCAGTGGCATACTAAGAATGGGGCAGTAGACGTGATCTGCTTTAGTTAGAGGCAAAGGTGGGGTAGTATCTGTAGAGAAGTTAGAAATAGGAGTAAAGCTAACTGAATATGGTCTTACTTTTATTAGCAACAAGCAAAGCAACACTAAACAGTGCCCCAAAGTCAGCAATAAACAGTCCTCTCTGAAAAAGTTTTCTGTTGGCCTAAGTTCTAAACAATTGTTGAGAATACTGCTGAGATTAACTGTGGACTTCAAACTGGCATATTTTTCTTATTTTTTCTTTAAAAAAATTGTATTCTACATGGAGTTAATTCAGAGCAGAGCTGGTCCTTGGCACATACAGGCGAGGTTACAGTTGTTCATTTTGAGAGTGATTTTGTAATGGAGTAGCCTTTGCCCTCTTCACTATCCTCGGATCAACCCTTTCCTTCGGGCCAATGATGCTCCCAGTTTATCCAACCTGAGTTTCTGTCTGAAGCTCCTCTGTTGAAGCATGAATGTGTTACTAGGACCCTTTCCAACTGTCAGTTCTGCTACAGGCAGAGGCTGGAAGGAAGGTTCAGTCCTTGAATCGGTTCTCCTCGTTCTAGTCAAGCTGGGGAATGGCCAGAGGGAATTTGATTAATCTGATATTGCCAGGGGAAAAAGTATGCCATGGAAACAGGAGGACTCAACTGTGTTTTGGGAAATAACAGGAAAACGGAGAGTCTGATCTCATGAGATTCCGTTTTGAAACAAGTGACTGAAAATGTCTCAAGTGTGATAAACCCTTTGGAATGTGGTGATCACCTAGTGTTTATATTAGAAACAGAGACCGAAGCTTGCCCTCAGAGTGACAGCACTAAAGAAAGCCAAGCGAGCTGAAAGGCGATCGCTGGGAGGTGCTCAGTGAGTCAGGAAAACCCTGGACGTGTGTTCAGATAGATGCATGAAGTCCTGTGAAGGGAGAGCTGATATCAACTTGGGTAAGCACGAAGGAAAGATTGAAAAAGTGTATATATTAATTAATTAAAAGACAAATAGAGCAGTGAGCCGGGGAAGTGCTGGTCTCCAATCTTGGCCATTCCCAATACCCCTTTTCCACGCCCATCTCCAGCTACGGAGGCTGAACAAGAGATGCTCAGGTCCTTCACCTCTCCTACAGCCGGAGGTGGCGCGTACCCCAGCTCTGTGCAGTGAGATGCAAAGAGGACTCTGTTGGCAATTCTGCAGAAGCAAGCTCTTCTGATAAAAGGAGAGAGATCCAGAAGGAAAGCTCCGTTTCCCCCCATCTTTGTGTTTTCTTCCTGGGATGCTTTATAGGATTTCATGTTGCTTAAAACTTCAACCGTCATCCTGCAACGATGAGATGAGACGGAGCTGAAGCCATGAGCAGAGCGGAGTAGAAAACTACAACTGTCTGGATCCTTCTTGGCATAATCAAACCACAAACCAGCCTTGCAGTCACCTGTGTGGGGAACTTCTATTTTTATTATTTAAATTAAACAGTATTTTTATTTTGTTTTATTAGTGATACAGAAAGTTTATGTTCTCACTAATATGTTAAAGTGTTATTAATGCATAATAGTTTAAGAAATAAAAATTGAACATACAACTTTCTGAAATTCTTTTTAAAACATTTGATGGTACAAAATGTAACGATCTGGTTGTAAAGTCAGATTATTTTAATATTTTGTTGGGACGGCTGTTGCATTTGAAAAAGGTAACAACTGAAGATACGTATGGTTGGCTCTGGTTACTAAATAATGACACTCATTTATTAATTCTGTCCCCCAATGCTGTAAACTTTTCTTTATTTATCCAACCCTTTTTTTGTGGAAATAAAGGTCTCTTTAAAAAGTTTTAAATTTTTTTCAATTATAGTTGACACTGAGTATTATTTTGTATTAGTCTCAGGTGTACAGCATAGTGGTTAGACAACCATATACTTTCCAGAGTGGTCCCTGGTATTTCCTGTACCCACTTGGCACTGTATGCAGCTGTTATAACATTACTGACTACATTTCTTCTCCTGTACTTCTCATCCCTGTGATTGTCTTGTGACTCCCAATCTGTACTTTTCAGTCCTTTATCACCCAGTTGCCCAACCCCCCTCCCCTCTGGCAACCACCAGTCTGTTCTCTCTACCTGTGAGTCTGTTTCTGTCTTGTGTGTTCATTTATATTGTTCTTTAGACTCCACATATGAGTGAAATCATATGGTGTTTTTCTTTTTCTGACTGGGTTATTTCACTTGACATAATATCCCCTAGATTCATTCATGCTGTAGCAAATGGTAAGATTTTGTTCTTTTTAGGGGTGAGTAATATTCCGTTGTATATATCTACCACTTTTTTTTATCCACTCATCTGTTCGTAGACACTTGGGCTGCTTTCATAGCTTGGCTATTGTACATAATGCTGGTATGAATGTAGGGATGCATATATTCTTTTGAATTAGTGTTTTGGGTTTCTCTGGATACATACCCAGAAGTGGAATCACTGGATCATAAGGCATTTCCATTTTTAATTTTTTGAGAAACCTCCATACTGTTCTCTATAGTGGCTGCACGAGTCTGCATTCCCACCAACAATGAGCCTTTTCTCCGCATCCTCGCCAGCGCTTGCTGTGTGTTGATTTATAGATGACGGCCATTCTGACCAGCGTGAGGTGGTCTCTTATTGTGATATTAATGTGCATTTCTCTGACGAGTAACGACATCAAGCATCTTTTCATATGTCTATTGACCACCTATATGTCCTCTTTGGAGAAGTGTTTATACAGGTCTTTTACCCATTTTTAAAATTGTATTGCTTGCTTTTTGGTATTGAGTAATTCAAGTTCTGTATAAATTTTGGATATTAACCCCTCATCAGATATATCATTGATGAATATGTTCTCCCATTCAGTGGCTTTTGATTTCATTTTGTTGATGATTTCCTTTGCTCTACGAAAACTTTTAGTTTGATGTCGTCCCATTTATTTTTTCTTTTGTTTTCCTTGCTGGAGGAGCTGCATCACAGCGAATATTGCTAAGAGAAATGTCTGAGGTTTTACTGCCTATGTTTTCTTCTGGGATTTTTATGGTGTCAAGTCTTACACTTAAATCTTTAATTCATTTTGTTTACTCTTGTATATGATGTAAGAAGGTGGTCTAGTTTCATTTTTTTTTTTGTATGTATCTGCCCAGTTTTCCCAACACCATGCTCTCTGACAAAATATGTTGTGTGTCTTTCCCCTTCTATGTCCCTCTGATTCTCCTGCTCCAGGCCATCGTGTTTTCCTCGTTGAAGCCCTGGCACAGGTACTAACTGGTCTCTTTCCTTCAACCCTGCCCCATGTCCATCCAGGTTCTCATATAGCAGGCAAATAAGTATTTTAAATGTTGTCAGTGCCTATTATTCTTCCATTTACAATTCTTCTCTTCTTCCTGGAATGCCCCTTCCTAAGTTTTTGGGTGGCTTCCTTCTTTCCATCTTTGAAGTCTTAGTTTAATGTTACTTACTAAAGGAACAACCTTGGCTACACCATTCCAGCCTCCTTCCCCCTTTCTTTCTCAAGTAGGCATTGGAAGGATAAAGACTTCAAGCTAGGGGAGGCCATGCTATTCAGTTCTGGCCAATAAAACATAAGCTTTGACCAAAGAGAAGACATGTTTTAGACATCCCTAGGCATATAAAAATGTTTTGTTATAATGCTAGGGATCTTGTCAACGGAGCTTTTTATCTGAAAAACCCATTTAAAACAGCAATCCAATTTCTAATAGTTTTAATAATAGCAGGCCTCTGGCAGCTAATTTGTTTTTTGAATTCTCAGACTGATGAAAAAAGTCATTTGTCATTTAACAACTGTTAAAGTAGCTAGAAATGAAGGCTGACCATCTCTTTTATGTTTTATAGAAACGTGCATATAAAATTAGTAGTAATTCACTTCCAACTATTGGCAAATTTGGCTAATAATTTGTAGCTACATGCCTTTTAAGTTAAAAAAGGATGAGGCATGTATAAATGAAAATACAACCATTGTACTGCACTAAGTATCAAAAGCTTAGATTAATTACAGATGCATTCGACTCACTTCTAATAAGAGCTATTTTAAATGATTAGCATAAACTAAATAATAAAAAATATTTTAATTTACCATTTGTTCAGAAGAGAAAATATTATGTCAGTTTTTAAAATTTAATTGCCCAAATTTTAAAGATCCCACAGATTGCTTCAATCAAACAGCTTTTTGTATAGAACAATTTTAATATATATGACAAATATCTCAAGGCACTTCAAGATTATCCTTTTACTCTAGTTAATTAATCCAAATAAACATATTTATTACTGATTACTATGAAGCAACTCATGATCTAATGTGCCTAAAAGGCTGATGTAATATGAGTTAGGTCAAAAGAAAGCCTAACATAGATTAGGGGAGCTGACCTCATCAGACACTGTAATATGTTTTGAGAAATTTAACTTAGGTTTAACAATTATTTCATGTATAAATGTCATAGGAACTCATAAGACTATGTGTAATAAGCAATATCCAGAGGAGATTAAAAATAAGCTATAAAAAGGTGTTCTTCATTTGGTTTTAGAGTTAGAAAAATATTTGACCTGGCAGTCAACATAGTCAAATAGTCATGAATGACTGAAGACTTGCTGAGAGATTCTTGATTGCTAATGAATGGTATTCTTGGTCAACTTGGATCGTTCTTCATGTTTATTAACACTTGAGAAGTAATATTCATAGCCCAAAGCACTGGTAAATTTTTTCCAAGGTGTTTGTTGGCTTGTACTATATATGGACGGCTTTGCTTAGGATGCTAGTTCTCGTTATTTGTCAAAATACAAAGACAGCTAATTCATAGATAGTTGTCCTGTGTTTATTTATATCACATGTTTCCATGTTCAGTGTTTACTTGCTCTGAGATGATTTTTCATTTAGACTTTTAGTACTAAAATAATAACAAAAACAAAATGAAGTGAGTAAAATAAGTGATGGTTTAATTTTGGACTCTGACTGAACCAGTGTAAGGACTAAAACTCTTGGTGTTTTATCTATACGCAGGAGCAGAGCCAGGGCTAGGGTGAGGTGAGTGAGGCAGGCACAGAATTTAGGCAGGCTGGGGTGGGTGATGAAGAAGGATCTTTCTTCTCAGAGTGTCAATGACTCTGTAGACAAGGAGTTCCCATTGAAATGATCAAAATGAGTAGGGAATAGTAACGGAGATATAATGCATATGTAAAACCAATGACTTTCTAGTAGATAGAGCTCAGATAAGATGAGATTAAAGGAGTCATCAAAGTCTCCTAAACTTCTTAAGGAAGTAATGAGATGTTAAGAGTCTTTGCAGGAAATAAGGAGATATCTGCTGGCCTACACCCTTAAGACAATCTAGTTTGGATGGGTTAGAATTAGCCAGTGGCAATGGGGAGCGGGGGCAAGACAGGGCCCACTCCTCTAGGAGCCCCTAACAATGAGCATCACTCGAAATCAAACTCAAAGAGATACATCAAAAGCGAAACTCATCTTCGATGACTTGATGGAAAGGAGTTATGTTGAACAGCAAAACCATTTAAAGAAAGTATAAATAACTGTTGTGTGTTTACAAAATGAAATAAGTTTTTGAAAGTGAGAATGCACTTACTAATGATCTTAGATTATAATAAAAACATTTCAGATTATAATCAAAAACAAAACAACCCCCAAAAGAGGATACCGGTACTGGGGAAGGAACAAATATGCTAATTATTTTATCTCATCATTGAAAGCAAATAATTACTGTTTCATTCTTGATATTGATTACCAGCGGTTTGAGTTTAAGACTTACAGGAAAAATAGCATATATACCTTTCAAGTCACTAGAGCTAAAACATATCAACTAATATGTGGACCAAATAGCAAAAGACTAAAAACAAATAAACAACCCCCCAAAAGACAGCAAGAGGGCAAACATAAAATGACATCTCTTATATTACGTGTCAGTAGGAACCCCCCAAGAGGTAGAATGGGGAAGAGGCAAATTCTGCTTCAAGATTGCCCCCATCTCAGGTACTAAGACAGGTGAAGTATAACAAATTTCTTTAGTCATTTGTGTGCACTCATTCTTTTATAAACGTAATTTGAAGGATGTTTTGAAAAAGAATTTTCTTCTCATTATTCAGTTTCTAAACCCCCAAATTCCACCAATATGTACCCCCTTTTTTTCTTTAGGTTAGAAAGTCTTTCTAGAAAGCCTTTAACATTTTCTAATTTCATCATAAATCAATCATCCAACTTTTTTCTTTGGTTTCATATACTTTGACCACCTACCAGTGCCCGAGCTGAGGCAGTTTATCCAATCCTTTCTCAAGATGCATTGAGGATAAGACAGCATCCTGGCGTGACCCAGGTAAGTGGTGACAGCCAATGTATTTAGAGCAGTGATTCCTCCCACCCCCCCTTTTTTTTGCAAAAATTTTAATTTTAATGTTTTTCCATTACCATTTAGTTCCCTTATACCCAATCCCCTGCAATCACCACACTTGAGGTTCTTACTGAAGTTTTCATGTACATGAAATAAATGGAAATCCAATCAGTTTATTGCACTAAGAAAAATACAGTGAATTTCTAGAACAGTTAAATATATTTATTCTTTTCTGATGTAATGGCATCTTAATGGGTTTTGGTGTTAAAGATTCGTTTTAGGAAACGAGTCACTGCTAGACTGAAATTTTTTAAGTGTCCATACTTGACAAAATAAGCTATTTCTATTAATTCTGTGCTAATTTGACTTTATTTCTTTGATTATTTTACTGTTAATTGAGATTAGAGAGACTCGCATTCATTCATTTATTTATGCACCAGTATCTAAAGAAATCCTGCTGTGCGTCAGGCACTGGTCTAGGTGCTGGAGAGACAGCAGGGAATAACAGAGGGATTTGCTCTTAGGAATCTTAACTGCTGGTGAGGGTGGAATCGTCGTCGTTGGCAGCCGTCCGTCTCGAGAGACGATGGTGTAGCTTCTTAAGAGTCTATCTGCACCGCCGAGAATGGCTGTGCAGTCCGACTCGGGAGTGACACGGTATCTGTCTCCTCCCGTGTTGAATCGACATCTTGCGATGACGCTGGAGTGTCCTCTCCAGTGAAGCTGAAGCTACAGAGCCTGGGCAGGGTGATATGGAGGGTCTGCTGTTGCCCATGCAGCAGACACCCCCTCTCTTCGCAGCTGAAGGGTCCAAGGGAAAGACGGAGTCAATACAGCTTGGCTTCAGGTGCGCCGCAGGAGTTGCCGGTGTTGACTACAACGTCAAACCGCCTTAGGGACTCCGGCTCCGGATTTTCTGTCGGGGTTTACTCCCTTAGCCTTTCCCCTGAAGAGGTATGCCGCAAGGCAGCGGAGGTTTTTTGGAGTCAGAGTTTTCCTTCTCTGATGTGCCCTGACTGGAAGATCGAACCAGCGACACTTAGCTCGCAGGCCGACGCTCAAGCCACTGAGCCAAACCAGCCAGGGTGGAATCAAGCCATAAACAAATCCATCAACAATAGGTCAAGGGGACAGAAGTGCAAAGAAAAAAGTAAAGCAGAGCAAGGAGACGGTGAGTGACAGGGCCCTCTATTTGATCAGCTGTGTCTGAGCAGACATGTTGATCCAGTGACGGAGCATTACAGGAATGGGGTGTCTGCCTGACGGAGGCGAGGGACAGTGAAGAGGACTTGGAGGCTGTCACGCAGTGAACCAGAAGGAGCTGGAGGAGATCCAAGGAGGAGCTCATATCTCTTAGCACAATAATGAGTTTTTGTTTCCCGCCCACACTCCGTACCTATACTTGTTCATCAAAGAGGACACATGTTGATAGAAAACACAAATTATAAGCACTCTGAATAGTCAAGAAAATAGGCAGTGGGGTGACCGTGCTAGTTAGGTTATGTGACAGACATTTTTCATAGCGTGAGGTAAACCTGTGGTGCAAATGTTTTGACAAAAATATATGTCAAACCGGTGATAAAAATAAATGACTAAAACCATATGTTGGCTAAGGCATATTGAAGTTAGCAAGATTTTGAATTCTTCGAACTCTTTTTGTGAGTGTATCAGTTGGAATAAGTTTCTTCAAGGAGAAGAGTAGAAGCTATAATTGATAGTGATTTTGTAGTCTTGATAAGCCCAGCTGGATGTACTCCCCAGGAGTTGAGGAAGTACATGGCCATGTGACTGCATAACACATTCCTTGGCCTGTCAAGCCAGTCCTTCTCTTTTAATGATGCTGAAGGAGCACATATTGAGTTGTCAGATGACAGAGCATCGAAAACAGTTTTTGATGATTGATCGGTGTAATGGTTTACTCAGACTATATCCGTGTGTGATTTTTACTATAAAACTTGGGAGGAGTTCAAGGAACTGAATGAGATCGGTAGACAAAACTTCCAATTCTGTTGGTATAATTTTTCAATGATTATGTCTATGCAAAATGAATAATAGAAATGAAATACCTACTAAACCCTGTCTCACCCTAGAAATAAGTAATATTTATTCAAAGTGGTCCAACTGCAAAAATTGCGTGCCCATTAACTCATTCTTCAAATAAAATTTTCTTTTCTATGTCTAATAATAATCAATAGTCATAAAATTTATATCATAATAATTGTTTACTAATAATTGAAATGATAATTTACTCTAGAATAAATATTTTAACAGGTTTTATGGTTTCAATAAATGCAGAAGTAGCATTATAATTTGTATACAGATTTTTGTGCCAGAGAAGAGATTAACAAAGGCATTTCAAATATAAAAATAGTCTGGATTAGGGTAAAATCCAAGCAGAAGAGGGATCAATGTAAAGCTGCTGACTTTTCAAGAAGAGCTAATACAAATATTTCTTTAAAATGGACAATGATGGGTATTTCTTTTGGATATATTTAGAAGAAAGCTATGACAGTTTTATTTACATGTCAATATTTAAATACACCAGAAATCATATTGTTTGCGATTACTTAAGCTTATGATAAAAAATTATAGTTGTTAGTCAAAAATGTGCAAAGAGGTACACATTTTGCCAAAATTCTTTTTAGGGGTACAGGAGTAGAGAAAAAAATTGGAGGTCATTGTTCTCTGATATTTCTCGGGATAGCCCTTATTTGTAAAAGCATTCTAATTTTCTCCTGTCTCCACTGCAGTAAAGCAGCTGAAATAAAACCGAATCTTAAGGAAGGCTCCAGCAGTTATAATAAAACCAAGAAGGACTTCCATTTCTTATCATTGGCTATGAAGCCGAGCAGGCTATATACACTTGAAACTCTTGCATTCTCTAGGAGAAAGCGTAATGTTCGAAGGCTAAAACCGAATAAGATTGATTTTCCCACGTTTTAGAAAAAATACGATAATAAACTTTCTATTTTTAATTTTCTCCTCCTAAAACTTTATATAAAATTTTTTAACCCAGATAACTTCTTTTTTTTTAGCTTTATTTATCTATTACTGTTGACATTCAATATTATTTTATTAGTTTCAGGTGTACTGGATAGTGGTTAGACAATCATACAATTTACAGTGGTCCCCCCAATAGTCCCAGTCCCCGCCTGGCCCCACACGGAGTTGTCACGGTGTCAGTGACCACATCCCCTGTGCTGCTATGCTTGACACCCCTGTTCGCTATTCTGTACCTGCCGGTCTGTGCTTCCTGGTCCCATCACCTGTCTGATCCAGCCTCCCTCCCCCTCCCCTCGGCAGCCATCGGTCTTTTCTGTCTCTATAAGTCTGTTCCTGTTTTGTTGGTTCTTATTCTTCAGATTCCACATACAAGTGAAATCATATGGTATTTGTTCTTCTCTGACTTATTTCACTCAGCATTCCACGCTGTCACAAATGGTAGAATTTCATTCTTTTTTTATGCCAAGTAATATTCCAGTGTGTGTGTGTGTATCACAATATATTATAATTTTTTATCCACTCATCATTGATGGGCACTTGGGTTGCTTCCATAGCTTGGCTATTGTAAATAGCACTTCAGTGGACATAGTGGTGCATGTGTTTTTTCAAATTAGTGTTTTGGGTTTCTTTAGAAGTGAAATAGCTGGATGATAAGGCATTTCCACTCTTAATTTTTTTTTCTTTTTAAAAAATATTTTATATATTTGTTTTTAGAGATGGGAGAAGGGAGAGAGAAAGAGAGGGAGAGAAACACCAATGCGTGAGAGAAACATCAGTCAGTTGCTTCTGACACGCCCCCAACTGGGGCCCTGGCCCGGAACCCAGGCATGTGCCCTGACTGGGGATCAAACCGGCGACCTTTCAGTTCGCAGGTGGGTGCTCTGTCCACTGAGCCACACCAGCCAGGACAAGACAGTTTCATTTTTAAAAAATTTTTGATGAAACTCCATATTGTTTTCTATGGTGGCTGCACCAGTCTGCGTTCCCACCAGCAGGGCACTAGGGTTCCCTTTTCCCCACATCCTCGCCAGCACTTGTTGGTTGTTGGTTTGTTGATGACGGCCGTTCTGACAGGTGTGAGGTGGGATCTCACTGTGGTTTTTATTTGCATCTCTCTGATGGCTAGTGGTTGAGCATCTCTTCGTGTGTCTTTTGCCCTCTATATGTTCTTGTTGGAGAACAGTCTAGGTTCTCTGCCTACTTTTCAATCGGGTTTTTTCTTTTCCCTTTTTTGGTGTTGAGTTGGTCCTCCTAAAATTTTATTAAAAACTTTGGAGACAGTTAGCTCTTGTCTATTCATGACTTTTAGCTATTGAATTGCCTAACTTAGTATTATTTATTATATTACAGAAAATATAAATGTTGTTTATTATTCATGTTTATAATTATTGAATTAAAAGTAGCAAATGGATATTTGCAGGAAAAGTTGAAAACAGTTCATATTTGATTTGATAACTCATTTTCTTTTCAAGGTTTGTATACTAATGATTGTGACTTGATATTCAGAGTGCGTGTGTGTGTGTGTGCGCACGCACGCGCGTGTGTTTATGTGTGTGTATGTGCGTACGCGCGCGCATGTGTTTATGTGTTTGGCTATGAAAGTATTGGGTTGGCCAAAAAGTTTATTTAGTTCTTCCCATACAATGGCTCTAATAGTGCTCAGTTTTCTTTAACTTCATTCAAAACAGTTCTGTTAGGTTGCGTTGTGACAGCTGTCATGTCAGTGTGCATTTAAAAAGAAACACATCAAAATTGGTGAATTTTTGTGAAGCCATTTTAATATTGAAGATGGAAGAAGATATGTAACATTTTCAGCATATTGTGCTTTATTAGTTCAAGAAAGGTAAAAACACAATGAAGCACAAAGATCTGTGCAGTGTATGGAGCAGGTGCTGTGACTGACCAGATGTGTCAGAAGTGGTTTGCGTAGTTTCTTGGCACTATTGACATTCTGGCCAAACAATTCGTTGCTGTGGGCCTGTCTCATGCATTGGAAGGTGTTTAGCAGCCCCCCTGGCCTCTACCCACTAGAAGCCAATAGCAGGAGACAGCCGACATACTCAAAATGTCCAAATCAATAAAGTTATTGGTGAAACTGAAAAATGTCTTTTATTTTATGGAAAAACCTAAATGGATTTTTTTTGCCAACCCAATAGTTTCTGATTTGTGTAACAGAGTGAAATATCAAGATTTCAAAGTGTGGTACAAAGAACACAGTATTCTGAAAAGATCCCCATGAGGTCTCTACCATCTGAACAAGTTTGAGAACCATTAAAATGGATCGTTGTTTGTAAATTATTAAACAATCTGAAGTAACCAGCGAGCTTCATTCATGGTGTCAAAATGACTAGGCTTTTTGTCTATATACAAATTAAATTTAATTTAAAACAATATACATTTCTTTATAAAGTTTTTATACAATAAATTGAATTTTGCCAGGAGGACTTAATGTCCAAACATGATTTTTATTTTATTAAATAAATTCAAAGGCCACTTAAGATGAAACTTTAGATTTTCAAGGACCTTGTTAAATAGTATTGTATGGAATAAAGGTTGCTAAAACAATAAAAATTTATTATACATAATTTCCACTCATTAGTCCAAAAGCAGAACCAGATTACTTTATTTCCCCCAAGCATGTGCTTTTTAGTTCTGCCTGTGAATCAATAGTTTTGTTTAAAACTTCCTGTCTATGGACAGGGGTTCCCGAGAAGCTGGCTGTTTGCATTAGCCGTTCCAGGACGCATCTCCTTTTCTACTACATTAGAGTATCTGTCGAGCTGACGAAATGTATTAGCTACAGAGAGCTTCGTATTGAAGACAAAGGCGATTTGAAATCACATAAGGAAAGACTTGCTTGTAGAATTAATGGCCACATCCCAAGTATTCAAGTTTTCACTTTCTTGGGAATTCTGGGTGGATAATTTTCTTATTTGAGTAACAGGTGAGGTTTAAAAAAACAGCAGCGATGTGAATCCTCTTGGAGGATTCACATGAACCTTTTATTTCTCCCCAGCTTCTATTAATACCCAATTTGTACACGTGGGAATTTAAAAAACCTTGATATAATACATTTAAAGGCCCAATCGTAACAGTCCAGCTTGACCAACTTTTATGCATGTCTTCTCATCTTCTGAGACAGAACTTCCCTACCCCCGGAAGCTGCTCTTCTCTGTCAGCATGGCACCCTTAGGTAACCAACTCTACCTCTATCACCATTGACTACAAGGTTTACTTGCTCTTGAACTTTTTAATTGTGATCATGGAGTATGTCATTTTTGTGTCTGTTTCTTTCCCCCCACCTCACGGCTGTACACAGGATAGTTCATCTCTTTAAAGGCAAACATAAAGCGAATACATTAACATGAGAAAAAAATTTAAAAAATGGGTTTTATTGTTGTTGTGGCTGTTTTTCCTTTCCTAATTAAAGAAAAAATAATAATAATGCCCTTGGTGAGACTGGTGACCTGTCAAGCCGCCCTCGGAAGAGTCAGTCTTCCCATGGGGTCATTTATGTGGCCCCCACCCGGGCTTCTCGGAGCGGGGTAGGAGGGGGCTGCCCACCACCTTGTGGTTCGGGGAGGCCACCGACTAGTTTTGGAAAACGTGTGTTGTGTGTAGAACTGTGTTATTTCCCCCCTTTATAGTCTGGGATATGCAACCTTAGAACGGGTAAGAAAAATTCAGTTGGGGGTGCAGTACTCTGCTGGCCTCAGAACACACCACCTGCCTTTGGGGAAGGGGAGTCCCGGTTTCTTCCTGGTAAAGGGCGCTGGGTCACTGGCAGGTGTCAATAAAGCCTTCCCTCCTTCTAGGTCAAGAGCGATTATCTGTAAATGGTTACTAGGCTCTGAGTTTCTGGACTTCTCAGACTAGCTCTAGTCATGAAAATCCTTCCCTAACTGTACAACAGATAACCAGCCTTAAAAACTTTGTTTTCCTGTCTCTGTGGGAATTGAGTGGGAGCTTGGGACACGTGGTTAGGAGCTACAGGTCACTTGTGAGCAGGATCAGTTAGTTGCTACTGCCCAGCTCTGTAGAGCTTTGTCACTCCGGCTGTCGGTGACCAGCCTGTCCCAGACAGGGGGTGCTTCGTTAGCCTGGGTCTAGAGCAAGGGCGATTCACAGCAAAACCAGCAGCTGGTGGACATTCATGTGAGAAAGAAAGAAACCTCTGTTGTTTAAAGCTGCTGGGATTTGATTCTTTGCTACCGAAGCGTAACCGGTCTACGCTGAGGGTTCCAAGGGCGAGACAGAAAACTTGGGCAGGAACAATGCATGTAGTCTTGGCTGGCAGAAGTTTCACATGCAGTCTTGGGGCTGACACACAGCCCGTGAAGCGGTCCGTGTGTCTTCTGTGGCCTTTCCTAGAGTTCGGAAGCCGGCAGCAGTCGCCTCATCGGCAGCCACTGTCTCCAAAGCCCAGCGATCGTCCTGCACCAGTTCTTTGTCCAGCACAGCACTTGGACGCTCTCCTCTCACTCGCCCTGCAGCGTCACCCCCCAAGACAAGAGGCTGAGAGGACAGTTTGGGGGACACTTGTGGACTGACTGACACCCTGCCAGCACCCTCAGGGAGCTCTCCTAACTTGTCCACAGTATGCTGTACCCCGGCTGCCTAGTGAACGGCACCCTCTGGCTGTTGTGTTTTGGAAGGGATTGCATGTTTCCGATGTTGGAATTGTACGGTTGATGAGAGTAGTTGCTTCCGCCTCTCCACTCATTAATTAAATAATTAAATGCTCCCTTTGTCCACTCGACGTGTATTGGATGCTTTCCATGTGCCAGGCACGAAGCCTGGCGCTGTGGTTTCACTGATGAATTGATTGCAGACTGTGTCCTAAAGGACCTCACTTTCTAGGAAGAAAGACCAGAGGTGACCAAGGACAGTAGAATGTAATGAGGGCTGTAAAGGCGTTCGCGGAGGAAGTAATTAGCTCGAATTGTTGTCCGTTGTGCTGTCGTGGAGTCCAGGAAAAGTTTCACCGGGGTGGTGGTTTTCAACTAAAACTGAAACGTATGAACAGTCCGTTAGGGAAACCAGCATGAAGTTTGACACGTGAGCCAACACCAGCAATACAGCACAACTTAATTTCTTAAAATTCTCAAATTGTCGATATTCTCAAATTCTGAAAACTGGGTGAGCTATAAACTGTTTTGTAAGGAAACCATTCTTGAGAATCTCTACTTTTGACTTGAGTGTTTTTATTGTTAACAGTACTAAGATATATGTTAAAATTTATAATAAATTACTATGGTTATAGCTCTTTTACTGCTTAAAATCAAAGCAAATTTATAGTATGTTGTACTTTCATAAAAAGTTTTTTAAAACTCTAGACAAATTTGTAAGGTCCTTTGTGAGTTCATTAAGACACAAGAAATAATCATATTCTATGTCTGGTTAAGTTTAAATTTACTTTTTTGCTAAAAGTCTTTACCGAAATACCCAAATTTAACATGCAAAACTCAAAAACAAATATCCAAATTACTTAGAGGTGACAAATAATGTTTTCATTAATTTCTAAAGTTGAGTTTAATGGAGTAAAAATGTGCTTGGCCTTTTTCTATTTTATTTATGGTTAACATGATTACTTAAAGTTTGCTTATGGTGGCTCTTCTGAGTCATTATTATTTATACTGTTGATTTTGTTGAAACAGTAAATGTTTTTAAACTACTGTTAGATTATTTTAATGAATCCATCGATTCAACAGTTGTGCTCAAAATTATGATACTGAAAAGGTTTGATCATCTATTAACAAAATATTCTTCCACTTCTTGCTACTGCACTCACTGCTAACGAATGGGTGCAAGTTGGCAAAGAATCCGTGTAGTCTGTGTTGGGTGGGTTACAATAAGGGCAGCCCTTCAAGCAAAGCTCCTTTGTGTTCTCTCATCCCTCAGTTCTCCTTCTTCTTTCTACTTTCTACTCATCAATTTGAAATACTCTGAAAACATTGTTTTTACATTTGTCATTTCATTTGTTAAATGCTCATTAATACATGAAGGATGACTCTCTGTTCTTTACCCACTGAGCTGAGATAATTAAACTAATGTGTTATGCTGTTACATTTGTCGTTTCATGGCAGATCAAAATCTGAATTTATTAAATAATAAGCAGAACTCTTACTCGGTGAAAATGTCTTTCAAATGTAAATTATCACTGCAAAAGAGAAGTGTAGCCTTTATGTCTGGGAATATATTTCAATATGAGTGCAAGGTCAGATATGGAGGATTTATTGTCATTTTCACATTAGCACAATGTCTACTATTGAAAGACGTCTTAGGGCTAAAATTCCAATAATGTAAATTAGGTATTTGGTCACACTGGTAGCTTTGTCCCTTTGTTCTTTATTGCTAAGCAACCAAAGAAACTGGTTAGGTAACCTGAAGAATATGGTATAAACCTGCTTGACTTATTTTAATGATGCCTAGGAAATTACATGTATGGACAAAATAATTTGGCTATAATTGAATTAGCACATCACATATGCCAGAAATTTTACATACATTATTTTATTTAATCCTCACGTTATTATAAAGGTCAAATCCTGAATCAACACCTTACCAGCTAATTTATGTTTAAAAGTTTTCTACAAGCCTAGGAATCCTGCTTGACTAAGGCAGGGAATGCCATCGTGGGTCACCAGGTGCCCTTATGGGTCTGAGGCACTCACTTCCCCGGCTGCTGGGGCTGTTGGCTGCTGACGGGTCATTGCTGAGTCCCTGTCGGGCTTCCTGAAGGGCGATGCCTTGCCCAAAGTTACAGCCCTTCCTGGGAGTATCCAATGATTCATCGAAACGGATTTACAAAGGCCTCAAGTGCAGCAATTGTGCAGAGCCGGTGCAGCTCCAGACTCCCCTTGGATCCAGGGAGACCTCTGTTCTAACCGCACCACACGTCACATCTTTCTTAAGCCAGTATTTCTCAAACGAGGCTGAGAAGCCCAGGCGTGCGGCTACGCTCCCTACCGTGCCCAGGACATGCCCCGCACCGAAGAACCACCGGGTCCAAACACCAGTAGTGGTGAAGCTGAGACACCCTGGCTCACATCCAGAAGTGGCGTTCCTCTCAGCCTTGCCCAGTGCGCCCTCAGAATCTCAGAATTTTAGAATCGGATGTTAGCCAACGCACCTCCGGGAACTATAGAGCAATTCCTGGGCCCTGGCTCGCTGGGCTTTTTGTTTATGGCATCACGGGCGTCATGTGTTCTAAGCGTGCTTGGCTGGCAGGGAAGTTTACTGTTGTAGAACATATTGGTACGTCCTAGAAACTAATCAGAACAAACCAGAAGAAGTGCCGACACACATCAAGGCCCAGGGCACATTACCTCCATGACTTGGAAACCTTAAGAAAACAAATTCTGCTAAGAATTGGGGATGGAGAGAGGGAAGTGTTTTAAACATGCTTTATCCCTTACATGTAGTAAAATAGCATAAGGAAGGACCAATGGAGAGAAAAGACTCTTCACTGTCCGTGAAACTAGTGCTTCAAGTGACTCCTGAGCTCAGACAGTTGAAGGCGGCCTGCCGCCTGCTGAGACAGAAAGAGGGAGGGCCCCCATTGCTGACCATTTCTCTTCAGATCCTTCAGCACATACAAGGAGAAAACGGGATATCTGCCTTCCAAGCGCTGAACCCCAAATCTCCTGTTTGGGGTAATAAAGTCTGAGGCTGGGCATGGGCTGCGTGAGAGACCTTGGGCTGGTTTCCATACTGCAGACGAACCCAGAGGGCAGGACGGAGACACTAGCCAACACGTCAGCGTCAGAAGAGGCGGGGGCCGGAGTTTAACGCAGTGGGGTGATCGTGATAACCCTCGGCCTGACAACAGTCAGCTGAAGTGAAATAAATAAGCTAAATCACTGCAACGGCCCTTGTCCCCCAAAGAAATGAAGACAAACTCCCATGACCAATAGGTCTCCACGTTAAGCCAGCAAACCTCTGACTTGCCCATGAGAGAGGCGTCGGTTGCTGAGGGCCCGGTGCTGGGCTGTCCAGGGCGGGATTATACACAGAGTTGGGGAGAATAATTGGAGGCATTATGCCCAAATGTAAGCTCCCTGCACCCCTGCCTCACTCTCCCTTCCTTCCTAACACTATTTTTTATATAACTAAGAGAGACTAGCTTCCAAGCAAAACTGAGTAATAATCAGAGATTACCTAAGATATGAAAGCATCATCGTAAAGAGGACAAAGAGCCAAATGCCTTTCTTTATAAAGCTTTCCTTTTCATTCAGCAAGGGAAACCTTTCCCAAGAACTCTTGGTCTCTCTTAGTGGCCAGAGAAGCGTCACATGTCCCCTTCCACGTGTAAGGGGAGCCGAGAGGTCAAATATTTCACATTAACTTTCCACACTAATGGACGGCAGGGGAGAAGCGGGTTAGAACAGGTAGGCCGCTGCCACACAAATCCAAGCGAGTCTCGGCTGGAACCAAATCCCCACGGGGCCATTTATTAGCTTTGTCACACTGGACAAGTTACTTAGCCTCTCTGTGTCTCAGTCTCTCCACCTCTAAAGTAAGGGTGATGCTATTAATAGTACCTACTTCTGAGGGCGGTTGTTATGATTAAACAAATTACTGCGTAGAAAGCACTTAAAACTCTACCTGGCACATGCTGGTATTCTTATCCGCACTCTGAGGAACGCTTTGGCATCAAAATGCTGTAATTCCACAAATAATTATTTGATGTTAAAAGATAGGACTTATGAGAATCACAAATAATTTAGGTTTGCAGTTAGATAATCTTCTATTTAAACATATTAAAATGTTTACTTCTCATAGAGACGAACCAATGCCAGTAAATACTTCCATTGGCTTAAACGTGTTTTTATTAGAAAAGAAATATGACTTGTGAGTTGGATGAACTCTTGAGCAAGGAGACTGGTGAACATTGAGTGATTATAAGGATTTAGCTTTACTTTAAAAACATCTGGAAAGAATCTCTTAAGGGAGTTGTTCTACCTTATTTTCCTTCAAATTTATAAACTGTATTTAAGCTTTCTTAAGCAAGCAGTCGTGTGTCCTGAGGGGAATTGTCATAGCTTGCTTCGTCATCAGCCAAAGTTATCGTGAACTGCAGATTTATGAAGGCCCTTTTTGTCTCATGACCTAAGACTAAGGTTTAGCCTAAAGGAAGAAGTCAGTTAATAAACAGAAAGGCAAGCTCATTCAAGATGAGAAGTCCCTGATGACCTAAATGAAGGCTCATACCTGGGTGAAAATTTTATCTTTCCAAATGCTTCCCGTCCAGTGAGAGAAGGTAATTCAGAAATAACAAAAGTATAGGAGTTAAATAAAGTCTTAAGAGAAAAGAGGGGAATATTGGTAGCCATGCACTGAGAAGGAGACATTGCATGCCATGGGATGATCAAAGAAGGCCCTTGGGAAATGCATTTGAACTTGTCATTATTGGGTAAGCTGGTAGTGCTTTGGACGTGTAGCACTGGGAGGAAGGGTATTTGCCACAGAGGGAAAGGAGGGGCAGGCACAGGGAAGGAAACTGTAGGACAGTTACTGCGGGTGACACTGGGAACAGACAGGGTCACGTCAAGGTGTGAACGGTCCTCTCAGTGAGATTACCTCTCAGGAGCAAAGATGGGAAGTAAGTGAGAGGACAGCTAAACATGTAAACAGAATGAGGGCTGTGAAGCCATTACACTGGACCGATGAAAAGGATGGTGACCTGGGACCGGTCCAAGCTGGGTGGAGGTGGGAGTTGCCACTTGCTATAGGGTTGCCATCACCTCATCCTTTCTGAGGAGGTGACATGTGAGAAAGGACCCAAAGGGATGGCAGCTGAAGCTCTGGACGTCGCGGTTGAGGGGAACAGCAGGTGTCAGGGCTTTGGCAGGGGCCGCAGGAACGCTGTGATGCTGGAACACAGTGGGCGAGAGGTGTGGCCGGAGGTGAGGTCAGAGAGCGAGGCAGGATCCGGATTCCCCAACGCAAGGAGTACGGGCTGGGTTCTAAGTGCCATGGGAAACTGCTGAGGAGCGGGCGGTGTGGCCTTATTTTCACTGGTAATCATAATAAAAATCACCTTGCCCCCCTGGGGAGCAGACAGTGGTGCGGAAGAAGGGTAGCGAGGCGCGGCTCCAGGGGTTCCTGCTGCATTGACCTAGGTTTCTGGCGTTGCAGGTGTTGACCAGTCACAGGGCCGTATCTGGGAGGGTCCCTGCTGTGCTGGGTGCTGACCATTTAGTCTCTTTATCCAGGGTGGTCACAGGAGGGCTCATAGGGCGCTCACAGGGGGCCCATGGGGGGGCTCATAGGAGGGCCCTGGGCCAGCTCTGTGCAATGCTCAGTGCACCGGCTAAGAGGCTGTACCAGTCAGAAGTGGCGCAGTGGTTTTTGTTTGTCTGTTTGTCTTCCTCACCCAAAGACATGCTTATTGGTTTTTAGAGAGACGGGAAAAGAGAGAGAGGGAGAGAGAGAGAAGGAGAGAGACATTGATGCGAGAGAGAAACATCGATGGGTTGCTTCCCTCCCGTAGGTGCCCCGACTGGGGACTGAACCCACAACCCAGGCATGTGCCCCGACCACGAATGAAACCCACAACCTCTCAGCTTCACTGAGACGATGCCAGGCCACGCCGGCCAGGGCAGCAGTGGTGCGGTGTTTTAACAACCAGCATGGTCATACCTGGGCAACCTGGCTGTCCCCCTTCGTCTCGGGCAGAGGTCGTGAAGACAGAGAGAAGCAGTCAGACTTGGAATGTATTTTGCAGATACAAACTATAAAGAGGCTTGTGGATGAATGTTGTAAATGGGACCGATGCCTTATAAGTGTAAGTGTGATAAGACTTGGTGCTTAACATTGATTATAAATTCTTCTAAAGCATATCGCTTCACTGTACAGTTTCTGTAAAGAAAATAATGGTCTAAGCAGGGTTCCTTTGCTGACCTGAATGTCCTACAGGGCATCCGGGTTATTCTCACTGGACGAACATGCAGGTGGAGAGAGAAATGGCAGCTGAGTTAAGGACAGAGATGAAAGCATTATTTTAACCGAGTTTTGGTTATTTATTTACTTTCTTTTGATTTAGTTGTTTTCTTTTTAAGTCAAATATAGGAAAGAACTTCCTTTACTGAAGACCCTAGCTAATTATTTTCTGGTTAAAAGATAGAATGTAAATTCTTGCATCTACAGGACTTTTAAAAATGGTAAAACAAGTCTTCCGATATTGCATAACTTTAAATAAAGCATCGTTTTTAAAAGGGTTTTATATCTCTTTGATTTAATGAACATTTTCACGTTGCAAACCACACGGCACCCAAGCGTATACCAGATCTTGGCGATGGAAGGAGAGGATATAAATCAATCTGTAAGTAAAACTGAACAGCTTCAGAGCTTCATAAAGAAGCTATTTTCCAAGCCAGGCTAGGAATCTGAAAGGCTCTTTTAAACAAACTCTCCTCCTTCAGACTTTCCCCCCATTTTAATTTTAACACTTTATTCATTGATTTCCTTGGCAATATTGGATCCTGAGAGCAGAATACCAGGCCATGATAAGTAAGTAATTCCATCTCAAATGAGCCACAAAATTTCTCTTGCTTCAGAGGCAGAGAGAACTCTAACCATCGGGAATCAGATCTTGTTTTCCAAATAGATACCATTTAAGAGAAGTCACATGACCAGTTTTAGGGCTGTCAATTAATTTAGAGGTCAGAGTCCACATGAACTTGAAAATGTAAAGCCTGGTTGATAGTGACCAAGAAAAATTTGAAAGCCTCTTAATAGTTGCTATTTTATGTAGTAGATAAATACCTGAAAATTGGTTATAAATTAAATGTAATATTAACCAAGTACTATTCAGAATAAGAATGGGAGAATATTATTCAAATAAAAATGCTGGCCAGTCCTTTCTGATTCAAACAGAAAATCTCTAGTTTAGTTACTCTGAGTTTGTTTAAATCTTGATTTGGCTTAAAGTAGAATATATCTCATAAATGGTAAAAATCCCCAGGAAATAGTTCGTGAAAGACTATGAAGTTATAGTGTTTGAACAAGCCAGTTAAAAAGTAAAAATCAACTAAATAAATCATTTAATAGTGTAAATATATAAAAATAATTGGGTTTGCAACTTAATTTAGATTTAAAAAATGATTTTAGGACATATTAAGGCCAGGAATCTACTGTTTTTATTTTATTTTTTGTTTTACTTTTTATTGACTTTATTGGGGGCGACATTGATTAGTAAAATTATATAGATTTCAGGTGCACAGTTCTATAATGCATCATCTGTATATTGTATTGTGTGTTCACCACCCAAAGTCAAGTCTTTTTCCATCACCATTTATTCCCCCTTTACCCTCTTCTCTCTCCCCATCCCCATTTTCCCTCTGGTCATCACCATTCTGTTATCTGTGTCTAAGAAGTTTTTTTTTCTTAATCCCTTCACCTTTTACACTCAGATCTCCAATTCCCTTCCCTTCTGACAGCTCAGTCTGTTCTCTGTATCTATGCATCTGTTCCTATTTTGTTTATTTGTTTATTTTGTTCATTAGAGTCCACATATAAGTAATGTTGTATGGTATTTGTCTTTCTCTGATGGGCTTATTTCACTTAGCATATTGTTCTGCAGGTCCGTCTATGCTTTCTCCAAAGGTAAGATTTCCTTCCTTTTTTATGGCCAAGTAATAGTCCATTGTGTAAATGTACCACAGCTTTTTTATCCACTCATCTACTGATGGGTACTTGGGCTGCTTCCCGATCTTGGCTATTGTAAATAATGTTGCATTGAATTTAAAGGTGCATATATTCTTTTAAATCAGTTTTGGTTTTTTTTGGATATAGTCCTAGAAGTGGAATTGCTGGGTCATGAGGCAGTTCTATTTTTAATTTTTTGAGGAAACTCTATACTGTTTTCCACAGTGGCTGCACTAGTCTGCATTCCCACCAACAATGCACTAGGGTTCCCTTTTCTCCACATCCTCGCCAACACTTGTTCTTTGTTGATTTATTGATCATGGCCATTCTCACAGGTGTGTAGTTTTAATTTGCATTTCTCTGATTAGTGACATTGAGCATCTTTTCATATGTCTATCGGTCAGCTAAACATTCTCTTTGGAGAAGTGTCTGTGTAGGTGCTTGGCCCTTTTTAAATTGAATTTTTTGTGTGTGGTGTTGAGTTTTATAAGTCCTTTATAACTTTTAGATATTAACCCCTTATTAGATGTATCATTGGTGAATATGTTCTCGCATTTAGTGGGTTGTCTTTTCATTTTGTTGATGGTTTTCTTTGCTGTACAAAACCTTTTTGGTTTGTTGTAGTCCCCTTTGTTTACTTTTTCTTTTATTCCCCTTGCCTGAGGGCACATGTCAGAAAACATATCGCTACAAAAATCTTTACAGGTGCCATGGGCTGACAACAAAGATCACTGTGTTAATACACTAGTTCAGGGAAGAACTTCATTGAGGATTCCATTTCATCACCTCAACAGTGAGAAGAAGGTAGAGGATATAAAATCTTACCCCTTCATCCATGGTCTAAGCTATACATCCAGAAATATGCATATAGGTTTTTATTTACTTGGAATGCAGCAACTATTTATTGAGCGCTTATTATGTGCGAGGAGGATAGAGTCATTTATTCATTCTCAAATATGAATTAAGCAAAAATTTTGGATAAGTCATTGTTCTATAAAGCAATACAGTATGTGAGCAGGTCACATTCTCTAAAGAATAATTAGATTAACAAGCAAGGCAGACAAAACAGCCATTACAAAGTGGCACAATTAGGACTTCCATAGAGAAAATCCAAGGCAATGAGAATATCTAAACTAGCTGTAGGTGGGGTTAGGGTTGGGGACTTATGGTAGGATGAGCTTCCTAAAGAAAGTAACAGCTAAGTTATAGCCTAAAATAGATAGTAAGTAGCCCATTGGTGAAAGTTTTGCAAGCCAAAAAGCCATATAATTTGAGTGATTCAATTTTATAGAGATAGGAATAAATATTTCATGTTCAAGGAATTATAATAATTTGAGTGTGAATTGAACAAGATGGGAAGAGAGGTGAGATCAATGTTGGAGATTGTATAATAAACGATGATTGTATAATAACAATGTGTAATCTGAAGCAATATCAAGGGCCTTGAATACTTTGTGTCTATTTTACTCTGAGGGCATTGGGGAGTCATAGGAATTTTTAAGAGGTACATGATATAATTATGCTTGCCCTTCATAAAGATGACTTTTAATGTTATGAAGAGGAGAAAAGTGCATTGGGAATAGAAGTGGGGGAAATAAATTGAGGTAAAGACTCAAGGCCAGAGACCAGAGGTCATTTCTATGTGAGATGTTGATAGCCTGAATTAAGGTAGTAGAAGCAAAGACAGCGGAGTGGGGGGGGGGGGGTTTACTAAAGGGACTGAGTGAAAAATTGTTGACTTGGGCAAGGGGTGAGCAGGGACAGTTAGGAAAAGCACAGGAGGAGATTAGGCTTAGGGGCAGGTGTTAACCAGTTGTAGACAGGCTGAGTTTGGGTGAACTCTGGGACATGCACCTGGTCATGTTGAGGATGAAGTTGTGTATGTGCATCTGGAATGTGGGAGAGGAGGCTACACTGGATACAGAAACTTGGGAGTTGTTAGCGTACAGCTGGTCACTGGAGCCTGGATGTAGGTGAACTTGCCCAGGGAGAATGCATCAACTGAGGGAAGAGCACCCAGCACAAAACTAGGAGGAACACCGGGGGTTAATTCTGGACAAGAAACATGAGTTTTCAAATTCTATTAATGATAGCTACAAGTAGGAGGAAAACCAGAAGAACGTGATTTCAGGGAATCCAAGGGTAGAGGAAAGGACAGATTATAATAGAGACAAATGCTGCATACGGGTTAGAGGAGGTAAATATGGGAAATTAGACTAAGGAGGTGATTGGTGACTTTGGAACCAGTGGCTTCAGAGGAACGGGTGTAGGGAATGCGGAGTGCCCACAAAGGAGAAAAGGGCGTGGCTTCTGTTCGTCCAAGGGCAGCTCTTCCCTGAAGGAGGCAGCCGTGAGCCGGTGTGAGACAAAGTTTAAAGTGATCTATGGGACGAGGGCTCTGGCCAGGTCAAGGCGGGCCAAGGGCACCCACCTCAGTTGTGAAGGAAAAGACAAATGAATGGGCGGGGTCTTAAGGGGGGGGCTGAGCTAAAAATTTTTTTTCTTTATCATTTCGTTTGTTGTGGCTAGGAGGGTGTGTGTGTGTATGTGTGTGTGTGATAATTGTTGTGGCTAGGAGGGGCATATGGGTGTGTGTCTGTGTGTGCAATAACATAAACCATGGGAATGAAATGCAGGATGCGCTCTTAATCCTCATGGAGAAAAGGGTGCTGTGAAACAGTGTGCCATATTACGCAGGTAGCAGCTTCATATGCCTCATGTTTACGGTGTCTGATTGCGTGATTCTGTCTTGTACTTGATTTAACCGAGTGTTGTTTCGTACAGCAGTAGCAGGTGTACAAGCCCGTAGCCTAGGAGCAGTCGGCTGTCCCATATCACCTAGGTGTGTAGGAGGCTGTACCATCTTGGTGTGAGCGAGTGCACTCTCTGTTCGCACAATGATGAAATCATTTAATGACGCATTTCTCAGAATGTATCCCCATCATCCAACTTGAGTCCCATGACTGCGTATGGGAAAACGGGGTTCAGAGAGGCTAAGGAATATACCCAGCGTTACCTAAGTAGCCCCTGGCACAGCTGGGATTGAAGTCCCACTGATCAAGGTCAGACTATCCCAAACTGCATCTCTTTCAAGATTGCAATCTGTAATATCTACATCGTAAATATAACTTATTTTTCTTTTTGAAGCAATGACATAAATTTGGGGATTCTGAATTGGATAGCTTTTACTACTATACTTAGTACATTTTCTAGACAAAGTGATCCATTTTTTTTCTATAAAGTAGGTGAATGGGGTAGAGGGTTTGAAAAGAATCCTTCAAAGAAAAAACAAATGAGCTAGTTTATGGGTGAGAAGTAGCAGCTTAAGTTTGCTTTGAGACCGCGCCTTTTCCACAGCAATTAAACTCATTCAGATCTGACAGACAGGACAATGGCTGTGAGAGACGTGACCATGTATAACGAAGGACTGCCAACTACAAAGCACTGGCCCCTATAATAGGGCCCTTTTGAACTAAAAAGCCACAGCCATTTTTCTCCTAATTTTATTAGAATTGATGGCTGCCTATAACTCCCATAGATACTCTCGTAAGAAGCAAAGCCTCTCTTGCATTACACTATTGTCTGAAACCAAGCTAATTGAATATAACATCACAGAGACCACACACACGAACAGGGAGGAGACCTCCCTAGCACAAGGGGCTCAGACGCGGCCTCTGACTGGACGCTGACCGAACAATAGCTGCCCGGACGCAGGCCCAGCTTCGGAGAAGCCAGGATGGGGATGAAAACCCACCTGGTCCCTGGCAGCCTGGGAGGCGGTATGTGGCTCTCTCTCTGCAGCGAGCAGAAGGGCTCGCGTGCGCTCCCAGTCCCGGGGGAGCACTAGCAAACAGAGGGGAGCCCCTGAGCCTGGGCAGTGGCCTCCAGGCAGCAAGACAGCTGGAGGGAAACGTTCACGTTCTCCCCGGGTACGGGGCTTGGACGCAGGCCTGATCTGGAAGGATAAGGCAAGGGAGAAAGGTCTCAGCAGGGACAATGGGGGCTTCACACAGTAGGGGGACAGACTTCCCAGGAAGAGCCCAGCCAGGCCGCTACACAGACTTCCCCTTAGATGGGGAGTGAGTTCGGGGGTCTAGGCTGCAGCGTGGTGACTGTAGCTGGTAATACTGTCTTGTGCACTTGAACTTTGCTAAGAAAGTAGACTTTAAGTGTTTGTACCACCCTCACAAAAACCTGGTAACTGGGTAAGGTGATGAAAGTGTTCATTGCTTGACTCTGGTAACCATTCCATGCGTGTACGTGTATGACGTTATCTCGCTGTCCGTCTTCACTGCGTACAGGTTTTATCTCCCAAGTTTACCTCGATAGAGCTGGGAGGCAAAACAGACCAAAAACAGCGACACGGCCTCGGCTTCTCATAGCTGCCCAGCGCGGCCTTGTTCTTACCAGCCGAAGAGTTTAAAAACCCTAAATTCGCATCAACCGGTGAATGGAAAGGAGCATGTTGGGGGAGCATGATGCAGCGGTGCCATGACATGAGGGGAGCATGTTGGGGGAGCACGAAGGAGGGGTACCGTGGCGTGAGGGGAGCATGTTGGGGGAGCACGATGCAGGGGTACCGTGACGTGAGGGGAGCATGTTGGGGGAGCACGAAGGAGGGGTACCGTGATGTGAGGGGAGCATGTTGGGGGAGCACGAAGGAGGGGTACCGTGATGTGAGGGGAGCATGTTGGGGGAGCACGAAGGAGGGGTACCGTGACGTGAGGGGAGCATGTTGGAGGAGCAGGTTGTCGCAGCCGTGACGCAGGAGCAGGCCGCAGCAGCCACGTGGGAAGCAGCAAGCAGCTCTGCAGTTTGCAGTCAGGATCCGGCCACGCAGCCTGGGCTGGCAGGCAGGCAGGCCCGCTGCTGCTGTCATCATGTCCTCTCTAGCTGGCTCGGAAGCCACGTAGGACTCTGCCTTGCAGACCTGGACTCTGTCTGGGCTCCTGGAACTCGGGTCATATGGAGAGGACACTCTTTAGGACTCGTGCCTTTCCGGGGCTTCATCACGACCCAGTGTAACACGACACGTGCTTTCCGAGGCTAGTATACAGAGGCTGGGGGCAGCGTACCCCAGGTCCTGAAAAAGAGTGCTGACAGATAAGGAACGGGGGGCCTCTGGGCTTGGTTTTGGCTTACAGCCTTTTGGGGAGCAAGGGAAGCGCTGGGTCTCGGGGGAGAGTAGAGCTCTGCAATGAAGGGCCCCCAGCACCCCCAAGGTTGGAATATTGTAAATGAAGATCTTTTTTTCTCAAAAAAATGTAAAAGGTGAATGGATAAGCAGAATATATTAGATACTTAAAATGGAATATTATTTGGCAATAAAAAGGAATGAAATATTGATTCATGCGACAACACGAATGGACCTTGAAAACATTATGTTAAGTGAAAGAAGCCAGATAGGACTACATATTATGTGATTTAGTTGATAGAACTTACATGCAAATCTGTAGAGACAAAATATTAGTGGTTGCCAGAGGCTGCGTGGAGTGGGAATAGCAAGTTATTGCTAATGGTTATGGCCTTTCTTTGGAGGGGGACAAAATGTGCTAAATTTACATTGCCATGATGTGTGTACAGTCCTATCTGTATATTAAAATACATTAAATTATACATTTTAAATGAATGCTTCATATGGCTTTATCTCAATATTATTATTAAAATGTGAATTACAAATTAGCGCACAAAAATTTCAATAGTAGAGCATATCTCAAGACTTCAACCCCCTTTAAAACTTTTACACTTTTGACTTTCACTTTAAAGATAAGAATACCTTAGCTTTTGTTCAAATATTATACTAAAATGCCCTCCCAACACAAGTAAATTTGTTTCTTATGTTTAAATGCTGCCATTTCCACTCTTCCAATGGGTAGAGATAATTCTGAAAAAGTTGAGTATTTTAACAGCATGAGAGGAATGCTGATTTTTATTGAATTGGTTATTAAACAAGATAGTTCAATACAGTAAGATTATTGGTCTACCCAAATTGCAATCTATTGCTCACGTAAATTTAGTCCAAATAGTGGTAAAGATTGTCCATACTTATTACCTAATAAGTAAGTCAGGTAATCTTCAGAAAGGGTTCAAGAATAGGCCTCCCTGCATATGATGACAAGTGGGTGCCTCGTTTTTCACCAAGTTCACGTTCGAAGCCCACCATTCTCTTAGCATTTACTCCCTGCATTTCTCTTTGAAGGTTTAAAATAAAATTAACCTTGAGAACATCCATCAGAGTTAAGTGAAACAGTTCAGTTCTACAAACAAGATGTATAAACCATTAAATGTTCAAAATCAGGGTGATGTTGACTAGTTATTTGTTCTGTTTCCTGGTAGGTTAAACCGCAATGTTCCTTGTTTAAAACCGAGGACAAATAATAATGATTCTAACTGTGAGATCTACCCTGGCCCTGGGTTCATTTTGCACAAATAAAATTCAGCTTTATGAGCTATTAGCAAAAAGCCTCCCCTACCATGCCCTATTTCTCTTAATGAATAAAGTCAGTCAGAATCTACAAGTCAGGAAAATCATAACGAAAGCAAAGATTTAGTTTGTTACCAACATTAATGAGTGATTTAGATGTGATAGTCTTTCTGTGGGAAATGCAGAGAATACAAAACGAACAAACATGACCAGGAACTGGTAATGACCCTGCTAGTATAGGAAGGCATGCCGGAGCCATCCAGATTGGCATACAGAAAAGAAGTAAGAACTACATATTCTGAAAATAAAGTATGATGCTGAGGGAAGAGATACAAATAGATAATACATTAAAAGGGATATTGGTTCCCATTTTTTTTTCATCAGATGTAATTTGTGAATCCCAGAAAAAGAACCGTGTGCTTGTTTGATGTTCTGGACAATTAAGTTGAAACGCAGAGATGGCCAGCCCTCGGCTAAACTACAGAGGACTTGTAATTTGTATTTGCTTTCCTCCTGCCTTCTGATTCTTGCCTCCGGTTGCAACCTTCTTCTTGCCCTCAAGGAGAAAGCCTGTCCTGGTGACGACCTAATATGCTCTTACCCAACCAAAAGTATTGCTTTACCTTCACCAAGATGTACATTTATTCAGAATCTGATAGTGTTGAAGTCGGAAGTGACTTTTGAACCCAAGCTTAAAGAGTAAACCTAAGACACCTTACATTTGAGAACAGTAATTTTTTTCATGGCAAATAGTGGATGACTAAGGATTTGTATATCAATAATTGAAATGGAGGTGGGGTAAGGGTTGAAGATTATCTTGGAAGAAGAAGTTCTGGTTTGACCTCAAGGCAGCACTCTAGAAGTGAGTGTGGAAGTCATTTATAATGGCTTTGAGCATGTCCCTCTGTTTAGACTTTGATGTCAAATTAAGGAAGGTACTTTAAATATCATCCCGTCCCAAGAGTTTTCACATGAACTCTATGAACAGAGACCTAGAATTTCAGGCTTGCTCTTTAGACATGACTTTGGGTGAGAAGAAATAGAGAGAGAATAGGTAAGGCTCCAAGGGGCTTCAGAAACTTTGATCTATCTAAAAGACATACTTAATATATTGATAACCCAAAAAATGGATAGGAATTTCTGCCAAATAATTTGAATATAAATCTAATAAAGATTCTAAATCATGTTTTAAAAAAACCCAAGGATGTTGTCAGTCAAATTTAGAATGTGGAAATTCTGTGCAAAAGAAGACTCGGATTATTCAACAAATATATAGCATTAAAAGGGGAAGATGAAATGTTAGAGATTAAAAAAGAATTAAAGAGACATTGCACCAAATACAATATATAGTCCTTGTCTGGGTCCTAATTTGAATAAGCCAGTCAACCTCTATTTGAGATGATAGAGGAAAATTATACAGACTCAACACTATAAAATATTAAGGAATTATTGTTGATTTTTAAAGATTCTGATAATGATATTGTGGCTTTGTTTAAAAAGAAGTCATTGTCAGAACATCTGTGCCTAAGTGTTTTGGGCTAAATAGCATGATGTTAGGTTTTACTTTAAAGTATTTGAGCAAAAATACTCCAGGGAAATAGATGAAATAAAAGTGGTAGAATCGTGATAATCATTGAAGTTGTCTTGGATACACGAGTGCTCATTAATTATTGCATTGACTTTCTGTATCAATTCCCATATTTAAAAAATAGTGAAAATGCCATTGTGAAGGAAACAGATCCAAATTATGTAGTCCTAGTTGAAAAAAATGTTGCTTTTGTTACTTCAGCACTTCGGTTTTAGACATCTGCAAAAAACGAACATCACAGAATTCAAATAGATGTTTTCAAAGAACTTCTTTTTTCTGGTTGAGTTGTTTTTAACTATAAATTTGAAAACACTTACATCATAGTGTTTCTAAATTTGTACTACCTGCAGTGCTACTCACTCTTTCAATTTACCTGAGCGTATAAATAAGGATGTGACCATATGGAAAATAAAACAGCTTCTCCATTTAAACCAACCGACAATTGAATTCTTTAAAGAATAAAAAGTCGTGACAGTCCTGACCTTTATCTGAGCCCTGTGCTCCCACCCTTCTGTGTTCTGAGAAATGACTAACCTCAAAGGAACACTGTCTTCACATGTTCCAAGACTCACCCTTCCTCAGCAGCCCACCTCCCTCCTTCATGAATCCCGTGAAGACAGGACCCCTCCTTCTTGACTCACTGGTGACTCTTGTGTACCTGCCTCTATAAAACTGCACCCCCTGCCCCCTGCACTAAGATGTTTCTCATTAATGGACACTCTCCCTACTGCAATCGCGTGAGGAAACTCATTGCCCTAGTTGTTCCGTGCCTCTTGCCTTTCATAGGGGTCTCCGCTTGTTTGGACAGTCTCCATTATCCTGGGCTCTCTAGCTCTTTGCACACCGGTTCTGGGTACGATCAGATATCAGGTAGGATGGAAAGCAAACATCACTGTGACCCCACGAGCAGCAATTAGCAAAGAAAATGTCTAGGCCCTTCCTCCTATTTCCAGACCAACCACACGCTGCTGATCAATCTATGGGATTAGACTTGTCCAGGCAAACTAAGCCAACAGTGCGAAACCCTTCTACTCAGAGACTGGGGGTAGTTTTCTTGGATTTAAAGCATATTGATTGGAACATGATGCAAATTTCATAGACTTTTTTTATTTTTCTGTACCTGAGCGTTATTTGATTTTAAAGCAGTTCCTGTTTTGACTGCAGAGACTGGCCACAGGCAGAGTTCCTTCTGTTCTTTTGGTTAACTTAATGAACCTTTCACAAAGTTCCTAAAGAAGTAAGAATTAGAAATACCTACATGGTCCATATTTACCAGGCTGGTTTCCATGTAAATTGCTAATTCTGATTTTCCTCTTCTCAGTAACCCCTCAAAGCCCATAACTGCATTTGTTACTATTATATAGTAGGATTGCCTTCACTGGGATCATTTCTCATCAAATTGCTTTTCTACATTATTAGAATGACATGGGTCTGCTGCATGGGCAACAGCAGACCCTCCATATCACCCTGCCCAGGCTCTGTAGCTTCAGCTTCACTGGAGAGGACACTCCAGCGTCATCACAAGATGTCGATTCAACACGGGAGGAGACAGATACCGTGTCACTCCCGAGTTGGACTGCACAGCCATTCTCGGCGGTGCAGATAGACTCTTAAGAAGCTACACCATTGTCTCTCGAGACGGACGGCTGCCGACGACGACGACGACGAGAATGACATGAACTTGTATGAATTATTTGTATTTTGTAGTAATCAGCTATGTACATAAACTTTTGCTTATATATACTGTGCCTACAATGTTTAAATATTTCATTTCCATGAGATGAAATGCTATGAATTTGTCCTATTTGAATTTGTAACAATGTATAAAGGAGAAGCATTTTGATTTTTTCCCCCTCATCAACTGAAATTCAGAACTATTTAGCATTCTGTCACCTGAGGTCCTCACTTACTGTTTTTAGCTGGAGCTAAACTGATTTAATATATATATGTGTGTGTGTGTGTGTGTGTGTATATATATATGTATATATATATATATATATATATATATATATATATATTTTTTTTTTTTAAGTGCCAGTGACTTCCAGATTGTGTTCAGGAAGGGTCTCAAGTAGCACTATCCTGGACATGACAATGTTCTTCTTGGGGAGACCCTCCCTGAGTTCTCAGACCTGCAGAAAGAATCTGTACCTTTGACAACCACAGGAGTTTACCTCAGTTTGACCAGAACTACGGCGAGTCCTACTTTGTTCTAATTTAGACTTTACTCAATTTAACTGTATCTCTTTCCTCCGGTTGGAATTGTCGTCCTCACTGATGAGCCATTGTATCTGACAGTGTGTAGAAACCACCAGTTTTGCTGACCACAGCCAATAGCAGACTCACCAGCACCCTGCTGTGTACTTTTTGGTCTGATTTGAACTGAGTGTTGCACCCTTCTTGGCAGCCTGGGCCTTCATTCCCAGACTCTTGTCATGTGACGTGGAAGCTCACGGGATGTATCTTCCATCCGAACTTCTCTCTACTTCCGGGTTCTCTTCAGGTGCCTCTGTACCCGGAAGCATCACACTTCTGGGTGTTTGGGGTTGTTTTTTTTTTTTTTTTTTTGCCTTATTTCTGCATTTACGGGGGGCATCTACCATGTTAATAATTCTATCCTACACATGTTCATGTTTCATTGATTTTTACATTTATCATCTCTGTCTAAGATGCCAACTTTGTCAATTAGGGTTGCTCTGACAAGCTCCTGAACATAAGCATAGCTCCTAAATGTTACAATAGTAGCATGTCTTAGAAAAGTATCAAGAGGAAATCTAAGTTGTCATCAGGTACGAATTAATGGGAAACAGGTATCTCATGCAATAGGATTCTTATTAATTCTGTGTGCTTGCCAGAAACTATTAAAGGATAATAGTAGTAGCTAATGAGTATCGAATGCTTGCAAAGTCTTAGGACACTGCAAGCATTGCCACATTTGAGCTTTGTTAACAGTCCTGTGAGCTGGACATTAGTCTCTGCACGTGACACACAAGGAAACTGAGAACCAAGTAGTTAGATAACTTGCCTATAGAAGGGATGGAACTCACATTTGGAATCTGGCTGATGCCAAGCTGATGTTCTTAATGCCATAGTGCTTCAAAAGAAGATAAGGATGAAAATTTGATCTTGTTCCTCTACGAATCCCCAGTCAGTGTCTAGCATGAGGCTCAGTACAAGAAGTTAACAAGAAGTCAACAAATAACTACGAATCAATTGCAGTACAATTGAACTAGCTTATAAAGCCCTCTAATTGTTGTGGGTGGCCCATCCTTACCATAATCATTGAAATTACTGTTTCTCACAACAATTGGCATCTTAGAATATTCTCTCATCTTGAGATTGTAAGCGTTGTTACTGAATTCACCTATGGCCGCGTTTGCTGCCGTGGAGTTATTTGTTATCTACAATGAGATACTAGGGCTTACGTTTCCCATCCGAAAGGTGTTGGCCATTCCCTCCAGCATCAGCATCTGGAGGATCACCCTTGGCTTGTTCAGTGTCAGTCCTGTTTCTCAACATCAGACAAGTCTACTGTCCCACTGGATCTGTGCGATGTTGCAATCCTAGCTGCATACCTTGGACTCTGCCTACATGAGATCAACAACGCTGTGACTCCGCATTGTCGGCCGCAGCTTCAGACCAGCCATGATTCCTGAAAATCTCTCACACCACTTGATTGGCCTGGACCATCTGAGGTTCTTGCTGCCATCCACCACCATTGCACCTCATACCCCAATAACCTAATAATCCTCTTCCTTGTTTTTTTCCCATGCCTGCCCCCTTTTTCTGTACTTCAGGGGCTTATATCCATTCCAAGGGTCTTTAGTTCTTTTGGGGATGAGGCAGAGCAAAAATAAATATCCAAGTAAATAAAATGTGGTGTGTAGAGGGACTATGTATGGCACAATTAGTTCAGTTATAGCCTAAGTGCCTAGCACAGAGCCTGATTCATGCTAATTATTCAAAAAGATTTTTGAGAAGTGAATGAATGCAGAGTTTCTAGCCGATAATAAGCCTATTCATCTCATATGCAGAGGAATGGAGGATACTTCTAAACAATCAGAAATGGCTCACTTTGGTATTATTTCTATGTTAGTGCAGGTAAAATTTTTTGATACTTAAAATATATATCCTCTCTTTCACTTGCTGATATCTGAAATGTCACCAACCTAAAAATCAGAGTTAGTTGTATTTCTATGACATCAGATTATTTCCTGGAAGCAGAAATTTCTTTCCTCTGAAAGAGAGAGCATCAGAGGCCCAGGTGCCTGTAGGGAACGGAAGTAATGCACACATGAGTAGTTTGGGGACATCAAAATAGATTTTGCTTACACTTCTCAATTCTGCCAGTGATTGGTGTTGACAAAATGTTCCTTCTGTGTTTGGGAGCATTTTGGGGAACCTGACAGAATGTCAAGAAATTTCCCTGGAGGGCCTGGAGACAAGGGTGGGAGGTGAGGGATAACTGGGAGAAGAAACCATTGAGTCCAGAGAACGCCCCTCATTTAAGTCATGTGGTTTTAATGAGGCCAATTTCCAGAAAAAGCATATATCTAAGTCATACACAAACACCCTTTCAGCATAATTATCATGTTAATTAACTTTCCTTTCCATCTGAGTTATACCAGGCCTTTCTTTGTCTTTATCATTTACTCTCCTTTTAAAACATAATTTTCCTAATTCAAGCATAGTTTTATATTGGCTCATGAAAATTTGTACACAGAATTTAGCATATTCATTATTCTTTATTACCATTGCTAAGGAAGTTGACTTATTAATTTCAGAATTATCATGTAGCTTTGGAATATTTCATAACATGTTTGTGCTAGGGAAGTTTTATTTGATTTTTTTAAATGAAATCAGTAAGTAATTGGGACTAATTCCTTTTGATTTTTTATATCTTAGTATCTCTACTGAGTTTGCTCATTGTTTTACATGAAATGAATGGAGGAATATGTAAATATAACATATTCTTGGGAAGTTTTTGAATTTATTATGAGTATCTGACATTCCAAATAACAGAAAAGTAATCTTTGTGATGTAGACTTTATTTGACAGACTGATTCAACTCCCTTAATTCTAGATAAGGAAATGAAAAGGGACATCCACTTAGACACATTTCTGATAAAATTATTGTATGTCTAAATTAAAGGGAAAACTTCACAAGCTTCTGTTCAGAAAAGGAAACTTCTGAAAAGGAAAAGTCAAAATAACTAAGGCTAGCACACAGTGACTGCTGTCTCCGCCCGACAGAGACGAAGCAGTGGAATGAGCAGTCCCGAAGTCAGTCAGAATTTCAGTCCCCTGTCATGATGAAAGAGACGATAATCTCCACACGGCTCTGAAGACCACACTAAGCACAGTTTGTATGAGCAAAGAATCAGGGAGGATATGACCCATTCCCGCCTCCTGGACAAAAAAAAAAATCAGCTGATCTCCTCAGGGCTCTGAAGACCACACTAGGCACAGAAGAGGTGCTTCATGGAGAGCAAATGCGTGTGCAGAGTGAACCCTAACGAGCAGAGCTAGTGTGACGGACTTTGCTATATAAATGCTAAGTGGGGATTCTTGAGGTAGAAGCCACACTGGACGTGGGGAAATGTAATGGCTTAACTGGATGAGGACGCGCTAAACCGACCCTGCGTCCTGCGCTTCAGGGTGTCCTGTCTGTGCAGGTGGGAGGGAGGTGAGCAGGAGGGGGCATGAACCCTTCCCGAGTGTGCCCCTTTGGGAAAATGGGCAGGGAAGGAGCAGAGCCCTGTGTTGAGAGGAAAAGGAAGGTGTCGCGACAACATTTCCCTTAGCGTGGGAATGGGCTTCAGCAGGATTCGTAGTTCAGCGCTGCCGAAAACAAATTCTCTCAGCTCTTGCTTACCTGAAAATGGCATTAGTTCACCTTTATTTTGGATTGAAAGCTTCAATAGACCAAACATCATATTCTTTTAACCAGGACATTTCAAGATGTCATCTCATTGTTTTCTGGTCTCCATTGTTTATGCTGAAAAGGTTATTTATAGTCTTATAATTGTTTCCCTGTGTATAGTAAGTCTTTTACTTTTCCCTCTGGCTTTAAAAATTATTTTTCCCCTTAATCTTTGGCTTTCAACAGTTTGACTATGCTATGTCTAAGGGTGTGGTCAGTATTTATAAATATCCCACGGGTGCATGAGGGTAATGGTTTATTCCTTCATTGCTAGGTGCAGTGTTTTAAAGGTCACTAGAGATATTTCCCTCGATCCAAACAATGACCAAAAGCCAGACAGATACTTTTCATCTCCTTCTTCTAGCAGGAGTGTTTTATTACCTTTCACTGAGGTGTGGTCCTTCCGCGTTTCCAGATTTCTATTGAGAACTCAGTTCAAACTGTTACAGATCCAGCCGGTGGTGTTCTGGGACAGCAGTGGGGTTCAATTGCCCACCACAAAAAAGTGTGACTCCCAAGGGAAGAGTTTGGTGCAAAAGGAAAGGGGTTGTTTATGTAAAGGCTATAGAGATGTAGAATAATGGCAGATTTCTGCCATTAAGTCCGGCTCCCTTTAAAGACACCCCAAAACAAATAGCCCTGCCTCCTTCTGCCTTGGCAGACCAGTTTCAGAATACCCCACTCAGAAGTATTGTCTTTCAGAAAAAAACAGAAGTTTGCTGCTCAGCATTCCCGGTCACAGTTCAGCTCTGAGCATCACTCAGGTGTCTGTGTGACTGGCCAGGCAGGTCCCCGCAGCTCTGCCAGCTCTGTTGCCATCTTCTCCTAGCCCACCAACCTCATGGCAGAGCCCCCAGGTAGACTCCCAGGCAGACTGCCTCGTGCCAGACGTAGCGTTTCTTGGCCCCTCTAAGTTTTAAATGCTTCGCTCAGAACTTCCTGTGTGGCTGAGCATCGGCTCTTCCTATGGTTTGTTAGTGTCTGCCATGCTGGTCAGCTCCCCAGTGTCCTTGACCCTCCTTCAGCTGCCATGTTTACTCAGGGCAGGAGTTCCCAGTCACGCGCAGGCATCAGGGTGGGCATCTGCCCATGCCGCTCACACAGGGGCTGCATGAGCTTTCCCAGGCTATGTCATGAGTCACGCTGCCTGCGCATGTTCTCAGTCACACACACAATTCTCCTGGGCGGCAGCAGCCTTCTTCCTCCAGGCATTATGGGCTGTTAATCCGCCTTTATTATGCACTGTGTCTTCAACGGGGTCCCTTCTGCTGTTTCCCACCCCTTCCTGCCTTTTGCAGGATTAGGGGTCTGGGGTTGCCCAGGGCTCAACACCCCTTTCTTTTATCACACAGCATCCTCAAGGCATGGATTCGGCTGCTGCTAGGCAGCCCTCTCCATTTCAACCTCTGAGGAGCACCTTTGCATTTTTAAAACTCAATTTTGCAATGAAAATATTTGTGATACTTTATCCAGCCCTTCTAGAGGTTTTTTTGTTCAGAGGTTTTTTTAGGAAACCTAATTTACCTTCCCTCCACCCCGTTCCTGTGTAGTTCTTGTCAGAACAAGGAAGCAGCTAGAATGCACACTTGGAAGTTTGGTGTCTGCTAATCAGCCTGGCCCGGGACTTAGCCTTTCCCAAAGGATATGCTGATGGACTGAACTGGTTCCCAGGGGAAATGGTAATGGCCCTAGCCCAATAAGTTAACTAACCTGGTGTGTGTGGGGGGGGGGGGGGGATGAGATGTAAATGACCTACTGAATATGTTGATAAGCGCCTGCAGGCCCACGAGGAGGACTGGGAGTCACCTTTCCCCTATTCCCCCTAAGGGCCCTTGAGTCGGTCTGGGAGATACCTCTCCCCTTAACCCCCTCCCCCCTTCCTTTAGTCCCTCAATAAACCGGATATTTGCTTCCACAGTGGTCAGTCTCCGGGTGATTACTCAGAGCAGGGCTGCCCTGATGGTTCTCACTCATCGTTGAAGTCCTGGATCAAATTGACCTACTCATCGAGGCCTTTCTAAATCATTTTAGATATAATAGCCAACCCTCTTCATCCCACACACTTCATTTTCTATCACTTGATGGAATTATTTCAGTACATATTTATTAATTTAAATTAAATTAATATAAAGAAATGAAACAGAAATTTATGAAGTTTATTAATTTATATATTACTGTGGCCATTTTTTGACCCCCCAATTCTGCTCAGGACCCTTAAACTACTAGGGATTTGACTTAATCATAACAGTATCTTCACCATTTATAGAAGTTCCTGACACAGTTGGTATTGATTTAATACTTGTTTAATGAATGAATTACAAGCAAATAAACACATAGATGGTTATTTATCCAAGGGGTTTACTTGTTATGTTTGAATAAGACAGATCATTAACTGTTTGACAAACATCAGTGTTAATGTAAGGGTTAGCATTAAAATTAAAAAATTAAGAATGACTTTATTAATAATTTAAAAATAAATGTGTCAATTCACATTAAGGAGCCAAGCTTAAAACTATGTGGAATTAGTACCAAGCAAACAAAATACCAATAAGAGCCAAAGTTACAGTGGATCGGGAATTGACAACTTGGCAGAGTAGTCAAGCTGTGAAACGTCACTTGAGGAAAAAGTGAAGAGAGAAACAGGGAAATGCTGCATGAAGGGAGACTGAGAGAATATTAAGAGCAATACCAGATGACGTTCCCTTTCCCATTGAACTTGGAATTACTTTTTACATGTGGGTTTTGTGAGTTTTCCTAGTATGTTTTCAATAAAGGTGGTTTGAGAGTTTTTGTTTCTTTCAACAAATATCCTCTATTTGATAAAAATGGAGAATGTTCCATAGTTTGTGAAATTTGGCAATAATTAAGGTAGTGGCTTCGAGTATCTTTTTGTTCTCAGCGCTGAATGCATGGCTTGCTTCTCCTGGTCCAATGTCACTTGTAGCAAAACTAGTCAACAGGGAAGTGCCGCCCAGCAAGGACAGAGGTGTGTGTGTTTGCTTCTCTTTGCTTACATTCCTAACCAAGATCGTAAGCCCAGTTTACACTCTGGGAATAATGTTAGAAGTGGAAATGAGATAAATGGGCTAAAATGTAACGTTTATTTTAATGATATTTAAAGAGCACATTTGCTGTTCATGTGGAGCGAAATCATTCAGTGCTTTGGAGGGCATGGTGAAGAATGGATTTTATCTACTTGAAGCAGTACAGGTTAATTTTATGTGTCAACTGGCTGGGTTAAAGGAAGTCCATATAGCTGGCAAAACTTTATTTCTGGATGAATCTTAAGGGTGTTTACAGAACAGACTAGAATTTCAATCAACGGGCTGAGTAAGGATGCTGGCTCTCACTGCTGCAGGTGGCAGGCATCATCCATCCATTAAGGTACTGAATAGAACAAAGGTGTGCGGGAAGGGCAAATTTGCTGTCTGCTTGAGGTGGAACATCATTCTCTCTTGTTTTTGGACATTTGTGTTCCTCATTCTTAAGCCTTTGGCCTCAGACCAGGACTTGCGTCATTGGCCCCCTAGTTTTCAGGCCTGTGGGCTTGGCCTGGGACTTGCATCATTGGCTTCCTTGTGCCTCCAGCTTACAGATGGCAGATCATGGGACATCTCAGCCTCCTTAAGTGTGTGAGCCAATACCTCAGACTAGATCTCTTTCTACATAGCTCTATATATCCTATTGGTTCTGTTTCTCTGGAGATGTCTGACTAATTCAAGGGACAAGTGGATGTTCAAATCTGGAGCTGAGAGACTTGATGCTGGGAAGAATTTTGGAAATCATTGGCATATAAATGCTACATAAAGCCACTGACTGGACGAGGTCACCTCAGAGTCAAGTTTAGAGAGGAGAAAAAGACCCAAAGACCCAGGGTGAGACCTGAGGATGTTATTAAACCTATATCTTAGCCTCGTTTTTAGTTCCATTGATTTTATATTAGCGAGATACTGTTTTAAGTATAATAGCTCTGTGATAGTCTTTTTAAAGTATATTTTATTGAGTATGCTGCTACAGTTGTCCCAATTTTTTCACTTTGCCTCCCTCCTCCCAGTAACCCCCTTCCCTCTATCAATCTCCCCCTTAGTTCATGTCCATGGGTCATGCATGTAAGTTCTTTGGCTTCACCCTTTCCTATATTATTCTTAACTTCCCCCTATTTTGTCCCTACAATTGTGCATCTTAATACCTGCACCATTTCCCCATTTCTCCCCCTTCCCCCACCCAGCTGATAACCCTCCAAATGATCCAAATGCCTATGATTCTGTTCCTATTCTGGTTGTTTGCTTAGTTTGTTTTTGTTTTTGTTCTTATGTTTTAGATTCAGGTGTTGGTAGTTGTGAACTGCTGCCCTTTTAATGTTCATAGCTTTGATCTTTTTTTTTCTTAAATGTGTCCCTTTAATATTTCATGTAATAATGGCTTGGTGATGATGAACTCTTTTAGCTATATCTTGTCTGGGAAGCACTTCAGCTCCCCTTCCATTCTAAATGATAGCTTTGTTGAATATAATAATCTTGGTTGTAAGTCCTTGTTTTTCATCACTTTGAACACTTCTTGCCAGTCCCTTCTTGCTTGCAAAGTTTCTTTTGAGAAATCAGCTGATAGTCTTATGGGAACTCCTTTGTAGATAACTCTGATTTTCTCTTGTTGATTTTAAGATTCCTCTTCATCTTTAACCTTCGGCATTTTATTTTATTTATTTTTTTAAAGTTTTTACATATTCATTTTTAGAGGGGAAGAGAGGGAGAGAAACATCAATGTGTGGTTGCCTCTTTCACGCTCCCAACTGGGGACCCAGCCCACAACCCAGGCATGTGCCCCAACCAGGAATTAAAACTGGCGACCCCTTGGTTCACAGGCCAACACTCAATCCACTGAGCCACGTCAGCCAGAATTTAAACTTCCGGTATTTTAATTATGATATGTCTTGGTATGATCCTCTTTGGGTCCAACTTGGTTAGGTTGCTCTGTGCTTACTGGACTTACATGTCTACATCCTTTGCCAAATTAGGGGATTTTCCTTTCCTTATTTTTTCAAATAAATTTCCAGTTTCTTGCTCTTTCTCTTCTCCTTCTGGCACCCTTATGATTCAGGTGTTGGTATGTTTAAAGTTGTCCCAGAAGTTCCTAATCCTCTCTTTGTGTTTTTTTTTTTTTTTTTTTTCAATTCTTGTACAGGTTGACTGATTATTTCTTTCTTATGTTCCAATACCTTGATTTGAACCCTGGCTTCCTTCCCTTCACTCTTGGATCCATGTGGATTTTTTTAAAATTTCACCTAATGTAACCTTTGCTTCTTCCCTTATGCATTTACCATACTCAGTCATTTCTCTAAGCATCCTGATCACCAGTGTTTTAAGCTCTGCATCTGATAGGTTGGCTATCTCTTTTTCACTTAGTTATTTTTCTGGGGTTTTGTTCTGTTCTTTTATTTGGACCATATTTCTTTGTCTCCTCAATTTGGCAGCCTCCTTGTGTTTGTTTCTGTGTATTAGGTAGAGCTGCTTTGACTCTGTGTCTTGGTAGTGTGGCCTAATGTAGTAGGTGTCCTGTAGGGTCCAGTGGCACAGCCTTCCCTATCACTCAAGCTGGGTACTTGAGGTCCACCCTTCGTGTGGGCTGAGTACACCCTCCTCTTGTAGTTGAGCCTTGGTTGCTGTTGGCAGATCAATGGGAGAGATCTACCCAGGCCAGTCAGCTGCAAGGATTGGCTCTGGCCACTTATAACCAACCTCTGCCTTCCGTGGAGGATCAGCTGTGCTGGGGCATGGTGGTCGTGCTCTGATGTGGTCTGTAGCTGTCCACTGCATGCGCAGGCCCTTGGGCTTTTTGGGTCAGCCCCCACCTGTGTTTTGCCTGGGGCCACCCTGCCTGAGCTGTAAAGCAACCTGAGATGGCTGCTCCTTGTGCTGGGCTTGGAGATTCCCAGGGGAAGCCAAGCTGTGAATCGAGGCTGGCTGCTGCTAGTCCAGGCCTGGAGCTCACTGAGGTCAGCTGTTGCTTGTTTGATAGCATTTAGGAAGTTGTGAAGCATGAGCCAAGACCAGTCATCATATGGAAAAGTAGCTTGGGTGGGCCTGTAGGTTAGGTGGGATTGAGTCTCTGGGGATCTCCAAGTGGGGGGTCAGACAGTGTTTGCCAGGTTGATGAAGTCTCAGATATGCCACCAGCTTGCAGGGTCTGGGGGTTGGGGAGGGTTTAGAAAAGAGACAATGGCTTCTGCTGGCCTTGATGCAGGACACTTCCGTTCCTCCCGTATGCCACCGGTGCCTTTCAGGCTGCAGCCCAGTGCAGGAGCTCCGACGGAGTCAGTCTGAGCAGGTGAGTCCGTGTGTGGGTTCTTTATGAGAAGCTGCTTGGGGCTCCAGCAGTTTCTTCCACCGACTCAATGTTCACTGGTTTTTGCAGCCAGAAGTTGTAGGAACCTGTCTTCCTGACTCTGGAACACTGGGCTTGGGGGACTAGCATGGGGCAGGAACTCCTTGCTCCTGAGATATCCCTCCAAAATTTTTATCCACCACACGTGGGTGAGGGACCAGCCCATTCCACATACTCGTCCCTCATACCCATCTTGATGGATGTGGTTTCTTTAATTCCGTAGTCATCAGACTTCCATTCAGCTTGATGTCTGGTGGTTCTGAGTGATGGTTGTTCTATATTTTAGTTGTAATTTTGATGTGATTATGTGAAGAGGTTAGCCGTGTCTGCCTACACTGCCATCTTGACTGGATCTCTATCTGGTAAGTCTTTATACCTGTGAAACCAGTCATTACTTGTCGCTTTTTGTTTTAAAATATTTTTTTGCTTCTTCCCACATGTAGTTTCTTACATGTGACCTTATGTATCATTTTAAAAAATAAAAAACTTCCTTTTGATAGATGGCACTAATTATAATTTTGTGAAAGGGATATAAAAAACAAAACACAGGTATTTTATTTGATGTCAGTGATGTCCCTGAGTTTTTAAATTAGACAAGTCATTAGAGTTTGTCTGGCCTATCAAAATGAGAGTACTTATGGGACCCCCTGACTGGGTAGATGGACCAGAGATGGCCCAGATGGAGAGATTTGGTCCTGGGGTTGACACAGGAGGAGGCCGAGGGGCCCAGAGCTGGGAGCCACAGGACGGGCAGCCTGGAAAGCCATTGGCCATCGGCCATTGGCTCCATTTCCAGATGTTGCCAAAGCGAATGGAAGATGTGGAACCTTTGAAGGAAAAGCTCATAATTTATACTCAGATTAAGAGGAACTTGGTTAACTCTGTGCAGTATGACTACTTCTGATACTGGGTGTTTGTTTTCACTCTGACCTTTTATAAGCCCCAAGTGACATCCCAACTCAGTGAATTAGAAAAATATTCTAGCTCTAGAACAGTGATACGGTCTCTTTGGAACTCATTATTGTTAATTTGTAGTATTGTGTTCAGGCAAGCTTTGCTCTGCTCTGAAGAAGGAACAATTTCTTTCCCACCTTATTTCTTTTAACTTGAAATTTGAAGTGTGACGTTCAAGGGGCACGAAGCTGTCTGTGGTTGTGTGAGCCGTTTTTGCTCTCTCCCGTTCTGTGCCCATGTGCGTGCGGGCCTGTCTGCCTGCCTTGCTCCGTCGCCCTCTGCTTTTGTCCGGCTAACACCTGCTCATCTCTCAGAACCCAGGCTCGGGGGTCACCTGAAGATGCTTCTATACCTTTCTCTTTCCTTTTCTCATTACATTTATTGGGGTGACATTGGCTGATAAAATGAACAGGTTTCAAGTGTATAGTTCTGCAGTACATCAGCGGCACACTGCACTGTGTGTTCACCGCCCAAAGTCAAGTCTCCTTCCATCACCGTAGAGTTGACCCCCTTTCCCCTTTCTTGCCTCCCGCGTTCCATCTCCTTCCCTCTGGTAACCAGTGCCCGTGTGTGTGCCTACGAATTGTTACTTCTTTGTCTTGTTTGCTCATTTGTTGTTTTCAGTTTTCTATCCCACGTATGAGTGAAATCACACGTTCTGTGCCCCTCTGTCCCAGTGCCTTTTTGCGTGCTTCCCGACTGGCCTGTGCTCATCTCTATCACAGTATTTATGACAGTGTATTGAAATATCTATGCACTTTCCTGTGGCCTTCATGAGAGCGTGACCTCTTGGAAACTCCAAGAGGGTTTCTTTCATCTCTGCATCCCCATCACCCAGTAGAAGACCCAGCACAGATCAGACATTCAATAAACATTGGTTGAATCAATACACAGCCAATCTACCTTCCTAGAAAGAATTCTACCTACAAGAAGAGTGAATTAAAGCACTCTCCAAATTTCCCACTTTAATAGGACCCATAACTCTGACATATGTAAAAAGAGATTTATGGATGAATACATTGTCTTGAAATTCATTTTCTCCTGTCATCGACAAGGAGACATTTCTAAGAGAAATAGATGTCAGAAGCTTATGGAGTGTGAATAAGACAGCCACATAAATAAAAACTTACCTTTTCCAGGTTCTGAAACTGATGATAGATTTGAGCCGAGAGGCTCAGGGCAGTGGAAAGAGCATCAAACTCTCCAGGTAGAGGTAGCTTAAAAATGTGACCCCTGGGACACAGTCCTTGCAAAAAAGTCATCTCTTGCACAATCTGGAGAAGACAGTCAGAGAGGCCAAAGGTGTGAAAAAGAGCCTCAAAGCAGAGAGAAAGTAAATGACAGATTCTACTATTATATCCAGCATTCTCAAGAACTTGAAATTTGAATTTTGTCTAAATATAAAACACATGGCAGAGGAAGCATTGTTTTTCTTTTTCTGGCTTTTTGTCAGGTTGTGTTGGAAAGCAGCGTCTTTTGTTACGTAACAGAATTTCCCCTCATGGAGCCTGGTGCAAAGATAAAATCATGTATGCTTCAGTGTATTGGAGAAGAATAGGAACAGTTTTTGTTTTGTTTTGTTTTTTACTGAGAAAAGCTATACGTTATCCAATTAAGTTTATAGACTCATAGAATATCAAGGCTAGAAGGAAATTTCAGTATCTTTTCATTAAACTTACTGGCTTTACAAATGAGGAATCAGTAGGTATAGTGAAAAGTAAGTTGATCAAAGTCTCAAAAACCTTGATATGCTGACAGCGTCAGATATTTAAACAAATAATATAAAGCATAGTAAAAATATAAGCTATAATTAGAAATAAATCAATGTTAGTAACTAGCACTGTACTTTTATTTTGTAGGGGAAATACCTCCTTATCCATGATGGCAATCATTGAAATGTCCTTACTCCTTCATGAGAAGCAATCTTTTGGCACCCATATACATGGAACGTAGGGTTCTTCTGAACTGCATGTTCAATTTCTTGAAAGTAGAAAATGGGGGCAATGTCCAGATCACCAGATTATTAGTTCTAAGGAACACTGAGACATTATCATATAGCCCTTGCCTTTGCGAGGGATACCGAAAACAGTCTCAGACAGACACTCCTGCTATGTTCCCAAGTAACTCCTTCCAGTTAGGAAGTCCCTCATATGCTCACCATGCATATAATCTCTACATGAAAGCAAAATAATATTGATGAATAATCGTGAGAAAACTTTATTTCTTCTAGAACTCTGTCCCATAATCACTCCGTTTTATTGCCATGAAAGCCTAGGGTCGTACTTGCATTTTCTTCATTTTGCGTGTGGAATCCTACGGCTGACAGGTTCAATGACTGGCCTACGAGCTGGTGAGAGCTGGAGACCTTGGCTGCGGTGACAAGGCAGGCTCAGGTGACAGTGCTCAGCCATGAGAAAACCTTGGATCCCAGCTGAGGACTGATGTTTGGCAGTGCTGGATACACGCTCTCCAAAGACTAATTATTTTTAAAAGGAACAAATTTTCATGTTTAAATAGGGAGGCTGTTATATAATTGATGTTCTCCTAAGTATTTTGCATGTTGTTGTATTTACTTCCACAGAGAACCTTTCCTGTGGCTAAAGCTTCCTGGCACAGTTTCAATAGCAGTTCTAGATTAAAGAGCTGTGGACTGAACAACTTGTTTCTATAGGGGCCTGAGTTAAGTAGAAAATTAGGTATTTGTTTTCACAAATACACACATACTGTGCATACATGTAAAGGCAGCCTAATGAAGAGGTTGTGAACACAGGTTCTGAGTCAGCTGTGGTTCAAGTCCTGGCTCAGCTATCTAATAGTTGCTGGCTGTAACCAACAATTTGGACAATCTCTGAAGCTTGGTTTCTGTGCCTACAAAATAGTAAATATAAGACTTGTAGGATTGTAATGAGAATTAAGTGAGATATTGTTTGTAAATTGCTTAGCACATCTTCTAGTACATACTAGTTTCAATAAATATTAGCAATGATAACATACATGATACATGGTTCTAAAAATAGATTTGAGGCAGCTATAAATATTTATTAAAGAATAGTTAATTCATACAATCTAGGAAGTATGTGAAGTACTCAAGGGGATGGTGAATAGGAAGATTATGACTAAGAAGATATTGACAATAAGATTAGTACATATTTGTGACAAAATAACCTCTGTATTGCTCTCTCTGAGCCAGAAATATTGCTTCGAGCTCCCTAGCAATTAATGCACAGAGGAGAACAAAATTAATTAAATTTGACCATGCCCATATATAAAAATAAAACAATTCTTCAGAAGACTAGGCTTCTCTAGGCTGAGCAATTCAATGGCTCTCTTCATTTTGTCAACACTGGGGCATTGCCAACCATGTCTTCAACACCTTCTCTATGAATACAAAAATAAATTCTCCATTTCTTACATGTTTATGTAGGCAAAAGCATATTTAGTAAAGAAGTCTCACGAGGGAAGGCCACGGATGACATACACATACTTCTCTGATGGCCTGGCTTGATCCAATCTTGGCCCCAAATTTAGGGTAGCCAGAGACAGGCATAAATGAACTCAAGCTAGCAAATCTTTCATAAATATTATTTATTTATTAAAAAAACTTAAATTTATTGGGGTGATGTTGGCTAATAAAATTACATAGATTTCAAGTGTCCAGTTCTATGCTACATCATCTGTACATTGCATTAGTACCCACCACCCCAAGTCAAATCTTCCATCACTATATATTTGAACCCCTTTAACCTTTCCTACCCACCCCAACTTCCACCTTCTGGCGACCACCATACTACTGTGTGTGTCTGTGAGTTTTCTTTGTTTCTCTTGTTTATTCATTTGTTTCTTTCAGTTTTATATTCCATATATGAGTGAAGTCATGTTATTAACATTGTGTGACTCATTTCACTTAGCATGATATTCTCAGGATCCATCCATGTTGTCACAAATGGCATTATTTCATCCTTTCTTACAGCTGGGTGGTGTTCTATTGTGTACATGCACCACATCTTCTTCATCCAGGCAGCTACCAAAGGATACATTAGGTGTTTCCATGTCTTGGCCACGGGAATAGTGCTGCAAGGAATATAGGGGTGCAAGGAATATATTGAGACTATATTGCCCAGAACAGAATGAAAGACACATTTGCTGAGTAGATGGGAGTTAGATCTTTTTTGGCTTAATTATGAAAGATTCATAAACTTTACTTGTTAAATGACCTGGAAGTTCATTTGGCATTTACTTATTAGATATCCAGTGCCATAAATCAAGCCGCCTAATTAGAAGGATACATTATCGTTTTTCTTGAGTTTTTGTTAGAGTTTATTTGAGCTTGACCAATGACAGATGCCTGGGAGCAGGATCTCAAAGCCTTCGGAGAATAACAGTTTGGCAGATTCTTTTATGCATTTGGAATGAAGGGAGGGATATAAGGGAGATGATCCAGAGGTGGGAGAAAGCGGGGCAGGGACTCAATTACAAGAGACTACTTATTATTTCTCTCACTCAGATGTTCCAAAAGCATGGCAGTCTTTATTAAAAGAACAAATGTGATAGAAGAGTAAGCTCTGAGGGAAGTAACTATATTCTTTTCCTTTTAAAAATTTTTATTTTAATCTTCACCTGAGGGTATGTTTATTGATTTTAAAGAGGGAGGATGGGAGAGAGAGAGAAACATCGATGTGAGAGAGAAACAGCCATCGGTTGCCTCCTGTACACACCCTGACGGGGCTCGAACTGGCAACTTAGGTGTGTGCCCTGACCGGGAATCGAACTGGCAACCTTTCAGTGTACAGGCCAATGCTCCAACCAACTGAGCCACCTGGTCAAGGCTCAACTCTATCTCATTTAGGGCATCATCTTCAAACCTACAAAATCCCTGGACACATGGTGGTGATAAAAGATGATTTTAAATAATCAAGGAACCAACAGGTAGTACAACTGGTTCAAAAGAAAATCTGAAGGGCAGACAAATATATAGGCATCAAGACCTGAAAAGAATCGACAAATACATGCAAAACTGAGGACACTAGCCTCTGTCCACAAGGAAATAACTGATTGTATTCCACCAGATGCAATTTGCATATCTATGAACAGGAATCAGTTGCATTGCTGTCAGTTTTCTACAATTTAATTGCAAAATAGCTCAAAGACAGCCATGGTCTGAGTTATGTGCTAGACAGGAAAGCTGGTAATCTCTCTGGTCTATTTCACAGTTTTTTCCTACAGTAGGCACCCCAAAATATTTTTGAATGATCTAATCATACACACTGACTAAATAATATATTTAAATTGGATATATTATATGGAGAAATATTTAAGGAAATACAAATACCTTTCCTCACTATTCTTAGCAATGTGATATAAATTCTTTTCTTAACTTGGCTATAAATAGATAAACTCAAGTCCTTTTGCTTACTTGTGTCAAAATCTTCTGTGCCTGTAGCTATTTCATTGGGCCTTCAGGGTTCTTTCTTTTCTTCTGCTACAGGTGCACTCCTCAGAGGAGTATATTACTTATTATATGTTTTCTTTAACTGCCAATGGCATTTAGCTCTCTTGCAATCTAACTACTCAACTTCCGCTTACCTCTTTTTTTCAAGGGAAAACAAATAGTGCTAAGTACGGTGAACCAGGGACTTGTGATTGGTGTCTGAAGTGAGGGCTGTCTTGCGGGACTGAGCCCTTAAACCTGTGGGGTCTGGTGCTGGTTTCAGGTAGTTGGTGTCAGAACTGCACTGATTGCTGGGTGCCTGCCTACTTGGTGTCCAGAGAATCGGAGAACCGGTGATTGGTGTTGGGAAGACATCCTAGATAAATGAGGAGCAGAGAGGGCCGTGGAGACGCTGAAGGATTTAGAGGAAATCTAGGAGGTCACTGTGAGGTGGAAACCAAGAGAGAATTGTCTAAGAAGAAGGAAATGATCTACAGAGTCAGTGCTGCAAAGAAGGCAAGCCAGGAGAGGCCTGAAAGGTATGAATTATATTTAGTATCCCCTTTGGAAAGCAACTTCATGGAGGAGTTAGAGCAAGAGTGGGGAAGGGGGAAGGGGGGTACCTAACAAGGGACTTGGCGGAAAAGCAGATGCGGTAAATTTAAGTGACCGTGAAATGTGCCCATTGCGTGTGAACTTCTGGACTCTTCACATGCCAAGCAGCAAGCCCAGGTTGTTCTCAAACTTCATTGCCATCCCAGGGAAGCACAGTGGCTTATTACTGCTTTGTGGATAATGGGGACAGGATGACACCCACAGCACAAGGCAGAGAAGATGGGAGGGTGGGGCCTAGGTCTGTCTCCAGGACTACAGACCTGCTCTGTTTTTAACCACGCCAGAAATTTCCTAACCCCGAACCTCTGATTCCACAAGATGCCAGACAACTTGAACAATTTTGTAGGGGTCTCTTGGGCCACATCACAAAAGCCAATTTAAGCAGACCTAAACGGTGGCACTTCTATCTACTTGTGACCAAACTCTTTTCTTCAGATCACTGTTGGTAATGCTGCTCTTGAGGTAGCTCTGAGAAGAACATGGACTCTAAATGCCTAACGTAGTTTGCGTGTCATAAACTTTTAATAGACCTCTACACACACTTAGGTCAGAAATGAGAGGCCACATACAGCCAGGGCATAAAACAGAAAAGGCCTCTTAATGAAGAAAGCCTTCCACGGGCAGCGGAGGTCCCGGGTCGTATGGCTGTGTACCAGCTTCCCCCGAGACGACCCAAAAACACCGAAAGCATTCATTTGCCCAATTATCTTATCTGAATTCACCTTCGTGTGCCAGAGCAGGCAATCAACGCAGAGGTCACAGAAACTGCCTGTTAGATGGCAGCTCGCCTGCTCCGTTAGCGAATTAGTTGTTTTAAAAGGGGGGAAGGGAAGAGATGTGATTAACATCCATCCTTCACAGATGCCAAGTACGAGCAGCTACTTGAGATCCATGCCATCCACTCACCAGGCCACTTGAGATGGCGAGGACGTTTTTATACTTTACTTATTTATTTACTTATTTATTCATGCTAATTAATAGGAATCAGTGCCATTGAGGTTTAATTAGCTCAAAGTGTGCATTTTTTTTTCTCAAACAAAATTTAAAAATGTGTCACCATTTTAAAACCATGATTTGTTTTTATCCGTAAGCCTTTACTACTTGCAAGGAAAAGAAAACCTTAAAATCCAAAGGAGAGAACCCCAATAATTGTTCCAACTGGCTGTCAAAGCAAAGCCAATATCTTCCAGCGGGAACGCAGCCTGATCTGGACACCGGGTCATTTTTGGTTTTGAGATGAGCCAGCTCAGTGGAGGGCGGTTTTTGGACTTGACAAAATGTATGTAATTTTACAGCGGAAGGGATTTCACAATCCTTCCACTGCGTGGCTTCCCCAGATAAAGTAAACAACGTGAGGGTGGTGTGCGTATCAGCCTGGGGTGCATGAATTCTCGCTGAGCAAGTTTTCATTGTTTATTTTCATTTTGTTAGTGATCTCTGATGTCCCCTCAGCACCTTTGGGGTCATGCGAAGGCCTTCTATAATAGCTTCCTAATTTCGCTGATCCTGTTGGCCTGTCTGTGTTTGAAAGTACTCCCACCAAAGAAATTGCCAACAATCTCGTGTGCACCCCCTGAATGAACGGGACACAGGAGGTCAGATGGGTTAAAGTAGGAGGATCACTGCATCTGCATGAGGCAGAACAGAGCGGAGGTACCGGACTCGGGAGGGCGGCCCCATTTTATTCTGAACCATCGCCTAGGGAGGGACAAGACTTTAACGAGCTATCACGTCAGGATGTATGACAGTAGCCGCTGGACTGCAGTGTTGTTTGCTGGCCGAGTGTTAGTTAAGAAAGAGTGCTGATTGTGTTAACTAGCAAAAAAGCCTGGAAGTTATTAATGACATTCTGTAGAACATAAACAATAACAGCCACAATGGCTTGCTCTGAATTTGTGTGCTTGAGGTTAAAACACAGGAACGGACAAAATACAGAACCACAGTGGGCTGTGTCTTTCTGCTTTTACATTCAACATCGGCAATTTAGCTTCAGAAAAAAACAACATTAATGTTGTGCATCTCATTTTTGCTTTGGTTAACCTGATTGGTAAGTTTGCTCTGCTTTTATAGATTTATTAGAGTTAAATCACATTAGGAATCTACAAGCACCTAAACATCTGACCATATTTCATGAATATTAAAATAAAAGTGACTTTGGTTGACAACAAGATTGTGGAAGAGATGTTTCATTTTAAAGACATTTGTGAAATGATCCACTTGTTTCCTGTCTTAGCTGGGGTTTCCTCTGAGCAGAGCCAGGGACTGGGATCCTTGTCCAATGATTTTTGGGGGGAAGTGATTTCAAGAGAAGTGGGAATGAGAGAGGAATAGGGTAGGGGGAGGAGCTCAGTGAGGATGTGGTCTCAGCTGGGCACCAGTTGGAACCAGCTTGGTTCCACTGGGAGCTATGGAGCATGAATTTCACCACCGTTTGTCCAGGGTCAGCATGGTTTGTGGCCCCCTAGAGTTGTTGTAGTTGTTCCCAACAGAAGAAGGGAAACCGTGGTGAGCCACTGATAGCTGCTAAGGCACCATACCTGGGTAACAGGTGTTCTCTCTGTAAGATGGTTTGGGGCAGAGTAACCATCAAGCCTGCTATAGTGCCTGCGTTACAATGCTCAGATCCACTTCCTTCTCAAATTAAGGTAACGCCATCCAGGCCCAGCTTTCCCAGGGTTCTGAATGGTCCTGAGGTGCCCCTACCTCCCTCCTTTACAACCTATTCCAGGCTGCTCTTGCCCCTGGATAGCCCCTCTCTGGACTAGCGGGCTGGCCCTATGGCATTTGAGGCTCCAGCTACCATGCCTCTGTCAGGCCGTGGTTATTAGACTTGCTTGTTACAGTGAAATCGGTCATGGAACCACAAGGAGACAGCCCAGCAGCTCACCTTTTCTGCATTAGCTAGCTGCGTTCTCGTTTTCACGATAAGCAGGGTCGATTTTCCCTGTTATTATTGTTCCTGTTCTTCTTTGTCTGATGGTCCATTGGCTTGAGAAGCCCAAAGTGACCAGAAGTTAGTTATAGCTTTATGTTTATGGAACTTTCCCTACATCTCCTGCTCGAAACATCTACCTTCGAAGAACCAAGGGCCACAGAGCATAAAATTACAGGAGAGGGGAAACATAAATCGCCCAAGTCAGGACCCGCAGATATACACTGGCCACATCCGGAGCACCTGCATCTGTATTTAACAAATAGTAAGTGATAGATGTATATGACTTGGAGCTTGCCTTTTAATAAATACTGGACCATGGATTCCATTGATTAGTCTTTTCCAAGATGAGGTATAAACTGTAGGAATGCAATTATATGAGGTCTATCCAGAAATTATGCAGCCATGAAATATGAAAAACAGACATTTATTGAAGAAGACACAAGATACAAGAAACATTGTACATAGGACAATGATGCCTCAGTCCCCTTCAAAGTAGGCACCTTGGAACCTCACACAGTTCTCCCAATCGCCATCAACTGCCCTAATATATTTTCCATTGATTTCATCAATGGTCTGAAATCTCTTCCCTTTCAAAGGTGATTTTAGTTTTGAGAGGAGCCAGACATATAGGGTGCCAAATCTGGGCTGTAGGGGGGCTGAGTCAGCTGGGTGATAGAATGTTTTGCCAAAAAACTGCACAAGACATGATGCATGAGCAGGAGCATTGTCATGATGAAGCTGCCAATCAGCAGTTGCCCATAGCGGCAGCCTTCTGAATCATCCAAATAGTTTCTGCAGGGGACTGTTCAAGCTTAACACAAAATTTGATGCAGATCCATTGCTCTACTCGCTCAGTCACTTTGGATACAACTGCCACACAGCACACAGCCTCACTCAGTGGTGTCCACCGCCTCCCACTGACTAGTACAGTGAAGTTGCCATTGTTCACGCATGCGCATTCCAGCCCACTCTCCTGGCTGCCAGGTTACATCGACTTGTGCAAACCATTCTCGTTATATTAACAATGGCTGGACTTCTTCCAGACAGAACTCATATGTATTAATGTCTCAGATTTTTGCTTAAAAACACCATTGTAACCTATTTAATATGGAACAACATTTTACACAGTATTAAAATGAAAGTTTCTAACCCATCTTTCCTAGTGGGATATAAAATAATGGTACATTTTAAATCAATGGCATCTTAGAATATATACAGCCAGGCCTTCTACCTACTACGTGCTGGGAACACAGAGCTGTGGTTCACAGCCTCTGTTCTCAGAAATGTCACATACACTTCAACTAAATTTGGACACTGTCTGGCAGGTGTCACTGAGTGCTCTTAGGCTGGGCCCCTAAATAGGAAATGGATAACAGCTTTGTTTCATGTTTGCCCGTTCATTTTCAGCCCGTCTTCACTTACTAAAAATGTTCACCTTCTTTTCTCCCCGTTTTCCTAACAATTTGTCTATGTAGCCAAAAAATGCCTTGAAACAGCAAGTACTGTAGGCTGATTGGTTTTATGATGGTGTTGTAGTAGTTTCACATAATTAAGTGACCCTGTTTGAGATTTTAAAAGCCAAATGGGGAAAGAGGGAAAGAAAGAACACTGTGTGTGAATATTGCTATGGTAACGTGAACCACTCTGGTCAGAAGCACAGTCAGCCCAATATTGGGTAACATCATTCAGAGGACAGCTTGAAGCCCAGATTCTTGATGAAGGGGATGCTGACTGAGGTTGGAGCGTGTGCAGTCTGGACAAGTTTATATGTCAAATGTGAAGATAAAGAAAGAGCATGTATGTACATGCGCCTGAGTGATGGGGGGCAGGGGGAATGTGTGTTACTACATTTGGGCATTTCATTCCCAGACTTTTTAATGAGGTTTTGGAAAATAGTAGATCCTGGAATGTCTTTCTGAAACCTAGGTTATTCATTACTGTTCACCGGTCTAGACTAATACCCGGCAATGATTACACCCATGTTTAGTTTAAGGAACAGAGAAATCCTAAATGATTTCATTTTCTCCTTTCGCTGAAAGTTTTACTCTGCAATTCTATCATACTTTTTTTGGGGGGGGTGTCTTGTCCCCCACCCCATTGGGAGATTCACACTGTGAGGAAGCTTCATAGCTAAAGCTAGGTACTTCTAAGATACTTCTGGCATACTGACAACTCAACTCTCTGAACCCAAGCTCGAGTGGAATCCCCTATGTTGTTCACAGCGTGAGAACAGTGTGGGAGAATACGTTCCTTTTTTTCTGTTATGCGAGTTCAATCATAGTCTGAATACACACGTTCTGGTTACTAAGGGGATTTTACTCACCCACACTGGTTTAAAAAATTGCCCGTTTCATGGATTTATATAAGCAACTGATTTGGGAGGTGTCTTCCCACCCTATCACAGTTTAGGAAGTTTGACATTTTTGTTAGTTTTTGATACAGAATTCTGCTCATGAAATGACTCGTTTGAGATCAAAACAAAACCAATCAGGCAGGTATCACGGGACAGAAAGAATCTTTGGCATCGTGATTCCAAGTCTGTAATGCTACCCCTGGGATCTGACAAACGTTTCCTGAACCAGCGCCACACACTGTCCAACACAAATAAACAAATGGAAGTGTAAAGGAAAAATCTCAAACCCAAAATCTCAAGATCCAATGTGTCATTTCTTTAAGGCAAAGAGGAAGATTTCAATGAAAATGAGTGTTATTAAAAGCTCAGCTGTTTTCATCTTTTCTGAATTGAAAAACCATCTGGAGGGAGGCACTGGGGAATTAAGGGGCATAAACATTGACTGAAGACCAGTGATCTGGCCCTGAAACTCTCTCTCTCTCACCAACGACATGACTTTGAAAGTCACGTTACTCCTCTGGGCCTGTTTCCTTACCTATACTGAGACCCCACTGCAGATTGTAAACCATCGAAGGTGGGAGTAAATAATCTCTAAGGTTATTTTTGGCTCAAATATCCTTTGGGTTTATATAAAGGATAATGGTTGAAAATAAGAAAAATTTATTTGAAAAGACATATGTAGAGAAAATGATAAACTGTTGAAAATACCAATAGTTATAATACAGCAGAAAAGAAAAACTAGCACTTACTGAGTGCCGGCTTGTGCGCTTAACATTGTGCTAGACACATATTACCTTATTTAAGATTCACAACAGACCTGATCGGTGTGGCTCAGTTGGTTGGGCATCATCCAGCAAAACAAAAGGTCACTGGTTCAATCCCCGGTCAGGACACATGCCTGGGTTGTGGGTCTGCTCCCCAGTCAGGACCAGGGCATGTATGAGAAGCAGCCGATCGATGTTTCTCTCCCACATCAATGTTTCTCTTCCTCTCTTTCTCACTCCCTTCCCCTCTCCCTAAAAATAAATAAGATCTTTAAAAAAAAAGATTCACCACAACACAGCCAGGCAGTGTTATTATGCTTCTTTGGCACATGAAGGAAATACATCAAAGTCAAACAATGGATACAGCTAGAAAATAATAGAGGCAGAATTTGAACCCAGGAAAAGTTCACCAAAGCCATTGTTCTTTTTAGAACACAGGCAAAAAGGAAAGCAAGAAGGATATATACCTGGTAGGGAATAACTATGCTGTTTTGAGGGAAGGTATTGCAAGTGAGTTGATAATCTAGGAGCTTCAGCGTTGTGCCGCCGGCTTCTGAAACTCTGCAAGACACACATTTGGTTTGTTTGGGCCACAGAACCTATGTGACAGTTGTGCAGAAATGCACTCAGCCTTTTATTCATTCCTCCCCTGAAGAACAAAGCTTCGGCTCTGAACTCATGGCATTGCAGTACCGTCTCTTTCCCAGCACACCTTAAGGGCCCAGGATTTCTACATTCTGCCTCATCTTCTATGAATATTACAGGGTCCACCAATAGTGAGCAGCCAGTAAATGGAGTTTCTTTCTACATATAACCTAGATTCATATTTTAAACAAGAAATGAAAAGTGAAAATGAAAAAGGGGGGATAATAAATGGTCCATATACCTCTCCAGATAAACTAATTCAGAGTACTTAAAATTAAAAATATGACATACACAGAGAAGCATCAAAACACATTATGTATGTTTGCATTTTATGTAGAACATACTCCCGATACGAAGGCTTTTGTGCCAATTTTAGCATCTGGAAGTTTCAGGCAGGCGCTAGCCTATTTGCAATTGTCCGTCCGTGCTGATCGGCACAGAGCATCCCTGTGAACTGCCAGGGCTGTAAAGTCAAGAATAGCTCCCTGAGATATTTTCTTGGCTCACGTTTCGAAAAGAGACCAGAGCAGCTGCACAGGAGTGTTGGGTGTCCACATGGTTCATCCCTTGAGTGATGGTTTTTTCCATTTACTGTTGTTTGTTCCTATTTTTAAATCATTGTGAGTATTTTTTTTCTTGGCTCTTATTGTCTGCACTTTCCTGGCTCTTTTACACAAATGGGTCTGTATCCTTTTCTCTTGGACTTAGCACGTTGTACCAATTTGCACGTTTTTTTTTTTCAAAGGTGAGTAAAGAGTTCTTTAAAGCGAACACAGATGTTGACCCTAATTGTACTCTCTTGTTGCAAACCATGTGAAATATTTAATATGTTATGCTCTTGAATCTTATATTCCAGATTTTCTTTATATGGGTGTCCTTATGGTAATGACATGGCATTTTTGAAAGGATTTATTGTAATTTTTCCTCTTCCTTCTTTCGCAAGAATAATTTATGTCTGCAAGGAATGCTTTTCTTTGGTTTCAGTAGTCTTGTAGTTTGTGAATTATTAACACATTAACTACACAGAGACCTTTCTCCTTTCAGCTATTTAAGCTGTTGATTAAAAGATAGTCCCCTCAGGTGGGAGTCAATTGGGAGGAAAAGCCATCATGAAGTTCATCATTCAAGGGTTTAAAAACAAATCGGGTGAGCTTTATACGTATTGATCTCCTAATCTCGCCCACAGTCACGATTCCTGCTGCTTTCATCAGAATGTGAGAGTCTTTGTGCCCCCAGGGAAGCTAAACTTCACCAAACCATTTCCACCACATCCAAGTTCCTGTTGGCCTGTGGGCCATGGCCCTTCAATACCAGCAACAACGCCACCAAAGACCTATCTTACACTGATATGTAAATAGAGAACTACTAGTTCCTGATTTTTAATTTATTTTTAATATATTTTACTGATCAGACTATTACAGTTGTCCCTATTTTGTCTGCTTTGCTCCCCTCCACCCGGTTCCCCTCTCCCCTCCAGTGATCCCCCCACTTAGCTTATGTCCATGGGTTGTGCATATAAGTTCTTTGGCTTCACCCTTTCCTATACTATTCTTAACATCCCTCTTTTTATTTTGTGCTTCTTAATCCCTGCACCTTTCCCCCCATTTCCCCACTTTCTCCTCCCAACTGATAACCCTCCAAATAATCTCCATATCTATGATTCTGTTTCTGTTCTGCTTGTTTGCTTAGTTAGTTATTTGGGTTCAATTATTGATAGTTGTAAATTTATTGTCACTTTAATGTTTATTGTTTTGATCTTCTTTGCCTTATATAATTCTCCTTTGCATTTCATATAATAATGGCTAGGTGAAGATGAACTCCTTTAGTTTAACCTTGTCTGGGAAGCACTTTATCTGCCCTTTCATTCTAAATGATAGCCTTGCTGTATAACCTAGGTTGTAAGTCCTTGCTTTTCATCACGTTGAATACTACTTCTTGCCAGTCCCTTCTTGCCTGCAAAGTTTCTTTTGAGAAAGCAGCTGATAGTCTTATAGGCATTCCTTTGTAGGTAACGCTCTGCTTTTCTCTTGCTGCTTTTAAGATTCTCTCTTTATCTCTAACCTTTGGCATTTTAATTATGATGTGTCTTGGTGTGGGCCTCTTTGGGTCTATCTTGTTTGGGACTCTCTGTGCTTCCTGGACTTGTATGTCTATTTCCTTCACCAAATTTGGGAAGTTTTCTTTCATTATTTTTTCAAATAAGTTTTCAATCTCTTGCTTTTCCTCTTCACCTTCTGGCATCCCTGTGATTCAGATGTTGGTATGTTTGGAGATGTCCCAGAGGCACCTTATACTATCCTCAGTTTTTTGTTTTTTTGTTTAAAATTCTTTTTTCTTCCTGCTGTTCTGACTGAATATTTTTTCCTTCCTTGTGTCCCAAATTGTTTATTTGATTCTTGGCTTCATCTTCTCCACTGTTGGTTCACTGTAGATTTTTATTTTACTTAATGCAACCTGCATTTCTGCCTGGGTATTTTTTATGGTGTTGATGTACCCAGTGAGTTCCTGGAGCATCCTGATAACCAGTGTTTTGAACTGTCCATGTGATAGGTTGTGTATCTCTGCTTCATTTATTGTTGTGTATCTCTGCTTCATTTATTGTTTTCTGAAGTTCTGTTCTGTTCTTTCATGTGAACCATATTTCTTTGTCTCCTCATTTTGGCAGCCTCCCTGTGTTTGTTTCTGTGTATTAGATAGAGCTGCTTTGATTCCTCATCTTAGTGCACCTGTTAAGATGTATGGGGTGGAGTCTTAGGTACTCATCATGGTGGGGCACCCGTGTCACTGCTCTATTGCTATGTGTGTGGGGAGGGGTCACAGAGAGGACAGTGCCACTGCCTGGCCTCTAGAGTTTTTCCCGGGAGGAAGCTGTCTCCCTATTTGCACTTCACTTTCTCCCCATATGCCACTGGTGCCCTTCCAGCTGTTGCCCTGGTGCTGAATTCTGAGGGAGGGGGTCTTTGTGAGTCCTAGATCTGTTGCAGGCCCTTTAAGAGGATGCAGTTCCTTCCACCACTTCAATCCCCAGTGGTTGGGGTTCTGCTAGGACCCTGGGCTGGGTGGTCTGACCTGGGGCTGGGGTCCCTCCCTCCTGAGGTATATCCCTCCCACTTTTTCTTCACCACATGTGGGTATGGGACTGCCCATTCCTATCTCCATGCCTCTCTGAAACTCTCCTCATCTCCACCCCATCTACCCATCTGGATGAATGTGGCTTCTTTAAATCCTTGGTTGTCAGACTTCTACACAGCTTGATCTTCTGACAATTCTGGGTGATACTTGTCTTATAGTGTAGCTGGGTTTTTTTGTTTGTTTTGTTTTTTGCTATAGTTATGTGCAGAGGTGAGGCATGTTTACCTATGCCTCCATCTTGACTGGAAGTCTGGTTTCTGGTTTTGAAGGATTAATTTTGAAAATTTATTTTTGAAACCAGAGAGACTATAAGCCATATTAGTTGTGTTTGATTGAACTTCTCAGTGGCAGATAAAGTGGACCATGTTTGGCAATGAAGATTCAGATGTTTTGTGTGTTAAAGACACAGCAACGGACCTTCCTTGGCATCATATTAGAAGGTGCTCTATAGTCTGTAATCTCTTTTTAGAATGGGACTGCATCTCACTCATCTGTGTTCACCAAGCACTTGGTATAAAATAAATGTTCAAAAAGTATTTGAATGAATGAGTGAAGCAAAAGGGGATCAATGTCTAACCTGAAGTGTTTCATTTTTTTTATAGAAGAAAAAGGAGTGAAACATTCGGTATGTGGCCATTTAAACTCAGAGGAATTGTACATACAATTGTTGAAGGAATAGAGGTGTTCTGAAATCAGCTAACCCACATGCAGAATCCAGAATGTGTTTTATAGCCCAAATTATATCTTATTCTTTTAAACAGTGAAGAACAGCTGTGAATATAACCTACTAATTTGTCTCTTTATCCAAACTAACAAAGCTAATCTAAACTTTTATTTTAGTTTATGGAGAATCTAACATGGACCAAATTGACAAAGTTTTAATTTCATGTTTAAATTGTATCAAAACAAAATACCAAGCTATGATCATATTAGCAGTTAGACTTGTTGACATGCAATGTAGAAGATACTATGGAATTTGTCCAAGAATCCCAGAAATTGCTGAAATATGCTTTCAATGCCTCACTTCAAGGTCATTGCCCAGAAGACATATCAAGAAAAATGTCACGCTTGACTGCTAGTGGAGGCATTGGTTGCAAATGCCAATGGGGAGCTCTAGAGGGCTACACAAATTTTTGTGAGGAAGCACTGTATCTAATCTTAGCTGGCTTCAATGGGTTTAAATGAAGTGGCAGAAAATCCTGCTTAATCCATTTAACCTCTAAGCAAAGTGTCTGATGCTACCACTCTTGGAAGGTCTTAAAGAAGTAGAAGAGTCCAAATGACTGAGAGGATTTCTCCAAATGCATTGGGTGGTTTGGGGGTGTCCTCCCAAAATGAGAATGACCTCCATCCTTTCTGCCTTAGATGAGTGTGAGAAGAGACCGTACCTCAGGATTAGTAGAAAAGATAGTTCAGATGAGACCCCACGCTTTTGAATTCTCCTTTTTTACATGGCCTGTAACTCTATCCACGAAATGAACAACTGTCTTTAATCCAAACCAGTTCAGCCCATTTCTTCTGGATATAGAAGGAGAACAATGGAAGAAATGCCTGGAAGTCCTGCTAGAGGTCCACATGAGCCAGAACCAATTGTCTTCTGCAATACTTCAAATGTTGCACGGAAAAAATAATTAACTGGCAGAGAAAGGACAAATGTCTCCTCCACGTAACAAAGGTATTCCCGTGCCCTGCTGTGAAGGACATTAAAACTGCCTTCTTTTCATATTATTCTAAAATTCTAGTTAGGACAATATGTTACTGGTGAAAGAATAGAAAAATAGATCAAAGGAACAGAACAGAGGAACCAGAAAGAGACCTCTGCAAATACATAGTCAACTGATCTCTGACAGAGGAGCAAAGGCAATGCAATGGAGCAAAGATAGTCTTTTGAACAAATGGCTCTGAAACAAGTGGACATCCACATGCAAATAAGTAAATCTAGATATAGGCTTTATGCATTTTACAAAAATTAACTTGAAATGAATCGTAGGCCCAAATTTAACATGCAAAACACTAAAACTCTTAGAAGATAAAATAGGGGGAAATCTAGGTGATGTTGGGTGTGACAATGGCCTTTTATTATTATTATTTTTTAAATGCTCACCTGAGGATATGTTTATTGATTTTAGAGAGAGAGGAAGGGAGGGAGAGAGAGGGAGAGAAAGAGACTGAGACTGGGAAACATTGATATGAGCGAGAAACGTTGGTTGACTTCCGTACGAGCCCCAACTGGGGATCGAACCTGCAACCTAGATATGTGGCCTGACCAGAAATTGAACCCACAACCTTTTGGTTTGCAGGATGACAGTCCATCCAACTGAGCCACCCAGCCAGGGCATGACCTTTTTAGACACAACACTAAGAGTTACAGCCTTAGTTGAAAGAAACGATGGACGAGTTGAACTTTATTAAAATTAGAAACTTCTGCTCTGTGAAAGACACCATCAAAGGAATGTAAAGACAAGCCACGGGCTGGGAGAAAAATATTTGCAAACCACATATCCGTAAAGGACTGGCATCCAAAATATGCAAAGAACTCTTGAAACTCAACAATGAGAAAACAAACATTCTGATTACAAAATGGACAAAAAATATCTGAACGGATCTCTCACCAAAAAAAGGTAATACAGATGGCAAATAAAGAATTTGAAAAGATGCTCAAAGTGATGTGTCATAGGGGATTTCAAATAAAAGCAATGAGATGCCACCGCCTACCTGCTGGAATGGCAAAAGTCCCAAACACCGACAACACCGAAGGCTGGCAAGGATGTGGAGCAACGGGAACTCTTTTATTGTTGCTGGGAGTGACAGTTGGGCTGTTTTTCACAAACTAAACAAGCAAAAGCTTGCCATACAATTCTGCACTCATCTTCCTTGGCACTTACCCAGATGGATTGAAAACTTATGCCGACACAGAAACCTGCATAGGACTGTTTATAGCAGCTTTATTCAAAATTGCCCCAAATTGGAAGCAACCAAGAAGGCCTTCCATAAGTGAAGGAGTCAGTGAAGCGTAGGAAACCCGTACACTGGAGCATCATTCAGTGATAAAAAGGAATGAGCCAGCAAGCTGTGAAAGGACACGGATGAACCTTCCAAGGCACAGTGCTGAGTTAAAGAAGTCAGTTGGATAAAGATACAAACCGTATGATTCCAACTACGTGACATTCTGGAAAAGGCAAAACTCTGGGGAAAGTGAGAAAAGATCGGAAGTTCACAGAAGTTCAAAGGGAGGAAGGGAGCACAGGACCTTTTGTGGGGACTAAAATGATTCTGTGTGACACTATAATGGTGGACACATGACATTTTATATTTGTCAAAACCCACTGAACTGTATGGCACAAAAGGAAATGCTCAACTGTGGACTTTAGCTAATAGTAATGTATTCATTTGAGCTTATAAATTGTAACCAATAATAGCACCACAATAATATAAATAGTTAATAATGGGAGAAACTGTGTTGGGCCGGGGCTGCAGAAGAGGTAAATGAGGTCTTAACAGTCTGTGCATCTCCCTCTAAACCTGAAACTGCTCTAAATATAAAACTTAGTAAAAAAAAAAAAACTATAAACAAATATATATTTTGCATCAACCTCACGGTCATATTTATCACTGTTCAGCCATCAAACAATGCGCTGTTGTGGAAACAGCAGGGAAGAGAATAAGCTAGAGCTGGTCTTCGATTCCCAGCGATGCCACTTACTGTCTGGGTGATACCTGGAAACGTGTAAGGCTTCTCTGAGCCCCTGTTTCTTTGTGAAAACATCGACATTATATAGAATTTATAGGCTTATTGTGGATATTAAATGTGACAGGTGTAAAATTACCCAGTAGAGAACCTGGCGTATATTAGGTACTCTAAAATGTCAGTTATCTGCTCTAGGTTTTAAAGACCTTGTTTAAAGGTCTGTCCTAAAACTTCAAGTTCTACAAAAGGTTGCTTTGCTGATTCTCAGAGCTGGGGAAGGTACTTAACCCTCTGAGTGCCAATGTCGCTATGAGTGATGCTGACAAATGTTCCCAAAAGTGCCAGCGTCACTCCCAGCAACTCTTTTTTCCAATGGCAATAAATGTAAGTAACAATGGAATAATCCATATTTTATGTTTTGTTCTCTTTTTTTGTACCTCAGGTTATATATTGATATAATTTTTTCTTACGTTGATCCAAATTTTGAATTATGCGCGGCACGCAAAGGCTTAATATGTTTAAAATGTAACACTTTTATGGAATGAAGGAAATGCAGAAATGAACTTTATTCTCAGAGAAATAAGAACCGACTCTTTTAGGGTGGAGAACGTGGTGATTATTACAGACAGTAGGAGGAAGTGACAAGGAGGGGGCGGGTCTTAAACCAGCAGGTCGGAACCCTAGCACTGGTGAGCTGAGCAGGAAAGCTGGTGGGGGGGCGTGGGGAGGGAGCAGCTTCCCGAGTGGGGGCCTCACTTAGAAATCAACAACGCAGTAGGAAGTTAAATCTGTGAATGCTGTCACCCTTCGTGTCATGCCTGAGAAAACCCACACGTCATCAATAGTCACATATTCAGACGTAGTTTATATGCTATGGACATCATCAAAACAGGTTCTCTTCACAGTAGTTGCCTCCCGAGTGACTTATCCCCAGTTGAGCATCTTTTCCATCCCAGGCCCTGCTCCCCACGAAGATGCTTAGGGCCCTTAAAGGCACAGCCCACACTTGACCACTGCTGTCTCCCCAGAACTGAAGCCCTCTGGGCACTGGGGAGTCTCTATGAGGATACTGGAGATGGAATCCACTCCTGTTGAAGATTCTGTGAAGATAGTTGCAGTGCCAACAAAGGATTTATAATATTGCGTAGACTTAGTTGCTAAAGCGGTGGCAGGGTTTGAGAAGATGGACTTAAATTCTGAAAGAAGTTCTACTGTGAGTAAAAGGTTATCAGATTGGATCACACACCACAAAGGAATTATTCATGAAAGAGTCAATTGATGTGGCTCAGATAACATTTTTTAGCAGTAAAGTAGTTTTAAATTAAGCTATGTACACCTTTTTTAGACATAATGCAGTTGCACACTTAATAGACTACAGTATAGTGTAAACATTACTTTTATATGCCCTGAGAAACCAAAAACTTCATGTGACTCACGTGATTATAATCTACCTTTATTGCAGTGGTCTGAAACTGAACCCCAAAATCTCCGGGGTATGCCTGTACTCTGACTCTTCTGCCCCCCTCTTTCACTTTTCAAGACCTTTCTGATTACATGGGCCCTCCTGAATAATCTAGAATAACCTATGGTAACCTTTCTTTCTTAAGGTCAGCTGATGAGCACTCTCAGGAATTAAGGTTCCTACGTTAATCTGCAGCTCAGTTCCCCTGCCACGTAAATCAACCTGCTCACAGACTGTGCAGATTAGGATGGCGTCTTTGGGCTGGGGGCACTGTTCTGCCTACCACAGTGAGAGAACAAGTCAGCAGAAGGATAAGTTTTACTCCGGTCTTCCCATCCAAATGCTTGCGTTACTCTCTAGTATCTCCACTCTTCCTGGAGGCCGCATCAGTGACCGCATTCCCTTGCTTTGGCAGATAGTAAAAGAGGTCTTTCAGTAAACGCTACCTTGACATGCTTTCCGAAGAAGTTCGTGGCAGCAGGCGGGGTGGACGTAACTCTCCGACGTCAGTGTGTATCTGCAAGTCTGCTTATACCTCCCAGTGAATGTAGTGTCTTGCTCTAGCACCCTTCTGCTCTTTATTACAAGGGAAGGAAACGTTAAGAAAACTTTATTTCTAGGAGGCAGGTCTCTCCTTTGCATAGACTTTGGGAGGGAGCAAAAGTAAACAAGAAGACCCAGCCGACATTCCTACTGATTACTTGGTGATAAATTAATGATGTTATTTATGGCTACAGATCTATTTTCAACTTACCTTTGAAATGCTTTGGTGTGAAAACTATGACCATCCAAAAAACATCTGAGACTGAATGCTAGGCAGAAATAATGTTGCAATTAACAAAAGGGAAAAATTGAAAGTAGAACAGACATGTTTTATTTCTCTAAGGACTGCCCAAATCGGGAATGGATTCCGGGTCTCCCCAACACACCCTTCTGAGAGCGGTAAATTACAATTTGTGAAGCCCCCGCCCTCCCAGACCTGCTAGGCCAGGGATGGACAGGCTCACTTCTGAACATCCTTCCTCAACCAGAGAGCCTTCGAGTTGGAATTCGAGTTCCTCTGTAATTTTGGAACGTATCCTTGTGTACCTAGGTTCCGTGAGCCCTTTTGGTTGAAAGGAGACAACATTCATTGGGATGTTTCAAATGTAGAATAATGAAGTTTTAAGATACGCAGTAAATGCAATGGTGTAATGTGCTTCCTAACTAGGTCCAGGACAGAATTTTTATGATTATGCAATTGTTTTCCAATTCTCAGCCTTCTGAAATGAACATCTGGACAGGATTATGATCCCCTGTGGGAAGAGACTGGGTCCCCTATGGCTGTTTACTAATGGTGTGCTCCGGGTTCCAGGCTCAACAGCACTGCCTTCTTTGTTCCATGACCTCTAGCCTTGTGTAGAGATGTCACAAGTGTCTGTTCGTGATAAAGCCTTTCCTATAAGTCAGCTGGGCAGCTGCTCAGCTGGCTGCCTGATGAGCAACCTGGCACCAAGGAATAGACAAAAGTCACACAGAGTAATTATGCTCTTCACTCAGCTTTTATTGAATGCAGGTTCACTCAGAGTAGAACACCAACATGCATTCATATCCTACTCACACTCTAACAATCTAAGAGAATTGTACCACACAACACACACAGCAATCAGTGGGGGAGTAATGAACCCGAGTCCTGGAGCCTCAGGCTGCAGGTCCGGGAGACAGCATGGTGGGCAGAGGAGTTGTCAGCGTTTGGCAAGGCACGATCTCTGAAGCCAGGTGCGCAGCAGGGCAGGTGAAGCCTTCAGTCCAGCTGATGCCAAGGGAGGTCAGCGTGGCGTGGAGCAGCACCCTGGTGTGTGGAGCCCGGCTGTCTCAGCAGTGGCCTGGAGCCTGCCTCAGTGATACCTGAGAAGTGGTGTGCTCCATCTTTATGGATCCTTTAGATAAATGTCTTGGCACCCCTGATGCCAAGTTTGGAATTTGCCCAGGAACCTGTGGGTGTTACATGGCTATTCTGCTTGACACCCCTGCTGGCAAGAGTGGAAATTCCCTAGGACCCTATCTATGGGTGGTCCCGCTCTGCAGACGTGGCCGTTCTGATCACATGGGCAGATGTCTCAGCTGTGTCTCCTGGACAGATGTGTCTGTTCTGACCACATGAGTAGGTATCTTAAGTGCGTTTCCTTCCCAGATGTGTCTTTAAGCAGTTTTTCTCTTGAACCAAAGTGTCATGACTTACCGAAAGCCATTTTAGTTTCCATGAGTGACTCCACTTTGTTTTATATAGTTTATGCTACCTTGACCGGACCCATGCCATTCTATTGGTCCTGCTCTCCACAAGCAATAAGAGGACTCTCAAACTTTAGGTTGTTTCAGTCACCAGTCTCCTCGGGACTTGTCCTGCTGATTCTCTGGCCCCAGCACCAGCGATTCTGACCCTGAAGGTCTGGATGTGCACAGGGAATTGACAGTTTTAACAGGCTGCCCGAGTTGCCTCTGGTTACGCAGTGTTCTGAGCACGCTCTGAGAAACGGTCCTTGTCCCTGAACCAGTCTGGGCGGGCGCTGAGCACACACACTTTGCACCGCCACCCTCATTAAAGAACACACTCTCCCATCACACTCTGGGCCAATTAATCTGATTTCGCTAATCAGGAGTGTTCTAATCGCTCACTCTTCAAAGTGGCGAGAGATTTCTCAGAAACCACTTTGGTGTTTGGAGAGGTGACGCGACTGCATCAACACTGATTTTGTTTTTATGATGTGGGCAGAGGACAAAATTAACCTTTTGTTTTCCGGTGTGCGGGAATCATTTAGTCCAAAAAAAAAAAAAAAAAAAAGCCATTAAAATACTCACTGTATCATTTCATTTGCTGACAAACCAGATTTAGTCCTTGACATTTTGATGAGCTTGGACAATTCCAATGTCCAAGTTCGGGGGTATGGGGGTGGTGGTGCAGGGGCAGAAGGGGAAGGAGTGAGAGTGGGGTAGGAGGTGATTCCAGGTATTTTGTTGGAAGGGTACCTGCCATGATTTCTGACATCAGCTCCAAACACCCCATGAGCAGGTAGTCATTCACATTTGGGAGAGAGTCATGGACTCCCTTGGGGATCTGATTAAAGATCTAAAGCCCCTGATCAGAAAAATGTATGTAGACACACTTTCACAATTCTCAAACTACTTTAGAAATGTCATAGCCCCCCCCCCTCCCCAAAGGTCCTCCAGAGTGAGAACTTGTGTTCAAGGAGGAGGGTCTTTCTGTGGGTACCCCAAACATTACTGAATTAATCTTCATGAGTTATATAAATCATCACCTGGGGATCATTGTTAAAGGTGGGGATGCTTGGCCTCCACTCCCAGAGACTGATTCAACCGGTCTGGGCTTCAGCCCAGACACTGAGCTATTTCATGAACCTCTGGTGATGCTGATGCAGGTAATAAACGATCATAACATTTGAAAAATGGTCAAAATGGAGAAACTGGGCCATGACTCAGAATGTGGTGGCTCATCAGGTATAAAAATGTAGTAAAAAGCAATCAGCCCACTTCCCTCTACCAGACAGAAAACGAGATAAAAAGAGTGGGGCTGGCTTTTTCCATCCCAGACCCAACTCTATCTGCCTTTCTGTTCAGCTTGGCTATCCTAGGAACTTGCTTTTATTTTCCCAAAAAGAAAATTGCCCGTACTGCCTATTTTAACTTCATGTTTTCTGCATAAAAGATTGAGAATGGGGGTGGGTAGGTAGATTGATTTTTCTCTCACTCCAGGCTGTCACCATGAGGAGGGAGCCTTGGGCCCATCCCTTCTTTACAAAGGGACCTCTTTCGTACATTCATGGAGCTGTACTGCTTACAACTCAAAAGGCATTAGGGCTCGATGCATTGAATAGAAAGGCTGCAGAGACTCTTCCTCACCAGCCTCTGGATAACTCCAGACAGTAACTTGGCTGGAAGACTTTCTGTAGATTGGCAACCCAGCAATTCTCTATATTTGTTGAGAGTTATGCTTGTGCCAGTGGGTAGGAGCACTCACTCTAGAAGGAAACAAAGGAATTTTAGACTCTGTCCTGACTCAGAGGACACTCATCATTTGTCTTCTTCATGCATCAAAGCACGGGTCAGAATAAAATACAAACCCACCCACCTCACTCCTATCAAACAGGACACAGAGCCAAAAATTCTATCAATATATGAAAACATGAAATTTTATTTTTTCCTTTCGGAGAACAAATGTGTAGTTTCTATGGCATTGACCCCAGCTAACTTTCACTACCCTGGTTCATCACACTTGCTCCCCTCTTTCATCCCTCACTATACATAAAGCTTGCTTTCCGATCCATGAGAAGAAACGGTTGAAAAGGTTGGCCCTTGTGTTTTGATGCAAGAGGACATTCTAGTGGCTCTCATCAAGGCAAAAGGGGGAAAAAAAAACAAACAACCAGATGTGATGAGTCTTTTATTGTTGACTCGGGGAAATGGTTCCCTTGGCAAGTGACATGGGAGGTGACGGGGCTGGAGGAGCTCAGTGCTCCTGTCCTGCCTCACCCACAGCTGCTTACAGGCTTTCAGACATGATGCTGATGGCACCAGTGGCAACTGCGATGATGGGAGAAGCAGGACAACTATGTACATGTCATCAAAGTTCAAGTGAAACAAAACATGAACATTCAAATCCATTAGATTCCATCAAATCTAATTAGTGTGTGTTACTGTTTGTCTCCTAAGTGATCCCTTGAGGTGAAAAGAACAGAACCGTCTCGATTAGAAAACAGCTAACAAATATTTTATAAAAACACCTAATGAGACGTACAGTGTGGCACTTTCAGCAAGAAAGATCGATTGGGATTTTGAAAGCCTTGGGTAATACGAGCTTGCAGGGGAACTGGTGTGTGGGAAGGGGCTGCACTCTCAGCTCACCGTTGGGAAACTTGAACTCCCTGCTGGTCTCTCGTTCAGATGTTTCGGAGAAGAAGAAGAAGAAATACAGTAGCACATCACTGTTCTGAGATATGCTGACAGAGTAGACATGGAAAATCAAATGTCCCGATGCCTCCGTTCTCCCAGTGCCCATGACGGACATCAGAATTGGAGCATAACCTTTCCCCTGCTTTTCCAGAACTCTTTCCATAAAATCAGCATCTAGATCTTGGTAAGGCTGTCAGTTCTGCAAACACCCCCCCGCCTTGTCCCTGTGCTGGAGGCATTGGCTGCACCGAGACAGCGTCGTTCTCGCCAATCTGCACTGACAATGCCATCTGTTGGGGTTTTGCTGCAGAAATGCAAAACGCCTCGTATCTACTGAGTTGAGGGATGAGTTTCCTCTATATAAAAAACAAAATTCATTAAAATGTACCCAATTTTCATAGAATTTAATATTATATGTGTAGTCGTAACAACCTAAAGAAATGAACTGAAATATATTTCTAGACAGCAATGTTGATTACAATAGTGTGATTAATTCTGGTGTAAAATTGAGCATGCCATACGTGTCCAACTACACAAAACTGGGTAAATAAATTATAATCCCCTCCATTATAGCTATTGAAAGTCATGTTTGCAAATATCAAAGGATACAGAAACAAATACAAGATTATATACAGAGTGGGGTAAAAGTAGGTTTACAGTTGTGAGTACACAAAAGAGTTTATTCTTGTATTATTATTTATTAATTATTGTATTATTTTCCATATGAATGACTGTAAATCTACTTTTGCCTTGCCCTGTATACTGTAGAGTTAGAAAAAGAAGATTATAAAAAAAATAGTATAAAATAGAACATAAACGATATATTTAGTCATAAAAACCTGGAAGGACATTTGAAATCTTACTGAATAGGCATACAGGGAGAGTGCCATGTGCCGTTGGAGGCACAGCTTGGAGTGATGTGTCAATGAGCCAAGAAATGCTGAGAACTGGGGACAAACACCAGAAGCCAGGAGAGGGGCACGAGATTCTCCCCTTGAGGCCCTGACAAGGACGCAGCCCCGCTGACACTTTGATTTTGAATCCTGGACTCTCTGAAACTGTGAAAGGAAAACGTTCTGTCGTCCAGAGCCACCTGGTTTGTGGTACTTTGTGGGGCTCAGCACTGAGAAATGAATGCAGTTGCTATGTGTCTGCTCCTCCCTTCCATGGTTGACTGCAGCAGCTAGTGAGGCGGGACAGAAAGGGTATTTTGAAATAATCTTTAATGAGACGCCTTTAATATCTATTTGTATGTTGGTATGAGTGAGAACTTTCGATTTTGTTGATAGAAAAAATCAGAATAATCAGAGTAAACATAAGAGGGAGAAAGAAGACGGAGGTGGGCAATGGAAGAGGATGGTATGGTTATTCTTCCCAACTCCTGCTCTGCTGGCTCGTTCATCAGCACTTGTGGCAGGAGGGTGCATAGGCAGAACCCAAATCTATCGTTATCACGAGCAATTTTATGAAACATCGGTGTTTACAGGACCAGCTAACAAAATAGAAGTCAAGGCGGAGGAAGGTCTCCCACGTTTTGTTATAGAAAATGTACTGTGTGCTTGTACTACAGGTGTTTGGGGGCTGACATGGGTGAATTCATGTCTGGTAAGTCCGTAGAACAGTAAGTGTGTTTTTCATAATAGTAAAAAGAGAAGAATGTAAACAGATCTTGTTCCAAGTAAATGGAAGAGTCCCTGGGGATACTCCAAAATAACTGGGAAGGATCGCTGCCAGTCCGGCTGTGAGTAGAGGCAAGAAGCCAGAGGAATGCGAGTTATTCATTAATATTCATTAATTTGATACCTATGTGTTGAGTGCCTTCTGAATCAATAAACTCAGTGAAGGCAGAGTGTGGTCACTGCTACCCCAGTGACAGAGCAGACACTGAGTGGTGACTGACTGGCTCACTGGATGTCCCAGGCTCTACACTGAGTGCCAGGGATACAGGGGCACAAGACGCCACTGTCCCACAGGCCAGCACAGCCCAGAGGTGTTCCGGTTAAAATGAGGCACTCGACCCACGTCCGGCATTTTTAAATAAAGTCTTAATACTTTTCCCAATGTGACCAAAATTAAGTGTTTCTATAATAACCTGAAAAACAGATGTGGAATAGCTATTTCTCCCAAATTCTCAGATAAATAAAACGAGAACAAAATTAGGAAAATCAACAGAAAATTAGTCATTGCAAGCAACTGCCGCTCCAACGAATGCATTTCCTTTGACAACTCTGAGAACATAGACCCTTAGCCAAAGTAGGTTTTACTAAGTACAGGCCCAGCATGCCGCTCACACAGCTCTCTTTGGAGACAGAAACACATGGGAACCCACCCCGTCACGATGCTTTGTGAAAAGAATCAACAGTTTTATTTCTTTCCGTCCCTCACAGCAGAAAAAGGATGCTTTGTCAAGCAGCGTGATTAAGAGTATTACTTTGAAAAAGTCTAATAGCCACTTCAGATGTCCCTCAGCCAGAAAGAGCAGAAAGCATCACCTGTACCACCCTTGGGCTTCCGGCTGAGCTCAGGGCATTCTGGCAGTTTTTCTTTCTGATCTCCCCACCCTGTAAATATTGAATGTTGCCAGTTTCCTGGACCATACGAACACGACAGCCATGTGTACAGAACATGTTGACAGGACTGTGCAAAGAGGAGCATAATTCTTTGAGCCAGAGAGCTGGGCTCCCCAATAGACTTTTAATAATAAACAGAGGGGGACTGAGTCTCTCAACTTCCAAATCAGCTAATGATGCATTTCCTTCCAGACTTATTACAAAACAGAGCCGCGTTCTGAGGTTCAGGAAGGGCCTGCCCACTGCCAATCCTTATCTTAGAGAAGGGAAGTCCTTTGCCCTAGTGGAGGGTGTGATTCAAACCGACTTCACCATCCATTTCATGATGGAGATAAGATCTTAGTGAGAACAGCATGTTGCTGTACTATAGCAAGGCAGTAGTAGCTTACCATGACACCACTCACAGTTCAGAGGTCATCCGAGAGTTCCAGAGTGAAAAACCAGGACTGTAACAAACAATAGAAATCTGTCAAACACCTAGCGTCGTTGCCTAATTGAAGTCTTGATATATTAGTTCCTTTCTCTACTTCTTACTTCTTATCCTTTGCCAAACTTACAAAGTGTGGATATTTATTTCCAAGCTCAAAAAACAGAACAAAAACAACCAACTTGTATCCTCTTTTGTACCTGAGAAGTGAAGAGGTGGTGAAGGGAGCACATCTGTGATTGGCGCCTGAAAATTATCCTGGAGGGGCTTGGTCAGAAGTGGCACGAGCAGATAATGTCGTGTTAGAGCTGAGTATGAAGTTCGGTGAGAACACAAAAGGAAACAGCCATGAACCTTTAAGATTAGATTACTATGTTAACTGCACTGGTTTATGGAGGACCGAATCTTTTAACACTTACAGTCTCTTACAGATATTCAATTAGGGAAAAAAACAAAACAAGATGCTCCTTTCATCCCTTTCTCCCGATGACTACACTACCTTTTGTTGGCTTCTTTTAATCCTTCTGACACATATGGAACTAGACCTTTTACTAAATTACCCTCAATTAACCTCTCTGAGCGTACAGTTTCCGGTTACGGCTTTGGTGTATCCATCATTTTTTCTTCATTTTGTTCAAATCCTTTTCAGGAATTTGGAGGGAGAGCACTATAACCGTAGCTGTATGTATCATATACCTTACAGTTGTGTGCGCTGACGTTGGTAAACCTTCACCATTGACAAGACGGGAAGGCTTAAGCAGCGAACAGAGAAAATATCTGGGCTTTCGTTCCAGTTTTTATTCAACACCAATGCTCAGCGTGACCACGCTTTCTTTCCATATTTTCTGCACAAGTGAAAGGGATCACATATTGACTTTGCTTTCGTTTCTGCTTCCTATCAGTGGGTCACTTTTACTGCCCTATGACCGCTCTGGCCAAGCCCCGTGATTCAGATGAAGGCCTTGTGCCTGCTGTAACTGAACGCGACCGAAGGGGAGAGCACAAGTGAACTCGCGGACCCCCGAGATGCTGGGAGACTGAGTTTTGCAGGGAGTGAGTTACAGATTTAGGACTAAAACTCATCTTCAGCTTGTCTGGGTGTCACAGAGGCTCTTATAGACATGGCTGGACCCTGCATTTTTGGCTCTTATTATAGCTGTTAATGTGTCTAAGGGTCGTTAACATTTTCATTAGACCGCTTATATTTCATTCAGCCTCATTTAATTGTTTTGAGACAGAGTAAAAACAATACATGTATATCCCATGGAAGATTTGACGTATTCTTAGAAACTGAAACTTAAACCACTGTATTGTTCTTCGTATAGCCCTAGCAATTTGGTAGTTTTTCTCTTTATTTTCCCCCTACCATGCTGTCATGCAATTTTATACAACAGTGCAGGCTGAACGAGTAGGCATGTAATGAAATGCCTTCACACTGGGAAATAGCCTTTCAGCAGAAATGGTTCTATTCAGGTCTTTATATTGCTGCGTTCTGCAGTGGCTTGTTGGTTTTTTTCAGATAACAGAGCATTAATGCAGCTGTGGACCATGCTACGCTAAAAACCTTTTTGGTTTTGGTCCCCCATTGGGTAGAATTCATATATTTCATTTCATTTCCTTTGTAACAATATCATACATTTCTGGTTTTATGTATATCACTTAGTCTCTATGGAAAATATTTTCAAGGACAACAGAATTCAATGTCATGTTAATTTCTACAGCTTTTCTACGTGTCAATGTTATTAAGGCATTTTTAGCATTTAAGCACTAAATATTCATCTGAAGAATATAAAAGCATATGATAGATTGTATGTTTCTTCTTTTGTATTCACAAATAATATATTTCCTTAAAATATGGCAGTTTACATTGAATTGCAAATTACATTATTATTTCTTTCTGTCTTTCCTGTCTCTGTGAGCTTCAAGTTTATCTGACCGGTGGGATAACAGGCTGACATCATGTGTTGATGAGTTCAAGTTCATTGGTGAGATATTTTGTTTTTTTATTGTGACAGCATGGATGGAATAACCTCAGTTGTTCTATTGAGATTATTATGCTGAGTGAAAGAAGCCAGTCAGAGAAAGACAAACACCATATGATCTCACTCACATGTGGAATCTAATGAAAAAATAAAATGATGAACAAAATAGAAACAGAGGCATGGATACTGGAACAGACTGACAGCTGTCAGAGGCATAGTGGGTTGGGGGACTGGATGAAAGACGGTGGAGGAATTAACCCCAAAAAATATATGCATAACCCATAGCCCAAAACAACAGCGTGGTGATGGCCAGACGGAAAGAGGGGGTTGGGGGAAGTGGGGGTGGACAAAGGGAGGAAAATGGGGACAGAAAGAGACTCTGCTTGGGGCAATGGGCATGTGATGCAGTGTGCAGAAGATGTTTATTGAGTGGTACCCTTGAAACCTGTATGGCTTTGCAAACCAATGTCACCTCAATGCACTCAATAAAAAATTAAATTAAATTAAAAAATTAAAACGGCCAATATTTTAAGGACAAGTGAAAGCATAGTGCATATCTCAACCATCTAGATAAATTCCCAATCACTGGTAAAACAGCCACTTTAATGCAGGAAATCAAACCATGTAACACATGCAAGGGTCCAATAGGTTGTAGCCACGTAGCCTGGTAACAATGATGATACAGAAGATGACTATCGACATGAAGGAATTTGCCTTGCAAGTGGATACAGCATGCTCGAAGAAAGGTGACAGCTTTATTTTTCTCTACATCTCAGGACGCTTGAGGAAATAAAACAGGAGGCCATTTTTGTTTGGAAAGTGTTAACAACCTCAGATAAGAATTGAAAAGAAGTGAAATTTTATTTAGAAAATAAGCCAAAGCAAAAGCAAATAACAAAAAACACACATATAGAATATAAAAATGTCGACACTGCCTAGAGACACATAGTGAAAACATTTTGGATGAAAAGGGTTCCCTGGCTGAGCCCTTGTACCATCAATGGCTTTGTTGATTGACATTTCTGCATGTGTGTGTTTCACTCGGCATCGGCCCCCTTAGCGGGCAACTTACATTCCCATTATCCTTCTGTCTACGTCATACTAAAAAGGGCAAGATGAGCCTCACGGCCAACATGGAGCACCAGGCCATGTGGTGTAGTGCAGAGCGTGCAGAAACAACCCAACACGCGTCTGGCTCATCCCAAGCCGTGACGTTTACACTGATGGATCTGCTTTCCTGCATCGGAACTTTAACACGAGTGCCAGACCGTTCTAATTTCTCGTTCTAAAAATGTGGAAATTTCAAACTGCTGGGAAGGAAGTTATCTTTCTTTTTAATTGCATAGAACTTGACAGAGATTCTTCTCCAATAAGCCACCCAGAATGTTTCTCTTGAAATAGTGTTTCTTCCTCCGCGTGCTCATTCTTTGAAACAAAACAGAATTTGATTTTGGTTTCCAATTTATGGCCAACTTTTTATATGATATTGAGAAAGCAATTTTGGTTCAAATTGTTTTGTTTCTAAAATAGCAAGTGATTTGGAAACATATAATGAAAAACACATTTTTTTAAAAAAATGTAAAGCAAAAAAATATCATCCTATCATTTTCTGCTAAATCTGCTACATCTAAAATCCAAAAAACATTTCCTCAAGAATTGTTAATGCCACATCTTCTAGAGTAAAGAGATACCTGATCTAAACATTATTTAATTTTTTTTTCTAAATACAACAGCAATGTTTCTCGCTTTTGACTATGGACTGACCCGTTGGGAAGACTATCAAGGAGGTTTCGGATGCTCTTTGCCACTTTATCACTCACAGGGTGCCTGCCGGGTGCTGGCGGAGAAATTCAGCAACAGGAACGATGAAAAGGATTCCGTGTTACCAAAGTTAGAGAGCTGGCTTTCATCCTTACCTGCGTATATACTTATGTCATTGTGACCGTATCAAATCTTCTGCTTTACGCCATAATTTCATTGATGATTTAGAAAAATTCTCAGTCTCAATTCTATGAAGACGCTGCAGTAAAATATTGATTCAAAAATGTTCTGTGTTGGTCGTAGTTCTTATATATTTAAATTCTTCCCACATTTCATCAAATATTCATAATACTGTAAATGCACTGGAAACCAATGTTCCTCATGAATAGGAAGAACAAAACTGTGATATAGTCATACCAAAGAATACTACACACAACTCATGGGTGAATCTCACAATAGTATTTAATGAAAAAAAAACAGGACTCCAAAAGATATTTATAGCTTTATTTCTCTTGCGGGAAATTTAAAATCAGGACAAACTGAACTATTGTGGAGGAATGCATCTGTAGGTTATAAAACTTAAAAAAAAAACAAAAAAAAAAAACAAGTAGCTATTATTCCAGAGGTCATGTAAGTGTAGGAAATTGGCTTCCATTAAAACTTCTGATTTACTCTGCGTGGTGTCTGTGGGTCATGTCCACACCTGGGACGTTGTTTATTTCTCTGAAACACTGCACTGCCTCACCTAAGGGTGTACTGAACTGCTGTATTACCTGAGCAAATGAAACAGGAAAGAATAACCCAATAATCAATATTAGTATCCCTATGCATACTAGACTGCCCTTTCTTACAGACGCGGACTTGGAAGTCTGTACTCTTCCTAATTTTAATCTAATGATTTCATTTTTGAAACAAGAAAAGGTAAGTTGCGTTTGACTTGGTAGAGACAACTCAAAGAAAATTGATCTTAATATTTCAGGCATTGACCAACAAAACATATTGCAGTCAATTTGCCTACAATATATATATTTAACATCATAATTTCATATTATATAATGTGGAAAGGGATTTATAATTTAATCCCTCCCTTCTCTCCAAAATAAAAAGGTGTTAGAAAGTACAGAGGAAATAAAGGCAGGAAGGAAATTTCCTATGAGACACTCACATATGGGGCCTGAGTTAGAATTTTGATAAAATGGTGACAAAATCTTCACCTTCCCTCATGTCATCATGATGTTAATAAAACCATTAAATGATGGCCCAGGTTCTTCACTTTGATATCCTACCAGTCCATGTGGGTCCACATTCCTATTCCCACTCTCTTATAAATTAATACTTTACACCTTATTCCACTGGGAACCTGATGTCTGCTAGCACTATATGGCAGGTCGATTTTCATCAAAATGTTAATAGATAAAAAATTATGTGTCACTCTATTTTTGTCCAGGTTGCATTTCTATTTTTATCAATACCTTCAACACCAAATCAAAGAACACAGTAATTTGGGGAATTCCAACATTTTAGGCTGGATGGTAGGAGATCTACTTTATCCTCTGATAAAGATATTTTTCACTCTAATACCCAAAATTCTCAGTGGATTATTTTACATAATTGTAATATTTACATTCCCATATATCCAACCCATTACCTGCCTAACACTTTTTTCAGTGTCGACACCGCCTCAACGTTTTTTGTTCAATAAAATTTTATTTAGTTCTCTTTTTTTAGGTGCATGTCCTGTTTTGGACACTGGAGACATAAAGACTAAGACATGATTTTTATAATTAAGTATTTCACTGTGTTGTGAAATTCATGAACAACTGTAACTAAGTGTGTACAAGCCTACAATTGTACAAATAAAACAAAGTGCTCTGAGAGCACTGAGAAGGGAGCACTGACACCCAAGAGCATTGGAAATGAGGTCCCGCCCACCTAGAGCCTGCTAGACCCCCAGGCTACCCCTCAGCTCACTTTCTCGGTCATCAAATTCCTGAGCGTGCTTAGGCAACCCACGTCACACCTCTAGGCTTTAAGGAGCACAACTATAAGCTAAGGGACGTGGAAAAGCCATCTCGGAGGTCCCTGGCTGATCTAATACACCCTATAATGAGGTGTAAGAGGAAGGGTTCTATGAACAGTAATAATGTTTGTTTTGCTAAATCATAACTTGCCTGTTATTTTTAAGTCTCCGGAGTCTCTAACAGGTATTCTAGGTACCTCTGCAAATGTCCCATGTACTCATGTTGTTGCCGTCTTACTGTGTGACATCTAGTCGTCTCTTTCCTTCTTTGGGAATAGCACCCCTCTGTTGGTTGGGATAAGGGGAGTTATGCTACCGTAACAAACTCGCCCTGAAATCTTAGTGACTGCACAGGAAAGCTCATTCCTGCTCAAGTTCACTGAGAGTGTGACAGCCCTCCCCGTCAGCTCTCCTCCAAGTTATGACTTGGAAATCTAACCTAACCGAGGTCCTACCGTGTTACCATGTATGCCATTTCCATAGCTTCAGTGGTCATAACATAAGGGAGGAAATGCCGAAAGATCTTCTTGCATTGGCTCTTGAGGCTTCAGCCCAGAAGTAGCCAGCTCACTTCTCCCAGAGTACTGACCAGAGTAGTCACGCAGTCTCACTTAATTGCGATGAGACCAGATAGTGTGGGAGCACATGGCTATTAGGCAAGAAGCTAGTATTTCTGCCTCATTCTCCATGATATTTTACATGGCCATTGCTGCCATGGATTCTTTGCAGCCTGGAAGTGCCAGGGGCATGCTATATTTTTCTAGAGACCCAGAGCACTAGAACCGGGCCATAATTCTATTCTGCAATATGGACACCCTCCTTCAGGATTTGTGCCCCACATTTTTCCTGGACCCAATTAATGCTACTGGTGAACGGGAGTCACAAAGCTTTTAATGGGACTGTTTTTCAGCTTCTGCTTGCAATCCCTCAGAGATGTAATTACCTGACGGTTATCCAGAAGACAGAAACGGTATTCTCCCTTATAGGTCGTACACTTCTCCTAGCTTTAATTGCTTTTTTTCAATCATTTCCCTCCTTTCTGGAGTTCTACATTCAGGCCCTCTGGCCCCAGGCTTGTGTTTCCCTCTGGACTTCTGTCAATAAAAAGATATCACAGTTTTATTAAAGGCATGAGCTGGAAAATATGCACCAGCCTTTAGCCCAGTTAGAGGTTTATTTCAGACCAATCTGAGGAGAGACAAGCATGGAGAACAGTGTTCTCACTATTTCTAGGCACGCTGTATTTGAGAGCAATGTAAATAATTTCATGAGCCATTTATGCCTGGGAGCGGCCACTATTACATCTTGGAATGTCTCCCCTCTCGCTGGGGCTCCTCACAAGGTAGGAGAAGGCAACCCCCGCCCTGTGCTCAGGGAGGACCGAGAGGGCCGCCTGCCCCGTCACACTGTAGGCGGTTTGCTTTCCTTGCTCCTCCCCCACCTGGGCTAACTTCACCTGCAGTGCTCTGCACATTTCATCAACATTTCAGCTATAATTTTTGAACAGATTGTTAGCAAGAACGTTAAGTAACCATGCTTTTTCTTTGCTTTTTTTCCCCTCTTCACTAAGGAGTCTGAAATCCATAGGACTCCAGCGAATCCATGTCCATCTGAATTAACTAATATTCCAGCTGTCAGAGATGGTCTCTCTCAAAGCTGCCTCTGGAAAGTTCTGTAGGTCACAGAGCAGGCTCTGGTCTTCTGTCTGTTTGAGACACTTTCCTGATGGGAAGGCAGCACCCCCGATAGGACTGTCCCTAGGCCTGAAAGAGCCAAGATGAGCCAATTTCTCAAACTGCCAATTTAAATAATGACGTGATTCCGCATGCCAAAAATCTGCACACCATCAGGGTAAGAGGAGAAAGGGAAGCTGTAATAAGGATAGTTTCTGCTGAGTTTGAATCCGTACCTGTCTGTGTTTGCTTATGCTCTTTATCCCTCTCTTAACTTTTAGAACATTAGCCTTTTGAGGATGGAACAGAGCTTTTTATATTAGGTATACCATCTATCCCGATATGACTATTTAATCGGTGCTTAATATAGGATTAGGCCAAAATGGCCATTATAGTTTAAAAATGAGAATCAGTTTCTATTTATCTACAAGAGAGAAAAAACTATTTACATTTTCTTTGAAATAATTTTTGGTTTTAACGTGTGTGTGTGTGTGTGTGTGAAAACAGAATTCTGTTAGTACAAATCAGTTGAACACTCTCCTCCTAAATATTAATGTCATTGTTTCTACATAAAATAAGTAATACAACTAAACAAAATATAATTATTAAAATTCAGTATTTGCAATAGTAGTAGAAAGTCACAATTTGAGGACAATGTCTAGACATCTAAAGGTATACACAAATATGTGAAAATAGAAATTTGGGCCCAGTTGAAGCAAAAGATCTTAAAAAGGGGAGGAGGATCTAAAGAAGGGAAAGCTATTATAAAAATTTGGTAGTGACCTGGATACTCCTATGAGTTTATGAATTAATTAATTATACTATCCTACCAGTGAAGTCAGAGAAATTGTCAATCAGTGAACATTCAAATATTTTAACCACTTTGTCTGGAGGTTTTTGGGTTTTTATTCTCTTTCCTTTATTCTCTCCTTTCCCTCTGCTTTTTTCCTTTGAGTTCGATTCCAGGAGAAATAATTTCCAAACTGATCTCAAGCTGTGGTGAAGAGGTTGACCAATTCTTTAGGATTACATAATGCTGAGGAACATAGACTTTTTTAAAAATTTAAGATGCAACATTAGAAGAAAATATTGCCACTAGGCCCTGGGCCTTGAACTTGAGAAGGTATTGCTACTGTCCTCCCCCAGCTGTTGCCCTGTGCACAGGGTGAGAGTCTGCAGGGTCAAGAGGATACCCCTACCTGTGCCCCCCTTTATCCAGACTATTCTCTGAGTGTCTGGGACCCTGGAGTTCCCTCCCCTGCAGCGCCAAGCCTCCCGGGGCCTGTGCACCTCTCCATCAGATACATCCCTGGTGGGCGTGCGCTTCAGCCTGAAGAGTGGGCAGCGGGCGGCCGGTAGCCCGGGTGTGCACAGACCTTGGGTACACAGGCGGGAGTGTCCATGTGCTTGGGTGCCAAGCCTGCCACAGTGCAGGAGACGGATGTAAAGAGAAAGGAGATGGAAGGCCAGAAGGCAGGGGACCAGACTATATGGACTGACAGCTCTTCCCAGCTTTTGATTCAGCCACTGAACTCCAAGGAGTGGAAATAATAGGAACTTGAACCTGATCTTTCAGACTGTCATGAAGGACTAAAACATATTTTACTTAGCAGTTTGTTGGCTTGATTTATAACTTTTAAAGGTTTAAACATATGGCATATGCAAGTTTAACTTTTTAAACCTTACAGTGAAGGTTGTGGCATGTTATTTTACCACCATATGACAACTAATTGGCTGAAATAAAACTACAACACTTCTTTTGAAAGATTCACAGTGGAAACAAAAAAATAGGAGAGATACTAGTTGTTTAGTGATATATAAGGACACCAAAAAACCCACAATTACTTAAGTTTAGTTTTCTTAACACCTGATGGTTAAAAGCCCTGGCAATAATACTACTCAGCCATAAAAAAAGATGAAATACCTTTCTAAATTTTACAGTCTAAATTTTCATGTATGGCAATATTTTTACAACCCTTCCATTTAATTTTTTATTTCAAATATTGCATTTTTAATAATAATTTAAAGACAATTCTAGTTCCTTTTGATTCCTTTTGTCTCTCCATATCTAGTCATGCATTTTGTTAAATCTTTGAGCCTATTTCTAACCATTGTTTTAAACTTCATGTCTGGTGATGCCATCATTCCTGTCATGTGAGGCTCATTTCCAGTGTGTTATTCTTTCTCCTGTGTGTGGGTCACGTTTTCCTGCTTCTTTGCATGCCTAGTGATTTTACGTTGGATGATGTGCATTGTAATGTGTTGCATTGTAGAAGATCTGGATTTTATTGTCTTCCCTTCAGTCCTGATGTTCTGGGTGCATGCGTTCATGTAAGCTGTGAGACAAGGTGATCCTCTAAGGCTAGTTTTAAGCCTTTTGAGGTCAGGTGTACTTTAGTCCTACTGCGAGGGCATGCACTTATTAGGATCACTACCGAGCATCCCAGGCTCTTCAGAAGTCAGATGTCTTCCAGCCACATATGAGTTCTGGGAAGATATCTGTTTAGAGATCTCTGGTAGTTCTTAGCCTTGCCACACGGAATTTCACCTTAGGGTTCACCAATAAATTAAAGTCCTATAAAGACTTCCAGAGCTCCTTTTTTGTATAATCCTCTTCTCTTGGTTGCCCTCACCCACCAATTCCAGCTGTTTTCAGGCTCCCAGGCACGGAGCCTTTTAAAAGTATAATAAGAAAAATAAACACTCCAGATTTCTGATTGTTTTCCACACTCACAACACTCCCTAATAATATGCTCTTGACCTTCCTCCCTTGAGAGACCGAATGTAACAGGACGAACTGCAGCGCGTGCAGAACATTCCGCTTTATGGAAGGCAAGGGGCTGGAGGCCCGCGCCCTGCGTTTTCACGGGACAGACCCCCGCTCGGCATCACATGCCGCCGCCAGTGAGAAGGCGGTGACCTTTGTCCGTTCTGCGGGTTCCTCGGGCAGCCTCCTGGGCCCCGTGTGACCTCCTTCAGCTCTCGCAATCCTCTCTGTTGGGTTGTTAGCACACTCCCTTCGGCAACTTTCTATCCTGAGTCACAGTGACCTCTGTCTGCCCTGAAAGAAGGGACGCTCAGCGTGAAGGACTGGGCTCCTGCCGTGAACGTGGAGGAGAAAGCAGTGATGATATAGGTACATCAGAAGGCCCAGGCTGCAGCCTCCCGAAGCACCTCCTGTGCACAAGAGGCCCCTCCCCAACACCTCCTCACTCTGTCCTCCTTCGGCCATCGTTTTAATCTTGCTGTGGAAAGGAGGTGCCAAGAACTGTTTCTTGTGTCGAGCCTGAACACTCAGCACGTTTCCCGACACCTCGCTAGGCCTTCAGAGAGCGTTCTCTGGGACGGCAGAAGGGTTCATGGCTTGGCATTTGACAAGATTTTTTATTCCAGAGATCTAATAACCAGTTCCATCACGCCGTGCAAAATATCAACATTTTGTTATCGTGTGTATTCGCTTCTCCCTCTGGCCAAGCCTTCTGAAAGATTTAGCTAGCTCACCAGCTGTTCCAAGGATGCTGTTAAACCCCGTGGCTTAAATAAACAAAGGCTTTCCACTCTTTCTAAAGTGCTTTTTGGGGGGTGAAAAAAAAGATTACAAATAAGGTTAGCTCAGTCAATAAACTTATTTTTCTATTTATTCCATATGTTTGAAAGAAGAAAAGCAAGTTTGTTGGTCTTGGGATCTGAATTCACAAAATCATAACCATTCTCTCCTTTCACAAATGACTCCCAAGCAAATTTCTACCACTTTCTTCTGAGGGATCACGCTCCAATTCGTACAGAGGCCGGCCAGCAGCAGCTGACGAGGAGGGAGCTTTCCAAAGCAGCAATCTCTGCCCGACTCACAGGAAACAGCCTGTGAAGTGTTTCCAAACCCAGGCTGCCAGGGAAGAACCCTGCCAGCTAGCTGCGGTCCCTTGGCGTCCAGGTTCTCAAGGTCCCTGCGTCACAGCTGCCTCATGCACAGGGAGACCTCTGAGTGGCCGGGGCAGTTGAGGTCTGCACAGGGTGGGGGATGTCACAGAGACAGCAGGAAAGGGGAGAATAAAACAATGGAAAAGCACAGGAAATGCCAGATTCGCTGGGAAGTGCTCTGGAGACGTGACACATTTGTGCTGGGGCACAAAATAAAGCAAGGTTAGCACACTTCGATTGCCAATAGAGCCCAGGTCGGGGAATCCGGGGGTGAGTCTCACAGAACAAGGTGAGCTGAGTAAGAGTCTTTAGGTGGAGACTGTATCTTCATGGGTCTGAGGTGAACATGAAAGGGAAATAACACAAGTAAGACAAGCCTAGGGACAAAAGAATCACAGTGCCCGGGGGTTCATTTGGATACAGCGTTTCAAAGCGATGAGTCAAATATAGATTTGGGACTAAGCTACCGCCAACAGGCAATTCCAGTTTTACTGGACGCTTCTCTAATTTAGGATTAGGAATAGGTAAGTGAAAGTTTGAAGAGATTTGCCTAAAAACAGTATCACTTTGAGTTTACAGCAAATTAATAGAATTTTAACGTAGGCTGTGATAGTATAATATTGTAGTTAACATTCCTAAGAAGCCTTATGTTATGATGATAATAGTAACTTTGGAGAAAGGGGGATAAGGATGATACACTTCCCCATTCTTGAGCTCGTCAGTATATCTAATGCATTTACGACTGCCCTTTCCATTAATCTGCATGTGCATCTCATCCGTCCACATCCCCTCGTTATTACTATAATCGCTCCCTTTCATACACTCCTAGTTCTGCATCTCTTCTCTCCCGTCGTTATACTCACTGGCAACCCCCATTCCTGTTCGATCCACCTGTTCGCATGCCGTGTGCCCGTGGCTGGACAGCGAAGCTGGCTGGGGGACAGCGCAGAACCGTGCCGCAGTTCCAAGCATTTCGTGACAACGCCACGATTTCTCCGTCAGCTCCTCCTCCCGCCCTCCCTGGCGCATTGCACCCCTCTCCTCTGGCCTCCAGCTTTCTCTTCCTCCAGAACACTCTGCTGCTTTCTCTCCTCAAGTCATGAATAACATGGAGCTAAGCAGCTTTGATTGTACAGAACCATCTGCCTCTGGACCAGGGCGCTCTACCTTCTGTCCTGTCACCGCGGCTGGCGGTCCAGGCTGCTGGGACGGCTGAGGCATCACTGGCCCACGTGACGCCGTTCTCCCAACAAGGAGTTGGGAGTTGCTCCTGCAGTTACTCCTCCTTGCTTCTGTAGCATCCGTTTTTCTCCCTGTTATATTATTCTCGACAGCCTACAGACCTGCTGTACCCTGTCTCATGTTTCACTAAGCAAACAAACCAAGCCAGTCTAAACAAATAAAACCAAACAAAACCAAAAGGCGTGACCCTGTGTGCTCTTCCAGCTACCGTCCTATTTCTCTGCTCTCCTGTCTGACAAAGGAGCTGACACTGGTTGTTAACACCCTTTTTCCAATTTCTTACTTCACATGGCTTCTCAGCCCATTTTAATTAGAGCTTTGTTTTTGATAAGTAATCTGAGTTTTCAAGGTTATTAGTGAACATCATGTTGCAAACCCCAATTATCTACTCTCAGTCATCTTATTTGAATTCTTAATAGCATTTGATAGAATTGATCATTATTTTAGGGACATTTCTTGAAATGCACCACCCTTTCTATGAGACCCAATTGACGAAGTGCTTCCAATTCTCAGTCCTCAAAGATCTTCTCAACCTGAATTCTCAAGGGGGTCCCATCTAGCTCCCTGCCACCTGATGACTCCCACAGTTCTTTTGTGTTTCACAAGCTACCTTACATTTATTTGGTTAAGTTCCTTATTTAAAAATTAATATCTTTATTGACCTTTAGATAAATAACACCAGAACACCAATGTCAGCAAGCAGTCCATGAATTTGGAATGTTTTTAAGCTACTTTCATATTACACAGCAGATTCTGTTGTTATTGTGGCCTTGATTTGGCAAAGGGGGTATTTGTGTTTTTTGTTTCTGTTTTTGTTTTTTTATTGTTTTTCTTTGAGTTTTTATTTATTTTTAGAGAGAGGAGAAGGGAGGGAGAAAGAGAGGGAGAGAAACATCAATGTGTGGTTGCCTCTTGCACACCCCAAACTCGGGACGTGGCCCGCAACCCAGGCACATGCCCTGACTGGGAGTCAAACCGGCAACTCTTTGGTTCACAAACTGGCACTCAGTCCACTGAGCCGCACCATCAGGGCTTTTTATTGTTTATTCTATTACAGTTGTCTCAATTTTTTCCCTTTTGCCCCCTTCCACCTACCCCACCTCTCTTGCCCACAGTCAATCCCTTCTCCATGTCCATGAGTCATTCATACATGTTCTTTGACTAGTTCCTTCCCCTTCCTTATACCATTTCCCCCTCCTGCTTCCCCTCTTACAGTAATCGATCTGTTTCATGTTTCCATGTCTCTGGTTCTATTTTTCTTGTTAGTTTATTTTGTTCATTATATTCCAGTTAAAAGTGAGGCCATGAGGTATTTATCTTTTGCCAACTGGCTCATTTCACTTAACATATTCAGTCAGTTCCATCCATGCTGTCACAAAAGGTAAGAATTCCTTCTTTCTTTCTGCTGCATAGTATTCCATTGTGTAAATGTACCAGGTTTTTGATCCACTCATCCACAGATGGGCACATGGGCTGTTTCCAGCGCTTGGCTATTGTAAATAGTGCTGCTATGAACATTGGGGTGCACAGGTTCTTTTGAATTGATGTTTCAGGATTCTTCGGGTATAATCCTAGCAGTGGAATAGCTGAGTCATAAGGCAGTTCCATTTTTAAGTTTTTGAGGAAATTCCATACTGTTTCCCACAGAGGCTGCACCAGTCTGCATTCCCACCAGTAGGGCACCAGGGTTCCCGTTTCTCCACATCCTCGCCAGCACTTGTTTGTTGATTTGTTGATGATGGCCATTCTGACAGGTGTGAGATGATATCTCGTTGTGGTTTTAATTGGCATCTCTCTGATGGCTAGTGATGCTGAGCATTCTTTCATGTGTCTATGGACCCTCTGTATGTCCTCCTTGGAGAAGTGTCTGTTCAGGCCCTTTGCCCATGGTTTGTCTTCCTGGTGTTGAATCATGTGAGTCCTTTATATACTTTGGAGATCCATTTGTATCATTGCCAAATATGTTCTCCCATACAGTCAGTTCCCTTTTCATTTTGATGCTGGTCTCTTTATCTGTGCAGAAACTTTTCAATTTGATGTAGTCCCATTTTTTTCTTCTTTCCTTTATTTCCCTTGCCCTAGGAGCTATATGGGCAAAAATATCGCTATGTGGGATGTCTGAAATTGTATTGCCTGCTTTTTCCACTAGGGCTTTTATGGTATCATGACTTATATTTAGGTCCTTTATCCATTTTGAGTTTATTCTGGTTTGTGGTGTAAGTTAGGGGTCTAGTTCCATTCTGGGCACCTGCCAGTCTAGTTCTCCCAACACCATTTATTAAAGAGGCTATATTTGCTCCGTTGTATGCTCGTGTCCCCTATATCCCACATTTCTTTCTCTAGCTCTGATCACTCCCAAGAGTCTCAGACTCACATTTGTAGCTGCTATATCGTATTCCACCTAAATGCAGTGATACTTCAGCTAATGAAGATAATTCATTCCGGAATCACATTCGTTAGCTGAAGTCTTCATTAGCTGAAACGTGATTTCCCGTAGGTTTCTACAGAAATCCGTTCTGGATGCTGTGCACTATTTAAAGATAAGTTTTATAAAACAGTAAAAAGCACACGACACAAGGGCAAACACTCACCAAAGGCTGAGATGAACAGCTACCCAGATGGATGAAGGAGAGTGGAGAGTAGAATGGAAAACTCACGACCTTTACATCATGACAGGACGTCGTCATCACATCCGAAGCAGTTCGTGTTATCAGGAGTCTCACTGCTCACTGTCTCGAACGTAAATGACCCAGTCGGGTTGGTGGTGCCCCCTATGTGTGTGGTCATCTCATTTCTTTGTTACACGCATACACACGGGAAAGATAAGCTCCTGGAATGGCCCGGCCACTCATGTTTGCTTCTTGATGTTAGCGGGCACATCCCCTAAAACATTCGTTAGCCGAGTCCGAAAAGAGTGGACAAAATCTCTGTTAGCTGAAAAATTCATTAGCAGGGTCACTCATTAGCCGAGGTATCACTGTAGATATTAAGCACTTTAAGCTTAACATTTTGAAAAACAAATTCTCTTTATTTCACTTCCCTAAACCTGCTCTCCCCATTTTCCTCTTCTTGGAAAAAAATTCCACATTCACCCTGCTGCTCAGACCCCAGAGTTGAGATTTAGCTTCTATGTCTCACACCCCATTTATCAGCAAAACCAGCCAGCTCTACTTTCAAAGTGGATCCTAAATCCAGTTCCTCTCACCATGTCCCTGGCTACCCCGAGAAGCCAGCTTTGTGTTGATTTGTAAGCAGCGTGCTCTAGGGGAAGCTGGCTGAAGGTAGGACGTCATGTTTTTCTAATTGTCTTTCCAAGACAATTATCTATTTATTTTACCCTCACTTCTGCTTCAAGTTAAATATCTTCAAAGGGGTTCACAGGTGAAAATATAAAGTGTAGACTATTAAGAGCACATCTTAGCTAATCAGGCCTTTCTGTCATTAGGAGGAGGTAAAGACGTGCTTCCCCATTACATTTCAAAGACCTAAATTACTTCATGTGATAATCGATGTTCATGAATATTTTAGTGGTTAGTAATTAGCATTGTTATTGCTTGGTAGCAAAATGGTCTGAAGCTCCATGGTGAGAGCTTCAAGAGACAGAGGTTCTAGCTTTGTTCCTGCCAAGTAGGAAAGTCATTTAACCTTTGAATGTTTTTCCTTCTATGCCCTGGGAACAGTAACTACCCATGATTACACTGAACTGTTGTGCAGGAAGAGAATAACTATGTGTGGAAATGGGCCGCATTTTTTAAAGAAAAAGAACAAACTTGAAAGCCTCCATTTCCTGAAACACAGCTAAAGGTTGACCAGCTAGTTTTTTATTTATGTTACCTTTTTCTTTGTTTTATTGTTTTAATTATACAATAAATGTAAAAAATGTTAGAATAGAAAAAATAAGCTTGAGCTGAAAATGGAAGGCCCTCATCCATCACTCGGCAGTCCTGCCGTCCAGTTTACGGCGGGTGGACTGGTCATGACGGCAACGCCACGGCCGTCTGCGTGCAGAGCGTGTTTACCGTGGGCCAGTGCCCGTGCTGAGCATTTTACAGAGTGGCTCGTGGCAAGTCAGAAGTTTCTTTTCTTAAAAGCCCCTTCACTTAGGACATTTATTTTCTGTCAAAGATTCTTCCCTTCCTGCAGTGAAAATTGATGCCCAACATGAGACATTATAGATATTTTTAGCTTCAGAGAGTAGAAGCACAACGGACTAACCCGTGAATTCTGAGCTACTAGAAAACAATTAAAAGCTACAAATGTAATTATTCCCCAAGAATTCTGATGAGTCGAGATGTGGGAGGTTTTCATTTTATTTCTGCATTGGTCTATGTAGGTCATCCAGAAATTTCCAGACTGTTGAATGCTCTTAGTTAAGACTGGATATGATGGATGTTCCACAGATTACATCAATAGGAATAGGCGCAGCCAGCATGAACTTCTACCTTTCTGTTTCCCAATAGTAAGCATTTTGCTTTTGCTATGGAAGGGAATGGTTTCCTTGGCCATCCTTGGCCACTCTTGGCCTCGTTTTAATGGGCTGTGTGCTTTTCTAAATGTACAAATCAATCTGCTGTCACATGCTCTTACTCAATGATACTTTATGTCTATAGACTTGACTTTGTCATGTATTTCCTGCACCCTGACCTGGTATGAAATAACATTTTATTTCCATCTCTCTCACACTGCTATTTAAAATTTGTGCTGTGCCTACTTTCAAAGATGAAACTTAAATTATATTAAAGCAGAGCAATTAAAGATTTAAAAATTAAGTGCCATATGCAAGCTTTATACAAATGGAATATTTTATCTGAAGCGGAGAATAAAATTGTTTCTACTTTGGAAACCAAGTTTAGCTTTATGACATTCAACAGCAAAGTCATAAAAGGAAACATGATGGATTTTTTTTTTACCTCCTTGTCATTAAATGAGTCATCCAAGATCATCAAGTGGGATTACTCTTTTCTTTGTTTCAGTTGGCAAAAAAAAGAATATTGGGTTGATAAAGATACATTACGATGAAAAATAGATTACAAGGGCAAAAATGTGACTTGATATGCCTCAGCAAGACACCTGCCCCCATAACAACCTTGGGTAACGCCCACGTAGTGACTCTGTTTCCTGTGAGTCCCTTCAGCGTTCCTGCTCCCGTTTTGTGTCTCCACATGCACACACGCGTGATTCAGCCTCTCGTTCTCTCTCCACTTCCCCCCATTGCTCCCATTGTTACCTTGGAAGGTCTCTGCTTACTGCTCTGCTTACTGGCTTCTGTCTGAGACTCAGACGTGTCCTTCTGCCTTGTCCCCTTTGTCACATTTAAACACCGATTGGGTTAATTGGCTCGTATCCAGCACAGAGCATCACCGGTAGGTTTCTCTTCCAGCATCTCAGACAGCCTGCTGGACTTCCTCGTGTCTGGTCTAGAGAGCACTGCCTCGGAGTCAGCATTAATTCTCAAGGCAGTCCCTGTGGCCTAGCTTGTGGCCTGACATAACTTCAAGCAAATCTGTTTTTCCTTTGTTACGAGGTAGGAAACTCTAGAGCTTTACTGACTCAGTTCAGATCGTCGTCTGCCATTACCTGTGCAACCTTACCCTCTCTGTGCCTCAGTTTCTTCATCTGTAAAAATGAGAGTTGTAATGGTACCTCCTTCACAGGGTAGTATCTGGAATAAGTTAGTTAAAGCCTGCAAAACCCTATGGGAGATGGACGTTGCACAGAAGCACCACGTTATAATTAGAAGCATCATCATCCCTTAGCATTCGGACTGTGAGAGACTGCAGAGTATGCTCTCCGCAACGAAACTCTAGGAGGAGCTTAATCCGTGGAAATTATGCATGAGTGTTGCAGAGGCTCAAGTAACCTGGTCAGATCTCAGGAGGCCCGCTCACCGCTTTGATACTCCCGGCTTGTAGCCATTGTTGGAGCTGCTGCTCTGGCCTGCTCATGGAAGGCTGGGCGCACCGCGCCTGGGTTGCCTGAGCGTCACGTGCCTCCCGCTCGGAATGGCCCGATGCAATGACTGACAGATACAGGGCTCCAGCAGAACAGACTCTGTGGTTTGTCGTCTGACCCCAGGTTTAGTCTGAAATCACATCCTTGCTGACTTGCTCTTCTTCATGGTCCTGCTTCCCTCACTCCTGCAGAGGACTTTCCTGAGGGTGTTTCCTCCATGAGTCACTTCCACACAGACGCTCCCCTCTGCTTCTATGAAACCTGACCCAAGAGAAACGCTAACGTCATAGACCTTTTCTCTTCATTTGTGCTTTTGTATAAGTCCCTTTATTCAAATGTAAAATCTAGTGTCAATTCTTAATAAAATCTGTGGTTGTGCTAAACCCTTTTTAATTCTCCTAGTTATCTATTTGATACATGGTTATATTCACTTGTTTCTATTTCATTTTCCTCTTTCTTGTTGATTTTATCATTTTTGAATATGTAAAACAGTAATATGATTCAAAATCCCAAATCACATGAAAAAAAATGCTTAAGGGAGTTACGTTCTCTTCTTTATTCTTCCATATCATTTCTATACCAATTTTGTTAGTTTCTGGTTTGACCTTTTTTTCCAGGTCTCTAATTTCATATTTGGCTGTATCCTCGCAACCATCTATTGAGTTCTTAATCTCAGTTATTGTGTTTTTAAATTTTAGTGTTTCCATGGACATTTTAAAAACAGACTACCTCTTAACTGTATTTGTATCTTCTCCTGTATTTTATTGAATATATTCTCATAACGTCCCTGTGTTGTAACTTCAATATCTATATCTTCTATAGATCTTCCTTCTAGTTTTCTCCTAGTTGGTCTTATCTTCTGATATGCCCAAAGTGAAAAAAGTCATCAAAACAGAGATTCAAGAAACACTAAGAAACGCTGAGTAGGATAAAGAAAAAGAAAATCACACTTAGGCACATCAGAGTCAAATTGCAGAAAAGCAAAGATTGTTTCATTGAATGCAAAAACCGTTTAACGATCAGAGATTCTATCTTTCCCAGAGGGAACCTGCTTTCCTTTGGCCTGCAGTTTGTCTACGGGCAAGCTGCCAAAACCCAATCAGGAACGCAGGTACTTCGAGGCTCTATTACAGGTTTTGAGGGCTGATCTAGTTCTGGTTGGCCCACTCTTAGAATATAGTCTTCTGAGGTCTTAAATGAAATTTCGCGGTGTTTACCAAGGTTCTCCTATCCTGGTAAACCTTTAACTCTAAAATCGTGTTCCTAAAACTGACCGCCAGAGACTACCCAGCCTTTCCGCATCCCAGCTTTAGGAGGAAAGAAGGATCAAATGCTTCGGTTAAGGCCTTTCCACTTCCCTTCTATATCATAGCTTGGCTCCTTGCATTTTGACAGGATTAGTAGTTCTCTAATGCCTTTGCATATATTTTTAAAATTTTATCCAGTTTTTCTAGTTGTTCTCTCTAGGAGTGTTAGTCTTTTATAAGCTAGTCCACCAAGACCCACAATGGGAACCCTTAAAACACACTATTTTAATGATGTGAATTCTCTCTAGGTTTTATTTTATATTCAATATCATTCTGACTAATATGGCACAAAGAGTCTTTTATGGTGGGAAAACTTTAAAAAGTTATACTGGGAATCGTCTGGAAGATTAAATATCTGACAATTGATATTAAAAGAATTTTAAAGGAAGTAGTAACAAATTTAGGATGGGATGTACTAGTCCTGACATATTTTTAAATTTTTGATGAAGTTAGAAAAATGAAAGCAGTTATCCTGGAGATTAACTGGTAATAGAACAGAATTCAGAAACAGATATAAAATAAATGTAAAAATTCGAATTTCTATTGGCTCTGTTTCTCTGGAGAACCCTAATTAAACAGATTTTGGCATCAGGAAGCAGGATGCTGCCCTAACAAATACCTAAAAATGTGGAAGTGGCTTTGGAAGTGGTTAATGGCGTGAGCCTGGAAGAGCTTGAAGTGCAGGTTATAACAAGGAAACCTACATTTCCTGGAGGAGACTACTGGTAGAAATAGGAATGATAAGGGTGCTTATCATGAAGTCTCGGGTGGAAACGAGGAACATGTGTGTGGAAAGCAGGGAAAACAGGATCCTTGTACGGAGTGTGAAAGTACTTGGCTGAATTGTTTGCCAGTGTTCTGTGGAAGATAGAACTTCTAGCGATTAAATAGGCTGTTTCGCTGAGGAAATTTCCAGGCAACGTGTTGAAAGTGCCGCCTGGGTTCTCCTTGCTGCTTACGGTCAAATGTGAGAGGACAGAGGTAAATTTATAGAGGAATTGCTATGAGAACTAAAACCAGGGCTTGAAGATTAAAAAAAATCCTTTATCTTTCCATACGGCAAAAAATGAGAAATTGTGTCCTGGAGGGAAAAATCAGGGGTATGGTGGAACCGCCATTTGTTATCGAGAGATTCTGGGTGGGATTTATGGGTTCAGTCAACCAATTTGCAGAAGTGCTGCCAGCCTGGATAGAGGAGGGGAAGTCCAGGACAGAATGAAGGGGACAGCTGTCGGATTTCTGAGGTCCGACAGGACAGGCCCATAGAGCTGCACAGAGCTGAAGAGGCACTGTTCCCCAGGACATGGGAAGAAGGACCTGCAGGTGGTTTGGGAGTGGGCAGGCTGCCACTGTCCTGGCAGACCCAGACGGCCGAGGCCAAGGGCGCGGGGGTGACTCTTCATTGGTTACACAGAGAGAAGCTGCTGCCCAGGGTCGCAGCGGTGGGGCTGCTGCGGCCCAGGCCTGAGAGGGTGACGCAGCCACCACCGCTCTGGACCCAGAAGGCAGGACCAGCAACACCCACAGGGTCCAAAGGACAGAGCCTCAAACCTAGCAGCCTGTTCTCGAGCCTTCAGATCTAACAAAACCGTCCTGCTGGGTTTTTTGGACCTGCGGCCCCTTTTGTGTGGGTCCCCTCTCTCAGAGTGGAACGTGGACCCTCTGTGGGTCCCACCACTGTACTTCCGGAGCAGAGAACTTGCTGGTTTCTCAGGACCAGAGCTGGGGAGGAATTTCACCTCAGGATGAATGACAACTTAAGTCTCACCCACACTTGATTTAGACGAGCTTTTGGACTTGCAGTTGGTGCTGGAATGGGTTAAGACTTTTTAAGGCGTAGAGAGAAAGCCAATGTATTTTGCCTGTGAGAAGGACATGAATTGGGGGTGGGGGGGTCCAGAGCGTAGAGTGTCATGAGCTGAATTGTGTCCTCTCAAAATTCCTTTGCTGATGTCTGAACTTTGAAATATAACCAGATTTGGTCTTTAAAGAAGTGACTAAGTTAAAATGAAGTCTTTAGGGCCCTAATCCAACATGACCGGTGTCCTTATGAGAAGAGGATCCATAAACCGAGGAGAGAGGCCGCAGAGGACACCAAACCTCCTGCCGCCTTCATCTGAGACTTCTGGCTTTCAGAACTGTGAGGAAACAAATTTCTGTTGCTCAAGGCACGCTGTGGCATTCGGTTACAGCAGCCCGAGCATATTAATAGCAAGAAAGATTTTCAACAGGAGAGTAACCTGATCAGATTTCTATTTCTACAGTTTTCTCTGATTGCCTCAGCCTCCCCTTTGACCCAGCACTTATAGTACCAGGAATGTACCCCGTGCAGCTCTGGGCATTCCAGCCTGACACTTGCAGCTAGAACTTGGGGTCATTAGGAGTTGGCCTGAAGCTCCCAACTAGGCCATGTCCTTCTCTTGAACATAAACATGCTCATAAAATATCAGCCTCGGACAAGGTCACTCTGCGGTCTCGATGATTTTGTCTAAGTATAAACTGTCCTTGTGCAATCCACAAAATACTAAATATATCCCTCTTCCAGCTAATATATGTGACTGCTGCTTCTTTCCTAATTACAGCTTTATCCTCTCTTTAGTAGGCCCTTCCTATAGACAAGGGTTCTTGAGATACCCAACCACAGAAGTAGTCACACTTTCTGACAACCCCCAGTCCAGCGCTAATCCCTGGTTCCTTGGACCGTCTCCCAAATCACGCAAGGTGTGCCCTCTCCCTTGCTGCCACGAATAATAAACCCAACTTGTTGAGTTGCATGTACATTCCTGGGGGTCTTTGGCTTAGGGTAATCGACAGATATTACTGCAAAAGTACATTATGTATGATGATGTTCACTGTAGCAATGTTTATAAAGCAAAATGCCATAAAACAAACTAAAGGGTCATCAGTTGGGGACTGATAAAATAAGTTCTAGTACCTAGTTTTCATAGAATACCATGTAGCTATTTAAAAGAATGAGGTAAATTTGTTTGTGCTGATACAGAAAGATCGCCAAGTTATGAAGTGAGAAGACCAAGTACAGAAAAGTGTGGACTTCATGATTCAATGTTAGTAAATCTATAAATGTTTCAGATAGTTATGTACATGATAGGTAACCAAAGTGACACAGTTTGCCCACTCCTACCAAAACTACATGAATATATATTTTTTAAAAGTTGCTCTTGAGTTGTGAATTCAACTAAGTATTTTTCAAGTGTTTAGAACTAGTTTCCAGCATTCCCTTGAAAAATTCCTCCTTTGCAATTTTGAAATCTTGCTATGATGCAAGGAATTTAGTTCAGATAACTAATGGGTACCACTGGGAGAGAAAACCCTGTGGCATAATTTTTATGTTTCGATAATTTTGAAGCAAGTTGAGAACCTCCTGATTCATAAACAATGCAAGCTGAGTCTTTCCCACCTATTCCAGAAGAGCACAGGGCAGGCACACCGTGAATGCTCAATATTTGCCAACCGGAAATGGTGTGGCCCAAACCAGATGCTTTGTTCCAAACCAGGTCATTTGTGCACAAGATCACTTCAGTTCTGCACTGTAAATGAGTCATCTCCTAAGTGGTGACAGGGTGAATAATCACAAAGGGTCGTTCATTTCATATCAGGGAAAAAAATGACAAGGTTGAACAATGAACAGAATAATATTTGGTGTTTCAATGTAAGAAATTTGTTTGATCTAATTTCCCATAGGAGGGTGTAAATTGTGGTAAGGCTTATTTTATTAACATCAGTGATACCAGAAGAACCCATTGCATTTTCCCAGCCAAGCCAGTTTCTCTCTTCCTATTTATCCTTGTGTTTCTAGACTTTTCACCAGAAGTCTCAGGCTTGTATAACCAGCCACAGTGAACACATGGTCCCTGGCTCTGGGATTTCCTGGATTTCATTAATACATAGCAGTGTGTCCCAAACATGGCCTAAAGTTCTCACAACACTCCCTCCCGTCCTTCCTCCCACACGAGGCCCTCAGCAACTCTTAATTCTTGACTGGCTTCATTTTTTCACCCATTCCATTTTGTAGCTGTCAGATTGGATAACAAACACAGTCCCTCAGCTGAATGCTCCCCGAACCCCAGTGTGAGGTGCAGAACGCATATAAGTGTGCAGCCCGAGCCTAGAGACCAGACGTGTGGTGCCAAAAAGAGACGTACTGCTCTAAGCCAACCTCCCAATTTGTCTTTGTAGCCTAAGACCTGGAAAAATCTGATGACAAGTGTCCTGGTAGGTCGGTGCCAGACCACCTGTAAGGAGAGGAGGGGCAGAGATTCCAGTCCTTAAGACCCATTTGAATATGGCGACGAGGAATGCATAAGAAAGAGCTGGGAACCCCTAAAGGCTGCACAGCCATGACCTGAGGAAATAAAAGTGTTTTGAAAACGTATGTCAAGGCAAGCCTCCTACTCCATTGAGTGCATCGCGTCGCACCAGTCCAGGTCAGAGACTTAGCCCTGGCTCTGAAATGGAGTTATGCCTGTGAATAGCCTGGAGTTTTTCTAATTACACATGCCTGGACCCACCCAGGGGAAAAAGCTGGTTTTCTGGGGGTGGACGTGAAAGGTACATATTTTGAAAAAGCTTCTCAGGAGATCTGAATGCCATCCCTGCTAAAATACTAGATTTGAGCGAACTAGAAGCATTAAACATAAATGTGAAGCAGAGCTAGTCTAACCCACCTTCCTGGGGAAGCTGGTCTGGATTACGTTTCCCGAAATGGGTAAATTAAGATCTGTATAATTTGGATTGCTATGTAAAGGTCATGGGAAAGTAGGGTTACCACTGGGATCCTCTGAGTGGGGACAGACGTTGAAAATATAAGGCTCTAGGCTCAGATATTTCCCTTGTGTGAGACAGTGGAATTGGAAGAAGGAAAGGCAAGAGAATGGCCCTTGGTGTCACCCCACTTTATCATTCTTTCTGAAGAGCAACAATAAACAAAGGTCATCTCACCAGTTCAGGTGGGACAAGGACTTTCTTTATGGTGGTGGCGGCAGGCATTCTGTAGCCATCACTGGTGACAACAACATCATGGTGAAAGACACCCCCCTCCCCCCACATACATCAGGGTCATTCCTGGGCCTCAGATTTTAGGGAAGCTGAAGCGGCAGCCCCAGCTTCTGCTCCAGTCCCAGCTTCTATTCTATTCCCAGTCCTTCCTGGGAAGCAAGACTCTACACTAAGCATGGGGCAGCTGACTGATGGGAACTGTGAGTGAGGTTGTTGGAAGCTCTGCAACAATTCAGCTCTCCTATATTCTTCTCAGTGGGAAAAGAAACCGTTGCTGCACTGGAGGGGCCCATTCGCCTGCGCGCGTGAAGGCTCCGTAAGACAAACGTGAGTTTGCGGCCCAGAAAGCAAGGATTTATTAAGGGGATGACGCCATGCCTGGCGTCCCAGGTGAGCTGGTGCTCAAGACCTGGCTCCCCTGGGGCTTCCAGGGGATGGATTATGCAGGGGGAAGAAAACATTAATCATGGCGACTAAAGGAGTTAGAGTCGTGGTCTCTATTGATTGGTTGGTGCTAGGGCAGCGGGAGCTGATCATTGTATCTGATCCTGATGTCAGCTGTGAAGTCATCCTGTCTGATTTCTCAAGGATTTGTCCTGTGAGGCTGTTCCGCTTTCCTGGATCTAGAGCTAACCACAACCGGGGCCAAGATGTTATCTTCAGTTTGACTGAAGACTCTGTCTCTGCTGCCAATAGACCCAGGACCTTGTTCTTAAGACTACTGGATGCTGACCAGAGCCTCATTGTCCTGACAGCTTAATGATTAAGCAAGGGAGAGGGAGGTGGGTGAGTCAGGGTGCTGGGTGAGGCCAGTCTGAGTCAAAGGAAAAAAATCAAAAGAAAAGGCCAGATTTAAAAAAAAAAAAAAAGAACTCTAACCACCAATAAAATTCAAGCTGTTAAGTGTTATCTACTCCTCCACAATCTTGCTATCTGGTTTATAATGAAAGTCAGCATCAAATAAAATTTTCCACACATATTACATTTATTAGACAAATATTCATTAACAAAGGAGGTCTTTCTTTTACTTCCTGTGAAAATCTAGTTTGCTGAGAGTAGCTCAACATTCATAATCATTTTTCAGCTTCATCCGGTTGAAACCAGTTGGTGGAAACTCAACATTGGTTTTGACATCTAGGGAAGCATTGCAATAAGTGGATAAATTTCCTAATACACAGGTAATTTTGTCTTTATGTTCCTTTCAGTGTCCCTGGCTGGTTTGGCTCAGTGGATTGAGCGTTGGCCTGCGAGCTAAGTGTCGCTGGCTCGATCTTCAAGTCAGGGCACATCAGAGAAGGAAAACTCTGACTCCAAAAAACCTCCGCTGCCTTGCGGCATACCTCTTCAGGGGAAAGGCTAAGGGAGTAAACCCCGACAGAAAATCCGGAGCCGGAGTCCCTAAGGCGGTTTGACGTTGTAGTCAACACCGGCAACTCCTGCGGCGCACCTGAAGCCAAGCTGTATTGACTCCGTCTTTCCCTTGGACCCTTCAGCTGCGAAGAGAGGGGGGGTCTGCTGCATGGGCAACAGCAGACCCTCCATATCACCCTGCCCAGGCTCTGTAGCTTCAGCTTCACTGGAGAGGACACTCCAGCGTCATCGCAAGATGTCGATTCAACACGGGAGGAGACAGATACCGTGTCACTCCCGAGTCGGACTGCACAGCCATTCTCGGCGGTGCAGATAGACTCTTAAGAAGCTACAACATCGTCTCTCGAGACGGACGGCTGCCGACGACGGTTCCTTTCAGTTCTCCCTTAAGATTAGCCACAGACCAGATGAAAATGTCTGCTTCGTTTGGTAGCCAAGGCAGAATTCTCCAAGACCAGCTTCCCCCTAAAGAGCCTTTCATTTTACCAGGGAGGTGCCTCCAGAGAGTCCCTTCTTTTCAGTCACTGTTATACCTCCAGGGGTTTATTCCAGTCCCAGGAAAGCACCTTGTTTCTGCTGTCTGCCTGGAAATATATGGTGACCAACACATGATTAAAGCCACCAGTAAAATAAGTTTAGATAATGAACTCTGCTTCTGGTATAATAGTGAGTTAAAGAATAACCATATGAAAAAATATTACATGGTAGAAAAGATAAGAAGAAATAAAGTTCTAAAAACTGGCTTCTTTGGGGTAGTAAGATGACATATGTTTTTCTCCTGCTTTTTGGTATTTATTTTTTCCTGAAATTTGGAATTTCTCTTTTTAAAAGTATTTTTAATAATACCCTGATAATCAGGAGGGGGATAAAGAGTGATCTGAAAGACTAAGGTAAGTAAAGTACACATGGGTTAAAATATTATAATTCAGAATTTGGAATCTCATTTAATGATCTATTACATAATAGTAAAAATTATAACAAAGGAAATTAACATTAATACTTCTTTTTAAAAATACATTATGCAGGCTTATAAGGTAAAGATATTTTTGGTCAGTGTCTTTATGGAAAGAGAAGTTGGCAATGCTGAATTTTCTGGTATTAATGGATTTAAAGAGTCTTGCTGGTTTGGGCCATGACATCACACCATGGTCCGCCCTCCTCCTAGTTATCCTGCTTTGTATATTCCGCTCTGGAAAACAAATGTATTGGTCTTACCAGCTTACCACAGCCTCTCATGAACTACTTGTATTTGATATGCTACCACATATTCAGGTCCATTTGGGCCACTGGAGACTGTCTCCTCTCCACACCCTCCCCACCCCTCTGGGAGTCTTGAGTTCCTAGGACCTTACAATATTCTAGGCTCTTAAAATAGAGTTGTCTTCAAGGTGTGAGCTATTTGACAAGCTAAGCATATCAGTAGGGTTCAAGAGGGCCTTACTCCTGTTGGCAAAGTGAGTGATGGGATGTTGATGGACAGATCTCACTAGATGGAAACAAAAGATTCAGTGCTCACTGCAGGGCTCTGGGTTCTGTTTTGCATCCATTTAGTTCTCTGTCTGGAGACTCCTGGTATCTTCTTGGGGTTTGAAGTTTTCTTCAATCTGCCTGGTCTCTCCTTCCCCCAGCAAATGTGTTTATCTAGACATGTCCTGTCTGTACATATCCATCAGAATATTTCTGGTTTTCCCCTGGACCGGTGGCTTTCAAACTTAGGAGGTAGGGTTTATCATCTTTGTTTTCTTGTTTATTCACTGAGCCCGTTACCCCAACATCAGCAAATGAAGGCTAAATACCAAGAATATACGCGGGTGAATTCCTCATTGTTTTGACCTGTCGGAACCTGCACGATGCTCTGATCTGGCACCCACGTGCCTCATTGCCTCTCTCCCATCCATTCTCCAGCCACACCGGACCGTTCTCAGCTCCAGGGACACGCCGGCAGCTGCTTCCTCCACGCCGTTCCTTCTTTCCTGCTCTTCTCTTTGCCCAGAATTCTCTTCCTCTTCCTCATCTTGCAAACTCCTTCAAAACTCCAGTGTCCTCCAGAAAGCTTTCGATGAATCTCTGTGCCTTTCTCTGGGCTTCCAGAGCAAGAAGAAGCAAATTCAGATGCCTCCTGAGGCTAATATTCTTCCCCTTTGCAGCTTGACACATTGCTGTCTCAGCAAGTCTGAGTAACCCACTTGAAGAGTTGGATCTAGTGGCCTGTCTCTGTAGGCACCTCCTTTATAACAAGGCCGTTTTCTTATAGACCAGTCCACTGTCATGTAGTCAGCTAGAGGGCCCCTCCCTTTATGACTAGGAAGAGTCCCACAGTCTGTGCTAGTGTGCTGTGGCTGGCCCAGGCACGCCACTCCATGGGCCAGAGTGCAAACCCAGGGGACCACATGGTTCTGCCACTTCTCTGCTAGTAAGTGTATCATCAATAAGCTCTATTTTGTATTTTGACTACATGGTGGCAGTGGCATATGTGTCTAGGTGCCCACTGTGAGAACCTGACATGTTGTAGTAATCAAGTTATGCATTTCTATAAGGCCCTATATGTTGATAGTAAGGGATGACTGTAAGTCCAACTGGAAACTTCAGAGGTGTCTCTAATTATGCAGCTAATAATTATTCCATATATATATATATATATATAGTGCAAGAACAATCTCTCCTTAAAATTAGTTACATGGTTCTGGTCCAGCCAAAATGACCTCTGCAATGACTCATGGACCATTCACCATTCTTGTTTATGAGCCCCCAGAAGCAGTTAAGGGTTTTATTTGAGCCTATAATTGTGTGTGTGTGTGTGTGTGCTTCTTTGCTTTTCCCTGAGGCTGAGACCGCTAAATTCAAGTAGTTTCCTTTGAGATAAGCATTAAAGTAAGTTGTGTCTGCACAACTTGGCACAGACTGGCAATGTGTCCAAGTTACAATGCCACCTAGGAAAGTGTCTGACCGGCATTTATATAATCGGTCACAGCAATCCACAGATTCTGATAAGTGTCATTCTAATCGAATGGTACATTGGGTGTGGTTTCCTGTGTGGTAACATTGTCCGGACCAGAAATAGTTGTTCTTTGGTGTCCATATATGTCTTTGAATGTTGGAAAAGATAAACATGCAGCCCTAAAAAGCAGGGCTCTCTAAGCTCCTCTTCCACGCCTTGGAGAAGGACCCCGGCAAGGAAGTGTGAGTTCTGCGTGGTGGAATCTTGCGAGAGTAACATTAACGTCTGTGGTAGGGGCAGTGTGGGTGAAATAATGCTGGGAGGAAAGAACAACTATTATTTATAACGAGCTTAACTTGTGACAAGAGTTCATGTCATTATTTAAACTGATTGTCCCAAAAACCTGAAGTAGGATATGCACATCATTGCCTTCACTTTGCAGGTGAGGAAACTGGTGCAAACTATTACCCACCTCACGGGTGGCAGAGCAGGGATGTAAACCCACGCTGAAGATTGTCCTTCTACCCTGTAAACGTTTTCATTGTACGCTGATGGTTAGCCTGGAACATAGCTTTTGAAGTTACGCTTTCTGGATTCACCCCTGCACTCCATTCACTAGCTGCAGCGTCTTGGTTAAACTGCTCAGTCTCGCCTTCCTTGTCTGTAAAATAAGAATAATAATGCCTGTCCCACAGCATTCTTGTCAGGCTTACGCGGGGCAGCAGGATGCAAATCCACATCCTGCCACTTAGTTGTAATGTGTCACAGAGACATCATTTCATTTCACCTCCTTCAGCTTGTTTCTCCATCTGTAAGTAGAGACAATAATAATCCCTGCGTCTTAAGGTTTATTGAGGTAACTAAATGAGATAATTTATATAAGGTACTCAATACACACGAGTGCTTGATGAGTATTATCTAACTTTGTCCTCAACATCATCTTCATTACAGCGCTCAATAAATCGTGGTAAATGAGTCTAGCCATGCTTAAGAGAGAATGAGAACGGATAGTGAGGTAAATTATGTTTGGCACTGATGGGACACCTCACTGGTACTAAAAAGTTTGTATTTATTTCTTTTCTTCTACTAGAATAAAGAGGAGATAATTGTAGGCTTGTATAAAAGGAAGATTATACCTCAAATAAAATACACTGGTCAGATGCTCCTTCCTTTATATGAATGTCTCACTCTTGTTTGTCCACGGAGAACTAACTGAGCTGGGGAGCTGAGTGGATAGGCTCCTGTCCACAGAGGTGCCCCGCGGAGGTCTGGGAGGCAGAGCCTCAGAGCTCATCACTGTTTATGGGTGGCCGTGTCACAGCCTGATCACCGTTTCCTCTCCACTCTGTACTTGTTAAGCCTCCAGCCCTGCTCTGGTTTCCTCCACCTCAACCCCCCTTTGCCTTCATCTCGATCCCAGATAGTTCTCTTTCTCACTTCCGAGAAGATTTCTTCACGCCCTCGCCACTACAGTTTACCTTATGAATAAGTGGCCCCCTGGGAGGCATGATTGCTGGGCTGGCAGAGGTGCCCCTGCTCTCAGTGCCTTCCCTGACCTGCCCAGGGAGCCACGTGCTCTAGGGTCAGAGCTCTGTGCCCTTTCCTGACCTCAGTGGGCAGTGTTTAAAAGTTCCAGAGGGTGAGATCATCAGGCATGTCCAACACTTGCCGCAGCAGGGTTCCCGCAGTCATGGGGCATCCTCAGCAGTCCCTCGGGTGCTGTGGGAAGGTTGGGGGAACCCCTGGACTTCCCCTTGGGTGCCTACACCAGAATGTATCACTTCTATCTGTTGGGCATTCCTGCGAAACTTCATGAAGAAATTATTGTCCTACTAGGTGTAGCTTCTCAGATTTCTTCCTGGGCGGAGCCTTGCAGAAGGTGAGACAGGTCCTGGAAACTTTGGATTTGAAACTCCCATTTCATTAAAAATGGGGGAAAATGCTCAAGAAAGGGTTAAAATTATTTAACGGGTCAAAATTGTCAACGTGACTATGTGTGTATGGTCATCTGGAGATACTGTAACATCAAAACACTAAGTTTGAAGAGCCCTCACTATCAATGACTCCCTTAGACAGCTCCCAGCCCCAGGTGAGGCTGCGTGCTGTGGGCAGGAGCCCATAAAGTGGCTGCGAGTCTTAAGATGGAGTAAGGAAAGGATACAGAAAGAAGAGATTTAGGTGTCCGAGACGAATTACCTGCTGGCAACTATGAATCTCTCTGGCTGCCCTGCTTGATTGTGCTCAAAATCAGGACAAGCTTTTCTGGTAGGTATAGATCATTTTTGGAAAAGCCCTGGATAAGTTACCCTTCATCACTGTCCTCTCCTGTCTCATCAAGTCAATTAAGGCAGTCCTCCTTGATACCTTATGGTAGACTAGGTTTTTGTTCCTAACTCCTCCCTCCCTCCTGTGATGAGATTATTCACCCCTGCCTTTTTCAATACCTTCCAGGTGGAGGAATATTCATTCTTGCCCATTGACTTTGCGCTTGGACACATGACTTGCTTTGACCAATAGTTAGTGAGTAGAAATGTCATTGTGTGAGTTCTGAACAAAGGCGTTAGAGGCAGCACCTGTTCCCGCTCCCCCTCTTCTACAGCCTTCCCGGATGAGAACATGTCCTAGGTGGTGGTGATTCCATCAGCCTGGGCTTCGGAATGAGAAAACGCATGAAGCTGAACCCAGCCCAGCCCAGCCTGGCCTTTTTGACCTGTTGCCCTTATGTAAGAAGAGCAGGAAATACATCTTTGCTCTGTGCTTCTGAGCTAACTCTCTGTTTCTCTGCTAGACTTGAAATATCTTTCTACCTCTGAATATGCATTCAGGGTTTTCTTGAAATCCAAGTCTCTCACAAGCACCAAGCAGGGAGAAAAGTTCACCTTCCATGAGGCTTCCACTACTATTTCAACCAATAATTGCCAATCTATCCCCAGACTCTCACTGATGACTTCACAGAACAGAAATACATTATTTAATACCATGATATTCAGTCTATACAATTATCCTTTCATATATCTCTCTGGATCAATGTTAATCTATTTCTATTGGCAAACCCTTGGGCCATGAGATGACACATTTTTGTAATGAATTGGTGTCAGGTCTTGTGTATAAGTAAATTCTTTGTTCAGAAGTGAATTTACTTCACCAACTGTTTGCTACCCACTCCTTTCTTCTCTCAGGAAAGATACCTACCTGGCAGACTTTCCGATGGATGGGGTCTTACCTGAGTGTCTATATCCAGGCGTTTCCCCTCATTGGAGTCTGGACCCTTTGTGTAGCATATTGGGTCCCGGTCATATGTCAGATATTTCATCTCTTGTTCTGACATAATACCATTGATAATGAAGCGTCCGAATTCTCAGTCGGATGGAACAAGTTCTCAGAAGTTGGAACAGTGAGCAGAATAGTTATGATTCACTTTTGAAAAGTTCAACTTCATCTTGTGTTCTCAGAGGACAGGAAACTGCCAAGCTTGGAAAAAAAAAAAAAAAAAGGAATTTTCCAGTGAGGTGAGTCCTCCAAATCAAAACGTTCTTTTAGAATTTGGGTCAAATTTTGAAAAATCAGTATTCCAGAAAGTGACTGAATGAGACACAGGTATAAAGTCCACGCTTGGCTGATGGCGGATCTGGTTTTGAATCTGTATCTGGTTCACAGCAGAAATTCTCTACAGAGTCAGCCCTGGGGCTTTACTCTATATGCATCTTTTCTTGTTTTATCTTTTCTTTTTTCTCTTTCATTTTAAAATAAACCTATTTAAATGCTCCTCAGCTTTGGAGTACAGTAAGTAAGCCCTGTTCCCATCTGGAATGCGTTCAGATTTACTTCATTCTTTGCTGAGTCTCTATCATCTGTGTGCTGTTTGAATAAAGTCCAGACCAGAATAAGCATATTCATTTATAGTATTTCCAGGTCTCACTGACATGCCGTGCATTGCTTGGATGGCATTTTCATCTCGGATGAATCTCCTAACTGTCCCTCAGTAAAGAACTTTAAGACCAGGAAGTCTTCTCTGGCCTCAGAAAAGCTTTTTTACTATTACCTTTTCAACTCTCTCCTCTTACCATGAATGACAGGAACTTCACTTGAATGCATCAAAGTTGGAAAAGCAACAAGAGTGATCATTATGAAATGTGCTTATTATTTTAATTTAGAAAATATGCTCCAGGTTAAAAACCCACCCACCCCCCAAAATTCAAACATACCTATTTAATTAAACAATGCCATTAGAAAAGTTCACTGAATTCTTAGGCAAATGCAACCGCCCTGCTAGTGAAGGTTTCTGTTAATGAAACAGAAACCTGTCTTGACAGAGGCCCTTCCCTTGCACCAGCAAGGGCATCTGTGAGGATGCGATGGGACCGGAAAAGGAACACTCCTGGGGGCTACACAAGGGAGGTCCCTGCTGTGACCCAGGCTGCCGAGAAGGGTCTCAGTAGGACAAGAGAAACTCATGAAGTGGTTTCAAGGCTGAGAACCACAGTCTCTTGGCACCATTAGTGAGGGCTTTGAAGGGTCATGCTCTTTGCAGAGGTGTTGACCTTGTCTCGAAAGCACCAGGGACTCCACAGGGAGCCCTTGCCCCACCATGAGAGTGGTCCTAGGGGGGGGTGGGCCCTCTGTCCGCCCCGTGGGAGAGGCCTGGCAGGTGGAGGGTTTAGCAGTGAGCAGTGGCAGCATGATTTTAACTGGAATAGCTTCTTTTATTCCCCTTTTGGTAACTTTATTATTATTTTTTAATTATATTTTACTGGTAATGCATTTACACTTGTCCTGATTTCTCCCCCTTTGCCCTCCTCCACCCAGCACCCCCACTCCCTCAGGCAACCCCGCACCATTGTTCATGCCCATGGGTCATGGGTATACGTTCCCTGGCTGCTCCACTTCCTGTACTGTATTCACATCCCCGTGGCTGTTCTGTAACTACCTAATAATATTTCTTAATCCCCTCACCTCTTCACCCATCCCCCACACGCCCCTCCCATCTGGCAGCCATCAAAACACTCTCCATATCTATGATTCTGTCTCTGTTCTTCTTGTTTGCTTAGTTTGTTTTTTAGATTCAGTTGTTGATAGATACACATTTATTGCCATTTTATTGTTCATAGTTTTGATCTTCATATTTTTCTTAAATCCCTTTAGCATTTCATATCATCATGGTTTGGTGATGATGAACTCTTTTAGTTTTTTCTTGTCTGGGAGGCTCTTTATCTGCCTTTCAATTCTAAATGATAGCTTTGCTGGGTAGAGCAATCTTGCCTGTAGTTTCCTGCTTTTCCTGACTTAGAATATTTCTTGCTAATCCCTTCTAGCCTGCAATGTTTCCTTTAAGAAATCAGCTGACAGTCTTATGGGAACTCCCATGTAGGGTAACTAACCACTTTTCTCTTGCTGTTTTTAAGATTCTCTCTTTATCTTTAACCTTTGACATTTTAATTATGATGTGTCTTGGAGTGGGCCTCTTTGGGTCCAACCTGTTTGGGACTTTCTGTGCTTCCTGGACTTGCATGTCTATTTCCTTCACCAAGTTAGGGAAGTTTTCTTTCATCATTTTTTTCAAATAGATTTCCAATTTCTTGCTCTTTCTCTTCTCCTTCTGCCACCCCTATGAAGTGAATGTTAGACCTTTGGAAATTGTCCCAGAGGCTGCTTATACTACCCTTATTTTCTTGGATTCTTTTTTCTTCTTGTTCTGATTGGTTGTTTTTTGCTTTCTTATGATCCAAATCAATGATTGATTCTTGGCTTCATCCACTCTACTGTTGTTTCCCTATAAATTGTTCTTTGTTTCAATTAGTGTATCCTTCATTTCTGATTGGATCATTTTTATGCTGCTGAGGTTCTCACTAAGTTCCTTGAGCATCATTATAACCAATGTTTTTAACTCTGCATCTGATAGATTGCCTATCTCCATTTCATTTAGCTCTTTTTCTGGAGTTTGGATCTGTTCTTTCATTTGGGCCAGGTTTCTTTGTCTCAATGTATTGGCAGACTCCCTCTGTTTGTTGTTATGTATTAGGTAGAGCTGCTCAATGTCTGGGGAGTGTGGCCTAATGTAGTAGGTGTCCTGTAGGGCCCAGTGGCACAAAGTCCCCTATCACCCAAGCTGGGCACTTAAGGTCTGCCCTTTGTGTGGGCTGAGTACACCCTCCTCTTGTAGTTGAGCCTTGGTTGCTGTTGGCAAATTAATGGGAGGGATTTACCCAGGCCAGTCAGCTGCAAGAACTGGCTGTGACCACTGACCATCATCCTCCACCCTCCATGGAGGATCAGCTGAGCAGGGGCAGGGTGGTGGTGCTGCAATGTGGTCTGTAGCTGTCCACTGGGTGCGCTGGCCCTGGAGTTTCCTGGGTGGTACAGCCCAAAGTCAGTCCACACCTGGGTTCTTCCCAGAGCCACCCTGCCTGAGCTATAAAGCAATCTGAGATGGCTGCTACTTGTGCTGGGCTTGGAGATTCCCAGGTGAAACCAAGCTGTGAATCTGGGCTGGCTGCTGGTAGTCCAGGCCTGGGGCTCACTGAGGCCAGCCATTGCTTGTTTGAGAGGATTTAAGAAGTTGTGAAGCATGAGCCAAGACCAGCCATCATATGGAAAAGCTGCTTGGTTGGCCCTGTAAATTGGGTGGGTGGAGTCTCTGGGGATCTTCAAGGAGGGTCAAACAGTGTCAGCCAGTAGATGGAGTGTCAGATATGACTGCAGCTTGCAAGCTCTGTGGGAAGAGGGTTTAGAAAAGGGAAATGGCTTCTGCTCACCTTGATACCAGAACTTCTGTTTCTCCCTGCATGCCACTGGTTCCTTCAAGCTGCTACCCTGGTGCTGGAGCTCAGATGGAGTGAATCTGAGTAGGTGAGTCTGTGTGTGGGTTCTTAAGAGGAACTTCTTGGGGCTCCTGGAATTTCTTCCACTGATTCAATCCCTGCTGGATTTTGCAGCCAGAAGTTGTAGGGCCTTATCTTCCTTGCACTGGAACCCTGGGCTGGGGGGCCTGGTATGGGGCTGGGACTCCTTGCTCCTGAGATGTCCCTCCTCAATATTTATCTACCACATAGGATGTGGTACCAGCCCGTTTCATGTCTGGATGGATATGGTTTCTTTAATTCCATAGTTGTCAGACTTCCATTCAACTCAATTTCTAAATCGTTCTGGCTGATGGTTGTTCTATATTTTAGTTGTAAGTCTGATGTGGTTGTGTGAAGAGGCGAGCTCGGTCTTCAATGGCTTCTTGTGGAAGAGGTGTGTTTCTGGCTTCACTGTTCCCAGCTGTGCAGCGTACAAGCCTAGTTCTCTAGCATTCCTGGAGACTCGATGGGCTAACCTTCTGCAATGAATTCCTCACTGCTCAAAACTGCATAAATCAGGCAGAGCAGATTCCATTGTTTGCAAACCAGAACCTTGAGCTCTACAGGGCTCCTCTCATCTACTCAATTTCTCGAAAAGAAAAACAATATGCCAGGAATTTCTTTAAAGAATAAGTGCCCTTGAACAAAGATATCTAGGAGGATGAATGGTATCTGCAAGGACTCAAAATTCAGTTAAAGAGACTAGACAGACACAACACTGTAGTACATAAATATTAACAGGAAAATGCCAAAGATGTAGCCTATTCAAGTGTATGGAACAGGCGTGAACTGAGGAGACTTTGTACAAAGCATGGCACTATATCAGGAGACCAATGTGAGGAGAGAAAATAAAGGCACAGATGTTCTAGTGCTTGGCCAGGTAAAGAGCTCTGGGCTGAGAGTCGAGCATACTGGGGTTTAGAATCACCTCCTTTGGTACCTATGTGACTTTGAGCACATTACTTAACTTTTCTGAGCTGCCCCATCCTCATTGGTTCAATGTACTGGTTGGATTAAATGATCACTAAGACCTCTTTGAGCTAAATAAAGTTTTTAAAAATGTTGGAGGAACAAAAGGAAGTTTGAATGTATTAGATGGCCATGTCTAGATGAAGAGTAATGTTAACTGAAATATAGAATTTTAGTTTGATAATGTTTTACTTTATTATTAAAAGATTAATTTCTACCAAAAATGAAAGGTCATTAATTAAAAACAAACAACTAAGCAAAAATAATCTAAAGCATTTTTAAATTTAAAAAGATTATGTATCCTCCAACTTACAATTATGTATCTTTTCCCTAATTCGAGATTTTTAATAGTTTATTTTCTTATGTTTAAAGAGTTTATAACACTTCTATTCTTCAATAGCTAATGTATTTTATTATTCATAGGTTTTATGTTTAAATGAATTCAAACTCTCAGTCCTTTCTCCATACATTCCCAGCTTGTTGTTTTTTTTAATTATTATTTATTTGTTTGTTTGTTTATTTATTTTTAGAGGGGGGGGAAAGGAGAAAGAGAGGGAGAGAAACATCACTGTGTGGTTGCCTCTCACTTGTGCCCCCAACTGGGGACCTGACATGCAACCTAGTCATGTGCCCTGACTGGGAATCGAACCAGCGACACTTGGCTCACAGGCCGATGCTCAATTCACTGAGCCACAGCAGCCAGGGCTCCCCAGCTTGTTTTATATTTCTTAATTTTTAAATTATTCTTTAGTTGGTTAGATTTTAGTTTCAAGAAGAACTCACAGATGTGAGTTTTCTTGATACCTTTCATGTCTCAGAATAAAGATCCTCTGCCTTTATACTTACTCAACAACTTGACTGGAAATAAAATTCTTGTTCTTTCTTCAAATTAGGGGACAAGTCTCCTTTGTCTTGGGGAACTGAGTACACCAGAGAGATCACCGATTCTTCTCACTTGAATGTGACTTAGTTTTTTGAAATTCAGTAACTAGAATATGTCTTGATGTCTGACTTTCTGTTGAAATTAACCTTGACACTCAGAAATTAGAATGTGTATTAGTGTCTGACCTTTGGCTTCAGTTTTTCCTGGCATATAATGTAAAGAAAAATTTAGCTCCTCATTTCAAGAAAAACTGAAATAAGCTATATAGTTTAGCTCTGCATATATTTTCTTTTACATCTATTGGCATTTCTATGGTGAGGAGAACCTTATTTTTATGCTAGATAAAAACTTCCATCAGTTGCTTTTCTCTGCTCTGTTAATCAAATAATCTTATCGAAATAGGAATTTATTGCTTTTGGGTGAAGCCCTAGTAATCTCTACTTTCACTCCTACATGCTTACACATGATTTCTTCAATAATGTGTCCTAAAAGCTTACCCGAGATGGACATCACTCTTATCAATTCACAGTTTATGGAAATGACATCTTAGTCTTTTTGATAACCTGAAGAGATTTCCCTGCCTCGAGTCTTCTAATAATTTTCTCATTCTCCATGATTCTCAAAGGTCACCAGCAGAGGTTAGGAGTGTCACAAGTTTATTCTCTACTTTCTCTAAAAAGCCATGAGCTTGGATGGGGCCCGATGGGGTACTTGAAGCGGGGGGGGGGGGTGGGGGGGGGCACTTGGTAAAATACATGATTTTCTAACCACTTTGTTGTACATCTGAAACTAATACAGTATAATATTAAATGTAAACAGTAATTGAAAAAAATGTTTAAGATATGCACAATAAGCATACATAAGCCCCTCCAAAATAAAGCCAGGAAATGAAGACTCATTTTGATGAACTATGTCATAAAAGTGAAAAGAGAAGATTCAGGTTTTGAATCTACCTCTGAACCATAGTTTATCTTCTTCTCCTCCTCCATGGCCTGGTACTTGTCTCCCCAGTAGACCATCAACTCCTGAGGACAGTGGCTGTTTTTTATTCATTATAGTATCCTCAGTGCTCAGCACATTCCCTAATGGATCACAAGTGCTCTATAAATAGTTGTTAATGGAATGCATTTCTAAGGAAGTTTGGAAACATAAAAGCTTGTCTTTGGTGGACTGGGTTAGCCACTGACCAGCCAATCCTCACAGCATTATTTCTCTAAATGAATTATTTTCCCAGTTCTAACCAGCCAGTCTTCAGAATAGGACTCATTTATCTCCTGAAATTTGGGGGATTTCATAGGGGAAATTCTGGTATTGCAGAATCTTCACTTGAACCCACTGACAGACCGGCGGAATGAAGACAAAAGGGATGAACAAGTGACGGAAGAGGAAATCCCAGGAATCAGGAGAATCGCAGGGCCTTGTCCGAAAGAGCATCTTTCTTTCTGCTCGGGGCTCCAGGTTAACTCTGCCGACGAACTGAGCAGAAGCGCTGAGCCATCCCACTCTCTCAGCCCAGGGACCCTGGCTTGTATGCGGCTTTTCAACATCCAGTGTTGCCCTTGTATGACCTTTAACCTTGGCACTACGACTCTTGCCACTGTGATAAACAGGAACCTGTGCAGTACCTGGGTATGCATTTTTGTGCAAATAAACGGCAACAGTGATTCTAAAGGGAGCACCGCTGTGGGTACCACAGGCGAGTCCTCTCGGACTGTGAACTGCAGCCCTTGGGAGTGAGTTTCAGATGAAGCTCATTTTGTCTCGGAACTGAGGCTGGCTGGCTGCAGACTGCCTGCCTTCTCTGGTTTCTAAGAACAGGGATGAATCTGGCACCTTTGTCATTTGCACCTCCTCCAATGACATCCACACAATTAAGCTACACCAGGCGATGAATATTCTGGAGCCTTAAGAGTGCGGTGTGACAGGGAGAGCTCGCAGCCAGGGCGCCTTCATCACCCCAGGGAGGTTTACTTTCATCCCTGAGCAGTGAGAAGGAGCCTGTGGGACCCAGTGAGCGGGACAGACTTGTATGGAAATGTAGCTGCCGTGAGCGGGACGGATCTGTTTGGAAATGTAGCAGCAAGGAAAAGAAATCAGCCTGATGACACGCAAGGGCCGCGCGTGGGAGTGTGACATTTGTCGGAGACGATGAGAGCTCTGGGCAGGTTATTAAAGAAGATGTCTGCAGATTCCACCAAAGCTTTATGGGAACAGCAAAAAGGACCATGCAGACTGACGTTTGTCATCATCATTGCTATTTTTGTGTTCTGAGAAGGAAACAAAAGCCAAACTTAGTGCTAAAGTGGGTGAATTATAGAAGATTCTTAAAGAAATAAAGCTTTGTCTCCTCCAGAACATGATTTCCTAGCGGCCAGGCCTGCTGCTGTGAGCAGGTGAGGGCTGGGGTCCATTTCCACGGAAAGGCGTCTGGAGCTTCCTTAGGTTCATGCGGCCTCCTTCCTCACTGGCTCCACAGCCCTTCCTTCCCACCCCCGGGGACTTTTCACTGCCAGAATGATCACAAAGTCCAAATAACGAGGCCGAAGGCCTGAGATGGAAGTGTAGCTACCGAAGGTGTCCTTGTTGCTAACCCTTACATATTTTAAAGCATTACGGAGAAAGTGTTCTAAGTCTGAGCTTCCCTGAATTTGCCTTGGACTGCTTACAGTTAACCGGAGATCTTTAACTTGGGAGAAGCCTTAATTCAGTCTTCATTCAGATAGGTACCTGACGCAGGATTGCACAGAAAGCAGGTATCTCCCTTCAGTTCAAATTTCTATTCGTGCCAGGAAATATACCCTGCTATTTTGTTAACACTTTTCCTCACATTGAGCCAAAGTATTATTTTTATAAGCAAAGCATTGTTCTAGACATTTCAGAGATAGCTCGTTGATCCTCCCCACACTATGAGGTAGGTAGTAATAGCTCCATTTTACTGCGGCACAGAGAGGTTAAGTAACTCATCAGAGCACACACAGCCACTAAGGTACAGAGCCGGGATGCATCACAGGGTGGCCCAGCCCCAGAGGCAGTGCTCCAAAGCAGCATGCATAATGCCAAAATCTGTCACTCTTCAGCTTTGCGATGCACTGCCTGGTGCTCTTTTTATCAAATATCTGGCATCGCTGTAATGCATTTGCACACAAGTCATATGCAAATTAGACAATTCTATAAGAAGTCTAAGGAGAAGGAGCAAACACAAAAAAACATTGCTTGTACAGCGATCCCTCGCTTATCACGGGTATGACGTTCTAGACACCCCCGCGGTAGGTGAAAATCCGTGAAGTAGGAACCTTACATTTATTTTAGCATTTACTGTACAGTCACAAAATCCCACGATATAGCGAAAAATCCAAAATAAATAATTAAAATATAATATTTTTAAAAATCCCGCGATACAGTAAGGCCACGATAAGTGAACTGCGATATAGAGGGATTACTGTATTTTTGAAAACTATACACCATTTATTTTCTTGTAAAGAGTATAGGCAATTAACAGAAAGAAGATTTTAGCTCAACATAAATGAACAAATAAGATTTACTTTATTAATATTTATTAATTTGTTAATATTTTCTGCTCTGCAAAAATACAATGAATTACTTGAGGAGTAAATAAACTCTCCTTCACATATGTAAGCAGAAGCTTGAAAACAAGAGGCCGGGGGATTCTGCTGAGAGGATCCCCAAATCAGGTGGTAAATTGGGCTCAGGGACCAGGAATGTTCATAGAATATAACTTTTTCACTGATTTACACACCCTCATTGGGTAGCCTCATTTCTCAGCCTTCCCCAAAACGGCCAGATTTTAAGTGGCTTCTGCAACATTTTGTACGTTAGGGTTCAATGGGATGTAAGAATGAAAACAACAGACCAAATTGCTGCTCAAATGACAAACAGGTGAAGGCACACGAACAGTGTAGTCCTGCGGCAGTCTCTGGAGAACGGCGCTCTGGACAGACTTCAACAGCGTCACGGATTCACGGGACAATGCAAAAGCGTCTCCGCAACTCCATTGTTAGGAGCCGCGGCTGACTGCGCTGCACGGCTAATGTGTGCGGCGGGGCGTCTGGACATGTTAGTGGCACCCAGCTCTATTCCCGGAATTTTTATCTGGGTTCTGCGGGGTTTCAGAGTCTTTTTAACTTGCTGAACTTCAGGCAAGTTCTTGCCTAAATATGCATTTTTATTTTTACCCCATCGTACTCTCAAAGGAGAGGCTCAGAGAAGTTTTGGAATTACTGTAGGGTATTAGATTTATACCAGGATTTGAGGGTAGCTAACCATCTCTCCATTGTTCAGTATGTTCTGGGGTCGAGAGAGTGGTTCCTGTGACTACGGATTTAAGTTAGGAAGATCAGGGATAGTTGGGCCAAAGACACAAGTTCGCATCCTTAATGGAAACACTTCTGCAGAGGAACACTAAGAATCTAACCCTCAGTTGAAATTAACCTTTGGAAAGAGGGATGTCAAAAGGGAAGTCCTGAATTCCCAGCAGCCGGTGTCGGTCATCCCTTGACTGGTCACTGGGGCAACATCTTCTGTTTGCTGTGCACTTAAAGAGGGGAATTCAAGGCACCTTTTCTCAGGAGCAGCCTTCTTCATGTTATGGTCAAAATCAAACACGCAGTTTCATTTCTTTTCTTAGTTTTCTCTTTGTAGTCATTGTCAAATGTCATTCCCCTTAGATTTAGAAACTACTCGTTTTTTTGTGTGTTTTTACCTCAGAAGACATTTCAGTTTGCTAGATTTATAGTAGCAGTGAGTCTAGCATTTCAGGATCTAATTTTATGTCCATGGTGTCAACAGCATAGATAACTTTTCAGAATCTTCTTTGATATCCAGAAACATCATAGACATTGGGCAATTAGGCGCAGCTTTTAAAATCTAACACATATTTTATTTTACTTTGTCTTTCGTAATTTTATAGACTGCCACTGAGTAGCTCAATGAAGATGATGGGATGGCATTTATAAAAGGAACTGAAACTATCTTGTGTCCAAAAGAAATCATGTACCAAAAGGTCTAGACACTAACCTCACCCATTTGACAACAGATGAGACAGCAACCATAAAATAAGATGGCAGGGCTCGGGCCTTAAGCTCCCCGCAGCCACACACTGTAAGTGGGTGCTCGTCGCAATAAAAACGACCTGAAAGCTAAACGTCTTGGCAAAGACGACCACAAGTAGCCTGGTCCCCATTTCTCCAGTTCCCCTGGGCCCGTATGTCCTAACATAAGCCCCTTTCTCGGCCAACTTGACTCTGAAGTCCCAGCACCCCCCCAAGGCTGAGGTTACATGTGTTCCCACAATGACAAAGTCAACTCTAAACATTGTCTCTCCTTTGCTAGAATTTAAACTTAAGAAAAGTTTGACTAGCCATCAGAACAAGGAATTTGGCGGGACTTAATGTTATTTCTAATTTTTTTTTACAAAATTGACGTTTCAGCTGGGTTAGTATTAAGCCAGGTCATCAGTACAACGTGGTCAGTATTCTTAAAAGAGAAGCGACTTGGATGTGAAGCGAGGGCATTGGGGGGAAGTTTTGGGAGAAGCGGTGGTGATGTTGTTCTCAGGTACCATCTGCAGTCCCAATGTTTTCCTCTTCTGACCACATTACACAGCATTCCAGAATGTTCTTTCCCAACCCCTCCCCCTTTCTTTTTCTTTTCTCCCTCATCTCTCCATTGTCCTCCACTGCCCAAGCATAGTAAGGTTTGAACAAAAGAAGAATAAGAAATATTCCATTCTCAAGGCCCTGGTTTTATCTTTCATGACACATCTTGGACAGGAGCTCTCCAAAGGTCATGGAGTATAGAGAGGCTGCTACATTTTGGGTCTCTGAAGTATGTTCATGCATATGGGCACGTTTCATGCTCTCAAATACTTATGGAGGACCCCACTGGCTCCTGCGGGGAGAGACGTATACATGCTGCTCCCTTTGAGGGACTCACTGTCTGACATCCCTCCCGTAAAATGAAAACCAGGACTAAAGTGAGGAACACACAAACAAGTGACAACAAAACAGAATTGGGGTGATTTCTGACTCGTTTCCTCAGTATCAGACCTCACTGTGTCACAATCTCTAGTACCTTAAAGTTTAGGGAACCCAATGGGCGTGTGGATGGGTCAATTAATGAGCAGTTACTGTTGATCTGGATTCAAAGTCCTTAGCACATAGTCATGGGTCTTCCAAAGAGGGAGCCTGTGCTTTCAAAGAAATATAGAAAATCTGTGTTTTCTGCTGGCAAATTATATACATAACATTTTATATCTATATACATATGTACATATATACACACATACTTTTTATACACACACATATACATATATATGCATTTATATTCACATAGCTTCAAATACTCTATAGTATACAGAACCAATTCAATTCCTTAATTTTCCAGGAGTTTTAGGTGACTTTGCCAGTAAGAAAAAGTTAATGCCATAGTCGGGACTCGACTCTTGGCCCTGGACATGTATGATGCAATGTTTTTGCTTCTCATCTTTACACTTTTAGATATATCTTTCTTTCTTCATTATTCAACATACCTGACATAATGTAATAATAATTATCATTTGTGGCCTCAGAAAGCTGGCCACTGATGTTCTCAAAGGCATGCAGACAACATAGGATTAGAATTTCTCATAATGGAAGAGGTGAAAAGCTGAAGCCAGTGGCTGAAACATCTTCACATTTTCAAAAGTCTAAATAAAGCTGGTCTTTGCTTTGTCTCAGAGGAGTCAGTGTAGAATATGCAGAAAGAAGCCTCTGTCAGACTGAGACATGGGAATTGCTGGAAACACATAGACTTTTCCCAACCAGCTACAAAAGCTAAGAAGAGAAAATTGTGTAGATCAACTGAACTATATCCATAAGGTAGTTCTTGTAATGTTAGTAAAATCCGAGGAGCCAAAGCCATCAATGTTCAGTTGGCAGAAGGGTAGTGAAAGGGTCTGAAATCACATGCACTTACCCCCAGCTTCACAGAAGGATTCAATTAAAGGTGAAGTGAAAACCTACCAAGTTATTTGTGTAGGCTTAACCCTGAGGTATACAGATTTGTTGATATACGGGCCAAAACAATGGCCTGTGACTGTCTTCCTGAGTCTTGGTCACCAGGCGGTGCTCTGTCCAGATACCAGGGTTCTAGCACTTTCCCTGAGTTCCCAGCCAAGTTGGAGTCTCCCTTTCCTTCAGGTGCCCCAGAGTGAGAGGCCAAGCAGTTATGTTTCCAGGTGAAAATTAACGCTCATGGAAGTGGTTCAATTTAAAAAAAGAGAACGGCCCAAACGTGTTTACTCTGTCCACTGCCCCCCCTCTTTGGTTAAAGGAACCTGTCTCTCCCACCCCACTTGCTTCCTGAGCAGCCATCTGAATGATATATCCGGCCCCCTGCCGCACATGCCCGCCCTTTTCCCACCCACCACGGCTGATTAGACCGGCAATGGCCACCTGATCCACAGGCTGGCCAACCTGGAGAAACGAAACACACTGACAATTGGTTTAACCAGTTACAGTTCCAGGTTTTATAGCAGAAAAGCTAGAATATTCCAGACAAGGGGAGAGCAGCTGAGTATTGCTAACAGCAGCACAACAGAGGGATAGTCTTCGAAGCTCCTGTTTGTAGGCCCTTAGAGACTCCTTCCATCCAGAAATACCTCTGTCTCTGACATTAAGCCCTCTTGCATGGTTGTAGATTTCATCCACTTTTCACTCTATGACAGTCCTCACAGTAAACTACCCCTCATCTGAGCTAGCCTGAATGATTCTCTCTGCTTTCCAAAGACCCCTGGTTAGCACAATGACAAGAAAAATACCTCACAAAATTCTCCTCATTAGCCTACGATTATGCTCTGGCTCCGAAAGTGAGCCCTGAAGTTCTTGAACTTGTCCTTTTGGTTATATCCCAGCCCTTAGCACGCCCCAGAGAGACCACTGTGTCCTCTTGCAAAGGCCTCCCACTAAGTCTCGCCAGGGCTGCTTCCTCCTGCCTTACAGACCATGGGGTACCCTCTCTTGGGGTCACTGAATACAAGCCTGGCACCAGGCTGGTCTTCATGCTCTGCCTGAGCTGAATCTTGATTTGTCTGAGACAGGCAGTCTTTTAACTGGTTTTTCTTTAGCTTTGACCCTTTGCCATTTTTCCAGTATATTCTTAAACATCAGGACAGAGATGCTTAGACATTGGTTTTTATAGACCTCATCCCAGAGATTTCTGAGTCCATGAGCCTGAGACAAACCCCAGAAATCTACATTTTATCCAGTGCTCAGGCAGTGCTGATATAAGTGCTCCTCAAACCAACTTTGAGAAACACTGTTCTGGAACACGGGCTCCCAGATTCAGTAGGAAACCAATGGGTCAGTGTCACCCCCTGGGCAGCATTTAAAACAATCTCTCTTGGGGTCACATCCGTGGATATTCTGGCTCCATTGTTCTGAGAAGAGGATGGAATCATGCTAACCGACCTGTTTACAGGAGGTAGAGTTTCTCGTGGTGTGTCTCCCAAGGGGACCATTTGCTCCCAAAGCATCTGCTGTGCTTGCTGCAGGTGGCCTTGCACCTCTCTCGGCAGAGGGGTCAAATTTCTGGCAGACGGTGTGGAATCTGTTCCTTTGAAAAGCTCCTCAGGTGAGACTTCAGGTGTTCCTGCCTTTCTCTTCTTCTAATCACTGATCATCATCCACGCATGAGCATGACAGTATTTCACAGACTGTCCCCAAATCTGAAGATGCAGCTCGCAGCCATGTGAAAACCACTTGAACTGAATTAAACTCTCTCAGTTCTTGAGGTATAATTCATGAAGTATCCATCTGGACCCTCAGAGAAGTTTCCACTGAAATGCGCTTATTGACATGAGTAATGGGTCATTGCCCTGTCTGGCTTGGAGGGATGCTTCAGTATTTCACAAGAGTCTCTTGGAAGTGTACTAACTTATTGTGCTATTTGGTTCCCTCTTCTTCTGCCCAAACACCAGCAGAGCCAGGGAAGGTCACCGGGCAGGGGCTGGAGTGCAAATTTCCTTAGAGAAGAGTATACCTGGTCAAATATTGCTAGCTTTTCTTTTCGTGAACTATTTTAGGGAACCTCAACACAAATGGCCTGTGAGGTTTTCATAAATTTCAAATGGTCTCACCTTCCAAAGAACATATGATCTGGGCCACCAGTTCTCTCATGTATAAATCACCCCCAGATAAATTTTTCCTGAATATCCCTCCCTTCCAAGAAGCTCCAAAATCTGCTCAAATGAGTAGAAGAGACGTTAGAGCAACAACAGATGAAACAGAACAAAACACAATAGGAAAAAGTCAATGACACCAGGAGTTGGTTGTCTAAAGAGATAAACAATTTTGACAAAACCTTGGCTAGACAGATCGAGAAAAATACAGAGAAAACTCAAAGGAAATCAGAAAGGAAAGAGGACTCAACATATGGATGCCACAGAAATAAACAAGATCATAAGGGACTATTATGAACAATTATACACCAACGAATTGGACAACCTAGAAGAAAGAGATCAATTTCTAGAAGCATACACTTACCTAAACTGGCTGGAGAAGATATAGAAAGCCTGAAGAGATCAGTAACATGAGGAGACTGAATTAATCATCAAGAACCTTCCAACAAAGAAAAGCTCAGGACCAGAGGACTTTACAGGTAAATTATACCAAATATTTAAAAGAAGAATTGATATCAGTCCTTCTGAAGCTCTTCCAGAAAAATAGAAAAGGGAACACTTCCAAAGCATCACCTCAATGCCAAAGCCAGAGGAAGACACCACAGGAAAAGAAAATTACAGGTCACCATCCCTAGTGAACAGAGATGCAAACATCCTCAACAAAGTATTAGCCAGCTGCATTCAGCAGCACATTAAAAGGATCATACACAGAACCAAGTGGGATTTATCCATGGGAAGCAAGGGCAGTTTGAACATAAGCAAGTCAATAAACGTGTTACACCACATGACAGAATGAAGGACGAAAATCATGTGGTCACTTTACTAGATGTAGAAAAGCATTTGACAAAATTCAGTATGCATTCGCAATAAAATCTCCCAACAAAGAAGGAAATGCTGCCATTTGCGACAATGTGGATGAAGCCTGAGGACATTATGCTAAGTGCCATATGCCAGACGCAGGACAAATACTACGTAATACTCTCATACGTACATGGGGGACCTAAGATAGTGAAACCGATAGGTGCAGAGAGTAGGACAGTGGCCACCAGGAGCCGAGGGGTTTGGGAAGTGAGGGGGTGTTAGTCCACGGCTCCTGCGTTTGAGTTATATGAGATGAGTAAGTGCTAGAGATCTTCCGACGAACATAATATCCATAGTTCACAACACTGCAGTGTACTCTGAAGAATTTGCTAATAGAATGGATCATATGCTAAATGTTCTTATCACCCACCCAAAATGATAACAAACAAATAATGCAGAAAAAAACTGTTGGAGGTGATAAATATTTTAATGGCATAGATTGTGATCATGGCTTCACAGGTCTATACTTAGCTCCCAACTCAGCACATTGTATAGATCGAATATGTACAGCTTCTTGTATGTCACTCACCTACCTCAATAAAGCAGTTTAACAAATGAAAGAAACAGAAGTAGGAAAAAAATAAACCAGGGTCTTTAATTCTGAAAACCCTTACTAATTAACTGTTTATGAGTTTGTTAATTAACACTCATCTGCATGGTTTGAAAACCTGATCTTGGCTATAATGTTAGAATAAAATTTTTCATCAAACTTTTTTCTTGGTCACAGAAAATTTTTCCTCCTCGATTAAAGGAAATGTAACAGAAAACTGCAAGATGAGGAAAGAGCGAAGAGATGTTTGAGGAAGAGGAACAAACCTAAGAACTGTGCGAACCAACCGTTTTTAGTTAGGGTTAATGTACTAATTGTAAATATGTACTTCACAGTCTTTCCCCTCAGATTTCAATAGTGCCTCTCCTGGATTGGACTGTCTTTATTTGCAAAACTAACATGAGATCACCGAAGTGTCGCTATGGTCTGGATGGAGATACAGTTCAGGGACCAGGCCAGGGATCATGGAGGGAGGGAACAGAGTAGTATGACCTGTGACTAGATACCAAGGGGCAATGTTTTTCAGTGAGAAAGGCCCACTGTTAGAATGGCAGAGGGACAGTGAAGAATGAACATGCATTAATATTAAAATCTAATATTAAATTCTAAGTGGGAAGCGAAACCCCTCCCATCTCCCAAATCTTTCTTCATTAAAATCTCTTATAGGGCCCCACAGTGCGAGCCATTGCACGGCAAAGGGATATTATCTGAGGAAAAGCATGATTATCTTCATATTCAATTGATTTAGCAAAAACAGGGACTCAGGACCAATTGACTCCAAGAAACATGACCTTCTACGTCAAGGGACCATGTTAGAATAGGAGGAAATGGGAGGGAAGTTGAATTGCTCAATGCACATGTGATTGAGCTACTTTCACCTGAACCTTAAATTTTAAGGTAGTGCCAGGGGCTCCGCTTTCTCTGGGCACTACCAGTTTTCTTCTCCTATTGCCCGGTGCTCGGTGTCCTCTAACTCTCATTCCTCTGTCCCACACCCTCCACCTAAGAAATTCTGTGCAGCAATGTACAGATCTGATCCTTGGGGCACATAGGCCAACAATGGACATAGTATTTAGTAAAATCTCATTTCACAGAGTCCCAGGTAATCAGCAATATCAATTCACTTTGATTTTGTATGTTTAATAATAGAAGGAAGGGAACTCTCACAATTAAGGCTATAAAAGCCAGAGATTTGATTAGAAAAACAGTTCTTCCCACTGCAGGCTGTGCACTGTGCAAAGCCCTGAGGAACCAGTTATGAGTGGGATGCATCTGATTTCTAGACACAGGAAGGGTGACGGCCATTCCAGAAATGCTCGCCCTGTCTTGGGCATCTTCAAACCCCGAATCATAACCAACCCACCCAGGGTCCTCCTTCAACAAGACAACTCACTTTTATAGTCACTAAGACAGAAAAGCAGTTAAGTGCATTTAACTCAGAGAAAGTTAAAAAGAAAGAACACTTTAGAGAGAGTCTCAACGCTGACATCCCACGCAAGCCTTCTGTAATTGAAGTGTTACGAAACAAATAGTAGAGTATTTGTTAGAACTGTGGAGGAGAGAGAAGAGTTGGATGGTGTTTCAGGTAAGACTGGCTACTTAATTAGCAAGGCCCAATGCAAAATGAAACTGCAGGGTTAAAGGATGCTTAAGAATGTTTAAGACAGTGACAGCCACATATTAAGGCCACCAGATAGCCCTTCTACGCACTGGGCTCTGTGCACGCCCAAGGGGCCAGCCCTGTCGCCAAGCTTACAACCCGCTTAATGTTTTCTAGAATTTTACTTCATTTTTAACTAAGAACACCCAATGGAGGGGAAAATAGAGCTATAAGAAAGCAAGTAAATGAATTTGATCACAGGATCACCTAAGAAACTGATGTGGAGACTTACATTATAATACAAAATTTTTTTCACCAAATTTTACAACTGTTAATTACCAAAATATTCCCCAAATACATCAGTCATAGATTTCATGCGTATGCATAATTTTAAGGTTTAAAGAGTAATCAGTTTGCAGATACTTAAAGAAGGCAGAAATCATCAATTTTTTTCTTAAATGCAAATGAACCTAAGACATATTTTACTTTCTACCAAAAAAAAGAAAAAAAAAGAAAAATTATTTAGGAAATGGAAGTTTATCAGACAAGATTTTTAACCATAAAAGGCCATCTTATGAGTTGAGATGCTTTTTAACAAACAAGGTTCCTTTAATTATGGGCAATTTATTTCCAATCAGATGTAAGGAAAAAAGACAGGAAATAAGCTATATTTCAGTTCTTACAGTTTCTCATTTTAATCAGTGCATATTATGTGGTTTGCCCAAATTAGCCCTTCCATAAATAATTTATTCCCTACTGCTCAGAGCTTCGATTTCTTCATCTCAAAAATGAGAAGTTCCAGCTAAATGAGCTTTGAATGCCCTCGGAGCCCTAATTAAGTTCAGCATTACTTATTGGTAACACATTGCCTAGAGATTCCCGTGCGAGATCTTGAGGTTGTAAAAAAAGAGTAAGCCATAGCTGCTGAGACCCCGGGCAGTTTACAATCCAGAGGGAAGGCCCACGAGTCAATAAATAACTGTAACGTAAGGCAGCTCCGAAGTTCTAAATCTTCAATTCAAACAAAAACCACAACAAAATTCATCCCGCAGAAGCGCAGAAACTTTTAAGGTTTGGATACGATCGAAAGCTGATGGCCTGGGCGGGAGCACGTGGCACAGATCAAGGTCCTCCAACATTGGGTGTAGATGCTGGAGGCCTGAGTGAGTCCGAGGCTCTTTTACGGCCAGGGTTTCGGGGGTCCCACTGCTGTGCTACCCACACCAGTGCGCAGGGTCCTGTTTGCCTGCCACGTGCTCACCCTCCCTCTCGGGGCGTGCTGACTGATTGCACAACCCGGGCAAATCTCAGACCACACTTCTCTTCACCGCGGACTATCACGGCGCAGCGGCCACGAGGCCGGGCTCTCTCACCCACTCGTTTTGTGTCCTGGGAAGTTCCATTTGGCCGCGGCCTTTTCCACATTACACGGCTTTCATCTCACATATTTGGTCCAGCTGATTGAATCAAGGTTCCAGTCCATTATTCATCCTCTAATGAACAATGAAAATCAGGAAGATTAAAGAATGACAGCTTGAAACAGAGCGTAAAACATAACCAAAGCAACAGAAATTGCATTAATATGGCTGTAACATGATTTTCAAAGGTCTCCAGTCTGGAGTTTGGGCCCAATTTCCTGGCTGCTTCCAAATGAGACCAAGGATTTTAAAGGCTGTGCCTGAGGACAGGCCATGAGCCTAATCATGTTTCCACAAACCGTTCACGGGGCTGCGAGACGGAGCTTATATGGGTACTGTCCAGCCTGGTTCAGTGAACAGTGGCCTCAAAGTAATTTCTTACGAAAACACAGAGCAAGAATTCATCACCAGCTTGGATTCTGCACTTTTCATACCTTGTTTTCCTTAGATGAAACTCTGGTGAAGGGGGCGGGGTCTTCTTTTTATTCTTGAGGAGAGGACTTTGTTGTTCCCGATTGAGTTTCAGGAAGGATCCAGCAATATAGGGCATTTGATCTTGGCCCTCTGGGACCACGAGTGCTGGTTCAGGAGAGTACCTGCTCTTGCCCACGCCTGCCCGTGAAGCTGCATTCAGCACTTCCCCACGTTCATTCCTAAGAACTGACTGTATCCAAAGGCATCGTTAAGCAATATATATTTTCCTGAAGTATTTGGGGAAGTAGGTTCATGTTAAACTCCACAGGCCAAGCATTCAATAAAGATCTCATTCAAAGTAGCTTTTCTGCATTCAGTCCCCTTTTGGCTTCATACCAGTTCAAAGTCTTCTTGTTCAGATGTTTTCACTGGTTTTTCTAGGCTAAATCCTTTCTGCTTGCCAGTCTTCCAAAAGTCCAACCCCCGAGAGCTCACCCTCCCTCTGTAGGCACTGCCCGCTGGGAAAGGTAGTCTAATCTTTGCCCTGACATTTCTTTCTTGGCAGTGCTGTGGGCTCGAACAACCTTCTCTATCACACCAAAACACTGGGTGATAAATCTTTTTCCAAAGCATTACCTATAGAAGCAGAAAGGTGGAAACCACCTTTTGCATGCTTGCTCTGATTAACAAAAATTTAGTGTAGAATCAGGACTCCCTTAATTTATCGGTATTACATATTTCTCATGACTCCAAACATCTGTGGAACATTTTGGGATCGATAATGGGTGTGGGACACGTAATATTATGTTTTTCACGAACTGAGCATTAAAGTGCCTTTATCTTTCATAGTAACAATGAAGAATACATTCTAAGGTAGAAAAATCAAAGTTTCATAAAGAAAATTCAAAGTAGTTTTCAATTTATAGTGATTTTACGTAACGACAAAATTCACATGCATATTTCAAAAAAATCCCCCGCTCCCACCATAATGCGTTGGCAAAAAACGCCTGCATATAATGTGTTAAAAAACTACGGTGCTGTGAAAATACAGCTCTTGTCATTCTTCCATCTTGCCCCGTTCTGGCCTAAAAGCCGAAAAGCAGGAAGGGCACAAGCCTGTAGCAGTAGACCACGGTTAACAGTGTAACGTGCGTACAAGGCACATGAAAGAATCTCCTCCTATGACTTATATCCAAGCAATGTCACCTTCACAATTCGTGTCATTTCCTTGGGATGACCCCCAAACAAAACAATGACCGAGATAAATGTCTGGGCTTTGAATACCTCAAAATGACCTGCAACAAGACTGCACTGCTCTGATTCCCTGCAGAGTGATTACATACCACGTGGAAACTGCCACCCTCCATGGAGAAGTGTCGATACTTGGGTTTCTGTCCCTTTTCCTGCTTTGAAGATCAGGGCTGGTTATATTGCTTTCTATGTTTCTATGTACTAAATCATTATAGCATCAACATTTACTTGGATTTATTCTATCAAATGCACGTTTGCCCTTGCCCTGTCATTTCAACGACCTAGCCACCGAGCTCTGCATTAAACCAATGATTGTGGACTGGCTATTCTTTGCAAGGCACCTTGCAATATAGGGGTTACAAAGATAAATAAGGTAATTCCTCATCTTCATTAAATTCACATTTAATCGAGGGAGCTACAGAAAACAAAACAGCTATAAACAAAAAGACAAAGTAGAGGAAGGAGAGGTTGTTCCTTGCCTGGGGAAAGTTAGGGGACCGGAATGACCTTTTAAAGAATCGAATCTGATCACATCTCTCCTCTATTTAAATCTCTCTAATGGCTCCCCGTCACATTCAGAATAAGAAACAAACTGTGAGCCTGTCAGTCCACTCTCCAGCCTTTCAACCAGTCTCAGATCCTGCTGCTGTCTCTCTTGGTTACTGCGCTCCAGTCACACTGGTCCTCAACTCAAACAGGAAGTGGAATGTAGATTTTTTAAAAATTAAATTGCTTACTGGTTGCATGCCTTGTGTTTTCAATGTCAAAGGACTCCCTTCTGTAACATGTCAAAAACAGTGGAGCCACAGTAGAGTGGTAGAGAATTAATGTCCCCAGTAATAGAGGGTTGGAGAAAGAAGGAAGGATTTATAGTGTAGCTTTTCATCTTGTCCATAGCCCAGAACTCAAAATTAGGAAAGAATTCTGAAAAAGCCTTTTCTGCTTATGCGCTTTTAGGAATTTCTATGATTTAATAAATGAAAGGATAATTTTAAATGTAATAATAATAAGCACTAACATTTATTGAGCATGTTGCCATATACATGCCAAGCATTAATGCTAATTTTTTTCTGTTTTTTGTATGTTTTATTGATTATGCTGTGACAGTTGTCCCAATTTCTTTTTCCTTTGTTCCCCTCTGCCCAGCACCTGCCTCCCTCAAGTAGTTCCACCCCCCTTAGTTCATGTCCATGGGTCGTGACACCCCTCCACATGCTCCCCATACCTATGATTCTGTTCCCACTGTGGTTGTCTGCTTAGCTTGTTTTTCTTTTTTCTTTTTTAGATTCTGTTGTTGGTAGTTGTGATTTTGTTGTCATTTTAATGTTCATGGTTTTGATTTTCTTTTTCTTCAGTGAATCCCTTTAACATTTCATATAATAATGGCTTGGTGATGATGTACTCATTTAGCTTTACCTTGTTTGGGAAGCACTTTATCTGCCCTTCCATTCTAAATTATAGCATTGCTGGATAGAGTAATCTTGGTTATAGGTCCTCGTCTCTCATCACTTTGAATATTTCCTGCCAGCCCCTTCTTGCTTGCAAAGTGTCTTTTGAGAAATCAGCTGATAGTCTTATAGGCACCCCTTTGTAGGTAACTCTCTTCTTTTATCTTGCTGCTTTTAAGATTCTCTCTTTATCTTTAACCTTTATCATTTTAATTATGTGTCTTGGTGTGGTCCTCTTTGGGTCTAACTTGTTTGGGACTCTCTGTGCTTCCTGGACTTGTATGTCTATTTCCTTCCCCAAATTAGGGAAGTTTTCCTTCATTATTTTTTCACATAATTTTTCAATTTCTTGCTTATCCTCTTCTCTTTCTGGAACCCCTATGATTTGGATGTTGGCTCATGTAAAGCTACCCCAGAGGTTTTTAAGCCTCTTCTCATTTTTTTTTCAATTCTTGTTTCCTCATTCTGTACTGGTTAACTGTTTATTCCTTCCTTATCTTCTGATCTGCTGATTTGAACCCTGGTTTCCTTCCCTTCACCACTGGTTTTGTGTGGATTTTCCTTCATTCACTTAGTACAGCCTTCATTTCTTCCCTGTCATACTTAATCTTTCCTGTCAGGTCTGTGAGCATTTTTATCACTAGTGCTTTAAACTGTGCATCTGTGAGGTTGGCTATCTCTTGTCACTCAGTTTTCCCACTGAAATCATGATCTGCTTCACCTTTTGGGCCATACTTCTCTGTCTCCTCATCTTGACAGGCTCCTGTGTTTGCCTCTGTGACTTAGGTAGAGTTATTGCCCCTGTTATGTTGTAAGGAGTGGAACCTTAGGTATTTGTTAGTGCTGATGACCTGTTTCACCATGTTGTGGTGCTGTATGTGGGGTAGAGGTCTGAGAAGGAACAGTGTTGCTTGTCCTGCACTCACCCCTCTTCCAGTTTCTTCCACTGCCCTTATCCCCCACTAGTTTTCATAGTCGGAAGCAATGTGGCTCTATTTTCCCTGGCGCCAGAACCATGAGGTCTGTGGTCTGGTCTGGGGCTGGGATCGCTTCCCTGGTTTAAATTGTATGACTGTGCTTTTTGATGTGGCTACAGTCCCCATGCTACTGCCCCAGTGTCGCACTTTGTTCTCTCCATCCTGGCTCCACCCCTCCTACCTGTCTGGCTGAATACAGTGATACCTTGGCTAACGAGTGACCCTGCTAATGAATTTTTCAGCTAACAAATATTTTGTCCACTGTTTTCGGACTCAGCTAATGAATGTTTTAGGGGATGCACGCGCTAACATCAAGCAGCAAATATGAATGGCCGGGTCATTCCAGGAGCTTATCTTTTCTGTGTGTATGCATGTAACAAAGAAACGAGATGACCACACACATAGGGGGCACCCACCAACCCGACTGGGTTGTTTCTGTTCGAGACAGTGAGCAGTGAGACGCCTGATAACACGAACTGCTTTGGATGTGATGACGACATCCTGTCACAATGTAAAGGTCATCAGCTTTTCATCCTACTTTCTGTTCTCCTTCCTCCATTTGGGTCACTGTTCATCCCAGCCTTTGGTGAGTGTTTGCCCTTGTGTCGTGTGCTTTTTACTATTTTATAAAACTTATCTTTAAATAGTGCGCAGCATCCAGAATGGATTTCAGCTCATGAAGATTTCAGCTAATGAATGTGATTCCAGAATGAATTATCTTCATTAGCTCAGGTATCACTGTACTTCTTCTTTATTTCTTTGTTTGTTAAACATTTATGTAGTTTGATTTTCTGGATCTTCTAGATTTTTTTAGTTTTGAAGTGGTTGTAAATCTCTTCTTAGTTGTGAGGGAGACACAGTGTGTCTACCTGCACCTCCATCTTGGCTGGAAGTCTCTAAAGTAATTAATGCTAATTTCTTTACACATATCTTTTAAGTTAATTCCCCCAAACCCATGAAATATTACTATTACTAAAATTATCTTCTAGATGAGAAAGTAAGTTAGAGGGATAAATATCTTGCAAAGAAAATAATTTGCCATCTAGAGTGAGCTTTTAACCTTATAGCATATATCACTTCATATCAATATAATACATTGTTGTTAAACCATGGCAAAGCTTTCTGGACTTCTTATTATTCCAAGCAGTGACTGTACCTGAGATGCAGTTTAAAGACCTAGAAACATATAATTATTGCAAACAATCATGTGTCCCTAGGCCTGGGCCCAAAGACATATGGGCAAATTATTTTAATAGATAAAATTGTACCTTTGATTTTTTTTATTAATTTAATTAAATATGAGTATATAGTTTGGCAATTTCTAGAAAGGCATTAGAAATAAATACTTTTTTTTATACTATGCAGCAGAAAGAAAGAAGGAACTCCTGCCATTTGCAACAACATGGATGGAACTAGAGAGAATTATGCTTAGTGAAATAAGCCAGGCAAAGAAAGAAAAATACCATATGATAACACCTAATACAGGAAACTAAAGAACAACACAAACAAACGAACTGAATAGGACAAAGGGCAGAAGAGCAGTCAATAGGGGTGGGGGAGAGAAGGGGGAGAAGTAAGGGAAGGGTTTAGTCAAGGAATGTGTATAAATGACTCATGGACGTGGACAACGGGGAGGGATATGATTGTGGGAGAAGGGGTAGGCTGGGTGGGGGGGAGCAACGGGGGAAAAATGGGACAACTGTAATTGAAAAACCAAAAAATAAAATTAAAAGAAAAAGAAATAAATACTGTTTTTTCAATAATTAATAATATAAAAATTCAATGATCTGCAATGCTTTCAAGTCTCAACATTTCCTCAGTGGCTCCTTGGGTGGGGACCGTCATTGCTCAGAGTAATCCATGTATTTGGTAATGAGAAAGGACACACACATAGGGCTTTACCCAGGGTCCAAAGCCTAGGGGACATTTCTTTTCCTTCTTATGGGGCAGAAGACCCTCCTGGAGTGTTTGAGAATCTGATTATTAAGCATGACATAGGAGGGACTCATGAATTGGCACCTTAGCCAGTTTAGGTGATTTAATATACTGATCACAGAGACAACATTTTAAAAAACTATGTTTCAGAACATACTCAAAGTACTTATCTGCTAAGGCCAAAACACACACACACACACACACACACACACACACAGAAGCAACATGGATAGAAAACTTCCCTCCCTGACAGAATAGGGTTGCCAGATTTAGCAAATGAAAATACAGGATATCCAGTAATGTTTGAACTTCAGATAAATAATGAATCATTTTTAACTATAAATATAGCCCATTAATATTTGGGAGATGCTTATGCAAAAGAAAGATTCACTGTTCAACTGAAATTTAAATTTAACTAGGTACCTGGTCTTTATCTGGCCAACTTATTACAGAGAAGCCTGATTAATCAGTTTCAATTCAGTGGGTTTAAAGATTGCACTTACATTTGTGCGCAGACCTGATGGGATGTCGTAAAGGGGAATGAGGGCATCTTTTCATTACAAAAAAAATTAAATCCAAAAGAAAAAAAAAAAAAAAGCATACGCAGAGAACTAGAACAGTAAGTAATTCTGCACCATTCCCAGCAAACCTGTCGCACGTTGAGGGTAGCTCAGTCTGGCAAAGGTTGTCAGATGGGACCCACCAGCCTGCCCATGTCACCTAGCAGATGGTCTCATCCCAAGCCACTCTGGGCTGCTTCTCACCACCAGGAAGATACCTGAACCAGTTCCCAAGGGAGAAGGCCCGAGTGCTGTTCAGATGGTAAATTTGCAAGGGATTTATTTTCTGATTAAAATAAAATCCCACATGTCTTGATATCAGACTTCCAGCCAATTCAGCTGCCCATTAAATAATCATGCCTTCACGATTAAAGGGGAAAAGCCTCCAGAGTAGAAAAGAGCTGGTGCTGGCTGGCATGGAATTGTGGGTAAGCTACCCCTCTTGTCTTTAGAACTATGATTATGATTTTTTTCTAGCCTGTGGATTAGGTAGAGCAGAGACTCCAATGCCCTGGGAACCTGTGTAAGAGTGGAAAACCCTACAAACTAAAAACCAACCTGGGAGGCTGGGTCAGGAGCATAAAGTCCTCTGCCCTTTAACATCCCTGGAGGATGTTGTCACTGCCTTACAGGGAGATAGACCTTCCACAATGAAGAAACAGCTGACTGCACTTGCAGACTTCCCAGAGGCTGAGACCTCACCTGCCAACCTCACCTCCTGTTCCTCCCCTTGCTGGGTGTGAGCAGGGAGGGAAGCCGAGGTGCTACGTGAGGTCCCAGCCTCGGTACCTTGGGTTTTATATAACAGTGACTCACTGGTCTCACCTGGTCTGGCCCGCAGCCACCACAGCCCTCAGCTGCTGTTGGAAGGACCTCTTGAAGACCCCAGCCAGCTTTAGGGAGCTTGTCACCCCTTTCTTTCTCTGTCTCGTAGCATCTCTGTAGGTATTTGCTAGCTGCCATAACTACCCCAGGCTCAGTGGCTTGAAAAATAGGAGTTCACCATCTCACAGCTCTGGAGGTGGCAAGCCGCTGGGCTTCTGCAGCCATCTTTGGCGTTCCTCAGCTTCTGCTGCATCGCCCTGGTCTCTGCCTTCATGATCATGTGACATCCTTCTTGCGTAGGCAACTAAATCCAAATTTCTCATTCTCACAGGGACACTGGTCATGTTGGATAAGGGGCCCACTCTACTCCACTATGACCTTATCAAAACTAATCATACCTGCAACAACTCTATTTCCACATAAGGTCACATTCTGAGATACTGGGGTTTAGGACTTTAACACAAGAATTTGGGGTGGGGCGGGGTACAATTTGATCCATAACAGTAGGGTTCACGAGAAATGGCAAATATGAAAGCATCCTAAGAAGGAGCCTAAATAGGGTGTATAAGTCGTCGGCAGCCGTCTGTCTCGAGAGACGATGGTGTAGCTTCTTAAGAGTCTATCTGCACCGCCGAGAATGGCTGTGCAGTCCGACTCGGGAGTGACACGGTATCTGTCTCCTCCCGTGTTGAATCGACATCTTGCGATGACGCTGGAGTGTCCTCTCCAGTGAAGCTGAAGCTACAGAGCCTGGGCAGGGTGATATGGAGGGTCTGCTGTTGCCCATGCAGCGGACCCCCCCTCTCTTCGCAGCTGAAGGGTCCAAGGGAAAGACGGTGTCAATACAGCTTGGCTTCAGGTGCGCCGCAGGAGTTGCCGGTGTTGACTACAACGTCAAACCGCCTTAGGGACTCCGGCTCCGGATTTTCTGTCGGGGTTTACTCCCTTAGCCTTTCCCCTGAAGAGGTATGCCGCAAGGCAGCGGAGGTTTTTTGGAGTCAGAGTTTTCCTTCTCTGATGTGCCCTGACTGGAAGATCGAACCAGCGACACTTAGCTTGCAGGCCGACGCTCAATCCACTGAGCCAAACCAGCCAGGGTTGGTGTATAAGTACTGCTGGGGAAAGGAAGGAAAGCCTGCTCTGTCTTCCCGACATTTGCACAAAGGAAGGGACTTTCGTCACTCTCCTCACACAGCTGAGTGTTGAAGGATAGTGTGCCAGACGCTGTGCTGAGCATTTTGAGGGTGTCATTTTACCCACATGACAATTCTACAGGCAGTATTGTTGTGCCCGTTTTAGAAACAGAAGGATGTCGTTGAGGCTCAGACACTCCAAGATCAAAAGTCACCCAGCCAGGCTGGGACAACGGTACTCGCATAATCAATGAAAAACAAGCAAACAAACAAACCAACGAGTCACCCAGCTGGGAGGCATTGGAGCTGGTAGTGAAATCCAGGTGTCTGAGCTTGGACCCCATGCTCCTAACCCCCTCCCTGCCTCGAGGAGGGTTTAGAGTGGGCAGGTAGGAGGAGACGAGAGGGAGAGGGGGGGACTGGTGGGAAAGACGCTACAAAAAAGGGAATCGAGAGGTTTGGGAACTGGCTTGATTTGAGAGGGAGGAAGGAGTTGGCGTGGGCAGGGTTCACGCTGAGGTCTTGAACTTGTGTGCCTGCAGAACGATGATAACTTTGACAGCAGTAAGGAAGTCCAGAGAGGGAGCAACTGGGGGCAAGGGAGAGGAAGGGCAGGAGTGAGCTCCGTTGCGGGCATGCCCAGCTTGGACCTCATCACCCCAGGAAGAAGAGCCAGGGAGAGAGACCACAGTGCCAGCAACCCAGTCATCCGTGGGCACCGATGCAGAGGAAAAGTCAAGTGTTGCAACAGACGCAGGAGAAGCTGGAGGGAGTGAGAAACGCCAGGTTTAAAGTTTCCCTGTTCTGATTTTTAAAACTTTTTCTCACGGGCAGCCACTTCGATCGTGTTCACTGTTGATTGGTGAGAGGGCGGGGTGTGAACTGTTTGCTCGCCACTTTCCAGTTCAGATTTAATCTTTCGAAACTAGATTATCTCCCCTCCCCCCCTTTTGTTTCTCAAGGCAAAACAACTTAAGTTACAAAGTATCCAAGAAAAATAAACCTCTATTCCCTATGCATTTCCATGAGTCTGCCTTATTCGCTAAGAATCAGGGGAACGCAGCAATTTTTTGTCTTCTTAGTGGCTTGTTGTGTGATATTAGGTGCTTAATATCATGCTTATATCTTGTGCTTGTTGTGAAAGAAATCTTTGACCGTAAACAGACTCTGTGAATTTATGAACATAGGCCAATGGACGTCTGTAGCATAAAATTTGTATGTAATAAATATATCCACACACATACATTTTAAATTACTTCAAATTCATACGTGGAGGAGAAGATAGTCCTAGGCGATTCCTCACAGCATACATTCTATGATTTACTACATAATGAATCATGAACTTAGAAAGAACATACGTATTGACTCCCCTACGTTTACAGTGTCTCCTCTCTCCTCTCTCCTGCTCACATGCGCACCTACTGTGTACTGCCGATTGCTATCCACCCCCAGAATGAAGACTTTCTGCATGGTCTGTCCTTTGTATCTGTCCCTCCTTCCTCCCAATAACTTGATGAATAAGACTTGATTTGTCTCACTTGTTCTTGTTCTTTCTTTTTGCTTTAATTGGTACAGTGCAATAGTATAAAATTACCATGTTTAAGGAGATTGTTGCTAATTCTTTGTGGATTACCGCTCCCTAATAAACCCTGCGTAGGTAATACAACACACACACGCACCCCCAAAGTAGGAACCTTACATTTATTCTACACCCTTAAACCGACGTCACTTTAACAACATACGTCTACAGTACTGCAAAGTCCCACGATAGAGCAAAAAATCCGCGATAAATAATTAAATATGATATTTTTTAAAATCCCGCGATACAGTGAGGCCGCGATAAGTGAACCGCGATGTAGAGAGGGACGGCTGTCGTTGTTTCAGCTTTAGAGCCAAGTGCCTACAGATGAGAGGGACAGAAACCCATCGGTCCCAGCTGTATTCAAGCAGTGGGTGTTAACCATGATCTCTGGACCAGCAGCATCTGCAAGAGTTGGAAAACTTGGTAGAAATACAAATTCTTGAGACTTACCCTAGAGTCACTACAGCAGCAACTAAGAGGAAAGGAAGGCTTCAGCCCAACCCCTTCATTGTAAGGCGCCCTGCAGGTGACTCGGATGCACCCTGAAGCTTGAGAACGGCCGCCTCGGAGCAACAGAATTTACTCGGCATCAAACGCGGGGCTGTTCTTGCCGACACAGAGTGGGTACTCCCCACGCTTCATCAGAAGGGTGTTTGGCGTTTGTTTTATCATTTTGTTTTGTTTTGTTCTCTAGAATAACTGATGTTTGGCTTCTGCAATAAGTTCAATAACTTTGGGCAAATTTCTTGACCTCTCTGGGTCTTATTTTCCTCATCTATAAAATCAGAACTTCAAACTCTCTGATCTTTGTGGTCTGTTCCCAGTTCCACTAATGTGCATTCCCGTTGTTTGTACATCAATCTCTCTATGGATAACAGCATTTATTTTCAAGAGGGCAGAGCAGAGTCGGCATCTTGAGGTGAGGTTAACGTGTGCACATGGCGATGAAACCCACATCCTTGGTCTCTTCAGGTAGCAGCCTATCAAGCATATTATGTACAAAAATAAAAATTAAATCACATCCTACCAGAAGTGAGTAAACTTTTTCTGGAAAAGGCAAAATAACAAGTATTTCAGGCTTTTGTGGCCATTGTTCTTGTTGCAACTACTCAGTTCTCCCAGCCCTGCAAAAACAACCCTGAACAATATGTAGGGTAGCCTGGTGAAAGTGCCAATAAAACTTTACTTATAAAAACAACCGAGGGGTGGGTTTGGCCCATGGGCCTCCACTTGCCAACCTTTGCTTCACTCTGCTTCTCTCTTTCAAAATTAAAATAAACAATGTAACCAGGTCTTAGTTGATTGCTTAAGTCATTAATAAGATATTTAATTGCCAATCCGCTAACAATCCATTAACCAATTGCAACCATCAGAAGCAACCAAAAATATCCAATGTCCCTGTTTTGCTTTGCTGGTGGTTCTGTAAACAACCAACGAAAGCAGAGTGTGGGGCAGCCCCAGGCTGAGGCCTATTTCTCCACCTTTGACTCCGGGGAAGCAAATGTTCTATTTTCACAGACTTTGAAACAGTTCCGGTTTATCCTTCCTACTGTATCAGAGGGCGAACTGAAAGATAGAGTAATTACCTCTGTGCCTGAGGACCCCACAGTGACCATTTAGCTACTGTTCTAAGGTTCAATTCTCATTCGAAGCCTGCCTATGCAGACTAGGTATTGATTTTCTGTCTTCTCAAAAGCTATTGATAAGACAGCTTTTGTTTAAAACCTCGACTGGAAAAACAGTAAAGACGCCATTGCGTTGTTGTCCCAGCGTGCTGTGACGGGCAGCAATTCAATGCACGCTGTTAGCGTCTGTTCCTAACGAGCAGGATGGGGAGCCTGGGCAGAGCAGAAGGAAGATGCAAGGCCCTGCTTTAATTTCTAGTTGCATGAATGCATCCCAGAAACACAAGCAATTGGGCTCATTTCACAAATGGAAAAAGACAAGGAAAAACACTAGACAGCTTTCCAAGTCCAACAGGAAAACATGTTGGGTAATTCTGAAATTTCCCACCCTTCGCTCTGGTCCCAAGTGGAAGCACATGCTAGAGCAATAGCCTGAACTCCTTCCGAACTCTGAGTTAGATCCGTGCTAACTCCCCTTATAGTGTTATCCATTCAGCATCTTCTGTGTTATCCTTCTGTGCCCGTTTGTACTTAGTCTTCGCCTGACTTTTTCCCAGAATGCAGTGCCTAACGGAGAGCCACGTCTTGGGCTGCTGCTGTTTCCACCACCTTGATAAACGTCATGTCACTGTGCTGAGTGGCGCATGGACACCACGGGGACAGTGGCCCACTGTTCTGTTTTAAAAGGACGTCTGTAGGCCCTGTTTTCAGAAAGTATTAGTGCAATAAAGCATGCAGATGCAGTGACAAAATGTGGGCTGAGGCCTGCACATCCTCAGGTGTCAAAGAATACCTGTTGTCCACCTTCCCCACTTGTTCCGAGTAGAATGTAGTATAGTCTATGACTCTACATCCTCAAGGACAATCCATCAGGTAAATATATCAGATTCTTCCATTTCGCGAGTCACACTCCAGGGCCGGGCGCTCGCCAGTGGTTAGGTTATTGCTTGGATCCTGAGACGTGCTCTGGCAGACATCACCATGCTGTGGTCAAGGTGATGCCAGCATTGTTCTTCGGCAACACCCCACCACGTGAAGTGCTCTCAGCCCCTGCGTGGGACAGGCTGGAAGATTCAGGGGATTAAACCTCCCACAAACAGGTCCCAGTCAGGGATGGCTGAACACGAAGGGTAAATATTCTAGCTTCTTCACCCATCAGGTAGGGTGAGTCTTGGTGTGTCTCACATTGAGTTCCCCAGAGAGACTGAGCCCCAGTGCTCACAGCAGTAACTGTGAGGAGGATAAGGCACCTCCTTCCCTTCTCTGCCTCCCTCTCTGCTCCCCTACATATGCCCTCTGAGATCACTTCCTAAATAAACTACTTGCTCTCCACTCTGTCTCAGCATCTGCTCCTGGGGAAACCCGAATCACGCCATTGGGAAATCTGTAGCTATTGCTACCAACGTTCAGTACATCTGACTTTCTCCTCTTCTTGACATTTTATTTGTACGGTAAACTGAGAAGATGGGGATTAGAGCCCCAAAATAGATTCACTACAGGCTCTCAAGTCTCCATCCCTGGAGATGTGGCAAGCTGAGACAGATGCTTAGCTGCCTGGGAATGGTAACATTTATCTGAACCTCTGAGAAAAGACTCTGATTTCTAATTTATGCAGCCTGGCTGGATTTGCCAAATCAAAACATTAGGACCAGTCTGTTAGTCAGAATTGGTTTGGATCTCCTGCCCTCCATGTATTGAATTCTGTTTTCTGAAGATAAAGAGATAAACCTCTCAATGTAAAAGTACTGAAATCCACTCGTGGTTATCAAAACCAGGGTGAAGATACTTATTCTGAACATACTGAGTTTTTGTAACATGTGTCAAGACCTCTTTTGACCCTTATAATGGCCTGAAATTTTATTGAGTGATAAACTCCATGTATAGATGAGGAAACTGAGGCCAGAGAGGTTGAGTAACTTGCCTAAAATCACAACCAGTGGGACCAGGTTTCTAAAGCAGAATCTTTGTAGCAAGGGGCCCACACACTCCCCTGCTAAGCTGTTCTGTCTCCGCAGAGCCTCTGCCTCGGCTGTGGGCACACCGGGCAGTGTGATGGTGGCAGTGTGATGAGAGCCGTCCTGTAGATGCCCAGGCCATGACAGAGGGAGACCAACTTGAGACCAGAATAAAAACACATTGGTTTTAGGGCCAGCTAGTTGTGTGACAGACAAACTTCCCCATTCCTTTAAGTCTTATCTCTTCTATGTAAAATGAAGATGTTGGATTAAATACTTCTAGGGCACCTTGCAGCTACGAAATGGGACTTCTTTTTCTTATGAAAAGTTGGAAGGAACCTTTTTTTCGAACTGCTACGGTGTTATTAGTGTACCATGATTGTCTGGAACTACAGATTTAGAAACCCACCTGAGCTGCCATGCCAAATTCAAGAGAACACTTGTTGGATTGAAAATGCAACGATGTCCATAGATTAATAAGAAAACCTGAGGTATAAAAGGCTATTTAAATAGGCATTTTGATGGAGAAGGAAATTACCTCAAGTGTTCCTAACCAAAGATAATTCTACAATTTTAATCATCTCTATCAAACTATTCTACATTAATCATGCTGCCCCGCCCGCTTCAATTTAAATCTTATTGGAGAGAAAATGGTTGCGGATCCAGCCAGACAACTGAATATTGATACACAATTCCAAAGACTCATCACCAGCCATTTATAAGGTGGTGCAAAAATAATGTCTAATTTCGAGGTCTATTTTAAAAATGAAAAGCCCATGATTATGAAAATATTTATTCATTAACATAACCTCCTTTGCTTTCTAGAACCTCATTCCATCTGTCAACTAGCTTATAAATGACATGCTTGTAAAATTCTTTAGGTTTTGAAGCAAAATATGAATCCAACTCATTTTCAACCTCTTTTCTTGATGTCAACCTAAGACCATAAAAATTGTTCTGTAGTCCCCAAAACAAGGGATAATCAGAAGAAGCAAGGTCAGGAGAACATGGAGGATGAAGCAATATTTCCTAACCAAGCTCTTTCAAGAAATTTTTGGTGAGTTGAGCTGTGTGAGGACGAGCATTATCATAATGGAAGATGACACCCTCTCTGTTGACTAAGGAGGGTTGCTTTTGGTTCAAAGCTGCTTTCAAATGATGAAGTTTTTCACAGTAAAGATTAGCAATAACTGTTTGATTGTTGTCTAACAGTTTATAATGGACAATTCCTTCCATATCTCACCATACACTCAACATGATCTTCTTTGGATGAAGTCCTCCTCTTGGTTGCTGAACTCTTCTTCCTCCTCGACTGACCCACAATGGGTGGCATTTAACGTTATGGTAAAGGGTCCACTTCTCAGCACCCGTAACAAGCCGACCTAAAAATGGTGCCTGAAGGTGTCACAAAAGCAATGATTCACAACAAGCAACACGCTGTTGCAGATTCTCTGGAGACAGTTCGTGTGGGACCCATTTTTCAACTACTGAAACCTTTCTGATCCTTTTCAGTTGGCGTAGCATGGCTGTATGGGCTACGTTACATTGTTCTGCATGTTCCCTAGAGGTAATGGTGGGGTTTTCTGTGACAACAGCTTCCAACACTTCAGAATCAAGGTTTTTTGGATGACCCTCTTTTGGCTCATTTTTCAAACTGAAATCCCCACTTTGGAAACAGGAAAACTACCGCCTGCAACTTCTTTCAGTCACTGCATCATCCCCATAAGCGCTCTGAATAGACTTTGCTGCTGTACTTGCATTGGCACCTTTATGAAACTCATAGAGGAAAACATTTCTAATGTGGTCTTTAGATGGGATGAACATGGGTGCAATATCGTGGACAATTATGAACAATACTTTAATAATATGAAAAAATAAGGTATAAAGTAGTCACTGTGACATCAAAAAATTATAAGAAGAGGCACAAATTCACTAAATACTATCTAAAACTTTCTTTTAAAAAAGTCGGACATTACTTTTGCACCAACTTTGATATATGGTGTTTTTTTTCTCTTTTAACATGTCAAAGATGAAAAAAAACCCAACAAAACAATGGACATGCTAGTACTGTGCCATCCCTCACCCTTCGGAAAAAGAAAAATGCTGTTCCTGGTAAAATCGTAGCTCCGCTGTTCACATCCCATCACCTTTACATGGAAACTTCTATTCTTTCATAACTAAGGTGTTTGAGTTTGGAACTTGAAAGCTGAAAGGATTCATTAACATTGTAAACAGAGGTATGGAGTGGATAATCAAGTGGACAAACTCTTTTCCTTAAGCGGGACCAGAAAAACTCACATTTTCATTCTGGCATAGCATTACATACTTGCGTTTTATTTCATAATCTCAACACTTTGGTCATCTCGGAATCAACAAGTGCTGAACATCAGTACTTCATGGGCCTCTGGTCATTGTACCTCTGAAGGCATCATACTAGAATGACATGTCTTGAAGGCCCAGACATTCTGACCTTTTAGAAATAGGTTCGAGTAAGACAAGTAACTTCAAAAATTCAGTTGTTAAACAAAGCGCTAGAGACCAACACTAGTAAATTAAGTGATACTAAAACAATATCGCCGTTCTGCGAAAGAAATTTTCTTTAAAGAACCTTCTACAGCCACATTCTGGGATGAACTTTTGAATCCTCTAACTGTTCTTCAAATCACCTTCTCTGGTTTTCCATCAGTGATAGTCTCGCTACTTAAAGCACACCAGCCCAGCTTCGAGTGCTAACCAACCCCAAGGAGCCTTGCCCAGCAGAAGGGTGACCCAACCCAGCTTCAGCTGACTGGCTGGCCATTATAAATCCTCCATTCCCTCCCATTTGAATATGGTGTGTCCCCAGTTAACCAATTTCTCAAACACCCACTAGTAGTTTTCTTTCAGGCCGGCTTGGCATAAGTTGCGATAAACAATGGACCACAGATGCTTTTAATGAAGAAGCCAAGGGTATTCCTCTCTAGATTGATTTATAAGCATTAGGCTATAGTAATCATTACCATAAAAAATGTTAGTTATTTTTAGATTAGGCAATAGTACAGAAACTGCAGGTATATGTTTTATTTTTTAATTTTTTTATTTCCCCTTTTCATTGAATTTATTGGAGTGATGCTGGTGAACAAAATGATAGAGGTTTCAGGTGCGCAATCCTACAACACATCAACTGTACGCTGTATTGTGTGCCTACCACCCCAAGTCAAGTGGTATTGCATGTTTTAAAAATTCTTGCAGCACACCGGCTAGAAGTCACTGCAGTAGAGTATGAATCACTTCAAATGTTTTCACTGTAACTCAGTTCTCTCACCAGGGGTTCCTGTGAGATAGTACTCACTCTCGGCACTTGGGGGAAGCTCCTGGTACTATTCTGTCTCTTCTACCTCTCCACACGTCCGCCCTCCTTCTCCCCCACCCCTGCCACCGCTCCCTCTGCTGTGCTTGCCAAAGCATGCACGCCTATCTGGCCTTAGAGGAAGCCAAAGTAAATAAAAAATTCCAAGTGTGACCTCACCTGCATATATTTACCACCCAGAATCTCAGGGTCAGAGCGTATGAAGCCAATGCTTTTTCCAAGCCTCCCACAACTAAAAATTGTTTTGTTCTTATTTTAGCATCATATTGCAGAATTCATGCCGTGTGCACACTCATGGATTTTTTTTGTAAATACTACTCACTAGGTATATTTTACCATCATAATATTTGTGGTGTAATTTTTTTTCAAATGCATTAGTTAATATTCTGTTTTTCAGCAGCCCACTAATGAGCCATGAAATGAAACTAGCTTGCTCGCTGCAACCTGATCAACCCCGGGCCACACACATTGTTGTCTTTATTTCCTATTATTTACACTAAACCTCTGTTCCTTATACTTGGATGGGCTCCTAGGGAGTGAATTCATTTCTTAGATTTGGCATCTTTAAAAAAAAAATTCTGATAAAAATCTAAAGACTGAACAAAGGCCCAACCCAGGACAAAATGGCGGCAGAAGAAGCTTGGCGTTTTGGTCCCACCTTCTTCAATTCCCTCTCTCCCTCTCAATGTCCTTCCCGTCTGTGACTTCCCGGTCCACATAGAATGGACAAGAATGATCGAGTCAACTTCAATTTACTGCAAGGGCACTGGTTCCTACTTGGGGGTCATTTCTCCCCTCAGGACTTTGGTTGTTACAACTGGGATGGGAGGTGTATGCTACTGGCATCTAGTGGGTAGGACCCGGGGATGCTCTAAATACTCCAGAATCTCACGATGCATCAAACAGCTCCCACCACAAGGAATTACGCTACTCAGAGGTACTAGTGATGGTACCCTTTTTAGAGTTTCTTCGTCTTTTAAAAGGGACCAGGAGAGAAACATACTTAACTCCATAATCCTATCACCTATGGTTCAATTTGTAAAATGGGACACAAGACCCATCCGCTTTTAGAGATTCAAACGCATCCAGAGATTTCTGTCACATCCTCACCTACCCACCCGCTGCTCCCTACACACACGCAGTGTTTCAACCCTAGAGAGGAAAGGACCTGGGAGCAGAGCACAACACTGACACTTAAAACTCTCTCATTCTCCCTATAAGCATCTCCTCCCAATCCAGAAGGGAAGCATCACCTCCTCTTGCCGTGGTGGGCAACTTTCTCTGAACTCCAGGGATTCTTCCAGACTTTGTGGTTCACGTTGTAAGGCTGTGTTCTATATCTCTGTGTCTGTCTACAGCTTGTAATATTTGTAAAGGATCTGGGAATGCCTGAAGGTCTCAGAGAACCTTTCAGGGGACCCACGAGGTCAAAGTGAATTAAATCATGATCCAGAGGTAGGCAGGAAGATGCTTCCCATTGATGGCCAGGTTCTAATTTCAGGCACCAGTGAGTGTGTTAACACGTGTGGCTAAGGGAGTTAAGATGGTGATGCATTAAAGCTGTTAATCACCTGACCTTAAACTGTCCTGGGTCATCTGAGTGGGTGTGATGTGACCATGAGGGAATGTGAAGGGGCCCAGAGAGACGGTGGTGTGAGCAGGACTTTGAAGATGAACAAAGGGGACACAGGCATGTCGGTGGCCTCTTGAAGCTGTACAGACAAACGTATCCACCCAAGTGCCTCCAGAAGCCTCTGGAAGGCAGCCCTGCCAACCCCCTGACATTAGCTCAGTGAGAACCTTTTCGGATTTCTGGCATCCAGAATGGCAAGATAATACATCTGTGTTGTTTTAAGCTACTAAATGTGTAGTAGGTTTTTACAGAGGTGATAGAAAACTAATACCAATACTAAGGTATCATTTGGTTTTTCCAGTTTCATTCTCTTATGATGATTTTATAGAATTTTCCAGGGGCGATTTGAGGGCAGTAATACAACAGATTAAATGCAGAAAGCAGATATGAGAATCTAGCTGTCTTCTCTTGAGATGGTTAAAAAGGTTTTGTAAATATGTAAAATGGTGCCACTCCTTTTACACGTTTTTGGAAAATACAGTTATTTCTCATAAAATGTTATTTATATTAACATTTAAGTATAGGCTTAAATTTGTAATATAGTGAATCTTGATAGCTACAAGCCACATAAACAAAAGCTCCTCAGTATTCACCATTACTTTTAAGAGTACAAAGGGGTATTGAAACCAAAAAACTGAGAACCCCTCTCAAATAGAAACTTCTGACTCTGGCAGAGAGTTGTGTCTTTCCATCGCCAGGACTATATAAGTACATAAAAGGGATGCAGCACAAATAAATTATGAGGAATGAGTAGGAAAAGCCATGAGTTCGTGAATAAGAGAGGCATCTTGGGAAGAGCAGGCCAGAGAAGAGTACCACATGGATAATTCTAGAAGGACATGGGTCTCAAAATGTGTTGGGTTTTGTGGAAGTCTAGCAGGAGCCAATAGGAATGGGGAAAGCAAAGAATACACTTTTATGCATGTTTTACACATGTATTTGGTATCCTGTACTGTCTTCTCTGCTAGAAAATGAAGAAATTCTAAATAATATAATGCATACATACATACACACATACATACATGAAATACACTTGGAATACATAACATCTCTCTGGATTCACACACTGTAGTTGAAATAAATAGGTGAGAGGCGAGTGGAATGCAAATTAAAGGTCACCTGTCACTCTACAGAACATAATCAACATCTTCAGGAAACATCGTCTTAGAAGCCATGGGAGGACCTAAAACCTGAATTCACTCTCAAACTTCCTTTCAAGAAAACTTAAATTATTCTTCAGAGCTGCATCGTCTTTTTTCAATACTACTTCGCTCAGAAGACAACCGGGTGATTTCCTCCCATGGAAGATTTTGAAGTTTCTAAGCCAAAAGAACACTTCTTCTGCTTGAATCCGGAAATCTCCCAGTGATTCGCTGAAGCTAAGCTATATATTACTTAGGCACTGACCACTCCCAAACTGCTGACCTCAGTCAGCTGAGTGCGTACCAGGAAAAAGGCAAAAGCAGTCTGGGAGCATTCTAATTAGATGTCAAGGGCTCTAAACATGGAAGCCAATGCAATTTGCCAGTAGACCAGGAGCTTTAGACAGGGACAGAAGTCCCAACACCAGGCTGAATGTAGCCACCATGGGCCCGAGGAGGGAAGTACAACCGCGCGGTGGGAGTCTGGTGTCAGGCAGGAGGGTTTCCAGCGCTGAAGAACAGCTCACCCAGGGGAAAGGATCAGCAGCTAGGACATGTCACAGCTGTTTATGCTCGGCTTTTCTCAGAAAACTGGCCCTGCAGTAGTTCACAGGCTGCTCCTCTCCTGTGGAATGCTCGTAGATTCTGTGTTCTTTCCCTTTTCCCCAGTAAGCAGGGAGCACCAGGAGAGGGATTCTGCTGGGAGAGAGAAGTTACCAGAACCACAGCGGAGTCGTAAAGGTTGGGAGGTGTTTCCTGTAGGTTCCACGCATGGTTTAGAGCACCTCTGGGTGCAGGGGCTTCTTAATTACATAGAGTTGATATTAAACAGTATATTTGTTTGAGGCATACAACAGAGGTATTCAACACTGATGTACCTCATGAAGTGGTCAGCACACTAAGTCTCATGAGCAGCTGTCCCCAGACGAGGTTTTGAGAATAATATTGACTGTATCCCCTTCGCTGGGCATCACATTCCCAAGACTGACTTATTGTACAGCTGGGAACACGTACCTCTTACTCCCCTTCACCTTCATCTCCCCAGCCGCTGCTCCCCTCTGGCCACCACCCGTTTGTGCCCTTTGTCTGGGAGACGGCTTCCGTGCTGTTTGGTTTGATCGCTGGTTTTGTTTTTAGATCCCACGTGTAAGTGGAACGATGTGGTGTTTGTCCTCGGTCTGGTACTTCAGTCGGCATGAGTGCCCCCTAGGTCCACCCTGGTGTCGCAAAGGGCAAGATTTCATTTGCTCGCTTTTCAGAGTAATATTTCATCATATATATTATATATCACTTCTACTTTATCAACTCATCTGTCGATGAGAATGCAGGCGGAGTTTTTATTTGTTTTCAAGGACTTGGAGACAGAAGGAGCCATCGTCAGGCATGACAGTGGACTGGAGAAGGCCTGCCGTGCCGTGTGGAGATGGCTTTCTATCCCTACACTCACCTCGAACGTCCTGAGCACCCCTTCCCCTTCCCTCCATCTTGCCCTTAACAGCATCCCCTAGACTCCATGCCCTGACATGAAAGCAAAGCAAGCATCAGTCAGAAAAAAATCCCATTAAATACATGCACACGTGTACATGTGTGTGCATGTGCGTGTGTATGTGTGTAGTTTAGGAAGTTTCTACTTGTTCGCCCACAGCGGAGCGTGGCTGGTCCTCAGTAAAGCTGTGGTCAGATAGTTTTGTGCTTCTGCTCTGGTTGTCCTGTCTGCCCCTTTCTCTTTCAATAATTTCCTTCTGTTTTTCCATTCGACATGGCTGGTTCCTCCCTGATTTACTTTGCAGCCCCTGCTAAACTACAAATGATATTAATTAGACCCAATGATATTAATTAGTGAGAGAACCTGTTATGCTAATACAACCGCTCCTTTTCATTTATGAATGGCGGGACTTTTGTAAGGGCTTGGGAAATTGCGCGTTGTGCCAAAATGACCCTAAGTCTTACACTGACCCCAGTGAGCTGGAGATGCTCCTGACCTGCCAGTCCCTTAAGGGCAGGGACAGGGCTTTCAGGTCAAATGCTTTGGAAAAAGACCTCTGACCAAGAAAGTTAATGAAGACGTCTCCCAGCAAAGCTCCGTCTCTCCCCTGACCCTCAGAGCCACGGTGGGGTCTGGAAGGCCATCTGACCTGCCTCTGCGGGCTGTCCGGTTCAGATGTGTGGACCCCCAAAGAAAGCCCTTTTTAGACCAACCCCCGACTGCTTGCAGCCTTGCTTCACCGTCTCTATGTCCAGAGACAACAGGACATATGGAAGCAACATGAGGAAATCCCCTTGTCTCGTTCATTAACCAAAGCACGTTTGAGGAAAGAGACTGAGATTGATGTGAACTCTGATTTTTTAATAGTGTGATTTTTAGCACGGGCCTCTGCCTGCCCGCTCTTCTTCTCCATTCCAGCATTGGTACAAATAATCATCTACTATCCTTATTAGAATTTTCCCAGTTTTCTCATTAATGTCCTTTTTCTGTTCCATAAGCCAATCTAGGATCCACATCACCTGCAGTTATCACAGCTGTCTGGTCTCCCCCAGCCTCCAAATTCCTCTGGGCACTGTCCTTCCTTCCACTCCCCCGAAATGGTCATTTACATGGTAGGTAAAGCTGAGTTTCTTAGTTGTCTTCCCCTGTCTGGGGCCCATGGCATCTGCTTCTGGAAGCTCCCAGGAAATCTTTGCTCCTCGCCTGCCTCCAGTTCCCTGACTGGGGAGCTCTGAAATCAAGGAAGTCCAGGGACTGAGACCAAAGCTTCAAGCTATAAGCATACGGTCCTCCTGAAGTCTCATGCTTCGTCTTTTAATTTTGTCAGGGATTTTATATTTCGCTCAATAAATTATCCACATTTATTTTAATTCAGAAAGAATGTTTCTTTAAATTTTATCACAAAATTAACAGACCAGGAAGGTGCACCACGTTTATTCCGTGGCTTGAAGGAGTCATTGCCACTTCTCTGTACCCTTGAGTCCGTCTGAGAGGATCGAATAGTACTATTGGACTGTTTTGAATGTAGGGCACTGGATTTCAAAAGTCATCCTGGCTAAATGCCACTTTTGCCACCACGTAACACTGTCCTTAGAGGCAAATGCTTTCCAAGTTACAAACACCTGACTTGCAAACAAACTTTGAGTTCACATGATTTCTAAGTTGGGAACTGTTTGTATTAATACAACAGCCTGGCCACAAGGTTTTTATAAGTCATCCCACCAAATGATTCTTTTAACTTCTGTAAAAACCCACCACTTTTCCAAGTGGCATGTTTTTTCCTCTAGATATCAAATTGCCTTGACACAGCACTTCCAAGTATGACTATCCAATTGGGAAAATAGTCTGACAACAATAACACCAAGCAAAATGAAAATGCAAGACTCAACCGATTTCATTTATGAGCAGGGCCTTTGCTCCCGCACTTTGTCCTTCGGCTTCAGAATTCAATTTTCCTCCTCAATTTTCTGCTGTTCACGTGATGTCATTGCTGCGTTGCTTGGATATAGATGGTAGACTTGAGCTCTAAAAGCCACTAAGCGATGCAAAGCTCACAGGAAGCCAGCTTCTGCTTTGAGTCTTTTGTCGCGTGCAGGTGCAATGCCAGGCTCTGCCAGCAAGTGCTGCAAAGTGCGTGCCCTGGGAATGTTATTCTTCAGGGAAGGTGGTTCTGACTGAAGGGCAGTGGGAGGGGACGTTTGTATAAATAACCCTAGAGTTGGACTGTCGTTGTTCCCGGGGCTATCTATGGAAGACCTCCATGGGGAGTAGAAATCTTGTCCTCCCCTCAGGTGATGTTTTTCTAATCCTGTGGCTTCCCCTCCTTGAGGGGCCATGCTTGGAGGAGAGAGACATGATTTATGGAGCAGCCCTGGCCAGGCTCCTTGCAGGTGGAGGTAATTGCAGGTGGAAAACACACACCGCAGGATGAAACCACCTGTGGTCATGAGAATTTAAAAGGCGATCCGTGTAGACTTTAGTTGCTCAAAAATCTGACTTCACTTCTTTCAACTTGGAATACTTCTCTCTCCTCCCTGAGGATTTGGGATCGGCAGATGCCATAAGGAAGCCTTGAGACAGTGTCATATTTAAAGGGTCCCGCCGGAGTGTGTGCCTCATGCCGAAATAGAAGGAGATTAAACTTGATGCCACTGCCCCCTAGTCTCTGAGAGTTTCTCTTTTATAGTAGAGGTCTGCAAGCTATAGCCCTCCAGCCCAATGTGGGCCCTAGGCCTGGTTGTTTTCATTGTGTTATTCCGCCTACCAGTAAAGAATATTCCTTTAGACTTCTCACACGTTGGGGGAAACCCAAAGCAGGAGACTATTTTGTGCCTCATGAACGTTATTTGAAATTCAGATTTCAGCGTACATGGAAACAGCTTTATTGGGGCCTAGCCATACCCATTCATGTGTGTATTGCTTTTGGCTGCCTCGGAGCGCCCACTGCAGAGCCGAGCGGTTGTGACAGAAACCGTGGTCGGCCTGAAAAGCTTAAAATGTTTACTATTTGGCCCTTTATGGAAAAAGTGTGTCAACCCTGTTCCATATGCCCGCTGAGATTCCCTTTTGCCCAGCGAGGTGCAGCAACCAGGTGAGGCACCCCGGGGGCAGGGGACCAAGGTCACACTGCGTGGGGGCAGCGCGCCGGGGGCCGCCAGAGAAAGCGCTGGGGGGCACACCTGCCAGGGTCGCAGGTTGACTGCAGCCAAGGTTTTTTTTTTTTTTCCTGCTTTCCTCTGAATGTCATACATCTTTTCAGTAGAAGGAACTGGGATCCAGCACAAGGGGAACAACTTAGGGCAGAGAAAACAAGAAGGGGACCACTGCGGCCACTCCCCGGGCAGGACTGTCCTCCGCCTCACGCTCCTACTCTCTGCCCCGCTGTCATCTGTGCCTCCGCTTGACGTGAGAAGCAGAGGAGCAGGAGGGGGGACAGAAAGACACTGTGAGGATTTTAGGGGAAAGCGGAGTGCCGGAGTAACAGAGCAGAAGACAGAGAAGGCATGGAAGCAGGAGTGGCAGAGGAAAAGGAGATTTGGGGGTCGCGAGAAGAGCCCCGTGGAACCTAGTTCCAAGCCGCGGAGAGCGGCATCCTGCGTTCCCACCACAAATTACCTTTCTCCAAGGCGGCCACAGGGGCTTTCTTAACAAGCTCGTGGGTGAACTGGAATAATGATCGACACGGATGGAGAAAGAGGGTGGACGTGAGGCATGCCACGCAAAATTAATTTTGCTAGCTGTAACATGTAACAAGTAGTTTTTCAACTTTTCTTTGCCACTGGACTCTTAATTCCAATAAAAGCATATGTACGAGCCCAGGATGCCGATGACGTCCAGACAGACAAACTGGCTGAGGGTGGCCTGCCCTCCAACCACACACACCTCTCTTGCCTCACCAGGTGTTCCCACAGGGTACAATTCAGGGCTCGCTCTGTCTGTCTGTCTCTCTGTCTGTCTCTCCTTCTCTCCATCCCTCCCTCTTTTCCAAAAGGACAATCACCACTTTCTCATCCAAGGGGGGAGTTCCTTCTGACTTCATGGGAGTCACTTTGCATCTCATTGCCAGGGGGCGGGGGGACACACCCAGAGGTTTGGAGTCTCTTCCACACTGGGCTGGTGTCATGGCTATAAAGTGGTTTATAGTTTGGTGATCACACAGATGAATGCACCGCTTACACATTTTTGAGCTAAGTTGTAATTCTCCTGTGAAACTCAAATGCACTAAGTAAAAGGCTAGTTTATGGTGCATATGAAGCAGATGTAGGTTTGTTTCATGTGGTGTTGGGCAACATTTTAGGGCCTCAGACACCAAGAAGAGGAGGACCGTGAATTCCTAATTTTAAAATAACAACATTAGCCGCACAGGGGCTACCTACTCTTGGAGTGAATAGGATTCTTTGTAACCTCGATCCCTGGCAGCTTTGGATTTATAAAGGCATTTGTCATTTGTGTGAAACAGGTTGTACAGACAATGGAGGATCGTTTTATTGGAAAAGTTGCCAAGATGACAACTGGTCTTCCTTTCAAGAGTTTTCCACCCTTGTTCTTTCTGCACCACGTGGGTCAACTTGTTAAAAGACCAGTCGACACGGAGTTTTCTGCCCTCTCCTTGCCATGGACTTGTTCAGACCACACACACCAACCACAGGAGGAAACACACACCAATGTGCCAAGCACGCTGCCCCTCTCTCCACCACGGAATTCCAGGACCTCAAGGCCCATACTGGGCTACTTCAAAACGCCCCCAAATGTGGCCATGAATGTGGACTTGGGCCTCCCTCATTATTTTGATTAAGAAGTGCATTACCAACATTTGGGCTCAGAGGGGACCTTCTATGACCCCCAAACATAGCCCTGGAAATGTACAGGGAGGGACAGAACAGGCAAAGGAAACCTTCCATCATCCAGCCTCACTTCTCTCCAGTGGCTGAAGGAAGCATTGTGTTTCCCATCAGCTCTACCCCAAAGTCAACAGGAAGAAAAATGTTAAACACAAAGTACAAATTATCTTCTATTTACATGAGGGAGTCTTGCCTAAGGAGCCTATTAACATTTAATGTGAGTTCTTCAGAAAAGAACCACATGCCTTCTGGGTAGGCAGATATTGAAATCAACAGATGTTCAGGTTAACACTGGAAATCACAGCCTTCTGTTGAAAACAGGGCCTGTATAATTCATCTCGAGCATGAGCTACGGTCAAGTAGCCACATAAAGCTCTGCTAAATACATGAGTCAGGAAGAGCATTAATGACTTGGAGGGCTTGTGCCCTCCTAAGACCAGTTCTTTGGAAAGGGCAGAAATCAGGGGCAAAGGCTATTGTCCTTGCATATGTTGTTAAAATGGAACAAAAGTATAAGAAGTGATATCGGCATGAAATGACTGGTTTTCTTGTACAGAAACTATCAATATCTAAGGTGTACTTTGGAGCTAAACCCTGGCTGGTTTGGCTCAGTGGATTGAGCGTCGGCCTGCGAGCTAAGTGTCGCTGGTTCGATCTTCCAGTCAGGGCACATCAGAGAAGGAAAACTCTGACTCCAAAAAACCTCCGCTGCCTTGCGGCACACCTCTTCAGGGGAAAGGCTAAGGGAGTAAACCCCGACAGAAAATCCGGAGCCGGAGTCCCTAAGGCGGTTTGACGTTGTAGTCAACACCGGCAACTCCTGCGGCGCACCTGAAGCCAAGCTGTATTGACTCCGTCTTTCCCTTGGATCCTTCAGCTGCGAAGAGAGGGGTGGTCTGCTGCATGGGCAACAGCAGACCCTCCATATCACCCTGCCCAGGCTCTGTAGCTTCAGCTTCACTGGAGAGGACACTCCAGCGTCATCGCAAGATGTCGATTCAACACGGGAGGAGACAGATACCGTGTCCCTCCCGAGTCGGACTGCACAGCCATTCTCGGCGGTGCAGATAGACTCTTAAGAAGCTACACCATCGTCTCTCGAGACGGACAGCTGCCGACTTTGGAGCTATAATAACTCAGATTTGCTCCCTCTGGAGTTTGAACAATTGTCAGATGGTTATGCCTTAATGGGTTTTCAGGGTTCTGTTTCACACTGTACCGAGCAGCAAAGGGATTCTTCCCCCACCACTGACACAAACCAACCAAGATCGTGGTCCTGCACGAATGCTTTAAGAAGGTCAGAGACATTTAGAAAGATTAAATGCATCATGATTCTGGAAATAAGCTGTTGGGGCAGAGAAATGCCGAGAACCCCGTGAGTCTTGTGCAGTGCTGGCTAGTTTGGGGGTTAGATGGGGAGGAGAGTTGGATGTCGGACAGGGAGGAGCTATGGAGGAGGGAAGAAGGCCGTAACGTACGAAGTGAAGTGATGGTGGGTTATTGCTGGACAGTGAGTTTGAAGTGGGAACGGATTGGCATTATGAGTAACCATGATAACTAAAGGGAGGTCTCCCCAGGAGGACCTAGATGATACACTGGATTTAAAAGCAGGCTGGTGTGTTTCTCAGAGGAAGTGGGCTTGGGTTTGATGCGGCCTTTATGATTTTCAGTAATAACTAGGTAACAGGATTCATAATCCACAGTACAATGGTATTTTTGTAATATGTAGGAGGACTGCAACCCGTGGTAGCAAGGTAGAAAATGCAGAGAAAGGCTAAGCCAAGTACAGAATGTGACACATTCAACGTAGTCACAACACCAGTAGCTGTATGATGCTCTGTGGTGGAGTCCCCAACAGTCCCCTGACAGACAAGTATTTACAGAACAGAAACCACGGACCCAGTACTGAGCGAGGTGTTGGGAGATAGACAAGAGCCCAGTGAGTTGAAGGGTTAGCTCAGAACACAGAGCCACGTAATAAACCAAAATGTATATAATCATATATCAGACTATGTGTTGTTAATAAGTTGAAGGTAGGAATAAATATAATGAAGTGTCAGTTCACGTTATAAACAGAAGATTCAAAAAAGAAAGTTGGCTGGGTTCACCAGGGGGAGTGAATTTAGGGAAGATGTCTCAGGGATAGGTGTCAGCTGAGCAGCGTCCCTCCACGACGTCAGGTGGAACCAGGTAGGAGTATTTCTTATTTTTTATTGTAATAAAATGAACATTACGTAAATATACCAACTTAACCATTTTTTAGTGTACAGTTGTGAGGAAGGAAAAAATACTTTTTTTCTACCTTTCTAAGTTCTTCTGGCATGAGACAGATTAACAGGAAAAAAACAACTAAATGTATTATGTATGTGCCTGGGGGGGGGGTTCCCTAAGAATATGAGACCTGGGGACAGATCAGGCCGTTGAGGCTTCTGTGCCATTCTGGACTAAGGAGTGTTGCTGATCTGAAACAATAGAAGCTGATCCCAACCAGGCTCACTCATAGTTCTGGGGCCAACTAGCCCATCAAATGGGGCTGGCTGGTCTAGACTGCCCTGTGCTTGTCCTCGCGGGTATGGCAGGGTTTCAGAAGAGCAGGGACACACAATGTTTCTTAAGCCTGAATTTGGAACAGGTACCCTGTCATTTCTGTCACGTTTTATTAGCAAGCAGCAAGGTCAGACTCCATCTCTTAGTGGGAAGAGCTACAAAATCACATTGCAACAGATGTGACTCAAGAGAAGAATAGGGCCTTTGAGCCATTTTTGCCATCCGTCTACTATCAAACCTAATCTATCCTCTGGTCTACCCTTTAAGGATACCACGAAATGACAGGTAGTAACAGCCCACTAATCAGGAAGATGACTTTTTCAAGGATGCGGATGACTAAGTCTTTAATCTTGGTGTCCGTGGTTAGTATAATACAGGGGTGAAGGCAAGCCCTCAAGAAATATTTGTTAAAACGATCATTTCAACTAATTTGCAAAGACATTTTAATGCTTACCATGGAAAATGTCTTTCCTACCTTTTCTTCTCTAAGACTCAAGTAGTCCTGAACGTTGGTCACGGCCATCAGCAGAAGAGAACCCACAAAGCACCTGACCTCATGGCCGACACTGCGAGGGTGAACGGAGTAGGGAGGTGCCTGTCCTCAAAGGGACAAACCAGACATTCAAACACATGTAAAGTTTGGGCCAGGCTTTGAACTCCCCAGAAGTTTGACAGCCAACTTAATAGGCCCAACTATGCAAGTAATAGAAGGCCAGGGTCTACGTTTGCCCCTCCCCCTCCCCGACTAGGTTCCCAATCCCCATCTCACCCACCGGACCTAAATCATTCTGTCAATCATGCTTCTCCCAACACACACAGACACACACACACACACACACACACACACACACACACACGCTTTCCCCAGCTATCTATTGACTAAAGTGTGAAAACAGTTTCCTTCTCTATTCAGCCAAACTAAAGTTTTTAAAAGAAAACTTTAAGGGGGAAACAAACCACTAAGAGAACAAAAATAAAACGAGTCTAGAAAAAGATGAGTTTAATAGTGTATGCTTTTGAGCCTGGTTTACCTCAGTTTACTAAATTTAATAAGTTCGATTGGTGGGCGCCACTGATTTCCTTCACTCTGTGAGGGGGGAGTCCTTCCAGCACCAAAACATTTGCACATAAAAAGTGGTTGCCTCCATTGGGGCTCCCTCAGGGAGGCAGCCAGCTCAGTTACCCGCCCCTCTCTTTCCCTAAGATTTGCCCTGGCTACAGGTGCTGCCTCCAAACAAAACAAAAAACACATTTTTGTAACTCCATTCACCACCCAACTTCTTGAGAAACAAAGCTAAACTCCCTGCCTTCCCTCCACTTGACCGCGGGCCACTCACTCTTTATCCCAGTGTGCTCTGGCGTCTGCTCCAGCATGCCATCACTCTGTTCCCAGAAGGCCAGCAACCACCTCCAGATTGCCAAACCCAATTCCCAGTCCTCTGCACTTGTTCTTTGACCCTGTTGACCAATTCTTCACTCTTGAACTTATTTTCCCTCGATTTCTACAGTATCATCCTTCCAGTTTAACTACCAGAGAATATTTGTATTTGTAAGTTTCAAAATTGACTTGAAAGGGCTAATAAGTAACAGGTGTTTCTGTCACATGCCTCTTCTACCTCTCTGTTTCTCTGTCTGTCTCTCTGTCTTTCTCTGCCTCTCTTTCTCGTTTTCTGGTAGTGAGTACATTTAGTTATTTCTTCAATGTAATTATTCGACCTCATTTGTATTACTTCCCCCAAAGTTCTTCCACTTCCATAGCTCCAATTGTCACTTAATGACCAGAAGACTTGTTAATTGACCTCACAAACTGTATTCTTGGCTCCCGTTCCTCACTGTCTGCTGTCTGCTGCTGCATGCTTGGACAGACTTTATTCTTGAGACTCCCTTAGCCTGGAAGGGTAAGTGGAAAGGGTGATCTACCACCCCTTTCGCAGCCACAGGGATTTTCATTTTAAAAGATACTCCTTCGGCATAGTTTGAGTGATACTGCTTTGATCACATCAATCAGAGTTCATCAGTCCTCCCTATGAACCCAGCCCTAACCCTGCGTCACTCTTGTCTTTTAAGACCTCTCATAACAGGTCATGCAAATAGACTGATGTGGTAGAGTCAATTTTATATTAAGTTCAGAGGGCTTTCTGACATCTGATAACTAAGTGATATGAATACGCAAACCACAAAACGATCTTTATTTTTAGTGCAATAGGAGAAGTGATGTTATCTAAATCCTAATTCTGGCTACCGTGTGAAGAGGAAGATGAAGAGACACAGTCGGCTTGCTAAGAGATCGTGCAGGAGCCTAGACAATAAATAATGGTGGTTTGTTATATTGGTGATAGATTTCAGGGTTAGCACAACAGGACTTGCCCTGGGTAAGTCGGAGTGTGAGAGGGAGTTATCACACAGTAGTTACTCAATAGAAGTTTATTGGTCGACTGATGGTTTATGAGTTCAAGTGTTTCTAAGACCCCACCAATGTGGTTTAACAATGCCACTGCCCCAACCAAAAGGTGGTAGGCAGAGATGTATGTGTGATTCTCACCAAGGCAAGAAGCGGTGTTTCAATTTCAGCCGAAGTCCAAATGCTACAGCAGCACCCCTATTTCTTTCTCATATTTGTCGGGTTTTTTTTTTTTTTTGAAAAGAATTAAGCATTTTAAAGCAAATTTAAAGAAATTTAAAGAAAATGTAAAATGAAATCTGTGGCTATGTATCTACAGAGGTGTCTGACTTTGTCTTTCTGAGAGACCTTTTTATGTTCCTAACCACACATCGCCCTCGGGCTCTTTAAGTAAATTGCCAGTTTAGCCTGTCAATCAGGGGATCCTTCACCAATGACTGGAAGCAACTCTGCTTTGAGCAGCTTGTAAATGCAACTTTAGTAGCTTTCTAACGTCCTGGGAGTTTTCTCTACCAGTGAACAGTTTTTATGCACGTTATCTCAAAAAGCTCTTCATGGACCCCAACACATCTCTTATTGCAAGAATAAATAAATGAAAATGCTTAGAGAGGAAAATGTTAGTGACTTGAAAAAAAACTTAAATGAGAGTTCAATGTGTGGTAGTTTTCAAAGCTCTCCAAGGCCTACAAATATTATACTTTGGGCCACTTTTGCGTTGATTCTTCCTGCGGTAAATTGGCCCTGCTTCTCCTCTGTCATAGCCACCTTCAGTTTCATATATATATATATATACATATATATATATATGTATATATATATAAATATGTGTGTGTATGTATATATATATATACACACATATAAATATGTATGTATGTATTTAGCTAACTGATATTTTGTAGTTTTTATAGATAATTTTAGGCTTATAGAAGAGTATCAAAATAGCACAGTTTCTATATACCATTCCCCCAGTTTTCTCAAATGTTTCCATAACCATTTTCCATAAGCATAGAACATTGATGAAAACTAAGACATTAATCTTGCTATCATTCTATTAACTAAAAAAAAACAAAAAACAAAACAGAATTCATTCAGATTTTACCCATTATTTTCACTAATTGTCCCTCTTCAGGACAAATGTAGTAGAAAAACAAAGTAGTCTAGGTTCAAAATTCCTAGTCCACGGCCCCGTGAGAAACACATTTGCCAGCTACAGTTCACTGTTTACATACAGTTCATTTATCTTGACCCTTACAGTCTTCAGTCAAACCACTGTTTCCCAAAGTTCCTTCCATCGCTCCTTTCTTTTCATCCCCTTCGGTTTGGCTTTTTGATTTTTCTGCTGTATTCCATCGATTAGAAGCAAGTCACAGTTACAACCTTCTAGGGAATAAGATCCCTCAGGGCAGACTTTTTCTTGTATATCCTATAGTTCCATCCAAGTACTTGGAACAAATAACTCCACAAACTTGATTATTAGGTCATACTGTATTTAACTGGTTAATCTTTCACAAAATTTTTACTCAATCTAATAATAGAGAACACAAATGGTGGCACTAGAGCACAGAGATCCAGTCAGTTCAACTCTTTTGACCACTGGATCATTTCCCTAAACAATTATCTTGACTCTGTTGAACCTGACTTGGGCACTTCCATGCAGAAAACCCCCAGAAGGCTATAACTGTCCTCCCATAGCAGATAAAGTCTACTTTGGTCCTTCCTTCAATATCAATTCCTTCTCAGGTCAAACTGAGAGAGAATAGAAGAAGGCAGGTCTTCTAAGAGCTACTCTCTTTTCTGTATGTGTGTGAGTGTGGCTTATTTAATTTCTTGGCCCACATTTGCTTCATTTAGGTATTGGACACATAAACTAGAACTAATTCTCATAACCATATAAGCCAGGACCGTGATGAATTTTAACATTCATGCTTTCTAAATTATACACTAGGATAGATGTGGTTGTCCCTAAACTTACTTGTCTATCTCAGTCCTTGTGGGTAAACATATGCAACATATTTGGAGGTTATGTTCTCACACCAGGACCCTGCCAGAATGAAAGGCAGAACAAAGCCCCTTAGAGAAGGCAGCAGGCTGAACAAGAGCCAGGAATGCTAGGCAATGATGCCTTGCCTTAGGGCAGAGCAGAAGAGGGAGGAGGGTGAGTCCCCCCATTAAACCAGACGTGGGTTTAGATGAGAAGAAGCTGTGGAACATCAGATCAGTCATTGGGTGGGAAGTCGCTGCTACAATATGCTTCATAGAGACCTTCAAAGCATAGTTCTGAGCGGCCCACTCACCACTCACTGATCTGCACCAGGCCCATGACTAACTTTGGGCCCAGCCCTGCACTTTGAAGGGTATGAAAGAAATATAAGAGACATTCTTGCTCTCCAAAGACCTTGGATACTCACCATCTCCTTTCTTCATGGTCCGCCCACAGGTCTTCATAAGGAATAGCCTTGATTAGAAGGCTCAGCCTCTCTGAAAGACCAGCAGAAATAACCGTAAGTAGAGTCTAAATCTGGCTTGTATAGGTCTTGAGTATGTTTTCTTGCTCGTAGTGAAAGGCAAGGATCAGAGGCCATGTGGCAGAAATTGACCAAATGTGAGTGTTTCTGGAAGCAATTGCAATGTGGAGGGCTATATAGTGTCTTTGTAGGTTAGGTGACATTAAACGTAGCAGCAACTACATCAGAAATAATCTAATTTTTTGTAGCTGAAATAATGGAAGAAACAGAACAATTGCCTGTGGAAAAAGCAAGGGTGGCAGTCAAATCCAGTCAGCTCCTCGCTGTTCTTATGCTGATTGCTGGGCTGCGTGACTTCTCCCACCCACAGCTTGATCTTGAGTTTGTTCTCTGACTTTTGCATCCCTGTCCAGCTGGTCCAGACCCTGACTCCAATCTCTTCCCACAGCCTCTGTGCTATTCCTGACATAGAGGATTGGCATCTGTGCCAGTCTTCCATTCACAGATGCTGATGAGAAAAAGATTGAAGACTTAGAAAAAACAACCATCCCCCGCCTCTTTCCCTCCTCCAAGAATTCTTTTTTTGCAACTTGTTTTTCAACTGATTTTAGTCATCCTGGGCTTACACAAAAAAGACTCAAGAGATTTCTTACCAACCGTTAAATTAAATAGGTAAACAACTGTTCTTGTGCATTTTCTAAGTCTGATAAAGAAATCTACTAAGATGTCCCTTGTAGAAGCCCATAGGATTTCTATGTCTAAGGAAGAATCACCATTAAATGTTTTAGCAAGGATACCTTATGGGTTATTGTGGGCCAGGCATCTTCTAGGGGACAGTTTATTAAGGCAGCCTGGCTATTACTTACTTTCAGAACACTAGGGACACAAGATGGCTCAGACTGAAAAGGTTCATGTTTGCTTGAGCTGGTATAATTACTCTGTACAAATGGCTGCATCCAAGATTTGTTTCTGCAGACGACTAGAACTGACTTCCCCATCACGATACCCTATCAACTCTCCTATAACAGCTCTATTCCCTTCCCGTGATTAAAATCCACGGGCTGCAGTTACAACTTTTAGAAAGTAAGAGCGGCTAAACAAAAGGGTCCCCCGGCCATTCCCAGCTAGACGAATAGCTGCTTAGAACTGGTGAGGCCAGACACCCTCAGCTCCAAGGTCATATGCAATGAAACTCCTTCCCATGTTCTCTCCAAGGATGGGACGCCAAGTTCAAATATCTAACCACCTCTGTAATTCCAGTTGTTGCACATCAAATATGTTGGCAATGTTCAGATCATTGAGTCTCTGTCCTCTTTCTCTGTAGAGATGCAAATGTACCTGCACAAAGTTTAAAGGTTTGGCATGATGTTGTTGAGAACGGATAAAACAGAATTTGGCTAAGACACTAGTGATTGAAGTTTCAGGAAGGAGTCATGTTGCCAGAGGAAAAAGTATGGAAAAATGGTGAGAGAAATTACTCCCACGTGTAGAGAGAGAGGGTCTTAACAGGAATCACATTTAAAGGAGTGACTCAGGAGACTGTTTTCAAAGACGTGGGAGGGGTTAAGGGAAATCACAGATGGTGTCCCTGCGGGGTATGAAGGAGGAGGCAAGAAGGACGGTGGCAGTGACCAGAACCCATAAAAAGCTTGAATTATAAGACACTGAGCTCTCTCCAGGTTTCCTGTAAGTGACAGCCACTGTCGGCCAACCAGAGAGAAAGCCGGGGGAATAAATACCCAGGCCATTCTCTCTTCTTGGCCTCCGGCTTCTCACTCACTCCCCACACTGGGTGGACCCAACTGGGAGCCAGAGGGAAGAGGAGGCTGGTTGATGCAATCCATACAGGTCTGCTTCCTGGGCTAAGAGCACGGTGGAGGGGTGAACAGTGGCTCTGGAGGTGCAAACAAAGATCATCCAGCGCAGAGGAGACAGAGGACAATCCCACTCCATCTGGATTCAGCGCCCCTCTTGTTAAATGCCTACCTTTACGGTCTCTCCGATGACAACCGATGGCATAGCCTCTTCCTGCGCACACACACACTTTGATGCTTCCGGCCTCTCTTGGAACGGTGTGTTAGTTTATCCACCCCCCTCCCCCAGGAGTAAGTTTAGTTTTAAAGAAAGAATTTATTTTGCATTCAACCTTATACTTGAAAAGTTTTATTTTCTAAGAACATTTTCTCAAATAAAAGAGAATTTAATATTTTGTTTAAAGTAAATGAATAGGTAAAAGATAAAATTATGTACACTAGAAGCAGACATTAAGTTTGGTAACCGGAGATACTTTGCAGTTTTTACAAAATCTGAAATTTATATTGGATTTTTTCAAAAATGAAAATTATTCTAATAAGTGATGGACAAACAAACGTGGTCATAGAAGGCTTTCTGCCACCAGTATTCTCTCCCTCACTAGTCCCCGAAGTCACCGATGATACCATGGTGCATAGCCTTGTATGTAGTTCTCCATCTTCATTCAAAGGCTTACATACAAATGTGTATTTTTAGATGCATATTATCCCTCGGTTTGCTTATTTTTTTTTTCCACTTAAAAATGTAGCTGTCCTGTCAGGTCAATAGATGTGGATTTGACTCCTTTTCAATGGGTGCATTATATTCAATTGTACTCATGGGTAATGATTCACCCCACGAGGCGTTTGGCCGTATGTACAGAACTCGGATGGCGTTGGAGGTTTGTTGAAGAACCAGGTATGTCACCAAGAGAATAAGTTTCTACTAAAAAGAAACAACACTCATTTTATCTAATAAGATCCCACTTGCCAGTGGATTTGTGTCTAGACTCTCTACGAGTCCACTGATTCATTTGTTCTTGAGAGGCTGTGTAATATACTAATCAGGGGCGTGTTTGATCCAAGTTCCACAATATATCAGCTGTGGGACTGTGAGCAAGGCCCTCAGCCTCAGTGGTTGCCCCTGTGAAATGGAAATAATAATAGCATCCGTCTCATAGAGTTATTTAAGGGTTAAATGAATTAATGTTTGCAAAGCACTTAGAATAATATCTGTAACATAACAACAATGATGTTTTTGATAAATAAAATAAATTCCAAAGGCATACCACCCAATACAGGAGGTTATAATAAAAGATTACAGCCAACTTTTAGTATCTGATAACATTAGATCTTTTACCAATGCTCTTTATTCTAAATTGTCTTGGCTATTATTAGGCAGTCATGTGCTTTTGTGTGTACTTTAAAATACTGTCCCAATCCATTGAAACTCTGATTGGAATTGTATTAAATTATTTTATTAATGTGGGAAGGGTTGATGTTTTATGATAGATCTTCCATCCAGGAATATAGGTTTAGCTTCCTTTATTCAAGTCTTACTGTATGTTTTTAAAGTATATTTTATAAATTTCCTCTTAAAAATCCTGTCTCTCTCTTGCTAAATTTTATTCTGTGAATGTTATAATTTGGGGAAATTTTATAAACAGGACTGTTTTTTTCATTTATGTGCATTTTTAAATTTTATTTGTTTTGGAATAGATGATATACATATGGCTCAAAGTTCAAAATGCACTCAAGTGTCCATGACAGGCCCTCCAGTCCTTTCCGTGACTCCTCTGATTTTTAAAAGGTCCTCACCCAACTTCAGTGCTGAAGCCATGTCATCATCACATTATGGAAATACATTACGTGCATGATGCAAAAACCTATGTACATGATGTGAAAAGATACTACTTAGGTTTCTCTATGTGTTGCCATTTAATTACACCTAGACCCCCACATAGCCCTCATCGCTGGCGGTTCAGCCTTTTTCTCTAATTCACTGAAAACCTCTGTTATTTAATGGGGATGTTCATAAACTTACCTGATCTTGATGAATAGACAACACTTACTCTTGGTGAGTAAATGAGAGCTTTTGAAACATCATTATGAAACGTCCTTCAGGGGTGGTTAGTAAGAACATAAGGAAAATAGCAATGTATACATCAACATCTAGCCTGGCTTTGGTGCAAAGACACGCCCCCAGACTGTCACACCTTCGGGGCAGTGTTATGTTAGTAGAAAGCTCTTTGGGGTTCCTATCTCTGCAGCTCACCTCCATACTGAAATAAGGCCACATGCTCACCTACACCTACACTGAATAGCCCTTCTGCATCTCGGGGCCATTCCTGATCCGAGGTTTAAGGTCATGGGTATTGCAGCTTCAAGTCTCCCTCTCCCCTCAAGCAAAACTCTCCTCTGCCTCTTCTGGTCTGGTCGGTGGCTTCACACCCACCAGTTACCCAGCTGGGAAACCTGGGAAATCCATGGAAGTGGAGTTCCTAGTGAGCCCAGAACCAAGAGAGGCCCATTAAACTTTACGCTTCCTTCTTTGTTGGGGGGTGGGGCAGGTGTGAACTTTGGCTCTTCCTTAGTGAGGAATCACAGCATGCCCCGGACTGACCGTGGGTCCCTGAGGTCTTCCCTGAATGGCAGGTACTTGAGTCCTCCTGGAGTTGATCTTCTACCCGCCTGCAACGTGTGTATCTCTCCAAAGCTTCCTGCATATTGGTCCCCTCTGGCTCGTCTTGCACAGCTTCCATGGTGTCGTTGATGTAATGGATCCATGTGTGTTCTGGGGAACACCCAGATCACTTCAGACAGTATTGTGTCAGGGAGCAGGAGAATTCACAGGGGCCTGAGGCAAACAAGAAATGAACACTGCTCCTGTTCCACACAACTGCAAACACCACCTGACCCTCTCTCCTGACACCGCTTAGAAGTGTGTTCCCTAGATGAACATCTGCGTACCACATCCCTGGGGCATAGTGACCTGCTCCAATGTCAGTGCGTTCTCCAGCACCCAGCACCCAGCACCCAGCACCCAGTGGCGCAGGGGCTGCTACTCAGTTAAGCTGCTGCGGTCCTCAGTCGTTCAACAGGATCCACCTGGTTTTTGTGGAGGCTGGAATGGCAAAATGAACAGAACTAGGACAGGGACCCCCACCCCTGCGCCCTTTGGGTGCCTAATGGAGCACCTCGTTTCTGCCATGTCACCCAGGGCCGTACTGTTCTGTAATCGCTATCCTACCCGGTGGGGGGAGAAGTTTCAGTTTCCCACTTGGCCTTCTCCGTGACAGTGGCTCTTAACTGCAGAGGCAGAAAACCAGTTTGCATGTGGGAGGGACGGCGATACACTCCAATGCTAACTATGACAATAGCTGTCGTACAGTCAGGGCCCGTGGGAGCTGGACTTTAATCAGAACTTCAGAATTACTTTGACTTACTTGGTTTTTTGGTCATAGGTGGCAAGCCACACCCTCACTGGCTGTCCTCCAAAGGCCTCTGGGGACCTCATGCTCCTTTTCCTTCTCTGCAAGTCCTTGCTGGCCAAGCCCCCGGGGCCACCCTACAGCCTGGCCAGGCATCGTGGTAACGTCAGCTGTCTGGCCCCTACAGCAAAGCATCGCCAGTTGGCTTGTACCACACCCAGGCCCGCATCCCCGGGGCTCTGGGAGCACCTCCTCCACTCTCAGCATCCGCCTGCAAAGGAGGGCGACCCCCCTCGTGCTGGGCGGTACCCGCTGGCTGCCGTCCTCCTTTCCAGCGGCTTACTACTGGCCTTGCGGAGTGGTGTGTCCTCACAGAACAGGGCCCACTGCCCTCTCATCCTCGGTGCGCCCTGCTGTGCCCGCTTCTGCAGCCTCTTCCTGCCTGCCTGCCTCGTTTGCCCCGGCAGTTCGGGCGTTTCGGCTTTACTCCGCGCTGGCCCTCCCTACCGCCACTCCTCTTACGAGCCTCTGCACAGTGAGCTCGCCCCATCCCCCCGGGCCTGGCCAGGTTCACAAATCCTGTCTTGAGAAACTGATCATAAATCAGTGTATTTCTTGCTTATCCCATCTCCCTTGACGGTCCATTGCTCACGCACCTTCAAAATCCGATCCCAGGGATACCCCACCAACTCTCACCAACACAACCTAGCTAATTCTTTTTTTTTTTTTTTTATTGTTTTTTTGTTACAGTTGTCCCATTTTTTTTCCTGTTGCTCTCCCCCCACCCACCCAGCCCACCCCTTCTCCCAGTCAGTCCCCAACCCATTGTCCATGTCCATGGGCCATTTATACAAGTTCCTTGACTAGACCCTTCCCTTTCTTACCCCTCTTCTCTCCCTTCCCCCGCCCCCGATAACTGTTATTCTGTTCCTTCTTCATACAACCTAGCTAATTCTTTTTTTTAAGTATAATTTATTGATTATATTGTCACAATAGTTCCAATTTCTTACAACCTAGCTAATTCTTGTAGCTCCTTCTGCAGCAGTGGGCCCGCCTTGGCCTTGGCTGTGCCGGGTCTGATCTTAGCAGGAAGGGCGGTGGGCTCAGAGGGCAGCGCCGGAGCCTGTCATGGCCACCACGGGGGTACCGTTTTAACATTTCCAGTGTTACAGACAACTCTGCAATTAATATCCTTAGACAGATCTTCTTTTATACAGATAGAAGAATTTCTCTAGGATTTATGTAGACAGTTGCAGGATTACTAGGCCACAAGTTACGTGCCTTTCCTATTTCACTAAATCTTTGAATCCTTAACGTCGAATGGCTGTCCAATGTATGCTCCCAGAGGCATTTAATAAAAACTTCCTTTCTTTTCTTTGCCAGCACTTGATCTTACCCACTAAAAACATTTAGCTTATCTGATGGACAAACAGTAGACTCTCATTTTTGTTTTTACTTTGTGTTTCTCTGACTACTGATGAAGCTTTATGTGTTTATTGATTCTCTGAATGTTTCTCTTCTGGGAACTGCCTGTTCTTGCCTTTTCCTCATTTTTCTCTTGGTAATCTTTTCTGTTCTTTTTGCTTCTTAATATTCACTTTAATTTACTCGAGATACTGATCCCTTATGTTGGATACATTAATAATATTTTCTCCCAGTCCCATGATTGCCTTCTCACTTTGTGGGACTATTAATTATATTAAAGAATTAACTCTTGATATAGTCAAACTTTACTTTTTGATTTGTGCTTCTGGACCCTGTTTCAAAACCCTTCTTCATTCAAAACAGATAGAGATTTGCAGCCGTATTTTTTCTTTTGTCCATGTGAAACTCATTTTTGTGTATGTGGATGTGTAAAAAATATAATTTCATTCTTTGATGTGTTCAGCATCTTGGCGTCCTTTCTGTGCACATGCAAACAAGAATGTCCATGCATGTGTGTGTTATATACTCTACGCACTGTGTAGCACTTCACGGTTTTACTCAGGGATTCCAGATGAGCACAGATTAATTCTCCTCATACTTTTTAAACCGCACACACACACACACACACATGCACGCACACACGTCTTTGTTCTTTTAATCAAATACATATTTCATGACCTACATCTTGATAACCACCTTCCTGGAATCAATGTTCCTTTGACCTTCATATAACATAATCCCTTCCTAATGTTTTCATGGTTAGTCAGGGTTCTAGCCTCTGATAAAAGTAGCCACCAGAAGACTCACTCGTTCTTTAAATGCCCAAGAAACTACTCATAGAAAAAGGAGTAAATGTCAGTATATTAAAAAGAAAAAAAGATGAGGGAATAAAATAAATGCATTCACTGTCTTAGGAACTGACAGGTATTTGTACATACACACGTTGCGTCTTCTAAAAATCATAGCATGCCTGTGAAGGAAATGTGACTCTTTCCATTTTGAAGATAAGGCACAGCCTCCAGCACCACTTGCTTGGACAGGCTGTTATTGAAGGATCGCATACTGTGACCAAGTCGTAAGTGTAAAATTCAACGGGTTCTTACGTGTGGCAGACACGGCGGAGGGCTGGGCTGGTCCTCGATTTGCTTCAGTTCCCTTATTGAACTGAATAGTAAGGTCACCTGCTAAAAGTGAGGATGGAGAGGAGCTGGCGGTTTGGGGGGAGTTGAAAGGTATGAAATAATCATCTGAAACTATATACCCTTATATACAATTGCTAAATCATTCTACTTATTTATTTGTAGACAGAGGGGAAGGAGAGAGAAAGAGCAGGCGGGAAACATCAGTGTGTGTTTGTTTCTTGCACACCCCCAAATGGGGACCTGACCTGCAACCCAGGCATGTGCCCTGACTGGGAATCGAACCGGCGACACTTTGGTTCTCAGGCCAGTGCTCAATCAACCGAGCCACACCAGCCAGTGTTCTAAATCATTCTAAACTGGCTCAGACTGGAGGAACAGTAAGATTAGTCAGGAAATTTAACAGCTACAAACTTAATCATTATTCACTCAGCAAATATGGATATGCCTGAACTCATTGCGCTCATAAAACCTAAAGCCTGCCAGTTATCTTCTATGATTGAACACCCAGACATTGAGTTACAACATGGTTACTGTGTTCACTTGTCATTAGGACAGTTCATTTTGGGATTGAGAACTCTAAGTCAATTTCCTTCTAGACTCTTGACATTATGCTATTAGTTACTGTTTAACAAGAGCCCTATCCACTGTGTGGCACCCCCTGGGAAGGGTGGGTAGTGTGTTTCTGGCAGGATAGGAGGGAAACTCCTATTGAGTTTATTTCTTTTGTTTCCTTTTGTTAATTCTTTGTTCCAACCATGAAGAAAACTGTAGGCTTCTCAGCTTCATTTTGGTGATGGTGTATCAAAAGGGGACTAGAACTAACAAGCAAAATGGAGACAGACTCATGGATGGCGAGCAGATGACAGCTAGTGGGGACGAGGGGGTTTGGGGGTGGAGGGATTGAGCATAAAGGACAAAGGATTCACAGATGTGGACAACAGTTTAGTGATTGCTGGGGGGAGGGAGGTATAAGGGGACTAAATGGTAATGGAAGAAAAATACAATAAAGATTAAATCTTTTAAAAGAAGACCATCCACATACGTTGAGATAGTTCAGTTTGGTTTTCCAGGCACATTTGCCAAATTAAAATCTGGGTTATCTCCCCTCATGAGGACAAGAAAAGGAAATTATATTGTCAGGTCTGTCTTAATGAATCCATGAAAAGGAGCAATAGAATATATTTCTCTTCCAGCTGCCATTGTGGGGGGGGAAATAGGAAAGAGAGACCGAGTGTTACAGAATTACTTCACTATAGTTTCTATAAGATGCTAAATTTGATTTTAAAAGAAATAATAAAAATATAATAGCAGGTCCATTGGACAAAAGTTTTGGATTGAATTTGAAGTAGACGACAAAATAGGAGTAGCAGATGGGGAGACATGATGTAAGACCTGTAATTTTATAAACTAGATCCTGGGCCCTGTATTTTTTTTTTGGACTCTCGGTGCTTTGATGAATTATATTGACTTCACTTGTCAGTACTCCTCTTGTCTGTCTGATAATAATGAGAGGCAGATGAACAGGATAGTCAACGGCAATCTGTTACAGGCGAAAATGCCAGAAAACCCATACAGGGCTTCCTGTTGTGTGCAAATGTGGGAATAAATGAGTAGAACTGAAGTGAACTCTGAGGAGGGACTTTGTGTCATAGTGACACCTGGCCCACACAATAATACTTCGCTCACATGGCATCAGTTCACTAATACAAACATGAAATTGACTCTATTTTATATGAAAATTGTATATTTTCAAGTTAAAGTTGAAATGCCAGTCTTTCAAAGAAGAGGAACAATTTACATCATTCTGCATATGTGAGATTTTCCATTTGGACCCCTCACTGATTTTTCAACCATTTTCGAGTGGTATTTCTTGATCCATATGGCCTTTATAGCAGATATTATAACTTGCTATTTTTATTAGACTAGAAAGCCTAGGATGAATGAAGGTGAGGAAATGTACGTCTCAGAGGACCTATCACCCAAATGCTATTACTTAAATTAGAATTTATAATGAGCAGCAATCACTTAAATCTTATAAGATCTATGCCTTTTTAAACATTTAGGTAAGTTGATTTGCATTTCCACATAGAGTTTATAGTTATTCATTTATTTTAAATTCCAGTGTCTTCGTTCTGAGATTTGTTCATGGCTTCCAAATTAAGCATAGTCCTCAAAAGGAGCACAGGGCATGCATTCATCAAATCTGTAAACGTTTTTCTTGTCTTGCCATATATGCTCTCTTTTAAGGTAGAAGGAGGAATAGAAACTTAAGAGCCTTTCAAAAGACCTGAACAGTCGGTCAGTGTGTGCAGAGGTTTGCCTCCTCCATTGCATATAGTTTTTTTCAGGTTCTATTTTGGTAGGAGTTGATCTAGATGAGGTATAGGGTAAAGGAATGTTAGAGAAGGAAGGAACCCTAGGGAGCCTCTAGGACTCAAGGCCAACCCAACCTACTTTCTGTCTAAATTCTCCTGGAGAACAGAAGAGCTTGGCCCAACGTTACATTCGTGTGTAGCGTGGCCTGTGTCTTCTGTTGCATAGAGTGTTTGAGAATCAGCATGCGCCACACACATGTAAAAGTTCAAACTTGGAGTCAGCCAAATGCACGTTAAAATCCCTGCCAAATTGCCATTTAGCAATGTAACCTGGACCAAATGCCTCAACCCCTCTAAAATGTTGTAAAACTCTGTGTCTTAAATTAGAGCTACCCCGGGTTGTAATGTGAATTATGCGAGATAATCAATGTGGTAATTCACTGCACATAGAAAGTAATAAAATGACACAAAACATATGAATTCACTATGCTAACAGTTCCAATGGTATTGGAATGCACAGTGAAAATAATCTACTTTAAGTAGCTTAACCTTAAATGTGAATGGAGTTTTAACAAGAAATTCTTCAGGCTGCTTAAATGATAGTTGTGAATTTCATTTGTTGCACAGGGTATGACATTGAACCCCCACTTTCATACCCAAAGTTCCTGTGTAAAACCAAGCCACTCTGGGCAAGGCGTGTGTACGTGAAAAAGTGGGTGATCTCATGCACCCATCTGCAGGGCACATGAACAAATAAGAGATACACACAGACGTGACTGAAACACTGAAGGAAGGTAGCCCTCTTAACTTATCCTTTTTTAATTAATTGAACCTGAATCTGGTCATATTAAGATCAGATTTTGACATCCTTAATGCATAGGTTGTCCTTCAAACAGAAGCGAATGAAACAAAAATCCTAAATCATACTCTGCTTCTTTAGAATTTTATAGAGCCAGTTGAGTTCTGCACGTAAGAACTCTGAACCTGAACATCCAACATGTTTTTGCAAACTATAGCCAATAAGATGCTAATCGACAGTTGTGGCCACCTGGCATTGAAGTCGCTGTTTTTGGCTGATCGGCAAACTGCATCTGGGTTGGAGAGAAAGCCAAGTCCCTGAGGATTCTCTCATAGCTTTCCGAAGAGCAATGGCTCCATTGTTCAGATGAGGGGCCCCTTACTCAAGGAGTTCTTGTAAATAACCTAAAACACAATCAGACAGGAATGATTCTTGTTGGAGCAAGCTTTTAAGCCACTGGTTCTCAACCTTCCTAATCCCACAACCCTTTAATACAGTTACTCATGTTGTGGTGACCCCCCAACCATAAAATTATTTTTGTTGCTACTTCATAACTGTAATTTTGCTACTGTTATGAATCATAATGTAAATATCTGATATGCAGGATGTATTTTCATGGTTACAAATTGAACATAATTAAAGCATAGTGATTAATCACAAAAACAATATGTAATTATATATGTGTTTTCCGATGGTCTTAGGCGACCCCTGTGAAAGGGTCGTTCGACCCCCAAAGGGGTCGCGACCCACAGGTTGAGAACCACTGTTTTAAGCAGTGCTTACAGTTCTTCAAAAACAGTACTTAAACGAACTTTTATCTCTACTGTGAGTTGGAGTCCACTTAATTCAAATGCTGTCCCTTTTCAAGTTGTCTGAGAAGCAGAAGCCAGGATGGAATTAAATGTTGGAAGGATTTATTGGAGGAAACACTGGTGAAAGATGCAAGGGAGAGGGAGCAGAACAGGCAAGGAGGATGTCACGCCATGATGCAGCTCTAGCACCTGTGTAAGGACGGAGGAAGGAAGGATGACCCCCTTCAGGAAGAGACCGAGACGGTAATGCGGGGTGCCTCCGTCAGGTCGGCAGGGAGACCCTGAGCACAGGTTGCCCTTCAGAAGAGTCTGGTGTCAGGCAGACATAGACCAGCTCTAGGATCCCGTCCCTGGTTAGGAGCAGCAAGTGTGGCCTTGGCATGAACATTCTGGCGGATTTAAAGGTGTGGCCCTGGAGGCTGTCTGCCAACCCCAGCTTGTACCCAAGTTCTCTGGGAGGGCGCGCTGAGCTGTGCATCTCTGTGGCCGCCACAGACGTCTTTCTGAAGGAGTACCTACAGGGGTTCTCTAACTGGACTCCTAATAAAGATAAGAGGGTTGGTTAAGAATGATTGAAACAAGAATCACATGCCATTTACTATATAGGATATATGATATGCAGTGACATAGAGGCATAGGTGTACATAGGAGCTGGTAAAACCTTTGGCCTGGCATAGCTTAAATAATTCTCTTATCCTCTCTGTCTGAGTTTCATGCCGTTCTAGATTGAAATGGCTTTTCCATCAAATAGTTGATCATATTAGTAAATAATACATCAAAATGTATCAGTACAAAATGCTTATCATGACTCTGTACATTGTTTCCATAATTTGGTAACACTTTATTTCACAGAATTCACAGAGGATCTTCTTCCTTCTTTGACAATCATTGTTATGGGGAATTATGACTTCTTATATAAGATCCTGCAGAGGTCCGCTGTTTCTCAGCTACTTCTGGTCTTCTAAACAGAACAAGTGGGTTTTAAGTTCCTGGCTTTTGGAGGAAAAGTACCTTTAGGGATTGAGTCTGAGAAGAATCAAACTACAGTCTGTCACACTTTAGTTCTATACAACATGCCGAAGCACTCACTGTAGCAGCCCAGTGGTGTTCCTATCAACTTCATAACCGAGTGTAAGCTCTACCAGTATGGTCCCCAGCCTCCTGTCTAGCATATATAGAATTTATATATTTTAAAGAATTATCTCAAGATTTCCAGTCAAGATAGTGGCATGGGTAAACATGGCTCACCTCCTCACACAACCACATCAAAATTACAACTAAATTACAGAACAGTCATCACTCAGAACCATCAGAAATCAAGTTGGATGGAAGTCTGACAACTACGGATTAATGAAACCACATCCATCCAGACTGGTAAGAGAGGCGAAGATGCTGAATGGTCTGGTCCCTCACCCATGTGTGGTGGATAAAGATTTGGGAGGGATATCGCAGGAGCGAGGAGTCCCAGTCCCATGCCAGGCCCCCCATCCCAGGAAGATAAGTCCCTATAACTTCTGGCTGCAAAAACCAGCAGGGATAGAGTTGGTAGAAGAAACCGCTGGAACCCCAAGCAGTTCCTCTTAAAGAAATCATACATGAACTTACTCAGACTCACTCCTGCTGAGCTCCAGCACCAGGTTAGCAGCTTGAAAGGCACCAGTAGCATAGAGAGAAGAGTCAAAGCGTCTGGCATCAAGGTGAGAGCTGGGGGACAGGTTTCTCCCAGACAGAAAGGTTGGCAGAGGCCATTGTCCCTTTTCTGAACCCTCCCCCACACACACAGCCACAGAGCTGGCAGGCAGGTACCATACCTGAGACTCCATCAACCTGGCTAACACTGTTTTCCCCATCCTGGCGATCCCTGATGCTCCATCCCACCCAATTTACAGCTGTTAATAGCGGCTTTTCCATATGGAGGGCTGGTTTTAGTTCATGATTCACAACTTTCTAAGTACTTTTAAACAAACAACAGCTTGCCTCAGTGATACCTCAGCCCCCATACCTCTTCCTAGGTGACCACAGGTATGGCATGAGCAGCAACCAGCCTAGATTCACAGCTTGGTTTCACCTGAGAATCTCCAATTTCCCCAAAAGTAGCAGCTGTCTCATAAGGATTTATAGCTCAGGCATGGTCGCCCCCAGGCAAAACACAGGTGGAGGCTTACCTTAGCCTGCACCACCCAAGATACTCCAGAGCCAGCATACCTAGTGGACAGTCATAGACCACATCAGAGCACCACTGCCCTGCCCCTGCACAGCTGATCCTCCACAGAGGGCAAAGGTTGGTGGTCAGTGGTCACAGCCAGTCCTTGCAGCTGACTGGCCTAGGCAAATCCCTCCCCTTGACCTTCCAACAATAACCAAGGCTCAACCACAAGAGGATATTGTACTCAGCCTCCACACAGGGTGCACCGTGAGTACCCAGCTTGGGTAATAGGAGAGGCTGTGCCACTGGACCCTACAGGACACCTACTACATTAGACCACTTACCAAGACAATGAGTCATAGCAGCTCTACCTAGTACATAGAAACAAACACAGGGAGGCTGTCAAAATGAAGAGACAAAGAAACATGGTCTAAATGAAAGAACAGACCAGAACTCCAGAAAAAGAATTAAATGAAATGTTGATAAGCAACCTATCAGATGAAGAGTTCAAAACACTGGTTATAACAATGCACAAGGAACTTAGTGAGGACCTCAACAGCATAAAAAAGATCTAGTCAGAAACTAAGGATATACTAATTGATATAAAGAGCAATTTACAGGGAAACAGCAGTAGAGTGGATGAAGCCAAGAATAAAATCAATGATTTAGAACATAAGGAAGCAAAAACAAGGAATCAGAGCTACAAGGAAAAAAAAAAAAAAGAGTCCAAAAAAATGAAGGTAGTGTAAACAGCCTCTGGGATCACTTCAAGCATTCCAACATTCGCATCACAGGGGTGCCGGAAGGAGAAGAGAAAGAGCAAGAAATTGGAAATCTATTTGAAAAAATAATGAAAGAAAACTTCCCTAATTTGGTGAAGGAAATAGACATGCAAGTCCGGGAAGCACAGATGGATGTAAAGAGGCCTGCTCCAAGACACATCATAATTAAAATGCCAAAGGTCAAAGATAAAGAGAGAATCTTAAAAGCAGCGAGAGAAGAACACTTAGTTACCTACAGGGGAGCTCCCATAAGATTTCCAGCTGATTTCTCAAAGGAAACTTTGCAGGCTAGAAGGGACTGGGAAGAAATATTCAAAGTCATGAAAAGCAGAGACCTACAGCCAAAATTGCTCTACCCAGGAAAGATATCATTTAGAATCAAAGGACAGATAAAGAGCTTTCCAGACAAAAGAAAAACTAAAGGAGTTCAACCTCACCAAGCCATTATTATATAAAATGTTAAAGGGACTTATTTAAGAAAAAGGAGATTAAAACTATGAACATTAAAATGGCAATAAATATATATATATCAACAATTGAATCTAAAAAACAAACTAAGCAAACAAGAAGAACAGAGACAGGATCATGGATACAGAGAGGGTTTTGATGGTTGCCAGAGGGAGGGATATTTGGGGGAAAGGGTGAGGAGGTGAGGGAATTAAGAAGTGCAAATAGGTAGTTACAGAATAGCCAGGGGGGTGTAAGGTACAGGATAGGAACTGGGGTAGCCAAAGAACATATGTGCATGACTCATGCACATGAACAATGGTGGGGGGACTGCCTGAGGGAGTGGGGAGTGCTGGGTGGACAGGGGCAAAGGGTGGAAAATTAGGAGTAACTGTAATAGCATAATCAATAAAATAGAATTTAAAAATTAAAAAATCTAAAAAAACAACAAAACCATAAAAGAATCAGCTCAAGCTTCCAACAAAACCTCTATTGAGGTAAATGCAGACTTTGGGTAGAAATTTCAGGATAACAAAACACTTTCATATGCAGAGCATTCAAACAGAAGAGCTATTATGTCTTCTTTGAAATCCTCTAAGGAGCAATAATTAGTTTCTCCTTCTAAATCCTGTGCCTGGATGAATTAACACAGTACAGGTTACCTTCTGAGTTAAACTATTTACCACGATAGCGTAATCTGACCTTAACCTACAATGTGCCAAGAATTCTGACATGTCCAGCACAGGAGAGAAGGCACGGCTTCTCCGCGGCTTACGAGATAATATGGGGCCAAATGCAGAGGTAGGGTGCCAGCACCCAACCCAGAAGAAACAAAGAAATTGATCTGCAGTGGGAGTCAGAATAGTGAACAGCCTTATTCCACTGTGAACTTTTTCTTCCCTTAGAATACACAAATCATTTGGGTTTATATAAACAAAAGGGAGACCCTGTGGGAATTTGAACACAAATTCATTCTCGGTGACTCCTTTGTGCTTGAATGGTATTAGGACATCTCAGGGAAAGCTGGGTTAATAATGATGTAAAATTTAATGTAAACAATTCTTGTTGAAAGCAAAGCTCTCTATTCAATTGCTTTGTGTTGTTCCTGGAAGACAGCTTTCAGTCTCCTTCCGCTTCGAGGGTTTACCCCAGCACATAGACTGTATACAGCTTGGCTGTACTACCTGATTCTCAAACTGAAGCAGATGTATTACTTTCATCTCGATAAAAATCATTGCTTTTCAAAAAAAAAATTCCAGGGATTGTCCCTCTTCATTGAAAAATATCTAATAAAACAAAACTATATGAAAAGTGGATTTTCCTCCATTTATATAATTTATCTAAATTTTTTGAGTTTATCGGTATATACTTTAAAAGTGGAATTTCTGGATAAAAGGATACATGGATTTAGATTTTATAGATATGCCAAGTTGTTCTAAAAATAAATTTTACCTATTTATGATACATTCTCAAATGACATTGAATAAGAATATCTTTGTCCCCACACCCTGACAAATAATGTATACTATTAACATATTTTATCTTTTCCAGTCTGATGGATTGAAAAAATGTTTGATGATGGCGGGAGATTTGACTTTGGATGGTGAATACACATGGAATGTACAGATGATGCATTATAGAATTGTACACTTGAAACCTATGTAATTTTAATAACCAGTGTCATCCCAATAAATTTGATTTTAAGAGTTTTGTATTGTTTTGATTTAAATGTTTAGCAGTGAATGAATTTGAGCATCTTATCATATCTTTATTTATAATAATTTATTTTTTTTCTTCTGTCTCCTCTTAACTAACTTTGAAATGTCTATTTTCCTATTGGGTTATTTGTCTAAATTTTTATAAATCAGTTTTTAAGATCTCCTTATAAAGTTTTTCTTCTCTTTTCATCTGTTGCAAGTAATCTTTCCTTCTATATTCTGTGTTACTTTATTTTTTTACCATGAAGATATGTTTTAAAATTAAAACAAAATTCTAGTGTATATATAAACATATATTTGCTATATCTACATGTATATATAATCACTTTCTTCTAGTGCCAAAATAAAGCCAGATCGAAAATATAAAACTCCAGATTCCTTCCCATTGAATGAAGCCATTTTGTCTCAATATCATCTCATTGTGCTCAACAGCTCAATTTAGTATTCATATAGGCACATTGATAAAAAATGAAACCCTAAATGAACTTAACTGTTTCATAATTCCTTCAAAATAATGACTGCTTGGGGAAACTATAAATGAAACTATTGCTTTGTTTTAAAAATGTATAACTTCTTAATCCATGCCTGTGAATGCATAAATTGGTTCTAAGAAATTAATTCGTTGCTCCCCTCAAACAAATATTGGCATTTTAACAAGATCATTCTACCAACCAAGACTTGACAAGACTTGTGAATTAAATTATTATAAAGCAAATTATATTTCTAATCTATTAGAGCAACTTGCTATTCATACACTTCCTAGAGCGCAGAGTTTTAGTATCACATGAATATCCAACTTCTGATTAGACTAGGGTTTGTTAAGTTGATTCAGGGTTTATGTTCCCTGACTTAAAAGAAAACTAGAGTGAGAAAGGAAAGTATAAAGTCTTTGTTCTTTTCTATTTCTTACCCCTCCCACTTTCCAATTTTTTCACTCCCTAAGGGAAACCACAGTTAATAACGTAATGTAATTTTTCCAAATAATTTTTAAAATATTTCTATATTACATATAAAGTGAGCAAGAGTTGAACAGACACTTCCAAAAGAGGAGATCCAAGTGACCGGTAATATGAAAACGTCCCTCAACATCAGGAAAATAACAATTTACATCACAATGTAGTTACTCCACAGGCCCCCGAGAGGCTAAAACAAAAAGATGAAAAATACCACGTGTTGGTGAGGCTGTGAGCGACCAGAACCTGCATGTGCTGCTGGCAGGAATGCAAAGTCATAGAGCCAGTTTTGAATACTTTGGCTTTCTGTACACAATAAAAATGTGTACAAATGCTCACCAAAACACATGGACCAGAATGTCCGTAAGAGAACTGTTCATAATCATCAAAACTGCAATCTACCCAAATGCACACAAATAACATCATTTTGCTGTCAGGTGGCTGGTGTCTTCTAGACCTGCATTTTAAATATATTCACAATGTTTTACAGTCGTCCCCCTCCATATCGCGGTTCACTTATCATGGCCTCACTGTATCACGGGATTTTTAAAAATATTATATTTAGTTATTTATCACAAATCGTTCACTATATGTGGGATTTTGTGGTATTGTACACGTATGTTGTTAAAGTGATGTAGGTTTAAGAGTGTAGAATATGTTTAAAAACATAAGTAGTGTTTATAAAAGTGTGGAAAAGGTTAATAAGGAAGTGGGAAAGCTTAATAAGGGACTGGGAACGGTTTATAAGTGTGTGGGGAGGGTTTATAAAGCCTTAAAATATATACAAATACTAAAATAAATGTAAGGTTCCTACTTCGCAGATTTTCACCTATCATGGGGGGTCTAGAATGTAATACCTGCGATAAGTGAAGGAATACTGTACTTTTCTTTTTAGCTTTATTTTTAATATTGAGTGTCAGATTGTTCTTAAAAATGAAGTTCAAGTTTTTACACACATTTGCTAGGTACTTAATGTACATGTGCTGACTTCTACACTGGACTCCTCAACTGAAATCCAACATGGACTTCTTCCCAAGGTGTCCCTAGACCAATGCCCTTCTGCCCATCCTGTCACTAAGGAAGCAAACGTTGGTCCAAATGAGATCTTATGATAAGTATTACCCTCAGGCCTGGGAAAGAGAAGGCCCTGACCTGGCTCTTCCATTAGCGCCTCAATCCCCAAGACAAGGAACCTGTGGATGAATGAGATGCGCTCCACAGCACCCTCTGGGTATCTCAGACTTTGGAGTTTCCAGATTAAATGTCCTAGAGTTCTGAGGTTGGAGAGGAGGGGGTTGGCTAGAGCTTGGGTGTGTGAGTTGGGGTTTTACCCACATGGTTTGGAGACCCTGTCTGTGTATAGGGGGTGGGCAGGAGTAGCAAGGGAAGTGAGGAGGACTGGAGACTGAGGACCCAGCTGAGGACCCGATTTGTCTGCAATCCCAACTCTGAGAGATCGGAATTCAGATCTGCCTCCCAGACCATTATGAGGGTATATTATCAAGATACGAAGGTAGAAGGTATTATATTGAACAGGTTGTTAGCTTGACTGTAACTTCTTAATACTTAGACCTATGGTATGAGGGCTCCAGTTGTCCTCTCGCTCTTAGATGTGAATCTACGTGTATTAAAAATGTGGTAGAGTTGGCCAATTTCTCTCCCTCCCCCATTCAGATGCTGTGGTCCGGTGGTTTAAAGCTACAGGATTGACAAGATGGTGGCTGTGGCGACTCGGAGTATCTGTGGAGGAGGCCAAGGAGTGGACTTGGCCCAGAAAGGCTCTGGGCTCCCGTCCAAAGCCTATAGCTACATAACTGCCTGACTTCTGGCTCCTCCAAGCCAGCTTCCTCGCTGACCAAGGGTGGACAAAAGCATCTTCTTCACAAGGCTCCTGTGGAGAAAAGTGGACATAATTTATGTGCACATGCTTGAAACACTGTGTAGTGTTAAGAAAACAGACAATAAACTATGAAGCAAAATTAACTTTGACAGGCATTTCTGGTTTATTATTTGTCTACAATAGCCAATACTGATTGTACTTATCCTTCAAATTTATTTACACAAGATATGACTTCCGGAAATCACACAAGATATGATTCAACACCTGGTTTAGCTAGTGCCGCCGAGGTGGGGCCAGGGACCCTTCAAGCCCTCGCTCTCTCCTTGCTCTGCCTTCGGTTTTTCCAGCCAGGAATTCTCCAGGGACTCATCCCCTTCTGTGACCTTCCCTGGCTCCCTGAGGGGCCACTCGGTGGCTGGAGGGTAGGCAGGTCTGTTCCTTTCATGTGCAAAGGGCTCCGTGCTCTTCCTCTTGGGCTTTCACCGTTCCTTCAGAGAAGTCCAATTGCACACAAGATGGATAGTTTATTTAGTAACTGAAAATATTCTGCATTGCCTACTTTCCATAAAGGAAAAATACTATAAAACTTTTCATAGTAGCTCAGATTCATTTTTCATTTATACCTTTTCTATGCTTGCTTTTATATTCCCACCTCTTTAAAAAATAAAAGGAATAGAGGCACAGAACAGAATAATACATGCAAAGAGAAAGCAGGAAAGGATTGAATGAATGTGAAAAGAAAGAAGAGATGGAAGGAAAGGCCTTGGTCACGGCAAATATGGTAAATTCACTCCTTGGAGGGTAAGCGGAGTGATAGACAGAAGTGGGGCTGATGCTGGGGTCCCCACCACGTCTATCGGCCTCTGGGTCTCCTGCCACTTCTGTTATTCAGAGAACCCTGTTGGCAGCTCATCCTCCTCTATCTCATGGTGACTGTGATGGGATTGAACTTGATATCGGAAATAGAAATGTATGAAAAATTTTGATGAACCAGAGCTCACACTAAGAGAGAGGCCCGGGATGGCATAGGGTCTGGAAACCCCAGCACGTAAGAAGTAGGAGAGGGACCTGCACACATTTGGCCTGGAGAATATATAACGTGAGGAGACTTGTGAAAGAAAATGTGTCTCATGAAAAAAATTTTTAAATTTGTAATTTGTTCCCTATGTGCTCCACAGCTAGAACCGGGTATAAATAATAGAACAGCAGATCCTGGCTAAAGTACTTTGAACAAAGAGTGCAGATACAAAATGGAACACACATCCCAGTGAGGGAGGGAGTGGGTTACTCATCAGGATAATTATCTAGGCAGAAGCTAGATAACTGTCCAGTTTCTAGGTTTTGAAAAACAAGCTTTGGCATTGGGTGAGAGGAAAGAGAAAATAATCTCAGTTTTTTTTTTCAATTTTTTAAATCTTTACCCTTAAATGATGTAAAGGGGAACCTTCATTCCTAAGTCCCTGTTGAGACCTGTCTTACTCTGTTCCTTTCCACCAGGTGACATTTGCCAAGCCCCGAGCTGGCCTGCGGGTGGCTCTGAATCCACCAAAGAGAGTCAAGGCCATCACATTCCTTTTGGTTTTTATGAGCTATGGACTGAAACACCCGTATTTAAAATTCATAAAATAAATGGTGATTGGAAGCTTTAATTCTGGCTTGGGAACCTCCTCGTAAGTCTTGGCTAAGAATTTCCAGATCATGAAATAGCTTTTTCCCTGTTGCCTTTCAATAGAGGAAAGAAAAGGCAAACGCTTCCTAAGCTGTTTCCCCTTCATCATCCCCTTGTCCTCCTCTGTCCCCTCTGCTGGTGCATTTGTGGCCTGGGGCTGGGGACCAGGGCAGCAGTTATCCTGGTCAGGGAGCTCCTGCAAAGTGTCCCCAGCCACCACCTGCTCGATCCCACAGCTCACTGCAGATCCTGGGCAGGGCAGCGGTTCAGCAGGCTGACACCCACTACCTGCGTTCCTGAGCCTTCGATCTGCTATCATTTCTTAAAATCAGCATTTCAGTGACTTACTTATTGTTTATTATTATTCATTGTCTCTCCCATTTAGAATGCAGGCCCCATGAGGGCATGGTTTGTGTGGGTGTGCCATGTATTTTCTGGTGCATCTGAAGTCCCCAGTACCAATCTGTCATGGTGTGGGCTCTCGGACATTTGTTAAATGAAAGGATCTGGTGGATGGGAATTCAGTGTTTGTTTGAAAAAAAAAAAATCCTTTAAGCTAAGTGTGCTTTGTTTTTGGAATTTACCAGTAAATATTGTGCTAGTCTGGGTTCTCCAGGAAAACAGGACCGAAAGACAGATAAATAGATTGATAGATAAGTAGATAAAATTTGTTGAAGGAATTGGTTGTGGAGGTTGGCAAGTCCAAAATCTGTAGGGTAGGCTGGCAGGCTGGCAGGCTGGTGACCTCGGGAGGAGCCAAGGCCGCAGTTCAAGTCCAGAGACGGTCCGCTGGTAGCGCTCTCTCTTCCTCTGAAGAGGTCAGTCTGTTTCCAGTCAGGCCTTCAAGTGACTGCATAAGGCCCGCCCACATTATGCAGGACGATCTACCTTATTCAGAGTCTAGAGTTTAATTGTTCATCTGATCTTCAAAATACCTTCAGAGAAATACCTAGAATAACATTCAAACAAATACCTGAGTATTGTGGCCTATCCAAATTGACACATAATATTTACCACCACAGATATCAATCTAGTAACTTGTTTTACAGCTGAAATGATCTCAGAGAACAACCCCCTCATTCTATACATCAAGAAGTTGAGTCATTGTGAGGTGGAGAGCTGACTTACCGGAAGTCACAGATGACTCACACGGTGTCCCAAGGCTCCTGACTGCCAGTCCTCTGTTCTTCAGCTACAAATGCTACAGAACGAAGCATCCACGAAATGTTGTTCCAGGTGTTCTGTTTTGAGAAAAAGCTTTGTCACAGCAACCAAAGCTCATCCCAGAAAGCGGTTTGGAGAGATTCACTTCCCAGATGTCCGCACTTCAACATGCATAGTCTGAATCATGCTTTCATTGTTTATATTGTCTTTAAAATGCAGTTTATATTTTCCGCCGCCTTGTAGCAGAGCTGTAGGGCAAGGTGGGGGCAGAGCGGGCTGTAGCAGGGTAAGAGAGGCCTATCAAGGTAGGCCTCTCTGACAAGGTACATTTGAGCAAAAGCGGGAAGGAAGGAAGGGAGGCTCCCTGGGGGAAGCGGTTTGAGGCAGCGGGACGGAGGAGCCAGAGTGAAGGCTGTCAGGGAGCAGTGCCCGGGGCCTGCGTCCTGTCCCCAAGCAGAATGCTCTGCCTGAGGGAGTGAGGGGGGGCAGTAACAGGAGACCAGGGAGAGGACAGAGGTACACAGCAGCTCATGCACGGCCTCGTGGGTCATTGTGAATTTTACTGATTGACATGGAGAACGACTGAAGACTTCCGAGCCCAGGAGTGTCACAGTATGACTGAGTTTTAAAAAGAATCCCGCTGGTAACTGCATTTAGACTAGATGCAGCTGGCGGCGGTGGTGGGTGTTGATGCACGGACACCAGGGGAGAAGAAAGATTATAGAGCAGTGACCCAGGCAGGACAGGACAGGGCTTCAGACCAGCTGCTGGGCGTGGAGAGAGAAGGGAGCAGATTCTGCCAGAGTATTGAGTGCGGCCTCTGGAGCTCTGTGTAGAGATCTAGGTTTGAGAGACACAAATTCAGGAGGTAGAAATTTTCATTCAATTTAGTTTTTGTTTTTTATTTTCATTTTAAACAAGAAGTTTACTTAAACCACAAGACGCTCGACTGGAAGGGAAAGCTATCTAGGATTGCCCTACACGCAACAGCTCTGTACAAAACGTTATAAAATTGTCCTTGGTTTTACAATGATAAATGAAAAACATTAAAATTCTCCAATCGAACAAGGCACGCAAAGATTTTTATGTTGTTCTTTTCTGTTGTTGTTGTTAAACAGCAGAGGAAAAATAACTTACTGGAATATGAAGATAAGAGCTGAACGAGCGTGCCACCAATGGAGAGAGGCAGTATTTTCGCAGGACCAGTCTTTTTCCCCATCCCATCTCCAGCTGACATCAATCAAAACATGCCATTGGCCATTTAGCTTTAAAAAAGCTGCAAATGCTGTGCACATACACCAGTTACTTTCTGTGCAGTAAAGGGGCAATGAAAGAATAGATAAAACTATACTGTAGAAAGTCAGGGTGCGGTGGCTCCAAACCACTTGCTAATTGAGGATGTCTTCTTGGTCTGGAGCGACAGAGTTCTGAAGTCAAGTAACAGGTTCTCTTTTCAGCAGGCACCTCCTGTGTGCTGCTGGAGCACATCAGTTAGATCTTCATCCTCCATTGCCAACGGCACAGGTGTGTCTGTTTCATCGACTGGCTACCCATCAAATCGGAATCTGATCCACCTCCTCACAATCCCTGTCATTCACAACAGGCTTTCATTACTTTACCAAGTGGTGTGTGCCTCTTATCAGCACTACAGGACCATCCCACCCTGCCACCTTCCGATTAATGTGATCGTTGCCCTGAGTCTAGACTCCTTCTTTGGCCTTTTCATCGCCCATGGCGAGCACCGGAGTCTCCTGGGCTGCCGCTTCACAAAAGAGGTGCCGGGTCCGCACCAAACAAGCCTCAGTTCAGTTTGAACATTTACCGGGCACACTACCGTTTGCTGGGCACTGACGCAGACATTTCAGGTACAAATATTAAGGGTCTCGTAATCAATGGGAAAAACAAACATGTCAATAAAAACTGAAGTGTTTAACAAAAGTAGGTCTAAAAGCCTAAAAGGATGCAGATGCAGGGATGATTAAGTAATGAACTCTACCTGGTGGAAAGAGCCAGGAAGGGCTTTAGAGCTGAAACTTGAAAGTCAAGGAGACTTCCCTATGTGGACAAAGTAGACAAAGTAGGATATTCCAGGCTGAGGGGAAGGTGTGAGTATGTACAATTTCAGTTTTCATAAGGCAAAGGGGCTCTGGTATGCCTTAACTTATACCTGATACACACACACACACACACATACACACACGCAATAATCTATAAAATACAAAGTGACCTCTACTACTATAGGCCCACACGTAGTCATATATGAAGTCTGAGAACCATTATTTGTAGGACTTCAAAATAAAGACTGCCCTTCATGCGAGCTTCAAGTTTCTTCTGGTTCCACACTATTTTATATTAATCAGTGCATCTTTTCCTATGTCTTCTGTGCATTCTGCTTTCCTGTCTCACACAACGGAAGCTACAACTGAACTTGGAGGAAAGAATTTTAGACATGGCCTTGAGATCATCTCAGGGTGTAAACAAAGCAAAGAAAGTGTTTTTCGTGAATCCATCTGACAGCTCCTAGATGAGATCAAGATTCTCTGAGCTGCAAGGGTGGGGGTGGATGGGGGGCAGGGAAAGGATAAGAAGAAAGGATGTAGAGTTTGGTGGTGCCAGAGTCTTGGAGAGCCAACTTGGAAGGTCGTCTCAGACAGGAGCAGAGTCAGCATTTGAGGACTGCCTGGCCTCCACTCCTGCCAGTATTGCCCTTTCACCAGCTTGGCATGGGCTGACCACCCATCGGTTCTGCCTACTTGCGCCCTAACCTTTCTTCAGGTGGGCACCTCCCCTTTTAAAAAACTCCAGACACTGGAAACACTCCCGCTTCTCCAGTAAAGCAGATCTCTCCAGCCACAGAGGGACTGGGGGAGGGCCTTAGGGAAAGGAAGTCTTATTATACTCAGGTGAGACAGACAGGACCAGTTCAACATCACCACCCACCCGCCTTCTTGCCCCCAGATGGGACAGTGACGGTATACACCCCTTCCAGAATCTTCCCTCCTTTCATTCTGCGTGTCTTTTCCTGGAGAAGCTGTGTTGTTGAGCCGCAGCCCAGCCTTGGGAAGGACCCTTAGTAATAGAACTTTCCACTGATCAGGTTCCTTTAAAAGCAGGGGTGTCTTAGGTGACATCTGCTGCTCCAGTGTCCGTGGTCCTGTGTCCCTTCCCAAGTCTTTCTCCCCACCCCACCCCCCACACTACTCTGTATGGCCGGGGATCTTTTGTTCTCGTGCTAACAAGCTTGATGTAAATGTAAGTTGTTTAAACATTTCTTTCTGGGTCTAGACTTGGCTTTGTGTCTGGGAGCCCTGCAAAAAAAAAAAATGTCATTTTGTAAGCCGCGGCTGTTAGAAGCTCCTAGATAATGACGTTACAGCAGGCAGGCAGCAATAAAGTAAATAGTAAAAAGATAGTACAACCAGCTGCCCCTTCAGACCTCAGACAGCTTGGAGCTGGACTTCTGTACTTTCTGCTCAGAAAAGAGCCTGATGCTTTCCAAAAGGACATGCGTAACTTTCCGAAGCACTTTCTCGGCTGCTTGATCTTCCCTGCCCTGGGATCAGGTGGGCAGGCCTGCATTTGACAGATGAACTATGTCCACAACCAGGCTGGTGGTGAAAGCGCGTCCCCTAGGTCGCAGGCAAGGACGACCCCCAGGCTGGGGCCCTTGTCAGGACTCTCTCCCTGCACGCCACGCGTCCTTGGTAAACCCATCTCCCCGGCTCTAAAATAAGGGCCTTCCTCCTTTCAGCGAGCTTGTCACCCTGCCCCGGAGAGCGGGAGTTGGGGACACGGTTGCCGGGGGAGACAGGCAAGGCTTGGGTGGCTAATCACGCTTTCTAGGCGCCTTGCTGGTGCGGCGTCCCGTTCTGGCGGGTCGCGGACTTTTCTCTGCAAGCCTCGGGGTGTCAGCACTGGAGCTCCGCTAGGTCCTGCCTTCTTTTTGGGACCGGGGGTGGGCGGAGAGGAAGGAAGTGCCCTGCAACTGCCAATACTTTCCTCTAGGAGGAGCCGCGCCGCCCGGAGGAGAGTGACACGCACCAACTCCAACTCCGCGCGCGGAAACGCTTCCCCGCCGCGCCTCGGAATGCGCGGCCCGCGCGGCTCCCGGCGCCCTCGCAGCGAGTCCCGAGCCGGCGGCGCTGCGCCCCCGCGTCCCCTCGCCCCCGCCGCGCAGGCCCCGGGCCCGGCGTGACCCTCGCGGAACCGCGGCCGCGCGTTCCCACCCCGCCCGTCCCACCCGCCCTTCCCGCTCCACCCCGCCCCCTCCCTCTCCCCGAGCCTGACAGCCCGCGAGCTGCCAAGCTGGGCGCAGCCATGGGAAGAGGAGGCGGTCTCGGCAGCGGCGGCCGTGGCGGCGGAGGCTGCGGCGGCGGCGGCGGAGGCTGCTGAGACCCGGCGGCGGGGACCCCGGGCTGCGGCCGCGCGGGCCCCAGGCCCCCGCGCGCTCGGCCGCAGCGCAGATGCGAACCCGCGCTCTCAACGCCGAGACGAGGCTCGAAGGTACTGGCGGGGGCTCCAGGGTCGGGCTCTGATTTCCCCGCCGTGGTGCCAGGGCGCCCGGGAGTGGACCCCGGGACGCCAGCGGTTTATGGAAATGGGGATCTGTCTTCTGTATTTACACAGATAATGTTTTTCCCGGGCGACTTGGGGGTTGGCTGGGCTCCCCTCCTCCTCGGGAAGTTGTTTTTTTTTTTTTTTTTTTTTTGCTGGTGGGCTGTTGAAACCCAATCCACGCTGCGGACGTGTGCGTGTGTCTGGTAGGGGACAGCCGGGGGTTGGGGGCGTCAGGAGACCCCCCCCTCCGTTGACTTGTGCCCCGACCGCTGTTTGCGGTGCGCGGAGGGGCTTCCTCCGAAGACAGTTCTGTTGCAAAAGTTTTGCGAGTGTTTCTGTTTGACATCATGAGCTGGGCTGGGGCAGAAACGCTGCAGCTGCAGCTGCTGAGCTGGGAGAAGTCCCTGGCGGCGCGACCCGAGCAGAGGGGAGGTCGCCCGGCTGTGCGCGTCTGCACCGCGCGCGCTCCTCCCCAAAGCGCACGGCCCTTTGCAGCATTGGTGGCCGCTGCAGCCCTGCGCTGGCACTAGGGGAGCTGGGGTCAGCAGGGTCAGGGCCATCGGTCCCCATGAGCTGCGGTGGGTGGAAGTCGTGGCGAGCCGAGCTCCCCCGGCCCAGAACATACTCGTGGTTATGAAATCAGCCAGGCTCAAAGTTTTGACAGAACTGCCCGAGGCTTGAGGCTGTGATGAGTGGGGCAGCCACGCGTCTGGGGAGAGGGCGCTGGCGGCGCACAGAGGGCGCCTGGGCAGTGCCACCCACTCAGGGGTGCGTGGGGAGGTCTGGGAGGGGGGGGCGAGTGTTTTATACATAACCCAGAGGGGGACGCTTGCTGGGGCCAGGCTGCGGGAGTTGGTGGCCTGGCGCTGGGTTTGTGTACTGAATGAGTGTACGTGTGCGCCCGTGTGCGCCCGGGGAGGCGTGTCGGAGCCCGAGCCAGTAGGGTGTGCAGAGGGGAGGAGGAAGCCAGAGAGGTGCCGCCCGCCGATTTGTAATGCCAGGAGACCTTGGAAGGGACAGGGAAAGGTAACGGGAAGCCTGAGGGCTGGGAAGTTACAGGAATTCCTGCACAGTATTTAAGTGCCTCAGACTTGAAAATGCTAGACCTGTTGCCTTTCAGGGGCAGGGAGCTGGAGGTGGTTTCCGGAACTCTGGAGAGACCTGCACAGGAGGACAGGGGTTCCAGGATTTGTGTGTATGTGTGGGTACAGAATGCTGGAGACCGGAACGCGAGTCGGAGCTGTGGATCTGAAATTCCCCGGGTGCTGCTGTCCGTCGTGGAGACCAGACGGTCTCTGGGGTGTTTGCTGCTGGACTCCTTGGCGCGTGTGCCTGGGAAGCCGCTCACCTTCGCTCGCAAATGTGGTGGCTGCTCTGTGCCCTGAGCAGCTGGCGTTCTAAACCGGTTTCCACCTGGGTCGCCCTGGAAGTCCTTTCCCCGGGTGCTAAGGGATAGACCTTGGAGGTGATTAGTATTGAACCATTTCCAGAAATTAAAATGCTGGATAGAAACAAAATAAAATGACTTAGCAGACAGTGTTGTTGGTTCCATCTTTTCTGTGATTGGGGGATTCTGCTTCCTTTTGAGAAGAGCAAAGCTTAGTTATCCCAGGTTGGATCTGAAGGGGTCTCCCGTTATTTATGGCTCCCCTTCTGACGGACTTGGAGGGCTTGGGTGGTAGGGGAAGCACGTCCGGTCCCTCCTCTCCTCTCCCACCCTTTCAAACTTGCTGCTTCCCATTGGCCTGAGGAAAGCTGGTGAGTCAACATTCAGTCTTCCTTCTGAAGTAAATATATCAGAGTGAAATTACAGTTTGGGTCTCCGGAATACCACGGAAAGCCGGCACTGAACGGCCAAAAGTGTGGAATGAGAGTCTATAAATGCAGAGACCAAGTGCCGAAATGAGTGCATTTCCCCCCCGAAACCGAACATAATGTTGCCTGGCAAATATTTGTTCTAGGCAGAGTTTGGGAGCGCATTTTTGATGATCAGCTTTTAAACAGCAGATTCCACATCATAAACCTCTTGACACCTTCTCTATGCTGTCTCTGGTGCCTGCTTTAACAGATGTTTATGGTGCTTGGTAACCTATGGGACTGTCATGTCGAATATCTTGTTAGCTGAGGACATAATGTTTATAGCATAATGTAATAAATGGAGCCCCAGTTGCAGCCTGCTTCTGCCAAGTGTGTGAAGTACCCCAGTATGGAAACAAATCTTGATGTTGGCCTGATGCAGTGAGCCTTTTTGGCTCCCTGCTGGCAAGCATTGTTAATGTAAAGATAAATCTGAGTGCAACAGGAAGACTACCACACAGCAAATTGTTGAGCTTAGAAAAAAGGCGTGGGTTATATTTTTGAAATCTGCTGCCCCAGAGCTAAAGTTTCTCTGTCATTCCACTGGTAAATTGCACAATTATGGAGATGTGGTTTGCTTTTAGAGAACAAATTTTTAAAAATATGTCAATAATAAAAATAACTTCTATTTCTTAGTGTGTTCATGTGTCGATCCAAACCATCAATTTTTCTTAAAAAAAAAAAAAAAACTATAATCACAGGACAACTGTAATAGAATAACAATAATTTCTTAGCAAAACAAAAATATACCTAAATAAAATAAAGAACAAAATTAAGTTAGTGAAGAAAAAAAAAAAACCCTATAATCTCTTTGGTAATGATTTAAATAATACAAGTGTTCAAGTTGCCTAATCACTTTGTGAACCTTGAATTGATAAGAATTGATGTTTAGAAAGACAGGAGTCAGCCCTCCATTAATTGTGTAAGCAAGGCGAAATGGGATGTCTTTTTTCAAGAGTTTTTTTTTTTTCTTAAGCTGAAACAGTGTATATAATATAAATTATGTGCCCAATAAAATGGTTCACTGGGGTGATGACCAACTTCAGGGTTGGTCTGTCGGGTACATGACTTCCAGATTAGCACCTCTCTGTGTAAATGGGCCAGCCCACCTTTTCTTGGATGGAATACGATGGGAATCTCTTTTCCTTGCTAGCCAGTTCCTTCCACAAGAGATGCATTTTTAGAAAGTTCAGACTTGTACTAAGCCAGCATTTTCTTCCACCCTTTGGCCTACTGCTGAGTTGTTGGAGTCGCACACAATATGTCTGATCTCTTGTCTTTCGGGACTATCTTGGACAGGAACACTAGGCTCCTTCTTCCTGAATTCTTTCTGGCCCATTCTTGTAGCCTTGTCTCACCCCCGTGCATCCTACCCTTCCCTGCCCCGACCACTGCGCCCTGGATTCCACAGTCTCATCATCCTCATATGTACTGAGACGCAGCTGTGAACTCAGGTCTGGACTCTCTGTGTCTACTAAGGCAGGGTAATACTGAGGCAGTTTTTAAGCCATCTCATGCACTGTTTGCTAACTTTAAACCCAGGAACAAGATAGCAACTCATTCTTTTCAGGTTATTACTCATCCGTAGTCAAAACATGATATGATAATAGTTTCCAAACTTTGTGTGTGTGTGTGTGTGTGTGTGTGTGTGTGCCTGAACTTTCTATGAATCTATAGGAAGTGTAATACTGTGAAGGTCCATTGACATCTACATGCAATGAAAATAGCTACTTAATTTCTCTCTCTCAGGGGCTACCAACACCCTAAATGCCAAATGTAGAATGTTCTGAAGACAAGCAAATTGAAGCTGCCTATTACAGGTGGGCAGAGCGTACCTTACGAGGCATTCTTTTCAAGGGCCTCATTGTGTCTGCTTCCCTGAGCAAGAGCCAGTACCAGTACCAGCAACCAGGCGTTTACAGAAGGCTTGTTCAGTCCAAGTCTCAGAGTGCCTGCCATCTGGCCCTAAGGGGGGTCAAAGTCCATCAGACAGAATCCCTTCCTTAGGCAACTGGGATTTGCGATGTGCATACAGGACTTGACTGAGTCAACAGCCTTGCCCTTCTCTGGAGGCAAATAGCCTGCTCATGCACCAGGGACGTTCAGAGCAGGCATATATCACAGCCTCAGTACCAAGGAGGCTCTGGCTTCCTGTTGTGGGTCTGGATCTAAGCCTGGCAAAGGTTCTGATCCTCCTCACTTCCCAAGTCCAGTCCTTCTTGGAAGAACGAAGCAAAAAGCTAATATATATATGGGGAGAAGACATGGTTCAACGGCAAGCATGCTTTGGGGCCCATTGGACCTCAGTCTGAATGTGGCCTTGACCACTAGACATGCAGATTAGCGCCTCTGAAACTCACTTCTCCCTCTGCGAGAACTGTAATTCCTGTTACATAGGGCTGAGTATGAACAACCTCTGTAGCATTTATGGCCTACAGCTTATCAGAACCTACCTGGTGTGATTGATCTCTCTTTTATGTATCTGTCTGGGGCTTCCCAACTAAATTATAAGTTTCCCCTACCCCCAGCTGAGAATCTGCCACAGCTGAGAATCTTCGGTCTTCTGGCTAGAAATGTAAATGGTTGATAATGAAAATGTTTTGTTTTGTTTTGCTTTGCTTTTTCCCAGCAAGTCTGGGTACGAAAGAAATGACTGTTTTTCTTGGCAACGAGAAAAAACAACCTGTAACGTACGCTGACGTCTGAGCCTGGCAGAAGCCCCCACTCTGTGCACAGACCCTCAATCAAGACAAGGAGCGAGGGACACTGTTGGGCTCGCAGATGAAACTGTCCCGGCTGCCCCCTCCTGTGTGTGTGCAGAGCTTCCTCACTCACCCCCATGCACTGTGGCCCCCACCCAGTTTACATTTGCTCCTTGGCTTTATTCTGTCCTCATACAGAGGGAGGAAATCATCAACGACAAAGTGCATTTTTAAAATCCTTACCTGAGGACATGATTACTGATTGGAGAGAGAGAGAGAGAGAGAGAGAGAGACAGAGAGAGAGAGAGAGAGAGAGAGAGAGAAAGAGAAAGAGGTCGGTCAGCTGCCTCCCCCATGTGCCCTGACTGGGGATCGAATCCACAAACTTTTGGTTCCAGGAATGATACTCCAACCAACTGCGCTACCCAGCCAGGGCAATAAAGTACATTTTTAAGTGCAAATTTTTATTTCGTGAGTCCCTACCTCCTACCCACCACCTCCCCCAATTACTGCAGCCTGCTGACAAGTGCTGGTGCAGGCAATTTCCAAATCAAAGTTCTACTCTGAAACAAGGAAGCCCCAGGTTAGGGCGGCGCACGATAAAATGGTAGTGAACTAGACATCAGGGAACCTGGGTTTCCTCCAAGTCCCGCCTCTAATTTGTAATTTTTGTACTTACCCTTCCTAGGCTTCCTATTCCTTTCGTGTGAAAACCAAACAGACAACAAGAAGCGCAGAGTTAACAGGATGACTTCTTAGGGTTCTTTTCAGGGTTCTGATCTGAAGCTGTTTAATTATTGAACTCCTTCTCTTGGCTCCTTTGGCTTTGTTCGGCTTCTCTGAGAATACATATTTCATTCATTTTTAATTTCAGGGGCTCCATTTTACATATTGCCTTCCTTCCTAGGCTGTGGGTTTCTCAAGAATAGGGAATAAATATTATTCATTTCTGTGTCTTTCTACTCCATTGAATGTTGTAAACTTTGCCGGTGTGGGAAGAGCGTCTGTTGAATTAATGTGGGATGTTCAATAAATTGACATCACTTATTTAACACTGTACAACAATTGTGAATATATGCATCCATTTTTTAAGATCAGCAAAGTAAAACGGACAGAAATGTGATGACATCGGTGCTTCCAAGCAGCCATTTGGAAACAACTCCAGCCTGTGGTGGCTGATGCCAAAGTCTCTCCAGAGCTGTTTTCTTCTGTTGCTGTGGTTTTTGCTTTGAGCTAGAGGAAGCCCTGGGAGGGACACCAGACCCCGGAAAGAGGGGCGGCAGGGTGGCTCGTTGCTCAGCCTCGGCCGCATTCGTCAGCGCTTCTCGCCACCTTCAAGTACACCAAGTGCGGCCTTAGACCAGGCACCTTCTTCCCTCCAGAATAATTCCTAACAAGGGGGTGATTTTGTCAGAAATTGCTGGGCTGTGTGTTTTTCGTTAGCATCTGAACTTCCCTTCAAATAGTCCATTCCCAGGTTGGTAGGTGATTTCTGCGGGAGCCCGTCACACTGCCAGATGTGTTTCCGGCCTGGATTAGGGCTGCTTCGCCACTGACTAGGCTCCCGTCCGTTTTCTTTAGACTGATAGCGTTATAATCACGACGAACTGCACTTCTCTGAGTGTGAACTGGTGTAAACAGAAATAAGTCTGTCGCTGGCTGGCGGAGTCTCCCCGTGAAAAGTGTAACGTAGGCAGGGAGTTCACTTCACGGTGCCAGGCGCGTCCTGCCTGGTCAAGTCCTCAGTTAGCGTTCGAACGCTGATAGAGTTTGCAAAACTGAACAGGTGCTTTCTGTAGTATCTGTGGTGGACAGCCTGCTCTGCTAGACATTTGCTGTAGTAACATCTTGATTGTTGTTTATAAAATGTTGCTTTAAGTATATAACGGAAAATCTTAAAAGAGGCACCCCTCTCCGTTCCTTTAGTCCCTGTTAGACCTATGAGAAAGTCACAAGTCCAAGCAATAGGGCCTCAGAATTTGAGATCATCAACCAAGGATTCTCAACCACGTATTGCCTCTCTGCCAGGGCATTTTGTAATATGGTTATTACAGGACTGGAAAGAGTCCTAGGCTTTTAGTGCCTAGAATCAGGATGCTCAGTTTCGGTAATGCCACGGACCGTCCTACACAAGGAAGAACTGTGCCCCTTTAAGGGCCAGCAGGCCCTGTTGGAAATGGAGTCCAATAACCTCAGTTTATTTACGGGCGAGGCAGTGGGGGTCCCTGAGAAATGACCAGACTTCCCTAGGATGCAAGTCCACGGGACAGTGGGAGATGACACGCCAGTTCCTCGAGCTTTCTTTCCAGGGCAGTCAGCCTGCGTTCCCACCACACACGTGGACGAGAGCCCCAGGAGAGCAGCTGCTTATCCCCATCACCCATGTTAACTACCCGAGGCAAGTGGCACGGGACGTGGAGTCCTTTCCCGCCAGAGCACAGGCGTTCGCTGTGAATCGGGGCTCGCCGGTGCCCTTGGGCTGTCAAGCACTGTGACAGCCTATTCTGAGGGTAGGTTGACCTTCTGGAAAGGGCATGCAGTAGGCTTCAGAGCCACACAGACCCAGCTTGTCTGATGGGACTTCAGTCCAGCTCGGACACTTAGCACCTTTCACGGTGTTAGCAAGTCAATTCAGCACTCTGAGCTTTATCTACAAAGCGAGGGTGGTGAGTCTTCCTTCACGGGGCTGCTGTGGTTTCAATGAGTCAAAACGGTGCCTGGCACACCTCCCTCGCACATGTAGAAGGAGGTGACGACCCCACCACCACCACCACCACACCCTTTGGAGAGGCTCTGAGGGAGGAAACTTAAAGCCTTCAGGCTGAAAAGATCCACTTGATACCAACTGCTACTTTTTTTCCCTCCTTCTTTTCCAGTAAACCAAAGTTATGGCTCTAATGAGTCCCCAATTGTTTCTTTAATTTGTGTTATCGGGAGTCCAGCTGCCTGTGTGCTCTCCTCCGCTTGCCCAACACGTATTTTTGGTGCCATTGGCTAGACATGCAGTCTTCACACGTCTGTGTTATCAGCCTGGAACAGATGCGGACGTCTGGTGTATTTCACCGTGATCGGGATGAAGTGTTAGCCTTGACTCTGTGAGTAGTTTTCAAAGCCTGCCTACCTTTGGTAACCCCGCTATCTTGATATCCACATACATGGACCATTAAGCTCTTCGGAAAGTTACCCGTGTGCCAATATTAAAGTTTTGATACAAGGCTAATAACAGTCTTGGAAGGAAACATCTCTAAAGAGCAGGGCACTGATGTTGTAGAATAATTCATATATTTTATTATTTTATAATGTGTTTGGGTTTGAGTATTTGACCTCCATTTCTCAGTTTTTCCATAGTTACCATTTCTGGTGTTTGTTTGTTTTTTTAAGTTACGTGAGGGATATGGAATATTTAATGAAATCTTTGACTAATCTTTACACTTACAATAGCCCAAAGGAAAATTGCCCTTGGTTGCCTTGGCGCTGAGGGAATGAAATGCAGAATGAGAAATTCTTATAAACTATCTGAGCTTTGACTCTGAGATGATAAACAGCATGGCTCTCTGGGCTAACCAATGCTGAAATTCCTCTAACCTCTAATTCTAACTTGAGAAAAGAATAGGTTTTAAGGGCTTTTTTGTTTAGTTTTGCTTTGATTACAAGTGGTTGGAAACCTAGACTTAGTATCTAATAATACAATCTACGTGAAACACAAATTATCGGCTCACAATGAGATCCAAGGAGCTACAAAGGGACAATCATGTCAAAACGGTCTTTTCCTTTTCTTAGGAGGAATAAATAGGCCTTGGCTGAAAGGTATCCCCTTCAGACTCTGACATACAGAGCATAGCACATTTTTTAAAGGAAAAAGGCAATTACCTTTCAGAGCGTGCATGGGACTGTTTACTTAAATGCCTAATGAAGTTGGCATGGTTTTAAACCATGACCTGTGACGCTTTGTATGTGGGCTGACAGGCACAATCTGTTAATGCAGATTTGTAAACCGGGTGCCACCACAGCCCTGGGGGGTGGGGCTGTCCGGGGAGAGGGCCCCACTGGCTCTGCATCACACACAGCACCCCAAGAACATTTAAGTGGAAAGAGCGGCCACTCTTAACCAAAGGAAGCAAATGAAGATGCTTAAACCCATTGTATGTATCCTTAGATCCTACAGACTGCTTTCAGACTGCCTCTTTTTAGGAAGCCCTCAGAGTTCCAGAGGAAAGAGCACTCAGCTTCTCCATGTCCAATTTCAGATTTCCTTTTGCCGCTGCTAGATTGTCAACTCCTAGGGGCAAAGGACTGTGTATTATCTGCTTAGTGGGCGCTCAGTAAACAGGTTGCCTCACTAATCACTGTTACGTGGATAATATTAAGGACGTGCTGATTAAGCCTGGAGGCTATACCAGGTTCTTTTTCGTGTTACATTATTTAACCCCACACAGAACTCCTATGATTTACCTGATTGTACTTTTGGTGAAACTACGATGTGAGGAGGTTAAATCATTTAGACAAGGTTCCTCCGTTGGTAAGAAGCACAGTCCAGATTGAAACACGGATCTTCTTGATTCCAAACATGTCTAAATTCCATGCTTCTAACTGTTGCCTGCGTGGTGCTTGTAACCCTGTGTCCACAAGCTCTTTGATGTTCCTTCCTGTAAGAGGGGAGTCTACCTTCCCTCCCCTTGAGTATGGGCTGGACTCAGTGACTCATTTCTAAAGAACAGAGTGACGTAGAAGCAAACACGTGCAGCTTTGGAGACTAGGTCATTCAAAGGCAGTGTGGCTCTGTCCTGGTTGCTCCGTCTTTGGGATCCTTCACTCTGGGGAACCTACAGCATGTTTCGAGCCGCCTTACAGGGAGGCCCACCACCCGTGCGGTAGGAAGGACTCAGGCACCAGTCCAACAGCCTGTGCGCAGCTGAAGCCACTTGGCCACAACCACCATGACAGTGACCTTGGAGGCAGAGCCTTCAGCCCCAGTCCAGCCTCAGAATGGCTCTAGCCCTCTCCTAGCAAAAGCTTATCTGCAACCTTGTGAAAAAACCTGAGGCACAAACACCCAGCTAAGCCTCTTCTGGGTGCCTGCACTTAGACTGTACAATAATAAATGTTCATTGTTTTAAATTGTCAAGTTTGGGGTTAATTTGTTATGCAGAAGTCGATGACTTATATAACCTGTCACTGCCTTAATCATTAAAAAAAATTGTCTTAATTTCATTAAATCTGAAATTTTTTATACAGCAAGGAGAAAACTCCCTCCCCCCAAAAAAAACCCCACATGCTGTCATATATAGGTAGTAAAATATTAATGCCCAATTAATATGAGAGTTATAAGGACTTCTCTGGGACTTGGGATTTTGTAAATCAAAAGACAACTGCTTTAAAAATCCATGATTTCAAAAGAAAGGACATTAATAATAACCACATTGCTGAAGACTGCATTTTGAACTTTTAAAAAGTCCTCGCAGGAAAAGTCAAGAAGTATTGTTTGTAGTTTTCACTCACAATCTTCAGTTATCATGAGCACACTTGCACTTTATAGGATTTAAAGAAGCATGTAAAGCAAAGTTGAATTTTAACCTCTCTCCTAGTGGTTTCACTCCACTTTTCAAAGTCGGGGTGGGGGGAGGTCCCTCAGAGCTCACCGGTGAAGTCCTTTCTTGGTTTGCTCTGTCTGACAAGTTCCGTTCACTCTGCTCTGTGGCCACTTGCAGTTTAATAAGTGACTTGGACTTTGATTAATATCCTGTGAGCTCAAGCCCAAGAATCTGTGTAAGACTTTGGGATATAGTGCCATAATCTTAATTTAAATGGATTCTGAAAGCTGGGAAGAGATATATTTAAAGTACAAAGAGATGATTTAAAGGACATGTTTAGATACCGAAGGTAGGGCACGTTAAATCCTTCTAAAGATCCTAGATGACTTACTTTTGGAAAAAAACAAGTGAAAGTGATTTTTTTCCTCATGTATTTACAAAGGGATTTAAGTGAGTGGCGGAATTCATTCATGAAATGGATACGGCCGGTCCTTGTGTGGTATTCAGAACAAATGTAAGGAGAGATGTTGGTTTTCCTGGCCCGGGTTGAAGAACCCAGATCAGACCCTCCTAGGTCTCCTTTCCAATGTTTCCCCCTCCTTCGAGCTTGTCCCTTGAGTTCTCAAAACCAGTTTTTATATTGAACTGGACTTCTGAGTGTCTCTTGATCTTGATTCATGGGTTTGTGCTGCAGGGGAGAATAAAGATAAATATCAAGCGTCTGGATATGAAGATCCATTATGACCGTAATTCGCTCACTCACTCGCTCACAAACTCACTCGTTAATTCAGTCTACATTTTGCCCAGCCGAGCAATAGTCTAGGTGCCGGAAAACTAGCATAAACAGTTTAGGAATAGCCTCTGCCTTGTGGGAGTTCATTATCCAGTATGGAGAGGGACATTAACCAAGTATAATTAAGAACTGTTGTAAATCATATGAAACAAAGGAATAAGGGGGCCTGATTGAGGTTGGAGCTTGGTGGTTAGGGAAGGCTTTCCAAAAAGATGTTTAAAACCTACAGAGGCAGACGTGGGAGGGTGAAGGCAGAGCAATCTGGGCAGAGGGAAAGGAGCCAGAAGGTACCCAGTGCCGCTGAGAACTAAAAACAATCAGTGTGGCCAGAGTGCAGAGAGCAAGAAGGAGCATTAACTGAGAAAAGTCCAGAGAAGTAATCAGGGGCTGTCTCTTACGCAGTGTTGCAGACTGTGTTACAGTTTATTTATCATAAGAGCAATAAAAAACCTTGAGTTTAAAAGCAAGGGAGTGGCATTTGAAGCAGATCACCTGGCTCAATTATGAAAACTGGATGGAAGAGGGGTGGAAAGAGTTATTCAGGGAGATGGATTATGAGTCTGTTCTGGGGCCAGAGAGGTTGGTAGCTTGGACCAGGGTGGTGGTGAGAAGGCAGAGAGAAGTTAATACTTACTATTATGTATGGGTAATAGACTTACCACTTATTTATGAAGTAAAGTTGATTGGACTTAGTGCTGTCCTGGACCTGGCTGGGTGAGGGGTAGCAGGATAACGCCAGGTACTGGACTTAAAGTGAATGTGGAATACTGGAGGGTGACCAGGGGCAGGTTGGGAGAAAGTGCCATATTTTTCGCTCTATAAGATGCATTTCTTTTTCCCCAAAAGCGGGGGTAAATGTCTATGCATCTTATGGAGCAAATATTGTGTCACAGACCACGATGTGTATTACCTGACCTGTCAGTAGTGGCAACAGCTGTTAGAAGAGGAAGCGGTGGGCCCACGTGAAACCCCTGGGGACTCTTAGATGTCCCACTTTACTGCTGAATCTCAGGGCATCTGGTCAGTGTGAAGACAGTGAAGAAAGTGATCTCAGTGATTGTGAGCAACTGAGCTTCATAAATTCTGACACTAGCAATGATGAGTTCTTGGAGTTTTCAGAAACTAGAAGAGTACAGTCGTCCCCCTCTATATCACAGTTCACTTATTGTGGCCTCACTGTATCGCGGGATTTTTAAAAATATTATATTTAATTATTTATTGCAGATTTTTCGCTATATCTTGGGATTTTGTGGTACTGTATACGTATGTTGTTAAAGTGATGTAGGTTTAAGAGTGTAGATATGTTTAAGAACATAAGTAGTGTTTATAAAAGTGTGGGAAAGGTTAATAAGGGACTGGGAATGGTTTATAAGTGTGTAGGAAGGGTTTATAAAGCCTTAAAATATATATAAATACTAAAATAAATGTAAGGTTCCTACTTGGCGGATTTTCACCTATCGCGGGGGTTTGGGGGGGTAGGACCTAATACCCATGATAAGTGAGGGAATACTGTACTTGAACCTTAAAGTCTCTCCTCATTTGTTAATGAGAGTGGTAATGGTTCTTAATACCGCTATTGACTGCTGTTCACTTTACATGGTTGAAATATTATTGTTATATTTTATTAAATATTTTAGTACACCATTTGGTACAGAATATTTTTTTTCTTGTTTTCCTCCTCTAAACCTAGGTGTATCTTATAGTCAGGTGTGTCTTATGGAGTGAAAAATGCAGTAGTTGAGTTTGGGGACATTTTGAACTGGAGGCTTTTTTAAGACATCCACACGGGGAACACAGTGCAGTCCTGGGTCCTGGATCAGAGAAGGTATCTGGCGATAAGAAGTTAGAAGTCAGGGGCCTACACACAGAACTGAAGCCACAAAGGTGAGTGAGATCATAGACAGAGTGGACATGAAGGGAGAAAAGAAAACACAGGTCTGAGTCATGAGGAACTTCGACATTTAAAAGCGAAGTGGAGAAGAAGTTGACAAAAAGGGTGAAAAATGGGATGGCGTAGATGCTAGAGTGTCATCTCAGAGGCCAAGGAAGAAGAATAATTGAAGATGATGATGAAGGGTAAAATTCAAAAGGGACAGCAGATGCCCTTTGGATTAGTAAAATGATGTCTTGAAGGTCTTTAAGGAGAGCTTATAGATAACTGGCTGTCAAGGGAAACAGAAGGATAGAGCTCTAACTAGAGGAAGAAATAAAGTTAAGGGAGGGTTTTCTAAAGATGGGAGACTTGAGCATGTTTAAAGGTCAATGGGAAAAGAGCAATGGAGAGAATGGGAAGCTGAACTGAAGTTAGAACAAGAATGGGTGATTAATCATGCAGGATTCCTGGGAAGACAGAAGCAGACAGATCCCTAGCACAACTAAAGGAATTGGAGAGGAGAGGGGACTCCGGTCCTTCCATCTAGTGACATTGGAAAAGCCAGCATTTGTGCTGCCTGTCACTACCAGAACCAGTAAGTAGAGACAAGGATTGAATCTTCATGGGTGCTTTATTCAGATGCAGGTGATCTGGCAGGTTACGTACCTTAAAAACCATCTTAACATCTCATCTCAAGCCAAACTTGTTTGTAAGGAGAATAAAAATGTAGGTTAGGGGTTTGCAATTCAGGAAAAAGCAGGTAAGGGGTTTGGAATCCAGGGGAAAAGGTTAATCAGATAGAAGCTGCAGTCCGGCAATTTATCTAGCATCTCTTCAGCTGCTGACCCGTGATCCTTTATCTGCCTCCTGGTCCAGTGGAAGTTTCCTTCCTTCAGCACAATGGCTCAGATTCCGTCTTGATCTCTTGAAGTCCTCCTGGGGCACAAAGGTTGAATTGCTTGCAGCCTCCTGGAGTCCAGGTAGGTCCGGTCATGCTACCTACATGCATTAATCACTAAACCTATTAACTATAACTAAAGCTAAAAAGCTTTGACTCTTGAGTACCCCCATCACTAGGAGGAAAAAAGGAGGGACATGTGCAGATGCCTCAGGTGTGGTGCCTACAAGTTAAAGGAGCTTTTTCGTGATCACTTTTATCTGCTTTGGAAAGTAGTTGAGAGAGAGAGAGGAGGAATGAGATACCAGAAGGAAAAGGGGGTGATTTCAGATATTTGAGGACAGAGAAAGCATGAATATGAAAGAGAATAAATTAGCAAGGTTTAGTGGGATTACTAGTCATTGCTTGGAGATCTGGTTGAGGTTGGTCATCATAAAATCGTACTGGTGTCACTGTTAAAAGTGTTAGAAAGTGTTTGATCCTTTCTGGAGGTGTTCAGCAGTTTACCAGATGCAGAGAAAGTGAGATCACCTAGGCCTATAGTTTTGTTTAATGACAAAATGCAACCGCAAGCAAGTTTAGGATATTGGCATCAGTGAGGGAGCCATTGAAATGATAAACCAAGAATCTAAGCTAGTTTAGAAAGAAAGACAGAAGAGGGAGGAAGTGGAGTTCTGTGTGAAGCTCGTAGTCAGAGTGGTTGATTAAACGTGATTGGAAGGACAGAGGCCCGTGATCAGAACAAGGTGCTGTATCCCAGGCTAATTAAGTCTGAATCTTGGGATGGAGCCCATAGATTATTTAAAACTCTCCAGGTGATTACAGTACTTTTTATAAAAAAAGGGAAATATGTTAATGTGATTGTCGATAAATCCATGATGGCAAAAGATACTAGTGATGTGAAATCAAGATGAAGACACAAATAGAGAATGTAGTCAGAGAATCGTGCCTTTAGCAAACAAGCAAACAAAAATGAAGCCATACATACCATTCTTCATAAATGCAAGTCCTAGGTTTGCCTTCCTGCTCATTCTCCCTGAAATTAGAAGTCCAAGGCAAAGAAGTAAAGATTATTATGGGAAAGATGATAGAATTCAAGACAAACTTATTGGAGAGCAGATGCTTTGGGATTTGACTGATGAAAACTGAACTAGAAGCATGAGGACTGTTTGCTCACTGGAGTCTCCTTGGAGGGACGAGACCTTGGCTCGCTTGACAGACATGGTGTTCGTCTGGCTACAGAAGTCCGTGGGGCTTAGGTCCTTATGAGGTGCCTGGTTGGCCCTCAGCCCCAATCCTTGGACTTGGTGGCTATGTTATAGTCCACCGTCTTGGAATGGTGTTGAAATTCTGTTCATTGAAATCACATATGAAGGTTTGTTAATGTTTGACTTGTAATTCTGTGACAAGGATAGTCACTGCCAGGTTTTTCAGTTAAGAAAACTTACCTCTGTTCTTTCCACAGTGAGTAAAAAGCCATTTGTATAGTTAACTTCTGGCTAAGTGGCGTGCTTATGAAAGGTACAAGGCTCACAGACATAACTAAATGAAGCCCAGCAAATCTAGACACTTACAACCCCAGCCCATTGCCCTGGTCTGTCATCCCATAAGTTTAATGTCAAGGGCATGTTCTGAAGAAGATGGCCATAAGAAGACTCAGGTAGACATGGAGCACATTGTCAAAACACTGGCATGTTTTATCAGTGCATTAGTCAGGGTCTCCAGAGTATACAGGTCTATCCAGAAAAAGTCCAGCCGTTGTTAATGTAATGAGAATGATTTGCGCAACATCAATGTAACCTGGCAGCCAAGGAGAGTGGACTGGAATGTGCATGTGTGAACAATGACGACTTCACTGTACTAGTCAGCGGGGGCAGTAGATGCCATTGAGTGAGCACATGTACTGTGTGGCCGACACATTCAAAACGACTGAGCAAGAAGAGCAATGAATCTGCATCAAATTTTGCATTAAGCTCGAACATTCCTTCATGGAAACTATTCAGATGACTCAGAAGCCCACAGCTGTGGGCAACTGGTGATTGGCAGTTTCACCACAACAACGCACCTGCTCATGCATCGTGCCTCATGCAGAGTTCTTTTGTGAAATAGCAAATCACCCAGGTGACTCAGCCCCCCTACAGCCCAGATTTGGTGCTCTGCGATTTCTTGCTTTTCCCAAAACTGAAATCACCTTTGAAAGGGAAGAGATTTCAGACCATCGATGAGATTCAGGAAAATATGAAGGGGAAGCTGATGATGACTGGTAGACCTGTGTGAGGTCCCAAGGTACCTACTTTGAAGGAATACTAAGGTATCATTGTCCTGTGTACAATGTTTCTTATGTCTTCTTCGATTAATGTCTTCATTTTTCACATTACATGGCTGGATACCGTCTGGACAGACCTCGTATATATTAGAAAGAGATTTATTTGACAGAATTAGCTCACACAGTTATGGAAGCTTACAAGTCCAAAACATGTACGGTGGGCCTGCAGGCTGGAGGCACATAGAAGAGCTGATGCTACACTTCCAGTCTGAAGGCCGTCTGCTGCTGGGTTTTCTCCTGCTCAGGAGAGGTCATTCCTTTGTTCTGTTTAGACCATCAGCTGATTGGAGGAGACCCACCCTCATTATGGAGAGCAATGTGCTTTATTCAGCTTCTACCAATGTAATTGTTAATTTCATACAAAAACACCATCACAGAAAGAGCATGTTTGACCACATATGCAGGCACTGGGACACAGTCAAGTTGACCCAAACTTAGCCACCACACCAAGGGAGGTTATGGCACTGTCTTCTCTGGATTCCACAACAGCGTTTAATATATGCGAGGTACTGTGTGGAATAGAGGCATTATTCTGCCAGTTGGTCTTCTTTGGGGATGCTGAGCATTTTTTCCTGTATATATTTTTGGCACTGTGCATGTAAGAAGCATGCAGAGAGCACCAGTGACAGGAGACTTCCTAGTGATGCCTTTGAAGCCAAAGTTCTGTGAAGCAAGACTCCACATGCAGTTAATAGTTTGCCATTTGCCAGTAGCTGAAGACATTGATCAGACACCTGCATTGGAGCAGACGCGAGAGCCACGCAGCAGTCCTTAGTCATCCTTCCTTCATTCTCTCTCACCATTACTAAAGAAGCTGACATAATTGCCCTGACCACTCACTTTCTCAATACACATCGCATTAGCCCATGGATTCATTTCCAGATTCCTTCGCCTGGTGTTCTCAGCCCCGTGGAGCTACCCCAAGCTACCTATCCTTCTGTATGTGCTGCTGAGCTTGAAACGGAATTGCTCCTTTGCCCTCAAAATATCTCATTTGTTTTTGCCCAATGACTCCTGTTCACTTTGTTCCCTCCGCAACGGCCTTTCTCTCTCCTACTGCATCGTCTCGTTTTGCTCACCCCGTGAGGCTGAGCGTCCAGGCCACAGCCTTGCCCTCTGCTCTGGTCCTTCCCCTGCCCTGCCTGCCTTTCCACGAGAAGCTCTTCTTTTCCTTTTGCTTGGCACTTCCTCGGCACATGCATGGGACTCACACTTGGTCGCATCTAAATTTCTCGTGGTCTTTGTCTTACCGTCTGTGATCTGCCTTCAGGGTCGCTGTCTGTCTGCCATCTCCCCAGCAGCCTCACGACAGTCCCTTGCAGATCTTAGCTCTCTGTAAAGTTCTTGTTGAGAAAAGTAAAGGGACCTAATATATAAAGCCTCATTATGATTTATTAATTTCATCAAAAGGGAAATTTTTTTGTTGACCTTTTTTGTATAACCTCTAGAGCACAGCAATGTGGAGGGCCCGTGATAGGCATTTAGCAATAAATGATTGATGAATTTATTCTGTATTTGATAAAGTTTTTTGGATGCTTTCAGACTAAAGGAAGCTTAGTCTGATGATACAATTTTAAAAGGCAACATCACTGCTGATGCACACGAGGAGGCAAATAAGGTAACTTTTAAAGTCCAGCAATAGAGCCCTGGCTGGTGTGGCTCAGTGGATTGAGCATCAGCCTGCGAGCCAAGTGTCGCTGGTTCGATTCCCAGTCAGGGCACATGCCTGGGTTGCGAGCCAGGTCCCCAGTTGGGGGCACACAAGAGGCAACCACACATCAATGTTTCTCTTCCTCTCTTTCTCCCTCCCTTCCCCTCTCTCTAAAAATAATTTTAAAAATACACACACACACACACATACACACATATGAAGTCCAGCAATAGAAAGGTGAATCATGAGTCGGAACCACTGACAGAACTGTGCCCCCATCAAGCAATAAAGTGTTAGTGGTGCTGTCACTAGAAAATTTCCCCTCTAAAAGCTCCCCTAGCTAGCTTCATGGACTAAAAGAACAGCCTGAGTGTGTCCCCCTACTAGGGCAATTTGACATAACTCCGCTTTTCTGTTTCCTCCAATTTCAATTTCTGGTGGTGAGTTTTCTGAAAATATTCTTGATTTCTCTTGATTTTAATCACAGCAAAGGAGACTTACGCAAATATCAGGAGAGACTGCCTATGTATCTTCTAATTTAAAGATGTACTTCAGTTCAATCAACATTTACTCCTCTGTCCTACACAGCGCTGAACAAAGAAGGTGTGACCGATGCTCGGGGTGCTTTAGAGAAAGGATTTCCTCTGATTTTGTTCGTTGGTTTGTTCTAATGTATTTTAAGGTCCTTATTGAGGTATTGATATAATTGACAGACGACACTGCATAAATGTAAGAATCACACCGTGGTCATCTGATGTATGTACATAGTGTGACATGATGACCACATTAAGGTTACTTAACACATCTGTCACCTCACATAGTTACCTGTGTGTGTGTGTGTGTGTGTGTGTGTGTGTGTGTGTGTGTGCGTGTGCGCGCGCAGTGAGGACGTTTAAGATCTACTCTTCCAGAAAATTTCAAGGATGCAGACAGTGTTGTTTACTGCAGTCGCCACGCCGGCCACTAGGTCTGTAGGACTTACACCCATTGACAGGCACCTCCCTGTGGCACCCAGTCATAGCCCCTGATAACCACCAAACTCTCTGTTTCTCTGAGTTCGACTTTTTTAGATTTCACGTGCGATCATGCAGTTAATATGCAAAACAGCCCCCAACACAACACAACAGGCTTGCTGTGGACAGAAGCCACAGCTGTCACAGGAGGCAGAGCTGCCCAGGAAGCCCACGCTGTCTCTGCCCAATCCGGGAGGCAGGACAGACGGAGGCAGCCAGGCTCATCCCTCCTGGAGGAGCCACGAAAGGCTTCCCAGAACAGGCGTCATTTGAGGTGATTCTTGACAGTTCTCCAAGAAGCCATCAAACCTAGAAAAGGGGAATGGGTGTTCTTAAAAGGGACAACCCAGAAGCATGAAAATACAGCAGCAGATCGTGGGACAGCAAATAAGAGACTTGAAGTGGCCGGAGCAGAGGACAGGATGTTGGGTGGTAGGTGAGGGAAAGGCGGCTGGAGAGTTGACAGGGTCCAGACATGCGTCAGGGGTCTGGGACTTTTTCTGGGGCCCAATACGTAGCTACACCAGAATTTCTTAGGTAGGTATGTGACATGATCAGATTTGTTATTTTCTTTTTTAAAAAATACTTATTGATTTTATCAAGATGACATTGGTTAATAACATAGGTTTCAGGGGTATAATTCTGTAACACGTCATCTGTGCACTGTATTGTGTGTTCACCACCCCAAGTCTCCTCCCATCACCATTTGCCCCCCTGTACCCTCTTCTCCCCCCCTCACTCCCCTCCCCCTCTGGAACCACCATACATTGTCTGTGTCTATGAGGTTTTATTTCCTTTGCCTAATATCGTCACCTTATTTATTATTTTAGAACAACAATTCCCTATGAAGGAGAGAGATGCTTGGATTGTGTTGCCAGGTAGAGCAGAGGTGTGTTTTTAAATAATAAACCAAATGAGCAATAATCAGTCGATTTCTCTTGCACAGTAAGATTTTGGCAGCATCTTCCTGGGATGAAAGGAAGCCTGGCGTTTATCACCAGATCTTCTGAGACATAAATACGAGACGATGCTCAGTGCCATCTCTGAGGACAGTCAGCCCCTGCGGTGTAGGAAGAGGGATACTTCAGCTGCCAACAGGCAAATGACACGGCACTTCTCCGTCCCGAGTGGTCAAGAAGCCAGACGGGATCCTTAAGCTGTGGCTCCCGGCATCGGCAAGGGTTTAGCTACGGGGAAAATCTGAACACACCGAGTGAGTGATGCCGATGAGGGCACCACGGAGTTGCCTGTCCCTTTTTGGGCTGCTGAGGGGAAAGCAAGCTTGACGCCTAACGAGATGGGTCCTTGTGACCCGCGTGCTGTGCCTTCACTTACTATCTATGGAGAGGATCTAAGTGACTAAGTGACCCTCCCCGTAGAAAGCTGAGGTCTCACAACGTGTTTTCTCGGAATTGGTTCCAGTCGCTGCCATTTCTCTGGGATCGATTTTCGAGCTTTCATGGAACTTTATTCCTGATTTATCTGGGAACAGAACCTTGAAAATCCTCAAGTCCCTCACTGAGCAAGTGTTTACTGAGGTGTTGCCACACCTCGCTGGTCAGGGAGGGTCTGACCCATTCTGTGCCTTCATGGGGCACGGGGGCCAGTGTCAATGTGGCGTGATGGTCACCGGACTTAGGAAAAAGAAATTCTAGCGTCGAAAACTAACGGTCCTGCTGGGGAAGCAGTTGAAATATTTACACTCCGTATATTGAAGTCCAAACTCGGGGTCATTGGCAAAAAAAGTACCATTTATATTAGAGTTTTGGTGACGGCACGTTGGGCTATGCTGCGCTGCTTCTGTCCCGCGAGCTGCCGGCTGCTGTGCCTTCAGACCACCATTTCATCCTCCGTAGAATTAATAGGCGCGGCCAGATTAGGGGTTTTCAATGTGGCCGCATATTCGAGTCACCTGAAAGCTTACCCGTGACCCACTAAATCAGAATTGCCAGTTGCCGTTGGAGGAGGAGGCAGGCTGCACATGTGTAAAGCTCCCAGGTGGTTCTTTTTTCTTTCTCTTTCCTTTTGATTGATTTATTTTTGTGAAGCCACGGCTGAAGCTTACTGGACTAGGTTGGAGGTCCCAGCTGGAAATTGATAGGTGAGTTTTCTCTGCCCGTAGGTACAGAGCTTAATTTTTTTTTTTTAATTAGTTGCCAACATTTGGGGGGAAAAATTTTTTTTTTCCAGTTTATCTTGAAAAAAATGGAAAGATTGGGCAACAATTGGGCTTTTATTTCAGGGTGGCAAAAATTCAACAAAGTAAACCACAGTTTCTACCCGGTCGACTTCATTCATTGGTGTTAGCGTCCTGGCTCTTGAAGGTCTTTTTATTTGTGAAATTGAACTAGATTGTCTTAAACGTCTCAAATTATTTGAATTGCTTGTTTCCAAAACCAGAAAAACTGATGACAAACAAATGACACCTTTATCTCTCAACTAGTTGTTATGTGAAATCAAAGGGAACTTAATCTTTGAAGATGGAAAATCCCAGGGTCAGGTGGAGGGGAGACAGGGCTTGTTCACAGCAGATCTCCCCCCCCTCCCCACCCCCTACACACAACATGCCACCTGCTCAGGGCGGGGAAGTGGGGGGACAGCTAAGAGGACGAGGTTGGCAGAGGATTCATTCATTTTCTGGAGACTTTTAATGAAGCTCCCCTCTCCTTTTCCATTCTTTCCTGTTTGGGAGCCACATCATTAGTTGGGACGAGTCTGGCCTTCCCTAGGGAGCAAAGAGGTCATTATCAAAGATTTGCTCCTTTCTTCCTGTGCTTTGCTGCAAAGGTTCCTTAGATTCTTGCCCTCCTTCCCCTTCCTTGTGGCTTCTTCCTGTTTCTGCTGAGGGCAGGGGGCGGGGACTCCACTTTGTGTGGCTAATTGGCAGCTGCCTGGCATGAGAGTTAAGTGGGATATATTTGAATTAATAGGGTTTTACCTTCTGCAGGGTGAGAAATGTGTACTTGATTTGTGTAGGATCTCTTGCCAAGAGTGAATGCTCCTTTGTGCCTCACTCTATTAAAAAATCTATTTACACTGTCAAGTTGATGATGTATGTTACCTATGATGACAATAAGAAAAACCAGTTAATGAGCACTTTCTGGGCTCAGGCTGTTCCAGGTGCTTTACATCAATATCTAATTTATTCTGCACCGCCACAGGATGAATTCAGGTGGTGTTATTATTCCTGATTTATAGATGAGGACCACAGAGGCTCCAAACAGTTATTTGGTTTCCCCTATATCAAAGCTAGTATGTTGCATTAACTGCAAAACCAGACCTCTTTTAGCAGTATTTTGTAAATTCAAAGGTGTATGGGTTTTGCCGAAGACAAGTCACACTGTTATATATTAATATATTAAATATTACTTTTGCCTAGTCCCTCCAGTTACTTCACTGGAGATGTTGGTATTGTCTGGTAATGTTGTTTACACATGGTAGGTTACTGAACTTCATGTAACTTCAAAAGTTTTGGACTTATCTAAGCTCCTTGCCTGTATTTCGCACCTTGAACTTTTTAAAAAAGGCATTGGTAACCCAAGCAAATTGCTTCCCAACCATATGACCTTGGGACTCTCTGCTCCAGTTTCCTTGTTGGGAAAATGGAGATTATCGCATCTGCCTGACCTCAGCCTGCATGGACGTTGCCAGGGTCAAGTGTGAGAATCAGTGAGTATGTGATTCGTCCGCCCTGGAAGATGCCCGTGTGGATCTTAGGGACTGCTGTAGACATTGCGACGTGGGATATGCGTGAACACACTTTTGCTTAAAGACAGCTGTCCATGGAGCATCTCCCATTTTATAGCCTTAATGCCGTGGAAGGTTTTTAGATGGACTGAGCCATGAGGATTTTTGTGTCTGACACCCAGGCTGACAGGCAACTTCATTCTTCCACTCACTTCTGTCCAAGTCCCCTCCACGCCATCTCCAGGCAACTGCTGCCACGCTCCCCGGTGCGAAGGGGTGGCTCTCCCCGGCAGGAGCCCTGCCTCGTCTTGTCTTCGCGGCTGAAACTGCTTACGTGGGGCTCATCCTCCACAATAAGCTGCCATATGAAGTGACTATCCTTGGGCAACTCACGCTAAGTGGTCAGCAGAAGATTTGTCGGGGCCAGCAGGTGGATGGGGCACAAGATCCCTTGTCTGCTAAGCAACCGAAATGATGAGGTGAGCCTTTCAGTCGTCGTTTTATGCGTGGTGTGTGCTTGTCATCGCTAATTCTCTTGATTTTATGGCAGAAATAGCTGCCTTTAAAAAAGTAGAAGACTGAAAACAGGGGTCCTCACTCTTGTGAGGTCCCAGTCCCTGTGGGAGCGTGTACACCTGGGGGACGGCACATGCACACCTGTATAGGTGTGTGCACATGTATGAAGTTTTACATACCTGTCGGTGGTTGGTGTGACACTTACGGAAACTAATGCTGCGTATCATCACTTCGGTGACTTTAGCGGCAACAGCAGGTACAATATAATCATCCCCAGTTAATATTGTGCTGCCCAAGAAACTCCCTTGTTTTTCATATTGTGAGATAAAATGAACGTGTGTTTCAAAACAACCTTCTCATTAAGTGCTCTGGTTGGCACATACAAGACCGATATTGTTAATACTTAATCTTAGGAAGTTAGTGAGAGATAAAAGTTCTCTCCTGCTTTATTTAAAGATTTTTTTAAAAAGAAATATAGGAGATTTTTGTTTTTAATTAGTATATATTGAGAGGTTTTATGTTAGTTTCAGGATAATTTTAAGTCTTTTACAGGTTCCTTATTAATACAAGTTTTAACTATCGTTCAAAATCAGTTAATGCAAATTGCTGCTTTAAAGAGAGGGCTTTTACTTCCAGCCTCTTTAGGGAGCTCTGACGTGGAAGAAAAGGATGCCAGACTGGAGAAGCTCTGTACCTCCTATCACCCAATACCTGCTTCCTGGCACTAATAAGTTAGTCTCCTGACTACGTCCAGCGTAATAATGAATTATCTGCTCACTTATACTTCAGTCTCCAAAGCTAAATGCCGCTGGTACCCTGTGTTTCAGTCAAAGGTTCTTTTTTTTAACATTGCTCCCTCATGTGAACTGCTGGGCAGGGGTATCTGCAGTATAATCACGAAAAACTTCCTTCGGTTTCATTTATTAAGAGCCGATACGCGGGGTACAGAAGACCTGGGAGGACGAGGGGGCGTGACGCCAGCGACGTCGGTGGGCTACTTCTCGCTTTGCTAGCCGGGCTGGAGACGCGGTAAACAGGTTCCATGGTCTTGACACGCTAGTAATGTTCCAGCTTTTTGAAGTTCAAACCGCTACACCTTCTGCTCTGAGAGGGACAGCATGAGGAGTGGACTGATCATGCGTCTCTGGACCCTTCAAATCCTGCTCTTACCGTTTTCCAGCCCCATGTTATGTGTGGACTGAATGTTTCTATCCCCCTCAAGTTCATATGTTGAAGCACTGAGCCCTGATGTGACTGTATGTGGGGATCGGGGGTGATAAGGTTTAAACAAGGTTACAAGGATGGGGCCCGACTCCAACGGGCCAGTGTGCTTATTTATTTATGTATGTTAATCCTTACCTGAGGATTATTGATTTTTAGACAGAGGAAGGGTGAGAGAGAGAGACATTGACATGAGAGAGAAGCAGCAATTGGCTGCCTCCTGCGTGAGTCCTGACCCGGGATCAAACCCACAACCTAGGCCGTGGCATTTCATTACGGCAGCCAGGCAGACTAATTTCATCCCGACTTCACCATTTACTCTAGCTGTGTAAGCATATTACGTTTTCATCGACCTGCAAAATGGTTTTAAATGAAATTGCAGACGTACCTGCGTGTCATGGTGCTGAGCCATCGTGAGCGCTGAAAGTTAGCTTGTGTCCAGGAGGTTTGGCATGGTTCTTAATTATGCAAATAGTTTGCTTTGGGGTGCTTATTCCTCCCTGCAAAAGCTTCACCTGCTGTTGGAGCAGTCCTATGACCTCATGTTAAACTTAGATCGTTATCTGCAGGACTTTATACCCACAAACACCACTGATTAGCCTAAAAGCAATAAAAAGTATTCCCTATCGTTAATAGTCTATAGATTAATAGGGAATCTGGAAGAAACCAAATGTTTAATAATGAAGCTATATTGATACTCATTGGAGTGCCTGTCAGTAGGGAAATAATTCCCTTTCCTTGTTAATCAATGAAAACTAACAGGCATAATTAGGCTCTGGTGTGTTTTCTTTAAATGGCCTTCTAGTACCTTCTTCAGTATCATCTGAGAGACACAAAAAGGCTCCTGAACATATCCTGAGGTCAGCGGCAGCCCCACCTCCACCATAGATCATGCAGGTTCACTAAGGGGGTGCAGCTGTGTCTTGTGAGTGAGTCAGAAAGGAGTTTCATTTTTCAGTGTGATCACGCTAATAATGAAGTCATTTCTTATTAAAATGACTTGTTATTTAAATTAAGTTTAATAGTACTTATTCAGGATTATTTTTTTTTTTTTACTTTTGCATCCAAAAAGAAAATATATAAGGGGGAAAATAACTTTAGATTTTAGTAATTAATTCAGATGCAGATTGAAACTTGGTCAAAATATGTCATTGAATGATCTTCTCCCACAGGAGGTGGGAGAAAATAGGCAATGAGAGGACCCACGTGTTTGCTTTATGGAGGGTTACGGCCATTCCTCATTACTGAAAGCAAGTTTCTTTGTCTCTGCCTCACTATGGTTATGAGACCGAGTACCCTGTTTTAGATATTTGACAACAATGTGTGTATGTGTGTGTTCTCAAACACACACACACACGCACGGAGACCCTCAAATCCAGAAATGATGGAAGGTAGAAACGTCAGCAGTGCCTTGCCTGCGTTTGTGTTGAGGCAGTAGAACTATGCCTTCAAATGCGTTACCGAAATGAAAAATGAGGATGTGTGTAAAAAAGAAGAAGTAATACTTAAAATAATGTCTCAATTGGAAATTGGCATATTTTCTAGCTTGCACAGTAGAAAAACAAAGACTTGGCCAGAAAATAATTAATGATAACTGAGTTTCAGTCCTACACTGATAAATATTTTAAGACTATGTTATGAAAAGTAAGGGGAGATTGATCATTTTAAGGCTTATATTGCAATTCCTGAGAGATTGTAATATTTATTTAACCTTTTCCTTATTTAATTTAAATAAAATTACTGTCATTTCTGTAAGCATTTATGTAATGATGTTTCATTTACTTTTCCATTAAAAATTATTAAGATAAATAAGGAGTCCTAGTGAATGAGGTATAATTTAATAAACATGTATTTCTTGGTAGAAAACTAATCAAGCCCTGCTACCAATATATATTTAACGAGCAGCACCATAGACAACCTGAATGATTTAGCCAATGATATGACTTCAGGGAAAATGTTCTTATGCCTTATTGCCCATGTCTTTTAGTACTTGCATTGGAAATAAAATTACATTCCAAGATTATGAGGATTGTGGAATTTTATAATTGGATATTTGATCCTAAATTGACTAACAGCATTATCAACATAGAAATAGATTTTAGCTTAAATCTGAGAATGATTTTTTTTTAACTAAAATCTTAGAGTAGTTGACAATAGAAAATTCAGATTTTTTTTCCTGGACATTTTCCAAGTGGGAGAGTCATCTTTCTGGAAATACAATAAAGAGGAAAGGTGGGCGGCTGGACCACAAACCTCTTCAGGGACCTTTCAATCTGTAGCTATAATTTATATATTTTATCATCATCAAAATTCTTTTTTTTTTCTTTCTTTTATTTTTTGGTTTTTCAATTACAGTTGTCCCATTTTTCGCCCATTGCTCCCCCCCACCCAGCCCACCCCCTCTCCCACAATCATATCCCTCCCCGTTGTCCATGTCCATGAGTCATTTATACACGTTCCTTGACTAGACCCTTCCCTCACTTATCCCCCTTCTCTCCCTCCCCCTCCCCCCTATTGACTGTTATTCTGCTCTTTGTCCTATTTAGTTCGTTTGTTCATGTTGTTCTTTAGTTTCCTGTATTAGGTGATATCATATGGTATTTTTCTTTCTTTGCCTGGCTTATTTCACTAAGCATAATTCTCTCTAGTTCCATCAAAATTCTTAAGGAGACACTATACGTTAAAGATAATTCAGTGCTATGCCATGTTGATATTAACCAAGGTAGAAAGTTGCCCGCAGCCACACAGCGTAACTTAGTCCGAGCTAGGGCTGGACCCCAGGTCTTCTGAGGTCTGATGCAGGATGCCTTTCTTGTCCTCTGCCTGGGCGTTGCTTATACTGAATGCAGTGATTCTGAAGAACCGATTTTAAGGGTACATCTGCAAATATTGGGCAAGGTCAATTTCTTTTTTTTTTTTTTTTTTGAGGGTATGTCTTTTTTATTTTATTTTATTTTCTATTTTTCAATTGTTGACATTCACTATTCTATTAGTTTTCGGTGTAGAGCACAGCGGTTAGACATTTCTATAATTATGGAGTGCTACCCCCGACACCACACATAGTTATTACAGTATCATTGACTGTATTCTCTCTGCTGTACTTCATCACATCCCCGTGACTATCTGGGCAGGGTAAATTCCAATATGAATTTTTAAAGGCTTTAAAATGGAGTCGAACTCAATTATGGCTTTATGATAAATTAAGTGATGGTTCCAAAATAATTTTGTCCTAGAAGAAAGAAAGTTTTACTCTTTGCCACAGCACGGAAGGACCTGGAGGACATTATGCGAAGTGAGATAAGCCAGTCAGAGAAAGACAAGGACTGTAGGATCTCCCTCATATGTGGAATCTAATGAACAAACTGCACTCACAAGCAAAGTAGAGACAGACTCACAGATGGAGAGCAGGGTGATAGCTAGTGGGGGGGAGGGGAGGACTCTTGGATGTGGACAACGGTGTGGTGATTGCAAGGGGGTGGGACCTACAAGGAGAGTAAATGGTAATGGAGGAAACACAAACAAATAAAAGTAAAATAAAAGGTATTCAACAAAGAAAGAAGCCTCTCTTACTCTGGGCAAGAGGCAGTTTGAGGTTTGAGACAAGACACGGTGTGTATTTTCTCTCTGCTGACCAACTGCATCCTTTCCGTGTTCTTTGGGAAAGGCAGGCCCAGGGAGCTGAGGGCAGCCTCGCGGGGAGTGAGAAGCGAAGGGAGATGAGCTCCTAGATTTGGGGGTCTGGGAGCAGCTGCCCAGGGGAGCCGTGGTGGGAGGGTGGTGTCTCTATCCACTCGGGCTGCTCCCTGGGTGGCTGATCAACAACAAAAATGTCTCAAAGTTCCGTGCACTGGGAAGTCCAAGACCAAGGTGCCGGCGACAATACTCTTCCCGCTTCATAGACCGCCGTCTTTTCGCTTTGTCCTCAGGAGGCGGAAGGGGTAGGGGGCTCTGTGGGGTCTCTTTTATGAGGGTGTTCATGGATCCTGCTCATGAGAGCTCCACCCTCATGACCTAACTACCTCCCAAAGGCCACAAGTCTCAGTGCCATTGTATTGGGCATAGGTTTCAGCACAGGAGTTGGGGGCGGGGCACTCATATTGCCGACAGTGGGTGCATCACACACGTTGGGATTTTCAAGGTGAGCTTTTGAGATGGGAGAGATGATATAGTTATCTCCGCTTTACAGACAGGGCAATGGAGGCATCAGCCTGTTCATTTCTAGTATATTACGCTTTGGCAGAGGGAGGGAAGGAGGGATGGATGAATGAATGGATGGACCGACATGCAGACAGACGTACAATGGGGAGGGCATGCCTGCTCTCTCCTCGCCCTTGCTCCTGCCCACTCTGCCTCTGCGAGGCTCGCGGGAGCACGTGGTGTTGAAGCTTCACACGTCCTTCCCCTCTGGCCCGGAGTCAGGCCTCTTCCCTGGACCGGATCCGCTGACAACAGAGGGACCGGCAGACAGACCTGGACCTGTGTGCTGAGAGGGGAGCAGCCTCCTGAGACCTAGAGACCCAGGACATTCGCAGACTCGGTTCCCTTGATATCTACGTCACCCGCACGACAGGGACGTGGAGCCGCTGGTACCAGGACATAAGCATAGCCTGTGTGTGACTTCTCAAGTTTGGACTTTACCTGAGCTATGGCTTCATTTCCTACCTGTTGACTGATGTTTAGTGTCAGAGTTTCTTTCTGGAACATTCCCAGGGACACTTACTCACTCAGTGGATGGGAGTACATACTCATTTTGGCTTTCAGAAAAGCAAATCAAGAGCTAGCCTGTCTCAACCTCACAGTCTTACCTCCTACATGGGGTGGGGAAGAATATATATGCGTATACACATACGTATATTGCTTTATTCCTTTAAAATCATGTATCATGTCTTGTGATTTTACACTGCTTTCTCTTCTCTTCATCTAATATGGCAGAAGAATATTTCAGTTCACAAAAGGTCAAAAATCCAAGTTCATATTTGTATTCCCGACAGCTTTCCTCTGGAACCTTGGGGATCACTCCCTCACCATTGACAGCATTGGTTCTGTCGCTCCTCCAGCGTCTCCCTCAAATGCACTGGAACATTTGGTCCCTCCGGAGCCCGGGGGTACCTCCCTGATGGTTAGAGCTAGTCACCCTAAATGCCTTTAGGGCAGAAACTCGCCAGAGAGAAATCCTGAGTTTCGAGACCAGTTTGCCACAGGCCCCAGGGCGAGGCTGAAAGCTCTTGTTCCGCGTGAGTCTCCCTGGGAAGCAGAGGTGTCCCCCGTGTGGGACTGGCTCTGTGCAGGGCGTGCGCCTCTCTACGGTAGCTGAAGGGTGACGGAGTTCAGTGGGCATCGAATTTGCAGTAACAAATACCACGCAGGAGAGCTGCTTCTGTGACCACGGTGCCTCCCAGCTTTCTTTTCCTTCTGTCGCGACAACCCCACATGCCTTTTATTTTCCTCAATCACAGTTTATCTTCAGTCTGATTCTGTATTAGTTTCAGGTGTACAGCAAAGTGGTTACAAAATCAGGTACTTCCCCCGATGTTTCAAGTACCCACCCGGCACCACACACAGTTACCACGATATTCTTGACAATATTCCCAGTGCTGTCCCTTACAGACCCGTGACTATTCTGCAGCAACCAGCTGGTCCTTCTTAACCCTGTCCCCTCTTTCACCCAGGCTCCCGATACCCCTCCCCTCTGACAGCGGTCAGCCACCCACATGCTTGAACAGTTTGTTCTGGCTTTCGTGAGCCGGCTTTAATTATTTTCTTAAAAATTCACTGCCCCGAACCCTGTGGGAATGTGTGTGTGAGAGAAAGCCTGGAACAAGGTAGTTGTCGTGAGAATTCTCTCATTTGAGAGGGTCGAGGTCACTGTTTATGGTATCCGTTGTAAAACACCTGAGGGCCTTTCCGTCCCTTCCTTCCACCGGGCCAGTGCCGAGCTCGGGAGGACTGGGCACTTCGGTGTTTCTCCTGGGAAATGCCTTTGCCTTTTCCCTCAGCCTCCTGGTGCCTGGGAGCACTTTTTGATTTGTTGTTGTTCTGGCAGTAGGTCAGCTGGCTCCCATGGTCCCTAACGCTCCGGGTAAATACGTCCACCCGTGGGGACTGGAAGGAATCCAGATCGGTTCCAGGCATTTGTATTCACTCCATGTTCCAGGTGCTGTATTTTAAGTGATTTTTCCATTGGTCAGTAAGTCTACAATCACATGACTCAGGAGAAGCTGCTGTCTGAGGAAGTAATGGAAAATCAAGCAGTTTTCGATAAGCTAGGAGGTTCACCTATCATGTAAGGAGTGTGATCAATGATGAGCCAGAATGTCAGAGCCACAGATAAAACTGGGACCCACGGTGAGTGAGAGGGACTGGGAATCCAGATTCCCCCCAGCGTCTGACAGTGCGAAAATGGGGCTCCCCGCCCCCATCTTTTGGGCCTTTTTTGAACAGGAATGCTCTAAGTGTGGTTCAAGTTTATATGTTAGTTAAGAAACATACTTCAAGTTACATAACTTAAAAATCATGAATTCTTAAAGGTAATGGCAGTTGACAGCGCATTAATGGTGACCAACAGCTGACTGAAGAGAAAACACGCTGGGACCCCGCCTTCTCCTTTCCCACTGCTACTTCACTTAATTCTAAAGCCTTTTCCCAAAGGTCCCATATGTGGGAGAAATACAGCCAGCAAAAATGCACTAGAAGTTGGAGGTGCCTGAGGTTTGGGCAAGGACAGGGTGTCATGGTGTCATCTGCTGTCCAGTAGGCTGTCGCTGAAGTCCTGCCGAATCAGTGTGTTCTGCCCATACCCCATCGCTCTGCACACGCACACTCGTTCTCGTACGCAGCTGGCATGTCAGAAATCTGCAGGGAGCCTGGGTCTGGGGAGGGAAGGCTCTGGTCAGCCCCATCTGTGAGGTATGATTCTCGGAGAGCTTAAAGATGTATTTTATTTGGGCATCTCACAACAAAACAATACAAAACAAAGCAAAGCAAAAAACTCGATCTCTTTGCAGCATCCAACTTGAGTATTTAATTGATGGCAATAGGGATTATTGAGGGAAAGGGTGATCATTCAGGATATCAGCTATTTCCTGGATGATACCTCATTAACATGTTAGGGCTGAGAATCAAATCTAAAGGTGATGCCCACTTAATGAGGCCAAGTAATGGAGCAAGAGCCTGGAAATATATTTATATTTATTTATATATACATACACACACACACACACACACACACACACATACACATACACAATAGCTGAACTTTTTCTGGACAGTCCTCAATCATAAATATGCAGTCTGTCCAGAAAAAGTCTAGCCATTATTAATATAACGAGCATGGTTTGTGCGACATCAGTGTAACCTGGCAGCCAAGGAACATGGACTGGAATGAGCATGTGTGAACAATGATGGCTTCACTGTACTAGTCATTGGGGGGCTGTAGACACCATTGAGTGAGTGTGTGTACTGTGGCCGTCACATTCAAAATGAGTGAGTAGAGCGACGAACTGCAGCAAATTTTGCATCAAGCTTGAACAGTCCTCTGCAGAAACTATTCAGGAGATTCAGAGGCCACCGCTACGGGCAACTGGTGACTGGCAGCTTCATCGTGACAACATGCCCCCTCATGCATCACGTCTCGTGTAGAATTTGGGGGGCAAAACATCAAATCACCCAGGTGACTCAGCCCCTCTACAGCCCAGATTTGATGCCTTTTGACTTCTGGCTTTTTCCAAAATTAAAATTGCCTTTGAAAGGGAAGAGATTTGAGACCATTAGTGAGATTCAGGAAAATACAATGGGGCAGCTGATGGCAATTGGGAGAACTGTGTGAGGTCCTGAGGTGCCTACTTTGAAGGGGACTGAGGCATCATTGTCCTATGTACGATGTTTCTTATATCTTGTACCTTCATCAATTAATGTCTATTTTTCATGTTACATGGCTGGATGCCTTCTGGACAGACCATATATAATATAGTAAAGAGAAGTCTTAGCCCATGTCTAAAACATTATCACTAACCTATGCATAGGTTGCCAGAGACAGAGTAGCTATTTGATCAGTTTGCCCAGATCTGAACTCCCAAAATTAACACTGTCATTTTGTCAGAGTGGTGTGAGAACCAGGAGTGAAAACCAACCGTTGTAACATTCTGGGCTATACGTTCCGGGGACAGGATTTGGCTCAGATGTTCATCCTGTGATCTGAGCCGGCCGCTGCTGTCTCTGTGCTGAGCACAAAGGGGTAGGTGCTCTGTGAAGCTTGCTGGCCACACGTGGACGGGCCCTGGTGGTGAGAGCACGTCCTGTCCACGTGGCCCTAGGAGATGGTTCCCCCGTTGGAGTTGTCGTGCTGTAGACATCTGCTGTGGGAATGTAGAACTCAGTGACGTCCTCTTCTTTGGGCTGACCTTTCAGGGCTCATGTGCACGGCATACAGTTCATGAAGTAAGAAATGATTCATTCTATACCTTGGGGAGGAGCCCAGGTGTCCACGTGAGGAGGCCCTGTAAGAAGTCCCGCAGTCAGGAAGCTTTTCAGAAGTCTTTAAAAAAGAAAATGATCAGAGATAAACATTTTCCAGAAGAGGGAGGCCACGATATGTAATTGATGAGCCTTGGGCTTAGTCCTGGAATCCTGACATCTGATCGAATGAAAAAGATGCTTTCTTTGCCCTTTCTTCCGGAAGCAGCGCCTGCTGCTCTTTTGTATTGACTGTAACAGCGCTGCCCCCAGGGAGCCCATACTGCTTTCTAATTCAACAGGACACTGTTTTCTGCTCGCTCAGGTCCTCTGGGACAGAACCTAAGACAGGGAAAGGGTGCTTAGCCGGGGCTTTGTGCCAGAGCCTCAATCTATGAATTTAACTATGACATTAAAAATGCGGCCCCCTTATGAAAGGTTAATCAGAAGTTCATTGTCGTGTGCTCGTCTACTCTAAGACAGAACCAATTTAAATTCTGGCCTGTGGGCAGCAATATTTTTCAAAGAAGCCAGTCAGCCCCACTGCCAAGGGACCCCAGAAATCCCTGTAGTCCCCGTGGCAGGAGCATGGAGAATGGAAGGGGTCAGGCACTCCTTGGACAATTACTACCCGTGCTTCTTTTACTTTAAAACCAGCCAGGAAGGATTCTGACAGAGGCTTTACCCAAGTTCAATATTTATGAGCTGTCGAAAATGAAAAAAATGTCCCAGCTCTGGGTTGGTTGATACAACTACACCATCGAATTTGCCCATTATTTTCAGGCTGTTGGAAATGGTTGGAAAAACCAGTCCTGGAGCCGGACGAGACCGGGTCCCTCCCACAGCAGAGCCTGGCTTCTGCGAATGCGCCTGGGCCGTCTTGTTCCTGCGCCTCCCTGCCTTCGCGGTTTTGTGTCTGTTGACTTTTCTCTCGCTCTCCGTGGTCTATCTCAATGGCTTTCTTGTTCCCCTTATTTGGAGTTAATTCTTCATTCCTCACTGTTCTCTAAGCCTTTGTTTATATCAATACCCCACTCATAGCCTTCATCATAGTATGCTTACTGTGCAGTTATTTCCTTATGGATCTATTATATTTTCCCCTCTCTTGTGGTCTGAATAAGCAGATTCTAGGTTCCACTTCACAGGTGAGAAAGTGAGCTCTGAAGACGTTTAATCACTAGCCCAAGGCCACACACTTAGAATAGTTACAGGCTCCACTCTGAGTCTGCTAACTCTGTCCCGGTACATTTTCTCCTCTGGTCTAGTGCAGAACAACATTTTCTTCTCTTTGTTTTTGTTTTATTTCTTCTATACATGCATATGTACACATATGTACATGCATAGATACACATGAATACATGTGAGTCAAGCTGTCTTGCCAGGGTCAGAGTCAGTTATACGAAAATCAGAACACAGTTTTACAGAGACTCATTAGTGTTGTGCACGGAAGTTACCCCCTGGACACAGCACACAAGAAGACCTGCAACTCGGAGAAGCTGACTTGCTTCACTCAGGCCTGCCTGGTCTTTCCATGAACTCACCTCCATTCTGCATTCCTTCCTGCAGCTGCTCGGTCTCTGCACCAGACGCCCTGACCCCAGCCCAGTTCTCGGCAGATGATCTAGTTCACAGCTCTCGCTGGGCTGATGTAGGTCAGGAGTTCTCAGATTTTCATATCTGTAAACATCCCATGGAGGGCTTGTCAGAGCAGCTCCCTGGGCCCTGTCCCCAGGGCTTTTGAGTCAGGAGGTCAGGGTGGGGTTGGTGACTTGGCCTTTCTAACAAGCTCCCAGGTGGTGCCAGTGCAGCTGGTCTGAGGACTACATGCTCAGAGCCACAGATGTGGGCCATCCGAGGTGACAGCTGGCTTCTCCCAAGCAGAACCTGCCAGGATGTGTATCCTCCCTCTCTTTCGGCAGCCAGAATTCAGAGGAGGGTGTCTCTTCGCAGAACACACCCTCTCACCACCACGGTTTTCTTAAATTCCAGTTGACAGTCAGTATTACTTTGTATTAGTTTCAGGTGTACAGTATGGTGATTAGACAATTATATACTTTACACAGTGGTCCCCTGATAGTTCCAGCACCCACCTGGCACCACACATAGTTATCACAATATTATTGACTGTACTTCCCAGGCTGTACTGGCATCCCTGCGACTACTTTGTACCTACCAATTTGTACTTCTCAGTCCCTTTGCCTTGGTCACCCAGTCTCCCGACCCCACCCCCAGTCTGTCCGTCCTGTGTCAATGAGTCGGTTTTGTTTGTTGCACCACCAGTTTTTCATCCCATTTTATTTTGACTGTTTTGTGACCTTGTTCCAGCCACTAGCCCCTCTGTCTCTGTGCATCTTTTATAAAAGCATTCCGTTGCCGTAACTTCTCTCCTGTTTTTTCTAACCGAGCTGCTCAGGTGTCCTCTCTCGGCTGTCCTATTTAAGATACGCAGCTTCCTCCTGACGGCGAACAAAACAATTTCTGTAGCAAGACATGGCAATTTCAGATTACACTCCGTTGGCTAGGACTGCGCCCCTGTGATTTGGGAATTGCCTTGCGGACAGCGGAATTAGGAAGCCGAGTTTAATTTATTTGTATGGAGGCGGATGAAAGAGACTAAGGACATCACAAAGAGAGTTCGTGCGTACACTTCTTTATCGTGATAAGGGATGGTTGCTCTGGGTGTTAAATCACGCACTTGGTTTATGGACCTGCATTTGTTCCCCTCAGAGGAACATGTTGGCACGCCAGGTGAAGGCACCCCCGGCTCGTATTAAGCAGTTGCAGATGGACTCATGGAGGCCTCATACACAGTTGGTTCTCCAGTAGCGCTGTTTTGTTCAGTGACATTTCGTTACAGTGTCAATGGAAACAGCTGATTCCCTGAGGAATCAGACGGTGAATTCCACCGTCTGTGGAGTTCACCCATTCTCTCAATATCTGCATGCGTTTTCCCTGGGGCCACCGGTCTGCTCCCACATCCCAAAGATGTGCACGTGAGGTGAACCGGTCTGATCGCCCCTGCCTGAGTGGGTATGGGTGTGGGAGGGAGTCCTGTCCAGGGTCAGTCCTGCTGGGCACCCTGAGCTGCTGGGACTGTCTGGCCACCCATGACCCTAAACTGGAATCGGCAGGTTGGAAAATAATGATCTTACTTGTTTTCATTCATCTTTCTTAACTGTATGAATAGCTCACATTTATTTTAGCGACCTTGGACTATCATGCTAAGCAACATGAAGTTACACAGAAAAAGTTCAGAGCCATAGGATTTCTCTCACTTAGGGGACAGGAAACCGAAAGCAACAAATGAACAACCAAGACAAACAAAAACTCACAGACACAGACAACAGTGTGGTGGCTCCCGGAGGGAAGGGGAGCGGGTAGCAAAGGGCAAAGGGGGTCAAATACATGGTGATGGAAGATGTTGACCTTGGGTGGTGGCCACACCATGCAGTATACAGATGATGTATCATAGAAAGGTACACTTGAAACTTATCATCTTATTAACCAATGTTGCCCCAATGAATTTAATAAGAAAGAAAGAGAGAAAAACTTCATTGAGAAATACAGACAAAAAAAAAAAAAAAAAAAAGCAAGAAGTCTTTGGGGTCTTAATTAGAAGTTTGGTGCTGTTTTGTGACCAGAAACAGGTCGTAGGAACTTACCTCTTGCTTGTATCAATTAGTCTGTGCATTGGTCTCGTCATTCGACTTGGAGTCTCAGTTTCCAAGAGCTGTCTTGGAGATGAAGTGAGGGCCGACTTTGAAATGTTTCACATGAACTACTTTGCATGCTAATGATTGTTCTCCTTGCTTAAGAATTTTTCTGCTTAAGGAGGCTTCGTCTGTTCTTCCGATAACCACTTACACTTTTCATTTGCATTCACATCACTTCATTAATCTTCATTACTTATCATATATCATAATCTTACCCAAACATACTTATGTGACTCATTCCTACCAGTGTTCTTACTATTAATGCTTCTCCCAGCTCAATATTGGTGCTCTGTAGAATACAGTAGTCCCACTCTATATTGCGGTTCACTTATCAGGGCCTCACTGGATCGCGGGATTTAAAAAATATATTATATTTAATTATTTATCGCGGATTTTTCGCTACATCGTGGGATTTTGCGGTACTGTACAGTAAATACTAAAATAAATGTAAGGTTCCTACGTCACGGATTTTCACCTATCATGGGGTGGGGTCTAGAACGTAATACCCACAATAAGTGAGGGAGCACTGGACACAGAATCGGAAAACATGGAAGGAAGGCATACGTTGTGATCCCTCATTCACTCTTCATGTCTCTATTTCGCCTTAATTGTTTTTCTTGGTAGAATTTTGGTGTTTTGGTGTTCTGAGTTCTTTAGAGTATGTATTATTTTTGAAGACCCACCAAGTATTTCACTTTTTATGCAGTAGAGATTCTTTCATGTACCTATCTTATCTTCCCTCCTAAGGTATGTTTCTGGAGGAGAGCACTGAACATATACAGTTCTCTCCTCCAGAAACAAAGCTCATTTAGGGCTTCCCAAGGAGTCAAGTATGCACATACCTCAACCAAAGTCATCAGCTACTTTGTACACAGGGTAGTGCTCACTGTGTATAAAACATTTGCATGGATTATTTCAGTCCTCACAATAACTCTGTAAAGGAGATTAGATTGTTAACCCCAAGGTTAAGAAACTTGCCCAAGTTCGTCCAGTTACTACAACATGGCAGAGCGTAAGTCTGTGCAACACCCATTCCACATGTTTAACCGCCCCGCCTCTCTCTCAGGGGAATCAGAGTTCTGCCTTCTTCCTGCTCCCCCCACTCTTCACCATCTGTCCTGGCTCTCCCCTCTGCTCCCCACTTCTCGCCCAGGCCATTACCCGCTGTTGGCTCAACCTTCTCTGCCTTCGCGTTCTCTCTCAACTTTGCGCTTTTCCGGTCCTTTCCCATCTTCCCAATGACCCCTCCCAGCTCATTTTTCTGGCCCTCTTTTTATTTTTTTAACCTCTCCTCTTTTTAAAAAAACAACATTCAATCCTGAAAATGGACCCCTGGCTGTGTTGGCAATATTCGGTCCTAACCACAGAAGACGACAGTTAGCTAGGTGAAGACGGAAGCAGAATCTGGGATCGAAATAAACAAGAAGAATCATTTTACTCGTTCTGTTAGAAACATAAATATGAGTGGCTGTAACATCTTGATGTCCATGACTTGTAAGTAGCTAAATAGAGCACAGTTGGAAAACATACACATGCACACACATGCTTGTTGTATGCACTGACTGCCACTGTACTGAGCAGCATGTTGTTGGCAACACAGCGACAACAACACAAGAATTGGAGTTGTCATCGTGCAGAAGCATAGATGGGCTCACCGTGTGTCTCCTCTTGCTCCAGTGTTCAGAGAGCTGCTGTGGGCTTAATTGTCCATCAATGTGAATTATCGCTGGAGTCTCACGTGGATGTCTGGGCGTAGGCATTTCACTTCTTTCTCCAAAATCAGAAGTTATGGCCATTCATCATTATACATAAGACTTTTAAAAGAGGACAAAGCTATAAAAGAAACATTTGAGAGCAATGTTGGATGTGCTCAACTGAATAAATTGCTCTTGCACCCTCCCTTTTTTCTCTCTATACAGAAGGGAAGACAAGAAAATAAAAACTAACAATTATAGTAGCTTCTAAGCAAAAATATAGCAGGAACATTTTGATAGGAGATGTTCCCACCTGGAAATCAGAAATTGGGCAAGTTCTTATAGCTGAGCCGTTGCCACTTGGGGGAAGAATAATGCAATAGACTTCGTAAGCTTGGGGCAGGGTGTGGATAAGTTTTGGTTACTGAGCCGTTCTCAGAGATCCAGCATTTACCCACGAAAACCCAGGCATGACTCACAAGGTCCCCTTTGGCTTCTACCTCTTCCTTCCAGCAGGATGAAGCTGTGCGCTGCCCAGGACCGTACTGGATTCAGTAACGGCATCAGCACACGAATCGTATTCTGTGGACTGTGTACCATTGCATAGGAGGATCTCAGTAATTTCTCAGAATTGCACAAACTGTGATTATAACCCTGGCCTAGAAATGGGAGCTACTTGGCAGAGCTGTGCTGGGCGGCCGAATCCACCTAATCACTCTGCCTGTGGGACAGCTGGGCTGGCCTTCCTGGGCACCTGCCACTTTGCTAGGCCCAGAGCTGTGAATGCAAAATGAAAGGCCAGCAATACCTGGTCAGGAGACCCATGGTGCACAGATGTAGCTGCCCCAGCGCACGGTGTCCCAGCTGTAACCTGCCCCAATATCCTGCCTGGTCTTTCTGAACTGAAGGTCCCCAGGCAGATTTTTTTCCCTTCAAGAAAATGATCTTGCACATGATTTTTTTTTTCCAAAAAATAACTAAGACTACCTCCCCTCTACTACCCAAAGCAACATGGTGATCTCCATTGTACCACATCTTATAATTGCATAGATTCAAAAATCACAACCACAAACTGAGCTCCTAAACGAGACTGTGGACTGCGAACCACAAGCCCGTCATCACCTGTGTGACACGCGGGCCAGTCTGATGCTAGAAAGCATTTGTTTTTGTATTTTAACTCATCAGAAAACCCAGCTATTGAAGAGAAAGTGAAGGTGTTAATTTTAAAGTCAGCCTGGCACTTAAAGAGAAACATGTAACTCTTGGAAGACACTGCAAACGGCAGCCCCAGCTGTTGTCATAATATCTCCAACCCCCGCGGAGGAGCGACTCCAGCCCAGCGCGTCCGCGGAATGAGTAGGAGCGGCCATGCAGGTGGATACGGGGCTCGTGCTCCGACATGCAGAGCCTGGGCAGGAGGGCTCTGCAGAACCACGTGTCTTGCCAATGCTGAGTTATGCCCATGGATCATTCCTTTGTGCATTATCTGCAGAAACTTTAATCCCAGACTTGCTCTCTTCTGCCTCCTGGCCCTCTTCCTCTGTGGTGCTGTATTCATGAAATGCCGTCTCCTGGGAGTGGAACCTTCCTGTGGATACTCATTAGGGGCTCCCAGGGTCCAAGCGGAGGGCACTTGGTTCTCAAGCATCTGCGTTCACTACAGAAGCAGAGGCAACGGGCGTCACGAAACCAGCATGGGTTTCCCAGTCAGGTGGGGCCTGCATTCAAACCCTCGGTCCCTTCAAGTGTGGCGGCGCTGGGCCCATCGCTTACATTTTCTGAGACTCAGTTTCCTTTTCTATAAAATATGGGTCTCAGTGCAACGTCACAGAGTCCTTCTGAGAATTAGAGATGTTTCTACGATCCCTAGATCACTACACATAGCTGTATTTCCAGAATGGATGTACCTGTTTGTATATGTTCTACAAGACAGATTAGGGAAGGTGCCCTCTGCAGAGTGCAGTCCGAGAAGTCCCCAGGCCCATAGGAGGCAGGAGGCTGGAAGAGTGACTACTGGCCAGAGTGAAAGAAAAAATCACAAGGCTTCTTTCCTCCCCTCCCACCGCCCCCCCACTCGTGCCTACATCACGCTCAGGTGGTTCCACCTTTTCCTTGCACTGCCATGTCTGTCAGTGATTTTGAAAAGACAAAGCTGCAAAAAGGATCACGTTTATGCCTGCACTCAGCTAGCCCCTGGGAAGCTCTCGGAACTGCTAGATGTAATGATAGGGCAAAAGGCCGACTGACTTCGTCAGACCAGCAAATCCACGTAGAGGAGAACGGTAGGGGGAAACATGAGTGGCTGATATTGAGAAATTGGAGGATTAGGATAGAGAAGAGTAAGATCTAGTAAAATAGGGAGAGGGGCTGCTTACAATTCAGGTTAAAGCCGTACAGCTATTATGTTGCTGATTGGAGTGATGTAGTTGATACGTGAGTTGACTGGGGTCTGTTTCTCTTGTTGGTGGGAGAAGAGGAACGGACGTTCAGGAATATGCTGAGGAGGGTTTCCACCGCAGGCAGAAGCAGGGGAGTGAGCCCAGGGAGGCGGCGCTGTGGGTAGGGCCATCCACGTGGCCTAAGGTTGTGCTTTTAGATAGAGGAAAGAGTGATTTAGAGGGATTTTAAGCAAGTGTTAATTCATAAGTTACCGGCGATAAATTATGAACTAACATTTGCAAATGTTGGTTCTAATCAGCTTTTCTTCTGGCCGCTAATTTGGAAAAGCAATCCTTGGAGGACTATATTTGCAATGGGTTAAATATTATTTTAGGGAGCACATTTTGGTATCCCAGCTTAAAGGTACTCCTAAGAGAGATTTATAAACCAGGCAACCGAGTAAGACACTTTATGTGCATTCAAATTCAAGATAAAGAATCCAACCTTCTGTTGCCTGGGTAAATGTTTTGAGAGTTGAATAGGAACATGGCAAACACTGGGCAAAAATTGACTTAAAAACACAGATAAGCCTGCGAGGATTTAACGGGTGGAGGCACCGAAGGATGTAGGGAGTCGCTTAGATCACCACAAATAAACTCATGGAATGTGTAACGGGAACACAGGAAAAAGTCATATTATTGTGTAGAAATTCCATTATTTGCTACATTTAAGATAAAATGGAGACAGTGTTTTCAAAGGGTTGGCGCCCCCGTCTCCCCGGGCAGGAGGCAGGTGTTGCCGCCAGGTGTGTCAGGGCAGGTGGGGCGGGGAGGACTCCCTGCGTTAAGTGAAAGCGATGGCTCAGAATCAAGCCAGCCTTTGAATGGAGAAGGAATCTGGTATATCGTATTCCCAGGAAAAATGTTCTTTTAACAGTAGATGTAAAATTTTTTGGTTAGCAGGTATGTTTTTGAAAACTACTGCCTAAATATTAAAATATTTGCAAGTTCTGATTAAAAAAGAAAGATTGGAAACCCCTTTCAATCAAGGGTTTTGTGCTTAAAAATCATTTTCTGTAGTTACATGGATTAATAAGCTATAGGTTCAGACCTGTGTATTTGACTTTCTATGAGGACTGTGGTATCCAATAATTAATGAGTTTGTGGAGGGCTCTAACACATAACTAGAAGGACTATACATGATCTGTTTTTATCACTGGGATCCATAGAGAGTGATAGCAGAAAAGAAAGTAAACTTTTAGGGTCTGGTAATGCTTGTAAATTTAGAGCAAAAGAAATCTTCCTGGAAGTACCGTTTTGTGTACATATGTCCAGTTACCAGTTCTGTGCACATTTTACATGTGCATTAGCCTTGAACTAGTTCTTTCAGCTCTCATTTACCAAGAGAGACTACGATAACAGTAGGAAAATACAATCAGGATGGATACGCTGTCCTTGTCTTGCCCCCGCTGCAGCAAACCCTTCATCCTGCTAGGTCCGAGCTGTCTAGAGGTCAACTAACATGGTTTCACATAATCAGCACAGGGAGGCCTTCCCAGAGGGTGACACTGAGCTCTTGGAGCAGAAAGCAAACCTTCAAGGTTACTGGGACGATTCCCCACTGCCGCAGAGAGTAGGTGCTGCCGTGGACGCCCAGTAGATGCTCAGTATAATGCGGGTCCCACAGAACAGCGCGTCTCTCATCTCCTCGGCACGGCTGAGCTCCCCGTAAACCCTGGAGCTGAACCATTTTAGGAACTCAGAGGGGACGCCAGGAAGGAAAGGGGACTTCGTCACCACGATGACACCTTAGGGCTCTCTGGCTGTCGTGACCCTTCCCTTCCTGTTGGCAGCCACCCCCTGGCTGACTGGATGTGGCAGGACGGTCATTTCCAGGGGAAAGGAAGAGGGCATACACACGTTCTTGCTTCCTCAGTGTCCCGTGTGCCGGGTCCTAGTAGCTCAACGAGTAGTGGAACCCTATTCAAACTCCTAATATCCAGAGACCGACTCTCATTGCAAAAGGCTTGTTCGGGGAAAAGCCATCTCATGTCTTATTCTGTCTAAAATGCCTCAAGTACCATCAAGCGTGGATGTGGGCATGTATCAAAGGGGCAGCATCCAGGAGACACACCGTCTGGGTAAGGCAGCCCGGCTCTCCTAACCATTCGCTCAGCATTCTTTCTGTCTTCTGGGATTTGCCATGAGGTGGTCACTGACTTCCCTGTGTGCCTTCAGGCGCCGCTTAGCCTGATGGGAGGGGACGTGAGCGAGCTTACTGCCGTGAATGCAATTGGTGCGTTCCTTAGACCCATTAATGACATCCTCACCCAGAACTTAAAAGTCTAGTTTGTCAAGAGGCGCCTCACACTGTTGGGTTTTTATTTCTGCTCATTGTCTTTTACCGGTGCGTGAACTGCAGTGAAGGTATTCACCTGCACTGTAAAAATTCATTAGTTCTTTCTGGGGAGGTACTTAGCCATCAGAGCCAAACATGCATGTGGTTGGAATTAAGTTTCCTGAGCGCCCCTCTTAGGTGATGAAAGCTCCCACATTTTGGTGTTTCTATTTTTTAATTATCTACCATCACTCAGGTGGGATGTCAACCTCTACATTGTATTGTGTCACAGGTATGAAACAAAGTGACATGTCTTCCAGTTCCCGTTTTCAGGGGGATAGATTCCATTGTAAGGAACATATATGACTTGAGGTACTTGTCGCTTTTATAGACAAGCAAAAACCATAGCTGGAAGACAGGTGTGCCCATGCCACATTCAGGTGATCCCATCTCTCTAATATGTACTTACAGAATGTTCCAGGCACCTGAATACACTGGGAGAGGTGCACACAGAAAAAGAATACAGCAACAAACTCCTTTGAGAGTGATATGGTGTGGCTGAAGAATAATCGTAACTTTTCTTCCCTACCACCGGAGAGATTTATGAATTGTTTATTAGCTAATTTTTCCCCCAAGATTATAATAATCTCACCTGTTGCTTGCCAGCCTAGTAGATTATTCATATTATTGCTCTGTTTATTTACATATTTTCCTCATGTATGTTATTCATCCTGCATTACTTAAACACAAACCCTGGCTGGTTTGGCTCAGTGGATTGAGCGTCGGCCTGCGAGCTAAGTGTTGCTGGTTCAATCTTCCAGTCAGGGCACATCAGAGAAGGAAAACTCTGACTCCAAAAAACCTCCACTGCCTTGCGGCATACCTCTTCTGGGGAAAGGCTAAGGGAGTAAACCCCGTCAGAAAATCCGGAGCCGGAGTCCCTAAGGCGGTTTGACATTGTAGTCAACACCGGCAACTCCTGCGGCGCACCTGAAGCCAACCTGTATTGACTCCGTCTTTCCCTTGGACCCTTCAGCTGCGAAGAGAGGGGGGGTCTGCTGCATGGGCAACAGCAGACCCTCCATATCACCCTGCCCAGGCTCTGTAGCTTCAGTTTCACTGGAGAGGACTCTCCAGCGTCATCGCAAGATGTCGATTCAACACGGGAGGAGACAGATACCGTGTCACTCCCGAGTCGGACTGCACAGCCATTCTCGGCGGTGCAGATAGACTCTTAAGAAGCTACACCATCGTCTCTCGAGGCTCTGTAGCTTCAGCTTCACTGGAGAGGACACTCCAGCGTCATCGCAAGATGTCGATTCAACACGGGAGGAGACAGATACCGTGTCACTCCCGAGTCGGACTGCACAGCCATTCTCGGCGGTGCAGATAGACTCTTAAGAAGCTACACCATCGTCTCTCGAGGCTCTGTAGCTTCAGCTTCACTGGAGAGGACACTCCAGCGTCATCGCAAGATGTCGATTCAACACGGGAGGAGACAGATACCGTGTCACTCCCGAGTCGGACTGCACAGCCATTCTCGGCGGTGCAGATAGACTCTTAAGAAGCTACACCATCATCTCTCGAGACGGACGGCTGCCGACGAGGACTTAAACACAACCCACCCACCCCACCCCCGGTCACCTTATCTTATTTTGGGGAGGGGGCAGCCTTTCATCACTGCACTACTGTGAGGTCAGGAAAAAAAATGGACTGGCCTCAGAATCAGCCCAGCACAGACCTCTGGGATAATAGGTGCATCGGGGTTGGGGTCGAATGCTGTTGGTGCAGATGGCTGAGGCTTGTGTACACATGTCCCAATTTCAGGAAGAAACACTTGGGGCAGAGGAAGCCTGAAAGCCTTGGCTTCCAGGGGTCGGATGGAGGTGGACCTCCAGAACCTGACAGGCAGTGAGCTCTGTGTGTCTCCCATGCTGAGTAGTTTATCTCTTGCTCCAGATGAGTTTTGGAACCATCATCACACGCTTTCCCGGAGACCAAGTCAATCCTGGCTGTGCTTGCCTTCACAGTCTATACAGATCCAGCCTTGACGGCAGCTCTACTGGCCCAGTTACCAGTAACTCTACTGAGTATGTCCCGCAGGGCTGCTGCTTTCTGAAGGTCTCTCTTTTATTAAAAAAGGAAAGAATAAAGCAAAGAAGGAAAAGGCTCTCTCTCTCTCTCTCTCTCTCTCGCTCGCTCGCTCTCTCTCCCCCACTGTGATTTAGCCCTCAGTGAAGAGTTGTTGCAGATTGAGATGGTGCCAGGCCACTCCTATGATTCATCTCTTCTCTTGTCGAGACCAGTTGAGGCAACGCGTTGGAAACCTCCCTGCTTTGTGAAGAGGTACTTGGTGTCAGGAGGAGAAGCATGAGCGCAGCCGTAATTAGGCTGTCTGAGCAGAGAGTGGTAGTTCTTCCTGATCAGTGAATAATCCCTGCAGCTTAAGGTTGAGTATCGTCAACCAATTCAGTATTCCAGGCTCCTCCATCATTTCCAATGGCTTGTTTTTTTCTTTGAAGATCATTTGGCAAACTGGACCAACTGTTTTCTTAAAATCTTGTTGAAGACCTAACGACATGCAGGAAGTTTAAGGCTAGGTGTATCGGATGCCTGTCTGTCAAGATGCAGAGCTGGAGTTGTGCCTGACCTTGGGACGCATTGTGTGAGTCTCGTTTCTGGAAGTTGTGGCAGTGTGATTTGGCCTGTGACGTTTGTAAGTCTCAGGTATGCCTTGTCCAGCACCTGACTGCAGCTGTGGAAGGACAGAGTGCCTTCAGGACAATTACACCCATGGATGATTGACTACCCAGAATTAGCAGTGTCCTGGCAGAAAACTCCTTTACTGTCATCTGCGGTTTTTAACTGGTCATTTTCACCCATGATTTATCCCCATAGTTGAAACGTTGATCCCAGTGTAGAGCATATCACTTTTCACATTCCATTTTATTCAATATGCTCCCTTCCTAACTTTGCTAATTTCACCTTGTTTCTTTGTTTTGCCCAAGGCCCAGAGCTCTGTGACTCAGTGTTACATTTCAAAGAAACTTTCACTAGACTGGAATTGAGTAATCTAGTGCAGCTAGTGTTCTGGCTGGCTTTCAAGAGCCTACATCATTAGTTTCGTCTTTTGGATTATGGATCTTTATAGGAGGTTTACAGTCATCCCTCTCTATATCATGGTTCACTTATCGCGGCCTCACTGTATTGCAACATTTTAAAAAATATTATATTTAATTATTTATCACATATTTCTTGCTATATTGCAGGATTTTGCGGTACTGTATACGTATGTTGTTAAAGTTACGTAGGTTTAAGAGTGTAGAATATGTTTAAGAACATAAGTAGTGTTTATAAAAGTGTGGAAAAGGTTAATAAGGGAGTGGGGAAGGATAATAAGGGACTGGGAATGGTTTATAAGTGTGTGGGAAGGGTTTATAAAGCCTTAAAATATATATAAATACTAAAATAAATGTAAGGTTCCTACTTCGAGGATTTTTACCTATCGCGGGGGGGGGGGGTGTCTAGAGTGTAATACCCGCGATAAGTGAGGGATCGCTGTAATTCAAATTCCTCAATTTACAGATAAAACAGTTGAGGTGCAACAAGGGTTACGTAACCACCTGAAGCTGCTCAGCAGATTGGCTGTGGGGCTGGGATTGAAACCCTCATCTCCTGGGACAGTGCTTTGAACGTGACACCAGGTAGCCTTTCAGTCTCTCGGTGTGCAGATGCTCCCTGTTTCCCTCCACCGGGGACTTGATTTTCATTCTCTAGTCCTGAGACCTGTGGGTGTGACTTTCTCCCCCCTCTTACTTTCCGCTCTGAGCTCGTCAGAGCCTGATGAAGTTTTGGCCGGGGGGGAATGGAGGGTTTGCTTCCACACTCTGACCGGACTTCAGTGCTATTCACCAAATGTGTTCCTTAGGGAATTTAGTTCCAGGTTAGCCCCACATCTCCCAGGCTTCTCTTTCAGGAATTTGAGCCCTTCCATCCCATACCTGCATTTCCATGTAAAGTCTTCCCTTGTACTTTAAAATCCTTGCTGAAAGAGGATGCGCAGATGAAATACCAATACACCGGGAACCTCCTCCTTGCCTGAAGTCTTATTCTTAAACCCTAGCGTGCCTCTCCTTCAAACTTTTATAAAACTCTTATTATAGAAAATTGTCAATGCATATGAAAGTAGGCAGACCAGGATGATGAATCCTCGAATACCTATCACCCAGTTTCAGTTGTATCAACTCATGGCCAATTTTGTGTCATTTCTGCCCCATCCCGTTCCCCCCCCCCCCCCGCCCCATGTTATTTGGAAGCAGATCCCAGATGTCATTTCATTTTATTTGTTAATATTTCATGGTAAAGCCCTAAAAACTAAGCACGTCAGAGGTGTACTCATAATACCTTTATTGTATGAAAAAATAATTCTTTATCTCATTGAACATTCCAATAGTGTTCAAATTACAGTCGTCACATATATGTCATCATTTGTTTTTTTCATCGTTTGTTTATTTGAATCTGGCTCTAAGGTCCAGACATTGAAGTGGTTATAAATAAGTCTTTCGAGTCTCTTAATCTACAGGTTCAAAATCAATCACTGTCTCTCTGTCACCTATTGATTGAAAATCTGAGTTGCTTCTCCTGGAGTTTGCTGCAGTCTAGACTTGGCTGATTGTTTACCCACAGTTTCCTCTCACATGTTTTCCCATCCTCTTTATTTCTTAGAAGCTGGCAATTGTATCTGAAAGTTGTATGAAATCATTTCTTCAAAATGAAAACTATCCACTGATACCCGCTGGAGGGTAGAGCGGAATTGTGGGTGCGAGGTGCCTGGTCAGGGCGGGCTTTAAGGACGTGGGGTAAGAAGACTGTGTGAACTCAAGGAGCGCAGGCTTTGCAGCCAGACCACCTGGGCTTTGGTTCCAGTTCTGTCACTTCTTAACTGTGTGGCTCTGGGGACATTACCTGACTTCTCTGTGCTTCTCATCTGTTCAGTGGGAACATAATAGGACCTACCTCACCTGCTAAGGATCAGAAGGGCCAAGATATGTGTATAGAATGTGCTTAGACTATTGGCATGATGTGAGCCCTTCAGAACTGTTGGCTGTTACTTCTGAAAGAAAAGTCAGAGGGGAGTTCAGGGTTAGAAGAATAGTAGAAACGAAGGTCCATTTGTGGGAGCCAGTAACCGAGCCACAGAACCGCCCAAAGACCAGCTCCATGACCCTCTTCTGGCTCTGATTTTCTCCACTGCATTCTCTTATTTTTTTTCCATCTCTCTCCATGTGCCATGCCATGTAAGTTATTTTCATCATCTGAACATTTGCATATGAGTAAAGAAGAAAGCAAGGCAGTGACGCCGGTGCCAGGTGGTGTTGGGGCCAGAGTGAGGGACTCGGGTGTCTGGAGGACACCTGTTGGGACCGTATGTTCTGTGACTGCCTCGAGCTCATGTCTGTCTCTTCTGCTGCTTTTGTGCTTCAAGCGTCAAAGGCTGAAACTCCTATCGGTGCTTCCCATTCGTTGCTAATACTTACCTTGGCCTTCATGCGGAACCCCACGCTGTAGCCTGCAGATGATCTTGTTCACTTCCTTGCTCATTACCATTTGAATTAGTCTTAGACCACGTGAGTCTTTGGCTTGGCATGATAGGGACGGTGTCTAATGGTGTGGGAATGCCTGCTCCTCCCACTTCCTGTTTTTCTCTGTTGGCTTCACTTCGGGCCCTCTGGGTTGTCCCATGGCAATAATTATTGGGGAGTCTTATTTATTATGGAGTGTCTCCTGTTTGCCTCCTGTGATCCTAATGTCCTCTGAAGCAGAGATTGCCAAACAAGAGACCACCTGTTCTGTCGATAAAACCTAATTGAAATGCGACCATGCCCCTTCCGTTAGGTGTTATCAGTGTCACCAGTGGCTGCCTTCTCGTACCATAGCTGCAGAAGAGACCCTGTGGACCACGAAGCCTAAAACATTTGCTCTCTGGACCTCTGCCGTGAAAGCTGGCTGAAGTCTGCTTCAAAGGGAAGGAAGTTACATGGTGCCAAAGAACTGTGGGCTAGGAAAGAGAAATTGTCTAGTTCTATGCTTTTCTTGAAACATAGAAAATGTTAGAAAAGAGTCACCTGCTCACAAGTGACTTGCATCCCCGCAGTCAGTCACGTGGGTGCTTGTGGCCTGGAGGGAGGATCCCGGCGTCACACGAGGACTGCCTTTCTCTTCGCACATCCATTCCTCCACCGTTCCTCTGGAGGACGACTGTCTTCAGCTGAAGGGGACTTGAGGTACGCAGACCTCTTTTCCCTTCGATGGTCAAAGGAGAAAAACGACAAAGCCATCTGGTGTGACGGAATCAAATTCATACCTTTTTTTTTTTTCTCAGATAGGCAAATCATACTTTTGGTGTGCTGCAGACTTTCAGTAATTAGTGTGTGTGGGCCTGAGATGGGAAAGGCTGGAAATGGGCGGCCTAAGGCCTTGTTACTCAGTGAACCCTACGTGTGCCCGTTGACACCGAGGCAAGAAACACTTTAGACGGAGCCCTGCGTGGGTTGTTGGCTGGGAGCGAGTAAGTCCGGCTCACTTTCTCCTTAAGTCGGGAGACTGGAAGGGAGAAAGGAATGATTTGTTTGTTGATTTGGAAACTGGTTTTTATCAATCCTTCTGAGGCAGTTTAGCAGGTATTATCTCATTTAAATCCCCATAAAAACCCTGCAAGGGAGATACTATCGTACTTCAGGAAACTGCGACCCAGAAAGATTAAGTAAATGGCAAAGTTCCCACATTATAAGTATTGTAGTCTCTCTACGAACCCTGGCTGGTTTGGCTCAGTGGATTGAGCGTCGGCCTGCGAGCTAAGTATCGCTGGTTCGATCTTCCAGTCAGGGCACATCAGAGAAGGAAAACTCTGATTCCAAAAAACCTCCGCTGCCTTGCGGCATACCTCTTCAGGGGAAAGGCTAAGGGAGTAAACCCCGACAGAAAATCCGGAGCCGGAGTCCCTAAGGCGGTTTGACGTTGTAGTCAACACCGGCAACTCCTGCGGCGCACCTGAAGCCAAGCTGTATTGACTCCGTCTTTCCCTTGGACCCTTCAGCTGCGAAGAGAGGGGGGGTCTGCTGCATGGGCAACAGCAGACCCTCCATATCACCCTGCCCAGGCTCTGTAGCTTCAGCTCCACTGGAGAGGACACTCCAGCGTCATCGCAAGATGTCAGTTCAACACGGGAGGAGACAGATGCCGTGTCACTCCCGAGTCGGACTGCACAGCCATTCTCGGCGGTGCAGATGGACTCTTGGGAAGCTACACCATCGTCTCTCGAGACGGACGACTGCCGACGGAGTCTCTCTACGAGCACGTGTCATGAGCTTTAGGCTTTCTCTTCGTAACCCTTTCCATGTTGGCCTCTTTCTCATGCTCAGAGAACAGCAGCGGGAGATCCAGGCACCACATTTCCAGGCCAGAAATAGAGGAAAGGTCAAGGGCAAAAGGTAAACAGTTAAGCCAGCCAAGTTTGTTCTGTTTCTTAGATGTCCTACTCGGTGACTTCAACTTATATCTCATTAGGCTCCTAGGGCCATCCCTTTCTGCAAGGGAACCTGGAGAACGTGGGCCTTTTGTTCATTTGCTTAAAGGCAGGCGCATAGCCACGTCATAGGAATGTGTCCCGTGGGGACACAACAGGGAGAACAGCTCATAAACAGACAGCAGCCTCTTTTCCACCAGGTCCTGCTGACGCGTGGAATGATCGGCCCTCTCTGGTCCAACCTCTGGTGGGTCCTGCTTTTTCTCATTTTGAATGGACCTGATAGAATAATGGTGAGCAGCCCTCTCTGATCTCCTGGTACGGGACAGAGATCACGGCTTGCATGATTTCCTTCTGACTCCCGTGGTGAAACATGCCCATGCCAGGGAGGAGTGGCACGGCCGGCTGTCCTCAGTTCAGTGCGGGGAAAGGTGGAAACACCCACGTTGCCTAGCTGTGCATTGCCACCGGGGGCCTTGTAGACCCACGAGCCACCCCTGCGGTGGGGAAGGCTCTGGAAACCACTGGATCGCAGCAGCCTGGCAGGGACAGGTGTAGCACCTGGGGAGCCCTCGCTGGTAAGGAACTGCCTGACACCTACCAGGCGACCTCAGTTGAGTCAGCAGTCACTTTATCTCTGGGTCCCATTCCCTGGGGCTCTCTGTTGATTGCCCGCAAGCTCCAGGCCTGCATGAGGCTGCTGAGGTGTGAGGAGTTTGCACCTCGGTAAGAAGTTCTTGAAGTGTCTGAGTTATAAGAGGCCTGAATCCTTGCCCCATACCTAGCTACCCACAACAAAGCTGAGTGTGGTTGTTTTCTTTTTCTTTTTTTTTTTCTTCTTTTTCTGCCAGGCATAGAGCTGCAAGAGAACAGCATGTCCTAAAAAAACAAGCGCTTCAGCCCGCAAAGGAGAACAGCATCCGCCCTGCTGGGTCACCTGAGAGAATCGATCAGCTCAGAAGGGCTGGACTTGCTTTTGATTGCTCTGCAGAGGGGCTCACACTTAGCTGAAGCACCATGATGAACCCTTTTGGGGGAGGAGAAGGAAGGGGATTTAGAACAAAAAGCCAGAAGTGTAATAGGTGTCCAGAGGTCACAAACTCAGGAAGCCTAAAGCCTCTTGGCAGGTAGCATTAAGGTGTGTGTGCTGTGAGCCAGGCACACACAGTCTGGCAGGTGTCCCTTCTAGAGAAAGTGCTGCTCAGAGGGACACCAGTTCTGACTGCTCCCTCCCTCCTCTCTCTGGACCTGGGCTTCTCAATCTTGGCCCTATTGACAATTGTATTTTACTTTAATTTATTTTATTTTATTTATCCTCACCTGAGGATATTCTCTCATTGCTTATAGAAAGAAAGGAAGGGGGCGAGGAGAGAGAGAAAGAGAAACAAACCAGCATTGATTGGCTGCATCTTGTAGGCTCCCTGACCAGGGGTACATGCACCCTGACCGGGAATTGAACCCACAACATTTCGGTTATGGGATGATGCACCAGCCTGCTAAGCCACACCACCCAGGGCAGACCATTCTTTATTGTGAGGACAGTCCTTTACATTGTAGGATGTTTAGCAGCATCCCTGGTCTCTACCCACTAAATGCCCAGAACACACCACCCCCAGCTTGCAGCAACCAAAAGTTGACCCTGACATTGCCAAATGCTACCTAGGAGAGAAAAATCTCTCCTGGTTAAGAACCATGCTGTACACAAAGAAATGCAGCCAAATTTGTAAACCTAACAGTTGCAGAGGGTAGTGATGAAAACGTTTTGAAAAAGAAGGTCATCTGCAAGCTGTATAGACAAAGTGCTTAGAGAAAGAACCTGGAATCGCCATGCTTGGCAGATGGGGGATTTTGCTAAGTTCAGAACAGCTTTTCTGTGAATCGTGTTAACTGCTATCTGACTAACCTGTCTAAGAGGGTAGATCGTCACATTCGTAGCACCCCTAAAGTGTCTGTCCTCCCTTCTGAACAGTACTGTTGCTGGTCCATGGGCACTTGATATAAAAACTCAGCACGTGGGAGTAAGATGCCCCTTTCAGCTGAGGACACATAAAACAGAGAGGGACCCCGGAGCTCTTCCAGTCCACTTCTCGTGGTTTGTGGGCCACGACACGGAGCTCCAGCAACTGTAGTCTGTAGCACGATTTACTAGGATAAACCTCGGTGAGTCAACACTGGCCTGAAATGTTCAGCAGGAGAGGCACAGAATGATGGGAGTAACATGTTAAAATTATACTCTTGGCCATTTTCAAGATTCTAGAGAAGTTTACAAATATATATGTGGAGTTCATGTTTTCTCCATGTGTCCAGTTCCTGATCTTAAGGAGAAGCCAGGCAGGAAAATGATCAGGCGCAGATGGCGTTCAAGGAGGAGCTGAGAACAGCCCAGCAAGAAGGGTACAGCATGTCCTGGTATGCACACAGTTTGGTTACAAGGTGTACTCCAGCCGCCTGGTGCGGTGTGCCTCCGTGTGTGATTCCCAGGGTCTCTGAAACAGAACTCTCCACAGTCAGGTACGGGTTTAATTTTTTCTCCCACCGTGTTCCAAATATGTCCCAATGCCCAAGTTTCTGAGACGTAAGAGGACAGTTTCCTACTGTAACGTGCTAGAAAGCTTATTGAAAGACTTCAGGAAATGCCTTTGACCTTGATATGGACTTAGAGAATGACCTTATTCTGAAATAAGTACAGTGTCAAAATATGGAATGTTCTAGTAAAATAAGCACATGATTTGCTTAAAAAAACAACAACAACAACCTGGAGCAGGAGCACAGAGATGCAATGCATTCTAGATTTTAAGGAGGGGAATGGTTGAAGGCGAGGTGGCATCTCTGCCTGAAACGTGGTAGAGTACACCGTCAGCTTTTGACGATGCTATGAAATGGAAAATCCCATTAAAGGCTGTTAATGCATTTAACAGATATTTATTTAGAGCCTTTATGAGCTAGCCACTCTTCTAAGTGGTACAGATTCACCAAAGAACAACACAGAGTCCTTTCTGACATTCAGTGAAAAGAGACAGTCAATAAACACATATGGTAGGTGCCACGGGACAAACTGAACAGGGCACGGGACCAAGGAGTTAGTATTTCATGTGGGACCATCGGGAACGCCTCTCTGACAAGATGACACCTGCTCAGAGAACGGACGGGGATAAAACAGAGAGCTCGTGGGTGTCTAGGGCAACATACTGGGGCCTGTTATAAGTGTTCCAACAGGAAACGTAAGCTCAGAACAGCAGGCCTCTCTGTGCTTCAAGGTGGGGGGAAGGGGGTAACAGAAAAGGGGGAGCTTTGCGAAAGCCTTAACGATGCATTAAGTGCATACACTGAATGGCTACGCAGCTTCGACTGGGTAGTCCATAAAACGGGGTGATATGCTCACGTATCTCTTACGTGGTTTTAAATACAAGACCTATGGCTCCGCTAAGCATCATGTCCCTTGTTTCAGCTGAGTTGGGATAAAGGTGGGACTGCTTTTTGGATTTATGCCACAACGTTTAGACTAACTCAGAAAGCAGTAGTTTGTATATGCATTGCCCAGGCCGGGGGGTTGTTATTACTCTGGTTTGGGAAGTAATACAACCAGAGTGTGGCTGACCGCGGGCCCTGGGCCAGGTCACCAGATTCAGTGCTCAGTTTCTCATGAGAAGAGGACATGCTGGGCCAGGCAGGCAGGAAGAAGGAGGTGAGTTTCAAGGAAGAAATAGGTAAAGGTCTCCTCATACCTGCCCTCACATCCCTTCAATGACCCTCCTACCTCCATCTTCAGTATGAGCACTATGTCCTTCTAAAGGGCGAGATGTCTTCCCCCGGCCGGGGCAAGGATGCAAGAATTCCATTGCAGTGCCTTTGCCGAGGAATCTATTGGGAAATTCTTCTTTTTCTTTTTATAAACAACATTCATGGAATGCTGTCTTTTTTTTTTCAATATTAACTAATTTTTTAATAAGTTACTTTATTTTTTAAATTTTATTTTATTTATCTGTTTTTAGAGAGAGGGGAAAGGAGAAAGAGAGGGAGAGAAACATCACTGTGTGGTTGCCTCTCACTCGCGCCCCCAGCTGGGGACCTGACGTGCAACCTAGTCACGTGCCCTGATTGGGAATCGAACCAGCGACACTTGGCTCGCAGGCCAGTGCTCAATCCACTGAGACACGGCAGCCAGGGCCTCTATTGGGAAATTCTTACCTTATATTCTGGGCTTCTTTATAATCTCAAGAGGGGCTTCGCTCTCTTTCAAAATGAGAAGAAAAGCGTCCGCTAACGCCACCGCGTTCCGTGAAGCATAGCTTTGGGTTTTGGGATGCCTGACGTTAAACAGGGTCACGTGTACCGGCTGGAAGTGGTGTCTCTGTTCTGTTCTCAGGGACAGTCAGCCTTCACCTGCACGCCTGGCAGCCTTGCCCTGCCCTGGGGGTGCTTGAGCGCACATGTTGGGAGCTGTTCACTGCTAACTCAAGTGGGGCTGGCGTGGGACCAGCAGAAGGGGCTGGAACCCCGCTTCTGAGAGCTGAGGAGGACCTCTCTCCCAGCCCGATTCTTGAACTGAAGCACCAAGGGTGATGAAAGAGGCAAGGACGCACTTCCTGGAAAGGGAGGGCATCCAGGTACAAGTCATTACCTGAGCAACTTTGTCCACAGTTCGCTTGTTTCAAACGCTTCAGCGTTTATGGGTTTTTGCTTTTATAAGTCTTTTTTTTTTTTTTTTTTTACCGCTGTCACACACTCGGCAAACATTTTTTGGACCCCGTCCTGTGCCGTGCATGTTCAGAAGAACTAGGTAACGTTGTCCTTGCACTTGCGGAATGAATGGCTTTGTGAAAAAGATAAGACTCCCAGCACTAAAGCAGTCCAAGAAGTAGCGAGTGGGAATCCATGTAGGATACACATTAGCTCAGTGGGAAGAGTCCAGGTTTTGGAGCCCGGTAGACCTGACTGAAGCAGACCTCTGACCCTGACCAAGAGTGTGCCTTTGTGAGGCTCAGTGACCCTCTGCGGGCCTCAGTTTCCTCTTCTGTAAAATGGGATCATAGTACCAAGTCACGCAGTCACAAGGATTGCTGTGATGACTCAACATTACACAGAAAGCACTTACTGCCATGCATTTATTTATTATTGTTGTGTTATTGTTATTAATCAGACAAATAGATCTGGGTTCTAGTTTTTATTCTGCAATGACTTAGAGCACTTGGATAAGTCACTTTATCTCGCCATCTGTGCAAATTCTCTCTAAAGCAAAGAGAACAGTGTGCCTGCAATATATTTTGCCTCCAAAATTCTCTGGTATTTTGAACTGAAATCTATTTGAGCAAAAACCTTAACGGAAGCTCCTCCTCATTAACACGAATGTTAATGCTGACAGTAAACCATCGGTGTCTGTGAGGGCTTGGTCCGGAGCCATGCACTGGGATGGGCTCCCCAGTCACTGCCATTTACTTCATGTGGCACGTGCAGTGAGGTAGATGGCCTTGTCCTGTTTCCCAGATTATGTTTTATCCAGTTTCCTAGATCTGAAGTCAGGATACATTAGGTAATTAACAAGTACATCTCATGTGATAATATCTTTCTTTTTTCTTTCCCCAAAGCCATTTCCAAGGGAAATGGGGCATCTTATAACTGATGGTATCTGTGAACCAAAGCAAACAAGTATTTTTTCCTGTATTTTGGATGATAAAACTGGCACTTAGAGATGTTAATTTACGTGCCAAAGGTTAATGAAGTCACTAAGGGAAAGCCAGAATTTGAACGGATATTTGTCTCATTTTGTTCACACTAACATACTTCTTAGGAGCAAAGTTTTAAAAAGTTGCTAATGTATAGTCTTTTGTTCGTTTTCCAAAGAAAAATATTACTAGATTGAACTGTAGATTACCTAGTTATTCTCAACAGAATTTTTTTTTCTTTTTTTTTTTTTTTGCATCCTGGCAGAACTTTATAGACTGTGTATCTTGTGCAATCGGATGTTGACATCTGTTTGATGTGACATCACCGGTGACATTGGTCAGTCTGCAAATTTATTTTCCTTAAGATAAGAAGCTACTAGGCCCATAGATTTCCTCTAGAAATTTCACTCTGACCTTATTTCACCTGAGTAATGGCAGTAGATTTTTCTCCATAGACTTTTCAGGATCTTGGATCCTGACAAGGAAATAGGAATATAGTCTGAACAGTTGATTATTAAGCAAATTCATGGAAAACTTGCAGCAGTATTCTTTGACCTCGGTCTTTATAGCCCAGCTAATCTTGTGTAAATATAAGGTTGTATTACTAATCTTTTGACATTTGGCACAATTTGGCCATCAGATAGGCCAGTTGTTACTGTTGAAAATTTTTTTGAAGTATAGTATTGAAATTTTTCTCATTCCCTCTGTTTCGTTCTCAGAAGAAAGAATCTCAGAACCTTTCATGTTGGCCAGGAGAACCTCCCAAACAATCTCAACAATTGGCTGATTGATTGTCTAGGACATCAAATCAGTTGTCATCAAAATGCTTACAGTTTCAAGGTCACAATTAGTAGAAAAAGATTTCAGTAGTCTTTTGAAAGATTGTTGAAGGACAAGTGACTACTAGCTTTTTGTTAAGTGTCCTTTGATTCAGGAAGTGAGAGTTTTATTGAAAGAGAAAGCTGCATGTAGACCTGGTTCCCTGTTACGTCATTCTGAAGTTCTCAAAGGAAAGGAGTCTGTTTCTACTCTTGACAAGATATGAATCCTAGCATATCCACCTACATGGAAGGAAGGAAGGAAGGAAGGAAAATGTTGCCTATGTTTGGGATTTGCCTTTTAGTTCGTGCAGCTTTAGCACCAAAATTCAGTTGAAAAATTACACATGGTGGGACGTGAAATGGTGTTAGGGTCCTGGCAAGAACCAAAGTCAAACTTAGAAGGTTCGAGAGACCTTAAGGGGAGATGCATGGAGGGTGGGTGGGGTTAAAGTCACCAACAAGACAGCCTGTCGAGGCACTGGGACCCTCAGGGCCAGGGAGGCTGGAGCAGCAGTGGCAGGACACAGTGTTCCTCCAGTTCTGGGAGAGCAGGAGCCACAAGGAGGGACCACATGACAGAAGCAAGTCCTGTAGGGACTTAGGCTCTGCCTGAACACGGGGATGGAGGGGAAGTCATCCCTGGCTTCCCTTTCCTCTTTGGAATCTCCGTTGTTCAAACCCAGTAGGAAGTCACCCAGAAGGGAAGCCTGGCCTTTGAACCCATAACAATCAAGGAGTGAGGTGGGGGAGGAGGGACCTGGCCTGGACCTGGCAGGGGAGGGACCTGAACAGAATAACCAGCCCAGATGGGCCATGCTATTTTAGAACCGCAAAAGAATGGTATATTCCAGCTGCCAAAACCAAGCTGCCAAAGGAGAATGGTATATTCACGGAAGCCACGGCTCTGACCTCATTTGATCTTGGATTAGCATCCACTTCCGGAAACTTTCTTTCAAATGCACTTGTAACGCCCACCGGCAGCGAGAATTGCAGGTTGGCTCAGCCCCCATCCCACAGGTCCGCGCGTGGCGACGGGTCTGAGGTGGTTGGCCCTACAGCTCACGTGGGGGCAAGTCCAGAGAGAGAAAAGGTAGAGAGGACAGTCGTTGAGAATCTGTCCAGGAAGTTCATAACCAGGGGTAGAGTAAGAATAGCAGGGAAGCCCAAGGAGGCCTGGGCATGGAATGGCGTGCAGGCGATGGCAGGTCCCCGGTAATGTTCCATCCCATAGCCTGCCAGCCCCCACGGTCTCGGGGAGCCCTCCTGTGAGAGCAGAATTGCTGAACTCTTTATTACAGACAGTGAGCCTCAAAGGGTGATTGCTCCCTGTACTAGTGGGGCTATGACACAGCTCACTCACCTCCCAACAGGAAGTTGGTGTTTGATGTTACTGCGGTTTCACCCACTGGAAAGGGGAAAAGAGCATTTATAAAGAAGGGGGAAAGATAGCACTCGCTGATGAAACGTGTCACTATGAATTCTCATTTGCTGTGTGACGATCGCGTGAAGCCAGTGCTGACCAACTCTCCATTCTCAGCTGTCAAGAAACAAACATCTTTGTCACACGCTGTAGTCCGTGGCCCGTGTCTTACTCCTTCAGACCGCTATAACAAAACACCCCTGGCAGGATGGCTTGCAAACAGCAGACGTGTATTGCTGACAGTTCTGGAGGCAGGAAGTCTGAGGTCACGGTCTGGGGAGAGCCCTCTTCTGGGTCACAGTCTTCTCACTGTGTCCTCCCATGTGGAAGGGGCTCCGGAACTCTACGGAGTCACTTTTCTAAGGGCACTCATCCCCATCGTGAGGGCGCCAGCCTCAGGACCTTATCACCTCCCAAAGTTCCCGCCTCCTAATTACCACCACCTTGGGGTGTTAGGGTTCCAAGGTGTGAATTCGGGGGAACACACCATTCTACCGGCAGCAGTTCATGATCAGGATCTTTTATGCTTCTCTTAACATTGTCATACTTTAATCCGGCAAAATCGCAACCCAGATTCCATCCAGCTCTCCGCCTTCGCTCTGCCTGTACCTGAGAGCAAAGCAGTGCTGGAGCCAACACGCAGCATGCTGAGTGGTTTCACTGGGAATTCATAACCTCCACCGCGCTGGGCCCTTAGCAGGGCCTGGCCCTGCCCCCCATTTCCCTCGTCCGTTCACGTTCCTGCTCTCCTAAATAACTTGCCCTCTCTCCTCAAGCCCTAACACTTAGCCCACATTGTACCTCTGTGCAAACAGCCTTCCTTCCAGCAAAAACAACCCGGAGACCACGAGGGGGTCTGCCAGCTCCCATGACCACATCTGTTCCTCGCAGAATCGGTGGCCGTACGCTGTGCCCCTCCTGTTACAAGGCGCTTCTAAGTCATGCCTCTCCCCTTGACCCTTGCTCTCCCTCTTGCCTTTACTCGGGGATGTTGCCCCAGCTGTTTTTCTCCTTCTCTCTTTTGCTATCTATTTTCTTTCTCCATTAGATCATTCCAGTCATCATGAAAACATGCCGTAATGTCCCAATGTTATTTTTAAAAATGCACATACAATTGTTGACCCTCTGTGTTTCTTTAGCCACTGCCCCGTTGTTTAATCCCTTTTTCAGCAAACCTCCTTGGGAGAGTTGTCTGTGCGCCACTGATCGGGGGGAGGTGGCAGTCGGAAACTGGGCTTGGTCGCTGGGGCCATCCTGGTTGCTAAACTCATAGCCAGTCCTCCATCTTCACCTTCCCTATTTGGTGGCCTCTCCTTCTTGATTTGGTCTCCAAGACACCGGTCTCTCCTTCCTTTCCTCCCCCATCACAGGTCTTCCTTGTAAGTTCTCTTTGCTGTTTTTGCTCCTCACCCCAACCCCTAACTGTTAGAATGACCCAGGAACAGGGCCTCAGGCCTTTTGTGTGTGTGTGTGTGTGTGTGTGTGTGTGCGCGCGTGTGTGTGTTCTCTCTCTACCCCTTTGCCACCCAAAGCAGCCAGGAATCAAGCGTGTGTGCTAAGAATTAAAAATTCAGTCCACGGGCCTTGTGGACTCAGCCTGTGCTCTAGCTGCTGGAAAAACAACATTTGGTGGGAATTTTAATACATTTATTCTCGTGGCTTTAAATAATATTTCATACACTGAAAACTTCCAAGTGAATCTCCCCTGAGCTCTGGGCACATCTCTTCAAATACCTAGTTGAAATCTCCACCTGATATTCCATACACCTCAAAACTGACCTTTCTGAAACTGAATGGATCGCCCTTATCCGGATCATCCTTCAGTCACCCCCATCCCTGGTGGTGACCCCTCCATCCTTCAGGTGCTTTGACTAAAAAATATTGGAGTCGTCTTGACTCCTTTCTTCCCAAAGCCAGTTCGTGAGCAAGTCCTAATCATTTCACACCAGTTCCACTTCTGCCTTCCTGGCCCGAGCCCCCTCCTCTCTCACCTGGATTATTGGAAGGGCCCCAGCTGGTCTGCCTCCGCTGCCCTTGGCCACCCGCTGTCCGCCCGCCAGTTCATTTCCAGCACCTTGTATCATCGCATCCTGTGCTCAGAGCCTTCCCGTTCCTTCTGTTGCCTAGTGGCCTTCAAGGCCCTTCGTGATCGGGTTCCCTGTAATCCTTGACCTCCCTCGGACAGGTGTTTCTGCTATAACACTGCCCATGTGCCTTACAAATCTTTGTCTTCTGCAAAAGATACTCTAAAAAAAGAGGGCGTATGAGAAACTGAAGAGTAGAGCAGGCCTTGCCTGTCTCACACAACTTTAAAGCTGGCAGTAATGGGACATTGGGGGAGCCTGAGACGGGGGCACACTTCTGCGGAGGCAGCTCAGGGGCAGGCGCTCATTTTCAGTCCGAAATGGGGCTGAACTCACTCCGGCCGTGCCACGGCCGACCCGCGGGCTTTCTCCTTTCCTGCTAAGGTTGCCGTTCTACTCCTGCTGTCCTGCCTCCTTTTGCTTAAGAAAAGTCTTGTTTCCATGCGATACCAACATTCTCCTATTTACCAAGAGCCTATGAGCTAATTCCTGTGATTGGAAACACATGTTGTAAAAGAACAGCCTGTCCTCACTTACTGTCATCTTGGCTGTTTCCCAGATGTGTCAGGCAGGCACCCACCTGGGGCCCTTTGCTTTGCCCTCGTCCTCAGCCAGAGGGCTCTACCTGCAGCAATCCTCCTGGGAGTCCTTGTCTCTTTCAAATCCCTATCCACAACTTTTTCTTACAGCGTGTCACCCCAGTCCAGACGGTCTCTCCTGCAAGCCGCGGTGTTTTCTTCTCCATAGCGCTTATCATCATCTGGGATGTATTAATATTACTCACTCGTGGCCTGCCCCACAGCCATGAGCCCGTAAGCTCCGTGAAGGAAGGACTGGGGTGGCTCGGTTTCATCTGCCACCTTTGTGTTTCTCTGCTGGATTGTCAGTGCCTGGAACATGGTCCCGCACGTGCGAGGCATTTCGTAAATATTTGTGGAATGAACGAATGCAGGAACTCAAGCTTCTTTAGAATTCATCTGAATTTCCTTCTTACCTACAGAACAGTCCATCTGCCTTCCTTTTCTGATCTGTTTATGTGTTTGTATGTGACCAGGAGGGTTGTTTAAAACCTGGTTTCATATTTTCTTTGGCGTGCGTCAGACCTGCGCGCGGTTTCGTACCTACCACGCCGTCCCTGGGCTTGTTCAAACCGTCACAGCTTTGAGAGTTTAGTGAGCTTTTCCAAGGGGTATCCTGGAAAACACTGGTGATGCAGACTGCGGGTATCTTCTTGTACCCCTCCACCAACCTAAGCGCTCCTGTCTCCTGTTCTAGGAGCGAAGGCCCTTGTGCCACCAAGTAAAAACTCAGTCCACAGGCTTTTTGGATTTCGCCTGGGCCCTGGCTGCGAAGAGGTTGCTGGAAAGCTCAAATTTTTATGGGAATTTGAGCACATTGCCTTGATAGCCTCTGCCAGTCTTGGAAGACAGTCAAAGAGATAGGGTGTTCCCGCACTCCAGAGTGATGGCCATGGTGCAATTTTGTGCTGATGTTGCAGGGTGACTAACTCCCTGTGGCTGTGGGCAAGGCTTCCCCAGGGTGGCAATGTGAGCCGCTGTGGGGTGGGGTCCTAGTAAGTACAGAGGTTCTCCGTGCAGAAAATGGTGGGGGGCACAGAGATGGGCAGGAGTCTGCTGGGTTTGTTACTGGGACCCTGATATTGGAGTCAGTCTGTCTGGCCCCGTGACAGGCTCGAGCAGGATTCTGCAATACAGAAAGACACATAGTTTAATATGGAACGGGGAGCCCAATGGCATGTAGGTTAAAGATTAGGGCAAAATCTCAAGACACTGGGTTAGGGAGTTCAGGGTCGTGCTGGGAGCTGATTGGTCAGGGTGAGGTAAAGGTGATAAATCATTTCTTCAGGCCTTGAGGACAATTCTGAGGCCTGCTCTGGCGTCCCTCTGTCTGGTCTCGTGGGAAAGTAGCCAAAGGGTCATTCCACCTGAGGGCTCAGGAATGAAACGTTACTTAGGTCAAGATGTTATCTTTAGCCTGCAGAGGTCCTGACCTTGTGGCCATTAGTCATGCCTGGACTATTGTCTTCTGCTGCTTTGGGGGTTCCTGATTATGGGAGTGAGAGAGGCTAGGTCTGTGAGGGAGATTTTATATATATATAGGGAGAAAGAGAGAGAGGGAGGGGGGAGAGAGAGAGAGAGAGAGAGAGAAAGGCATGATTTCTAGAGCTGGGATTTAAAGCTAAATTTAATCAAAGTCCTAAGGACCCTTGGTTTCAGGTTCCGGGACCAGTATGGTGAATCATCTGGCATGGAGGCAGTGGGGCTGGGGGGGCTGGGGGAATACGGGGTGTAGGGTAGGCTGAGAAGAGAGGTGAGCTCATATGCCATAAAGAGCTTGGATTTGATCCAACCAGGGAGCTATCAGAGTTTCAAGTGCTATGACTGGACTAGCCTGAGAATTCCTCATATTCTCCAGCCAATCCCGGGCTTCTTGAAACTGTCAGCTTTAAGCTCATGTGGCTTGTGCCCAGTGTTAGAGGAGCGTCTGGCATATATAGGAGACCTATTTGTTTCCTGAATGGATATACTTATACATTTGTGTACATATTCGTATACCGATATACATTTGTGTACTATGTAGGATCCATTGAATGATCCATCAGTATTTATTTCAGCATTTTCTCTACAGCAAACTTATTCTGTACCTACATCCTTGAGCAGCAGGTTGCCCATTGAAAACTAGCTTTATGGCACAAGTCGTCGTCGGCAGCCGTCCGTCTCGAGAGACGATGGTGTAGCTTCTTAAGAGTCTATCTGCACCGCCGAGAATGGCTGTGCAGTCCGACTCGGGAGTGACACGGTATCTGTCTCCTCCCGTGTTGAATCGACATCTTGCGATGACGCTGGAGTGTCCTCTCCAGTGACGCTGAAGCTACAGAGCCTGGGCAGGGTGATATGGAGGGTCTGCTGTTGCCCATGCAGCAGACCCCCCCTCTCTTCGCAGCTGAAGGGTCCAAGGGAAAGACGGAGTCAATACAGCTTGGCTTCAGGTGCGCCGCAGGAGTTGCCGGTGTTGACTACAACATCAAACCGCCTTAGGGACTCCGGCTCCGGATTTTCTGACGGGGTTTACTCCCTTAGCCTTTCCCCAGAAGAGGTATGCCGCAAGGCAGCGGAGGTTTTTTGGAGTCAGAGTTTTCCTTCTCTGATGTGCCCTGACTGGAAGATCGAACCAGCGACACTTAGCTCGCAGGCCGATGCTCAATCCACTGAGCCAAACCAGCCAGATGGCACAAGTAGACACTCCATAATATATTTAACTTGACCCAGAAGCTCTGACACTTCCTCTTACTCCAGGCTTAAGTTCCTTCTACCATTTCTGACTCTCAATTTGGGGTGGTATCAGCCCCAAACATCTTTCTGATCACCCTGACATTCCTGAACTCATAGCTCTGGGAGATTATTATTATTATTATTATTATTATTATTATTTTAGTAATCAGAGCAATAAGGCTGAGTTAGAGCCTTAATCGAGAACCGTGATGAAAACAATAGCCTGCCGTAAGCCACATCTCAGCTGGGCCATTGGCAGGCTCTGTGTCATTAATAAGTTCCTCCACGTTTCTGCATCTCACTAGACTAATGTAGCCAAATGTCAATAATCAAATGATAACTAGAGACCTGATGCATTAACCACCACCACCACCCCCATACATATACCTCTCTGGTGAGCTTTCAACTGAGTAGGGGCAGTTATTTGGGAGAAAAATGCCCTCTTCGCCTCTTAAATCGTATTTCCCAGGACTGGAATAAGAAGCACGTAGCTTCTGGCGTGGTCAGGTGACTTGGTAGATTGTCCAGCCGATGCTATTCTTGCTGCCTCTGGCCACTTCGCAGCTCATTAGCAGTCCGGGGCAGAGGAAGTAGATGAGGTGAGGATTAAATATGTCACATTGGTTATTTCTTAGCAGCTCCGATAACAGGCTTAGCAGGATGAGGCTAAAACTCAATTAAAGAGGTTTGGGGGATTACCGGTGACTTTCGCTTGTGTGTTACGGCCCTCCTTCCCCTCCTCCCTGTTTCTAGCGATCAAGCATGAGTTGGCTGAAAACATTAAGAAGGCCAATATAAAAATGTTTTACTGTCCTGGAGGTCCTTGAAAGAATTCTTTTATTACTTACAGGAAAATCAAAATAAAATAAAAACTATTTTGCTGCGTTTTTTTTTTTTCCCCTATCAGAATTGGCAAGCTCCTGAACTGACCTTGAAGACAAGTGGCTAATTATAATAAAAGATTTGCTAAAGTTGGTGGACACATCGGACGTGGGTTTTGGATTCTGCAGGCAGGAGTTCAGCTGCTTACGAGTAGCCCTGAGAACAGGTCCCCAGACCAGGTTGGTTCTGGAAATCTCCCAGGAGCAAGGGGCCTCTTTGCCTCAGCAGACTGAGAAGTTCCACACCGAAAAGATAAATAAAATCCACGCTCCGCTTCTTGGTGGGATCTCCAGTCTTGCTTCTCTGATAACCAGGTCTCTCTTCCCTCCTTGCTAGAATTCATGAGCCTCAGAAAGCAAGTTTTACCTGGGTTTGTGCGCACTGCTGGCTGTATATGATGGTGGGCGTTCGTGGTTCTGGGTGCAAGGAGAAAGAGACAATTCAGAAATACAGGCATCCTGTGAGAACCACAGAATCGGAAGGGCCAGCAGAATGAGGTGCTGGGATTGAGAAACACAGCTGCAAGTTTGGGGTGCACCCTGACTGAGCCAGGCGCTAGGGCTGTGACTGGACTGGGCTCTCCACAGAGCAAGCACGTTGGCCTGACCCTGGAACTCTGCCCCACTGAAGACACCAGGGATGGGGCCATTACAGACTGAGAGGGCAGATGGGGAGAAAAGATGGTGGGAGTCCCTTTAAGTCATGGGATCCATTCGCTAAAGGAGTTCCACTTGATAAAGGGGCTAGGGAAGGGTTCCTCTGTTTAGTCTCCAACACCTAAAGGAAAATGGGACCTTTAAGGACCCGTGAGACATCCCATTTCACTGGGAGTTCTTGATACCTCAGAAGAGGAAGAATGGTGGGGACAGTTCGCGGGGACAGCTAAGTCTTAAACAGCCTCAGGAAAGGCAGCCAGGAGAGGGAAGTCACCTTTTATCAAGAGCACAGGCTGAAATTGCGCCACAGGGCCAGGATGCATCACGCAGGCTCAACCAACGCGGTATCTCACACGCGGGCCCTTGGTGTGTGTCTGCTGACCCCATGGTCGCTGCTGCTTTTCCGTATCTCATCAGAGTTCCACGGAACCCTTGAACCTGATCCCTTCCCCCAAACCAAAGATGCCTCTAAAAGAAAATGATGGCCCATCCGGAAAGCAGCTCTGCCTTCCTGGTGAAAACGCTTTTCTTTTGCGTGTCGTTGACTTTGGCAGAGGCAAGTGTCTCTCACGCAGACAGCTCCTCTTTACAATGCTCTTGTCATGTTTTCCTTCTCTGTCTTTCGCGGTGTTCTCCTCCTGTCGTTAAATGCTGTCGGTTTCCTAGTGGAACCCGCTGTATGAGCTGCTGCCCTGTCCTTTGTTCGTGGAATAGTGTTGTTATGTCCCGTGTCTTCTAAGTGGCATCGGCCCGTGCGCACCGGGTTGTGGTTCAGGGGAAAGGACGAGTGACGGGGACGCAGGTGGAGCACTAACAGTGATTTCATGTGTCTGCTGTCAGGCCTCATTCAGACCCGGGCGGCGTTCTGTTGGAGTTAGTCTGTAACCTGCTGGAGCTCGGGCCTGAGTTAACGCTGGGTGGATGTAAAAACCGTAAGCCAAGAAGTTTGCCTGTCTCTCAACTGTAGCTGTTTACTTAGCTGGAGCAAGCTTAGTGGGTGGTCCAGCCCTCGCAACCAGGGAGAACAGAGTTGCGTTGTAAAGACGTCGGTGGGGGAGGGAGGTAGCAGTCTGTCCACGTCTTCAGTTTTATCACGGCTTATAAATTAGTTCGTTACAGATGTTGATCTTCTAGGAGCTCATAGTTATGCTTTCCGTCCATCCAGTTGTTTAGTTTAAATCTATGAACTATGCCCACCGAAAGCTCTTCCTGACCCATGAAATGAATGAATAACAATAATAAGTGTTAATAGAAACAAAGACTTTATTTAACTTGTTTTAGGAGTAGGTCCAGAGAATAACTGTGACATTATAGGGGAGATTTTTGTTGTTTACCTTTTGTTTATTCACTTGGGACATTATAACCTCTCCTTGGTATCTGTTCCCTAACTTTTGTCAGTGTGCTGCCACCTGAGAGAGGGAAAAGGCCGGAAGTTGGTGCAGCCAAGACGTAAAACCTTAATAAACTGCCCCATTAATTTTGGTACACGAGAGTTTCTTAGATTTCTGTCACGCCTAGCAAAGATCAAGATTACTTTCTTATACTGTGTCACAGCTATTCTTCTACTTAATGCCTATAGAACAGAGTATCACAAACACAGAAGCTGAAACCACAGGAAGAGGCATGCGGTGCGGTGGGCGAGGCCCCTGCCATCCGACGGACTCATTGCGATCCTGGTTCTGCTGCTTCCCAGCTGCGTAACCTTGGACTTCAGGGTCCCCTTCTGCAACAGATGACGAGTGCAGCATTTCTTCATCCTAGGCTTGTGAAATGAGGTAATGCATCTGAAGGGCTAGACCAGCGTCTCACCCTGTAGGGAAAGTCGGGGAGAGACAGTGAGGGGAAAGGAGACTGGACTGCCAGGATGTGGGGGAGGCAAGGAAAAGAAAGAAGGAACATGGAAGGATCCCAAATATAAAATGGCTGCTCTTGAGCTTTTCCCAAGAAGAGAGCTGTAGGTGTGCTTAGGTGGATTTGAAAATCCCTAACCCTCATCAGCAAGAGACTGGAGCTCGTATTGCCGCTGAAGTGTGCAGATCGTGTGACTTCTGTCCTGGCGAATTTCCTGGTGGACCCTGTGGTCAGATTGATCCCTACTGGCACAAAGTTTATGACCAGGTGCTTGGGGTAAACTTGGAGACCTGATTGTTTGCAGTTGATTGCCACAGTGTGTAATTATTTACTGGGGCTGGCTTCGGGCGTTGGTTTAGCTTTTCTGGCAGAGGAAGGATTACGTTTAATATTTGAAGGCATCTTTTGCAGGCGGTCTGCCCTGGCTTTGGTTAGAGCGTTTAGTTTGGCATGTAGCGACCAAACCTACTGGTTAACTCGTTAGACGTTTCTTATTTAGAAATTCATCTCTCAAAGCAAAAAAAGAACACTTGATCCTGCCTTAGCTCTTTCCTCTAAGAATGACAATAACTGTGGGTTAATATCAGTGGTCCAGTTGGAGGGTTGAGAAAATAAGTTTTGGAAAGACAGTAATAGCTTAAGAATTTTCCATAGATGGAGGTTTTCTTTTTAAAACCTGAACTGAGCTTTATCAAAATAATAACTAAAATTTGAAAGAAGACTGAACCACTGGTCTAGAAGCTCCAGCTGGGTAGGGATGTGTCTGTGTTGTTCATAATTATCATCTCTGGGCCTGAGTCAGTGCGTCGCTCATAGTAGGCACTGAAATGCTGAATTAATGAGCGCAGTGTTTAGATTAGCATAGCTGTCCCTTGGAATAACAAGGCAAAGGGGACTGGAATGCATATTTAACCAAAACCTAAGTCCTTATGTTTGAAATGTCATCACTTTTTTTTTATGGCCAGGACTTATTTCGTTTGTTCCAATTAAAGAAAATGGTGGTGTAAAGGAACATAAAGTGAAATATTCTATATTCATACTGTGTTTTGACATCTACAATGAATTTTAAGTAAAAATGTCCCAAATCCTGTTGGATTGGAATCGCCATGTGTTACTTAGCGGTATTGTTCATTCAGACTTGAAGTGAAGGTAGGTCGATGCCACTCGGAGCATACACGTTTTTCCTTTAAAATGGTGCCTGTTCTGGGCATTGTCTTGTTCTCCCAAAGCTTGCCTGTTTTGTCTTGATGCTGTGCCCTATGACCATTGCAGAATCCAAGGACCAAAGGGGGTCTTGTTCCCATCTTGCTATTCTTTTGGCCATTTTAGAATATGATGATTCCATTCACACCAATAACTGGCTTAGCTCCCTCAGCTCTCTGGGCTGATCACATTAGGTCATACTCTGCCAGCCAGAAGTTGAGACAGTTCCCTAAAATCGGCCTCTTGACATCATGATACTAATAATTAATGATGGTATTATTGTATGTTACGATATTAATAATTTTTGTTAGTAGTAATATACAGTAATAATTTTATTAACAGTATGAATAAGTGTATTGTGTGCACATATAAATACAGAGAGAGTAATTGATTAGTGGATAATTTGGCTTGCAATTATACTAATGCTGAAATTTCTTATTAAACAAGTTTTGTGGGTAGTGTGTTGTAAATGACATTGTCTTGTTGGGATGTAGGGAAATCATATGCACAGAAAACAGGGCCTCCTTTTCTCCTGTTGGCATGGGAGTCCTATGCAAAAGGAATGAAGGCACACATTTTCTGCAGCCAGGGCTCTGGGAGAAATAACACCAGAGAAAGAGGCTCAAAGAGAAGTGAAAGCCTAGAGCACTTTTCTCCTGGCAGATTCCCTGCCTTCCTCAGCTTCTCCTGGGCCTCAGAGGGCACACTGGGCATGAGCCCAGCCAAGTGCCCAGCTTCTCGGCCCAGCGCCAGCTATCCTTTGGATCGCCGTCCCCACGTACCTAGCATGAGTGGAACATGGCAGGACCAGCCCTGGCTCTTCCTGCCATGGGCACGCTCGTCCCAGATGAATAATTCCTGGTGGAGGGCATCGGGGAATCTTGGCATTCACAGGGAACCAAGTTGCTATCTGATCTGCCCCCTGCAGAAAAGTGGGAGAGAAGGATCTTTTGGGACTCTGACCAGATACACACAAATAGAGGAGGAAAACTGAAGAATCCACTTGGAGTCCATAAAAAGTGTTAAAAGTCTCCGCTGGTCATGTGACTTTTTCTTGGCATTCCAGGGGCCAGAGGCTCTTGTGGTCTAATCTGGAAAGAGTCACTAACGCTCTGTGTCACCTTGGCAAATTGGTTGATCTCCTCTGGGCTGTGGCGCTCGGTCCAGCTGCTGGATGGGATGAAAGCAAGGCCTCCCTGAAACCAGATGCTGCCTCTCTGAAAAGCTCTCAGTAATAAATAATATCGTATATACTTTGTTCCTGGCAGTGAGTCCTGAACTGTTATAACCCCCCGTTTTCACTTGCTTCTAAATTTCTCGAAATTTCTCCTTTGGGCTTGAATCTTTCCATGCCTGTCCTCAGCCCAAAGCTTTTTGGAAAGTTTAACCAAAGTTGTACTTAGCTGTTTTTCCTGCATAATGGGAGACTAAGGGCCGTGCATTGTTTTTCAGTTCGTTAAATAAATTTTAATTTTTCCTGGTATACCTCAGAAAAATAGCTGAGCTGTTAAACAGTCGAACTGTTTAGTAAAAAAAGAAAAAAATTATGGTATGCTAAAGAAAGCCTGCGGAAGACAGTTTGAGTTTGCTGCATGTATCCTTCTGTCTTTAAACAAGGCCACACACAAACAGGACCCATAAACAGCTCTAGTCCAGCTTTAAAGACGGCCAGAGAGCACGAGGCCACACCTTCTCTCAGTGAACCAGGAGGCCATGTCCTCTCCTCAGTTGTCATGTTTCTTGATCACATGTTCTCTGCTTCCTAAAAAGACTTCATGATTACGTGCTGGCGTTGTCCCCTGTTCACATTGGGAATAGAGCTGACCATGTCTTTTAGGTACCCTTCCAAAAAGCCTTCTGTGATCTTCAAACTAAACCGTGTATTTCTTCGTGGCACGTATAATTAGATACACGTGTGATGACGTCATTCTACTTCCCCAGGAGACCAACGGCACCCTTAGAGCAGAGCGCAGGTCGGTGTTACTCACCGTTGTCTCTGTGGCGCTTAGCCTGATGTCAAGCACATAGTAGGAGCTCATTGCTGAATGAATGAAGTGACCCTGAGGATGATGTTGTTCAAATTTATTTGTAGATTTGGCCACTCAGGCGTGCCCACGGTGTCGCTTTATGCCATGCGTCGCTGGGAATATTTCCTTCGGCAGATAGTGTGGAAGTTCTTGAGGTTTCATTACTTATACACCGAAAGAAAACAATTATATTATTTGGGTACCATTGCTATACCTAAAATTGGAAGGCTGGGCTAAAAAAGGCAAAGACAGGCAAGGGATTTTTATCATTTATTGAGAAAGTATTATGTGCCTGGTGGTGCGTTAGATGCTGAAAAGAAGACAATTATTAAGACAGTTTCTGCCAAGAAGTCACTTACAGGTTGACGGTGGCAAGAAAACAAACCCTGAAATAGCTATTTTTCAAAGTGGAATGTAATAGCTGGTGGGAGTTAACAGCAAGAGAGATATCACTGTACCACAAGATACCGTGTGATCTTGTGCAGATCTGAAGAATCGGGAAAGGCTTGGTGGTATTCCCTTTATGGTCAGAGGCTCCACGAGGATTGGCACTTAGATGCAGTTCCTCTCCAAGTCAGAGCGGCCCTCCTTCACCCTCCTAGCAGTAGGCACTCTGTGTGTCTTCAATGGCAAGACACCGGTCAAGTCCAGCAGTCCTGGGACACAAACCAGAATGACCCTCGAGCTCTTGATATCCATGTCATGAGGGTCATTATTGTGTACGTAAGACCCCAAGACCTCTTCATGCTTGTGCGGGCACGGGTGTGTTGTTGTCCCTGCGTGTCTTTGTTTCATCCCAAGTTTGAAGACCATGCTATAGTGACGTAAGTGCGTGTGACCACAGGAGATTGAACTGAAGACACGCGGTGCATGGAGCGCCAGCCTCACTGGCTTGCCTTCTATTCCTGGCCCGCTGAGCTCCCATCTCCCCGTCTGCAGTGCGTGACCCTCCGATTCTGGCATAGCTGGTGGTGCCTCTTGTCATTCAGGTCTCAGTTCGGCTGCCGGGTCTCTGGGACCCCAGTTACAGGAGAACCCGCTCTGTCCCTCCATGTCCCCTGCCTTCACCCTCTGTCAGAGCCCCTTTAGGCTCCATAGTAGTCATTTCATTGGACAGTTTCTGTTTCTGGCCTCTGTTTACTTTTTAGAGTCAATTTCCTCCCACGACAATGTCAGGGCCATGAAATAAGAGCTCTTTGCAGGTTTCTTATTTCATGGAAATCTGCACCCAGAAGCGTGCCTGGCACACGACCGGCGCTCAGACACGCGCACTGAACGAGGGATCGCGTGTGGGGACGGCCAGAGGCTGACACCCACACTCAGGAGCGCTGTGCTGCTTTTTGCCTGAAGGAAGCGCCTCGCGAGGACAGTAGCTGCTGTGGAGGCACCGGTGCCCTGGCAGGGCTGACCCCCTGTCCCCGGGCACAGCTCCGGACGTTCCTGCCGGGCTTGCGGCGGGGAGCGCGGCGGCTGCGGTCCGGGCTCCCTGTCCCCTGCACCGTGACGCTCCAGGTGCAGAGGCCCGCGGATCTCAGGGTTTAATCCGTATTTTCTATTCTCCGACTGGGACGCACTGGCCTCCAGGTGTCATGGAGAACGTTGCTTTGGGTGTATTAAGCTATGTGTGCTGTCGTTCTCTGAAACTTGTCCAACGCTTTCAGAAACTTTACACTTTCTCTTGCGAAGGATTTTCACCTGCTAAAGAGCTTGTCTCATGAGGAAGGAGATGGCGGGAGACACTTGACCTGTTCTTCTCGTGTTACTTAGGTGGCTTTTGTTTTAATTTTTCTATATTTTTATTATTATTATTATTACTTTACTGGAAAAACCTGTTAATACAACAAGAGAAAACATTGACTTCTTTTTTTAGAAGAGAAAATGTTACTTGGGTTGAGAGTTCCAGTTATATAAAATGTACTTCTCTAGTTATGAGCTGAATTTTAAAAAATGGAGCAGATAGAACATTTGGGGAAATAGTTTGGGGTAAAAAGGTTTGGGCATATTCATGGGTTCTCTCAGCGATTTAAAACTAATTTTGAAAGGTTTAGACTTGCATTGTCCAAATTAAAAATTTTGGCAAAAAAGAAAGGTTATATCATGTGTTTGTTTGTTTGTTTTTCTTAGCTTGATTTTTTTGGGTGTTATGAATTTATAAGCCGGATTTTTCTTGAAGGGGGAACATGGATGAGACCTTTAGCCAAAATAAACACTCCATTGTTTCATAGTTTTGTACTGCACTGAGGGAAAACATCCCTACCATTATTTTCTTAAGGGGACACAGATTACCAGAATTGTAAGAAAAGGCCAACAGCTGATTGAGCCACTTTGTATGGGAAAGGGTGGTGTGTGTCGCTTGCCAAATTTCTGTTGACACAAGAAAAAACATTCATATATCAAAAAATTTTCTTCTCATCTATTATGTAAGAAATTATACACATTGGTACTTACCAGAGGAAATAGCACAGATACTCTCCATTTTCAAAAACCTGTTGAAATATCTTGATCAAAGACATTTTCCATTTGAAGCTTAAAAGTGACAGTGTAAATACAGAGAAATCCAATTTTAGGAGATTGATCTTTCCATGATTTTACAACTGTTTTCACTCTGGCAACAACATTATCTATGGTGATCAACATAAAACTGCTAAATATAAACACGTTTCCCTCTCATCTTAAAACGACAGGTCCGAGAGCCTCCGCCCCTACTCCCAGCTCATCCTGAAGAAGAGACGAGTGTTTAATCATCCCTGTCCTTTGCTGCCAGCGGGGGTTGCTAGTCAGGCAATTCTTCTCAATCCCAAGGGTATTTCTCCCCTAATAAGAAAGGGTATCAAAACCCAAAGATCACGTACCTTGTGGTGAGGTGGTTGGCTCGGCTTCCATTCAACCAGGCTCATTTACTGGAGGAGAAAAAGAACATTTTATTAGGACCTATAATTTTCCAGGCATTATGCAAAATAACAGAGGAGGCAAAGATGAGGTCTTGCTTCTGAAGTCTTAGATCCCTTTCCCTTTGGGCACTAGAGAATGAGAAGGCTGAGCTGAAAAACCCTGGATCATTTTTTAAATATACTTTGTTCTACACACTACATGATCACATTTCCCAGGCACCTTTTTCTGTATTAAATAGTGTCAGTCTAACACTAAATGTATTTATCAAGCTTCTGTTGTCCTAAGGCAGCGGTTCTCAACCTGTGGGTCGCGACCCCTTTGGGGGTCGAATGACCCTTTCACAGGGGTCGTCTAAGACCATCAGAAAACATCTATATAATTACATATTGTTTTTGTGATTCATCACTATGCTTTAGTTATGTTCAATTTGTAACAATGAAAATACAGCCTGCATATCAGATATTTACATTACAATTCATAACAGTAGCAAAATTACAGTTATGAACTAGCAACAAAAATAATTTTATGGCTGGGGGTCCCCACAACATGAGGAACTGTATTAAAGGGTCGTGGCATTAGGAAGGTTGAGAACCACTGTCCTAAAGGAATCTATAGTTTGGAAAAGAGAAGACCACCTACACCTCCTGGTCACAGGGGCTGTGATAGACTGAGGACGAGAGGAACGAAGAAAGCACAGTGGGGCTTCAGAGCATAAAAAATCCCACCTGACTCGGTAACTGAGAACTTTCTGAAGGACGAGCCCATGTGGTGGACCTGGGACGTCTGGTAGGTCTTACGAGATGAAAAGATCTGAAGTGTCCAGAGGGGGAAAAATAAAGGGTACTCCAGGTGGTAATGAACATACCAAGTCATCAAAGTGGGGGCCTACCCATGTAACGAGTTGAATGAAGTTGGGTGTAGAAGTATACCAGGACCGGTTTGGTTGGGGCCTTGATTGCCTGCTGGGAACGCAGGGCCCTAAGCAACAGGAAGTCATTAAAGAATAATACAAAGGACAATGTCATGTTCAGAGATGGAACTTTTTTGATTCCTGGCAGCAAAGTCCGTGATGGGCTGGAGACAGAAGGGTTGGAAAATAGGAGGCCAGTGAGGATCATATGGTAACAGTCGCTAAAATGAACAGAGAGATAGATCCATCCTCGGATATGATCACAACAACACCTCTTCGCAGGTTAGTGTCTTTCAAAGCCCTGCTGATGGTTCGGAACACAAAGTGGAACAATTTAATGACAGTACATTGTAACGGGATTTAGTCTGGGTGATTCAGCTGTGGAATTAGGAGCAAAATCTAATGATGTCACATCACAGCCAGCTGATACCTACTATAAGACATATCTACAAATAGATACATCCTTGCTTGTTAAATTGGGCTCATGTCACTGTTCTCTGTGTCACTAAACCTTATAGGGCTGGGCGGCCTGACCCATAGTCAAGGCAGCCTTGGCTGTTGTTCTATAATGACACAGACATCTGAGTCCTGAAGGTGAATCCGGCCAGCCAATTTTGAGTTTGACAGCATGCATGCAAGTGGGTGTTCTATACTGTGTGTAACTGAAGTTCATTCTCAGGGACACAGCCTAGCTCTTGAGGAGGTCACTTAGTTCCTGCTCAGTTGAGGCACCAGTTGGTTTCACCTCTATAGTAGAAATGTCCTACTTGCCTCAGGCAGGCTTATGAAGTATATTCACTCTCATTATCCTTTCTATTCCTAAGATATGAGATCTATAACATTTTCTAGATTTATTCTATGAATTTTAAATATCTCATTATTAGCTAAAAATGGAGCCAGATTCATCCTCAGGACCAAAAGGAAAATGAACAACCAGAGGGACTCCTTGGTGCATCGTCCCTAACTTTATTACACGGGCCTGTCTTCTTCAGCTGAAATAACCTGGATGTAGAGTTGGCACGAAAGAGAGAGACAGCAGGTTTACTTTTGAACACTGGCCACAGCCAACAGCACAAATTAAAATTCTGAGGGAAGAAGACAAATTGTTGTGTAGCTGTTCAGTTTTAGAAATGTGAAGTGACAAAATTTAAATTTTCAAAATATTTTTTAAAATCCAAGCCTTATGAACGGGAGCACTTATTTCTGAAATTGTCATGGAGTCAACACCCACAGCAGAAATACCCTACTTGCCTAAGGTGTTTACACCCACACTGTCTTGCACAATAATTCACATTGCCAGCTCAGTGAAAGGGGGCAAGATGAGCCCTGGAAGTAACTCAGAGTGGCAACTATGATTTTCTCATCTAATCTCTTGCCTACTTTGCCTTTTTGCTCTATAGTGGGGCGAACCCCCTTAGAACTCAAAGAATAAAAAGCCTTTTCCTTTTCAGACAGAAAAAAACAGAAGGACTTTTGCATTTTCTAGGTGCGGACAGAACTCGGTTGTGGCTATGGAAATTAACACTAGCACCAAGTCTTGGATGGCATGCGAGTCACGCCAGTTTTTCAGAAGCTGAAAAGTTGGCACAAATGAAGTCACCTGTTGGCTTTCACCTCTTTCAATGAAGATGGCGAAATAGACTCGTTCATTTTTTTTAAATCCTGATCTGAAGTGGTCTTTTCATTGCTTTCAGAGAAAGCAAAGGAGAGAGGGAGAGAGAGAAAACCCTCAATGAGAGTGAGGAACATCAATGGGTTGCCTTCCATACGCGCCTGGACCCAGGGATCATCTGGGCCCAGACCTGGGGAATGAACCTACAGCCCGGGCACATGCCCTGCCTGAGAATCAAAACCCCAACCTTTTGGTTACGGGATGACGCTTCCACCAGCTGAGCCACACTGGCCAGGGCCAGACTGCTTTTTGATAAGCAGTCCCAACCGCTTTGTCTGATCAAGTCTTTTGAAAATATTGGTGAAGGATATTACTATGGGATGTGCAAAATAAATATATAGGGGAAATACAGCTGCCTACATACATTGAAATGTAAATAGAAACTTATTGGAATCATTTTATCTTAAAAATTAAAATCATTTTATGGACACCATTGATTCTCTTTCTAAAGCATCCTCAGCAGGAGCCTCTGAGTTTATTCTCGGTTGTTAACTGCAGAGCGGTGGCAGGAAAACCAATCGGGACTTTCTCAGGATGGTCTCTGCACGGCCTTGAGTGTGGCACTGTGACGCGTTTGCTTAGGAGCAGATGACCACAGAGGCATGACATTCCCCTGGGGGCTTATGTCCTTCACGGGGCTCTGCCTCTCGGCTGTCCTTTTACGGTTACTTCATTATCATTTTTATGTTTCTCAACCAGCGCCATTGCATTGTAGTCTGGGAAATGTTTTGGTTCTTGTTTAAATGGGCACTTGCTACGCACATTTAACAATGGGCCCCTTGGGTAAATATGAACCAGCTCTTTTATAGTCATTTGTTGCAATTCGGGGTGACTAACTAAGACTGCCTGGTCCAGCTCCCCAAGGTCTTGTTGATGAATTTGTGACTTCCAGGGGGAGAGACCGAGAATCATTTACTAATCATCGTGCCCCTAAGTCAGAGACTTAAGCACTCAAAGCAACGTGCTACTTTAAGGCTGGTGACAAAGACAGCATTTTTTTTTTTTTTTTTTTGCATGAATCATACTCTGCTGGCACCAGACCTCTGAGAAGCCTTGTGACGGGATCTGCCCTGTGTAATATTGCATGTGATTTGCTTTTCTACTTGGAAGGTCCACTCTGTGGCTTTTCTCTGGGATCGCTGAAGAAAATGTTCCTCAGCCTTGAAATTGGGCTTAAGAAAGCTCCCCTGCCTTGTTACCCAACATGAAGTCTGGTGAGGGTCAACTTTTGGGCCATGAGGGTGGGTAAGGTGGGTGCTGGGTGACAGTCACGGATTCTGCGATAGGAACTCCCCTGAGCAACCATTCCAGCCTCTGCCCCCAGCATTGCGGAAGGAGTGGATGCCCTACACGTGGAATGTCACGGATCTCCTTTATCTTTCTAGCTGTATAAACTTTTTGGACCTTATTATTTTTGGCTCTGGGCAGGGATATAAATTCAGAGCCCTCTGACTTATTTTGTACTGAGGATGACCCCACAAATGCCCATTACCTGTCACCCAGATGAGTGCGTCACATGTAAACATTTTTCCCGTGTGTGCTTTATAGCGGTTATTTGTAAGGAAACAAATTATACTATAACTTTGAAGTCCCCCGTTTTCCTCCTGCAGCCTCACCCGCTCTCTGTCACCCCAAAGGGAACAGCCGTCACGTATTGGCATTTGTACAGTCTTGTGTTTGTACACAAAATTTATATTTTACGACCTATACAAAACATACTTAAATGCATAAAACATAAATTATTTGTGTATTTTATAATATACATATATTTTTACTTTAAGTGTGGAATGTGGTGTCTGGCAATTACTACTTTTGCTACCAAACATTTTGTTTTCAGAATTCGCATTGTTATGTTACTCCAGCTTATTTTTTAATTGCTGTTTATTACTACATCTTTCCAAAATATCACAATTTATTTATTCACATACTAATTAGAATTTGAATTGATTTAGTTTTTTTTTTACTAAAATGAGTGATAGTGAAATAAATATCCTTATACGTTTCCCTTAAGACACACATGACAGACTTTTTCTGGATTATATATCATGGACGTGTCATGTCATAGGATGTGTGCACTTTTGCTTCTGTTGGGAGCATCAGTATCGAACAATATTGTCAACAGCTGACAGACATTGCTCTCCAAAGTGCTCATCACAGCTCCGGCTTCTCCCAGCAGTGTGTGAGAACCTTCTCTTCCCTGGGTCCCTGTCAGCCCTTATTATCAGATTTAATTATGTAGGACTTGATGGATATAAATCGCTATCTCATGTTAATTTTTATTACTCTGATGACTTATAAAATTCAACATCATTTTTGTGGAGCTATTAGGTATCCTCCTCTCTGAATTATCCTTTTTACCCGAGTCATTCTTTTATTGTCTGTTCTCTTTACTGATTTATGGAGACGTGTGTATATGTGTGTATGTTTATGATTCAGATGCATATGTGTCAGCGTATGTTCATATTTCATACGTATAAAACTAATCTTTGTTATCTGTGGTGAAATGTCTGCATAAATTCAGTCTACATATTTAAAACTTTCAGAAGTAAATTAAAGCAATTTAAATTACAGGAGTTTATATATAATATAAGCATCAAGAAGAAAGTGATTTCTTAAGCAAGGCACGAAAAGCAGACTAATAACAAAAAATTTAACTGCATCAAAATTTAAAACTTATCTATGCTAAAGATTGTCATGAAAAGAATTAAAATGCAATCAACAGATGGGGGGCAGGAGAATCAAAGGACAATGGTGTCCAAATACCAAATTCAGAAGGTGTTTCAAAGAGTGATCCACTGTGTCGTATGTTATGAGTAAGTCACATGAGAGGACTAAGAAGTAACCACTGGACTAAGCAATATGAAAGTCTTCAGTGACCAGGAAAAGCTGTTCTGTTTCATAGGTGGAGGTGAAGGCCTGCTTTGAATGGCTTTAAGATGATGGAAAGAGGATTTGAAGATAAGACTATAATGCAATTGCTTCGAGAAGCTTTGTTTGAAAGGGGAGCAGAGAAATGGTTCAGTGGCTGTAGGAGGTGTAGGAAGGTAGGAAGAGAACCTTCTTTTTAAGAGAGAGGAATTTCAGAATGTATTTAAGATGATTCTTGTCTTTTTGCAAAATAGCTTCTTCAGTCAGTTTTTGAACTAGAATCTTTAGGCAGTAAACACCCAGTTTTTACATGCCCTCCGCAACACACAAAAGATTTAGTGATAGTTTAGCTAACTATCAAACGTTTACCAAAAATGAACAGATAATTATTTCTCTAACGCTTTAAAGGTTTTCATTTGCGTTCTGGCAACTGTTGCTGCCGAGGAAACTTTTTCTGCTGATCCATTTGAGTTTCTTCTAGGTAATCTGCCTCTTATTTCAAGTACATTTAAAGATTTTTTTAAAAAAATTCTGATGCTCTATTTTAGTTTTACTTTTTATTTACACTACTTAGGGATTACTGTGAGCTTTTATTCTAAAGGCTTGTTCCATTCTTTAATTATATAAAGTTACCAGTAATAACCTTTTCCAAAATGGACATTTTTTCAATTGAATTAAATTCTCTCCTCTTGGAACTTCCACCATCTGTGTTGGAGCTTCTCTGCCTTCCTGCTATGGCTTGTCACTGCCCTTTCTCAGTTTCCAGGACTACTGTCTTAGTTAAAGAACCCATAAGCCTCCCATTGCAGTCTTTGGCAGAGAGGAGGGGGTTCAAAGTTCAAACTTGCAGTGCCACATTGGCAAGCACTTCTGACATTGGTTATTTTTTGACATTGTGCCTTCCCAGAAAGCTGCTCTCAAAGTGAAGGATAAAGTTTAAGAGTAGTCTGATATCAGCCTGGCTAAGTCAAGCTGATTAAAATGTTCTCTCCCATTTTCTCTTCCTGCTATACCTTCATCTCTAGAGGATAATAAGGACGCTTTCCTTAAAAAGATGTGTGTGGAAAAGCAAAGAGAAAAATGGAGAAGCTCCAACAAACAAAGGAACCAAACCAAAAATGGGAGGGCATGCACAGATAATAACATTAAATGTTTAAAAGAATTAGCGTCACAATTCTCAAAGAAATGTAAATTTAAGCAACTGGAGATCATTTTTACTCTTTGAATTTGCCATGATGGAAGGAAAAGAAAATTTTTGCTGACAATTCTATAGTGAAATTGATGTTCTCTGCTGGTCTTGTCTGACTCTACAGTAGGACAGTTTGAAAGCAATTGAGTAATATCTATGAAAAATCTCACAAATTTTCTACCCCTTTCATGCAGCAACATGACTTCTGGGAATCAACCATTAGGCAATACATGGAAATACAGGCCACATCCCTTCACCCCCAAGAGATGTTTATTATACCATTATTTATAATCCTGAGAAACTGGAAGCAGTCTTTATCAATGGCCTACAAACTTTTTTGAGTTCTATCCACAGTCAGAAAATATTGGGCCTGCATAGGGAGCCAATAGACACACACATGCATTAAAAATTTCATGTAAAAAAAAACTTGTCTATTCCATTCTACTCTCCACGGTTGTTCTGGCTTCTGTAACAGAAACACCATAGACTGAGTGCCTTATAAACAACAGAAACTTATTTCTCATAGTTCTGGAGGCTGGGAAGCCCAAGATCAAGGTGTTAGCAGACTCCATGTTGGTGAGGACCCACTTCCTAGTTCCCAGGTGCCTGGTTTTTCTGGTTTGGTTTTGTTTTTTGCTGCATCCTAACATGGTGGAGAAAACTCTCTAGGGTAACTTCTACGAGGGCACTAATCCCATTCATCACAATTACCTCCCAAGGGCCCTATGCCAAATACCATCACATTGGGGATTGGGTTTCTTTTTTTTTTTTTAATTTTATTGATTATGCTATTACAGTTGTCTTGGTTTTTCCACCTTTGCCCCCTTCCACCCAGCACCCCTCACTATCTCATGCAATCCCCCCACCGTTGTTCATGTCCATGGGTCATGCATATAAGATTTGTGGTTACTCCATTTCCTGTACTGTACTTTACATCCCCATGGCTATTCTGTAACTGCCTATTTGTACTTCTTAATCCCCTCCCCTCCTCACCCATCCACCTACACCCCCTCCCATCCAGCAACCGTCAAAACGCTCTCTGTATCCATGATCCTGTCTCTGTTCTTCTTGTTTGCTTAGTTTACTTTTTAGATTCAGTTGTTGACAGGTGTGTATTTATTGCCCTTTACATAATTTTGATCTTCTTTTCTTAAGTAAGTCCTTTTAACATATCATATAATAATGGTTTGGTGATGATGAACTCCTTTAGTTTTTTCTTGTCTGGGAAGCTCTTTATCTTCCCTTTAATTCTAAAGGATAGCTTTACTGGTTAGAGCAATCTTGGCTGTCGGTCCCTGCTTTTCATCACTTTGAATATTTCTTGCCAGTCCCTTCTAGACTGCAAAGTTTCCTTTGAGAAATCAGCTGAGAGTCTTATGGGAACTCTCCTGTAGGTAACTAACTGCTTTTCTCTTGCTACTTTTAAGATTCTATCTTTATCCTTAACCTTTGGCATTTTAATTATGATGTGTCTTGGAGTGGGCCTCTTTGCATCCATCTCATTTGGGACTCTGTGCTTCCTGGACTTGCATGTCTATTTCCTTCACCAAATTAGGGGATTTTTCTTTCATTATTTTTTCAAATAGATTTCCAACTTCTTGCTCTTTCTCTTCTCCTTCTGGCACTCCTATGATGCAAATGTTGGCCCTCTTGAAGTTGTCCCAGAGGCTGTTTATACTATACTCGTTTTTTTGGATTCTCTTTTCTTCTTGTTCTGATTGCTCGGTTTTTGTTTCTGTATGCTCCCAATCATTGATTTCATTTCTGCTTTATTCACTCTACTGTTGTTTTCCTGTAAATTGTTCTTTATTTCAATTAGTCTAGCCTTCATTTCTGACTGGGTCTTTTTTATGCTGTTGAGGTCCTCACTAAGTTCCTTGAGCATCCTTATAAGCAGTGTTTTGGACTCTGCATATAATAGATTGTTTATCTCCATTTTGTTTAGTTCTTTATCTGGAGTTTGGATCTATTCTTTCACTTTGGCCATGTTTCTTTGTCTCTTCATTTTGGCAGCCTCCCTGTGTTTGTTTCTATGTATTAGGTAGAGCTGCTCAGTGTCTGGGTAGTGTGGCCCTAATGTAGTAGGTGTTCTGTAAGGTTCAGTGGCACAGCCTCCCCTATCACCTAAGCTGGGTGCTCGAGGTACGCCCTTCATGTGAGCTGAGTACACCCTCCTCTTGTAGGTGAGCCTTGGTTGCTATTGGCAGATCAATGGGAGAGATTTAACCCAGGCCAGTCAGCTTCAAGGACTGGCTGTGACCACTGACTACCAAACTCCACCCTCCGTGGTGGTGCTCCAACATGGCCTATAGCTTTCCATTGAATGTGCAGGCCCTGGGGTTTCCCAGGTGTGCAGGCCAAGATCAGCCCCCACCTGTGTTTTGCCTGGGGCCACCCTGCCTGAGCTATGAAACAATGAGATGGCTGCTACTTGTGCTGGGCTTGGAGATTCCCAGGTGAAGCCAAGCTCTGAATCTAGACTGGCTGTTGCTAGTGCTGGGCCTGGGGCCACTTAACAAGAGGGATGGGGGCTGGGAGGGCTCACTGAGACCAGCTGTTACTTGTTTGAAAGGATTTAGGAAGTTGCGAAGCTTGAGCCAAGACCAGCCATCATAGGGAAAAGCTACTGTTAACAGGTGGAAGTTGGATGGGACGGAACGTCGGGGGATCTCCAGGGTGAAGCAAACAGTGTTAGCCAGGTTGAGTCTCAGATATGGCACCCGTGCCAGCTCTGTGGCTGCGCCCACCTTTCAGTCTGGGAGAAAGCTGGCCCCCAGCTCTCGTCTTGATGCCAGAGAGTTCAGTTCCTCCCTGTGTGCCACTGGTGCTTTTCAAGCTGCTACCCCGGTGCTGGAGCTCAGAGAGAGTGAATCTGTGTAAGTTCTTGTGTGGGTCCTTTATGAGGAACTGATTGGGATTCCAGCAGTTTCTTCCACCAACCTAATCCTTACTGGGTTTTTCAGGCAGAAGTCCTGGGGACTTATCTTCCTGGCACTGGGACCCTCGGCTGGGGGGGCCTGGTGTGGGGCTGGGATTCCTTGCTCCCAAGATAATCCCTCCTGAATTTTTATCCACCACCTGTGGGTGTGGGACCAGTCCATTCTGCATCTCCACCCCTCCTACCAGTCTGGATGGGTATGGTTTCATTAATTCCATAGTTGTCAGACTTCCATTCATGTAGATTTTCTCCAGTTCTGAGTGGTGGTTGTTCTATAGTTTAGTTGTAGTCTTGATGTGGTTGTGCGAGGAGGCGAGCCGTGTTTATTTGTGCCGCCATCTTGACTGGAAGTTGGGGATTAGTTTTCAACATGTGAATGGGGAGCAGGCACAGACATTCAGATTACCGCATTTATTTAAACACGCATGAAAAACACTGAGCTGAATGCGCAGTAATAGGAATGTGATAGAATATATATTAATGTGGCCATTGAATTTTATGTTCACAGTTTTTGGCTTGGGTTGGTTGGGGGGTGGGCATTATGCTTCTTTGGCCAGCAAGGAAGAGAATGTTGTTTTGTAAATGCCATATTAGGGGGATTTACTGCAGTGACCCCAGACCTGTATGGCTGTGTACAGCTCTTGTCATGGAGCTCTTAGCACGTCACGGTCCCTCACGACTTCTCTCACGATATGCTCACCCCACCCCTCACCTGCAACTTCTCCAAGCAGAGGGAATCTGCCTGAGTCACCCAACATTTCATTTCAGTTGGGCCAGTGTTGGTGCTGGGACTTTAGTCCCAGTCAGTTAATATTAGCTGAGCCTGGTTGCTTCCATGTGAATCAACAAAGAATTGCTAAAGGCTGCATTTCCTAGAAAAAGTGGCAATCAGATTGGCAGGTGCTGGAGAGCAGCTAATGCTCAATGAAGAAAGAAAACTCAGAAGCAAACTGAAAAAGAAACAGCTGTTTGGATGGGGTCTGTTTTCAACTTTCTTTAGAAATTTCATTAGAAAGAGAGTAACGTAAAAGGAGTCCAGAATTTAGCGTACATTATTTTAATATTTATCCCATTTCTCAATAAGCAAGTCTCGTGCATTTATAATCAGAAGAAAAATCAGAATTGGCTGTGGGGGAAAGTCATTTTGCACACCAGCATCTTGTACTCCTGCTCTCCATTTAGTTTATTGTCCTGGTATAAATACGAAGTGTCTAGGAATAAAATTCTGTTTAAAGCAGAAAGCTTCATTTTTTGTCCCACTAATACTGTTTCAGAATACAGTGCTCATACGCAGTTTGGTTGGGCGGCCCGGGTACCAAACCTGGACAGAAATAACCCAGTAATAAGCCAGTATCCACTTCCTAAAGGTCTTAACATGTCCCTACATATTAAGTCTTTCTATAACCATTTTTATTACCTGCTTTTATTATTTGATAAATCCCCTAATAACTCAAGGTTTGGAAACTTGGTTTGGGATAAGGTGAAGCAGTCTCACCTGTTTTCTTATTAGACCAAAATAATATTTCCACCTGACTAGGATGGTCATTTCTGTGGGCCTTAACATGTCCCCAAATAAAACTGTTCACCAGTTCTAAAGTTCATAATGCTTTGGTTCCAGTCCACAAAAATGACTGGTGACTCTATTAGAAAAGGGAGGGGCAGCCCTCACGTTTCATAAAAAAGCTTTGTCACAATATCATGCATTTGGGTATCTTTCTTCATAGGTTTTGAGAATAAAATGTTAGCCTCTAGTTTACATGTTTTTGTTTTGTTTTGTTTTGTTTTGTGATTATTCTTTCCCATTACTCTTTAAGTTGAGCCTGAAAAAAGTCTTTCCTTTCAAGGACAAGCAAGAAAGACCTGGACTGGCTGGTCGCAAAACCACTGCTAGTTGATGCTTTGCCCTTGTTTAAACCCTCCTTATCTGGGATCCTACTTCGGAGTGAGTTTCAGACGTGTTTACAGCTCTAGGTAGTGCTTATCCCTGTGTTTGGTGGGCCATCCCATCCACGTCCGGGCTGGCAGGCATGTGACTGAGTCATGTAACCACAGTGAGCTGCAAAGCTGGCTGCGAAATGTCTCTCTCATTGGATTCTAGTGCTAACTGGAAGAGAGGAGAGTGAGTCTTGGGACAGCTAGTAAATGTCAGATCACATGATGGGTTGTGGTATTAATCCTATGGTCAAGGAAAGTCATGTCAATGTTTTATGAAGAGGGATGTCATGATCATACATGTGTTTCAAAATCTAACTTTTCTGTGAGGAAACGGACTGGAGAGAGCCTGAGAGGGTGTTAGCAGCCCATTCCTGACGGCTATGGAAGAGAGGGCAGCCAGGTCTTGGGTAGTAACTGGAGAGGATAAAGGGAGTGGAATGAATTCCAGCCACACTGAACAGGTAACACAGCAGTGGGGACCCAGGCAGGGGAGGTACAGAAAATGTCCAGATGACTCCCAGGCTTCTGGCCTGTGTCGCAAACACCGGAGAAAGACCAGGTTGAGGGAGGAGGTATTGATGGACCTCTGCGTCTGACCTTGGAAATGGTCTTTAGAGGCAGCTGTCAGACAGCTGTTTCTGCACAGGCAGCATGTGACGTCATAATCCATGAACCACCCGGCACCATCAGTTGAGAGCCCCTGCGAGGGCGTCTTACATTGAAGGGCTTGTTGTATTACATGGCACAGAATGGTTTATCACATACACGTGGAGGAAAGCCAGCCAGGCAGTGGGACTCTTTAAACCAGCAAAAGGCCTTGCTCATTGGGTCTGTCGCCATAAATCACAGACGGTCTTCTTGTGTGGATAGTGGGGACAGGACTGTTGGTCACACAGGAATAGTAGTCACACAGACGTGCGTGTGCAGCAGCTCCGCCCACATTCAACGATGCGAGGACCTGCAGGGAAAATAACAAAGCTTTAGAGCTAGAAAGCAGGTGGTAGCTTTCTCGTGTTGCTTGCGTGTGTAATTCACTCCATGTTTCACATTCTGCACCTTTTAGTTGATGGGCGATTTTTTTTTTAGAAAGACCCATTACAAGGTAGCTAAAAAGAAACAAAAACCACTTTGTCTAAGTACTATGTCTTCCTGACCAATTGACCAAAATATCCTGCAATTAACATGCTGGCGGTGCTAACGATTTGCTAGTCAACTATTTCGCACCACTGATAGGTACTGTGGTTAAACATTTACAAGGAAGTATGTTGGGGTTTCCAGTGGCCACTAATGTTTTGGCATCTGCTCACTGATCCTTCGTCTAACAAATGAAGAGCTACAATCTGGCCACGCAGGAGGCTTCAGCGAGATACTAGTGAACGCAAGGAATGAGGGACCCCTCTGCCCTCCAGGAGCGCCGTTCTTTCACATTTTGGTAAAGCAATGAAATTAGCCAAATAAACCTGTCTTCAACCCGCCCAGCTTGTCATCCTTGACAAGTGGTCATGCTTGGCCATCTTCTCCGTCGGTCTGGCTGGCGCTGTGGTGATGGGTCACTTCAGGTGGCAGAGGCCAAAGGAGTCCTGGGCAAAGGTCGGGGGTTCATTTTGTGAGGCAGTGGGCTGTGTGCCTTCATCTACCCCTCTGGGACCAGGGGTGCATTCATGTGTGAGTGTGTGAGAGAGAGAGAGAGAGACTGAGAGATTGGGGGGAGGGGGAGGTAAGAGGGAGGGAGGGAGAACAGAACTGATTTGGGGAGAACTGTGTACATATTTACATATGAAAGCCGCAAGGGGGAGAAATTGGAGGTTAAGACATATCAGGCGGTGACCAGGAGACTCTCACCATCCATCCCACCTCCAAGCCTGCCCTCTCTGCCAGATTTTAACCAAACTAGAGTCATGTCGTCTGCTTGCTTCGTGACCGAATGAATGAGGAAATTTCAAGAGTTCTTCTTATAAAGCCCTGGGAAAACCATATGAAAATCCAGGCTCTGTTTCAGGAATATCTGCCGGACTCTCGGTCAGTACGCCCTTCTTGTTAACTTTGACTGAAAAGGCTGGTGGGCAGGTCTCTCCTTTTTTCACTCCCTTTTGCATTTTTGGATCTAAATCTCCAACATGGCCTAGACGATGGTTCTCCTTCACCTCTCATTTTGTTCTTCCCTCTCTGCCTTAACTTCTCTGTGTTCCCTGTTCCCTCTGCTTCTCTGCTCTTCTCCTTTCCACTTTCAGGAGTAGGAACACTCCTTCTTGTCCTGGAGTTCATAACAGAGTCTTATCAGATAAAGCCCCAGATGGCCTTCCTTGTCTGATGACCACTAAGGTAGAATTTGGGCTTCCAAGGTTCATTAGCTGAATGAAGGGCTAGCGTTTGGAGCTCGTAAGGGGCTGGTGCATGTGGAGAAACTCAACCGAGATTAGATTTGCACTCAGTAAACACTTCAGGGAGTTAATCTGGGTTGTGTCTCCCACGCCAGCAGTCGGTTTCTATTTTAGGAGAATTCTGTAAAGAAGAAACGACAGCACAATGGCATGTTTGCTTTGCGTTTCTCTGAAGTCCTGGGGATGCTCAGCACTTCGGAGAAAAGCAACAGAAGACTGTCCCTCTGTGCTTCTAGCCGGACCTCTTTGCTGGTTTTCTCTGAGGCTTTGGGTCCCTTACTGCGGGCCTGATTAAAGCTGACCCCTCACACCAGACATGGTGGGAAACCACCTACTCTCTCTCTTTGAAAAGCGTTCAGATAAACTTCTGAGAGAAGGACATGCCCCCACCTCCCCAAAGCACCTGTTTTAAAGTAGCATCAGGAGTCTCCGTTCATTTGTTCAACAATTTCTGAAACCGAGTCTTCCAGGCACTGTGCGTAGTAGTGGGGGGCGCAGAGAGGAGCCCCAGGAGAGAGATGAGAAACTGATAGTGTCTTACAGAGCTGCGAGAGAGGTTTGTCAGGGTCATTACAGAAGCAGAAAGACGGGAGGGAGAGAGGGGCATTGCTAGAAACACGTGGAAGTGGAAGTGGAAGTGACCTTGAGCTGAGGTTTGGGGGTGCATCAGAGAGATGGATGAGGTGGGAAAGGACAGTAGGCAGAGGGGCCAGAGGTGTGCAAAGCCGGGAGTCTCTGAGATTCCTGCATGCACAGAGGCACAGGGTTGGGGGGCAGGGAATGGGTGGAACATGGGACTGGGAAGGTATGAAGAGGCCGGATCTGGTCACATGGGGCCAGATGCACCTTCTTCAGAGTTTAGCATCTGTACCAGACAGTTCAAAGTGAGGCTGTCGATCTACAGTTTAAGAACATCACCGTGGGTCCATGCGGAGAATAGCTTTTCGCAAGCTTATAACCTCGATTATTTTTGGAAATTTAGGCTCAGCTTGGTCCGGACTCTTGAGAGCCAGGTGACCCCAGGGCTTCCTGCCTCCTTCAACGAAAGGAGGAAGGGGAGCCCAGACCCTGTGAGGGGCGGGCAAGGAGCCGGCCCTCCTGAGCAGCCAGAAGAGCCCTGTCCCCTGATGACTGTGCCTGTTCTGGTTTGTTTGTGCTGAACACCTGATGATAAAGTGTATCACGTGTGATGGCCCGTGTGAGCCTGAGGGAAGACGCAGCTCTCTGCTCCTTGAAGTGCTTGTGTGTGTGTGTGTGGTGTGTGTGTGTGTGTGTGTGGTGTGCGCGCGTGCGTGAAAGTAGGATGGCAGGTCAAGGGCAATCTGGAGTTCTGAAAAAGGCCCCCTGGGCCAGGGGCTGTCACCAGTGCTGGGGTCTTACGCACGTCTCTTCGTCTCTCTGGGCTCCGCTTACCTCACCTGCAAACTGAGACCTTTAACTCACATGGCCTCCCTGGTCCCCATCCTCCCTAATTCCAGACATTGCGACAGAGAAACCGGTGAAGGCCCTCGGCCTTTACACTAGTTGTATCTTAGGCAGTGACCATCTAGTGAGCTTGGGAAGTTATTTGCCAAGGGATAAAATGGCTATTCGTGTTCTGCCCTGCGCTGATGATAAGGGAAGCAAGAAGCTACCTGCTCACGCCTTCCTTCTTTTTCTCTTGACTTTCTGCTCGTCCTTCCTGAAAAGGTAGACAGAAGGCTTCCGAGGGGCCCGAGGGGAGGCGCCGACGGGGACGGCTGACCCATGGGAGCTGAGCTCTGTCACCTGCAGAGCAGCGGGGCAGCCTGAGCGCCAGGCGGGTGGGCCCTGGCAGACTTTTGACCTCACCATGACCTTTTCTGCCTTTGTGCAATTTGGGTCGTTTTCTGGCTGCCTGAAGGTCAGCCCCTGGCCCATCCTCTAGCCCCTAAACCAATTTCTGCCCTCTTTTACCCCAACTAACTTCTAACAATCCAGAAACAATCAACCGTTAGATGCCGTTGTGACTATTCTTGGGGTGGAGGGACATCTAGTGCCTCTGGCCTACCTGGACCCACCAGCACTCCTCCCTGCACACAGACCCCACACTGAGGGCCCACACCTGGGCAGTGGGGCAGGGCGGTAGATGGCGTGGGTGTGTGTCTTGCCCTGAGAACTTTATAGATAGCAACACAGGTACCGGGAACCCATTTATTCCACAAATGGGTTCATCATCTTGTGACTTCAATACTGGGACATATTTATTTGATAAGTAGGTTAGGAAAAATCAGGGCAAAAGCACAGGGGAGAGAACAATTAAGTTTCCATGGAGTGTGGAGGACTTCATGGAGGTGGTTATGATCAAGCGTCATTTTGAAGAGTACAGAGATTTGTGTTTTGTCTGGCAGGGCCTTGAATATAAAGGGAGCCATTTCAAGTCCCAAAATAAGAAGACGTAGACAGGCTAGGATTGGGGGAGGAGGAGCTACATTCCAGAGAATTCGGAGGTAGGATCACCCCCTTATGGTGACATGTAAGAGGGGACTGAGTCACCAAGGTAACTGAGCATCCCTAATTTCATTAAATGAAACAGGAAACATGAGAGGAAGCTGTTTGTTCATTAGGCAGAGATTGGGGGCAGGTAGGAGATGCTGAGTTCCGTCTGGACAGGAGTTATCTGAGATGATTGTGGGCGTGCAGGTGCATTACTTCCCTGTGTCTAAGGCACCTGCCCTCTGGTTCTTTAGCGTTTACATGATGCTCTATGTAAACTGCCCCCCCCCGTGGGGGGGTTCCCAGTAGCTTTACTTCCTCATTAGGAAGTGAAGTTTTAACTGGTAACGTGATCACAAGTGGTTGAAAGTGAAGACTTTGTCTGAGTCATTTCTTCAGTTTGAAGGGAAGATGAATATTTATTACCACTGCTCTGTGAGACATGAAATGACTGATTTCACTCCAACCCGGGGCAATGAAAAAGCATTCTCACGTCAGTGCCTTTGACTGGAGAGGCAAAGGGTCTCTGTGAATCAACAGTGATTCAGGGCTTCTTCGCTCAGCCTGCTCGTGCCAGCCCTCACCCACCCGCCAACCAATTTAGGAGAAACACGGCCAGGCCCTTGCAGGTCCGTTCGCTGAGTTGTGCTGTGCTGATGGCACAGGGTGGTAAACATGAGGCTCCTGGGAATTGGACGTTTAACTCAAAAGCACCGAAAACAAGCTCTCCTGAGCTAAGATGTTAGATTTACCAAGGACAAGAATAGCCTTTTTCTCCCCTACAAATACATGCTCCTTGCTACCTAGTCTGTCGGCGATTTCGACTGTGGTTTTGATTTACCTTCCCACTGACCCACTACCTGGTTTTTAAGTTCCCGGTTAGACCTGAGGTTAACATGCAAGGCCAGCCAACTGCTTCAGCCAGGCTCTCCCTGGTTCCCTCACTTTCCCTGGGATCATCTAATGCCCAGATTTACGTGTTCTAAAAATAAAATAAAATAAAATAAAATAAAATAAAATAAAATAAAATAAAATAAAATAAAATAGATGGCATTAAGTGACCCAGAGGTGATCAGCCTCAAGGGGCCTGATTTATGCTAGCCAAATTCAAGAGGAGAGCTGACGTCCCAGAATGCCAGTGCATTTGTTTATTCTCTGTTTCCACTGTCCAGGAATTTCATTTCCCCTGGTTATTGTATTAGCTTCCCAGAAAGAGAACAAAAAAACCCAGAAAGCAAAGTAAGAATCAGAAGGTCCTTTGGCAATTGTAGATTTGGAATAGAGGGACCTGAATGACTTCAGGAGAGGGCATGAGCAAGCTTGAGAGATTATTTTACCCCAATCTGTATTGGAACATTCTTCTTGGCTGGTCAAAGCACCTTTAGCCAGAAGGAGTTGGAGGAGACAAAACCATTAATTATTTACCAACTAATTTTTTTAGTGTTCTTCATCCATCAGTAACTGATTGGACTAGATTGTTTCTGAAGGCCCTTCTGCCTCCCAATTTCTATGCTCTGCTAAAAAGCCCCTTTCTTATAGACACGTTCTGGTCGTGACTAGATAGTTATCTTTTTCCATTTTATTTTGTATTGGTTTCAGGTATACAGCTTAGTGGTTACAGAATCATATACTTTACATAATTATTTTCTTGACTGATGTTTAGGAAGTCAACCTTGGACTCCATAATGTCCTTTTAGACACTGCATTTGTTCTCTATCACTTCCATAACTAATTATCATAAATTTAGGGGTTTATTATCTCACAGTTCCATAGGTGAGAAATCTGGGCACAGTGTGAGTCACCTGGATTCTCTGCTAGAGTTCACAAGACTCAGATCAAAGTGTCACTAGGGCTACGTGACAGACTGGGCTCTGGGAACGAGTTTGCTCTCCAGCTCAGCGGTTGTTGACAGAATTCAGTTCCTTGCCATTAAGGGATGGTCTTCCCCATTCCTTGCTGTCTGTGTACCTGCTAGGGCCCACTTTTTGCTCCTCGAGGCTGCCCGCCCTGTGTCCCCCTGTTTCCTCTGTGATCCCCTAGAATAGCAGCAAGCCCAGTCCCATTCAGATGTCTAATCTCCGGCGGTGTCTGCTTCCACAGGCGATTGGGATCACATTGGCTCCCTCGGATAATCCAGGATAATCCCCCTACTTTACAATCAGTTCCTTAGTAACTTTAATTGTAGCTGCAGCATTCCTTCAGAGCAGTATCCAGATTAGTCATCATTGCTAATTGTCATTACTTTAGTGATCCTATCTGGGGACAGCCGTTCCATCTGTTTATGTGTGTTCTTTTTATTTTGCCATTTCCCAGGACAATATTTTCTTACTCTACCTCCATATTGAGTGCTTCAACCACTTGGCATAGAAGGTTTTCTATTGCCAGTGGTACATCAATCGGTTGGTTGAGTGGGGGAGATTGATATTTCTTTTCTCTCCCTCCACCAGGCCAAGGAAGGTTCCTTGGGGGCAATGAGCTCATAGCACACCTGGTTTACACCAGATGGGTAATTCTCAGTTCCAGCTGCACTTTAGAATCACATAACAAAAAAGGTAAAGTATCAATACTCAGGCCCCACCCCAGAGATTCTGACTCATCTACGGTAAAGCCAGGGCACAGTGTCTCAGATCCCCAGGTGGCTGTAATTTGCAGCCAAGGCTGAGAACTATTGATGAGCCCCAGACGTTCTATTTTGGACCTAAGGCAGCTGAGGGTGAGAAACGATTACTTCAAGTCCCGTAACTCAGAGCAGATCTGGTGTTCTGCGCCAGCTCTGTGCCACAGACGAAGGGTTCGTGGTCTCATCCGTGCTTAGTGACAATACGTAACGTGAGCGCGGGGGAGGTTTGGAGCACCTGCTTCTTGCTTCAATAGTTTCTCAAACTCTAAGAAACTGCTAGACCTGGCAAGAGACTTGTTGGTCTTCGTAGCAGTGCAGCCTGCTCACAAGTGACAAGCACAGATACGGGCTGCACTGGTCAGGGAGATGGCCACAATCTCTCCGCGTCCCGGAGCTGTGCAGGGTCGCGCAGTGGCCACAGCAGTGCCTGTGGCTATGGAGCATCAGAGACATGGCAGGTGCCAACTGGGTGGGGGGGTGCTGGGAGGGGCTGTGAACTACACATCAGATTCAAAGACTCCACATGAAAAAGAGTGGAATGTCTCACTAATACTTTTCATAGCTATCACATGATGAAATAGTAATATTTGGGGTATATTGGACCAGTAAGATACATTATTAGAATTCGTTTTACCCATTTCTTTACTTTTTAATGGGTTACCAGGAAAGCAACATCACAGACATGCCGGGCACCTGTGGCTCTGTTAGGTTTCGGGGACGCAGCGCTGCCTTGAGGGGACTTGCTATGAACGCTGTTAGCTGCGCACGGCGCGAGTCCGAGCTGCGGTACCGCGCGTGATCGTCAAGGGTGAAGCGGTTGTTGGAAACGTCCTGGAGATGAGACGTGACGGTGATCTGCCCTGCGTCTGCTGCCATCTCTCTATCTGGGAGCCAGCCAGTCTGGCCAAATAGATTTCTTTCTATTTATACATATAGGCTTCAAGGAGGCGGGGGATGCTCCTGTGGCGGGGAGAGAGCACACGTCTTAGCTCTTAAGTAATGTACCCGGAAGTCGGCCAGGGGCTCCCGGAGGCTCTGGGGTCTCGAGAAGAATGCTATATCCGTGAGCAGCGCTGCTCCTAGATGATGCCGCTCTGTCGGCCCTGGTGAATCACCGCCGTCCTTGATGGCTCTGCGCACTGGAAGTGCTATGGCGTCTGCCGCATCCGCGGTTCAAGTCCAGACTTGACTTTCTCCTGTTCTGTAGTTTTTCCCATCTCCCTGATAGCCGGCACAGGTGTTTATCCGGCCTGATTCGGCACTTAAGAAGAAATATGGGAAGGGAAAGGCAGACCTCAAGTGCAGTTCTAATCCTTCCCCAGAAACATTCTGCCTGGGGGACTCGCCTGACCTCTCTGAATGTGCAGGGTCTGGGTAAACGGGGAGTGAAATCGGCACCCTGCACACTGAGCCACTGCGCAGATTTGGGGGAGGCCTCTGCTCTGTGGCAGGCCCAAGGCTAGTCGTTGGGGGTACAGCAGCAAGACGCAGCTTCTGCCTGCAGCGTGCTGCCCGCTGAAAGGACAGGACAGGAGCCGGGCGGCGTCCGGACACGTGTCCTCAGTGGATGGCAGCTTGCACCGCATCGCACTGCGCAGGCTTTAGCTTATGACAAAATCGTGGAACGGCGTGCCGGCGAGGAAACTGAGCCCACGGAGATACAATCTCTGCCGGAGTCACCAGGACCGGCACCGGGGCCCGGGCTGCTGGCCCCGCCTCTTAGCGATGCTTGGCCAGGAGGTCACGTGCCTCGCACTTGGTTTGTCAACTTGTTGACCTAAAAGAACCACTTCGCCATTTTGGACTTGAGAAAAGGAACAATTTCTCCCCAATTTTTGATCTGCAGTCATACTGCTACGCTGTGAGTGATTGTACTAATCATTGTCGGCTTGTAATCTCATTAGGGTGATGTCATTTGAAGATGTCATTCTATGAACTGTCTTCATCAGCTTCTCTATTTCCTATCACATTAGGTTCAGCAAAGCCCATTCCCTTCTGAGAGTCTGAAAGAAACTCCCAACATCTTCATCTTTGTTTACAGCACATTCTTCCTGTTATTGATCTATCATGGTAATAAAAAATTAGATTTGAAAAAGAGCCTTGTGGAAAAAAAGAGAAAGCAGAAATTCAATAAGAGGTTTGCTTTTTCAAATTCTGCTTTGGAAAAAAAAATGACTTGGTCGGCGCGATGTGTACAGTAAGGCCTAAAAAGGAACATTTTGTCCTAATAAGCACCTACGTAATTGGTTTCCTCATCGATGTGAGAGTCACACCTGCGCTGCGAATCTCTGGGTGCAGTGAGTGCGTCAGGCTGGCTGCCTCTGGCGGCCGTCCGCAGGAACCGTTGCCATGGCGAACCGCCGGTGCTGCAGTGTGCCACGGATTCCTGCTGAACTCACAGAGAACGGCCCGTGCGCTGAGCAAGGCGCGCTCCCGACAGAACACCCATGCGCACCAAGACAGGAGCGGCACCCAGCACTCAGTCCTGACACACCCCTTATTGCTCTTCTCCTCCAGGAAGGAAGAGGTAGGGACTCAGGTCCCTGGAGCCCAGCTGCCTTCTCCGTTCTTACAGGGAGAGAACATTGCTAGAGAAGGCATCAAGCCAAATCGCCCTGCATGGAAATTCATCTACCCAATTTTCAGCTCTAGAAATCTATGATTCGCAAAACAAATGATCTGGACCCAGTAACAACAGCGTAGACTTTTCTTACAGCAGCTGAGAGAGTGATTAGGGGTGAAATCAGCCTCTCAATTATTTTCCCACGCAATTGGACCTCTGTGGCAAAGGTGTTGCAGTTACCAGTATACCTAAGCAAAAATGGGTGGCACTCCTGCCTTAGCCTAGGAGAGGCCCACATTTCACTGTAATGAGTCTTCCTTTTCCCCGGACCCTCATGTGATGTAGTGCTGGATAGAAGAAGGGAGGCCCACGTATGGTGGCTGCCCAAGAACACATTTGCTGATAGGCTCCCATTTCATGATCCATAAATGAGAGCCCACTCTCAATCTGTTTCATGGAAACATTATAAAACATAGTGTATTCATAACTAGTATGAGGAAGAGTCAAAACAGCGACTAGCATTTATTGGAGACAGGCAGAAGGTATACCAAGTGCTTAAATAAATGAACCCCTTCTGATTTTTTCTTTTTATGAAAAAGGTAATGCGGTTATTACCCCTGTATTAGAGGTGAGTAAACTGAGGTTTGGGAAAAGCAGGATTTGAACCTAGCTCTCTCTAACTCCAGAATACACGCTCTTAACCCCTAAGCTTACCCTGTCTGTACGTGAAGCTCAAAGATAGCATCTGAGATAGAGGCCAGTGTTAATTTCCAAAGACCCGGAAAAGCATCTATGAATGATTATTAACTAAATGTGATCAGCTGACAGTGAAACAGATGGCATCGGATGAAATCAGTTGTCCAGGGTCCACTCAGAAGCACTGTCTCTCACATCTGGTGTCTCTGGCACCCATGTCAGCAGATTGCTTCATGTTTGTACCTGTTACCTGCATGGAACCTTGACAGCGTGGCTCGCTTTCCCCACTGATGCCGTGCTGGGTCCCGTGGGTGCTGACCTGGGAGGCCACACGCAGTGACTTCAGGGAACCCAGTGACCTGGTTAATCCAGGTTCCTGACTTGGTAGAAGTGTTTACACCATAGAAATTGGCAAGTGCGACGTACCATGGCCCTCTATTCCAGACAAACAGTTATTAAATATTTATCAGTACACCACTGTGACTCAAAGGAGAGAGAATGTGACTTGTCACACTTCTGAAGGGAAACAAAGGCACACTGGCTGCCCTAAGAAGGACCTTCTATAAGCATAACCCTCTCTCACTCTCCAGTGCATCTCCGGTCCCCATCACACTGCATCTGGAAGGGCCTCTTCAACCATAATCATCATGATTTTATATGTCATTAGACATGTAAAGTTTTATTATGTGCATTGTTTTTTTACAGAAGCAGATATGTTCACTGTAGCAGTTCAATATTTACGAGTGCAAATACAAACATACAAACCATAAAATGTTTATATCAATTTGGTAAAATAGAAATATAAAACGTAATGCAAGCCATGTATGTGATTTAACATTTTCTACTGATCACATTTAAAAAATTAAAAACAGAGGAGACTAATCTTTAATAATGTTTGATTTAACCCAACAACTAAAATATGATTTTAACATAGAGTCAACATTGACATTATTGAAATACTTTGCATCCTTCTTTTGTACCAAGACCTCATAATTCATGTATATTTTATACTTGCAGCACATACCGATTTAAATTTTCAATTTTCATCAGAAACACTTTCTCTGTTTTTTTATTTCATAACATCTGCTGCAGAAAGAGCAGAGTCATATATCCAACCTGTTCCAAATATACTTAATTACTTAATTTAATTATTTAATTGCAATGAAATACGAGTTAGCTGATTTAATTCCATGGTTTCATGAGCCACATTTCAAGGGCTCGGTAGCCACATGAGACTGCTGGTGACTGAATTGGTCAGCACAGGTACCTGCCATGTATGCTTTATTTGTTTTATTTAAAAAGGACACCTACCGTATGTTGCTCTGAAAGGCTGGTTTCCCTTCATCCCTTACACATTTAAAATGCCCTCTCGTCCTGTATTCCCCACTGCATGCTGAGAAGAGAGAAATCTCAGCACAAGTAGTTGGGTCGATCATGTCTGTGAACTTTTTCTCCTGCACGGACAGGAAGGAAATAAGTTGACCTCAGGCATTTAGGGTCAGATTTCAAATGACCACCACCATACGAAGTGGGACAAGAACTCTGAATGCCAACAGTTCGAATAAAATTCCTGTTGCTAATTAGAATGGGTTATTTCAAATATCCTTTGGATCAGCCTCATCTTTTTCTACTGCTGAGTTTTTAGCAAAGCTTCACCAGAAAGTCAATGAGATTCAGTTTTGCAATATTTCATGACTAATCAACACCAGTGTCAGAAAGTACACATTTATGAGATTATCTACCTAGAGTCTTGGTTTTGCAATATAACAATTCTGCTTCTGTGGTCATTTTTTTATCAGCTCATTTTCGGTATTAGGGTAGCTAGATCGATAAAGCGAAAATTAGGAAAAGCATTGTTTCTGATCAACTCAGCTGCCATTTGCTATTTTGCCTTAATAAGACTACAAGCAACTAAACCCATCATTTTATTCCTCCCATATATTAATATGCTAGCATCATACTTCTAGGGATGCTTTTGACCACTTTTCTTTGAAAGGCTTGATACCAACAAGGGCGTGTACGTAGTCTGAGGTGGTGGTTCATTTTGTGCCAAATTATAAACCAGATATGCACACATCCTTCCCTGTATACTTTTTAATACTACTTTTAATCAGAGTGCTGTGTGGTTCATCATGAAATAGTCTAGTCTTCCCATTAAATGCATCTGATGCTCATCATCTCTGTGTAGATATCACTGACATCCAGGAAGGACCTCCTTTCAGTCTTTGGTCTCCTGCCTTCAATGTCTACCATTTCCACAAGTCTCATAATACCTTCAACACCAACTAGCCAAGACGGTCACGTGACCTCCTCCTCCCTCTGGACCACTCAGATCCCCAAGTCCTGATTCTCATTCACACGTGCTCTGCGCTCAGTCATTTGGGACAGACACACGTCTCCGTCATCTTCTGTAACATCCAGTCAGCACCAAATCTTGTATTTCTCAGTGATACTGAGTTAAGAAGGTACAAGAGGAAAATTTCTGCTGAGAAAATTCACTTGTGCACCTGATTTACCTAAACCAAACCTTGAAGGAGTTTCTGATTAACATGAGCTGCAATCTAATCTCAGTCCCCGGTATTCCTAGTTCCGAACCTTGTTCCCTAGCTCACCAGCCCTCTCTGACAACCACCCGGAACTCATCAGAACCTAGACCCACACCCACAACGTGGGCACAGTCTGAGCTTTTACCCAGAGCAAAGGTTTGCCCATACCTCTTCCTTTTTCTAACCCATCCCAATCTCATCGGTCACTTTATTCTCATTTGCAGCCCCTGCCCTCAGTGGCTGATTTTTCCCCAACTATGACCTTCCATGGGTAGGTACGCTGCTTTTCCCACTCACATGCGCCTGTCTTGCCTCCTCCCTGAAGTCAGGAACCCCGATTTTCATCGCTGTGCCTTGCACAATGCTACCAGGCGCTCGGAGTTCCACCAACACTTGCTAATTTTAAATTAAAGAGAATGAGACCAATTGTTTTCTTTGCCTGGAGTTGGTTATAACATGTTGGAATAATATTTAATTTCCATTTCTTCTCATGTGTTTATGGACTGTTTTATAGCCAAGAAATAAAAGTCAGCATATCCTAGGCCTCACTAATGTGGAGGCCTCCTCGGCTGGGCAGTCTACAGAATGAAACCTCTGGCCAGCCAGATCCCACGGCTTTGCAGCTGGCTCTCCCTTGAGGGAGCGGGGAGCAGGCAGAATGCCTCGGGCTCTGGCGGTGGGATGGGGTGTTTCATTACACGGGAGTAGAAGCTGGTCTGCCCCCCGCAAGTGCACGTTTTGCCATGAGGTTATAGCCAAGGAATGCATAGATGTCGTTAGAAATTTGGAGAGGGCTTTTCCCTAGAAAAAATATTGCAAACTTAAAAAACCCAGTAGACAAGACAAGTGGACAATTCTGTATACTCCTCTGGCCAGTGCCTGCCTCTCCTTCGGCTGTGGTGCTGGGGAGGGGGACTCATGGGACTTGCTCCTGCTCACATTTGCCACCTTACCGGTCGATCACAGTCAAGTTCCGAACTCTGTGTGTGGCGCTCTGTCCTCTCCGAGGGGTGTTTTATCTCACCCAGAGCCTAGGAAAGACGGATCCTCTCGTCTAGAAGCTGCCACACAGAACTCGGCAAAGCAGAAGGGGACAGCTTACAATGCCATCGACCGGAATGGCCACTGGTCTGGGTTCCCTGAGGCTCAGAGGGGAAGTTCACCCACCTCCATTCCCCGCTCCCCTGAGCCGGCGCCAGTGCAAGGAGAGAGCATTGGTCTCTCACGGAGCAACCAGCTCTTAGCAAAGCAGCCCCATGTGCTTACTCTCTTCTCTGTTCCCACCCTCAGTGCAGAGTCCACACCGGATCCCCGGCAACGCTGTCTGGGGCAGTGGGCTGGTCTCATCTCTAACTGGGACAATGACAGTTTTAAATACCTCCTTTTTTCCCCACTGTAGGAGTGTGCATGCTGACAGAGTCCTGTTTAATTTTGCTTTAGGGAATTCCGATCTCTTTGTTTGCTTTGTGAGATACAATGTTTTCTATGCAAATGTGCTTGGTGCATAGCGGAATTGTGATAATCAGTCTGTTACCAGTTCAAGGTTCGTGTGCTGAACACGTCAAAAGCCAATATTCAAAATATCAGAGTTTGAAGTAAGGAAAGGCTGATTGATGCGGGACACTGGCAGCTGGAGGAGATGGGGGTGCCTTAGAGCTTCCGCAAGTCCATCTGAAGAGAGCCCACAATTCAGGCGTCTTTTCTGCCACTAGAGGGGAGGGGGAGTGGGGCAAAAGGTCCTGTCCCCTCAGCGCACCGACAGGAAGGCAGGGCAGAGCAAGAAATGTCTAAATCTGTGTGTCCCCCGTTCCTTGGCCTTGCTGACCGGTCCTGGTCCTGACTGAGGCTTCTGCAAATCTTTGCCAAAAGCACAACCCTCAGGCAGCATTCCTCTGATCATTAGCATACCTAGGGCAGGAGTTCTTCACCTGGAGGTGGAGGGAGACGCTCAGGCTGGAGATAAGATAGAGGCAGAGGGAGCATTTCACTCTGTTACACGTTGTTATTTGAGGGAAGTGAAGTTCCCATGCGGGCTGCAGCTTCCAAGCATGTGGGCAGGGGCAGGCAGCAGCTACTATTCCCCTGAAGCAAAATTCACATGAGTCTGGCGTCTGCCCTGTCTCTGGGACTTGCCCGGAGAGGTGGCCTCCAAACCAGCGGAAGCCCCCCTCTGAGACATGCCAGTGTCTTTATACCCCGAGTCAGCGAGGAAGCAAACGCACAGCCTGGGCACTGGGAACCAGTTACCACCAGACGGCCAGAGCGCGTGTGCCCCTGCAGGCTCCTGGGCCTGCCACCAAGTGTGCGAGGCGTGGCAGGGAAGGCTCACTCTGTATTGCAGAGTCCTGCTCCGCACAGTGTTTCCTACTTTAAAAAAATACTTAAAAAATGAAATTTAAAAGGAAATATCCAGTTACCAACCGGGTGGCGTTTTGAGCCCATTAACATATTTGTTTTTAGCCTTTTTATGAGCTTCTGCGGCAGGCCTCGAACTATTCACCCAGGAGCAGAGGACCTAGGGCAGCGGTTCTCAACCTGTGGGTTGCGACCCCTCTGGGGGTCGAACGACCCTTTCACAGGGGTTGCCTAAGACCATCGGAAAACATATATATAATTACATATTGTTTTTGTGATTGATCACTATGCTTTAATTATGTTCAATTTGTAACAATGAAAATACAGTCTGCATATCAGATATTTACATTACGATTCATAACAGTAGCAAAATTACAGTTATGAACTAGCAACAAAAATAATTTTACGGTTGGGGGTCACCACAACAGGAGGAACTGTATTAAAGGGCCGCGGCATTAGGAAGGGTGAGAACCACTGACCTAGGGAGACAGGCTCAGTGATTCCCACCGGCCGAGCAGATGAGGATGGTGCGAGGCCATTCGGCAGGGCCTCGCAGGTTAGCGATGTAAACCACGAAGTGTGTTCATCTGCACGGTCCCTTCGGTCCTATCAGGGACTCCCGGGGAGTGTGTGTGAGGGGGTTCAGACACAGGAAGAGATTCCGTTTATGTAGAGATGCGTTTTCTTGAATTGTTTTAAGAACACAATGTTATATGGAACAAAAATGTGATGGGTGCCCTGACCTGCTGTGGCTCAGCGAGTTGGGTGTTGTCCTGCAAAGCAGAAGGTCGCCGCTTCGATTCTGATCAGGGTACATGCCTGGGTTGCAGGCTGGTCCCTGGTTGGGGGCGTGCAAGAGGCAGCCAATCGGAGCTTCTCTCCCTCTCTTTCTCCCTCCCATCCCCTCTCTCTAAAAACAAATAAATAAATTTTTCTTTTTAAATGATGTTTTGTTCATTGTCTAGAAATGCAAGTATAGAACCGGAGACATTTTAAACCTATTCAGCATGATGCAGCCATTACCCATGAAAACAAACATTCTTGTCCATCATTCCAGCCTGATGAGGGGTTGTGGGAAGGGCTATCTCATTGTTGTCAAGAACGTACAATAACAAAAATGAGGCCCAGAGAGACCTGGTGGAGCTCCCAGGGTGAGGACCAGGCATGTCTCCTCAGTGACCTGTGACATTTTATGGGAACAGTGACATCCATTCGGTGCTGCAACAGCTCTCCAAAGGGCAGTGCACTGAGTTCATTTAGAATCAGCCCAAACTCGCCCCCTCAGAGATCTTGGAAGGGGACACCTGGTTCATTTAGTGCAAAGAAGCTTATGTCCCCCAGGCAAAGGGGACTGCCGGCCGAGGCATGCCGATCTGATGCCCCGCTCATCAACCTGAAGGACGGGCTCAAGGTGTGGCCACACTTGGGATTCCAAGCAGCTAGAGGCACGAACTGACCCTTGCGTGAGCCTGAGGAGTTCACATTCCTCCTAAAGCTACTTAAAAACCCAGGAGGCTAGCAGGTGTCCTAGGGAGGCCACCTGGGCAGAAGGTTTGTTTTCTTTGGCTCCTCACCTTCCCCTTTCTGCTGCTCTCCAGCTGAGCCTCCTTGGATGGCTTGTTAGCTTCGTAGGTTGAGTGTTAATTGAGGTCTTTTGTTCACGGGGAATCGCACTGGAGAAGTTTTACTATTACAGCGGGTTGTTTAGTTTGTCCTTTTATAGCCCGTCCAGCTCCAGGCCCAGGCTTGGTGATACTGCGGACAAGCTTTTCTCTCTCCGGTGCCAGTGAAAGCAAACCACACTGGCCCCATTATTGGGGGGCAGTGCGTGGAGGTTATTTGTAGTGGGGTAGTTCTATGGCTCTGGGCCAGGGCGTGAATACCTCTAGGGCCCATGTTATTTCCTGAGGCCAGCCCCGACGGGGAGTAAAATTTATCACCACCTGCTGTTGGCTCTCGTGAAAAGGGGAAAAATATGAGACTCTGGGGGCATTGGAAGACTGACTAGGATTTCTTCTAGAACTGACAGGCATGTCAGCTCATTTTCAGCTTAAAGTCTTTAAACAGCATTTAATGGTAATGGTCTGCTTTGAGTTGGCTTCATCTTATGCTTTTTTTGTGTGATTGCAGGTCCTACAGGTATGGATCTCTGGAAGCTGCTGTTGACCTTGGCAGTAGCTGGCTCAAGTGATGCTCTTCCTGGGCGTGATGGTGAGTTCTGCTTTCCCATTTCCATCCACAGTGTTTTGAAATAACAGTGAACTCTCTTTGTGAAGTCTGAGTTCTTTGGTTGGTTTAATCAAAATATGTAAGTTTAAATAGCAACAAATAGGAAACTTACCTTTAAAATCATAAACTCGATATTTTGCCAGGAACACAGTAGCCAGCTTTGGCATCTGGTGTGTCCACGTCAAAAATAAATGCTGCAGATCATGCTGAGGGTGTTTATGTGAAGGCAAGCCAGGCCTCTTAGTCCTCAGGCTCTGGGGAAGACACTGGAATTACGCTGAAGGGTTATTAACCTACTGATCCCTAGCTCATCTGTGATGGAGGCTAGCACAGCCTCTTTGCAGAGCTCAGGATGAAGGCCTCTTAATCATATTCTCGGACAGTGGAAATTGCAGCTTTCAAGTAAATTTCACATCTTCCTTTCTGGGTGATTATCCTTTGGCTAAGTATGAAGGAAGAGACTCTTGAAATAGTGAATAATATAGTCAGAAATCCTGAGCTTCCCTGGCCACCTCTGCAGATCTTCCTTGCCTGTACCCTCTTCCTAGTGGAAAAGTCTCAATCTGTTCAAACTTATGTCTCAGAACAAGAAAGGGTCATGAAAGGAAGTGGGAAGACAGGTTTTTCTGTCCAGAAAGAAAACTGTGTTCACAAAGGGGCAGGGGCCTTTTTGAAAAATTGTCTTGGGTACTTGACTTGTTTCCTGGCATAGAGGAGAGAAACGGTCTAGTTCTCCTAAGCTGGGACACTTCCCACTGTTGCTTTAAGAGCAGCTGACCCCCGACCCACCGGGCAGCTCGTGTTGGAAAACACAGCTTCATAGCAGAGGTGGTGCCTTCAGGTGCCCTCCCTGAACTTGGAGCCCAAAATAAGTTTGTAGCAGTGAGCTGCTGAGGGCAACTAGGGTAACTAGGAAAACAAAAAAGGTAAAATATGTTCTTTTATCTCTTAAAGCACGTTAAAAATATTTATAGAAAAGAAGCCATAATTGTTTGAAATATTTTCGGGTCTCTCTGGCGTTATAATGTCAACATTGTGCAAGTCAGACAGAGAGAGAATCGCAGGCTCCGTTTCAGCAGCTTTTCTTAAGGCTGGTTTTAGACCCTGGTTCCAAGCCAAAGGGTGACAGCTGAGGTCCTTGCTATTCCAAAACCATGGTGGCTTCATCTCGACTTGCTGCGTTAAGGTGACTTTCATCCCACTGGGCACGGCTTGAGGAATTTTAAAAATCTGTGAAATGAAAAGTATGGCAAAGGAAATCTTTAAAGGTGTATCTTTTAAAAAAATGTATCCCCAGCTGAAAGACTGGAGCTCAGGTTACAATTTAGACCTAGAGAGGCTGTAACCTGCGAGTATCTATGTCAGCTGCTTTGACATTTTAGCTTTGACCTAAACCTTTAGCTTCAGAAGGAAAGTGGAGAAAACAACACCACTCGCTGGCTTCATGTTTGCCTTTTATTTTGCTTAATGATAAGTTTTTGTTTGCTTGTTTGCTTTGTTTCTTTGCTTAGTGGGCTAACCAGAATTCCTTTGAGGTACGTGGCTACTGCAGAATTCCACCTTACAGTGGCCTGGGATTGTTACAGATGCTGCCTGATGTTTCTGTAAGAAGGTGTAGATAGATGAGCGTGTTCAAACATGAGCACACCCTTCTGGCCATCTCTCTGATGTATTTAGCCAAAGAGATCATGCGTCACAGCGGGCATCGCATGTCAGACAACATTCGTGGGCCACGCCAGGTCCGGATGGTAGCCAAATCGTTTTACTTTTATTTCCTCTCCCATTGTATAAGATAGACTAAAAATACAGGTGAGGATTTTTTTTTAAAGCAGAAAACACTACTGGGTTTCACCATCCACTCATTCGAGTTCTGGGCCGTGAGTAAAAGACATGGCCCTGCTGAGTAAGGGACCTGGGGAGTGTCCCCTGCGGAAACATCGCCAGGAGCTGGGAGAAGGTGACAGATCCCTGTGCCTGGGGAAGGTTGGCACTTAGGCTGTCGAGCAGAGATTTTCTTGCCTGGGCAGGTGAGCAATTAGAAGTATACTGGCCCTGAGAGGCTTTTTTATTAAGTCTAATTGCCCTACGGGAAACGTGATGAGCATGCAACACTGAACAGTGCCACCATTGTATTAGCTGCAGTGTCGCAACAGGTCCTCTCTCACCGTCTCTCGTCTCTGCGTCTGCTCCTCAGGGCACATTACATGGTCTCGGGGAGAATGTCTTATTCCAGGGTCAGGAGTGACCCACAGGGCCTCCCTTCAGAGGGCTTCCCAGGGCTGGCCTCTCTGCTGGCTGCATCTGAACAGCTCCTTCTGGGAGGTGTGTTTAATGGGAGCTCTGCTTAGAGGTCTGATGCATGTGAAGAGTCTTCAGAAAAGTGCCTGTTACCAGCGAGCTCCTCTTAGTTCTATTTCCGTCAGTCCACACCCGAGCATGCTCTGTGACCTCAGCAGCCTGCGGTGGGAGCAGGCCTGCCCCACAAAAGCTGAGTCTAGCTGGGTTGTGATAAATGTCTAGAAATTAATGACTGTATAGCTTTCAGGTCTAGATTGTGTGACGAATACTAATGGGCAGGATGCACTGAAAAAGAATAGATCAGGGTGGACTGGACTAGTTAATTCAACAAATTCAACGTACAGGTTTTTTCCCCCAGAGCTTTCTCTTTTCTAAGATCGAATTTAGGGTTACGACGGGCTCAGTAATTCTCTCCTCAAGGAACTTACCCTGAGTGAAGCGATCAGGGTCGTCGTCGTCGGCAGCCGTCCGTCTCGAGAGACGATGGTGTAGCTTCTTAAGAGTCTATCTGCACCGCCGAGAATGGCTGTGCAGTCCGACTCGGGAGTGACACGGTATCTGTCTCCTCCCGTGTTGAATCGACATCTTGCGATGACGCTGGAGTGTCCTCTCCAGTGAAGCTGAAGCTACAGAGCCTGGGCAGGGTGATATGGAGGGTCTGCTGTTGCCCATGCAGCAGACCCCCCCTCTCTTCGCAGCTGAAGGGTCCAAGGGAAAGACGGAGTCAATACAGCTTGGCTTCAGGTGCGCCGCAGGAGTTGCCGGTGTTGACTACAACGTCAAACCGCCTTAGGGACTCCGGCTCCGGATTTTCTGTCGGGGTTTACTCCCTTAGCCTTTCCCCTGAAGAGGTATGCCGCAAGGCAGCGGAGGTTTTTTGGAGTCAGAGTTTTCCTTCTCTGATGAAGCGATCAGGGTATACACAAAGAATTACGGTAGGAGGCAGCGTCTGTTAACTGCGGAAATGGCAGCCGAACTGTAGGGACTTCGAGAGCCCTTCAGGAGAAGCCGGAACACTGGGTCAGGGCTGTGAAGTCTGCGGCGAGCAGGAGGCGATGCCAGGAAGAGCGGCCGTGACAGAGAAACAACACGGACGTGGGGACAGGTGCCGACGTGGGGTGCGCGCGGAGAACCATGCTCGCAGGTACAGGGCGCCGCGCTAGGAGGTGCGCGGCTCCTTTGCACACGCTTGGTACCAACAGGTAGTTGGGGAGCACCTGCTTCGTGGATGTCATCGGGTTAACGTGGCTGGAGTGTGTGGTACAGGAGCACTGTGTTTGTCACAGATTTGAGTTCCACTATAGAAGGCCTCGCAAGGGTAAGAGCTTCATATACAAGGCAAGGCTTCCGGGGCCTTGAAGCGTGCCTGGCATTTGGAGAAGAAGAGCTGAGAGAGGAGGTAACGCCATATCCTGCAAATCGTAGTTCTTCTTAAAGTTGTAGGCCAAAAGCGCTACGTACATCCATGTACATCAGCTCGTGATAGAACATTATGTGTATGTAATATTTATATATAGCATCTATAATATATATTATATGTATATATGTACATATCCACACATTATATATAAATATTATATTAGCTATATAATTAAAAATATATATATTAGGTGTGGCTTGCAGACAAAGCACATAATTAGTATCTTACCACTCTAAAGGTTAAAAAGTTCTATCTTCTTCTATACCTCTCAAATAAGCAACTTATACAAGGAGTGGGAAGCCATGTCTTGAAGGAACCAGGATCCCCAAAATAGTGTCCTGTGTGTATCTTCGAATATTTTCCATAAACCTATGCAAACTGACACAATACTTACCTAAAAGAAAAGACACCACTGTTCTCACTGCGAACACATCAGAAATAACGGCTCAATAGAAGAAACGTTTAGGTTTCTAAATAGTCCCTACGCCCTTACGGTTGAAGCTCCGTGGAGCCCTGAGAGATGGCCAGGACATAAAGGATATATTTCAGGCAAGTATTAGAGTCACGGTGTTAGTGGGTGAACAGGAAGGAGTGCGCCTGCTAAGTGTTTTCAAGGAGGAGAAAACGATGCAAAGCCTTCCATTCGCACTGAAAGTGATGAGAGAAACCACAGAGCTTTGGATCTCTGCTGTCTTGACTGTCACTACAAGGCAGGAAGGAATCTTACAGTCTCTTCCCGTGCTGTGACCCAAGTCCACGTAATCAGCAGCCCCGTGTCACCTGGTGCTGCTGGTATCACACCCGGCTTTGACATTGGAGTTCAGCAGGTCACAGCAGGCCGGGTCGTAGAGCTTCCGGTCTTATCTATCCAGATGGGGCCAACGGAGGGCAGGAATGGAGACCTTCAGAGATAATGATGCAGATCAGTCTTTCAGCAAGGTTTCCTCAAGCACTGTTGTGGGTTCAAGGGGGAGATTTAACTTTATGTTTTGCCTTTAAGAGGCTCATGGTCTGTAGAAGAGCCGACGGACAAGTCAACATCGTGTGATTCTGGTCCCCTTAGGTTACGGATGAGTTTTAAGCAGGGCACCAATACCGCCCGATTTTCAGTTTGGAACTCATACTGGTAACAGGATCAAAGAGAAGTTGAGGGAGATGAATGTGCAGGAGGAGGGTTGTACCAGGTCAGCGGGGAGGTGACGTAAGTGTGACCGCGGTGGTGAAAAACAGATGGATCACAGGCAGATGTTGAGATGCGATCACCAGCACCTGGCAGGGTTCTGACTTCAGGAACTGTCAGAGCTTCCTTACGCCATCCATTGCAAAGGGTCCACATTTTTATCAACATCAGTCATGACTCACTTTAACGCAGTGAGGTCCTGGAACACAGCTCAGCCTATGCACGGAACAGCTCTGAGAGGGAGGAAACGCGCTGAGACTGAAGACCGCAGAGAACCTAAGCCTCCCTTGTTTTATACCGTTTCCTAGGACACCTGCCCGTGCCTGGCGCGGGTCCCACCGCCGTCCGCTCCTCCCCGCGGCGTGGCTGTGGTGCGGCTCCGGCTGCTGCCCACTGGGAGGCCGCGGCTCAGACACAGACCCGAGCTTCCTCCCCGTGTGGTCTCTGGATATTTACGACTCTAACCCCGAGACCTTGACATATACCCCCAGATCTTTTCCTCATCGCTGGAGTATGTGTTTACCTCATCAAATGCAGGAAACTGTGTGCAGGGTGCATCGAGAGAAGCAAAGCTCTGCACTGGGCAGAATCTGGGGGGTCGGCTGGGCCTGCACGGTACTAAGGGTCTCACCCCACAACACGGATGGCCGTGGAGCGCACAGGTGTGGGCGTCAGCTCGCTGTTGATACGAGGACTGGAGCCACCCGAGAATAGGGCAGACTCTGGGTGTCCGTTGCACACATGCCAACGATCAGCTGCATTTGTAATCTTCCGCCTAAGATCCCAACCATCACAGGACAAGAGCCAGTCCCAGGATGCAAATCGCTACACGTCTTCGTTCAAGGGGTAAACAGGACCGAGATTGCCATTTGACGTGCGATGCTGGCCACGGCTCTTGTTCACGGACACGCCTGGTTTCTTGCATCTGGCTTCACACTAACCCAGGTTCAGCTGTGCGGAAGGTCATGCCAGCTCGGACCAGGCCAGCCGGCCAGCTGCTGCCTGAGATCACCTGCCCCAGCCCCTCAGTCCCCCAGCACACTTCCCCAGGCCACCCCTCTCGGAAGGGCCCTGTGGTTGGTGATTTTCTCCTTGCTGTGAATTTAAGTCAATGGGTTATTTTCCCAAAGGTGGTTTTCGTGTAAGCCTCTACCTTAATCTCTGCGTGATAAAGAACTTGAGGCATTTCAGAGCCATCAGCAAAGGCGTCTTTGGACGCCCAGCCCCCGCTCCCGGTAACTGCCCGCTTATGCCTGGTACTGTGCACCTTACCTTGTCGTCAGGCACGGTCACTGGCAGCCACAACCCCGACCACCCTAACTTTCACATGGCAACCCGGTGCTTCCAACAACTCTCACAGGACTGCTAAAGGAATGCCCTCGACAGCATCACCCTCACACCCAAGCAAAGCTTCCACCCCATCCGCCCTTGGAAGCATGCAGGTGGCTGCGATGTGTGACGTAGGCAGGCTCTGAAACCCACTGCGGCTGGTCGTGCAGACAGATCTGTGCAGCCCAGCAGGCCCGGGGCCCGGAGCGCTTCTGCAGCCTCAGCTGCACATCAGTTTTCTATTTCCCACATCTCTTCAAAGTGAACCATGATATTTCATCAGATACATCCATCAGAAAGCTCTGTTTCTGTTTATACCACAACTTACTGGCCTGAAGCCTTAACCTTAATTACAGTGTCTGCATCATCACCTCTGCAGGTGTCAGCGCATGACGGACCATGTCCCAACCCTGCAGAAAACGTTTCAGGATGTTACCATAGAAGTTCTCAGAAAGAGGCTGGATGCAGGGGAGAGGTGGGGGGAGGGGGACAGGAGGGAGAAGGGGGACATTTCTGTGTGTCCCTCTTCTAAATGAAACCGTCATGACACCCAGGTTTCAAGATGTGTGACAAAGTCTGGACGGAGCTTGAAATACAGAGTTTAATTTCTTCAAGTAATTGATGAAATGACCCCTGCAAAGCCTGTGGCATAAATTGTTATAGATTGAAAAGTCACTAGACCTTCATATCCAGGAGGATGGTGTCTGCATCCCTGTATCCCTGTCCTCTAGCATTTTGATACATCGAGTAGACTTCTGTTGATTTGTTGAGTGAATGAATGAATCAGCATCTGAATCCTAGCCTGGGGCTTTCCCAATCATACCCCACATTTGTCACTAATGCTCTCTATCTCTAGTCCTAACCAGAGATGGGGTGAATTAGGACCCCTTCCATCACAGGAGGTGTGGGGGGGGGGGTTTAGAAATAGCTGTACACTGTAGAATCCAGGACCAGTGGCCACCAAGAAGCCCCAAGCATCCCTGTGCCCTACGTTAAGCCTTGATTTGGGGGCTTTCCCTGTTGAGGGAATGATTGCAATATTTTACTATAAATTTCAGACTGCACCAGGGCCAGAACTCTGCCCAGCTGACCAATGCCTAGGAGCCTGATGACTGTCCTTTTTCCAGGTGACTGAACTCTGTACCCTGTGCACCAGCCACTGGCCATCACCCTGCATTGACTGAACAAGTCACCCAGACCAGCCTCCTGATAACACCTTTATCTGCACTTCACCTACCTGATTAAATCTCCTCAAATATTGACAGGCATAGTGAGGTATAATGAGGCCTGCAGATTTCAAATCCAAGTTTTCTCTGCCCCTCTGGACATTGAACTTGACATTATGAAAGACTCTGATTAGGAATCATATGAATAGCTGGATCAATTTTCCCAGCCCCATCCTTTGAATACCAGGTCTTTCCAATTTTCCAACCAGAGCCCATCTTGAAGTATGAAATTCTCAAAATTAAAAGCCCAAGTTATATTGATATAATCCTTAATTTCTTAATATCTGAATTTGATTTTTTTTTAAATGGTATTTTGTGTGTCTGCTCATCTTTTAGTAAAACACTGCAAATTTATGTAAGGGGAAATAATAATGAATAGAATATTTGGCTTTCAGATAGCCATGTGCTATGGGTGTATATTAATAGGGTCACATTAATGGAGATTGAATTGGTGATATTTAGCCTTGACTTCCCCAAAAGTCAAGGAAAGGAGCATTTTGTGGCTGCCTAACCTTTAGGACATACCCTCCCCTACCCAGCCATTGACCCAGCTGCTTCCTTGGTCGGAGCACGAGGCACCATGCTTTTCTGAACAACAGCCATTGAAAGGATGTGTTGGGATGACGGTAGGGCAACAAACAGGGAAATGGGGGACGTCATCCTGCCCCATGTCAGGGCACCGTCTGGCCAGATCAGCTTTCAAGGAATAGAATGCAGGGAAGTACCCGACGTGGCTGCTCAGACATTCCTGGCTAGGTTTACAAGCTGGTGTGTATCACTGGGCCCGACTTTCTTTGCAAGCGTGCCGGGACTGCACTCTCTGGGTGTTTGCTCGGAACCTCATAAGCATGGTTGACTAGCTCTCTGTTCCCTTTGCAGCTATCTCTGAGCCTGACTTCCTGGAAAGCTCTTATCAAGGAAAAGAAGGATCTAGGTGAATAGCTGTACATCTCCTGGCCATAGCTGTGTGTCAGACTCACATTTATAGAGCAGTTGTGAGTGTCAGAGGCACACAGTATCTCTGCTCCGCAGTGGGACCCAACTGTCCTGTTTTCACTGAATGCGTGCTAAAAATCTGTATTCTCAGGTCTAACAAACTTACTTGAGAAGAAAATAGAGAAATATTAAAGACAAAAATAAGAGGATATTAAGCACTTCCATTAACAGAAGTTGTATGTAAAATGAAACTACACCCTGTTGAGTTTTGGTGGGGGGACGGCGAGTTCTTCAATATGTTGGCTGGGGTGGGTCAACTAATGCCTTAAAGCCGAAGGTGGAAGGAAAGATGAAATGAGGAGACTGTGGCCACTGCCGAGCCCACACTTGGCATTCAGTAACTACTGTGTGGGTTGCTGAATATTTCTGCAGTTAGTGGCCACGGGCTCAGCTGGATCTGCATTTGGAGGGGCTGTGCACGGTGTCCCCTGGCTGCTGTGATCCGCCCATGGCTATCACTTCCTTGGAGCAGCCAGGAGCTTAGACTGTCAGAGGAGAGTGGAGGGGAGGTTGGTCAGGTGGCCTTGGCTGGTGCTCAGAGAACCCACAGAGAGCGCAGGGAGGAGGACCAATAGCAGCCATGTCTGATCACGTTCCTTCTTCTCTTCCATGGTCAGGAAAAGCAGTTGAGATTAGGGATTCGAGGGCATCGACTTTGCAAGAATTGTGTTTGAGTCCCAGCTCTGCCATGCTTTTTACAGCTGAGTTTCCCAGAAGTCAGATGCTGAAGCAAGGATTCAAATGAAAATAAATGGTTAGAAAATGACCCAGAGAAAAACTGATGGAGGAGTAGGGAAATGAGACAGGTCGAGAAACCAAGTAAGGATGCGATACCAAGTCATGTCCGACGATGGGCTGAGGGGCGGTGGGCTGCATGTGTGTCTCGGGGCCTTTGGAAGCAGTGTTTCAAGTTGGCCAGGTCAGGGCTAACCCCAGGAGGAGGATATAAATCCCTAGACACTCTCCATCCATTCTCCAAGTGCAAAGAGCAAGGTGGCTCCAGCGGCCAAGGGCAGCCAACAGAGACACTGTGCGGGGTGTCAGAGCAAAAGCACACGGGCCGTCTGCACAAGAATGGTTAAGGGCCTACACCTGGCTGCGCTGACCTCGGCCGTTTCATATACCCTCTGCTCTCAGTTTTCTCTTGTGTTCGATGGGAGGAGAATAACTGTTTAAAGCCATTAGGGAGGTACCGCAGGCAATCCCCCTGTTGAGACTGCACAAGAAAGGCACCTGAGTTGTCAATAACTGGTAACTTCTGTTGGCTCCAAGTTGAGTCACTACACACCCCAAGGTCTAACCAAACATGCAAACGAAACAGACGTGCATAATTTGATTTAAAACATTATGTACCGAAGGGAAGCAGTTCAGTTGCATCAGGAAGTTCGGGAAGCTGGAGCTAATTTAAACAATGATTGCAACAAAGCTGTCTAGAAGAGGATTCTCGTGTTCGAGATGTTTCAGCAATAGGACGACGACATGATGGCGCGTCTTAGTAAGACTACTATGTTAACAGTTTTAACAGTGAGTGTGCAGGAGGTGAGGTTGGTGAAACCTTAGTCACCTAGTTCTTACACTTCTAATACTAATAAATGTAAATCTGATGAATACAGCAGGTGGCTCTGGAGTGAGATGATGGGTGTTGGGAGTGGTAATGGGTGCGTCCATTCAGTGACCATCCTTGAGTGCTTGTCCTGTGACAGACAGGATACCAAGAGGGGAGAGGCACGGTCCCCCAGGTCAGTCACCGGGTGCCCTGGGGATGTGCAGACACAGAATGAAAACCGATTTATAGCAATAACCATAGAAGCATTTTCGTGAATCCAGTTTTAACTACTTGATACTTAATCCCTTGGTTAATCCCCACAGCAATGCGAAGAGGAAAGTTCCATCCGTGCCCTGTGGTCAGTAAGGACACCAAGAATAATTATGTAACTAGTTTACGTAACTGGTGAAGGCAAAAGGGCAAGTTCAGCCCAGGCAGTCTGACCCCAGAGGGTGCTCTCTCCACTGCCGCTGGGTCCTGGGATACCGTGGAGGTGAACTAACTATAGTGCTCACCTCTGCGGCATTTTAGCTGACGGGTGGCAGCTGCATCTGTTTTACGCGACCTCGCAAAAGAATCACAGTTCGGTGGAAAAACAGGCAGTGATCCCATGAACTTGTATCAATCCTCTAAGAGTCTGATTCATTAAGTTTAATGGAGCACTAAGCTGTCAGTTTTGGACCTCATTATTTCATGTTATATGTATAGATGTGTGCGTGTTGCATTTCTGTATGTGTACATTTGATATGTAAAACCTGTGAGTAATATTAGTTATTCATGGGTATGTCTGTATGAAATATACAAGACTTATAAGTTGTGGGGGATTTCCCCAAAGCAAATGGACAGCTTTTCCTGAGGTTCAATCAGTAGCCAAGGATTGTCGGGACAGGAGACACACCTTCCCCTCTGAAAAACCAACTTCATGAACAGAACCTCCTGGGCCTCTGAACAACACCCTCTGGTACCGCCAGCCCATTACCTGCAAGGCTTTCCCACAGTGTTCTCGGGAGGGCCAGGGACCGTCTTATGGAATCAATTCTCGATTTTCTTTTCTGCGTCATTCCTGGATTCTTCACGAATGCAGACGCTATCACAGGAAAGCCGTCTCCGCTCTCTGCGGGCACGTCTGCAGAATTGTTCTACACACACCTCACTATTATACTGTCACTTCTGCCTCTTTTTAGATCTATGCCTCCTCCCCCACCCCCAAAGCCTTTCCCATCCTCACAGAATTAACATTCCCTGTTTTGTACATGGGACTTGGGTTGGGCATAACATTGTTCTTATACCATTTTTTCTGTTAGGGTTTTTCCATATAAATCCGTGGAAGTGAAACTAAGCTCACAGAAACAGAGGTCTTCCCATTCGCTGGAATTTCTTTGTTGTAATGTTCTTCTAGGAGAAAGGTTAATTGTCAGAAGAGGAAACTGTATCAAGGACTTCCTTAAAAACGATTTGGGATGTCTTCTTCGCCGTTAGAGATCCCGTCTAATGGTGTTATGGGAAAAAACATTAACCAGTTCACAACTCTGGATTATGAATCCAATTATGTCAGTAATCAGCTCTGTGGTTAGGGGCAAAAGCTCTTAATTTCCAATAAACTCAGTTGCTCATCTATTAATAAAACTTTACAGGGAGATAAATCTAATCTGTTCCTTTCACTCCTAAAATATTTTTCTATTATTTCTTAAATGTGGTCATGGTACTCTGCAAGAGATTCCTTCACACCAAGCCCTGGTGATGGACATTTTTCTCTTGGCCTTTTGAAAAAATCAGTTACTAGAGTGGAGACAAGGCAGGCAGGCTCACCCGACCTGCAGATGATGTAAAACCAAGGATAGTTAATATGCTTCATGACAGACGTGGGATTCAGAATATCTTGACAGCCTACAGTAATCAAAACTACTGAGGGCTAAAGCAGCCGAGACAAAATTTGACAGGGATTAACGTAAAGTCCTGTGTCTAGCTCTTGGAAAAATAAGATAAAGGAAGGGAAAGTCCTGGCTTCCAGCAAGTTCTCTAAGAGTCTTGACTGTTATTTAGTCCATTGCATGGATAACGTAACTAACCTGTGATGATGTCACTGCCAGAGTAAACTAGCTCCAGCTGCCTTCATAGAAGAGGGTTCTGGAACTAGGAAGGCACCAGCCCTTTGTCCTCTGCCCTGGCCTAACCTAGCCAGAATAATCTGGTGAGTCGCGGCCATCAAGATTTAAGAAGGGGGGCACACAATGCAATATACAGGTCATGTGTTGCAGAAATATGCACTTGACATCTATGTCATGTTATTAAGCAATGTCACCCCAGTAAACTTAGTTTAAAAAAAAAGTTAAAAGAAAATATTTAAGAAGGCTATTGATAAACCAGAACCACACAGACTTGATGGTGAAGTCTCCTGAAATCATGTGAAAGGAACTGGAGGTGGAAGATCTGAGGGTGACAAAGGAGCGATAGCAGCACATCACATTGAAGAGGGCTGGAACCGGTCCTTCTGAGGTGGCGTGGTAACCTCGTATCGCAGACCGGAACCGTGGCCTGGAAACCAGACCTAGTCACGCAGGCACTTCTGTCAGCTTCAACGCCTTGCTCAGAAAGCCACGCATGAGAATTGAACGAAACAGCAACTTAAGTACCTGGCAGACTTACTGGTAAAAGATGAGTTTTCAGTAAAGGCTCATCTCCTCTTCGTTTACCTTCTCTTCGTGAGGGGGAAAACAAGGACAGTTAAATGGCTGTTCGGGAAAGTACTTCATGCCAATTGCAATGACCCCAAAATGGAATGAATTGCAGGGAGACGGGTGAGTGAAAGTGCAGGAGTGAGGAGCTGATGTGCCAAGGCCCCACTCTGGTGCCCAATCCCCACCCCCACCCCCATTGCCCAAGCACGGCTTCCTGGAAGAATGGTTTTGATGTCTGTCCCACAGCGGGCTTCCAGGTGCGATGTCATGTGAATAAAGAATTGGGCAAGTTAGTAAAAGGCAGAAACTCAGTGGATAAGACAATCCCCACGGACCCCCTGTCCCGCCTGTTCTGTGGGCATGCGCACCGTCGCAAGCGGCGGCCTCTGCTGCTGGAGACTGCGTTGTCAAAGATCTGAGTGTGTCACTCCGCCACGCCTGCTAGGAGAGGGGATCGTTCTGTAGTCATGAAAAGACACTCAGGCATGACAAACGAGATTTCTGGCTGCCTCCCTGCCTCCCCCGAACCTCTGCTGTCTCTGACTTCCTGCTTGCTCAAAGGCAAGAGAAGGCATGAGCTTACCAGAGTGTATTTTGACTCTGGGGTTCCCTTTAAACAGCTGATATTTAAATTTTCTTAGTTCTCTCTAGCTGTGCCCCTAAGCAGCTTTCATCATCAGAAACAGCTGATCTTGCAAGCACTCTGAAATGCCCCAGACAGTGAACTCCTTCTCCTGCTGCTGCACGGAAGCACGCAGATGCTAGGGACACCCAAGTGCCTTTGCTAAAGGAACAAGCGTTCCTCCTGGGCCAGCGATCAGTCATCACACCGTGAACCTGCCATTCCCAGAGTTTTTGGTCGGTGTGTTTGCATGTTTTCTAGGGAGAGGGTTACATACAAGAAGTAGTTTTATATGGCACACTGGGGAATTCCTTACAGAATATACGTAATCAGAACAATGTTCTTGGACAGGAACTCACAGGAAAAAGGGTTTTCAGAGATTGAGGGCCCAGATAAGGGCTCCTGAGCCTTGGCACTGTTGACCTTTTAGGCCAGATAATTGTGTGTGGGGGAGGGGAGGGGCCCTGTGCATGGTAACGTGCTTAGCAGCATCCATGACCTCTACCCCCTAGGTGGTACCAGTAACACCCAGCACCCTCAGTTGTTACAATCAAAAGGTCTCTAGACATGGTTAACTGTTCCCTAGCAGGGGGAGAAATGGCCCCCAGCTGAGAACCACTGGCCTAGATCCAGTGATTGCATGTTGACATGACAGGGTCCAGGGTTACTGTAGGAGTCAAATTAGATAAAACAAGTTTTAGGATCTTTAAAAGTACGACAGATGTTTATACAGATAGTTACAGTAGACCCCTTATCTTGCACTGCTTCCTTTGTTCATCGAAGACTTTCTGAGCCAGGTGCTAGAGACCCATACATAAGTAAACCTTGGGAGGCTTAGAGGTTTGTCAGAGAGGTAAGAAGAAAAAGAAGGGTCATCCCATAATGAGCATATGTATACAACATGCACAAAATGTGGTGGGAACCCCAAGAAAAGAAGGGCTGCCTTGGAACCAAACCCTAGAAAACCAGTTGGCCTGTGGAGCTGAAGGTCGGCAGCAATTACCAGTTGACTAATTGCGACTAATTCCTTGTTACGCCATGCCGGCCGTGTATTCAAGTGGTTTTGCCAGAAGCATCAAAGGTACATGCTGACAGGCAGTATGTAGCATAGATTAAGGTATTATCATTTTTTAGGGCTATGAAATATGAAGGAGCAACTTAAGAACTGAAGTTGTCACAGAGATCTATCATTTTCCCCTGTCCTTTTTCATTCCCGCTCCGATGATAGCAAACAATCAAACAAAAATAGTAAATTAAGATAAAAACTCCAACCCAGATTTCCTTAAGCTGAGTCACAAATATCAGAGTAATACCAGGCCAAAGCAGGAGCTCAGTCCCAAAGATATTCTTCAAGTGGACTTTGATCAATTCATTTCAGGTCACTTGATTCAAAAAGAAACATTCTTAGCACCGTGGACACCTGTGAGATGCTCTAAATCTGACATTGTATATTTAGATAGAAATAATTCTCTCTAAGTAATGTCCTGCTAGTACCAAGGAGATTGGGTGGACCATCACGAAAGGACCAGAATTTTCAAGCTTTCCTCTAGGGTATTGGCTCTTAAATAATCATTAACAAGGAAACCCTATATATAAAAGCCGATGTGCCCGATGGAGCTATATTTACATTAAAAGCTGCAGTGTGTCCCCTTCTGAACCTCCCCTGTGACTTTACCTAGTCACAAGGGTTGACCAGCGCCAGAGTGGTTAGCTTTAGTGTGGGCCGCACTAACGGTTATGAGTCACGTGTTTTGGAAGAGCTCTCTTAGAGCCTGTCCGTCACACTCATTGATGAAGACTGCAACAACTTAAAGGTCAGCTAACACACCCTGGTGAATGCACAGTCACATCCAAGTGCTTCCAACAAATGCTTCCTGTCCCTTCTCTTTGACAGCTTCCAGGACTAGAGGCTGCTGGGGTGACCAGGGAGGCAGTCGTGACCGTTGGTTAAAGACACATGGGAGAGTGTGGTACTGCAAAGCCAGCTCTTGAAATTAGTATAATTGTTGGGAGATTAAATTTCCTCCGTCTAAGACCTGCCTTTTACCACCATAGTTAAGGTTCCGTTAATATGGATCATTCCACATACTGAACGGTCACACATGCCTTTGGAATAATCACGCCACGCTGTTTCCCCCAGTATTGCCAGAGAGACAAACAGACAAACAGCTGACAGGATCTCATGGTGCATTCAGAATCCTTGTGAGAACTTCCCCAACAATTTTTCATCTCAATTTGATTATATTTGTGAGAAACAAATGTACCAAAATGGGCATAAGCCCATGTCAATAGCCCTGACTGGGCGGCTTATTATAAAAACCTAGTCTGTATTATAATTTATACACCAGAATTGTATTGGATAGATTCTTGTCTTATCTCCAGGTTGAGCTGATTGTCTTCAGCTTCCCTCACTTGGGAAAAAAAAAACTTTTGTTTTTCCATAAACTTATCAGGCATCAATTCATTCAGCAAACTTTTTGAGGACTACTATGTGCCAGGCACTGTTCTAGGTGCTTCAAATGCTCAGTGAACGAGAAAGATTAAAACTCCAGCTGTCATGAAGCTTTCCTTAGCTGTGTGTGTGTGTGTGTGTGTGTGTGTCAGAAGGCATGTGGGAGGGTGAGGCAGACAATGGGCTGTACAATAATAATCAAATTAACATCTTAGAAGATGAAAAACCTTTAAGGAAAACTATTCCATTTGTTCCTCCTTGGACTGGACCCAAAAGTTGACTTTGAATATTTTATATGAATCCTCTAAGTTTGAAATGTTGGAAACCAATTGGAAATAATTTGACATTTAACTTGCCCTCGTGGTCTGTCTGGAGACCGCAGCCCGAGACTCTCTGTTGATGGATGAGGAAGCCCAGCCCCGCAGGGTGACCGGCAGGAGCGGGGCCCAGACGCAGACTCTGCTGTGTCTAGCCTTGAACAGCAGGGGGCCGGCCTGGTTGCTGGAATCTGCTTGGAAATCTGTTTTGAAACCCTGCGACGCTGGACAAGTCCTCAGGTGCATGACGAGCTGGCATCCTCGTGGGAGAGCTGTCAACAGCGGAAAGACGTTGAGATGGACCCTTATGAAATCACCCTACTCTCCTGCTTTGCAAGCCAGCCACCGAAATGTGACCCCCGGTGGACGTGCCCTCGCTCATCTGCCTCACTCACCCCTGACCCTGTCCTTGTGCTCCGGGAGCACCAGCAGCACGGCTGGGGGCGGGTCCGTTGGCCTCGCCGACTTGGCTTTCCCCTGTTCCTGTCTCCATTCCTGTTCTGCCTGCAACTTGGTCTCAGCCATCACTCTTAGAGTCCCGCTAACTTGCTTGGTGAAAAGAGTGTTTATAAAGCCCTGGCTACTGTGGCTCAGTGGATTGAGCGTCGGCCTGCGAGCCAAGTGTCGCTGGTCCGATTCCCAGTCAGGGCACATGACTAGGTTGCACGTCAGGTCCCCAGTTGGGGGCACGAGTGAGAGGCAACCACATAGCGGGGGGGAAAAAAAAGAAAGAAAAGAGTGTTTGTAAATCCGGGTTAAGAACAGAATTGAAACAGTACCACATGTCATGAAAAAATGGAATGAACGGAAGTCAACACCCCGGCTTCTCAACTGTACAGGGGGCTCTGAATCTTCCTGCTCACAAGCTGGCGTGAGGCTGCAAAGGTTAAGAGAGTGTGTCTGTAACAACGCTGAAAACTGCGTGGCGATTCGCACCCTAGCAGTTTCAGGTACTTCTGCCCATTCTTTCTCTAAAGACAGGTTGGTAGAGGCAGAGACAAGTGTCCTGTCATTTTGAAGGCTGCTGTTGGTCAGGACCTCAGGCATCCAGGGAGACTAACCGTGGCTGTTTCTCAGAATAAGATGGGAGTTTTGGGAAAACTACAGATTCATAAGCTCCAAGCCTAGAGATTCTGATGCATCAGACCTAGCATGAGGCCCTGGAGTCTGCTTGCTTGCACGTTTTGTGTTCGTCATTGTTTACTTTAGGAAACCTCCAAACATAAATCTGAAGATTAGCTGGTACCGGAAACCTTGCTCCAACTTCCTACGAATGCTGAGCTCCTCTTTTCATCCCTGGCTCCGCTTAAAGTGGAAACCATGAACTACTCAGGCTCTCATCCTTTCTACTCAGTTAACGTGTCTCCTTGCACCCCCACTACTTGGCACCCCACCTTGACAGGCGGTGCTGCCAAGCATCCCCAAGAATCCATTGTGACGTCCTCTCCTTTCCACCTGCTGCCCTCTAGTGGAGGTGCTGACAAGCAGCCACCTGTCCCAGCGGCAGCCCCAGGGGCGACCCGTCCCAGCTGGTGAGCTGGTGGGGGTCAGTGCAGGTCCCCACGGAGCTGCCCGCAGACCACAGCTGTGCGAGAGGTCATCACCTCAAGCAGCGTGGACCCTGTTGGCACACAGCTTACGTTTAGAGCCGAGCTTAATAAGGACCTCAGCATCTATTTATGGTTTATGTCCAGGTTTCAGGAATTCACCTGGAAAGGATTCGCCTTGGGTTATTTTTGCATCTTTGTCCGTCATTTCTTTTGCTGTCATTTACCTAAGTTACACCTCACGCAGAAATTCCACCTCAAGGCTCTTCCCTACCTCGCCCAACCTTGGGAGTTTTCAAATCTTGCAAAAAAACAAATAATAATGATGATGATAAAGGTATATTTCTGACATCTTTGCCGTTTCGAAGCTTTTAGTTCCAGGAGACAGGGACAGACGCGAACGACTGTTAACGGTGTCACGGGCACTTCGGGAGGCGTCCACCTTGCATCGCTTCGAGACCCTGTGAGGGCCCGTCATGCACCCTTGAGAAGGCTGAGAGCTTGAGAGGATGGAGGTCACACAGGGAGGTAGAGGCACGTCACGCAGGGGGTTACGGAGCCAGAACCAGCGCCCAGGCTGGCGGATGGGCAGCCGCAGGTGGCTCCTGTCCTGTGCTGCTGGCCCGCGCGCCGTGACCGTGCAGCCAGCCACTTCGTAATAAATACTAGCATCCGTGGTGCGTGAGGTGAAGTCCCATGGTCCTGTTTTCATAGGAAAGTCACTCAACGTTTCTTTGCACTGATGTTTGGTAACCAGTGCATCTCTGCCCAGCCCGCCCCCCAGCTCCTCATGTTAACCTCCTGCCCCCAAAACTGGTTAGCCCAGGGCCTCGGCAGGTGGGCGAGCGTGGGCGGGGGGCGGGGCCCGCACCGGCCGCGGAACTGGCGCGAAGTTGAGGACAGATACAACGGGGCAGACGCCACTACCCCTGCGAGCTTCGGTGACACAAAATCGATATCGATATTAACCAGAAGAGCAGGACTCGCGGGCCAAACACCTTGAAAAGGAGAGACTCCTGCAGTGCGGTGATCACGTGGGGTCCGGTGGGCGCTGGACACACACGCACGCGCGCACACGCACGCACACCTGCACACCTGCAGTTTAATGCTCTGCGTCCAGCGTCAGTTTACCCTTTTTTATGTTGGTAGTTTTTCACCCTCCTCTTATCCTTGATTATTAATACCTTGGTAAGTGAGTTTTTAATTAATATTTTTACCAAAACGATGTAAGATTTCATTTGACCGATTCTTCTTTTCGTCCTGATTTTTCTTTTCTTACTACCGTATATGACTACTGTTGGAATACTATCATCCAACCCATTTAATTTCTTAACTGGAATGTATGTGCACAGTTCTATGCAGATGAGAGAATTTGCTCTGAGTCCCAGACCCACCCTTGATGCTATGTGGATCTGGATCTCCATTCTCCGCACTCCTGCCATTGTTAACCTTGTTAACCTCGGCCAGGTATGCGAACTCGAGTGAGACTCAGTTTCCCCACTAAAATCGGGATAACGTAAGCGCTTGACTCGAGCAGGCTCTTGCCGCTCCGTGAGCACTGCCTTCCTTGGTATGACCAGTGAGCCTCTGACTAGGTGAGTGAAAACTGTATTAATTAAACCTAAGTAGCCATCGGTTGTATCCGAATGCTGCAGTGTGCAGGAATGCTGCATCGCTTTCCTGTCTGGTAGACGCTCGGCTGAGAGGACCCCCTCTAGCTGCTTTTCTCTCCTGTGATTTTTCTGGTTCGTAAGTCGCCTAAGAACAAACACTAAACTGACATATTAAAGAGATCCTAAGTTAAGCCTTTACAGAACACGTACACTGACGTAAGTACCAGCATCTCACTTTCCATTTAATTTTACGGCTGTGGGTTCGAGTTCTGTGGGGCGGGGCACAGCTGGCTGGGTGGCGGAAGGTCCAGGCAGGGAGTCCTTCTCCAGATGCTGCTCCAGGAGTGCCCTCTGCAGCTCTCTGTGCTTCCTTCCCACAGCCAAGCACCTGCAGGCTTGCAGGTCTCAGAAGCATGGCCATGCACCCTCCTGCCTCCTCTTGCTGCTTACTTACTTCGTTACTGTTCTCATGGCTTACTTGTTTAAAATCAAAATTAAAAAAGAAAAAAGTGTATTCCCTGAAGTTTGCCCCCCTTAAAGTCTCAGGACTCTGAGGAATAACCATCTTTTTATTTGCTGATGACTAGATAAAGGTGTGCATATAATCCCTGCAGCAAGCTTGAAAATAGAAAAGGGAGTCGGTATGGCTGAGAGACAGAACGCTGCCTGAGCCCACAGTGCCGACCTGCCCAGAATGACGGGGGCGGTCGGCTCCGAGGCGGCAAAGCAGGGAGCGGGCAGAGAGCACACCGCATTTGACCCCTGCCTCTCCCACCTGAAGGTCTGTGGCCTTGGGGAAGGAGCTTCACCTCTCTCTGCCTCGGTGTCCTCTTATGTAAAAGGGGACATTGGGAGTGCCCAGCATACAGGATACCATGAGGATTCAGTAAGTTCATACCTGTAGAGAGCTCTCAAATCCATCTGGCGCAGACATGCTTGTAAGCTGTTATTGTTATAAAAGTAACGAAAGAGCCCTGACTGGTGTGCCTGGGCATCGTCCCCGAAAGGGAAAGGTCACCTGTTCAGCTCCCGGTCAGGGCACGTACGAGAGGCAGCCAAGGGATGTGTCTCTCTCACATGGATGTTTCTCTTTCTGTCTTTTTCCCTTCCTTCGCTTCTCTCTCAAAATAAATAAATAAATAAATATTTTATTTTATTTTATTTTTTTAAGTGAAGAAAGAAAACCTGGACTCTCAGGGTTTGGTGGGTTCAGATCATGTTTTCCTTTCTTCCTCCTCCTCAGCCTTCTCTCACCGCACCCTGCTCCCCTCCAATCTACCCTGCCTCCCACCTCTCTCCCTCCCAGCTTACGAGTTTTCAGCCCATGTATGGAAGACAAGAAGACGTGTGCTCTCGGGAGGGTGCCATGTGCTTTCTGTACTTTTCAGCTGAAGAGACTGTATCCAGCAGTCCTGGGTTTTAGGACAACAGGAAGCTTGTTTTCTTAAGAAGTGGCTTTAACGTTTTGATAAGCGCCTGGATCTCTTTGTACGGGGACAAAAGAGGGCAGGTGGGCTCAGGTGTCTAATGCATGACCACTGAGGGGTGTCATGGTGCTGCCAGGACTCTGAAAAGCTCACCTGTCTTATGTCACCAACCTTGGTTTTAGATGCTATGTTTGCTGCAGGTGACATTCATGGTGCACGTGGAAGACACAGTCCAGAAACAGAGTCCCCCTTGGGCCTTTGGGGCCTTTGGTGTGTCTTCCCAGACTCCCCGCTCCTCACCCTCCTCAGCGAGGCCCCACTGACCTCAAAGGGCCTTTCTTGCCAGGTCGTGAAGTGCATCTGAGCCAGAGGGCTGGGATCACAGCCAAATCTGAATGAAGATGCAAAATGGATGACTAAAAAAAGCCCAAGCACGTGGCCCTGGGTATGGCAGATGCCCGTGGTTTATAAATAACATGGATCGGGAAAGGGGGGGAGAGTCAAAATAATAACTTGTTGTCCAGGACTTGAGGTCAGTCTTGCTAGTTCTAATACGGAACCCAAAAGTGATACAGCTTTAAAAAATGGGCTCCCTGAACCAGAGGAACTGCACCTGGGCTTATTTATTTTCTTATCAAGATGTTTTCAAGTTTGGCAATAGGCGTTTTTTGAACAGGATTTCTATTATTTGGAATACATTGGAAAACCTTGTATAATTTTCAAGCAAGCGACTGAAAACAAAACAATACAAAAGCCAGAAACAAACGCCATCAAAGGATTTTGCTTCTCTGAGGCCGGTCTAAGGCGGGGATGCTCCAGAAACAGGGGTGTTTGCTGAAATGGTCTCCTTCTCCTCTCCCTGAAGCCGCCGTCGCAGAGGGGGGACGGACCTCACCCGGCAGGAGTGAGGGGAACAGGAAACCAGTCCCTCGGGAAACTTTTGTTTTTCTTTTCCCCCCTTTCTGTTTTTGGCTTTGTTTTTCCCTGGTCTCGAAACCAAACGGGATTTGAATTCTGGTCCAGAACTCCTGGGACCGGGGGTCAAGAAAAGCCACTGCGAGGCCGGAATCGGCGATCTTATCAGCCCCTCCTCCTTCCTCCCCGGGAGCCCTGCGCACACACGAGGGCCAGCCTTCCTGTTCCACGGGGAAAGTTTTGCTCCTTCTCTTTCACGTGGGGCTTTGAACTTCCGGGCATATCTTGGCTGTTGTTTTCTTTAAAGAAACAGAGGCTTGGTTTGTTCTTTCACAAACACTTTCCCCGGCCGAGGGAGACCATGGCCAATGAACAAACATGGTGAGAAGCTTAGACCCGTGGGGACCACCTGCTTCTTCTCCAAGAGCTAGACCCTGGTTCCTGCCCTCCGTCCCTTCTTCCCACTTCCCACTCCACCTCCATTGCCTCCGCTCTCTGTGGCCCCGTGGGAGCCCCTCGCTGTGACTTCTGATCTTCCCAGAAGAGCAACCATTGACTCGGGCCAGTCTTCTGAGAAGGGAATGTCCTTGACTTCGGTCCTGGCCAGGACAGGACCCTTGTCTTTGCCAGAGAAGGCTGCGCTGGGGAGGCTAAGATGTTCAGCGTTAACGTGCATTGTTGAAAGTTGTGATGATTGGCGTCTGCTCTGAACCTCATTTTCCCAATCACAATGATTCCTCGAGTGACATGCAGCTCCCGGGGTGTCAGGGAAGCTGCCAGGATGGCCTAGGCTTTGCCAGGTTGGGGTGCACAGTGACACGGAGTGCCCCATACTTTCGCAGGAGAATTGCAATTCCTAACTGGGGACTCGACTTTTTCTCCAAATTCACTGGAGCGTTTTAGCTGATTTTTGTCCATTAGTTGAATCTAATGTGATCTTTTAGATTGGAAATCCTGCTCTTCCTTGAAAATCATACCCCAGACTGTTTGGGATTCTTTAAGTAACTTCCTGAGTCATTTGTTTACCCATCCATGAGTTCACTTAAGTTTATACAACATACATGAGAGACTACGTACGTCGCCTGCCCCGCTGGAACGGAGAAACACTGTCTGAGCCCTACCGCCCTCCACAGGTCAGGTCACGCTTTCCTGACGGAAGTGGGGGGCGTTGCCTGTAATGATTCCTTCTTAGGGCGCCCACGCTGGCTTTCAATGATTGCACAAACTCTCCCATAGTCCGTTCTAGAATGTTACTGGGGATGGAGGTTAAAGGAATCCACTTTTTTAACCTAGTCAGACATTGGCATATCTGCTATATTTGTCCTTGGAATAGCCTCAGAAATAACCAGTCGTTTATGGGCCCGTTTTAGGATCTGGAGTAAAATTCGTCTGATTGTGAACGTTTGAACTCATCGCTAGCTTTGAGGCTGTGCTTACTGTCTCACTGACTTTAGCCTTCAGTTTTATTAACCACGTTCATTCTGTACCCTCCAGACCCCACATTATTACCCTTGACCGAGAAGAAGGAAATTCTGTACAAATTCCCCTTTGCTTTCCCTACTGGGAGTTGGATCAGCTTTTCTTGTTGTTTTCATAGTATTTTAGATTTCTTGGGGATGAGAAAAAATGTACCTCAGTTAATAGCTTTTTACCTTTTAAGTGTTAAATTCTGAACTATTGATTATTGCATCATTTTTTTTAAAATCTAGAGTCTGTATGTGCACGTGTGTGTGTGGTGTGTGTCTGTGTGCATGCACGTGTGTGTGGTGTGAGGTGTGTGCACATGCATGTGTGTGTGTGCACGCGTGTGGTGCATGCGGTGTGTGTATGGTGTGTGTGCGCGCACACGTGTGTGTGGTGTGTGCAAATGCGTGTGTGGTGTGTGTCTGTGTCTATGGACCGGTGCATGTTTTTCAGGATTGACTTGGCCTCTCTCTTTCAGTGCATCCTGAATATTTCAAGGCCTTTTGCACTCCATGGGAGAGTGCAGCTACCCATGCATGAGGTTTAATGTAAGGTGGAGATGATTCCTTCGAATTAAGTTGTTATTCTTGGAATAAATAAGAAGTCTCAAAATTACAATGTAAACATAGCGAACCATGAGATTTGTTACCGCTCCCTGGCAGAACCAGGTGAAACCCGAGGCCATGAGGTGCAGGTGGAGGGGATGGTGGTGAGAGGCTCAGAGCCAGGGAGCGGCTCTCGGGCCCCGGGAGCCAGCAGGACGTCATTGGAAGTCGGGGAGGAGAAAGGCAACAGGAGCCGATTGCTCCGTTCATCAGGGTTCATGGGGAGCCTGCCGCGTGCCCGCGTCCTCCTGGGTTCACTGAAAAGAGGGAGGGAAACACAGAATGAGGTGAGAGTAATGAGACACAGCACCCCTGCACCCCCAGTCCCAGCGGGGCCAGTGCGGAGGTGGACCTGCTTTTCTGTTCTGAACACACAGCCAAACACTCCATCAAAGGAATAAACTGCAGACAACTTCTACTTTGACACATCATGTTTAAATAATGATAACATCCCGGAAGAGTCTATGTGTTGCCATTTAAAGAGGTTTAAGATTAGAATGGAAAAGGAAGGAAGGGGAAGTGCGTCTGTGGAGAGAGTTGTAAGACTCGGGTTCTTCACTCAGCTGCTACAAATGGGGTGTTTTCGTTTGCTCCCTTCCTGGTGGACTTTCAGTGAGGAGAGGGGCTGCTGTGTTGGCAGCATGCCAGACACGAGGTCAGGAAGATGCAAACACAGGTCCATCTAAGAGTCTGGAGTTTCTGGCCCCCGAAAATCACACACAGATCGTCAGCCTTTGACGCATGTTCAGACTGCAAACCAAGTCAGAACATTACAAAGGTTCTTGTGTTTGTTTTATTTTTATTACAACCAATTATTCCTGGGTTTTTGCTACTTAAACTCTGCTGTGGGAGACTGGTCAGGGACTCGCAGGATCTGCAGCTCGGTGCACGTGCCTGGGGCTAATGGATGGGTCCCTGGGGTGTGGTGGGCGTCAGGTGCCTCCTGGCCTCTGGGGCAGGACTCTTCTGCACGGTTGTGCTTTGCGGGGATGGGGGTTGGTTCCCTTGATGCAGGCCGAGCGACTTCTTTTTCAGCGCAGCAGGGTCTCACCTGAGCAGAAGCGAGCTCCCTGTGGGCCTCCCACCACGCAGCCCTGCAGGCAGCTCGGGGCCCAGCCCACGTCGGGGCCCAGGCAAGGAGAGGCGCTGGGGCTGCGGCCGCCATCCCCCAGAGCCGCCAGCCCGGATTTAAAGAGCACAGGGCGCCTGCACGTAGGAGTGGTTTTGGCAGGCAGAGGGACAGCTGTGACGCTGTCAGGATGGCCCCTGGGAGCCCTGCGGCCTGCTGACAGCACTCAGAGGCCCAGGAAGGGGGGGTCACAGCGGCTGGGTTCAAGCAGCGAACTTTTGACCCCATCTGAGGCACATGGCTTTCTGGCAGATCTCAAGCCTGTCGATCCCAAGACTCGTTTTCTCGTTCGGAACCAGCGTGCAGGCCCTTTGGTTTTTCAGCTGCTGCGCTTTGACTGTGAGTCGGATGTCCCGGCAGCTGCAGCAGAGAGGAGAAGAGGGCCGAGAACCGGGGTGGCTCTCAGTGTCCGCCACCCCACGGTGGCAACACCCTGTCAGGGGCCGTGGCACGAACCAGAACGTGTTGTCTAGGAAGCATTGTGAGTTGGCAGGGTCGTTTCGCAGGAAGGTGTCCACACGTCTCCTGCCCTCCCCACGGCTGCCCGACCCCCCACCCTCCCGCAGTCCTCTGCCATCTCTCACCAAGCCTGCGCTCCCAGAAGACCCCCAGACCTTGGCCTTTCTCTTCCACCCCGAAACCTGAGCTCCACACCAATGGCCCATGGAAAGACTCAGGTGAAGTTGTTCACTCTGGGGTGTGACTAGCCAAGTGCTAGTCTGTGATAATTCTGTGAACGTTGTTATTCTCTGAGGGAACCATGGTCTGTCCCCATGAATACACTTCTGTGGTACAGTTCCTGTTCCATGCCAGCTAGTAAGGCCATCTTGGGGACCAATGGAGTCTCCCCCCAGCGCCTCAGGTCATTCTGGGGGTGAATTCCTAGTATAATCCACAGATTTTCTTTTTAAAGTTGTAGTGTTCAGTCATTTTGTCTTAGGAAACATTTATCTTCACACCTTTGCCAAACTTCATTGAAATCAGTGAAAATAAAAAAGAGTGTTTGGGGGTTTGTTTTTTAGCTGCCGTTTTATTTCAGGTTTTTAAACCAGGTCTCCAATAAACTGAAGAGACCCCCTGACCTCCTTACCCATAGATTTCTAAAGCTTTGGAAAACTTCTGTTAATCAGAACTACGCTGTAACGCCAGGTGGATGAATTGATACAGAGAGAAGCCTTCGTCTGCTTCATCAGAAAAGACTAGCAGTTCCCCTCTATAAGCTGAGCGTCAAAAGGGAACGAGTCTAAGAGTCTCTATGAAGGCCAAGCAGTTTCCAGGCAGAAACCCTGGTCTGTGCCTTCAAAGTTTTGCCATAACTTTGTAGTTTAGAAGCAATGCATGGTGGGGACCTCATCCTTATGCCAGCTCATTGTGCAAGCATTATTTATTGTTACAAAGCAACGGATAGTATACAGACACAGAGATCAGTACTGGCCTTGACTTTTCAGCTGCGGGACTCCTTGGTATCGTTTTCTTAGATGCAAATGCCTTGTGTCAAGTACTATATCTCGGAGGTCTACATATATCTAGCAAAGTGCTTTGTAAAGTAGGTGATGAGTAAGTGCATATTGAACGGACCACGGGCCAATGTAGTTTTGTTTGGGTGTGACTTTGCTTTCTGTGTTTTTCTTAGGACGTAGGGGGTTAAGCCAAGGGAAGCTGCCTCTTAGAAACCCCCATATATCAATACTGATGTCAGAGCAACTATGCTTGCATAAATAAACGGCACATTCAATGGATTGGGAGACCATTCTCTACCTGTATAGGTATGTACGGATATATCTGCAGCGCCCCACCTGTACGGAGGGTGCTGAGCAGTGGGCAGCTGACGAAGTACGAGGCACTGATAGTCAGCCTTCCTCGCCTCCTCAGCTCCTAGACGTGACATTGGTAGAGCGCCCTCCTAAGGCAGCCACAGACGCGGTGGCCCTGCTAAGATAGTCCTGAAGGCAGTGCGCTGGAAGGCGGTGCCAAGGCCCAGGATTTAAAGCGAGGCCCCGACTGATCATCCACATCTTCTACATGTCGGAAGGATCCCCTTACCTGGACAAGATGGTTTCACATGCTCCATCCAAACCCCACTTCCTCTTTTGAACTGAGTAGGCTCCTAACCATTCTTGAGGCTTTGACACGGTGGTGATCTTCCTTAAGCAGAGTTTTGAAGTCCGTTATCAAGCCCAGCTTCCCTCCTCCCAGCCTCCACCCAAGATTGTACCTGAATCGTTCTTAGAACATTAAAAGAAGTCCCTTGCAGTCCCCACATGTTTCTACTTGGAAGCCCTGCCATCTGAGAATTTTCCTATGTGTCTAAACTCAATGGCTCTTTGTGAATAGAAAGCATGGCAGGATTTTGTCATATCGATGATGCCTCATGTCTGGACGTGTTTTATTACACCAGCCTTCCTGTCTTCCCCGTGAGGAGTGCCCACGCTTTCCAAACGTGTCCCCCATTTAGCGTCCCCTTCCACAGCCCTCACCCCGCTGTCCCTGTATGTACTGAGCTCCTGGGCAGTCCCTGGAGGTGCCTTGGGTTCTCGAGCAACACACACGGCTCCCCTCTCCGGGCTTCTGCTCCCAGACATGCAGGTGGGAGCAGCCCTGAGTTAGGGGATCACGGTTTCAGGTTAAATAACCCTACGCCTCCCATCATGTGCTGTAGCTCTGAAGTGCTTTCCTCTCCTCTTCCTCCAGCTGTGAAGGCTGCAGTGTCTGCGTTCTGAAGATAATGTGGGTGCCGCCCCTTCCCTAGCAATGCTGCCTGCGGGCTCCCTGTAGGACGGTCATGCCGGTAGCAACAGGGCCCAGGGCACACGTACCTTGGGAAGCAGCTCTCTGACCTTACTCAGTAAGTCACCTGCATCACAGAATCGCTGTCCCAGACTTTTGTGTCCCAGGGCCCCTTGATATAGTCTTCCAAATTATTAACCCTTTGAGTGCCAAGGTCTCTGTGAGTGACGCTGACAAATTTTCCCTAAAGTGCCAGCGTCGCTCCCAGCGACTCTCTTTTTCGATGGCTATAAATATAAATAACAATGGAATAATTCACATTTTGGGCTGCTGCATGGACAACAGCAGACCCTCCATATCACCCTGCCCAGGCTCTGTAGCTTCAGCTTCACTGGAGAGGACACTCCAGCGTCATCGCAAGATGTCGATTCAACACGGGAGGAGACAGATACCGTGTCACTCCCGAGTCGGACTGCACAACCATTCTCGGCGGTGCAGATAGACTCTTAAGAAGCTACACCATCGTCTCTCGAGACGGACGGCTGCCAACGACGATGAATTCACATTTTATGTTTTGTTCTCTTTTTTGTACCTCAGGTTATATATTGATGTAAGTCTTTCTCACATTGATCCAAATTTCAAATTATGCATGGCACTCAAAGGGTTAATGGCACCAAAGAGCTTTTGTTTATAGGGCTTATATTGATTATTTAACAGATTAGAAATCAAAACCGAGACATGTTTAAAACACAGCCATTAGAGCGATGCTATCCCGTGTCACATCACACTTCGGGAAGACTCCACAGGACACTCATGAAAATAATAGTTTTTACTTCTAGACCCATCAACGTAGGATATACGCATGATACATTCTCTACTATCTAGAAACTTACAACCTAAGGCCCAAAATAAATACTAATAATTGATGTTAACTTCAGGTTTGACAATGCTTCTTGCCATAACCCTCAAAGCAGAGATCGGGAGGAGCCAGAATGTATTCATTAGCCGCTCGGTGTCACCTATTCTCTTAGCACCTGCCCTGGAGTCCTGCTTCCGCTGATTTCCGTTTTATGAGAAGCATGCCCGTGACATGCTTCACCAGAATCGTAGCAGTAATGTAGCGCAGCGCGCTGTTCCCTTTGGGTGATGGTCTGCGGGAGAGATGCCGAGTGCTGTAGCGAAAGCTCTGCTTCTCCCCGGCATCTGGTGTGATGTGATCTAAGAGCCCCTGTGAGTCCGGTAACCATCCTCTCTGGTCTGCTTTGGCCCCAGGAAGGCAAGAGCTGAAGATCCAACTTCTATTTATTTACTCTTCAGAGCCCAATGGCATTATTTCTACATGAAATTTTCCCTGGAATGATCTCACTCCTTGGATCCCGTCTCTCCTCTGCTCTGATTTATTTTTTTAATCTGTTTCATTGTGTATATTGCTTAATATAGTTTATTGTCTATTTAAGCTCCAATGGGAATGAATGCATTAATGGGAAAGGAAGGAGCGTGATCCAGATCAGAGGGCTTGTGGGAGTCCCTGGAGCGGTGCAGACCAAGCAGGGCGAGCTGGATAAGGTTTCTTGGATGCAGTGGCTCTTAAGTGGCGCTTAGGAGGAGCGGAAGTGGGTTGCTGGAGCCGAGAGGTTCTGGGTGAGAGATTGGCTGTAACAAAAGGGCAGCTGTAGCGCGAGGGACTTAAGTCCTGGAGCAGTAAGGACATCGGCCTGACTTGTACCGGAGCTGAGCGCCTTGTTATGTTGGTATTTGATTGAAAAGGCAGCTGAGGACAACAGCTTTGGGAAAGTGGAGCGGCTGTTTCTTAGCGAGGAAGGATTCCCACTTCAGTTGCCCAAGTAAATGAGAAGGCAGGGAAGGAAAGGCTGAGAGGCCAATCGGGAGAGGATGTCAATGGGACCTAAATGGAAATGGAAAGGCACGTCCCCAGTGTGGAAGGAGCGGGTGAGAGCAAGAAGAATCAGGAAGTTGCAGGCACCTTTTGTAGCTGGTGCGAGCAGAACTTAATTCACTGTGTTGACCTTTCACAAGGTCTGCTTTATTCATTACTGTATACAGAGCCTGCCACGGTATGTAGCACATAGTAGGTGCTTCATACCTCTTGTGTTAAACTAATCAAATGGGCCCCTACCTCCAGGAAAAATAATGACGGAGAGCTGGGTAAATAAATGGATAAATGAAATACGTACAGATGACTCTGAGAGGGTCCTCGGAACAAGGACAGGCAGCAAGGCTGGGCAGCAGCCATCGGGGACGTGCAGACCCCACTGCAGACCCAGATGCACAGCCCCTGCTTTGCCTTTTACATCCTGGGCAGCACACGAGGGTCTCGCAGGGTCAGGGCCCTTGGACTGTGGGATTTTTAAGTCACCTGACTGAGGAAGCGTTGGCACCTCCCAGTGTGGTCAGAAGCCAGGATACAATAGAAATACATGTCGGAACTTCAGCAGCTCAGTGTTTGTGGTTGCAGGTGGCACCAGCCTCTCCCCGGGCAGGACCCAGTGTCAAACGTCCAAGCCTTGGGGCTGAACCGAAGTGGTCGCCTGAAGCGTTGGGTTGGGACTCTTACACAGAGCTTTGCAGGCAGCCGGTTCCTTTCCTCAGAGGCCAGCTGGTACGGAGATCAGTCTGGGGGCCTGTTCTGTTTCAGGCCGCAAGGGCTGTCAGGCCAGTCAGTGACATCACCGCGGGGCACAATGGAGAACGGTTAGCCATGGCTGGGTGGCCACTCAGGGGGCAGGTTGTGGCCACCCACGGTGGGATGGCCAGAGCTGTTTGTGGTGGCGTGCTGGTAAACGTTTCCCCACTGCTGTTAGTGCTGGTGGACCGGGGCCAGAGGAAGCAGTGATTGGTGGGGTTTGCGGGTACCTGTGGCCTAAGTACTCCCACCAGGGCTCATTGCAAGCTCCCAGCGTGACTGGGAGCTGAGAGGCACAGCAGTTTGCCATTATACAGGGTTTCCGCCCGATGGGTACGACAGACCCGAATCACCTCAGGGTCACAGGTGTGAATGAAACACAGTGAAATGATTACGAAGTGATAGGTTTTGAGTATTTATCACATTTATTCTTAATATCTATTTCATTTTAAGTTATACTTCATTTATAATAATGACTGTGTTTAATGACTAGATCAAAAATTCCTGAGTTTGACAGTCTGTTCACTCCCGTGAGCTGTTAAGAGCTGACTCCAGCCTGTCCCTTCGTCAGAATGACCTGGAAGGAAGCACTTTGTCCTGCCAAGCAAGGTGCCAACACTGTGTTCGGTGGAGGGTAACTAGGGCCTGCGACGTTGTTCCCAAGTCTTCCGGTGGCCAGGGAAACTGTCATTCAGGAGGAAGAATGTGCTGTCCTGACGGGCTTACTTCGTGTCAGGTCCTGGTGTCCCTGGCTGACAGTCACTTTCATTTGCAGGTACTGGATGGTGTACTTCCATGCGGTTTGCCAGGGGGTGGGCAGCCCTGAGAGCCGCGAAGTGACATGACTAGGAGACACTGAGATTCCTAGCTGTGCCCCTGCCATGTCTGGTACTAAGTGGGGAAACCCAGGGAGGCGTTCACTGAGGACCACCAAGGAATCCCATACAGCTGGGTAACGTTTTTCTGGGACTGGTTGGAGTGCAGGACAGGCAGTGTGCAGAAATGAAGGAGAAGTCATTATGGCTCTACAATGTGTCAAGAAAAAGTAAAGAAGGGAAGACGTCCTTGAATTGGGTCTTCAGTGATGACTAGAGAGGACTGAGCACTGACATGGGAGGGGATTGAGGGGTGAACAGGCGTTCCTGGCAGAGGAAGAAACGTAGTCAAAGACAGGAGTCTGGAGGGCCATAGAGAGTCTCACTGTCGTCCAGGTGAGTCCTTGGGTTCCTGGGTGGTCAACTGCTATGGTCTGTGTGTGTGCCCCCCAAATTTGTGTGTTGACATCCCAGTCCCCAGGGCAATGGTATTAGGAGGTGACCCCGGGGTCATGAGGGTGGAGCCTCGTCTGTGGGGTCAGTGCCTTTGTAAAAGAGGCCCCCCCCAGAGCTCCCAAGCCCAGGGGGCAAATGGAGATCCTGGCGAAAGAGGACATTGGAGCCAGGTTGTCAAGAGCATTTCAGGGCCGAGCTCTGAAGTTTTGAGTTTTTTCCTTTGGGCAATGGAAAGGCCTTAAAATACACAGGACTGAAAGAATCATGTTTGTGTGTTTGGAAGAATTCCAAAAACACCCTTGGGCACCACTCTGTTATCTGGGGATTATGGATGAAATGTCCCAAATCCTCTCACAGCCTGCTGGGGACAGCTCGAGTCTTCTGTGGCTTCCTATTTCCACGCGGAGGCCCTTCGGGGCTTGGCCCTAACTTGTTCTTGAAGGGAATGTTTGCTCACTGCCAAAACAGTAGTCTTCATAGTTAAATGTATTCCACTCCTTTCCAAGAGGTAAACTAGGAAAGCGATATACCTTCAGTGAAGAGAATTCATCTTTCGTCATGTAAATACCTGTCCACTGCCCTTCAGCTCCAAAGACAAGTTGATGGATTTGTGGCACATAAGTGGCTATGAGCCCCCAGAACTGTTGACGCTTGCGTCTTGGGTTTAGCAGACCCGCCTTCTGCCTACAGTTCCAGAATTTTCTTTGTCCTGTTCCTTTTAAGAAATATATTTCTGTAAATCTCGATGGAGAATTTGGAAAAATACACACAGCCAAAGTCTCTTAAACCTTTTCAAAAATAAGGAGCAATTACTTGAGAACATCTTAAAAGTAAAAAATATGAAAAGTATCTGTAGGCAGGAGCTTCTCAAGAGAGCTGTACTTCATGTCAAATTAAATTATCTGGCACAATTTTCAAGCTTTGGGTTATTCAGTTTTGCAATCTGAAAAAGAAAAGTAGAAAGTTGAGTTATTAAGCTCTCTATCTAACCACTGCCAGGGTTAGTGGACACAGCTATTTAATGTCATGTACCTCGTTGGAAGAAGTGACTATCTGAGTTGGGTGTAGGTTAAACTCCTTGACCCTGGCCTGCTCTTCTGACTTGGCACATAAATTGCAGGCATTACCACATTTCCACAGGTGTCAGATCAGGCAGAGATGAGGAAAATCAGCCAACTACCAAGCATCTCACTGGAATTTGCCTCCTAGGGCCATACGGACCAGGGAGACCTTAAATTGCAAAGCTCACCAGCTGACGTCCATGGGCCCAGTCTGAGTCATGGGAGTGTTTTGTTTTGTCCAGGCAGCATTTTGATAAAGTCCAGCTGGTTGGTATCATTTAAAATTCAAAGGGTTGAACAACAACAAAAATCTTATTTCTGGCACGTCTTTGACTAACTGCGTGAGCCTGGGCCTGCATTCTTAAGACGGTTGGTTTCAACCAAGTAGCCACTGCCCTTCTCGCTGGGGCAGATGGTCTCCACTTTTCCACTGTCCCCTTGCAGGCTGCTTCAGTCAGTATTGATATCCACGTAGCTTTAATAGGCTGTCATATTTATAAGACTGAATAACTGCTACCACCAGCACAGAGAGCAGCCAGAAGGAAGCAGGCCTGAGCGTCAGGATAGAGTTGTGGGATGTGACTCTGCCCGGCTGCATGTTACCCTTTTAGTTACTGGATCATGGGAAGGTCCAGAACGTCCCAGGGAAGGGGCTAAGGAGGGAGTTTGGGGAGTGGAGCCCTCAGGGGCATGAGTAGAAAGTTGTTTACCAACTAGCATGGAAATATTTTCAATATATTCCAAGCCCATGTCACAGGTAGGGCTGTCCAGGAGGCTGACTCGTGTGGAGATGAGCATACAGGATGTTTATGAAGGGTTCTCCTTCATCCGTCAATACCTGTGAGAGAGAGAGAAAGGAAGCAAGGGAGGAGTCCAGCTGCAAAACAGGCGGAGGAGCAGCCTCAGCCGGGACCCCAGGAGGAGCTCTGGGGCTGGGTGGCCCTTCATACATGTCCCATGAGACACAACCAGGCCATTCTACCCCAACAGGGATCAGTCACTGAATGTGGGAAAGGTCTTGCCCTTGGATGATCCCTCGAAAGGGCTGAGAGCCTAGAGCACCTTCAGCTCTGGAGCAACAAGTCCCTCCTGGAAGGGCGTCTGGGCAGCACACCACAGGGACCAGGACAGGAAGCTGTGCCACAGATGAGCATCAGCTCCGCCTCCAGGCACGGGGGTGAGCCTGTCCTGCAGGCTCCCGGAGGCTGTTCCTGAATTGTTGGCACTGATTCAGAATCAAGCAGGTTCTGGGCCTAAAGAGACCAGCAGGAGGCCCTGAGGGTCTCTGCCCCATGTACTGTCCCTGCGGACATTGTTCCTCTTCCCCTTGTATTAGGCCATCATGCTGCCACCACTCTGTGTCCGGGAATCTCAGTCAACTCTTGTTGTATCTTAGAGCAACCTCAGAAAAGAATGCTTTCCGAGAAGGACCAGAAATCTTTCTTTTGATGTTCTCCCTTTCTTCTCCCCCAAACCTATAACTCTACTGCATTTACCACACAATAGACAGTCAGGTGTCGCTGGTTCGATCTTCCAGTCAGGGCACATCAGAGAAGGAAAACTCTGACTCCAAAAAACCTCCGCTGCCTTGCGGCATACCTCTTCAGGGGAAAGGCTAAGGGAGTAAACCCCGACAGAAAATCCGGAGCCGGAGTCCCTAAGGCGGTTTGACGTTGTAGTCAACACCGGCAACTCCTGCGGCGCACCTGAAGCCAAGCTGTATTGACTCCGTCTTTCCCTTGGACCCTTCAGCTGCGAAGAGAGGGGGGGTCTGCTGCATGGGCAACAGCAGACCCTCCATATCACCCTGCCCAGGCTCTGTAGCTTCAGCTTCACTGGAGAGGACACTCCAGCGTCATCGCAAGATGTCGATTCAACACGGGAGGAGACAGATACCGTGTCACTCCCGAGTCGGACTGCACAGCCATTCTCGGCAGTGCAGATAGACTCTTAAGAAGCTACACCATCGTCTCTCGAGACGGACGGCTGCCAACGACGAGACAGTCAGGTGTCTTCAGCCGGTTTGTGTAATTGCTGGTACAGCTTTTCGTAGTTCATTGTTATCTATTCATGAGGACTATTGTCCCAAGCATTTGAAAAATATCTTCATTGGTAATAGATATTTTTTCTAAGTGCCTCTAAAGCAATTGTCCAAGTAAGAAATTACAATCCCGAACACATCATAGGTTTGTTATTTTCCCAAATCTCGTTGAAGCTTTAATGCAAAATGGAATTTTCCTACTATGCCCTGACTTCTCTCATCCTGACAGGATTAATGTCATTAATTGCTAAAAATCTAATCTGATTTATTGTAACTGCATTGTATTAAAGATATATAAAGCAACTGCCCTTAGATGTCAGAGCCTAAGGGAACTGCTGCTGTTTAGCTGTGCGGGCTCTTATCTTTCCTATCGTTCATTCAGCTCTTTATTCCTGTCATAAACATTTAATGAAAAGTTATTATGTGTCAAGGGTTGTTTTTAACAGGATTTATAGCTCAAACACTTCTGTTTTTGGTTTGAAAATTTGAGAACTATAAAAAGAAAGAGGGAAGGTAATAAAACTGTATAAGAATAGTCTGGCATTTATTAAGTACTACGACTCAATTGCTTAAACACGCCAGCTGGGTGGTCCATGGCTCCCCTCGCTAGGAGGAAGCTCGGTCTCATCAGGAGAAAAGACTGATGCATGTAACACAAGATCAGAATAACAAGGCACCGTAATCCGTTGCTAGATGCTGTGCTGGGATGTGCATGATGGCAGAATTCAGAAAATCACAAGGCAGCAGAGTGGGTAGGGGTTGGGCAGAGCGATGGCACGGTAGAAGAGTCTAGAATATCACAGACTTGGGATTCAGAGAGGCAAGAGGAAGCAGCTTGTTTCAGTAGAGTAACAATAACAGGGGCACAGAGCAGGCACAAAGGTGGGAGGAGCAGAGGTTGGATGCCGATTAGAACTCACTACTAACTTTTTCCTAAGGATCCTGAGTGCCAAAAACATTCAACACCTCAATCTACTTTCTAGATTCTGTGGCAAAGCGAAAGAGGCAAATGTTTTTATTGTTTTACAACTGAGGGTATTTGACTGTCTCAGGTACAACGGGGCGGATTCTGACTACCAAGTAGTCACCCAGAAGAGTCAGTTGAGTTAGTCAGCCATTCAGGGTCAGAAGATGGAAATCTCTGCATTGTTCGGTGAGTGAAAATGAGCAAATTGTTTACGCTCTGGGAGCGCTGCTTTTCTTACCTAGGAATGGCATGAGAGCCTTATCTGTCTTACCGGGTTATTGGGGCTATTGAATTATAGTTAGAAATGTGAAGATTCTTCGTAAACTATTAAACGGTGCGAATTTGTGTTAGTAGTTTCGTTATCCTCGCCACCAAATCCCAGCTTTGGGTCATGGATTTAGATTCTCTTTTCTGAAAAGTAAAATATATTCAGCAATAGAATGGAAGAGTAAAATATATGTCGCACTCTTTAGCATGGATGACGATGTCATTCGTAGTAACTGTAAGTACTTAGTGACACGCAGAGACGTGACTGATGTACATATGGGTCGAATGTAAAGTAGGTTTGTTTTTCGTGGGTTGTCGTCAAAGAAGGTTGAAAGCCCCTGGGGAGGAAGGTAGCACCACACCACACACTCGGCCCTCCTTTTCTGAACCCTCAAGGTAAACTAAACTTACCAGAAGGTGGGTTTCACAGACAAGCTGTGCTATGGAAAGAACATTGCTCGTGAAGAAGTGGGGCAAGGGCCTACATAGTCTGCGTTTTTTCCTTATGTCTGTCGCGGACGCTCAAATTTTGTCTTCACGTCTGCTAACCAGCATAGAAAGTGAAGTGTTTTTTCCATTAAAATCCACACAGCTAGAACCTCATTGTGCCCTGCTTTTTCGGGGAGCTTATAAGTTGCTTATTTTGGAAAACTCTCGATCAGTGTTGTGGAGTCCAAACATGAAACTCAATATGTGTAGAAGTCCGTTTTATCAGTGTGGGTCCAGAGAGGAAAGTGATGGCATATGAAAAGAGTGTAGCTGGATAGCATGTCATGATGCCTCAGTTTACAAAAGAGTCCACAGAGTTCAAGAAGCCAACCAAGGAGGGTGAAGGACCAAAGCTAGCAATACCTGAGAGCCTTTACTGACCCCATGCCAGGAAGGGCAAGAGGCAGAAACAGCGTTCTAGATCCCAGGTGGGGTTCTAGATCCCAGGTGGGGTTCCAGATCCTGGGCAGGGCTCCAGGCAGTGGAAGAGAGGCCGTATGACCAGAGCTGCCATGGTGCCTCACAGCCTCTGCCAGCAACAGAGAGAGGCAGAGAAAGGGCCTTTAAACTATTTTTGGTGCAAGTAACCAAATATCCCGTGAACAGTGACTGAAGACACATGGCCATTTACTGCTCGCTTAGGCTTAGAAGTAAGTGGCTCAAGCTTGATGAGGCAGCTCAAGGATGCCATCAAGATCTCTGGCCTTTCCTGCATTTCTGCTCCACCCCTAGTGTGTCAGCTTTTTTGTCACTGCGTGACGGCCAGATGGCAGCTCGAATTCCAGCCATTACGTACATATTCAAGGCATGAAGATAAAGAGGGCGTGGTGTCAGCCAGCTCTTCTCTCCCAGCTGTCCATCTTGTCAGGCCTCTAAAGGTTTTCCAGAACTCCTCAGCCAACATCCACGTCAGGCTCTTTTATCAGAACTCTGTCACCTGCGGCTTCCAGGTGCAGAGGATATTGGAAGGCCAAGAACCTCACAACAGTAAATGGGAGGCCGTGAGTGGTTTGGACAAATCTTGATCACACTATGGGTGGGTCACTTGGGTTCCTGGCGAATGGGGGCTGCCACCCAATGGTGTCCACCGATGGGAACATCCTAGAAAAGCCCAAGGTGAAGAACAAGGTGTCCATTGACTTCATAGACACAACAGGTGTAGACCACAGGTTCAGAGAAGGAAATAAATTCGTAAGGTGGCAGGAGGGCACAGAATTGGCCAGGTGCCTTTCCACTCCACTGGGAACAGTAGTCATCTTTTGCTTTCTCGAGATTAATGTTTCTCAGATGCCATTTGAAACCTCACCCCCCTTTTGTGTAATCCCAAACCAACCGTAGACACCTGTGCTCTCTGCCGTTTGGCACAGAGCTCAAGAAGGGAGAACGATGGTGTAGTGACTCAGAAAAACCCTGGACGATGAAATGGCCTCAGTGGCTGTCACTAAAATGCAAATGCTGCTTCAAAGGGTAAAGGAGGAGGCCTGAGAGCCCCAGGAGAGCCACGGCTCCGAGGGAGCCCTTGAGTGGCAGTAAGCAGAATTTTACGTGTGGGATAGGAGTTATTCTTCCTTTATTCATGTATCAAAGAAGGGAAAGGAAGTTTCTAAAGCAAGAAGGCCAGACCGAAATCCAAGCATAGAGAGGAAACGTAAAGATGGCATGGTCAAGGGGAAAATGAAAGGTAAGAGGGAAAGTTCTAGATACTGAGATCAGTCGTGCTCTTTCGGCCACATGGAGTCCTCCTTGGCAAGCTCACCATTGGCAGTGAATCCAAGCTGAGTCTCAGCCCCCCTAAGTCCTTGACTCTCCCTATTTCAAAGCTTGTCAGCCTCTTGACTTAGCGGACACACTTCAGTCTTAGCAGCAGAGGCAAAGCAGGGTCCTCGGGCCTCTCCAGCAGGTCACGCGTGGCTCTCTGGTGGGAAGCACTGGCTTTTCTCAAGCTGCTGTGACTCTAAGAAAGGCAGGGTCCGGCTGCCAGGTCAGCCTTGGTGTTCTGAGATGCAGACCTGCTAGGAGATTGGCTGGGAGATGAGGTGGGCAAGAGATTTATTAGAGGAAATGCCTGGGAGGGGACATGGAGAAGGAACCAGAGGAGACGGGGAGAGCTGCCACCTGACAATGCAGGTCTGACCTCAGTGAAGGAGGAAAGAAACCAAAAGGAGGAAGAAAAAAAGGAGGGAGAGAAGGAACAAGCTGTTTTCACGGGTCCGTACCACGTGCATTCAGACACAACCTCCCCGTACAAATGGGTAGACTTCTGACCTACAGAGCAGCTAACAGCACTGTAGACACAGACTTGTAACATGCATTATGTTTTTAAATCTTTTCCATTATCTTTTCAGAAATAAAGAGTACAATAAGAGGGAACAGGATGTATTTCTGATAGGCTGGCATCTCAGGGCTTCATTTCAAAGTGTATTTGGAGGACTTTTTATTTAACACAGACTTTCCCCTGGACGAGGGTGATGTTAACAACGTTATTTTCTTTTCCTAGAGGGAATTCCAGTTCTGTAACATACAGGCAGATTTTTTCATAAAGGCAAGAACTGGCCTTTTCACAGGGTCGTACCTCGAAACTCCATTTTGGGAATGTTTCTCATCCTGAATTCGGTGTCATTATATCTAGTTTTACTCAAAAGTTGCTTATAGTAGGAAACTTGAAGAAGTACATGCCGGCCAGCCTCAGTCCAGTTCTCTGTAAGAGAACAGAGATGATTGTTACTTACCCAGTTTCTATACTGGTTTGTGTCACCAAAATAGCTCCCAGCAGCAAGCATTGAGGACATCATCCATTTGGGACCAGAAACATATAAATCAACATTAACAGCTTATCTGCCAGAGAAACAGTAGGCCGGCTGAAAAATCATCCAATTTAGGTATTTCAGTATTTAATTTCCAAAAAGTAAGTCTGGAACACACACCTACAGAATTAGCTTTCCTGTCTCTTCAGTCCTATTACAAGAAAGTTTTGGAGCAAAGACATCAATATGGCTGTTCCACAGAGTTATGGCTGATAGAAACTCAATCAAATGGGCATTTCACTTTGGGAATAGGAGCTATGTCATTGATTTGACCTCAAGTGACAGGCATAATATTTCTTATAAATGTTCTGCCAGTAAGCTTGTTGGGAAAGCCATTTCACAATAATTTTACACACATGGACCATTGGTATTGGAAAGTTTACAACTGTGTTTGGTTCCTTTACAAGACACAGTCCCATAGATAAAGCGAAAACTCTTTTCTGGCATTTGGATCTTTAGCAGTATAAAGAAAAAGTTCCTTGGATAGAGGCCAAGAATGCAGAGCATAACAGCTTTAACCTTAGTGTGGTGGCAGGTGGAGATTCCGTCAGCAGTATTAACTGATGGGGGGGGGGGATGGGAGATGGAAGGACCAGACTGAGGGCTGTGTTTGCTCACTGCTGGGTTTGGGCTTCTGAGCCAGGACATCTCTGGGGTTGTATAATTATCGCTCAAATACTTTTCTGGTATTAACCTACTAGTTGATGGTGGTGGTTGTGTTTCTTTACTTCTTTAGATTTATAATAGTATTATGAAACTTCAGGCTGTTTAAAGTCATATCCGCTCAAGGCATTTGACTGGATGAAGATTTAGCAAGCTTTTTATCCTTCCTGGATTAAATCAGAGCTACACCTGCACTCAGACTGAGATCTGCACCTTCCTGGGGAGACTCCCATTTGACTCCAGGGCCCCGGGCCTCACACACATAGTTGTCTGTAAAGGCCCTTGGTCTGGAATTCTCAGTCCATCCAGCATGCGAAGTAGACCCTCCCATGTCCCCTGGGCTCTGTGTGAGATTGGGATTTTGACCTTCCACAGATCCAGCCTCATCTCAGAAAGGCAGGGAATCATTTCCAAATTGCTCTTCCAATGGAGACATGATTGTCTTTTCCAGTTATTGCAGAGAGAGCTGTTTCAAAGTCCACATCAGTGCAGGGCATTACCTGTGACTGGGACCCCTGCACTGCCCTTCCTCTAACTCCTTCCTCCTGGTTGTGCAGGGTCCCCTTCAGGTCCCACTCCACCCACGGAGCTTTCCCCCGTGGCTCCGCTGACCTCGTTCCCGAAGCTTCCCTGCAGGGAAGGCAGTCTGGTGATGCTTCCTGCATCCTGACTCGTCACTGCTGCGGCCTCACCGGGCGTGGGCTCCTCTCTGCTTCCTCCCATTCCGCTGTAACCCAGCTGCGTCTGGGGCTTTAGCTTAGACTTTTCCTTCTCTCAACCTTTGCCGCTCATATCGCTTCTTCTGTGTCTGATAACTCATCGGACTCATAATCGCTACGTGATCCACACTTTACCAAGTGTGTCTTGGTAACACTCTGTACCAGACACCCGTCCGGAAAGCTGTGTAATTTGTAGGCATCACTTCAAAAACAAGAAATATTCCTTGGGAATTATTTCAGGGATTTGATTTTAACGTTATCTTGAAGACATGAAATTGCCTTAAAAACAGCCTCTTGAAATTGGGGAACAAAATGGTAACGAGTGAACGAGCGGGTGAGCGCTGTGCCTAACAGCCGTGAAAAGCGGAAGTGACTTTTTAAAAAGGTTACCCTAACCTGTTTTTCTCCTCTAATGAGCCTTCGCTGGGGGTGGGGAAGAACTGGGTATTTCTAGGGGGCAAATAGTCTGGATCCTCGGCTCATTAAAGCCAGGACCATTAGGAAACAAAGATATCTGGTTGGAAAATAAATTGGCATTGCAAAGTGTAAATGGTTCGGCCAAGTGTAAATTTTATAGGCCAAATAGAATTTTTGCAAGTCTAATAACTCTTGAAAACTACTTGTACCCTGGCTCGAAGGACGTTCTTCTGGATGCCTTTTGTAAGCTGTCAGCGAGCTGTGTTTGGGACCCGGACCAAATGCTGGCCTTCCGTCTCTCAAATTACAGCTTTGTGGTCCCGGCTCAGACGTCCCTCCGTACACAATTTAGAAATTAGCAGCGTAAACATAGAAAAAGCGTGTAAGTGTGCCTCGTGCGCTCCAGAAAAATATGTGAGCTCTCTTGCCGTTGGTCATCCCTTCATGACCTCATCCCAGATGTGGTGACCCAGTTCTCATCCGCGTGTTGCAGCGCAGAAGGAAGCCTCTTTGAGAAGCTTAAATTTAATGACTCCTTCAGAAGGTATTTTTCGGGGTCCAGAAGAAAGGCAAGGATTATGCCTGGTGTTTGAGAAGTGGAAGAGGATACGAGTCCCTCTCTCTGTCACGGTTCACTTATCGCAGCCTCACTGGATCGCAGGATTTTTTTTAATATTATATTTTATTATTTCTCGTGGATTTTTCACTCTATCGCGGGATTTTGTGGTACTGGATATGTATGTTGTTAAAGTGATGTAGGTTTAAGGGTGTAGAATAAATGTAAGGTTCCTACTTCGTGGGGTGGGGGGGCGTCTGGAATGGAATACCCGCGATACGTGAGGGAATGCTGTACAGGGGGGCAGACCCACCTGGAGGAGTGCTCCTCAGACTTAAAGGTGCATGTAAATCACCCGGGGAACTTGTTAAAGGCAGGTTCCTATTCTGAAGGTCTGGGTGGGGCCCGGGAGTCTGCACCTCTGAAGCCCCCAGGCGATGATGATGCTGCTGCGGACCACAGACCACACTACTTTGAGCAGCAAGCTCTGTAGGGCAGAGAGAATGGGTTTTTGCAAGAAATACGAATTACCACTCTATTCTAGGTTACAATTTTAAGGAAATCATGACTAAAAAACGCAGTCTCTCCACACTTCTGAGTCATTTAGTAAGAAGGGAGGGTGAACACCTGACACGCAACCTATCAGATGGGGCGGGAGCATTTATTGTTGCAGTAATTTGAGTTTTGTTCCGGCTCCCATGCTAAAAGGCAGCCAAGTATTATCAATTCTCTTGGCTCGAGGGGATATGCACATCTAGAACTTAACTTCTCCTCCTAAGGATGCTTGTTTACAAATATTGGGAAGGAAGTGAGCATCTTAGGGGTTTCGGAAAGTCAGGACTTAAAGAGAAGAACACAAAAGATAATGGATATTGATTTTCTGGTGGGAGGTGGCATATGTTTGTCTCTGTGTGAGGTCTCCAAAGACCTTCCCTCAACCCGGGAGTGGGAAATAGAGCTATTTCCTACAGAAAGAGCTAAAATTGAATAACCCACCAACTTGGTACAAGGCGGGGAGGCTCAGCACCAGACTCCAATCAATTGTAGAGAGGGCATTCTCTGCACCCTGATGGATGGCTTTGCAGAAAATTCACACCTGTTTCACGTGAAATCTGCATCAGGGGAGATTACAAGAATATGCTCTTAAGCTTTTTAAAAAAAAAAATCCACAGCAGAAAAAAAAAAAATGCTAAAGGGAAAATAAGGATATTTCGTGCAGCTGTTAACTGAGAAATGCATTGAGGAGGCGTAAGTAAGCCCCCAAAAAAGTCCACATGGGGCCAGTTATCATCAGGAAGGTTTCGGGAAGGAGGGGTGTTCCCCAGGGAGACAGGGATTTTGCTTAGGGAGGGACGGATGGAAACTTTCTGCAGGAGAGGATGGACAGAAAAAGGTTAAGGGGACCCAGGCCGAGGATCGGCTGAAGTGGACATTGACGTGCACAAGCTGTGGATGAGAAACTGGAGGAGGAAGCAGTGCCTTCCGAAGGAATGATTTGAATGCTGGGCTGAAGAATTTGGGCTGAATCCAGCAAGGGAGCGGGTGCCATTTGGGCCCAGGGGCAGGGGTGTGGCCACAGGAAATGGTGTGTAGGACGATCAGTCCAGCAGACACCAAGCGTGGACTGGAATCTGGCTCAGGGCAGAGGAAGGCGTGGAAGTGTCAGGTGGAGACTGGAAAAAGGGAAGAGCCTAAGGAACCCTGGCTGCGAAGCAGCGGCCAGCCCTGCCTGTGTTCTCACAGTTAGAAGGAAAAGGAGGTATCACAGGCACGTCTGAAGGTGTGAGTCTTCGAGTCCAGGAAAACGGTGCTGCTGCCGGGGACGGGGGAAGATGCTTGCTGCTCCACACTGCTGCCCGTTGGCCCTCAGGTGTCTGCCCGCTCTGACGGCCTCTCTGCCCCGCCGAGCAAATCAGCGGCCATTTATTTGTGGCCAAAGTTAAGGAATTGTCATAGGCGTTCCAGGGTTTTGTTTTTTTTTTCAATTTTACTATGTATTGATTTCAGACGTACAGCTTCGTCATTAGACAATCGTATAGTTTGCAGGGTGTTCCTTCGGTATTTCCAGTCCCCACCTGGCCCCGTACACAGTTACCATAATGCTATTCCTATCCTTTACTTACTTCCCACGGCTGTTCTGTAACCACCAATTTGTGCTTCTTAGTCCCTCCGCCTCTTTCACGCATCCCCCCAAAACCCCTCCAGGTCTCTCTCTGTATCTGTGGGTCTGTTTCAGTTTTGTTTGTTCACTTATTCTGTTCTTTAGATTCCACATATAAGTGAAATCATACAGTGTTTGCCTTTCTCTGGATAAAAAAGCTCTGGTATATTGATAGGTAGGTAGGTAGATACACGCACACACACACACTCACAATGGAATATTACTCAGCCATCAAAAAATAATGAAAACCTTCCCTTCGCGACAGCATGCATGGACATAGAGGGCATTATGCTTCAGTGAAATAAGTCCGGGTTTCTTGAACTTCAGAAGAGGAAGGGAATAACCCTCCATCCCATTGTACCTGCTCATGCAGCTGGGGTTGGGTCACCTTCCCTTGCACATCAGCTGCTTGGAGAGCGGAGGCTAGAGGAAGGGAAAGCAGGCTCGGGAGGCAACCAGCCATGTTTACTGCACAAGGGAGCATGGTGGCCGTCATGAGGAGTTTGAACTTCTGCCTGATTACATGGGAAGCATTGGAGAACTTAGATAGGGAAGCAACATGATCTGATGTATGCATTAAAGAAGTCGCTTTGTTTAATACTTCCATGGTTCGTGGAAGGGGGACAAAAGCAGAAGTGGAAAGATTAGTAAGGAAGCTATTTGAGAGGCCAGGCAAGGCGTGCTGGGAGCCTGGGCTGTAGTAATAGCATAGGAGCCCGAGAGAAGGGAATTGAGGTGGGACCGACATACTTGATGACAGGCTCGAGGAGAGGATTCGGGCTAAGAAACTGGAGATACAAGGTGGCCTGCAGGTTCTGGGCTTGCACACCAGGGTGGATGGTGAGATAATGTACAGAGACAGGGCAGAGTTGAGAAGGAACAGGTTTGGTCTGAGATTACTCAGGAGTCCTGTGTCAGGACGGGGACACCTATTGGACACCTAGCGAAGAGGCCGAAAAAGCTGAGTAGAGTCTGCAGTTCAGTGGAGAGGCTCGGCCTGAAGGTAGAAATGTGGACCCATCAGCCTACAGATCATGTTTAAAGCCATGAGGCTTGGTGAGCATCTGCTTGCAGGGGACCACGGGGGGATGGCTAGGGAAGTAAAGAGCCTGTGACACTACCGTATTTAGGGGTCAAGCAGAGGAAGAGACACCAACAAAGGAGACCAAGAAAGGACAGCCGGTGACATGAAAGGGAAACCAAGCAAACTGGGCATCGTAGAAGTGAGGCGGACCGTGATCTGAAAGGCAGCGGTCTGCTGGGTCAAGTGCCTCTCAAAAGGCGAGCGCTACGGGGAAGGAGAAGAGACCACTGGCTTTCATAAGAGCAGAGTTAGTGGAGGGGAGGGGTCAGAAGCACAGCTGAAGTGGACTCAGAAGAAAGTGGTGTCAGTCCTTCAAGAAGGCTTAAAAGCTCCGGGAATAGCAGAGAAGATTCTGGGAGCATAATTCTTAAGAAACCAAAAATAGACCATACTTTCCAGATGAGTTTTTTAATTGCTTTTTTTTTTTTTTTTTTTTTTTTGATGTTATTCTTGAGAAAGAGAAATGTCCAATTAACCAGAACCTATTGTGGTTTTCATCTGAAATGATATTGCTGACCCAACAATTTCTGGCTACCATAGATCCCTTTCCCCCCTCCATGCCCCTCCATGAGAAAGAAAGTAGGCAAGTCAGAGTTTCCAGTCGAGGGCAGGGCTAATAGCTGGCAGGCCTCCGTGGGGAATCTAAATGTTCACACCTATTATTTTGGTTGCTCTTCAGTTGCACTTAGCTGATGCTAGGAAATGTGGCATTTACTGCAAATCCTAAACCTGACCTATATGAAGTCCCATATCTTCCTCTGCGCCGTCTGCCCAAAAGTGTCCTCCTCAGCCGTTTGCACGCACATCTACCAGAAAGCAGAGCAGGGCAGGAGTGGTGTGGGAGTCCCATCCCTTTCCACCCCCACCCTCTCACCTCCTGGCCTCAGCACAATAAAAACTCTGTGCAGAACTTGGCTGGCTGCTGCTTTTCCCACATTCGATCAGGGCACACTTAAAGCCATACAGTGTCCCTGTCCTGCCAGAAAGTCCATGGGCAGGGTGCCTCTCGGTCTGACACAAAGACACACTGTCCGGGGCATCTGTGGCCAGGGCAGTGGCCACATATGGATTATCAATAAGGCTTTTGACTCTTTTTTCTTGATGTCATATCGTCATCATGGTAAACATAATTCAAGCCAGGAAACCAAACTTATATTCTAGACTGTAAGACTTTGCCTGCCTATGGCTACAGAGAAGTGCAGCTAGCTACATTTCCATTTCAACATCCCCCTTCCAGAAAAATGTCAAATTCTTTTTCATGCCTGGTATAATTTTCTACTTTAAATGGATGTTGTGTGATCCGATTGACTGTTTCGACTGTAATTTTAATTGTCCGTTTTTGGAAACCCTTAACCGTAGATTTAGAGTTAAAGTTCAGCCCCTAGAAAGGTTGTCTCTCAGTGGAGCCAAAAGCTACAGAGGGCACCCGAAAAGGACAAAGTTTAAAAAAATAAGCATGAGGTCCCTTGCTGCCAAGGTGCATGCCTACGGTGGCTTGTCACCTTATCCATCTCCGTTCGCTTTTTGGTACAGCTTCCATTTTCCACTGCAGAATAAGTCTTGGGGCTCGTCCCATGTTCGCCACAGAGCAGAGATTCAACAATTTCTTTCCAAAACTGCCCTTCAGAAAGTGAGTCTAAAAATTCCGAGTCAAATAGCTGAGAGAAGCTGTGTCAAAGTCTTGTTTGCTTTTATTATATACAGCTGTGACAAATATATCTGTAAAATGCCCAAAGCCTTCCCCTGAGACTCTTTGTTAACTAATAAACCTATAATCTGATAAGACCTAACGAAAAGAAGAGGCTGTTAGTTGAACAGGCCCCGTGAGCCTTCACACCCCAAACATTTATTGAGGGCTGGAAAGGGTAAGATATGGTTCCTGCTTTCAAGACCCTTGCAATCTCTGCCGGGGCCAAGAACATAAACGCTAAATAGTGCAAAATACAGTACCGAACGTCTGTACCTCTCAGCTGAGTGGCCTATGCAATAAACGCCGCTCATGGACGGGCCGTTGTAATCATAAACACTGTGTGTCCAACAGTTTGTTAAGCACTCTCTGTGCATTCGTTTACTTTCTGAACTGCTGTCCCCAGTGTGTCGGTGGGAATTCGCCTCTGACCTTCTCCCCATTCTGGACAAAGCAAAGGGCATGCTCTCAGGGGAGCAGAGACCTAGGCTCAGGAATGCGTGGGACGGCTGGCAGACGCGTTGGTCTGGGGCGAAGGGTCCGTTTCAGGGAATAGGGAGCGGTGGACCTTGGGGCCTGTGTTAGGCTGTTCGCCATCACACCCCGATGTCTGGCACAGGGCCTCTCACGAATGGGGTGCTCAGTAAGTGTGTGCTTAACAAACAGATGGCCCTCTGGTTTGTGTCTATGACCTAGACCAAGTTTAGTGGAATAAGGGTAATTAGTGAATCAAAACTGAACACCAGACAGCCTCAGGACCCAATGCCAAATCGCGCAGTTCCCAGCTGTTTCTTGCAGGCGGGACGGATTCAGGTGGGAAGGAAGCGGCGATGGCAGCTGCAGCTCCCCGAGGTCCCTGTCGTGGAGCCTGACAGGATGGACACTTCCCAGGCCTCACCCCGGCCCGGGCACCTCTGCCACCTCAGACCCTGCTCTCCTCGCCCTCCCTTTGCTCCAGCCACCCCGCCTCCTCCCAATCCCGCAGACCCGTCTCAGAGCCCGTGCTTTTCCACGCTGCTTCCACGCTGCTTCCACGCTGCGTCCTTTGTGTGCTTATCCACCGACTGTCCCCCCACACACACCAGGGTGCGGGCCCAGGAGGGCAGGACCCCTTCTGCGCTGTCCTCCGCTGGGTCCCAGCATCCGGGACAGCGTCCGGCACGGGGGCACTGCTCACAGACTGCAGTGTAGACTGATGGCCACTTGCTCCAGCTCTCAAGGGCTACCTGACCGAGAGAACAGGGCTTTGTTCAGACGTGTCACATGGAAATTGGCGAGTGGAGCGTGGAAACAAGAGGCAGAGAGGCAGGAGCCCAGACCAACCTGTTTGTAAAAGACAGCTTTGCCCAGAGATGGGAAGGCACACCTGAAAGCCTCCGGCAGAGGAGAGCTTTCTTAGGACACTTCTTACCTGCGCTGCTCCGGAAACACCGCCTGCCCTCAGCCAGAGGACTCGTGAATTTGCCGGAACCGCCAATATGCGGGACTTACAAGTCCACGACCAGTCTCAGCCCGGTAAACGGGCAGCAAGCATCGTACACCGCAGTGCAGGCAGCGGGGTTCCCTGCTGTAACCAGAGCCCGGCAAGTGCATCCGTCCAGGTGACAGGAAGAGGGGCGAGGGAGGGCAACCATCTGATTTTCGTTATTCCTTCCCTTCACCCAGCACTTTCTCGCTACCGTGAAAATGTGTGACATGAGGCTGCCTTGGCCCCAGTTTGAGCTCCATGGTCCCAGGAGAACCCTTGTCCGAGAACCCAACGATGCGCTGGAGAATCTGCTTTTGTGTAGGCTGAGAGTCAAAGGCCACAAAATGATAAATTCAAAATAATAATATAAGTAAAATCACAATGCCTCACAGATCTTCCTGAAAGACTTGTGCGTGAGATGTTCGGTCATTCTGTGAATATGCGTTTCGCGTTCACTCTAAGGGACTGAGCTGATACTGGGGTGGATCCAAAGGAGGATGAAACATGGTCCTTGTCTCCACACTTCAGGCTTGTCATTCACTGGGTAAATCAGATAACCAAGGTACTAGGCGAGGAGTCGTATGTCCCACGGTCCAGGTATTAGGAAAACAGTGTCGCGAAAGCAAAAAGGATGGAGAGAGGGAGCTCCTCGTGGAGGAGAAGACACTCAAACTGATCTTGAAGGGCGGGTGGAATTTCCACAGGCGTCAGTGAGACAGGGTCTTGATTTGTGGCATTTGCCGATTGTTGTGGTGTAAATGTTCCCACCGTGGCTGAGTCCCAGGCAGCGGCGTGAGGCCACTGAACACAGAGTTGCAAAGCGGTGCCAGCCCCCAGCCGTCTGAGTCACCCTCTGAGCTTTGGACTATTAAATCGGTCTGGCTCTATTGCTTTCGTGAATGAAGTCACAAGCATTAAAAACACCTAAGGCAACGTTGTCAGGGAAGAGACCTTTCTCTCCTCCTCACATCTCAGCCTGACCTTTCAGTACTTTGTCTGTCCTTCTGGTCTCAGTCCTGTGCTCCTGGTAGACCTGCGCTGTACCGATGTCAGCTCAGCCACCCTGTGATTCTGGCTGCTGCTCTCAGCACGGCTGTGGTTGCTTCGGGCACCTGCTAGCATGTGGCGTAGGGCACTGGCTCACTCCCCATTGCCCAGGGTTGACACCTCTGCCCTTGTCCGTAATGAAAAGCAGTGAGAGGGGCTGCTGACTCGGCAGCGCGGTCACTGTTCTTGCTGTCATTGGGACGGGAAGCTGGAGGCACTGCTGGGAAGCCTTGAGGAAGGAAGATGCAGGCCAGCTGAGACCCAGCGTTCATAATTAACTGCTCCTTTTAGTACTCTAAAAAATAATAATAATAACCCACCACGCATGGGTCCTCCTTAAGCCACCGCCCCTTGGACCAGTCTCACCACAGGGCTGCATTCGCAAAGCCTGGCCCTGCGATCGGGCTTTAATTGAGAGCAGATGCCCTCTGTGTGTGCATAAGCTGGTGTCGGGAAGTTATTTTTTCTTTTTAAACTCTCCCGAGGCAGCTGCCAGACAAGAAGGGAATGTGTGAAGCTTCAAGTTATTAGGAAACTCCCACTAAGTCAGAGGTAGACCCGTGATAAAGGAAGGTGCTTTCTCACAGCACATTGGTAAGTGTTACCTGGAGGCCCGGCGGCTCCCGAAATACATTTACACCAAATGCGGCCGCCGCAGGTTTATGTCAGCACGTGGTGTGTGTGTGTGTGTGTGTGTTTGTGTGTGTGTGTGTGTGTGTGTGAGAGAGAGAGAGAGAGAGAGAGACAGACGCTGGTTTCTCTTCCAAAATTTCTGTATAGCATTCCCTCACTTATCGTGGGTATTACGTTCCAGACCCCCCCGCAAAGTAGGAACCTTACATTTATTCTACACTCTTAAAGCTATGTAACTTTAACAACATATGTATACAGTACTGCAAAATCACATGATAGAGAGAAAAATCCACAGTAAATAATTAAATATAATATTTTTTTAAATCCCGCGATACAGTGAGGCCGCGATAAGTGAACCGCGATATAGAGAGGGACGGCTGTATGTTGTTTGTAAAGCAGCTTCTTTTAGCCTCCAAAGGTGTCAGAAGCCACCAGCATCATTTCATGGTTCCTTTCTCGTCTGCCTGTTGAAACTCTCTCACGTCGTGTGCTCTCGGATGGACGGTTCAAGCACAGAAGAACAGACTCCTCCATGATGCTCTGGTGAGGGGATGCTGTCTGTCTGAAAGGCCCAAAGACTTTCTGTTCAGATTACACAGGCTTCTCCAGAGCTGCCAAGAGCCCTAACATGTACAAGATAACACCCTTTCGTTCAGGAGAAACTGTGGTTGGGAATTTCATCCAGCGAGCCACGAATAAAGGAAACTCTGGCTTAGAATCGTCACTGCACTTGGGCCCGGGACTGGGCGTGCCAGGGTGGCCGTGACCAAGAAGGCACCAGCGGTGGGAAGTCACTAGAGGACAGAGCCAAGGAGGAGGCCTGGCCATCAGGGTGTCATGCGTCTTACCTGGTTCCTTGTGAGAAGCCCCTGAAGGGCATTTCCGCCCGAAGCCTCAGCGACCTGGCCCGTCAGGATCACTCCCGAAGGTCCGCAGCCTTCAAGTAAAGCAGCCTGCGATCAGCTGTGCGGGGCCTTCAGCTGTGGGCACAGAGAGGGGAAGCCCGAGAAGTGAACCGTAAAGTCGCTCAGTGACTCGGAGCCGAGCGAGAAAGTAGAATGTAGTGAAGCATTTCCCAGTCATGTTCTATCATAAGAATCGCCTGGCTAGGGGGTGGGGCTGCAAGGTAAGGTGCAGCCTCCCAGGGCCTTGCCCACATGCGGATCGACCAGGGCCATGGGGACTCAGGTTCTATAGACCTGGGACAGGGCCTTGGAACCCGAATGGGGAACAGATGCCACAGTAGGTCTGATGGCCAGGCGGCTGTGGGAAACGGGAGGGTGAGGAACAGTCAGAACCTGATTCCAGTTTAAACGTGGCCCCTACCGTGTGATTCCTGGGTAGCCTTCGAGAAGTCAGTGAACTTGTCTGAGCCTCGGCCCCCTCAACCATGAAACGGAGCTAGTAGCAATGCCACTTCGGAGAGTTTTTGGGAGGGTAAAATGAGAAAGCCCCAACTTGCGCCCGGTTCAGTGCCTGGAGCATGCTAAGGGCACAACAGATATGAACTATAAACACGTCACATGGATTTTCTGACTTGGCCGTCAGCCAGCCCCGTCCAAGGCGGCAGGGCTGGTCCAGGGTGTGGCCTGAATGTGACCGGACAGTGAGCTTGGACTGGACGCTTATTTCAGGCTCAGGTTGGAGGCAGACTAAGCGCTTTAAACTGAAAACTTTAGTGACGGTGCCATAATCTAGCAGGAAGGATGGATGGAAAGGAGAAGGTGGGCCTGGAAAGAGCTTCAGAGGTTGAAATCCAAGCAGAGAAAATTCCTGAAATATGGTCGAGGATAAACAGACTTCAAAAAGACAGAATTCCCCACCTCCCAGCGGCTGCGGTGACTGCGCCTCAGGCTGAGTCCCTGACACAGGCAGATTTCACCCCCTACCCCGCCGATGCCACTTCCCTGGCGTCCCCTGCCTGCGTGTGGCCGGCACAGGTGGTGGGGGTCACGCTGGGCTTAGGACAGCATCCTGTCCTCGTATGTGCAAAGTCCTAAGTGCACCAGGGCTAGCGTAAAAACACTGTCAAGCTCTCCGTGGGAAAGGCGTGCCAAATTCTGACACCATGTCAGGGTAGTGGCTGACCACAATAACAGTGACAATAATAATAACAACGACAAGACTGTCTAACACTCAGCACTTATTATTTTGTATATTGGGTATCCTGCATGTACTAACTGATTTAAACGTTACATGTGGATGCTGTTGCTATCCCCAAACCAAGATCCAGATGCGTGCTATAGTCAGGAAATGGCGTACGGGCCGGATGTGTAGAAGAAGTCAGGTTGCAATGAATTCCACGCTCTGATCCCTGTTCCTGGGCAGGCCCAGCATGAGGAGCTCCGCTCAGGGCACTGCAGAGCAGTTGTTCTCCTGTTTGCAGGATGAGAAGACCTTCCCCAAGGTGCCCTTGACCTCTCCCCACTCTGCACATCCCAGATCAGCGATACTCCAGCCACTCCCAACAGATCAGAGCTCCTTGCACACCCAGGCGGCCTTACTTCGTGCAGCGGTTCCCTTGCCCCCAACTTCCCTTTCTCTTCTTCCTCATCGCCTGGGTATCTCAGGCTCAGCACCCATCTCTAGGAGTGACCTTCCCCAGAAAGCTTGTCCAGACTTGGGAAGACTATGCGGCTGACCACTCCTTCCTTCTGAGACCCCTGCGCAGAAACGGCTCACTGAGGCCAGGGGCTGTGGCTGCCTCCTGTTGTAACACCGGCGTTCAAAAACCCCTCTGCCGATTTACCGGAGTGATGATTCTCTGCTTATTGTCACCCATGGTTGGTTTTCCCCTCACTGTCACTGCTCAGCATTTCTAGACATGAAGGACAGCTTTGGCACGACTTAGAATTGACACCTCCGTGGCTGAGATGGGGCAATTCTGTTTATTATGTTTCCCTTTGGCAACCAGGACTCTCTCAGCGCTGGCCTAGGTCTGTGGTCCTTCCCCAGGAAGTCATCTGGTCCTTTTATGTCTTGATTCATCACATCCTGTGGAGGGTGTGAGCTGAGTGAGAATTTTTGCTTCGTGAAAATGTTACCAAATACTGACACCGCGAGAGGGAAAGCACCAGATGTCTGTCTGCGAGGAAAGCAGACTCCCAGTTTGGGAGGAGCCAGTGGCCGGCACTCCCGAGCTTTTCCCGGCCTGAGGTTTGGCTCTCTGCGCTCCCTCGGGGCCTCATAACTGACCCCCACATTCCACGTCAGCCGTCCTTCTGGAGAAACATGTCAGCTGTACTGCTGAGCTGAGCCTGGAAATTGGTGTCTGCTCATTTGCTCAATTTCAAGCTGAAAGTTGAGACACACTTGCTGGATACTTTTGACCAAATGACATGTACGATTGTGTGCCATGCCAAGATTGACTTAATTTCCCTCTTCCTTGGAGCTATCAAAACTTTCTGGAGGCATACACCATTGTCAGTGATACAAGTCATTCATGGTTGGAAGTCCTGTACGGTTGCCAAACCTTGACCAAAAATATTTTAGGTTTTAGTGCCCAACTTAGGACAAGGGGTGATAAAACAGCGTTCTCTGATTTTAGCAAGAAGCTGGGGGTAGGGGATAGGTTCTAGATAATGGTGATACTAAAGCCTTGGGACATCCAGGCAGTGAACAGGCTTGAGGAATTATCCTAAAATGCCATTTTCCTTTCTGGTCATGTTAAAATCAATGCATAGTTTGTTATCTTTGTGCCATAATTCGTTATTGCATTTGGGAGTAAATGAGCTTCTACAGATGAAGCTAATGGTAGAATTTCAAGGGAGAATAAAAGGATGCATTTTCAGAACTAATAGTCATATAGAATTTAAAGTATTAACTCACCAAAGCCCACGAAGCTTAACTTTACTTGGAAACATACTCCCGCTGAGGGGCCCGGGCCGAATTCTGCAGTGGTGAACACAGGCTCTTCACCCCACCTGTGAGGTTCTATGTTGTGAATGCCAGACCTGTTTAGCTGGATGAAGGGCGGGGCGTGGCAAAGCAGGTGGGCAGGTTGCCCCCAACTCAAAAATTCGAAGAGATGGGAGTGGGTTTGCTCGCCGTCCACTCATTTTCATTTCCTTCCTCTTCCTTTTTCCATATTGGAGAAAACCCCTCCGTATTGTGACCGTTGGTTTCTGTCGAGGACCAAAAGCACGTTTTTTTTTTCCACTGCTGTGTTTGCTGTGGGCTCAAGCCATGCTGCCCATCTGGCCATAACCCGTAGATAACACGAGGTGCAGTGGGGAGTCCTAGAGAAACCCTCTTCTTCCCTGGAGACGTCACAAACTTTCATAGCTGAGGTGCCTGCCAAGCAACCCAGTTCAGTGGCAACCACCCTGATCGTTTCCTATTTTTCCTGTTTTCGGTGCAACCGAATACTAGTATCAATAAAGTTAGAACTGCTTATATAACAGATGACTCGTTGCCCATGTCACATCATAAAGTTCTGTGTCTCTCGTTTCTAACTTTCCCCTCATTCCTTCCCGACTCCCAGGAGTGCTCACAGGTTTATTGCTGAGAATAAAGTTGTTATAAAGAAACTTTAAAAAAAATAAGAACAGATGTTCTTCTTTTTCATAAGCAAGACTAACATGTGGACTCATGTGACGTAGGAAGACAGCTTTCCATTGTTCCTGTCTGTCTGTAGGCGTGAGACCGGAGGTGACTGAGATCAGAATGGTTCCGTTGGCTCTGATGTTTATAAGGGTTTCTTTTTTTTCTTAGAGGTGGGCAGTGAATGTGAGGTTGGCCCAAGTCACCTTTTGTCATTTGAAGGTGAGATGGGAACAGGGTCACCGCAGACCATTTTTGCAGGGATTACTCATGGTCTTCTTCTCTTTCTCTTCCAGCCATACCAGCTCTCCTCAACAGAGCATCCCAGAGTCTACACAAAGTTCATCCAGGCCTAGTGACAAGTAAGAATTTTCATCCTTTCCCCACCTTCGGCGATATTGTCTGTGCTTTACTGTCACTCAAGCGGCTGTCTTTCCTCTATTTTATTTGGGAACTAGTAACTGGATGAATGGCTGGTTGAAACCGCACAGGCAAAGTGAAAGATTCTGTTTCAGGAAGTCTTCTTCAGCTTCCCTGCAAGGCTGCTTCTTTATTTCTCCAACTGGCTTGTCCTCAGAGGTCCGGTCAGGCCAAATTAATGAGAAGGGGAAGAGGTACAGTCATCTATTGTGCACCAAGCATTAGTCCTGAAATTTAGGGACCTGCCTCTTTTTACATGTCCTGTATCGTCTCATCATTGTCATTTTGAAATAGCTCTTTCCCTTCCATCCCGTTGACAGCTAAACCGTATGCTCCAGAATTCTGCCTTCATGTGAGCTACCTCTTTTCCTTAAGATGCCTTTGCTCACCCGCTGCTTGTCCTCTGAGAACCTCTTCCTCCTCCGCAGGACTGAGCTCAAACGTTAGCTCTGTGGGGCAGCTTCCACAGAACTTACTCCATTCTTCACGACAGCACGTGCCTCATGCCGTGCTCTGTGTGTTAATACCAGGCACCGAACTCGATGTGTTGTGTGCGATTGCATGAATTAATTAATTACATTGGGCTTTAAGGCAAGGCCCCCATTCTATGCTTATTCTAAATCCCTCACATATTAAAAAAGAAATCCCAATCACATAGTAGGTCCCTGATTTAATCAAACTCTAGGACTGGGCTTTTTCACCCGTTGGAGTGCTTGCTAGCGTCCACCTTTTACAATAACGGGAGGGAAGACCGCGTGCCCGGCTGAGTTTCGGCCATTGCTGTTCTGTTGGTAGTTCTGGGGTCAGGAAACCATAACGGGGATTTGATGACTAAATGGCAGAGTAAGTTTCTAATAGGAGTCGTAATTATTATTTCTTTGGATGTGACCCCAGGGGGCGGATGGTGCTGCTTGTCACGTGTCGTCCACTCGCCAGTCGTGCCGGCCCACAAACACGGTGCAACCCTCCTGGTTTAGAGCTCCCTACCCTACGTGAGGGGTTGGGAAGCAGGGCTGTTCGCTTATGCTCAGGTTACCCCCGCTGGTGTATGTCACACTCTTCGCCCAGCAGACAGTGTGACTTACCGCTGCCTTCTCTACGGAAATGAGAAGGAACCCGTGGAGAACATTTTACGGATGGTGCGTGCTGCAGCCCACGTTGGAGCTGCCCCCACACACAGACATGATACCCCGATCTTCAGCTTCCCCTAGTGTGGTCGTGGGATTGCCCCAGGCCATTGTCTTTGTCACATCAGGGGTCTGAGGAGCTCCAGCACGGAGCCTTGTCAAACTGCAACCGATGGGTATAGTGGACGTGGTGAGGAAGTTCCTGCCAGTCATTCAGCATGTGTTTTCTTTCTTTGTGGTAAGCAAAAGCACTAGCTAATTATTCTTCACGTGTGGAGTATCACACGGACTCTGACTTCCCTACGCAGGGAAGAATTGTCCCCTCTGTCCCAGGCCTGGCTGCGTAAAGTAACCCATCCACAGGCGCGTCCGTATTAGTGGGCACCTGCCCCAGGGCACAGGCATGGGCACGTGGCCTTGACCATTTGAGCCCCTCCCTGAGATGTGACAGACCCTCATGATCACAGCCACGGTGTGGCTATGTACACTGTCACAGTATCACAGAGTCAATTCTTCAATATTTTTCTGGAAGGAAAGTGCTACTTTTAAATGTCCCCTGAGCACTTTTCAGCCCCCACACACGGGTAGCTCTCTATTCACCTATGCAAAGGCGTAGATATGAGCAGACACACACGGTCAGGATAAGAAGGATCTTGAGGGAGTTTCAGCTGAAACAGATGGAGAGGCATCTTTGTCCTGCTTGAAAGAGGTAATGGTACAGACTTAGCACAAAGAAAACAGCTTCTTTGCTGCTGGGGAGAGTGATGAGGATGGCTAGAATCTTCTAGAGAAAAGCCAGGCATCTTCAGTATTTCCAAAGAAGGCAAATGCCTCAGTTCCATGTTCCTTGTGTTTTCCAGTAATTTTCTCATTGTGTAAAGTCGTTCCTTTCCCTGAATTGATCGCATTGCACTAGGAAAGTGTAAACTTTGTGATCAATAGCATTTTCACCTCAAATGGAGGAAAACTGAGGTTTCATTGGCTTCCATTTGGAGCCCAAAGTAGTCCAAGATTTTATGAAAATAGACATTGTGACCATAAACATCAATGCCTGAGGTCAGAGTTGGGTTTGGAAAGGATTCCAGAACGTACCATATTAGAGAGGCACAGCAGATTTTTCTAAGTGTGCAAAGAGCTTTCTTCACAATCGTGAGCTACTTCTCAATCAAAAACACTGCTATGAAAAAACGTTTAATATAGTAACCCTCCTCATGCTTGCTCGGGTCCTTCTGGTCATTTCTGAGCTGGACTCTTGTCCTAGCCTCTTAGTTTTTCTTCCCTGCCTCCCATTTGTCCCTGTTCCAACCCATTCTGCTCTCTGCTTCCCATTCGCTCTTCCTCTGATCCCGGGAGGCTTCTGCCCGGTCATCTTCTGTAGCTCCCCTGTGTTTTCTAAATTATGAAATGCCTCTCGCTGGCATTCAGGAGCGTCCACAACATGGGTCCCCTGCGCTTTTCCAGCCTCATCTCCCTTCTGTACTGTGTGCCCCCGTGTTCATGCCCCCTGCCTCCCTGCTTCAGTACAGCCGTTCGTAATGACTCCTCCGCCAGAAATTCCCTCTTCTTGCCTCCCAGTCAGGAAAAATCCTTCTTGGGTTTTGTCCTTGAGACACTTTTCCAGTATCACTTTATCCTTAAAATTTCTCCCTGTTGCCCCAAAAGAATGCATACTTTCAGCCTGAAACCTCCGTAACCCTTTCTTTCTCCTTCCCGAAGAGAGAGAATACATTCACAGCTCTGGAAGAACTCAGGCTCTGGAGCAGGACAACTTGGTTCCCATCCCAGATCTACTGTGCACTCCTGCATAATCTCATCTGAGTTCCATAACCTCTCCGTACCGTGGTCCCGCTCTGTGTTGCTTCCTTATCTCTAAAAGAGAGATGCTAATAGTACCTAACCCATAAAGGCATTGTGAGAATTGCAAGTGTTGATATATTTAAAGTAATTAGATTAGTGTCTGGCCCTGTGGTATTTATTGTCTTATCTTACGGCTCTTATTTTAGTCCAACAAGTATTAGAAATGAATGGGAAGTTTCCCATCCTTGACTCTATTTTGGATCTTAATATCCTATGTCATTTGTTTCAACCTCATGGAGACTTATGTGCTTTCTATTCCTTCTTAATAGACTGTGCTGTCTCTAAGGACAGAGGCTGTGGCCCACAGTGCCTGTCCATGCCCAGTGCTTAGTGAATAGTCGTTGGATTTTGCGCGGACACACACAAATGCACACACACACAAAAAGGAAGCTGAGTTTTCCACTCTGTCTTAACTGCTCTTTGGCTACCACTGAGCGCCTCCACACCCTTCAGCTGTCCTTTATGGAAGGAGAGGGGTAATGATCAACAGGACAAGAAACTTCCCCTGTCTGTTACTCTACATACAGACTTTCCCAAAGGTGGGCCACAGAACCTTTCCTTCAGGTCATGGCACTAGCATCGTGGTCTGGTCTTGGGCCATGTGACAGGACATCTCTGTGTCATCACTGTGGTATCCTGTCAGTGCTTCAGCTGCCCACTCCTGCCTGGGACCCATCCCTGACCCTGTTTAAGAGCCCAAGGTCCCACTCAGCTGTAAGCATTTTTTTTTCCCCATCAGATATTTTCAACCCTAAGGATCTCATTAGCTGACGAGACATCTAAAATAAGCAGAACATCAGAGCAGCGTGTTCGTGCCGCGATGACATCGCAGAGGGAATGTGCAGTCTTTGTTTGTTGCCGAGAATGTGAGCTTTGACACGCATCAGAGAGCCGTGCTGACTTGGGATTCTGACATTGAAGCTGACATTGAATTCTTGACAGTCCACCATTTATAAACAATTCAGCCAATGACTCAGTCAGTAAGCGCAGATGATTAGCATCCCTTTTAAGGAAACAGTGCTTATGTTGGCTCTCTTTTGCCCCCAAACTAGTGGTAGTCTCTCCTGACGCACAGAGAGCTAATCCCCAGATAATGCCAAGCACCCTACAGATCCTCCTTATTCCCCTTCCATGCTTCTCTGAAGCAGGAGGCAGGCAGGTAGAATTATGCACTTTATACAGGAAGAAACAGAGGGGCAGAGAAAACAGCTCTCCTGAGTCTCTCAGCTGACCAAAAAGAGAGTAGAGTAGATATCTGTCAGAGCACAGCTTGCAAAGTCAAGTGTAGATAATGCATATTATTGATACTTCAAGCACAATAATAAATTACCTTAAAATATGGACTTGGCAGTGACATTTTTCTAGCCTGAAATCCCCAGAGAATGCCTGCCGAGTTTCCCAGTGTTAGTGCTTTCTTATACATTGTTCTGCCTTCCCATGTGATTGTTGGGAGTGAAGGATTGTTTGTAAGATAAATATTAGGCCTTCGCTCCTCCTTCAGCTCCCAGAAAGTTGCTGAACCATAATCAGAGGTGAGGAGATGCTGACCACTTCATTTATGAGGGGTCTGCTCTTCTCTTGGCGTGCTCAGGCCAGTGTGAGTGAAGCGTCTGCAGTGGGAAGTGAGCACACAGTTCAAAGTCAGCCTCCTCAACTCGCTGCAGGTCCTTTCTGGTTGCAGACATATGTCAAGGTCTTCTGTTTCTTCTGGAACCCAAACAGTGAGAAAATAGGTAGAAATCTGCGGGTATTGGCCTCTAAATGCCTTGATCTTAGATGTAATTAATTTTTTGTTTAAATCTGAGGATGATTAAATGTCTCCCTAAAAATTCCAGTGGGCCTTTGTGTTCTCCATATACCAATTCCTGGTAGGGCTTCTCTTCCAAAGCATGACACACAGTTGTCAAGGAGGAGATCCAAGGCAAACATTCTTTTACCCTGGGTGACCCTAGTGGGTGGCGAACACGTTTTATTGTCTCCTGAAAGATAAAGCATCCCAGAGTTGCTCGTGACCTTTGAGTTCTTCTAGTCCACAGCCTTCTGTCTTGCCACTGAGCTCCACAGCTTCAAAACCAAGGCTGTGACCACTGCCCTCAAGAGAGCTCTGGCTTCTGCACACAGAAGAAGCTTCTCGAAGGAGAGGACCCCGAAGCTGTCATTTCAGAAGGGCCTTTGTCCACAGCTTTTTCAGAAAATGTGTGCTGGTGCCACAGTATCTTGAATTCATTATGTAGGTGTGCCCTGAATTTAATACAGAGTAATCTGCATCCTGAGAAAGCAGACTATATCTCACATTTATAAAGACATGTATGAAAATCAAACATGGATGCCATGAAGTAGTAGTACAAGTAATAGTGTGCCGCATAGCATGTATATGAGATAACATATATTTCAACCAGAAATTAATAGCCACTCAAGAAGTGATTAATTATTAAATAGAGAATTTATCACTCATAAAAGAGGTTCTACAACTTCCAAAGGCCTTTTAAAACTATATTATTTTTAGGAAATTAATTTTCATGCAACTCACAATGGATGATGCAAAATAAGCCTATTTTTTGAAGGTCAACAATTATTTAAACCAGGGGTGGCCAAATGTGGTCCTCAGAGCAGATGTTTGCTTTTGTAGATAAAGTTTTATTGCAACACAACCATGCCTGTGTGTTTCAGGTTGCCCGTGGCTGCTTCGGGGCTGCAAAGGCAGAGCTAAGTAGTTGTAACACAGACTATAGATCTGCAAGTTTAAAATATTTACTGTCTGGCCCTTGAAGAAAATCCGTGTTATAAACAGGAAAAAGATTGTGTAATAAGCTAGTTTATGGAACTAGTCATCATGTTTGTATTGGTTATGGTCTCTTAGTCTTCTGCAGAAAATTATCTTGTTTGGTAGCTGACATTAATGAGAATACAGGACTCACGTTACAAATTTACTTCACAGTAAACTCCTGTATTGTAAAGTAAGATTAATAGTGTCTCTAATCGGTGTGGACAAGTACATTTATTATTATTATTATTATTATTATTATTATTATTATTATTATTACTGAAGGTACTCCGTCAAATGAAAGCTGAGCATCGGTAGTTGCTTGGTGATCCATGCAATTGGACAATGAAACTGTCTGAGATGCATCATCATTATCATCTAATATCATCTTAGGAGGAGTTCCAGTCAGCGTAACGTGCGGCTGCAGTGTGAGGGAAGCTTACCTTTGCAGACCTAATAGGTCTTTCATAAACTGCATCGTGCTGAAGAATAAAGACATAAGACTCCCGTTGGGAAGCTGTGTGCTGTCAAAGCCTCCTGAACTTGAGATTTCACAGCCTCCTAAGCGTTGTTGCGATTCAGATGAACAGCCTGCGTGAATCCCGGAGGTGTTCTCAAGCAGCGTTCATGTCTTTACTGTTACAGGGTGTCTTTTGGTTCTCCATGCATCCTGGATGCCTCTGAACTTGACGATGTGCTTGCGTTGTCAGCTCCTAAGGCTCTGTGCTCCTGTCCCCATGGAGCACCTGCCAGGAAATGAGAAACACCTGGAGAGCATCCTCCCTGGGGCTGAGCTCTCTTTTTCCTGAACTCCGATAGCCTTTCAAGTTGTGCCTCTTCTGCACTGCACTCACATGGCTTGTGTGCATGCAGTGTCTTCCTTTCTAGGCTGTACGTTCTTTTAAAGGCAGCGACTAAGCCTCCCTCACCTTTCTCTGCTCTGCTCCCTTTCTCACAACTTCCACGGGTCTTACACAAAATGAGAGCTTAGTATTTGTTAAATAACAATCCTGCTGAGGTCCAGAACCACCTGAGAGCAAAGGCAGAAGGGACGTGGAGAGAGGGCCGTGAGCACGGATTCCGTGGTGTTTGAGTTTGGCATGTTCCCAACACTAGGGCTAACAGAGGAGCAACAATTCTTTCCTCGACTCTGGGAGCAGTTTCCGCTTCTACCGTTTTTCTTTCTCGTGGGGAAAAGCAGACAGGAGGCTCTGCTGAGGTCACGGAGGTGTTCGTTCCAATCAAGCAGGAGTGGATGTGACAAACCACTACTGGTTTCAGGCGAAGTCCCCCGCTGTGCGCTGAGGACTTTGGAGATGTGACTGTCATTTGTACGCACCCAACACCCTGCCAACATGCCCGGAGCTTCAGTTTCTCCATCTGTACGCAGAGATATCAACATCTATCTCAAAGGGCCATTGTGAGGAGCAGACAGGTACCCAGAAAAACTCCTGGCACAAGTAGGAGTGGAATAATTGTGAGGTATTTTATGATTCTGGCTGCTGCTCCTACTATTCCTGTTGCCCCCACTGAACGAGTAGTGATAGCAGCCTGGGTTGCTAGAAGCACCTACACTCTCCCTTCCCCCGCTTATTAAAGCTGTTTTCTGGGAGGATGGGGAAGATGCTGAATCTAGGATAGTGGATCTCATATTTGTCATATATTTTGAAGAAAATTAAATTCTCACAAACTCCAGAGAATGCCTGCACAGCCCGGGTTGAGAAAAATTGACCTCAAAAATAAATTGGGCTGTTATAGATTGTCTTTTCATTGTCATCTAACTCTACAAAAAGTATGAAAATTAAGTTGTAGCTTGAAAGCCCCCTGTCTGAGAACCCTCCTCTGTGTTCTGCTGTTAGCACATCAGTGTGGACCACAGTCGGACGGTCCCTTTAGCGATAGAGCAGGGGGCCCTGGAAGGGAGGCTCTGGCAGGCCTGCCCAGCTCTAACTGGCCCCAGAGGAGACATGGGCACCAGGCAAGAAGACACGCACCCACCGAAGGGGTGGTGGGCAAGAGAGAGGGCAGCCGGGAGGTGGCTTCATAGCTTCACAGCAAGATTAGGTAAAACGTTTATCATTAACACCATGCTTGGCACCTAGCAGAAAGCTGTTCCCTTTCTTTCCTCTTTCCCCTAAAAAAGACTGTCCTGAGGTATAGAAGACATGAGGCTATACAGGGGCACCATCAAAACAAACTTCTCCAGCTTTTCCAAAGAACAACTTCTCCCCCTCCTGGACTAAATTCAGTGAGTTCCAAGCCTTTTTCTGTGAACTTTTTGAATATTTACTGCCTGTAGGAGTCATTTGGCAATGATCATGTACTCTTTTAAGGACAGGATTTCTTTGATAGGTACAGACTTACATGCTCTGGGAGTCTCTAATGTGTTTGGGTGCATTATGACTATCCAAGAGAAAGAAAAGAAAAGAAAGGAAAAAAAGAAAAAAAAAAGATAGTGTACCAGGAAATTTCTTTTCAAGGGATCGCCTCCGACTGCCTCCGTGGCTACTAGTGTTCAGAGAGGCACAGGCTGCAACTGTGCTCAGGAGTGTGGGTGTGGGCATCTCCCAGTGTTCACACATGGAGATTGGGGATGTTTGTACTGACCCTTTCCCGAGTCTGAGCAAAGTCTTCCTTAAATATCCACAGGGGTTTCCCCAGGAGGTGCATGAGGACACGGAGTTTCAGATGCCACCTAGTCTCTGGTCTTGACTTCAGCCTTTGGTCTAGAGGGAGATTGGTTAAATAAAATATTAGGGAGACAGAGCAGCTAGAAAAAGGGAACCGACAGGGAAAGGCAGCCAAGATTGCACAATGTGCTGCTTCTTTGAAAACAGCCCAGAATAACTGAAAAAAATGTAGAAATGATTGCATCATTTCTATTCTTATCATTCTAGTCCCTTAAAAGGGGTATCAAAACATGATTAAGAGTTTTGGCCAAGACAGAGGCATAGGTAGACACGCTGCATCTTCCTTACAACTAAGAAGACATTACAACTACCTCAAAACTAAAAAACAAAACAAAACAAACAGAAGTTTCTGAAAAGTGAACTGCATGGAAGTCCAACAAGAAGAAATAAAGAAGAAATACTCATCCAGACAGGTAGGAGGGGTGAAGCCAGGGCAGAGAGGAAGAGATGTGGTGGCAGCAGCAGGGCAGCGGTTGTGACCACTGAGGAAAGCACATTTTAAAAGTAGGAAACAATCCCAACTCCAGATAAGACCATGCAGCTCACAGTTCCAGCACTGGGGGAAAAAAAAGCCACATTGCTTCTGATTGTGAAACTAGTTGGGGTTGGGATGCAGGAAGAAACTGCTGGTCTGTCAGCAGAATCAGCTTGTTTAAATGGCACCCATGGTCCTAGAACTTCCACAAAACCACATGTCACCAAACAACAGCTAGAGCAGCACCAGTCCCATACGGAAAATGGGCTAAGTGCCTGGAAAGAGGGCAACTGCTGAGCAAGTGGCATTGTTCCCTCTCAGTCCCCTCCCCCTCATAGAGTGCCACAACGTGGTGAAACGGGTCACCTAGTACTAATAAATAATACCTAAGGCTCCACCCCTTACAACATAACAGGTGTGACAGCTCTACCTGAGACACAGAGGCAAACACAGAAAACTGTCAAGTTGAAGAGACAGAAAAGTATGGCCCAAAGGAAGGAGCAGAACAAGCTTTCTATGGGAGAACTGAGCAACGAATAGATAGCCAACCTAACGCATGAGGAGATAGCCAACCTAACAGATATAGAGTTTGAAACACTGGTGATAACAATGCTCACAGACTTGACAGATAAGATTCAGTACTACAAATGCATAAGGGAGAAAATGAAGGCTATGCTAAGTGAAACAAAGGAAAACCCACATGAAACCAGTGGTGAAAGGAAGGAAACCAGGGTTCAAATCAATGAATTGGAACATAAGGAAGAAATAAACAGTCAACCAGTACAGAAGGAGGAAACAGAATTGAAAAAAATGAGGAGAGGCTTAGGAACCTCTGGGAAACTTTAAATGTGCCAACATCCGAATCATAGGGGTGCTAGAAGGAGAAGAAAAAGAGCAAAAAATTGAAAATTTATGTGAAAAAATAATGAAGGGAAACTTCCCAAATCGTCGTCGGCAGCCGTCCGTCTCGAGAGACGATGGTGTAGCTTCTTAAGAGTCTATCTGCACCGCCGAGAATGGCTGTGCAGTCCGACTCGGGAGTGACATTGTATCTGTCTCCTCCCGTGTTGAATCGACATCTTGCGATGACGCTGAAGCTACAGAGCCTGGGCAGGGTGATATGGAGGGTCTGCTGTTGCCCATGCAGCAGACCCCCCCTCTCTTCGCAGCTGAAGGGTCCAAGGGAAAGACGGAGTCAATACAGCTTGGCTTCAGGTGCGCCGCAGGAGTTGCCGGTGTTGACTACAACGTCAAACCGCCTTAGGGACTCCGGCTCCGGATTTTCTGTCGGGGTTTACTCCCTTAGCCTTTCCCCTGAAGAGGTATGCCGCAAGGCAGCGGAGGTTTTTTGGAGTCAGAGTTTTCCTTCTCTGATGTGCCCTGACTGGAAGATCGAACCAGCGACACTTAGCTCGCAGGCCGACGCTCAATCCACTGAGCTAAACCAGCCAGGGCCAATGTATAGTATTAGGATTATATAATTGGTATATGCTATATGTTTAGCATGGCAGGAAAGATAGACACAACAGACATCCAGGCAGACAGACAGACAGAAACTGAAGCAGAGGGCTGAGGAGGTTAGAAGGTAGGAAACAGATTGAGAAAGAATTCTTCAAGAATAAAAATACAGAGTAGAAAATAGCAAGACAGGAATGGAGAGAGGAAAGAGAGAGAAAGTAGGGAAGAGAAGGGTAGGAGAGAGAACGAAAGAAGAAGGGGAGGGAGAAGAGGGGGGACTGGATTAAAATTTTTAAAATATATATATTATAAAAAAATTAGGAGATTAAAACATGATATAAAATTGCAAGATAGAGAGAAAGAGAGAATATAGAGAAAGAGGAATAGGAGATGGGAAAGCAAGAGGATGGGGAGGGAAAGAACATGGAGGAGGGAAGGAAATCAAGAGGAAGAGGAGATATTAGGGAGGGAAAGATTAAAATTGAAGAGTTGACAAAAGATAGGATGAAGAAGAGAAATACAAGAGGTAGAAAAAGAAGTGAGGGAATGGGGTGGAAAAATAATGAAGGGAAACTTCCCAAATATGGCGAAGGAAATAGACATACAAGTTCAGAAAGCACAGAGAGTCCCAAAGAAGCTATACCCAAAGGGGACCACATCAAGACACGTCATAATTAAAATGCTAAAGGTTAAAGATAAAGGAGAATCTTAAAAACAGTAAGAGAAAAGCAGAGTTACCTACAAAGGGGTTTCTATCAGCTGATTTCTCAAAAGAAACTTTACAGGCAAGAAGGGATGTACAAGAAGTATTCAAAGTAATGAAAAGCAAGGACCTACAACACTACTCTATCCAGCAAAGCTATCATTTAGAATGGAAGGTCAGAGAAAGTGCTTCCCAGACAAGGTAAAGCTAAAGTAGTACATCATCACCAAGCCATTATAATATGAAATGTTAAAGGAACTTATTTAGGAAAAAGAATATCAAGGTTATGAACATTAAAATGAGAACAAACTCACAACTATCAACAAATAATCTAAGAAATGAAAACAAAAACAAACTAAGTGAACAGCCAGAATAGGAACAGAATCACAGGTATGGGGAACATTTGAAGGGGTATCAGCTGGGAGGGGGAAGGGGAAGAAATGGGGAAATGATGCAGGGATAAAGAAGCATAATTGGTAGGTACAAAATAGACAGAGGGAAGTTAAGAATAGTACAGGAAAGGGTGAAGCCAAAGAACTTATATTCATGACCCTGGACATGAACTAAGGGGAGTGGGATTGCTGGAGGGAAGAGGGGTGCTGAGCAGAGGGGAGCAAAGGTGAAAGAAATTAGAACTACTGTAACAGCATAATCAATGAAATATATTTAAAAGGACATGATTCATCCGTGAGTTCATAATGATACTTTTTAAAAATGATCACCTCTGGAGGTTACTAGGGCATCTACTCATTATTCTAAAAATAGATATATTAAAAGATAAAATCAAGCAATTGCCTTCAATTTTTGTATGAGTTTTATTTCAGGGTAACTGAAAGTTGCTTTCTTTTTTTCCCCATTCCTATAGACATAGTCTAACTAATAAATGTGGATGAAATGGTAGGATTAGAGAAATCTCCACTTGAGAACCCCAGATGACATAATGGATTTAGGCAAGATCATCAATGAATGATAAAATATTTATGTTCACTCTATTCTAGGTGCATCATGCTGCCAGCACTTTGGGCCAGATCAATCTTACCATCACATGATATCATATGTCCCTGATACAGGAGTTCACAGCACCTCCCATAATGGTTTCTTTCCATGAGAGGTGAACCAAATCAAATTAAGCCTCTAGGTCTTACTGCCACTTTAGAGGAAATAACAGGGCTAGAAGAACATTTTAAAAGACTTTTTAAGAATGTAATAAGCTACAGCAAATTATCTTCAACCGAGAAAAATTGGTGTAATGAGAAGAAGAGGAAATGCCCTGCATTTGAACAGACTTAAGAGACAGTGTAGGGGCCTAATTTGAGTTCTGATTAAAACTAAAAAAAAAAAAAAAAAAAAAAAAATGTCAAAAGACATTGTTTAGATATTTTTGGAAATCAGATGGTTTGAGAAATCAGTATGAGTTTCTTAGGTGTGATATTGGCATTCTTTTTTAGAGACACATAAGCAGGGAGTTGTGGTTGAAAGCAGATGATGGAAACAAGAGTTGGGGAGGTACACAGGGTTTGTCCAGTGCTGGTACTTGTTAGTGCTAGGGAAGGAACACGGAGCGGTTCGTTAAACCATGCTCTTCATTTCTGTATATATTTGCAAATTCCATAATAAAAATGGAGTAATTCCTCATGAACTTATGGTCACCCTCCATCCCCAAGCAATGACAATTCACATTCCCTGGGGAACCCGTGATATTAGCCTTACCAGTGACCAGAATTCTAACTCTGAAAAGCGGGAGAAGCCCTCCTAAGAACACAGTAGTCAGAGAATTGCTGTGGGAAGACCAGAAAATGTTTGTGTGCTGGCTAACTCGACATTGACTGGGTTGGGCTGAAGTATGTGGCCCTGGAGTTTAATGTTGAAAGATATCCTTGTTTTTAAGTGGCAAGGAAAAGCAAATGACTTGGCTACAATTTCATGCTATGGCTCTGGGTCCTGTTGAGCTAAAGATAATGTTTGCTTGCACATAAGCTCTGTTACAGGCCTAATGTTGGTGCAAGCAATTTTCTGGAACTGAAGTCACATTAGAGTGAACACTACTGTGTCCCAGTAGAGATTCCAAGACAATGTCACCACGGAGCATTTACATTCTTCCCCCTTGGGTTAACCTCTCACCAATCCTAAAACAGGAAACAAGGCAAAACAACCAACAGGCTTTTGATTAAATCACAAACTCCAGAAAGAGAGAGGAACTGATTAGTTGTAACTTTATACACGGCGCCTTTTTCCTATTTCTGCTTCTAGCCGTTTGCTTTTGAAGCCACTGTTTGAAGGCTTGCCATTTATAAGCCTATGGGGAGCACTTCGAGTATGGCCACCCCCACCCCCGTCCAGGCCACGGGGCGCGCTTTCTCCCCGCTCACCTGTGTCCCGCTGTCCCAGGTCAGGGGCTCAGAGGCTGCGAGCTGTGCAGGTAGCCTCGTTATTCAAGCTCACAAAATAAGAAGAAATCCAAATGATAACCCAAATAGCCGAATTTCATTTCAAAGACCGTTCCGTCCCGTTAGTGTTGCTAGGAACCCGAGGCCCGGCTCTCAGATGTCCCAGCACCAAGGACAGGAATCATTTGCACCATACGCATCCATTTGTTGGCATGAAAGCTATAAATATTGGTTCATAACTTGGCCTACTCTTAAAAGAAAAAGAAAGAAAACCAGGCACTTGAGAAATATTTTTTAAATAAAACCATGAAACATGTGTCCAGATATGTGTTCCCACTGAGTCATCCTTTATGGTTCCCCACAATGTTTTCTTTGATTCTGCCTGTCGCTAACACTTCATGGAGCAGGAGAAATCAAAGAATGTCAAGGTTTTATGAAACATTTCCAGCCAGAGGTTTTGGGCAAGCAAGCAAGAGATGCCATGGAAATGAAGTATGTGTCTGCCCCGTCCAGGTCAGAAGGCGGGCAGGTGCCCTCTCGTAGCTCATTACCAATGAACCCAGCACATGTAACCCCCGCAGGTCCCACTCATCTGCCATTCCTGTCTTTGCCAGACTGGGTTCCTGCCCATATTCGAAGAAAAATAGTGATTTTCAGTCTTCAGCTGACTGGGTGCGTTAAATAAGCAAAACACAGGTCTAAACTACATTAGAGTTCACTTCCATAGGAACAGAGACGTCCACTTAGTCTCTCAGCGAGGTTGACACCTAGAAGTGGCCCATAGTGGATATGAATGAACTCTGTCTCGAAGGAATGAGTGGTCCTGCAGGACAGAAGTTCTCTCTGCTTGGATGAGTCATTATCCTGTAGGCTCAGAGCCTAAATAGAAAATAAGGTCATGGTGTTAGTCCTGCAAACTGGCTTGAGACGCTTGGAGGTGCAACGCAACATGTCAGGTCAATGGGGACATCGCTGAGACCCCACAGTGGCCGTCAGCATGCCAGTGTCCATTACCTTTCCTGGCCTATATTTTCAAATCATTGTGGGAAGCAGACTGAGAATCCTGCCTCCCATACTTTCCCATATTGGAGTTTTGGGGTTTTATTTTCTTCTTTGGTTCATTGGTATTTAAAATTGTTGTTCAGATAAGCATAGTAAGACCACGACTCTTCCATTACCATGAATTCCTGTTATTACCAGAGAAGGTAAGTGAATCACTGGAAATAAAACAATTCCGTCCTCTTTAGTACACCATAAACATAGCCTTAGCTTTGACTGTAATTATAGTGTGTAGGTGATGCTGCCAAGAAGATAGTATAATTATAACATTATGGTTGAGAACCGTCTAAGTAGAAAACACCGAGCTGTACTGTGCAAAATTTTAAATGGGATTAAGGTCCCCTTTCAATATGAATAAGACTAATTAGCTAACTGCAGCGCAGAGCTCTATAGTATGATATTAATAGTATAATAAAATCCAGGGCCAAAGTAAAAATGAAGGGAAACTCGGATGCCTTTCACATGTTCCTAGGAGACGTAGAGGAATGCGTAATGCAGACCAGAGAAGCTCACCCAAGTGAAGGATATGAGAATACAATCCCAAGAAGCTAGCTTGGGGGGCGGGGGGGGACAGCATTCTTAGCTTGTTGTCCCTTCTTTCTTCCTGACAAAAGGACCTTACAAAGGAGTATCAAGTGCCTGAAGTTTTGTTTCCCTGAACACGGCTTCCCTTCCTTTGTTTCGACTTGTCCAATGGTCCTAGGTCCTCTGCTACCGTAGATTTAAAAACACAGTGTTCTCTACCTTGACTGGGCTCCAGGTGCCATTGTGTGCATGTGTCAAGTCGTGGAAATGTCAGGTTAAATTTGTGCTTTTCCCTGTGTGTGAAATGTATTTCAATTTTTAAAAAATTTTTAATGTATTGACCAGAGATTTCTAGCACCAAGAAATATAAAGAAGTCAAGAGCATTTTCAGGAAACCTGGCCTATCTCCACCATGTAAAAGTCACAGACCCGTGGACGCCTATTTCTTTCTTTGCAAAATTGAGAATATAAGTACCCACTCACCTTCACAGGGATGAGGTGTGACAAAGATGTGCATGCTCCCTGCAACTATTGCGGGATCTGTAAATCAGAAGGAGTTCTGAGGTCCGTTCTCCAAGGAGAGGGTTTCGGGGTTGCTCCCAGCTGGCCAGGAGGCTTCATCTTAGAATCAGGCTCTCAGGTTGTTTGAAAGGGGATGTGCCCAGCAGGGCCCGGGGTTTGTGGATGGGTGTGGGTGTGAGAGAATGGCCAGGAAAGTAGTTTATCTTTCTGATTTCATCTCTCTTCCTGACTTTTCTTAGAGCCTTAGTCTTCTCTTTACCCCCAGCCTCAAAATGGGGACTCCTCATCTCCCCCTGACACCTTTGTTAATAACATCAGAAAATTGGGATTTGGGATTTCCTGTCTCTCCCCACTCACTTGGTCTGTGATGGTTCTCAATGAATAGTAGTAGTAGTAGTAGTAGTAGTAGTAGTAGTAGCAGCAATAGTAGTAGTAATTTTATTTTTATTAAGGAAGAGGAGGGGAAATAGGAGTGAGTATACATAGTTTCTGCACCTGACCAACAGCTTGTACAGAAGCTGTCTGCAGACTTGGGTTGTTTGTGGCACCCTCAACCACATACGACAGCGTGCAAAACCTTCCGTGCTTAAGATTTTCTCTTTACCCTGACCAATATTTCTTGTTCCTGGTATCAGTAAAGATCATCTTTTCTGTCTGAGAGCGCAACTGGTTTTCCTAAAATGTCCCTCAAACGAGAGGGACACTTGAAAAATCCAACTCCAAGGAGACACTCTCACAGAATCTCCTTACTTACTGCTACGTACTCCCTGTGGGCCTTCGGACAAGTCACTTGCCTCTGAGCCTTAAGAAGCTGCTGGTGTGTAAACAAGGGTAACTACTACCTACATTAGAAGCTCGCATGAAAATTTCCACTGAGCATGAGATTAAGTCCTTCCTTTTTCTCTCCAGCTCCGAAAATATGTGGTGTAGAGAGTCGTTAACATTTCATTAACACAAGGAAAAAGTATATAAATATACCAAACCCAAGATCTGAGTTCTTTCAGAATATTTTTAAAGGGGTACTATTTTGGTATTTTATAAATGGAATAGGAGTCTTTGTAAAATCATATAACAATGATTTAAAATAAACAAAATACCTCAATATATTTGGGGGAAAAACTGAAGTTAAATATTTGGCGAAAGAGGAAGTTATTCAAGGGCCCTGGGTATTTGCAAAGTTAATACAGAAGCCATAAAAACCTCATTTAAGAGGCAAAGCCAAAAAGGCTGGTTGTCTTTGAAGGGTTCTTGAAAACAGACATTTGGAAAATTATATTCTGCTCTCCTGGCCTTATTTCCCACTCTGGATAAGCTAAAAAATTAAATCCAAAAAGCATGGTCCTGGGCAAGGAATGGGATGATTTCTGCAGACATTTTGAAAATAATTGAGCCCAATACAAGGGTTCGGTTTGACTGTTAGTAAGCCATATGACAGGCTGAGAACCCTGAGAATGTCCTGAAAATCCTGTCTACTTCGGTGGTCAGCCAGCTCTCCAGGGGAGAAACCAGGGACCCTGGCTTTAAGAAATGTAGGTTTCTATTGGAAGGAACAACTGGAAAGGTGGGTGTCAGTGTTCAACCTACTTGTGAGTGGGGAGCACTTACCGAGCACCTGTTACAGGCATGGAATGGTCTCGAGTGGCCCAGGAAGAGGCTGGAAGAAGTGATGGCCCCCAGACCTGACGTGCTTACAGTTTATTGCAGGCTCGTGTCCCCATTTTCCTTACACCACGATGTTATTCAAAGTCATATAAGAAGCCACTTAAATTGACTGCTGGGGATAGTGTTACAGGGAGGGGCAGTGACGCTCTGCAGACGCTCCCGTTAGATTCACTTGCCAGTTATCTGCCCGCTGCCTGGGGCATTTGCAGGCAAGGACAGGAAAATGCCAGGCCCAGCCAGTTCCAGATAATGAAGTTATTTGCTCCAAACACTCCCACTGTATTATTAAATTAAATCAGTTGGGATTGAAAAGTAATAAGATTTAGATTCCTATGAGGCTCAAGAATTAATTAAACTCCGAAGGTAATCCCCAAGGAAGAGTTTAAAACAAAGTTTTGAGCAGTGACAACTTTATTGGGATTTATTTAAAACTTCTCAATGTCCTCCCTTTTAAAAATGATGTTATTTAAGTATATGGGCCCTGGCTGGTTTGGCTCAGTGGATTGAGCGTCGGCCTGCGAGCTAAGTGTCGCTGGTTCGATCTTCCAGTCAGGGCACATCAGAGAAGGAAAACTCTGACTCCAAAAAACCTCCGCTGCCTTGCGGCATACCTCTTCAGGGGAAAGGCTAAGGGAGTAAACCCCGACAGAAAATCCGGAGCCGGAGTCCCTAAGGCGGTTTGACGCTGTAGTCAACACCGGCAACTCCTGCGGCGCACCTGAAGCCAAGCTGTATTGACTCCGTCTTTCCCTTGGACCCTTCAGCTGCGAAGAGAGGGGGGGTCTGCTGCATGGGCAACAGCAGACCCTCCATATCACCCTGCCCAGGTTCTGTAGCTTCAGCTTCACTGGAGAGGACACTCCAGCGTCATCGCAAGATGTCGATTCAACATGGGAGGAGACAGATACCGTGTCACTCCCGAGTCGGACTGCACAACCATTCTCGGCGGTGCAGATAGACTCTTAAGAAGCTACACCATCGTCTCTCGAGACGGACGGCTGCCGAATCGAATTTAAGTATATGAGTGTTGGCATAATGATTAAAATTGTTTTATTACTTTGTGATCGCATCAAGTACTCGTAATTGAAATAAAATCTGTGCTATTAGTGACTGCAATAATAACAGACAGCATATGCAAGTCTTGCTCTATGAAAGAGCATTGCTGTAATTGTGCTTGACCTTTGACCCTGCACCAGAGTCCCCAGATAAGTGGGTCACAGAGCCCTCATCTTGAGCACTTTCCCAAGCATTGTAAATGCATGAGGGCAAATAGCCACAGTGATTGTAAGTGGTTATAGATCCTCAGCAGAATAAGCTGGGCTTTCCACTTACCTGCTTTGGGGCAACTTTGCTGGAAGAAAGTGGAGATGTCTAGTAGGGATCATGGGAATAGTGTGTGTTTGATTTCTATCAGCCTAAGCAGAAGGGTCCTGCTTGGGTATTAAAAATCCCGAGAATGACTCTAGGAGACTTTGACCATGTTGACAAGGCTTGGGTTTCTGTGACTGAATGCTAAAGAAGCCACACTGCTCACATAGTCCTGGGAGCTGTGCCTGGTTCATACGTGAGAGGCCAAGTCTATCTTATTCTAGCTTGGTCCCAGGTAACCTTCCATCTCTGCTCAACCATATCTCTAACCTCTCCATCCCTTCCCAGCATCCTGCAAACCCCAAAGGTGTTAGGGAACCCCAGATTCCCAAGACTGGTTTTGAGTGAATAGTGTATGCCCTGTTGGGAATGGAACAGAAACTTTGGTGCAGGGCAGTCTTTTATCAGCAGGAAATTCAGCAGAGCAGACCAGGGGCCCAAGGCAGTAGGCACTCATGGACCAGGAGATGGGCGTCTGTCTCAGCGGGATCAGTGTGTATCCCAGAGCAATGAGAAATGAGAGAGACATACTGCTTAGTGTTCAGTCTCTCCTCTCCACTCCTCCACGTCCACGTATTCCCCCTGGCACATCTCTCCAGTAAATTTGTTTATGCAAAGATATTTCCAGACCGATTATATTAAAGGAGAAGATGGATGGTAGTTTCTTATTGAAAGGGAAAAGTTATACGAGCTGATTTCATTGGTGAGACTTCCGCTATATTCTCAACCTCAGCATCAGATCCCAGGACAAGTATTTTTGAAATGTGGTTTTCAACCTGGTAGTATATTTGCCTCCCCCTTGAATTAAACTCCTGGTTTTAAAAAAATTAGCCAAGATGGAGGGAAGCAAATGGGTGGAAAATGAGGGACATCTGTAATAGTGTCGAAAAAATTAGCCACAAAAAATATGAAAAAAGGCATTGTTTTAAATTCTGTAATTCTATAAATGAGCTAAATATTAAACTATTTGGTGGCATCATTCAGTTGTGTTTATTTTTATTGACACTATTTTAGATGGTACTTTATTGAATAGCTGTGCTGATATACAATCTTCAAATTACGAGCCATAAACCAAAATGTTCAGAGCCAGAGGAAAATTCAAAATCAGAATCTGGTGAACTCCCAGCTGCAAGAATTATGTAAAATACTGCACACATCCTACATCTTATACCAAACAAAGGTAGTTGTGACAACTTTCAACCTTCAACTTCTGCGCTTGAGTTTTTGACCTTGAGAAATAAAACTTAGTTTTTAAAACTAGGTCTTTAACAGGGTCTTTACAAGTGACGACACTTCAGTAGAGTGAGTTTTCAAAATTTCAGTCTGCATGTGGTAGGGTAGGGTGTCAGGTGGGGTCTCTGGTCTGCTGAGTGCCTGCTTTTAAAGACCATGTTTTTATTTCTTCTCTTTTTCATACCCTGTGACTTCACGGGCCTAAAAAGTGTTCAGTACTGCTCATGCCACTGAGAGGCCAAAATGGATTATATTAGTTCACAGTAAGATACGTAAGTTCATAAAACACTCACAAAGTTATTATTTGCTACAGAATTTTAAGGAAGTTCTGTAATCATTGAAAGAAGCAAGAAGAAAAGGTGATTTTCATTTCCAGTGTTGAAAACATTCATCATCAGATTCTCTGAAAATACTTTGTCATCATAATAGTATTTGCATCATGTTCCCCATGTCCTAATCCAAGTCCTTTTTGTATTTTCAATCCGTAGTCCGCGTAACAATTCTATGTGGTCAGTACTGGTATCCTGATTTAACAGATGAAGAGACCGAGGCCCAGAAGCGTAACTGAGTTGCTCAAAGGACACACAGCTTAGAAGCACACAGCCTGGTTCCAACCCAGGCATCCTGGTTCAAGCCCACTCTCACTACCACGGTGCCACGCTGCCTCTTCTTACCTTCTGGATGGAGACTTCCTCCTCTAGAACAATGGGAAGCAATATTATAGAGACAGGGAGAGTCAGGGCTTTGAAATAGGACTTCCCACACGTGGCACTTTCCATCTGTGGGCCAAAGTTTTGCCCTTTACCAAGGGGTTCTGCCACGCCCATGCCATCCTACTTGTTAAAAGAACTGAATGAGATAAAGCACAAAAAGCTTTGAGAACAGGGCCGAACAGATGAAAGGACCCAATGAGTATTAGTTCTTGTTATCATGATAAATATATTAACTTTAGTATGTGGATTATGGTAGCCAAGTTTCCTGAGTGAGAGTTGATAAACATTTATTAAACAAACACTTTTTAGAGTTTATCTCACAATAACTGAGTAATATTATTCTTACCATTCTTATTTCATAAAATTGGAGGAAACTCAGGCTCCAAGAAAGTATGTTATTTTCCTAAAATCAAATAAGTAAGCATTCAAACTCATGGCACATTGGCTGCAAAGCCTTAGCTCCTTCTGACCACCCCCAAAACCGCCCACCCCATTTTGTCCTAAAGGACAGGTTTGTTCAGCCACTGCCTGCTCATTAATCAAAAAACGCCGATGCAAAACAGAGGGGCAAAGACTGGGCTTGCGAAATTGCATCTTGGGCGTGGTAACAAATGTAACGCGGCTCTATTGGCTCAGTGGACGGACAGCCATGCTGTTCTGTGTTACGATCTGTTCTAATTCATTCACAAAGTTGCATGAGTAACTGCAGCGTGGTGAGAGACCCCCCCAGGAAGTGGAACGGGAAGTGGTACGGGAAGTGGCAGCTATGGCTCCTAACTCAGTGCTGTTGCTTCTCGAATCAGTGCTGAACCATTGCTCCAGGGGAGTAGTAATTCACATCCACGGAAGATGTGAAACTCAACAGCTGATCGGACCACTTGTTGCTGCTGACAATCCTATAAAATTTCTCTTAAGGCAGGCAGGCACTCTGTGTTCTAGCAAACCAAATGAGTATTTCCTGTTTGTTGACCTCCAACTTCAAGAGCGCTAAATCATCAGTATAGAAAGATTCCTTTACCCCTCTTGGTTATAGCTATTATAGTTCTATTACATGCTCAAAAGGAATGCCTGCATATTTCCTTTCAGCCAGATACACGAGCCTTCCCCTCTTTTTTTCCTATTTCCTCTAGACTTTTACTTTTTCTCTCATCTGTTCGCCAATGCTACCTTGAATTTTTGAACTGGAAGGGCAGTTCAAAATGTCCTGGTTATGAATTACAGAGATCTGGTACAAATCTTACTTCTGCCTCTTAGCAGGTGAATCAGCTTAGATGAGACATTTAAACTCTTTAGAGTCTTTTATTCCTCATCTACAAAGTGGAGATAGTATTGTCTTCTGTGGTTGCCTTGAGCGTTAAATGTACATATTTCTGGAACGTAGTTGTATGCAATGTCAGTGGGATCTGACCTTTCACCCTGCCTCGCCTCGTAAGCAAAGCCATGTCCCAAAAGACCCAAAACAACTTGTACTTTTCAAGATGAAGATCTATGATCTCTCCTTAAATGTATTCAATTTGAGTGTCTAATTTCCTTTGTGAACTAGAAGCTGTCTCACATCTTACTGAAGTTCATAAATGTCTTTCAAATGCGAGCCCTTAATGACTGCAGGCCAGCAGGAGAACCTCTGCTCTTGCCTTTTCTCCTTTTCTGGTTAACCAGACAGCGCATTCTTCCTGAGAGCTGAGACCCAAAAGTATACCAATCCACTAGCGGGATCAAAAACAGTGATTCCTAAGCCCTCCCAGAGAACTGGATTTGGTAGATCTGGAATGGAGCCCAGGAACCCACATCTGTCCAGCTCCCAGGGGGTCATGCCGTAGGGAGAGCAGACCCCAGGACCACACCCTGGGAACACTGGCAGGTGCCTTCTGTAGAGGAATGCATGCACACCACTGACTACGGCCTCTCAGCCAAACTCTGTAAAGAACAGGGGGCCAACGTAGAAGAAAAACATCAGGGCCAAGGAAACCCCTGATCGGGCAGGGAAACTCCCCTGGGCCACTCCAAAATGCCAGGCTGTTTTCTTCAGACCTACCCCAACCTTTTATTTTTAAGCCATTTCTCATGCTCCTGTACAGTTCAAAATAGTGTACATATGTTTAGTAATACTCTTGCTTCTGAGTGTTCACCTGAAAAGACTTAATTACAGGAATAAGCACTTCGCTTATCCTATAGTGTCTTTCTGCTCTGATATCTGAGTCCTTCCTTGGCGCATAATTGCATTTTATCTGATGGGCCAATGCCTCCACTTGAATATTCCTTTTACCTTTGTCTGTGCTTCCACCAGAGCAATGCTTTAAGGATGAAGGCACTTGGAGAGTGAGTTATAAAAGGACAGGGAGCCCCGGTCTGTGCACTGGGTCTGTAGTCCTACATGGGTACCTGCTAAGTTGATCCCGAGGAAGAAGGATAGAAGCAGAATACATAGAAGGAAACTGACAGACTTTGAATAATAAGAATCTGGGTTTCTATGCCGAGTGGTGACATTGGTGGTCCCTAACCTGCTTGCCTCGTTTTACACTTTCATCTTGTAAAGGGATTCACTCAGTCATAAGCCATGGAAGTTTGGATTTTATGTCCATAAATAAGACCATCTTTGAACACACAATATACATGTATGCATATTTGTAAATTATATATATGTACAATGCTCTAATATATTTTGTTAATTATAAAACATATATAAAGATACAAATGTTAAAGTCTTGATAAAGTTGAGCTAAGCAATTTTATAAAATATTTTAATTTCAATGTTTGACAGAACAAAATACTTCCTTACAGTGTATTTGCAGAAGTTTACTTCTTTTGTGGGGAGGAAGACCCCATTTAATGTCCGAAGTTTATGAAAAGTCCACAGTTTATGAAACACAGTTTGAAGGTTGAGTCTGTGTTATATTTATTTAAATATATGGTTGTAATTACGATCTCAGTCTCATCTCTGAAAAGGGCACAATATACACCAAGTTAGAGGTTCAAGAAATAAATAGTGGTTGTAGTCGGTGTTGATCTATATTTCAAATAGTCTTTAGGATGATTTCCCATTTTGGAAGTCAACTTCGTATCAGCTTTGCCAAAAGCGTATTATCCTAGGAGTAAGGAAAGTGTCAGTGCAGCCACTCCTTATTGCTGACTTGGGCCCACATGATTAGGATCACCTTCAATATGAGATTTCTTTACATGACATCTTTAAGCCACTTGTTTGTTACACCATGATTCGTTAGACCACCATAATATCAGTATAATATGGTTACCCATTAAATCAGCCACGTGGAGCCTGTGAAAATGCTCTAACGTGCTAAATGAAGAGACAAGTGGAGGTACAATACTGCTACCTACCCCTCAAAACTGTGCACCCCCTGTTCTTCCTGCAGAACTCCTCTCCTCCCAAATGTGACCTGTGGCTCTGATACACAGGCTGAATGAAGGTTCCATGTACACTGCACATTCATTGTTAAGTATTAAGTAAACCTTGATTTCTTTCCTAGTTTAAATAACCCACACATACAAATAAAAGTTTCAGTGTTTCCTTTTCGTTCCCCAATGGATCATCTTGCATGGTCCATTTTGAAAACAGTGCCCTAGATAATGGTTCAGTTCTGTCGATGATCGTGTAGCCTCTAATCTTAGTTCCAAATACCTCTGTTGCCGGTATTCACAACCTGCTCTAGTTAGTACCGTGTTCTGTCCTGTGGATCCTGATATCACGTCCTGCAACATCTCCTCCTAGACGTGTCTTTTCACGACCGCGCATCCCCCATCCTCTGATTATCACTCAGCCTCTGATGGCCAGGAAAAGGATTCTGGAAGGACATAAAATGTTGCTCTGCCTGCCCGAGAGTCGGCAGTTGTACAATTCAACATTGCAGCAGCCCACGACACATCTGAGTGCCCTACCCCGTATAGGGAGGAAGCTTGATGAAAACATGTATGAAGAACCACAACTTCTTCAAGAACCTTTGAGAGCATGTCAGAGCTTAACACTCATGGAAACATTCACTTTATTCAGGCAAACTTAGAGCCAATCTGTGTGCTTTCATTTTGTTTTCAAGTTCCTGGCTAACTAACCATATACATGGATGCCTATCTGCTGCCATCTAGTGTAATAAATAGGTTGGTTATGCGTAGAGTTCTGAACTCTGTGGTTGAAAGCTAGTACTCAAAATAGTTCTTCATGTTGGTTTGTTACAAGTTTTTGAAATGCCTAATCAGCTACCTCTTTTTCTTACCACTGTGACCCTGAACATGACCTTTATACTGTCCTAGAGTCTAGGGCTCAGGATCAAACTTGGTTCACTCTACAAACATGACACTTGGAAATTTAGAGGGGCCTTAGCGGTCAGTAGATCTGAAGTAAATACATAGTAATCAAGAGGTCATGCAAGTTCAGCGATGATTTCACTTTATGGAGGCAGCAGAACACATAGCCTGGCTTCTTATCCGCTGTGTGAACTGGGGCCATTCACTTCTCTTCTTTAGACATAATTTTCTTCATCTATAAAATGAAACGGTGGGCCTCGGTGACTAGCAAGGTCTCTTCCAGGTCTAAGAATATATGACTGCATATAAACTGTTTCCTCTTTGAAGTTGCCAAAGTCATGTTCCCAGAATCCTCTTCTATTTCTAAAGTGAATGTTGCTTTTCTAACTCTATGTGTTTATCTATCTTTTGGTTATGCTTAGAAGTGCGCAGAAATTGTGACTTGGATGAGGGAGAGGCAAATGGGGACCATGATTTTATTCTGTTTTCTGAGAGTTGTCCAGTGGAATGTTGTCCACCAAATGATACGTAAATACTCTCCAATATGCGTTTAGCTTCTCTTCTTCACAAGGGCAAATTTGGAAGTATATCGCCTACTATAAATGGTCAACTTCCTAAATTGGACTTCTATTTTTTCTGTCTCTCCATTTCATATTAGAACTTACTGATGAAGTGTTCTAGGTCTATTAAAACTCATACTGGTCTTCCTTTTCTTTAGACATTTCTATTTATTCCAGTATATCCCAAAGTGTTTCATTTCCGGATCATTTCATACGTGTCAATCTTATTTCCCAACCAGACTGAAAAATACACAGAGGCAGGGACTACTGTTAATTTCTCGTTTTCATTAAGGGATTTGGCATTGTTATTTAGGGAATGTGTATGGTTCTGATTATAACGATGCTTTTCTATTTGCTTTACATAAATGAGACTATTATGCTAAGCAAAATAAGTCAGAAAAGCTAAGAACCATATGGTTTCACTCAAATGTGGGACTTAAAACTGAAGCTCATTGACACAGACAATAGTGTGGTGGTTACCAGAGGGAAGGGGTTTGAGGGGTAGCATAGGGTAAAGGGGATCATATATATGATGATGGAAGATGATTTCACTTTGGGTGGTAAACACAATGTAATATACAGATCATATATCATAGAAATGTACACTGGAAATCTATATGACCTTATTAACCAATGTCATTACAATACATTTAATAAAAAATAAACACTGCCAAACAGAAATTTAATGTGATCGACATAGAAAATTTAAAATTTTCTGGTAGCCATGTTAAAAAGTAAACAAAAAGGTAAAATTAATTGTAATATATCTCTTTTTAGCCCAATAGATCCAAAATATTATCATTTCAACATGCCAATCTAATTGTCGTCGGCAGCCGTCCGTCTCGAGAGACGATGGTGTAGCTTCTTAAGAGTCTATCTGCACCGCCGAGAATGGCTGTGCAGTCCGACTCGGGAGTGACACGGTATCTGTCTCCTCCCGTGTTGAATCGACATCTTGCGATGACGCTGGAGTGTCCTCTCCAGTGAAGCTGAAGCTACAGAGCCTGGGCAGGGTGATATGGAGGGTCTGCTGTTGCCCATGCAGCAGACCCCCCCTCTCTTCGCAGCTGAAGGATCCAAGGGAAAGACGGAGTCGATACAGCTTGGCTTCAGGTGCGCCGCAGGAGTTGCCGGTGTTGGCTACAACGTCAAACCGCCTTAGGGACTCCGGCTCCGGATTTTCTGTCGGGGTTTACTCCCTTAGCCTTTCCCCTGAAGAGGTATGCCGCAAGGCAGCGGAGGTTTTTTGGAGTCAGAGTTTTCCTTCTCTGATGTGCCCTGACTGGAAGATCGAACCAGCGACACTTAGCTCGCAGGCCGACGCTCAATCCACTGAGCCAAACCAGCCAGGGCTGCCAATCTAATAAAACATTATTAATAAGATATTTTTCCTTTTTTCATAATCTTGAAAATCCAGTGTGTATTGTACATTTACAGCACCTCTCAGTCAGCATACGAAGTTTTCAGTAACTTGAAATGTAGACCTCCTGAAATAATAAAGGTTATACTTAAGGGAAGATATTTGGACAGTTTTCATTTTTTAATTTGAGTTTCAACGAATTAAAATTGAATAAAATTGAACATTCAGTTCCTTGGCCGCACCAGCCCCACTGCGAGTGCTTCGGGGACGTGGGAGGCTCGGAGCTGCGTTACTGGACAGCGCAGAGCTCAGTTCTTGCCCCTCGGGACCCAGGCACCAGAAGCAGCGCCAGCGCCATACGGGACCTTATCAGAAGTGCCAAATCTTCGATTCCCAGTCCGGGCACAGGACTCGGTTGCACGTCAGGTCCCCAGTTGGGGGCGCGAGTGAGAGGCAACCACACAGTGATGTTTCTCTCCCTCTCTTTCTCCTTTCCCTCTCTCTAAAAATAAATAAATAAACAAACAAATTTTTTTAAAAGTGCAAAATCTCAGGCCCCACCTACTGACTGTGCAGGTAGACAAGATCCCCAGGTGATACTGTACAGCACATTAAAGTTCAAGAAGCATTTCTCCCAAACACGCGGGTCTCTCCGACAATGCGCTCCAGAAAGAGCGAATGAACTGGGAACCGTGAGGGCTTCGGAAACTTGCCGCACGAGAGCGATGCCCGGGATTGGCAGGACGTGTTCCGTGGGGAAGTTGTTGGTTTCCCCACCTAGGCGGCCATGGCTGTTCTGCTGTGTGGGCTGGCTGCCACGGGGCCTTCCCGGGCTTGGGGCTGGCCCTTGCCCCGGGATCTACAGTGAAGAGCCTAACGCTAACTGCCCTGACTCCCACAGTGAAGGCAGCTGAGCTCTCACCGCCTGATACACTGGAACCTGCAACTTTAGAAGTGCAGCTGTGAACATATGTTCCTGTTCCACACAAGTGAGATTAAGACCGGCCCTTCCTGGGGGAGACCCCCAGGAAGGTCACCCGCAAGAGGGGCTGGTGCGTCCACCGCACTGGTTCCCCCAGAGCCAACACAGACACACTCATCGTCCTCACTGTATGGGGGTTGGTCCAGTCCCCGCCACCCCCCACCAAGAGACTCAGTACATGCTGCTTCACCTGGCTAATCCTTATTTGGTTTGTCTTTCAGCGTCTGAGGGACCTTTCAATGTGCTATTTGCTTAAGAATTCATTGTACAAACCTAACATAGGAGCTCATTGTTCTAATTCGGTGGTCCTTAACCCTGGTTGCACACTAGAATCCCCGGGGGCATTTTACAAAGTACCAGCGCCCAGGCATCACCACAGTCTTTTATTTTTTTTTTAATGTGTTTTATTGATTACAGTGTTACATTTGTCCCAATTTCCCTTCCCTCTGCTCCCCTCCACCCGGTGGCCTCCCTCCCTCCCCTTGTCCCCCACTTTTAGTCCATGCCCATGGGTTGTGCATATAGTTCTTCTCAACCTCTTCCTGTCTATTCCATTCCCTCCTACCATGCTTCTTAATTCCTATACCATCTCCCTCCCTCTCCACCTTCCCCCTCCCTGCTGACCTCCCCCCAATATGCTCCCCATACCTATAGTTCTTTTCCACTCTCGTTGCCTGTTTAGTTTGCCTTTGCTTCAATTCCCTAGCTTCTGTTGTTGGTTCTTGTGATGCAGTTCTCATTTTAATGTTCATAGTTTTGATCCTCCTTCTTCTAAACCAGTCCCTTTAACATCTCATATAACAGTGGTTTGGATCTAATGAACTCCTTCAGTTTTATTTTGTCCTGGAAACACTTTCTCTGCCCTTCTATTCTGAATGACAGTTTTGCTGGATAGAGCATTCGTGGTTGTAGGTTTTGGATTTTCATTGCTTTGAATATTTCTTGCCAGTCCCTTCTTGCCTGCAGGGTCTCCCTTGAGAAGTCAGCTGATAAGTCTAATTGGGACCCCTCTGTACATGATTCTTTTCTTCTCTCTTGCTGCTTTTAAGATTCTCTCTTTATCTTTAACTTTTGACATTTTGATTATAATGTGTCTTGGAGTTGAGAACCATGTTACTTTTTAAATATATAACTAACCTATAACACTGTGTAAGGCATTGTCCAATCTAATGACATTAGGTCTCTGGAAGGTACTGTAGTCGGGTTAAGGTCCCCAGGTGACTCTAACACGCACCTGGAGCTGATGATGACTGATGCCGGTCCTTAAGTGCAGGTCTGCGCATGCGGATAACCTGGGGTCTTGTTGGAGTGCACGTTCTGACTCGGTAGGCGCTGAGGGTGACTAAGCCCAGCGTGGGGCACTGACGTGTCCCAGGTGGCATTTGGTGCGTGGTCGTCAGCGTTTTCCCAGCACAGGACACCGGGTTGGGTTAATCTGTGAAACCTTCCTCTCTCTCCACCTCAGCTCTTGTATCACTGCATTTCCTGATTACCTAAAGCAATGATCTTTCTGCAAACTGCTTGTTGCTGTCAGCTGCTTCTTATACGCATGGATGTCGTCTCCTAGACCGAACTACAGCTCCTCAGAGGCAGAATCCACGTGTCACGTTATTTCTGTAATTCCCACGGCCCCCGAGTGTCTTACACACAGCAGGTGCTGCACAAAGGCTTCTTGAGTAATTGAAACATGGAATGTCAGGTGTGAAAGTCTCCAAAAAAATCCAGAGGACTAAAAAGTGGGAAGTGTTTTTCTTTGTTGAGCAGAAGAGTTTAGATAGACCAGGAGGAGATGAGATCGGGGGGTTAGATTTTTTATCTAAAAATCTGGGTGGAATACTTGGATGGACTATTATTAGTGAGAGAACCAGAACCTGGATTTCAGTTCAGCGCTCTTCCCATTTAGTGTGCTTTCTCAGAAAAGGTCACGGCCGAGGGGCCTGTACAGCTTCTGCTGTGATGCCAGGGCACCAGGTGACCAGGGACAGCGTCAAGTAGCCTTCTAAATGCCCCAGAGACCCTCGCGGGGCCGGCTGAGCAGACACCTGAGTCACTCAGTCTCCTCCCGCATGTACGTCTTCATAGGCTTGTGACGTTCTTCTCTAATTGTTTCTCAGGAACCCCGGGCAAGGTCTTTGCTTGGGATTCTTGACGTTTTAATACCGATACACAGTCGTACATTGAGGTTCACTTATCGCGACCTCACTGTATCACAGGATTTTTTTAAATATTATATTGAATTATTTATCGCGGATTTTTCGCTATACCGCAGGATTTTGCGGTACAGTACAGTAAATACTAAAATAAATGTAAGGTTCCTACTTTGCGGATTTCCACCTATCACGGGGGATCTAGAACGTAATACCCGCGATAAGTGAGGGGTCACTGTATAATGATACAGCAGCATCCTCTAGTTATCCAGCACTCAGACGTTGGTAACTGTCCATCCAGAGCACAGCCCACTCTAGACAGTGGGGAATGTCATGGTCCTCCCTCTCACACTTCGGGGGGTTCAGCTAGCACAGACAGACTTACCATTGTAAACACGGGGAATGAGAATGTGTTTCAGATTTGGCCTGTCCATCATTGGTACTTCCTAAGTAACAACAGTTAATAAATCATTAATTGACCATCACAGCTGACTGTGAGGATGGAAATAACAGCAAACGTTTCTATAATGCTTACCCTGCCCTTGGCACTGCTCTAAGAGCTTTACCGCTATGACTAGCTCACATAATCTTCACAATAACCCTGCGAGGTACTGTGATCATTCCCGTTTACAGGTAAGGAAACTGAAGAGGCCAAGTATGTCGGCCAAGATTACACAGATTGAAGGTGATGCAGGTGGGATTGGAACCGAGGAACCCAGGAATCTGTGCGCTCAGTCCTTACCCAGTGTTATCGAGTGATTTTACGGTAGCATTCCTCAGTTGTCAAGGCAACTCTCAAGATGAAGAATTGTTATGATTTTTAATAAATTGTGTCATTCCGGGGAAGGGACTACTTATAAATTAAATGAAGCTGAGGTGAGAACAAAAATATCACCAGCAAAGAAGAGAAGCTACTTAGTGTGAGGGCAAGAAGAGGCCAGCGAGCCTCCCCCGGCGGCCCTACGTGTGATTACATCGTAATTCCACAGAATAATCCCTGATCCCCATGCAGAATCATTAAAAAGGTCATATGATGTTGACAGACTGTTCTAATGGTTTTTTTAAATCTTAAAATCTATTTTGGGTAAAGAATTTCAAGAGTAAGCTTCTGTTCACCTGGAAAACACAGTTCTGTCGATCATCTCGTAATCCGCGCCAGGCACATGAAACGTCCTTCCCTTGCCTTGAGGGTATTAGTGCTTGTACAACTTCCAACTTTCTGAGAGGCAAGATTGCCTCACGTACAACGTTCTCCAAACTGAAAATGGTGACCCGTCAGTAAATCCACTTACTGGGTTGTGAGCGGCATCACTTATAAACTGAAATAGAATCGATCGGAGTCCATGGCAGGCATTAAGAGTTAGTATGTTTTGAGATATCTTATTTTTAGATAGATCACACCAATAAATAGGTGCACACTGGGCCATGGTTTCTTCCTGGGGGTCACTTTCAAACTTTGAAACCTATGAGTGCGGCAGCTTAGATGAGACTCTGAAGCAAAGCAGCTTGTAGGAATCGGCAGTCTGCCTCTTAGTGACCTGGTGACGTCAGGCAAGTTATCTTCCTTCTGTTCCTCAGTGTTCTCCTCTCTCCGGGGGTCAGGAGAACAGCACCGACCTCATTCTGTAGTTGTGCAAGTTCGAGGCGTTAATACACGTAACGTGCAGGACCGCCCTGTCGCAGTAGCCAAATTCATTGTCATACCAGGAACTAAGCTTGACAAAGTGGTCATTGAGGGCAGTACTATCCCTGGCATCAAAGGTGGAAGAGTGGGTGTCACTGTTGAAGTCAGAAGAGACAACCTGGTCCTTAGTGTAGCCCGTGATGCCCTTGAGGGGTCCTCTGATGCTTGCTTCACTACCTTCTTGATGTCATTGTAGTTGGCAGCTTTCTCCAGGAGGCAGGTCAGATCTACAGCCAACACATTGAAGGTGGGGACACGGAGGGCCAGTGAGCATCCCGTTCAGCTCAGGGATGGCCTTGCCCACAGCCTTGGCAGTGCCAGGAGAAGCAGGGATGATATTCTGGGCAGCCCCTAGGCCATCGCACCAGAGCTTCCCAGGGGGACTGTCCACGGCCTTCTGGATGGCAGTGATGACATGGACTGTGGTCATGAGTCCCTCCGTGATGCCAAAGTTGTCATGGATGACCTTGGCCAGGGGAGCCAAGCAGTTGCTGGTGCAGGAGACACTGCTGACAATCTTCATGGAATTGTCATACTTGTCCTGGTTCATACCCATCACAAACATGCGGGCATCAGCAGAAGGGGCAGAGATGATGACCCTCTTGGCTCCTCCCTTCCAGTGAGCCCCAGCCTTCCCCATGGTAGTGAGGACACCGGTGGGCTCCACAACACTTCCAGCACCAGCATCACCCCATTTGTTGGTGGTGGGATCTCGCTCCTGGGAGATGGAGGTGGACTTTCCATAGATGACAAGTTTCCTGTTCTCAGCCTTCACAGTGCCTTTGAACTTGCCATGAGAAAAATCAATCCCTTCACCTTTTTTAACCCAGTACCCCAACCCCTCCATCCTCTGAGCATTTTCTCTTCTTTCTTTTATTTTTTTAACTTTTTCTATTACCGTTGCCCCACTTTTTCCCCCTTTGCTTTCCCTCACCTGAGCATTTTCTCTTATCTTCTGTGTGAAAGAACCATTAGAATGCGACATAGTCTCTCTCCTCAGACCTGCAGGCATTAAAATAGTTGTGGTTTAAATATGTTTTGCTAATCGCTGATTTTCTGGGAGAACCAAAAAATAGTTTTCAGTGCTTCAGCTGTTAAAAGAACTTCTCCGGGTCCTCTGTATGATCGGTGCTGCCTAAGGAAACACACACGTTTCACACTGTATTCGTTTGTGAGAGCACACACAGGCTCCTACCCCGAGGGCTCTGGGAGGGGCCTCTCCATGCTGACCACCTAGACAGGGCTGACTGTCCTCCCCTGGCACCAAGGCTGGCTCCATCCATGCCCCCAAACCGTTCTAACTGTCTTGGTTCAAACACAAGAAGAAATATTTCCACAACAGTATGACTGTGGAATTCCATTAAGAATAAAAACACCTGCCATCCCCAATACGTGCTCCTAGAGCAAAGGACCTATCTGCAGCTCGGGGTTTCCTGAAGATGTATTTCTTGTGGGCAGACAATTCAGGGTAGTCGGTGTCCAAAACCAGGACACATTTCCTGAGCCTGAGCTTCTTCACTGTGTCCATCTGGGCGTTGGTGGCAGGAAGAGGGGCCCATTCCCCGGCCTTATCATCTCTGTGCTCCTGCCTGGGACCCCACCCCCTTCAGCCCCCACTGGATTGGAACCTCCACCAAGACCTGCATCAGTTGTGCTTCCTGCTCTGTTCTTGGAGCTGACCTGGCACAGTACAGACGTTTGAATCAGAGTCTGCTGCGCGGATGGCTGGGTGGTGGGTTTGTTTAGACGGCTTGTAACATGACATTCCTTGGGAGTTTGTTGACAGGAAAAAGAGCCATGTTTTGGTTCAGGACACCAGATATGTACCCGGAACTTGCAATCGGGAAATTTTTGCATTTGTTTGTATACAATCTGTTTTTAAATTAACTTTTGAAGTATTTATAAAGATACTTTAAGATTGAGAGCCTTCCTACTGCCAAAGACAGAGAGTTTTAGGTCAGAAAACGAATATATTAAGTTTATAGTTGACTAGAAGACTAATCAGACAAGGAGCAAAAACAAGGAAGGACACTTGACGGTCTCCGAAATGGCCATGGAAGTGAGAAAAACCATGACATTGACACACACAAATCGGTTTTCCCCAGTCTTGTCCCCCGGATGTCCGAATTCACAGATGCAGAGTCTGGGCTGATAGCCTAACATGGAGGAGGCGTTCTCCAGTTCCTGAACTAGCACTGACACATACGTGTGCGTAATTGTTTAGAGTCGACATCTGTTTAATGAGTTTACTGACCGAATCTTTTAGAAGAACGCAAACACAGGTGGCTTTTTAGTCACAATTCTATCAAAAAAGAAGAGGCCTTGTCGTGGGTGCTGTGGTCCTCAGGCCACGCCCCCAAGGCCCACCTGATGTCAACGCAGCCGTCCGAGGGGGGCAGTTGCCACCATCACACCTGGCCAGGCACGCCTCAGATGCCCGCCTTGGTTTCTCAGGAGTTAGGTGAGGACTTAGCCCACATGCAGGTGCAGCCCAGAAGTTCATGGGCGTTAATACCTCCTGGGCACCCTTCAGCCAGTGGGTGATGGGAATTGGTAGGTAAGCACCAGCCTCTCATTCTTGTCTCGTCTAGGGCTCAGGTAAGTCAGTCTCTCTACAAGACCTCAGAGGGGCTTCTGCGGGGCTGGGCCCTAGCGGGTCACTGTGATGACCAGCTTAACAGCAGACACTTTATTAACTGTTCTCCCTCCCTGTCCCCAGTCCTTTTCCTTCATTTTTAGGTTCTGGGGTCACCTTCCAAATAAATGATCTGCTCCCAAATCTTCATCCCCAGCTCTGGTTTCTTAAACAGGCCCTAAGGAATAATGTTTGAGATCAAGACACAACGGTTTGTCCCGGAATCAAGGGCTGACAGAGAGATAACTGAGTAGCAACAAGCTCTAAAACTGATATATAGGAAAACAGCATTTCTGGAACAAATGATTTTTTCTCTAGTGCTTTAAATGTGAGTTTCGTGAAGACCGTACGTCACCCTCCTGATCTCATGCCTCGCCTTTTCCCTTTATTCTGCAGATTCTTCTGGGAAGCCGAAATTCACCAAGTGCCGTTCGCCTGAACTAGAGACCTTTTCGTGCCACTGGACAGACGGGGGCCATCACGGATTCAGGAGCCCGGGACTCATACAGCTGTTCTACATCAGAAGGTGCGGCCTCTGTTCCTTTCGGACTGTATTCTCCATAGACTTTCTGACCGAGGTGGACTGAGTCCCAGGCAGCGGGAGGAATTGAAATGGTTTCTTTTGATGGCCTGAATGTATTCATTCACTTACCTATTCAAAAACTATTAAGGAAGCCCTTGCTATGTGTTGGATACTATTTTAGACACCGAGATGCAGCAGCGGTGACAAAAAGATGAGGTCCCTGGTCTCATGGGGCTTCATCTTCAATGAGAGAAGACGGGCCATAAAAAATTAAAAAGTAAAATGTCAGCTGGTAATATGGTTTAGTAAGAAAAGTTAAGCCAGAAGGAGGATAGATAGAGTGTCAGCACTCTGGGAATACATGCGTGTGCATGAGAGTGTCTGCGTGCACATGCATGTGTGTGAGTATGCTTGAGTGTGTGAGAGTGAGTGTGGGTGAGTGTATGTGAATTTGTGTACAGGGAATTTGGGTGGCATTTTAAGTGAGGAGGTTATAAGAGGTCCCTTTAAGGTGGCACATCAGAGCAGAAACATCGTGAGCTGTGAGAGGCCCTGTGGGTGTCTGGGGGGAAGTGCAAAGGCCCTGAGGCCGACTTGGCAGGTTGCAGAAAGCAGGAGGTGACATGGAGAGTGCCAGGTGGCAGAGGGCAGAGCGCCATGAGAAGGGGTCAGAGAGTTAGCCAGGCCAGCCTGGGACAAGCCGGGAGGCCATGGGAGAGCTTTGTATATCCCTTTGTCTGTGATGAACAGTCATAGGGGTTTTTGGAGACGATGTATGTTTTAAAAGACTTAGTTTGTTTTCTACATAGAAAAGAGACTAGGACCCCTGGCTGCTGTGGCTCAGTGGATAGAGTGTCGGCCTGCGAACCAAGTGTCGCTGGTTCGATTCCCAGTCAGGGCACATGACTAGGTTGCACATCAGGTCCCCAGTTGTGGGCGCGAGTGAGAGGCAACCACACAGTGATGTTTCTCTCCCTCTCTTTCTCCTTTCCCTTCTCCTTAAATTAAATAACTCAGTAAAAGGCTGTAATACTTCCCTATCTATGGTTGCCAGCAATCCTTTAACATAACAGGGGAGGAGAGACGCGAAGATCTGTCCATGTAGTCACCACCCAGGTCACTTATTTCTTAGCCCTCGCCTGACTCCATTCCCATGACTCTGTACCCTTGTGCTTTTCTTAAATGGGGTGCTCCATCCCGGTGTCATCTCCTCTTTTCCACCCAAACCCTAAGGGAGGTCTAAGCAAGATGCAGGGTTAGCGGGGACCCTTTCTCCTAGACAAGTGGTGCCCACCAGTCCCCGGGTGACTCTATCCACCCCACACAGGAGCGAGAGAGGGCAGGAGGACGCAGCAAGTGGTGAGGGACACGCTCTCGGGGCCGACACAGCCCCGTTTCATTCTGGCTCTGGCATCGCTCACCGAGCAAAGGCAGAGGAACGAGGCGGTCTGTCCACGACTCAGCTGCCTCCTTTGCAAAACAGGGCTGCTAGGCCTTGCCTAGTGGCCTCGGATGAGGGTTTTATTAGCTCATACATGAAAAACACTTAGCATCGCGCTTAGCACATAGCAAATACACAATACATGGTAGCTGCCTATTTTTATTATCGGTAGTATAATAATAATTTAAAATAATAATGATGTAAAATTTCAATTCAGGGCTACAAAACTGATTTCGATTCTTTACTGTTTGTGATTCCTGATATCCTCTAAGAACATTTTTAATGCGGAGCTGGCTGCTTGCTATGCAGATGAGACATACTTGGAGTTAGCACCCAGGACTGGCCTCACCTGCCTTCCAGTGTGAGAGTGGTCTCCTGGATGCCCCCCAAAGGGCACCCAGAGATGTCACGGTTGGGTACCAAATGCACTGTTTTTTCTGACACTTCAGAGAAGGAAGAGGCGTAGACACAGCTGGTCTGTCTTGTGGACAGGAAGTGAAAGTGTTTAGTGACCCTTTGGACTGTCTATCAATTGACTGTTAAATGGAGAAAGGCGTTGAGTGGGGCTCCGTGTTCCCCTGATGCTTCGCACCAGCTCAGCCACGTCTGAGTGAGTTACGGGCACAGCTAAAGGGGTGAATGGAGCCACAGCGGAGCTGGGCCCTCTTTATGAAGACAGGTTTTCTCCTCCCTAGTGTTCCCCAAATTTCAACATGAGCAGAAAGATACACCCCCAGGGCTGAAGCCTTCACAGGTGCACGCTTGTCCCTTACCCTGATGCACCAGTGTCACCCACCTCGGCCTCCCGGCCTCCGGCACGCAGCCCAGGCCATGCAGCATCCCTGGTCCAAGCCCAGGCGGTGCGTCAGCACAGACGCCACTGGAAGTGTGACCAGGGGGAGGGACATCACGGACGTATTTAAAAGGGTGTCATTAGTTTGGGCCCCAGTGGAGTTTGGGGTCCTAGGGTACAAAATGGTCACCTCTTCAAACCCCTTAAGTGCCACCTCATGATTAGTGCCTGTCTAAACTGGCTAACATCAGTATTCTGGGTGTTCTCTGTAGAAAATGTAATTAATTTGAGTATCTCAGCCAAAATAGCAGAAGGCCCCACCTGGTTTATCTGGGAAGGACAGGATCAAAGGGGTCAGGCGTGTCAGAACGAGACTGCCCCAAGCAGCGTACAAACGTGTTAGGCTTGGCCATCCATGTCCACTGACACAAAGAGGACCAGACTATGCACTCTGTGACTTGTCACCGTCTCTTAGAATTCAGTTCCCAGGCAGCTTCTGGAACCCCAGAATCATGATGTTCCCCCCACCTACCCGACACACAAATAAAGTAGTGATGTGATTTCATCCAGACCCAGAGTAGTGGAGGGGCCTGGCCTTGGTGACAAAGGCCAAGGGCCCCCAGCATGTCTGGCTCTCTGTCCACAGGACAGAACCAGAGGCAGCCACGTGCCTGGCTGGCACTGCTCCCAGCCAGGTGAGCTGGCGGAGGGCAGGCCATTCAGACAAGTCTCTGTCCCCCAGATGAAGACCAGGCCACGTTCAGCCTCTGCGCTTGGAGGGCACGCAGCGTGAATGCAAATCACAGGCACCACAGAAGGCGTTCAGGGAGCCCATCGGCAATGCTCTGACACTTCCTTGAAGGCAAACACCTCGTTTTCAAAACAAGGGGGTCTGTGAGGACCCAGTCCCTAAGGCTGTATCCCCACCTCTGCCACCACCACCCCCCCACTAACCCCCTTCCACAACTTACCCTGGCCTTCTAAAGGGAAGTTTCTTGTCCATGCCACGTTGTGGGAGAAATTAGAAGGGACCGAGGGCATTGTTATTTTGCTTTCTTTTTCTAAGGAAAATGTTACATTTTAAACCTAAAACACATGATCTGCTTATAATGAAAACAGTTGCCCTAAAAACACAGCTGATGTTTTATTTCTATTTTTTCCAGTTGGTTACCTGTTCATGGAAAGCACACCTTCTGCTCTTTCTTCCAGTTTTTATTGCTCAGCTCTCTAGTCCTCCACCTGTTTCACAAGACAGACTGGGCGGGACCCAGAGCACTGACCTGGGGGCCTAGGAGCGGGAGTATCTGTACAGACACACACTCACCCCTGTGGAGGCAGGCGGCAGAGTATCTATTTTGTGAGTCCGATTGGTTTTTTTGTCTAAAGTTAATAGTTTAAAAATACCAAACACAGAGAAATGGGAAGATGTAGCTCAGTAACGTTGCAAATAAGTTGGGGATAGACCTGTAACTAGAGTACCCTTAGTTAATCACACCTTGAGTTAAGTAGTTAATTGCGTTCGATTGTGAACCCGGATTAAGCTGTAATGGAGAAACGGGGGAGAAGGAGAGGGGAGGGGGAGCTAATCACATTACGGAGGGGAAGCTAATCACATTTGTATAAAACCAGTTTTCTTTGTCTACTTCGCACGCACGGGCCCCTGGCTGGCGGTGCGCCCGACTCTGCAGACTCGTGAATAAATGCCTCGCTTTGCTGCTCAAAAAAATAAATAAATAAGTAAAATAGAATGAAAACAATAATGAGGGCGGGGTTGGAAGCTGCGTTCTGAACTTAGGTCTCCCAGATCCTTCCTGCGTCACATGACGGCTTTCAGTGGTTTGTTCTTTGGAGCTAATGGATTTGGGGGTCATCTAAACGGGGGTTTGGGTTTAGTCCCCACGAGGGACAGGTGCTGACAGGCCATAGCTGAGAGACTCAAGAGAGCTAACCTCTCTAGAACAAAGCCAGACCTGGTGAGCCCTGGCCTGCCTCTTTAGGACACTTGAACACTAACTGTGACACTGTCACGTATGCTAAACACATTTGCTCTGCCCTCCGCCGTGAAATGAACGCCTCATTCCCTGGGCTGGCTGGTGAAGCCATCCTCTGCAATGTGCTCTTGTTTAGCTTGAAACTCAAGGTGAAATAAAGCATATGCTAGTTCAATGACCCACCTATTCCTCACGTTTAAAAGCTTTTTCCTACATTAAACGCACGGAGAGAGACATGCACACACAATTGATCCCCGCAAGCTTCTCCCCTCCACGCACAGTGTTCCCATCAGGGACGGCGCTTCCTCTCACCCAAGGGTAGGCAACGTTTAAGAATCTCAACCAGAATTTAAGCAGCTGTTTCCTGTCTCGGACCCTAGGGTTTCTGCCACTTGAATTCCAAGTTCTTCCAACAGCCGATGATCAGCTGTCCCAAGGATCTCCTGCTATTGCACAAGTTTCTTCCTGGTGCCGACAGTCCAGCCTGAGAAACAGCTGGAAAGAAAGACACGTGTCTCCCCAGGGGAAGCTTGCAGCACTGCGCCCCTCCCCCATCCAGCCTTCCACTCCCTGGCTCCAGGGCCTGCGCAGGGTCATTCCTGCTACCTGTTTCCTCTGCCACAGATTACCTGGCTTTCTGTCTCCTTGACTCATAACCTCTCAAGCAGATAGCCTAGTGAATAAGAAGCAAATAAGGAATCATTCCACCCAAGCAGCAATTCTAATTTAAGAATGTTTTCCCCAGTTGCCCGATTGCCCCCTGCTTCCCTCACTACATGCGTACCCATCCTGCTTTACCTCAGGGCCTTTCACCCTCTGTTCCTTCCTGTCCTTTCCTATTAAACCTCACCCATCCTTCAAGATTGCTAGCAAAACCACCTCCACCTTGAAGCCTTCCATGAACAACCAGAACAATCATTGCCTCTGCTGAGCTCTTAGGGAGCCTAGCGAGCACCCTCTATAAGCACTTGCCCACACGGCTTTATAATACAGTTTTTTAATCATACCCCCGAGGCCAGAGTAATTCCTGAGACACGCGTGAATCCCTCCTAATGCCTAGCGCAGGGTTTTATATGTAATCAGTGCTTACTAAATATAAATAAAATGAATGCAGGCCACCAAAAAAAGTACTGTGATTGTAATTCCTGAGCCTTTTTCTAGCCTGAAGGTAGGGACCAAATCTTATTATTCATGATATTTTCGCATTGCTAATGTTGGATAAGATGCTTATGTAGTAGTGCTTAGAGAGCAGGACCCCAAAGATGGCTTGCTCAATACTTTCGGTCAGTCAGACAGACAAATGGGACTTTACAGAACTGTGTCACATTCTATCACATGTTTGCTCTGTCCCTGCTGGGGGGGTGGGGGTGGGGGAGACTTGAACTTGAATCTGAGCAATGGATCTCTTGATTGCTCTGCATTTTTGTTCAGGTCCCCATGGCAACCGACGAGGGAATTTCCTTTCCCAAAACTCTGACTTCCTTCCACTGTGACCGTCCTAGCATCTCCTTTCCGTTCAGCACATATCCTGCTGCCATTCAAAGTCACCTGGGTAGACTATGTGTTCCGTAGAGCAGGGCAGAGATGAATGACCAGGATGAGACGTCACTGTGAACGCACAGCTTGTCTGATGTACTCCGTGTTCTCCGTGTGTCCGACCACCTGCCAAGATTCATTTTGTTGTCTGTTTGTTTGTTTTCATCTGATCCAAGATCTAGGAAAGAGGAACTTGTTCTCTGTAGAGAAACCAAAAAAAGGAACTCAAAGCAAGCACGCTGACTCACTGCAGCCTGTGTTTATTCCCCCTTTTTCTCTACAGCCTATAATTAAATGTCCATAACTAGTTTCAAAACAGAAAAGAATAATCCTTTCTGAGTTCGGTGAGATTTTTTAATTTCTGGGTTCCTGCCTTTTGTCTCTTTTATGGGTGAGAAAAGGCTAGGATTTTATGTTCCATACCTGTCACTGGATGTCCTGCATGTTTGAAATGTTCTCCTGGCTCTTCATGTAATTAAGGAAAAAAATCAGAAGTATGGGGAGGAGTTTAAGGGATGAGGAAAACTCCCCAAAACACAGGACACCTATGGGGAGGTGGACACGGGATTTGGAGGTTCAGAGTAGGGTGGTCACTGATCTACCACCTCAAGGCCACCCATCCTTTACTGTCACTCAGCCTGGAGAACACTAGCAGCATGCCTTGGTTCCTCCTGCCGTGAGCTGGAGGAACACCCAGGTCTAAAGACTCACCACCACTCTCTGGAAATCTCTACAGTTTGGGAGTTGACTGTCATGTTTTAATGAAGAACCTTGTTCAGTCTCCCTGCGGCTCGTTTGTAGAAGGCAGATAATACAGTGCCTACCAATGAATCACTTTGCTTAGGAGCTGGCCCGTCACGTGCAGCCAGCGAACAGATGTTTCTCCTGTAGGCAGAAGTACCAAAAGGCCCCCCACTCAGTCTGCAGACACTGAGGGAACCTACAAATGTGAGAGTTCTGGAAACATGTGCTCATGAATGTTTGTATTTCAGCTGATTGACTCTGACTGCCAAGCACCTCGCTTTGACTTAACCTATGGCCTGCTGTTGGAGCAATTAATCCTTTTTTTTTTTTTTTTTGCCCTCCATTTCAGGAAGACTCAAGAGTGGACTCCCGAATGGACTCAGGAATGGAAAGAATGCCCTGATTATGTCTCTGCTGGAGAAAACAGCTGTTACTTTAACGCATCCTATACCTCGATCTGGACGCCCTACTGCATCAGGCTCATGAGCCGCGGTGGTACTGTGGATCAGAGGTGCTTCTCTGTTGAGGAAATAGGTAAATCGCAGGTTTGTGTTTCCTTTGACGTGGCTTTAGATTAACTAAGCGGGAAGTCGGCAGCACCCAGGTGTATCGCATAGGGAGACTTTGTCACTGTGCTCAAGCGGCGGATGGAAGTCAACTTGACAGGGCACGAGATCAGCCGCTGAACAAGACAGAAAGGGCAGGGGGAACTAAGGTGGCTCTAATGAAAAAGAATCTGGCAGCACATGTTGTAAAGAAAAGAGGGGGGGTCTTCATTGTGTTGCTGCATGCCACTGCAAGGGGCAGACTCAAGGTACCCCTAAGGTTCCTTCTCTTCTCATTATTAGATATGATTATTATATTCATATCTACTTAAATATGTTGGCCTTGATCTCTACCATTGCTCTAATCAATACTTAGGTTTCCTTTATCACAAAGCACAATAACTCTGGGATTTTACATTTACAGAACAGCCAGAATCAGTTTAAAGACATGTTTATCAGATCTCAAGACAAACACTGGGGATAATCAGCTCCGTGAACTAAGTGAAAGATCCAAACGGATTACCCCTTGCCCAGCATGGGGACACAGGGGAAACGACACAAAGGAAAACAAACAGCTATAATTAGAATGTCCGTGTTTAAACTATAATAATATAAACAGCTCACTAGAAAAAAATCAAAGAAGGACTCTGCGTAGCCGGCGTTGGGGCCTCACATCTTTCCGCAAGAGCTTGGTCGTTGCGCAGAGGAATCCCGCGGAGTTTCTCTCGGACGGGCTGTCCTTGGATGTGGTTTTCCAGGCATCAGCAGGCTAGAAGAGACCAAGGGAAAGGGGCTGGGAGCTGTAGACAGACGCAAGGAAGTCTGATCACATTGAGGGTAAAGACTGAGAAACCCTAACACGCAGAAAAGAAAACCCAACGGCCTGGTTGAGAGAGACTGTGGAGTCTATATCCTGACGTCGATAGGTGTAGCTGTTCAGTGGGTCAGGGGGCAGTGGTAAGAATACCGGGTCTAGACCCATGTTCTGACCCTGTCTCTGCCACTTGCCAGGCCCGCGCCTTATCTGGCTAACTGTCACTGAGTGCCTGCCTGAGTCAGGCACTGTTCAGGCACTGGGTCCGGCAGGGGTGGCTGCAGGATGTGTATGATACAGTCAAGTCGGGACTGAGGCATGTTAATCAATAATTGCAATAAGCAACAAATAATAAATAATTGCAGCAATTCCAGAAAAGAGGGCTGTTCCTGTCAATATGTGGCATCTGTAACTTAGCTATTTTACAAATCACTCCAATTTATTTTTAAAATATATTTCATTGATTATGCTATTACAGTTGTCCCTATTTTTCCCCTTTGCCCCCCTCCACCTGGTACCCCCACTCCCTCATTCCCTCCAGCAATCCCCCTCTTAATTCATGTCCATGGATCAAGCATATATGTTCTTTGGCTACTCCATTTCCGATACTGTTCTTAACACCCCCTGTCTACAGCAGCCCCTCTCTATATCGTGGCTCATTTATCATGGCCCCACTGTATCATGGGATTTTTTAAAATATTATATTTAATTACTTATCGTGGACTTTTCGCTCTATCGCGGGATTGTGCAGTACTGTACAGTAAATACTAAAATAAATGTAAGGTCCCTACTACATGGATTTTCACCTATCGCAGGGGGTCTAGAACATAATACCTGCGATAAGTAAGGGATCACTGTATTCTGTACCTACCAATTAGGCTTCTTAATCCCTACACCTTTTCCCCCCTTCTCCCTCTTCACCTCCCAACTGATAACCCTCCAAATTATCTCCCTACCTATGATTCTGTTTCTATTCTACTTGTTTGCTTAGTTTGTTTTTTTAGATTCAATTGTTGATAGTTGTAAATTTACATTTTAATATTAATAGTTTTTATCTTCTTTTTCTTATATAAATCCCTTTAACATTTGATATAATAATGGCTTGGTGATGATGAACTCCTTTAGTTTTACCTTGTCTGGGAAGCATTTCATCTGCCCTTCTATTCTAAATGATAGCTTTGCTGGATACAGTAGTCTTGGTTGTAGGTCCTTGCTTTTCATCACTTTGAATACTTCTTGCTACTCCCTTCTTGCCTGAAAAGTTTCTTTTATAAAATCATCTGATGGTCTTATGGGAACTCCTTTGTAGGTAACTCTTGCAGCTTTTGAGATTCTCTCTTTATCTTTCACCTTTGGCATTTTAATTATGATGTGTCTTGGTGTGGTCCTCTTTGGGCCCAACTTGTTTGGGATTCTCTGTGTTTCCTGGACTTGCACATCTATTTTCTTCACCAAATTAGGGAACTTTTCCTTCATTATTTGTTCAAATAAGTTTTCAACTTCTTGCCCCCCCCTTCTCCTTCTAATACCCCCATGCTTCGGATGTTGGTACATTTGAAGAAGTCCCAGAGGCTCCCTAGCCTATCCTTGTTTTTCTGAATTTTTTCTTCTTCTTGCTGTTCTGAGTGAATGCCTTTTTCTTCCTTATGTTCCAATTGATTTGATTCTCAGCTTCATCCCCTCCATGTTGGTTCCCTGTATATTTTTCTTTATTTCACTTAATGTAACCTTCATTTCTGCCTGAGTATTTTTTATGCTGTTAAAGTACCCAGTGAGTTCTTTGAGCATCCTGATAACCAGTGTTTTGAATTCTGCATCTAATAGGTTGCTTATCTCCATTTCATTTAGTTCTTTTTCTGGGGTTCTGTTCTGTTCTTTCATTTGGGCCGTATTCCTTTGTCTCCTCATTTTGGCAACCTCCCTGTGTTTGTTTCTGTGTTTTAGGTAGAGCTGCTTTGACTCCCTGTCTTAGTAGCATGACCTATTGTAGAAAAGTGTACCTGTAAGTTGCATGGGGTGGAGCCTTAGATAATCATCAGGGCAGGGCCACCCGCATCACAGCTCTGTGACTTTGTGTGGGGGAGGGCTGAGAGAGAGGACAATGCCTCTGCCCGGCCTCTGGAGCCTTGCATGGGAGGATGCCATCTCCTGGTACTCGCCCTGATACCAGTCACTTCACTTTCTCCCCCTATGTCACTTGTGCCCTTCCAGCTGCTGCCCTGATGCTGAAGCCCAGAGGGAGGGAGTCTGCATAAGTCCTAAGTCCATGTGGGCTCTTTAAGAGGAGTCTCCTGTGAATCTCACCACTTCTTCTGCCACCCCAACCCCCCTGGTTTTTACAGCCAAAAGTTATGGGGATTTAACTTCCTGGCACTGGAACCCTGGACTGTGTGGTCTAGTCTGGGGCTGTGACCCCTCATTCCTGAGGTGTCCCTCCCAATTTTTATCCACCGCATGGGGATGTGGGACCCACCATTCTGCGTCTCCGCGCCTCTCTGCACATCTCCTCTTCTCCGCCCTTCCTACCCATCTGGATGAATGTGGCTTCTTTAAGTCAGACGTCCATACAGCTCAATTTTCTGATGTTTCTGGGTGATATTTGTTTTGTAGTCTAGTTGTGATTTTTACTATAGTTTTTACTATAGTCGTACAAGGATTCAAGGCATGTTTACCTATGCCCCATCGTGACTGTAAGTCAAATCACTCCAATTTAATTTCCTAAATGTAGTTATGATGAGTCAAATTTGGACATTCTCTATTTTTAAGGAAGTGGTGTTCACCCTGAACACACAGGCCAGTAACATGCTCCTTCACAGTGTTTCAACTTGGGGTGAATAGAAGAGCTACCCTGGTTAACAGCCAGTAAGGGCTCCTCACTGTGTATATCTGCAGGCTTATCTCTGATCAGCCCTGGGGACCCAGACTTTGCCACACTCCGGTTGACCTTCTATATACAACAGAAAAGAAAGTAAATTTTACTCTGTATCTGCACATAATTTTCGAAAACCTCAGTACTGAGACCGACAGAGTGATCATTTGTTGGGAACTATCTAAAATATAAATTTAGATAAGAGTTCCTAGCGTTGGAACCCAGAGTTCCCTTCATCAGCCTTCGGGAAAGTGCGGTCTTTGTGGTCAACAGATCTCCCTGAGAATGTAAGTAGATCAGCAGAAACCAAGCATTGCTCACGTGCAGTTACGTGAAAGAAAACCCTTTAAGAGAGCGGGGTGACGCTTCCCTTCTCAGGTCTGTAGAGACGAGCACGTGGCTGGGAGTACAGCGCACCGAGGAGCATCTGCCGAGAGCTGGGCAGGACTGTGTGGTAGCAGTGCAGAACTGAGTGAGAGGCGGTCCTTGCCCCACATCATCAACAGTTCGGGAGAAAAAAGATTTCTCCATCCCTGGTTCCAAAACAGCCACATGTTTAAATACCAGAGGTCTTTCTGACTCTCTGTTCCTTAGTTCAAATGAATTCCTTTGCCAGGTCCCAAAGCATTAATTCTATCACAGCTAAAAGAAACGTAAAACATGACAGACCTTTAGGAAAAGTTATAGATCAGATTTCAGGGTCAAAAAGCAGTTTATGTAGGGGCCTTTTTAGAGTTCAACACAAATCAGCCTTAAGTAAAAAACGGTACTCTCTTATAAAGTGAGAATATACTAATAGAAATATTAGAAGAATTAAAAGTGTGAGTAATAAAAATGTATTAAGTAATGCGGTCTCTTCAGAAGAAAGCATTCCATTACTATGCAGCTGTGAACTAATTCTCCTTTGAAATGCCCAGTACAACCAGATCCACCCACTGGCCTCAACTGGACTTTACTGAACATCAGTTTAACGGGGATTCATGCAGATATCCAAGTGAGATGGGACCCACCGTCCAATGCGGATGTTCAGAAAGGATGGATAGTCCTGGAGTATGAGCTGCAATACAAAGAAATAAATGAGACCCAATGGAAAATGGTAAGGCATCATTGCAAATCACACTTGAAATCTTCTGAATTGTCTTCTTGTTATTCTCACACCCCCTCTCATTTATAGACTTCCTTTTCACCTCATACCACATGCCCGCACTGTGTGCTCCGTAATTTCTTATTTGAGGAAAAGTGGTATGATCAGAAAAAGATCACCTTGGAGTTCTGTCCAGTAGCCGATGCTTCTGTGGAGCTGACATGGAAGCCTCTGGAAGGAAAGGAAAACTTTTTCCCAGTCATCCTTGGTGTCCAGTTTAACTTTAGAATAAAACTGTATACTTTAGCCACTTAGCTGTCTTTGGGGATGTGGCTAAACATGGGAAGGGTTACGACCAAGGTCAACAGTGAGCTGTGGCTAAATATTCTCCCATGACTTTAGCTGCTACTGCTCACAAGACCTTCATTAAAATAAATTCGTAAGTGACTCCAGGAGGGAATGTGCCCTTTAGAGGTTTCAAAAGGATATTTTGTTAAGTACGTCAGGGGACAATCGAGCTGAGTGGTTTCGAAGTCTGCAAGGAGCATGGTCCTAGTTGATCTCTGCCCTCCTCACTCCCTTGCCAAGTGTATGGGAACTGGGCACTTAGATAAATTCCACATGGCACGCAAGAAAAACAGGATTATCGTGCTGCTCCCAGTAGAACGAATTCCAAATCAGTCTGACCACGGCCGGGGCCCTGGCCCAGCCCAGTGGTTTCTGGCCAGGCGTAACGTCATGACCAGCAGCCGGCACGACCTCACTCCCGGGTTTGGAGACACTGGGTCCTGTCCATTCAGTGAACGGCTGAAAAAGAAGCTGATTTTGCCATTAGAGGAAAAGCTAAATTGGGGGCAGCTTAGAACTGTGAAATCCTGGGCTTGGAGGTCCTGTTTTCAGCATCACTTTAATTTAGATATCTATTCTGTAACCTGCTGTAGCAAAAAAAAGCATGGTGGGGTGCTGAGTCCAACAGGACATTCTACATTCAAGCTGGTCACACATTTCTGCAGCCAGCAGGTACTGAAATAACCACTGTGCACAAGGACGGTGCCAGGTACCCCAAGGGAGCCATCCTCGGAGTGTGAACCAGGGACCCCTGAGGGTCCCAGAGACCATGTCGGGGAGTCCACAAGGTCAAGACTCTTTTCATAATAATACTCAAATGTAACTTCCTTTCTTGGCTGTGTTGAGAGTCACCCTGATGGTGCAAAGCAGTGGTGGGGAGACTGAAGCCACCTTCGTACAAACCAAGGCAGTAACGTGCACCGGGACCACTGAATTCCTCACCTGCAAGCATCGCGGGGGCGGGGGGTGGGGTGGGGAAGGGAGTCAGTTTCACATAAGAGTGTCCTTGATGAAGCTATGAAATTACTGATTTTGTTCCTGCTCGACCTTTTCAATACTCGGTGTGACACGTGGCGAGTCCACATGAAGCCCTCTTGCTGCCTCTGTGGGTGCTGCTGGTGGTCTTGAAAAAAAGCACTTGAATAGCCGGACTGCCCACTGAACGTGCTGCTTTTTGCATGAAACACCATTTGGAGCCCTGGTTTTACCCAAAAGAACTACTGATAAACTGATACATAGTTATTCATATTTGAGTTGGCAAATATTTGGCAAGCATTTCTTGAAAAAGAATTAAGTTTATTATTTTAAGAAAAACAATGGACAGTATTTGTTGCCAATGGAAAAAAACTGAGCTTTCCAGAGAAAATTAGCATTTTGGAAAACTTTCTTATGTAACCATGAACTTGGTAGCTTTGAAGACTTTCCTGTTGAGATCAATGGTGATATTATTAGCAAAAGTGATTTTTTTTATATTGCATAATGAACTGTGTGTACATTTAGGAAATCTGCATAACTCAGTGAACCAGTATTTTCCAAATGACCAATACATGATCTAACCAAAATTGCACATGGGGAAAGGATCCATGCACAGTACTAGATGGAATGATGGAACAGCATCCAAAAGAGTCATTGATAGAGTTTCAGATTCCACATTGCAACTAACCTTTAAGAAAATACCACTTGTTGAGTTTGAATGTTAGTGTTCAAGAATATCCACAATTATCTGAAAAGGTTATTAAAATATCCTTCCTTTTCCTCAAAATATATCTTTGTGAGACCAGATTTTGTTCATGCACTTGAACCAAAACAACACATCCTAACAGATTTAGTTCAGAAGCAGGTGTAAAAACAGAGCCATCCTCCCCTAAGCCAGACATTAAAGAGATTTGCAAAACTGTAAAGCAATGTCACTCTTTTTACTATAATTTCATTATTTTGGAAAGTATAATAATTAAAAATATGTTACCGTAAAATCAACTTATTATAATTTTGAAACTAGCATTTTAATATCATCAGTTTCCATTTCTAATATGGTAAACAGCTATAGGCATAACCCAAATAAACCACACCTTTAGGATTCGCAATCATTTTTAAGAGTGTCAGAATCCTGCGACTAAAGGGTTGGACAAGCTAGAAGGAGCAAGCTGTATATCAGAATGTTCAGATTCACACGTTTCCTGCTCATAGGTTCAAGCCTGAAAGACCCTGGCCCATAGTGAGCTCTAGCCGAGGCACAGGTATGTATGTGTCTTACACCCTGAACCAGGGGCATGGGGCCGTGGGACCCACTCAGCTCACCCTTCAGAGCTGCCTCTCAGCATAGCTCTCTTGCTCTCCTCACCACGTTAGATAGTCCCAAGGGTCAGTTAATGTTTCCTCACCTTTTATGAATGAAGTTATATATTTACGGTATTTATATGTTTGGTCATTTGCAAGGGTCTCAGAGCTGTCATGAATACCAAGGGCCTAGTCGTAAGAATTGAGCCCCCCACCCACCACCAAAAGAAACTCACAATCTAAGTGGTTAGGAGCAAAAATGTCCTAAGCATAAAAAGAAGAGAAGTGTGTAAGTGAAGGGGGGAAAAAAGCTGGTGTTGGTTGCTTAGATTGGATTCATGTTACCGTTTGGCAAGAATTAAATTGGGTATTGTGTCTTTTTTTAATTAAACAGATTTTGAATATAAAAGTAATACTAACGACCATGTAGTTGTGTACACTATGTACCTGCTAAACCAAGTTAAGAATTTATGTTTTTTTCAGGATTTAATGGGTAGCATACAATTACTTAACAGCATATGGGCCACCTTTCACTCACCCCCAACCTTATACCTGAAGATAATGAAGGCATTGTTTGCGCCCCAGGAGTCTGCGGTCTAATACAGAAATCTGAGCAGGGATTACAAGAAGTCATACGGGATGTGTATTATCTGGCAGGATGGACGAGGAGAAAGTGCCAGGATTAGAACTGCAGCAAACTGGCACTGTGGACGGGCCAAGAACAGGCATGCAGGCCGGTGGCCTAGGTCAGCGTGGGGGTGTAGAGGGTTCAGAGGACGGGGAGCAGCCCTGGGCTGAGTCCCTGAGGGCCCCTTTCAGGTTTTGTTATTAGTAAAATCTATAAAGGACAGCAGTGACAGTAACTGAGAAATTAGCCTTGTAAGAATGAAAACATGGGCTTTTAAAATATTTTAAGGAAAATATAAGTTTAATATTCAGAATTCTACCTTTAGAAAAAGCATCTTAGGCATGCAGACATTCCATATATTAAGAAGCTCCTTTAAACGATGCAAGATCACCATCCCATGGACACAGGTGGAAAACAAGATACTTTTTGAGTAGAAACTAACCGAGGTGAAAGGAAATTTTGTTTTAGAAACGGAAGATCCAGCTTCTGACTTAGCAAAACAAACTGAGATCTTATTTATGTGAAAGGTCGATGCTGTTGAAAAAGTGACTGTTCCTAGTTTTTTATAAACAGGAAGATGTTCTACTAGAAAACGTATGAAAAGCACATGGTTTGAATATTTGAGAAGAAAGCTCCCTCATGAATTGAGACTACTTCGCTGGTAGCACCATGTTTCAAAAGTCTAATAGCCTCACCTGCCCTTCCCCAGGAAGGTAAAAGAATATCCCATAAGGGATAAGGGTTGTGGGACCGTGATGTTGATTACCAAGGACCCCAGTGGCTTTTCTTTGCAGGTTTTGAACAGCAAACTATTTTGAGGTGGCTTTGAGTCTTCCAGAACAAGCAGGTTATGTATGAACGTAGTTGCTTCTAAGAGAATTATTTGAAAGTTCGGTTAAGATAACTATGAATTGCCCTAGGACCCCTTCCAGTTCTATGATCGTATGAATGACCACCCAGAATTTCCAAAGGATGACTATAATTCATTTTGATGTGAAATACATTTGTTTGTTTTTTCTTTTCTTTTCTTATGTCTTCATACAAAATTGCAATATCCCGAAGGGTAGGCATATTTCTTTAGAGTTCTGTCATTGGCCGTAATAATTTATTATGCTTTGATCTTAGAAAATCCGACAGCCTAATTCAAAGATAGAGCTGCATGTCTATAAAAGTCTATCAGATCTCTGTTTTCTACCGAGATACGTCTGAGGCCTCTTGGTCATTTAACATAGTGGCCTCGCTCGCTCTTGGAACAGCAGCCCTGCGGTGCATTGGCAAACCCCCCCTGCTTTCCAGAATTCCGTGGGAGGCCCGAGGCAGCCGCTCTTCGCCGAGCCGACGGTCTTGAGTGTTGACTCTCTGACCAGTACGTGTCCTGTTCTGTCTTCCAAGATGGACCCTGTGTTGTCAACGTCCGTCCCCGTGTACGCGCTGCGCCTGGATAAGGAGTACGAGGTGCGCGTGCGGTCCAGGCAGCGGAACTCCGAGAAGTACGGCGACTTCAGCGAGCTCCTCTACGTGACGCTGCCTCCGATGAGCCCGCTGGCGTGCGACGAAGGTAAAAGGACACGGTGGCCGTGGCCGCCCACGTGGCCTCGGTCCGTATCCGGTGATGCATTTGGTGCCCTGCGCGGTGAGGGCGGGGGCTGGACCGGGACGCATTAGCATCTCCTTGGGGGTGAGAGGCCCCTGACTCGCGCTCCGGAACGGGCGTTCTCCGTTCAAAAGCAGGAGGGGGATTTCATGTTGGAATTATTTAATTCAGAAAAAGTCCTGGAATAAGGTACAAGTTTTAGAGGGGTTATCGAGTTATATCTCTAGATATCAGAATTTCAGGTGATTCCTTATATGTTTCTTTAATTCTAAAATGCTCTACAATGAGTTGGTTGCATTTATAATCAGAAGAAAATGTTAACATGGTTTTTTTTTTAAACTGACTTTTCCTTCCATGTTAAAAAAAAAAAAAATAGAAAAAAGTGAAGCACGTGCTTTATATTGTGCTCCCGAATGTATCATTGATAGAAAACTATCAACACCACAGGAGACCAGGGGTGCTCTGCCCCCAACTGATTCTTTCCAATGCCCGTAAGATCTCCCTCGGGAATGTGAATAACTGAACAAGAAAATATAAATGAGAAAAGAATATTACAGTCTAAAAGCCTACTTTTTTTTTTTTTTTTTGTCTTTTAAAAAAAAATTTGGTATCTATATGAGATGATAATTGTTTTTTTTTTTTTAAATATATTTTATTGATTATGCTGTTACAGTAGTTCCAATTTTTTCCCCTTTACTCCCCTCCACCCAGTATCTCCCTCCCCCAGCATCCCCCCCCAAGTCCATACCCATGGTTCGTAAAAAATAACTATCCCTACTTTTAATCAAGCAACATTAAGGTGAATTTCACCTGTCCTTTTTCATTAAAACACGGTCCATCTTGCCAGTGTGGTAAAGAAGACTGGGAACCAGCTGCCGGGCACTGGTTTTTGAGGAATACGATAGAAGATTTACAAACACATTTCCCCCCACTTTGCTACAAAGTTGACTAAACTCTGAAGGAAGAAGCCCAGTAGCGACCCTCTGTCCCAGGAGGCTTTTGAAGCTGTACAATCATTGTGCTGCATGTCTAAAATGCTCCAGTCATGATTCAGAACTAAAAACTCTGCCCCCATTTTTTGATAGCTCCTCAGTCTGGAGGATTAAAAAAAAAATTTTTTTTTTGTTTTTTAATCACCACAGCTTTTTCAAAAAGAAGCCAATTAGATGCTATTTAGGTGAAGTAGTGTGTAAACCAGCTGGACTTGGCTCCAGAGAAGAAGCCGTTGGTGACCGCCCTGATCACACAGGATGCGGAAAGCAAATACTTATTTTTTTTCTTATCAATGTGGCTTGTGCTTAAGCTGTATGCTGGTTCTCTCTTTTGATTGTTTTTTAATGTAAAAGGATTTAAAAAGGTGTTCTTGGCCCAGAAAACACTTCTCAGCCATGGCCTTCTGTTTCAGTGGTTATCGGGTGAAATCCCTGACTTCACCAGGGGAATACAAACGAGGCAATATTCAAGGTCAGTGTCACCTCTCCATAATCCTGTGAGTGAGGTGTTGTCTCGTGTGTTTCAGATTTCCAGTTCCCGTGGTTCTTTCTTATCATCTTTGGATTATTCGGGCTAACAGTGATGTTACTCTTATTCATATTTTCTAAACAGCAAAGGTAGGTGTGAAATTATCTTAACATTTTTACCAGTTGCTTATATTTCCCCATGTGTTTCCATTTGTTATTTCGTGTTTGCTTCTTCGAATTGTGAGTGAAAATTTTAATTAATCCAGGAAAATGTTATCTCCAGTTATATATTTACCACCTTAGTGTGTGCATCAAAGAGAATTCGCGGGTTTTCGTTCTATCTGAGACATTGTGTATGACAGCGAGAGGCTAGGGTCTGACTGCACAGCTCCCTCCTCACCTCTTCAAAGCCCTGACCACGTTGACACCTTTATTTGGGACCCTAGGTAGCACTAAGCCTTTGGCTGTTTGACAAGCAAAAGGAGGTGGCAAAGTAAAGCCACCTAGATAAATCAATCTAATAAAACTTTTTCAGACTTTCTATGCTGGCAATTTCCAGTTTTGTTAAATTATTGGGATACTTACGATTTGCTATTTCAACTGCATTTGTCAACACACCTACAATTCTTTCTAAGTTTGAAGAGATTCCTTTCTGCATTTTGGAGTTCAAAACGAGGATTCCAGGTATTATTCTGCCACTGTGTTCCCTCCTGTTTGAGTCCCTTAACCAATTTGGGCCTCCGTGTTCTCATGGGCATTGTGTTCAATTATGCGACCATTAAATTTCCCTTGAGTTGTAAGAGCTGTAATTCTCTTTTTCTTCCTGAAAGAAACTCAGTACAGACTCCAAGAAATTTTAATACAAAATATAGGTAAATTATTGGTACAGATCCCCAGCTTTCTTATATTTAAAGTATTTTTAAAGTCCCAGGAGTGCGTCTTGCCCCTTCACCTAGAACTAGGGCCAGCCACTCCCAGCTTGCCTGGGACTTGACTGAGTGTTGCACTGAAAGTCTCATGTCCCGGCAAATCCCTGAGTTCCAGATGGCTGGTCACCCTCCCTAGCGCAGAAGATAGGTTCTCCAGCAGAAGCCAAGAGAAGCCTCTACAAATCAAAACATGGTTTCTGTGACCATACTGTAAAAACTCTGTAATTTGTTTTTTGAAGCTGGATGGCATGTGCCGACATCAAAACAGACCCGTAGTAGACAGACAAGTTCTCAGAAAGCTGGAGTTCTGGAGTGTCGAGCATGCTCACAGTGTCCCGGTGAATGTAGGAAGGGTTATTGCTAGCAGAGCGTCATCTCCAGTTTTATCAAGTCAGCCAACGGGAAAGCAAAATTCACCCTGCAGAATTTCATGTTTGTCCCTAACTTTGTAGCAACATATCTGTTCTACAAACACAACTATTACTGGTTTGGGGAAAAGTGAGTTAAAAAGTAAATAAATTTTTAGAACTTTAAACAATTTATATATTTAACTAATACCAACGACAAAGGAGCCAAGTTATTTTGTTGGTTAATTTGAATTCATTGATCTGTACAGTTGAAGGGCTAATTTATATATAACTGCAGCTGATAAAACCACGATATATATAAAGTGATTTACTCTTAATATTAGCTGTCGATTTAGAGTCATTGTGAAGCCTAAATAAATTTGTAATGTAGTTTAAATATATTAGCTTATAATGTTTCCAAGAAAAAATAATACTCTCAAAAAACAGCACTTCGAAGAAAATAATATATTAACCTCTGTCTAAAGAGTGTGCTCTATGAATAATGAAGTTCTCCACTCTAAAGCTTAGTCAAAATCACCAAATTGTGACATGTTTAGAAATCTTTTATGTACTTGCAAACTTCCTGTGCTAGAGTAAGTCTAGAGTAAGTTCTCTGTGGAAAAGAATTCACTTTTTTCTTTCATTTGCCCATAAAAAAACGCTTGTCATTGTCTGAATGTTCCCATCTTAATGGAAGCAGGAAACGGTGGGAGGTGTGTGCCAGCAGGTACAGCACTAACGATTAAAACGCTCATTAGGAGGGGGCAGTGTGTCGGCGTTCCCAGAACCTTGGGGCAGTGAAAGGCTTCCACCGCCCCCCCCCCCCGCCCCAATAGCCCTCTCTCCCCCTTTGCTTAAAGTTCTGTGAGTCCACAATCCAGGCACTTCTTTTTCTTCTAAACCCAGATAATTGAGTCACCTCTAGCAAAACTTGTCATTTGAGTTTAAATAAAGTGATAGCCAAGGCACAAACATAGTTTCAGGCCCAAATTATCTTGATTCCACGCTCTGTCGTTCCCACCCTGTGACGCACACCCAGCCTTCCAACGGTTACCAGTCAGGAAAGAAAGAACAGAATCAGCATGAAACAGAAGCGCAGGCGGAACGCCAAATTCAGCCTGCAGGTCCGTGTTTTCTTATTTGATGGGGTTTTGATTTTGAAGTAAACATGTATCTACCAAATGTTTACGAAATAGGGACTTTTCACACAGCGACTCAGATTTCCAGGTTATCTTTAAAAACTGAAAGAGCCAGCGACACCGAGTTGATGGTACTGCATGGCAACAGGCGCTGAGGCCGGGGAGGCGCTGCCCCATTAGGGAAGGGCGTGGCGCGCATCCTCTCGCTTGTGGTTGTTCCCATCCCTCCCTCTGGCATTGTTTCGGTCACTTGCCTGACCTTCCTGGGCTGTCAGGGACACAGGATGGGGCGCCCTGGCGGCAGGTCACCCACAACTCCTAGGAGGCAAACTACCAACACGTGCCCAAATGTGTCGCCCTCTTCAAAAGAGAGAGGTGCTCGCACAAGTCCAGCACGGGACATTTGGGGACCTTTGCATCCTGTATGGTTTGAACGTTGGAAATACTCATGTAGCGATACAGAACGAGTAAGAGCAACATGACAGAAGGCAAAGGCTGAGTTTTGGAGTCAAGTGTTTGGGATTTGAGCCCCAGCTGTGCCAAGTAGCAGCACATGATTTGGACACCTTCCTTAAATCTCTGTCTCTTCACAAATAATGTCACCTCCCTCCCTGGCGGCTCTAAGGACTTCATGAAATGTTCAGCGCTGAGGCTGGCAATGTGTTTATTATAATTGGCCGACAAGGGCTAAGTTTTTAGGCCTTCTGGGTCATGCGGTCTCAGTCATAGCCACTGAGCTCTGCCACCGTGCAGGCAAGCAGCTGTAAGCAATACGTAAACTAATGAACGTGACTGTGTTCCAATAAAACTTTATTCACAAGAAAACACAGTACAGACCGGGTTTGGCCCACGGGCCATAATTTGCCGACCCACAGTTTAGTGCAAGATGTACCTCACAGTACCTCCTTTATCCGAGGCATTCAGAAAATGGTAGTTATTGCTAGTAATGTATATTTTTTTCTGTATTTTTTTACTCATCAGTAACAGTTTGCTTTAATACTTGCCCCACTGTTCATCCTAATGGAGGCTACTCAAAGCCCCTAATAAAATGGAGTTTGGCATATTCCTTGGGTTAGGTGAAAAAGCAGTGGACATATTCAGGAAACGCATTCCCTATTGCATAGACTAGGCTGTCCATTCAGTGAGCAGAACATCAGCTGATACCCCAAATCAGGTTGCCAATCCTGCCCAGTAGTGACGTCTCTGACTCTTGGGGGTTTTTAACAATAAAATCAGTTGGTTGGAATTTTTACTCTCTGAGCTTTTTTCTAGAGCGACACTGTTGATTCTAAAACAAACTCAAGCTACACTAGTAATAAGATAAATAAATGATGTATTAAAATTTACTTAACAAATGTTTGTTGAGTGTCTCCTGTGTGCCAGGAATTGTTCTGAGTGCTGGTGATACAGTGAGGCACAAAACAGGCAGGACAGACATGGAAATGAATTATGGTCAAAAATGATTTAAATATTTGGAACAGAAAGTTCTAAGTGTATCATAGAATTGTGTATATAAACTCATACTTATTGATTAGAAATAGTTCAAATGTAGTCTTTCCCACTGAAATGAACCCTGCAGCGACACAGTAGTTAATGAGATCATCTTATATGATTTTATAATTAAGGGGAGCTACATGGTGCAGACTTACCCAGTGTACCCTAATTTGGCTCCGTGTGGATTGGCCTGCCTCCCTCCTTCCCTCCCTCCCTCCCTCTCTTCCTCTCTTCCTTTTCTCTGCAATGTGCTGGTGAGACACACATTAAAATTACCTTTTTTACAACTGAAACGGAAATTGACTTGAGATACAATCAAATTTCTCCCTCCCAGATACTAATGCTGGCTGTCAATAAAAAAAAATTAAGAAAAAAAAGGAATATAGGAATGCCACATTTTATTAAATTGACTTCAGTGAAGGGCTATTTGTTGTTGTTTGTTCTTTTTTTCTTCTCTAGTTTTTTCCGTATCATTTACTGCTTAATACTGTCCTTTTTCTCATATTCCACTTCTAAAGTATCCAAATATTTGAAATAATAATAGTACTGCCAATATTTTATTTCTATCTTTTGAAATAAGAGAATGCACAACTTTTAAGCTATTTCAAACCAAAATTTTAATTGTCTTCAAGGATTAAGATGCTGATTCTGCCCCCAGTTCCAGTTCCAAAGATTAAAGGAATTGATCCAGATCTCTTCAAGGTAATTAACAAATTACCTACGTTATAGATAACACTAATTAAATGATACCTGAAGAACATTGTCCCGTGTTGAGAGCTTTGGCAAGCTCTATGTCATGCATTCCATTTTTTGTACCCCTTCTGGAGAAAATTTTTTTTTAATATTACATCTCTAAGAATTATGTCTTATATATTTAAAAGTTCTTCACGAACATGTACTTTTCATTATATGGTTCTGTCACTGTTCCTTTATTATAACCATAATTAGTCTCTTAATGTTATTTGTCAAATCACTTGGCCATTATGAGTTTCTTTTCATAGGTCTTCATTTTTCTTTCTGTTTCCTAGAAAGGGAAATTAGAAGAGGTGAACACAATCTTAGCCGTTCATGACAGCTATAAACCTGAATTCTACAATGATGACTCCTGGGTTGAATTCATTGAGCTAGACATTGATGATCCTGATGAAAAGACTGAAGGGTCAGACACGGCCAGACTCCTGAGCGATGCCCACCAGAAATCACTTCCTGTCCTCGGGGCGAAGGACGACGACTCTGGTCGTACCAGCTGTTATGACCCGGACATTCTGGAGGCTGATTTTGACGCCGGTGACTTGGGTGATGGTACCTTGGAGGTCGCTCAGCCACAAAGGTTAAAACGGGAAGCGGAGCTCTTGTGCCTTGACATGAAGAATCAAAACCACCCACCTTTCAGCGATGCGCCCCCCGCTTCTCAGGAGCCCCGTGTTATCCTAGGAGAGAACAAACCCAGACCACTTCTTCTCAGTGAAACTGAGTCAGCTCATCCCGCTGCCCACACCCAGCTCAGCAATCCAAGTTCACTGGCAAACATTGACTTTTACGCCCAGGTGAGCGACATCACGCCAGCAGGGAGTGTGGTCCTTTCCCCGGGCCAAAAGAATAAGACCCGGGTATCCCAGTGCGACCCGCACCCCGACTTGGTGTCGTTCTGCCAAGCAAACTTCATCATGGACAACACCTACTTCTGCGAAGCAGATGCCAAAAAGTGCATCGCAGTGGCCCCGCACGCGGAGGCGGAGTCGCGTGCCGAGCGCAGCTTTAACCAGGAAGACATTTACATCACCACGGAAAGCCTTACCACTACTGCCGGGGGGCCTGGGGCGGCAGAGCGGGCCCCGAGCTCGGAGACGCCGGTCCCAGACTACACCTCCATTCACATAGTACAATCCCCGCAGGGCCTCCTGCTCAACGCCACGGCCTTGGCCTTGCCCGACAAAGAGTTCCTCTCGTCCTGCGGCTACGTGAGCACAGACCAACTGAACAAAATCATGCCGTAGCCTTTCCTCGGTTTCCCGTGAGCGAAGTATTTAATGGCGAAGAGAGCGTGGGCTGGGCCATGGATGCTTAAACCAAAACAATGTTTAAACCTTTTTGAGCTGTGGGGGGTGGGGGTAGGGTGGATTCTAAATGCCTTTTCCTGAAATGTTGAAACATGATATCAAAAAAAAAAAGAAGAAAAACACTTAATCTGATAGCTATTCCTGTTGTGAATTGTAAATATTTTAAAGAATTGTCTCAAAGACCGTTTAGCGGCAGTGATTGACTTGTTATTGTGGGTGTTAATTTTGTGATGCTAGGCATTGAATGGCTGTGTTTTTAATGTAGAGTAAATCATGCTTTTTGAAAAAGCAAACAATCAGGTGGCTTTTGCAATTCGGAAAATCGAATGCACAATATAGCACAGGCTTATTTTATTTTATTTTATTTTTACATGATTGGGAGCTACAATTATAGGTAAGAAGATAAAAATAGTTTGGATATGTAAAATTTATTTTGGCATAAAATTGATGAAGATATTTTTCATATTTACACTTCAAGCATGGCTGTTTTCTATCACACGACCCATGTGTGCGGAAGGGCATGGGGACCCGTCTGAAGAATGTATCCGCAGCCGTCTGAAGCTGGTGTAAGGCTTTGGTCAGCACACCTCGCGAAAACATACAGACAAGTTAGTTTTTTACAAAGCCATTTTGTACCTCCCAGACTCCTGAAACACTTCTGAAATGATTGTAGTCACCCAAATGATTGGAACATGCTTATCTGATCTGAATTTTTTTAAACCAATATTTGATCATTTAGAAGTCTTTTAAAATGTTTGCACAGGCCAACTTATCACGACCCAGAAAACAAGCAAAGAAAAAAAAACCCTTTCTTGCCCAAATTTCTGTTCACATCAGAGCGCCGCACACTAAGCGAAGCAGAAGTCACACTGACGAGGAGACCGAGGCCGGGCTGCGTCGCACGGGCACTGGGTGTTTCACGCGCGCAGATCACGAGAGGAAAGCCCAAACCTCTACAGCAGGCTCGCTGCAACCACAGCCCGGAGCTCTGTCATAGTCACCAAAGATGGGAGTAAGATACAGGAAGCATTGTGTAAGTCGAAGCAGGTCGTAATGAAACTAACCAGGTGGTGGAATGAAAAGCAAGAAATAGGTTTTGATGTCACAGCATACGGACAAGCACATACTCGTGGTGTGTGGTCATGAGAAACAGAAGAAACAGGATTTTAAATCTCCACAGATAACTCAGAGGTTACTCAGACCCACAGCACAAATGACCTTCCTCCCGAAACCTTGGATAGGATTTATTTAAAGTAGTAAAAGAAGAAGTTTCATCATTTTTTTATTTCCCCTCTGAGTGGAATGGCCTCAGAGCAGGTAGTCAGCAGGAAACCAAGGGGCCTGAGTCATTTATGAATTATTGCCCAATCCCTTAATAACCTAAGCATCATTCTTAGGAGCATCGGGATAGCTTCCCCAAGAGGTTGATCAAAAAGAGAAGACTCTTATCTCACTGAAGAATACTTCTCATTTTAAGTATTTTTTAAAGGTGAATAAAACTTTAAAGTTAGCTTTACGTTCAGTAGTATTTGCCATTTAGCGTAGACTTTTTTAGGAAATAAACCTAATGGTTGGTAATTTTGAGTTCCCTCTTTCTTGCAAGGACAGTGAAAAGCTCTAATTGGGTGTTTCAAGTTCAACATGTTCCTTTGTAATAATAGATGTTTAATAGACTCTCTGCTACTTTGCTGCTATGGTTTTCTCTAAGAGCTACATAATTTAGTTTCATATAAAATTTCATCGATGTAGAGCCTAATTCAACTTAAAACTGTGTGTTTGGGAAAACTATCTTACTATTTCACAATAGGCTGACAACATTTCTATCGCCAAAAATAGCTAAATACCTCAATCAGTCTCAGAATGTCATTTTGGTACTTTGCTGGCCACACAAGCCATTATTCACTCGTATGACTAGTCGTGTCCTGCAGTTTATGTATTTAACTTTCCTGATGTCTGTGGATTTTTTTTTTCCTTCAAAGTTTAATAAATTTATTTTCTTGGATTCGCAATGGTCTGTCTCTTGTCAAACACGCACATGCGAAGCACCCTGACCCCGACCGTACACTGTGACTCCTTCCAGTTGTAAGGAGACCTCGACGTGTTTGGCTTTAAAACACGCGGATAGCAGGAGTGGGGATCTTTATCATGTGCTGGAATATGCAGGCGCGGAGGACACACGCAGCCCCGGATCTGTTTGTGAGGAAGCAGGAGCCGGACCCAGAGACGTCCTACTGGCCTGCCTGCCCCATGCCATCTGGGCCCTCCATGTCACGTTTTGGATGCATTTCAGCTTGCCTGACGTGTGGGGGGTGTGGGGGGGGGCGCTGGAGAGAGTGCTTGAGTCTTTAAGCTGCATTTAGGTAATTTCTAGCTCGAGCATGTCACCTGGCGGAGGGAATCAGCTCTCCTGCTACCAGGCACACCTGGGCTCCTTGTCATCATGGGAAGCAGATCGGAAGTCAGGCCTGGGAGGGAGGGAAGCCAGGAGGCGCCAGGCTCCCGGGCTGGCGCGGGGCCCTGAGAAGACCACTGAATGATTAGCTATTGCTTTAGCGAGTGGGATGCAAACCGCCATGGCTTCATAATACGGGAGGGTTTACATTCAATACAGAAGAACGTTCTCCGCCTGCTGCCTCTGCCTTTGGAGCCGCCATGACCCGAGAGAACCGTGGGAGCAGCCTCTGTGTCCTGCTTGCTTATGTGGAAATATAGTTTGGAACATGAGGTCTCTTCTTTCACTAAGATTTCGAAACACATACCGCTTCAACGTCCACAAAACAAAGGGTCGCCATTTTAGGCATCAGGTATTTGGTTCTTACATAAACAAAACCAGTTTATCATAGAAACATCTGTGGGTGCTTTAGGGAATCAGGCGTGAAGGGAAAAGCCTTTTTCAGAAGATTAATGTCACATTGAAGATGGTTACACGTGTTCCTACCTTTAAACTTCTCAAGGGTTCTAAGACCTACTAACACTGAAATCTATATGTTGCGATATTTACTTATGTACCTAGTTTTATACCAAAATACGAAGTGCCTTTTCATGTCTCCTGCTTAGGGTGAAAAGTAGGGGGGAAACTAGACATTGCTTAAACCCAGACTCTTTAGTGCGGAATTCAAGGTCCCACAGAATTTGCCCAACCCTCTTCGCAGGCTCAGCAGGTAAGAGCTGAGCGTAAAGGGCACAGCTTCTGGAAAAGAGCTTGACCTTGGTTAACGTTCCAGCTCTGCTCCCTCGGACATCTCATAAGAGTATTACGTCGACTCTGTTACGCAGGCAAGATTGCTCATGTTTAAAATGATCTTTGATTGGTAAATTCCATCTGGGTGGGGAAGAAATGCTAAACACTGGGAGAGAAACCATGTTCGTGAGGAATATGGTGACCCTGGTAATGGAGCCTTTCCCCTGCGGGGACACCAGAAGTGATGCCTGTGAGGTAGTAATAAGAGCTGTTGGCATGGAGCTTCTAAGCCAGGGGGAACTCCTTTTACTGCCCAAGGTGAGATTCCTTCCTTTGCACCAGCGCTGTCAGCTGGGCAGGAGAGGGAAGAAAACACCGGACAGCTGTATAAACAACCTGCATGGGCTGTTGCCATGACTACAAATAGACAGCAGAAAGCCCAGGGCTGCCCTGCCCTACATTTTCCTGAGTGGACTGGGGCCACGAGGGTCTGGGCTGTCTGGGAGGGGTTTACTTAAACCTAAGAAGATCCTCTTGTGGATATAGCAAGAGACACTTACAGCTCCTTGAACAAAGCGTGTGCCCTCCCATCTTTGTCCTTACTCCCATCTCCCCGACCTGAAAAGCTCCCACTTACTAACGCTGCCTGCTGAAATTCACCTCTTCCTTCACGGCCCAGCTCCAATGTCCTTCAGGAAGGCCCCCCTGATTCCCTCCAACCTTAAGGGACCTCTCTGTCCTCTGCACTTGACAATGTATTGGCGCACCTGACAATGCCTAGGATGGGTTTGCTAACGGGCCTTCTGGGATCTGGGACACAGCTGTTCCCTGAAAGGTTCTTAAATGAGGGGTTCTGTGTGATCAAAGGAGTTCGAAAATCACTTCACACCACCCTTTCCTCTGGGAGAGCCAGAGGACATGGTGATGCTTCAAAGCTCCAACAGTTAAACAAACAAAACCTTTTTAAATTTAACACTATTTCTCCATTTGCTTAACTATGGAAAATATGATAAAGGCCTATGCATTATTGTATCTATTGACACTAGGAAAAGCAGCTCCAATTAGACTAGCAGACTTGGCACAAAATAAAGTTACACTAGATTTCAGATGAACGTGAACGTGAACACAGCATCTTTGTGTGATACCATTAAACTTACATTCTCAATAAAATTTCTTCAAAAACGGAAGACAAAGGGAAACAAAAGAAAAAATGAAAAAGAGACCACATCAAACAAAGAAGTTTCTGCACAGCACAGGAAACCATCAACAAAACAAAAAGACAAATTACTGAATGGGAGAACAGATTGGCCAATGACACATCCAATAAAGGCTTAATAACCAAAATATATACAGAACTAATACAACTTAACACCAAAAATCAATTCGGTCAAAAAATAGGCAGAGAACCTGGATGGACATTTCTCCAAAGATGACATATAAATGGCCAATAGACATATGAAAAGATGCTCGTCTTTACTAATCAGGGAAGTATAAATTAAAACCACAATGAGAAATCTATCACCTCACACCTGTCAGAATGGCCATCATCACAAACCAACGAACAACAAGTGCTGGTGAGGATGCGGAGAAAAGGGAACCCTCGTGCCCTGCTGGTGGGGATGCAGATGGTGCCGCCACTTTGGAGAACAACATGGAGGTTGCTCAAAAAAATTAAAACTAGAACTAGCTTATGACCCAGCAATTCCATTTCTGGTTATTGATCAAAGAAATCCAAAACACTGATTCTAAAAGATGTATGTACCCCTCCCTTCAGTGCAGTGTTATCTACATTAACCACACTATGGAAGCGACCCAAGTGCCCCATCGATAGATGAGTGGATAAAGAAGACATGGTATATATGTGCAATGGAATATTATTCAGCCACAAAAAAAGAATGAAATCTTGCCATTTGTGACAACATGAATTGACGTAGAGGATACTATGCTAAGTGAAATAAGAGAAAAACAAGCACCATATGATTTCACTTCTATATGGAATCTAAAAAACAGAACAAGCAAAATAAAAACAAATCCCTGGATGCAGAGAACAAATTCATGGTTGCCAGATGGGATGGGGGTTGGAGGGCTGCATGAAAAAGGGGAAGAGATTAAGGTGCACAGATCAGCAGTTGTAAAAAACACAGTCACGGGGATGTAAACTACAGTGTAGAACATATAGTTACCAATATTGTAATGACTGTGTATAGTGCCAGGTGGGTACTAGACTTATCAGGGTGACGGTAAGTTATATAAATGTCTAATCATTATGTTGTGCACCTTGAACTAGTATAATATTCTATGTCACCTAGAATTGAAATTTTAAAAATTACAACCAAATCAAAGGCAAAGCAGTTGCATGATTAAAATAACTACAGATTCTTCTAATTGCAACTCAGGCACAGTTCTTTCTTCATATATGGCATGACATTTTCTAAGAACTTGGAGGCCATAGGGAATTCTTTTTCTTCTCGGTGACAATGAATTTCTACCTTTTTGCTGAGACAGTCTTTCAATTGCCCACCGCTTCAGCTGGAGGACTAGAGAGGAATGCTTAACACGTGGGACTTAACCAACAATTAACAAATTCTCAGTCTCAATTGGAGCACCATGTTTTTTCTGAAATCTGAGGCTTACGACACTTAGAAGTGCTTTCTGTGAAGCTACAGAACGATATGTATCTGTTTCACTCGAACAAAAATGATTCACTCTGTACTGCTGTCTGAATTTCAAAAATATAAAACCACCCAGGCAGAACTTCAAACATAATCATTTTTGCACAGTAGTCCCAGGAAGCAGTCTTTGTGGGGTTATATAGGAAAGCAATATTCTATTGATTTAAAAAAAAAAAAAAAAAAGAAAAAAGACTACATGATTGCTCTGTGAGCATCGGGATGTTTGTTACCAGCATGTTCTGTAAGTATAAAGTAATTTGTCAGGAAATTGTATGCACTTTGTCTTTCCCAGCAGTGCTGTAGTCAAAACTCCAAAGTGGAAAGATTCCTACTGTTAGCTTTCCTTTAGATAGAACCATTTGATAAAAATGATTTGCATAGGATTTTGATTTTATAAAGCACTTCCATATGTATTTTTTAAACATAACAAATCTGTGTTATAGTCAAGTCAGACTTCCTTTGAACATTTTACAGGAAAGAAAATCACAGCTCAGAAAACCTAAGAGTCTCCCAGAATTAATTAACTAGTAGCTGAAGAAGCCAGGACAAAAACCCAGACCTTCTGACCAGTCCAGTAGTCTAAGAACCATGTCAACTATAATAGTATTTGATGGGGGGGGCGGGGGGGGAGCAGGAAGCTTCTGATCCTATTCACAGTGTGGAGAAAATGGAGACTTTTTATATAATATCCATGGACCCAAAGAATCACCTGCTAAAGATAAAAGGTCCTTTTTCTCATAAACATAATCAGTGATGTGCTAGTAAATGTTTAACAACCAGTTCTTCAGGATGGGGATTGTGTCCGGATTTGTAACATTTGCCCATTTCCATGGTGTAAATACTCCCAAGGTGGCTGATTTTAAGTTATGGTGTCTTGTCACTGAACACAAGTTGGGATGTGATTGTACAGTCAGCTCTCAGAAGACTATATGAATGGCTCCAGCACACCACTGAGTCTGCACAACCTTATCATCCCATCCAATGGGTGACATTTTTTAAAATGGCTACATAGCATTTCTACCTATTATCAAGCACTTAACCATGTGACAGACACTGGTCTAAGGATTTTGTACACATGGGCTTATTTTAATCTTTACAACAATCCAATGAGGTAAATTATATAATTCTATTATTCCCACTTTACTGATACGGAAACTGAGGCACACATAATTAACTTGACTGAAGTCACAAAATTAATAAAGATTAGGGCCAGGACGCAAGCATCAGCACTGTAGCTCCCAAGCCCATGTAGTGAACTCAGTGCTATTCTACTTTCAAATAATAATAGTGTCCAGACTGGATGTAAATAATGATAACAAAAGCCAGCCAATTAGATAGCTCTTAGTAATCCCGGCAGACAGTTCACACTCCGTATTGCTAATCTTTACACAATACAGCATCGTCTTCCCAGGGCTTCAGGGACGACCATATAGATTAATATCTGGGGGAAAGAGAGATTGCCGAGTGTCTGCTTCTGAGTTATTGTACGGCGAGGGTGATTTCATCTTGTGCCTCTCGCCTTTGCTCCAAGTTTACTGCTGGCCACTGGACAAACTGGACCACAGGCCTCCTTGAATGAGTGACGCAGTGAATGGGGGTCGTCGGCGGCGGCGGCGGCGGCAGCCGTCCGTCTCGAGAGACGATGGTGTAGCTTCGCCGAAAATGGCTGTGCAGTCCGACTCGGGAGTGACACGGTATCTATCTCCTCCCGTGTTGAATCGACATCTTGCGATGACGCTGGAGTGTCCTCTCCAGTGAAGCTGAAGCTACAGAGCCTGGGCAGGGTGATATGGAGGGTCTGCTGTTGCCCATGCAGCAGACCCCCCCTCTCTTCGCAGCTGAAGGGTCCAAGGGAAAGACGGAGTCAATACAGCTTGGCTTCAGGTGCGCCGCAGGAGTTGCCGGTGTTGACTACAACGTCAAACCGCCTTAGGGACTCCGGCTCCGGATTTTCTGTCGGGGTTTACTCCCTTAGCCTTTCCCCTGAAGAGGTATGCCGCAAGGCAGCGGAGGTTTTTTGGAGTCAGAGTTTTCCTTCTCTGATGTGCCCTGACTGGAAGATCGAACCAGCGACACTTAGCTCGCAGGCCGACGCTCAATCCACTGAGCCAAACCAGCCAGGGCAGTGAATGGGGGTAAGTCTAACTTGTTTATATTTTCTGCTCCTCTTATTCACCAAAACACCTCCAAACCAGGCTGCGCAGAAAGGTGGTGCTTCGTGGTCTCATTCCAGCCACGCCCTGCAGGGGCTGTATGAGAAGAGGCAGACCCCGAGGATTTCTTCCACGCCTGTGAACGCAGGGCTTCCAGCTGACTGCCCTCAGAAGACGATCACAGACCCACAAAATAAGTAGGTGAAATGAAAGGCTGTGCAGACCACCCCAAGCCTGATCTGTGTGTTGGCAGCCCCTTCGCCGGGAGGCTGGGGATGGGGGCTGTGATGGGGGACACTCCACAGGCAATGGGGAACCTTGGATACCTTATCCATTTGGGTGATGTGGGGTAAAGCCAACAGCCTACATTCCTGGAAACCAGCCAGTGCCCAGCGCTGGGCCTCAGTTTCCCCAGTTGTTGAATAAGAGTTCTGAACAGGTAATCTAGAAGCATGCTGTCCAGTACGGTAGCCAGTAGCCACATGTCTCTTGTGGGTGCACGGTAACCACAAGATTTCTGAGGCTTAGTACAGAAACAAGAACGTAAAATAGCCCGTTAATAAATTCCTATTTTCATTACATGTTGAGAGGGTAACATTTTGGATATATACTGGGTTAAATAACATATTGTATTTAAATTTTTTAAGGTTATGATTAACTAGAGAGAATTACAACATTATGGGGAAATTTTTGTTTTTATCTCTAGAAGCTTGTGAACACGCATGAAAAGAGTAAACCCTTAACAGCGATTCTTTTTTTTAAGTATATTTTATTGGTTATGTTGTTACAGTAGTTCCAATTTTTCTTCCCTTTGCTCCCCTTGGACCAGTACCCCCCTTCCCTCCAGCAATCCCACACCCCCTTAGTTCATGTCCATGGGTCATGCATATAAGTTCTTTGGCTTCACCCTTTCCTATGTTATTCTTAACCTCCCCCTGTCTATTTTGTTCCTACCAATTATGCTTCTTAATCCCTGTACCATTTCCCCATTTCTCCCCCTCCCCCCTCCCAGCTGATAACCCTCCAAATGATCCCCATACCTGTGATTCTGTTCCTATTCTGGTTTGCTTAGTTGGATTTTGTTTTTATTTTTTAGATTCAGTTGTTGATAGCTGTGAGTTTGTTGTCATTTTAGTGTTCATAGTGTTGATCTTCATTTTCTTAAATAAGTCCCTTTGACATTTCATATAATAATGGCTTGGTGATGATGAACTCCTTTGGCTCTACCTTGTCTGGGAAGCATTTTACCTGCCCTTCCATTCTAAATGATAGCTTTGCTGGATAGAGTAATCTTGGTTGTAAGTCCTTGCTTTTCATCAGTTTGAATACTTCCTGCCAGCTCCTTCTTGCCTGCAACGTTTTTTTGAGAAATCAGCTGAGAGTCTTATAGGCACCCCTTTGTAGGTAACTCCCTGCTTTTCTCTTGTTGCTTTTAAGATTCTCTCTTTATCTTGAATCTTTGGCATTTTAATTAGGATGTGTCTTGATGTGGTCCTTTTTGGGTCTAGCTTGTTTGGAACTTTCTGTGCTTCCTGGACTTGTATGTCTATTTCCTTCCCGAAATTTGGGCGTTTTCCTTCATTATTTTCTCACATAAGCTTTCAATTTCTTGCTCTCCCTCTTCTCCTTCTGGCTCCCCTATGGTTTGGACGTTGGCACATTTAAAGTTGTCCCAGAAGTTCCTAAGCCTCTCCTCATTTTTTTCAATTCTTGTTTCTTTATTCTGTACTGGTTGACTGTTTATTTCTTTTTTATGTTCCAAATCATTGATTTAAACTCTGGTTTCCTTCCGTTCACCATTGGTTTTGTGTGGATTTTCCTTCATTTCATTTAGCATAGCCTTCACTTCTTCCCTTATGCATTTGCCATACTCAAGTATATCTGAGCCTGAGCATCTTTATCACCAGTGTTTTGAATTCTTCATCTGTTAGGTTGGCTATCTCCTCGTCACTTACTTCTTCTGCTGGAACCTTGACCTGTTCTCCCTTTTGGGCCATACTTCTCTGTCTCCTCATCTTGACAGGCTCCTGTTTGTTTGCCTCTGTATTTTAGGTAAAGCTGTCACACCTGTTATATTGTAAGGGGCAGAGCCTTAGGTATTCATCAGTACAGGGAGACCCATTCCACCAAGTTGTGATGCTGTGTGTGGGGGAGGGTCTAAGAGGGAACAATGCCGCTTACTCAGCACTTACCCCTTTTCCAGACACTTCTCCCACTTCCGTATGGGACTGGCGCTTCTCTGGCTGTTGCCCTGGCCATTGTTCCCAGAGTGGGTGGGTCTGTGGATGTTCTAGGACTGTGGGGCCCCTTTAAACAAGTGAACTCTGCTGAGAGGCTGGAAGTTTCTTCCTCCGCCCCAACCCCCACTGGCTTGCACAGTCAGAAGCAATGAGGCTTGATTTTCCCTGGTGCTGGGACCGTGAGCTGCGTGGTCTGGTCCGGTGCCGGGAACACTCCTCATCCGTCCTTCCTGACTTTTTAAAACGTGTGACTATGCTTTCCACCGGCCTGCCACTGCCGCCACCACTGCTGCTGCCACCACACCATATCCTCTCTGCCCTGGCTCTGCCCCTCCCACCTGTCTGGGTGAGTATTTCTTATTTATATCTTTATTTGTTGGACTTCTATGCAGCTCAATATTCTGGAACTTCTGGTTGTCTCTAGTTTTGAGGTAGTTGTGTTCCTTCTTAGTTGTGGAGGGAGACACAGCGTGTCTGTCTGGGCCTCCATCTTGGCTGGAAGTCTCTTAACAGCAGTTCTTCTCACAGAGACCCCCCCAAGGCCTCGCCTTCCCCACCTTTCTGTCCAAGAACCCAACCTTCTTCAAACCACCCAAGTGTGAGTCCCTCACTTCTTCAGAAGAAACCACTCCACTCCCACAAAGGCTGGCTTTTCTCCTGCCCCCACCCCCACCCTCACCCCAGACAATGGATGGGACAGAACAAGATCAGTATTGTCTTCTCTCACTGTTGAAAGGTGAAAACATGGAGTTTTGAGCGGTTCCTCACCAAGTAAATGGTCAGAGTGCCGATGAGAGGCAGAGACAGGATTCTCCCTCTGTTCGCAAAGCCAGTCTTCTGTCCACACCACAGTGCTTCCTAGCGCACCTCCCTGGGCCTGGGTTCAAACATACCCATAGACAGTCATCTAGGAGCCAATACCTTTAAGAGGTTTTAAGGACGGTCGCTGAGCACCTGCTATGCACCAAGGATTGTCTACATGCGGAGGGCGTGAGTGCAACAGAGGTTCTGCCCTCTAGATGACCCTTGACCCAGGGTCAAACAGGTAGACATCCATGCGGGATGCAGTGATGAGTCCACATTAGCTCTACACCTGGGCTTTACAAGAGCTCAAGGGGGAAGTCATCTGCCTGGAGTGTCTGAGGAAGGTTTTGGTAGGAGGCTAAAAAAAAGACAGCCAGACGCAGGGCTCACGTTTCCACATGCTGGAAGGGTTTCCTTCCCTCCCGTCTTTCTCGTGCACTCCTGATTGTGACCGTAAATGTGGCTGGCGCCGACGTGCGGTGCCAAATCCCTAGCAGCAGACCTGAACTGTCCCTCTTTAGTCAACTGGCTGTAAGAAGCCGCTCCCAAGACCCTTTGCGTGGCTTGAGGGAGAGGAAGCAATGAGGAAAGAGAAGGTATAGGAGTTTAAACTCTGTTCATGCAGATTACTTGTGAGTTCAGTGCTCAAACACAGTCTCTCACGCCCCTTCCACTTCCTGATGGGCTACTGGACACATAACTTCATGGGTGGCAAGTGCGCTGCGTGGTCTCTTGATCTCCCACGGCAAGGCATCCAGATGCTGCTAGGGGCCAGCATCGAACCAGGGGCTGCTTTTCAAGGAATACTTCCCAGCAGAGGAAGAAACAGTTTGCTACAACACCGCAGGGGTCTGCACTGTGATCCTCTTATTGACACGCTTCAGAAACTCCAGACAGCATCCCCACTGCCACAGAAGCTTTGAGTATTGTTGTATCTGCTGGGTCGTGACTCCCAATGGGCAGAGTTGCTTGTACTACAGCCTGAACTTGGTGAAGTGCCTTTTCTTACTCTGGACGCCCTTAAATATAGTGGTCTCATGGGTTATTAAATAAACATTTCAAAGCATATATATTCAAATGTAATATACGTTGTCTCCAAAATTTAGAAAATCTTATCAGGTATTTTTAGTGGTTACAGTTCAAGGTGCAATAATTATTTTTATACTTTGGAAGAGGGAGGAAGTCTGACGTATTGCAGACCATGGAAACCCCCAAGTCAGTACCTCTTATGTCCTTGCTCAGCCCATCCAAGTGAAAGAATAATGCAAAGTAACGTGGGACAATGAAGGGGCAATTGACCTTTTCCAAATACGCATTTTAGTCCTGAGACTGTTTTTTGGGTTCTTGAAAGTACAAGTTATTATCTGGTCTCTCTGCACCTTTTACTTCCTTCCCTCTTATCTTACCTCCCGGGTCCTTTGTTTCAGTTAAAACTCTTGATTGCAAGTAACAGAAACCAAAGGCTGGCTTAATAAAGAAAGAAGAGTTTGTCTATAAAGTCATGATGGTATCTCACAAAATCCAAAAACTGGAATGAAAAATTGAAATGAGAAATTGGAAAGGTGTCAAAATCCTGTAAGAAATTTTATTTCATGTTTTTGTTTCCACGTCAACTCTCTCTCTGTCTCTCTCCCTCTGTCTGTCTGCCTCTCTCTCTCTCTCTGTCCCCAGTACCATTGGAAGAAAAAACAGCCTCCACACAGTTGCCCAGTTGAATCACTTCATTTCTGGCTACTCAAAGAGAATCATTAGTGATATCTGGATATTCATTTCAGATATCAGGAGGGAGAACCGAATGTGCCTAGTCTGGGTCGGATGTTCATGTTCATTCGTGTACTCGTTTGTGTGAGGGGAAGTGGGGAGGCGGTCACATACCATAAACAAGCATACTCAAATTTTCACTACTAAAGTCTTCTTTTCGGAACTTTCCAGAACACTCGGTGAGAAGCGGAGGAGCGGCAGCTTTGGGCGCTGCGCGCATTAACGCGCACTTTCCCACTCCTCCATACCTGCCTCGGCCAGCTCACCGGCTGTAAAAAATGGTGAAAGAAACCACTTACTATGATGTTTTGGGGGTCAAACCCAATGCCACCCAAGAAGAATTGAAAAAGACCTACAGGAAGCTGGCCTTGAAGTACCACCCTGATAAGAATCCAAATGAAGGAGAGAAGTTTAAACAGATTTCTCAAGCTTACGAAGTGGTCTCTGATGCAAAGAAAAGGGAATTATATAATAAAGGAGGAGAACAGGCAATTAAAGAAGGTGGAGCAGGTGGAGGTTTTGGCTCCCCCATGGACATCTTTGATATGTTTTTTGGAGGAGGAGGAAGGATGCAGAGGGAAAGGAGAGGTAAAAATGTTGTGCATCAACTCTCAGTAACCTTAGAAGATCTATATAATGGTGCCACAAGAAAACTAGCTCTGCAAAAGAATGTGATTTGTGACAAATGTGAAGGCCGAGGTGGTAAGAAAGGAGCAGTAGAGTGCTGTCCCAATTGCCGAGGTACCGGGATGCAAATAAGAATTCATCAGATAGGACCTGGAATGGTTCAGCAAATTCAGTCTGTGTGCATGGAATGCCAGGGCCACGGGGAACGGATCAGTCCTAAAGATAGATGTAAAAGCTGCAACGGAAGGAAGATAGTTCGAGAGAAGAAGATTCTAGAAGTTCATATTGACAAAGGAATGAAAGATGGCCAGAAGATAACATTTCATGGTGAAGGAGACCAAGAACCAGGACTAGAGCCAGGAGATATTATCATTGTTTTAGATCAGAAGGACCATGCTGTTTTCACTCGGCGCGGAGAAGACCTTTTCATGTGTATGGACATACAGCTGGTTGAAGCATTGTATGGCTTTCAAAAGCCAATAGCTACTCTTGACAACCGAACAATAGTCATCACTTCTCATCCAGGTCAAATTGTCAAGCATGGAGATATCAAGTGTGTGCTAAATGAAGGCATGCCAATTTATCGTAGGCCATATGAAAAGGGTCGCCTAATCATCGAATTTAAGGTAAACTTTCCTGAGAATGGCTTTCTCTCTCCTGATAAACTCTCTTTGCTGGAAAAGCTCCTACCTGAAAGGAAGGAAGTAGAAGAGACTGATGAAATGGACCAGGTAGAACTGGTGGACTTTGATCCAAATCAAGAAAGACGGCGCCATTACAATGGAGAAGCATATGAGGATGATGAACATCATCCTAGGGGTGGTGTTCAGTGTCAGACCTCTTAATGGGGCCAGTGAATAGCACTGCTGGCATTTTATATACAGTAGTGAATAAGTGAAGGACTATAATCATAATATGCTCACTACTTACTATTGTTTTTGTTTTAATATTCAACTATAGAGTGTTTTAAAAGTTAAATGAAGAATAAACTCAAAATATAAAAGCTCTGACTTTGCCCTGTATGTATGGTGACTTAAGTGTGCAAGATAAGTTCAATACCTGTAAAAACTATTTAAAAAAAAATTTCCCCTAGTATTCGTTAGGCCATACTTTGTAATTAATTTCATCTATGTACATGGAATATCTTAGACTGAAATGCTAGGTATATGTATTGACTGGTGTATGACCCTTAATTGTTAAGCTCTGAAGTTAAAATTCTGTATTTAACTGGCAGTCAGACAAAAAAATTTATAGAGAAGTGTTAGTTTGTATAGTTGTATTAAGTGGGATTCATTGTAATGCCTCTGCATTTATTGCCTCAACTGTTATTGAAAATGGCATGCCATATAATTTAACCTGTGGTCGTCGGCAGCCGTCCGTCTCGAGAGACGATGGTGCAGCTTCTTAAGAGTCTATCTGCACCGCCGAGAATGGCTGTGCACTCCGACTCGGGAGTGACACGGTATCTATCTCCTCCCGTGTTGAATCGACATCTTGCGATGACGCTGGAGTGTCCTCTCCAGTGAAGCTGAAGCTACAGAGCCTGGGCAGGGTGATATGGAGGGTCTGCTGTTGCCCATGCAGCAGACCCCCCCTCTCTTCGCAGCTGAAGGGTCCAAGGGAAAGACGGAGTCAATACAGCTTGGCTTCAGGTGCGCCGCAGGAGTTGCCAGTGTTGACTACAACGTCAAACCGCCTTAGGGACTCCGGCTCCGGATTTTCTGTCGGGGTTTACTCCCTTAGCCTTTCCCCTGAAGAGGTATGCCGCAAGGCAGCGGAGGTTTTTTGGAGTCAGAGTTTTCCTTCTCTGATGTGCCCTGACTGGAAGATCGAAACAGCGACACTTAGCTCGCAGGCCGACGCTCAATCCACTGAGCCAAACCAGCCAGGGCTTAATTTAACCTGAGGTATCAGTGATAGAAATGATACCTTTCTGAAGGAGGGGTTTATCATAATAAGCTGCTTCTTGAAGGGGCTTGCACCTGTAGAATTGCATTCCCTTCTTCAGTGCCATCTTTTTATATATAATTATATCGATCTTTGGTTACATTTTTTTTCCTTCTCTTTGGACCATAAGCCTTAGAGTAGTGACTTCTGGAGCAACCTAACTTAGAAATTGAGTGATGAGAATTTTACATGAAAAAGTAATTTGCATGTATGAGATAGGAAGGTGTTTTTGGTTTTGTTTTGTTTTTTTTTAGGTATGTTACAGGCTTACTTTAAACCATTTAACTTATGCTCCAAAGTAACTGTAATTAAATGTTGGTAGTATAGCAAATTATGAATAGCTTTAATTGTGTGTTTAAAAGTCATGTTCACAAGCTTAAGTCTGGATACCAGAATTTAAGCAATTCTTGAAATGTATGAATGTCTCCTTAATATACTGATTACAAAGCAAAAAAATAAATAAATAAATAAATAAAGTCGTCTTTTCTAAGTGAAGAAGCTTCTTTTTTTATTCTATATTTTCATTCTTTATTGTCCTCGTGCCTTTTGGTATTAAACAGAATTGAATTCTATGCCCAGGTTCGTTTAAGTTTATTACGTTCTGAATTGACCGAGATTTACAGAAGGAATTCATGTTGGAAGAGCAAGGGATTATTACGAGGGTCAGCATGTGGGAAGAAGAGGCAGCCACCTGCCACATTTGGGCTGTCGGGACCAGACCACCAGCCTAGAAAACAGAACCCACCGATTGTCTCTGGCCGCACCGCCAAAGAGCATTGATCCAAACATGCGCCGTTGTTGGCCTCTGGTCAGTGTTAGCCAGCTGAAGCATGTGATAAAACGGGCTTTTTCCTGATTAACTCTCCAGGAGTTAAATTATTTACTTAAGGGTCGTCTTAATTTATGTTTAATTTACCATAGTAAGTTCCTTACCTACCAAGTGCTCTGCCATCACTGCCTTTGGCAAGAAGAAAGTTTCAGAAGGAATCAGAATTCTTACACAATCAGCAAACTGACAAGTAAAATCAAAGGAAAAGTTGATGATTCTTGGCTAAATGTCATGTAGAAAATAACTGTTTTTGATGGTTTGGGTGTCTGTGAGGGAATTCGAGTGTCCTACATCTCATCTCGTCTTTGCAGGGCACAGACTGATGACGTTAGGTGTGATCACAGATGACGAGAGTGACAAGCTTAATCTGTCTCATGGCATGACTGGCACATGGACAGGCTGCCAGGTGTCTTTGACAGAGTCTATGAACAGTCTGAATCTCTGAGTACCGGAAGCGGTGGTTGATATCAGGTAATTTGCTGCTGTGCACAAGAACTCCTAAACTACAGTAAGTACGAATATTTTTATGATATCTTACCTGTATTTTTATACAAGGGGGTGCACCAAAAAAACAGAACTTATTTATAAAAAATCGTGTATTTACTCTTACATGTTTAAACTTCAATCACCTTCAAGGTCCTCTCCATTTGATGCAATACACCCATCAAGACATTTTTTCCACTGCTCAAAACAGTTTTTAAACTCATTGATTTTGATGCCTTTTAGTGCTTCTGCCTTTTTTTGTTTCACTTCTTCCACATCGACAAAATGTTTCCCTGTGAGGACATTTTTCATCCAGGGAAACAAACAGATTGCTCAGGGTGAGAGTGGGTGAATAGGGAGGGTGGGGCACAGAGAGAGGGGTCATGCCATTTTCCGTCAAAAAGGGCTGAACACTCAGTGTGGGGTGGGCAGGTGTGCTCATGAATCACCCATCATGCAGTGGGCAAAAGCGTTGAAAGAGTCTTCAAAAAATTTCACTGAAGGCAAACGCAGCCTCTCACAACAACACCAGCTGGTGCACTGATACAGAAGGGCTCCCAGAACATTCCCCTAGCGGACGAAGCCTGTACTATGAGGGGCCCACCCTCCAGAAGACAATTCTGGTCTTTTGGGGGTCCTCCCTCATAAGTTCCTTTTTACAATATGTGATAAGTCAGTTAATAAATTCCTTTAGTTACCATCTTTAATATTTTAATTTACATTATATGACTACTGAATTTCATATTCCTAAAAGTATGTCATCTGAAAGTTTATTTTAAATGACAACCAGATATTAAGACAAAAGTAAGATAATACCTTACACAGAAACATTAATTTGCATTTCTTTACTAACTTTAACCAACTGTTTTCACATAGTTTATTGTCTGTTTACTTAAGAGGTAGCTAAAGAGTTATTATATTCCTATCAGGGTTGAGACAGAAAACCTAATTAACTTGCCTAGGGCCACACGAGTAGTTAGAATACCTGGAACTAAAACTTACATCCCTTCATGAAAAGTTCTGTGTTCATTCCTCATTTAAACTATACGAACTTGTGTGTATGTATGTGTGTGTTATAGGAAAGATTTATGCTGTATAAATCAAAATGTTAATAAGTTACCTCTGGCAGGTAAGAATACAGGTGTTTAAGTTTTCTTATTTTTCATTTGACTTAATTTCCTGCATTTTCTATAAGCGAGGATTATTATTTTAAAATTACAAAATAATATATAACGATTTTAGATTTCTATTAAAATATTTTTCTATCATATCTCTCTCCCAAAAGTAAAAATGCAGGGAAATGAACTTGAGAGTTCTAGTTTGTGAGAGTTATTTTTTCTTAGTTAAGGGTTTCATATTTTGTTGTCCCTATTATTTTGTTTAATTTTCTTTGAAGTATATGCAAACTTATTTAAGTTATTGTCTTCGGTCATACGCGCAGTGCTTTGAAGGGTTACATTCAGGGTGTGGCAGAATACCAGCAACTTCAATTATTGTGATTGTTCAGGACAATGATTGGCACACAAACCTAAAATTATTCATAATGGCAGGTACCTTTGTGAAGTGAAAATGGCATCAATAGCCCTGCTCAGAAATGTGGCTCGGTAGCCTAGGTAAGCAAACTGAAAATCTAAGCTATAAGTGTGTCAAGGTTATGGAACCAAACTCTAAAGACCACCAATGACAGTCAGCTAGGCTATGAGCTACAGCTAATCAATAATTCCATTGGTTTGCTTGGGCCTTTTCTCTATAAAAGTCTCTCCGCAGCTCCTGTTGGCTGAGCCCTCCTAACCAATTTCGTGGAATTGATTTTTGCCCAAATGAACTCTTAAAAATTTTAACATCCCTCAATTTAACTTTTAACAACACCAAAGTAGCTTAAGAAGTGAATCGATTGTCTGAAATTTCTTGTATCCCAGTAAGATATGGCATATTTCTGAGTGGTTCTGAAATGGGTTCCATTGCAAGATGACATTTAATAATCCCTCAGTTCCATTACACTACTGTTCTCTGACTAGCATTCCTACGGAGTCTAAATAACGGACTGGTTCCTTTTAGATCTGTATGGGAAATATAACTCATTGGCTTGTAGGTGAATCCTTATAATGAATTTTAGTTTTCATAAATAAGGTACCTTTGCGGAAGCCAAAAATCAGTGTTAAGGCTGATCTAAGAATTAAATTGACATCAAACAGATGAACAGAGAATACATTTTAATTAGGTTTTTAGGCACCCCGCTTCACGCAGCCTGGAGATTTAGGCTTATCGTTCATCCTGGGCTAAGGAAAGGGACAGGGCGCTGAGGTTGCTAAGGGGAGGGAGGGAGGTTTGAGGGACTTGAAAAGAGAAAATGAAACCTCTGGTGGACAAAGGTTGCCCACAGGGGAGAGAAGCCTCGGAGGTGAAGTGATCTCTGATAAAGCTCTCTCCCTGGTCCAGGCCCCCATCCTAATTCCAGTGACACTTAAAGGAAAAGGTTAATGTCTACTCTGATTTCAGGGCTCTTTAGTGTCTACACTTCCTCAAAATAATCAGCTCAAAATAACCCTTATGCCCAAGAGGCATCCTTTGGGGTGGTATATTCTGCTACCCTTCAGTATTTTACTTTCTTTAATAAAGCTGCAGGGAAGAAGTAACTAATTTCTTTTTAATGGAGACAGAGGAACGAAATAAAAAACAGAATGTGTTTTCCTACAAACAACCATTTCAACAGGGCCACACAGTTAGGCTGCCTTCTCGTTGGCATGTTGCATGAGATGGAACATTCCAATAACTTAACATAATCCAAATGTTTTCTATTATTTGTGTTTTAAAATGTGGTTGAAAATCAGCATGGAGTCTGCAGCTGGGTCCTCTAGGAAGCAGAGTTTAGTGTATAGAATAGTTATTAGGGAGTGCCCTTTAAGAGTGGCATCTGTGGCAAGAGGAAGGCATCAAGAGTGGGCAGAGCAAGAGGTTAAGACACAGGGCAGGCCCAGGGAAGCCTTGGCTGACCCCACAAAGGCTTAGGGGTGTGGGTCGGCCCTGCCGCATGGTCCTGCATTGGCCCAACATGTCCCAGCCATTGCCCTCCTGCCTCAGTGAGTTGGGGGTAAAAACTGCTGCAGCTCCTCTGGAGATCAATTCAGGATCATTCAGGGGAACTACGTAAGCAGGTACCTGTGGCTTGCCAGTATTACTTGCTTGTGTGGACTTCTGAGAAACTCTTACAAAGCTTCCTAAGGAGCCATGGTGTGGCAGGGAACAGGTGTCTGTGTGTTGTTGATCATCAAAGGACCTCACAGACAGAAAGGGGGATTCATTCATCCAGTGGTCAGAGACAATGAACTAGATGATAATGATAACAGCATCCCCACATTCAATGAACTACTTGGTAAGGGAAATAAGACGAGCAAACAGTCACTGAACGCGTGCTGTTTGCCAGGCCATTTATTATTTGTGGGTGTCATCCTTATTCAGCCCTGTATGTTACCTCCATTACAGTGTCCCTGAATGTGGGAACGAGTGCTCAAGATCCCATAGCTTGAAAAAAATGGCAGGACCAGAATTTAAAGGCAGGAATTCTAGCTTTGAGAGGGCACGCGTCAGTCACTACCCCATGCATAGGTCTCCGGCATAGACTGTTGAGAGGGAAAGGACACAGTGATTGACTTGTTGATCTTAACCCAGCCTTGGATCCTGACTCCATCAGAAAGAGCCAAGCAACCTCCTCGACTGAACAAAGACATGTTTTGAATAACCACATTCACCTGTAATCCTTCTGAATAGCCCATTGACACAGTGCTTTCTAGGCTTATCATTTCTTTTTAATATATATATTTTTTAAATATATTTTTTATTTATTTTTAGAGAGAGGGGAAAGGAGAAAGAGAGGGAGAGAAATATCAGTGTGTGGTTGCCTCTCATGGGCCCCAAACTGGGGACCTGGCCTGCAATCTAGGAATGTGCCCTGACTGGGAATCGAACCAGCAACACTTGGTCCGCAGGCCGGCGCTCAATCCACTGAGCCACAGCAGCCAGGGCTTAGGCTTATCTTTAAAGAACTGTATACAATGATTCTCTGATGTGCCCTGACTGGAAGATCGAACCAGCGACACTTAGCTCGCAGGCTGACGCTCAATCCACTGAGCCAAACCAGCCAGGGCTGGTTACAATAATGGTAAACTTTGGAAACATTATGCTAAGGTAAAGAAGCCAGTCACAAAGATCATATTTTGTATGATTCCATTTATATGAAATACATAGTGACAGAAAGATTAGTGATTGCCAGGGGCCGAAATAAGTGGGGAATGGGAGAGACTATAAATGGGTACAGTAATTTTTATGGGGATGATGAAAATCTCTAACATCCAACAGTGGTAAATAGTTGCTAAACTCGGTAAATATACTAAAAACCACTGCCTTGTACACTTTAAAAGGATAAGTTTTAAAAGTGGAAGAGGGGATGAAAAAGAATGAAAAATACCATTTGTGACAGCATAGATGGATCTAGGGGGTATTATGCTAACTGAAATAAGCCAGTCAGAGAAAGAAATACACCATATGATCTCACTTATAGGTGGAACCTACAGAACAAAATAAACGAACAAATAAAACTGAAAACATACTCATCTATAGGTACAGAGAACAGACTGATGGTTGCCAGAGGAAAGGAGGGCAGCTGGACTGGGTGAAAATGGTGAAGGGACTGAGAACTACATATTGGTAGACACAAAATAGTCATGGAGATAAAAAGGACAGCATAAGAAATATAGTCAACAATATTGTAATTACTATTATGATGCTAGGTGAGTATTGGAAATACTGGGAGGAACACTTTGTAATACGATTGTCTAACCACTATGCTGTACACCTGAAACTAATACAAAATAATATTGAATGTTAACTGTAATTGAAAATAAAAATAATAAAATAAAAGTAGGAGAGGAGAATAAAAGCAAGAAATCTCAAAATAAGCAGCCACATTTTTAAACAGTCCCCCAAAACAACAGAAGAGGGAGCACTAGAACTATAAATTAGAAAATCTTAAATCAAACTTTCTTTAAAGGTCTGGAAACACAAATTTTGAGAAAGATGAGCAACAGAAAAGGATGGAGGCCAAATAGCACATAATGTTATTATAAGAAAAAAGGAGAGAGAGAAACAAAATAACATTTTATTGAAGGAGATCATCAAGAAGACGTAACTGTCAGTTGACTTGTGAGCTGGACCTGGGCACATGGAAGACCCTCACCCCACCCTGGTCCTTGGAGTGTGAATTCGTCTGGCCTTCCCTGCTCCCAGAACCTGCTCCAAGGATAGAGGCTTGAAACAGAAATGTGGGTATATGACTGAACCTAGTGAAGGCCCCATGTAAACTTTTAAGATCTTACTTTTGTTGCAGCCACTGGAGACCAGCTTCGTATGTAAATTCCCTTGCTTATCAAACCTACACCTACCAATCTGGAGTGGTCTGCCTCTTTCTTCAGTCTCTCCGTGTTCCACATAAGGGGTACAATTTCAGATTATGTCTGGAAAGGTCACAAGGAGGTTGTGAACCAAACATACTTCTATTAATGATGGAACCTTGCCAGAAGTCAAGTCCACCATGCACAAACACTAAAAATGGTGAAACTTCAAATCTAATATTTCAAATTCTAAAAACATTTAAGAAAATTATACAGTAGATAAAAACATTATAAATCAGGATGGAAAACACTAAAAAATGAGGTAAAGGAACACAGAAAAGTGACAGAAAATGAATCATTTCAAAATATAGTCTAAGGCAGAAGGAACATGAGCCACCATCGTAATGGATTTACTTCAACAGAAACAGACAATGAAAAGAAACTTTTACAGAACAGGAATAAAGTAAGAAAGATAAAAAGGATTAAAGAGAAGGCAACAGAAACAAGATACAGAAGCTGGGACTCCTGTGTCCAACAAGAAGGAGTCCCCACAAAAAAGAAAACCATAGCAGGAGAACAACAGTAAAAACAATAATTCAAAAGAACTTGTATGAAATTTAAAAATATGTGTAACTCCATACTAAAGGACATATCACATATCTGGGGAAATCAACTCAGAATGGCCAACACCAAAACATATTCTCATAAGAGAATATTCTCAGAGAAGGAAAACTCTGACTCCAAAAAACCTCCGCTGCCTTGCGGCATACCTCTTCAGGTGAAAGGCTAAGGGAGTAAACCCCGACAGAAAATCCGGAGCCGGAGTCCCTAAGGCGGTTTGACGTTGTAGTCAACACCGGCAACTCCTGCGGCGCACCTGAAGCCAAGCTGTATTGACTCCGTCTTTCCCTTGGACCCTTCAGCTGCGAAGAGAGGGGGGTCTGCTGCATGGGCAACAGCAGACCCTCCATATCACCCTGCCCAGGCTCTGTAGCTTCAGCTCCACTGGAGAGGACACTCCAGCGTCATCGCAAGATGTCGATTCAACACGGGAGGAGACAGATACCGTGTCACTCCCGAGTCGGACTGCACAACCATTCTCGGCGGTGCAGATAGACTCTTAAGAAGCTACACCATCGTCTCTCGAGACGGACGGCTGCCGACGACGACAATGATTCACAGTGACTGTTGGTGACAAAGGACAAGAAGGGTCTTAGCGGATGCCTGCATTCTTCCCAGGTGCGCAATGCCTGGGTACAGTCAGCAGGGGGCGCTGCACCCCGCCCTCCCTGCATCTCAAGCGTCCCCATCGCACACCTGAAAGCTCCTAAACTTCCAAGCCACCCAAACGAACAACAGGGAGGAAGATGAAAAGCGCTGGGGTGAGAATGCGGGAGGGAGTCAGAGACCCGCATGGCTGCACAGGTGTGGGACGTGTGCGGTACCACAGAGCCCTGCGCATAGAACGCCCACTCTTGGTTTAACATTCTGCTTTTCTTTATAATTTTTTTGTATTTATTTATTTTTTATTTTTAGAGAGAGGGGAAGGGAGGGAGAAAGGGAGAGAAACATCGATGTGTAGTTGCCTCTCATGCGCCCCCACCTGGGGACCTGGCCCACAACCCAAGCATGTGCCCTGACTGGGAATCGAACCAGCGACCCTTGGGTTCGCAGGCCACCGCTCAATCCACTGAGCCACAGCAGCCAGGCGTGGAATTTTTTTTTTTTAGCAGGAGCCCCACAGTTTCATTTTGTACAGGGCCCCACAAGTTATACAGCCAGTTCTGGTCAGAAGGTTTGGAGCCTGGCGCTTCCAGACACATTTAGCCTTCCCTAAGGAAAGATTCGATGTAGGACTTCCTTCATCAACTGTTTTTATAATCCAGGCCCAGCCATGAAGTCTTTCAATCAAACCCCCTCTAAAAGGACTTGGAAGATAGCTTGTCAGTGTTCAACTAGGCTTTAAGCTAGAGCCAATCCAATACTTCTTTTTCATGTCCAAATTCCACTCTCCACGTGGGGAAGGATGTGAGTGAGTCCAACCAGCATAGTTTCATAGAGGCACAGACCTGGCGCACAGGGTGACTTTCACCTAATCACTGCACGTGATGCTGAGAGCTGGGGGAGCCGCAGGACAGGGACCTGAAGTTGCAGGTGAAGCCAGAACAGTATGGCTCAGAAGCAGTTACTGAAATATGGGAATCAGAGAGACAGAGGGATTAAACCTTTGAGCACCGTGTGTAATTAGAAATTTGGCTCAATGTGAGAAAAAGTTAAAAGCAACTCCCAGGACGTGTTTAAATCAGTATCATTGGTTTGTGTTTCTTTCTTTGCAGCTATTACAGCTTTTACTTATCTGTTATGTACTTGTTTATTAACTGTTTTCCTCTCTGCATTGTAAGTTGTCTGGGGTCAGGAACCACATCTGTGTGTTTATTCCTAGTGTTCTCACAGATCCCAGAATGGTTGGTGCCCAACAAGTATTGCATTTCTTGAAAAAGCAGATGGGTAAGTGCCGACGGTCTTAAAAAGGCAATCCTATGAGACTATCACTCCAAAGCAGGAGAGTTTCTTATTTATCTTCTTCTTAAGGTCTAGACCCTCAGTAGCCAGTAGCAAACATTTAACACTTTTGAATAAATTAATAAATGAAGTTGTGTGTGACTTAAAAACCATCCATGTGTAGCTCACCTTAAAGTCATTGCATACATAAATCAGGAGATTCTGATGTGTTTTCCATTGTATAAGTGCAGGTGCTTTATTTTCCAAATCAAGGTACATGTTAATGGATTCTAAGATTACTTCCTTATAGTCCCTTTGTTAGTGGGGCAGAATAATGTAAGTTATTTCTCTCTTATGGTTTTCTAGGTGGCTTCTGAGCAAATATTCAATAAATCCTTTGTTTCTCAATCAGATGATATCTGATGAATAAAGCTGAGTACGACTGTAAAAGTCATTTTCTTTTTAAAGATGAAATTATGGCAAACTCATATGGTTTCTTATTGACAGACATATTTTGAACTCACCAGGATTCTTTGAAAAAAAAAAAAGCTAACATCTATAAACTGGAAGAGAAGCTTGAAATTCATTTGAGACTAGAATATCAAGCTAAATTTTCCTGATTTATTTCTGGTGTGTGGGTTTATCTCTATGTATTCTGACTAGGCTAAGCATTATGTATATACATACACATATACATATGTGTGTGTGTATTAGAGTTTTCTCTTCCCCCAAGACTCTGATAATACAGCAGGAGAGATATCAGTCAAACAGCCTGAAGAAATGCCACAAGAGGCCAGGATGGTCCAAAGTGAGACAGAAGCAGAAAGCAAGGAAAAGTAGATCATTGCTGATTGATGTAATTAGTAAATTAGGTAGCATTTTAGGTAAGTCTTAAAATGGATTTGTTTCAGTAACTATTACAATATGAGTGACATGGAATATTTTTGTATGTGCTAATTGGGTAGAACCAGCAACTCAAACAGCCATTTTTAATATCCCTATGTGTTGTTACTAACGTCAAGGAAAGCTTACTAGGGAAGCCAGAAGTTTCAAGTTTCAGCTCATAAAAGATCATATAGCTACACAGATAGATAGAGCATGCTATTATAATGATCTTTTAAAATTAAAATGTGTGTGAATTTTGTGAAATTAATGAGGTAAAGAACATGACAAAATGGCACTTTCAAAACATTTTGATAAGCAGCAATGTTTTATCATAAGACCAGTTTAAAATCTTAAAATTTTAGCTGTTATTTTAAAAGTAAAAAAAAAAGATTAATCAGCTTTTCCAATTTTATTAACTGTTACACAGCAGGGAGGACTACACCCGTACTTCCCACTTTGATCCAGTTTTCTTGCCACCATGCTATGCTACCTTTCACATAAAATAGGTGGATTGTCCTAGTACAGCTTACATGTTTTTGCTTGCCCAGCTTTGGATTTCATAACAAAAATTAATAAAAACGAACCTCCCACTCAAAAAGAGTAGCTAGGACACTTTCAAATTCCTTTTGAGCAAGATTTTTAAATTATAATAATTCATATTTTTGAACACCTACTTTACACCAGGAACTGCATTTAATTACTCCTAAAATGTGACATTTCATTTCATCGTCCTAACCATTCTATCAGGTAGGCGTCACTATTAACGTCTGTTTCACGGGTACAGAAGTTCAGGCAAGTGTAACAGAACTCGCCCACAGTCACCCACCTGGTAAAGCGGGGCCTTGAATCCACTCGGAGCTCATGCCCGGGACCCCTGGGCTACCAAGACAAAGCTCTCTAGATGGAAGCCCATGTCCATTAACCGACTGCGGGCCGCTAGGACGGCCTCATATTCACGCTCTCATCTCCATCACGTGACTGTCACAGCCTCTGGTACAGGGACCCCTCCCTCATCCTGAGTATTACATTCGAGACCCTCCCCCCGCGACAGGTGAAAATCCGCAAAGTAGCAGCCTTACATTTATTTTAGTCTTTATATATATTTTAAGGCTTTATAAACCCTTCCCACACACTTAAAAACCATTCCCAGTCCCTTATTAACCTTTTCCACATTTTTATAAACACTACTTATGTTCTTAAACATTCTACACTCTTAAACCTACGTCCCTTTAACAGCATGTGTATACAGTACCGCAAAATCCCACGATAGTGAAAAACCCGCGATAAATAATTACATATAATATTTTTTAAAACCCCGCGATAAGTGAGGCCGCGGTAAGTGAACCGCGACATGGAGAGGGCTGCTGTGCTGTAGAAGCCTGCTTCTCAGGTCCTAGAGTAAGTGAGGAACGTTCTTTACCCGACGGTGGTAGCTCGGGCATCAGAACTTACACCCGTGCCCGGCAGAGCGCGGCGCTGAGTCACGTTACGGAAACGCACGAGAAGCCGAGGAAGCGCTGAGCACGGCGGAGCGAGGGCCGGGGCGCACGTGGGGCCGGGCGCCGGGCGGGCCCATTGTTGCGGGGACCTGCTTCCCGGGGCGGGGAGCGCTATCGGCGACGGACCGGGGCGGGGAGCGCTATCGGCGACGGACCGGGGCGGAAGAGACCCGGCAACCGTGCAGGGTCCAGGCCCCTGCGCCGCGCATTCGGAGTTCCCGGCTTTCCCGCGGGTTTCTGTCCTCCGCACCTCGTTGTCCCCTGGGCCCAGCCGCTCGGTCTGCGTTGGCGTCAGGCCCCTAAGGACGCGGGGTGCGGGTGCGGTGGGGGTGGGGTGCGCCCACGCGGGGCTGCGGAGGGGACACAGGGGCCCGCCCCCAAGCCAGGGACGTCAGCGGGGCCGGCGGCGCCTGCGAGGGGGCCTGAAGCTGGGCCTCGGCGGTGCCAAGTCCGTCTCTGCTTCTCCCCAAAGAAGGTGGCAGCCCCCTGAAGCCCAGGCCAAGTCCAAGGCCCAGCGCTCAACTGGCCGCGGGGGAGGGGCGGGGCAGGCCGCAGGGAGGAGCTGGGGGCGGGGCGTGCCCTCCCAGCCGGGGAGGGGCAGTAACGGTTTTGTAAGGAAAACCCCCCCACGGGCCTCCTCCGGAGGGGGCAGCGGCCGAAGAAAATGAAGCGCCAATTAAAATGAAGTTTGTTCAGAACGGGGAGCCACGTTCTGAGACAAAACCCTAGCAAACCTTTTTTATTGAAAATGTTAGGAACGCCCCCCCCGCCCCCCAAAAAAGCGATTATCATGGAGTTCTATTAAACAATAACAGTATATCAAATAGGGTGATTTTTCCATTTTACCCTAAGAGGGATGTCACTGTATTTATCTTGGAATGTTATTACAATTACTCTCCTGCCTTAAGAATCAAGTTTTAACTACTTAAGGGATTTTATGTAGTTTTACTTGTACATTTGATACACAAGATAGTAATTCAATAAACTTAAAGTATTCAGCTAAAATTTTCTCAGATTTAAAAACCACTAATGGTTGTTAAAGGAATACAATATTAAAAAGAGGATGGAAGTGGGATTTTTTAATGAAATAACATTGTCAAACAATGTCTGTGTTTTGGTATATAGTACCTTATTTTAAACAATAATACACCCCCCAAAATTACTTTGAGTAATTACTTCGGGGGTTTTACTTACCTTTCACTTCCGGCTACTGGCCACTGCCACTTTCCTCAATCTAGAGTGCCTAACTTTCAAAATTGTATTTTCTTCTTCCTCTTTGCTAGAGAAAAGTCTGAACATAAGTGTCTCATACTTTTAGACTGTATTAATCTTGATTTTTCTAGACACTCTCCTACCCCCAAATATAAGTGCTGGCTGGATTGCAAAAGTCAGTTTTTCCATCCTTACTGGATTTCTTATGATTGGTTCCATAGGACTAAAACTGAAACTCTTCTTCAGCAGTCAGCTGGCTACACCCAGTGGTTATTCTTACACAAAATAAGAGAACAGAAATACAGAGTGATAGCTTTGAGCATGTTAATTTACATTTGTTTACCAGATTACCAAAATATGAAAATTCGGTGTGTTCACCTACTCTATAACTTTATAACAATGCTACACACTGGGGGGCTTAAACAACAGAGTTTTATTTTCTCACAGTTCTGAAGGCTGAGAATTTCTAAATGAAGATGCCAGCAGGGTTGGTGTCTGGTGAGGGCCCCCTCCTCAGATGGTCACCTTACCTTGTGCTCATGTGACCTTTCCTTTGTGCAAGTCACTATGGGGGGTTAGCACTTCAACATACTTATTTGAAGGGGATTCACAATTCATTCCATAGCAATAAGCACAGTACCAAGAAATACAGCAAAAAAAAAAAAATCTTTGTGGCATGATAGTTAAATGTTTTAAATAACTTAAATTGAGAAGACCTATATTTAAAGGTCACTCATCAGATTTAGTAACGCATCAGATTGTAAGTCCAGCCATGCTGATGGCAAAGAAATGAGTGTTGAACAGGGGCATAATTAATTTTTGTATGGTAGGGACAAATACTTTTTACATATATATATCGTTGCACTAATTTTAGATTTCTTTAAAGAAAACTCGGGGAAGGTAGAGGTGTAGAGGAGTGGAGAAGCAGTAATGCATTTGACTATTGCTAATGGGTATAACAAAAATTCTCTGAGTGTAACAGAGCGTTTGAGTCATTCATACTATTGTAGAGCTTTAGGTTTTATTTGTTGTTTGTTCTAACACTATTTCCTCTGCACTGATTTAGACATGAATCAGAGCAGTGATGGGTGTGTAAAAAAGATTACCAGTATGAATCTTGACAAACTTATACTTGACTTCTCACAGCTAGAAAAGGTACGTAAAGCTATCAAACGGTTGACATGTATAGGAGCTGGAAAAAAGAAAAATGTACAGCCCCAAAATGAGCAGGGTAAAGATCATGGAAATATACTTTGCTAAGCCCTTTATAATTTTAAATATGTATTTAAAATATCTATGATTTTGGCTCATTTGTACTAATGCATCTAAATGTTTCTGGGGCCAGGGGATGAATAATTGATATATTGTTGCTAAACTTAAAGGGAAAACACATACTTAAGTGCCTGAGATGTCCATAAACTCAGGAATGATTTAGTGAGAATTGAAGTAGACGCAGTTTTCAATCTCTTACCATTATGACTAACTCCAAACATTCTTTTAGTCTTTCCTATTCTTTCTGTTCCCTTTCCTTCTCTTTTACCTAAAAGAGACCCGTTTGAAGTCCTCCATCCACAGCTCTGGACAAGTTACATGGCAGACCAAATCCACAAGCATATATTAGAGATTTTCCCCCTCCTCGGCCTGGGAGAAAATGTAGATGGATAAATTAAAGATGTGGGGAGTGGGTCTGTGAAGCAGAAGAGGGAGGGGAAATAATACCCACCTTTCTTTTCTCTCCTTTTCTTATCATCCCTCTCTATTCCTCCTCACCTGCACAGTGTAGTATTATCATAATAAAAGAATTTTCATTATGATCGATATTTTGATGTGCCATTAGGAGCTTTTTTATAACAATGAGCCTGGGTTTTTTTTAACCAAGTGACTTACCAAAATAAGAGAACAAGATTGAGCACTGCTGATGGGAGAGGAATTGGTAGTTTTTGGAACTGGTTTTGTGATTATCTATAATCTTCTCAAACATTGTAAATAAGAAATATTGTTCATTTTTGCTGTGATAATGGTATTGTGATTATATGTTTGAGTCTTCTCTCTTAAAGGTGCACATAGATGGTAATATTCAAGGATAAAATAATCTGATGTCAGGCAGTTTCTCTGAGATAAGTTCAGAAGTGGTGACAAATAAGAAAGCGAGTATAGACGGAGGTGGCAGGCCGGCAGGAGGTGCAGCCAAACATTTAAAAAGTCGGGAGGGACACCATGGGAGCACTCCCAGCACCAGACCAGACTGTGCAGCTCATGGTTCCAACGCGGGGGAAAATAAAGCCTCATTGCTTCTGACTGTGCAAACCAGTGGGGGTTGGGGCAGAGGCAGAAATTGCTGGTCTCTCAGCAGAGTCCCCTTGTTTAAAGGGTCCCCATGGTCCTAGTCTGTCCGCAGACCCACCCACTCTGGGAATGACGGCTAGGGCAATAGCTAGAGAGGTGCCAGACCCATACAGAAGTGGGAGAAGTGCCTGGAAAAGGGGCGGGTGCTGAGCAATCGGCATTGTTCCCTCTCAAACCCTTCCCCCCACACAGCGCCACAATGTGGTGAAACTGATGAATACCTAAGGCTTTACCCCTTACAACATAACAGGTATGACAGTTCTACCTATGACACAGAGGCAATCAAACACAGGAGACTGTCAAGATGAGGAGACAGAGAAGTATGGCCCAAAGGAGGGAATGGATCAAGGTGCCAGTGGGAGAACTAAGCAATGAGGAGATAGCCAACCTAACAGACACAGAGTTCAGAACACTGGTGATAAGGATGCTCACAGACTTGACAGATATGCTTGAGTACGGCAAATGCATAAGGGAAGAAGGGAAGGCTATGCTAAATGAAACAAAAGAAAATCCACACAAAACCAATGGTGATGGGAAGGAAACTTCAGTTCAAATCAATGACTTGGAATATAAGGGAAAAAACAGTCAACCAGGACAGAATGAGGAAATGAGAACTGAAAAAAATGAGGACAGGCTTAGGAACCTCTGGGACAACTTTAAATGTGGCAACATCCTAATCATAGGGGTGCCAAAAGGAAAAGAGGAAAAGCAAGAAATTGAAAGCTCATGTGAAAAAATAGTGAAGGAAAGCTTCCCAAATTTGGCAAAGGAAATAGACATACAAGTCTAGGAAGCACAGAGAGTCCCAAACAAGCTAGACCCAAAAAGGACCACACCACGACGCATCATAATTAAAATGCCAAAGTTTCAAGATAAAGAGAGGATCTTAAAAGCAGCAAGAGAAAAGCAGAGAGTTACCTACAAAGGGGTACCTATAAGACTGTCAGGTGATTTCTCAAAAGAAACTTTGCAGGCAAGAAGGGACTGGCAAGAAGTATTCAATATGATGAAAAGCAAGGGCCTACAACCAAGATTACTCTATCCATCAAAGCTATCATTTTGAATGGAAGGGCAGATAAAGTGCTTCCCAGACAAGGTAAAGCTAAAGGAGTTCATCATCACCAAGCCATTATTATATGAAATGTTAAAAAAACTTTTTTAAGAGAAAGAAGATCAAAACTGAACATTAAAATGACAACAAACTCAAAGCTATCAACAACTGAATCTAAAAAATAAAAACAAAATCCAACGAAGCAAACCAGAATAGGAACAGAATCATAGGTATTGGGACCATGTGGAGGGTTATCAGTTGGGAGAGGGAAGGGGTAAAAATGGGGAAATGGTGCAGGGACTAAGAAGCATAGCTGGTTGGTACAAAATAGACAGGGGGAGGTTAAGAATAACATAGGAAAGGGGGAAGCCAAAGAACTTATATGCATGACCCATGGACATGAACTAAGGGGAGTGGGGCTGCTGGAGGAAAGAGGGGTACTGAGAAGAGGGGAGCAAAAGGAAAAGAAATTGGGACCACCGTAGCAACATAATCAATAAAATATACTTTAAAAAGAAAAGAAAGTGGATATAGATAATGCAAGACTGGTCATGAATTGGTGATTTTTGAAAGTGTTCAGTTGGGTATGTGGCCGCTCTTATACTATTCACAAAGATACAAAAGCATATCTTCAGGAATGTTTATGAATCACCTGCAAGAGCAAACTGTGGAAACAACAAAAATTTTCCTCAGTAGGAAACTAATTAAATAAATTGCAAAATATTCATAAATGAAACTCAATGTAGCTGTTCAAAGAATGAGACAGACCTACATGTGCTCATATAACATCATGTCCAAGGTAATAGTGCCAAGGGCAACATCCAAAGTACAGAACAGAGTACAGCACGATCCTTCCCTATATTTGTATAATCGTAAAATATTTTGGAAACATCTATAAGGAAATGTTAACCATAGGACTGAGGGTTGAACAGTTGGAAAGAAGGGGGTACAAATTATGTCAGGCTTAATCATTATACTTTCAGGTATTAATTGGTTTGTATTTTCATTAGTCTTTATATACTTAGGTAAGAAAACCAAAATCACAGCATTGATTTGGTAATGTTATATATTGTTTCTTCTACAGAAAATGATGGAAGTCATTGGAAAGAGCAATATAGTGGCTGTGCAAATGGAAAAAAGTAACTGTTTATTGAAGGAAATGCAAACAAAGGAGGCCTCACTTAAAGAAGGTTAGTTTGCGTGGCTACCTAAGGAAATACTAATTCTAATGAGAGCGTGTTTGGGTACAACAGTGGTTAATATTGCCCCATACATTTGTAATGTATTTTAAGTTCACATAGCACTTTCGAGACTATCATTTTATCCTTAATATAGCCCTGAAAGACATGTAGGGCTGGTATTATTACCCTACCTCAGGAATGAGGGAAAGTAAGATAAAAGAAGTTAAATATTCTGTCTGAGGTCACTTGGCTAGGAACTGGCAAATCCAGGGATCAACCCAGGCCTTCCAAACCATGAGAAAAAAAATGCAGCTGTGTTCCTGCCTCACAAAAACTCCAAAAGAAATTTCAGACAAGTCAAAAATTTTAGTGTGAAAAACGGGCTGCCCTAGGCTGTCACGCTCCACCCTCTTCCGAGACTCTGGTGCCAGCTCCCAGCTGTGCCCATGCCCAGTCTGTGTCTGAGGGGCTTGCTTTGGGGCAAGGGACCCTGGGTAATTTGGGGGCGGGGATTGGAGAGGTAGTCACTTTGTACTTATGTTTCGTGTGTATTTTACATTGAAAAAAATAAATACTTTTTGAACATCTAATTCTAATTATTTTAAGTTGAAATACCCTTTTGCTGAATAATACACAGTGGAAGCAAACAAACAAGTAAAAGTGACAATTTACAGAGTTCAATGTGTATTAATTCACTTAGAGGAGAAGAATAAACTATATATATGATGGAATTTGTTCAACAGTAAAGAATAAAATTGTGATGTTTTGTTTTGCACATTTGCCATCAGAAAAAAGAATTTCTTTGCCGCCATTCCAACATGGTAAATAATATTAGTATTGAGGACTGAGTACTGTAAAAATTATTTTCATGCATAATTGTTTTAAAGTTTCCAACTGCTTTGTGAAATAGGTGTTAATGAATAAATTACTAGTTAATGGTAGGGCCTAACTTTGAGCTCAAAATTATCATTGATTTACTAAATTAGATAATATAAACAGCAGTTTAATATTCTGACCTCTAGTTTTTAAGAATTGAATAGGACTGTAGAATTTTTCAAATTACATCATAAAGTTCAATCTAAACAACAATTGGGTATATGTTTGCAAAGACCTTTAAAAGCCATTGTTCTAAAATAATGAACGGTGTTCTACCTTAGGAACAATTCCTTCTTGAGCCAGTTTCCTTTGTTTTTAAAAAAGAAAGAAAGAAAAAATGTGTTGCCAGAGCCACCTTGTGTTTACATTGTGAAATGCACATTTTTAAAAACTTTTCATCTACTTTCAATTCCCGGGTTCTGTTTTCAATTTGCTGATTTCCGAGGAAATTTCAGGCTCCTCATGCCATGAACTGCTGGTTTCAAGCCCCTAAAAGACACACAGAGCAAGTGTGAGCTGAGCCTGTGCCTCCTTCAGTTTTAAATTGTAGCAGACGCTGCAGTTACATGAAGTAGGTGTTGTCAGATGTAATTGAACATCATTCCTTACTGGGAAACAGCGAGAGAGAGAAAACCGGAGGGTGGTAGGAATGTCGTCTGAACGGGCGGCGGGGATGATAGAGGGGGTGCTGGGGGACGTGAAAAGCCACCGCAGTCGCGACTTTGAACTGCAGGAAGCTTTGAACTTCTGCGGAACGCGCCCGTGTGTGCTGGCAGCAGGGCCGCGCCCTGGAAGCCGGGTGCCACGTTCTCCCCTCGCCCCATGGGCGCCTTCATTTAGCCGATAAATATAAAAAATATTGAACGCCTATGAAACAGTCACCACGTGAGAAGCAAGGAATGTCAAAGTAAAAGGGTGTCTCTTTCCCTGAGAGAGTTTACTGTCCGGTGGGAGAAAAAGCGAATAACTAAAATGCAGTGTGATAAAGGAGGCGAAGCGATGTACACAAATTGTTGAGGGGCAGAAAGGAGAGGAATAATAACACCTATAACTGCGCTGAGTATTGTAACTCAGGAGCTCCAAACCGGGGAGCTGCTTCGGCGTCCGTGATACTGGGAAAAGCCACGCCGGGACCGGCCGACCCTGCAGTCCCCGAGCGGGCGGCGGGAAAGCAGAATAGGAGCGCAGATCTGAAATGAGGCAACGCTGTGTCCCTGTCTCCACCCTTGACGTCCTACCTGGGGACTCTTCGGCAAGGACCCAGACCTCCGTGGGTGATCTGCGGCTTTTGTAAAATCAGGGTAATGCTGCCAGCTTCCGAGGCGGTGATTTGAATGCACGCAGTATAATGCCTGGCAGACTAACCTTCAATCAATGGTACTATTACTGGAAGGAGGCAGCTTATTCGGTACAAATGTGGTATTTACTATTTGACCGTCAGCACAGATGCCCAGTTAGAATGGCAGCTCGTTAGTGTGTCCTGCTAGTGCGTGCGTACCAGCTGGATACTGGTCACGGGCCTGTAGCACCGGAGGCACGGAAACAAGGCTCAGTAGTTGCTGACAGTTAGCCAAGTGCATAACGGTGAAATCGCCTTTCAACTGTAGAATTGTGCTTCTTTTTAAAATATTGTTATTTTGCGAAGTTATTAATCACTGGATATTTAGCTACTACAATTACAAACTTGGAGAAGTGCAACCTACGTTTCCTAACCTTACAGTAAAAACGTGACAGCCGTAACTGTCACAGAGAGTCCCTGGTCCTGTTCTTGCTCCCTTTCCGGAACCTCAGCCCACGCGAGTTACTGTGACCAGTGTCTCCGGAGCGCGCCTTCTGGGCGGCAGCGAAGCGGTCAGTATCCCGACTAGTGCAGGGCTGCCGGGCTCCCGTCCTGGCTCTCCCACTTCCTAGTTATGGGTGTGGCCTTGGGCAGTTTACTAAACTTCTGTGTGTCAGTTTCCTCATATGTAACACGAGGCAAATACTAGGACCTACCTCATCGGCTCAAGAGGGTTAAATGATGTCCTATTTGCCAAGCCCTTAGAATAGTAATATAATATACATTATTATTCTAAGACTCGTTTCTTGCTTACTGTGGTATTGCCTGTCTGTGCACCAATCCCTTCACGAATATTTAGGGAGTGCCTGTTACGGACCACGCCTGCTCTGGGTACGAGGGAGATATGGCGAACGACACAGAAAATAGTCCCTGCCGCCCCGGACCTCATAGCCGAGCGGACTGATTAAAGTCCCAGAAGGTTTCCCCGCTGTTGCTACCCGTCAGAGGTTTAGCCATTGCTGGTGACATGCACGGGGATACTGAAAACTTTATGCAGCATCTGGGCACCAGGGCGTGCAAGGAAGGCTCCATCTCCCACTGAGGCGGGCGTCACTGGCACCGAAGTGCTGACGCCCTGTAGCCACACATCGAGTCCTTCCTCCTTTCATTGCTACTCCCTTGCCCTGGGACTCAGGCATAAAAGTGTAGGAGGACAGGGAGGAGGAAAGGCATTTACCTTATCCCAAATGACACCTCCCCAGCCCTGGCTCTCTGCCTTTGAACAAAACTTAATGTGCCTGGACTCTCCATCCTTGGGATGTTCTTTCATGGAAAACTCGTATGGATACACTCCTCACAGTCCCCCCGACAGTTCCACGCGTGCCTTACTGGTAGGGCAGCTCTTGCTAAGGCACAAGGAGGAATTCCGGGTCGTGCTGAATTCATTGTGCCTTCGGAAATCTCTACTAACTCCTGACTTGCATTTGACTTAAAGGGTGATTAAAAAGTCGTTATTATATAATTTGCTCTGAGATGCCTGGTTGCTTTATTAAGACCTGATAATTATCAATTAAGTATTATTTTATGTATTTCAATTTTGAGAGAATAATTCCAAAACAAAAGCAAGTAATCTTCAAATAAATTTATCTTTTTTGTTTTAGAGAATGCTGCCCTTCATAATATGGTAAAAATGCTATACCAGACCATTGAATATCAACATAATTTGAAAGGTAAGTTAGAAAAAAATAAAATCTAAAAATATATGTATTTGAACACCTTTAAAGATAGAGAGTTTTTACATTGTTGATAGTAAGTTTCTTTTCATTTGGTCTTGTAAATTTATCAGCTAAGGGAAGGACTCCTTAGTACTTAATACCTTCCATAATGACTATGAAATAAAAAATTCCATGCTGAACAGAACAATTCAGTCATATTCTGACAGGGACATCAGGGTTTTATAATCTGTCACAATAGGACTCTTCATCTTTAATAACCACATGGGCCCAGCCTCAAAGGGCAGGCGTTTCTAATGGAATAGCTACAGAATGAACATCCGAGTCAAACTGCAGGGATCGCTCCCTGTTCACGTTTTTGTCGCAGACGAAGGCCACGTTTGCGGGAATGGGGCTGACACATTCAGCCTTTCCTACTGTGCAAGGCAGGCTCACCCAGTAGGCCTACCGCTGATGGACCGACAGGGCCACCAAGTGTTCTGTCCCGTTCTGACTTGGCCACAGGTGCAGGTTTGTGGGTTTTCCTCTACCGGACTGGAGGTTAAACTAAACTGCCTGCAGGGTCCTTTCCAACATAAAACGTACGTCAAATACGAACTCCTCACTCTAGTCTTCTGCTTTTATCATGAAATACTTCACATTTGTAGGTGAGAATATAATAGGGATCTTAAATGCAATATTTGATTTGGCATGTTATTCTTTACTATCTTCATAATGTTCTAATTAAGATTTATCTTTTTTGTGTGTGTATGTGTGTGTTGTTCATTAGTTTCCTGTAATGGATGATAGCATAAGGTATTTTTCTTTTGTTGCCTGGCTTATTTCGCTAAGCATAATCCTCTCTAGTTCCATCCATGTTGTTGCAAATAGTAGAAGTTCCTTCTTTCTTTCTGCTACATAGTACTCCATTGTGTAAACGTACTACAGTTTTGTGACCCACTCACCTACATACAGGCACTTAGGCTGTTTCCAGCACTTGGCTATTGTATAAATAGTGCTGCTGTGAACATTGGCGTGCACAGGTTCTTTTGAATTGGGGTTTCAGGATTTTTCGGGTATAATCCTAGCAATGGAATTGCTGGTTCAAAAGGCAGTTCCATTTTTAGTTTTTTGAGGAAATTCCATACTGTTTCCCACAGCGGCCGCACCATCTGCATTCCCACCAGCAGCGTACCAGGGTTCCCATTTCTACACATCCTCTCCAGCACAAGTTGTTTGTTGATTTGTTGATTCTTTTTTTTTTTAAGTATTATTGTTAGTTCTTATCCTCCCCATTGCTTTCCCTTAAAATACTTCCTTAAGTGCTCATAGACCAAATACAGAAATTGTATTAGAAGACTCTGCACAGACACTGTCAAAAGCAACTGTAGTGTAGAAAGGGCTTACCGCCATAGCAATATTCCACTAACTGCGGTTCTGGCGACTAAGGAGGGCAATCGATGGGGAACCGCACCATCTCCAATGCCTTTTTCTTTTTTTTTTTTTTTCGGCTAACTCCTGCAGGCTTCTGATCCCCACGTAGCCCATAGATTTTTTTTCCAGTGTTTCATTGCCATCCCACGTGAATGTTCATAATTATATACAGTCTCCTTATTTTAGGATGTAAATGGTATTTAACTATTTTCAGGATTTTGTTTCAATAAAGTATCTACTATAAATCAGCTAATTTTTTGAATTTCCAGAAAGTCAATTACAACTTAATAATGACTATAGTCGTCGTCGTCGGCAGCCGTCCGTCTCGAGAGACGATGGTGTAGCTTCTTAAGAGTCTATCTGCACCGCCGAGAATGGCTGTGCAGTCTGACTCGGGAGTGACACGGTATCTGTCTCCTCCCGTGTTGAATCGACATCTTGCAATGACGCTGGAGTGTCCTCTCCAGTGAAGCTGAAGCTACAGAGCCTGGGCAGGGTGATATGGAGGTTCTGCTGTTGCCCATGCAGCAGACCCCCCCTCTCTTCGCAGCTGAAGGATCCAAGGGAAAGACGGAGTCAATACAGCTTGGCTTCAGGTGCGCCGCAGGAGTTGCTGGTGTTGACTACAACGTCAAACCGCCTTAGGGACTCCGGCTCCGGATTTTCTGTCGGGGTTTACTCCCTTAGCCTTTCCCCTGAAGAGGTATGCCGCAAGGCAGCGGAGGTTTTTTGGAATCAGAGTTTTCCTTCTCTGATGTGCCCTGACTGGAAGATCGAACCAGCGACACTTAGCTCGCAGGCCGACGCTCAATCCACTGAGCCAAACCAGCCAGGGTAATGACTATAGTATTTATTTGTAAAAGGGTATCAAACATTGACCAATAGTCACAATAACATCTTTGTACAGATATGGTAGTACACATTTTTACGTAGCTCTTCCTAAAAATGGATATTCCATGATTCCTTGATTTCATTTTCCCAATGCTTCTCTAGGCCTTGGCTTGGGCAGTGACAGATGTAAACTACCCATCTTTCACTTCATCCATTTGATTGTCAAGGCTGTGGGGTTAATTTGCTTATTTAGGCTAAGGAGTGGCTACAAATGCTTGTGCGATGCTGCACAAAAATTCACTCTAGGTTTTGTAGAAAACAAGGCAAAACAAAATAAGACAAAAATTGGTCAGTTATATAACTATTGATATCTGATTTTTTTAAAAATAAAATAAAAATACTCAGTTTATTACAAGACAAAAACTTTTACAGAATCTGAGTAAATGCCACTTGTGGGTGATCTCAAGTTAAATCAACAGAGCCTTTATTTAGGTAACCAAGCAAGAACCTTTAATGTAAAAATATTTAGATTATGGGATGAACTTTTTACAAAGCTAAGCAATTTAATCATCAATGATACCAAAGAAAGCCAACTCACTATATGTATATAATTAATCTGAAAACAATACATTCTTGAGGATTTTCCTCCCTATTTGATGGCAATGGAAAACAACCAGTTTTATGAAAATACATTACAAAATTATTAGAATCCAAGAGATTAAAGTAGATTTTGGCTAGGTCAGAGAAAGATTACTTGTCAAATATCAGGATCAGGTGGATTCTACAATGATACAAAATGCTATTTGAATTTATAACTACTCCAGCCAGAGTAACAAAAACCTTATACCTTAAAGAAGTAGCCATGTGTTTGGAAATCCATTGCAGAGTCTGGTAGGATGATGGAAGAAGCAGTGCTAACAATATTGTGTGTTGACCTTTCTGCAGATGAAAGATAACTTAGAGCCAAGCAAAGTATCGTATACTCTTTTCAGAAGGCAATCTATTTCTTCAGTAGATGGCTTTCCTCAACAGATAAGTCATGTGGTTCTATTTAGCCTACTTACATGTACAGAGGGATTGATCAATTTTTTTGGCAGAAGGAAGACATCATTATTAAAATGTCCATTTTCCTCAAGTTAATAAACACATTCAGTGCAATTTTAATTAAAATACTGAATTTTTTTACATTATTTTTTAAATATTTTTTTATTTATTTATTTGTGTTTTGAGAGAAGGGAAGCAGAAGGGAGGGAGAAAGAGAGAGAGAGAAACGTCGATGTGAGAGAGAAACATCGATCAGTTGCCTCTCACGCACCCCTAACTGGGGACCTGGCCTGCAACCCAGGCATGTGCCCTGACCAGGAATCAAACCAGCAGCTTTTGGGTTTGCAGGCCGGCACTCAATTAATTCACTGAGCCATACCAGCCAAGACATTGTACATTACTTTTATTGTGTCTTTTCCATTACCATTTGTCCCCTATACTCTCTTCTGTCTCTACCTCCCCCACCTCACACACACAATATCTTTCATCTTTTAAACATACAAGAGGACAAAGTTCTCTTGACTTTGGATTTATTCCCTTCGGTTGCCCTCACTCTTTTCTTTTACGATCAAACCTCAAGGGATTAATAGTCTGCAATCAATGTCTCCATTTATTCACTTTCACCTAATCTTTAACTTAGAACAGTCGGGCTTCTCCCGAAGTTTTCATTCAGCATTCTTTCACTTGACCTTTTTTTTAAAGTATATTTTATTGATTGTGCTGTTACAGATGTTTCAATTTCTTTCCCCTTTGCTCCCCTCTTCTCAGTACCCCTCTTCCCTCCAGCAATCCCTCCCCCCTTAGTTCATGTCCATGGTCCATGCATTTAAGTTCTTCGGCTTCACCCTTTCCTGTATTATTATTAACATTCCCCTGTCTATCTTGTACCATCCGATTATGCTTCTTTTTTTTTTTTTCACTGTGTGGTTGCCTCTCACTTGCGCCCCCAACTGGGGACCTGACGTGCAACCTAGTCATGTGCCCTGACTGGGAATCGAACCAGCGACACTGGGCTCACAGGCCGATGCTCAATCCACTGAGCCACAGCAGCCAGGGCTCCGATTATGCTTCTTAGTCCCTGCGCCATTTCCCCATCTCTCCCCCTCCCCCCTCCCAGCTGATAACCCTCCAAATGATCCCCATACCTATGATTCTGTTCCTGTCCTGGTTGTTTGCTTAGGTGGTTTCTGTTTTTACGTTTTAGACTCAGTTGTTGATGGTTGTGAGTGTGTCGCATTTAATGTCATTGATTGTAACCCCTTTAATCCCTTCATTGTGCCGTCCGTTCTCTGCTGCATCTCTGGACACTCCTTCTTGGTCTCCCTGTAGGAAGTTCTCCCTTCAGCTGCCCTTAGATGCTTCTCAGCCCACCAGCAATGTCCTCCTGCGTACCGCAGCCATTCCAAATTCGGCATGGTAAAGATTCAGATCTATTCCTTCTCTCCTAAAAGTCTTCCCCTTTTCATTTTCCCAAACTGTTGGAGATTCTTCAGTTATAGAACCAGAAACCTAAAAGGCCGAGTTTCCCCCTTCTCTTTTGCCTCTGCTGTCTGTCTAATCAGTCACTAAAGCTCCTGGTAATTCCGTCATCTGGTTATCTTCGCTCTCCTTCTGACTCCTACTGCCGCTGACCTAACACAGGCCCCTGTTATTTCTTACCTGGTCTCTTTCCTGGTACCCACTCCTCTGGGTTCCAAACCTCGCACTCATCCTGTGCACACTGCCAGGTAATCTTTTTAACTGGGGCCAATCATTTCACTTCACTGTTCAAAGTCCTTTGATGACTCTGTAAAAGTTTTTTGATGATTCTGTAAAGTAACATTTAAAGTCGTTCACGTAGAGCGTGTCTGCCTCCTGTTAGGACATGGCCCCAGCCTGTTTATCACACCTTCATCACAGTTTACACTCCAACAGAATGCTACCTGAGTTGTAATTTTCCCAAACGTGCCACCTCAACTCAAGCCCAAAGTCTTCTGTGCAGTTTTCTGCATCTGAAATGCCCCCTCCAACATGGAGTAAGTCTCAGCTCAAGTGGCTCCTCTCTCTCTCTGCCTTTCCCAACTTCAAGCTGACCTAGGCTTTTCTTCCACAGCCCCAAGGGTATTTCAGACACACACCATTACAGAGCAGTTATGCCGTATCACTACCTATGCATCTGTCTCATCACTAGACTGTAAGTTCTTCGAAGAACAATAATAATTTTGTGTCAACACTCCAGTCTCGGGCCCCCTTTGCCTGCCTTGTAGACATTGAGGTAGAGCTGTTTGCCCGTGTTGAATACACACAGGAATGAAAACTTGGAATGTTGAATATAGTCCCATATCAGTTGAGAAGTGCTGTGTGTTAGAATACTCTGATGATTTTTAAACAGGCGAAAATGAACAACTAAAAAGAAATGCTGATCTTATGCAAGAAAAGTTAAAATCTCATCAACAGGTAAGTCTGTACTAATCTTTATATCACTCAAGTCCCTGTAGAGTGTTTGTCTTATCAAGTTAGAAAATGAAAGTGGTTGTTTTTGTTATAAAATCAGACAAAATTTATAGAGTAAATGTATGTGTGTACATGTGTGTGCCAGAGATTTTAATAAATAAAATTTTTCAAAGAAATAGAAATTTTGAGGACCTAGTCTTCTTACAGACTGTAATGCACTAATATAACACTCAGACTTTTTCTTTCTACTAAAAGCAGATGCAACCACTTTGCTACTTACTTTAAAATTATGTTAATAGAGTTTTACTCTAATGAGCACTTTTAAACCTTTTTACCGTAAAGTATGAGTCTTTAATCATTATGATTTGAGTAACGTATTACCATTTTATTGCACCATGTAAGTGAAGGGAGCAGTTAATCACCAATTAATTCTCTCCAGGGGCCACCATACCTGTTACTGTCTTTTGTTTTCCTATAAGAAGAGCCTAGTGACAGCAATTCGAACATAAAATGCGGTGACTGGAAAATAAAAGATACTGAGGAAATGTCGGGTCCCACCCCTCTGCCCTTTGGGGGGTTTATTACGCTAATTCTCCTCATCTCCCAGGAGCCAATATGTCACACTCTGACCTAAGATTTCTAAAATTCCAGCTGGCTTGGTATCAAACTTAGAACTTCAGTTTGCAGGACCTTCTCTAAATTCAATGAGGTTCCTTACCTGAGGAGCCTCTGAAGGAACACAATCTAATTCTAAAGCCCTGCCCGGGCTTCTGCATATCACTCCGATGCAGTAAATAGCATCTGGCTGTGCTCTTTGAAAATGTAGCTTCTCATCACCAATTTGAGACCATTTAAATGCCTCTGGAATACCCCTTCCCTTTATTCTGTCCCATCCTTCCCTTATCTTGCCTTCAGAGCTCAACAGTAGATGGTGACGTCAGTGTAGTTGGGGCAGAGAAGGCGGAGTAATGTTTGCCTCTTTTCCAAAATGTCAAGCCATAGAATACTGCTTTGGCTAGCATAGCATACGGATTTCCAGAGGGGTGAAAATCAGTGAGAAAACACCACAACCCAAGATTCTGAACTTCTTAATTAGCTGCTGTCCAAAGCAAACTAAAGATGGCCTTAATGCAGCAAGAATTCTCTAGTGCAAAACCAGATACCTGATTACATCAAAAACATACGGAAACCAGAAACCTAATCACATCCAAAATGTATGGAAAACCACTACTCAGAAACAAATTCAGGAGATCCTCAGTAGCCATGCTGTGGGACTGGGAGAGGTTTTATAACGTGTAGACAGAGAATCCTTAAGTTTTATAAAAACGAAAGTACAACCAGAGACTATTCCTTGTTGGGGCTGGTGCCCCCAGAAAGAAGAAGGGCTGGCCCAGGCTGAAGTAGGGCAGAGACACTCATGTGATGGAGCCGCAGCCCAGACATTAGGACAGCCTCGTGCCTGAAGGTTGCCATGAAAAGTCTGGGTCTTACATTCCACTTCAGTGGTGAACCTTCAGGCAGCAAAGTCAATGGGGAACGAAAAGAGACATCGATTTATCTCGTTTCTCAGAGCAGTAACTGCTTGGTGCACAAAGTTGAGTCAGGAGTGGTTTCTGAAAGCCACTTAGGAGCTGCCCATCTAGGATCCTAGCTACATGCATATGAAGAATGGCGATACATGAGATTCATCCAAAATTCACCTGCAGAACTTTAATTAAAGCCTGTGGTTGGTAGGCTTGGCTATTCTGCAAGTTGCCTGGCAGGGTATCACAGTACGATTCTGGACTATATTCCCTTGAACTTCTGTAAGGCAGAGAATCTGGGCTTTTTTACCTCCTCAATATCACTGAGTATCTATTAAAAGTTCCGAAGCCTCTCTGAGAAAAATGTTCAGCAGTACATATGCACACATATATGTGTATAATTTTGCATACAATATCATGATGTTAATGGATCCTTGAAAGCCCATTTACTGGGTCTAAGCTAAGAACTTCTGCCTTAAGTTTTTTGGACACTCTCATTCATTCAACGAATACACATCACAAGATATGCACTAGGAGCTGGGAGAAGAGCAGTGACTAAAAAGTCCTGCCTTTTATAGTATCGAGAGGCTTCTCTCAACCCCTTGCCTTCGTTGGTGGCTCTTTCTCACTATCCTGCTTCACTGTTCTTTCTGCTTCCTTTTCTCCTGCCCACATCATAGGCCTGTGAGTGGTTTCTTTAAGCAAGAAAATCGTAAATGTTACCTTTGGGGACTTTTTCTTCCTCCCTCTTCTCAACAGCCCTCTCCACATTAGCATAAGAATTCATCTCTGTGCTTCAGCAACCTAAGAAACTGATCTCAGGCCCCTGCCGAGCACTTCTCAAATCCCAAGTCCACCCTTTTCTAGCCTCTGCCTCATAGTTAACCCTTAAAATGGGTGCTGCTTAATCTCCTTCTGGGAGTTAGAAATGTTTATATAATTTTTAGAAACATAGAAAGTTCAGCCCACACTCAAAGGGATTCACTCTACTTTAGGATAAGCTTACTGACTATGGAATAGTGACTACTATTGGCTCTGATGTATAGCTTTGGCTTTTATTGTACATACTTCAATGCTGTCATGGCATTTATTCATATAATTAAAATATTTAAGCATCTCTGATATGCTAAACACTCGTGATGAGTATTCAGAAAGCAAAAATAAAAATACATTGTCTCTAAATGGTCTCTGTCTTCTTGGACCAGAGATTGGTCCTTCTCAAAGCTGATTATTCAAACAATGAACAATATCTTATCCTTACAGATATGGTTACATATCAAACATTAATATAATATTTGAAAAATTTACCTTTCTAATTATTCAAAAGTAGTGCATACATATTTAAATTGAAGACTAAACATATATTTTAATCTTTAGGAATATAAGAATAACATTGCCAAACTTATGACTGAAATGAAAATCAAAGAAGAACAACATAAGATAGAAATAACGAAACTTTATCAAGATATCCAGAAAAAAAGTAAGTATTTTTTTATTTACTGAATTCTAAGACAATCCTAAAACAATTCAAATGCATATATAAACCTTTCCAGTAATAGCCAGTACAGTGATCCCTCACTTATCGCGGGTATTACGTCCTAGACCCCACCCCACCCCCACAATAGGTGAAAATCCGCGAAGTAGGAACCTTACATTTATTTTAGTATTTACTGTACAGTACCACAAAACCCCATGATATAGCGAAAAATCCGTGATAAATAATTAAATATAATATTTTTTAAAATCCCGCGATACAGTGAGGCCTGTGATAACTGAACCGCGATATAGAGAGGGACTACTGTATTCTTGAATGAACGCTGCCTTGATGTATTTCAGTTTAGGTTTTCACCTAAATTATGTGATATAAATTATAACTGCTAAAATGTTTTTTAAAACATGTCAATAACAAGTGTTAATGAAGATGTGGAGAACCGGATCTCTGATACCTTACTGGAGGGATGATAATATTAAACAGCCACTGTAGAAAAGAATTTACAGTTCCTTCTGGTCCTCTAAGAAGCAGATAATTAGGAAATCGCTATATGTTTGTAAATTATTTCTGAATAACCTATGGATCAAAGTAGAAATTCTAAAGAGTTTTGAACTGAATTACACAGACTATACAGATCAAAGCTGTGGAACACACATGAAGCTGTGTTTATGAGTACATTTATAGGCTTAAATACAAATATTGAAAAGTGTTTAAGTCAATTATCTAAATGCCTATATCAAGAAGTATGGGGGGACATATCAAACTAAGATCAAAGAAATTAGAAAGAAGGAAGTCGGGTATTAATGAAATTACAAACACATAATAAAGAATCAGATTCAAAACTTTTTGAAAAAACGAATAAAACTGATTAACACCCATCAAGACTGATCAAAAAAAATAATAAAGTTACAATTAACCAATATCAGAAATGAGAAAATCACTTTAAACTTTAAAAAGTGAATGAACTCATAATTAACTGCATAAGCAAACATCTTTTTGCCAATGAATTTGAAATTTTTTATGAATTAGACATCTTTGAAGGATAAAACGCACACAAGAAGAAACAGAAAATCTGAATTCTTCTATCTCTATTACAGAAATTAAATCATTATAAATATTTTCCCACAAAGAAAACTTAGGCTCAGATGGCTTTCCTGGTGAAATTCTACCAACATTCCAGGAAAAAGTAATGCCAGTCTTTCATAAACTCTTTCAGAGGATTAACAAACAAAAGAAGGAAACATTTTCCAGTTCACTTTATAAGTCCAACATAATCTTGATAACAAAAACTTTCAGGGGGATTTTGATCAAGAAAATCACACAGCTGTCTTCTCATATACGAGTATTAAAAATGGTTGGACTTTTTCCGGACAGACCTCATATATTTTTATTAATAAAACTTAGTTCTTTGTGAATCACTTAAAATACTGAAGAATACAAGCTTATAAGATTTTTTAAATGTTAAGGTGAATTAATTTTATTTATTTTTGTTTTATTCAGCTGAATTAAATGAAGAAAAGAATAAAGAACTGATAGAGAAAATGGAGGTGGAAATTTCAGAGTTAAAGGCAAAGTTAAAAATTCAGGAAAAGGATAAACAAAATGAAATCATCAAGCTACAGCTGGAGGTAAGTGGTTAAGACCACCGAGTGGGAGGCTGCATCCCTTCCGCTGGGCCACAGCTCGGGCCTTCCGTCACACGGAGGTGAGTTTCACGCACACACACTCCTCCTCCGTCACAGGCAGCGCTCACATGCCACCAGCCGTTAGCTACGCCGCCTTTCAGCGCCTGGTCCTGGGCTCCAGGGAGGCCTCGTTTCCAGACGGGGTCAGCGAACGCCGGGATTACTTGCGTCTTACAGCCGAGCCCACGCAGTGTTCATAGGATGGCCGTGGCCGTGGCCGTGGGCCGTGTCCCTAACCCTTACCATCACTCTCTCCCCGACAGAGACTGTGCAGCCCTGGTGAACAGCTGGAAATTCCTTTCTCTTTACTCGAGATAAAAAGAGACAAATGTCTCCCTAATAAATGTGTACAAAGATACTATCATAGGGGCAGACAAACCAGATCTCTTTTTTTAATTTTAAAGGGACTTCAGATGGGGCATCTTAGAGGCTGAGGCTGCTGGTCTTTGCTGGAAAGCCTTTTCAGTGGGTTGTTTAACCAGATGTCAAAATCTAAAAATATTAATATTTGACAATGTATTTGTTCTTTAAAATTTTTTCCCTAGATTTTACCAATCTCCCTTTCCATCCTATTTTAGCACATCCCCCCAGCCTGACATGTTACCTTGCGTTGCCATAATTCACCATTAGTTAAGATCACTTACTTTTCATGTTCCTGGAAGTTTGGTATCCCTGGGACTCTTGGTGAGGTCCAGTGTGGAAAACCGTGTAATCACTGAGCAAACGGGGGCTTTGCTGAGTTCAGAGGCTCTTCGCTGCTGCTGCCTCTGGTCAGGTGTGTTCACACACCACAGAAGGTGCTGAAGGGCCAGCTGGGGTACAGAGGCCATGATTCAAGACCTGTCCTCTAAGGGACTGCCTTCTAAGCCCTTCGCTGGGAACGTGCGTTTATTTGCCACCCAGCCCTGTTAGCTGAGTCTGTGGAGCGGCTGACATACAAAACTCTGTTTGCTATTTGTTTTCATTGTAATTACCCATGCCTCTCCCCAAACTAGAACACAGTCTCACAGAGTTTATTCCTAGTCTTCAAGGAGGCTATCCTAAATTATAATTATAAGGGGGAAATTGCAATGAAAGAGTTTGCAAAATATGTGACCTGTAAGAATGGCTTTATGAGAATTTTTTAACCTGATTGAGTTCAATGTCAAACTAGAAAGAGTTTAACCTAGATCAACAAAAGCATATCTAAACTCTACTCTTCAGCCTCACAGTCTATACAGAAGGGTGTATGAGTTTTTCTTCCCAGACTGTTAATTACACTACATTTTCTTTACAAAAGCACACTCAGAGTAACGTGGGAAGATTAACCCTGCATGACAGAAACACCTGCTGTCCTGAGAAAAAGATGACGCTAGCCCCACCCAGAGTCTCTAAGGTAGTGCCCAGTAACTGGTGCGTGTAAAAACCTCCTCGGGTAACCTCAGCGTGCAGGCAGGGTTAATCTTGTTTGGGTGTTCTTTGCTCTTTCCGAAAAAAAGACTTTTCTGTGTTCTCTTACATAGAGAATATACTTAAATTACAGGTTAAATGCCAAATGATAAAATGGATTACATTTATAATTTATGGAGACAGTTGTTTCTAATGGTTTAACTAGAATGTTCTCAATAACTTTCTTTTTAAATTTGATTCAGTTTGATGCCAAACTTGCAAGAGTTCAAACTAAAGCCAAACCGTATCCAGATTCTACCGTTTTGCCTCCGAGCGTCTACAGAAGGGTACGTCGGTTTTCCTTCCGTGGCTGTTGCTTAGGGAAATAAACTTTCTCGGCGGGTGTCCTTTCATAAACACCGTCTAATACTGTTTCCTAAAATACGTCACAAATCAGAAGGATCGGTTTTAATCATCTTTAAAGGCCACTTCCGATTTAAACTAGTAAGTCTTAGTAGTTAATTAAAACACCAGGAAAGTCCCCTAAGTCTGGATCATCTAAGGAATTCCGTAATGTGTTTGGAACTAAGGCTGGCTAACTCGGGAAGCTGCTCAGGCACACAGGGCACTGCTCTTTGCCCCACTCCCGCCTGCGTGCTTGACAGCTCCCAGCTCTGCAGGGCGAAGGGAACCATCTAAAGCGCGGGTGCTGGTGTGTGGTTCCGCACCCTTCTCCCAGTTTTACCCCCAGCAGGTCCCACGGAGTAAAATGCGCTTCAGAATAACGTGGCTTTTGTCAACGTCTGCTTCTGCTTAAACCAGAAGTGTTGTTTTTGGTGTCCCTTGCACTTAATTTTATTGTTTCTGAGTTGCAGTAACAACATTTTTCTGCTCCATTTAGAAGCTCCAGCATCTTCAAGAAGAAAAGAACAAGGAGATTGCTGTTCTCCGTGACACCATTCGTGACTTAGAGCAGCGCCTCTCTGTGGGCAAAGGCTCTCACCTGAAACACAGGCAGTTTTAAGTATAGCAGTAAATTCATTCGCTGATACTTTATTTCTTTAAAAGCAGTTGAAAATTGTACTTCTGTTGTCAGTATCACATACTGCCTAAGTAATAACAGTGAAAGAGACAGCTTTAAACTTTTTAAAATTGAGTTTATTGAAATAAATCCACACTTTGGCCAACCGCGTACTGCGTTCTTGCTTCATAGTATTAACCACAAAGGAGTTCAGGTTCATAGGACCTAGTTTACCTATTGAACCATCATTGACTGTGGAAATACTTTCTAAGCAATCAGCAGACAGACAACATTCTTTTACCTTTCCCCTTATATCTTCCAAGTTCTAAAGAGTGTGATACAATGCCAAGTAAAGAAAACAACAGATATCTTTCACAGGCGATAGTAAAAATCAAGATTGGAGTCTTAGATATAAAAAAATGTAAATGGATATTTAAAAGGTAGTCATAGAAAAATACTCATATGTTAAGTATTTCTGGGTCTTAAAAGACAGAATTCACTTCTTCCTTTAAAGGTTTAATCAATCAAAGCTATAAGATTAAAAAGACAAAGGTAATATTGTTTTGAGAAGAAAACATGGAAAACATGTCTTCGTTGTTCTTCCTCCGTTCTAATTGCCAACTATCCAACAGAAACCCCTAGGTCATAGTTTATGTTCCTGTTCTCATTAAGGCAATTAGAAAGCTGGAGAAAGGAAAAGAAGTCATGCTAACCAAATGCTGCAGGCACCTTTCAGTCGCCCTTCAATTTTTTAAAAAAATGGTTTGGGTCAAGATTTTCTTTGGCATCAATCTTAAAATTTGGAAGCCAGCATAACAGATTTCTTCGTGTTTGCACAAATCCAATTCCTAACGTTTGATCATTATTCATTAAGCCGCTTATTAAAATGCCGAAAGTGAAATGGTGCCTAGACTGACCTGGGAGTGTGTCCTGCTTTAAATATTTAATTTGAAGGTCATGTTCACCTTTCCGCCTCGGCTTTTCAGCTTCAGGGGGCGGGCTGGAGCGGCTGGCCCTGCTGTCAGGCCGCGGGGGGCAGCCGTCACTGGCAGGACTCAGTGACGCTCCCCTCGGCCCGCAGCCCCTGTCAGCTGCACAGAGAGGGCAGGCGCTCTCCGCACCGTCAGGGGACGGCGGCCCCCGCTGTCGCAAATACCAGATGTCGGCAGTGTCAGCATCAGCTGCCGGGCGCGGACTCGGGGTCCTCGGGCAACCGTCAGAGTAACTGGTTTATGCACCTCTTGCCTCAGGGCTTCCTTTGCGGGGGGGCGGGGGAGGGGGAGGGCGGGGACGGGTCACTGCCTGGCACATCTCAATGCCCCGGGGGGCCCTCTCCGGGGGGCCCCTTGAGCTCGTGGCCATGACGGAGGCCTGCAGAAGGGGGCTGCTCGGACGCCGTTGGTGCTTCCGTGGGCTGGTCCTCGGAGGGCTGGCCGGGCCGCACATGCACGTGCACATGCGTGTGCCCGCGCGCGAGCGCGTGTGTGTGCGCGTGCCCGTGGTGGGGGTGGCGCCGGGGCTCCGCGGTCGCGGTGGCGTTTCTCCCAGCGGCCAAGGACACGTTCTTACAGAAGTCTTCATCGTGCAGCGTCTGAAACAGATTTGTCAAGCGCTGATCAACACGTGACCCGACTCGGCAGGAACGCGTGCGGAGGGCTACGGCGCGAACACCCACGGAGTCCGGCTAATTAAGTTGGGAGGGCCCTGCCCTTGTTCCTGCCTGATGCTAATGGCGGAGAACCTGATGTTACTCTCAACACCCGGCGTTTCAGTAACATCGGATTCCCGTCCCTGTCCGACTGTAAAGCGCTGTTGGCACGGAAGCTCGCGTCTAACCAGCGAATCTTCGCGCGTCTTACAAACGAATTAGCATTAATGTTCTGCAAACGGATAAAATAGAGGGCAATACAATTACAGTTCAGCAGTTCGCCTCAGCTGTGTACTGATTACGGCAGTACCAGAATTAAAGCTTTCCTTTTCTTATCAAGAGCGTCTCCTAAATCTTCACGAACTCTGACGAAGAACTGGAGAGGTACACAGGCTTAACAGGAAGGCCAACCCGCTGGACGTGACTGCGGTCAAGCCAGCCAAATATCAGATCCTGAGATCAGCTGACCCGCGTGGGACATGCCGTGCCTCCGCCAGCAGCGCATCAGATCTGCTGTTATTTCCGGGGCAAACGAATTCCTCGCCGATGATTCAAAAATGCCAGTCAGGTGCTCCGAGTTGGCAGCTTTGCGTCCTCAGCCTGGGCCAGGCAGCGTCTTGAACTTCACCCAGCCGTGGTACAGGCGGCGGAGAAGCGCGGACCACTGCCCACTGCCCACCGCGCAGAGTGTTCCCCGGGGCCCGAACCCAGGTCTGTAGTTCCCCGGAAGTCTGGCTGCACTGTTTGTGTGCCCCCAAACCACAGGCTCCGAGCTCACAGGTGCAGCAAGTAAGGTCCTGTGAGTCCTCGGCCTAAAGGCCCTTGTAAATAAAGTCACAAAACCAGCTGGAGAGGCCCGAGGCTCTCTAAGAGGTGTGGCTGGATGTTGTAAAGCTTTTGAATGGTTATAAATTCCATTGGATTTTAGCATTCAACTAGTCAGTGGTACTTTTTTGGTTGTTATTTCTGAATTATTTTTGAGAAGTTAATGGTAAATATTTGATTAAAACTTAAGCACAAGTTGATCAATCTTTAAAATATACTGTGTAATGTTCTTAATGTTAAATTATTAAACACATACAAATATCTATAGTAGTAGTCCAATTAGGTTCCAGAAGCCAATTATGATATTTCATTGAGTTTACAATGTATTTTTTTTACATGTTAATATCTTTAAAATCAGAATGCATCCTACCACTGAAGGTGCTGTACCCTTGTGTCCCACTTGAACTGACAGCATTCTTAATAGTAAATAAAATAATATGTCATATAATTGGCAGCATCTAGTATACAATGAAAAACTCCGACTTGATTTAGCATATCAGATACATTTGGTATATTGTTCCTTTTTACAGGTGATTTGTAAAATTTGAGATTGTTTTAGGAATGTTTCTGCCTTGTTTTAATATAAGTAGGTGTATTTATAACCATTAGGTATTTGCAAAAATGTCAAATACTGAAATAATCCCAAAATATGAGGAATCAATATAGTTGGCATTAATTATGCACTTAGTATAAGTTAGACATTGAGTTAATAATTTATTTGCATTATATCAGTCTCCCTGTCTTGAAAGCAGAAAGCAACCTTTCTTCAATTATTATGAAGATTAACATGTGAAAAATGACATAAACCAGACTGGTTAACCTGTTGTGCTCCTGAGCAAATTAATCAAATAATTCATTAAGATTTGAGATGACTTTTTTAGAGCTGAGAAAAATCTGAAGGAAGTACAGCTTACAAATAAAATTCATAGTTGTTTTTAAACCTGAGTTTAAATTTTGCCAATTTGCCCTACCAAGCAAACATTGTTTGGAATTATTTCCCTTCTCAATATGAAGGGGGAAAGTCTAGTTAATACAAATTAAAATTCCTTCAGTTCTTTCTTAATAAGCAATATTTAAATATAGTGCTTCTTATTATGAGGAAAAAATATGCTCATGTTAGAAATCTCCGTAATGAGTAGAAGACTTATCCCACTTTGAAGTAAATGCAGTAATCCCACTGCAGAATGGACAGATAGCATAATGACTTCACAGAGCAGCTGACAGTCTGTGTCCCCGATACATTAAGGAGTTGCCTGGGCCCCGATTCCACTCCAGGTAATGCTACAGTTAAGCTTCGCTACCACTGTGCTCTTGTGTGACCCACGCTCAGGATGTTACACTCATGTTATCTTATGTTGGCTGAGTTCCTGAGCACTGATACTCCCACAGCATCATTTGGCAGTAACTGAAATATGTGATCTATGTTTTTTTTGTTTCCTAAAATCCTTCTAGGTAAAAGTGGCAATATGGATCTTGCAAAGATATTTTAAAGTGTATGTTACATGACAGGAAGTGCGTGTAATTATAAAGACTATTGTCATAGTTTATTTTTGTACACACCAGAAACACTGATTCGCTGATTGGTTATGAAATACTAACTTGTTTAGATAACTCTTAAAAGATTTCCTCTTTCCTCCAGTAAAAATAATTGAGAAAAGTACCGTGAAAGAGCAGTTCCCACATTTCTCTTCACAGTAAGCGATCTTAATGGCCTCTTGCACGTACGAGAAGCTCAGGATGGAGTAAGGCAGGCCTAGGTGGTACACAAGGCGGCCACATCTGGGAAAAGGACAAAGACAAGGTTGTTACAACGTTTTCTGTATCGGGAGCCTCCTTGAGCATGGTGCAGAACAGCACGGTGTAAGTTTAGTGGTCTCGTAACTAAGACACACTCATCCCATCGTAGACGTCCTCCAGTGGGGTCCCAAGCAAGCCCCTGACGCTGCAGCCCAGGCCAGAGCCTAGCAAGACTGCAGTGAGTCTCTACCAGCATTTAGAAATGTTACGGATATATCACCATAAATGATACCAAAACCCTGCAGTAAAATCATTGTGACTTGGTCAAATACAATTCTGTAAGTGACTTAAAAATTCTACCGATGCTCAAACCACTGACATTGTAAATTAAGCTCTGCAAGTCATGGGAGCTTTTCCTAGCCACTAAGGCAGCATGAAGTCCAGACAGCAAGGAATCACGGCATAACCAAAGCATCCTGGAGTCTTGGCCCACAGCCCACTTACTTAAAAATATATCCGATGCAACAGAAGTTCAGCACAATGGAAGAAATAAATAGAATTAGAATACTGGAACTCTCAGAAAAAAACCTGGCCCATATTTTACCCAGTATATATGATTTTATGTGAATATCAAAGGTTTACACTTTGCGGCTGGCTATATAAGAACTTTGCAGTCCTAAAAGAATGATATTAACATTAAAGATATTTGCCCTGGCTGGTGTGGCTCGGTGGATTGAGCGCCGGCCTGCGAACCAAAGGTCGCCAGTTCGATTCTCAGAGAGGGCACGTGCCTGGATTGCAGGTCAGGTCCCCAGTGGAGGGCGCACAAGAGGCAACCACACATGGATGTTTCTCTCCCTCTCTTTCTCTCTCCCTTCCCTTCTCTCTAAAACATAAATCAATAAAATATTTACAAAAATATATTTACAGTAGGACCAAGGGGGACTTAGGCCTAGGTTGAGTCTAAAGAGCCAAAAGAAAACAGGGTACTCACTAGGAATGTTAATAATATCAAATAATATATGCATTGAGGTTCCCTAAATACAAATGTTTTATTTGTTCATGGAGTCAAAAGCAGATTTGTACTGGTTATACCTAAATAACTGACACACTTTATAGTTCAGAAATTCAGGAATGGAGCCTTAAAATTACTCATTAGCTTAGAGATAAGCAAGTGGTCTCCAAAGTGTGGTTGTTCACCAGCAAGTTCTTAGGTTAGAATCGTATGTGATACACAAACTGATCCTCATTTTTGTTCAACCAGACACCAGTTTACATGGGAAAGTATGGTCCATCTTCTTTATTTCCTTACTGGAATGGTGAATTCTTTTAGGTAAAAGGAAGTCATTTCGAAAATATTAAAACCAAACATTTTAGCAGGCTCACTTTGAAACAGTATCTGGTAATAAAACCAAAGCAGGTGTCTTATCGTAAATCACTTGCTATTACATTAAATACAAAGCAGGTGTATTTGAACTTCTGGTGGTACGCATGCGTGTGCATGTGTGTGTGTACGCACCTGTCGTATATGAGGAAGTCATCTTTCATTCCATTTAAGAGAGTCCAGACATCGGTTTGGTTTTCTTCTTGTTGATAAACAGGAATGTGCTCTGAAACCTGATTTTTAAGGTGCATATATTTTGATCGAGAAGAGATTCCTTGATGATTGACAATAAGGTAGGAGATGTTAGAAAAACCTTCTTTCTCCAGTTTTACTCGCAGGTTTTCCAAACTAAAATATTTGGGGGAAATACAAAGAAATGAAAAATCTCGTTTAATTTTATTAGTGACTTCGCTTTCTCCTCTTTGTTTTCTACGTGAAACTCTATTTCTACTTCTTACATACTCATACCCCTCTTTTATATTTTTCTAAAGGACTAAAACTTTTTATTTTTAATTAGTGAGCCCTGTGCTCAGTTAAAAACTTCTGCTAAATGCTTGCACAAACATTAGCTCACTTAGTTCTCAAATTAATCATATGAAGTGTATATTTTCAAATCCATCTTACAGTTACAGAGAATTCTACCCAGTAAATATCTGGCAAAGAACACAACAAATGTTTTTGCACATATTTGTTATATATTTAACAAATTTATGAATATATATATATTTACAAATTCATGTGTATAAATTTGTTAAATGACCCAAGACCTATGTGCCAAGGCTAGTGTTCTTCCTACTCTGTCAATCTTTCATCTTTGTATGCTATATTGAAATAGCTAATGCATCTGCAAGGGTGCATTTTAGAACATTTCATTACACAAATAATACATATTTAGTAGGACGTTATAAAATATAGGTCCACAAAAAGAAGGGAAAATGTCATAGTCCCAGGAAAACCACTGTAAACATTTTGGTGTATATCTTCCTAGTCTTTTTTCTTCTAATCTGTCCTATGCAAAGATGCATAGTTTTTCCAAAAATGTATTTTCTATTTGTTTGAATGCTATGTATATATGTATTTAGTAGCATTTCCCAGAAGGATCCTAGACCCCAGAAAGGCTCTCTCACCTGGAAGCCTGCATAATGCAGAAGGATCAGCTGGCTTGGAGCAGGGCCACCACGGTGACGAAGCCGTAGGAGTTTCGCATCGGGTCCTGGTCTGCTATGCTCCAGGCTGGAGGCTGTGCACAGAAGGCACTCTGCCCCTGGCTCTCTGCTCCTCCCCAGGGCAGGAGACAGAGAGCCAGGGCAAAGCCCAGGCTGGTCCACATGGCTGGGGTTGTCCTGTGAAAGAGGAAAGCCTTCTGTCACCTTCATAGCTGGTGTCACGGTCATAACTACAAGTGTCTATAAATCCAGCAGGTGTAATTCTCCTTCTTATAAATATCTGGCAGTGGATCCTGTCTTCATGTTGTTGGGCTCATGATGTTGGCCCTCCAGGCACCAAATATTCCCCTAAAGGTGAAAGGATCAGCCAGAGGCAAGGCAGTTGTCAGAACACCTCCTAACTGTGTAGTTTAGCAAGGCGCTTCAGTAAGCGTACTACGGAGATTTGCCTGAACAGAAAGCAAATACTTCTCTGAGAGACAACACATATTTAGAAAGAGTTTGACACTGTGGTCGCTATAACTAAGTGACATTCTGCAAACACGATTTGATTTTTGAGATACACCATGTCCGATTGTTTCTTTCCTTCCTTTACCAGTTTTGGCAAGGGAAGGGTAAGTCGGGGATTCTGCATAGAAGTGAAAAGAGCCAGCGTGGAAAGAGAACCCGGGACGAAAGGAGGCAGCAATGAGGGCAGAATCCTCCAGTCCGAAGGCAGCTCACGTGAGCCCTTGGCTCTTCAGGCTCGAACCTTCAGTGTTTATAAGTCTCTCGGGCACAGCTCCCTATAATCGCTCTTGTTTTTGAAAGTCCAGTGCTATGTCCATGGTAAAGGACCGGAATCTCTTTGGCTATAAAACTACTTGCCAAAATGTTACTACCACATCCAAGGTAAATTGGGACCAATGAAAAAACCTTACCAAGGAGAAATACTACATTTCCACAACCCCCTGTGTGATTTTAAAACTCCATGAAACTCACATTCAATCAGTCTATTGGTGACCAATACTTTCCAGAAGTTTCTGTACTAGGTGGCACATTCTTAGGTAAATAAATAAATAAATAAATAAAGCAAAGCCTCTCTGAATAGGAAAGTTAAATACCCGACCAGAAACGTTCCCCAAACGGGAATTAGGTGTCTCAGAAGAAGCTACAAATAAAATAGGGGAATTGTAGAGAGATAGTGAAGAAAGGAACACACTCGGCCAAGTTGAGCAGAGAAAGGAAAGTCCACACGGGTGAGTAATCAGGCTCATTTTGATGTAAGACTCTAAGGAAAGGTATCAGGACAAAATTCCAGAGCTAGGAAGCTGGCATCTTTTCAGGCACTGATGTGAGATTTAAAAAAAAAAAAAACTTTTTATTTGGGGGTGGCGGTGACAGGAAGCTAATGATAAGTTTCCTAAAGCAAGCTCAGAATTCAGAGGGTAGTAGGTGGACACCAGATTGATTTTGTCTCTAATGTACAGCTAGTTATAGATGGAACTTTATAGAACCTGGTTATCTTCCACACTATTTAACACCACAAAACTCCTACTTATATATCATAATAAGAGCCTAACTAAAGGGAAGGGGGTTGGTTAAGAGAGGATAAATTAAATAATTTATAAAGACCATCCCAACTATTATATTTTTAAAATCCTAATGTTTAAAAAAAGGAGATGTCTCTAGATGAAATCCACGGAATTGCTTTATAGTATTTGTATTGATGATAATAATTATCCTTCTTATAGCTACCATGTACTCAGCATTGAGAAAACGATGTGCAGCTGGGGCTAATCAATCTTTTCTATCAGTCAGTTAATCCTAACAACTATGTGAGCATCACCCTCTTTTGCAGCTGAGGACTCTATGGCTAAGAGAAAGTTGAGGCAACTTGCCCAAGTCCACACAGGGAGTAAGCCACAGCTCAGGCTGGATCCAAACCAGCTCTGCTAACTCCAGAACATGACCCCTGAGCAATGGTAGCATGTCAATAGTTTTTATTTCGATGGGTCGCCTGTAAGAACTATAGCAGACAGGGGTTTTGGTTTTCTGTCTGTTTATGCCCTAGCAGGGCAGAGAAGACATCGGAATTATTCAGGCTGTTTTGTTTCTTACTGAAATGGCTAGATCTACCCTTACTTTCTAGAATATAAATAGGACCGTCAGCACAAATCCAGCACCTGGTACTCTCCGTTTGCCACAGAGCAGAATATTCCAAATGGCTAAATGGTGAAAAGGCTACTTCCCTCCTTTCCCTCACTCATTTCGTTGGTGGAAAAATAACTCAAACCATCGGTAGAGGGCAGTGAATTGGAGTTCATTCGCACTTTCAGCTTTTCCTCTTGTTGGAACGGACAGGCTGTTCAACTGTGTTTAAGATTTTTTTTTTTTTAACATAATAAGACTCAGTTATAGTGACCGCTGTCAGGCAGCTACATAAAAATGATGAAGCTAAAGAACAGAATTGGATTTACTGACGGCTGACCCAGTAACAATCAGAAAGCAGTGACAAGTTTCCCTAATCTCACCTAGATTTGTTGGCCACACACAGACCTATATTGTCTTAAATTCCGCATTAAAAAGCAGGATGTGCGGAGCCTTTCCCCACCTCTCCCCTTGAACTTCACATGGGCGACCGGGGGTCCTTCCTCGTTCCCCTGAAAGCACCCACTCCCCACTCGCCACTTAAACTGCAAAACTTTGCACTTGATCCCAGAGCGCAGGATTTGGACGTGGGTCTTCACTATTTCGGGGGTGACCCTTTCTGCACAGTGGCCCAAACCTGCTCTCCCTTTTTATTTTTTATTTTTTCTGAAACTGCTCACAAAGCGCCCGGACACGGCTGCATCCCTGCGGCATGGCCGTGTCTCGTCTCCGCTCCTCCAGTCCACGGGCTGCGTCTGCCCGCGGGGTCCTCCCTCCGCGTTTCAGTGGGAAGCGCAGCGCGTACTGCAGTATCGCCTCTGTCACATCGCCCCTCCTGGCAGAGCCGGGGTTCCATTTCTCCGGCCTCCCCTGCTCCCAACTCCAAGCTCGGCTATGCGGAAAGCAGGGCAGAAGTCGCCCGGACTGTCCCTGTGCCCCCCCGGAGCACTGCACCCGCCGCGCCCCATTTCACAGGTCGTCTGTTCTTTCTTCTGCATCCGTTGTATTTTCTCTACCTCCCTCCTCTTTGAAAATCTGTTCTAAAAGGAAAGAAACGCTTTACCAGGCTCAAAATCACCTTATTTACCGAACCCCCAGAGAATCAAGTACTGGGGAACACAAAGCTCCTACTCACGTCGGCCGACCCCTTGGAACGAGGCTGCGTCCTTGTCCCGCAGAGGGCGGCGCGGACCCGGGGTATTTATAGGCCTGGTGCTCACCTCCCCCCCGCAGCCGCGGTCCGGAGTCCAGCGCTGCCTCGGGCTGCGACCTTGTGAGCAGGGCGACCCCCTGACCCGACTATGACAGTCCGCGCAGAAGAAAGTGGCACGGACTGCCCTGCGCAGGGGGCGGGTAGGGGGGGTAAGAGGGTAGGGGGTGCGGGTGGGGGGTGGCAATTACTGATCTACTCCTCGGCCTTTTTAGTCACCCCAGTATCTAGGGTTTAATGGTACAGTCGGGGGCGGGAGGAAGGGCTAAGGGGAAAGAAGGCATCCAAAGCATGATTTTTTTCCAAACTATAACGGAAAACATTTGCTGAGCCAGCAAAGTCAGCTGCTGCTTTTAAAAAAAAAGAAGCAGCAGAACCTTTTTCTTTTCCCTTTTCCTTTGTAGTGGGCAGGCCTAACCCTACTGTGTGCACTTTCTTAGAAAAATCACCTGCTGTTTCAAGCGCCCCCTGACTCCTGCTGTTACTCACCAACCCTCGGTGGGTTTGGCTACGTTTAAAATGGATCCCACGGGACCTCTGCCCTTTCTTCACTTAAGGAAAAGAATAAGGACCTAGGCCTCCTACCTGACGGAAACGAAGCCTCATTTCATTTTCACACAAGCGCTCCTCCCTGGAAGACCTGCGCGTCCCACAGAAGTTTTTATCTAATGTGAAATCTTTACAAATATCACTTTTCTACAAATAAAAGTTAGTAGTGATAGTAGCTGGACATGGAAAAGGAGACATTTCACACATACAGAGAAAATGGAAAATCCCTGCTTTCTCAGAAAGGGCTGCAAACGAGCGCCCTGCAGGGGAGGCAAGCTAAGAGCAGTGACAACGCGGGCCTCCCTGGGGAGCAAGGCTCTTCGGGTCAGCCCTGCCTCTCACTCCCACCGTTGGAGCCAGACCCCCAGGGAGGGCCGCGTGTTGGGAAGGGTTGTACAGGTGCCTGAAGTAAAAAAAGAGGCTCAGAAATTATCGTTTCTATAGAAATACATCGTCAAAGTAGCAGCTTGACATTTGGAAGGCAGCTTATTTACTCACACTAAGCAGTAACTTTTGGGGTCTTAAATCCCTTGGAGAATCCAATTAAATACTTAATTTCTCCCCAGGGGGAAAAAAAAAAGCACATATATACATACTTGCTTTTCAAAAGAATCTTGCACAAAATTTTTGTAAAAAACAGATTGTGTCCCCTGTAGTTCACTTTCTTGACAAATGCGAACGGTCACATTAGGTCTGTCTGCAGCAGGAAACCGAGTCATTTCACCATCATGCCTCCCTTTCCCCACAGCTTAGCCGCTGCCTTCTGCACAGAAAGTTTCCCTCCCAGCGCTGGGCCAGGAGTGTGTGTGAATAAGACCCCCAGGTGGCAAAGGAGAAGATGGTGTTTGAAGGGAACCCATTCTGAACAGTCTCTTCTGGGCAGGGGACAGAGGAGCAGCCAGCATTTCTAAGCGAGCATGATTTTCCAACAAACCTTTATTGGGTGTTAGATCAAATTACATTAAACCAAACAATATCAAATATACATATTAGGTGCTTATGCTAGACAAAATGCTAAATTCCCTTGTTTTCAAGGATCTCAGAATCTAACAGGGTAGACAAAATGAGGAACAGAACATCGCACTGTGAAGTGTGATGATTTCGGAATGACTGATGGAACTGTGGCAATGGAAGCAGGAACGACTAGTCTATCCGGCCTGGAGACAGGGCCGGCACGGCAGGTGAGCACACTCTCCAGCAAGTTTACGGGCCCTTTATCTTAGGCTTTACCCTCTAGCTTCAGGGTTCCCTGCAGATCTGACCACAGCACTGTCTAGAAAGCTATCCTGTGTCCATCCTTGTGAATGATTAAAATCTGTTGGCAGGTTGCTCTATCCACTTCCACGCAATCCAACCTTAAGATCATGACTGTTGAAGTTGAACATTAGCTTAATGACTTCATCTCTGACCACGTCCAACCCTGGAGCCAAGAATCTCTATCTTCAAACTGCCTCATTCTTCCACATCCTGATCATCTGCCCCCAGGGTGTTTATGCGTATATTGAATCCACGTTTTTAATAAGCATTCATACATTGGCATGGGTCTACGGTGGAGAACAGGCCCCTATAAATGTAAGTCCATGATGAACTTAAAAGAAAGAAAGGCTAGGAAGGGTGATTTTATAAATCAGTTTACTAGCTGTAGCAGGTGATAACGTGACATCGACGCCTTGGCACTTGTAAAACACTTACATCTCAAAGTATTAGCTGGAAGAGCCCTGCCGCTACCTGGAGGGCCTCCGTGAAATATTAAGCCCCTTAGCTCGCTTGCTCGCGAGGGGGAATGGAGACTTTCGCACTCTTGGGAAGGAGCGCCCTTTGACCTGATTTGCGCTTCCTCCCCTTGCACACGCACAAGAAGGTGCCTCCGTGTTGAAAGATGTGCAGGCGGTGCCTACGGAAAAGCAAGATGTCATCAAAGTGCGCGAGAGAAGCAAGAGCAGTGGCCAGAGGAGGGCACAGGGACTGTAGTGTTGGTTGTGGTTTCGGACGCTGAAATAAATCCGGCAGGCAGGATTATTGGCCAGTAACGAACGGAGGGCTGTGGCTCGCTCTGACCATCAGCGGAGAGCGGGAAGCCTCATCCTCCTTTTATTAGGGTTTCAAAAGTTACTAAAAACAGAACAGGGGGTATGAGCTTTACAGCCAACAACAGGAGAATTTTACAAGTGATAGTATCATTGATATGTCTAGCACCTATCAGGGAAGCAAGGCAGACACTCTAATCTTCAAAGCCAGCTCCATTTTAAAACTTCATTAACAAGGAAGCAGACGGAGTACACAACAGAACCTGTTTTACCCAGGATTCCACGACTCAGTGGCCTCGACAGCCTAAAGCCGAAGGCGGAGACGAGAGTTGCTCATCGTCTCCTGAGTCACGGGATGCCACCTGGGTGGTGGGGCACGAGAATGCCCCTACCCAGAGATCTGTCTTCCTGCAACAGGGACAGCAGCTTGGGTCAGATAGGAAGGACTCACGGGATCCTCTGAGACCCACGGGAAACTGAAATATGCTTTGAAGGGGGCTTTTTCCCAAGCGCAGAAGCTCACAGATCTGAGAACCGTTGGCAGACCAAACGCCAGTGCGATTAAGGTGGGAACTACATCCCGGCCAGATGTCAGGTGCGGCTGGGCTGTGGGAGAGGAACAAGCCTCGGAAGGATGCTGGCTCCAAACAGGGTGTTGCCGGTGTTTGCAAAGGAGGCAAGTCCAAAGCGAGCGCCTGCAGCTCCTCCTGGGACCCAGTGTTGACATCAATGCACAAAAAGTGGGGGGTGGGGGGCCTCGGATGACCTCCAAACGACATGGACCCCCTGAATTACTCGAACACCCACATTTGGAGAGTGTCCCATTTGCGCTCTGACCTACAGCAAAACCTGGTGCACATGTAAGTAGTTTAGTCATTTGCTAATTGGCAGAAGGATGTTGGCAGTTATTTCAAACAGCTGTTAGCTTTATTTTTAAACAATGACGTTAATATTAATGATTTCTAAAATGTTCCTTGCTTGAAAAACTAAAGAATAAAATATTTCAGGTAATTTTTAAGTATCTTAATTAAATTGAATTGTTAACATGATGATGATATTTTAAGAACTGTATACTCTTAATAATTGATGTTCTATTAATTCATTTCTAACTTGTCTTTAAAAATATCAGTACCAAGTAGATAAAGCAACTAGGGGACATTTACCCAATGGAATACTAAACAGCCATAAAAAAAGAAAATTTTACCTTTTGCAACAGCATGGATGGACCTGGAGAACATTATACTCAGTGAAATAGGCCAGGCAGAGAAGACAAATACCATATGGTCTCACTCATACGTGGAACCTAACGAACAAACTGAATTAACAAGCAAAGCAGATACAGACTCATAGATGGAGAGCAGGTGACAGCTAGTAATGGGGGAGTTAAGGGGGTGCAGGGATTGAGCAAAAAGGGAAAAGGACTCATGGGCACAGACGACAGGGTAGTGATTCCTGGGGGGAGGGAGTTTAAGGGGACTGAATGGTTATGAAAAAAATAAAATATGAAAAGTCTATCAGTACCGGAGTTTCTCATTAGTTTTTTAAGCCTTGAAGAAGTATCTTTGCCTGTATTAGAACTGCATCCACCTGACACTTTATAGCTGCATTTGAGCTCAAACACACACAGCTGTTGAGCTTAGAGGGCGGCTAAGGGGATTGGCTCAGTCAAGTGCAGCCCCATTAGACAGAGATAATGTGGGAAAGTGGCGTCCTGACTGGTACCATCTGCCCTGTGCTACAGGTAAGTTAGATCGCCAGGCTTCATGGAGGAAAAAGCAAATTATGTCGTAGTTAGCCAGCACTCAACATAAATTAAATGTGTGGCTTCGATCAAGGACTCTTTTTGGGAACCTAATGGTTTTTAGAAAACGGTTTTCCTAGAAAGGAAACTTCTGGCAGAGTATATGCCATTGTTCAGATTGATATTTGGAGTGGATTTTATAAAATTTCTCCCTAAGGGTCTCATGTAGTTTTCCCGAAATCTAAAGGGAAATGCATTTATTTCACTCTTGTTCCTATTCTTGTATTTTCTAATAAACGACCCTCACCCATTATGTTTTTCAAGCACTAGTGAATTGGCTAGCCCAGTAGACAGTTCATAGCTCCTTCCTAAAGGTAGGGTGGACCGGATTGTCTCTGGCTCAAAGTTTCAGGAGACACTGAAGTCAAAGGACCCCAAAAAGCTAAAATCTAAGTCAGAAGCTGACGTTTGTAAAAGCCCAAACATGTCAACAAACTAAGGGGAGCTAGTAGTGGGGCCCCAAAAAACAGACATGGAACTGGGAAAAAAGGAACCAAGGGAGAGCAGGGAGTTTGGGATCAAAAGAATGGTCTGGAAGCCATGCCTGGTTGGATCCCTGGGCAGGCCTTGTTGATGGTAACTCGCCCTTACATGCTTAACAGGGCAGTGTGAGACGGACCAGAGACAGGTGTCCCTGATAAACATTGGGAACATGTTACAGCCGTTTTCAAGACCGTTGGGGGTTCTAAGTCCCAACAGTGGAGATTCACTGGGCAGCTTAATACAAATTATTGATTCTTAATAAGTGCTTGCGAGAATGTGTAAATAAGTGATAATTTTTCCACAAGACTTATGAAATGAAAAATCTAAATTCTGGAGTTATGTAATCCACTGAAATCTCTATGAAATTCCTTATAGTCCAAAGAGTGATCCAACCCTAATAAAGTAAATCATGTGCTTGAAATTATTTTTTATCTCGGACATTTCCCATGGTCAGAGCTGCCATATTTGCTGATGAAACTCCAGTGAATATTTCTTTCCTCACATATCTTAGACATGGAAAACAGGTCTGTCTAATGAATTCCTTCTCAAAACAAATAAGGCCTCAGACTAGCTGCTGAAAACACGCTCATTTTCCTTAAAACTTAGAGAGCTCTCTGCTGTGTGTCTAACATGCTATATGGATGTAAATTTACAGAGTTGAAACATTTCCTTCAGAGCTACTCCTCTCATCTCAATTAAATATTTCAAGACAAGGTACATTAATTATCTGATGGTCTTCATTTGCCACTTTATTTTCCAGGTGTAGGTACCACCAAAAAGTCTTCCAGGACTTGTGTTGATGAGTTCTCAAAACAAGTGTTTTCTTTTTTTTTTTTTTTGGTTTTTCAATTACAGTTGTCCCTTTTTCCCCCAATTTCTCTCCCCCACCCAACCCACCCCCTCTCCCGCAATCATATCCCTCCCCGTTGTCCATGTTCGTGAGTCATTTATACACATTCCTTGACTAAATCTTCCCCTTAGTTATCCCCCTTCTCTCCCTCCCTCTCCCCCCTATTGACTGCTATTCTGCTCTTTGTTCTATTTAGTTCCTTTGTCTGGGTTGTTCTTTAGTTTCCTGTATTAGGTGATATCATACGGTATTTTTCTTTCTTTGCCTGGCTTATTTCACTAAGCATAATTCTCTCTAGTTAAAAGTGTTTTCTGATACGAATCTTAAGGTAAATGTTATGAGTTTTCTGATGGAATAACCAATTAACTGTAAAAATTTCAGATCAGGTAGATTTATATTATGGCCATTAAGGACAGTTCAACTTCTCAAAAGAGGAATTATGGTCTTAATTTGTATCTCAAACTAGTGGAAAAGAATACACTGGGGAAAAATAAATATAGTCATTCTCCACATACTGTTTCACAACTATTTTTAATTTAATAATATATCTTTCCAAGCCACAGACGTCTTTCTATGTCAATGTGTAGACAGTTTCCTCATTCTCTTTAAAAATTGCACATTATTTCATTCTATGTGTGTGCCTGGGCCCTAATCGCTTCTTATGAGGACACCGGTCATGAGTGAAGTCCAATCCCCATGACCTCTTCAAAGGCCCTGTGTCCAAACACAGTCACCTGCTGAGGTATGAGGGGTTAGGACTTCAACATACGGAATTGGGGGAACACAACTCAGCTGGTAGCACTTCCTCTTCTGTGAAACACCAGCTCATGCTGTTTGACTGTTTAACTGTTGATTGGTTCACTTGTTTAAATTTATTACACACGTTGCAGGCATCCGCCCCCTTGATCTGCAGTTTCACCTTCCACGGTTTCTGTTACCCACGGTCAACCATGGTTCCAGAATATCAAATAGAAAATTCCAGCAATAAATAATTCACAAGTTTTAAATCACACACTGTCTGAGCAGCTGATGGAATCACGGGTCCCACTCAGACAGCCCAGGACATGAATCACCCCTTTGTCCAGTGTGACCATGCCGTACACACCGCCTACCAATTGGTCACTTAACCGTCTCGGTTATCAGATCAATTGTGCAGGCATCACGGTGCTCATGTTCAGGTCACCCTGTTTTCCTTAGTAATGGCCTCCAAGCCTAAGAGAAGGGGTTCTGGCTATTAGGGTACGTCAAAGAGAAGCCATAAAATGTACGCAGTCTAGGAAAAAATACAGTATGTACAGGGTTTGGTACGATCTGCAGTCTCAGGCGCCCACCGGAGCCTACTCTGAGAGTCCCTCGCAGATAAGGGGTGACTACTCTATTTGTATATTAAGGAAATCATGCTTTCTCTGTATGTTTTTCTTTGCTGTTTTATATACCCATCTACATAAATGCATCTTTTAAATTCTGGCTGATCAGCCGCGTAAGCCTGCATGCAGAAGGGATTTTACTCTTCTTGTGCCTTCACAATGCCAGGTAGAAGCATGACAGCCTGACTTCTCGCGGGGTTTTCACAACTTAGTTTCAATGTAACGCTGGTGTCAGGAAGACATCCTAGCTGTGACGTATGTGAAGCCAGCCCCCTCCTATGTAGCGCTAGGTTCCCCTCTTCTATGGCTCCGTTATTAACCTTCTCGATAGTGCTATGCAAAGAGACATTACAATGGTCATTATATTGAAAGACATAAAGAAAAACAGCAGTTGTTTGTGGACCCAGCGGTCTGTGTAGACAGGTAGACACCTCCTGTGTGCCAGTAGAATCGGCCTTGACTCTGGAAAGCCCCGGGATGAAGGGAAGCTTTCCTAGGAGGGAAGGGTGCCATCACACAGTGGCTCAGGGACACGAGGTCATGGAACTAAGGAAAGGAGGTCCCAGGGAGTCAAATGATGAAACTCCGAGCTTTGGACCATGGAGACTGCCAGGAGTCACACTGTCGTCATCACACGCCATTTACCGTGTGCTTCCTGGGCCTGGCGGCTCACCAACAACAGGCAGGGTCTCCAGGCCTGTGGGGGCCATCACGTGATGAAGGGGAGACACTGGGGACAAAACGTTCCTTCTGGAGGACAGAGCAGAAACACGGGATACACGACCCCACAGCCCTCCCTGGAAACTTACAGTTTTCTGATTTGTAGAACATTATCTCTGGTTTTTAACCACAAAAAAAAAGCCTAGAATCATGAACTCAGAGCAGGGAGAGAGACCACTCTAGGCCAGCAGTTTTCACCCTTTTTCACCTCGCGGCACACAAAAGCTAATCCCTGAAGTTCTGTGGCACTCCAGAAAGTATATTTTCTGTTGATCTGACAAAAAAAATAGGCATAGTTTTGATTCCTTCACACCAGACAACTGTTGTGTGGGCTGTCGTCATTTTCTTATTTGACAATCTTAGGGAAGAGAGGTCAGTGCCCCTGACTAAACAGTCAGGCAGTGCATGGTGTAAAAATCCTTGTGACCCACCAGCTGAACCTCGCTGCCCTAGACCAGTTCATCCCCTCAATGACTAACAAGGGAGCAGAGGTCCAGGTGCGACAAAATGACTTCTCCACGTGGGGGAGGAAGGACAGGAAGGCAGACGCAGATAACGGTGGGTAAAGGGACCTGGGAACCACTAGAAAACAATTGGCCGTTCGTCAGTAATTTACAGTTAGAGCTAGTGATGAGGTACGTCCTCGTTTTGCCTGGAAACGAAGCCCTGGCTGTGTCAGTAAGTCACACGTTTCAGTTCTAAGAGCTACCGTGTTGCTCTAACAGAGAAAGAGAAATATTTAAGCAAAGCAACCAATAGTGGAATATACAGGATGGGGCGAACGTAGGCTTACCGCTGTTCATGTGGAAAATAATGGAATAATTAGTGTATAATAAGACAAGAATAAACTCTGTTTCAGGTACTCACAACTGTAAACCCACTTCTGCCCCCACCCTGTATACTTTCCGTGATTAGAGAATTCATGGACAAATGGCAAAATATTTGTTCCTTTGAGAAATGACTGCACAATAACTATCAGAGCAAGCTTTAACTTTTACTGCAGTGCTTAACTCTGAATACGTGTTTGTGCAGGATTATCTAACCATTACGGCACAGATCCTAACCTTTACAAGAACCATAAAAAAGCATATGTGCGTGTATGTGTACATGCGTGTGAACACACATGCTGGAGCATGACTCCAGCGTGAGAGTAAACAGCAGACCAGCATGTGAAGAAAGACTAGGAAGATACTCTCAAAAGTAGCCAGCGGTCTCCTTTGGTATGAGGGTGATTTTTAGTTCTTCCCTGGGCCCAGGTGTTTTTTATAAAATGGATAGAACTATAATGGCTACCATTTGTCATGTGCCAGTCCCCACCCTAAGTGTCTTACAGGCAATAGCTCATTTAATCCTCACAACAGCCTGTTACTCTTGCTTTGTAGAGGAAGAGATGTCTGGTAGGTTGCCTGGATTTGAGTGTAGAAGGTAGAGAAGCTGAGATTCAAACTCAAGAGTTTCAAAGTTCCAGAGTCCAAGTGCTACAAAATACACGAATTTACTTTTCTCCATAAATGTGTATGCACATATATATGTGTGTGTAGGTGTTGTTTTTATTTCTAAGACTAAGGCACATGCATGCTGAGGCCTGGTATATTGAAATAAATGCCTAGCATCAGCAGTTGAATTCCATTCTCTTGGATGGGGAAATTGGTCATCGTTATTATTGTCCAAAATACCTTAGTTGCTAGGCTTCTTCAACTGAAGAGAGAAGACCCTCTGCAGAACCTCTCCTACCGCTCAGCCAGCTGAGGACAGAAGGCTCTCAGATGACTCTTTGGAGCCTGAATTCAGGCTGATTTCAGATGCAGATTTGAAGTCCTCAAACTCCGTGCAGAAAACAGTTCTGAAACCTCGCTCCTGAACAGTGTCCCCAGCTCTGCGCAGACACTGCTAAGCTGGCAAGCTCGCCCCTCAGAGAGGTGGTACCTTCTCCTGCGGAGCTGCCCACGTCCTAAAGAACATGGCACAAGCCTTGCTCTCAGAAGCTGCCTGCCCAGAACAGCCAGTAATCTGAAACCACTGAGGCCAGACATTCTGCATAGCTTCCCCTTGTGAATTCGACCTTCTGCTTTGTGTCCCCATCCCGGTTACCCCGTGAGATGGCGACGGAGAGCTGATACATGAAAGTGTAAGTTCCCGCGGGAAACAGCTCCCTGTGTGTCTTCAGGGCTCTGATGGTCTGGGGCCATCATGTCCTCTCCAATGTTAAGTCTTTGACGGGAGAGGCTGAAAGCTGGTGCTGCGTAATGTGCCGGGAACGTCCCAAAGGGGCTGGAGGGATGATGACTGCTGGAAAAACAGTCAGGCCGTAGGGACGTAATGTTCCAGTTTCAGTTCTTCGCCTCCTGACCCCAAACCTCAGGCCCAGACCCTGGCCTCCAGCTTCTGTGTCTTTAAGACTGTTGTTGGAGGCATCTGCATCTCAAAACAGGCCTGGACCAAAACTTGGCTGCTCCACCTTCAACCTTGGACTTGCCACACACTGTGGGTTCCTGGCTCTGCTCACATTTGGCATCTCCTAATGGACTAACCCTGCTCACAGTATTAGCTGACTCGGCTCTGGCCTTCTGGACAAGGTTGTCACTTTGTGACAACATGCGCCTGGTTATGTCATCATTATTTCAGTCCCAGGACTGACAAGGCTCATGACCATGAAGGCATAGCCAGGCAGATGGAATGAACCCAGATGACCTTCCCCACCTCATTTCCCACCATCCCGTGGTGTGGCTGCCTCTCCCGGCCTTAGCACCTCACCCGCACTTGGCCCTGCCCCCGCCGTGGCCCTGCCTCAGAAGGCCTCTCCCTCTATCCCCCAGTTCAAGTCTAAGCACACGGTGAGAAGTTCAGGCTCTGGAATCAGATTGCCTGCATCTGCGTCCAGCTTCTCTGCTTATTAACTCTATGACTTTGAGCGAGTTACTTAACTCTCAATGCGTGGGTTTTCCATGCGGAAAATGAGAACCATAGCAGCAGAACCCTGTGGAGGCCCCACTAGTGGCCATCCGACGTCCTTTTCCTTCCATGCTCTTCACTCCACAGCTCCCGAGCTTTTAAGCAGCTCTTGGCTCAAACTAATAAATAAAAACAGAAAGCATCCATTTCTCAGCCAATCCTGCAGCTGGGGTGTCTCTACGACCCAGTTCTAACCAATGGGATGGCGTGGAAGTCGGAGCCCGGCTGGGAAACCTAGGGAAGTTTTTCTTTCCATTCACCGGCACTGTGGTTCCAACTTCCTGCTGGGATGTCAAGGCAGCACCTGTGCTGGGTCAGCCATTGTGCAGCATGAAGGTGGAAACCACCTGGGGGCAGTGCAGCAGGAATCCGGCAGGACCCAGCCCCTGGGTGAGGCCTGAAGCCACCTAGACTGCCTATCCTGGATTTCTCTCTCTCTCTCTCTCTCTCTTTTTTTTTTTAAAAGACTTTATTTATTTATTTTTTTTAGAGAGAGGGGAAGGGAGAGAGAATGAGAAGGGGAGAAACATCCACGTGTAGTTGCCTCTCACTCACCCCCAACTAGGGACCTGGCCCGCAGCCCAGGCACCTGCCCTGACTGGGAATCGAACCAGTGACCCTTTGGGTCGCAGGCCAGCACTCAGTCTTCTGAGCCACACCAGCCAGGGCTGGACTTCTTACTCTATGAGAAAAAATAAGCTTCTGCTTGACGCTACAGCAGTCACTTAACAGCTGTGTGGCTGTGGTGAGGACTGACAAAGAAAACACGTGTTAACAAAGCCTTTTGTGGTGTTGATTGGACTTGCATGGAATCTGTAGATCAACTCGAGAAAAAACTTAATTTTTATAAACTTACTCTTCCAACCCATGGGCTAGGTATAGAATTCTATTTATTTAGGCGTGCAAGTGTGCTTTAGTGCTTTTCCAATGCAGTGGTAGCATAATAAAAAGAAAATACTGTACGTGGAAGCACCCAGCACAAAATAGTACCTGTTGTTATTATTTCAAACCGCAACTAAGTCCAATGGCTCCGAAGCCCAAAAGCCCTCGTGAGACCTCTGTCCTCATAGCGCCTGTCACACTTCATTTTACACGACTCAAGGCCACATATAAGCCTGAAGTCTCTTCTTCTGCTGTGTGATTTTCTGTCGCTGTTATTGAACTTGCATTCCCTAACTTTGCAGGCAGATAAGAAGCTGTAGGGACAATGGTGGTGCTTTGTGGGTGACCACTTCTCCTGGTTTAGGGAATTGTCACCCCGACCTGAGCATGACGAGGCGCCAGCATCCTGGCCACGCTTGTCTCTAAGTCTCAACAGAAGGCTGCGTACGGAACATGACTGGCAACCACTCAGAGGGTTGCCGCGGGAATTAGATTTGAAAAATTGCTTATTATGCTTTTATGCTTTAGAACTTGCTCTGCTTTCTTTATCTGTAGTATAACATAAACAGTCTCTAGATAGGAATGTATGAAACCTTGCACCTAATGCCAGTGTGGCACCAAGATGTTTGATAAACCATCAACACAGACTGGTCACTGTGCCCCCTGTACCCGTACATGTAATCTGTTATTGTCAGCTATAACCCTAACGCCTCCAAACTATTGATGAGTCATGAATCTTGACCTTGTATCTCTCATGTGTATCATCCCCAATAAAAGACATGAGGGAAGGTCTAATCGCTGTTCTCCACTAGAGAGGCAGCCACCTTCCTTCCCCTAGATATAACAAAGTGTCCTGGGTAAAAGTTTGTTCCGCCGTGGTCACGAAGCCTCTGCTGGACAGAGCAGCTTCCAACCGAGCCTGGGGGGTGTGAGGCCCCTCCGTCATAGCGCTTCCAGGTCTCCCCACAGCGCTGAGCCCAGTTCTCTGCACATGGACGCTACTCAGCAAACACAGCGTTTGCTTGGGAACTTGAGGGCCGCAGAAACATTGAAAGGTTGGGTTCTCCCATTTCCTGTTGTGCTCGGGGGTCAGGGTCCTTAAAACTGAGGAATTCTCTAGATGAATGAAATAGCTGAGAGTTTTTATAAAATTATTTTGGTGATCAACTTCTTTTTCTTTAGCGTTTGACTACCATGGAACTGATACCCTAACAATGGCAAGTTTTGAAAGGCTACTAATCCAACATAGGTTTGAACATTAGTACTCTCTATAATATAAATGCAAAATTTCTTAGTTATTAAACAAAACAATGTTTTAACCACCTACCCACACCCAGGCAATGGACCAGAAATGGACCTAAGGCTGGAAGAGGGAACGCGCTGTGCTCAAGATCCTCTTCATCTCCTGTCCCCTCGTCACTTGCCCAGATTGGCCTGCCCGGCCCGGGAAGTAGCAGGTCCCAGCCGCTCGGTCCTAGGATCGACACAGGAATTGGTGGGCCCAGAGGTCCTTGCCTTCTTGGACCCTTCACAGCATTTTGGGGATCCCTTCCCCTCTCGGTATTAATCACATGCGTTCTACTCTAGCTATCTGTGTATTTTTTATCACCCCTCCGAATTGTGAACTCCTGAGGGCCAAGAGTGGGACGCGGTCTGTAGCCTTTGCAGCCCACCCTCCTCGCAGTCAAGGGAGACTCAAAACTCATGCTTTGTGCTCTTGGTGACCAGGACTGCGTATTGTCTGTGGTTTCTTGTCCTCAGAAAAGGGAGTCCATTTTTTTCCCCTAAAGTCATGCTATTTGAGGTCACTATGAAAAGCAAAGAAGTGACTGATCAGGAGGAGTCAGGAGTCTTGGGAAGGGCCCGTGTTTGGGTTGGGACAGGATGGAGCCACGCTGGCACGGCAGCCCGGGGGAAACAGCTGCACGACTGGCTTTCGGGCAGATCCCAGCAGGTTCCATCTCCCTGGGTCCGAAAGACTTTCCTCAAAATCTTGTTTGCATTTACTCTGAGAAAAAGCCCGGAATTTTCTTCTTTTGTTCTTGAGCCAAGGGTGAGGTTTCTGGAAAGCTTAAGACAAAATTGATGCCTCACAGTGAGAGGCCAAGAGGGAGGGGAACAATGCGTTTCTTTTCCTTTTCTTTCCTTGCTGAAGAAAGCTCCAGGAAGCAGCCACGCGTCCCCTCCCTGTGACCCTGCTGAGCCCACGGAGGTGCACAGTGGCCACTTTGTACTTACACAAAAAGCATCGTTTAGTCCAATGCCAACACCACGTGAGCTGGGCCCACATGAGACGGTAAAAGTTGCTTAGCAACAGATCTGGCTGTATTCCTTCCTTTGTTTATTTGTTTATAAAGTATTGAGCATCAGCCCAGCAGCCACACTCTGCTAGATGTTGGGGATTACAGTGGTATGTCCAGCGTCTTTGATCTCACTAGGGTGCCACCTGGGGAAATGGCTCATGAACTCCAAGACCCGGGTCCCCAGGAGTGGAGGCCATGACCTTGGTCAGAGCAATCAAATGAGGCTGGCCTCAGACCAGGTTCTCCCAGTGCCTTGGAGAGAAGGCCTTCCCTGGTCCAGGCAGTCTTCCCTCCCTGCAGACTCCTCCAAAGCCACTCAGCTAGCAAGAGACTCCAAACTCCCTGCTCTTAACCTCTCCACCATCCCGTAATTCAGACTTCAGCTCATGTGTCACCTCCTCACAGAGACTTCACTTGCTTCTAAAACAGTTGTCCAGTTACTCTGCCACCTCCTCTCACTTCAGTCCACGGCACAGCTCACACCATAATGGGGTTTCCTGGGTGTTTATTTATTTACATATTTATTATCTCCCTCTCCCACTAACACCAGAGTTCTGGGGTGTCTTACTTACTTCTATAGCTTTGGCATTTAGGAAAGTGCCTGGCACAGAGCAGACAGTCAATAAGTATTTGTTGATTAAATTACATCACTATAGAAGGGAATTTAGCAAATGTATTTAAGGATACATTTTTAGTCCAAAACTATATTTGGGAAAATTACTTAACCAATTTACACCCCCATTTCTACATCCTGAAATGGGAACAGTAAATACCTCATAAGATTGACATGAGATTTACATAGTGTTTATAAAGCGCTCAGCTTCACATAAGTGTTTAGTATGGGCTAGCTGTTTGTATTACAGAAAATAAAAAAGAACTAATGTCATCTAGCCTAACTATACCCCGACAAATGTACTGCCATCTGTGCCTAAAGGCTTACACTCGTATATTGTTGTAATTCATGAGCACAAAAGAAAACTAATTTTACTGAGAACTTACTATGTACCAGTTACAAGTTTAAGCATGTTTATATCTACTGACTTATTTGATTTCTGTTGATCATATGAGACAGGTACTTTATACCCATTTACAGATGATAAAAATTGAAGCATAGAAGAGTTGAGTAATTTGCCCAAAGTTATACAACAAATAAATTGTTCCAAACTTGACAGCTGGTCTCTGCTGACTCTGGTCTTAACCACAACTCTAATGGGCCTCTCCATATTTTGGCTAACTTTTGAAAAAACTTAACATTAATTCATGTTATTATTTTTATATATCCAAAATGTCCATATGATGGTCAGTTTTAAAAAATAGATTACCTAGTTATGATGACAGAATGTAGTTTTTTAATGTGTTGATGGAGATATTTGACTTGATTTGATTTGATATTTAAAATAATGCTGTAACGTCACTATTATTCATTTCACTTTACAGCTATAGAAACGCCAAGCAGAGGTTTCAACAATTGTCCCCCCATCACACAGCAAGTCAGAGCCAGGCCTTCAACCTCCAGTTCCTGGGTAAGAGTCTCACTGTCTCCACTAAAGGAATATCACCTGCTTGATATGGCACATCCTGTTCAGTTTTGAATTCACAACTAATGGTAAGAATCTAAATAAACATTTCTTACCCCTGCTCTAAGAAATCCCTCAATCTAAATCAAGATTATCTATTAACATTCTACAAAATCAGAGTTCTCTCCTTTTGGTTTGTGGATGGACTTAGAGAGTTTGACCAACGTGAAACCAGAATAACCTTCAAAGACACAGGAGGAGGAGTCGTATTTGTGGGTAATGCATCGATAAGAAATTCAGAGTTTTAGTCTGGCCTACGGCGTAAAGACAGCTGAAAATCCAGGATAATCACTCAAAATAAAAGTGGAAGCCCAATCAATGGAATACAAATGAAAGAGGAGCAGGAATGCATGTTAAAATCTTTCTGAGACTTTATGAAGTTATATCAACAATCAATCATTCAGCTTTTGGGTTTATACCCAGCCCAGAACTAGGGCCCCCAGAAGCCTGTTCCGATGGGTTATAACTGACTTCTTTGAGGGAAAAGTACCAAGTGCAGCAAGAAAAATGCTGATTAAGAGTGGGGCTGTGGCAGGCAGCTCCTAATCAAGCCCACAATGACCCCTTCCTTTGGTTCTCACGTCCTTTGTAATTACCTCTCCTGGGGTGTGGGCGGGACATAGTGACTCACTTCTGAGGAGTGACATATGTCAACAATGATGGCTGTTACTTCCAATATTAGCTCTCTAAGGCTGAAGGAAGCCAGCGGCTCTGCTGTGGGCTTTCCTATGGAGAAGCCCATACAGCCAGGAGCTGAGGGAGGCCCTCACTTCAGCACATCAGCCAGGAAAGGGATGACCCTCCCCAGCAGCTAGAGGAGTCAGCTTGGAGCTACATCTTCCCCAGTCGAGCCTTCAGATGGGACTGCAGCCCCAACCACCACTATGACCGCGGCCCGTGAAACACCATAAGGCAGAGGTACTCCTGACTCCAGGAACTGTGGAAAAATAAATGTCCATTAACAACGTTAAATGACTAATTTCAAGATCATTTGTTATGCAGCAATAGGTACTCAATACAGAAACTGTGCCCGAAGTGAAGGCCCCATTATCTTAGATTCATTCATTCATTTACTTAGTACCAATATATTGAGCATTGATAGGATAAAACCATTTTAAGGACAAGAAGAGCTCCCTGTCTTCTTCAAATAAAAACACTATGAGACCAGAAAAGACATTGTTGTGTATTGGGGCACTTAGAGGCCCAGAGATAGGACTTGATAAATAGCTAGTGATGAAACTGTACCAAACATGAAAAAATGGATTGCAAAAATAACATGCAGAATGATCCCATTTGGGTAAAATACAGGCTATATAAAAATATACAGTGCACTTATTCTTTGATTACTGTGTTCCAGGCACTTCATTAAGTGCCATCGTACCTTAATATTATTGATGAAAAGGAGGGAAGGAAGTTCTTATCATCCCCATGTTACAGGTGATGAAATGGAAGCTCACGGAAGTCCCAACTCGACCAAAGTCATAAATCACATTGTTTGCATAGACAGGGTAGGTGCAGAGAACCACCCTTCTCGGTTCCGAGAAGGGTAGGAACACCCAGACACCAGCCAAGGGCCGGCCTCACCAGCAGGCCCTTCCGAAGGTAAGAGTCTCAGGCCTGCTATTTAACTCTTCCCTGCACTCAGCCAGAACAGAGATGAGGAGTGCAGCTGAGGCTTAGGATCTCTGGCTGGGGTATTGGAGCGGGAAATAAGAACACCCTCAGGTGCGGACGCTGAGTGTAGTGACCAGACCCAGAAGCAGAGAGAAGAGCTTGGCTAAATGCAACCCCGGCAGTGCTCTAGCGAAGGGGACAAACGCCGGTGCTGGGACAGCCAGCGAGAGGACAGCTGCCAGGGTCCTGCTGGTGCTTCTGCTCCCCAGACGCTGTCGTTCTTCTTTCCCTGAAACGTGTCGCCCCCAGCCGTTCCCAGTTTTCCATGAATCTTCTAAGTCCCTCAGAGCCACATTGTTAGTTTATTCTCCCCACATGTGGTTTACCCTCCCCACACACACTCAGCCAGAGCGTGACCGCAGAGCCAGCTGGGAACGGGCCTGTCCTGTGGAAGGAGATGCTCAGGAGCTTTTCAGAGACAGCAGACCAGAGCCTGAAGTCACGCAGAGGACTCTGACCTTCATCTGCACCCGGAGCCACGGTCTGCGCCCTGCGGCGGAACCCAAGGACTGGGACAGAACCAGCACTGGGACACTGGAATCCTTTCAGAAGCAAAGCATTAGTTTTCCAGGGCGATTCCATGTTGATGTTCCTTTACTACAAAGAGCCAAGCTCCAAGGTCCACCTAAAACTCGCCCCACCAAAAGTTCTACACACCGGTCTCCCCAGCCCCTTAAAAAGCTGCCCCAAACCCTGGTTCAGGGAGTTCAGGCTTCTGAGCATTAGCTCCTCACTTTCCTGGGTGGCGCCTTTCATAATAAAATAGCCAGTCTTTCTGCACGGCAACTCTCAGTGTTTAGTGTGTGACCCTGCCAGGGCCGGGTGGACAGACTCTTTCTGTTCTATAACAAGAATAAGTCTTGATATCGTTTAAGTAAAAGAGCTAACAAGCCCACTCACCCCACGATACCGACCAGGACCACGTGAGACACCGGCAGAGAAAGCAAGCACCTACAACCTCAAAGGAGGGGGAAAGGCTTGTGAGCTGGTCACCAGGGCAGGGTCACAAAGCCACTGTTGTCATTCTTAGCTACAGCTGCCATCCATATCCATTCGACTTTGGGCTCAACGAGGTGACACCTTCACAGTAGAGTTTTGGGCACAGAGACCATGAAGAATACAGAACAGCTCATTGAGAACTGTGCAAGAGCTCCTAGTTCTAGGAAACCCATCTACTTATATCTTGGTCTCACTTATTTAATGTTTAATACGACATATCTGTGGACATCTAAGTCTTTTTAAACAATGAAATAATCACATAAATATTCAATTCAGTTCAGATTCAGCCAAATAGTCAGCTGTGAAACTCAAGCTTTTAAGTTGAAGGTTTAAGTCCTTCCTCTATCTAAAGAGCATTAGGCCCTGGGTGGTTGGCTCAGTGGATTGAGTACTGGCCTGTGAACTAAAGAGGTGCCGGTTCAATTCCCGGTCAGGGCACAGGCCTGGGTTGCAGGCCAGGTCTGCAGCTGGGGGCGTGTGAGAGGTAACCACACATTCATGTTTCTCTCCTCTTCCTCCCTTCCCTACTTTCTAAATATAAATAAGTAAAATCACTAGTTTATTCCTCTTCATGTAAACATCTTTCTGGGCTAACATTTTCTATCACCATTATATATTCTTTCTATCTGAATAGTTGTTGATGTAAATGAACAGTAGAATCTTAGAACTGGAAGCACCATTACAGATTACCTAAAATGTAATCATCTGGTTTAATTTTTAATTATTTTTTATTGATTATGCTATTACAGTTGTCCTAATGTTTTCCCCTTTGCCTCCCATCCACCCAGCACCCTCCACTCCCTCAGGCAATCCCCTCATAATTGTTCATGTCCATGGTCGTGCGTATAAGTTCTTCGGCGACTCCATTTCCTGTACTGTACTTTACATCCCATGGTTCTTCTGTAACTACCTACTTGTACTTCTTAATCTCCTCACCTCCTCACCCATCCCCCACACCCCCTCCCATCTGGCAAGCATCAAATCCCTCTCTGTAGCCATGGTTCTGTCTGTTCTTGTTGCTTAGTTTGTTTTTTAGATTCATTTGTTAATAGATGTGCATTTTTGCCATTTTATTGTTAATAGTTTTGATCTTTTTCTTAAATCACTTGCTTTAACCTTTAATGGTTTGGTAACAATGAACTCCTTTAGTTTTTTCTTGTCTGGGAAGCTCTTTATCTGCCCTTTGATTCTAAATGATAGCTTCGCTGGGTAGAGCCATCTTGGTTGCAGGTGCCTGCTTTTCATGATTTTGAATATTTCTTGTGAATCCCTTCTAGCCTGCAGTTTCTTTTGATGTGGTTGTGCGAAGAGGTGAGCCATGTCTGCCTACACCACAATCTTGACCAGAAGTCCTAAAAATCTGGTTTCAAAGAGGAGACACAGCAGACCCAGCAAGATTTGTAGCCATATCCGAGATCTGCTGGCCTGCACCACAGTGTCACTACAACTCTAAGCTCCTGTCCCCCCAGCTCATTTATCGCTACTCCAAGTTCTTCATCTTGGCCTTTTCTTGTGCAATGGAATTCAATCTGCAAAAATGTAGATAACTTCTGACTATTTTTGCAGCTCTTATCTTTTTAAAGTCTGTTGGCATTTCCAGAAAATATTAACATTTCCAAGGCCCTGGATTTGAGATTGTGCAATAAGTAAATAATAGACCATTTTCAAATGTGCTAAGGTTTGCAGATTAAGGTCACATGTTCCTAAAGAACAGGAAGCTACCCTCTAAGTTAGTACTTTTGTGTCTCTAAGAACAAGTCAGCATAATGTGTTGTTTGCTATAGTTACACTTAAAGGAGAATTTAACCTGTACTCACTCATTTACTTTGATTATAGTTGATGTACAATATGACATTAGTTTTAGGTGTACAACATAGTGGGTCTAATTTATATACCTTATGAGGTGATCACCACGATAAGTCTATTAACCATCTGTCACCACAGAAAGTTATTATGATATTATTGATGCCATTCCCTGTGGCGTACGTTATATCCCCATGACTTACTTATTTTATAACTAAAAGTTTGTACTTCTTATTCACTCACTAACTTTAAAACTATGTCACGTGACAGTATTCAACTCAAAGAAGGTAAATGTTACCTATACAATGACTTTACTCGGAAGTTCGTCGTCGGCAGCCGTCCGTCTCGAGAGACGATGGTGTAGCTTCTTAAGAGTCTATCTGCACCGCCGAGAATGGCTGTGCAGTCCGACTCGGGAGTGACACGGTATCTGTCTCCTCCCGTGTTGAATCGACATCTTGCGATGACGCTGGAGTGTCCTCTCCAGTGAAGCTGAAGCTACAGAGCCTGGGCAGGGTGATATGGAGGGTCTGCTGTTGCCCATGCAGCAGACCCCCCCTCTCTTCGCAGCTGAAGGGTCCAAGGGAAAGACGGAGTCAATACAGCTTGGCTTCAGGTGCGCCGCAGGAGTTGCCGGTGTTGACTACAACGTCAAACCGCCTTAGGGACTCCGGCTCCGGATTTTCTGTCGGGGTTTACTCCCTTAGCCTTTCCCCTGAAGAGGTATGCCGCAAGGCAGCGGAGGTTTTTTGGAGTCAGAGTTTTCCTTCTCTGATGTGCCCTGACTGGAAGATCGAACCAGCGACACTTAGCTCGCAGGCCGACGCTCAATCCACTGAGCCAAACCAGCCAGGACAACTCGGAAGTTAAACATCAGTTAATCTATCACTAATCAATGAAGAAGAGAACTTAATGAATCATTATTGGAATGTCAACACTGTACCAGGGTTGGGTGTGGTGGAGAGAGGCAAAGTAATAAAAATTAATGTGCAGAAGTCAAAATGCAGGAAGATATTAATGATGTGCAGAAAAATATTTAAAACAATAAACACTAAATCATACAGTAAAATTTAGTGTCACAAGAACTCAAGATGAGAGGTCAGTTTTTACTTTTTACAGTATTATTTAATGTAAGGATAACCATTATAGGAATAAAATTTTAATCTCTAATTTCAAAGGGAAAGAACTTTAAAATCATGGTTCTAAGTAAGTATAAGAAAGGGTATCACTAAGTATAATTAATTTCTATAGAGAAAAAGAAAGATCTAAAGGAAATATGACAATATTAATATTTGTTAATTTAATAGGTGTAATATTTTCTGTATTTTTGAAATATTTTACAATTAAATTTTAAAAAGAGCTTCTAATGCTTTTAATTGATCACAGATGCCACAATCACTGAACCTTCACTAAAGTAGGGCCTCACCTCCTACCAAGCAGATAGAGCTATGCTCCTCCCCCTTTTTGTAAGGATAAGGAAAGTGTCCCTGTTTGCATTTGAACTTTGAACACATAGGAACTGTGTTGAGGACTGTCCTGCTCATAGGAAGTGTCCTGCCTGTCCCACCAGGTCACAGTGACCTGCAGGGCTAGTCTGAGGTTATCCCTTACATGATCCCAGAAGAGTAATCTTAAGGAGCCATTCAAAGTCCTTTCCACGTCTCTCGGTCTGTGTTTATCATGCACATGATCCAACTGGGCGTTCCTCACTAACCGATACACAGGGTGTCTGCATGATCACAGTCAAGCGTATCGCTGGTGTAAAGACAGATGATGGCCCTAACAGTCTGGCCACAGGTACATTTGCTTTGAGGGGCAGTAAGAGTCCTTGAATAGCAGTCTAATCTCTTCGATGTACAAAAAAAAAAAAAAAGAGGGCCAGAGAAATCAAGATATATAACAGTACTTTAAAGTTGCTAAGAAACTAAACCTTATTTTCTCCCACTACAAAAAAATAAATGATAATTATGTGATCTAACAGAGACATTAGCTAACACGACAGAGGTAATCATACTACAATATGTAAATGTATCAAATCAGCACCTTAAACTTACACCATGTTGTATGTCATTTATATCTCAATATAAATAGATAAATGTGCTTTTGTAAAATACGTGTTCTGAAAGTAATACTTTTATTAAAAAATAGAAGTTTAAAGGGAAGGAATAAAGAGATCCTAATATCTCCATTGAACTTTCAAAGCTTCAGCAACGGTACTTTAGAAGACAACCTGCATTTCTTTCTTTTTGTTTTTTATAATTTATTTGTTTGTTTGTTTATTCATTTTAGAGAGAGGGGAAAGGAGAAGGAGAGGGAGAGAAACATCACTGTGTGGTTGCCTCTCACTCGCGCCCCCAACCGGGGACCTGACGTGCAACCTAGTCACGTGCCCTGACTGGGAATCAAACCAGCGACACTTGGTTCGCAGGCCGACGCTCAATTCACTGAGCCACAGCAGTCAGGGCTCTGCATTTCTTTCTTTACCTGCCAGCGAGTCTATGATCAGAGAGAGGGCAGGTGGGCAGGCCTCTCAGGGCCTCAGCCAAATGCACTGCAGTTTATCTTCTATTTTCCCACCAGCTGCCTGCCTTTGCACCTGGGAGAACACCTGTGCTGACTGAGCACCATGTGATACTTATTAGAAAATAATGAAGTTCCCCAAAACAGTCTTTCCGGTCCCCTAAACGTGTCAGGTGCTCTGTTCACTAGCATCTACCCTAATCTAAGCCAGAAACAGAGTCCAGTTATTGAAAATCTTACAAGAGAAACAAAATATGTGCTGATTTGATCTACACAGAATAGCACACACACACTATGTGTGTAAGGTTTTATCCTTTGTCTTGTGCCTATGTATATACCTAATGTGATTCTCTAATTTATCTGTAACTTGCCTATCATTAGTGCCTAAGGATCACACATTACGCCTAATATATAGGCAAACAAGTTGTAGATCTACTGTGTTATAAGCCATGGTGCTTGTATATTACAAGGACCGCTGTGGTGGCCCCATCTTTTTTGGCAACTACTCCCTCCTTCATCTGGTTCTCACACTGCCTCATGGAGTCTCTACTCTTAGAGCAGTACTTCCCTCCCTGGAGAAATTTTGTCCCCACCCCAGGGACATTGAGAAGTGTCTGGAGACATTTTCCATGGTCACAACTGGGATAGAGCTGCTTCTGGCAACTCATGAGCAGAGGCCAGGGATGCTTCTGAACAGCCTCCAAAGCACAGGACAGCTCTTCACATCAAAGAATCATCTGGGGCAAAAGGCCGCTCTCACTGCGGGTGTGAAGCTCGAGCATTGAGAGAGATGAACTCCACTGCTTTTCCTACCCATGAGGCACGTGGTTCAGGCCTCGCTTAAAAATCACAGTCCCTTCTCCTTGCAAGAGTTATGGGTTCGGGGTGAACATGTGACCATTAACGACTGATGGACCAAAAGAAGGTATTTCCTGAGGGTTTCTGGGAGAGAGAAGCTTCCTCAGTCTTTTGAGAGAGGTTTGGACAGTGACCACTGAGGGTTCACATTCCAGCCAAGATGGAGCACTGGGGACTAGTTTTACCCTGCATGTGTACCAATGGTTTTAAAACATTGTACATCAGGTGTGCAGGACAGTAATCCCTGAGAAAGTGGGGAAGCCCTGTGGAACTTCAAGTGACCTGTCTATATGTGTCATTGGATTCACTGGGGTGGGGTGGGGTCAGGGTAGAAAAACATTTTAAGAACTAAAATAATGAAAAATTTTTCAAATTTGGTTTAAAAATAAACCAGAAACTCAATACCCAAAAATATAAAAATATCAATGACAAAAGAGGAGCGAGCGAACTTCCCATCACTGTAAAACTAATTTAAGTGAATGATGGAAATTTGGATTTTCTCTGAAACGAGGTCTGTATAAAGTTTTGCAGGGCCCGTTTTAAATGAATGGCTTTGCTCCTCTAAGCCACTGTAGCCATGGGAACTGTTTGATTTCGGTTTTCGTAGATTCAAAACTAGCTTGGGCAGGTGACTAGATCTCATTGTGCCACGGACGTATTGTTCGTCTTGGTCCCCCGTTCAGGCCAGACCAAGCTCAAAGGCAGCCACCACCCCTGTGCTGTTGAAGTATGTTTCCCCACAGCCACAGACCCTGTGCTCCTTTAGCATATATGTTTAGGAGCTCAACTCCCATCACATTCTTCATTCAGATATATCCCCAAGGCCAAGATAGTCTGCTTTTATTTTCCTTAATTGTCCCAAGCTTCCTGTGCCTCTCATGTCCAGAATGTCCTCCCCCCAACACAGTACATGCCCCGACCCCCTGGCCCGAGCACACGTGGCTCCCAAGAATCTGATGATGAAAGAGAGAGAACCACGGGAAATTTTCACCAGTCCTCTAGCACAGCCCTTGGCTCCGCTCCATCTGCTCGTTGCTTGTTCCCTGCTCTGGGTTAGAGTTCCAAGGTTCCAGCTCTTTCATTTCAGGCCCAAATCCACCCTCTGATGCCCAGCCATCTTTTTTTTTTTTTTTCCTGCAGAAGCTTGGAACTACGCCTGGGTAAGTGCGTCATCTGGAGATGGTCCCGCCTGAAACTCACTGCCCTGAAAACAGACCTTGGTCAACACCCGAAGGCGCCGGCACTGAGCCTGGTGTTCTCGGCCTGCTGGGGAGGTCTGCTTGGGGCTCCACGCGGTCCCCTCCTGTTCAGGACTCCAGTTCAGCCTCACAGGTTATCCAGACCCGCCTCACCGTGATCGGGAATTGGGCAGTGCTGATCCTCGTCTGCGGCTAGGCCTCATCTCCTTACGCACTGGCTCCCCCTCTGCAGAGCTCTGCCGCTTGCACCCAGGAAAGGGGCTCTCGTCATCCAGCACAGAGGCCCTGCTCCCCTGACCCAGGAGAGCCCTGCGGTCCGCCTTTGATCGTTGACAGGAGGCCACTCAAGTGATCCCATCCAGGAAAGTGAAACCAATGTCTACGCTAAAATGATCATCTCTTTCTATAAATATGGAATTTGCCTACATAATATTTTAAAATTCTGCCCTGACCAGTGTGGCTCCAGTCAGTTGGGTGTCCTCCTGCAAAGCATAGGGTCACAGGTTCGATCCCCCAGTCAGGGAGCAAGCCTGGGTTGCAGTTCAGTCCCCGTCAGGGCGCATGCGGGAGGCAACCGATCGATGTTTCTCTCTCACATCGATGTTCTTTCCTTCTCTTTCTCCCTCCCTTCCCCTCTCTCTAAAAGTAAATAAATAAAATCTTTAAACATATATATATGTTAAGATTCTGCTTCAGCCATTCACCCTGTTATTTGGAATCTCCATCACACTAAGAAAGCTGTAAGAATTCCAAAGGACATTTACCTATAGGTGGGAGAAATCGCATTGTTTTTGTTGGTTTGTTTTAATACACAGGGATCATTATTAGACATCAAGACCTTCTAACAGATCTCAACGGCAAGGAATCCTAAGCTACCTATAAGGCCTCCTGGCTCCTATCGTACCTCTCTTCACAGAAATGGGTCACCTCTCCTCTCGCGCCCACCCTCCTTGGGTGCGTAAGGGTTTCCTGTTCTCACCCCCTCCCGCAGCCCGGGCCTGTCAGCCAAGGCTTCGTGTCCACTTGTGCCAGAAAGGGTGAGTTCAGATGGTCAGAGTCTGGAACCCTTTCCTCGTCCTTCCTGGGTGTGACTGAGGAATAAAAACTAGGGAGGAGGCACCCCAGAAAGTGGGAGTTTCTCGTTTAAATCTAAAAAATTCTCCATGCCCCCGAACAAGTCCTTCACAAACTACCAGTCAAAAAGACTGTCAGTACCTCTAGCATCTAGCCCACTGAACTCATTCAATAGTAAATGAATGAATGAATGAATGAATGAATCTATGCATTTCCATGTGTCCCTAACCTTAGCCAATGTCATCGGGACTTTTGATCACTTAGCATATTAGATGTCTTAGTTACCCTTTAACAGGAACTCCCCAAAAGAAATGACAGCTTGGAAATGCCATCATTACTCCAATAATAGGATTCAACATCGGTCATTTTTGCCAGTCAGGGTCATTAATGCTAGTTTCTACAACAACAACAAAAATCCCTAACATTTCAGTGGTTTCATACGCTGTTTTATTTCTAGTCTGCTTCCCATTCTGATGCTGGGTGGGTGGCTTCCCCCGGTGGGTTCCTTCTAAGCTTTGACCCAGGGATCCAGGCCCCTCCATCTGCGCTGTGCCTCCTAGAAAGGTGAGGAACAGAATAGGAGATCCAGGAAATCCTGGTGACCTGTATCACTTCCACTGTAACAGCGGAAAATTGTAACTGCGGGGAATTGTAACCCGCCCCACCATCCCTTTGACATTGTTCTGTACGTGCTGACTCTGACCACTATGTAGCTTGTAGATGAACGGTATGTTTGTATAAGAATCCTAGGGACTAACTGCAAAAGAGACAGACTCCGACCTTCAGGCATCCCAGCTCTGGGGGATGTGCTGACCCTCATCCGTGGAGCCGGGATGACGGGAAGCCAGAGTGACATGAAGCCAGGGTGGCTAACCCAGGATGACGCACACCAGACCGTCACTTGCCAGATCAGAATGGACTGTGATCCTCTGCATGTAGAGAACTTTGCGACCCCTTCCTTTGATCTCTTTGTTCTGTTCCCCTCTGCCTCCACTGAGAGGTGGAGAGGGGCTTTCAAACAAGAGCCCCCACCTTCCAGGTGGCCAGCACCTGAAAATAAACCACTTTCCTTTACAAGCACCTGCCTCTTGAGTATTGGCCTTTGTAGCGGGTGGCACATCGCGGCGGGCAGCCGGACCTGCGTTCTCTTGCACCAGTGTTCTGTTGGCCCGAACTGGTCCCATGGTCCCACCGAGGTGCCGGAGCAGTGTGGCAAGTGCTTTCCTTGTGGGCTCGGGAACTGAATGTACGCTGTTGGGTTTGCCAGAGAGGCTGTAGGAGAATTTCATGTTGGGGGCCAAGGCCTTAACATTGTAACCTTTACCCTATCTCCCCAATGCACCTCCCTTCGGTGCAGGTTCCTCACGCATATCTACTCAGACAGTCGCTTACAAATAAAAGCTTTGCTATAATCTGAAAAATCATAGCAAACACACTGTACAAGCTGGGTTACCCCATGAAAACCATTTGGTTTCAAAGTCCAGGGTGTATTGCTTATGAGATAAAAACTGTCTAGAGATTTAGTCAATATTTGCAGTCGACAGGGCCAGAAACAGCCATGGTGTCTCTGCCTGACCTCTGACCTGCACCCTTTTGCACCTCAGCGCTCGCCCCACTGAGGACTGCCGCTCTGCCCAGTTTCCTCTGCTCAAGTTCCCAGTTCTCCTGGGGGCAGTGAAGTCACGTCCACAGCCTCAGCTCAAGCCAAAACGGGTTTTTCTCTGCAAGCCAAGACTTTCAGGTGCTAACCCTAACCTTCTATAGGTATTCCCTCGTCTTTTACTCCTGTTCATTTGCCCATTTCTCCTCTCTGCATCCGCATGAATCATCTTTTCTTATCACCCACTAGGTCTGCAGGCCCAAGCACACCCCTCTGGGTGGCGCAGTCGGCGAAGCAGGGGGGCCCTTATCATGAGATCCTCAAGCCTGCTGCGTGGTCTCCGGATCGGCTGTCGCCGCTGACCTTCTGAGCATCTTCAGAAATTGCCAGAAAGAAGAGAATTCTGTTGACAACGTCTCTTTCTCCACGTCCCAGTTAGCTGCTTGTACCCGGGGCTCCTCGCACCCCCAAGTCATTGCTCAAAGGGCCTTGGGGAGACCCCAGGGGGTTCCGGGGGGGAGCAGTGACTGTACCAGCATTTGCTGAGAATCTACTGTTTGCTATACATAGTTCTAAGTGCTTTAAATGGGTCGTTCTCTCAAGGGATCCTCAGGGTGCCAGAGGATTATTATCTCCTTTTTACAGCAGAGAGGACCAGAAAGTTAAATGACTTGCTCAGGCACCCACTGACAGTTGGGGGAGAGGGCACCGGAGCCCCGCGTTGCCCAGCGGCGTGTGTGGCCACGGAAGGGCAGAGGAGCGGGAACAGGAGGAGTGCATTGGGTCCTCTGTTCGATGGTGGCACAGTTTCGGGACGGTGGCTGTAGGCAGGAAGACAATGGCAATCTGATGTCCTCCCCCCCTCCCCCCGCGTCCCCAGCTGCTCGGGCCTCGTCAGAGGGCCAGAGGGCCCAGCTGTCTCGGGTTAACTCAATTCAAAGGGCGAAAGAGAAGGAAGCTGTGTTCTGGCTTTTACTCCAAACACCATTCTCCCCGCCAATTTTCCCGTGGATAAAACTGGTCCCCGAAACCTCCGATTTAAAAAAACATGAGACGTGCCCAGTGACGTTGAAAATCAGCAAGCCTTGAACTATCCACGTGCCACTGGTTACTTGCGAAGGACCCTCAGAGGACAAACTACAGCCGGGTCCCTGGACTGTCCCCCGGGGAACACGGAGAAAGCACCTCGTTCCTGTCCTGTCCCCAGTGACAAGGGGGGACTAGCGCTCCCCCCACCCTCCCAGCGCCGGACGTGCGCGCCCTCGGGGAAGCATCTTTCTTTGCTGAACGTTGTGTGCCTCGATGTACCGCCAGCCCGGAGCCCCTTTCCCTGCGTCCCCAGCCGGCAGGCTTTTCTCCGAAACCCAATTAAAAAAAGCGCAGTCGGCTCCAGACACCAAAGTCGGACTGGAACAGCCTGTGTTCCCGACAGAGCCTTCTGATCTTTTGTCTCACTTGCTTTTCGGAAAGGAATTTGTGAAGCCGTCGCCCCGCTTCCCCGGGGGCTGAGGCCTGGGAGAAGGGGGGATGCTGCCCGAGCTCTCCTGCTGGCCACTGGGCTCCCTTCACCGTGGAGAACCGTCGCCCAGAGCGGGCCAAGCGACCATGTCCTTTCTGCCTCCAGGAAGTGAGTGAGTTTCAAATTCTAAGGAAAAACATCAAGCCGGAATTATGGATTCTTGCAGTCTTTATCAGATGGTCGGGGCGCCTATTTGCTGGCGTTTTAAAAAATTGACAAATCTTTCGTGACCAAAATAATTCTTTTCACACTTTTATTTGATTAAGGCTTTATTTCAGTTTTCCCTGACAGTCCAAGTGGCATTGCAGTTTGAGCCTGAACTACATGGAGGACGCAATTCCTTGTCCACTCTCCGTGGGCGGGCCCCGTCGCGGGGGGTCGGAGAACGGTTGAACCTCCCGGACTTCTCGGACCTGCCTCATGCCTGCTGCTAGGGGCCCCCACTCACAGCAGTGGGAGTGGGGTGGGGGCTCCAGGCAGCCCAGGGATCCTGGGGAGGCACCAGCCAGAGTGTTTGCCAAACGAAGAGTCATGATGGTCCCAGTTTGTATCACGCACGCGCGTGCGTGTGTGTGGTGTGCACGTGCGTGTGAAAACATTTCTTGAGGTAGCTCTCAAACAGTGTGTCCAAAGCCCGCTGGGAGACTGGGGTTGGGATAATCGAGCAACACTCTACACTCTGCTCTAATTTTCTTTTTATTTACTTTACATGTTAGATTTCCAGGTATGATTATAACTGAACAAAAGGTTACCTGATTTTTAATTGTTTTTTTAAAAGAGTGTGAACCGCCCTGGCTGGTGTGGCTCAGTAGGTTGAGTGCTGGCCAGTGAACCAAAGGGTCGCTGGTTCGATTCCCAGTCAGGGCACAGGCCTGAGTTGCAAGCCAGGTCCCCAGTTGAGGGTGTGCAAGAGACAACCGATCCATGTCTCTCTCACACATTGATGATTCTCTCACTCTCTTTCTCCCTCCCTTCCCCTTTCTCTAAAAATAAATAAAGTAAAATCTATTTAAAAAAAGAAAAAGATTGTAAACCACGGACGCTTTTATGGAATGTAAGTGCCGGATGTCAAGGTCCTTGTCAGCCTTGTTCACTGAGAACGCCCCAGGCCTGGAGAAGGGTGAGCACCGAATAGGGCTTTGAGAAATATCTTTGGGGGGGGGGGGGGATCTATTAACCCACACAACGTTCGCAGTAGCCTCCTGAGGAAGAGGAGACGTGTATTCTCTCCCGCAGCGCCTTCAGAGACGACCCAGTGCGGTCACCTCGCTGCCTGTTTGGTACTGCGCCTGCGTGCCGGCCCTCCCATGCACCCACGCCCTCTCTCCCTGCCCGTGGCACAAGGTGCCCAGAAATGAATAAACAGCAGAGAGTAACTTAAAGTATTTGAGTATTTCATGCATTCAATGATTAATAAATCTACAGTTAGTAACTTAGTGTAAAAATAAAATAACCCCTCATCTAAGGAGGACACCCTCGTGGACAACGGAATGGGGACAGATGTCACTCTGTTCACCCCCTTCACTGGGTCTGGGACACAGGTCCCCTAATCACAGTGCTGAGACCTCTTTTACAAGATCCTGTGGCTCGGGTGGATTTCCTGTTGCCTGTCATTCCCTTTCTTCTGCCCCCAGATTTCCAGACACCTAAGATCCAGGGTCTCCCCTCAGGGTGTCCACTCCCTGCCCCAGTGGGAGGTGCTGAGCCAGCCACCTAAGCCCTGGACTCGGTCCAGCTGGTTTGCTCCAGAAGTCATCCCCCTCCTCCTGTGCTTCCTCTTTCCAAGGCTGCAGAGGACACAGAGGAAGCCGACCCTGGGGACAAGCTAAAAACAGGAAGTGGGTGGGCACAGGTCTCCATGTGTAGCCTAGGAAACCAAGAGTCAGACCAGGGTAAACAAACTCGATGAGCAAGACAGCCAGCCATCACTTCCAGAGCCCTCAGGGGTGGGCCGCCCACCTGGGGTACGATCCAGAAGATAACTGAGGGCGCTGGGGGCTGGATTTGTCACCCCCTTCCCCTGGGGAGCTCGTGGGCTCTCCTCCTCCGTCTCCTCCTCCTCATCCCCCTTGTCCTTCACCTCATTCTTCACCTCCTCCTCCTCTTCCCCCACCCAGGACTCACTCCACGCACAAGCAGATGGATGGATCCCCACCTGACAGGTGATTTCAGAGGAATCACCAGCCAGAAAAGCTAGGGGTTCCTTTGGGTTAATTTTCTTCCTGTAAGGGCCTGCTGTGAAAGGGGGCAAAGGTTAGCAGGCAGCCACATGGCGCCGTGCAGGGGAGTGCAGACAGAGGCCGGCACTGGGTCTGCTGGGAGAGGCAGGGGGAGTCCTGGGCCTTTCACGTCTTGCTCGGAAAGGAGCAAGAAAGCAAGAGTGCCGGCCACGTTAGCAATCGCGCATGCTGAAACCCCACGTGGGAGCGGTGAAGGGGAAGGCCGGAGAACCCTTGCAGCCTCCCATAATCTGAGGTCTTCAGGTGCGCCCCCAACAAAAGGAACCGAAACAGGACGCAGCAAACACCGCAACCGCAGCCGTGAGTGAAGGCTGGATGTCCGGATGCAGGCAGGCCTGGGTCCGGTCCGGGCCCTAATGAACCAGGGATCTTGCACAAGCAAAGGAACTTCACAGAACCTCAGCCTCGTCATCGTGAATTAAAGTAATAACCTGCCTAGGTTCCCCGGAGAATAAAATGAGCTCGCACTTAGCCCAGCCAGCGTGTGCCCCCCACGCCACAGGCCTTCAGTAAGGCTGCTGGCTGAGTCGTCACATCACTGCGCTCCAGGTGGCTGGAAAAGCGTCAGGGTCCAAGGGCCCTGGGAAAGGAGGGGGGAGTGAAGGCCATTGGTATCTTGTCTTCAGTAACTAACTCTATCTGAGGTCTGCTAAATTCAAGATCATACAGGGAGTGGGGTCAAAGGCCAGAGCAGAACAGGGAGCTCAAAGCTTCAAGTCCCTCTTGGCTGTTTTATTGTGTTTTCTTCAAGCATTTGACCCTCTAGCAAAAGGAGCTCCAGGTCAGTAGAAGGCACATAGAAAGTGACAGGCACCGGTCAGCAGAGCCGTCCTGAGGATGGAAGCAGAATCCCTGGGCAGCAGTGGCCTTGCTGGGGTAGGAAGGGTCCAATTATCCTCATACCATGCCTGCAAACTTGAAGGAAGGAAGGGAGAGAGAGAGGGAGGGAGAGAAAGAGAGAGAGACAAGAGGAAAAAACCATTATGCCTGAATATTATTCAGTATCAAATTACAGCAACAGCCCCTCTGTCAACAGCCAAAGAGTTAACAGAACCAAACCAAAGCTACCGAAACGAGATGGTCTCTGGCCCACAGACAGATTTCAGGCTGGAAGTCCAGCGGCTGCTCTGTGGACCAAGACACATGTTTACATAGTTTTTTTAATTATCATAACCCTAAATGTAACTAACCAAAGTACAAAAGGAGCTCTCTTGTAGATGTTTTCTAAAGGGAGGATGGGAAGGAAAAGAAACTCATAGTTTATTTGAAGGACCAAAGCCAACTAGTTAAAAATCTGGGGGTTAAATCCAGAAAAAGACAACCTGGCTTCACTATAAAAATTGTGGATTCAGCAGTTGGTCCTCGCAGTGAGAAAGAAGGGAAGATCAGGACAGAGAAGAGAGCGTCCTGTCCTCGTGCTGAACTCTTCTCCAGGGTAATCCTCATCTGGAATTGTGACGTGTCTGCAGTGAGAAAGCCCTATGTGGGCTTGGGCTTAGCAAACGGTGTCCTTGGGTCCATTTTCCCGCTCCTAAGCGCAAAGTCTGTGTGTATGTGCATGTGTGTCTCTGTGTGTGCGTGCGTGTACATGTATGTCTCTGTGTGTGCATACATGTGCATGTGTGTGTGTGTGCATATGTGCTGAGAGAGCAAGAAGCTGAGGGCTGGATTCATAGCTTTCCTGATGTTTTATGTCCCCACACAGGAGAGAGACAAGCATGTGTGTGTGGTGTGTACAGGGTGGGACCGGTGGTGAGCACAGTAAGGGGGGATTTAGGAACAGGAATGGGGAGGGTAGAGTGGAAAGCAGAAAGACTAACATTTTTCTGTTTTAGAGCTTGAATAAAGCTAGCTCGTGATCCACCACCAGCCTAAGACCGGGCCCCAGCACGGGCCGCAGACTGGCCACCTCTGGCCTTGCAAAGGGCAGTTTCAGTCTAGAAATGATCACTAGACATTTTCCCTGCCGACTCCTCTGGTAAGAGATTTACCTTCAGCATGGACTTGGCTATGAACTCATCTCCCAGGGGTCAAGGCCCTCTCTCTAAACCATTTTATGGTCTTTAGCTACCAGACAGTTGGACGTTGGAAGGGCGATAATTTTGAATTACTAGAGCCCTAGGCTTGATTTGCACCAAATGAACCAGACATTCAAGAAATGGAAGAGTCATCTAAGTTGTGACTCTTAATCTTGGTCTTCAGCTCCTAAAGTTTTCCTTGAAGGTAGTAATAAAAGTCTGAGAAGTTTCTTGAAGATTCTATTTTTGAAAAAAAGAAAAAGCACTATGCCTTCACTTGCCTACTCTAATGCTGCAAATACTTTTGAGACTTTCAAGTTTATTTGTTTTGTTGTTGTTGTTACTTTTAGAGAAAACTATGTTGATTCATTTTAATAACACAGGTAATTTGTGATTCACCAGAAAATCCAATTTGTGAAAAATCCAAACATAAATTAGAGTGGTTTCTTACATAATAGAAGTATTTTTCATTTCACCAAAATATTCACAGTGTTTAAATATATTAGTGTCTTCTTCTACATTTGACTTTAATCTTTTAATATATATTGAGTCACAGAAGGTTTATAGTTATAGTTCTGCCAAGTCCCTTGGGGACTGTTTTCAGTTAAGTTCTGACACAAATGTCTTCACAGACAGCTGTCCTGGGAGACTGGCTAGCATCCTTTTAGAATGTTGAGAATTCTAATGAGGATAAAAGTTTAAGTCTAAAACTATCCCGTCTCTGCGTGACTAAATGGACATTCCCCTACATTTGCATAGAGATTAAAAGTTTTTTTGGTTTGGTTTTATTTTTTTACATACATGGTCAGCCCAGGAGACTTTAGATAGTTGTATGTCCTTTGTTTATTAGAATTGGCACATTAGCAAACTGGAAATTGTCCTGAGTGTTACCCTCTGGGACAATGATAACAGCGGTCAGTGGGAACCTCTCTTGTTTAAACGGCTGGATCCTGTTCCCTGCGAGCCTGGACTTGCCCACAGGAAGCGGGGATTGGGGACAGCAGGACTCAAGGCCCTGAGTCCCCAGGAGAGAAGATGCCACATCCATGATGGATCTTAACTAGTTTCTTTTTCTTGTGATATTTCAAAATATGTAGCTTAAGGAACTCCTCACCAGGAAGCAAGGTTTTCTATTAGCATCCCTTACGCAGCTTATTGTAACATGTCAGGAAAAAAAAGAAGGAAATGCTGGGTTCTAATGGATCCAGAAGCGCAATAAGGCAGAGTATGTATGCAGCGTCCGGGGTACTTCACAGGATTGCAAAGAATCCCTGGTCCCTTCCGGGACCCCACAGTTTAATTCAACAGAATGTTTGCTATACAACGATGAAGCCAGACTGACTTATTCAGTACCCCTTGAAATCACACCCCGAGTTAAGCACTTGGTGAGAGGAGCTTACCTGAGAGGCTACACCAGGAAGCAGGAGCCAGTGAGCCTGGAGGGCAAGAGAGGGAAGGAAGCTTTTGTGTAAGGGTGCATTTAGAGGCCCCTGCTGGGGGCTTGGGTGCTCATCCTGCTGGGGCAGCTGAATACTGTGCAGAATTCCCCCTCCCCCAAATGGCTCACCTCAAAAACGGAAAGGGGAGGTATAAATACTACCATAGCTTTCCCTTCGGCATTGCCCAGAGGCTCTGGCCCTCCTGCAGTTTGGAGCAGCACTGCCTGAGCCAAACAAGCTCCCGGCCCGGCTGTCAGAGGCCTGGGCAGGATGTGCACAGATATAGGCAGGCACTCAGCCAGAGCCAGGTGTTCTCTCCCTTTGTCTGTCCTTTCCAGGATCGAGCACTCTGGGGACATCAGTCAGCCAGTCGTGCCCTCTGGAGAGACCCATCAGATGAGGAACAGCCACCAGCCACGTGGGGGGAGCGAAGCAGAGGGTCCTCCAGCCCCAGGCAAGTTTTCAAGGCCTGCGGCCTCTGCTGACAGCTTGACAGCCACCTCCGGACAGACCCTGGGACAGACCTGCCACGCTAAGCCACGATGAGACTCCTGCCACTCAGAAACTGTGCAACAATATTTTCTTATTTCGTTTTAGTCTACAATGTAGCAGCAGATAACTAATACTGTGTCCATATCAGGTAGGATATTATGCAGTGATCAAATGCCAGATATTCAAGGAATACTTGGTGGCCTGAACACGTGGTGCATGAACAATGTTAAGTGAACACAGCAGGGAGAGACCTGCCTTGGAAGGGTGCGCTGCACATCTGTCCTTTTGTCTGGTCAGCACACGGCCAGCGCTCCTTCTGCTCCTAAAACTTCCCTTTCTTAGAGGGAAGCGAGTCTGTGTGTTCCAGGCAGTGCCGACTTCATCCCACTGAGGTCAAAGCCATGAATCAGGGCCAAGTAAAGCGCCGCCTTCCCTTGGCACCTGGAGCCTGGGTTTGTGGCTGCACCGTGACCACTGACCCCTCCTCGGTCACCAGACAGCGCCCACGGATGCCAGCTACCTGCCGCATCCCTGGGCACCCCCGCCTTTGCCTGCCTGTCAGAGCCCCTGGCACTGCCGGACCGCCTGGGTTCCCCACTCCCCCGAGGAGCCCCATTGGCTTGCAGGACTGGCCTTCACCCCGACCCCTGAGACGGAGGGCACCCTCCAAGTGTGTGGCTCTCATTCTACACCCCAGGCTACTCCTGCCCGTAACAGCTCTCTACGGGCACCTTAGCCACATGGAGCCTGTCCGATGACATAATGTACCAGCCCAATTCTATTTTTAATCAAAGTACAAAATGTACAATAACAGACTTTACACCCCTCCCCTTCACAGTTGGGTTCTGCTTCCTAGATACAACCATTTTTAAACCTTTCAGCTTTCAGTCCTTCCGGTGTTTCCCTGCAAATCTGAATGATCAGGTGACCTAGATGGCTGTTCTAGACTGGACACTTACCACTCTAAGCTTTCAGTACTTATATAATGACTTTTAGAGCATTTTATTTAGTACCCATGACTGTAAATAATATATCCTAACTATTTCTTGTTATTTCAACTATCTAGAGTATCTCCAGAATTCCTGGGGGGGGGGATTAGGATATGAGAATTGCTAGGCTTTTCTCTCGGCCTTCCCTTCTCATCTCCCTCCGTGAAAGCTTCTGCCAGAAGCAACTTCATTTTTAAACTGTCAAGCTTAATAATGTTTTTATTTATTTATTTATTTATTTATTTATTTGGGTTTTTTGTTTGTTTATTTTATTTTTAGAGAAAAAAGAAAGGAGAAAGAGAGGGAGAGAAACATCAGTGTGTGGTTGCCTCTCATGCGACCCCAACTGGGGACCTGACGTGCAACCTGATCATGTGCCCTGACTGGGAATCGAACCAGCGACACTTGGCTCACAGGCCGACGCTCAGTCCACTGAGCCACAGCAGCCAGATTAATAATGTTTAAATTTGTATCTGAAATTTTTATTGCAAGGCATCAAATGCCCCCCTGGTTGGTAGGTGAGCAGCAATAAAATGCTCAGGCGTGTATTCACAGAGATAGCAAGCATTGTTTATCTCTGGTAAAGAACATGGTCCAGCTACTGGGGCAAAGTGTACAGCAGAGAGAACCTGGCTCCCCCTGGACTTACTTATCTGTCAAAAAGTGGGGGCGGGTCACCCCAGTTCAGAGGAGCCTCCCTTCCTTTAGGCAGTTGGAGAGAAAAGACTCTTCTTGAGTCTTTTGCTTCTTAAAAATAACCAGCTTAAGCCCTGGCTGGTGCAGCTCAGTGGATTGAGTGCCAGTCTGCAACTCAAAGGGTCACTGGTTCAATTCCCAGTCAGGGCACATGCCTGGATTTTGGGCCAGGTCCCCAGTTGGGGGCGCATGGGAGGTAATCACACACTGATGTTTCCTGCCCTCTCTTTCTCCTTCCCTTCTCCTCTCTCTAAAAATAAAATAAAATCTTTTTTTATTTAAAAAAAGAAAAGCTTAAAATAATATCCCCAAAAGGCTTATTTTGGGGTGACAAGCTCTGCTCCCCCTCTCTAGTAAAGGGACTAAGTTTAGCATGTTTCTTGTATTCCCTACTTGCTCTTTTTTATCATTTTTAAATTTTTCAATTAGAGTTCATACAGTCACTTCACTCGTGGGAAGTGTGTGATCGTTTCCTAGGCATTCTTCTCCGAGACGGTCCTTCACAGAGTGACCACGCCACAGGGACACCTAGCGTTGCTCTTGGGGTGAGCAAGACACTTCAGGGAACTTGACAATGTGCTGTGTCCACTAGAGGTCAGCAAAGCGCTAAAGCGGCCTCGCCACGTGGCGTGCGCGTGGGAAGCACCTGGGGACCTTGCTTACGTGCAGATTCTCACTCCGTGGGCTCAGTGGTCTCCTGTACCCCTGTAGGTGCTCCTGTCCCTTTGCAGGTGCTCACGAAGCACTCAGAGAAGCTGCCGCGCCTGGCAGGCGCCTGCAGCTCTATGTCTGTCTCAGGGACCACAAAACCCAAAACCTTTGAAAGCAGATGCTTTGTTAATAACACTTTAGTAAACAGTATATTTTTCATTGGAAACATCTTTGCAGAGTTCCTTTGTAGCAATAACTCGCGTTTGCTATGCATCCACCATCCGTACTCAGGGCGCGAGGAAGCCGGCCCGGCCCAATGGCTTTGCCTGCCGGCAGTGCCGGGAAACTGTCGACCTTGAGACCAGCCACAGAAGCTGGGAGCGTTCCTGGTTTTCACTCTGGCTTTCTTCCTCCTGGAGATCATGATGAGCTGCCTAGAGGAAGAGCCTGTGGCTGGCTGCGGCTGAACTTCTTGTAGGTAAAGAGTGAGGACATGCTTGTTCCCAGGAAGAAAAGAGGAGTCCCTGCCGTGCTTGGCAGCTGGACATTTTGGGAAGGTGTGAGCGGATCTGCATGGGAAAGGGGTAAACAGTTTTAAGACACAAACGTATGCGTCCTGCGGGATACCCTCAGCTACCCCCGCGCTTCTCCTTCTTGGGTGGTATGCTGCTTAGGATCTTGAGCGGAACACTGGCCCACCAAGTGTGGACTCCAACACCCTAAAAAACAAACCAAAGTGCAAGACAGCGGGCTGCCTGCGGGTGCAGCTTGAAGGTTGGGTGCACAAGGTGGGCCACCTCGGGGTCGGGGGTGCGGGGAATTGCCAAGCAGTCTACCAGGGCCTGGAAGTACCCCAAGGGATGACCAGTTTCAGTTCCCGGGATGGGTAGTTATACCGAGAACTTTGGCCTGTGTGCAATATTTCCTGTGTGCCGGGATACTATTCAATAGAATGTTGAATTAAGAGCACAATCTAAACCTAGTAGCACAATCTGGCTAACACTAGACATATAGGAAGACCGTTTTCAGGACCGTGTGCCACCTTTCTAGGACAGAGGCGATGTAAGAAGGATGAGAACAGATCTAGCACACGTGTCTAGGCTGGCTTTTGCTAGAAGCCACAGAAAGGGCCGTCTAGGCCATCAGGGCTCAACGTCACGTCTGCGTCTCCGCCTGACTCCGTCCTCACTGGCCCAGTCCTGAAGCCAACCACCACCCTTCACAGGGACCCAGACACAGGTAGGCTCCCCCCAGCATCTGCAGGGACAATCTGAACCTGTCACCCACTCTTCACAGCAAGCTGACCTTTTAACAAAAGCAGTTCTATTTAGGTTACTCACCTGTTCAAAACAAAACAAAACAAAAACCTTGTGCGTGTTTTCATTGCTCTCAGGGCAAAATCTGAAACCCGTAGTAAAGCTTGGCAGGCGCTCCAGGATCTAGCCCCAGCGGCTCTCTCTAGCCTCCGTTCACGGCTCCCTCAGGAACCAGGCGCTAGATCGAAGTGCCTCTAATTAACCAAACACACTGCCCAGCTCCCGGAACGGGCTGTCCCTCTGCATGGGACTTCTTCCCTTTCCTCTTCATCCAAGTCACTCTCTCTGGACTTCAGGTTCCAGCTTCAACGTGACTTGACCAGAGAAGCCTTCCTGGACACCTGCCTGATTGGCTCCCTTTTTCTGTTTCCCATGGCACCTGAATCTGCCTGGGTGACTCTTCATGCCCCTCTCTTCGGCTAGATGCTAAGCTGCATGGGAACAGGGGCTTTATGGGCGTTGGTGACCATGCATCTCCAGCACCTCACATAAGATTCGATCATTTAATGAATGAATGAGTGCGAAGTTTGAAAATCATAAAGCTGGCTTCCTAAACTCTGGTGTGTTGCATGAAGGTTGCGGAAAGAGATGCAGAGATAATTCCAGCAGGCAGGATGTGCGGCCAACAACGAACGAAGGGCTGAGGCTCGCTCAGGCCATCAGCGATTGTTCACAGCCCGGCCATTTCTTTTACTGGGTTGCAGGAAAAACAAATTTTTTAAGTAAAGCTAAATAGAAACTAAAAAGGCTTACATGGTAACAAACATTCTTCCCACTAAAAGGAATAAACACTAACCTATAGAGCTACAGAACTAAAAGGCTTACGTGATCCCACTAAGAGGGATAAACATTAACCTTTAGGGCTACAGAGCAAAGCGGTAAATCACAAAGGTCCAAGGATCTGTTCCGCATCTGATATAGTCGCTAGGGGAGAGGAGACACTAATTTTCAAGCTTCTTTGTTCTCAGAGACTTGTAAACCGGCCCCCAAGAATCATGTGCAAGTAAGAGTCCAAGGGTCTGCACCACATCCGACATTATCACTATGGGAAAGAGGCTTAGGTCTTCAGCCCTCTTTGTTCCCTGGATTCCGTGACTCAGCCACCAGGAGCCGTGTGCAGCCGCTGGCATTGGCAAGACTCGTTTGCAAGTTCTTGCAAGCTGAGGTCACAGGACACCTGGGCCGGGGGCCTGCTTGCAGGCCCCCCGGCAGAGGGCTTGTGACTTTTGCCTACACTGGTGCATTAATCATTCCAAATAGGATGAGGGGACACAAGTGGACATTTTAAGGTATTTGACAAATGCTGCCAAACACATATTTACACTAGTGTATATTTCCACTAATGGAGAAAGAATTAACTTTAATGTAAACTTCTGGGAATCAATCAAACTAAAAAGCATAAATCCCGGAACATTTATTGAGAAAATAATCAGTCTGCTCTTTTGAAAACTCACTCAAACTATCATCGCCTCATTTGGGCCTGTACTGTACACTCAGCCAGTTGTTACTTTATTTCATATCTCTGCTCAGTGATATGCTCCCTGAAAGCAGAACACTGTCTCCTGTTCACTGTATTCCCAGGCCCTGGAAGCGTGTCTGATACACAGTAGGTGCCTCATAAACAAATGAATGACCACTGTAACAATTTAACCACGTTTAATGGTAGGCTTCTGTCAAATGATGTTGGGTGGGTGCTAAACACAATCCTAAACAAAGCACTCTCCAGGGGGCTTCAGTCATTCTTGTTAGTTTCCTATGAATATCAAAGGCCAGCTCACTACTGCTGACAATTTTTCTTCCTTCGGACACTGCTAGACTACTGTCCCTACCCCAGGGCAAACAAGGATGTGAGGATAGGAAGGGGGATCTCAGCTTCGAGAAGCAGGAAAACTTAAGAGTTGCTGGGCTCCCAGGCTCAGGGCAAAGCAGGTAGCAAAGAAAGAAGGCAGCAAAGCTCTCTCACTTTCAAGTATATAGTCATTGGTCACCAACTCTACAAAGAGCCTGGAGCCAAATTCTCTACCTTCTTCTTAGTCTCCAAGTCTCCCCTTCCAACCCTGCATCACCCAAAGCAATTCTAACGTTTGTCACCCAGGGGTTTCCAAACTGCTTTGTATAAAATGGTGGAGCTGAAGTCTGAAAAACGCTCGGTAAATTCTTGAGAGTTCAGAAGACCATAACCAGCTGGCTGTGGATTGAGTCACCAGACCCCCACCCTCCGATCTATATCACTGGGAGTCATAGAACACTGTTCTTTCACGATCCCGCTGGGAAGCCCCTTCCTTTAAAGGGGCTGTAAAATCTTTCTGTGTCCCTGGGCTTACGAGAATATCTGGGGTTTAAAAAAATAGTACACTCTCCCAGTAGGCACAGTGGGTGAGTGGTTAATGCCCCCAGGTACAGATTTGGGGGCCAAAAAAAGGCAACTAAGAAAGAGTGAGGGCAAGATGAGGCAGATACCACAGAGGAGCCATGTCTCACATACACTGTATGTGTCCCCGCTGAGTTTATGTGAGTTTAATAAAGAACATCCTTTAAATTTTTGTGGGGCCATTTCATTCAGGCATCTACTGAGGAGGGGCCAAGCATTGTTCCAGGTGCCGGGGGTGAAGCATGAAGACAGACAAGACATCGACTTCAGAGGTTTGACCTGGTCATGGGGGAGTCAGTAAGTATACAAATAAATAAGAATCAGGTAATTAGTCGATGAAGAAAATAAGGTAAAGTGATATGGCGTGATGGGATACTTTTGCATGGGTGTTCAGTAAGGCCTCTTTGGAGGATTTCTCTTTAAACTGAGGCAGGCATATGCTTATATGGCTGGATGTCAGCAGTTACTGCTCTGGAAACAATTAAAAGAAACTAGAGGTCGTTGGAATTCTTGATGAGAAGCCTTATCAAGAAGAAAGGTATTCTGAAATTCCAATGTTATTCTTCTCAGTAAGTTAATGGATAGATTAGAAAATATTTACCCTGTGACCAGAGTTGAAAATAAAAGTGATATAGGGCTTTAGACGGGGGGAGACAGATTCTATTTAAAACCACACATATGTGGGCTCTGTCTCTGGTTGTATTTAGCAAGAAAGAGCAAGTACCTTCCAGGGACATTCAACTAATGGTTCACCAAAAAGCTTTGTTTAACCTTCCAGAAATGTAATCTTTAATGTCAAATCACAGATGACCACAAAGCTTACATAGCATTACACTGTTCACCTACAGATTGCATGACTGGTAGGAAATTGAATCTGATCAACTGTTGTAAGACCACTGGTCCTGTTTGCAATGACCGTGTGACAGACTCGGCTTTAGTGAGACGCTGTAGACTTCGTGGGTCTAGCGTTATCCTTCCTAGCTGACCTTCAGAAAATAAGTTGTCTCCGGAGCTCCGTATCTAAAAATGCCAAGCCTGGTCCCTGGAACATTATTCTCTATGTATAATAAAGACATGTGTGTAACAATAATCCCAGGGATAAAAATGGCACTGGGCCAATAAGCATATAAAAAAAAGGGCCTGGAATTCATTAATTATTGCAGAATTGCAAATTAAAACCACGGTTCTGTACCGCTACACACCCACCTGAGTGCCTAAAATGAAAAAGACAGACAATGCCCAATATCGGCACGGATGTGGAGCAAGCCACGTTCTCATACACTGCTGGGGGGATGTAAGTTGGTGTAATAGTGTGGAAATTTGTTAGTAGCCACTGTGGAAATGTCAGAGGGAAACCTCGCCAAGGAGGAGTTGGACAGCCAGCAGGGGGAGCTCCCACACAGGACGTCCCAGGGCCCAGGACAGAACTGCTGACTCGGGACTCTGGCAGGAGAATCTCTGCTGGACAGTCATGCCCTACAAGCCCCAGCAGGAAAAGGTGTACATTTACCTCCTACAGGTAATAGCTACCCCAGGACCCAGAGGCAGATTAAGGTCGGTTGAGGCCCCGGACGCAGAAGGAAATATTGGGCCCCTTAAAAAAAAGAGAGACAGGGAAAATAAAAATACACGTTAACCATATGTTTAAGTAAATAAAAAATATTATGTACTACTAATGTTTTATTTCCAATAAAATTCGAATATATGTGTAATATAATTAATGATAGCATAATAATAATCACAACGTTTTGAACTAATAGTTGAACATATGTAAAAGTATAATTATAATTAATAATGGTATATGTATAATAGGAGTGACAACCAGAAATTTGAACAAAAAAATCATAGAATTTTACTTGAAATTAAAATTACAAATGTGAAAATACTTAAATGCATTTTTTCTTGCTGATGTAACAGGAATTAATTTTATCTTAATATAACTTCAACAATAAGAATTAATTTTATTTTATTATAATTTCAACTTACCTGCATGTTTCTTTATACACACAGAAAACTATTTTTAAAACCATAGATGAAACAAGTACATATCCACAAACTAATTTACATCCCCGTGTATTTGTGTGTATCGTTAAGTCTGCACCGCAGGAGAACCTTTGTACGTACAAAGTAGCAAATGCGATTCTATTGCTCCCATGAGCAGTAGTGCAGCCGCGCGGGGCCTATACAGTGTAGTAATGAAATAATGGAAATAAGCGAATATAAACATACTTTCAGGTTTCACCGCCGATTGTAAACTTGTAGTAATTAAAATTGCACATATGGAACCAAACTTGGTGTTATTAGAAAAAAGTGTAAAGTTGGGGTTTTGCGGGGTCCTTCAGAAGTCGGGGCCCAGGGCATGTGCCCAGTACCCCCACCATTAAATCCGCCTCTGCCAGGACCTCAACTAGTGAGTGAGAAATGGTTCATCTGCCTGAACTCCTGCCTTTCTCCAATGGGACTTGCCTCCAAATCGATCCCTCCCCACTTCCTCCTTCTTCTCCATAAAATACCATTCCTGTCCTTTGTTTGCTGCACTTGCTAATGACTTGCTGTATAGCTTGCTTGTCCCGAACTTTGCTGTCCTCAGACAAACCCGTGTTGCTGGTAAAACAGCTGAGTATTTTATGTTTAAGGTCGACACTACTCAGGCCGCACATACAGACTACACGGCCCAGCAGTGCTGTCGCTGGTTCAGTGACCATCAGAAGTGCATATACCAGGCACCTAAAGACACTAACGGTAACGTCCAAAGTGAAAATGATGTCCGTCAGCAGGATAACTGGGAAATTGGGATCCAGTCAATGAAGTCAAATACTATGCGGTGATGAGAAGGAACAAGGCCCCATTTCCTGAAGTCGGGAGACCAAACCTACCAAGTCCTTCCTCATCCCCCCAACGCCTACCAGGCACTGCGGGGTCTCCACCGGGCTCTCTGCCTCCCTGTTCCTCTGCCCACCTTCTCCCTCGATCAGACCATGAAAGGAAAAGCCAAGGCAATCTTTTTTTTTTTTTTCTTTTTTGTAAAATTTTATTGAAAAGCTTTAAAGTCATCTAAGAAAAATGGGGAACAGAGAAAGAGATCATGTCTCTGGAAGCACCCAGGGCCCTCACTATGGAAGGGCAGGTCCGGGGGCTCAGGCCAGCACATCACGGGGGGAGGCCCCGGGTGGCTTCTGCTGGGAGGGGTGCAGGCAGGTCCCCGCTGAGGCCACCCTCGGTTTCCTGGGAGGTTCCCAGGGCAACAACCTCTGTGGTTGTTCCACTCACGTCCTCTGCAGGGTCAGCCTCTCCCGCAGCTGCTGGACTGCCCATCGGGGGCCAGGCTGCGGGCGGGGAGTCAGGACGCTGGGCAGGGGTCCCAGCTTCCCTTGAGCAGACGTCCACATCCGGAGCAGTCCCCGCACGACGGCCCGCAAAAACAGCGGAGTGAGTCCCAGGACTCGGGGCTGTGCTGAAAGGGGTCGCCCAGCTTGGGGTAGAAAGGCAGCGCCCACGGCCCCCCGGTTTCTTGGAGGAGGTGAACTGAGAACTCCCAGGGCTCCGCCTCCCGCGCCGCAGAGTCCCAGCCCCGCTTCCTACGGGAGAAGCAGGCGTGCGCCAGAGCTCCGGCCTCCGGACCCCCGGAATCGGCGGGTCTGGGCACGGGGCTGAGGAGGAGATTGCACGGCCTCTGAGAGTCCAATCTAATGTGGGCAGGAGGCTGGGTGGGGGCATTCATCTTCGGGAACCGCAGCTTCCTGGATGATGCTCTAAAACGCGATTCGGATTCCGTGGGTCTGGGCTCTGCGTTTCAAACGAGCCCCAGGCGACGCCCGCCCTCCCACGTGGAGGGGCCAGGTAGATCACCCACCAAGCTCGCCCCGCCCCGCGGGGAGGGACAGGTACGATCCGGACCCTCCTGTGGGCGTGGGGCCGCGGCAACTGGACTGGCCAGTGCTGAGGACGAGAGGGAAGGGCTTTGCCTGGCAGGTGTGACCACTTGTGTTCTGAGTGTGGCGGCGCGCACGAGGGCGGGTGGATAGCACCCGAGTATCAGCAAAGCTCGGCCCTGTTTTCACTCTCAATCGGTCAGAAACGCGCACGTGTTCCGGACTGCGGCGCCCAGTTTCTGCACGGACTCCGGGTGTTGTAACGATGTTGGAGAGAGTTTCGTGTCAGGCAGCGAAAACTATTTTTAAATCTCAGTAAAGACACTTGAGGTTCAATGATCTCCCAAGAGCGATTAATAACAAATACACTTTATGAATTATCACTAGCTCCTACTCCAGTCATGCTTTAAATATTTTTCTCCATTTTCTAAAACACCTTTTCACAAACCTGGCGACAATAACAAGGAAAGATCAAGAGAGTCTTTATCTTTTCACACCGAATGACGGGAAACCAGAGGAGTGGAATCCATTTATGTGAATCCCTTCGAACCAAAACAATGGTTCTTGAAAGAAAATCTCTCTTCTCCTGTTCCCTGTTTACTTCACGCCTCTAGCTTCCTCACTCAAACTCAGTAAGACAGGCGGGGAGGGGGAGGGAATCTCAATTTTCCATCACAAAGGACGTCCTTAACCAGTAAGATGTCGTGAGAACCACCTTGTGAATTCCTGAGAGACAACGGAAGGACTGTATCCCAAGGAGAAGCTGGCACTGGGAGTCTGTTAAGTGAAAAAAAGCAAAGAGAGAATAATGTCAACCTCTCTCTCCCCCTCTCTTTCTCTCTCTCTCACTTAGACAGAAACTAAACATCCCTAGATATAATTTGGAGATATGGTTTAAAATTTTAATACTTTAACCTTTGTTTTATAATTATGTAAAATAATTTTTAAAAATAGAAACCAAACTGAACACACACAAAAAATATCCTAACTGTATAACAAGTTGGGGTCACACACAAAGAGGAAGTGTTCCAAGTTTTTAAAGGAGGGTAATTGTAGTATTTCTCTCTAGTGGGTTAGACCTGGTTAGACCAATTATACTGACTTTGGTAGTCCTCTTGTTGGTGTTGGAATTGTTATTCTGACAGGGCTGCGTCTGCGCTGTGAGATAAAAGATAGAATTACTGCGTTTGTGTTGTGGGAAAGCATTGCCTGGGAGGAAACTCGGTGCAAACCTACTGTTCTCGCGTTCAGAAGCTTCCCTCTCTGGTTCACACGTCTTTCTATGCTCCTTGTTTTATTTTGTTTTTGTTTTTGAGATGTAATACGTGATGACTTGATATTCTTTATACACTATGAAATGATTACCACTACGAATTAATATATTCATCACTTCACCTGTGGCAGAAACACCTAAGACCTACTCTCTATGCTCCCCATTCTGTGTTAGGTTTAAATTTTGTTTTATTAGATTTTATTTATTGATTTTTAGAGAGAGGGGAAGGCAGGGAGAAAGAGAGGGAGAGAACCATGGAGAGGAGAGGGAAACATCGGATCGCTCCCTCGTTGCCTCCCTGGGGCGCGCCCCAACCTAGAAGGGCACCCCGGGCGTGGGACTGGAGACTTGGCCCCCAGCGCCTTGCGGGACCATGTCCAACCCACGCAACCGCGCCAGTCGGGGCTACACTTGGTTCCTTTAATCACTACTAGCTGCTTGCTGGCTTTTAATGCGAGTGTCTTTGGCGTCTTATTAACTTAGATGGGAAATGCAAGCTAATTCTTTCCAAAACGTGTCGGGGCTCAGCCTGGGAGGCAAAAGGCGGTGCAAAGAACTTGCATTTCCCGTTGACCGTTCAACACCTAAATGAACAGATTAATGAAATGACTTTTACTGCGAGGGTGGAGGGTAAAATTTCACTGGAAAACACTCTCCCGCGATCTAGAAAATCGGTAAAGACACATCTTGCTACGTTATCGTTGACCAAACGCGGGCGGTTTGATTAGAATGTTTTAAGCAAAAATGCCGCCCCGGCCCCGCCCGCGTGCTGAGGCCCTCGGATCGGTGTGAACCCCGTCTCTGCACCGCGCGCTGCGCCACCTCCGCCGCCCCGGGAGAAGGGGAGCCCGGGATCGGCGGGAGGCGCTGGGCTCCGCAGACCGGGCCCGGAAGCCGCGGTGCCCAGCCGGGACCCCGCCTCGTCCCTGACAATCAGGTGCGCAGCGGCCCGCGGGGAGGCTGGCTCGGGTCCCTGCAGGCTCCGCGCCGTCGCGACAGCGGTTCCCATGTGGGGAGCCCCAGTCCCCGCTCCGGGCCTAGTATCTTTGCAGCCGGTGCCCTGGCGGAATGGGCTTTACCTACCCTTGTGTAGCAGGTCCTGTCACCTGACAAAAGGTGACCCTCAGCACACGCTTGTTTAGTGACTGGTCAGGCAGCGTTTGTGACATTGAGGGCGAAAGGATCGTTAAACACAGGGTAAAAAGAGGTCATTTAAGGGGCTAAATATCTACACTGGTTACAACTTTACTGTCGATCTGACCCAAGAATGTAAAAATCAGCTTGCAGTTGAGTATTTCATTAAACCCTCCAAGATTCTTCTTGAAATGAGTCATTTTTGTCCTTCAAGATTGAAAAATAAAAAAAACCTCATGGCTTAGAAACGTTAAATGATCCGTACAGTTAGTAAAGAATGAAAAAAGAATTGGGACCCAAACTAAAACATTTGATATCTACATTGCTTCCCGCAGTGCCCCCCCCCCCACCTCCTGTTCTTATGTTTAGGAATTCAAAATAGGGAACCAAAACAGGAAGCTGGGACTGGAGAATTGGTCCATGAGTTTGGCTCCCACCTCCTCTCCAAACCCTGCTCCCCACAGAAATCTCCTCCACCCGAGCCGAGCCGGGGGGCTCCCTCTCAGCTCCAGCGTCACTTGCCCTTTGATTTAGGGCGGTGATTCAAGTCTTCCCACGGGCAGAAGGGCTTTCGAACTTCAGACATCACGTTCAGAAAGGAGACAGAAGTCTGTGGCTTTTCGTAATCAGTAACCCCATATGTCGCCTTTCTTATCTTTAACCTTAATCCAATTAACTTCTAATACCAATTCAATTTTATGTGATTGCATCCAAGATGATTAACCTTTCGACTTAACATCATCGGACTCAGCCTTCTGAAGAAATTATTCTCAAACAGTAACATCACACCCTACCTAATGCACTGTAGCCTGGGGCTGACTGCACAAGAGCCCAAACAGTATAAATTTCCACACTGGCCTTTGTCCCCTCTCTCGGCCCAAACACTCCCTGTCTCCTGACCTAAAGGCTGATGTCATGAACCAATATTTTTGCACCTGCATGAAGCAGGCTTGGGATTCTGCAGAGATGGTACACTGGAACCCCGGCTGCCTTTGTCTCTGCTCTCAAAAGATTTGGGGCTGTGGCCCATTGATTAGTACCCTAAGCTAGGGGACCCCTGGTGGACAGTCTACATTTCCACATGGGAACTGCTTTCCAGTCCACGTGGGCCACTGAGCTCCGCCTGCCCTCAATGATCCAGACACTTGTCTAGAGCCCAGATCTAGACCTGTCTGCCTAGGACACAGCACCCACCAGCTGGAAGGAGTCAAGTCAGCTCCAGGAGACCAGGGCCTACCTGTCACCAGGACAGGCACCTGCCCAGCAGCCTCTCTGGGTGGCATCTGTCTAGCTCTAGACACACACTGCTGGAAACAGAGCTTTGGCTCTGGGGACTTCCAGAATGATGCCCTCCTCCTCCGCCCCAGATGCCTGCTGATTTTGAACCCCTGAGCCCTGACCACTGGGCCTTAGGACTTCTGACATTGTAGCCTGAGGTATGCTCATCCTCTTTAGAGGAACTTAAGACTTTTCCCTTACAAAATTCTTCATCACACTAATAAGACAATAGATGTTGTTCCTATAGGCCTTTGTAAATTGTTTGTTCTCTTTCTCCATGGTAGACCGAAGTAAGAGAAAAGAGGGAGGAGAGGAGAATAAGAGTGAATTTGTAAGTATTTTTCTCTCCATTTAATACTCTGAATAGAAGTATTGAGCTGGAGAAGGGTCAGGGGGAGGGGACAAGAGTCTGATGCTGAGCTATTCTGTCGATCTACTAGCGGGAACTTAGAGGTCCCCTCTCTTGTTGGTCCTGGGCTGGGGGTGGAAGGTGTTCAATGTGGCCTGTGGTCAAGGGACATCAATTGTAGGCCACACACAAAACCAGCCTCAAAATCTGGCAAGTCTCAGAGTGGCTATGCAATGAGACAGGAATCTGGTTAGGCGGAAAATAAATATTTCTGCATCCACGGTTTTATTTCTAGATCTAGCTAAGTAACAGCTCTTAAAGGATCTTCAGTTTCTCTACCAGCTCCATCCCCCACCCAGATTACCACCACCACTCCCAGGTGCAGACTCTGATCTCTGGTCTAGACCCATAGTCAAAGGCCCAGCTGTCCCACTGGAATCAGAGGAGGTCCTGGAGGGCAGCCCTCCTGGCTCCTGTCCAAGATTCCTGTGACAGTGAAATTACCTATAAGAAGGATCAAGATGTCTTTATTTAAATAACTTCTTTAATCCTTGATAGAAGGGATTATAAGAAAACTGTAGAATGTCAAGATGAAATACTGAGAATTTTTCTTTTACATTTACCTTTTTCTCATGCAAAAATCATGAGTGGTGTCAAACTACCATTCTCAAAATATCTCATAAACAGAGCGTCGGCCTGCGAGCTAAGTGTCGCTGGTTCGATCTTCCAGTCAGGGCACATCAGAGAAGGAAAACTCTGACTCCAAAAAACCTCCGCTGCCTTGCGGCATACCTCTTCAGGGGAAAGGCTAAGGGAGTAAACCCCGACAGAAAATCCGGAGCCGGAGTCCCTAAGGCGGTTTGACGTTGTAGTCAACACCGGCAACTCCTGCGGCGCACCTGAAGCCAAGCTGTATTGACTCCGTCTTTCCCTTGGACCCTTCAGCTGCGAAGAGAGGGGGGTCTGCTGCATGGGCAACAGCAGACCCTCCATATCACCCTGCCCAGGCTCTGTAGCTTCAGCTTCACTGGAGAGGACACTCCAGCGTCATCGCAAGATGTCGATTCAACACGGGAGGAGACAGATACCGTGTCACTCCCGAGTCGGACTGCACAACCATACTCGGCGGTGCAGATAAGACTCTTAAGAAGCTACACCATCGTATCTCGAGACGGACGGCTGCCGACGACATAAACAGAAAGAAAAACATCAAAGAGTTGAATATTTTATGAAGAATGTGTAGATTCATTCTATCAATGTTAAAAAGAGAAGAGACTGAAGTAAGCTAAAAACATGAAGTTGAATGTGATACCACTGTCGTTATTTATCTTTCTGGTTTTTAGCAAAAGACACAGAACAGTCTCAATAATTTAAGCATAAGATTTATTAGGACATAAAGATAACTTCAAATCTGATAAAAAGATGACTACAGGTTTTGATTTCAGAGAATAACTCTCAGATCAGAAACACCCTGCAAAAATGATTCACCAAGAGAGACACTGTCAGAAATCAGGAAAAATTAAATCAGGCCTCTACCCCAACAGCTGCTGCCTTCAGGGCCATGCAGCCTCCGGCCCACGTTAGCACATTTGGTTAGTCCGTCTGTTTGCGGACGATGTGCGCATCCAGTAAGTCTCAGGTGCTGTTGTCGGAGGGCACATGCTGCGTTCTCCTAAGGCACCATCTGACTCCCACTGGTGGGGCTGTTTATTGAGCATCACCCAGCAAAGTGAGAGGCTGCTGGCTGGATTCCTGGCCAGGGCACGTGCCTGAGTTGTGACCAGGTCCTTGGTTGGGGCGGACACGTGAGAGAGGCAACCAATCCATGTTTCTCTTCCTCTCTTTCTCCCTTAAAAAAGAGCAGTCTGGCAAAACTCAGCATAATTAGGTTTGTACGTTTTCTATAGCACAATACCACTCCGGGGTATAAAGTAAGCCTCTCACAGCCCTGGCCGGGTGGCTCAGTTCATTGGAGCGTCGTCCTGTCCCCAAATGGTTGCGGGTTCAATCCAGATCAGGGCAGGGCAGGGCAGGTCAGGGCAAGCCAGGGCACATACCTACATTTCGGGTTCCATCCTGGTTGGGGCATGTGTCCAGGCAGCCAATCAATGTTTCTCTCTTTCTCACTCTCTTAAGTCAACCCTCCCCTCAGGGAAAAAGAAAGAAAGGAAGAAATTCTGTCACAGATCCCTAAGGGAATGTTATATGTGGTGCCGTGGTGACTCAGTCCGCGGAGGACAGCAGGTGGAGGTGAAGTGTGGCATGAACTCATCAGCTCCTATGCCAGACCTGGGAACAGCAGATCACATTTCCACGTGAGGATCCTAGATGTCTTCAAATGAGTTGGAAGTAAAAAATAAAACAATAAATATAACCTGATACTTTTCTCATGAACTGAAAATAGTAACACAAAAGAATCAATCATGTATCTAAAAACTGACACAAAAATACACATTTAAATAAATTACAAATGGGAAGAAATGCAGAAGAAGGGAAATAAATAAAAGGAATAATTAATAATAAAATGCATATAATTACATTAAAAAGACAGAGATAAGCAAATAAAGAAAAAAAAAACACTGGTAAGCTCTGGCCAGGCAGCTCAACTGGTTAGAGCATTGCAGCCCCGCCCCCAGAGCCCAAAGTTTCCAATTAGATCCCCAGTCATGGCAGTTACCCTAAGAATCAGCCAATGACGCATCAATAAATGGAACAACAAAGTGATGGGGGGGGGTTTCTCTCTCCCTCTCCCTTCCTCTCTGTCTAAAATCAATAAATAAAAATCATTTTAAAAAGAAAACACTATTGAAAATGTGATTTTAACCATCTCTTTTACCATTTACATATGAAAATCATAGCAATTTTGTACAGCCTCTTCATTCAGGTTATAGAATTTAAACAAAAAAATTTGAAATTACAATTCTAACTAGGCATGGGACTGTCATTTCCCCAGCCCTACTTAATTATTTTTTACTCCTTTCTCTACCCCATACCTATGCTTAAGGATATGGAACCTCAGGTCAGATCTGGTGAAGAGGTTTAATGACCTTGAATTACCTACCCCCCCCCAAAAATATCACTGGGAGGAGGGATGAAAGGGAATAAATCTTCCAGGAATGAACTCAGAGAGAAAAGGATTCTAAAGACCTCTGGCCAGTAAGGGCAGGTAGGGATCGGAGTACAATTTCTTATTAGCACTACTAAAGTTCGAGACTTCTTCACACCTGCTCTTTCACCTCAGTTTGTCTCCAAACTATGTAACTGCTCTGACCACAATGTATTTATATTACGCTCTTCATTTATTCTAACTTGTATAACTTAAAATATGAGTTTATACTTTTCATATAAATATGTTATAGAAAGTTGCAGTTCTATGGTCGCAGTTATGTGTTCTCAAGCTATGCAGTTTCGAGTCTGACAAAAATCATCAACATTCAGAATCCTAAAGCACATCTGCCCTGGTATTTTTAAAAAGCTGTGAGGTTCTATATTTCCCTGTTTGCATGTAAAGACAAAACACTATATACAGACCATTTTAGAATATTCCTTTTCCTCATAAGATCCCTACCAATTTTTTAATGACTACATAGTGAAATTCTTTCACCAACTAAGTATATACCTTCAGGAGAGGTGTAAGCATATTCTATTCTATTATTACACATGTCCCTGTTTCTGCAGTTAGGCTCAAATAACCTCCCTGCTGTGCAATAAGTTTTTCTTGATTAAAAGGCTCCCACAGATGCTTCCATAAGGCTTTTCCAAATTAAGAGTAATACGAATGTTCTTGCGAGATCTGGTTATCTCAAAACCTTACCCAGTCAATGATTACCCACATGCCTCGCTCGTGACCTTTGACTCTTGCAGAGGTTTAATTAGCGCGGACGTTATGGGGAATGGTGTTGAGTCTCTCTTCACTTCCCAACAAGACACAGAGACTTGGGGACCCAGGACCTCAGTCCAGCTCCAGCAGGAGCACAGCTCTCTGACCTTGGATCACCCTCAGACCTCAGAGTCTCACGTCTACATTCTGGCAGTGCCCCCCGAGACACGGGAGGAGAGGTAGATCCCCTAGGTAAGAAGTGTGTGGTCCGGTCTGAAACAGGGAAAGCCCCCCCCTCTTTGTAGCGGAAACCGTCAATAACAGGCCCCTCCCTCGACCCCCTCCCCCATCCCTAGGATCCATTCAAAAATCAATGCCTCGGGGAGTTTCCAGAAGGCTACAGGTCGCTCCCACCTTACTTGAAAAGGCTCAGAGCAATTTGCAACGCAAATGAGGGTGAAGCTGGGCTCTGCTTTCCGCCTTTCCGCAGCGACCGTACAAAAGCCAGAGTCCGGACTGCCCGCATCACTCGCCTCTCCTCCCAGACCCGCTCACCGTCTCCGCACGCTCAGGAGGCCGCGGCCATGGAAGCGCCTCCACCCGCCTGGGAAGACCTGCCGTGGCCGGGGCCGCGTCCGGAGCCCACCCTGCCTCCGGGCCTGAACCGGGAACAGGCCTGGGCCTGGGCCATGGACAACTTCCCTGCGCTGAGCCGCCCGTCCCGCGAACCGGGCCCCCTGGCCCGCGGGCTCCTGCGCCGCGCTGGCGCCTGGCCCGCGGGTGTTCCCGCAGCTCACGGGGCCCAGAAACGCTGTCGGGACCCGCGCGTCCGCGACCCAATGGCTGAACCCGCCGAGGACCCACGGTCACATCAAGGAGGGGTCAGCGCCACAGGTGATGATGGAGAGGCAGATGCTCCTGGCGCCACGCTGAGCCCGAGCCGCCCGCACAAGCGGCGGAAGACCGAGGCTTAACTCCGGGGGAACCCCGACTGACGGCCGTCCCCCCTCCTCCTCCCAGGGGCACAGCACCCACACCCTGCAAGGAGCCGCCCGCCCAGGAGGAGCCCTTCGGCCGCCCTGCAGTGCAGTCCTGATCGCTCTTCCTCTCCTGCAGGACTCGGATCTTTCAGGGACAACGTTCCTCCGCGACAGGAATCAATAAAGAGCCCAGGAGCTTGGCTTTTGCACCTACTCCTCGTTGTCTCGCTCTCTCCTTGAATATCTGTGCCCTGATGAACCCCTGCGCGCTGTTTCCTGTCCACACTGGGCAACTGGTTCTCACCGGGGGCCTGAGGGTTGCAAGAGGCAGAGGTGGGCCTGGGGCAGGGAGGGGACAGGGCTGGCCACGCACTGGAGAGCGCTCAGAGAAATCCAGGGTGTTTTTCAGGGGGGAAGGGAACATCAGGGTCACACCCTGGGGAGTGAGGTGTCTGAGTGTGGCCCCCCAGCTGAGTGCAGAAGCTGGTCTCAATAAATGTCCCTTGAGCCCTGGCCAGTGGGGCTAAGTTGGTTGCACATCATCCTGCCAACCGGAAGTTTGCCATAAAGAATCCCGGTCAGGCAGGTTCAGTTCCAAGTCGGGGTGTGTGGGGAGGGCAGCCAGTTGGCATTTCTCTCCCTCTCTTTCTCCCTCCCTGCCCCTCTTTAGAATCAAAAATAAAAAGATAAAATAGAAAAAGGGCAATGTTCTTTGAATATTTGAAGGGTATATTAGCAGGGTGGGGGAGGGGTACTGGTTAAAGTTAAGGGGTCCAAGGAAAAGACCAGAAGCCCTGTGACATCTAAGTTGGCAGCTGTGAAGTCCCAGGGCACCAGCCCCAGGTCAGACTACCCAAGGCAGCTGCAGAAGCCCCCCTGCCGGGGCTGCTGGGCACCAGCATCCACATGGTGAAGGGAAGGGGGTCAGGGCCTGGACGGGGGAACACCAGTCAGTGAGCCTGGAATATGTGGCCTGTGGGCTTAGATTTGAGACCTGGCGTGCTGGCTGACAGCCCCTGTCCCACTGGCTGTCAGATCGACGGTGCCACCTCTCCATGGAACAGGGAGTTATAGTCTCCACTGGAAGGGCTGTGGGAGGGGCCACTGAGTCACCATGACGCCCTCCAGGGCATCCTCTCCTGGCCAGGCTGTCCTCCTGGACCACACACAGTGTGAGACTGAGTCCTCAGAGCAGGAACTCTTTGGGGAACCTCCCTCCTCCAGCTGCAGCTACAAGGAGGAACAGCCGAGATTCCTCCATCTGCACACAGTGGACAGCTCCTCCTTGACCTCCTTTCTGTGGGCAGCAGCGGCCACCTGCCATCTGACACTCGGACACTGAGAATTCGGCTTGGGAATCTGTTGCGTCTTCTTCAGAAAGATTCTCCATGAAAAACCTCTCTCATTCTCTTACTGCATCTTCCTCAGAACTATGTCGTTCAATGAGGCCTCTCTATTTGCTCCATAAGAAAAGAGGAAGCTCTGTCTTTCTTGTCCTTTAGAAATTATGTTTCCCTTTTCAATAAAACTGTACCTAACTGCCCATGTGTTTTTGTGTCAGTGTGAGTCTGTGGGGTGTGGAGGGGAAAGGATTGCACATCACTTGGGAAGGGGTGCAAGTCTGAGCCGCTGTGCAGCTAAAAGTGGGTCTCAGTTGGGTTTAGGCTGCAGGACAAACCAGGGATCACTCTCGGGAAGGGGCCGTTAGTGATGGAACTGAGTCATTAAGCAAAATTCTGCCCCCCAGCAGGCCTAGAAGTCAGCCCTTAGAGCACGCAGATGGGGGAACAGGGGGAAGAGGGAGTGTTAGATAAATACATTTGAGAGAGAACATCCCCCTGGGCAGGCCTATAGTATTTTTCTCCAGGTCTCTTTGAGGGGCCCTCCTAGCATCTTCAGGGTGCTTTGCCGTTTCCTCCAACACTGATTGGACACCCCTGACCCACCATGATGTATAAATTTAAGCCCTTGTTCAGCTTCTCCCTGAACTCAGAGGAAGTCCAAGGAAGAGCTGCCTACAGTGCCAGGGGATTTATTTTGGGAAGGGGGTAAATTTGGGAACAATGGTGGCCCAGAGTGGTGACACCTGTCACATGCCCAAAGTGCCCGGCATTTGAAGCCCTAGGATCTGGCATGCTGTCTCGCTTTGAATTCCGCCCAGCACTGTCTTTCAGAAGGTGGCTGATCATGGCTGCTTCATTGTCCTCATTAGAGAAAACAATTTAATGATTCTACAGACCATGTCATTGTCTCTAATAAACACACTCTCTCAGGCACACACGTAGCACAATGGAACTCATAAAACCTTCACCAGGACTTTATTCTAGACAGTTTGGGGAACTAGACTCTCTGCACAGCTAGTTCTGTGGTTCTTGAAAGTTCTTGCTGTCTTCCCATGAGTTGTTCCCTGAACCCATCCTCCTACCTCTTTATTTCCTGAGCGGCCTCTCCCTCTTCCATCCTTCCCTGTAGCAGGGTCCCCTGTGTCAGCCCCAGTGGGGCTGAGGATGCAGGGAACAAGCCCTGGCCTTCCCACCGTGAATCACAAAAGCATTGCTGGTGCCCACCTGTTGCACCACTAGGACGCTTACATGTTAATTCAATCAGTTCAGAGTCTTTGAATGAGGCTCATCCTGTGAAACATACATCCTCCTGCCTGAGGAATGAATCGACCTCTGTTGGAGACACTGGTGTGACTTTGTGAAATGAAACACTTCAATTTTTGGTTTGATCTTTATTTCTAAGAAGTGCCTGTAAAAAAATTGTTGAAGAGGAAAGATTGGCAGAAATTCCATCTTTACTATACTGTATTCTTTTTTTCCCTTCTAATAATAGGAACAGGACAGTGAAAAGTGGAGAGATCCTTCCTGAAGAAACCCAGAAAGAAGAGAATTCTACTGCTCTCCTGGCCATTAACCGCTGACAGAGATTACTTACTAGCAGTTCCAAAAGTTCAAAATTTGTTGAAATCTACTCTTTTTTACCTCACACTTTGGCATCACAATGGATCTGATCTAAGGCGAGCATGTATTCACCTCATTCTAATTAGCACAAAATCTCATTTTTTTTCACACCATAAACACGAATGCCATGCTAAGGAATTGGACCCGAGACCAGAAGGGTCACATTTATATCATTTCAATATATCACCTTCTAATCTGCCTAAAACCTCTACATCTGAAGCCTAAAGGACATCTGCCCTCGTATTTGTAGAAGCCTGAGGTCATGCACTTGTCCTGGTTACACAGAAAGATAAAATCCTGACATACATGCCACTGTGGAACTCTTTTGTTCTTAACGTCCTGGCCTTGGCTACATACGAAATCTCTTCCACAAACTGTGTATATCCTTTTGGGGGCATGCAAATTATTTCACTGCAAATTTCTGGTTATTACATGTTCCCTCATTTCCACTATTTGGCCCAAATATCTCCATCCTCTGGAATTTTTTTGATTGAATACATTGCTACAAGTGAATTTTCTATATCTATAAAGTTCTGTGCATAATAAATTTAATTTTTAAAATTGACCATTTTGGAAAACAGAACAGTGGTAATTTCCTACTGGAATTACGTGAGTGTCTAGAGCTCTGCTCCAGGAGCCGTGGGTATCATCAAGTTAAAATATCTCCGATACATATCTGTGATTTAATATGTCTCTCTACCTTTTAAAATTTGACCTCTTTCATTTTGGGGCGTTTGAACATCACTTCTGTATCTCTCTGCAAGGACCATTGCCGCATTCCTGGGGGGGCTGCCTATGAGAGGCTGAGGTCGCCACACCGCCTTTGTTTGGAGTAAACGGGAAACGCCTCCAGGGGGCCTCCGGCGCCACCCGCCTCCTGAAATTCCCAGCCTTCGGCGGGCCCCTCCCACGTCATTCTGGGGTTGGTCTGTGTGCCACACAGACTGTGGCCCTACTGATGCTCTGTGCCTTCTGGTTTGGGTTGCCCAAGAACTGCAGGTTCCATTTGGGTCACCCCGCCACACACCCCCTCCTCCCTCTGGGATCATTCCCTGTGGGGCAGCCCTCCTGGTGAAGCACTGAGACAATTGTCAACCAGGGAGGAGCGAGCTTGGAAACCCGCCCTGCAGCCCCAGGCAATGCTTCTGAGGCCGCTGGCTCCTGAGAGAGACCCTGATGGGACCGCCCAGCCAGCTTCCTCCCCGATTGCCAGAGGCTACGTTAGAGGCTGTGTTTGAGAGGGAAGCGTTTCCCCCGGTTTTTTCAATTGTGGTAAAACACACACAACATAAAATTGGCTCCTTTACACCTTTTAAGTGTACAGGTCAGTGGTACGAAGTACATTTCTATTATCAACCATCACTACCAGCATCTTCAGAACTCTTTGTTCTTGGTGTGTTTGCTTTTTCAAAAGCAGATAAATTTCCGGAAGGCTACAGGTCCCACCTACCTTACCATTAAGGCTCAGAGCAATTTGCAATGCAAATGAGGGCCAATCAAGGTGGGCTCTGCTTTCCGCCTTCCCGCAGCGACGGTACAAAAGCCAGAGTCCGGACTGCCCGCATCACTCGCCTCTCCTCCCAGACCCGCTCACCGTCTCCGCACGCTCAGGAGGCCGCGGCCATGGAAGCGCCTCCACCCGCCTGGGAAGACCTGCCGTGGACGGGGCCGCGTCCGGAGCCCACCCTGCCTCCGGGCCTGAACCGGGAACAGGCCTGGGCCTGGGCCATGGACAACTTCCCTGCGCTGAGCCGCCCGTCCCGCGAACCGGGCCCCCTGGCCCGCGGGCTCCTGCGCCGCGCTGGCGCCTGGCCCGCGGGTGTTCCCGCAGCTCACGGGGCCCAGAAACGCTGTCGGGACCCGCGCGTCCGCGACCCAATGGCTGAACCCGCCGAGGACCCACGGTCACCTCAAGGAGGTGTCAGCGCCACAGGTGATGATGGAGAGGCAGATGCTCCTGGCGCCACGCTGAGCCCGAGCCGCCCGCACAAGCGGCTGAAGACCGAGGCTTAACTCCGGGGGAACCCCGACTGACGGCCGTCCCCCCTCCTCCTCCCAGGGCCAGAGCACCCACACCCTGCAAGGAGCCGCCCGCCCAGGAGGAGCCCTTCGGCCGCCCTGCAGTGCAGTCCTGATCGCTCTTCCTCTCCTGCAGGACTCGGATCTTTCAGGGACAACGTTCCTCCGCGACAGGAATCAATAAAGAGCCCAGGAGCTTGGCTTTTCCACCTACTCCTCGTTGTCTCGCTCTCTCCTTGAATATCTGTGCCCTGATTAAACCAAAGGGAACAGAGGTGTTGCACCCCCTGTGAGGCCCACACTGAAACCCAGCCCAGCGGAGCTTTCTCTCCTCTCTATCCTGATCCCACGCCCGAGGCAGCAGGAAAGATTGCGTGTTGCTTCCGTGAACCCCTTGGGCTTTCCGCTGTGCGCTGCCGTCATCAGAGCTTCCAACCCTCTGCCACTTGTGTCATCTGACACTTTCATCCTCTTTTATTATTATTTTTATTTCTCACGTTTTGTTTTGATTGTGTTCCCTCTTTTTTCTGTTTTCTATTTCTCATCTTTACCGCTACCATTCTCTTTTCCCTCAGCTCATGCAAAAGACTGGCTTGGATGCCAGACATCACAAACATTAGAAGTGTTCTCTCCGGGTATGCAATCAAGCACCACAGGGAGGGCACAAGAGTTGGCTGGGTCCTCAGGGTCCCTTAGCTGTGGTCTTGCGCTCCCCAGAAAGCGTAGGTTCTGCAAAAGCAGGCGCCAGTGCAGCTCGGCCTGAGCAGGCACGGATCACAAACCCTTGATGCGGCAGGTGATCAGGGCATCCTTGCTGCCCTGACCAGGGTGGCTCAGAGGCAGCTAGTTACTTAGCCTTTGGTATCCAATTAAGCATAACAGTTTGTGTAATGTACTGTGGTTCGGCTCTAACCCTCGGGTACAAATAGGAGGACAGTGGAGGTAAGGTAACTAGCTGAGTGTCATGTACTGTATACAGAAATGATGGACCAAACTTGTACTCAAACAGTTTGCTTCTGGATCCCCAGACATTGATCCCTCCCCCTCACACGTGTTGATTGAAATTCTGAAGATATTTTAACTTAGAAATTGACAAATAAGAAAACAGAGTGTGAGTCTGACTTCTGGCATTGACCAGCAATGTGATTTTATGAAAAATTGTCCCTTCCCCCTCTGATCATCTGGGTAAAATATGATGGACTGTTCCAAGCAGAAGGACTGTGAGAGTCGATGGACATGAAGTTGCCTAAAAGTGTCTCGCACAGCCCTGACTGGCACGGCTCAATCGGTTGGGTGTCGTATGGCAGACCCGAAAGGCAGCTGGTTAGATTCCAGGTCAGGGCACATGCCTGGGTTGCGGTTCAGGCCGGGACACAGCATGAGAGAGGCAACTAATAATAGAAGTGTCTCTCCCTTTCTTTCTCGCTCCATTTCTCTCTCTTTAATAATAAATAAATAAAATACTTTAAAAATTAAAAAGAAATTAAAATGTCAAGCACAAAGGATTTTTTTAATAGACAAAACCTTGCAAAAAACATGCTGCACCAATCCCCTCCAATGATGGTTTCTCTTTAAAAAAACAAACAGACAACTTAATCCTATTAATCAAAAAAATCAATCCCACCTTGGATAATTCCATCCAACAGAATGGATTTTCCCTTAATCTCATCTGGTCCTGCATTCCGATGCAATTTGCATCTGCAGGTGATGTCACCACGCAGCCTTAAAAGCTGCTGCTTTAACGCCTAAAACCCAGGAGAGCATCACCGCGCAGGGAAGGGGTCGCTGGAAACCTTCCTCCTCTCAGCAGCCCGATCCATGGAGCAGAACCTGCCCCGCTGCGTGCGCGATGTCTGGGATTCCATAGACGGGTCTCTGGCTCCAGAGAAGCTTCCATCCTTGCGCTTCCAAAACATCCGCCAGTCCCGTTCGCTCCCTCTCTACCCTAAGCTGGGCCATCTCACTTGGGACCACCAGGAAGTCAACGAGAAACTATTTTCTGCTCCCTGCGGGTTTCTGCGCTCGAGCTGCCCGAAACACGGACCAAGAGCAGAGAACACCTCCAGGCGGTACACAGAGTCAACCATCCCGGACCCAACACCCGAGATAGAGCAGCCAGGGACGGCCCCAGGAGTGGCGGCTGTAGCCCAGACCGCGCCTGAAGATGACCCAGAAGACTCTTCGCCAGTCGCCTGGCAGTTGGACAGGCAACTGGACAGGCAACTGGATCCAGAGACTTCCGACCAAACGACCCTTCCACCTGGCATTCGGAGCTGCTGGCAGAGGATCTGCCTGCCGGTGGCCAGGGAGATCATGAGCTGCCTCTGCTGCCTTTGGACCCCGCGGGTTCTTAGATTTCCTCTGAGACCCTTCATTGGATGATCCTCCAAAACAAATGTTCTTGCAGCAACACTTCCCAGCGTAACAGCCTTGTAAGAAATTCACCTTCTAGATATTGGTGAGATTTTCTTTGGCTTACCTAATAAATTACATAAGAATTCCAACATCTTTGTCCTGCGTGTCCCTGCTTTGGTTGTTAGGGACGGACTAAGGACGTGGGTCCTCCTTAAGTGGCCTGACTTTGGCTGCTGGAAAGGTGGTGGGGTCTCTCTCAACACAGGGCTCAGTGCGCTGGGAAGGATAGAGGGAGGCGAGGTTAACCCGTCGTCAACCAGACTGACTTTCTGGGCCTCCAAGACTTCGGCGGAGGGGCAGCCCGCAGCCCTGAGAATTCCACTCAGCCCGGCAATGCTTCGGCTCCCTGATCCTGGCCCTTTTCCCTGCCGGGTCCATCTCACTGGCATCCAATCACCTTCCTATTACTCTGCTGCCTTCACTGCGTGCAGCCATGAGTATTGGCTTCCTATGGCCCAGAGCTTCTCTCTCCGAAAGGCTCTTTCCTGGACATCTCCCTTCTTCCCCCAGCTCTCCATTAATCTAATTTCCAGACACATGCAATCAGGGTGATCTGGTGCCCGCCAGCTGGGGTGCAATGGGAAGGCCTTGGTGCCACGGACACTCGAAAATCAGCCACTAGAGCTTTGCAGGGCGGGCTTTCTGCCTCCCGATTCTGCTGTGGGCTTGCTGGCTTCCAATCCCAACTCCAGACTGGTGACATCGAGGTTCATATTTATTGCTGATAAAGGACAAAAATTCAACTGAGCACATGTAAAGATTAATTGGCTTTATTAAAGATTAGTGGATCAGGCAACATCCTGTCAGAAGTGCACTCCCACGGTCTGTATAAAATGAAAGGTTTTTATAGGAAGAAGGTGTGGCAGAGAAGTTATACCAAAGGTAATAAAGTATTATTTTTAGACCAGGACACCTCTGGAGTATAGGAGGAAGAAGAACAAGAGTTTTTCTATGCAGATGGCATCTTTCTTGGAGGGGAGGGCACAGAGATGGAGAGGTTCCATGTGACAGGTTACCTACCTCGTGCTTGACCGGAAAAATCCAACCTGGTGACTGAGATTATATTTCTGGGAGAGGCTGAAATTGCAGTTCTGTTGGGCATTAAATCTAGGTTCGGTATCATGGGCTTTTAGCATAAGTGACACCACTCTGGGCCTGTGGTGTTCTCCGTAGCAACACCAAGGACTGCGGAACTGGAGTATCCGACATCTCTGGGGTTGAAACTGGGCACGGACTTCAACGATGCCCAACGAAGTGTAAATGCTCCATAATGCCAACTACAATTATTCCTATAATGGCTCAGCTGATGAGATTTCTCTGGGGTCAAAGTGCTTCCCTGAGATTAAGCTCAAAGTTTAGACTTCCTCCCTCAGGGCTCTTCCTATAATCCCATCAGCTCACCTTTCTGGTCTCTGGCCTCCCGCCCAACCCGCCCTTCCCCCAGCTTCCTGTTGGCATTTTCGGCGTCACCTCTAGGTAGACCTGAATGCCGAGGCTCTCCCACTGTAAAAATCCCGTCCTGCCAGGAAATTGCAACTTTTTCTCAGTCGACATTCTCTCCTTGATGGCGCCCTTATTTGAACCAGAAGGGACGTTTGTGTTGGCAGCACCAGCTGCTGCACCTCGTGTAGGACGCACGCGCCTGTCCCTCTTTTTCACCAGTGGGAATATTCTTGGTCTGCGCTTCGCCTGCTGTTCCGTGCGCACGTTTCCTCAGTGGCAGTAGCGCCACGTCCACGGAGTCAGTCATTTCTCCGCGACGGCACGTCTAGTTACACCGATGGGACCGTTTCTACGTTGCAGGTCCCCAGTTGGGAGACAGCCGGCACCGTGGGGTCTCAGCCACAGTAGGCCGAAGACTCGGGACCGCGGCCGCTGCCCTGTCCCCGCGCTGGGAGCGTCCTCGGGCCCCCGCGGCGACTGCGGCGGACCCTGCCTCCCAGTCCTGGGGGGCGGCTGCCCTCCGGCCACCGGCAGGGCGGACTCTCCACCGGAGCGCAGAGCCTCTCGGAGCCCATTGCCGCGCCGCGCAGCGCGGGCCTCTGGCCGGAGACCCTGCGGACGCCGGCAGCCCCCGCGGGAGCGCCCGCGCCCGCAGAGGAATCGCGTCCCCGCAGCAGCTTCCCGCGGCCCTGCCGTCGGGCGCCGGACACGGACCGCTGCACGCGCGCACCCCTCGGAGCGCCGGCACCCGGTCACCCCGGGCTGTCGCCGGCGGTGGATCCGCCTCGCCGTCTGCACCTGGAGCCGCGCGGCCGCGCTCTGCTGCGGGGCCTTCTTGGACGTTAAGGAGCCGCGAGATTGCGGCGGAGACACAGGGTCTCGGTTTCGAAATAAAAATGCAGGAATGTCCTTCAGCGCTCGTCTCAATCACTGTCTCTTCCCCTGCAGCCCTGGTCGCTTCTTGCTTGGCGGTTCCCTTGCTCGTTCGTGCTTTTACAATACGCACGTTTATTTAATGGCTTTTACTCACTGACATTTAGTTTTACTTACTGACACTGTTTCTTACTGACAGCTTCACTTACTGAAACTTTTACTGACACTGTTAATTACTGACTTTTAGTTACTGACGCTTTTACTTACTGACATGTAGTTACTTTAACTTAGTGACACTTGATTTACTGACTCTTACAGTTGCTTTTACTTACTGATACTTTTATATACTGACTTTTACTAACTAATTCTTTTACTTGCTGGCTTTTACTTGCTGACTCTTAATGACTGACTCTTTTACTTACTGCCATTTAGTTACTGATACACTAGCTTTTATTACTGACTTAAAATTATGGATAGTTACGTTAAACTACTGACCGTTTTACTTATTGCTTTTTACTTACTGAGACTTTGTTACTTTTACTAACTCTTACTGATACATAGTTACTTTAATTAATGATACTGTACTTACTGACTTATTGACAGTTGTTTTTACTTACTAACACTTTTACTTGGTGACTTTTACTAATTCTTTTACTTAATGACTTTTACTTACTGACACTTTAATTTACTGCGATTTAGTTACCGACACTGGCTTTTACTGACTTTTACTCAGAGATAAGTTCTTTAACTTACCCTTTTACTTACTATTCTTGTGCTCACTGGACCCTTCAATGGCGTTGCTATTTCTTCTTGTAGAGGTAGTTCCTCCCTCGATGGTTTGCTCTTCAGAGGCCAGGTCAGGTCCTTTGAGGCTTCTGTGCCTTCCTGAGCTAAGGGAGCGGTGAAGGTCCTAGGGCTTCAAAGGGGAGGTGAGTCATTCACAGGACGGTAAGGTGTTTGCCCTGCCGTAGAGACAGGCCGTTCAGGTAAAAGGGTAGATCTGCTAAATAAGCAGCTTACTTCCTGGCCCAGGCCCTTTAATGCTTTTGTGTAGCCAAGTAAGGTATAAAAATTGTTACCCAATCTGCTGGCTCTTCATTGCCTTCAGCTCAGAACAGTCCAAAGTGGCACATTTTGGAGAGGCTACCTCTGAACTCCTTCACAACCAGGAGAAAAGACAAACGTGCCGAATCAAATGGTTAACAAAACTGCGGCTCTAAGCTCTGCGCTATTTTCAAGAGGTAAACAAAATAAAAAGACTGTAAGGGTTGAAAATAGAAGAGTGGACAAGGATACACCTAAATTTAATTAATTCTAAGAGGTGTCTTAGTTTCTCAATGTCACATCTTTGACACATGTGTAGGTGGTTTCTTACCATTGCTGAATGACTTTAATGCCAGCCCAATTCTCTTAGTGATATGTAAAATCATGATCCCTCTTAACTATGATTCGCTTCTTAGATTCAAGGAATTATGATTTCTAACACCTGTTGAGCAAAAGCTGGTCATTGTAGCTCTAATTGTACATTTGGCTTAACTTCTCTCAATATTACTCAGAATACTGTAGAATAAACAATTAGGTTACGTGTAAAAGATATGTCTTATCATAACCATGAAGAAATAATTCAAATTAAAACGTTTAATTTAGTAAAATAAATATAAAATATTTACAAAATAAAGAATCTGGTCTAGGTAAGTTTTATACTTATTCTGTAATTTTCAAGGTCTGGACTGATAGGCTGTTAGAAATACAAATGTCCCACCTCCCCAGACAGACTGAAACACAGTCTCTGGGGGTGGAGTGCTAAGTCTGCATTGTAATCACCTGCAGGTACTGTTTTCGGCAAGTGAGGGATGCTCAGTGCTCCAACCTCTTTCTCTAAGACCAGAGGGGGGAAATGCAGAAATCAGAAAAGATGTGGAATTACCATTACATTTTTATGATGAAGTAGAATTACAATTCAGAAGAGAATTGAGTGAATATTGACTCTGTAGTCTGCAGTTATCTGGGAGGGCTGGTAAATTATGTTGCCCTATTTTCTACTCTGAACATGAGAGAAAGTCACATTTACCATCTGGTTAGAGAGAGGCACATACCTCAAATGGCTCAGTACCACAAGAAAGGCAAAAGCGAAAAAGCTAGGGCATAGCTCTAACTGGTGTGGCTCAGTGGGCTGGACATTTTCTTGCCAACTGAAAGGTCGCAGGTTCCATTCTGCTCAGGACACATGCCCAGGTTTTGGGCCAGGTCCTCGTCTGAGGCTGTGCCAGAGGCCATGAACCGAACGTTCCCCATCTTCCTCCTTCCATTACCCTATCTCTAAAAATAAATTAATAAAATCTTTTTTTTATTAATGTATTGTTGTCCTATTGCAGTTGTCTCATTTTTCCAACACTGCTCCCCCCCCAGACCATCCACCCCATTCCCTCTCCCACAGTCACCCCCCACCCTGTTGTCCATGTCCATGGGTCACAAAATCTTTAAAATACAAAAAAAAAAAAAAACAAAAAAACACTAGGGCATATTATAGGCTCTAAGAGAAAGTCTCAGAAATACCCCAAGTGGCTAACAAAAAAAAATTGGCGAGATTTTGGAGTTCTTCTTAGTCATCTTTATCTTTTGCTCCACGTTTAAGAATGTGCTTGAACTCAGCGTAATTGAAATTTTCCTTTTGTGTGCAGCTCGCCCACCTCCTTGTCCATAAACTGGTCTCCCCTTGTGGGCAGCAGCTCCCTCAGGTGATCTTCCTGAATGGTGCCACTTCCTTCTTCATCAAAGCCTTTCTGATGACATCTTCCGGTCTGTGCCATTTAACTTTTCACCAGACATCGTGAGGAATGTGGTAGAGTGTATGGGACCTCGAGCCTCACTCACCATAACATCTAGATACTCATCAGTTGGGCTTTCCCCCATATCATGTAAATCTTCCTTGCCAATGAAACTGTCTCTTCTGACCAATCGTGTTAAAGCTTTTTTGGGTCAAACATGGTGACTACATTCGATGTTGCCCTCTGGGGAAGCTTCTTCTGTTCAACTAGGTGACAGTTAGATCCCTGTGCAGCTGCGAGAATCCCAGCACTTCAGTGACCCTGCTCCCTGCACTGGGTGCCATTTGCCACCACCCTTCCACACCCAGCGTGATTTGGAATTATAATTGAGAAGGATCAAAGAGAATACAGTGGGAGAGGACATGGAGAAGAAAAAATCAGGACTTGAATGATGCAGGAAAAGAGGAAAACTGAACACATAAACTTCTAGTTTCCTGTGATAAGTCTTCCTGTAGAGCTTTCTCAGAGATGTAGGGTGTGAAAGATCCTCCCACAAGCTCTCTGATTCCTTTCTAGGTTAAGGACTGTGTTGTAAATTTTCACAGGACAATCTGTCTTTGGCCAGTCTAATTTATAGGGCCCAGCTGGAGAACCTAAGAAGGGTAAAGGAGAAGATTGGTTTCTTCCTCTACATCATTAAGGGTTTGAAAACTGTAATGCATACGTGTTTGAAGCGTGCCTGTTTGCGGAAAACAATGGCTACCTATGGAAGTAGACTCATGGAGATTTTAAATGTCTAAGTATGTGTAACAATGTGTCACAACTTGGTATTTTCATGGTTAAGGAACAGAAGTCAACCAGGTAAATTTAGAGATCTAATTGGCTTTGTTAAAATAGAGAAGCATCCCAGGGAGCAGCTAGAAGGGGGGTTCCCAGGAGTTGAAGAAAATGAAAGAGCTTTTAGCAAAACTGATGTGGTAGGAGAGTTACTGCAAAAAGGAAAAGAAGGAAGGAAAGATGGATGGTTGGAAGAAAAAAGAATATTTGAAGACCGAGACATTTTCCTGAGGGAGGGGAGAGGAAGACAAGAGTATTATCCTGGAAAGGGCCAACGTGACAGATTACTTTATTGGCTAAAGTGCAAATGTCAACCGCAGAAACTGCAACCATAAAGACTTAGAAAGTGCCCTGGCTGGTGTGGCTCAGTGGATGGAGCGCCTGCCTGCCAACCCAAATGTCGTTGGTTCAATCCCTGGTCAGGGCTCATGCCTGGGTTTTGGGCCAGATACCGGGTGTTTCTCTCCCTCCCAACCCTCTCTCTCTCTCTCTAAATTACAAATAAATAAAAATCTTTTAAAAATCCACTGAGAAAGTGATGGCAAAAGCGACTGGCGCGGGGTGCAGGAGCTGGTGCTTGGCCCACGTGCGCGGCCACAGGTCCCCATGTCTCTCCCTATTCTGTGGTCGGTCTCGACCGCCACGTCTGGCAGCAGGGCCACGGCAAGCGGCTGGGACGTGGTTCCCTCTGCGTGCTCAGGCGCCCCTGAAGGTGCTGCGAAGGTCTCCACTGTCCCCCGCAGCCCGCAGTGGGCTGCGCTGGGCTTGGTTACAAGGTGCTCTGGGCTCCGGTTAAGAGTCCTGTTGCCGCCGCCAACAAAGACTGGAAAGCATAATCACTGCGGTGGCCTGAAGACTCTCCCAGTACCAAGTGAAGGGGCCATGGACGGGGCCCAAATCTTTGAAGACCTGCTGCGGTGCTGCTACATCACGGAGACCACAGACTGAACCCTGAGGACGCAAGCATCTGAGATCTGCAGGAGGCAAAGCCGGCAGTGGTACCAGCAGCCTGGGTATTTATGCTCTCCTGGGTCGTGGGCGGATGCGAAAATGAGTAATACAAACCAGTTACCCACCATTAAGACAAGAAAGTCAGAAGACTCAATGAAATAGTAAACATATTAGGGAGCCTAGAGCCCGAAATAATCATTCCAACAGAAGAACGTAGCTGGTAACGTTAGCAACACATAGAAACCTAACCCTGCCACGCGCGCGAAGAGCAGCTGGTGGTGCGGGGACAGCGACGAAACCGCGGGTCTCTGTGACGTCAGCCTGCAGCCACCGCCCTCTAGGGCTCTGCGACCACAGCGACGTTGCTGAAGAGAAACGGGAGAAACCGGCGGAGCTGGAACCGGGCAAGCGGTGGCAGAGACCCAACAGCAGTGCAGTTGCCCCAGAACGCTTTGGCGCACGGATGAACCATTCCGGCAGGACGACTTAGGGAAACCCGTTAGCGGAACAGGAAGAACTAACCCCGCAGCGCGCGGGGAGCGGCTCGCGGCCTCTGGGGCTCCGCGCTGGGAGCGACAGTGCTGGAGAGAAACTGGGGGATAGCTCCCTCCCGCAGGAACAGGGTGGGCGATGGCACACGGGCCAACAGCGGTGCACTTGCCCCCAAACCTGTACAGCACCGACCAGTCACTCCGGCATGCAGCGTGGCCAGAACCATTAGCAAAGCTTAGAAAACTAACTCTGCAGCGCGCGGAGAGCAGCCAGCGGCGCACGGAGGCCACGAAAAGGCCGGTCTCGGTGAAATCAGCGCGCAGCGCCGCCTCTAGGGCTCTGCGCCCCTGGCGCTATGGCTGGAGAGACACTGGGGAAACCCGCGGCGCTCGAACCCGGCGCGCGATGGCAGAGAGCCAACAGCGGTGCGGTTGCCGAGACAGATATCCCTTCAGTGGCGAACACCGGCGCTGCCAGATATAAAACCAGGCTCTGAAAACGGAGCCGCCGGCCTTGTAAAACAACTGGGGGTGTGCAACGGCCGGTGTTCCGTGGGGGGAAAACCCTATCTCTGTACGACAAAGAAAACGCAATTACGGCCACTTAGCATCGTCGGCTGTTCTGTGGCAGCCACAGGGCGGGCTCTGCAGCAAGCCGAAGGGATCAAAGCTGGAGAGGGGCTCCGTGCGGCCGCGGTGCTGGGACGGTGAGCCCGCCTCGCAAACCAGCGGTGGGAGCACGCAGTCCGCACCTTAGGAACAGGGTTTCCTGTGACCCGCACTGCAAGCGAAAGGGATGTAAAACCGGACGTTTTCCTGCAAATAGCGGAGTTCGCGTGGAAAATGAGCTCCTGGGAGCAAGTAGCCCCCAGGCCAGAGAGAAGCCGTCCCATCCAGGTGTGACCAAAAATCGACCGGGTATCCAACCAAAGGTCGTCCGAAGGGGCGAGAAACCACCCCGCGTGGTCCCAGTGGAAGACAGGCAGACAAAGGGCTGTTTTAAGCACTTAAATGGACTGGGCCCAGCCACCGTCGCAAGAAGCCACTGGCCCGGCTGCCTCCAGGAACAACGACTGGAGCGCTGGACCAACGCTGCGCGTGGCTCAAATCACCAATACGTTTTGGATCCCGGGTCCAGGAGCGAGCGACGGAACTGCTAGGAATAGCGACCAGGGCTGCAGGGAAGAGACAATGATTGAGACGAGCGCTGAAGGACATTCCTGCATTTTTATTTCGAAACCGAGACCCTGTGTCTCCGCCGCAATCTCGCGGCTCCTTAAAGTCCAAGAAAGCCCCGCAGCAGAGCGCGGCCGCGCGGCTCCAGGTGCGGACGGCGCGGCGGATCCACAGCCGGCGACAGCCCGGGGTGACCGGGTGCCGGCGCTCCGAGGGGTGCGCGCGTGCAGCGGTCCGTGTCCGGCGCCCGACGGCAGGGCCGCGGGAAGCTGCTGCGGGGACGCGATTCCTCTGCGGGCGCGGGCGCTCCCGCGGCGGCTGCCGGCGTCCGCAGGGTCTCCGGCCAGAGGCCCGCGCTGCGCGGCGCGGCGCGGCGCTGGGCTCCGAGAGGCTCTGCGCTCCGGTGGAGAGTCCGCCCTGCCGGTGGCCGGAGGGCAGCCGCCCCCTAGGACTGGGAGGCAGGGTCCGCCGCAGTCGCCGCGGGGGCCCGAGGACGCTCCCAGCGCGGGGACAGGGCAGCGGCCGCGGTCCCGAGTCTTCGGCCTCCTGTGGCTGAGACCCCACGGTGCCGGCTGTCTCCCAACTGGGGACCTGCAACGTAGAAACGGTCCCATCGGTGTAACTAGACGTGCCGTCGCGGAGAAATGACTGACTCCGTGGACGTGGCGCTACTGCCACTGAGGAAACGTGCGCACGGAACAGCAGGCGGAGCGCAGACCAAGAATATTCCCACTGGTGAAAAAGAGGGACAGGCGCGCGCGTCCTACACGAGGTGCAGCAGCTGGTGCTGCCAACACAAACGTCCCTTCTGGTGCAAATAAGGGCGCCATCAAGGAGGGAATGTCGACTGAGAAAAAGTTGCAATTTCCTGGCAGGACGGGATTTTTACAGTGGGAGAGCCTCGGCATTCAGGTCTACCGAGAGGTGACGCCGAAAATGCCAACAGGAAGCTGGGGGAAGGGCGGGTTGGGCGGGAGGCCAGAGACCAGAAAGGTGAGCTGATGGGATTATAGGAAGAGCCCTGAGGGAGGAAGTCTAAACTTTGAGCTTAATCTCAGGGAAGCACTTTGACTCCAGAGAAATCTCATCAGCTGAGCCATTATAGGAATAACTGTAGTTGGCATTATGGAGCATTTACACTTTGTTGGGCATCGTTGAAGTCCGTGCCCAGTTTCAACCCCAGAGATGTCGGATACTCCAGTTCCGCAGTCCTTGGTGTTGCTACGGAGAACACCACAGGCCCAGAGTGGTGTCACTTATGCTAAAAGCCCATGATACCGAACCTAGATTTAATGCCCAACAGAACTGCAATTTCAACCTCTCCCAGAAATATAATCTCAGTCACCAGGTTGGATTTTTCCGGTCAAGCACTAGGTCGGTAACCTGTCACATGGAACCTCTCCATCTCTGTGCCCTCCCCTCCAAGAAAGATGCCATCTGCATAGAAAAACTCTTGTTCTTCTTCCTCCTATACTCCAGAGGTGTCCTGGTCTGAAAATAATATTTTATTTCCTTTGGTATAACTTCTCTGCCACACCTTCTTCCTATAAAAACCTTTCATTTTATACAGACCGTGGGAGTGCACTTCTGACAGGATGTTGCCTGATCCACTAATCTTTAATAAAGCCAATTAATCTTTACATGTGCTCAGTTGAATTTTTATCCTTTATCAGCAATAAATATGAACCTCGATGTCACCAGTCTGGAGTTGGGATTGGAAGCCAGCAAGCCCACAGCAGAATCGGGACGCAGAAAGCCCACCCTGCAAAGCTCTAGTGGCTGATTTTCGAGTGTCCGTGGCACCAAGGCCTTCCCACTGCACCCCAGCTGGCTGGCACCAGATCACCCTGATTGCATGTGGCTGGAAATTAGATTAATGGAGAGCTGGGGGAAGAAGGGACATGTCCAGGAAAGAACCTTTCAGAGAGAGAAGCTCTGGGCCATAGGAAGCCAATACTCATGGCTGCACGCAGTGAAAGCAGAGTAATAGGAAGGTGATTGGATGCCAGTGAGATGGACCTGGCAGGGAAAAGGGCCAGGATCAGGGAGCCAAAGCATTGCCGGGCTGAGTGGAGTTCTAAGAGTTGCGGGCAGTCCCTCCCCAGAACTCTTGGAGGCCCAGAAAGCCAGTCTGGTTGACGACCGGTTAACCTCTCCTCCCTCTATCCTTCCCAGCGCCCTGAGCCCTGTGTTGAGAGAGACCCCACCGCCTTTCCAGCAGTCAAAGTCAGGCCACTTAAGGAGGACTCACATCCTTAGTCCTCCCCTAACAACCAAAGCAGGGACACGCAGGACAAAGATGTTGGAATTCTTATGTAATTTATTAGGTAAGCCAAAGAAAATCTCACCAATATCTAGAAGGTGAATTTCTTACAAGACTGTTTCACTGGGAAGTGTTACTGCAAGAACATTTGTTTTGGAGGATCACCCAATGAAGGGCCTCAGAGGAAATCTAAGAACCTGCGGGGTCCAAAGACAGCAGAGGCAGCTCATGATCTCCCTGGCCACCGGCAGGCAGATCCTCTGGGATGCCAGGTGGAAGGGTCGTTTGGTCGGAAGCCTCAGGTTCCCGTTGCCTGTCCAGCTGCGGGGTGACTGGCGAAGAGTCTTCTGGGCCATCATTGGCTGCGGTCTGGGCGGCAGCCGCCACTCCTGGGGCCGTCTCTGGCTGCTCTATCTCGGGTGTTGGGTGCGAGGCTGTTGACTCTGGGTCCCTCCTGGAGGTGTTCTCTGCTCTTGGTCCGTGTTTCGGGCAGCTCGAGCGCAGAAACCCGCAAGGAGCAGAAAATAGTTGCTGATTGACGCCCTGATAGTCCCAAGTGAGATGGCCCAGCTTAGGGTAGAGAGGGAGCGAACAGGGCTTGCGGATTTTTTTGAAGCGCAAGGGTGGACATTTCTTCGGAGCCAGAGACTCGTCTATGGAATCCCAGGCCTCGCGCACACAGCGGGGTAGGTTCTGCTCCATGGATCGGGCTGCTGAGAGGAGGAAGGCTTCCAGCGACCCCTTCCCTGCGCGGTGATGCTCTCCTGGGTTTTAGGCGTTAAAGCAGCAGCTTTTAAGGCTGGGTGGTGGCATCACCTGCAGATGCAAATTGCATCGGAAGGCGGGACCCTGATGAGATGAAGGGAAAATCCATTCTCTAGGATGGGATTATCTCAAGTGGATTGATTTTATTGATTGATAGGATTAAGTTGTTTTTTTTTTTTTTTAAGTATAGCTGGATGGGATTGGTTCAGACATGACATTTGCAAGATTTCGTCTATTAAAAAAAAAATCCTTTGTGCCTGACATTTTATTTATTATTTATTTTTAAAATATTTATTTATTTATTTTTAAAGAGAGGGAAATGGAGAGAGAAAGAAAGGGAGAAAAACATCCATTGGTTCCCTCTCTCATGCTCTGTCCCAGCCTGAACACCCAGCCCAGGCATGTACCCTGACCTGGAACCTAACTGACCACCTTTGACACCCAACCGATTGAGCCGTGCCAGTCAGGGCTGTGCCAGACACTTTTAGGCAACTTCATGTCCATTGACTCTCACAGTCCTTCTGCTTGGAACAGTCCGTCACATTTTACCCAGATGACCAGAGGGGGAAGGGACAATCTTTTCATAAAAATCACATTGCTGGTCAATGCCAGAAGTCAGACTCACACTCTGTTTTCCTATTTGTCAATTTCTAAGTTAAAATACCTTCAGAATTTCAATCAACATATGTGATCTTGGGATCCAGGTGCAAACTGGATACACGTTTGGTCCATCATTTCTATTGACATGACACTCAGCTTGTTACCTGTCCTCCTATTTGTACCCGAGGGTTAGAGCCGAACCACAGTACATTACACGAACTGTTATGCTTAATTGGATACCAAAGGCTAAGTAACTAGCTGCCTCTGAGCCACCCTGGTCAGGGCAGCAAGGATGCCCTGATCACCTGCCGCATCAAGGGTTTGTGATCCGTGCCTGCTCAGGCCGAGCTGCACTGGCGCCTGCTTTTGCAGAACCTACGCTTTCTGGGGAGCGCAAGACCACAGCTAAGGGACCGTGAGGACCCAGGCAACTCTTGTGCCCTCCCTGTGGTGCTTGATTGGATACCCGGAGAGAACACTTCTAATGTTTGTGATGTCTGGCATCCAAGCCAGTCTTTTGCATGAGCTGAGGGAAAAGAGAATGGTAGCGGTAAAGATGAGAAATAGAAAACAGAAAAAAGAGGGAACACAATCAAAACAAAACGTGAGAAATAAAAATAATAATAAAAGAGGATGAAAGTGTCAGATGACACAAGTGGCAGAGGGTTGGAAGCTCTGATGACGGCAGCGCACAGCGGAAAGCCCAAGGGGTTCACGGGAGCAACACGCAATCTTTCCTGCCGCCTCGGGCGTGGGATCAGGATAGAGAGGAGAGGAAGCTCCGCTGGGCTGGGTTTCAGTGTGGGCCTCACAGGGGGTGCAACACCTCTGTTCCCTTTGAAGGCTCAGCATTGTGGTGGACGACCTTCCCAGGGAACATCTGAACCCCAGGAACAGTCGTTACCACCAGGGAAGTTAGGGACAGCTAGCCGGTGTTGTAAATGCATCAAGAAAAAAGTCACTGTGGTGAGAACCAGCGATGTAGTCAGACTGTAGATAATCAGTATCAATCAGCAGGACAATGGGGATCACTTGGCTTCACACAAGTTCTGCCCCCTAGAGTTGGGAGGTCTTAAAATCTTTTTAACCTATAAGAGTTCCATATCTCTACCAGTTATCCTTTTATTTTTTGAAGACGAAAAAAAGGGTATGTCAGTTACAATGTCTCACTTATTTTTTAAAAGATTCATTGACAATTTTTCAAAGCATCAGGGAGTGGAAAGTTCTAGTGACCCTGTGTGCCAGTGCGGAACAAGCTCATCCTTCAACGTTGGGCACTGGGCACAGGAGGGGACGTTCTCAAGACTAGAAGTGGGATGAATTCAGGAAGGGAAAACAGAAAGAATGGTTCATAGATTTTACAAATGATCACTGAAATTCATGTGAAATAAAGATAGATGGATTTTAGAATAAAATAGGCTTCCTCTATCTCTTCACCCACCTACACGTACCAAAAAATAGGAATTGTTCTATTGGTAGGGAAAGGGGTAACAAGACAATGTAGATTTGTTTCCTTTTTGTTTTTGTTTTTTGAAGTATATTTTATTGATGATGCTGTTTAGAAGGTAGATGTGTTAGAAGAGGTAACAAGAACATGAGGAGGCAGGGACTGGGCTTTCCCTGGGATAGTCCTGGGGGAGAGAGAGAAAAACACTCATGAGGGAGAGAAACATGGATCGGTTGCCTCGCCTACACTTCAGGACCAGGGACTGATCGCACAACCTCGGTATCTGCCCTGCCCAGGGATCCAACCCCAAACCTTAGGTGCACAAATCCAAATTGATTGAAATAACAAGAAAGTGTCCTTGTCTCAACGGTTTGGCTGAACTAAATGGCTGGGTTGGTGAAGAATGGGGTGGTCTGTGGGCTTCACTTTAAAACTGGTTTCTCTTTTCTATCCTAATGGCTTGGACAGAAAGAACCCAGAGGTCTGAGAGGGGGGAAACCTAAACTATTTCCCTCAGCCCAAACTAAGTATAATGGGCAAAAGGGTTTTGGACAGGTGAGATGTGCCTGGCACATCTTCCTCCAAAGAAGCCCTTTTTTTTCTTTCTTTCTTTCTCCTAATATGGAACATTGAAAAATTAATCCCTGCCTTTTGTCATCTAGTAGTTATGGATTGAATGATGTCTTTTAACCCTTTTTGCCAAATCGGTTGCCCCCAGAACACAACAAGGATGTCAGCCTGTTAAAGCAAGCATGCCATTATCCGGGGACAGCCAACTGACCTGGAGTCTGCACGATCCTTCCCCATGTGGGAAGGCCGCCCTCCCCTCCACACTTCTACTCTTATTAGGGATTTCTGGATCCAAGGGAAGGTAGGACGATGACCATGTCCAGCTCGAAGCAGCTAGAGGAGCTTGAGACCCTCGCCGATTGTCCTTTACAAGATTACAAAGGGTCTTAAGTCTGAGAGGGAGGGATTGTTATATTTTATTGTTAAAATAATTAATTAATTACATATTTACTAAAAAAAGGAGAGAAGAAGAAGAATATATGAAAAGGTGAAGCGGGAAAGCTTGTATGTACGAACCATGGGTATGGATTTGGGGGGGATTGCTGGGGGAGGGAGATGCTGGGTGGAGGGGAGTAAAGGGGAGAAAAGTGGAACTGTTGTACCAATATAATCAATAAAATACATTTAAAAAAGAAAAAAAAGAAAGCGTCCCTGTGGTGTAACAGGTGGGCACCAACAATGCTTTTGCAATTCACTGTGTGAAGGCCAGGGCTTGTTCCCTGCATCCTCAGCCCCACTGGGGCTGGCACAGGGGACCCTACTACAGGGAAGGATGGAAGGGGGAGAGCCCGCTCAGGAAATAAAGAGGTAGGAGGATGGGTTCAGGGAACAACTCATGGGAAGACAGCAAGAGCTTTCAAGAACCACAGAACTAGCTGTGCAGAGAGTCTAGTTCCCCAAACTGTCTAGAATAAAGTCCTGGTGAAGGTTTTTTGAGTTCCATTGTGCTAAGTGTGTGCCTGAGAGAATGTGTCCATTAGAGACAGTGACATGGTCTGTAGGATCATTAAACTGTTTTCTCTAATGAGGACAATGAAGCAGCCATGATCAACCACCTCTGAAAGACAGTACTGGGTGAAATTCAAACCGAGACAGCATGCCAGATCCTAGGCTTCAAATGCCGGGCCTCCCAGGACGCATGGCAGACGTCACCATCTTTGGGCCACCATTACCCCAGAGTCATCCCCTTTCCAATCTAAACCCCCTGGTACTATAGGAAGCTCTTCCTTGGACTTCCTCTGAGATCAGGGAGAAGCTGAACAAGGGGCTTAAATTTGTACATCCTGGTGGGTGAGGGGTGTCCAATCAATGTTGGAGGAAATGGCAAAGCACCCTGAAGATGCTAAGAGGGCCCCTCAAGGAGACCTGGAGAAAAATATCATAGGCCTGCCCGGGGGAATGTTCTCTCTCAAATGTATTTATCTAACACTCCCTCATCTCCCTGTTCTCCCATCTGCGTGCTCTAAGGGCTGACTTCTAGGCCTGCTGGGGGGCAGTTTTTTGCTTAATGACTCAGTTCCATCACTAATGGCCCCTTCCCAAGAGTGATCCCTGGTTTGTCCTGCAGCCTAAACCCAACTGAGACCCACTTTTAGCTGCACAGCGGCTCAGACTTGCACCCCTTCCCAAGTGATGTGCAATCCTTTCCCCTCCACACCCCACAGACTCACACTGACACAAAAACACATGGGCAGTTAGGTACAGTTTTATTGAAAAGGGAAACATAATTTCTAAAGGACAAGAAAGACAGAGCTTCCTCCTTCCTTATGGAGCAAATAGAGAGGCCTCATTGAACAACGACATAGTTCTGAGGAAGATGCAGTAAGAGAATGAGAGAGGTTTTTCATGGAGAATCTTTCTGAAGAAGATGCAACAGATTCCCAAGCCGAATTCTCAGTGTCCGAGTGTCAGATGGCAGGTGGCCGCTGCTGCCCACAGCAAGGAGGTCAAGGAGGAGATGTCCACTGTGTGCAGATGGAGGAATCTCGGCTGTTCCTCCTTGTAGCTGCAGCTGGAGGAGGGAGGTTCCCCAAAGAGTCCCTGCTCTGAGGACTCAGTCTCACACTGTGTGTGGTCCAGGAGGACAGCCTGGCCAGGAGAGGATGCCCTGGAGGGCGTCATGGTGACTCAGTGGCCCCTCCCACAGCCCTTCCAGTGGAGACTATAACTCCCTGTTCCATGGAGAGGTGGCACCGTCGATCTGACAGCCAGTGGGACAGGGGCTGTCAGCCAGCACGCCAGGTCTCAAATCTAAGCCCACAGGCCACATATTCCAGGCTCACTGACTGGTGTTCCCCTGTCCAGGGCCCGACCCCCTTCCCTTCACCATGTGGATGCTGGTGCCCAGCAGCCCCGGCAGGGGAGCTTCTGCAGCCGCCTGGGGTAGTCTGACCTGGGGCTGGTGCCCTGGGACTTCACAGCTGCCAACTTAGATGTCACAGGGCTTCTGGTCTTTTCCTTGGACCCCTTAACTTTAACCAGTACCCCTCCCCCACTCTGCTAATATACCCTTCAAATATTCAAAGAACATTGCCCTTTTTGTATTTTATTTTTTTATTTTTGATTCTAGAGAGGGGCAGGGAGGGAGAAAGAGAGGGAGAGAAATGCCAACTGGCTGCCCTCCCCACACACCCCGACTTGGAACTGAACCTGCCTGACCGGGATTCTATATGGCAAACTTCCGGTTGGCAGGATGATGTGCAACCAACTTAGCCGCACTGGCCTGGGCTCAAGGGACATTTATTGAGACCAGCTTCTGCACTCAGCTGGGGGGCCACACTCAGACACCCCACTCCCCAGGGTGTGACCACGATGTTCCCTTCCCCCCTGAAAAACACCCTGGATTTCTCTGAGCGCTCTCCAGTGCGTGCCCAGCCCTGTCCCCTTCCTGCCCCAGGCCCACCTCTGCCTCTTGCAACCCTCAGGCCCCCGGTGAGAACCAGTTGCCCAGTGTGGACAGGAAACAGCGCGCAGGGGTTCATCAGGGCACAGATATTCAAGGAGAGAGCGAGACAACGAGGAGTAGGTGCAAAAGCCAAGCTCCTGGGCTCTTTATTGATTCCTGTCGCGGAGGAACGTTGTCCCTGAAAGATCCGAGTCCTGCAGGAGAGGAAGAGCGATCAGGACTGCACTGCAGGGCGGCCGAAAGGCTCCTCTTGGGCGGGCGGCTCCTTGCAGGGTGTGGGTGCTCTGCCCCTGGGAGGAGGAGGGGGGACGGCCGTCAGTCGGGGTTCCCCCGGAGTTAAGCCTCGGTCTTCAGCCGCTTGTGCGGGCGGCTCGGGCTCAGCGTGGCGCCAGGAGCATCTGCCTCTCCATCATCACCTGTGGCGCTGACCCCTCCTTGAGGTGACCATGGGTCCTCGGCGGGTTCAGCCATTGGGTCGCGGACGCGCGGGTCCCGACAGCGTTTGAGGGGGCCCGGTTCGCGGGACGGGCGGCTCAGCGCAGGGAAGTTGTCCATGGCCCAGGCCCAGGCCTGTTCCCGGTTCAGGCCCGGAGGCAGGGTGGGCTCCGGACGCGGCCCCGGCCACGGCAGGTCTTCCCAGGCGGGTGGAGGCGCTTCCATGGCCGCGGCCTCCTGAGCGTGCGGAGACGGTGAGCGGGTCTGGGAGGAGAGGCGAGTGATGCGGGCAGTCCGGACTCTGGCTTTTGTACCGTCGCTGCGTAAAGGCGGAAAGCAGAGCCCACCTGGATTGGCCCTCATTTGCGTTGCAAATTGCTCTGAGCCTTTTCGAGTAAGGTGGGCGCGACCTGTAGCCTTCTGGAAACTCCCCGAGGCATTGATTTTGAATGGATCCTCGGGATGGGGGCGGGGGTCGAGGGAGGGGCCTGTCATTGACGGTTTCCGCTACAAAGGGGCGGGGGGCTTTCCCTGTTTCAGACCGGACCACACACTTCTTACCTAGGGGATCTACCTCTCCTCCCGTGTCTCGGGGGGCACTGCCAGAATGTAGGCGTGAGAATCTGAGGTCTGAGGGTGATCCAAGGTCAGAGAGCTGGGCTCCTGCTGGAGCTGGACTGAGGTCCTGGGTCCCCAAGCCTCTGTGTCTTGTTGGGAAGTGAAGAGAGACTCAACACCATTCTCCATAACGCCCGCGCTAATTAAACCTCTGCAAGAGTCAAAACTGAGGAGTGAGAAATCTGGGTAATTCGTTGAGTCGGGGTGAGGACTCAAGAAGACTGGGATCACCTAATTCTCAAAAGCCTTACGGAGGCATCTGGGGAAGGCTTGTGTCCTCGGTCCCTGAAAAACCCCTCTGCGGGATGACATCACAGAAGACATTGCATACAGGTCCCTAAGTGTACACACCCAATGACAACATTGATCACCACACCGTCTGTGAATTCAGGTTAGTGGGAGGCAGGCAGCTTTCTGTTTAAATCAAATGTCCTGGATTCGTTCCCGTAAACACTCTGGCAGTGAAATGTAACAAGTCACACGTATGGCCAAAAAGATTATTTCTAATATCATACGTAGGAGTGAATAATTACAGGAAAAGAGGTATATACCAGAAAAACATGAATAGGTGCTGAGAACATTTACACACTCAGACCAATTATGTATGATGTATCTACGATTACACAGAACATGCCATCATCTTTGTTTTGTCTTGCTGTATATCAAAGTAACCCGAAGTTTAGTTGCTTTTAAAAAACAACATCCCCAAAACAAAGAGTTCTGAAGATGCCGGTAGCGATGGTTGACAGTAGAAATGTACTTCGTACCACTGACCTGTACACTTAAAAGGTGTAAAGGAGCCAATTTTATGTTGTGTGTGTTTTACCACAATTGAAAAAACCGGGGGAAACGCTTCCCTCTCAAACACAGCCTCTAACGTAGCCTCTGGCAATCGGGGAGGAAGCTGGCTGGGCGGTCCCATCAGGGTCTCTCTCAGGAGCCAGCGGCCTCAGAAGCATTGCCTGGGGCTGCAGGGCGGGTTTCCAAGCTCGCTCCTCCCTGGTTGACAATTGTCTCAGTGCTTCACCAGGAGGGCTGCCCCACAGGGAGTGATCCCAGAGGGAGGAGGGGATGTGGCGGGGTGACCCAAATGGAACCTGCAGTTCTTGTGCAACCCAAACCAGAAGGCACAGAGCATCAGTAGGGCCACAGTCTGTGTGGCACACAGACCAACCCCAGAATGACGTGGGAGGGGCCCGCCGAAGGCTGGGAATTTCGGGAGGCGGGTGGCACCGGAGGCCCCCTGGAGGCGTTTCCCGTTTACTCCAAACAAAGGCGATGTGGCGACCTCAGCCTCTCACAGGCAGCCCTCCCAGGAATGCGGCAATGGTCCTTGCAGAGAGATACAGAAGTGATGTTCAAACGCCCCAAAATGAAAGAGGTCAAATTTTAAAAGGTAGAGAGACATATTAAATCACAGATATGTATCGGAGATATTTTAACTTGATGATACCCACGGCTCCTGGAGCAGAGCTCTAGACACTCACGTAATTCCAGTAGGAAATTACCACTGTTCTGTTTTCCAAAATGGTCAATTTTAAAAATTAAATTTATTATGCACAGCACTTTATAGATATAGAAAATTCACTTGTAGTAATGTATTCAATAAAAAAGAATTCCATAGAATGGAGATTATTTGGGCCAAATAGTGGAAATGAGGGAACATGTAATAACCAGAAATTTGCAGTGAAATATTTTGCATGCCCCCAAAAGGATATACACAGTTTGTGGAAGAGATTTCGTATGTATCCAAGGCCAGGACGTTAAGAACAAAAGAGTTCCACAGTGGCATGTATGTCAGGACTTTATCTTTCTGTGTAACCAGAACAAGTGCATGACCTCAGGCTTTTACAAATACGAGGGCAGATGTCCTTTAGGCTTCAGATGTAGAAGGTTTTAGGCAGATTAGAAGGTGATATATTGAAATGATATAAATGTGACCCTTCTGGTCTCGGGTCCAATTCCTTAGCATGGCATTCGTGTTTACGGTGTGAAAAAAAATGAGATTTTGTGCTAATTAGAATGAGGTGAATACATGCTCGCCTTAGATCAGATCCATTGTGATATTACAAGTTTGGGTGCCAAAGTGTGAGGTTAAAAAAAAAGTACATTTCAACAAATTTTGAACTTTTGGAACTGCTCGTAAGTAATCTCTGTCAGCGGTTAATGGCCAGGAGAGTGGTAGAATTCTCTTCTTTTTGGGTTTCTTCAGGAAGGAACTCTCCACTTTTCACTGTTCTGTTTCTATTATTAGAAGGGGGAAAAAAGGATATAGCATATAAAGATGGAATTTCTGCCAATCTTTCCTTTTCAACAATTTTTTTTACAGGCACTTCTTAGAAATAAAGATCAAACCAAAAATTGAAGTGTTTCATTTCACAAAGTCACACCAGTGTCTCCAACAGAGGTCGATTCATTCCTCAGGCAGGAGGATGTATGTTTCACAGGATGAGCCTCATTCAAAGACTCTGAACTGATTAAATTAACATGTAAGCGTCCTCGTGGTGCAACAGGTGGGCACCAGCAATGCTTTTGTGATTCACGGTGGGAAGGCCAGGGCTTGTTCCCTGCATCCTCAGCCCCACTGGGGCTGACACAGGGGACCCTGCTACAGGGAAGGATGGAAGGGGGAGAGGCCGCTCAGGAAATAAAGAGGTAGGAGGATGGGTTCAGGGAACAACTCATGGGAAGACAGCAAGAGCTTTCAAGAACCACAGAGCTAGCTGTGCAGAGAGTCTAGTTCCCCAAACTGTCTAGAATAAAGTCCTGGTGAAGGTTTTATGAGTTCCATTGTGCTACGTGTGTGCCTGAGAGAGTGTGTTTATTAGAGACAATGACATGGTCTGTAGGATTATTAAACTGCTTTCTCTAATGAGGACAATGAAGCAGCCATGATCAACCACCTTCTGAAAGACAGTGCTGGGCGGAATTCAAAGCTAGACAGCATGCCAGATCCTAGGGCTTCAAATGCCGGGCCTCCCAGGACACATGGCAGATGTCACCATCTCTGGCCACCATCGTCCTCAGACTAACCCCTTCCCAGACTGGATCCCAAGAGCCATACTCAGATCTTCCTTGGACTTCCTCTGAGTTCAGGGAGAAGCTGAGCAAGGGGCTTAAATTTGTACGTCCTGGTGGGTGAGGGGTGTCCAATCAGTGTTGGAGGAAATGGCAAAGCACCCTGAAGATGCTAGGAGGGCCCCTCAAGGAGACCTGGAGAAAAATACCATAGGCCTGCCCAGGGGGACGTTCTCTTTCAAATGTATTTATCCAACTGTTCTCCTCTCTGCGGGCTCTAAGGGCTGACTTGTAGGCCCACCCAGGAGACGTTCTCTCTCAACTGTGTTTTTCTGATACCCTGTACTGCCTTTCTGCTGGCCTATCTCCCAGCTCTCAGGATGGATGTGGATGCTGCAGGGTGGCAGTGGCTTTGTTTATTGACGCAGTTCCATCACTAACTGCCCATGTGCAAAGGTGATGTTCAGTTTTTCCTGCTGCCCAAACCCGGAGTGTCACCCAGCTGAGACCCACATCCAGCTACACAGCAAGCAGCTCTAACTTGCACCCCTTCCCAACTGCTGTCCAATTTCCTCAGCCCCCCTTCCACCCACACACTCACACTGACACAAACACGCACTGGCAGTCATGTGCAGTTTTATTGGAAGGAGAACAAAGCTTTTATAAAGGACAACAGAAACACAACTTCTTCCTTCCTTATAGAGGCCCCATTGAACCACATAGTTCCGAGGAAGATGCAGTAAGAGAATGAGAGAAGTTTTTCATGGAGAATCTTTCTGAAGAAGACGCAACTAAGATTCCCAAGCCGAATTCTCAGTGTCCGAGTGTCAGATGGCAGGTGGCCGCTGTTGCTCACAGCAAGGAGGTCAAGGAGGAGCTGTTCACTGTGAGCAGATGGAGGAATCTCGGCTGTTCCTCCTTGTAGCTGCAGCTGGAGGAGGGAGGTTCCCCAAAGAGTCCCTGCTCTGAAGACTCAGTCTCATGCTGTGTGTGGTCCAGGAGGGCAGCCTGGCCAGGAGAGGATGCCCTGGAGGGCGTCATGGTGACTCAGTGGCCCCTCCCACAGCCCTTCCAGTGGAGACTATAACTCCCTGTTCCATGGAGAGGTGGCACCGTCGATCTGACAGCCAGTGGGACAGGGGCTGTCAGCCAGCATGCCAGGTCTCAAATCTAAGCCCACAGGCCACATATTCCAGGCTCACTGACTGGTGTTCCCCTGTCCAGGCCCTGACCCCCTTCCCTTCACCATGTGGGCGCTGGTGCCCAGCAGCCCCGGCAGGGGAGCTTCTGCAGCCGCCTGGGGTAGTCTGACCTGGGGCTGGTGCCCTGGGACCTCATGGCTGCCAACTTAGATGTCACAGGGCTTCTGGTCTTTTCCTTGGACCCCTTAACTTTAACCAGCGTTCTCCCCTCCCCCCCAGTGGTGGAGAGGAAACAGGGCTCAAGAGTTAAATCATGGTACAGATATTCAAGGAGAGAACAAAGACAATGAGAAGTAGGCGCAAAAGCCACGTTTTTAGCTTTCCTAAGGGCTCCTCTTGGGCGGGCGGCTCCTTGCAGGGTGTGGGTGCTCTGCCCCTGGGAGGAGGAGGGGGGACGGCCGTCAGTCGGGGTTCCCCCGGAGTTAAGCCTCGGTCTCCAGCCGCTTGTGCGGGCGGCTCGGGCTCAGCGTGGCGCCAGGAGCATCTGCCTCTCCATCATCACCTGTGGAGCTGACACCTCCTTGAGGTGACCGTGGGTCCTGGGCGCATTCAGCCATTGGGTCGCGGACGCGCGGGTCCCGACAACGTTTCTGGCCCACGTGAGCTGCGGGAACACCCGCGGGCCAGGCGCCAGAGCGGCGCAGCAGCCCGTGTGTTACAGAAACAGGGAAGTCCAAAAATCCCCAGAGTTTGCTGCTGGGGGATGGGGAGAAGTAAGCAGCTTTTCAAATGCTTCCACATGCCTGAGGCTCGTGGCTACTGTCTTTCTTATGCAAATGGCTTTAATGCATCCAAAGCCTCAGGCAGATGGGAGGAGTCTTGAACCAGGAGACGGTATGGAAAGCACACAGAGCCTACGTAAGGTTCTGTGAATGGTCAGAACTGTTTGCAACGCCCACTGCGTCAGATGACGCAGTCAGGGATATATAAGCAGCTGCAGACATTTTAGCTGAGACTCTCGCTCTCTGACTCGGGCTCTCACTCTTGAGACTCTCTCAGACTCTCACTCTGGGACTCTCGCTCTCTGACTCGGGCTCTCACTCTGAGACTCTCTGGCTCTCTCTCGTGCTCTCACTCTGAGACTCTCTCTGGCTCTCGCTCGTGCTCTCACTCTGAGACTCTCTCGCTCTCTGACTCGGGTTCTCACTCACGCTCTGGCTCTGGCGCTCTGACTCTCTCTCTGGCGCGCTCGCGCGCTTGCTCTCGCTCTCTCCTGTGCTCCCTCCACGTGGCTTGGTGAAGGGGCCTTCTCCATGTGGCTTGGAGAAGGGGTCTCCAGGCTGCTTTAAGAGGCTCTCGCCATGCAGTTTTGAGAAGGAGAGAAGATCCACGCGGTTTGCAGGAAGAAGGCAGTTTGCAAGGAGGCTGAGAATCCAGGCGGTCCTGCATTGAGAGCTGGAGGGCACCACAGCACAGAAAGGACCTCCCCAATCAGATTGAATGATTGGCAGCTGCTGGTAAAGCTGAACTGTGTTTGGAAAGTAGGGAAACGGTTTCTGTGACTTTCCGAAAACTAGCCTGGTTTGGAAGGGGGGGAGGCAAGGATATGTGTTTGTGGGTGTTTTAAAGAGCATAAGACTTAACAACAGAAATCCGCAAATAACTAAATCTGTATAACTGTTAAATAAACAATTCTTTTTCTTTTCACTAAACTCTGGTATTGAGAGTTATAATTTTGGCGGCGGGCAATCGGGCCCCTAACTAAAGAGCCGTGGGTTTGTTTTCAACTGGGGCAGCCCAGGGGTTCTGTAACACGTGGGCCGGGGGCCCGGTTTGCGGGACGGGCGGCTCAGCGCAGGGAAGTTGTCCATGGCCCAGGCCCAGGCCTGTCCCCGGTTCAGGCCCGGAGGCACGGTGGGCTCCGGACGCTCCCCCGTCCACGGCAGGTCTTCCCAGGCGGGTGGAGGCGCTTCCATTGTGATGCTGGAAATCAAGACTTCCGATATGAGGTATGTTTACATGCCTCTCGGTCCAGGTGTTTAATGATACAGCAGCAAGCTGGACTCGCTGGTGCCGACAGTCTCTGACTGCTCAGGCCTCAGGATCTTAAAGACATCCTGTGACTTAAAAAGAATCTTGCTGAGTACTCCATCTTCCCTGATGTTGATAAGGAAATCAAACAAAACTAAGCACAACTGGTGTTTAACCTTGATTGCTTTCTGTTAGTGTTTAAGCAACAGTGCATCTGTTCCTTAGCCTTAAAAGAATAAGTGATTGGATTTCCGTTTTTCTGTTTTTGAACTTATAGAGGATATATAGACTTATTGATCAGGAAGCATTCTCTTCAGTTAATCCTTTAAGCTTCCTCTGTTGTAAGTTTCAAGTACATTGTAATCATTCCCGGGATGTGCCCGTGAGCTCATTCCTGGCCCCTCCCTGTTGATTAGCATATCTGCAGAATCCAATACAAGGAAGGTGCTTGCACTGCTCAGTGCTGACCTGCCTGAGCGAGCGGCAGCCCTCCGTCCATCCCATTCTGTCTGCTGGAATTACTTGCGTGCCCTAGACCACAAAGTACTACAACACATTGCTGCAGCCTCCTGAGCGTGCGGAGACTGGAAGCGGGTCTGGGAGAAGAGGTGAGTGATGCGGTCAGTACGGACTGTGGCTTTTATACTGTCCCTGTTGTAAAGGCGGAAAGCAGAGCCCACCTTGAGTGGCCCTCACTTGCATTGTAAATGGCCTCCGACGGAGCCTGAAGCAAACAAGGGAAAAGTCTCAGCATGTGGGAAGGACCTAGTGAACGTCTGAGCGTCTGAGCGGTTACCTGGCTGAATTAAGGGCTGGGGAGTGGTCGTGGAGTAGGTAGGTCCCTGGGGAGAAAGGCCTGGCCTGGCCATTGTACTCACTGTAGAAAGCCCATCCACTAGTCAGGTACAGCTACAGGCAAACTTCATTCTCGCGAGCATTCTCTCAGCTTGTCAGAGAGGGATGTCTGGTTTCACCCATGAGGGTCTGCGGGGTTAGACCCTGGCCGGATCACAAATCTATTCAACTCTGGGCTGATCTGTGATTCCAGGTCGTTACTGAGGCACATCCGGAAGGGAAATGAGTAAGGGAGTCATTAAGTAGGGTGGGTCAAGGAGCGTCCCACACCTCGCTTAAAATTGTAACTTTCTATGTTTGTCCACACTGGAGTAACTGAATAAAGAAGCTTCAAATACGCTATGGTTTGCATATCTAATGGGCAACCGTCGGCAGCCGTCCGTCTCCAGAGACGATGGTGTAGCTTCTTAAGAGTCTATCTGCACCGCCGAGAATGGCTGTGCAGTCCGACTCGGGAGTGACACGGTATCTGTCTCCTCCCGTGTTGAATCGACATCTTGCGATGACGCTGGAGTGTCCTCTCCAGTGAAGCTGAAGCTACAGAGCCTGGGCAGGGTGATATGGAGGGTCTGCTGTTGCCCATGCAGCAGACCCCCCCTCTCTTCGCAGCTGAAGGGTCCAAGGGAAAGACGGAGTCAATACAGCTTGGCTTCAGGTGCGCCGCAGGAGTTGCCGGTGTTAACTGCAACATCAAACCGCCTTAGGGACTCCGGCTCCGGATTTTCTGTCGGGGTTTACTCCCTTAGCCTTTCCCCTGAAGAGGTATGCCGCAAGGCAGCGGAGGTTTTTTGGAGTCAGAGTTTTCCTTCTCTGATGTGCCCTGACTGGAAGATCGAACCAGCGACACTTAGCTCGCAGGCCGACGCTCAATCCACTGAGCCAAACCAGCCAGGGCAACCATATGGAGCTAATGCCACATTTTCCAGTGTTTTTTCAAAACCCTTCTCTGGTTTATGTAATTGTGTGCATTCTATTATCAGTGATTCCTCTTTCTCTGCTTCCCTTACTTCTCTTGCAATTCTTCCCATTAGGAACAATTTTTAAATGTATGTTCTTCTATCAGTCTTGTAATTTGTGACATCCTTTTACCTTAAGTTCAGATAAAGTGATCAATGTATGTACCTAATTTAGTTCATTGTTTTCCATTCATTTGCAAGTTTCTAAGATTGTTGTAAGTATATTTTGCCTGTTGCTTCCCACGCTGGCCTGTTACCTCTGATGAGCCCTGCAGCGTGTCACTGGTCCCTCTCCCCACCCCCACCCAGCAAAGCCAAGGGACCCTGCCCCTACGTGTTACTGTAACATCGTTTGCTGGGGAGGATGGTGCTGTGAGGGGACTCAGTGGAGGCCTCAGGGATTCTGGGTGGTCAGAGCAGTCTGGGCCACAGTGCTTCGGATCTGCTGCCTGGGACGCTCGTGGTGGCTGTCTCAGGAGGATGACACTCTGATGGGTCCCCACCCTTAAGGTCAGGGATGCTGCTGGCTCATTTAGAAGCGAAGTGATGCAGCCCAGGGTTGTTCTGCATTACTCAGTATCAGTCACCAGCAAGGTACAACTGGCAGTCTATACGATAGTGGTGGAAGGGCAGGGACAGGAGGGTTATCTGGGCTTTCATACTTAGGTGTAAATGTTGACCGAGTCTCCCTTTGGAGTTTGTAAGGCTCTTAAGTTCAGAAAGAACTCTTAACGCATAGTAACCTGAGCACGTTCGTGAATCGGACATTGGAAGCTCAACAGATTTTTAACATATCTGTAAGTGTATCTATTTTATACACACACACACATAAACATAACTGTTTTTCCCTCAAGTTTCGAGTGACTTATAGTCATTTCCCTTAGATAGTTTTTGGTATAGTTTTATTTTAAATTGTTATTATTAAAAAATTCAAACATTCCCATAGAGAAAAATAGTTTAATGGACCCTGATGTATCTATCACCCAGACTTAAACAATTTTCCACATTTGGCAATCTTGTTTCATCTGTCTCTCACAGTGGTTTTGGTTCTGGTTTTTTGTTTGTTTGTTTTTTGTTTTTTACCCAAGTATTGTCAAGTAAGTCATATGTCATATTCTCCCTGTTGGGACTACAGCATCTATTCAACAATGGACCAGACCCTCTCTTATTTTCACAAGATCATTATCATACTTTAGAGTTTTAACAATAATTTTAAAAGAGATTTTATTTGTTTATTAATTAATTAATTAATTAATTAATTAATTTTAGTGAGAGGGAAAAAGAGAGGGAGAGAAACATCGGTTGGTTACCTCTCGAACACCCCCCCAACCAGGAACCTTGCCATAATCACGCATGTGTCCTCACCTGTAATCTAACTGGTGATCTTTCAGTTTGCAGGATGATGCCCAAGCCACTGAGCCACACCTGTCAGGGATTAACAACAATTTTAATGTTATCTTAATAAGGAGTCGGTGTTCAAATTGCCCCATCTTTGAAACGCCTCTTTTCAGCTGATTTATTTACATCAGGATCCAAAGAAGATCCACACACTGCATGGGTAGGATTTGTCTCACAATTTTTTTGATTTGTAATTATTTATTATCCCTTCTTTTTCTTGCCTTTATTGTTTAAAAAAAAAAAAAAGTAATTTTTCCTGTAGAATTTTCCACTTCCTGAATTTGGCTGACCGCTCCCTATGTGTCATTTAAGCTTTTTTATTACACATAGTTCTTGTGAACCTAAGATCTTGATGCTTACTAGTTTGATTTGTACAGGCAAAAATACTTCGTAAGTGATGCTCTGTCTTCCTACTAATTAAGAGGCACATTTTATCTGATAGTGAGATTAAGACCTGTAACTGGATCTTGGTGATGTAGGCTTGCGCCTACTATTACAAATGTTCCCATTTATGTCTTAATTAATGGTTTAACATCTGTTAATGATCCTTACCTAGATTCATTATGTCATGGGGGGGGCATTGAGAAATGATGCGTATTTCATCATATCATTCATTTTCATTTGTTAGTCGGGTGTCTACTAATTTTTTTCTTTTCTTTTTTTATTCATAAAATATTTTTTGTTTTTATTTTAAAATTGTACATATTTAAGGTTGTAACATGATGTGTTTTTTTGTCAATTATAGTTGACAAATTCAATATTATTTTATATTATTGTGGTGTACGTGTATAGCATAGTGGTTAGACATTTCTGTAATTCACAAAGCGTTCCCCCTGATAAGTGTAGTACCCACCTGGTACCTTACATAGTTTTTACAATATTATTGACTCTATTCCCTAGGTGGACTTTATATCCTCGGGACTGTTTTGTAACTACCAGTTTGTCCTTCTGAATATTTCCACCTGTCTCACCCGGCCCTCCACCCCCTCCCATCTGGCAGCCATCAGTTTGTTCTCTGTATCTATGAGTCTGTTTTGCTTTGTTTGTTTGTTATTTATACTCCACATATAAGTGGTATCATATGGTATTTGTCTTTCTCTGACTTATTTTACTTATTTCATTATAGGCCCATCCATGTTCTCGGAAATGGTAAGTCAACATTCTTTTTTATGGCCAAGTAATATTTCATTACATATACGTACCACAACTTCTTTATTTCATCATCTACTAATGGGCACTTAAGTTGCTTCCATTTCTTAGCTATTGTTAATGATGCTGCAATGAACATAGGTGTGCTTATATCTTTTCAAATTTCAGTATTTCTTCCTTAGGCTATAATGTAATTCATACAGCAATGGCTGAATAAATAATTATTTCTCTTCATCAATCTGCAGAAAAAAACATAATCCTAGAAACATCCAATGGTAATTAACAAGGGCTTTGTTAGTTTTAAGTATCATTACAAACGGAACCCCTATGTTTTAGTATATTTGACTAGTTTGATACTAACTGCTCAGATGCCCAACCCACCGCCAGCACCCCTGAAGAACGAGACAGCATGTCCAGCTGAGAAGAGTGTAATTATCTGACAGATCTCAGTTCTGTGGAGCCTGTGTCAGCTTTTGCGTCTGCGACACACGTGTTTTGAGGCAGCCATCAGTCAATGACGGAGACAGGCCGTTGAACAAGAGCCTTTAATGAGTAACCTTTGCTTCAGCATCCACCTCTTGGCCTGGCAGAAAATTTGTCAGATCTGCATAGCAGTCTGACAGCTTTCCTTGTCTGACAGCTTTCCTTGTCTGATTCTCCTTTCTATTTTTTCCTTTCAGAGGTATTAAGCTTTACTTTAAAAAAAAATTGCATGCCTAATTTCATCCCTGCATCCTCTAGCACTGGACAGGAGACAGTGTTTAAAGTCATGGTACTTCCTATTCTATTGCTAGTCAAATTTTGTTTTCTTAGGCCTGTGAAAGCCCACCAATCTCACTTTCTCCCCTTTCCGACATGATCCTAGTCTTTCACAGTTTCCTTGATTTCTGTTGCAATCAACTGTCCCAGGTGCAGCTTCCACTTTTCTGGCCCCAGACCTGCAGTTAACCTTTTTTTTCCCCAGGAAATTTAGTTCCATGTATTGGGAGATGTATGTAGGAACCACATTTTTAAAATTGATATGCTCAAAACTATTTCACTTATAATTACACCTGCTCCTTTTAAGTAGACTGAGCTAAGATATACATTTTTAAGGAAAAAAACTTACGTCATAAATGTATAATTACCTCCAAATTTTGATGTTACCGACAGTTTTGAGTATGGAAGACCTCAGGAGATAGATCACAAAGAAATTACTCGAGAAGCTTCCAGGGGAGAACCATGCTTCAGTATAAGTTTGCATTTAAGAACTTGGTACTTGATATTCTATTAGGGAAAATTCACCTCCCAGTTTTAATCAGGAAAGTCACTGGAATAACTGTTTAGAAAAGAACCACAACTACCTGACATTTTAGGGTTTTGGTACATATGTGAAGAACGGCGTAGAAACAGATTAGGTCTTTCTTCCCCGAACTGTGTTCTCTAATGAGCCCATCGACTCCAGGATGGCAGACTTGCCTTTTCCATGTAGACCTGGTTCATCCCCAGGATCAGTCCTTTTCTGACTAGCATTAGGCTTAGTATGTGAACCCTTGCTTTCACGAAGCTCTTGGCTGTGGAAGGTTTTTTTTGTTGAACAATATCATGCTGCTTTTACTATATGTTAGTGTTATTTTAGCAGAGGATGGTTCCATCCTCTGCTAACAGTTTTGCCCTGGCTGGTTTGGCTCAGTGGATTGAGCGTCGGCCTGCGAGCTAAGTGTCGCTGGTTCGATCTTCCAGTCAGGGTACATCAGAGAAGGAAAACTCTGACTCCAAAAAACCTCCGCTGCCTTGCGGCATACCTCTTCAGGGGAAAGGCTGGGGGAGTAAACCCCGACAGAAAATCCAGAGCCGGAGTCCCTAAGGCAGTTTGACGTTGTAGTCAACACCGGCAACTCCTGCGGCGCACCTGAAGCCAAGCTGTATTGACTCCGTCTTTCCCTTGGACCCTTCAGCTGCGAAGAGAGGTGGGGTCTGCTGCATGGGCAACAGCAGACCCTCCATATCACCCTGCCCAGGCTCTGTAGCTTCAGCTTCACTGGAGAGGACACTCCAGCGTCATCACAAGATGTCGATTTAACACGGGAGGAGACAGATACCATGTCACTCCCGAGTCGGACTGCACAGCCATTCTCGGCGGTGCAGATAGACTCTTAAGAAGCTACACCATCGTCTATCGAGACGGACGGCTGCCGACGAGTGTTATTTTAGGTTCTCTGTGTTATTTGATATAATTTGGTAGGTTATTTTGTGTCTGAAAACGCTCAAAACTTTTTCCATATAAATTTATGGTAATTGCTTCTTTGCTCTATGCCATTTCAGTTTAAGAAAGTTGCATTGGAGCACTGTGCTTTTCAGACAGTAGGGAAATCTGTAACACATATGAGCTAAAGAGCATATAAAGAGCAGCTCAAAATCATTATAGATAAATGTTAAACTCTAAAATTGTCAGGAGGGCAAAAATAATAAAGGTGGATAATTCAAAGAGTTAGTGAGGATTTGAGAACAGACCTCTCATCAGCACTGGTATTTGTGTGAATTCTGAGCAGCAGTATGGTAGTGTGCAGGGAAGCTTTGCATACTTTTTCCCTTTTTCCCTATAAACCACACTCCTGGACTATATCACAGAGAAAAACATCCACTCAGACCCACAGAGTGCATATGCGATGCCATTCATCACACCATTGCTTGCTGTATCGGGGAGTTGGAAGCAGCCGTGATAGTCATTGCTAGGTAAGCATTTATATAAAATGTGGTGTACTCTTACTACAAAACATATTGCAGCAGTTAGATGAAACAGACATGCCGTATGTATAGAAGTGTTGATCTTAAAATCATAATGATGAGTGAATAATGAAAATAGAGAAATATGCATCTGAGTACCACTTATGTACATTAAAAACACATCCACACATGAAAATCCTACAAATTTACATGGGTGCATACCTAATTTTCAAAATATTAAAAAATTAGAATGAGGCAAGAAGTAGTTGGAAATAAGAGAATATAATAGAATGAAATAAAACAGCATGTTTTTATAAGGATGAATTATGATAATTTGGTAAGAATTCTGCATCTGTAGTACAAACAATAATAAAAAGATGTACTTTCAAAAATATCATCCTATAACTACTTCTAATATGTTTATTTTTCCATATAAAGCTTTAAATCTTTTACTCACATACAATAAAATATTTTCATTTAAATCTTTTATTAATAAACACATTAAATATTCTATTCACTGGAAATTTACTTTGGAATAAAGAGTGAGGTGGGTAGCTACTTTTATATGTCCCTAGTAGTAGCTACTTGGTGTTACACATACTTAATGAATAATTAATATTTGCCCATTAATTTGAGAAGCTGTCACTATCATATACTAAATTCCAATATGCACTAAGATTCCTTCAACAGATGTTACATAAAAATTAAGTTAGAAATCATTAACAAAAAGTTACTGCAGTATGCCAAATATTTAGAAATAAAACAGCAATAAACATCTAAATACCTATTAGTCAAAGAAAAAAATCACAGTGGAAATTATTAAATATTTTAATTGATTTTTAATGAATATTCAACATCTACCTTGAAGGATGCCCCTAAAATCATGCTGAGATAAATACTTATCTTTAAATAACTATATTAAAAAACCAATATTTATATATTAATTAAGAATCTATTTCAAGAGATTAGAAAATAATAGAAATTAAGTTCAAGAAATTAGGAGAAAGTAAATAATTATAAGAATAAACATTAATGATGCAGAAATTAAACAGACATTAGACATGATTAACAAAACTGAAATAGATAACCCCTACTAAGGCAAATGAGAAATAGAAATTATGAGGAGTAAATTATAGTATCGTAAGATTGGGACTAAAAAAGAACATCACTGCAGAGTCTGCAGACAGGAAAGAGATAATCATGACAGTATAAATAACTTTATATCAACAAATTTGAAAATTTAGGTAAGAAAGACACATGCCTTGAGAAACATGATTTATCACAGAGCTGCTCATCTGGATGCCAGCAGATGCTGTCAATTTTACAGAAATTTAGGGCATGCCACTTGGATACAGTTTGTCAGATGCTAGCGACCCAGGGCATGCCATCTAAAGGAATAATATTGTACCTTGAACTGCTTACTGCAAATAAGCACAGCGCTTGGGGCCTCTCAGTTTTTTTCTTAATGTTTTCTATTACTGATTCTAGAGAAAGGGTAACAAAGGGAGAAAGAGGGAGAGGAATATCTATGTGAGAGAAAAACATGGCTGGGTTGCCTCTTCCACGTGCCCTGACAGGGGACCAAACCTGCAAGCCAGGTGTGTGCCCTGCCCAGGAATGGAACTGGTGACCTTTCTGTTTGCAGGACACCGCCCGTCCCACTGAGTCACATCCGCCAGGGCTGCTTCCAACGTTTTTTTAAAGTACATTTTATTGGTTATGTTGTTACAGTTGTCCCAATTTTTTTCCCTTTTCTACCCTCTGCCCAGTACCCCACTTCCCTCCAGCAATCCCACCCCACTTAGTTCATGTCCATGGGTTGTGCATATAATTTCCTTGGCTTCATCCTTTCCTACATTATTCTTAACTTCCCCCTGTCTATTTTGTACCAACCAATTATGCTTCTTAGTCCCTGCACCATTTCCCCATTTCTCCCCCTTCCCCCTCCCAACTGATGACCCTCCAAATGATCCCCATACCTATGATTCTGTTCCTATTCTGGTTTACTTAGTTAGATTTAGTTTTTATTTTTTAGATTCAGTTGTTGATAGGTGTGAGTTTGTTGTCATTTTAATGTTCATAATTTTGATCTTCTTTTTCTTAAGTAAGTCCCTTTGACATTTCATATAATAATGGCTTGGTGATGATGAACTCCTTTGGCTTTTCCTTGTCTGGGAAGCATTTTATCTGCCCTTCCATTCTAAATGATAGCTTTGCTGGATAGAGTAATTCTAGTTGTAAGTCCTTGCTTTTCATCACCTTGAATACTTCTTGCCAGCCCCTTCTTGCCTGCAAACTTTCTTTTGAGAAATCAGCTAATAGTCTTATAGGCGTCCCTTTGTAAGTAACTCTCTGCTTCTCTCTTGCTGCTTTTAAGATTCTCTCTTTATCTTGAACCTTTGGCATTTTAATTATAATACATCTTGGTGTGGTCCTCTTTGGGTCTAGCTTGTTTGGGATTCTCTGTGCTTCCTGGACTTGTATGTCTATTTCCTTCACTAAATTTGGGGTGTTTTTCTTCATTATTTTCTCACATAAGTTTTCAATTTCTTGCTCTTCCTATTCTCCTTCTGGCACCCTATGATTCTGATGTTGGCATGTTTAAAGTTGTCCCAGAGATTCCTAATCCTCTCCTCATTCTTGTTTCCTCATTCTGTACTGGTTGATTGGTTTTTTCTTCCTTATGTTCCAAATCATTGATTTGAACCCCGGTTTCCTTCCCTTCACATTGGTTTTGTGTGGATTTTCCTTCATTTCATTTAACATAGCCTTCACTTCTTTCCTTATGCATTTGCCATACTCAAGCATATCTGTCAAGCCTGTGAGCATCTTTATCACCAGTGTTTTGAACTCTGCATCTGTTAGGTTGGCTATCTCCTCCTCTGTGAGGTTGGCTATCTCCTCGTTGCTTAGCTCTCCCATAGGAACCTTGATCCATTCCACCTTTTGGGCCATACTTCTCTGTCTCCTCATCTTGACAGGCTCCTGTGTTTGTTTGCGTCTGTGTTTTAGATAGAGCTGTCGCACCTGTTATGTTGTAAGGGGCGGAGCCTTAGGTATTCGTCAGTACAGGGCAATTCGTTTCACCACATTGTGGTGCTGTGTGTGGGGGAGGAGTTTGAGAGGGAACAATGCCACTTGCTCAGCACTCGCCCCTTTTCCAGGCACTTCTCCCACTTCGGTATGGGATTGGCACCACTCTAGCTGTTGCCCTGGCTGTCATTCCCAGAGTGGGTGGATCCGCAGATGTTCTAGGACCATGGGGACCCTTTAAACAAGCAGACTCTGCTGAGAGACCAGCATTTTCTCCCTCTGCCCCAACCCCCACTGGTTTACACAGTCAGGAGCAATAAGGCTTTATTGTCCCCAGCGATGGGACCATAAGCTGTGCAGTCTGGTCTGCTGCTGGGAGCACTCCCCAGGTGTCCCTCTTAACATTTTAAAATGTGTGACTGCGCTTTCCTGGCCTGCTGCTGCCACCACCACCACATTGAGTCCTCTCCATCCCGACTACACCCCTCCTACCTGTCTGGATGAGTATTTCTTCTTTATATCTTTGTTTGCTGGACTTCCATGCAGCTCAACTTTCTGTAACTTCTGGTTGTCTCTAGTTTTGAGGTAGTTGTATTCCTTCTTAGTTGTGGAGGGAGATGCAGCAAGTCTGTCTACGCCTCCATCTTGGCAGGAAGTCCCTTGGTAGTCATTTTTAATGAGGGAGGAGGGGAGTCTCTCCTTAGTTTAGAATTGATATCTTCTTCCAGTTTTGAAGTCAGCATAGATCACTGTTGACAAGAGTACTCCAACCCGTTTGGTCAGTGACTTATGAGTCTCTGAATGTTGAATGGGGTCTAGAGAAATCTTGTCCACAGCATGACAAAGCTGCTGAAGAAGCTAACATGCAGTTTAGACCACAAGACCCAATATATCCAATACACGGCACAGGCACCAACTGACCACAGAACTGGAAATGCCTATGAAAATCCAGTGGGTCAGATTCAGTGAGTCATACACTTGAGCAGGCGCTGCAGCACCCATGAAATGGTACGTTCAGAATTGAGCCCAGGAATACCCAGGCCTCATAAGTAAACCGAACAGGTGACCCAGAGCCCAAGGTCATTTTCTTGTATTGCAGGAATTCAGCTCACACCCATGGGCTGTTCGCTGTGAACAGTTGATGAAGGAGGCGTGCATTTTGGACCATTCACAGTTGAGTTGGTTCAGTAATGGACTGTTACCAAGTTATGGGTTAGGACAGGATAGTGTGAAAGGACAGTGGTGAGGAGAAATCTGCTTTACGGGCAAAGTTGATAGACATATACATGACCCTGAATTTTTTTTGAAAGGTAAGTGACTGGAGGATTTACAAATACATACACATGATATAAATATTACATCATATAGTTCCAGGCAGTGGGAGTGGTTTGGCTAGTTGGCTCACATGCTGAAAAGAGCAGATGGGAAACCACTTCGGCTACATCCCATAATTTTGGTGTGCTGTGTTTCCATTTTTGTTTGTTTGAAGAAGTTTTTGTTTCCCCTTATGTATCCTTTGACCCATTATTGTCCTCACTTCCTTGAATTGTCTTTTTGCGTCTCCTGATAGTTCACTGAGCTTCCCTAAAGTAGCTACTTTGAATTCTTTATCAAGGAATGACCAGATCCTCGTGGCTTCCGTGTTGGTTACTGGAAGATCATTGGGAGCCATTAGTCATGTTACGTGTCCTGGATTTTTCATGTTCCTTGAAGGTTTACGTTTCTGTCCTTGCGTTCGAAACCGCAGTCTTTGCTGGCGCTGAAAGAGACATGCCAGGGGGCTCCGAGGTCGCCGCAGGCCTGTGCTTACACCTGCCAGCCGCGCTCCTTGCGCGCTCTGTGGCCGAACTCTTCGCGTCCGCCTTCTCGGGTCTTGCCGCGAACCACGCTTAGTGCTGACAGCCTCTCTTTATTTAGTTTTCCCAAAGGTGGCGCTCAAGCTCAAGGTCGCGGTCTCCCTCTGGCTGGCAGATCCCGGCCGGCTTCCTGCCTCAGCTCCCCAGCCGGCTGTCAAAGCCTGGAAGCGCCTCGTGGCCGGCGTCCGCACCGCTGGGGAAGCGGCGCCCACACACACGCGCGCACGCCTCCCCCAGCCCCCCTTCACTCCCATGAGAAATCACACGCGGGGCAGATCTCTCCTGACCCTAAGCTGTGCTGCCTTCCAGGCAGGGATCATGCAGGTAAAGTCAAGCTGTCTTCTTTCTATCTCCAATGCATCCCAACTGTTTGTTTGTTTTTTAAATCCAATGGAAACCTTGACTTCCACAAACGTTCTTCGTGTCCGTTGGTGAATAAGACAGTATTTTTTAGGGGCTGGAAGACCACTGCCAAGAGGGCTTGACCTAATTCATAAGCCACTGCGGGATCCACAGCAGGTCCATACACCTATTACCTGACACACAGGTGGTGGACACTCCTCCCAGGCCCATGGGTGCCGCATCCTGTGGCTGCCACCAAAGCACTTTGTCTGTGAGTGGGTACCAGTTTAATGTTGCGGAGGGGCAGGCAGGCAGGCAACTTATTCCACCATGGTGCTCATGTCACTCCTCCGAAAACTGATTTTGGGCCAGTCCGCCTAGCAGTGTTGCTGCGGAAGGTGAAAGCCCAGAATCGAGGGCAAGTCTTTGTAGGGTCCCGCAGGAAAAAATCAAGAGCCAGGGCTGGCTTCTGCAGGCAGGGCCACTGCTGGCCATTTTAGCCACAAGGGGTCTAAAGGAAGGGGTGAACATTGTACCAAAATAAGGCACAAGCCAGCTTGAGGAAGAAATGGAATTTCAATACATTTATTCCTTTTCATATATATTTTTTACATTATAAAGATTGATTCACTCAACAAGTGTTTATTAAGCACCTACTACTTGTAAGATACTGTTCTGGGCACTTCAAATACATAAGTGGACAAAAAAAGTGTATGTGTCTTCATGGAGTTCATGTTTAATGATAGCACATGTTTGGTGTGAAACATTGAGAAAATATTGAACCTTGCAAGGAAGAAAACGTACATTCTATCATTCCATCATTAAAAGACAACCAGTGTTAACATTTTGTTGTATTTTTTGGTTCACTTTTTGCTATGCCTAAATTCACACATTTATTCATCTAAAGTCTGGGAATTTTATTGTATCCTTGATTTACATAATTTATATAATTTGTGAAAGAATATGAAAATGTCAAACCCTCTTCATAAACTTTGCTAAATGGCTTTCCAGAAATTGTATTAGTTGGTGGTCTGAGAATTGTTAGGGGCTTAAAATCACTAGGGTTTTGTAATATATTGATTAGATGCATGTGTGTGACAGAGAGAGAAGTGGGAGAGGAAAACGAAATAAATACTTTTCAGATTTATGACTTATTCTACTCATGGGTAGTTGTGGGTATGAATAACCAAGGAAATACTTTCAGTAAGAGGAGTAAATTTCATGTGCTAAAAATGTAGCTTTAAAGCATCCCTAGGGCATCCCAATAGAGCCATCCGCCTGGCACCAATCATCAATGCCTGAGCTGGAGATAATAGTCAGATTGTGTATTAGGCAAGGCCAGGGGTGAGATCACCCAGCTAGAGTGTGTGGAGTAAGAAATGGACAGAAGCCGAGTTCCAGGCATTTTACACCGTCCCAAAGTCTTGACCTGGGACTTCCCAGTCTGGGGGAGCCTGAGATGCTTCTTGTACATTCTGGAGTTTTTATCTACTATAGCATACACCTCAAATGGCTCTAACGTTTCCTGACTGAGTAACCCCTTGAGTTCAGCCCTAATAAAATGGATTGATGGGGTCAGAAATTGAGGGGCAGATTTCCTGTGTATTTTCCTCCCCCCCTCTCCCCTTCCACAGACACATACATTCATTGAATTAATTTTTTTCATATAAGAATTTTTAATTATTGTAGGAAAACATGAGAGAAAATTATGCATTGGAAGTTTAGTAACAGCACTGTGAAGTTTCAAAATTCTGTGTAGAATAGAATTTGAGGAGTCCTGTCAACAGAATAGAATACTCACATTCTGATATCTTGACCTTCAGAAGTCAAGTGAATTACTAAAAGAGTTTAGCTTAAAAACATTTCTAGATAATGTTGAAGGTTTTTGGTTGTGCTCACTGGGAGAAATAGGAAAAATCATATCGACTTCATCTTTCTGGAAGTGGAAGACTAACATTAATTTGCTTTAAAAGTTATATAAAAATATTTATTTTGATAAAAATATAAATAAATAAATATTATTTATTTTGTGTTCTGCGTTTTGGTCCCCTCTTAAATATGTCACATCAGGCCAAGTGCCTCCTTCACCTAGTTCTCTCTTTATTTGGAAGTCATCTTAGAGTCTAGAGTAATTTTAATAATCCAAAATAAGGCAAGAAAGGGGAGAGAAAGAACATAGAACAATAAGACAAATAGAAAACATAATATTTACATAATAAATTTAATCTCAAATGAGGATGGCCCCCCAAAATTGGAATTACTTCCTGGAGGATGTGGGCCCCTTGTATTACAGGCTTCCCCTGCTAGGGGAGTATTCTAGGAACCCATCTGTATCAGTGCACCAGCTGGTGTTGTTGTGAGAGCCTGTGTTCAGCTTTGGTGAATTTGCCCATTTTGTGATGGGTGATTTACAAGTGCACCTGCTGCCCATAGCACACTGAGTGTTCGGCAGTTTTTGACCAAAAACTACATGACGCCTGTGCCCCTATTCACCTGATCTTCCCCTCGGATGCAAAAAGTCCTCAAAGGGAAACCCTTTGCCTGTGTGGAAGAGGTAAAACAAAAAATGACAGAAGCACTACAAGGCTTCAAAATAGACAAGTTCAAAAACTGTTTTGAGCAGTGGGAAAAAATATCTCCATGGGAGTATTGCATCACATGGACACTATTCTGAAGGTGATCGAAGTTTAAACATGTTACATAAACACACAATTTTTTATATATAAATTGTTTTTTGGGTCCCCCTTGTACACTAGAATGACATTAAAAATAATAGAGTGGGGTGCTCTAATATTAAGAGGTCAAGGAAAAAAGATCCACAGAGATGCCAAAGAGAGTCCAGTGAGTTTCATACTTTCAATAAAATAAAACAAAAGCATCAGCCATGTTTGAATCTTAAAGGACCCTTTGACTATAACAACTTTCTGGAGCATCTCCAACATCCAGGAGAATAGTAACCTTCTCCACTTATGTTTCATATTGTTGTGGTGCCAAGATGGAACCAGAGCTGAACTCAGCTGCTTGGGACAACGATGCTGAAAAGAACACTCTGGGCCTGGTGTGTCGCCTCCCGCTTAGCTTGCTATCTTCAGGGACTTTTGCTCCCTGGCCGCTGGACCGCCTTCCTCCCCAGATGCACAAGGTGACTGAGTAACCCCTCAGGGTGGGCTTTCTAAGCCAGCACTCGAGGCACCACCCACAAGCCGGGACGCAACCAATTGCCTTGGAGCAGCTCCTACTGGCCTGAGCTCAGCACATTGCCTACAGGAAAGCAAGGGAGAAATAATAGCCTAATCATTTGGTCGGTTTCATATTTGTGGCATATTTAAAATACTGCTTGCCACAAAGAAGACCTCAGTTTTAACCCATAAATAGCTTTAAAAAAAATTCCAATAGGTAGCAATAACAGGTAGCCATAAACGTTATACTGCGGCCTAACAGTGAACACCGTTCACTGAAAGCTTACTTATTACACACTGGGGACTAACCTAAGTGCTGCCCGTGTGTTACCTCCTTTGCTTCCCACAGCAACACCACTTTAAAGGTGAGGAAATGTGATGGTTGCCAGATGGGAAGGGGGTGTGGGGGTTGGGTGAAGAGCTGAGGGGATTAAGAAGTACAAGTAGGAAGTTACAGAATAGCCATGGGGATGGAAAGTACAGCATAAGAAATGGAGTCGCCAAAGCGCTTAGATGCATGACCCATGGGCACGAACAATGGTGGGGGGATTGTCTGAGGGAGTGGTGTGTGTGTGGTGCTCAGTGGAGGGGGGCAAAAGGGGAAAACCAGGACAACTGTAATAGCATAATCATTTTTTTTAAAAGATGAGAAAATGGGAGTTTAATGAAGTTAAACAATTTTCCCAAAGCCACCGAGTTATAAAGTTGAACAAAGACTTCCGCGCAGGCTATCTTTCAAACCAACATCTTTTTATTTTTTTAATTTTATTATTTAAAAAATATTTTATTTATTTTTTACAGAGAGGGGAAGGGAGGGAGAAAGAGAGGAACAGAAACATCAATGTGTGGTTGCCTCTCACGTGTCCCCAACTGGGGACCTGGCCCGTAACCCAGGCATGTGCCCTGACTGGGAATCAAACCGGAGACCCTTTGGTTCGCAGGCCAGCACTCAATCCACTGAGCCACACCAGCCAGGGCCAAAAATCTTAAAAAAAAAAAAAATTCTCTGAACATTAAGTAATTAGATATCATTCTTTTTAAAAAGATTTTGTTTATTTATTTTTAGAGAGAGGGGAAGGGAGAAAGAAAAAGAGGGAGAGAAACATTAACTGGCTGCTTCTCCCACGCCCCCAACTGGGGACCTGGCTTGCAACCCAGGCACGTGCCCTGACCAGGAATCAAGCCAGACACCTTTTTGTTCAACCACTGAGCCACACCAGCCAGGGCCAAACCAAGCTGTTAATCACCGTGCCATCTCCTTCCCAATGTTGCCTTGAAACCTACAAAGATACCACTAAGGTAGCCAGAACTATCTGCCAATTCTTCTTAAGTTTGGAGAATCTATCTTAACTCCAGAGAATATCTATAAGCCAGCTTATTATTAACTGATACAAAATCTGCACCACAGAAGTTAAGAACTGTATGATTTCACTCATGTGGGGTATAAAACTGAAAGCAACAAATGAACAAACAAGAAAAATAAGCAAAAACTCACAGACACAACAGTAGGGTGGCTCCCGGAGGGAAGGCGGCTGAGAGGTAGCAAAGGACAAAGGGGGTCAACGATATGGTGACGGAAGATTTGACTTTAGGGGGTGGGCACACAATGCAATATACAGATCATGTATCATGGACCTGTACACTTAAAACCTATGTAATCTTATTAACCAATGTTACCCCAATAAATTTAATTTTTAAATTATCTGCACCACAGGGAACTTTGTTTTAACACTAACTTCATTCTTATATCACCCATCTTTGGAGGTACCTGATTACTGAATGTTTCTGGAGGAAATCATAATGTCTAGTGGACTGCTATCGTATAAATCCTTCATTACCAACTTCTGCTGATCCTGTTGATGCTACTGTGATATGACTATGTCTGGGATCCATGTCTTTTCCATTCTGTTCTGTGGTAGGCAGCTCCTAAGATTGCTCCTGATGATCATGCCTCCTAGTGTTTGTGCTGTTGACTGTGGGCGACACCTGGTGACTTGCTCCTAACAGATAAGAGATAAGGAATGTGATGGAATGTCGCTTCTCAGATTAGGTTACAAAAAGATTTTGGCTTCTGTCTTGCTCAATCTCTCGTTCTCCCGGATGGAATCTGGCTGTCGGTCCCTGTGGTGAATCCCACATGAAAGGAGAGCTTGCACAGAAAACGAAAGTCCTCAGTCTCATAGCCTGGGAGGCACTGAATTCTGTCAACAATCACTTACGTGGCCTTGGAAGCAGATCTTTCCCCAGCTGAGCCTTGAGAGGACAGCGTCCCCACTGACATCTTGATCGGAACCTTGTGAAAGACGCTGAAAACCCAGCTAACTGACATCCACATTTCTGACCCACAGGAACTGTGAAATGATAATACTGTATTAAGCCACTATATTTCGGGGTAATTTGTTACACAGCCTTAAATAGCTAATACATTTTCCAATCTCAAACGTCTCCTTCCCAAGACATGCACATGCCCTTCTCCTGATCTTGGATTGTAGGAGATGAACTGGACACCTATTTCGTGGAGAAAATAGGTTTGGTTTTTTTTCAGTTAGGGATTTTCTCAACTTCTGAAAAGCAAATCTACCCTTCTAGGAGCAGGGGTCCCAACGCCCGGGCCACAGACTGGTACTGGCCCATGGCTGTTAGGAACGGGCCACACAACAGGAGGTGAGCTTGAATGTAATGCGCTTGAATCATCCCGAAACCACCGCCCCCTCCATGGAAAAAATTGTCTTCCATGAAACCCGTCCCTGGTGCCAGAAAGGTTGGGGACCGCTGCCTAAGAGCATCCATTAACCCTTTTGGTAAAAGTAGATGTCCTTCCTCCTATGTAACTAAGGCTGATTCATTCACCTAGCCTCTCAACTTCATCTTTTCTAGTCTTTTTTTCTTGCACAATTAGCCCCTTTTCTCCTGTATTTTCCTCATTTTCTTCTGCTGGATCCTTCCTTGTCAGCATTTAAATCACTTAAGTGTCTCCCACCCAAAAACAAAACCTAAAACTGGCTTTACCCATCACCCTCTACAGGTACTCCTTCCTCTCTGCCCTCATTTCTTAACTTCAGTTTTATCATTATCTCAATTTCTTTTCCTAATTATTCCTTAACTTACTTGGATATAGAATTCTCACCCCGTTCCCCTGCCCCCCATCCCACAGAACCTAACTAAAACTGTTCTTACTGAGGCCTTCTACCAAAAACTTACCTGATGCTAAATCTAATGGATCATTCCTTACCTTTTTTTAGTCTGACCACTGGGCAGCATTGGCTTTGCTGATTGCACCCTCTCTTTTGAAACGCTGACCTCCTTGATGTCATACTCTGGTTTTCCTCCTTTCTCCGGCTGCCATACTGTCCGTTCGGGTCCTTCCTTTCCTACTCAACCCACGCACATGGGCACTTCTCAGGGATAAAGTCCTACGCCCTCCTCTATTCTGACTAGATCAAAAGTTCAAACTCCAAGGCTTTAAAAACGAGGCAAGTAAAGAAGAACAACGTAGTCTGGGTCTGAGACATTAGAAGGTGACGGGGGCCACGGTAAGCAGATCGCTCTTACCCCATAGAGAGAAGGCAGTGTCCATTTGACTTAACCGTTTTTGTTATACAGGAAAGTAGTCCTATATGTTTGAATTTCCAAAAGGCCTATTTCAACGTACAGTTTCTTCAACTTAAAAAAAAAAAAAAAAAAAAAGCACACATGCTGTGGCCCTGGGGTTGCAGTTCGGTTCCTGGTCAGGGCACATGCCTGGGTTGTGGGCCACGTCCCAATTGATATTTCTCTCCCTCTCTTCCCCTCTCTATAAAAATGAATAAAAAAATTTAAAAATTGTGTGAATAATAAAGACAATGTTGAATTGGACCTATAAACAATCTCATCTGTTTTCATGGCTTCAGTACCCACTTTATGCTGAAAATCTCTAAGGTTAGCTCTCACTAGACTCTCTATTCAGGTTCGTAGATAGTGAGTTGTGGACATTATCTCCGTTCGGCTGTCTCCTTTAAACTATCCCTCCCCTCCCCACCCTCTCTCCCCAGTCAGTTCCTCCACTTGTATTCCCTCTTTTGGTTATGGTACCAACAATCAATCAACTGGCTTAAGCCAGACACCTAGAAGCCATCCTTGCTTGCTCTTGTCATGGATATATTCAACGCTACATATTTAGTGCCTATGACACGCTTTCCAGTCAATGTTGGTTCTACCACGAGATTCCAGTTCTCTGATCCTCCTGCCACCACGGTTTCGTCTGGGTTACTCACAGACTCCCGAATGACCCCTGCCCTTGCATCCTGTCTCATTTAATCTGTGCTCCATATTCAGGCTAGAATTCTCCCTCGGAAAGGTAAATCGTACGAAGTCACTATTGTGCTCAATCTTCCAGGCTCCCCTTTGCCAGTGTCAGAAAAACCTTACATCTTTAACAGGGTTTGCAAGGCCCCTGTGGGCGTGTCCCAGCAACATTCTTCCAGTTCCCGGAACGCTATCATCTCAGGGCGCCTTGGCTAAGAACACTCAGACGTCGGGTTGCTTCTTAAAGGGTTACTAGCTTTCCTTGACCCTCAGGTGACATGGTTCTTCACATCTCATAACATTCAGAAGTCAGTCCCCAGGCAATTAACTGCTTGGATGTCCACCGGACCAATAATCAGAAGGCAGAAGCCCCATGTGCTTTACTCACCGGTGTACTTCCCAGTCCCTTTAAAAAGCAGTGCCTATCACGGCGCTGACTCTCAGCAAATATCTGTTAAAATAGTGGTCAGTCACTTGGCTAGTTTTGAGTCACTCCTTCATTGCCATCCTCTTCTCTTGGTATTTTAGAGAAAATAAACGTCAATTATCTCGTTTTCCCGGATGAATGAAGGGGCCAGCCAGGTGAGGCCGATGATGGGTCGCTGGCCTCTTTAAGCCGGGGCGGTGCGGGGCGCGGGGCGTGGGCCGCGGAAGTAACACCGCCAAGTGTAAGTAATCGGAGCGGGGTCGCCGGGGCCTGAGCCCGGCGCCCACGTGCCGGCTGCAGCGCGCGGAGAGGGCGGGTCCCCGGGAAGGCGATCCCCGGCGGCCGGACGTGCTCGCGCCCGTGGCTGCCCGGCCCGCGCCGCGGCCGCCGGGTCCGGGAGCGAGCGCACGTGCGCCCGCCGGACCTGAGCGGAGGGAGCGCCGGGCACTCGCGCGGGCATGGAGGGCGAGGCGCTGTTTAGGGGTAGGGAGAGGTGCGGGGCGAGCTGCGCCCCGGGAGGGGAGAGCAGAGCAGGGCAGGAGAGGCGGTGAGGGACGTGGAGGAGAGAGGGAGGCTTCCGAGCTAGGTAAGCGCTAGAGGAGGCGGGCCGCTCGGGGCTGGCAGGAAGGGGGCGGGGCCGGGCGCGGCTGGGCGGGGCCGGGGGCAGCGGCATAAAAGCGCGGCGGGCCCGCGTGGCGGGTGGATCCTGCGGCCCGGTCGGAGCGCGCACGCGTGCAGTCGGGCCGGCGTGGGTGGTGGTCGGCGGTCCCCTGCGCCGCACAGTCGGGCCCTGCACCGGCCCACCCGCCCCCGCAGCGCGAGCTCTGCTTTGTCGCGCGGCCTCGCGGCCGCCGAGCCCAAACCCCCACCGCAGGCCCCTCCCCGCCTCTGCGTGAGGGGGCGGGGCACGGCGCATGCGTCGGCCGTCCCTCCGCGCTCTGAGCTCGCGGGCGGCCGCGTCAGCCGAACCCGACGCAGTGACGCTTTACGTCGCCGTAAGTGACGCGCAGGTCCGGGCCGCTCCTCCTTCCTTGAGTGAGTGCCGGCCGGGTCGGGGCGGGGGAGGAGAGGGGGGGCGGTCGGGGAGGGAGAGGCGACCCGAGAGTCGTTGTGGGCCGCGGGCCGGGCCGGGTTCCGGGGCGGCGGGGGCCGGGGCCGCGCAGAGGGCTTGGCGGGCCGTTAGAGGGCCGCAGCGGCCGTCGGCCCCGTCCGCTGCCGGACTTGCGCGCCTCGGAGCCCGGAGCCTCCGGCGCGGTGCCCACCGCGCTCCAGCGCGCGCCTCCCGACTCCAATTAGGTCAGGCTCGCAGTCCTGCGGCCGCCGCGCCGGCCCCCGGCGGCTCGCCTTTCCTCTCGCCTCACCCCCCCCTCCCCTCTTCCCGTTGCTGGGGCGTCGGTGTGTGGTGTTCTCCTTCTTTCGGGGTTCTGCGCCCCGGTCCGAGCTCATGGGTGTCCACGATCATGCTCCTCTTTTGTAGCGCGCCCCGGCGGCCATGGAGGCCGAAGAGACGATGGACTGCCTTCAGGAGTTCCCTGAGCATCACAAAATGATCCTGGACCGATTGAATGAACAGCGGGAGCAGGACCGGTTTACTGACATCACCCTGATTGTCGACGGTGGGTGGGGGTGGGGGTGAGGGGCGGGGGTGGGGGGCCTCGGGAGCGAACTCGGGGCTTGGAGTCTCGCCTCCCGCTTACCCGCCCCCTCGGGGTGCCCTATCCAAGGGTGCGCACAGTGCGCGCTGGGCCCCGGGGCGCTCGTCGGGGTCCGCTCGGCTCGGGGAGGCTCGTTGGTCGGGACGGCGCGGTGGGTTTTCACTTCGGGAAGTGTTCGCATTGCGCACCTGAGGTCACGATCGCGGGCCGGGGGCGGGGGACGTCTCTCCGAGTGGCTGGTTAATAGCCTTCTGGTGCGCCGCGGCCCTGAGTGCCCCCCGAGTTTCTTAAATGGTCTGGGAGGGAGGCTGAGACAATCCTTTGCAGCCTTGGTCTCCACCCTCTTTGGGAACCCCCAAAACAAAATGGGGGTCTTTGTCAATCCTGGCTGCTGTTGTCACGGAGGCAGACCAGCTTGGGCCGTCGTTTCAACTGGGGAAGACGGGCGTCCAAATGGTGGGCGTGTTAAAGCGTTTCCCGCAGCGGCACGTCCTGCTTGGTGCTGGTCGTGGGGCTGGTTTATTTATTCACTTTCCTTCCAAATGATCCATAATCTCCCGGGTGGTACTTACATTTAGTAGTTCCAACTGAGTAGGATATGCCTTTCCCGGTTTAATGAAGTGGTGGGAGGTCGCTGCGCCCTGAAGTCCTGTATACAAACCTGGCTTCCTAAGGCCCTGCAGGCAGAGATCCGGCTCGGTGTCTCATTGAGATTAAAATGTGTCAGGCTAGCAGCCAGGAGTGTTTTGACTTGAGCTCAGGGGCGTATATAGTTGCACGATTACATTAGGAAGACGCACCTCGTATAATTCTCTCTTAAGTTGTGCAGTTTCCGGTGTGATTTTTGTGACTGTGTATGACTTTATTTTCTTTTTATCTAGGTCACCATTTTAAGGCCCACAAGGCTGTTTTGGCTGCTTGCAGTAAGTTCTTCTACAAATTCTTTCAGGAGTTTACTCAGGAACCTTTGGTGGAGATAGAAGGTAAGTGCTTGTTTGAAATACAGCGGCTTAGCAAACGGGAGGGCTGATGAGGTTTCAGGCGGTTAATTGGGCAGGATGCCGTGGGACGCAGGCGTCGGGGGTTCCTGTTCGGGGACGGGATCAGTCGTTCTTCCGACACCTGAGAATCCTTACTTCCAGTCAAGTGCTCAGTGCAGTGATCTGCCAGGAAACACTCCTCCGTTAGGCGGCAGGTGTTGGCCTCTGAAAGGAGGCTTTTCGGCTCTAAAACCTGCGGTCACTCCCTGAGACGCAGCACAAGTCCATTCCGGTCCTTGCCCAGTGCGCTGGTGTCTCAGATGGCGGGTGCTGGAGGGCGGTGCAGAGGCCCCTCCTGGGGGAGGTGCGGGTGACGTGCTCAGCGAGGTGGCCGAGCGTGGCTGGGGCGGAAGGTGAACGGAACTAGCCTTCAGAAGCGCTAGTGGCTCGCGAAGGGCGGGGTGGGAAGGGTTGTCCACCAGATACCGTCTCAGGGTGGTAAGGGATCCTCTGTGACAGCGACCTGCCGTGGATGCGGATTTCCTGGGTTCACAGCGGGGGGCCTTTGAAGCAGGCGGTACCTACGGCAGGGCACAGGCTCCAGAAGGTTCCTTGCCCAGAGTTGCCCAGCTTGCAAGGGAGTCACAGTTCAGAATTAGGAAATAAATTAGCTTGCCTGCATAAATACCGAATTTTAGCTTCTTTCAAGGCTCTTTAAGGTTTGGTTTTGTGTCTCTTATACTGAGTATATACTCTTTGTTATGAATGGGTTGCCTAGAAACGCTATTCCCTTGGAAAAACTTGTGCCTAGGGGAGTGAAGAAAACATAGAGTTAATATTCTATTACTTTAGTACGCCCCAGTTCATCTGGCATTCTCCCTGCTATGCCCATGGACAGGTTATCTTTTGATTGCCTGTGATGGACAGAGCCCAGGCATAATGGAAAGCCACAAAGCTTACCGAGGTAGGAATCTAGCTGCCTGAATGGCATCGGTTTCTCTTACAAGGTAAGATTTCGTGCATTTACCCACCTGAGGTTCTGTGTGGCCCCAGGCAGGTTACTTTACATTAATTGCATATTAGCCTCCTCATCTGAAAAGTGGGTTAATAGGCTTGACTAATTTTGACTAATTGAAAAAACGTGCAGAGTGCCTGGCATTGTGTTCAGAGGATTGTCGAAGCCTAATAAATGGGGGCTACTTGTCAACTGACTACTTACTAAAGATGCACTAGGCTAGACCCATGAGACGGGTTGGTGGGCAAGACAGCCCTTTAAAGATTCACACGTTCAATCACGGATAAGCAGCAGGTAGAGAGAGGAGTGCAGCACGTGTTGCCGAGACTTACTGTCCCTGGCGAGGGAGGGGCGCGGCCGGGTCCCCCTTAGGGAGACGGGAAAGGCTGCAGAGAGGAGTTGCCTCCAAGCAGACCCTTTACACACTGTGTGCGGGCGTCTTGTACCCAAGCATCATGGTGGGCACGGGAGATTTTTTGAAACATGAGCGCGAATTTTGTCCTTACGTAAAATCACTGTGAATTGAAAACTACTTTGAATTTTCTTCATGAAGCTTTGATTTTCTTGTCTTAGGATGTATTCTTCGTCACTATTATGGAAGAGAAAGGCACTCTATGCATAGTTGGCGAAAAATGTAGTTTTCTGTATTCCACAGACAGTGTCAAAAAGTGGAAAAGGAAACGGCCAGGCTAACATGGCTTGCTGGGACAGCGGGGAGTCTGAGCTGCCTGAGAAGCAGGGTCTTCTCTTCGGAGGGCCAGTTACCTTGACGTGTGTCTGTCGTCTCGGTTCCTGTGGCGGCTGCGCCCATCATAGGAGACACACAAGCGTCGGTGTTCACCCTGTAGTCCCATAAGAAAGTGAAACGTCACAGCACGTTCCGTTTTTGTTATTTGCCAGACTCGGGTTTTAGGAATCAGTTTGGCCCCCTGTCTCCTTCCGCCCTCAGCGTCGGGGTTGCATCTGCCTTGTTCGCCTGGCCGTGGCGAAGCCCTGAGTGTGAGTGGGAAACCCAGGCTGCAGCCTGGCTTTACTGTTTGTCAGCTGTGTAACCTCGGGCATGTTGGCTTCCTTTTTTCCTCTGAAAACAAGGAATTTTAGACCCTGTCATGGGTCATTTGAATATTATGTCATCGCACTCTGGGTGTGCTGGAGAATGCTTTCGTCATTTTGGCTTTGGTTTATTTTTAGGAGGCAGTCAACCCCGGTTAGGATCAGACTGCCTATGTGGGCTGTGGATCCAATTCCAATTTCATTCTCAAAACCTGTGTTGTGCTATTCGGGCCCCAGGTGTGCCGGCCTGGGTGGGAGGTCACACCATAGTGCAGTTGTCTCAGCTTTTGCTGTGTCCCCTCAGGTCAGCTCTGCGTGTGCGTGGCTCGGGGTGAGCTCAAGACTACGTACACCGGTGGAGAAGGCCTCTGTCCAGGCCTCTGTGTCCTCCGCACGTGGGCGCCCAGCTAACAAAGTGGGGCTTCCGCCTCCCTGTGCTGTCTGCACTTCCCCCCGTGGGATTCACTTCTCGGACAGAATGGCGAGCGAAAGGGAGAGAACGGAATAACAAGAATTCCCTTCGTGCTCTTGACCTCATGGTCTCTTTCCCAGCTCTGTGTCAGCGAGAACTTTCTCTTACACTGGAGGGGCTTGCCTGGCGCCAGCGGTCACAGGCGTGCAGCCTCAGACCCGGGGCTTGCCTTTGGGGAGGGCTGAGACGGAAGGATTAAAACCCAAGTATTCCCCTCCCCGCCACCCCCATCTTCTTTGCTGGTTCTCCAGCCGGCAGGAGTTTCTCTTGAAGCTTTTTCTGTCTGCACCTGCTGCAGTTATGGGATTTGGACCGCCCTGCAGGCTACGCTGGGATATGTGGGAGGAAAAATAAAACCCAGGAAACTCAGTTTTGATTTCTCTCTGCAGGCTGCTTGCTTCCATGGTTTTTCAGAGCCCTTGTTCATTTGCTTTGTGTATTCTGTCCGGGATGTTCAGCTGTGATCAGCGGAGAGGGTAGGGTAGAGTGTGCTTTCTGCATCTTAGCTGGAACCGGAGCCCGCCATCTGTAAAGCCGGAATAATGACCTGTAGCGTTGGCTGTCATCCTTAGTGGCACATGGGAAACGTCACGGGAGCTTTTGCAAGTACCAGTGTCCAGGCTGTAGCTCCAGATTGATTAAATCAGCCTTGGAGGGTTGGGATCCAAGTATCTATATTTAAAAGTTGTCTAGGTCCTTGTTATTCCAGGTGTGGGCTGAGGACCAGTGCTACGTGGGCATCACCTGGGAGCTTGTTCAGGGTGTAGACTCTTGGGCTCCACCCCAGACCTGCGGAACATCTAACTGAGTCATTAGATGATTCCTACGTCCGGACCGTTTCATTGTGTAGCCAGTGTTTTGTGAAGGCAGGTGAGGTACTTGTAAGGCAAGTTTCATTTCTGATATGCTCTGTGAGTATAAACTCATTAAGTGCAGACTGAGCTACCTCTCTCCCTGGTGAAGTAAGTTACCTTTGATTAGAACCGCAGGGTCACCTTTGGCTTCAAATAAAAATCCTTGTCCTCAAAACCAGATGCTCTGTGACCAGTGACTTGGATTCGCGCCACCTAAAATCTTCAGTGAATGTTCGTTTCTTTGTCTGGAACACGCCCTTCTAACCGGGGCCTCCGATTCTGTACGTCCATTCTTTCTGTTCTTCCTGAAACCCGTCCATGAGCACCCAGTTCTCTCTCGGAACAGCCCTTGCCGTCAAGGACAGAACGCCAAGTACATGTCCGTGTGTCCTTTGTGAGGGGGAGTTCTCACTCATGGGGGACTAGAGGAATTTCAGAGTTCTCCCCTTTTGTTCCTTTCTCTGGGAGAAAAGAAGACTCAGATTACGGTGTAACATTTTCCCTAGAGACCTGCTTAGGAACGTTGTGTTCTGCAGCACCCTCTGTTGTGAAGGAAGGAAGGGGTTGGTGAGGAAATGGGCTGACACTGGGAAGTTACCAAACTTGACCTGGGGACGAACTGCTTCTGCACCTGTCCGTCGTCGGCGACCACTTCACCTCCCTGGGCAGGGGCTCGCAGGTTCAGTTCCCGTGAGCCAGGTGCTCGGGACAGCAGCTGTCGGTGGGCCGGCCACGCAGGAAGCCCCAGGCGTGCTCATGCAGGGTCCGGTCCCAGTTTGGTTCTGGAGCTCAAGGACCCGTGTGTGTGTGTTTGCGCTTAAAGTGGAAGTTTATTAGTGAGACAGAGTAGACTACCCTACAAGCAGAGCAGCATTTAAGAGAATTTTTATTTATATCAGAGAGAGAAACACCGATCTGCTGCTCTCCCCACTCATGCGTTCATTGACCGACTCTTGCGCGTGCCCTGACCGGGATCCAGCCCGAAACCTCGGTGCGTGGGGGGGGCGAGCCCTTGCTTTTATTCAGGCTGCAGGTGACTTACAGAGATTAGGAACAGAGGTCACATGTTTAAATCCTTGAGGTCAGATGCTTTTTGAAATCACACTTCTTTAGAATTTCCTACGGTAATGCAGCATGTATTACAAAGTGCTTCCAGTGGGGTCTGAGGCCACGCTCTAACGGATAATATTTTGGCAGCACAGCACATTACTGTTTAATGGAGGCAAAGACTAAATAGTCTCGTTTCAGTTCAGCTCGGACTTTGCTGCCAAGTTTATGGGAAAACTTCTGCTTTTAAGAGAATGGGGGACTTTGGGGTTATGACGACGAGCTTGCGGGCCTGCAGTGAGTGATATCGTGGGTGTTCAAACTCCTTCTGGCAGGAGCGCCTTCTGCCAATGTCCTGTTTTAAAAATCTTTATCATAGACTGGGGAGTTGGGCCATCGGGTTGATCCTAGTTTTATTTTCACTTACTAACTGTGTGACCTGGGTAAGTTACTTAACTTCTCTGTGTCTTAATTTCCTCATCTGTAAAATGGACATTATAATAATAAGTACTTCATAGGGTTGTTGCAAGGAACACGTGAGTACTTGTATTAGTGTTGTGATGTATATGGGTCTACCGTATATAAAATATTAAATGTGTGTGTTCTACTAACAGTCAAAATTTCATTCCATTTTAAGAAAAATTTACACATTGTGTTTAGGAAGGACATTTGCTTCACTTTGAAACATCTGGTCAAAACGCCCTCCAAAATTAAAAAACAGAAAGAAAATCTTACTTGTCCATCCCTCAGGCTATTTTCATATATAATAAAGAGTAACATGGTCAGAAGACAACAGGAGGAGGAACAAGGCTTAGCAGACCCAAATAAAATCAGCCTTCCGTGAATCCAGTTACTTTTAGTTTGCTTATTTGGTGGCATGTAACATGGTCATATTACATTATATGTTACGGTGTTCCTCCTTATTCAGATCGCGTTTATACATTTTGAAATGAGTCTCCTGAGTCTCAGGGGTATTGATTTGCCCAAAATTACGCAGGTCATGGAGAGCTGGTGCCTAACTAAAACTTTTCAAGTTCTGACTCTGAATGAGATCCTTTCTTTGCACAAAGAAGGCATGCTGGATATTCACGCGTGTTCTCACTGTTGTCCTGAGGCCACACTGAGGTGTATAAAGTGCGTGGGAAAAGAATAAAAATAGTTTTGTATTTGCAGTTGTGTGCAGTTTGGACTCGGGCATTTCTTAGCATTAAAAAATTTACGTTAAAAGTAGTTTTCTCTCGGTTCCAGTCAATAGCATTTTTTAGCTTTGCATTAGAAGACTCAAATAATTTTGAATTGAAGGGCTAGAGAAATACAGTATCCTTTTGGGCCAGAATTTAGACACAAAACTTGTAAAGAAAAGTTGGAATCATGAAAGTTTATTTTTGAAAGTGATTTTCGCATTTATTTCTATTTTGTGTGCCGGCATCTAGGAAGCACTGTGTTAGGTACTGTGAGGTACATCAGGTAGCTTCTAGTCAAGAAATGATGCCTCGCATCAGACCAGGTACAGGGGTCGGCCTGAGGGGAGTATTAGAGAAGGTTTTCCTGAAAGACGTGGCGTTGGAATTGGGTCTTTGAGGGATGTAGGGTTTGTGCAGAGCTAAGGCGATGAGGTGTTCAGGAAGCGGGGCAGGTATCAGCGAAGGCAGAGAGGCTCTTAGGAAGTGAGTGGGCTTGAGAATCAGTATAGAGTGTGTTTGAGAAGAGTTTAAAATGGGGTAGGGAAGGTAATGAGAAGCAGGAAAGTAACGTGAAGAACCTTGAAGTAAAGGCAGAGCGCTACTGAACTTGACCTGCTAAGCTGTGGAAGGCCATCAGCCATTTTGGAGGCGAGTTGATGCAGGGCTCCCTGGCAGGGGTTGTGGTGGCTCCTCTGTCTTGAGTGACAGGGTTTACTCTTCTGTGGGGCCCATAGGAGATCTTGGGAAAGGTCTTCAAGTAGTTTGCTAGTTAGTGCTGGAACTTGGCCACAGTCATGTACTGATAACGAGACTTCTGCCAGGAAATAAGCTTCCTAAGTGATACGTACCAATCAGGTTCCGAACATTGTTTTTTTGGGTTTGTTTGCTTTTTCACTAAATGTTACAAGATTTGAATCAAAATGAATGCATGCTAATGCACGTCTTTTTTGCAGGTGTTAGTAAAATGGCCTTTAGTCACTTAATTGAGTTCACATATACGGCAAAACTAATGATACAAGGAGAAGAGGAGGCCAATGACGTGTGGAAAGCGGCGGAGTTTCTGCAGATGCTGGAAGCCATCAAAGCTCTGGAAGTCAGGTAAGCGCTCACTGAAGGCTGTGTGCCCACCGCTTAGGCTCAGTGGGGCTTGGAGTTCTGAAGCACCGAGTGCCAGGAACAAGGAAGAGCCACGCGGCTACTTTATTCGTGGTTATAACATGAGAACGTAGTAACTGCTTAGGTGCCACTCCTGGTATCGAAAACACAAAATTTCTCATAGGAGTTATAAAAAAGCATGAGGAGCTCCACCGCTTTTCACAGTGACTGTCGGCATTGTACACAGGGACTCAGAACCAGCGTTCTGGGGGGTCAGACTGCCCCCACTGTGGGGGTCAGGGGTGCGTTAATGAAGTTAGCCTCCCGTCAGCTCAGTTTCCTTCTCTGTCACGTGGGGGTGATAACGATACTTTCTACAGAAGATTGTCTGTGCGGGTTCAATGAATTGATGCACGTAGAGAGCTTAGCGTGGTGTCTGGCACATCATACTCTTTAGGAGGGGTCGCCACGGTCACCCGAGAACTAAACCGCTCTGCCAGTGGCATTTCCCTGGACCCTGACGGCCGCTCCTGCCCACCTCTGAGCAGCAAGTCGTCATAGTTTTGGGAGGAAAGGAACTTAGTGCTTGGCTTCCATACCAGTACGGTTCCAGAGGTGTTTTTGAAAGAAAGTGTGGTTTACTATTGTTTGTGCCCCCAGAGTGGAGCCTTCATCAGTCAGAGGCACAGGTTCACATTGCCTCCAACGTGGCCTCCCCTTTTCCTAGCTCAGTTAGAACTGTCGGATCTAGTCCTTGTTTTTGGAGGGACTGTCTGCAGGGGGTCCATTCAGTCTGTCCTGTTTGTCACGAGCACCTTAACGTCAGCTGAGGGGCAGTCGTTGACCTCGAAAATTGAGCTTTAGCTCTGGGAATGGTAGCGGGACAGACATCTGGTGTTTTACATGGGACATGCAGGAGCGTGGCCACCCCCCTGCTGTTCCAAAATACTTCTTCGTAAAGTTAAGGGAAATGGCACTCAAATTGTGGTCCGAACCATCTTGCAGCAGATGACGTATCTAGCATACAGTTTCAAATTGCTTGCAGCAGTTGAGGAGAGCTGTGCCGTTTTCCCACCTGAGGAAGGGTCTGGGGACGTCTGAAGGACAGAGACTACTAATGTCCCTGTGCCCCCTCCCCCAGGAGTCTGAGCTGTTCTCTCCCTGGAGCTACAGTTGTTGCTTTCCCTCCGCCTGCACAGCGTCACTGTGTCCCATGCTGGTGGCTGTAGCTTCATCCTTCTTCCAGTCCTCTCTCCTTACCCAGACCTTTCTTCCCGATTGGCCAGGGGCAGAGGCATTTTCATAGAACTGAGAGCCCCAGTGTGTTTCCCGCTTCAGCTCACGAGGACCAGTGAGTGTACGTGGCAAGCAGTATATTCAGTGAAATGGTCGTTAATCTTAGGATCTAGGATGATGCCAGGTCCCTAAGAGAATCCAGATGGCCGAACGAGAATTAAGTTTGAGCTGCTAGGCCTGCTTTTGGCCAGGCTCTCACCTGGAAGAGGCGCTCACCTGGACTGTGCTGGGGTTGCCACTAAGGGGATGGAGAAGGATTGTGTTTAAGAACGGTCTCGGCAGAACCCTAAATTTCCGAGTAAGTTTACACAACTTCCCACCTCTTTTGTCTTGATCATTACCCAGGAAGCACCTGAGAAGAGACGATCTCTCTCTGGGGACAGTGGAGTTTAGTGACCAGACTGTTCACTCAGATACCTGGACAAGGAGGAGGTGAGGGAGATAGAAAGCTTTGCGTTGGGATCCGAGGCCGTGCAGCGCTCTGCACTGTCAGCATCTGTGGAGGGCAGGGAGTTGGGAAGGTCCGACGGGGCCTTGACTTGCAGCCAGGGACTGGTGGCTTCTGGCACGTTGCTGTCGGACTGCAGATGGGCCAGGCTAACATAAGACACCGACTCGTCTCAGGGGCCCAGTGGGGGGTGTGGCCAGAGCCAGCCGGCCAGCCTGGAACGGCAGCAGTGCCAACCCAAGGAGTGTCAGCAGTGAGCTCCCCAGAGAGCCCCGAGATGGGCTCGGAGGTTGGGTGTAGTCTGTTCAGTGGGGACACATGGAGCCCGTGCCCTGTGCGATTTGGCCTTCTTCACCATGAGGCAAACAGGCCGGCTTCTGGCGCGCAGTGGCAGCTTCTGCATTGGTTTGTGCTGGTAGATGTGTCTCCATGTTCCGAATAATGTCGGCTCTAGGTTTCAGGGATGGAGGTCTGGGTAGGGCAGGCCCGGGAAGCAGCGGGATTCTGATTGGTGTCATCAGAGAGCAGGCCCTTACGGGGGCCGTGAGTCAGCGATCAGGATAGCTTGATCAGCAGATGTATTTGTTTCCACGGTTGTGGCCCCAAGGATGGATGGCTTTAATCTGCCATGACGTCCAAGTCTTCCAAATAGCTAGGCCATGGGCAGCAGCTCCAGTCAGTAAAAACAGTGTGGAGGGTGTTGTCAGAGCTGTGAAGACAGCCTGAGCGCTGCTCCTGGGAAGAGCAGCCACGTTCCCTTCTGGTTCTGCGTCACGGGTGCTGAGTCTGAACGTCGGCAGCAGCCCGGGCAGCACCGCCCGCCCTTGGCTGGGCCAAACGGTCTGGGAATCAGACTCCTTTGATCCAGTGGTTTTCTTCGGGCAGCAGAGTAGGGTGCTGCCCCTTCTTCATGGCCAGCCAAGGGGCCGCCTGTCTGTTCGTTCGTTCTATTTCCGTTTGACACGTGAGACTTGTTGGGCGCGTCTGGCCTTGCTGGTCACAAAGTCTTAGTTGATGCGCTCCCTAATGGCAGTGTCAGGCCAGGGGACTTCAAAGTCTCTGTGAGGCATCAGTTTCTACAAGAGTCCAAGAGGCTAATTAATCCTTTCTTGTCAAAGGATGTGGACCTTGTCGCTGAGTTAGGGAATTGGCAAGTCTGGAACCCAAGGAGTACCTTTGGTGACAGGCTCCTCCCTTTGCCAGAAGCAGTGGTCTCAGAGACTTGTGGCTCAGAGGGGCGTTAGGGTTATGGGACCCCAAGGGTAGCAAATGTACCACAGCTTGGTGGACAAGCCCGCCCCCCTTAAAATATGCTGAGTTGCAGGTTAAGCTCCATGAAGAAGAAAGTGGAATGCCCAGGGGAGACACACACTGTTTCCAGTACCCCAAACCTCATAGGAGTTCGTGTCCCCAAGAGCACCAAGAGCACCCACTGCAAATGCGCTTGAGGTGGACGTGACAGGCGGCCAAGTGCAGGAGGGGCTGGCCCTGAGAGGGCCCGGGTGTCACTGCTCTTCCTTAGCAAGCACCGTGTTGCCCCCTCGCTCCACGCGGGCCAGTGACGCTCTCTGCGGGACCGGTTTCTATGGTAGCAGCTGTAGGTTTCCCCCATCACACTTGCTTTAGATGCACGTCACAGTAACTCGTCTGCAAAAGGCGAAATCTTCTGTCTCCACGCCCTTACCGTGAATCTTAGTGTCCGTGTGACTGCTAGGGGTAGTTAGGATGGGGTGGACTTCAGGCTGGACACCAGATTGGCCGGGAAGTCCTTCCCCACCCCCACCGCAGGAGGGTTTGCAACAGCCAGGGCACCAGTCCAGCAGTTGTCCTTGAACTTGCCGCTCAGTCCTCGTCCTGCTACTGCCTTCCCAGTTTTCCTCATCAGAAGGTTTTAGTTTTCTGGGATCGCCATAACAAAGTACCCCCCCACTGCGTGGCCTAACAGAAATGGACTGCCTCCCAGTTCTGGAGGCCAGAAGTCCTGAGTCAAGGTGTCTTCAGGGCTGTGGTTTTTCAAAAGCCTCCAGGGGCTGAGGATCCTTCCTTGCCACTTCTGGCCTCTGATAGCCCTGGGGGCTCCTTGGCTTGTGGCCGAGAGACTCCCGGCTCTGCCTGTATCTTCTGGGTGCTGGCCTCCCCGTCTGCATGTAGCGTTCCTCTCTGTGTGCGTGTGTGTCCCGGTGTCCCTCTCGTGAGGGCACAGTTGCGTTACACTGCCCCCTCTAACGACCTCAGCCTGCTCACATCTTCTGAGACTTCCAGGTGAGGTCGCATTTGCGGGTGTCAGAGGTCAGGACTTGACCACATCTATTTTGGTGGCACAGTTCAGCTCAGTAACATGCAGTTTGGTGGGGGAGCAGTTACTGGTTAGTCCATACAGTTTGTTCAGCATGTTGGATGTCAGATCCAGTGGGCTTCCTTCAGTTCCTCCGGGAGGCCTCACCCCTCTGTTCCAGAAAGTGATCTTTCTCAGCATCCTGTCCTAGTTGCCAGAATGTGGCAAGAACTCTGAGGGATCTGAGATCTTACCCTCCTTGCAAGCCAGCAAGTCCTTCTGCCACAGTTTCATGGATGCTGTTGGAAGATAGGACTTGTAGGTCAGAAAAAAAGAACTTTATTAGTCTCTACCCAACAAGCATGTGAGTTTTCTATGGGTGCTGGTTTCCCCTTCTCCCCCAAGTCCCACAGGGTGACACAGGGTGGCTCAGGTGAATGCTGCGTGGGGGGTTGGTTTGCATCACAGCTGAAGAATCTCCAGCCTAGGAATCCCAAGTCGGCCATAATGGGCTATCAGCAAAGCTGCCCGACCTCCGTCCCAGAGGGGACAGTACAGGACAGTGAGCAGAACTTTCCTCCGCTCCAGCGGGAGCCGTGGTCTGTCTTCCCACGCAATTGGCTCTGCCACAGACACCCTTGAAGAGGTCCAGGGCCACAGCCTTCAGTTCGTAAGACGGGTAGAAACACAAGACGTGTGTGGAGAGTGGCCTCCCAGCCGTTGTCCGCTCTTACTGCTTTTATTAAATGGTGAGGATTCTTGCCCTGGCTGCTGTGGCTCAGTGGATTGAGCGGCGGCCTGCGAGCCAAGTGTCGCTGGTTCGATTCCCAGTCAGGGCACATGACTAAGTTGCACGTCAGGTCCCCAGTTGGGGGCGTGTGAGAGGCAACCACACAGTGATGTTTCTCTTCCTCTTTTTCTCGTTTCCCCTCTCTCTAAAAATAAGTAAATTATTTTTTAAAAATTGTGAGGATTCTTTTTATATTCTCTGTGCAAGACCTTTGAAAAATATGTTTGCAGATATCTTCTTCCAGTCTGTGACTGGATTTTCTGTTAACTATTTCAAAGGGCACAAGGTTTTAATTTGCATGAAATCCACTTTTACCAGTTTTTGCTATTGAGGTTTTCCTTTTTTGTGTGCTATTTAAGAAATCTTTTACTACCTAGTATTACATTTTCTCCTGTTTTTTTTGTATAAGTTTTGGTTTTTTTACTTAAGTCTGTGAACCATTTTGAATATTTTTGCGTATGATACAAGGGTAAGAGTCAAGGTTTATTTTCCCCATATAAGTACCACTGTTAAAAGTTGATCTTTTCTCTGTTAAATTACCTTGGAATGTTTTTCAGAAGTCTCTTGGCTGGATAAAGTGTGGGTCTATTTCTGTTCCATTAGTCTTCACGTGAGCCCCTTCACTAACGCCTCAGATCTTATTCACTGTGCTTTACAGTGAGTCTTGAAATCAGGTAGTATAAGCCCTCCAGTCTTGTTTTCTGCCTCTGCATGTAAATTTGGGTATCAGTTTTTTTTTCAAAAAGCCTACTAGGATTTTGATTGATCTCACCAGTTTTTAACTTCATACATTATGTATTTCAGGAACAAGGAAAACTCGGCTCCACTAGAGGAAACTACCACAGGAAAAAGTGAGGCCAAAAAGAGAAAGATAGCAGAGACTTCAAATGTCATCACGGAGTCGTTGCCGTCTGTAGAGTCAGAGCCGGTTGAAATTGAGGTGGAGATCACGGAAGGCATGATCGAAGTGGAAGAGGAGGGGCTGGAGACGCTAGAGGAGGGGGTGGCTTCTGCCAGGCAGACCATGGAGTACGTCCAGGGCACGGCTGCCTCTGACGATTCCGCGCTGGCCCTGCTGGCAGATATTACCAGCAAGTACCAGCAAGGTGACAGGAAAGGACAGATGAGGGAAGACGGCTGTGCATCTGACCCCACAAGCAAACAGGTAGAAGGTATTGAAATTGTGGAACTTCAGCTGTCACATGTGAAGGACTTGTTCCATTGTGAGAAATGTAACCGTTCATTTAAATTGTTTTACCATTTTAAGGAGCACATGAAATCACACTCCGCTGACAGTTTCAAGTGTGAAATATGCAATAAAAGGTACCTTCGGGAGAGCGCGTGGAAACAGCACCTCAGCTGTTACCACCTCGAGGAAGGTGGGGTCAGTAAGAAACAGAGAACTGGGAAAAAAATCCACGTGTGTCAGTACTGTGAGAAACAGTTTGACCACTTTGGACATTTTAAAGAGCACCTTCGAAAACATACAGGTAATTAGCACACACCTTAGGTTAAACGCGTATTTTTTCCCAAATCACTTCAAGTCTGAATGTCTAAGTCCTTTTTTTATTCGTATCACAGACACCGTCTCCTGTATTTTCTAGCGTGCCCACTGAGTACACATTGGTTTTATATTAGTTTGTTGAAATATTGATGCTTTAAAAGCAAAATCAGTATCAGTTTTGAAAGTACTTGTCACTCTTGCACTTTGCCCATTTTTATACTTCTGAAAGAGCTGTGTCAAGTACAGTTTGTGATTTTTTTCCTTTGGGTCATAAATCATGAAATTTTAATGACAGTGAAACTTCACTGTGACTCCTTTTACATTCCTGTCTTAGGTTAACACGTTACGTGGGCGAGTACATTTACAGTCAGTCCTGGATGTGTTTGTGCCTTTGCGTACATGTGGTCACCTGTTTTAGCCTGGTAGGTAGGTGGACAGTCCACGTTCATCTCCCTCCCACCTCTCCATGGACAAATGTGTCAGGGCTGGTGGTCAGCCAGGGACACGAGGCGGGTAAGGTCTTTGTCCTGGGAGCCATCGTGGGCACGACGGCAGTGCCCCGGGCACTCCACCCTGGGGCCCGGGACCCTCACAGTGCTGCCTCTGCCCCCTGTGCCTGCCTTCTTCCCTGTCAGACTCCCTGTCCTCGTGCCCACACCTTCAGCATTCTTTGCAAGCTCTCCTGTGTGGGACACAGGAGCCACCACCACGTACTTGGATGTTGGGGTGTCCCTAAACCCACTGTAACAAAGGTGTGGGAGTGGCAGTGAGCTAAGTGGCAGACGTCAGGACACCTGTTTCCAAGTCCTTCTGTGTGATGGTGGTTGAAGCTCTTAGATTGTTGATACAGTGAATACGGGAAAACTGTCTCACACTGTTCAGAGGCTTTCTCTTTGATGCTGGAGTTTGGAGAACTTTTTATTCTTTTTAAGATTCTGTTTATTCTTAGGGAAAGGGAGGGAGAAAGAGGGAGAGAAACACCGATGTGCAAGTTGGCTGCCTCTTACCCTCCCCTGCCGGGGACCTGACCCACCACCCAGGCACGTGCCCCAACCAGGAATCGAACTGATGATCTTCAGATTTGCGGGACGATGCCCAACCCACTGAGCCACGCCAGTCAGGGCGAGGTTGGAGAGCTTTGGATGACATTTTTTCATAGATTCTTCACTGTTGAAAGTCGCTTGCCACACACTGCTTGAAACTGAGAAACCAGATAGATTCAATATAATGGGGTGTCCTGTACTATTCAGATCCTTGTTACTAATACTCAGGAACTGAATAAATATGCAGACAGCAAGGGGATCTTACATTGGGTTGGCCAAAACGTCCGTTTAGTTTTTTCCATAAAGTAAAAGACTCATTTTTCATATTCACCAATAACTTTATTGATTTGGATATTTTGAGTATGTTGGCTACCTCCTGCTATTGGCTTCTAGTGGGTAGGAGCCAGGGGTGCTGCTAAACGTCTTCCAATGCATAAGGCAGCCCCACAGCAAGGAATTATTTGGCCAAAATGTCAATAGTACCAAGAAACTTCTCAAACCCCTTCTGACACATCTGGTCAGTCACAGCACCTGCTCCATACACTGCACAGATCTTTGTGTTTCAGGTGCATTTTTGCCTTTCTTGAAATAATAAAGCATAATATGCTGAAAATGTTGTGTATCTTTTTCCATTTTCAGTAGTAAGATGGCTGCACAAAAATTCCCCAATTTTGATTTTTTTTTAAAAATTCAGGCTAATACAACAGCTGTCACAATGCAATCTAAAATGGTTTTGAGTGAAGTTAAAGACATTTAAGCACTGCTAGAGCCGCCGTACAGAAAAAGGCTAAACCAGTGTTTTGGGCAACCCAATACTAAAGGCTCAGTATGGATTAAGCATTTTTTTTTCTCTCTTTAAATTACAGTTGATATTCAATATTATATTAGTTTTAGGTGTGTAGCGTAGTGGTTAGACATTCATATAACTCAGAGTGAATCCCCCCCAGCAGTTCCAGCACCCACCTGGCACCACGCAGTTATCACAGTATTATTGACTCTACTTCCCAGGCTGTCCTTGCATCCCTGTGACTGCCTTGTAGCTGCCAGTTTGTGCTTCTCAGTCCCTTCCCCTTAGTCACCCAGCCTCCCAACCCCATCCCATCTGGTTCTCTATCTGTGTGACTGGTGTTTTTCTTCTTCTTTATAGTCCACGTATGAGTGACATCATGGTATTTGTCTTTCTCTGACTTATTTAGCGTTCTACCTTCTAGGTCCATCTGTGTTGTCGCAATTGGTAAGATTTCTTCCTTTTTTTTTTTTTTTTTTTTTTTTTTTATGGCCAAGCAGTGTTCGATTGTGTAAAACGTACCACAGCTTTCTTATCCCGCTGTCCACTGATGAACACCTGTGTTGCTTCCATGGCCTGGTTATTGTAAATAACGCTGGTTCCATGAGCACTGAGGAAGAACTTATGTATTCTGCTTTGGGGTGACATGCTCCAAAAATACCAAAATAAATCCCCCTGGTCCACTGTGTCATCTAAGGCTGCCGTTCCACTGCTGGTTTTAGTCTGGAGGACGGACTCGTCGACGTCAGTGGGGCGCTGGCGTTCCCCGCTGTGACGGCACTCCTGACGCGCGGCTTTCCGTGTCCAGGCGCGCTCGTCGTGGGCGCACACGCGTGCGAGGGCCATGTCGCTTGTTGTTTTGCTCCCTTTGTCCCCGTGTCACGCCCAGCTCTGTCTCTTACTCCAGTCGTCGTGTCTGATGGAAGTGTGTTGTTTTCGTCAGCAGGAGATTCCTTTCCTGTGCCCGCGCTGTGCTGCTGTCCCTGTCTCCCAGCCGAGGCGGGCCTGGGTTTCATTTTCTGATTACTCAGCTCCCTGTGTCTCTTGATTGGAGCATTTAATTTGTTTACATTTAAAGTGATTATCGATATGTGTGTAATCATTGCCATTTTATTATTCATATTTATGTTCTTTTAAAGAGGTCACTTAGCATTAATACCCATTTGGTGGTGATGCTTCTGGTCTGGGGTCAGAGGCCTGAGGGCACTAGTGTGGGTGGTCAGCGGGCGCTTATGCTCTCTTGGGGAAACGCTTTCTTATTTTCAAGTGTCCTATGACTATACCTGTCGTATATTTGGAAACTGGCTGTAGTTATGTAGGTCCTTAAAATATTCATCTGTTCTAATAGTGAGTGTGTTGATGAACATTTGTGTGGTCACTGGAGTCGTTCAGCAAAAGAACTGACATAGCAGAAAGCACATTAAATTAGTACGGAAACATAAGTGGGTAACGAGCGTACTTTGCTGGGGGTTCCCCGTTCTGTGACAGGTAATCACTTGGGTTATTTCCTGGCAGCAGGAAAGTAGAAGTAATTCTCTCTTACCGAAAACGTGACCTGGCGACTTACCTGTTTGAAAATATGGTAACAGATCATTTTGGAAGTTTTACAACGCGTTTTCTGAGCCCTGCCCTTTGTATTCTGCATAGGACAGTAGAACATAGAGCTGAGGGACCTTGTTGAGTGCCTTTTGTCTTTTCTGTCAAAATGATGGGCGTAACTTCAGTTCAAATGACAGAGCCAGAGGCGCATCGGAGGGACAGTTTAGCACGCACTTAAAGCAAACTGACCTTGGTCGCTCTTTCACCTCAGCTAGTGCCCTGATAACTAGTGAAAGGTAGTTTCAGGTGGGGTCTGCGAGCTAGTGCATTCAGGAGGAGGGCACGTAACCTTAGTTTGCATTGTGTATGTTAATAAAGGATGGATTGTGTTTTCTCTTATAACAAATTAAGTGTAAAAATAGTAAATGGTTCTTTTCCTGGTTTCTACCATCAAAATATACATAATGCCGCCGCCCCCCCCCCCGTCAGTTTCGTATTTTGCACCCTTTTGTTCGTTCAGTGCTTTGGCTTCGTGTACGCCCTTAAGGCATGCATTGTACGCAGTGCTTGATTCGTAAAGCGTGGGTTCTTTGTCCTCTGAACTGTTTGCGTTTGGAAAAGAGTTACGGTTTGCCAGCCTGCTAGGTCATGGGAATAGACATTTTAGAGTCCCCGCCTTCGAGGCACAGTCACAGGGTGACAGGTTCAGGACTGACAGAGGTGAGCCCGGCGTCTTGTGGGAATGCCTGCCTGGGCCCCTCCTTGTGGCGGAGGAGACGGGGTGGCTTCTGAGAGGCTGTAGGAGCTAGCCAGGCCATAAGCATTCCTCGCAAGTGACGGGACGCGGACACGGGCGCAGGAACTCGAGGGTGCAGCTCGCTAAGAGCTCTGCTGGCAGGTGATTGCGGCAGGAGGAGGGGGTCCCCTGGAGCGGGCAGGAAGGCCAACGCGGGCACTGCTTGTCTGCCGGGGGGTTGGGGGGGGTGGGGCAGCTAAGGTTGTGTCGTCCCTGTGTTTTCGTAAGTGCTGTGAATGGGTTCACGTTTTACTTATCTCAGAAGGCTCTGGGTCATTTTTAAAAAGTTTAAGCCAGAGAGCGACCTCTTCAGATGTATGTTGTGGAGAGCCATCCGGCAGGGTGGCTCGGGGTGGGGACACCCCCTGGGTCTCACCCGGAAGCTTCCGGAGCAGAGGGGCTGAGCGACGACAGTGAGGGGCCATGCGGGGCAGGCAGAGCCAGCAGATCCAGCAGGGGCGGCTGACGGGGGGAGAGGCGGGCGTGAACGGGGGCGCCTCCCGCTTTCTGATTCGGGGGGCCGCCTGACGGCAGTTAGTCCCTGAGACAGAAAAACAGGAGGGTGAGCCTTCGCGGGTTGGGGAGACACTGGAGAGACGCACTGGGTGCACCCCAGGGTGAGCGCGAGCCAGAGGGTGACCTCTAACCGTGTTTTCGGGTAGTTGCTTCCCAGTTTCCCAGAGAGGTGGCGTGCGGTCCTAGGAAGGGGGCCTGGAAGCCAGAACTGGGCCCCTGCTCCAGCCCTGGCCTTGGCCGGCAGGAGGACCTTGCCGGGCCCCTTCCTTAGTGCCGCTCCTTGTCCGTGTAAATAGGGGCGGGGATGCCCCTGTACAGCGGCGTGACGCAAGAGGGAACGGGAGAAGCACTTCGAACACTGTATTGCTAGTTTTAGACTTCTCGGGGCCTATTTGACGACTTTTTTTAAATAGCGAAAGCTCAGATGCCCTCCAATGTAAAGGGACTCCTTCCCGTTCGGCAGCTCTCTGCAGAAGGAACAGCTGCCTTGTTTTCTTCCTCGTCCTTCCAGGTACAGTCTGCATTTGCAGGGGACTGTAGAGAGGTACACAGAACTTTTAAGACGGCCTGCAGCACAGTGCTGTGCTATTCAGTTTTTCTGGAACTCCTTTTACTACGCGAAGATTCATGACTGTGCTTAATTTGTTTCACTGTGTCTGCTTGACACTCAGGTGTATGACTGTGATAATGTATTCACCCCTCCTGTTGATACATGTTTAGACTGATCCTGGTCTTTTTTTTTTAAGATTTTACTTATTTATTTTTACAGAGAAGGGTAGGGAGGGAGAAGGGGAAGAGAGACATTGGTTGTTTGATGTATGCACCCCGATCAGGGACCGAACCCACAACCCAGGCATGTGCCCCGACCAGGGACCAACGTGGTGACCTTCCGCTTTGCAGGCCAGTGCCCAGCCCGCTGAGCCACACCGACCAGGGCTGTCCCTACCCTTCCGTTGTTGCAGATTGTGCAGCAATAAGTATACTTGTCCGTACATCTTTGCGTACATGTTCAGGTAATTTAACTTTTCACAGCTGAGTCCTGGATCCCACACTTCAGGGTCTCCTCCAAGGACGCGATCCATCTGCCAGTCTGACTCCTGTCCTCTTCCACTGGCTCCTTCCTTCTCAACAAATAGATAAATAATGACTCTTCTGGCCAAAAGAACCTCTCATCGACTTGGCCCCCTCTCGCTGCTCCTCTTCCAAGCCTTCTTGAAGGAATTTCTGTACTGACTTGCTGCTGACTTGCCTCTACTCACTGCAGTCTGGCACCTGATGCCGCCACGCTGCTCACTGTTCCTGCCAGAGGATGACAGGCCCCTTGGTCATCCTGCCTGACATTACCGTACTGTTCAGCTTGGACCTGTTTCCTGTGCTCATCTTCGTGATCTTTCTTTAAGGTCCCTCATTGTTTTCTTCTACTTCTGGTAGTTCTGTTTCTATTTCAGCCTGCTGTTTTAACTTGGTATTTCATTGGTTCTGTCCTGGATTCTGCTGTCATGTAACATACCAAGCGTTTTATCCACATCACAGGTTTTTATTACCACATAAAGTAACTCCTAATCTATCAGTCCTCCTTGTATTTGGCTCCAGATTTGTCTGTATGACTCTACTGGACTTTTCCAGTTCGCTCTGAGTACCTCAAACTGAAGGGACACAAAACTGAGTATGTCCACGCCACTCCAGACCTCCTTGGACGTCTGTGTTCTTTACTCTGGCTGGTATTCTAGGCCAGAGAGCCGAGAGCCCTTATTGATACCTCCCTCTTTACCTCTCGCCCACCGTGCCGGTTACACTTTGGGGCCTCTGCCCAGAGTAACCTTCCTTTCTGCCTTTCCTTCTCTCGTTCCATCCCAGGCAGAACCAACCCCTCCTCTCCGTGCTTCCGCTTGTTCCGTTGCCCTCTCGCCTGTAACTGGCCTTCTCCAGTGCATTGCATTTGCTGCTTTTCTTGTCGTTCACTCTCATGGAGCAGCCTGGCCTGTGATGTGAAGCTTTTAAAACCAAGAACAGTTTGCCCTTAGTGCGGCTCAGTGGATGGAGCGCCGGCCTGTGAACCAAAGGGTCGCTGGTTTGATTCCCAGTCCGGGCACAGGCCTGGGTTGTGGGCCAGGTCCCCCATTGGGGGCGTGTGAGAGGCAATCACACACTGATGTCTCTGTCCCTCTCTTTCTCCCTCCCTTCCCCTCTCTAAAAATAAGTAAAATCCTTAAGAACAGGGACAGCTTATTTATGTTCATCACATAGCACATGGCCTGGCACACAGCAGGTGTTCAGAAATGCTGGTGGGATGGACAGTGATAACATTTCTCCAAAACAGAGATCGGTCTTAATTTTTATCTAAGAGAAAGTATACAACTTTTTAAGAAATGCAGAACTTAGATCCAAATTTTATCAAAAGAATCAACTTGTATTAGCTTTTTCTGTTTATCTTAATTTGCCGATATAATTTTTTCTATCCTAATAGGTGAAAAACCTTTTGAATGTCCAAATTGTCATGAACGATTTGCTAGAAATAGCACCCTCAAATGTCACCTGACTGCGTGCCAAACTGGAGTGGGGGCAAAAAAGGGAAGAAAGAAGCTTTATGAATGTCAGGTATGTGTGGCTGTGTTCTGTTCTTGGCGGAGGAGTCTGCATTTGCGATCGCGAAGAGCGAAGGGCGGCGCAGTCTGGAGCGGAGGTGCGGAGCTGATGGCCTGGCAAGAAATGAGATCAAGGAACATCATTGTCCTGCGTTTACAAGGGAGAGTATAGTGGCGTTTTCTGCCTAACCCTGGATGACACCAGTGTCAATAAAATCACGTTCAAATGACACTGGGCAGGAGGGGAGCAGCAATTGGTTCCTCCATGATTAGTGTATGGTTCTAAATTTTGTTACTATGGCAACTTATAATATTTATATTTTTAGAATTTTTAAGACATTTAAACAATGAAGGCAATATTAAAATATTTCCCAAAATATATTTAATTTGTTAGCTACATCAGCTAAAAGACCAGATAACATAATATCATTACAAATATCGTGTTCATAACACTTTTAGGAAAATCTTCAGCTCTCATCTTACAGAGAATAAGTGAAGCTTTTTAAAACCCTTTTCTCTAGCTTGCCTGCTAAGCATGTTTGCTCGTTTCAGGTCTGTAACAGTGTGTTTAACAGCTGGGACCAGTTCAAAGGCCACTTGGTGATACACACGGGAGATAAGCCCAACCACTGCACGTTGTGTGACTTGTGGTTCATGCAAGGAAACGAGTTCAGGAGGCACCTCAGTGACTCCCACAACATTTCCGAGCGCATAGTGACCGAGGAGGTGCTGTCGGTGGAAACCCACGTGCAGACCGAGCCGGTGGCGTCCATGACGATCATCGAGCAAGTGGGAAAGGTGCACGTGCTGCCGCTGCTTCAGGTTCAGGTGGACTCGGCGCAGCTGACGGTGGGGCAGGCCCGCCCGGACCTGCTGCAGGGCGGCCACGCGCACGGCCCGCACGTGGCGGAGCTGCCGGAGCAGGTCCAGGTGAGCTACCTGGAGGTGGGCCGGATCCAGACTGAGGAGGGCACTGAAGTGCACGTGGAGGAGCTGCATGTCGGGCGGGTAAACCAGGTGCCCCTGGAAGTCCACACGGAGCTGCTGGAAGCGGCCTTGGGTCAGGTGACCCCTGACACCATGGACCAGGAGGAGAGGGCGCCGAGCCCGGAGGCGGCTTCGGAGGCCGCCGCAGAAGAGCCGGGAGATGCGGCGGGCTTAGAGACGGCGGCGGGCTTAGAGACGGCGGCGGGCTTAGAGACGGGGCCGGCCGTGGAGTCGCACGCAGAGAGTGCGGGGAAGGAGAACAGAACCCCTGCGCCGGCTTCAGAGTGAAACAACCAATGAACATGTTTTTAACCTTAGGTGTTGGGTTTTGAACTCATGTTGGGCAGTGTGACTGTCCTTGGGCTAACGGACGAGTGGACCAAAGTCAAACTTTCCTGTCGTGCTGGACTGCTTTCTGTTGAAACAGACTGACCCCCCTCCCAGTTAATGCCACAGAGGGGATGTTTCGTGTAAGTGAGCAGGAAGTGTTGAGAAGTATGTTTCTGGAAACTTAAATGGATTCTATTCTTATACAGCTGGGTACGAATGTATCTATTTGCGTTGTGGTAAGGGTTCCCCCTTCTCTTTCCCAGGTTGCGTTCTTCCTCAAAGGTTTTCCATATTGTAAAATCAAACCTAAAATCATTAGAATCCAAGCCCCTGTGTTCTCGTGCACGGTAGAAAATTGAGTGTGTAGGCACACCGGCCGCATGAAGACGACTGCGTTGTTACTGTGCAGTGCGGTTCTGGCTCCTGGCTTGCTTCCGTGGGAACAGCATTCTTGTCTGCCCCGATCATCACAGATGGCAGCCCTGCAGCAGAAACAGCGGCGGCAGCACTTCCAGAATGTAAAAAACAATCCACACCCATGTGCCTTCTCAAAATTAACTAAACTTCTACAAAGCATCTCTGGTTCTTTCAAAGTGTGCGTTGTGAGGAGCGATGTCCACGATGCTGTACAGTACTTCCGAGTCTTGCGTATGATGACAACGACCAGTTCTTTTTCACTTCAGTTAGGTTGAGAGTTTCATTTAATGGCAGCAGAAGGGCCATTTTCAATTTGGGAAAATTCATTTATATCTGTGGTAAACTTTATTTTGGTGAAAAATTGCACTAATATTTTACCACCAGATTAAAAAATAAAAAAAGATGGGCATCACTTAAAAATTAATGTATTTAAAATAAAGTACAGACAAACATGTATATATCAGGCTTTGTTTTGAGTGAATCTTTTCCCCCAATCCTTAATGTAAAGGTCTTGTGCTATAACTTTTAAAGCCATACAAATAAGAGTGCTAAACTGTGGACTTAAAAGTAGGTGTGTAAATATTTTTAATCAGTATTACTTGGAAAATAAAATACAACAACCACATAAAATAAACCAATATGCTATTTTCTTTACCTGTTAAATATTGGGAGATACTTACATTTTTAAAGTAAACTTTAAAATTTTGTGTTCATGACTCTTTTTTTTTTTTTTTTTTTTTTTTTCTTTTAATTACCAGTGTGGAGTTTCTGGTCAGAGGGGTTTTCTCATTTGTAGTAACATGACTTTATACACCAATATTAACATGACTGATACATGAATTGAGGTATAAAATCCTCTGTGTACACCTCCAGTCCCCAAGACCAGTTCAGGAGGAAGATGGTGATATTTGTAGTTAGTGAACAGTGGGCACAGCAGCCTATTTTAAAAATAACTTTCTCCACTTACTAGTTTGTTAAATTTAAAAGGTCAATTCAGCTTTCCCTTCTTTGGTAATTCTGATGTTAAATGTGTCGTATTTACAAAGGCACTGAAGAGGGTGCCTCCCCACAACTGGAGAAGTCACGGATTTAGAGGTGCCAGGAGTAGGACATTGTGTTTTTATTTTAAGGTTAAAAACATGAGCATTTTCAAGTGTGTTGTTTGGCGCTTGGGTACCTACTACAAAGTGTATGTGTGTGTGTGTGTGTGTACTTTGCATATTACTTTTGCGTGTATATATATGCAGTCTTTTTTTTCCTTTGAAGTCAGGAAATACTGATGAAAGATTTAAAATTATATCACATTGAATTTTCCGTCTGTCTTATGTCCATATCCCTGAGTTAGTTGTAGTTGAAAAAAAAATTCCTGACAGGTAGTGGTCTCAAGCACACAAATTACTAGTGAATTCTGAATGCTGAAAATAGCTCATGCTGTGCTCTGAAGCCAAGGTATTACACAAGGTTTATTTTTAAACAATCAAGGGCTTTGACTACGAGGTGGAGATCAGGGAGAAAGGCCCAACAAAATGTTAAAATGACCATTTGAGTTTTCAGGTTTGGCAAGGCCTTCCCAGGCAGTGTGAAGGGCAGGTGTAGTTCGTTTTACTTTTGCCAAAAGGCAGTAAAGGCTGTTTCGGTGTTCACCAAGTGCCAGTAAATGTGATTGTAGGAGAGGAAATTACCCACTGTTGATGAACCTAAGGTTGGCCTACAGGTTGCAAAGTATATTATATCTAACACAGCTATTAAAAACTGAAGAGTACTGAACTGGATATTTCATGCCTCCACTTCTTTACTCCCACTGAGGTTTTCCAGCTGGGTCTGCAGTGTGCTAGCTGGGCAGGGGAGGGCCAGACCTTGTTCTTCACGGGAGTCCCAAGTGCGCCAGAGAGTAACGGGGCCCCTTCTGTTACCCGTACTCCCCCATTCCAGTGGCGGTTCTGTTCTCCGACCCTAGCTGGGTTTCTGCCAACTCACGTCAGACGCTACGGAGTTAGCCTGGACCCCAGAAGTTGTGATCACAAGACAAGACTGCTCCCACTTTAGACAGGATAGCAGTCTGCCTGGCCAAGTACAAATTGGGGCTTCTGGTGTGGCTCAGTGGTTTGAGCACTGACCTGCGAACCAAAAGGTTGCCTGTTCAATTCCCAGTCGGGGCACATGCCTAGGTTGTGGGCCAGGACCCTTTCCCTCTCTCTAAAAATAAAATCTTAATTGTTTTATTAGAAGGGATGCAACCCAGGAACAGGTGCCTAGGGCAAGGGGCAGTCGTGGGGGCAGGGGCAGAGCCTCCTCTCCTGGTGCTTCCCTCTCCCAGCACATGGATGTGTTCAACCTGGACGCTTGCTTGACTGTGTACATCGAAGTTTCGTTACCTAGACATGATTGATTAAATCATTGCCCGTTGATTATTGAACTACCCTTCTTCCCTGGAGATGTTGGGGTGGAGCTCTAATGGGGTTGGTTCCTCTGGCAACTGAGGCCGTTGGTCAGCCCAGACTCAGGTTTGGGGGAAAAGGGCTTGCCAGGAATAAGAACGGCGTGTCACTCAGGAAATTCCAATGGTTTTAGGAGCTCAGCGGCAGGAATCAGAGGCCAAGACCAAATACGTTTTATTATACCACACCTACCATCTGAGAGGCAAAGGGGAACTAAACTGAACCCTGGTGTCTGCATTTAAAACCTAGAAATCTTTTGAATTTGTCTAAAACCAGAAGGCTCTTACTACAGTCTTGCTAGTTTAAAAAGACTGCCATCTTCCTGTACTACTGAAGTAGGAGTACTTCTATGGTGATGTAAACACTTCCACTGCATTGAATTTGGAAGTAGAGGTCTCAGGATTAGAAGAGTCGGTGCAGGTTTTCTAGACCAGTCATCCAGTTTCTATTGTCCTTCGAGTAAAACAACAGCACTGGCTGAGGCCTAAATGTTGGTGGACGTCTGCCAGAAGATCAGGTGGCTTTTAAAGCACATCTTCCATTTAACAGCGTTGATTGTTCTCAACAAATGATCAGACCGTCATTAAGGTGTTCACATGGAAATAGTGTTTGATAACTCTTAGGCAAAATTACAGGAAAGTGCCTGACTTTAAGTTAGGCCGATTCTGTTGCTTAATAGCTTTGCCTTCATTAGTGATGTCAGGGGAGGGGAACCTAGGCTGGGTGATTTTCACATAGAATGAGCTGTGCTAGAGCGCTGACAAAATCTGCTTGTCATAAAAGATTTAAATGAGAAGGAGCAGGAATCAACACTATTAAGCCCTCACTGCCACCCTTTAATGGGCTCCTTCATAGTCGGTGGCCTAGAAGTGCATCGCTTTAAAAGGGAAATGTGAGGTTGTCATTATCGATGGTAAATGTATCCTGAATTTACAGTATGGCTTAAAATTACTGTGTTCTTTCAATTTTTTTCATAAAAATCTGTTGACATGGTAAATAGGAAGGCAGCCTGTGAACGCGATACTTTTTCTCGCTTTTCCCGCAACCTAATATGACGCACACTTATTCAGATGAAGCAATGCCCACCTTGACATCTGGGCCAAAATAGAGGCGAGGAAAGAAAAGTTTCCGTGTAACAGAATAGCGTCAGTTATGAATCACTCTGTGTCAGGCACTCTGCAGTTAATCATCTCAGTGGCCTCGTGGGGCAGATATAAATGGAGGGGGAGTACAAGGAGGAGGAGGAGGGAAGCATCCCCTGAAGAGTGGGGCCAGTATTTGGAAGGAGGGGCGTGACCGCAGACTGCGCTCTTCGGGGACCGGCAGTGACGCTGTACGAGCTCCGCGGTCGACGCCACTGGGCTGCACAGAGCATAGGCTAAAACGCCTGCTCGCGTTCTGGAATCCACACCAGCCCTCGATGGGGTCCGGCGTGCAGGAAACGGGAGATAATGCGCTGGCAAGATGTGGGCAGCGACCTGCCTTTGGATCTCCCTTCGCCCTGAGGTTACGTCATGGAGGCCGTGATTCTCCAACCTGGGTGTGCACAGGGATGGCTTGAACGCACATTAGTCGCAGGACCCCGCACCCACAATTGCTGACTCAGTTGGTCTGGGTTAGGGCCGGAGAACTTTGCCTTGCTCACACGTTCCAGGTGACGCTGTGAGTCCTGCCACAGACTCGGGCACCTCAGGGAGACACACGTGACTCCCCAGGGGCGTGAACCTTTCTTGTAGTCTCTTCTGTTTTCTAGCGTGGCCAGGTGCTACCCTAATGGGAAAATCCCAGCCATTGACTAGGGATACTTTTGCTTCCTCTGGGCCACTCAGATCCGAAAGACAAAGTGTAACTAATATGTGCTGAGAGAGAGAGACAGAGAGAGAGAGAGAGAGAGAGAGAGAGAGAGAGAGAGAGAGAGAGAGAGAGAGAGAGAGAGAAATCATTTTGTTGTTCCACGTATGCATTCGTTCATTGATTCTTGCATGTGCCCTGACCAGGTATCGAACCCACAACCTTGGTGTATCCAGACAACACTTGAACCAACTGAGCTAGCCAGGCAGGGCCTAGATAACTAAATTTTAATGAGTTCCCCAATAACCATGAAACTACCTACCCTATCTTTATAGACCTGACAGTTCCATCAATTCTTTTGGAAAATAATCTTTTTCTGACATAAGTATTTTTCTTAAAAAACACTGGAAAGTTTTAAGAAGATCACTTAAGTCACCTGTGATTCTACCAGCTAAAAAAAAAAATCCTGTTTTGTAACTTTTGCTTTTTACTTAATACGTTGAAAATATTTCCCCATACAATTCAAAATAAACCACAACTTGTATTACATCGCAATCAACCTAGTGTCGAATGGCCCTTGCCAGGAGAAAAAAACCCTTTTTCCAGCATAGGGCACTGAGTGGGAGGTCGGTCCTCTACGGCTGTGGGTCCCAGGACTCCCAAGGGAAGGGGAGACAGGCAGGAAAGCTTCTGACATGGGAAGTGGTAGGTCCTAGAGGCATAGTTCCGAGAGAACTGGGGGTGCAGGGGGGCGCCTGGAATGGAATCCGGCAAATGGACTTCAGAAGTTGTCTCTGATGCTGGGTTCTAATTTCCCTTCTTGCCATAAATGGTCTCTAGAACCTTTGGAGCCCCCAGAATCTAGCATGATGGGAGGGCCTGTGTCAGGCTGGGTGTTTGGGGCTCTCAGTTTCCAGGCCATTTCCTTATGGCATCCTGTCCTGTGTGTTGTCATGTTATAGAATTCAACGACTACATTACATCCCATTGTTTAAAGTACGAAGTTTCAGCCTATATTTTATTGTTTTAAAAGAGAAAACAGATTGATGGCATGTTTTTTTTTTTAATTAATTAATTTTATTTATTTTATTTTTAGAGAGAGGGGAAAGAAGAAAGAGGGGGAGAGAAACATCACTGTGTGGTTGCCTCTCACTCGCGCCCCCAACTGGGAACCTGACGTACAACCTAGTCATGTGCCCTGACTGGGAATCGAACCAGCGACACTTGGCTCGCAGGCCGCTGCTCAATCCACTGAGCCACAGCAGCCAGGGCTTGATGGCATATATTATTTTAAAGATTACTCTTTTTATAAAAATCCTCTCTTCTGAGAAGAGGGCCCCCTTTGACAACAGGCCTTCCTCACCGCTCCCTTGTCCTACTCAAGTGGACGACCCCTGCGCTCTCGTAAACCAGGGAGAAATCGTAGGTTCTTTTGGTTTCTGGCCAGCTCAAGGGCCAGTCGGTGGAGCTGTCCAAGGTTTTGTTTCTTGCCCTTCCTGTTCTGGGCCTCATTCATTATCCTACAAAGAGGCAGTAGCGGGGAGTGAAGGAGAAAACAGACTGGAGTCAGACTGGGTTTGAATGGCAGCCCGGGCACTAGACGTCTGTGTTACTTGGAACTCGTCAAATAACCCTTCTGGGCCTCAGTGTCCTCCTCTGTCAACATGGGGGTGGAACTCAGAGTAACTAACTTGTGAGCTTATTTTGAGGATTTAATCATCTTTGTGAAAGTACTTAGAGCCTGGCAAAACAGGAAAAAAAAAAAAGAAAAAGAAAAAGCAATCTTTGGGCTCCCTAACTTCTGCCATAAAAGGATTGTAAAGTTTTGTTATTTTTTTTCCTCAGCGTTTTTGTTTGTGTAAATATCGCCCTGGTGATCGTGAGTACAGGATCTGGGAGCAGGAGGCGCGGTGGAAAGAGTGCCCACTGGGCTGGGACACAGGGTGGCACGTCCTGGCTCTGCCATTAACCAGCTGCGTGACGCTCCCTAAGTTCACGGACTTCTCTGACCTCAGTACTCTCCTCTGTAAAATGAAGGACTTGAACTTCAGTCAATAACATTTTAGTATTCTGTGAATTGCATTCCCGGCTCCACACTCTAGTCCTTTTGTGTAAACTGGCGAAGTATTTGACACTCACCTAATTCATTCATTAGCCAAGGGTCGTCGCTGGGGAGCAGCCAGGAGGTGGCGGGAGGGGCCCCTGCCTGAGAGCTACCCAAGGGCGGCCTGGCATCTGCGAGGAACCGGCGCAGAAGGCGGCCGGGCGCTTCCTCCTGCAAAGCCCGGTCGTGCCACCCTCGCCCAAGGGAGCCGTCTGGGTGCTTGCTGGAACTCCGCGTTCTGTTGGGGAGTTACCGGGTGGCGGTCTCCCGAGGACGCAGAGACCTTGGAGCCATACAGGCGCGAGTTCACCGGAGTTGTGCCCACCCCCTTTCGGCCGTGTCGCCGCCCGCTTCCCATCTGTGCTCCAGGAGGGGTCCTCTCTGCGTCAGTGCCACCCCCCCCACGCGCCCCTCCGGTGTGTGCGATGGGTGCCCCCGAGCCACACGCCCAGCTCCCTACCGCCCCTCCCTCCTGGCTGCCACGGAAACCGGCCTCCTGGGTCTGGGCCCGCCGGCCCAAGCCCCCTCCCCCGGGCCAGCCCCCTGCTCCGGATTGGTCCTTCGGGAAAGGCTGCAGGGCGCCCGGGTCCCCTCGGCGGAGCCCTGGCAGGGCCGGCGAGCGGGTCGGCTGCCCCTGACAGTCTGGGGAGCCCCGGTGATCCCGGCGCTGCGACACCCCGCCCCGCACCACCCGCCCGCGCGGCGCCGCCGCTCCAGCGCCAGGCTCGCAGCCGAGACGGAGCCGGGCTCGCCGGGAAGGTAAGGGAGGGCCACGGGCTCACAGCCGGCACCCTATCCCGTCCGCCCGTGCGCTTCCCTCCGCCAGGCTGCAGCCCTGGGGGCTAGGGAGGGTTGCCTGTCCTCCCGGGACCCCAGGACAAAGAGGGGCGCACGCCTGATGGAAGGAGGTCAGGAGAAGGTGAGGCGCTCCTTGGGGACGTCCCCTCCCAGGCCTATTGGAGGAGAGGGCGTCGGGGAAGGAGGAGGCGGCCGTGTGTTCCCGCGCGTGGCCCGAGCCTGTGGGGTGCCCACGGGTACGGGCACGTGTGTCCCCGCGTCCCTGGCCGTGCGACGCCCGTGTCTGTGCGCGCGCCGCACGTGAGCCGAGGAGGGCCGCCTGGCGCCTCGCCCCAAATCTGCACAGTCTGTCACCGGGGCTGGGGACCAGTGTGAGCCGGGCAGGCCGCCAGGGGCTGCGGCCCAGGGGGTTAAACCTGCCACCACTCCGCACCCCACGACGCCCCCTAAAGAAAGGCGCTTCTTTGGAGAGAGTTCAAGTAAGAAAGCGCCTCTTCTTCTCCTCCCGGATATCCATCCCTTCAGAAATATTAGGACCCCAAGGCTCGGCGACAGCCGCCCAGAAAGGGCCCAGGGTCGCAGCAGGGCCTTTAGCGTGCCATTTCCGATCAGCTTCTGTGTGTCTTGCGCAACATCTGGGCAGACGGAGAGGTCACGGCCACGGAGGACAGTGCGCTGAGCCCTCCCAGGGGCCGCGAAGATTCAGCCGTCGGCACTTTTGCTTCCGTGTTGCCTCGCCCCGCCCTCCCTGCCCCCCCTCCACCCCTGCGCCTCCAGCGCCGCGCCCCCACTCCGTCCCCCTGAGGTCAGCAGACAGGAGGGCTCTGTTAGACTCACCCTGCCCCAGCCCTCGTCCTCACCCCGTTTCAAACCCGAGCGAACGAACCGCACTCTGCGCGCTTACCCGTGCGGTGCAGCCAAGTTGGGAAGTTAAACAAATCGCGTTATCACTCGAGGCCGCGGGAATCCAGAAGGAAAGCAAACAAAACGAGACCGAAAAATCGATGCCGTCCAACCCCGATCTCCGGGGGGGGCCTCGCACACCAGCCTCTGTTCACGGCCCCGCGGTGGGGTAACGGGCCATCAGGCTTGCACCCTCCGTATTCAACGTGACCCACAGCAGCGCTTCAAAAGGTGGGTCCTGTTAGTGTTGCCAAAGCACTGCTAATTTTTGGTTGCCATGGAAACTGAAGAAGTCGCCCTGCACCGCGGAGAGGCTGCCTGGCTGGAACCAGGACCCGCTCTTGAGGAGTGTTCTCCTAGGATCCCCTTCGGTTACCATGGTAACACTCAGGGCGCCCCTAAGAGACTTGTTTCTTTTCCTTCACCTTCGAAAAGCCCAACGCATGTTGTCTGTCGTTGCTGTTGTTGTTTTACGTAATTTTATTTTTTTCTGAGTTTGCGATTCGTAAAACAGATCTTCCCTCGCTCAGACCACTGAACGTAAACACTTCCCTCGAGCCAACCGGTTTCGCCGGCGGCCGCTCCCGGCTCCCTGCACTAACCGCGCTGCGCTGACCCGGGGGAGAGGGAGGGTGTTTGATGTTCAAGGAATCCCGGCTGGCCGCCTCTCCCTCCCCACGCGTCGTTTAAACTTGGAATTCTAATTAGCTTTCTAATTAGGAGGTGGGGGTGTGGGGGTGGGAGGAGCCCCAGAAAGAGGCTACTGGGGAAAAAGCTGAGTCCCACTCTCCATGGGCTAGTGTTTTGTGTGCTGTTGAATTTGCCCAGTCAAGCCCTCGTGGATTTATTTTTGGCTTGACCTCTGTTAAGTGGTCAGCCTGGAAAAACCTTCAGAGAGGCCTACCTCTGTGTTAGGAAGAAACGTGGACTGGATATTTGGCTGGAGGTATGTGCTTTTTTCTAGTAACCGACCTGTATTTAAAGGCAGGTTTGTTTGAAATCTAAAGTTTTCACATAGGCCACAGAGCCTTCGATGCTCTTAGTTTAGCCTTGGGCTTTCAGTTAAGATGGATTAATTTAGGGAGAGCATCGGTACCATTCAAATACTTCAGCAAATGTTGGTGCCTTTAAAGAAACACAGTTCTTTCCACAGCTGTAATTCCTGAGCAATGAATCCTCTATATAAATCAGTTTTATGCATTGATAACATATGATTGGAAAACTTGAATACCCCTAGACTTGCAGTTTGAAAGAAGAAAAGATTTTTGTCTTAGTAGGTTTATATTTCCAGGCAAATACATAGTTCCATTCTGAGAAACTTAAAAAATAAAATATTGTGAAATCCAATTTTATTCTTTGAATCTCATTACAGTATTTCTCTAGGGAGTAAGGAGCCTTCATTCACTGGCTGATTTTCTTTCAGTTGTTGAAAGGACAAACTTCATAAAATTACTCTCATGCGATTGTTGTCATTTCTTATTGTCATTCTAGAAAAAGTTCTCTAGCATTGAAGTTATAAATTTCAAGGGAAGGAAATATTTAAATTAGTTATGAAAACAATAGTCTACTATTTGAATTAAGCAGACCACAGCTCTTAAGTTATTTTCTCTCAAGAACTTCAAAGATAGCTTGGCTATTATTTTAAGCATCCCCAGGAATATTAACCAATTTTACAGATGGGCGAGTTTCGTTCAAAAGACTCAAGTCACTTCGGCTAACCACTTGGAAAATGAAGAGGCAAAAATACCTGCATATTGGCCCACACTTGGAAGGCATGGAGATGAGAAGAGAGAGCAGCGGGCAGGGATGATTAAAGGGAAAAATAGAGCAGAAGGAAAAAGAGTCTGAAGTGAGGAGGAAACTTGCCGAATACGGGAAAGAGAATAAAGAGAAAAAGTCTAGTGTAAAGAGAGTTGCACAGAAAAAAGAAAAGAGAAAGAAAAGGAAGGAAGGAAGGAAGGAAGGGAGGGAGGGAGGGAGGAAGGGAGGGAGGAAACAACCTGGAGAACAGAAAGCTAAAAGAACTCTACTCTTCATCTCCCATGAAGAACAGAGGACTTGATGCTTTTCCAGAAAGTCCCAATCAATACCCCATTTAGCAAGACCCTCTGCGGCCGAGCCAGTCTGGGAGGCTGAGCGTGCACTCGGCCTCGCTGCCTCCGTGGCCGTCCGTGGTGTGGGCTGGGGCAGCTTCCCCAGCTGTGCCAAGCCAGCTGCTCACCAGACCTTCCTCTTCCCAGTCCTGAGGTCACCAAGAATGCTCTCTCCGTCTCTATCTGTGGAGACCACTCAGTTGGGATAATTTATAGACACATTTGATTAGGTAATTGCATTTTTCTCTTTTGCTTTAAGTGGAAAGTTTTCACTCTTTAAAAAACGTTTTTACTTTTAAAAAGTTGCTGAAATAAGTTATCAAAATAAGTATTCATCTAATTTAATGGATTGGAGCATATTAAAAGATTCTAACAAGAACAATTCCCTCCATGGACACAATCACTCTCTGTTCTTGGCTGTTGAATTACTTTCCTCCCTATTTCCAAATGATTTGCTCAGGTGGCCAGTCTTTGATTCAGTTTTAGGCAGAATCGATGCACTTTCTCTTATTACAGGGGAGGACATAGCTCTCTTACTCCACCCCCACCAGAGCGTTATTAGCATAACCCTTTCTTTGAAGAGGTCAGGGTGGGAAAGCACCAAGGAGCATCTGGCTTGGGGCTCCATGTTCCTTAGGCCTTAGCCAGAGCGGCCAGACTTCAGCCACTTTCAGGAAGAGCTGGTCTAGCCTGGCTCCTGGGAGAGGGAGAAAGTGTCCAGGCAGAGGGGCAGCCACCGCTAGGGCAGCTGGGATTCTATGCAGGGGAATAAGGCAGCAGAGCCCGGGGCTCGGGGCTTGGCCTAAGATGACGGTGAGGAGGCCAAGGGCTTGCACACGTCTTCCTGGCAAGTTCTGTCCTGCAGCGCCTGTCACACGCGACATCACAACTGTAGTGACAACGACGTTGGGTTTGCATTACGACTGCAATTATCGTTCCCTGCAGACACCGGTTGTAAACCATCATCGTATTTCTTCTTTTTGGGAGAAAATAATGATTGATTTTTTTCCATTTGTTCACTTTTCAGCAACCTATTGCTACTTCTTTCAAAATATTCTCACGGTGCTGTAAACGTCTCTCCGTGGTATTTTCAGACAGTCAGTCGTCAGTTCCTTCCCTACCCAGCCCTCCGAAGTGGGGCTGCCGTGCCCCCGGCCGGCCCCGTTCTGTCCGAGCCCTGACACACCCCGGTACCCCAAAACTCCCCTCCCCTTCCCTTCTGGGCCGGTTCCCTGTTCACCCCGTTCTCCGGTTTCCCTCTTTCTTGGTTTATGCCTTCATTTTACGGAGCATCCGCTTTGGTAGCTTCTTAACAGAGGGTTACGAGAAGTGAAGTTTTGAGACTTGGCATGTCTGAAAATATCTTTATTTTCCTCTCGCACGTCATCGGTGCATGGCTGGGTAGAGGATTCTAACCTGGAAATGAATTCCTGCAATTTTTTTATGTCATTGGCTCATTGTTTGTAGCTTCCGGTGTTGCTGAAAGTTCAGTGCCATTCCGATTCCTGATTCTCGGCACGAAATATGTTTTTCTCCCCGGAGCCTTGTAGGATTCTCATTGTGTTATGAATTTCACTAAGTACGAAGTATGAATTAACTTTCTGTGGATTATGTTCATCTAGCTGGTGGGGAGAAGGTTGTGGTCTGCATGTCTGATAAAGTAATGATGTAGACACACTTGGAAAATTATTTCTTTTATTGGTTAGTTTTCCCGGTCACATATGGATTACGGTTGATTTCATCAACTCCGGACTTTGAGCTTTGAATAGCTTGGTTGCTGCCCTTTGTTGGCCTACTTGGATTTCCCCAATCTCCTCCTGGGAGATCTGACCCTATCTGGCCCTTCACCATACATGACAGTCACCAGCCTGCTCCATCCACACAGGACATATGTGGCCAGAAACAGCCACTTTGCAAGGCTTTGACCATGCTTCTTGAGAGCACTGCATGTTAATGCTGAGACAAATTTGTGTTCTGGGTCTGTGTTCTGTCACGCTGCATGTGCTAGAGAATTCGGGTCTCCCAGGGAGGGGCGGGGCTGGGTGGCCGTCTTTGGATGGAGAGATTTAGAAGGTGATTTACGTAAAGAGGGGTATTTCCATCTTGCCGACACTCAGATTTCCTAAAGAGTCACTCTCTTTGTGTAGGGCATCACAGCCACATGCGAACCATTCTGTGTGGTTTGGTTCAAAGGAAGTAAAAAAGATTTACTGAAGCTCTACAGTGATTGAGTCTGTTAATATTTATAGAAAACAGGATGCAATATTTTTAAAGGCTACTATACAGTAAGGCTAAGGAAGTAAACTCTTGGCTCCAATGTGTTTGTCCCATTGCTAGAATGTTCAGTGAGTTCCAGATCGGTGAATTAAACCCTTTTGTTCAATGCCAGATTATTTGGTGAAAGTTGCCCATCACATCAGAGACAAAGATTCAAATACAGAATATTATTTCCATTCTTGGCTAATAAAATACACTCTGATCATATTTAATCATGAAGATTTTTTAAAAGCCTTTTAAACTTTTCTGGACTTCAATTTTAGACAGATACTCCTCAGACATAATCAAGAGCTTGTGCACCCATAAAAGGCAACGAAGTACGAACTGTCCCACCCTAAATGTTGCCTCAAATTCAATGGTACCTGTAAAAATAACCACATCACTTTCTGTTCCCCTGTCTTAGCGCCTGCTTAGTCACACAGGCAAATTCCTTCAGGCCTCATCCCCTCAAGAAGCCTCCCCTGAACTTGCACAGTTGCCCAGGTGTTCCCTGGGCACCGCCCCCCTGCGCGTGGCTATATCGAAATAGTGTGTTTATACACCCGCTTTGCCCACTAGCTGATGGTTTGGTCACAGCTCCGTGGCTCTCGGGGGGCATTGGGACCCGCGGCATAAAGGAGGCAGGCACTGAGAAATAATGTCGGCTGAACTGCACCTTTCACCTGGACATTCACTATTCCACAGTGGGGAGAGGGTGGCGCCCTCCCACTGCTCAGGGTGGGAGTTAGGGCAGGAAAGTAGGGAAGAATGATGTCTTTTCCCTGCTCCTCCTGTCCAGCAACATGGGTCAGTGGAGCTGGCCCGTGATACGCTCAGCCCTGGTTCGTGGGGCCGGCAAAGCGGCGGCCCGTGCGTAGGAAGCACAGGTTCTGAGGTCAGACGGGCCTGGACTGATCATCAGACTGATGTGCATTCCCTGTGCCACTTTGGACAAGTTACCAAGTCCTTCGGAAGACTGAGTCTCTTCATCTGAAAAATGAGGGTAATTGCAGGCACCTTTCAGGGCTGTTGAAAGGATTAGAGAAAATATGTATAAAGTAGTGGAAACAAAGTAATGATAGCTATTCTAAGTTAAGAATGCTTTTGGCTGCAAGTAATAAGAGAATGTTTCTACTGAGCTCAAAGAAGTGTATTTTCTTGTAGAAGAAAAAGTCTAGATAGGTGTATTGGGCACTGCCGTCTGCCATAACAAAATACCATAAACCGGGAGTCGTAAACAACAGAAATCCATGTTCTCACGGGTCTGGAGCCTGGAAGTCTGATTTCAGGGTGCTGACATGGCTGGTTCTCATGAGATCTCTCGATGACTTGTAGGCGGCCGCCTTTTTGCCATTGTCCACAAGGCAGAGAGGAGAGAGAGAGAGAGAGAGAGAGAGAGAGAGAGAGAGAGAGAGAGAGAGAGAGAGACAGCGCGCGCACCTAGCTCTCTGATCTCTCCCTTTTCATAAGGCACTAATTCCATCATGAGGGCCCCACCTTCGTGACCCAAGCTAATCTGAACCTAATTACTCTCCCCAAACCCTGTCTCCAAATACCATCACATTAGGGGTTAGGGCTGCAACGCATGCATTTGGGGAGAACACAATTCATACTGGCCAACTGATCACTTTGGTTGAGCTGCTATCAAAGACCTACTGCGTTCCTTTGTTTCTGCTCCGGCCTCCTTCTTTTGCTCTCCTGTTGATCGCTACCTGGTCTCTCACTGGCTACTACACCTCCAGACAAGTTCTTCACGGGAACGAAAGGGAGAGGAGTCACGCTGGTTGTAAACATGCCACTTTACCAGGAAGCACGAGTTAATTAGAAACCCTCCCTATGGTCTCATTGTCCAGGACAGCATCTCCCGGCCAACTCTAGCCGTGAGGGAGAACGAGAAGTTGGGGGGCTTCTAGCCTCTATAGCAGGAGAGAGAGAGAGCAAGGAATGAAGGACAGAGGTAGTGACCGTGCTGAGTGAGCCAGCCTACAGTGTCTGCCATGCCATCACTTATTGATGGGGTGCCCGTGTGCCCCTTTGTCAGGGACAGCTCTGGGGTCCACCTGTTGTCCCTGTGCTGGCATTAATAGTAATCCCTTCTCCTTTCAAAAGGGTCCTGGGTGTGAAGGACAGAGTCTCTATGTCCAGCCTACTTACCGAGCTGCTGCTCTGTATCGTAGGCCCCCAGCGAACAGTTATTAATAAGGAAAATGGAATGCAACTGTAAGATCAATCACAAGCCCAGACTACGTGCGGGGAGCGCTGGCGTGGCACAGGCGCAGACGCGCTGGGCTCGCGCGAGGGAGAAATGCGTGTGAACTGACGAGCAAGCTGGGGAGCTGCTCCGGATGGAGAGAGATGGAGCGTGGGGAGGCGCGTGGGGTGTAACAGCAGGTAGGAGCTGGACTGGGCACAGTTTGAAAGACGAAGAAGCACACCGTCTGTGTGCCAGGGAGTTTTCTCTGAAAGACTGACAGCGACCAAGCTTTAATGCCGCCTGTGTTGAGCGACGAATGCTGTGGAACTCGGGGTACCGAGCTAAGGTACGGTTTAGCCCAAGGGCATTTGGAGCACGCGTGGCACAGCATAAAAAGCCACTGATATTTATTAAGCCAAATATATAAATTTTTTTGCCATCACAAACACCTTACAGAAATTTTTGCATGTGAGGAGAACCATGATTTTCTAAATTATTCTCTTGGGGAGCATGCACAGAGGGTGACTTTGAGCTATTTTAGTCATAAATTCCTCTCTGATCGTCGTCGGCAGCCGTCCGTCTCGAGAGACGATGGTGTAGCTTCTTAAGAGTCTATCTGCACCGCCGAGAATGGCTGTGCAGTCCGACTCGGGAGTGACACGGTATCTGTCTCCTCCCGTGTTGAATCGACATCTTGCGATGACGCTGGAGTGTCCTCTCCAGTGGAGCTGAAGCTACAGAGCCTGGGCAGGGTGATATGGAGGGTCTGCTGTTGCCCATGCAGCAGACCCCCCCTCTCTTCGCAGCTGAAGGGTCCAAGGGAAAGACGGAGTCAATACAGCTTGGCTTCAGGTGCGCCGCAGGAGTTGCCGGTGGTGACTACAACGTCAAACCGCCTTAGGGACTCCGGCTCAGGATTTTCTGTCGGGGTTTACTCCCTTAGCCTTTCCCCTGAAGAGGTATGCCGCAAGGCAGCGGAGGTTTTTTGGAGTCAGAGTTTTCCTTCTCTGATGTGCCCTGACTGGAAGATCGAACCAGCGACACTTGGCTCGCAGGCCGGCGCTCAATCCACTGAGCCACAGCAGCCAGGGCTTTCCTACCTTGGTTTTTAAATCCCAGCCCTTTGCCTTAGGGACTCATTCATTCTGTTGGGCTGTTTGGTGGGCTGGCACGGTAGAGAGAGATAAAGGTACTTGGTTCTAGTCTTGTTTTTGCCACTGACTGGCAAGTCCCTTTACCTCCCCGAAGCTGTTCCTCCAATGTACCATGAGAGATTCAGTAACCCTGTGGCCCCCACTTTGAGCTCCTACAAGTCCTCAAATGTGCTCTGGTCATCGAGGGAACCCGTGAGACGGTCATTCACCGGCAGCCTGCGGTGGGCTTGGGATAGAGATGTGATGGAAAGTGAGGTTGGGGAGGAAAACTGCGATGAGCCCCGGAGGGGGCCTGAGTGCGCCGGCTCGTTTGACTTCCTGGCTGTCCCCTAGGGTATCCAGAGAGCCCTCCTCCACCATCGCATTTCAAATCAGCGTTTTCCTATCAGCCTTCTTCACTGTCCAGCCTTCACATCCGTCCACAGTAACTGGGAAAATGACGGTGTAGGGCCATCTTAGCCTTGGTCTCTAATGACACATCTCTGCCCCTGGTGACCTTTCTTGAGTCTCTGCTGCCCTTCTGAGCCTCAGCCTTTTCTGGGTGAATAGGGAGAAGAAAACGCCAAGGTGACATTCCAGCAGGGTCTTGAAGGCTGAAGAAGACAAGGAGCAAGTGTGCTCCAGTTAGGCCAGGCCGGGCACTGACGCTTCCCAGGCATGAGAAGGTATTTTATGATAGGGAAGGTAAACTTGAGGAATGAACTGCATCATTGACTCAGATCTCAGAAGTTTCCTTCAGGGCTGGATATTTAACTGTGAGCCTTTGAGAGGAAAGGGACCAAGGAACGCCCTGGAACCCAGGGTAAACACGGACTCCCCAGCATCCTGGAGGCGGGACTTCATTCCCTGCTAATTAGTGTTGATTCTGGCTCCCCTGGGGGAAGAGGACGCAGGAGGAAGGCGAGAAGGAGGGAGAAGGGCACAGGCAAGTGCCGGGGGGGTGTGCGTTTGCGGACCAGTTGGGAGGAGTCCAGAAGTGCAGAGAAGGTCTTCAAAACAGAGCAGGAATCAGGTCTCCTGCTTTAAAATAAAGCAAGTTCTGCTGGAAGCCCCTAACGTGTCTCCCCCTAAAAATAAAATCAGAGGCAGAGGGAGTCTCTTGGACTCTTGCTGTGCCCCTTTTAACCGTGGTAGCCTTGCACAGGGAAGCCACAGCCGGGGTGTTTTCACCGTCTGTGGGCTGGAGCAAATGCCGGTCTGTAAACATTCCAGGGCTCGGGATTCAAACGGCCGCCCCGGGCGCGTCCCTCACATTGCGGTGTGCCTCACTGGGCGCCCCAGTGTGGTACCAGGGCACTCGTGGGTGTTCCAGCCAGCCCACGGGGTGGCCGACGGTTTCTAGCCAGAGGTGCGCTGGTCAGGGGGCACGCACAACAAACCTGCCCTTGTTTCGGGATGGAGCCCTTGAAAGAGTGTTTCTTGTTCTTGTTTTGTTCAATGGTTGCCTTTTCTTCTTTATCACAGAACAGTCATTTTTAGCGGGTTGGGTGTTTGTTTCTTTTTCTGTTTACGACAGAAATGTCTATTTCTGTATCTTCTAGACTCCACGGTACCTTTTAGACCATCTGTACAACTGAAGTCATTCAGCCAGCATTTACGGATTCTTCCTGGGTCCTGGCTGCCCAGAATCCTGAAATTAATAAGACCAAGGGCGTGCCCCATAGGAACCCCTATTGCAGTAGGGAGACCAAACATGGGCACAAGCACCAGACAGGACTTGAAGACGTTGAAGGGAAACACAGCGCTCATGGGGGAGCTGCCAGAGGAAGAGCTGAACTTCGGTTGGAGGATCAGGAAGAGAAGGGAGGGGAAGGGACAGGAAGGAAAGGGAATTTAAGCTGAATCTGAATAATAAGTGGCATTTCAGCCATTGCATAACTGCAATAAGAAAAAGAAGGGTGTTAACGTCTTATAAAAACAAGAACTTAAAATGATGTTTGTGCTTACCAACGAACCTGTTTTAATTCATTTACCCGTTGATCTATTCCACAAGCAAGCCTTGGGTGCCTGTGATGCTGAGTGCCAGGCACTGTTCAGACACAGAGAGGGGCACCATGTCCTCCCCGCCCGGGCGCTGTCCTTGACCAGACGTGTTGACAGAGAGGCTCGTACAAACGATTCTGCAGAGAGACAGATGTCACTGAGGGCACACCAAGTACCCTGTGAGCACCGCGGAAGACCTCACAGAGGGATAGAGCTTTCAGGGGTCATGGGGGAATGGGTCAGGAGAACAGTCCCTGGAGAGGAGCAGGTGTGTCATGTGCAAAGGCCCAGAGGCACGGGGCAGCCTGAGGTGTCTGTGGGATCTCAGGGACTTTGACAGGCCTCAAGTATAGGGTTTGGGGGGAGGGAAAGTTTTCCTTCACCCTCTTATTAGAGTCCCTGGCTAGGTCTGAAAATTAAACTGACAAAGACAGAGCAACAGGAGAAAAGCACACACTGTTATTTAATATACACTTTACATGAGAGGGGAGCCTTCACGGGGGGATGACACCCCGAAGAACCAGACCAGAGCGTCTGACGCTGGGTTTGGTGGAGTGTGGACAGTCATGGGGAATGAGGGGTCAGAGATCAGTGTGACAAGCTGGGGGTACCTTGGCAGGGTCTGCTTGTTAGGATTCTTCTCCGTGTCCCTGTCTTCAGGGACAGGGATGCTCCCTCCTTTCCTCCAGGTATGGGGAGGGCACCTCTCACCTGAGGGTTTTAGAACCTGATTCAGTGAAGATGCGTGAGGAGAGGAGGAAGTTAGAGCTGCCCTCCTGCTTAAAACGCTCACCATACCAAGGTGCCATAGTCTGGGGCAGCATGTCCTGAACCCCACCAGGAAGGGGGTAAATAGGAGCAGCAGAGATGAGAGTAGAAATACAATTAAGAACCAGGTATTAAGGAACTTTCTAGACTATGCACCAGAGACTGAATGCTATCCTATAGTCACTTTAATGAAGGATTTTAAGCAGGGCGGCGATAGCTACCTTTTAGAAAGACCCTCGGGTGGCTTCCTGGAGCATGAAGTTGAGCGGGGCAGGACGGGAAGGAGGACGGCCGCGGAGAAGGCTCTTCGCCCACGAGGCGCAGGGTGGGGTTAAGAGCAGCACTGCTCATCACCCTCCACGTGCGATTCGGAATTTAAGTGAAGCTCACTGGAAAATAAGTCTAGTAAAACCCAACTCCTGACTTTCCTTATAATGGTTGTTTAACGGCATTGAAAAAAAATCAAATATCAAAATAGCTGAGACGGCCTTGCCTTGTCTTTGGCGCCCTCGGTCTGCTGTTGCCCTAGGACATGCGCACGTCTGCCCGTGGTGGGATCCAGCCCTGCCGGGCCGACGGGGGGCTGGTGGGTGAAGGATGGGCTGCTGTTGATGGGGGAGGACCAACAGAAAGGGACCAGGGGACCAGAGGAGCCTGGGATGGCACCTGGCCGTCTGACTTGGCTGACAGGGTCGTGGGCACGCGCTGCCTTTGGGTCTGCGCTGCTCCCTATTCCTGACGGGCCGCCAGCCTCCTCTGCACTTAGTGGCGGCAACAGCAGGTATTTTAAAATGTCCTCACCTGAGGGCCCCAAATAAATCCCTCCCAGACTGAGCCTTTGACGTAACCACCCTCAGCATGGTGCCTCCTGAGGCTCTGACCTGCCTGGGCAGGGCCAGGCGGGCACCATTCTGTTCTTCCATCTCTTGTCTTTCCCTAGTGCGTGGGTCCTCCCTGCAAAGCCTCCTGGTCCCTTACTCACCCTGGGACGGTGGCTCCGCGACAGCAGGAGGAGGTGCCCCCTGGCAGAGCCACGGCTTCACCCCAACATCACGACTGATTAATCCACTGCCAGCCCCCAAACCTGCCTGGCCACAGGCTGCAGGCAGCAGCTCGATGTATTTTGGGGGTTGGGATTGTTCCTGAATATTCTAGGGCATCAAGGACGGAGCTGGGAAGAGACTTTTCCCCATGATCCTGGGCCTCGTGTTCACACCATTTTCTTCAGGAGTCCCAAAGCCCCAACTTCAAAATAAACAGACGAAAGCGACTTCAGAGTTCATAGCAGTGTCTCAGACACAACTCTCGCTCTCTGCGGGCTCTCCCAGGCCCTGTGGGGGACGCACAGGCACCGCGAGGGCCATTTATTCTCGTCACCGATTTGAGCACCCACCTCTGCTCGGGGAGTATATTGTATCGTCCGAGGGTGACTGTGGCCACCGTTCCAACCACTTGACTTATGTGGTACCTGGTGTCTTTTCTCTCTACGTCATCCTCTCTCTGGACTCAAAGCTTCGGAAAAGCTCAGCTTTAGAGGGCTGGGCTAGAGCATCTCAGGAGGGGGGCCCATGGACTCTATCAGGGACGAGTCACGTTTATATACATGGCCATCAGAGACCGGCCACATTCCCTAGATATTGGTGGAGAAAAATGTATATTTTTAGCCCTTAAGCCAAAGGGAAAAAAAAAAAAATCTCTGCTGCAATTACAGTCAGAACAGCAGCGGCCACCAAAGCACACACAGAAGCACACGGAGTGGCACGTGAGCTCTTCGTCTGCAGCCCAGCTCCTGCCGACAGCTGGGAACTCCCCTGCCCGGGGCGGGGACCTTCTCCTCTCTGTGCACAGATGTCCACCGACATGAATGACGACTGTCCTCGTGAAGCTCTCAGAAGGGTGCCCACCTCATAGAGCTCACGGTGGGTCCCCACACAGTCTTCGTCTTTACAGTTATAAACGGTTCAGCCATTCAAACGGAAGGAGTACGGGGCGGGGAGAGGAGGAGTCCGGGCTGAGAATCACAGCAGAACCTTCTGGATGTATCCTTCTGAATCTTTGCGTGTTCGGTCTGCGATCTCTCTGCTGTTTTACGCATTTAAATAATCTGTAGTCTCCAGAGCTCTAGCTCTGCTCTGGAAGGGCCCTGTGAGATGAGACAGCTCGTTACCTACTTTCCCTTGCCTCCGCCCCCAGGGGGGGGTGTTGTTTCAATCAGAAATACAGGGTCAATTAGCAAGCACCACGGAACAGCGTGTAATTCTCAGATCTGGCTCCCGGAGCCTCGGGGCTCCCAGCGGACGGCACTTAGCCTGCCTCTCCAGCGTCTTGTAATCACATCTTCCTCAATCAGCCCCGCATGGGCTCCGCGCCGGGGCAGAGAGCGGCTCTAATGACATCTGCCTTTCTCTTCGGCCGTGAAGGTCATCCGTGCAGATGCCCAGCAGTTCTTAGAGCAGTAAAGGCACAGCCAGACTCGGGAAGGCCCGTTCTCTTCTTCAGAAGAGCAGGGCCTTTGGTTTCCCAAGGTGGGTAGGCCCGCGGGGCTGTGACATAACACGCGTTCTGTAAGGGATTCACATCATTATTCAACAGGCTCCCCTCGGATGGAAGGCCAGTTGTGTTTCGATGTATCTTCTCTTCATTTATAGTCTAGGAGGACTTGTATCTACATGGTTTAGGAATTTTCTGCCTCCCGAGGGGCTAGTCATCAAGACGAATATTTATCGAATTAAAAAAGAAAACAACCCTTTGACCCTGGTACACCTATAGGTATAAACTCATAAAGAAAAGTAAATACCCTTAGTTACCATTTTCTTTCCTGGGAGTGTTTAGAAGTGTAGAGGTGCTTTATTTTATACGAACTAAATTGCTCTTTCTCTGACGACCCGAGGAATGGTTTTCTGGGAGGTGAGTGGAGGGAATGTCCTTTGTGGAAACCGGGGCGTTGGTCCCATGTTTGCTCCTGGCTGGCACTCAGCCAGCCTCCTGTGAATTTTCCTCTCTAACAACAGAAGAGAAACTAAAGCTGCTGAGACATGGTGGCTGTGGAGGTAAAAGGGCTGAGTTTTCCCCTCTGGGGTGCAAGATTTGAGTTGAAAGATGAAGAGCGTCCTCAGGTCAAGGCATCTGCTACCTGTAAGTGAGGTAATAAAAGCATCAGAGGCTGGACAGGAATGTTGGCCCTTAATGAGCGAAGGCTTTCTAGGGGAGGTGAGCAAGGACGGGGTCCTGGGGGAACCATGGACGAGTCGTGCAGCCTCTCTGGGCTCCTGCCTCCCAATCTGTAAGGTGAGGGGGTGGGAGGAGAGAAGAGCTGAAGCGTCTTCTGTTTCTAACATTCCACGATTGAGTACTTCTTTGTTCTGGTCATTTTAGACAGCCCGGTCCAAGAGCAGTAGGCAAGATCCAAACACAAGTCTGACAGGGGAGACAGCTGTTGAGAATGTGAGCTGGACGGAAGGCGTGAGCCTCTAGAGATGTGCCTAGAAGAAAGGGCCCATGCGTGATCTAGAATTAGGGTATATTTCATTCACAGTCATGGTTAGGTAGTAGGACAAAGATTTGGAGGCAGTCAGCTGGGTACTTCACATTAAGTGACTATTTTCTAGGGTAACATTGTAATGCCTTTAATTCTTTTAGGTGTGTTTTGATAGCTTTATTGAGATATGATTCAAATACAGTATAGCAGTCCCTCTCTATATCACAGTTCACTTATAGCATCCTCACTGTATCGCGGGATTTTTTAAAATATTACATTTAATTATTTATCGCAGATTTTTCGCTATATCGTGGGATTTTGCGGTACTGTATATGTATGTTGTTAAAGTTACGTAGGTTTAAGAGTGTAGGATATGTTTAAGAACATAAGTAGTGTTTATAAAAGTGTGGAAAAAGTTAATAAGGGACTGTTAACAGTTTGTAAGTGTGTGGGAAGGGTTTATAAATCCTTAAAATATATATAAATACTAAAATAAATATAAGGTTCCTACCTCGCGGACTTTCACCTATTGCGTGGGGGGAGGAGTCTAGAACGTAATACCTGCGATAAGTGAGGGAATAGTGTAGCATACAGTTCACTCATTTAAAGTATACAATCCAATGGCTTTTAGTATGTTCACAGAGTTGTACATATATTTATTCAATTTTAGAATAACTTCACTACACTAAAAAGAAATGCTATTCTGCTTAGCTAGCATTCCCAAATGCACCATTCTAAACCCCAGTCAACCATTAATCTATTTTATTTTTCTATAGATTTGCCTATGTGAACATTTCATGTCAATGGAATCATACAATATACATTTTTAAATCGGTGATATCCAGTTTATTAATTTTTTTGGTTGCTTGTACTTTTGGTGTCACAGCAAAGAAATTATTGCCTAACCCAAGGCCATGAAGATTTATGCCTGTGTTTTCTTCTAAGAGTTTATAGTTCTGGTTCTTACATTTGGGTCTTTGATGCATGTTGAGTTAACCTTTGTTTATGGTGTGAGGTAGGGGTGTAACTTCATTCTTCTGCATGTGGACAGCCCTTCCACTATCTTTTAATTACAGATTTCTACTTATTTTCTCAGTGGTTGCTCTAAGGTTTAAAATATGCATTTTAACTTACCGGATCCTAGTTTAGATTTATACTGACTTAATTCCAATGAGAGCTAGGAAGTTTACCCTCTTACAGCCCCACTGTCTTCTCTCCCTACTTGTGCTGTTATTATAATTATTACATCTCTGTATGCTAATAATTACAACATATTGTAATTATTACTTGATATAATGTTATGTCTTTTAAAGAAGATGAGAGAGGGACGGGTAGTGAGAATAGATAGACTTGGATTATTATAAGCCCTGTGAGTGCAGATGCTCTCTGCTCTGCTGAACATCGTGTCCCGTGCCTAGAACAGTAGGCGCTTACTTAGTCTATGAGTAAGTGAACAATGAGCTCTGTACACATAATAAATGAACTCCCCGATGGGGAGTCCCGATGAGACGTGGCAGTGAGTAATGAAGAGATTAAGAAAATAAGGTTGCGTGAGTTGCCGTGACGTTGAGGGAGATGGGGAGTTACTGCACATAGTAGGTGCTCAGTAAATGTTGAATGAATGGCTGAAGCACCCTATGGCTGGTGCAGACCTTGGAGGATGAAGCAAGAGAGTCTCCGTGTTAGAAGCCCCCAGGCCCCCCAAATGGGCGCACCCTCTGCCTCTCCTCAGAGTCCGTGGCTCTGTGCTGGTGCTGCTTCTGGGTTCTCACCTCATGACCCCCCCATCCCCATTGGACTGTCGGCTCTCTCTGTGCGATCCAAGCAGAATGTCCAGTCAACGAGGGATGCGAAGTACAAGCCTGTGGCTTAGGGCTGAGCAGAGAGAAGACGGGGGGGGGGGGGGGCACTTAGTGGGCGGGGAGCAGGGGAAGGTGAAAACTACTGGTGATGGACTCAGGCCCCTGAGAGAGAGCCCGGATGGGCTACATTCACCCACTCACCCCCCCCACACACACACACACAACATTACGGAAAGCCTGCTTTGTGCTAGGCTAGAGATGCATTGCACAAAGTGTTCAGCTTCCCTGATGCCAAATAATCATACCCTAGACATAAAGAAATCACTTCATTGTTGTAAAAATATTCTGGAAATATTTACAGCACCCGCTGTATTTGTTAAGAGGCTCAAGGCTGGATGGAGGCTGCCCGCTTGGATTTGACCTCTGGCTGGAGGGGTTGCCTGGCCTCCCACCGCTCATGAAAGCTCCCTTTTCTGTAAATCTGAGTTATTAGTACCTCCCTCCGGAATTCTTGTAAGGATTAAATGGTTAATACGTGTAGAGCACCAAGAATAGTGCCTACCACATATACACTATTATTATTAATATAATAATAATTATTTTAGAAGACCAGGATTGTTCGTTGAGATTATCCAGCAAACGTCAGTAACATTTTAGGTTTCGCATTTTTCCACACTACCTGGTTACCGAAGCACCTTGTTAGTGTACGTACATGTATGTGTATGTATTCACTTATGTTAGTGTTTGTTTCCTTTTGTTAAATGATTATCATGACAAGGAGCCGCGTTCTACCTTTGAGAAGCCAGCTGTACCCCAGCGGGTGCAGGGACTGAGGAAGCCCCTGGATGGATAATTCTAAGGGAAGGAAAACAGTGTCTTTTCTTTCCAGTTTGGTTGCTCTGAGTGAATTCCTGCCTGAGATGCCAAAGCTGGGACAGGTCAAAGGGCTCAGAAATCAAAAGCACCAAAGGTGTTGCTACTAACAGAAATGTGCGAGCCACTTGAAGCATTTATTAGACGCACCCGATAGGCGTTTAATAAATGTTTATCAGATGAATGAGTGATGGTGGCGATGGTGAGTGAGAATAAATTGACCATGAATAGGGGTGTCATCGAGATTTTTACCGTGAGGAGCCTCGACTCACACAAATCAGATAGAAAAGGTACCAGGAGACAGATCTCGAGACCCAGATCGGAGGTACAGCAAGGAAGTAGCAGTGCGGTCAGGAGTAGTCAGAGAATGCTTCTAGAAGGAAAGCCTTCTTCCCGCTTTCAGAGGGAAAAGGGCAGCGTTGTGGGAATACGCAGGAGCCGCACGGGACCCAGACATTCTGGCTGGAAGTTGTTGGAAGGATTTAAAAAATTGGCTCCTGGCCAATTGTTACCTGGGAGAATCTGATGAAGATGAAACTAAAGTTCTGAGAGTCCAGCTCCTCCCCCATGTCAATACTTGCTCCTTGGCTGCCCTTCGCCCTGTCTGCTTTACTGGGTCATCCTCTAATATGTCTCTCAGGAAACCTCGGATCTGGCTTTCTGAATTATTGGTGAGGGGGGAAGGAACTGGGCTAAAATACTTCAGCATGGCCACGTAGACTATGGGTTTTGAATAATCTCATTCATGTGAACACTGCAAAGGTCTAGGAGGTGGCGATGTGATGCTTGACCTTCAGGAGGAGGTCCCCCCAGACCCCCACTTCCCCATCAGACACAGACGGTTTGGAATCCAACCTGTATTGTGAGATAGAGAATCTCAGAAGTCAAGGCTGGCAAGATCGTTAGACATCAGGCTGTCCAACACTCTCACCTGCCCGTAAGGACACCGAAGCGCAGAGAGGGGAAGGAACTTGCTTCAGGTCACACAGGAATTTAGTGGGAAGGGCAAGCTCCAACCGCCTTGTGACTCTAAATCTGTCCTGATCCCACACCCCCATTCAGTGGTTTAATTTGGGGGAAATCTCCCTGAAAAGAAGAGTTTCTCAAAGTTGTGTTGTGTACCACTAGCTTCTAAAGGAATAGAATTGTCACAACTTTCTGAATAGGTAGGACTGAAGTTATTTTATTGTACACAAATATAAACAAAAATTCTTCATTAAAGATACTAAAAATGTATAAATATAAAACTCCATTTAAATTGTTTTTCCTTATTGCTGGAATACAGCTATAAAGCAAAACAAATTTTACCAAGTTAAATACAAACAAAACTTCACACCAATGAAATTTAGATTCACAATATTACCTGAAAAGGAGGGATGGTATTGTTTTGCTGAAAATAACTTTACTCATAAGTAAACTAAGTAAATGTAGTACTTTATAAAGCGCTGACATATTCATTTGTATCACCTTAGTTTCCGTCATGTGATCAGTCCTCAATAAGTATTTGTGAGTTTGCTTTGTATGAAGGCAGAAATAATTTGAAATATTTTGATATCAGAACACCAAAATCTGAAGTCTCTCCAACTGCTGATCATTGTTATTCTATCCCTGACCCTTGCACTTTCTTCCTGTTTATCCATTTATCTATCTATTGACACGCTTCTAATTTTTAAAGGTTTTCTACGTGCTATGAGACATTCAAACAATGCATAAACATATTAAGTGAAAGCTCATGGTGTGGGCAGTATAAGCATCGTATAACACTAGGTTGCACAAATATTAGGTTGCTGTAAAAAGGTCAAAACAACAGAAGCTGACAAAAGGTAGAACCTCCTCCTCTCCCATAATAATACAAGTCGGGGGGCTGTGACCCAACGGATGCAGTCTCCTCCCCTCTCCTGCCTCTGCCCCTCAGCATTCACGCTTCCACCTCGGTCTAAGGCGGCTCGTTCTGCTTTCACCGCGTGTCTCGGCCCCTCCAGCGAGAACAGGGCAGAAAGAAGAGGCAGAGGGCACGCTTCCTTCCTTCAAGGGCACAGCTCGGAAGTTGCATTTATCACTTTGGCCCACAGCCCGTGACCAGAACTCAGACACGTGGCCAAACCTCGCTAGAAAGGCGACTGGGAACTACAGCAGTTGAACAGGAACGTGCTGAGGTGGAACTTCTATGCTCTAGGATAGTGGTTTTCCAATCCGGCTGCACAACAGAAGTGCCTGGAAAACTTGAAAACAGATGAAAAGGCAAGCCCTCCCCTAAACCCATTCAATCGGAGTCTTTGGAGGCAAGGCCTGGGCTCCCACCTTTTTCTGAAGCCCCCTGGTGATTTTGACGCAGGCCAAGTCTGAGAACCGCTGCTGGAGAAGAAAGGACAGGTAGAGGGAGGTGACTTGAACTGAGCCGCAGGCCGCGCCCTGCCGAGTGTTATCCATTAGCTCAGGACCTATTCTCCCAGACCTTTCTGTGTGAAGACACAAATAAACGCAGACATACATGTGCACGTGTGCCCAACCGTGACTCCAGAATTGCTATATGGGGCAGCCTTGGGACAGTAAAGTTACTGGAAAAGTGTGAGCCTCTCTGTTTATTTACATGGCACCTTACATCGATTTAAGATAATATAAATTATCTATATCAAAGGAGGGGGGGCTCTGATGGAGAATTTGAGGTGGCAGGACAGCTAAAGCCCACCTAAGCCACCTCTTGGCTCAGCCCTGGCAAGTGTGGTCTGTGGAATTGCTTATCTTCTGCCAGTGCTTGGAAATGCCACCTCTATCCCATATTAAATGTCCATATCTACCAAGATATTTAAAAAAAAAATCTCCATTCTGTTCGTCCAGATTGCGATTGCACACTGACACTTGTCCCCTTTTTCTTATGGAATATCTTCTCTCCTGTCCCCGGCTGCCACCTGTCACTCTGCCACCGCTGGTAGACGTGTCAGAATCCTCAGGCATGTTGCTTCTCCCGTGTGAAGGGGTCGCTCCCGAGGCATGAGAGGCTCTTTGTAAAGGTTTCGGGTGCCCTTGAAGTCTTCCTGTTAGTAAAAGAAGAGCGTTTGTTCTGCAACATGGCTGTCGTCCCCCACGCCCAGGAGCATGGCGCTCCCGCCTCCGGCTGCAGGACCTTCTTGGGTCCTGCTCGGAGGGAAGGCAGGTCTTGTCCAACAACACCCTCCAGGGCCTCACTCAGACGGAGTCCTCAGGGCACACGCTGCTGTGGGGTTGAAGGAAGTTACAAGGCAGCGAAAGAGCAGTTTCTGCTCTGACTTGCAGATACTTTTAATCTCATAAAAGTAAGCCACGAGATGCAAATAGGCAAGCCCGTTCCCCGAGGTGTCGCCTAAATTAGTGCTTTCTGAGGAAGAACGCATTCTGCTTCTGCTTTTCTCCTCGGGGCCACCTGCGAGTGATTCCGTCCGCGATGCCATTCTGTATCTTAGTGCGGTTTCCTGTTGGTTTGGAGGCGGACCCAGTCCCTCCGAGAAGGTGGGAAGACTGGTGTTGGGAAGCGAATTGTAATTGAGATTCAAATCTTTATGGGGAAGCGCCCCAGTTTCCGCTGTGTTTCTATTGGAATGTGAGTCCATTCTCTATCCCATGTGTTTGAAATTCCTAGCTTTGAGTTTTGTCAAATTTACTTAAATACACAGTCTCCACCCTCCTGGAGCTAATAGTCAAGACATCAAGGGCAACTTTAAAAAATGTTTGGTTTTTGAATGATAACTGACATACAATATTACATTAGTTTCAGGTGTACAGCATCAGATCAGACATTAAGTACCTTACAAAGTAACCATGGTAAGTCCGGCGACCACCTGCCACTGTGTCTAGGGCAGCGTGACTGACTGTCTTACCTGTGCCCTGCCGCATCCCCTGACTGTGCTGTGCCTGGCGTTTGTACCTCTTGTTCCCCTGCCCCTTTCCGACCCGTGCCCCACCCCTCCCATCTGGCAGCTGGCAGTTTGTTCTCTGTGTCTGTGACTCTGTTTTGATTTCACTTATATGTGGAATCTAAAAATCAAAAGCAAATGCACAAGCAAAACAAAACAAGGGCAACTTTCTTAACGTCGGTCGGTCTTAGTTTCTGTTCTTTGTTGTAACCTCACCTCCCAGGCCAACCTGTCATTCATTCATTCATTCATTCATTCGTTCCTCCATCTGTCTGCTCATCAGACACAGTGGCCCATTGTAAAATACCTAGCATTTAAAAATGATAAATATTAAATCTTTGATCTAGTAAATTTTAATAATCTTTTTTTAAATTGCATTATAGAACATTTTAAGTAGATGCAAAAATGTTGCAAAGAACGTTACAATATAAACGTCCATGTGCTCATCACCCAGCACCAAAAACTATCGATTCATGGTCAGCCTTGTTTCATTTAAATTCCCAGAATTCCCTCTACTCCTGGTTATTTTGAAACACATTCCAGACTGATCATTTTCACAGAGTAATGTTTAATTTCATTTAAAACAATTACACCTTCTTAGCATTTTAAATTCTGAATTTATTATTTATTTAATTTCTTTTTAAAGTACTTTGGTTCACAAAAAAATTTCCAAAATACTAAAAACTTTTACAAATATAATGATCTAAACATGTAAACAGGGTAAACCTTAGGTTCTCTTAAATACATTCCAGTGGCATTTATAAACAATAAAATTTCAACTTGAAACCATAAGTCTAAGTTAGTTGTTCAATCCTTCATTTTAAATTAGAATCACAAAACTGGTTTGTCTCTCTATTATACCTAATGTTCTTCACATTACAAGTACATAGAATACCAATTTTTACAGGCTCCTCAAAACAAAAATATTAATAATATGGAATTTAAGTCTCTTAACCATTTCTGTGTTTAATTCAAAGCCTTCCCAAGGTTAAACAACTCTTAGTCACTGAGAAACTAGAGGTGGGCAGCTTCCACCCAGCGGCTACATTTGTGAATTAGACTCAACCAATCTTCTTTCCGTATCACTCTGTACTGTTTTTTTAATAATCTTCCTCTTGGGACCCAAAATCTTACAGCTACTTAATTGACAGTTTGAGTATTTTATAGTTTTTGTCTTTCTGTGAGGTCAGAGTTGTAAGAAAAATGCGAATGACGAAGAGGTCTCCGTGAGGATGGGTTAGGTGGTTAAGGAGACTTGGCGAACACTGAAACAAACGAAGAACAGATTCCGTCTCTGTGTGTGTGTGTGTGTGTGTGTGTGTGTGTTTCACGTACCACAAGACTGTAAGGAACCCCTGGGCATATCTCAGAGTGGTATAACAGGCCCCTGCCCAGATGTATTTGACTGTGGGCCTGTGGACTGCCCTCCCCCTTTTTTCTGATGATGTACCTATAAAACCAGGAGCAGTGTGCAAACTGGCAATCTGAAGGCCAACTCTGGCCTGACTGTTCAGTTCGCTGGGCCATACAATGTTTTAAAAATATTTAATCCATTATTGAAACATTGGAAGAGCTCCCCAACAATTTCTTGATTTCCAGTTGCTCTTGACGACTTAACAGGCCTGGCGGAAGTAAGCCTGCCTTCCAGCATGGCCACCTGGCTGGAGCTGGGCGGGGGCTGCCTCAGCACGGGGGCCACGGGGAGCACGCAGAACCCCTGTGTGTCCCTCCTTGGTGTTATGGTCTGCGCCCTCATCGGTCCAGGGAGCCTCAAGCGTGGTAGGACTCCGTGCAGAGAGAGCCGATGTCAGCCCCTCAGACAGACTGACTGGGTGGTCCATTGGATGAGGGACACCCGGGCTGAGGGGCCCAGAAAGTAGCCGTGAGGTCAGGAGGGACGAGAGGTGGCAGCAGCAAGGGGCAGTGCTGCAGTTCGCCTCCGGGCCACACCCAGTTCCCACTGGATTCCATTTGTGTCAAAGTTCCCAGCTGCCCCCTGGTCCTCCTGTGGGGATCTGCACACGCGTGGTGAGACACAAAGAGCTAAGGGCAAAAGCTGAGACGGTGTAAGTGATTCTTCAACGAAGTGAGTTTGCTAATAACGCCCCCCCCCCCCGAGGACGCACCAGGGTGAGGGAGGGGGACTCGGCTGTCCCTGCATTCTTTTGCCAGGTTGCCTGAGAGCCTAGCCCAGAAGTTTTGTAATTTAAACTCAGACAAAGAGAACAAAGGCGAGATGGTCTCTTTGATATTATTTTCACAGTGGGTTGCAAGTCAAGAAAATAAATTACCAAGCAAGCTCTGTGTCCTTTAATCTTATTTAATGCATTGCTGTGCAGCACCAGTCAGTTAATAATTAAGGCCCAGTTCGCCCCCACTAGGGTTTTGATCTACGGGGACGGGACTCCGCAGTCTGGGCTGCTCGGGTTCCTGAGCTCTCGTTAATGTCCATAAACATTGGTCAGAATCAAAAGGGCCAAAGGCAAGATGACAAAAAACAAAACCCACTTGCATCTAAGAAAGGGGGACTTCATCTGCAATTAGGGGTGTCGTAATTTCCGTTACTTGCTTATTTTTCAACATGATGTAGCTAGAACATAATCAAAACATAAACTTTTAAAAAAAGATTTTATTTATTTGTTTTTAGAGAGAGGAGAAAGGAGAAAGAGAGGGAGAGAAACATCACTGTGTTGTTGCCTCTCACGCTCCCCCAACTGGGGACCTGGCGTGGAACCCAGACCCGTGTCCTGACTGGGAATCGAACCAGCGACACTTGACTCGCAGGCCGACGCTCCATCCACTGAGCAACACCAGCCAGGGCTAAAACATAAACTTTTGATAGTAATCTCACAACCCATAATCAGGGTTTCTATTTCCAAACATCCAAGAAAAATCTTTAGAAAAGAAATGTTTTGCGAAATGAAAATGAGTCTTTAAACACCCAAGCAGGACTTATCTTTCCTGTTAAGATCTTTTTTTATCTACTTCTTTTATTCTATTGGAATATGTGAGAACCCAGAGCTTTTCTTCTGTTATTACTGTTCTTGAAATTTCTGAGATTTGTTGGCATTTCAAGGACAATAGAAAGCATATGTCTTACTTTATCGGGAGGAAAACGGTGTCACTCTAGAAATCTTAATAATTAGATATTGGACTTTCTGAATGGATTACCTGGTTTTCTTGTTTGTTTTTCCCTCTATTGTTTATCGTTTCTAGAATTTTTTTTTACAACTTTTCAATAAATCCTTTAATTTCAGTTTCCAAGGTGCTCCTTCTCTCTCCCTCTCTTGGCCAGGTTGCATTTTGTTCTGGTTTTCTGGATACACTATCTTACCATTGCCTCCTGCTTCCTGCATGGCTGTTACCTTGGGTGGGTGCGGTTTCTTTCCTTCACTTTGGAGCCTTCCCTCGGGGCTCTGGAGTGTCTGGACTGGCCATTCGTTCTAAGGGGAAGGCACTCACCTCTGACAGGAAGCTTCCTGCGTGCAAGAGAGCCTGGCACCCGGAGGATTGGAGGGTAGGTGGGTAGGTTTTGCTGGAAAACCTCCGAAGACCGGTTTCAGGAGGTTTTTTCCTCGTTGGCTCTTTAGCTGATCCGAAAGAGGAACACCCCCCAGACACTGGTTTCCCTCCATTCTGGAAACACGGAGTGCAGGGCTCCCGGCCAAAGCAGGCAAGGGGATCCCACAGCCCAAGTCTGACCGATCAGCTGTCCCAACACACTCCCAGCTGGGCCGGGGGCGGCAGAGAGAGGGACAGCCTGGCTTTGAGGAGGGACCGCTCCACAGTCAGACAGTCCCCACGTTTTTGGTCTGCTTCATTCCTCCAGACTTTGAGGTCCTTGGTCCCCTGTGGCATGAAGCCTGGAGCATGGGAAAGGGACACCTCACTGGCAGGCCCGTAAGTGGGCGTTAGGTTGTAGTTTTCCTCACTGAGTCACCCCGAGTCCCCAGCTGCTTGCCATCTTCCCCACGATGTGCTGGTGTCTTGCGTCTGCTGCTACATCCTCTCTTGTCCTCTCTGTCCTGTGGGTTCACACCTTTTCTCCTACTGTTCTTATGGTGGGTTTTTGGAAGAAGGTAGAGATCAATGACAGTTAAAAATTCTCTATTTCACTGGAGTTCCGACTTATTCTTTGATTTTAAAAACAATCCATTAGATATTAGAGAAGCAGGTGTGCTAATTTCCTTGTATAACCCGAAGTAAAGCAAATTTATTGTACGCAAATTGTGTAAGATGCAACACATTCCATATTTTTGTTTCCTTTTTTTAAGGTAAGTACAAGTGTGTGGGGGAGGGGATGAAAGTCATCTAAAAGTCAATAGTGAAAAATATACTTTGCACTCCAATTCCCAGTCCAACAATTCCCTGCCCCTGACCACAGATACAATCACTGTCGCCAGTTTCTTAGGGATGCCCTCTTTTCTCTTACACGTCTATGATCACATTATATATACTCTTTTGTCCTCTTAACAGTATAACTTGCATATGGTAACTCATTCTTTTTTTAGAAGCGCATAGTGATTCATGATATCTAAGCTCTTTCCAGAAAAAGTCCAGCTGTTCTTAATACTGTATAATGAGAATGGTTTGTGTGACATCAGTGTAACCTGGCAGCCAAGGAGAGCGGACTGGGATGCACATGTGTGAACAATGACAACTTCACTGCACTAGTCAGTGGGGGCAGTAGATGCCACTGAGTGAGCATGTGTACCGTGTGGCCGTCACATTCAAAATGACTGAGCAAGTAGAGCAATGAATTTTCATGAAATGTTGCCTTAAGCTTGAACTTTCCTCCATGGAAACTATTCGGATGATTCAGAGGCCGCAGCTCTGGGCAACAGGTGATTGGTGGCTTCATCACAACAGTGTGCCCACTTACACATCATGTCTCATGCAGTTTTTTGTGAAACATCAAATCACCCAGATGACTCAGCTCCCTACAACCTTGTGACTTCGGGCTTTTCCCAAAACTAAAATCACCTTTAAAAGGGAAGAGAAATCAGACCATCAATGAGATTCAGGAAAATACAACGGGGCAGCTGATGGCGACTGGGAGAACTGTGTGAGGTTCCAAGGTGCCTACTTTGAAGGGGACTGAGGTGTCATTGTCCTATGTACAATGTTTCTTGTATCCTGTACCTTCTTCAATAATGTCTCTATTTTTTATATTACATGGCTGGATAATTTCTGCACAGACCATATTTCATATATATATATGACATTACTAAATATATTTAGTAATTTATTTAACCAGTTTCCTACAATTTCTAGTTTTCTTGCTGCAAAACAATGCAGCAGTGAATATCTATGATCCATTTTTATATTAGAGATAGGTATATCTTTGTGCATGCATGCATAAAATAAGTTCTAGAAGTGCAATTGCTGAGGCCAAGGTCATGTGTACTTGTGCTTCAGTGGCTGTTACGGCCAAGCTGCCCGCCAGGCAGTGGTACCAACTTTCACTCTCAGTAACCGTGAATGAGAGTTCCTGTTCCCCACACCCTCTATGACCAGTGTATTACCACATTTTTTTGTAGTTTCCAAATCTATTTGTGAAAACTCTAATTTCAGTGTAGTTTTTTATGTGTATTTTCTTAGTTGTAAATGAGATTGAGCATCTTTGTATATAGTATAGAGCCATCTGTACTTTCTGTGAAATGTCTGCTCATGTTCTTTAATTTTTCTTTTAAGATATCGGTATTTTTCTTATTGATTTGTGGCGATTCTTCATCTATGAGATGAGCCCTTTGTCAGTCACATATATTGGAAAGCTTTCCCTAGGAGTTTACCACTGAATTCCTTCACTGGTTTATGATATTTTTGGCAAACAGAAAGTTATTATTTCATGTAGGCAAATGTAATGGTTTTTCATGGCCTTCTCTGAGATCAGTTAAAAAATTAAATTTTTCTAGTATTTTATGGGTTCATTTATTTTACGTTTACTTAAGTGATCTATTTGGCGTTTACTTTGGAATAGGTAGGAGAGAGAGGTTCAGTTTTTTTTTCCAGCTGGCTGGCTCTAGGTGTCCCCAAAATTGCCATTCTTCCTCAATCCGAACCCACAGCAACATTTTCAGAACTGTAAAAACTCCCCTGTCTGATCTAGCCAGATGACCTGCTTCCCTGGTCCTGAAGGCCAGACAACCGGTTTCAAAGCCATTGTGCAGGACATTTAATTTGTGGGTGCAGCATGTGATCCAAGCACACTTGGCAGCTGTGTCTGACCCCTCCTGTGGAACTGGGAGGGGCAGAGGAGGGTCCCTGGGGGCACCTGAAGTTAATCAGGGTAGCAAGTCCAAAACCTGACTGTGAATCGCAGGCCTGAGTGGAACTGACCATTCAGAGCCCCCATCAGGAGAGCGGGGGGAACCAGGAAAGCAGAGAAGTCCTAGTCAACCCCTGAGTGGAATTAGAGACCACGTGCGAGGAGGCGTGAGGTCTGGGTGCCCAGGGGGGAGCCGGCCTTTTGGAAGCGGTAAGGGCAAGGTCAGGGGAGACTTTGCTTTTCTGTCCTTTGTGAGCAGCCCTGCAGCAGTTTTTGGACTCAGCGGTCACCTGCACAGAAGGTGGGCCCAGGAACCCTGAGGGCCAGAAGAAGGTAGCCCAGACCTTGGGGAAATGAGAACTGAACTAAGCTCTCGAAAGAATTCAAGTAAATGTGGGGGCAGTGTCATTAGTTATAAATAAAGATATTCACATCTCCTAAATCATATCTAAATGTAGCGATCAATAAATCGGTATGTGAATTCATTCCTTCTTCATCAGACTTTTATTAAATAAGGGCCTGGCACAGTGCCGAGCTCCGGGGGACAGAAGCGTAAGGGGCAGGCTCCTGCCCTCAGGGTGCTTATCTAGTTGGGGTACAGATAGGTCAGCAGCACAGGCCACGCGGTGCTCAGAGGCCATGAGAGCCCAGCAAGGACTCAGAGCCAAGCAGCTCTTCCCAGAACCTGCTAGCACATGAGATGGTCAGGCACTGGGTCCTGCACAGGTTAAGCTACAGTTTCAGAATTACAATGAACCCACCCTGCTTCTTGTCCTTGGGGTCCCTCTCCGCCGGGGATCTGAGATCTAGTGCCAGAGAGATTCTTAATCTGAGGGACGGGCTGGGGTTTCAGAAGGTCCGTGAACCCCTTGAAATTGTACACAGATAATGTGTGCATGCCTTTTTCCTGGGGATAGTGTCTTAGATTTTGTTACAATCACAAAGGAGTCTGTGAAGCCGGAAATCTTAAGAACCAGACTTAGATTTCCCTCAACCTAATTAAGGATCTTTTATCTTAAGACCGTCTTTTAAAACGTCCTAATCAGACTCTAACCTAGAGATGTGTGTGGTAACTAGCACCTGGTCCCTTTAAACCTCCTTCTTTCATCCTTCCAGCCCCCACCCTAGCCCTGCAGGTCTCCTCCTCCCTGTCCTTACCTGTATTTGGCACCCCCATGCTTAACCACGGTAACAATACAGGCAGGCAGTCCTGTTCTTAACCATAATAACGTGATCTCATCAAACAGAACTGGAAATTCACATTTCCAAGGCACTCTCATGTTTTGCCTCAGGTTTTTGCTTCAGAACGCTCAAATCCAAAAACCAAGTTCAACACACATTCAGCAAACAGTTTCTTTATGCAGGACATTGTGCTCCCAGCTGCAGGAGACAGGAGGGGACCGGGACAGACAGACGAATTCCACCCGGTTCCCACCTTCACGAGAGGAGGCAGTTTGGAAAATGTACAGAGTGCCGCAGGGACTTGGAGAGGAAGAGCCTATTCCTTCCTCTCGGGTGCAGGACAAAAGGTCATGAAGACGCTCCAGCTGGGCAGTCTTTCTTGTCACCGAGCAGGCCACAGGCTTTTACCCTGGGCAACATTACCCTCTGTTCCTGCACCTTCCAAACGCGCTGCCGGGCCTGGTGGCTGGCACCTAGTCAGAAACACCCACAAAGGCCGAGTAGAAGGAAGGAAATCATCAAGATCAGAGCAGAATTAAATGACGTAGAGACTAAACAAACAATTCAAAAGATCAACAAAAGTAGGAGCTGGTTCTTTGAAAAAATAAACAAAACCGACAAGCCTTTAGCCAGACTCATCAAGAAAAAAAGGGGGCGGACCCAAATAAACAAAATCAGAAATGAAAGAGGAGAAATCACGACTGACATCACAGAAATACAAAAGATTGTATGAAATTACTACAAACAACGACTTCACTTACCTCGGGTCCACCATCTCGAGCTCTCTGTCAGTCGACTTGGAGGTCAACCGGAGAATCGCCAGGGCAGCCACAGTTATGGCCAGACTGAACCGGCGAGCGTGGAACAATTCCAGCCTCACTGAGAAAACCAGACTGCGCATCTACCAAGCCTGCGTACTCAGCACTCTCCTCTATGGCAGCGAGACGTGGACCACCTACGCAAGGCACGAAAGGAAACTCAACAGCTTCCACATGAGGTGCCTGCGACGCGTCCTGCATGTCGCCTGGCAGGATAAGGTCCCCAACACCGAGGTGCTGAAGCGAGCCAACATGAGCAGTTTGCATGCAGTTCTTAGCGAGAGACGCCTCAGGTGGCTCGGCCATGTCAAAAGAATGGATGCAGGCCGTATTCCCAAAGACCTCCTCTACGGCGAGCTAGCAGAAGGCAAGAGGATGACAGGGCGCCCAAAACTGCGGTTCAAAGACATCTGCAAAAAGGACATGACACAATGCTCCATCGATCTCAACACATGGGAAGTTCAAGCAGACGACCGCCTAGCCTGGAGGCTCGCGGTCAGGCAAGGTACGTCACGCGCGGAGGCTGCGCGCAACGAGGAAGCGGCCCAGAAAAGATCGAGGCGGAAGCAGCGTCAGCAGCAGCAACAACAGCCATCTGCCTTCACCTGTACCAAGTGCGGCAGGGATTGTCACTCCCGAGTCGGACTGCACAGCCATTCTCTGCGGTGCAGATAGACTCTCAAGAAGCTACGCCATCGTCTCTCGAGACGGACGGCTGCCGACGACGACTACAAACAACTGTATGGCAAGAAATTTGACAACCTAGATGAAATGGACAAATTTCTGGAAACATATAACCTTCCAAAACTGAATCAAGAAGAAGTAGAAAGCCTGAACAGACCAATAACAAAGAAGGAAATTGAAGCAGTAATCAAAAATCTCCCTGCACACAAAAGCCCTGGACTGAATGGCTTCATGGGTGAATTTTATAAAACATTTAGGGAAGAACTAACTCCTACCCATCTCAAACTATTCCAAAAAATCCAAGAAGAGGGAAAAATCCCAGACTCTTTCTATGAAGCCAGTATTACCCTAAATCCAAAACCAGGTCAAGACACAACAAAGAAAGAAAACTACAGGCCAATATCACTGATGAACATAGATGCTAAAATCCTCAACGGAATATTGGCAAACAGGATCCAGCAACACATTAAAAAGATTATACACCATGATTAAGTGGGATTCATCCCAGGGATGCAAGGATGGTTTAATATTCACAAATCAATAAATATAATACACCACCTAAACAAAATGAAAGACAAAAATCACATGCTCATATCAATAGATGCAGGAAAAGCATTTGATAAAATACAACACCCATTTATGATGAAAACACTCAGCAAAATGGGAATAGAGGGAGCACACCTCAACATAATAAAGGCCATATACGAGAAACCTGAAGCCAACATCATACTCAATGGGCAAAAACTGAGAGCATTCCCCCTGAGGTCAGGAACAAGACAAGGATGTCCACTGTCTCCACTCCTATTCAACACAGTCTTGGAAGTTCTAGCCACAGCAATCAGACAAGAAAGAGAAATAAAAGGTATCCAAATTGGAAAAGAGGAAGTAAAACTGTCATTATTTGCAGATGACATGAGAGTGTACATAGAAAACCCTCTAGACTCCACAAAAAGACTACTCGACATAATAAGCAAAATAGCAGGGTACAAAGTCAATATTCAGAAATCTAAGGCATTTCTGTACACCAACAATAAAATCCCAGAGCTAGAAACTAAAAAAAATCCCATTTACTATAGCAACAAGGAAAATGAAGTACCTAGGAAAAAACTTAACCAAGGAGGTAAAAGACCTGTACTCAGAAAGCTACATAACACTGAAGAAAGACATTAAAGAAGAAACAAATAAATGGAATCAAATACCATGTTCATGAATGGGAAGAATCAACATCATTAAAATGTCCATACTACCCAAAGCAATTTACAGATTTAACGCAATCCCTATTAAAATACCAATGACATATTTCACAGACGTAGAACAAATACTTCAAAAATTTACATGGAACCAAAAATGAACCCGAATAGCCAAAGCAATCTTGAGACAGAAGAACACAGCAGGAGGAATCACAATACCTTATATCAAACTATACTACAAAGCCACTGTAATCAAAACAGTCTGGTACTGGCATAAGAACAGACGTATAGACCAATGGAACAGAATAGAGAGCACAGAAGTAAACCCAGGACTTTATGGTCAACTAATATTTGACAAAGGGGGAAGGAACATATAATGGACTGAGAAGAGCCCCTTCAACAAATGGTGCCGGGATAACTGGACAGGGATGTACAAAAAAATGAAACTAGACCACCAACTTACACCACACACCAGAATAAACTCAAGGTGGATCAAAGACTTAAATGTAAGCCGTAACACCATGAAAGTCCCAGAGGAAAACATAGGCAGGAAATTTTCAGATATCCCACGTAGCAATATTTTCACCAATACATCTCCTAAGGCAAGGGAAATAAAGGGAAAAATAAACAAATGGGACTACATCAAACTAAAGAGTTTCTGCTCAATAAAAGAAAATATTAGCAAGATGAAAAGGAAACCAACCATATGGGAAAGCATATTTGCCAATGATACCTCAGACAAGGGATTGATTTCCAAAATATATAAAGAACTTACACATCTCAACACCAAGAAGACAGACAGACCAATTAAAAAATGGGCAAAAGACCTGAACAAACACTTCTCCAAGGAGGACATACAGAAAGTCCAGAGACACATGAAAGAATGCTCAGCATCACTAACCATCAGAGAGATGCACATAAAAGCCACAATGAGATACCACTTCACACCTGTCAGAACGGCCATCATCAACAAATCAACAAACAGAAAGTGATGGGGCTGTGGAGAAACGGGAACCCTACTGCACTGTTGGTGGGAACGCAGACTGGTGCAGCCGCTGTGGGAAACAGTATGGAATTTCCTCAAAAAACTAAAAATGGAACTGCCTTTTGAACCAGCGATTCCACTGCTAGGGTTATACCCCAAAAATCCTGAAACTCCAATTCAAAAGAACTTATGCACCCCTATGTTCATAGCAGTGCTGTTTACAATAGCCAAGTGCTGCAAACAGCCTAAGTGCCCATCTGTAGGTGAGTGGATCAAAAAACTGTGGTACATTTACACAATGGAGTACTATGCAGCAGAGAGAAAGAAGGGACTCCTGTTATTTGCGACAACATGGATGGAACTAGAGAGAATTATGTTTAGTGAAATAAGCCAGGCAATGAAAGAAAAATACCATATGGTATCACCTAATACAGGAAACTAAAGAACAACATAAACAAATGAACTAAATAGGACAAGGAGCAGAATAGCAGTCAGTAGGGGGGAGGGGGAGGGAGAGAAGGGGGATAAGGAAGGGAAGGGTCTAGTCAAGGAACGTGTATAAATGACTCATGAACATGGACAACGGGGAGGGATATGATTGTGGGAGAAGGGGTGGGTTGGGTGGGGGGGAGCAATGGGGGAAAAATGGGACAACTGTAATAGAAAAACAATAATAAAAACAATTAAAAAAAAAAAGAGAGAGAGAACCACCCAGGAAATAAGGCGAGGAGGAAAACTGGCCTTTGTCCTAGAATGACAACAGGAAAAAAAGGGTAGGAGCAAAAAGGGGAGAAAAAGTTGAAAGAAGACCAACAACTGGAAATACATTGGAAATATAACATTATTATTCGGATCAATGTAAGAACTTTTGAAAACTCATATTAATAGAAAATCTGTATCATCATTTCTATCAGTATTATAATATCATAAGTCTGGCTTTAAAGCAACCCAAGGCAAGATACATATCTTTCAAAACCTCAAAAATGAGGAAAAGTTTTGCTAGACATGTTTACAGGCTGGGAGGGCTTTTCTAGAACGTGGGTTGAGGGCTGTGTGTGGATGTACATTTTCTTCTTCTAAGGTCCCGCAGAACCGAGCGCTGACGACTCGTATGAGTCGTCCCTGACACGTGCATGGTGCTTTCAGATCAGTGCCTACAAGGCGGCTCCACATTCGTTCTACACCCCGTGCTGTTTTCTGGCCTTGCTGATACATTTTCTTCCTCTCTGTTCTTAGGACGAACCAGCACCTGCCAAATTTTTGAGGCCGCTCGGGGCTTAGAGGAAGGCTCATCTAAATAAAGGCCGGCTAAAGTGACATTGCGGGGACTTAATCCTTCTCCGGCTGCCCTGTGACCAGAAGGCTGATCGGCAGGTCTCTGCTTTCCGGGGCCAGAGGACAGGGTCTCCGGGGCCCGGCCGCTAGTGGGAAGCGAGGACCGTGAGCGCCGCGGGCCGGCACCAGGGCCCCGAAGCCTCCAGCGGGAAAGAGTCGCGGGCCATCCAAGGCAACAGCAACCTGGAGCCGGTGTCCTGGGACACAGCCGCCGGGCGCAGAGCATTAGAGCGCGCGGCCGGCCAGGAAGGGAAGGGTCTGGGGCCTGGGTGTGGCCGGGCTGCACCGTCCAAGCTGGGACGCTCACCCTGAAGGCAGGTGTGAGATGTCCCCCGCCGGGCAGGCAGCTTCGCGCCGCGCCAGATGAGCTCCGTGGGTTCCGCTGCAGGCCGCAGGCCGGCTCCCGGGCTCTCTCGGGGACTGGGGGGCTCTGGCAGCCCCTGACTCCCATCTGCCGCCCGCCGGGCCCCTTCTGCTTCTCCCCGACCTGCCCTGGATCGGCGCCTCTGGGCTGGGATGGAGACGTGAGCCAGCGGGGACGGGACGATGACAGCCGTGCATGTGAACGGAGGTGGCCTGGTGAAGGCGCACTGCGCCCCGTGGGAGCGACAGGACAGCGTGGAGAGCGGCTGTCAGACAGAGTGCAACCAGGAGGAGGAGGAGGAGGAGGAGGAGGGGGAGGGACAGGCTCGCCAGCTGACGCCCTTCGAGAAGCTGACCCAAGACATGTGCCAGGATGAGAAGGTGGTGAGAGAGATCTCCCTGGGGAAGCGGATCGGCTTCTACCGGGTCCGGGGTGAGATCGGAAGCGGCAACTTCTCCCAAGTCAAGCTCGGGATTCACTCCCTCACCAAAGGTAGGGTCTGACCTCCCAGGGATGAGCCCCTGCCCTAACCCCCGCCCCCACCATTCCATGGTGCCTGACCGGTGTAGGGGGGTCAGGACTCCGGGACAAAGAAGCAAGTGAAGCGAGGTCACGTGAGGGCCTGTCCTCTGTTATTTCAGTTAATTTCCACAGTAATGGGGTGAGGGTACTGTCTTTATTCCACTTTACAGACAGGGAGATAAGACCCAAAGCAGTTAAGCGTGGCTTCTCCAGTTCACCCTCAGCAGTCAGGGCGCCCGCCTCCAAGAACTACCCCACTGTACCACGTGGGTGGACGCGCTCACACATTGAGGGGCCTCTGGCCCGGAGAAGTGGCTTGGTTCCAAGGCAACTCATAGAGCCAGTCTTTGTTTATACCGTCTGTTTGGGTTTGTGTGTCAGCGCCAAGGGTCCGGGAGACCTCCCAGATTGCGCCCGCCAGCCGGCAGCAGGGTCTGGTCTCCCCTCCTCACCCGAGGCTGCTACTCCTGTTAGATTTGGGGGGAAGGGGTTTGATCTCAGGACCCTCTGTACTCCAGTCCCCTCCACTGTTCTCACTGTACCAGTCGTTCTGGATCCTAGAGCAGCAGCGCCCAGCACTTGGGTCTTGGGGAGGAGCTCTGCAGAGACCCCAGCAGTGTGGGCGCTTCCCCACTAAGTGGGTACCTCTCACTGAGCTGAAGCCCGGAAGTTATCAAAGGGAGTTAAAGAAAAACAGAAAAGGAATGCTTGCCACTCAGTATAATTGACCGACTTCCTAAGCCCCTGGGCTCTGCCCTCTGCCTGGGAGTCCTGTCCTGACATGTTCCCCCCTAGGACCCAGCCTGCCACAGTGCCCCCAGGGGCACTCTTTTCTCTTGTAAGTTGTCTCTCGGCCTCGTTTCTTCTCCATCCCCCAATCCCATGTTCCTCCCATCTCTGCATTTGGCCCCAATAGAAAAAGACACCATGAGCTCCCATTCACACACATGCACGCACGCACGCACACTCTCACTCCCAAGTCACTGGCGCTCCAAGTCCCCTTCCATGTTGCTCTGAGCCCGAGTTTCTGGGTCCACGTCTTCCGGTCTCAGCTGCTCACCTTCCTTAGCTGGGTAAATTACAGGCCTCGGGTTCCTCCCTTATAAAATGCGGCCAATAACAGCGCTTACTCTACTCAGAAAAGGGGATCTCGTTCTGTAGCTCAGATCTAATGGGGATGGGTGTTGCTTTTCAACGGTCTAGAGCAAGAATGAGAGAAAAAAGATCAAACATGTGGGGAGGGGAGGGGCCATAGATTGAGACAGAAGACATGGCTAGGAAGCAGCAGGAAGCTGGAGAAAGGCAACCCAAGAGAGGACTGCAGGAGGGGACAATGTCCAGGGTGGCGGAGAGGTCACAGAGGCAGCAGTTTGGACAGGGCCAGCTCGGAGCTGCGTCCTGAGCGTGGCTTCAGGTGCTAGAATCCAGAGCACAGGAAGCCGGGAAGGTGGGGGGAAGTGGGAAGGACATGGGCTTGAGAATCAGACACGTTTGTTTCAAATCCTCGCTCAGTCACTTCCTAGGCATCCGACTTTGCGGCCTATTACTTAGCATCTTTGGTCCTCAGTCACCTCAGCTGTCAGATGGAGATAATAATTCCTCCAAGTGTGGGGGTCATTACAAGTAACTTATATGAAATACATGGCACATACCAGCCACTCAATAGTAGCTAGCATTGGTACAACTCTTATTTTTACTTGACCTGATTTCAAAAGGAAATGTCATATTATTAAAATAATAAAAACCCAACACCACTTGCACTATGAACAGAAGGTAATGGCAAAAGTAAATACACGGCAAATAAATTTAAATGTATTATTTATTTTATCGAGATATAAGTGACATACACCATAGCGTACATTTAAGGAGCACAATGCAGTGATTTTATATACGTATCTATTGTAAAGTGATTACAATACGGCTAACATATCCATCCCCTCATGTAGTTAAAATTTTTTTTATGTGTGGTGCGATATATTAAAATCTACTCTCCTAGCAACTTTCAAAAGGTTTTAGAGGAAAATTACCAAGTAATAGAAAGTAATTTAGAACCGGCCAACAGGCAACCTGAGGCCTTCTCTTTGCCTTGATCGGAGAACTCAGGAGCACTGACATGTCGGTTTGCTGCGCGTCAGTGTTATCTAAGGCTGTTTCCAGGCCCTAAAATCATCTTGGGCCCCGTGAGTGTTAAAGGTTAGGAACACTGGCCTCATCTAGTCCTCCTGCAGAAGTGGCTGCCCCGAGGTCACGGCAGAGACGGGTCTAGAACTCACGTTCCTTCTCACCTCCCCGAGCTAGCCTGATGCTGGTGTGGTGTGGAAGAGGCCCCGCCTTCACAGCCACCGGGGCCCAGCGAGCCCCATGGGACCCTTCTTCCCCAACACAGACCCAGCCAGGCCCAGGCGCTCGGAGCAGCCCTCTCCCTTGGGGCGACACTCCCAGGGGGTGGTCCTGCCCTTGCAGTGCCTGCCGAAGGGCTGAGGAAACAGGGAACAAGTGGGAGCGGTAGAGCGCATGGATAGGACTCAGAGAAGGGCCTCCTGCCACCTGCCCTTCTCTGCTCAGACAGCGTCTGAGGGAGACCGGCCACCATGTCCTTCAGGGGCAGAAGGTCGTGCAATCTTATGGAAAGATACTGGCTCTGGAGTCAGCCAGTTCTTTTTCTCTCTGGCTGTGGGACCCGAACATGTTATGGTGTCATTTTGTGCCTCAGTTTCCTCATGTACAGACGAGGAAAATAGATCCGCTGCAGGGGATTGTTACGAGGAGGAACACTTTAAATACAATGTATTGACTCTCTGCCATGCACCAGGACAGAGCACAAAATAAGCCGTCATTGGGTGCTGTTATTTGTCGGCTCTCCAAGAAGTCCGGCTCCTCCGGCTGGAGCCACACGCCGTTCCCTTCCCGGAACAGAAGCCTACTCAGATAGCTCACAGTGCACGGGCGCCTCGTGTCCAGCGGACCCGCAGCAGGGGCAGGGAGCCGGCTTTCAGGGTGTGACTGTCTTCACCGCTTCTTTCTCGGGGCCCCACGGTCACTCGGTCCCCCTTCCCTTGGCGGGTGATGCCACCTTCAGCCTTTTCCCCGCAGAGTGGCTGTCTCTGCTCTGTTGTCAGAAGGCACATGGCCGAAGAGACGGCGATGGGTCCCACGGCCACACCATCTCTCAGCCTTCTTGTTCGTGTGCATCCCACTTGCTTCCTTCTGTCTGAGCGCAGACTTTGAAGAGAGAGGACACGGGTGGGCGAAAGTGGGGCTACCGTTGTGAGTATGTGAAGCACAGAGTTATTCTTGTCTTACTATCGATTTATTAATTACTGTGTTGTTGGTTATTATTATTATTGACCTACTTTTGCCCACCCCTGTATGACTGCTCACTGGCCAGCCGATGACAGGCCACCCTTGAGTCAAGAGTGCTCCTGTGTCACGTCAGCGGCAGCCCGTAGGCTCATGACTCTCTCAGCAGAGCCCATGGTCCACACATGTGCCCTTGAGAAGGTGAGTAGAGAGCACAGCAAAGGGACAGGGGGCAGATCCGCCACGGAGACAGGAGCCAGGTGAGTGCGGACTGTCCCCAAGACAGCATCTAATGCCATAGACAGGCTCCGATGTGGGGTGCGCAGAAGAAAGAGAAGCAACAACAGTGGGGGGTGTGCGTAATGACTTCCTTCTTGAATTCCGCAGGTTTCTGTTATCTTATGAAGTTAAGTCAATTCTACTCCCTTGAGTTCCGGGGAACGTGACATTTCCTGCTCTGCCACTGGGCACTTTGGTGGCTTCGTTGACATGCGATCCTCACTGCTAACCTGCCCTATTGTCAAAGGTTCAGGTTACCTCTGGTGACAGGATATGTGTGCCAAAGGGGAGGAAGGTCAAAACGAGCCAGAAAATGTCCTGGCAGGTAACGGAGAACGTAGACTAAGGCAACAGAAAGGAGAAATCCCTGACTTCACCTCAGGACACGGAGGCCCTCCCATAAAAGCCTCCTCTCTCTTGCGGGGTCCTACCGTCCAGTGAGCCCCCGAGTGGAGGGAAGAGTAGGAAAATGGGAATGACAGGCACCGAAAAGCGGTGGCGGGGAAGCCCAGGCGCAGATCCGTGCGAGGCAGAGCAGACAGCAAGCGCGGGCAGGTGCTGGGAAACCGAGTCTCGGCGCAGGGTGACAGGTCAGGACGAAAAAACTGTGGCTTGTAAGCAGAGAGGGGACATTGGGCTACTCGGAGCAGGTGGGGCTAGAAAGAAAGGGGGGACATTTCTCTAAAATCTTTACCTCTGAAAGGGGAAGGAGATGCATTTATTCGCGAGTGTTTAGGAAGCCTTGCGGGGCATCTCAAATACCCTGACCCATCGCCAGGCCCTGTCGGATGATGTCATGTGGATAGCGATTTGTGTCAATAAGGTCAGCTTGCCCAGGACGGTCATGAGGTTTTCCAGGAAACACGGGCCGTCTGCATAAGATAAGGGAACAGTTTTCCAGGGAAGCGAGGGTTTCGGTGCCGGGGCAGGTCCTGGGACGGTCGTTTTTACAAAGGTGCCAGCTGCTCTGGTCTCTAAAAGAAAGACCCCACTACAGGCCCCTGCTGGCTGGAGCTTATTTCTGTAATGAACAGCTCAGATTCCCTCGGGCCTTGCAAGCTGATAGGGCGGGCAGACGCCAGCATGATTAGAAATGGGGCCAAGGAGAAATTTCTCAAAAGCGATGATGCACCTGGCTCCTGAATATTTTATGTCGCATCTGTTGTCACAAACAAAAGTAAAAGAGGCAGCGGTGTCGGTCCCTTTCTCTGTGGCTGCCCTTCCTGACCTCTCCTTCCCTGGTCTTCCTCTCTGTTACTCTAGCCTCATGTTTCTAGAATGCTCTCGTCTCACCTCTCAACTTATTTATTCATCAGTTCGTTTATTCTTCTCTTAAAAAAATGTAATAAACGCTCCTGTGCCCATACTTCGCTCTGGGCCTTTGCAGGGATGCATGAGATACCATTCTAACCTGATACAGACTCACGCTATGTAATAGAGACAGACAGGAAACAATTGATACGTGTTGTCACCCGGTAAGGTACCAAGGCGGGGGGGGATCACGTGTGCCCGAGGGTGTCAGGAAAGGGTCAGTTGGCCAGGAAAGGCTTGTGTTGGGTCTTGAGGTTTGACGAGATATCATACAAGACACAGGGAAAAGGGAATTCCACGCCCAGAAAGGACGACAGGCGCATGGAAGTGTGAACCTGTCTGGGGAGTGCTTGGAGATTTGAAAGGAGTCCGGCAAGGCTGGAGCCCAAGATGTGCCCGCCGGGCAGTGGGAGATATGGAGGGTAATGTAGGCAGGGCTGGCCATGGAGAATCTTCTTGCATATCTGGACTTTTGTCATTTGGTATTGGGGAACCATTGAAGAAGAGCTTAAAGCAAGCAATTAATACAAGAGACTAATAGAATTTGATCTTAGTGAGGAAGGTAAACTGGAAGTTGGGGTGTGACAGGAGTCAGGGACATCAGAATAAAATATTAGTCTAATGGTTCAGATGAACGTGATGTCCATCTCAACTCAGGAGGAAGCCGGGAGGTTGGAAAGGAGGAGACGCATTTGAGAAATAGTTTAGAATATTGGAAAACCTTGTGGTCAGTTGGACGGGGGAGTAGAGAGGGAGCCAAGTGAGAGGAGGGTTGGGGATGGCTCCCAGGTTTCCAGCTTTAATGATTAGCAGCCGACAGTGAGCACAGGAGAACAGATGGGTTTGAAAACGAAGATTTGGGGGCACTGACTTGGAAGTCCATGGAAGTCATGAACTAATGCGTCCCATGGCCATCTTGGAGCCCAAGAGAACCATGTATAAATAAGAAATAAAGATTCGGAGCTTAACAAATCCAGGGGGTGGTAAAAGTCTCGGGTGTCCTGGTCACAAGTTCCTAGGTGCCAGACCTGGTATCGTATTGAGCCTTGGAGTTCACCCACACGCATTATAAATAAGAAACATTGAACAAGCGTTTGGTGAGTGAAGCCCACAGAGTGACTTCTCACGAACACTCAGCTCTGGTGGGAAGTGTGCTGAGGGTGGTCCTCCCTGCTGAATCTCCTAGGACCACCGGACTGGGACACTCACTCAGTCTCTACGAAAGCTGAATAGAGAAGACCCACTGATTTTTAAAAGGCTCTCTCTCTTCTTGAAAACCTTTTTAAAAACAGCAATTAAAAATCATGTTTTCTGCCCTGGCCACTGTGGCTCAGTGGATTGAGTGCCGGCCTGCGAACCTAAGGGTTGCTGGTTTGATACCCAGTCAGGGCACAGGCCTGGGTTTTGGGCCAGGTCCGCAGTTGGGGGTGCTCAAGAGGCAACCACACATGGAAGTTTCTCTCCCTCTCTCCCTCCCTTCCACTCTCTCTAAAAATAAATAAATAAAATCTTTAAAAAAAATTACGTTTTCTTATTTTAGAGATAGGAATGACTTTTGTGAATCCATCCTAAAAATAAGTCCAGTATTAGAAATATGATAACCAAACAACTGTTCGTTGTGGTGTGATTTGTAGTGCCATGGACTAGCAATAATTTGTGTGATCCAATAATATAGAAACTGTCAAGTACACGGAAGTGTACACACCGGATGTAAGGTTACACAGCCATTAAAAATCGTGACAACGATGAGTGTGTGGCCACGTGGGAGAGGCGTGGGGCACAATCGTAAATGAAAAGCAAAACACGAAATTGAGTGTGCGCTGCGATGCCGATGCTTCCCCTGGGTTCTTGCGAGGATTAAGTGAGACCCTTTGTTGAGCATCTACTGTGTAGCAGGCACTTCTCCAGGGACCCGAGTCAAAGCCGTGAACAGGACAGACAACAATCCCTGGCGTGTGGAGTTTATATTGTGGTGTGGAGAGGCGGACAGAAGTCAGCCAGTCGGTTCCGCATCATGTTATGTGGTGAGGGTGACAGGAAGGAAAACGGGGGGCGGGCGGGAGCCCCGAGGGCTGCAGGGTCAGGTGAGCTGGCCCCGGTCGGCCTGGCTGAGGGGGGGCAATGGAACAGGGAGGAATAAGGGATCTGGCCACGCACGCACAGCAGGGAACGTGGCCGGGCAGAGGCCAGAGCAGGCGGCAGGGTCCCAGGGCGGGAGCACGCCCGCTGAGGGGGCGAGGCAGCCGGCCGCCGGCCACCGGCCCGGGTCGTGCAGGGCCGGCATGTCATAGCGAGGGCATGGCTTTTCCTACGAGAGAAACCAGAGCCCGCAGAAGGAGCAGGGAGTGATGTGATCTGCCTGGTGCTTCAATGGGATCACCCTGGCCGCTCTGTGAAAAACAGACCGCAGGAGGTCAAAGGCAGCAAAGGGGAGATCCACTGGGAGCCTGTGGCGATGATCCGGGCCGGGGAGGAGGGCGCCCTGGGCCAGCACAGTGGCAGCGGGGTGCTGAGGCGTGGCTGGACGCAGCGCTGTCTTCGAGGTTAACGTCGTGGGATGTGCTGATAGACTGCGAGTGGACTGTGAAGGGGAGGAGTCGGGTGCGCCAGGGTTTTCGTCTGCACGGCGGCAAACACGGCGCTTCCCTTCACTGAAGCTGGGATGACCGTAGGGGGAGCAGCCATGGGGTTGGGGCGTTCGCTGGCTCAGCATTGACCATATATGTCGGACATGCTTATTACACGTCTGTTACATGCTGGTAACACGCAGCTGCCAGCACCTCCCCTGTCGCCTTGGGCCTCGCCATATCTGTGCGTGCAAGCCGCACCTGCCAGTGCCAGGCTCCCCACCTGTTCGCCTCCGGGCCCTCTCTGCCTGCCCCCACGGAGGCCACCCGTGCAGGGGCATTAACAGCCCCCGGGGCAGCCGGCGGCCGGCTACTGACAGCGGCGGCTGCATCAGCACCCCAGCGCCCTCCCTCTTCTCCGGATAAAACACGGGCATCCTAAGTCTCAGCAGGACTAACTGGTAACCTAGCAACACACCTTCACTGGCCGCCTTCCCTTCCTTCCCGGCTCACTTCTGCATCCTTCTGCCCGCATTTCCTGGGGCCCCCTCCCTCGATCTACCCCCTCCTGACTCTCCGCCTCAGGATCTGCTGCTGGCAGAACCCAAATGAAGACAAAAACCAACGGAGGCGTCAGGTAGGCAGGTGTACGGATTTGTGCGTCTGGAATCATGGCAGAGATAATGGTAGAGAGGGGGGAGGTCGGTGAGCTGGGTGTTGAGCCCTCATAACGCGGGGAGCAGCGGGGAGCGGAGAGGGGCCCGCACTTTGTCAGACGCCTGGGCCAGTGCTGGGGGAGACCCCAGGAGGAACCGAGGCCTTTTCTCTGGGAAATCTTCCCTTAAAAGAACGGCTCACCCAATGGGCTCCACAAAACCAGGAGATTCTGCGTCAGGTAACTGTGGTGGAGGTCCGTTGCTGGGGCCTGGGGCCCGGGGCCGGCCCAGGTTATAGCCCAGAGGGTCTGCTCAGCTGTGGCTTCCTCCTCCTTCCCCAGTTCTGCCTCCTCAGACCCCCCGGAGCCCCGCCTCTTCCCATTCTAGAAGTCCTACTTTAATGTGCCCTAACACTCCCATTGAGACCAGCAGTGTCTGCTCGGGTGCAGGTCACCGCGGGGCCCACGTTCTTCAAAGCAGTTATTTTGCAAGAAGCTCCAAGAGGCGTGGGTGATTTTTGTTCCCCGTGGCCACTTGCCTGCAAAACCTTTCTTATCTAATAGAGTCTGATCCACTTTGAACCAAAAAATGAACGAAGGCTTACCTGGGAGTAGAGATTCATTCATTTTCAAACATCAACCCTTTCTATTACACACTTAATCTATATTAACTGTATATCTAGATTGCATAATTAATCATAGGGAAATTAAAAATATATAGATAAGGAAGAAAAATTTGAAGGAAAACCATTCATGATCCTCCTATGAATAAAATAATTATTCTAAACATGTTGATGAATATCTCACCAGCATTTTTTCAGTGCAATGGTATATTTGTATGTTTCCTCACTTGTTCCGTACTGAACGTCTTTTCACGCAACTGTTTTGACAGCTGCAGGGGGTGCCATTGTACAGGTAACTGAGCCACACCTTTTGTTCGCTGTCTCTCTTGGGGGACGCTTAGGCTGTTCCCAATATCACAGAAGTCTTCTTATGCACACATGCCATCTTGTACGTAGGTCAGAGCATTTCTTTAAGAGTAAATGCCAAAAGTGAAATGGCTGGGTCAAAGAGCGCAGCCATTTTTAACGCTCTCAAATCGTAAACTTGAAACTACCATGAGTTGGTAAAGTGGCCCAGGACCATTGTACCAATTAACCCTCACCACACAGTAAGTACCGGAGGGTCCAGGCGCTGACGAAGGACGCAGCCTGCACAGGGGCAGGGTAGGAGGAGACCAACGAGACATCAGCACGTGCAGGCCAGTGCGCTGAGATTATAGTTCAGAGAAACACAGAGTCCGAGCATTGTGACCTTCATAGGGCAGGAGTCAGAGAAGGCCTCCTGGGAGAGGTCAATGAATAAAGAACAGGAAAGGAGTCGTGAACCAGATAAATGAAACAATTCAGATGGAAGAAACTTCCAGACATAAAAGTTTAGTCCCTTTTTGAGGATCCACAAAAGGTTCCGTGACAGTCGGACTATCGTGCACGAGGAGGTGAGGATGGTGGTCAGGGGTGATGAACGTTGAGACTGAAGGCGTGCGAGGGGCTTTCTCGGCTAAGCTAAGGGGCTTTAACGGCACCCAGAAAACCGGGTAAAGATCATCCAACTAAAACCTCCTTGGGAGGCAGAAGTTGGCATCCAACCGTGGAGGACACACTGACGGTCAGGGATGAGCTCTGTTAGCTTGGGAACAGCCACTTAACCTCTGAGTCTCGTAAAATAAAGGGGCCGATTTAGGTCCCTTTTGGTTCTAAATTTGTATGAGCCTGCGAACGCTGGCTCTGACTCTTCCTTTTTTCCAGAAAAGGTGGCCATTAAGATCCTGGACAAAACCAAGTTGGACCAGAAGACCCAGCGGCTGCTGTCGCGCGAGATCTCCAGCATGGAGAAGCTGCACCATCCCAACGTCATCCGCCTCTACGAGGTCGTGGAGACCCTGTCCACGCTGCACCTGGTGATGGAGTACGCAGGGGGTGGGGAGCTCTTCGGGAAGATTAGCGCCGAAGGGAAGCTCCCCGAACCCGACAGCAAGCTCGTCTTCTCCCAGATTGTGTCTGCCGTGAAGCACATGGTGAGTGGGGCCAGGAAGGACCGTTCTGCTCCCATCCCACGCGCAGCGGGAGCGTGGGGACTCAGGAGACCAGCATCCCAGCACCCCAGAGGGCTTTAGTCCTGCAGGGCAGACAGCGGTCCCTTCCGTGAGAGTCAGAAGCCTGGCTGCGCACGCGCTCCTCGCCTCTGAAGCAACAGCGAGGAGTCCCCAGTCACAGGGCAGCCTCACGGCTTCTGGACGTTAGCAGGAGTCACTCTGAGCAGCCGAGGACAGCCATGGCTCCCCGCTCACATCCATTGCTCCAACCCCATCTTCCACCACCCGGAGAGCGAGCTCCTCGCTGCTTCTTGGCCTTGGCGTCCTCACCCTGTGCTGGGGAGGCCCTTGGCCCCACGGCCACATCTCACATTCCAAATCATGTCCGCACGTCGTGACTCAGCTCATGCCTGTCTCTCTGAAACTCTTCGGTCTCACCTTGGCTCACACACCCTTCCTCCTTGACGTCAGGGACCTCCTCCAGCTCTTGCTGCCTCTGCGCTCGGACCTGATCATGTCATTCCGATTTCAGTTCTCTGATTATTTCTTTCGCCAGATCTGGACTCCTAAAGCACACGCCCTCGATCTTTTAAGAGCCGGTGCTCTGTGCCCTTTCTACGGCTGGCCGTATTTCGGGGCGCACCGTAGGAATGGACTGCGGACCCCACTGCACTGGGGCGCCTCCGTCAGTGCTGAGGTTCGAGCCGCCCTCTTTTCCCAGCTCCCCGTCAGTCCGATGGGCAGAAAACACACCCTGGTCTGGGGCCTCTATTAGTTGAGACGCTGTTTCTGGTTTACGTCTCTGCCTGGCTATCAGACGCCAAGGCCTGAGATCAGCGAGCTTCTGGCCAAATTATCAGCAGGGGAGTCAGTGACCTAGGGGTCCATGACAGCAGTCAGGAGGGAGGGAGGGGAGCACAAAGGAGTGAGCAAGAGAGCGAGCCTGATCCTAACCGTGGCAGGCGTTTTAGACCTGTAGGTGGTCATTTAAGTGGGCTCTTCTGTGGTCCACCTCACACAACGCAGCAGCTGGGGAAGGAGCCTTGCACGTCCTCCTTGGAAAACAAGTCAGAAGGGATTCCAGCAGTGAAGGGTGCAGACTGAGTCCTCCGTAGCTCTGAGCCCTGACAATTCTCCCAGCTGTCTGGTCTCCGAAAAGAGGAAGGATGAGTCAAGACATGGTTCCGAATCGCACTGGGTGTGTGTCCGCCATGCCAGCACCGTGCTGTGCGCGATAGAAACAGAGTCCTGTGCAGTTCTCATGACACCCTTACGAGGTGCCCATCAGTGACACACGACGCAGCTGGGAGCACGGAACCTAGAGTTAGTGAACCAAGCTGTCGGGCTTCAAAGCCTGGATTCCTGCCCCAGGAGGCCCATCGGCAACAGTACACGGGAGCCATTTCCCAAGAGCCCTGGGGCCTGGACAGGCCAAGATGGTCTGGACTCAGAACACAAGCGTGGGGGTGGGGCATGGGCTCACACCCGGCCGTGGCACCTGCTGCTAGAAATTGCCACACGTAGCCTCATCCCTTCTCCTGAATTCTGTAACGATAAAGGAGCCCCCCAGCCCCCACCCCCACCAAAACCAAGGGAGCATGGCTGGGAAGCGGGGGACGGCTCCAGGACTTCTTGGACTTGACTCTAGTCAGGGATTGCTCAGCCACAAAAAACCCATCCCCAACCTCAGACATGGGGGGTTAATTACTGTTTCATTGTGTTTAGGAACATGCAGGTGCATAAGGTCTGGGTCTTACTTCTGGCACTAATTCCCGAGTTCACACGTGTGGGACAGGCTCCAACCCGCACCCCACAGGAAAATAAAACCTTTCATCTCTTTGGGGCCTGTGGGTGGCTAAAAGTTATGTGTTTGGTTGAAAGTCATGGCAGGGCAGCTCTCGAGGTCTGCTGACGTGATTCATCTCCACTGAACTTCTGCTAGGGCATCATCTTGCTGTTTCCAAGCAACTGATGCCCCCCCCCCCTTTTTTTTTCATTATTTAAATATATTTTATTGGTTAAGCTATTACAGTTGTCCCAATTTTCCCCCCTTTGCTCCCCACTGCCCAGTACCCCCCTTCCCTCCAGCAATCCCTCACACCGTAGTTCATGCCCATGGGTCGTGCATATAAGTTCTTTCGCTTCTCCATTTCCTATGTTATTCTTAACATCTGTCTGTTTTGTTCTTATCAATTATGCTTCTTAATCCCTGCACCATTTCCCCATTTCTCTCCCTTCCCCCTTCCAGCTGATAACCCTCCAAATGATCTCCATAGCTATGATTCTGTTCCTGTTCTAGTTGTTTGCTTGGTTTGTTTTTGTTTTTAGATTCAGTTGTTGATAGTTGCGAGTTTGTTTTCATTTTACTGTTCAAAGATTTGATCTTCTTTTTCTTAAATAAGTCCCTTTAACACTTCATATAATAGAGCTTGGTGACAATGAATTCCTTTAGCTTTACCTTGATTGGGAGGAACTGTATCTGCCCTTCCATTCTAAATGATACCTTTGCTGGATAGAGTAATCTTGGTTGTAGGTCCTTGCTTTTCATCACTTTGAATACTGCTTGCCAGTCCCTTCTTGCCTGCAAAGTTTCTTTTGAGAAATCAGCTGACAGTATTATGGGAACTCCTTTGTAGATAATTGTCTTCTTTTCTCTTGCTGCTTTTAAGATTCTCTCTTTCTTTAACCTTTGGCATTTTAATTATGATGTGTCTTGGTGTGGTACTTTTGGATCCAACTTGTTTGGGACTCTCTGTTCTTCCTGGACTTGTATGTCTATTTCCTTCACCAAATTAGGGAAGTTTTCTTTCATTATTTTTTACCAATAAGTTTTCAATTTCTTGCTCTTCCTCGTCTCCTTCTGGCATCCCTATGATTCAGATGTTGGCACTTTCAGAGATGTTCTAGAGTCTTCTTATTCTCGCCTTATTTTTTTGAATTCTTGTTTCTTCATTCTGTACTGGATGACTGTTTATTTTTTCCTTATGTTCCAAATCATTGATCTGAACCCCAGCTTCCTTCCCTTCACTATTGGTTCTCTGTAGATTTTCCTTTATTTCACTTAGTGTAGCCTTCACTTCTTCCCTTATGCATTTGCCATACTCAGTGAGTTCTCTGAGCATCCTGATCACCAATGTTTTGAACTCTGCATCTGATAGGTGGCTTATCTCCATTTTATTTAGTTCTTTTTCTGGGATTTTGTTTTGTTCTTTCATCTGAGCCATATTTCTTTGTCTCCTCAATTGGGTAGCCTCCCTGGGTGTGCTTCTGTGTATTAGGTAGAGCTGTGTTGACCTCTCATCTTGGCGCACCTGTTATATTGAATGGGGTGGAGCGTTAGGTAATTGCTAGGACAGGGCAACTCACTTCACCGCTTTGTCGCTCTGTATGTGGGGGAGGGGTTGGAGAGGGGACAATGCTGCTGTCTGGCTGCTGGAGGCTGGCTCAGCACTTGCCCTGCTTCCACTCATTTCACTTACTTTCCATATGAATCTGTCACCCCTCTAGCTGCTGCCCTGGTGGTGGTTCCCAGGGTGGGTGGATTTGTGTACATTCTAGGACCATGTGTGCCCTTTAAACGGACTCTCTCTCCTGAGAGGCCGGCAGTGTATTCTGCTGCCCCACCCTCCACTTGTTTTTACAGCCGGAAGTTATGAGGCTTTATTTTCCTGGCACTAGAACGCTAGGTTGTATGGTCTGGCTTGGGACCGGGATTGGTCCCCAGGTGTCCCTCCCAGTGTTTATCCACCACATGTAAATGTGGAACCGTACTTCCACCAGCCATTGCTACCGCTGCTGCCACTGCCACACCAAGTCCTCTCCATCCTGGCTCCCTGTCTCTGCTCCTCCTGCCTGTTTGGATGAAATTGGCTTCCTTAAATCCTTGGTTGTTGGCCTTCCATACAGTTCGATTTCTGAAAGTTCTGGGTGTTTTGTTTGTTTGTTTGTTTGTTTGTTTTTTAGTTAGCTGTGATCCTTCTTATGGTTGAGCAAGGAGGCGAAGCATGCCCACCTACGCCTCCATCTTGACCAGAAGCAGCTGACGCCTTTTTATGTCGGTGTATTGCTTTGGAAATGATCGTTTCCCCCTATGTCTTCTTCCGCAGCACGAAAACCAAATCATTCACAGAGACCTGAAAGCAGAGAATGTATTCTACACCAGCAATTCTTGTGTGAAGGTGGGCGATTTTGGATTCAGCACTGTGAGTAAAAAAGGAGAAATGCTGAACACGTTCTGTGGGTCTCCCCCCTACGCGGCCCCTGAGCTTTTCCGAGATGAGCACTACGTGGGCGTGTATGTGGACGTCTGGGCCTTGGGGGTGCTCCTGTACTTCATGGTGACGGGCACCATGCCCTTTCGGGCAGAGACCGTGGCCAAACTGAAGAGGAGCATCCTGGAGGGCACGTACAACGTGCCCCCCCACGTGTCAGAGCCGTGCCTCCGCCTCATCCAGGGCGTCCTGCAGCCTGTACCCACTGAGCGCTTCGGGATCGACTCCATCATGAACCATGAGTGGATGCAAGGGGTGCCGCACCCCGCCCCGCTGGAACCTTTCCAGCTGGATCCCAAACATTTGTCAGAAACCAGCACCCTCAGAGAAGAAGAAAATGAAGTCAAGAGCACGCTGGAGCATTTGGGTATCACGGAAGAGCATATTCGCAACAACCAGGGACGAGACGCCCGGAGCTCCATCACGGGGGTGTATCGGATCATCTTGCATAGGGTCCAGAGGAGGAAGGCTCTGGAGGGTGTCCCAGTGATGACACTACCAGACCCTGAAGACCGGGACCTAAAGAAAGGCTCCCGTGTCTCCAGAGGCCTAAAACACACATCCAAATTTTGTTCAATTTTATAAATTGCATTAGACTGCTGGTAATTAACCAAGATCATTGTGGCTGCTTTTAAATTTTTTCACGGACCACTTGGTGGGGATACTTTTTGTAATTTTTAAATAAATTTAAATTTAAGGTATGCATTTTTTTCCCCTGAATACGTGTATTAGCTCAGATCCGGACTTCATTTACAGTCTTCTCTTGCTCTCAAACTTTAGCATTTATTCATTTAATCAAGAAATACTTATTCGGTGCCTGCTATATGCCAGGCACTGTTTCACGAGCTGGGGAAACAGCCAAAAAAAAGAAATATGCCAGGTTCTTCCTGTTTGATGCAGGATATTCCAGGGCTCCACAAAGGCACTAACAGAAGGATTTTTTTAAAGGAAACTGTCATAGTGATACAGAATTCGGAGAGCACGGTGTGATAGAGAGGCTACTCCTTTGGGTTGGATCATTGGGAAAGGCTGCGTGGAGGGGACCGCAATCAGATCTGAATGAGAGGCAGGAGTAGCCGGAGAAGCAGACCGAGCGCACTCCAGGCAGCCAGAGGCCTTAGACGGGGTTCCTCCCAAACACAGCCCAAGACCAAGGCTTCCGTGTAGAGCAGTTTACCTGGGGCGTAAACTAGAGAGCAAGAGTGAGGGGTGGGGGAGAGAAGGGAAACCCAGCACCGGTGGTCCGTGCTCAGTCTCCTCTGAGGAGCCTATGAAGCACATCTCAGGCGTCTGCCCGGGGCGCAAGGGGAAGACGTTGACCCATCAGCTCCAGAGGGGCCCCAGGGTGGCCCTGCCCTGCACTCCCAGATGGTACTGTGTGAGCGCCATTTGGGTTCCCCCTGCCCCGCGCGCCCAGTGTCAGAGAAGCCCTGGGCAGTATGAGGTCCTCGCCACTGGCCAAGTAGGACCCGCTCGAAGCTGTCCACACGTCCGTGGGAACGGTCCCTGCGTCACTGGCTGGGGGCGGAGTGTGGCTGGAAGCGTCGGAGTGCACACAGGAGCGGCCCCGCCTTGGCTCTGCACACGGGCACCCTCGCCCTCTTCAATCCAACCCTTTGCGGAGCCCCAGCCTTCAAGGGGGTGGGACCGGGAGGACGCAAAGCCGCAGGGTCGGCAGGAGGAGCCACGGCAGGTGCGCTCACGTTCTGGTGCATCAGACGCACCTGGAGGGCTTGTTGAAACAGCCTGGGAGGCCGGGCCCCAGAGCCCGGATTCAGTACAGCTGGGGCGGCGCCTGAGACTTTCTCAAGTTCCTGGATGATGACGATGCTGCTCGTCAGGGCCCACACACTGAACACGACCAGGCCACGGCCCTGGCGGCAGCTGCTCCGGAGGCCATAATTGGGCTCGCCCCGCAGCACATGTCCTTCCCTCTATCATCACAGCTCCTGAGCCTTCGGCTGCCGTGCTTGGCCTTTTCGGGCCTTGGTTGCTGCAACGATCCGCTCACTGTTATCAGGAGGCCCCAAGAGGGACACTGGAGTCACTCTCCTGGGTCCCAGACATGCTCCCCTTTAACTCCTTATGACAATCAGGGTCCATAATCAAAGCTCCTTTCTCTGCCTCCTTGTCAGCGGGCACAGAGGTCCCAGAGGGGCCCTGGGACAGCCATTGATCCCAATTTACTGGGCCTTTATTGGGTGCCCTGCTGAAAGCATCCCTCTGCCCCTGGGAACCACAGCCTCTCATCTGGCAGAGCCTAGGTTGCAGGAAAGAGAAGCAGGAACTCTTCAGGCAGGTCACTGGTCGTGATGGCGAGAGAGGTCAATCCTGCATGTTCGCAGACCTGTGTATGTTAACCGGAGGGAGACACAGATCTCTCAGCCACTGTTAGGTCACGCGTACTGAGTCCTGGAGGGCGGCCCCTCACCCCTGCAGGGCCCTGTCCTGCGGCCGGTGTCTTCGCTGACCCACTCCACTGTTCCGTTGGTGCTGGCTGCTTCTGGGGCAGAGGCAGACGTTCAAATGAGCAGGTCCTGTGGTCTAGTGCCCACGGCCCCACTGCCTTTGCAAGGAGAGTGGTTCTAGAAGCAATGTTATGTGAGTCGCCATGACAACGGGTCAGACATTCTCTGCCGTAGCTTGACTGCGTTGGCGAATAACTGTAGGCAGGAAAGGCAAACCCGCGTCCTGAGTAGATGTCAGTTCCAATCAGGATTCATCACTGCTGTGCCTGTCGGCATTTATGACCTGTGGATCTGATAACGTCCCGCTCGTGAGAAGACAGCCCCGTTGCTTGGTCTCTTAGTGTCCCACAATCTGGTGCCCAGTGGCATGCCAGGAGTCAGTGTTGTTCTTTGTTGCAGAAAGCATGGCCTCCCGCCAGGACCCTCCGGGGCTGAGCTGCAACCCACTGGGGCTGCCAGAGACTCTGCACAGTGCCCTTCACTGCCATGCATATGGCCAGAGTAGCAGCGCAGTTTCCGCTAAAGCCTGAAACACATGTTTGTGTGTGTGGGATCCCCTTGAAACTGACAGACCCTGATAAATGGGCGGGAGGGATAAACCAAGTGCAATGTAGGTGCCTGCAAAACACAGAGAGGCCTGCCAACACCATGCCCCTATCCCGGTGCCAAGGGGTGTGAGGTGCAGAACGAATAGGCAGACATGGCCCAGGGCATCGGCGCTCTGACTTCTTCATCAGTGTAGCAGGACCCCATCATGGAGTCTACACCACTGTCTGGCACTCGTAAATGTTACTAGAGCATCTGGGGCCCTTGCCGCTTTCTGATGCTAAATCCACCTGACGCAGTGGGCAAGCATGATGTTCTGCATGATGTCGAGATGACCAGGGTCCTCTGACATAGCACAGGTTTATCATCACCTCAGGACAATAGTGTCAGTGACAATCTCTGTCCATCCCAGGGAAAGGTGACCTGCTTCTGACCCCTCTGTTCCCTGGCACCCGTGCCAGTGTAGACTTTTATCCAACAGTCCACAAAAATTCTGGGTGTATATGTGGCATATAGTTGTAGCAGCAAAGACCTGCCCCCCTGCGCCCCGCTACGGTGCACCGAATCTGTAAACATATCCGGGACCATGATTTTCTCACGGTGACAGGCGACACCAGGCTTCTGCTCACCAGCCTGCCTCTCTTCTTCCTCATTTTGGTTATGCAGGCCCAGTAACACTCTAGCCAGCTGTCGCTCAGACCCTGTGATGTGCTAGCCATTGTCACGAACCCCCGCAGGTCAAGACACCCCGATTTCCCCCCCAGCCTGACTGTTCATTATATCATGTCCACCTCGCCTCTGACTGAAGTAATAATACATGGCCCCTGCCCTCCCCGCTTACCAGCACGCCCAGTGTCCTGGCAGCACTTCCTGCTGTCAAACCCTGGGCGGCGGCCACCCAAGTCCCCACAGATGCCGAGCGTTCTTCTTGGCTCAGGGCAGGAAACGGCCTCCCGAGAACATAGCTGCTCTTCAGTCTCACGCGATGAACCCATGCGAACATCCACGCCTCCTGGAACTTCCTGCCCCCTTCCTGAACGCTACGCCCTGGCGGTGCTGCTGTGCCCCGTTGTGCCCCGTGAGCCAAACTCACCCCTGAGCCACAGTCACCCCCGCGGCGCGTCAGGGCCAGCTCTGGTGATCTTCACCCCACGTCACAGGTCAATGCTCCCATGCCTCCTAGTCTTCTCTCTGCGTCCCCACCCCCGGGGCCTGTTCCTCTCAGGATCCACTCAGCCACGTTGCCCCTCGGTTCCGGACGGCACGCACCGGGCAGGATCTGCACTTCCTTTGGGGTCTAAGGAATCTCTCTCCTCCCAGGCACAGGCTGTGCTTCTCCGCCCGGGCTGGGCTGGGCCCCGACCGAGTTCTCGGTTTGGAGGGGAACAAAGGTATTGGCGGGGCATCTTGAGGTCAAGCATCAGCTTGCAGCTACCTGCCTCCCTAGGGGCGTCAGCAGGGTCTTCAGGCGAGGAAGACCCACATGGGGGGGGGGGTCCCCGTTTCTTCGCATCTTCAGGCCCATACACCCTCTTGTTGCTTAGACCCCAGCCGCCCACTCCCTCCCTCTCAAGGCCCTGACTTAGACCAGGGAAAACCGTCAAGACTGAGTTTATCGCCTTGCAGCTCGGCCACCCTTGCAGTTAGGTCCTGGGCCTCTGGCAGGTAGTTTCCTCTGCGGCAGGGTAAGGCGCTCCTGCCCGCCTGCCTCCAAGGCCTTGGGGCTTTCAGGGCGCACCTTGAGCTGATAGTCGGCTGACAGGCCTGTTACTTAGTTCTTCCCCCAGGCTCCCAAAGCACTAATAGAAGCTGGCCGGACTCAGTCCTGGTCATCGCCCTGCACCGTCCGGTGCCACGCGTTCATGTGCCAGTGCTCGCCGTCCGCCTGCGGCGATAGCTGAGCCCTGGCAGTAACTGCTGGCCCTGCAGGCCAGGGCATGTTGGCACCCTGCTTACCAACAGTGCCGGAGCGTTCGGGTGATGTCCTGATGCTTTAGTGGCGTGAAACAAATTTATTAACTTACAGTTCTGTGAGACAGAAATCCATCGTGGGCCTCATGGTGCTAAAATCAAGGTGGTGTTAGGTCTGGGTTCCTTCTTGCTGAGAGCTCGGGGGAGAGCCCGTCTGTCTCCTGGCTTTTTCCTGCTGCTAGACGTGTCCCACTTTCCTTGGCTCATGGTTCCCTTCCCCCACCCTCAAAGCCAGCAACACACGCCTCTCTGACCGTTCTTCCGTGGCCACATCTGACCACAGCCCAGGAAGGTTCCCTGCTTTCAAGGACACTGATTAGGTTGGTCTTGTCCAGACCTTCTAGGAAAATCTCCCATCTCAAGGTCCTTAACCTTTATCATACCTGCTTTCGCCATTCAGGGCAACAGGCTCAGAGTCCAGAGATGGTCACCTTCGGGGGTGGGGCCACCATTCTGCCAATCACAAACAGCAATGGGCTGTTGGCCATGCTGATGAGTAAACCAGCTCCAACCTCCTATGCTGAGGGTCTGCTTTATGACTATCCTGGGTTATCAACTGTCTTAGCCTGAATTTTCCAAAACGGTGGAGCCAGACACAAAAGCTTGTCAGTATGTCATTTACTTGGGATATGATCCCAGGATGCAGGACACGCAGGAGTAAAACAGGACACCAGAATGCCCACATAAGGATGCATCACTGAATGGCCATAGGAAACTGGCCGCTGATTCTACAGCATCTTCTGAATGCTTCTCAGAACTGTCTGTCCCAGGGATGAAAGGGAAAGGCATCTATCCACCACCGAGCGTCCACCACTGGTCAAGGGCGAACCTGTGGGGACATAAGAACTCTGCACTCCTGCCACGTGAACTTTGGAGCACTGAGTTCTGTGAGGATCCCACATCACAGTGAAGCCCAAGTGAAAGGTCTGCAGCAGGAATCCAAAAGGAGCGAGTTCTGTTCTCTGGGATCCTGGTTGAGGAGGATCCAGGGCAGAGGAGGTCTGAGGTGGGGCCCAAGGTTTCTGATATGTAGGTCAAAGGCACTAAGGCTGTCTACACTTGCACGTTTGAGGAATGGAAGAGAAGGCAGGGTGAGTGTGGCAGGGACCCGCCCCCACCCCCCCAGTCTGCAAGTCTGCATAAGCAATTTGATGCACAGGGCGAAAAGTGCTGACTGCTGAGTGCGGTTGGCTCTTGAGCTGGACCCCGAACAGAACAAGATTTTGCTAAGGTGGGCTGGAGCTTTTGCAAAACTGATTCAATCGCTTTTATTATTATTTTTGACTCTTGACGCCTGCACAACGATGGCACAGGACACAGAATAGTTCCTTCTTTTTTACTTGTAAACTTGTAAACGCAAATGCGTGTTTTCCGATGATAAGCTAGAGCCCTGATGATATACACTTACTGAGGCCTTGTTTTCAAGATCTCCAGCAAGGTATTACTGCCCTTACGATAATTTGGTAGGGAGTAGATCATGGGTCAGCTATGTTCTCCCACCGCCAACTGGGGGGAAAAAAGAGGAACCTATGATTCAGTTAAGAACAGTCGCTAGACATGTTAAACTATTCACTTCTGGGTCAAGATCACAGAGCTCCAATTTCCGTCCCTTGCTCTATTTGAGCTTCACTTTGTTTCTTAGGACACTGCAAACAGCAGACGAGAGATGAAGGGTTTCAACTAAGTCACGGGAAGATCAAAGGCAGCTGTTCGCTTCTGTCTGAGTTTCATCTCGTGTTAATCTTAGCTTTACTCATTAGCGTTCGCACAAATAAAAACCGAGGTGGGAAAAAGTACACAGACTCCATCGTGAAGGGCAAGGATATTAAAGGCATATTAATCATGGTTCTAGAATCTGCAGAGGTGGCCTCAGAGCACAGTGGCCTTTTCCTGAGTCCCCCACAGGGACAGGAGACTGGCTCATAAGACATTATGACTCGGTATTGAATCTAGACATGACATGATAAAATGAGCTAATCAGTAGCAGAGAATTAGGTTTAATTCCTAATTCATGGAAGGACCCTGAAAGACCACCTAGTCCAGTATTACTAGCAATGCAACAATTCTCTGTAAGACCCCTGGGAACATGGGACCCCCTAAGCCAAAGGCAGTTCTCTGCAGGTTATAAAATTTGCTTTGAATCTTCAATTGCCAACTCTTAATCTTAGGTTGTTTTTAGGAAAACAAACTACCTTCATAAAAATTTATAGCAAACATCATACACGCTTATCACCCAATTTGGGACTTACTTTGTCTGAAGTGTAATAATAAATTACTACACTAGGCGAATAGTTCCTGGAAGGCAAAACCATGTCTGGTACATCTTCAGTTCTGACTTAAGTGAGTGCCTTGCTTATATCAAGTTTTCAAATGTTGGTTGAATGATGAATAATGAATGGATTGGTGAATGAATAAGCTGAAATGACAGGAATGCCCATATTTAAAAATAGAGTATTAGCTGATTTCTTGCCTAAATGTTAGTTCGGGAGGAAAAAAGAATACTCGAGTATCTGAAATATTTCTCTAAAACTTTATTCGGAGTTATTCACCTCACTGTTGATAAGGTATACAGTTAATTCTCTGTGCCAGCATTACCAGGGCTGCCCATTCCTGGCAATGGACTCCGAGGAAGCCCATTTTCTGACACCAGAAGTTAAATGACGTTTCAAACACACCGAACTCCCAGCACTTGCGGAAGGACTGCATGCACCACCTTCCCATCGGCCTTTAAATCTGAACTTCCATCATTCATCTATATCAGTGTGTGTTAAAATGAAACCATTAACAGATTATGACTGTACAAATCAAAATGCCACGAGTTAATATCAGACAAGAGTATTTTACAGACACTACATTACATATTACCTTGAATTTGCAACATTACAGTTCATATTTGTGTAAATTTATTTCAGGTAACTGAGACTTCACAGAATTTAACAGCAAATGAAGTTTTAAAAACTTAGTTCTGTACATTAGTTCCAACGATCGCTACGTTACAGCCTACAAGGCTCACGTCCTAGTTCAGCACCAAAAGTATCTACAGAACCGTCTGACCAAGCTCGCTCGTACCACGTGACAGTGTTTGTAAGGGGAGAGTCTGAGAAAGCGCGTTACACACCCTACTTCCAGATCCTGAAGTGGAACACTTGTTTGGGTTGATCAAACTAAGTAAAAACTTGGGTTTTACCTTTTTATTTTCATTAAACAATTTTTTTCTTTTTTTAAAAAAAGGAACAGAATACTTACACCATGAATTTAGGTCACCAGCCTTTGAGTTTGTAACACTGAAGCATCAGAAGTCACCTAATAATGCCTTGCCCCAGCCCTCCTTTTAACATTTTCAAAGGCAGCAACAAGCTTCCTCTTACCCCAGTCCCAGAAGCATCCGAGTGTTGCTCCGCCTCGTCCAGCACGGCCGACCGGGGTCCGACCGGGGTCCGACCCGGAGCCGCACTCACAGCGCGCTGGCTGTCAGCGCCGGGGGTCTGCTCAGAGGCCTGGACCAGCCCTCGTCACTGCTGGCCTGGGTCCAAAGCCGCACCCCAGTTTCCAAAACCAGAGTTACCTTCCCAGCTCTTCTTTCTTCCGAATGTACTGAGTTTAGAAACAGAATGCATCTGTCCTGCCATTTTCCAACAGGGTTTGTGCAGATCCCATGTAAGAGCACATTCCTAAACTAGAAACTTCCTTCAAAAACCACAGGTACTTTCAGTAACCTTGTTTGTTCAAAATATAAAATTCTTACATGTTCAAAATAACTAAAATTGAAGACAGGTACCTCCGCTCTTTTCGGCCAGACGCACACGAGTCATCGAACCACATTTAAAAACTGAGCTTCATGCACACAAATGGCCAGAGGTACGGGGTTGTACGGAGCCCTTAACATCATCTGAGTACATCAAGCATCAACTAGGCCACAACAGGAAGCGCATTAGCAAACTGAGCAGAGAGACCTCCCCAAGAACACGACAGTTTTCCAGGCTCCGTGTCAGTCATATAAAATGATAAGCAACATGTAATCCTTTAATATTGTCCCCAGACACCCCACTCCCAACCGTTCCCACGCACGCCCAGCCCCACCCGACCCACACTGAAGCCTTCCCTCGCACGAAGTCCTCAATGCTCGCCGTTGCTAATGACAGCTGCTTCTGGGTCTGCTGCTGTTCCCGGGAGTCTCGGCACTTTCTTAGCAGGACTTGGAATGTGCTAAAAAATCAATGGGGAAGAGTGGTCTCATGGTTTGTTTTACTTCCTTATTTTTTTTTTTTTTTTTTGAGTCATGGTGCTAATTAAAGTTTCAGTAGAAAAACAGAGAGAACAACTTCAGACAGGTTTATGCTAAATATTTATTCTCTGTAACTGTTCATAATGGGAACTACCCATTCTTTATCTTATGGTCAATTAATTACATAATTATCAATATAGCAAGAGACAGAGGAAGGCCTGACATCTACGAGACACAGTATTTTACTTGTTCCATTTGACATTCACAACTCAAACACTAGAAGCTTGACCTGCTACCTAATTTAGCAAGAAGCAAGGCTGCATTCACTAGATTTGTAATGAGCAGAGAAGAGAAATAACTGCAAGGTTATAAAGCCCTCGGTGTGAGGCCAGGCTGTGATCCCGGTCCAGTCATTTGACAACTTGCAGCCTCACCTGCAGAATGGGCATAATATCATCAACCTCAAGGTAATTTTTGTGGGGATTAACTTAGAGAATGTAAGCAAAGTACCTAGCATAATAGGACTTCAAAGTATGGGTAGCTATTAGTGTCACCTCCTGACAGCTGGGGGACTGGCTTGAAATGGTCCGAGAGGCGGTCAGGGCCCCAAAACCCTGGCCCTGCGTCTTCTCACCATGACCTGCCACAAACCAGCCTCTCTCTAGATCAGTCTGCCTTTAAATTCTGGTATTATTAAAACCTAGTATCTAGAGGACATTTTTTAAATGCTAATAATTAAAGTGCAAAGATTATAAAACCGGAAAATGGCCCAGCTGGAATCCACCCGGAGCCCTGCTCTGGATTTCTCTGCTTCCTGGACATTCTTTTAAGTCCCTAAATCTCAGTCCCATTCCCTGAGGTTGGAGAACTGGGGATTTACCCTGTCAAAGCCCGTGAGCAGGCCCAGCGAGCAGACCTACCTCGGTGGTGGTGCTGGAACGCACAAGGCCCGCGCCTCCGTCCGAAGTGTCAGCGCTGCGGGAGGGTCGCCGGGCGTACGTCCTCCGGTGCTTCTCATCCACTCTGACCAGGAACCATGTCCCTTCGAAGAGCGAGTCTACTGAGCTCTGGGGAATGTAGCTGGCTACAGGGAAGGCAGAGAGTGTGAAAAATCAGTCACAGCACACAGCGCGTCCAGTAATAAACTAAAGCGATTGCATGTTATCCTGTGATTTTCACCAACATCAAATCAGGGCTGAACACGGCCGACATATGTGGGTAGCCTTATCTTACATGTAACATGTTGAATGTCGTTATAGCCTTCCAATGGGATTTTGGGAGTATGTTTATGTATATGTATATGAACAACTTAGTATTTTTACCCAGGTGGTGAGTATCTTCTCTGAGCTTCATGCTTTCAGCAAAGGCAGCGGGTGTCACACAAGTTCTTGAGTCAAGCCTTGATTTAAGATCACATAAACTTGCTGTTATTTTATCAAGAGCAGACCCTAAAACAGTAACAATTCCAACGTTAAAAGACCAAGAAGAGGGAGGGAGGGAGGGATGGGGAGAGGGAGGGAGGGAGGTAAAAAAAAAAAAAAAAAAAAAAAAAAAAGACCAAAAAGAGCATGCCCAAAAGCCTAATCAAAATGTTGCCACACGAGAAGAAAACCTTCTCGCTTCTGCTGGAAATGCTGGCCGCCATTTGATGAAAGGTAGGAGGATGGTGTCAGTGTGACAGCGCCCTACGACCTCTGAGTGCACGTCTGTCTGGTGCCAGCCGGTGCACAGCTTAGGAGACGGGGCAGATGCGATTTGAAACAACAAAGAACTTGTGCGCAGGTGACCCACGACCCAGCTTTTAAAGCAATCCCAAGTCCACCGTCACTTTTTCTCTCTGTTTTCGCTCTTTCCAGCTCAGAGAAAGCCCGAGTTTCCTTAGATATCGCTAAGACCACGAAGTTATAGAAACTAGATAACTTAGATACTAGTGAACGATAAGGAATGATTTGTTACTCTCCCCCATGTGACCAGACTTGACCATCACACTCTCAAAAGCTGCCCGCATTAAGTGGGCGCGCTCCCTGGTCCCCTGCCTGTATGACTAGAACCGGAGATGAAAGGCAGTTCCTTGTCGAAAACACTATGCTGTAAGACACCCTTACACCGGCCTCTTCTCTGACTTGGATGGAAGGGAAGATGACACCGTCACCCGGACACAGGCCCGCCCTGCAGCCAGGGAAGGCGGGCTTTCAGAGGAGAGCGAAGGCCAGCGGCGCTGAAGGACACAGTGGGGGCCGGCCCGCAGGAACGACCTACGGCGCGGACCCGAGTGCCCGCCGAGAAGCGGGCCGCGTCAGCCTTTCCACGGTTGGCCCTCGGTACCCTCCCGCTGAAAGCCTCAGGACTGACCTGGTGTGGCATCTTGCGTGACTCTCAGGGAGTACAGGGTGGCAGCCAGGCCGGAGCCGTAAGAGAACACGCCGATCCTCTTCCCTGCCAGCTGCTGAGGCGAGTACCTGCGTGGGGAGAGTTATCAGGATGTTAACTGGCCAAAGAACACAGCGGTGCGCGGGAAGCTACGCGCGGGGGTACAAGTTCATCCTGCAGCCTCGGGGACCTGACCTAAAGTGTCACCCCCGCACAGCAAGCGGGCAAAAGCGAGCGTTTCCGTCTCGGAGAACAACGGGACTAGTGAAAGTTCTTTCACCATAACCTAGGTTACTTTGCCCACCAAGGATTCGTGGTTCAACTGTGGGTCGGGGATAACAGAAGCACGAGACCAGCAGCCAGAAAAGCCCGTGTGACACTAAACGCTCAGGAATGACTGCGCTCTCGCCGCACGTATCCTTTCAGGTCAGGGGACAACAGGCTAGGGCCTGGGAACCAAATACCGTTCTGTGACCTGGCACCCAGCTTGGCCTTAGGGCCCCAGTGCTCCCCCAACGAGGGGCGCTCAGCGGCTGCTGCGGACACTCACTGCGCTAGAAGGGAGGCCAGGGAGCCGTACACGGACGGCGTGTACATGTTTCCGTTCTGGTTAGACACGAGCAAAGACGCCTTGGTCTTCTGATGGAACAGCTCAGAACTAGCCTTCATGAACGCCTTTTCCACATCTCTGTCAAAGTAGGTATCTTCTAATTTCACATCCCTGGAAAGTTTGTAAAAAAGACAGTTATAGTGTTCAAATACACCATTTTTCTTGTATTAGATAATGTGCCCAATTAACATTCTAATCTGCAAGTGGGTATCATTCTGTGTTTCATGATTCCGTTTGCTAAAAGCCAAGTGGCAGCGTGCCAATTGCTACGGAAGACAGCAGTTGTAGGCAGGTAACCCTTTTCCTCAAAGTTCTTTTATCATCAAGACAACTTGATTCTAATGGGTTAATAGTCCCAGTAAAGCATGGCTGTCGCCATTTAAGTCCATAATAATGTCTATTTAGTTAGAGAAGCTATTACAGGAGCCCGGTCTTAAGAGTGGAACGGAGTTTTATCAGCTGGAGAAGGCGCACCGGCGAGGGGAAGCGACGCGGGAGCGGGCACCGCAGGCAGGGCAGGGGGCCTTCCCAGCGGGGGCTGCGGGGGGCACGCAGGAGCGCGCAGTGGCAGCGAGCCGCTGGGCCCGGGGCGTGTTATAAACCCGGGCGTGGGGAGCTACAAGCAGGAAGTCAGAGAATCTGAGTGGAAGCGCCTGAAGGAGTCACGCAGGCGGGCCGCCACTGCTCTGGGGCTGTTTCCGCGCCGGTGACGTGACGTCTGAGATCCTTCCGACTCTACAATCCCGCGGACTGTACACGTCAGAGTTTAACAGATATCAAAAGTATTCTCACACAGAAGGAGACACTGCATAACCTCTTACCCAAAGGCTTCCAGGCCACTGTAGACACTATTTTTATCTCGGTTCTGGTCATTCAGGAAGTCATTCAGCATCAGCCGAGCTAGAGATTTCTGAACCAGTTTACAGTAGGGAGAGTGGAAAATTACGAAGCCGAAATCATTCAAGGTAAAATCTTTATCAATCCCCTCTGAAAAAGAAATGCAAAGACATTATGAATTAATTCCATATAAGCCACTAACTTTTGAGTTTTTATTTTTGAACAGGGCTAGGATGTAGCCCCAAAATATACTATATGATGAGAAACCTCTATGGTTTAAAATGTATGCCAGAAAGACATCCAGGGACAGGACATGGGCGACTGGGTCTCAAAGGTAAGAGTCAGAACCCACGAGTGGACTGTGGAAGCAATTCAGTGCATCAGGGCCAGTACTTAAAAATTTGGAAGTTTAAAAAAAAAATGAAATAGAGTAGAAAATAAAGTGCATTTGCAGCATGGATAAGTAATTTCGGGACACTTCTGATTGAGTTAAGCACGCAAACAACTGAGACCGTGTTTTTTACTGTGGGTCCTAATAAAGTTAGAAAACTACGCCTGGCTGGGCGGCTCAGTTGGCTGGAGGGTCATCCTGTACAACAAAAGGTTGCGGGTTCGATCCCCGGTGAGGGTGCTCCCAGGAGGCCCCCAACTGATGTTGCTGTTTCTCTCTCACATCGATGCTTCTCTCTCTCCCTCCTTCCGCTCTAAAACCAATAAACACGTCCTCCAGGAACACAAGTTACTAAAGTACTATGGCATTTTACATCCTACAGGGATTCTTCTTATCCAGAGCTCCTAGGTTTCTGAATACTGGTTTTCCGATCCTCTCTCGCAACCCTATAAAGCAAGGCTGGACTGCGGGAAGAGCACACTTTATAGGACACCCTGTGCTTTAACAACATGGATTCAAACGCTGTCCTGTTCTGCGCCTCAGAACTTTTTTAGTTAAACCAGTTTCATTCTGGAAAAGATATGTTGTATCCAGAAGGCTAATAAGCAACCACATCTACTTTCTTCCCTAGTCAAAATACATCAACGCTGTTCAGGCGTCTTATTCGGCCCGAAAGCAGCGCTCGCTCAGATCCTGAAGCTGAGCGCCGTGTTCTGCTGAGCTCTGACTGTGGGAACGCTGCGTGCTGTGACAGAAGCGCCTCCCCCACGTCTATATCAAGTTCCACGGTGAAGTATGCCACTCTTCTGAGTGGTCATCAAAGACACAGACTGCTTGCTGTTTAATCATGTGTCTTAAGCATGTAATAATATTGTATCATTATATGACCTGGATTCTGAAAGCTATTAAAAAACATACCACCGCAGGGGGAGGGTGGGGGGAGTGACGGACTTTTTTAGGGTTAAAGATGGAGATGATGATGACATTAAAAAAGCCAATATGGGGACTTCTGGTCAAGATGGAGGCGTAGGTAGACACACTTTGCCTCTTTGTGCGACCAGAGATTACAACTAGATCTCACAACACACCACACCCAGAACCATCAGAAAAGTAAGCTGCATAGAAGTCCAACAACCAAGGATTTAAAGAAGCCACGCTTGTCCAGACGGCGGGAGGGGTGGAGCTGCAGAGGCAGGAGGAGAGGCGCAGAGACGCAGGCTGGAGCCGGGAGGCAGGGGTGGCAGCAGCAGTGGGACGGATGCTCCCACGCTCACATGTGGTGGGACTGAGCTCTCCCAGCCCTGGGCCAGGCCACGTAACCCTGGGTTCCAGCACCGGGAAGCAAAACGCCCCTGACTTCTGCAGCAAAACCCGGTGAGGCTGGGGCAGTGCAGGCAGCTGGGGCATTTTCAGAAGGCTCCGCGTAAAGGGCCCGCACGGTCCTAGAACACATGCAAGCCCACCCACTCTGGGAATCCCCACCGGGGCAGTGGCTGGAAGCACGTCAGTGGCAGACACGGAGTGGGTGAAGGGACTGGGAATGGGCTGAGTGCCAGGCAAACCTCCAGAAGCCAGGCAGTGGCACTGTCCCCTCTCCAAGCCCCCGCCCCCCCATTCACAGAGCCACAGAGTGGTGAAGTGGGTGGGTGGCCCTACCCTGGTGACTACCGAAGGCTCTGCCCCACACAGCTTACAGGGTTGCTTTTCTACAGTAGGCCATGCTCCTAAGACAGGGACTCAAAGAGCTCTACCTAATACACAGAAGCACACACCCAGGGAGGCTGCCCAGTTGAGGAGGCAAAGAAATATGGCCCAAATGTAAGAACAGAACAAAACCCCCGAAAAAGAGCTAAACAAAACAGTGATAGCCAACCTATCAGATGCAGAGTTATCAGCTAGGAGGGGAAAGGGGGAGAACAGGGGAACAGGTGCAGGGATTATAAGCAGAATCAGTAGATACAAAACAGACAGGGTATAGGAAAGAGAGAAGCCAAAGAACTTATATGCATGACTCGTGGACATGAACTAAGTTGGGGGGGGATGCTGGAGGGAAGGGGGTGCCAGAAAGAGGAGGGCAAAGGGGGAAGAATTGGGACAACTGTAATAGCATAATAAAATATATTTTAAAAAAGCAAATACGAATTCACAAGTCATGTGCAAATGGGGGAGGGGCTCACACTTCAGAACTCTGTCTTCACCAGTTTTCTCTGGATCACAGTTACACACTAAAACCTTGTGAAAATAACTCCCACAAAGATGAACAAAATTCAAGTTACTTTCCTTTACCCTACTTTTGGTTTTCGTACTGGGGGTAAGTCACCCTAAGTACAGTTTACCCCTTGTCCTGAATTCCACTTTCCCAAAAACCACAGGCAAATGCTCCTTGGTGGGTGAGGAAGAAGTGGTTAAAGGACACGAATGAAGGACGCCCACAAAGCAGGTTCTCACTGAAGACCCCTGGCACCTTGACCTCCCCAGAGACCAAGCCAAGAAAAATGGGTACCACTCACCTTTCTGCCACTGGGCACGGATCTTTTTGCGGTAGACAGAGTAGCAGCGGTCTAATGCACTGAGGTAGCACTGGATGGAGAGTTTCCCGTCGACTACGGGATATTCCGAAAGCATGTCTGGCTTGTAAAAGTCATAGGCATGTTGCATGTGTGTCCCACGAAGTCCTGTTAGAACCAAAAAGGCAGATGTCCATGGATTTCTGCTTCTTGGTGTCTGTAGATTAGTGAGCATTATCGGGGGGCCTTCCTTAACCAGTCACCTCTTGCCACTTGGGGTATAAAAACCACAAGATGGAGCCAGTACATAACTGAAACAACAGCCATGTCCTTAACAGGCCTAAGCTCCCTCGGATGTACGTGGTCGTGCAAGGTTCACAAACCTAACTGGGTGACCACAACTGGATGCTGAAAACAAACCTGCCACTGACCGTGTGACTACGGCAAGTCACTCCCTTCAGTTGTTACTTGAACCCACTTCTCTTCTCTGTAAAACAGGGGTGACACCAGTTGCTTCACACAACTGCCATGAACACTAACTATAACACAAAGCGCTCGGCAGGCAGTGCCTGCACTGAACCGCACTGAAGGAACGCTCAGCAAGTACTTGCTTCTATTTTCAAATTTCTCAGCATATTACGCTAAAAAACCCCTTTCCCAAACACTCACCTCGGTCAAGAATTAAGGGAGCATTTGGCCCGATGAGCAGAGCAACGGCCCCGACGCCACCTGTAGGTCTAGCATTGCCTGTGGCGTAAACAGCAATATCTCCCGCAACTACCAGGGCATATCGTCCTGAAAAACATCATTAGCACAAAAGCAGGTGATCCATACTATCAAGATTACACATGCAAGCCAAAGTAACACACTTTCCCCAGAAAACACTTTCCATCTTTGGTAAAGAAAGAAAATGGCTGACTAAATTTTGTTAAGATAATTATCCTCCACAATAAAGACAACCAATTCATCATTCAGGCCCGTTTAGTCACAACCAGCCTCCCGAATGCATGCCAACGAGCCTAAGTGGTAACGCTGCACAGGACATTTGCACAGGACATTAACTGAAAGGTCATTTGGCCTGTCCGTCTCCAAGGACCGCTGTCTGGAGCAGACCTGCAGACCTACCATCCCACGAGCTGGACTCAATCCAGTTCACGGCGTTGAAGACGGCGGCCGTGCCCCCGTAGCAGGCGTTGGTCGTGTCGATCCCCTCGACGTCCGTGTTCCCGGAGTCCTCGAAGAGCTGCATCAGGTTCGTCTTCACCGACTTGGACTTGTCGATGATCGTCTCTGTTCCCACTTCCAGCCGCCCGATGCAGTCGTAGGAAAGGCTGTTTCTCTCCATCAGATTCTGCACCACAGTCATGCAGAGAGAGTTGATGTCTTCTCTGTCCGTGCAGAAGCCCATCCTGGCCTGGCCCAGGCCGATGGTGTACTTCCCCGCGTCCACACCGTCGTATTTTTCCAGCTCTGCCTGGTCAACATACTGAGAAGGAAAATAGATCTCCAGGGCGACGATCCCCACGTCTTTCGGCCAGCAGGCTTCCGCATTCAAAGGAAGTGACCCGGGCATGGTGGAAGAGCTTTAGAAAGAAAAACGGAAAAATACTGTTCTGTTATACACTGTCAAGTTCACAGCTACTGACTGCATAGGACTTTACAGACTGTTAGATAAAACAATACTGCCTTCTTAATTGATCTAAACAATCTGATCCAGGAGAAAAGCTGCACTACAGAAGTCTACCGAGCCGATCTATACACAGCCCGATATATGATCCTATCCTTCCGAAGAAGCCCCCCACCCAGGAGCCCAAATGATTACAATTTTCAGCAAAGACAAGTTCCACAGCCTATCGCAGGGTCAAACGCCAGTATTCTATACTTTCTGTAGCTAGTGTATATGTGACAGATACCATAAAATCACATGGTATTGCTTAGCTTCTAAATTAGGAAAAAAAGAAAAACTGATTAAATGTGAAAACTGGCAATTCCCACATTATTAGCAATGGTAACTGACTCTTAGATAACACCTCTTGAGACGACCCCTTTTCTTTACAGTAGCGTCTTAAGTATTCCTACCAACAGTAAAAAAAAAAAAATGCGCTAACCACTCCAGACTGTTGCTGGTGCCTGTGGGCGAGTCACAGACGATCAGAGCCTCAGTTTCTTCAGAGGTTGTATTAATCAGGACAACAGAAACTACACTACATACTTCAAATGGAGGGACTTTACTACAAGGAAGTGGCTACACGCTTGCTGACCAGCTACAGGAGAAAAGGGACGGTGGCATTCAGGTCCCATGTGCCCCCTTCCTCCTGGAGCTGCTGGAGGACAGTACCAGCCCCGCTGCCGCTGAGCCAGAACCAGAGACCACGCCAGGCTGCTGCCACCGACAGGAACCCGTGGGCTCCCCCCCTTCCCGTCTCACCGGACCACCGCCCCCAGCGGCCTCACCACAGCCCAGCTGGCACAGGGGCAGACACGTGGAGGCGCCAGGCTTCGATGAGCGGCACGGGCCTTATTTTTAGAGAAAAACTTCTTTCCATATCTAAACTCCTACAACTCAATTTCCTTTTCTGGTATCACATCATAGGATGGTGTCGCTTCAGTGGCAGATTTTCAGCTCCTCGACAACAGAAAGGCCTTGGCCTACGAGTTACTGGGCTGACCGCTTCCCTAAGCTTCCACAGCATTCGCCAGCTCACCGCCAGTTGGACTCCCGAAAACGAAAAGTCAAACCCCGTGTCTGTGCCCTCTGCCTTCTGCCACCCTGCAAAGTCTGGAATGTAGGCTGCTGCCACAATGAGTTAGCTGTTGAAATCTTAAGAATATCAAAAGTAGAAAGGCTGTCCCGAAATCATCATGTCTACCCTTAGCCCACAAGTCATCAAATTATGTGTCTATTAAAAACCTAACAAATAAGCACCTTAAAATAGAATCACATAATCTAAGTTGAGGGCCTTAGGGGATAGCTGTTAAATCTTCCTTCTAAATATTAGAACCTTATTTGTATATATATATTCTTACTAAACCACACAATGACAGCACGTTCCATGCCAAAGATGTGGGGTACGTTTCAGAGGAGAGGGCCCTTGCCCTGTGAAACAGCTCCTGCCTTGTGGGCCAGTAAGATACAACTAACGCTACACCACAGACAGTCATGTCATGCTCTGGGGAACTGTGGAAGCCCCCCTGGTGGCGCGGGGAGCAGGGAGAAAGGCTTCTCAGTTTCTGGTGCCCGACCTGAGCCTTAGGGATGAGGAGGAGACATCAGTAAAGCCCTGCAGAAGCCAGCGGGGGCAGGGGATTCCCAAAGGAGGACAGCGCACACAAAGGCACGCCCCAAGCAACCCCAATTCGGCGTCCTGATGCACGGCAGTGCGATGGGAGGCCCCGTGGGGAGGTCGGAGCGCGCAGGTCTGCCTGATGCCTGCGGCAGGTCATCAGGGTGCCGGCCTGCTGCTATCGGGGGGCGCCAGCGTTACCGCGGGCACAGGAAGCCATCAGAGACCTGTACGCAGGAATAACACGGTCACACTGAGTGTGCAGATGAGCGTTTCTCCAAGGCTAGAATCAAATTCGTGCATGACACTTTCTTAAATTAAAAAACAGAAAATATCTGATTGTATAGCACATGGTAAATGTAAGAAATTTTTCATGAAATTTTTGTTTCAATTATTCACACATCTATAAAGTGTGCTCCTTGATGAAGGCCACCGTCTTTAGCCACTGGTTCTATGCAGAAAGTGGATTTGAGTTAGGAAGCTGATACAACAGTCCAGGTAAGACACGGGTCAGGCACTAGAGCACGAACTACAGAGCCTAAGGGGTGAAGAAGAAACAGCTGCAGAACATATGGAAGAAGCAAAACACTGGCAAAATTGTGACTGACTAGACGTTAGGAAAAAGAGACGCTCCAGATGACCCCCAGATGTGTGGTGTCGCCTCTACTGTGCTGACCACACAGGCTCACTGTTCGCTCCCCTATCTGAGTAGAGAGAAGCAGCTTTCCGCCTTGTTCTGCCTCCTCCCCCATGCAAACACATCAGTTTTATAGTCTACACTTTGCTATACTGGAGTTGAAATGAAGCGAGATGGGACTATGTAATATGTCACCAGGCAGATTCTAAGTTTAGAGTAAAATAAAAATAAGATCACATCTTCTGCACAGTCCACAGAAAAGAGCTCTACAGCTCGTGTTTAAAAATAAAATTCAGTCCTGGGCTTTGGCACCAAATAAATAAATAGATAACAGACAGGCCAGTCCATGTACTGATAAGAGGAAGCCTCCCTCTAGGCTGCCTTCTGAGTCACCACGGCAGCAGCAGAAGGCCACCCACCCTCCCAGCCTGTCCCACAAGGTCACCCTTCACATTCTCTTCGCCCCCTCAGTCCGTGCTAAACCTGCTGGCGGCAGGGCCATCGCAGACACTGCTTGGTCCCACGGCTTGCAGCGCTTTGGCAAAGAAAGTAGACAAGTATTGATCATCTTCTGAAGGTATAAACAGCTGCATAAAAAATCATTAACACCAGGCTTTTGTTCCAGAATTAATTACGTACTTTATTTATGATAACTGACTAGCTCTGATTAATCCTTGCATTGTGGCACTTTTAAAAAACAAGCTGTTATTCTAAAACTTCCTAGAGGTTAAATAAGTGACTCGTTTCATTTGGAAAAACAAATGTAGCTTAACTAAAATAACCCACGCACATCAGGTTGAATCACGACTCTGACCTTGGTATGAAAACAACTTTTACATTGTCTAACGCAGCCAATATTGCTCATTCTCTTGGCCAAGTTTTCATTACACTCTTGGTAAAAAGCTATCTAATGTGAAATATTTCATTTTCGGTTAAAATCAAGGAAGAGTAAGATTAAGAAAGGAAAGAAGAAAATTACTACAGGGAAGTAATTACATCCATGGCATGTCAAGCAACAGAATGCTGATAGCATTTCTAGTCTGTAATGTCTGCCTTTAACTGTCCTATCAAGTGCATGCACTTACGCTGCCTTCTCAAGTGAGGCAGGCCGGGTACAAATCAGAAAAAGAAAGGGAACAAAGGTCCCGCTCAAGATCTGAGATGTTCACATTATGGTGAATGGGGTATATTTCTGATTAATTCACTCTTCTGTATTTATCACAAAAATTTTTTTAAAAAAGTTTGAAAATCTGACAGTTTTAAAAAATTACCTGTATATCTTTTTAACCTTTTGCTGATAAAAAAGTTACTTCATTATTTTTCAGAGTATTGTACACGTAACAATTTTTTTTTAAAAGCCTAAGCAGGATAATGGGGAATCTGTATTTGTAATAAAATATGTAAACTTCTCAAGAGGATGTACCCTTTACCACAGCTCTGTAAACCTCTCAAAGCTACCTTCCAACAAGAACACCAACAGTAGCCTCAAGTCTGTCTAAAGTGAAGCCTCCCCCTTTCTGGTGGGAAAAAAAGGAGCTCCGGGCCTTATTTCCAAGGAGGAAACAACAGGGACCGACAGATCTGCTGGGAAACTTTGAAGCCTGTGCGTGAAGGGGAACTGGGACAGGCAGGGAAGTCAGTCTGGGAGGCTGACGCGAGGGCAGCCCCCGCCGAGCCCCTCCGCGGCCGGGCAAGGGAGGGACTTCAGCACCCCTCCCCGGGCACTGATGACACCAGCCTCCGGCTCCCTATCCTCGCCCACTCTCTCCCGGCCCTCGGCTCATCTTTCCAAATGGACATCTGACCACTGTCCAGATGCAACTGGAAACTTTTCCAAGTTTCTTCTCTATTATTTAGCGTCAGCCTCTTTGCACCTGCCAAGAAGCTTCTGGAGGGCAGGAATTGTACCTTATTCATCTTTGTGTCCCTAATACGCAGCCAAGCACTTGGCATATGGTGGAAGCTGAACGTTAAATAAATGAATTTTTACTAGCCTTCTGAAGTCAGTAACACTCCTGGGAAATCGTAATACTCATGCGCGTGCGCACATGCACAAAGCACAAGAGAGGTGCTCCAGGGCAATACAAGAAAACAATGGCCACAAATAATCAGATTATTGCTTCAGACAAATTTACAGTCAATCACAGTCCAATCTCGTGTAATGGTCAACATCCCCCCATGGCCCAGCTATGGATCACCTGAGGCTGTAACCAAATAAGCGCGATGGGCGTGCATGCTTACCTGTGATGTTTTTGTGGTTAAACAATATGCATGCTTATCTTATGAGCTGTATATCTTTAAAAACACTAATTTTTAAAATTAGTTCTAAACTTTAACCATTAGTCAATTAGACACCAACCAGCCCGTCTCCCGAAGCACACTGCGCGCGCTACTGTTTCAAGCTAGGGTGCACCCCGCAACGCGTCTGGAGGCCATGGGTACACGCGAATGGCTATCTGCCCTGGGAGAGAAGCTGAAACCCCTCTTCTGGTCAGAGGGACACCTCCCTTCAGCAGCATGACAGGGCGCCGTACCTGTGTGAGGGACGAGGAACTTCAGTCTCCAGGTCTGGCACGGTTTCCTCCTTCAGGCACTAGAAATTTCAAACGAGAGCTCCGGTTAAGGTCATAAATTACCACACAGATTCCAACGACTTCAATCCAAAGGGCGGCACAAGGAACATTTCCTGGCCCAACCACATTACGTAGTCCAGAATTAGACTTTGCGCAGAAAAGATGGTCCTTAAAGCCTCTAAGTGAGACGTGCCCCCCCCCCTTTTACTTTATCCGCTCTTACAGCGGTACGTTCAGTCCTGCTAATGAGCTGACCTAAGTTCACGTTCAGACTTTCAAACAAGTCTGATGCTGGGAGAGCTGTGGTCTTCTTTACTACATTTGGGTTTTCAAGAACTGCGAGAAAGGAACTTAAGTCAGTCGTACTGGGCTCGCAAATGTCTAGAGTGGAGAGGCCTACGTATCTAAGGGCTCGCTCGGCACTGAGGAGTCCGTGGCTTTGACAGTAACTGTGCCTCTTTGGGCCCCAGGTCCCTCACCTGTAAAACGGAGCTAACACCTGCCTTCCCGGCTCACTGTGAGGGACTGTAGAGAAGATAAAATGTGTGAATGATGCTTTGTAACATAAAGAACCAATACAAAAAAACTTTTTGAGAGATGTGTTGTTCCACTTATTTATGCATTCATCAGCCGATTCTCCTATGTGCCCTGACCCCGGGTCCGATCCACAACCGTGGCCTGTCAGGGCGACGCTTTAACTGAGCTGCTCAGCCAAGGCCAAACGGACCGACATATTGACAATTATCCTAGTTCTCAGTACTTTTCAAACAAAATGTCTATCTTCCTAGCAAGACATAATTATCTTCATTAATTTACTCGTACGCTCCTAGTTTTCAACTTCACTCTCTGCTACCTTTGAGAGTGATTGCCCCCTTAGTGCTTCTATGAAGACAACCATTTGCTGTATCAGGACAAGGAACATCATCAAGCTTCAGCAGGATTTAAATTATGTGGTGACCTGCATTTTCTTCATTTCATCTGTTTCGCAGGATTGTCACTTGAGGCAATGGTTCCTACCTTTAACTCAAACACAGTTTCCTTAGCTCTCTAATTACTGAGCCATTTGGCACCGGCCCACAGACTACATTGAGATGCTGTTTCGTTAAAGCTTGACTTCCTTTACGTCATTAGATGATTAAAGAACTCTTTACAGACTTAGTACCTTTTACTTCTTCATTAAGTTTACCCTCACTTCCCAAAATAAATAAATCCTGAGCTTAACAGAGAAAAATAAGGCTACTGCATTCCGAAAAACCTCTGATTAAAGCAGTAAACACATGTTTTGAAAAAATAACCTATTTTTTGTTCTTTAGCATCTCAAATGACGCTTTTGTAATCTGCAAATTAAGCAGATCATGGAGACCAGGTCTCACTGTGGGGAAAATCATGACCCCCTTTGCATGTTGAGACTATTTCAGTAACACCAGTATTTTTTCTGGAAGCCGTGTATGTATACACATTAGACACTATATTTATGCCAAGGAGGTGTCCCCCTGAACTGCCAAATATTTCCCTTTCAATATTGATTATTTTAACTGAGGAGGAGGGAGAGCATTTGAGATCTTGCTCCCCAGCATATGTTGTCAGTTTGGCTCAAATAAACTCTTATAAAAACTCAAGCATAATAATAAATAAACTGGGCAGGAAGGTTGGGGGAGGGGGAAAGGGGGGGAGGAAGGGGGAGGGGAGGAAGAGTGGAGAGCGAGCCGGCAAGAGAGAATGGAAGGCGTCCCTGCGGGCTGCGCAGGCTCCCAGGAAAGGCGCTGGAGGACAAGCGCAGCCATGAAGCCATCAGAAGGGATCAGGCTTCCCGTCCCTTCCGCCACCGTTGGAAGGGTCTCTGTCCCGCCTGCACAGCACCGCCCGTCCCCAGCAGGCCGGCTTACTGCCCACGGAGGGTGTTCCCAGGCCACGCGGCGGAGCGCAGCGGCACCGCACGCACGGGTCAGGGCGCAGCTGGTGCAGCAGGAGCGCGGGGCAGGCCGCGCCGGCACGTGTTCGGAGATGCCGAGAGGCAGAGTCCGGCAAAGCGGAAACTGAAGAAGGACGAGGCTGCCTTGGCCGGCCGGGCCCCTGCTGCTGCTGCTGCTGCTGCTGCTGCTGCTGCTGCTGGGGCTGCGTCAGCGTTCTCAATGCCCCCTCTGGCCCCCTCAGCCTTGACTCAAACGGGTGGTCAGAAGGGTGCATCCAGGACACACGTTTTGGTACAAGAGAAACGAGTGACCTTTTTCACTATTACAGGAGAGAAATCCAGGAAACTGCGGATAAGCTGCCTTTCCGCCTCAGGAGCAAGTGGGCAAAACCTCTGTCAAGGAGGCCTTGCTTCCACTGTACACGCTGGTCTAGTTCTCTGAGCAGAAGACCTGGCTATCCCTGCCGGCCTGCCCGCCCCTCCCTGAGCTCCTGCTCTGCTCATCAGAGATTCTATGCATATTTCAAGTGCCTCTCGGAGGCTCCCTCTTCCAGGAAGGTTTCCTAGAGGTTTCTAATCAGGGTCCCACAATCCTACAGCAGGCACGTCGTTTACACCAAAGTCTCCATATTCCGCTCTACAGGCGATCTTCTCATCCACACTGGGTTCCCAGGCTCCTGTAGGAGGAGCGGCTCTATTTTGATTCTTGTGAAATCCCTTTGAGACCTCGGTGTAAAGGGGATTCAACTGCCATTTTTGTAAGCAGCTGAGGGTGGAGTTACAACAACTGGAGGACCCATCTTGCAGATCCAAGTACTTGCAGCAGTCCTCACTAGGAAGTCCTTTCTGCTATCATGCTCCAGGTAGGCCGTAGCACCAGCGTCCAGAACACGGGCTTTCCACCGTTGTTCAAAGCAGATGACAGGTTTCGATTGTTCCCAGATCCTAACCTGACAACTGGAAGGGCTGGACACAGAACCAGAAGAGAACATCTGTGGTTCTCACAACCACTTCCACACGCACACCCCTCCAACCACAAACCCTACGCACATGAAGACTGGGGGCCTGAACGATGAGCTTCTCCTCTACTGCTCCAACTACACGCAGTTGGCAGACGGCGAGTGAGCACCATCACGTGCCGAGCAGCAGGATGAACAGATTATTAAGAATCGAGTCCCATCACGCTCCCTTTAGGCTGGGGAACGTGTTTCTCAACTTTTAAAATCTGTATCACCTTCCTGAGAAACATAAAAATACCACACCCTTCTATATTTGTTTTTTGAGTAACCAAACATAAAATTAGGACTTTGTATTCCTTTCTAAATGAAATTAGAGGCCCTGATATACACAGCCCATTAGGCTCCGCCATACACAACCAACTGTCTCCCCACATTCAGTCCCACTGGATTATGATTTTAAATTATTCAAGATACCCAGGAAACACATTATATCAATATCGGCGTTCTGCATTTGCTGCGAAAAGCTATCTGACTTCTTGATCAGAAATTCTCAAAATCAATCCCAGTTAAGAGAAACAGGAGCAAAAGCATTCTGGAGACATATGTAAGTAAACAAGATCAAAAACAAGACCAGAATCGGCCTAACAGATGGCGTGGCCTGCGACGGCTTCGAACACATCATGCAGGTTAGGTCTCCCCATTGGAAACGCCATGTGAGAACTGGGGTTCCTGACCAAAGCAGAACTGCACTGAACCAGGGTTGGAAAGAGGACAACCCTACACACTTAAACGACAGAAGCCCACCAAGATCAGACACCAAGAATGCCTTCCTCCTCTCCGAGAGACCTGCTCTTCCCGCTCTTCCCGTCCGTATACAGACAAGTGCGAGGTGACACCCGAAGTTCGGAGCAAAGGGAAGAACACCAACTGCTTAGCTGTCCCCAGCGACAAGAAACCACCCGGCCGGGATCCGTGGCTCAAGCTTGCCGTCCGCCTTCTAACGGCATCTGGGCAGGAGCCGCCCACCCTGCGCCCCAGAAGGAAGCGTCGGTGACTCCGGGAGCCCTCGCACTGGTCTCACTCCTGTCGTGTTCCTTGCCATCCTTTTCCGTGAGTCATGCCCGCCCCAGGGCAAACGCCGCCGGGCCGCCGCGGGAGGCCAGAGCTCCGGGACAGGGCGGAGGGGCTGCAGCAGAGGCGAGCGTCGGGGGAGGGGGGCCCTGCGGAGCCCCGAGACCACAGCCGCAGGGCTCGCGTCACCTCCCACGGGGCTCTGGGCGCCCCCCTCTCGACCCCGGGCTGAGACAGCACACACGTTGCTCCCAGGCTCCGCGCCCCGGGTTCCGAGGTGTCCCGTGTGTGCGGGCTCCGGGGGTGCCTGCGCCCTAACCCATCCCGGCAGGTCGGGCAGGTCCCGGAGCTGCCCCAGGACGGAGGGGCAGGATTTCAGGACGCCCGAGAAACCTGCTTTTTCCTTTTTCTTTTCAAATGGACATAAACAACATGGAGGCGGGAGGCAGGAATCTGTGACCCTGGCGACAGGCACGGTCAGAGGCGTCCGGGGCGCGGGTCCTCGGCCAGGGGAGGTCGCGGCTGGGATGCCCTCCCGCACCCGCGCCAGGCGCGTCGCTCCCACCCTCTCCGCGGTGGCGGCAGGACACACCCCCGCCACCCACCCCGGAGCGTGCTCGGCCCCATCGCTCGGCCGGCGCCCGCCTTTATCCACCCCGGGCTCCGGAGCGCCCCGGCGGCCCAGCTGCTCCTCGCACCCCCTGATGCACAGCCCGCCCCTGCCCAGCCCCAGCCCCAGCCCCAGCCCCGGCCCCTCGGCGGTGGCGGTTGCGGTCGCGGTCGCGGCCACGGCCACTCCCCGGGCGCCGCCAGCCCCCCGCTCACTGGGTCACTAGAACTGTAACCTTCAACGCCCTTTCGCCTTCTCCCCTCCACGGCTCGACAGCCGGTACTGGGGTGCCCCGCGCCTTCTCCCCGCCGCCGCGGCGCGTCCCGGAGGGGAGCCCCGCACGGCCCGGACTCTCAGCGCGCCGCCTTCGGGGCCAGGTCCCCCTCTGCCCTGAGCCGGACCGAACCCCGGCTGCCTCGGGCCTAGTCAAGGGCACCGCTCCCACCCCGTCCTCGGCCCGCCCGCGGCCGCTCCGCAGCCTGGCTCGGTCCCCCTCGCGGCACTCACCCAAAGGTGACCGGGCGGCACCACAGAGAAAAGAAAGAGCCACGAAGGCACAGGGTGCGGCGCCCGCCCTCGCCACCAAATTTATAGCCGTCCAGCCTCCCGACTCCGGCACCGCCGGGAGGCGGCGGGAGGCGGGGCAGGGGCTCAAGAAGCCAATTGCGGCCGGCAGCCTAGCCCGGTAGTGCCCGCCCCGCAGCCCGGCCTCTGCCAATCAGGAGGAAGATGGAGGCGGGGGCTCGCTGAGGTTTATCTCTCGTGGCTGGAAGGGCGGGAGGAGGGGCGGTGTCAGAGTCCGAAGGTAGAGGAAGTGGGGTGAGAGAGTGACGTCGAGTGGCCCGAGAACCGGGCTGCCAATGACAGAGCGGCGCGAGACAGCGAGAGCCAACGGGAGCGGACTGAGAGGTTCTCCGACCAATCGGAGCCGAGCGAGAGGAGCCGGGGGCCAATGGGGTCGGCGCGTCCCACCGCTGGGGAGAGATGGTCAAGTGTGGGAGACAAGTTGGTCCTCGCTGGAGAGTCTGTCAGGTTGCCTAGCAACCAGCGCTCGGCTCCACCGTAAGATTTGTGAAGTACTTGCTTTAAATCCAATCTTAACGCTTTCCAGTGTCCAGAGCTGCCGAGTGCGCCTGCCTGACAAGTCGGAGCAGACTACGCCCCCCAGAATTCGTCAATCTGCAAATATTCTACTGTCCGACTTGTAAATACCCAATACGGTCCCCTCTATTCAAAACTGCCTTGACTTCTTCAGAGACGGCTGTTGGGACAGTTCTTCCTAACTGAACCCAATACAAGATCGTTTGGGGCGGGGAAGAGGGTCCTGCTTCTGGGATTTTTGCTGGTGCGCGCACTTGCGAAGGGAGCTCCACGGGGCCTATTCCCCGCGGTACCTTTTGAGCTTGAGACGTTAATGCCAAGTAAACAGCTGTTGGAAGAAGGAAGACACCCCCTAGTTCTCAGGGTAGGGAATGCACACAACAGGGGCTGCCTGGCTCCCCCAGAAAGCAGAGAGGAGCAATTCACGCTGGAGGAAACCACGGGAATACGATCAGGGAGCATCCAGAGGACGACGACGAGGGCCTTCGGTCGGACGGCCTCCACGCCTCCTCGGACGGGAACACCCGAATACTTGGCTTTGGTCGGGGACCGCGAGAGAGTCACAATCGTCTGCATCTCTCACCCTCTGAGTTTGGAAGCTGCTGCTAAGGGGTCACTGATGAGACGATGCATCCCGTAACCACTGTGACGTGAAAGTTTATCATCCACCAGAGAAACTAACCTGATAAGAGATGTTCTCGGCAGCAAAGTAGCAAAATACACTGGCAAGGGAACAAGCGGTGCCGTTAAGTTTTTCAGGGAGAGGACCACCCGGTAATGGTTTTCTCTCCACAATATTGCCCAGAATCAACGCCATTTCCTATTTTCCCAATAGTAACGAGGTGATAAAAGGAGGGACACAGCCCGATTGTGATCAATAGCAATTTTGAGAGGGGAATTAAACATCCCTGGCGTCTCAGAACGCATTGTAAGGCAGTTAAGGACACACATAAGAAAGATGACACAGCTCTGTTCTTAGAAAGGGAGCACACACAGGTCCAACTCCAGCGGTCCAAACTGGGAAATGATTAGCCAGATTCTCAGAAGGATGACCTTCTTCTATACCAGGAAATTTCCACAAGGCACAGACTCTTTTTGATCTGATCAATCTTCACTTAAACAAAATGAACATGGTCATTGATCACTGGGAAGCCAAGCAATGGATAACAAAATGGGTTAGTAATTGAATACAGGACATCTTGATTGAATTTTAAAAACCAAGCCCCTGAGATTCTGTGAAATATCATAGAGATTATTCCAGGCTCCACAAATATTAGGTATGGCCATGCAGCTGAGGGCAAAGTACACGTACTCCTCGTATGTTTATTTTGGAAGGGGCTACACATTTTAATGAGCTGCAACTTGACACAAGCAGAGTGAAGCCAAGGTCCTACTTGAATGTACCTTATTAAGACGTGGTAAGACATATGTTCTATTAGATTGTTTCTAAATGTACTGCCAACTAGTGTTGGGCAAGCCCTGCTATACATCAATTTATTGTTCTGCACTACCGCGACAGGAACAAGTTTCTCTGGAGGCAGGAAGATATAATGATAACATTTAGTATAATAAATTCATCCAGCGAATAAATATTTACTCTTTACCTGCTCTGTGGCAAGGATTGTGCCAGACCTGAGCTGTCCAGTGAGGCACACACCAGCTCCATGTGTCTCGAGCATCTGAAAGGTGCCTCGTCCCAAGTGAGGGGGGCTGTCAGTGTAAAGTAATATGCCAGATTTTAAAGGCTTCGTGCAGAAAAAAAGAGGAAATACCTCATTAGTAATTTTTATATTGAGCACATGTACAGATAATACTTTTGTTCTATCGGGTTACATAAAATATATTATTAAAATTAATTTCACCTGTTTCTTTTTAGTTTTCACTGCAGCCGCTAGAAAAGGTAAAACTATATAAACAGCTTCCCCTTGAGCTGGGCCGTTGGAAGACAGGCTCTGTCCTTGAAAGAGTTCATAGTCTAAAGAGTGGAGGAGAGGAAAATAAACATAGCAAAGGGCCAGGTTTCCAGTGTGTAACTCGGGTAACTCGGGTAACTCGGTAGTTAAAGAGCAGGAGAGGGTGGAGTGGGAGGAACTTCAAACCTGCCAATAAAGGTTATCTCCATCTATTCAGATTTAAATAGCTTTGTTTGCCTAAATGTTTCGTCAATTCAAAGTTGAATTCCCTGTCAGGGCTATTTCTCAGCAAGCCTTCCACTTGGCAAGATGGCCCCGGCTTCTGCAGAACTTACCGGGTTGTTGTTACATCAGAGGAGGGGGCTCCGTGTTCCTCGTGGGCTCTGACGCTGGCCTCCTTTGCTGACCATGCCTCAGCCTTGGCTGTCCCCAGTGCTGTTGAGTTCTAAGGTGGCACAGCAGATGCCCTGCCCAGTAGTAGCCTGCCCTCAGCGGGCCTCAGCTGTAGGCTCACCCAGCCCCGTCTGCAGCAAAGCCCCCCGCAGCCCTGCCACCCAGCAAACAGCCATCTCCCTCCCCCTGCGTGACTGGGGGAGCGGCCGTAATCCTTCCACAGGACTGAGAACGGAGGGACCTGTCCCCCCACCTGAGTGCACAAAGACACGTGTTCTGCTCTCCTGCCACACTCCAAAGTGGTCCTGTGGGTCCCAGGGAGATGCTCTCCTCTGGCCAGAATGTGCCCCAAAAGTTCTGAATGGGAACTTGATTGAAAACCCTACTGATTGAACACCGCACCCCAAGAATCCAGGGTGTTTTCGAGGACTGCTCCCCTCCAGGGTTTTACCTCACACCCCTTCCCTTGCCCATCTCTCACCTCTGACAGGCGTATTACTGGGGGAGGAGGTGTAAAAGGCAATTTTCATTAAAAAAAAAATTTTTTTTCCCTCACTTGAGGACATGCTTAGTGATTTTAGAGAAAGGGAAGGAAGGGAAAAAGAGAGGAATAGAAACATCAATGTGAGAGAGAAACATCAATTGGTTGCTGTCATAGGCGTCCCAACCAGGGACCAAACCCACAACCTAGGCATGTGCCCTGACTGGGAATCGAACCCGTGACTTTTCCATATGCAGGATTGTGAGAAACGCTCACAATAAAACACCAGGACACAGGACTTCAGCAGCAAAGTGAGGCGTTTGTTTATTCACGGGTCTGCAGAGCAAAGCACAGCCAGCCAAAGGCATACGAACCCCAAGTAGATAAAGTAAACTGGTTTTATACTAACGCGATTAGCTCCCCCTCCCCTCTCCTTCTCCCCCATTTCTCCAGGACTGGTTGATCCAGGTTCACAATCTAACGCAATTAACTACTCAACTCAGGGTGTGATTATCTAAGGTTAATCTAGTTACAGGTCTATCTCCAACTTATTTGCAAAGTTATCCAGCTACATCTTCCCATTTCTGTGTTTGGTGATAACAATTGTCCTCCTTTTGAACCCAGAGATACGTGTGAGGAGCTTCGGAATGTCATTTCCTGGCCCTTTTTCCATGATTTCACCTGTTAATTATCTCCTGCTGGTTTGAGAGTCACTGTCTTCTTTGTCCCTTACGATTCCCCCTGCCTCTTTTGGAAAATTGACTACGCAAACCTCTAATTTGTCCCTTCAAACCTCATGAGGATTTCTAGACTCTCTCCCTCATTGCAAGGATTTCCTTTGGCCTCTAGGAGGAGGAGATTATGATGTTATTAGCATCTGTTTAGTTAGTGCAGTCTCAATTAGTCTCTGAATCAGACCTCTGATGCAGGGAATAATACAGTAGCCTGAAGCTGTGAGGACGCCTGCTACCACTATGAGGGATACCAAACCAATTTTCTAACCATCCTGTTATAGGATTGTCGATGCCTGAGTTTTCCACTAGTTCATTTGCTAGGGTGGTCAGTCCCTGCAGAGCCTTAGTGATAATTGCGTCAGGAGCTGTATTATTAGGGATAAAGGTGCCACACTGCCCCCCGAGCATTACACATATACCTCACTTTTCTGCCAACATCATATCCAGTGCTATCCTGTTCTCCCAGGTCATACAACTGGTAGCATCTAATTGTGGAATTATTCCTTTTATAGCATCCTTAGTATAATTGATAAGCCACTGCTGGTTATAATAAATATAGTTTATCTGATCAGAAGAGGACTTCAAAACCTCTCGCTATTTGATTTTTAGCCTTAAATTCATCTGGAGCTTCTCTGGCTCTTTGAGTGCCATGTGTAATTCAAAACTTGGATCAACATGAGAAAAACTTATATCAATATATAACCTGAAGTATAAAAAAGGAGAACAAAACATAAAATATGAATTATTTCATTGTTATTTACATTTATAGCCATCGAAAAAAGAGTCGCTGGGAGTGACGCTGGCACTTTTGGGAAAATTTGTCAGCGTCACTCATAGCGACGTTGGCACTCAAAGGGCTTGGGACCCTAATGACATCGATGTCATTGATGTGAGGATTGAATGATCCACCAGGAGTTGTTGACCTCTTTTTGTTCACCACTCTATGGTCAAAATCCCTCCCATCTCCTTGGGGCCTTGGAAGAGCCAAAGCCATCTCCATAACTAAGACACTATCTACCAGCCATAGCTATGCAAAGGCATCTTAAAAGCTGTCCTCTTCCTCCATCCCCCTACTGCAGGCTCTGGGGAGTTTGGGGGGACCCTACTCTGTAACAATTCACCCTCTCAGACTTAAGAACCTTCATAATCTTATAAAGGACAACAGGTGAAGATCTCATGCTCCTCTGGCTGCTTCAAGCTGGGCATGGCTGTCGTCCTACCTACTCTTGGCTCTAGAAATTTCTAATAGTGTGGGAGTGAGGTGGGGAGCGTGGCCTTCCCACATGGGGAAGGATTTTGTAAAGTCCCAGTCAGTTGGCTGTCCTCAGGCACTGGCTACTTGGTCTCCAGCGCTGAACAAACTGGCATCCTAGTCATATTCTGAGAGCAACAGATCTGGCAGCAGGGTTAAAAGGCATCATTAAAACCATAACCACTAGATGACAACAGGCAGAGATTAATGTTTAATGTCCCACATTAGGGAAAAAATTGGCTTCTTTGGTGGAAGGCATGCAAGGCATGTCACACCTGTTCAAAGCCCTTCTGCCCACTAAACTTAGTTACGGCTGAGGAGAATATTTTAGGATTTCCTCCATCTCAGACCTCTGTGCTCTTTATGTCCAAGCTATGGGACAGGAAAAAAGAAACCAGTTTTAAAGTGAAGCCCACAGATTGCCCCGCAGTTTACCAACCCAACCACTTAGTTAAGCCAAACCGTTGAGTCTCAGGAGGCGGCGATGCAGATGGGCTTCTTAAGGGAGGCCTATACGTACAGACAGTTACTCAGGTAATGAGATCATAGGCTTATGTCCTATGCAAACAGGAGGAAGAATATACATGTTAATTCACACAACATAACCCACAAACCAGCCTCTGAATCTGTAAGACTGTGGAGACATCCAGTCACAGGGTCTTTGCTGGAATGATATTTAACAGTGGCAATTTGACAGGTCCTCCTTGCCTGTAGATTGAACATTTTTGATGATGTTACAAACCTAGTTTTAACTTCTAAATGAAAACAAACTTTTAAAGACAGTTAGCTGCACTAGTTTATAGTCTCCCACTGAGCATTGTGATTTTCCTCAAATCATGATTCTTCTCCTTAAGATCACCCTCCTTGTTATTAAAGGGACTGCAGTAAGTCCAGTTTTATTTTAGCCTGTTCATTTGCATAAACACAAGAAGAGAAGTGATTGATTACATATAATCTCTTAAGTCTGCTTTGCTGGATCTCACATGAGGAACCTTCAGGTTGACTTTCAGTCTGCTCTTCTGGGCACAGAAGCTGAGCCACACACCTGCCATCTGGCCTTGCCTGTAAAACCCATGTTTTTTACAAGTCCTTCGGGTTTTCCATTGTGCCTTAATGTTCTTCCTAGCTATCTTTCAGGAAAGCAACCTTTATTCCTTCCCTAGAAAGATTGCCACAAACCACACAACCAACCAGGGTATCAGGCTTTTTCCTCCTTGGCTTTCATTAGCCTTGAAAGTCAACTCCCATTCCCCAGGGCTTTCTGGTAACAACCAGAGCCTAGGCACACCTCCTTCAGGCATGCCATCCCAGTCAAAGCCTCAGCTGACAAAACCACCATTAGGAACTGGTCTTATTAGTTTTATGCAAAGAAACCTATGCCATTGCTTAGTTCTTTAGAATGCCAAATACTGGAGGGATCAGGTAGGGAGAAAAACGTAAAGGTGTAAAGGGAAATCCTTGTCCTTCAAAACTGCATTTCCATGCATTATATCTTCCATTACTAAAACCATACAGTTTCTTTTCAAAACTTTTATATACTTTTAACAAACCTCTTTCATTTTCATGCCTTACACTTGCCCTGGTTCCCTTTCTTTCGTGTGAAGTTCTAACTTTCCCAGGGAAACCTCAATTTTTCCTTTCAGAGCATAAACAGAGCAATCATTCAAAACACAGAAAGCTAGGTCCTCTCTCCAGTATGTCCACTGGCCTCCTAGAGAGACATGCCCTTGGCAGAGACATGCTCACTTGCCCAGGCTGGAATGCTCATCAACCCTGAATGACCCTTCCTGGGTCCTGAGTAGCAAAGGCATTCTCCCCGACCGGTTTAAAGATGACCTTTTCTAGGTCTTATTGGCCAAAAACAGATACAGAGAATTCCACAATAGAACAAAATTTACAACAGTAAAATTCAAAGCATATTACACTTTTATAAAATCAGAACACAAGCAACTGAGGTTTCCTTTTCCCAGGTTTAAAACTTCCATAACTGTTTTCTTTTTATTTTTATGACTTTCCACAGACCTTCTGCAACATTCACAAACTTTCTAAGTACCCTTTACTTCTTTAGATTTAACCGTAACCTGCTTCCAATCCTTGCTCTTTTCCACACTGTGAAGGACTGTACTCAAACTCAGTCTTTGGCAGCTGAAGTTTCTAGATTTACAGAGATATCCTCAGCTTTCTGAAGCTTCTGCTTCTCCTCCTGTCCCCTGACGTACACTTTCTGAGCTTTCCCGAGGAGTTTCTCAATTGTTCTATCTGACCCATTCATCTACCTTCTGCAATTTCTTACAAATATCTGGCCAGCTTTTTGTTACAAGGGTGACTTCTAAGAGTCCCTGCCCTTCAGCATTCTCTGGATTTAGACCAGAATACTTCCTCATCTGGTCCCTGAGCTTCTGTAGGAATGCCGATGGAATTTTATCTTTTTTTTTTTCTGTATCTCGAATGCCTTGGAGACATTCTGTGCTGGGGAATGAACTCCTTAATTCCCCTGGTGATGAGACTCCTAAGGTCTCTCATCTGAGCGCTGTCCTCCGCCCGGCCTGTTATTACCCTGACTAGGGTCTATAGTGGGAAACTTTGTATTGGGCTGGGACAATTCTCTGACAGGGAGGATGTTCCCTTTCGTACACCCTCATGGTGGCCAGTCTGATCATTCCTCTTCCTGCCCCACTGAAGAGGATGTCTAGAACGGACATTAGTTCCAGCCACGTGTAAAAACAACACTCTTCCTTAAGATACAGACATGTCCCCCCTGCTGAAGCAGTGAGGAGGTTGAGGGCCCTGCAGTTTTGTAGAGCTACCCCTGCTAGGGATTCTAGCTGTTCTGGGGAGCAGCCAGAGCTTCCTCCCCTTATAGATGGTGCTTCAGCTGTGTCTTGGGGAAACTTAGTGCCGTAGGCCTACGGAGATGCCCCCCGTTACAACCCTAGAGGTGGTGCCAGATGGCAGCCAGGCCGTGTGTCCCCTCCTCTGCCGCTGGCGAGGCGAGGGCAGCGGCTACTGCTGCTGCTGCCACCACTGTTTGAAGAAAAATGGCCTGAGTTTTAAAAGTGTCACTTTTTTTCCCTCTGCAACAGAGAGGCAGGCACCCTGCTGTCTCTGTAACCTGTAGCAAGTTCATTATCCTGTCTTCTCAGGACCTAGTAGCTTCTTAGGGGATTAGATGGCTGCTTGGCTAGCAAATTTAACATCGCCCCTCCTTGCAGCTCCAGCAGGGAGTATTCAGATACAAATGGAATTGCTAGAATTTACCTGGGGTGGGACCCTGGCTGGTTTGGCTCAGTGGATTGAGCGTCGGCCTGCGAGCTAAGTGTCGTTGGTTTGATCTTCCAGTCAGGGCACATCAGAGAAGGAAAACTCTGACTCCAAAAAACCTCCGCTGCCTTGCGGCATACCTCTTCAGGGGAAAGGCTAAGGGAGTAAACCCCGACAGGAAATCCGGAGCCGGAGTCCCTAAGGCGGTTTGACGTTGTAGTCAACACCGGCAACTCCTGCGGCGCACCTGAAGCCAAGCTGTATTGACTCCGTCTTTCCCTTGGACCCTTCAGCTGCGAAGAGAGGGGGGGTGTCTGCTGCATGGGCAACAGCAGACCCTCCATATCACCCTGGCCAGGCTCTGTAGCTTCAGCGTCATCACAAGATGTTGATTCAACACGGGAGGAGACAGATACCGTGTCACTCCCGAGTCGGACTGCACAGCCATTCTCGGCGGTGCAGATAGACTCTTAAGAAGCTACACCATCGTCTCTCGAGACGGACGGCTGCCGACGACCTGGGGTGGAAGGAAATGCTGCAAACAATTTCCCCAGGGAAATTCTCAAGCTCCTGTTTGTATTGCTCTAATTCCTTTCTTAATCTAGAGTCCGTTTCTGCCAGTGTCAGGGGTGTCGTGGGCGGGCACAGCTACTGGGTGGGCACCTGTTCGGTGTCTCTAGCCTGATTCGTCTGTACTGTCTGTCTGTGGAGCCTCTGCCCTGTTGGCCGCCGGCTGGCCAGGGCTGTAAGGCAGCAGGGGGCAGGACAGAGGGTCCCAGGCTTTATCTTCTTTTTCTTTTACAGGGAAGAGACCTGTGGGTCTGCTGATAGGTGGTGACCAGCAGAGAGCACATTCCTTCTCTTCCTTAGAAGCTGATGCCTGATCACGCACATAGAAGACCAGAAAACAGATTACCCCTTAATGGGTTCCTTTGGCCAAAGGAGACAGCAATATTTTACCATTTTCTGTTTTTCCTTATTCTGGATCCGGGGATCTTCTCCCAAATGCTCTAACATTTTCCCTAATGGACTATTGGGCAGAACGTCTATGGGGTGTTTCTTTGCCCCATTTTCTTTAGTTTCCCTAGGCTTAGAATTTTTATTTCCCATCCTCAGTCGAGTCCTGTGGCTGTGGCTGAATCGGGTTGGGTCTTCAACCCCCCTTACTGGAAGTTTCTTGAACACAAACCTAGTTCGTGTCCTCAATCTTGCTTACTGGATATTTCTTGAACATGACCTCGTGAGCTCAACCTTCCATATTGGAAGTTTCTTGCTCACACCCTGTATACTCAACCCCCCTCCTCTCATACAGGAAGTTTCTTGTATACAGACCCTATATACTCAACCCTTCTTACTGGAGATTTCTCGTGTATGGAGACACCATGAGCTCAGCCCCCGTTATTGGAGGTTTCTTGTCCACGCCCTGCATGCTCAATCCTCCATACCGGAGATTTCTTGCACACAGCCTGAGATTCGCTTCCTCTGTCTCCAGCCATTTCCCTCGCGGGAGAACGAAACCGCGGATTGGGACTCCACACTCACTTCGTATCTTGAGATACGTCCCAGCCACACACACACACACACACTCGATCTCCAAGGATGCCCAACCACCAAGGCAGTAATTAAGTCCAATTTTCGTACCTTAGCCCATGCAGGAGGTCGCCTGGTTACCATGGTGTTTGTTTTTGTTTCTCCCCTGCGTTGGTTCTACTGCTGTCCCCACAAGAAGTCCCGGGTCCTTTTCCAGACACTGTGAGGCAGGTGGGTTTTGGGTCGAGCGGGCCACCCAAAAGCGGGTAGGACATGTCTCCCCATCTCGGCTCAGAGCCCCTTCCTGCACACAGGCGGAGGATCCCAGATGAGGCCCCAAATTGTGAGAAATGCTCACAATAAAACACCAGGACACAGGACTTCAGCAGTGAAGCGAGGCGTTTGTTTATTCACGGGTCTGCAGAGCCAGGCACAGCCAGCCAAAGGCATGTGCACCCCAAGTAGACAAAGTAAACTGGTTTTATACTAATGTGATTAGCTCCCCCTCCCTCCCCACCCCCCACCCCCGTTTCTCCATTACTGGTTATTCTGGGTTCACAATCTAATGCAATTAACTACTTAACTCAGGGTGTGATTAACTCAGGGTAATCTAGTTACAGGTCTATCTCCAACTTATTTGCAAAGTTATCCATCTACACCTTCCCATTTCTGTGTTTGGTGATGACAGTCTTCCTCCTTTTGATCCCAGAGATAGGTGTGAGGAGCTGCGGAATGTCATTTCCTCGCCCCTTTTCCATGATTCATCTGTTAATTATCTCCTGCTGGTTTGAGAGTCCCTGGCTTGCTTCTTTACCCGTAACAACTGGGAGGGAAAGGAAGAGTTCAATGAAATGACCTTCCCACACTGTGATCCTGAGAGTAATCTGTTATTCACTTCTCGACATTTGTAATGAGAGTTTGCTGAGTATCCTTTTCCAGAGATTCTAATACGTTTCTTTTTTTTTTTTTTTACATTATCCCGTCAGCCGACCCCACTGTACAAACTCCAATGTACAAACGAGGACACTGTGTGAGGCACCGAGATGTTAGGTAACTTGTTCCAAGTTACTCGGTTGCAAGGTAGCAGAGCTGGGACTCAAACTCTGGTCTTCTGAGGTCTGAGCGCACGGTCCCTCCACTCTCCCGTATACAAAATCACAGCTGTGCTCAAAGACAGGGTGGATGGGGGAGGTGGGTAACTTCTCCTGCCAGGCCTCAGAAGCCAGCACTTATTACCCTGGAAAACGTTACCATCAAACAGGTTTGGTGCTTGGCTTGTGGGCTCGAAAGACTTTTCTTTTTGTTTTGAATATTGTATTGTTTATGCTATTACAGTTGTCTCAATTTTTCCCACTCCCCTCAGTGCATGCCCCAATCCCACAGTCAATCCCGACACAGTTGTTCATGTCCATTGGTCATGCAAAAGGGGGGGGGGGGCAAAAGATGGAATTTATTTATAAAAAATTGTGTAATTATTCTTACATGTTTAACCTTCAGTCACCTTCAAAGTCCTCTCCATCTGATGCAATGCACCTATCAAGACTTCTTTCCACCGCTCAACAGTTTTTGAATGTGTCAATTTTGATACCTTTTAGTGTTTCTGCTGGGGTTTTTTTCCAACCTCTTCCACATTGGCAAAGTGTTTCCCTTTGAGGGCTTTTTCATCTGGGGAAACAAAAAAAAGTTTCTCGGGGTGAGATCAGGTAAATAGGGAGGGTGAGGCATGGGGTTCATGCCATTTTTGGTCAAAAACTGATCGACACCCAACTCAGTGTGGCCATGTGCGCTCATGAATTACCCATTATGAAAACACGTTGAGAGAGTCCTCAAAAAAAAAAAAAAAAACTCTGAAGCTGAACGCAGCCTCTCACAACAACACCAGCTGGTGCACAGGACACTCACCTAGCAGGAGAAACCTGTACTACAAGGAGCCTGCCCTCCAGAAGATAATTCTGTTTTTTGGGGAGGGTCCCCCCTCATAGGTTCTTTGTTTAATCCCTTCTCCCTTTCAACCATCCCCACCCCCCCTTCCCCTTTGACAGCTGTCAGTCTGTTCCATGTTTCTGTGTCTCTGATTCTTTTTTGTGCATTGGGTTATATGGTATTTTTCTTTCTCTGACTGGTTTATGTCACGTAGCATAATAGTTTTCACTTCCACATGAGGAATTGCGATTAAGTTGCTGAAATATTCACATTAGGATTAAGTTTAAGTGATATGTAGTCAATTTTTTTATTTTTTTTAAAGAAAAGGCAGAAAGAGAAACAGATGTAAGTTGGGTTGCCATTTTTGAATATTGGGTGGAGGCTCAGTTTCTGAACTGAGAAAACGGTGTTAAGTCACTGACCCACATTCTGAATACTTCCAGTTTTAAAAGTAGTAAAAATGCGAGAGCTCATAAACGTGCAAACTCGAGCATTTCTTGGCTTATATATTTCTTGTCTTGATTCTCCTAGTTGGAATGAAGATAAACATTTATTGCTATATTAACTTTTTGTCTTGTGGAATTTAACTCTTTAAAAGTTGAGCTGTGTGCCTCATGATAATAAAGGCATTAAAAGGCACTACATAACACAAAACTGGGTTTAAGCATGACCTATTTTAACCCATGGGAACATTTGGTTATTTGCACTACTGCCCAGGCTTCTTAGCGGTTGAACCTCTTCCCTTTATTTGGGAAATTCCCCATAAATGTTCCTTGATGTTTTTTCCCCACAATCTGATGAGAATAGCAGATAAGTCACTTTGCCAGGTCACCTAAAGGTGAGGGAGAAAATACGAGACCTGGACTCAGCCCGTCAGAGGCACCCACCTGGGACTTTGAATCTGAAGCAGGTGTTGCCAAGAAGCGAGAAAAGTGGAGAGTTCCTCCTGCCAGCGGCGGCTGCGTCTGCGCTGTCCACCCTCCAGAGGCAAAGGCCCCAAGTGTGTCCCAGATGCGTGACAGAAGCCTCAGCCCTCACGGCTCCTGTGCAGATTGGCTGGCCTCCCTTCAGCGCTGTGCGTTTGCCGGTGCTGGGTTTTCAGTCTTCCCCGAAATTCCCCAAGATGTTTTTCTACTGAAATCGGCCAGAGACGATGTCTGATACAATGGCTAAGTTTCTATGGGTGCCACCCAGCTGAATTTATTGTACTTAGTTTTATGTTAAAAGTAACCTCTACAGTTCTCTGATCCTCCCTATGGGTATTGGGGGATTACGAACATGAGATTTTAATGGATATGTGTTATAATCCAACTTGCGTGACTTTTAAAAATTCCCTTATTGGGGTAACATTAGTTAATAACATTATATAGCTTCAGGTTGACAACTTTGTTAGCCGACACCTGTGTACTCTATTGTGAGCTCACTACCCAAAGTCTAGTCTCCTTCTATCAACTTGTATTTGACCCCCTTCACCCACTTCATCTGAGTCTTTTAAGATTCGTCCTTGTGACACCTAGAAAAAGATAACATAAAAATGGCATAGACCTTGCTGCGGCTGGGGGCGGGGCGTGTGGAGGGCAAGACCGTACAATATTATTGGCCTCTCCGTACTCATTTGCTCCTTCTCCTCTGGGAGGAAGGAAGGAGTGACTTACCTAGTTAGAGGCTTCGGGGGCATGTGCTCTCCGTCCCCGTTGGGAGCAGTGGCCTGCAGAGAAGGCTGCTCCCAGTTGCCATCTACCATGTAGTAGCTTGACCCATTGGCCTGGCCCTTCTGGGAGACGCCTGCCCTGTCCCCCATGACCTATGCCTGGGAGGGTGTCTGTGATTCTGGGGTACAGTATCAGGAAGCCCACAGATACCACACACTAGACCATGTCCTTCACCTTGGCTTTCATCAGAGGCAATACTTAAACCCCAGCCTGCAACTGCTTCAGAATTTAAAAGGAGAAAAAAAAGACTTTTTCACTTAAGACCCCTCAGATGCAACATATTTATACAAATTCTTTCATGTGTACTTTTAGATAAAAATGCCCAAATTCAATACGTCTATTTTGCTGGTTTTTTGTTGTTGTTGTTGTTTTCTGTTTTACTTTCAATATCAGTCTGGACTCTATCAGGAGAGAGAAAATACCCCGTAATTTAAGAGGAAAATTTTAATATTGAGAATAACTAAGTCGATCACAAGACTAAGATAAGAGGGACTGGCTGACCCAGAAGTAAAAAGAACCCTAAAGAATACAGCGAGAGCGGAGAGGAGGGGCAGCCGCCACCCCTGAGGCAGAGGAGCACAGGGGACTGGAAGGCCTCACCCGGCCAGGCTGAGACCCAGACTGCTGGAGAGCTTGCCCGAGGCCTCTCAGCTGCCGGAGAAATCGCTGTGGTGCCGTCCTGTCCTTTGGAATTTGCTGGAAACTCACCCTCTAAGGTGCTCGGGAAGTTGTTGGAGTTCACTAGAAACCCTGGGTTACAAAACTGTTGTAAGCCAGGGAGCTGGTACGGGGGTGGAAAGCTGCTGGCCTCTGGGTGCCACCACGTGTCCCCCAGCACTGTGCTTTGCAGGAGCCTCCTAAGAGGACACACAGAACAGAGAAGCAAAACCCCTCCTCCCCCCGCAATGCCTTCCTAGTGTTAGCAGGAAACGACCCCAGAGGTCAGACCACGGCTCAGCAACCTCAGCGCTTGAGTTCAATAAGTTACAGAGAAAGGCCCTTGGAGCTTAGGACGGAGAAAGGCAATGGGAACGTGCCTGGGGGCGGAAGAAAAACTGGGGGGTGGGGGGAGGCGGGGGCCTACTCCGGAGAGAGGGTGCCCTGGAAAGAAGGTGGGAAGGTGCAGACACGCTCCAGATGTCGCAGAGCGAAAGGGGGTTCTTTCCCGTGGCGCCTCAGTGTAAAAGCCAACAACTAGTGTTGAGGAGAACAGGTCTTTTTTTTTTTTAATTTTTTAAAATCCTTATCTGAGGACATTTTTTCAATTGATTTATTTGTTTGTTGTTTTATTTATTTATTTTTAGAGAGAGGGGAAAGGAGAAAGAGAGGGAGAGAAACATCACTGTGTGGTTGCCTCTCACTTGTGCCCCCAACTGGGGACCTGACGTGCAACCTAGTCATGTGCCCTGACTGGGAATCGAACCAGCAACACTTAGCGCGCAGGCTGACACTCAATCCACTGAGTCACAGCAGGCAGGGAAAACAGGTCTTTATTTACAGTATTCCAACCTGGGGAGGACAGTGAGCACTTCAGCTCAGAGCCCTGTTCTCCCACAGGACACCCAGCACTTCCCTTGCTCCCCAAAAGCCTAGAACCCAAAACCATGCCCAGGAGTTCCCCATCCCTTATCTGTCAGCTGTCTCCTTCAGGATCTGGGGTGTGATGTCATCAGCCTCCACATATCAGCCCAGGAAAACATGTGCCATGTTGCACTGGATCATGCATGGTTCTCTCTCTGCCCTTTCAAAGCTGCATGGATCTCTTCTCTCTGCAAACCGCGTGGTTCTCCTCTACTTTCTCTGTCTCTCTTTCTCTCTCCCTCTACCCTCTGCAAAAACGGCTACCACCTTCCTTTTAAATCCCTGACCGTGGCCTGTGATGCAGTGGGCGTGGTAACCAGTTCTGATCACTCACAGAACCTTGCACAGGTCCAGTATGCTCTTTCCTCAAAACCCCTCCCATTTCCTTGGAAGAACCAAACCATTTGCATAACCACGACACTAGCTACCAGCCCTAGCCATGCAAAGGCATCTTGAAAGCTGTCCCCTTCCCCATCCCCCAAGAGCAGGCTCTGGAGATTTTGAGGGAACCTCGCTTTGTAACACAGAGAAGCCAGGTGCAAGTCGGGGTCCTTTGTCTTAAGGTTTTTTATCTGTTTTCCCAAGGTGGGAATGAGATCCTAGAGAAGGATCTCAATAGAATATTCATCAGCTTTTTGCTGATATGCTAAAATCAGATTTATTCTGGACTTCACCCATCCTTGCCTGTGGTTGGCACAAATGGCACTAATTGGATTTCTCTTATCTGTCTTCCTGAGGAGGGTGATATATGCCATTTACTCTCTGGTTGGGGAGGAGAAGTATAATATAAACCATTTACTCTTCAGTGTCCTTGGTTAGAGAAGATAGGATCTTGTAATTAGATGGCTGTAAACTTCTTGGCCGTTGAACTATCTGTCCTGGTTTCCCTATTTCACTGGCCCTGGCTTTTCTGGCCTGCCTCACTAGCACCTCTCCTGACAAAGCTGCCCATCGGGTCAGAGGAGAAATATTTAGTGGTTCCAGACCAGTTTGCATGGAGCAGGGTGAAGGTAGAGCTCAGACACCACAAACCCGTAACTGTCACACTGTTACAGAGAGAACCTGGCTACAGGTTCCATGAGTCCCACCTGGGGTCGCCAAAACTGTTAGAGAGCGAACGGGGGTTCTTTCCCGTGGCGCCTCGGTGTGAAACCCAACAACTAGTGTTGAGGAGAACAGGTCTTTATTTACAGTATTCCACCCTGGGGAGGACAGTGAGCACTTAAGCTCAGAGCCCTGTTCTCCCACGGGACCCAGCACTTCCCTTGCTCCCCAAAAGCCTAGAAGCCAAAACCATGCCCAGAAGTTCCCCATCCCTTATCTGTCATCTGTCTCCTTCAGGATCTGGGGTACGATGTCATCAGCCTGTGTATAACAGTCCAGGAAAACATGTGCTTTGCCCTTTCAAAGCCACATGGTAGTCTCCCTTTCAAAGCAGCATGGAGTTCTCTCTTTCCTTTCCCAGCTGCACAAAGTTCTCCTCTGCCCGCCTTGCAAACCGCGTGGATCTCCTCTCTCTTTCAAATAAGCATGGGGTTCTCCCTTTCCTTTCCAAGCTGCATGGAGTTCTCCTAGCCAAAATGTCTGCCACTTATTTTTAAATCCCTGTGTCCTGCGATGCAGTGGGTGTGGTAACCACTTCTGACCGTTTACAGAACCTTGCAGGCTCTGTGTGCTCTTTCCTCACTATTTCATAGTCAAATTCCCTCCCATCTCCTTGGGGCCTTGGAAGAACCAAAGCTGTTACAGAGTAGGGGTCTCCAAAAATCCCCAGAGCCTGCGGGTTGGGGGATGGGGAAAGGGGGAACAGCTTTTAAGATGCCTTTGCATGGCTAGGGCTGGTAGCTAGTGTCTCAGTTATGCAAATGGCTTTGGTTCTCCCAAGGCCCCAAGGAGATGGGAGGGGTCCTGACCATGGAAGGGTGAGGAAAGAGCACACAGGGCCTGTGCAAGGTTCTGTGAATGGTCAGAACTGGGTACCACGCCCACTGCATCACAGGACGCAGTCAGGGGTTTAAAAATAGGGGCAGACATTTTGGCTAGGAGAACACCATGCAGCTTTGAGAAGAGAGGATCTCCACGTGGCTCTGAGGAAGAGAGGAGATCCACGCGGTTTGCAAGGAGGGCAGAGAACTCCATGCTGCTTTGAAAGGGAGAATACCATGTGGTTTCGAAAGGGCAAAGCACATGTTTTCCTGGAATTTTATATGGAGACTGATGACATTGTACCCCAGATCCTGAAGGAGACAGCTGACAGATAAGGGACGGGGAACTTCTGGGCATGGTTTTGGCTTCTAGGCTTTTGGGGAGCAAGGGAAGTGCTGGGTCCCGTGGGAGAACAGGGCTCTGAGCTTAAGTGCTCACTGCCCTCCCCAGGGTGGAATACTGTAAATAAAGACCTGTTTTCCTCAACACTAGTTGTTGGGTTTCACACCGAAGCGCCACGGGAAAGAACCCCCTTTCTCTCTGTGACAAAGCCATTTGTGTAACTAAGACACTAGCTATTAGCCATAGCCATGCAAAAGCATCTTAAAAGCTGTTCCCTTTTCCCCATCCCCCAACCCGCAGGCTCTGGGGATTTTTGGAGACTCCCACTCTGTAACAATAGTGAGAATGATTTGATTGCATTTTACAGTGATATCAAGTCCATATGTTTTATGACACTCTCAGCTGCTTTTGAAAACTCATTGTAACCCAGTACCAAAGCACTGACTGTGTGCGTTTATGCAAAGGCCTCTGAGGATTTGGGGTTCAGTATCTGAGTTCTCTGTCATTCCCTATGAGGAAACACTGAGAACTTTTTTTTTTCCCTTCAGGTAAATGGTTCTATATTCCGGTGACAGTGACTGATAGGTTCACCAGGTTTCCATCATCCCTGCATTTCCTTCCTCACAAATCTGTTTCTACTGTCTCTTTTTCTAGGCTTCCTGCCTTTTTGGATTTATGGCTTTTTATTTTTTTTCCGGAAATGGTCATTTAATGCAGAAAATCAAGATAATTTAGAAATGAATTGATAGGGAACTCAACAGTTAAAGATTTTAGTTTCAGTCATAGTCAGTAGGCTTGAGCGATTAATGCAAGTGGAAAGCTGCTGTCCCAGGAACTAGAACAACATGCATGACCTACATGACCCCAGGAGATCAACAAACAATTCAACTTTGTGCCCCAGGGTGTCTGCAAGGGACGGATTTGGTGGTGGGTTTGGGATCCGAGCCGCTGTGTTCCAGGGAGGGACATCAGTGATGCAGGTAAAGAAGTACCAGGAAAACTGAAGCAGGACTGCCCCTCTCATCTGATCAAACTTTTTCCAAACCCTCACCTACGCTTTCTTCTCCTTATAAAAATGGGGGCTTGACATGAGATGTTAAAATGGTTTGTGAGGGTACATAACCCATTGTCTTCTCAGATCGCTGGCATCTAAATCAGGTGCCCACAAACATTCAATCCTTGTCTCTATTTGTTGGTTCTGGCGGTGACAGGCAGCACAAATGCCGGCTTTTCCAGTTTCACGCCTAGACCGAGGGGAGGAAATGAAAGCCCCCACTCTTCTCACTAATTGTCTCTTAAGTACCCCTCTTTTTAAATTGTTTAAAATTTATTTTTAGAGAGAGGGGAAGGGAGGGAGAAAGAGAGGGAGAGAAACATCAGTGTGTGGTTGCCTCTTGCACACCCGGAACTGGGGACCTGGCCTGCAACCCAGGCCTGTGCCCTGACTGGGAATCAAACCAGCGACCCTTTGGTTCACAGGCCAGCACTCAATTCACTGAGCCACAGCAGCCAGGGCTTGAGTACTCCTTGTTCAACTCACTAATACCCTTGGCATCAGTCAGGGTTCAACCAGAGGAAAAGAATCAATACAAATTATAAATATGGATTGATTGCAAGGAATTGACTTACGACGTGATGTGGAGGCAAACCCATAGGTCAGGGCCGTAGGAAGGGCAGGCTGGCCGCTGCACTCCCAGGTGGGGCTTCTTGCTCTTCAGAGAAGCACCGGCTCTACTCTTAACGCTTTTCACCTGATGGCACCCGGCCCGCCCAGAGTATCTCAATAGCTTCCTTAAAGTCAGCTGACTTTGGGTTTTAATTCCAAAATACCTTCTCAGCGACCCCAAGATTCGTGTTTGAAGAATGACTGCAGCTTAACTGAGCTGACACATAAAATTGGTCATCACACCCTTATTATGGACTGAGTATTTTTTAGACAAGTGACGCCAGTGCTTGAATATTTCCTTTGAAAATCTACATCTTATTCTAGCAGTCACTTTGGAATTTTATATCTATTATACCAAGTTATTTTTTATATGTATCATCTTGATGCCCAACATGAAAGAATAGTCCAAACTAATAAGTTCCTTATTTATAGTTTCCTGAATCCCCCTGCCTCCCCCTCAGTTTGTAACTTAAGTTTCTGCTCAAGACACCTCTCGACCTCCCTGGTCCTTAAATTGACCGCCAATCTTTGCAGTTACGGCCTGACTCCGAGGCACGTGGCAGTCGTCCTGGCTCACACGTGTAACTGGCTGTGCTTGTTAAGCCCCCCTATTATTCTTATAGAACACTCTGGGTTCCCTGTGTGTTCCTGCCTTATTCAAGAAACATGCCTTTCTCCGGACTGTCTTATGCTCTGTCTCTACATTAGGGGTGCAGTATGGCCCTGTCTACCCTACCCCCTTGTCCTGAAAAGCACCTAGCCAGGTAAAGTCCTACATCTTTATACCCAATGGCTCAAATGAAACATCCCTCATTATTTACAGAATTAATACCGAAGCCACATTCATTTAAAGCTCTCCATATTCTTCTGGTCTATTTCAGAATTTTCTCAACAAACCAAGTGATTTGCTCTTCCTCAATTTCAGTCTATCCATCCTGTGAATGAAAATGTGTTGCCGTAATAAATCATAAACTCCTAACTGTGCAGGTCCTGGTGGGTAGTCGGTGCCCAGGCCTCTAACTTCTCCGGGGAAAGGTCTTCAAGCCGCTTCTGTAGACGGCCCTTGTGCATCTTGGTTATTAACACACCGTGGAAACGCCAGAAGTAATAGTCCTGGAAGGCACGGTCCCCCTTCTGAGCGCACAGAAGCTTGACTGTAACCCCAGCCCAGCGGTGCTGTCCCCACCCCCACGTGCTCTCCCTTTTGTTTCCCCCTTAATGCCAGCTGCGTAAAAGAAGCTGCAAACTGGTAGTCTCCGGAGCTTTTGAGATCTCGCTTCCCGGCATCTGTCGTCAGTTCTGGCAAAAACTCATAAAAATTCTCTATAGGTTCAGACGCTTCTGATGTGAGCATTCCCCACATTTCTGATTTAGTCTGTGCTCTTCTTCCATCTACAATGTCTACAATGTCTTGCCCTCCTCATCTCCCCCCACCACAATTTTGTCCAGAAACTCCTTTTTTTTTTTTTTTTTTTTAACGTAATCCTTTCTCCGTTCTTAATTCACTTTCTTAATCATTAAGCCCTTAGGGCAGCAGATTCTGCTCAGCATCAGACTGTCTTAAGAAGAAAGCATCAGGTCTGTTGATCACAGAAACAGAGTTCTGGTCAAGTTCAAGATAAGATCGTGATGACACTTGTGATTCAGCCCCTGAAAGGTGGATCAAACCACATCCTCAGGAAACCAGACACAACAGTTCCATCCATGGCTGACACCAGGACCTGACCCAGTGACCAACTGCTCCCTACCCTGGTCCCAGCCAATCAGGAGAGCCCATGCCCCTACGTCCCTTAGTTGCCATGATTAATAGGTTTGTTTCCCTCCATCTAACCCATTGCCTGGAAGCCATTGCGGAGCCAGGTCTTTGAGCACCAGCTCACCTGTGGCTCCGGGCGTGGTGCCAACCCCTCTGTTAATAAACCCTTACTTTCTTGGCTGCAAACTTCTGGTCATGCCTGGTTGGGCTTTGATGTGTGCTGGCAAATGGGCCCCTTTAGTACGATAACAATTTCCCCTCCGTGAATCCTTTCTTGATCTTGTTTACTGGATGCCAGGTATCGCTCCTCACAGCCCCATAATTCTTATGGAACATACATGACTCTCGCTTACATTATAGTTATCCCACATGTGGGTGTTATTTCCCACCCATCCTCAGATTGGAAGCTCTTAGGGACAGATACTGTTCTGGCTCATGTTTCTACGGCCTCCAGCACCTAGCACAATGCTTCTCCCAAAGGAGAGCCTTAATAACTATTTTCCAAAACAAATATATTTGATCTGGGTCATTATTTCCCTTAAAATTTTGTGAAGGAGCTGCACATACAATCTCTGAATCAGGAAACTTGGCTTTGACCTTACCCTTGTTAACCTCATTTTTTTCTGGCCCTCATTCTCTTCATCTTCAAAACGAGAAGTTTGGGCCGACTGACTTTCAGAGTTCCTGCTAGGTTAAGGTCTAAGATTTTTTTTTAATGCCTAAAATGAGAATGTTGGTGTGTTTTCACGGTTCCTCAAATATATAATCTTTGCTCCAAGGAGAAAAATATGCTGTTCAAGGTGACAAAGTTGGAGTTGCTGCGATGACAGTGAGCTGGCAGCTCTGACCTGCCCTATCTGGCCCTGTGGGGCAGTTTGCTGCCCAAACTGCACCCAGTCAGGGAACAGGACTCCTTGTCACACGTCCTAGGATGACAGCAGGAAACACAGGAGCTTATGAAGGGCAAGAGGAGAAACCGAAGGCCGCTCCTTGAAGAGAGGCATTTCTAAGCCTTAAGGAAAGAGAAGAAAGACATCATTGAGTGAAATCAAAGCAAACGAACCATTTCTTTGTCACACACCCCCATCCCCCCATGGATGACAGGAAAGCCATTGAGAGTTATTGTCATTGAACTTCAGCTGTGGCATCGGGAGAGTAGGCGTGGTGACAAGTGGAAGCAGAGGGGAGAAACGAAAACAAAACCGTGAAGAAGCTCCTCAAATCAGCTCCTCATTTCAGAAAGCTGTAGCTACACTTCATCTTTTGCTCTTGTGTGCTGACTTCCCCGCACGTAGGTCTCGGAGGGTCTTATCATTTACATAAAGGGAGGCGAGGCGAGGAGAAGCTACGGCATTTTCTAACTTTTCACCAGTCTATTTTGAATCCATAAAACAGAAGCTATTTCCATGTTGTGAAATAAATAACACGTGACTCAAGGATAGGGGCACATTATTTTGATGCTCAGTTAAGACACCTTGTAATCCCCCCACTCGAATGGTCAGATTGTACCTTTTTGCAATGTGAGCCCCCCCACGGCCCAGCGGCATTGTCCCAACTGCGCTCAGGGACAGGCGATTTCTGTGCTCTTGCTCTGGCCTTCCGTCCGCTGCCCTGTTGTTGCGCGTGACCCGCACGAAGTCGCTGCTGCTAAGGCCACAGACATCCTCGCGTCTATTAGTGACAGCCTCCACGTCACCTCTCAGGCTGTGTGAAGACATCGGTCTCCCCTCTGCTATTTTTGCGAAGGCACGAGACCACTCTCCACAGCACGGCTGGGGTCAGGCTGTAAGGTCTCACAGGCGCCTGAGTGCTGGGACTTGGAGAGTGGAAGTCTGCTCGGAGAGAACACCTTCGCCCCCAAAGGTGTTCTCACCCACAGCAGACCAGACTACAGCTGTCCCCAAACAAGCTAGTGGTGACTGGGGTCCTCTCCTGTGGCGAGCACAGTCGTTGTCGTTGGCAGCCATCCGTCTCGAGAGACGATGGTGTAGCTTCTTAAGAGTCTATCTGCACCGCCGAGAATGGCTGTGCAGTCCGACTCGGGAGTGACACGGTATCTGTCTCCTCCCGTGTTGAATCGACATCTTGCGATGACGCTGGAGTGTCCTCTCCAGTGGAGCTGAAGCTACAGAGCCTGGGCAGGGTGATATGGAGGGTCTGCTGTTGCCCATGCAGCAGACCCCCCCTCTCTTCGCAGCTGAAGGGTCCAAGGGAAAGACGGAGTCTATACAGCTTGGCTTCAGGTGCGCCGCAGGAGTTGCCGGTGTTGACTACAACGTCCAACCGCCTTAGGGACTCCGGCTCCGGATTTTCTGTCGGGGTTTACTCCCTTAGCCTTTCCCCTGAAGAGGTATGCCGCAAGGCAGCGGAGGTTTTTTGGAGTCAGAGTTTTCCTTCTCTGATGTACCCTGACTGGAAGATCGAACCAGCGACACTTAGCTCGCAGGCCGACGCTCAATCCACTGAGCCAAACCAGCCAGGGTAGGCGAGCACAGTGCTACACATTAAATCTTCACAACAGTCTTTTTTTTTTTTTAATGACTTGAAACAACACAAATTTATTATCTAAAATTCTGGAGGTCCGAAGTCTGAAGTGAGTCTCCCTGGGCTCAATTCAAGGTGCCAGTAGGCTGTGGTCCTCTCGTTTCCTGGACCTTTCCAGCTTCTAGAGGCTTCCTCGAGCTTCGAAAGCAGCAACAATGGGTCTAATTTCCTCCCAGCACGTCACAGTTCTTTGGAGAGACAGATTATTCTTCTGTTGTCTTTTCTCTTTCTCCGACTCCACAACTACGCTCCGGGTCCCACCCCCTCCGCCGGCAGATAAACAACCCGATGCTGCCGACGAGGATCTCAGGGCAGGCCTGTCTGCCCAAAGCAACCGGTGCTTCTTCTGCCGCTAATGCTGCGCGAGCGGGGGTCAAAATTAGCTTTCCAAAGAGTATTCATTTGATCAAATGACGTCCTGGAGACATTTCTTTAAATTAGAAACTCTCCTGCTTGATTTAAAATTGGTTTCAGCCCTAACTCCTGTGCAAAGCAGAATGTTTCCTGTTCAAGTCCCCAGTCAGGGAGGGTTGCAGGTTCAGACTGGTGTTTTCTTCTCTCTCCCCTCTCCTCTCTCTAAAAATAAATACATAAAATCTTTGAAATAAAAATTAAAATGGATTTTAATTTATAAAAACAAATGCAATACTGAGTTTTCAGGAATGTTTAGCTTATAAAAAAGATTCACATACAGTTTCAAAGTTGTGTGTGTTTTTAAATAGCAATCACGAAGGCCTCCCAAACTCCGGCAACACTATTAAAACTAGTATTTTATTTAAATTATTTACATAGCCGTCTTTGTGAGTCTATTAGCTTCATATACACTGCTCTGTCCTCACCGCCTCTGATTTCTCCACCTGAAATATGGGGAAATTGGTTTTGAAATTTAGTTCGGGGACCTAGAAATGATAGCTTTCTTTTTTTTTGCTTCTGGAATGTAATTTGACCCCATTTCGGATCAAGGAACTATTTCTAATGTTAAAAAAAAAAAAGATGTGGTTTGTATTAAGGGTCACACCCAGTTACGACAGGCCTTGCTCAGGCATGTCCCGTCAGGGAATCTGAGACTTGCAATTGTCACCTGTGATCTACAAGCTTCAGATTCCTGCGATAATATCTGACGCAAATACATGGCAAGGCTTGCTCCACTGGCTCGAGGCATAAATAGTCACATTTCTTTTTATTTTTCCAAGCCACTGATTGCAAATCGATTCACCTTTATTCACAAGAACTAGAATCTGTCCTTCTTGTGTCCTCTCTGTGTCCTCCATCTTAGGAGTTTAAGAATTCAGTCCCAAGCGGGGCACTTCTGCTTTCCAAACACCAGCTACAGAGTGGGGGGGGGGGGGGGGGGGGGGAGATTCCTGTTAACCAGTTCTGTCACTGAGCTCCAGATTCCACATTCTTTATTAGCAACCTTGAGGCTCAGATAGTCACTGAGCACCTTCTAGGCAGCAGACGCTGGGCTGAGCATGAGGATGTCGCTAGCTGGGAACACACCGCACATGGCTTCTGTCTGCCCGAGACTTTCCCAGTGTGATGAGGTCCAGAGGATGCTGCCTTGCTCAGCCAGGCACACATGCCAGCTTAGAAGACGCTGCATGCTGGGGTTCCACAGAGGCAGCTCTCCTGGGACACGCGCAGGTTCAGACACTAAACCCTAAGTGGCAGGGTCTTGAGAGCTTTGGCGGCCAATCACACACCACCGAGGTAGAAGGAATCCGCCTGCGCCCCAAGCAGGGAGCCCCAGCTGTCAAGCCTGAGTTACTGACTGCAAAGAAGCCTGCTTGTCAGGGGAGTTTCCCGCACTGACAGCGGGCCCGGGGAGGTTACCCTGACCGGTTTCCCCAACTCCCGCTCCAGCAGTTCCAGTTAGAGGGTTTGAAACCAGAAAAGCCGGAGTTCATGCTGCCTGTCACCTGCCAGACCCAATAAGCAGAGACAGGGATGGAGTCTTTATGGGCATTTAATTCAGATGGCCGGCCATCTGAGAAGACAGCGGGTTTGTACCCTCACCGACTGTCTTAAGTTACACTGTAAACGGACCCATTTTATGAGGAGAAGAAAAGTGTAGGTAAGAGGGTTGGAATTCAGGGAAAAGTTAATCAGATAAAAGCTGCAGCATTCTTTCCTCTGTGTCCTGGGACATGGCCCTGTGTCCTGGGCGGTGGTCGCCTCACCCTGGAGCATCATGGCTCAGATACCATCTTGGTTGCTCACAGTCCTCCTGAGGCTCAAAGCTGGAACTGCTTATGGTCTCCTGGAGTAACGGTGGGTCCTACCTCCAGTTCCTGAAATGGTAGCTTTTCACAGACATTGGCTCAGTGGATTGAGCGTCGGCCTGCGAGCTAAGTGTCGCTGGTTCGATCTTCCAGTCAGGGCACATCAGAGAAGGAAAACTCTGACTCCAAAAAACCTCCGCTGCCTTGCGGCATACCTCTTCAGGGGAAAGGCTAAGGGAGTAAACCCCGACAGAAAATCCAGAGCCGGAGTCCCTAAGGCGGTTTGACGTTGTAGTCAACACCGGCAACTCCTGCGGCGCACCTGAAGCCAAGCTGTATTGACTCCGTCTTTCCCTTGGGCCCTTCAGCTGCGAAGAGAGGGGGGTCTGCTGCATGGGCAACCGCAGACCCTCCATATCACCCTGCCCAGGCTCTGTAGCTTCAGCTCCACTGGAGAGGACACTCCAGCGTCATCGCAAGATGTCGATTCAACACGGGAGGAGACAGATACCGTGTCACTCCCGAGTCGGACTGCACAGCCATTCTCGGCGGTGCAGATAGACTCTTAAGAAGCTACACCATCGTCTCTCGAGACGGACGGCTGCCGACGACGATTATGAAGCTTATTAGCTGTCCTCTGACGCTAAAATTTTCCAACATTTGAGTCCCCCGTCAGGTTGGGCCGTTTTCCCGGATGCTGCAGCCTCTCTGTGCAAACTGTACACTTCTCCAAAATGTTGCATAGGTCCCTGGAAGAAACCGCTGCCAAGCCGCAAGGCGGGGCGGGGGGCTTACTGTGCACTTTGCCTTTGCCCGCCAGGCTTACCCTTACGCCGCACATGGGAGCTGCTCAGGAAACCCTTCCCGGAGGAACTGAGACTAACGAATCGTCACCCTAAGGTGACTTCCTGCCTCTGCCTAGAAAAGGAGGCTGAGATCATTGACACAGTAAGAGCCCTGCTTCCCCGGCTTCATCTCTGGGGACAGCGAGGTGGACGTCATTTTCTCTGCTCAACTCCAGAGAATTCTTATGTACACAGACTTTGTTTTCCAACGTGCACTGGGAATTTTTTTTAACTGAGATATGATTAACATGTAACGTTGCAGAAGTCTGAGGTGTACGACATAGTGCTGATATATAGATACACGCACATACATGACACAAAACGATCACAACACATTTAACCCCCATCACCTCACACAGTGACAAATGGGTGTGTGTGACGAGAACTTTTCAGATCTGCTTCCTTAGCAATGTTCAAATATACAGCCCAGAATTCTTAACCACAGTCGCCACGCTGTATATTATATATATCCCATGACGTTTTATATATATATTATATATATCCCATGCCTTCTGACCGCCTTCCCCTGTGTGGTCCCCCTCCCCAGCGCTGCCCCTGGCAACCACCAATCGAGTCTCTGTACCTCTGAGTTTGGGTTAGTTTTTGCTTTTTTTTTGTTTTTAAGATACCATATACGAATGAGATTGTACACGATTATGTCTCAGCTGGAACAATGCAGAGCAGAGTGGTGCTCTGGGGGAGGCAGGGAGGAGGGGAAGAAAAGGACAGTAACTTTTCACAAAAGCAAGATGTGTGTGTGTGTGTGCAAGTACATGTGTATTGTGTAGGTTGTTACATGTAAATACAAAATATGTTACATGTTTATGCCATTCCATGTTTTATATACGAAATTTTGGTTGCTTATCATTGTGCTAACCCATGAAATCTAGAAATGGGCAATTCTGATGTCTCCCATACACATCTTTAGCTATTCTTTCTTTAAATGTTTTAATTTAAAAAAATTTCTAATTACAGTTGACATTCAATATTATTTGGAATTAGTGTCAGGTGTACAGCTTAGTGGTTAGGTAAGCATGTACTTTACAAAGTGGTCCCCCCAATACATCCAGTACCCACCTGGCATCATACAGAGTTATCACAATATTATTGATTATGTTTTCTGTGCTGTACTTGATAACCCCATGACTACTGGGTCACTCCCAAATTGCACTTCTCAGTCCCTTCCCCTTTTTTAGCCAGCCCCTCAACCCTCCTCTCTTCTAGCAGCCATCAGTCTGCTCTCTGTATCTATGAGTCTGGTAGAGAAGGATATTAAACTCTAGTACTCTATGGGGCCTGCCAGAGAACAATTACATGGTCAGGATGGTAAGAGTGCTGTTTATTGGTTATGTTAATTTTCTGTTTCTGCATAACGAAGTACCACAAACTTAGCCACTTAAAATGGCACTTATCCTGGCTGGTGCGGCTCAATGGATTGAGCACTGGCCTGCCAACCAAAGGGTCACTGGTTCGATCCCCAGTCAGGGCACATGCCTGGGCTACCGGCCAGGTCCCCAGCTGGGGGTGTGTGAAAGGCAACCACACATTCATGATTCTCCCCCTATCTCTTGCTTTCTTACCCTTTCTCTAAAAATAAATAAATAAAGCAGCACTTATTCATTAGCTTACAGTCTGTAAGTCAGAAATCCAGAAGTCCAGACATGGTATGACGGGGTTCTCTGCTTCGGGTCTCACAAGACTGAGATCAAGATCTTGGCTGACCTGCATTCCATCTGTAGGCTCCATGGAAGAATCTTCTCCAAGCTCTCTTTTTAAATGTTCATTTTCTTTTTTTAAACTATATTTGACTGATCATGCTATTACAGGTGTCCTGATTTTCCCCCCTTTTCCCCCCTCCACCCAGCACCTCCCATGCCCTCAGGCAATCCTCCCATCATTGTTTATGTCCATGGGTCATGTGTATAAGTTCTTTGGCTACTCCATTTCCTGTACTGTACTTTACATCCCCATGGCTATTCTGTAACTGCCTATTAGTACTTTTTAAACCCCTCACCTCCTCACCCATCCACCTACACCCCCTTCCATCTGGCAGCCATCAAAGCACTCTCTGCATCCATGATTCTGTCTCTGTTCTTCTTGTTTGCTTAGTTTGTTTTTAGATTCAATTGTTGGTAGATACATACGCATTTTTTGCCATTTTATTGTTCATAGTTTTGATCTTCTTCTTTTTCTTAAATTAGTCCCTTTAATATTTCATATAATAATGGTATGATGATGAAGAACCCCTTTAGTTTTTTCTTGTCTGGGAAGCACTTTATCTGCCCTTCAATTCTAAATGATAGCTTTGTAGGGTAGAGCAATCTTGGCTGTAGGTCCCTGCTTTTCATGACTTGTTATATTTCTTGCCAATCCCTTCTAGCCTGCAAAGTTTCTTTTGAGAAATCAACTGACAGTCTTATGGGAACTCCCCTGTTGGTAACTAACTGCTTTTCTCTTGCTGCTTTTAAGATTCTCTCTTTATCTTTAACCTTTGGCATTTTAATTATGATGTGTCCTGGAGTGGGCCTCTATGCATCCATCTTGTTTCAGACTCTCTGTACTTCCTGGACTTGCATGTCTGTTTCCTTCACCAAATTTGGGTAGTTTTCTTTCATTATTTTTCCAGATAGATTTCCAATTTCTTGCTCTTTCTCTTCTCCTTCTGGCACACCTGTGAAGTAAATGTTGGACCACTTGAAGTTGTCCCAGAGGCTGCTAATACCATCCTCAATTTTTGGGGGGGGCATTCTTCTATCTTCTTGGTGTTCTTACTGGTTTTATTTTGCTTCCTTATGTTCCAACTCATTTATTTAATTCTCAGCTTCATCCACCTACTGTTATTTCCCTGTAAATTGTTCTTTATTTTAATTAGTGTATCCTTTATTTGACTGGATCTTTTTTATGCTGTTGAGGCCCTCACTAAGTTCCTTGAGCATCCTTATAACTAGTGTTTTGAACTGATTGATTACTTATCTCCGTTTCATTTAGCTCTTTTTCTGGAGTTTTGATCTGTTTTTCATTTGGGCCATATTTCTTTGTCTCCTCCTTTTGGCAGCCTCCCTGTGTTTGTTTCTGTGTATTAGGTAGAGCTGCTTTGACTCCGTGTTTTGGTAGCACGGCTTAATGTAGTAGGTGTCCTGTAGGGTCCAGTGACACAACCTCCTCATCATCCAACCTGGGTACTCGAGGTGTGCCCTTTATGTGGGCTGAGTACACCCTCCTCTTGTAGTTGAGCCTTGGTTGCTGTTGGCAGGTCAATGGGAGGGATTTTCCCAGGCCGGTCAGCTGCAAGGACTGGCTGTGACCACTGACCACCACCCTCCACCCTCCATGGAGGATCAGCTGAGCAGGGGCAGGGTGGTGGTGCTCCAGTGTGGTCTGTAGCTGCCCACTGGATGCACTGGTCCTGGGATTTCCTGGGTGGTGCAGGCCAAGGTCAACCCCCACCTGTGTCTTGCCTGGGGCCACCCTGCCTGAGCTATAAAGCAATCCGAGATGACCGCTACTTGTGCTGGGCTTAGAGATTCCCAGGCAAAGCCAAGCTGTGAATCTAGGCTGTGTTTATTTGAGAGGATTTAGGAAGTTGTGAAGCATGAGCCATTGATACAGAAAAGCAGCCTGGGTGGGCCCATAAGTTGGGTTGGGCAGTCTCTGGGGAACTCCAAGGTGGATCAAACAGTGTTAGCCAGGTTGATTGAGTCTCAGATATGGCACTAACTCTCTGGCTCTGTGGCAGGAGGGTTAAAAAAAAAGACAATGGTCTTTGCTTGTCTTGATGCCAGATATTTCAGTTCCTCCCTGTATGTTCCTGGTGCCTTTCAAGCTGCTACCCCGGTACTGGAGCTCAAAAGCAGTGAATCTGAGTAGGTGAGTCTGTGTGTGGGTCCGTGTGAGGAACTTCCTGGGGCTCTCGCAGTTTCTTCTACCAACTTAATCCCCTCTGATTTTTGCAGCCAGAAGTTGTGGGCACTTATCTTCTGGGCACTGGAATCCTGGGATGGGGGGCCTGGTGTGGGGCTGGGACTCCTCCCTCCTGAGATATCCCTCCCAAATTTTTACCCACCACACGTGGGTGTGAGCCCTGTCTGTTCTGCATCTGTAACCTGCCCACCAGTCTGGACGGATGTGGTTTCCTTAATTCTGTGGTTGTCAGACTTCCATTCATCTTGATGTCTGATGGTTCTGAGTGATGGCTGTTTCATATTTTAGCTGTAATTTTGATGTGGTTGTGCAGAGTGGTGAGCCATATCTTCCTACGCTGCCATCCGGACCGGAAGTCACCAATCATTCTTGTTCCTGACTGAATCCAGTTCTTGTGGTTGCAGGACTGAGTCTCTGTTTCCTTGCTATCTGTCAACTGAAGGTGACTGAGCTCTGAGGCTACCTGGGTTTCCTGGGACGTGGCCTTCTACATCTTTAAAGTCAACCACGGCTCATTGAATCCTTCTCATGGTTCCTTCCTCTCTGGCTACCTGCCTTTGACCTCTAGACCCAGACTGAGAAGGGCTCCTATATCTGTGTCCCTGCCACTCAGGTCATCTCCTTATCTTAAGGTCAACTGAGCTGCAAAGTACTTTCACTGCTATACCTAGGTTAGCGTTTAGGAGAAGGTGTGTGTATTCCAGGAAAGAGAGTTGTCAGGGAGAGTGTGATTTTACCACCCTCATCTCTGAAGGCCATGGGACACAGAAGAATCCTAACAAGCAGGCCCTGCCAAGGTCCCCCAGCTTGTCACACTGATCTCCTACTCTCTGAACCACCATGTCCCCATGACCATGCTCCACCAAACCCAGCATCAGACACTCTGGTTCGCTTCTTTGGGGCGCCATTGCCCCATGGAGGCTCCCCTGTCATGTAAAATGTGTATTAAGTAACTGTGTGTGCTTTTCTCCTGTTACTCTGTCTTCGTCAGTTTAATTTTAGGACCTACCCATGTGCCCTAAGAGGACTGAGAGAAACTTTTTCCTCCCTTAACTTCCAGAAGAACTGAACTTGGCTCCTTGACTTGCTTATTTAAAGGTCTTAAGGTTATGGCTTTTTTTCTCATTTAGGCTATAGCTAACTGCTTTAATCCACAGTTGTGCCTTATGCTTCCATTAAAACTGTATTCTTCCATCTATCAATAAATACTTGTGGTTAAAACAAAACACAACAAAAAAATGTTAAAAGAGTTTGCGCCAAAGAAGTAATTCTGAGATTAGGGGGGCTGGAGTGAGAAGATGGGTCTTTGTTGTTGTTGTTGTTATAAATTCTGCTGTACTTTTGATTTTTTTTTTTTTTTTTTACTACACACTTGTATTACTTTAATAAAAATATAATCTAAAAAAACTTGCAGGATTACTTCTGTGACCTAAACAGTATTGGTAACACAATAATGTTTTAATAAGTACGCCATAGCCTGTAAATAGAATTTCCTTAAGAAGCTGCCCACGGTCCTCATAGAAAGTTTTAATTATTTGCATTGCAAATAAATCAAAATTTAAAAATATACCACATAGCCCTGGACAGTGTAGCTCAGTTGCTTGGGCGTCGTGCGGCAAACCAAAGAGCGGGAGGTTTGCTTCCCACCCAGGACCCGTGCCTAGGTGGCAGGTTCAGTCCCCAGTTAGGGCACATACCAGAGGCAACCGAAGGATGTTTCTCTCCTCTCACATTGACGTTTCTCTCCCTCTCTTTCTGTGTCTTTTAGGCCTGCAATTTGCCCTGGCTGGTGTGGCTCAATGTATTGAGCACTGCCTGTGAACCAAAAGGTTACCGGTTCGATTCCTTGTCAGGGTGCATGCCTGGGTTGCAGGCCAGGTCCCCAGTTGGCAGCATCCAGGAGGCAACCAATTGATGTCTCTCTCACACATTCATGTTTCTCTTGCAATTTGAATTAATTTTTGTGTCCCCCTCAAACTCCTTTGTTGAAATCCTACCCCCCAAAGTTGATATTGGTGGATGGAAGTCTTTAGGACAGGATGTGGAGGGTGGGGCCCTCATAAATGAGATTAATGATTCATAGAAGGGACGCCAGAGAGCTCCCGAGTCCTTGCCAGCATGTGAGGACACGGTGAGAAGTCAGCTGTCTACAACCCGGCAGAGAGCTTACGCCAAACCCCGAATCTGCTGAGACCACCCACTCGGACTCCCCAGACTCCAGAACTGTGAGAAATCAGTGCCTGTTGCTCCCAAACTGCCAGTCTGGCACGTTGTTACAGCGGCCTGAACCAACTTAGGCATTTAGAAACTTTTCCTCGGATCACCTGCATTATCATAGTATCTCATTATCATAGTAAGAAGCTCAATGGGGTTGAGTGGAAGAATGCTGAATTTTTTTACATCATCTGTCTTTAAGTTGAAGAACCTGGTGAGGCAGATTTTGCAAAACAAAGGTTATAAATAGCGTGCAATGTTCTCCGTTGGGGCAAACTCAGCGAAGTCAGGTTGGGGCCTGCTTTAATCGGCGAAGCCGGTGATTGCCCTAGCCAGTGCCCGCGCAGGTAAAACTGTCAGCGGGGGTCTCTAGCCCTCTGTGAAGCCCCAGGTGCTCCGATCTCTATCCGAGGTCCTCTCCCTCTGCCCCACCCATGGGCCGCACCTTCCAGGGCCCTCTGCTGGGGCTGATAAGAGAACAGGAAGTCTGGAGACCTGGCCACAGGCTTATCTTGGCCACTTACTGTGAGACCTTAGGCAAATTATTGAAGTCTATGAGCCTCAGGTTTCCTCATCCAAAAAGTGGCAACAGCAATCCGTCCCAGGATTATAGGTGACCGGAAGCAAACCACCTGCTGAGTTACGGTCCACGAGCTGTGCTCGACCACAGCCACTGGGTGATACTGTGAACTACGTCAGGCTCAGCACCTCTGTGTGTCCCTTATCACCTCCAAGTCTTCCTGGCACCACCACTGGCCGGGACTGGCCAGCAGGGAGTGGGACACCTGATACCCGGCCGAGCGGACACATGCTCCTGACATCTAAGAGCTGTTTACAAAAGCAGGTCTGACTCTCCGTCCGAAGCCTCTGTGGACAAGGAATCAACAAAGCGGGGGACCCACCAAGCGTGGAAAAGGGGGTGAGGAGTTGAAAGGTGGAGTCTCCTTGTTTAGGGAGAGTGTAACGTCATCCTTCAGGGGCCTCGTTCCAGGCCCCTCCCACGGAGCTCTAGGAACTGACTGGGGGGGTAGACAGCTCCTGGAGCAAAGCAGACATTGTTTTTCCCAGCATCGGACTTGATCAATCAGTAATTATCAACAGTAGTTATTCAAACTAGGTGTTTTAAAGTGAAATTCAGCCTAAACTTTTCTATGTAGAAAACGAGCTTCAATGTTTATAAACTCCAAATAATGCAATAAGAAATATACAGACTCACACAGGAAGCCTTCTTACTGAAAATGTTGAACCTGAGCATGATCCTGAGGAAACAGACAAACCCATAGACATGTTTAAAAAGATCTATTTCACAAGAAGAAAGAAAAAAAGCTTTTAAGATACTAAAGAACTATAAGAGTTAATTGCAGTATGTAAACCTTGATTGAGAGAGTGAAAAAACAATATAAAATACTCTGGAAATAGTTGGGGAAATCTCAATGTGGACTATATAGATCGGAAACTAATTTTTTTAGGCATAAAGCTGATCATGTGATTTTATAGAAAATGTCTTTATTCTTGAGGGGCGCTGAGCTGTAACAGTGAAAATAAATATACGGGTGAAGTATCATGATGCTTGCAACTTATTTTCCAGTGGTTTAGCGAAAAATTTATATACTTATATTTGTAATGTTTTATATACATACAGAGAGAGAAGACAAATGTGGCAAAATATTAACAGTGATTAATCCAGATGACAAGTGTTCAGGATTTCATTATTCCATTCTTCCAACTTCTCCGTAGGTTTGGAAAACTTCATAGTAAAATCAGTGAAGAAATTGTATCTGTATGTTGTGCTCTTCAAATAGCGTGTGAAGATAAGTATGATTTCTTCGTTTCATTTTTCAGTTGCGTATATTATTGGGTACACTTTCAAACTGTGTCATTATTTCTTTGAGCAAATATTATTTTGTTTTGCCCTGTTGGCTCCCAAGAAGCAACGTTCACGTGATAAATTTATAACCAGCCATGGCCAAGTTCACGTCGGGAAGCGTGTTCACAGGCTCTTGCGAATAGTCTTTAAAGAGGAGTTTGGTGGTCGTGTGCTCTGTTCCCCCGACGGGCCCCCTTACCGCCCCTCCTGCCATGGCGTCTCTTCTTGTGGCAGGCGTGGCCCTTGGCGTTTCTCTTGGAGGCTTGCCGTTTCATCCACTGCTGGACGACATGGCTGTGTGGGCTCACACAGATTCTTCTGTGCTTGACATGGAGGCTGCCGAAAAGGGAAGGACAAAAATCACTGGTGGAAAGTACAAGTCAACGCTTAGTGACTTACAGGCAGTTCCCACCTTCAGACACACTGTGTTCTTAGAGACCAAATCCTAAAACTGAGCGCCGCAAGGTCAGGTCCCTACTACACTGTTACCTGCGGCTGCTCAGATAGCAGCAGGAAGTACTAAAGGCGGTAGGAGAAGGAACTGGGGGGAGAAGGGGGAGAGGAGGGGGAAGAGGGGGAGGGGGAAAACCAAGTGAAAACAATTCTCTTTCTGGGCCCCAAGCTTCACCCAACAACACTGATCCAGTCTTCACTGCCCATGTCAGACACACCCTCCTCAGCCAGGCTTTTTAGACCCTCTCAGCTAAGTGCCCTCTTTGTCCCTCGAGTCCCCACGTACTACTGATCCTCATTGCTCTTCCAGCACTGGGTGGGCTCCGTCTCTTATTTGAGCACTTGTCTCGAACTTGCTCCTTTCACTGTGGTCTTACTCTGTGAGGGAGGAGTCTCTGGAGGTGTCTTGAAAGGCCTTGTTCACAGTAGGAATTCAGGAATTAGTTGTAGGTATGAAGGGAACATTGTTCAAAATAAGGACGGGCTGGTTTTGTTGCCGATGAAACAATCAGCTCAAATGGTCTAGGTTTTTGTTAACATTTTAATGTACTATAGATCTACACCGCATCTCAGAATTTGTTTGATTTTTCTCTGTGAGAATTTGACTTTGGGGTGGCAGACCCCCCAGAGCACCATTCACAACTTCTAGTAACTAGAAGAGCCTCTTGTTACAAAAGATATTGTAACTTTTAACTCCCCATCGGGTATCATCCAGTTTTTATTAAAAGTTGCAAATCCTGCTAGCTCCACATATACAATGTTTCTGTGTCTGGAAAAACTCAAATCCTGTTTTGGGGGGGCAGGGGAGGGGAACCAAGGGAGATCCAGAGTGAGCTGTCTTTTCTCCAAGTGACTCAGGAGGAATCCTCAGCGCACGTGGGGACTCTGGGAATGGGAGGAACGGCTGGAAAAGGTCTGGAAGAGCTTAAGCATAATCCAGCCGACAGGTGGGAATATTTGTTTGAAAGAAGCAAGGCACCTTAATAGGAGGACTATACATTTTCGGCGTTACAGTGAGAGGCCTTCGGAAGAAGAGCTGCTTCTCAGCGGCAAAGAGAGCAGAAAACTGGGCTTGTGGCGCTAATCTAGAGGAAAAAAAGAGCGAAGTTCCTGCCCTTTCCAAAGGGCTAAAACGCTCTCCTTCCCTGGGATGTTGGCAAGACCCTGGGCAGAAAGACTCCACTGACACCTACACAAACCCAGAGGTTTCACAGAAGAGGGTTAGGGATCAGCTCCATTTTCCATGTGGAAGGGAGGGGCTTTGGGGAGGGGTGCTGGGGCCAAAGGGAGACATAGAAGGGGGGGGCAGTTATAGACAGAGGACCCAGGCAGTGGAGAGCCATAGGAAAACAGGTAACCACTAGCATGTGGGATGCTTATCAAAGGCCTTCCCACCGAGACCTCAGCCTCTTGACGCAACACAAGGGAAAAAGTCAGCCTCCGAACACGGCTCCCAATCTCAAGATGCTAGAATGTGTAAATCCCAGTTTCAAGGCTGCTTAAACCTCCACTTGTTTCCCTTCGGCATTAAAAGAGACGAGGTGATGTGGGGCAAGATGGTGGTCTCATCCACGCTCCTTGCCCTGCCCCCAACTCTGAGCGGCACTGACCCTCCCCCGCGTCCCCCTCCCCCAAAACACACACACACACACACACACACACACACACACACACACACTGTGAATTTCTAGGTGGAAAGTTTGATTCCAAGAAACCATAAGGCTGGTCCTCTGGTTCTTTTACCCACAGGAGGGTAACGAACCAATGGACCGAAAGGGGTGGCCTTGCCGTTGAGATTGTATCTATAATTGTTACCTAAACTTTATGTCTTTACCTGTTTCTCTGAGCACAACAGCCCTTCACAATTACTTCTCAAAAGATACTCAAGCCTCCCAGATAATGCTATGTAATTACCCCCAATTTTTTCCCCAACAGATGTCTACATAATTCCAGAAACCTCAGTGCTCTGCCCAAGATAAACAACATCGCATCGTGTTTATGTTGGACACAGCCAGAAGCTCTTTAATGAAGGCACTATAGAGGGGCTTAAAGAAAAAACTTGTTGTCTCTAATATCAAAAATTACAATGATCATTTATAGGGTGCAAAACGAAGGACTTATTTTTAGGCAAAAAAAGGAAAAAGAAAGAAATCCGGTGAGTTTTCTGTAAATTAATTTATATTAGGTGGCTGTGATTAATGACACACGCTATTTGGGAATTGTACTTCCAACATTTGCAATGTTTTCTGTATCCAAAACACTTGTTTCAAACTTTAAATTTTTTTGTACACATTCAAAAGTTAAAGTAAAGGCATGTTCTGTAGTAAAACAATTTGAAAAGAAAAAATCTTTTATCTATTTATGTTGAATGTCAGGAAACACAACACACAAGATTTGTAATTTCTGATTAAAAAATACTCCATAGTCAAATTTCATCTGCTTTTTAACTGAAAAAGATTTCTTTTGCCTTGGCTGGTGTGGTTCAGTGGATTGAGTGCCAGCCTGTGAACTGAAAGGGTTGCTAGTTCGATTCCCAGTCAGGGCACATGCCTGGGTTGTAGGCCAGGTGAGAGGCAACTGATCAACGTTTCTCTCCCTCTCTTTATCCCTCCCTTCCCCTCTCTCTAAAAATAAATAACTAAAATCTTAAAAATTTTTAATACTGATATTAATAATCACTGAAATGAGGACATAGTTCTAACATACTCTCTTCATCAAAACAATCAAAATTTTCATTCTGTATTATGAAAGATTCCAACAGGTATTTTTACTTCGATTTATTGATTCTATAAGCAAGCAGTCTTCTTCAAAAGGATTCCCTCTTTTTTTTCTCTTTTACTGAATTTATTCGGGTGACATTAATTAAATTTCATTGTTTGTGAGACAAGGTCATAGCTACTCTATATTTTTCAGTTCTCTTATCAGCCCAGAGAGGTCAATTTACAAACTTGTACTCGAATAAAGTAATTATTTTTAGGTCCAAGTGATTGGCTTCATAGTTTCCCTTTAATTAAAACTGAGTCCTGCCCCAGCTGGTGTGACTCAGTGGATTGAGCACTGGACTGCAAACTAAAAGGTCACTGGTTCGATTCCTGGTTGGGGCACATGCCTGTGTTGTAGGCCAGGTCCCCAGTTGGGGACACGCAAGAGGCAACTGCTTGATGTCTCTCTCACATCGATGTTTCTCTCCCTCTCTTTCTCCCTCCCACCCCCTCTCTAAAAATTAATAAATAAAATCTTAAAAAACAAACAAACAGAAAAACCCAAAAAAATAAAAAACAAAACTGAGTCCTTATTAAAGTGAAGACATATGTTGTTGCTGGTTTTTTATCACATTTTCCCTTACATCATTTCTGCTCCTATATCTTTTGGGTCTCTATCTTACACCTGTTTATCCCAAAAAACTTCCTGAAACTCCTGTTACCAGCAGTGTCCCTTGACAATCCTAGCATGTGTCTCCTGCTGTTATATGTACACAGAAATTCCCGGTGGTTCTTTCCCCAGACTTCCTGGGAGTCCCATGGAGCCCTTACGAGCCCTGAAGCGTTTAGTCAGAGGTGACATATGCCAATGAGGTGAAAGGAACTGACAGTGGAGAATTTTGTGGTTCTAAGAGTAGCCAGAGCCACCTTGGGTAGGTTCAGTTCAGCTAGATAGACCTGCCACAGATATCCAGAAGTTTCTCATTTTTCGGAGCATTGTCTGTTTATGAACTGCCTATGAATTTTCACTTTCCAACCACTACCAGCACTAAGATTAAGTTAAAAAAAAAAAAAAAACAGATAGACTTATGGCCAGGAATATACTGAAGTTTTTCAAAGAACGTGGGAACTTGAAGCATCCCTCAGAAGGTACCTGAGCCGACGGATGCAGCCCGCGTGGTGGTGTGAACTCAGGAGATGCTGAGACGTACTCGGTCTGCTCCCTTCTCTCACATAGCCCCCCTCCATGGAAATCTACAGACCTTCTCCCCAGAAAAACGCCCACACGTCCATACCCACAAATTTCAGGAACTTCACGGGCCCCTGCCCTGAAGGAAGTCTATGTCTTCCTCTGAAAAGGGGGGAGTGTATCTTCAATCTCAGAGGATGGCCCACAGGACCCAGCTGGAGAGAGTCTCCTGGAGACCCTGGGAGGGCAGAGTCTGCTTTGTCACCGGGCATCCGCAGCACATAGAATGGTCCTCAGTACCTAACCGCTAATCGATAAATATTTGTTGGATTCCTTGAATAAATAAGGAGGTTCCCCAATGACTCAGGAGCTCAGGCAGAAGCAATGGGCCTCTGTGTAGTCCAAAGCAGGGAGCGCCAAATGGCTCGTTAGCAGTGTCAGGAGCCGTGAGTGGTGTCTGGAGCCCTCTGCAGTGTTCAGAGCCGCGCGCAGGTGCCCTGCCTGTCTTGCTGGCGCTGTGAGTGCAAGGTGTCGAGTGCAGTGGAGTCTGGGGGGAGCACCGTAAGGTTCGTGCCCCCACTGCTTTGGGGAGACCTGGGAAGGACATAGTGCTCCGAACAGAGCTGTTCACTAGCTGTATGTCACCAGGCCAAAGGATAAAGTCGTCGCTGTTTGCCGAGCAGACCCGTGACCTTGTTGAACGTGACTGCCCGTTCTGCTCCTCTGAGCTGTGTCCCCAGGACTGGGAATGACTGGAAAGCAGGAACAGAACTACTGCTCCCGACAGCCGCAGGCAGAAGGTAGCACTGGAGCGGACTGCAGCCTGTGTTACAATGCCCCCCACAGCCCCGGGGCCACGCCACAGCAGCCCCCCACCCTTTTAAATCCAAGGACAACCCCACTGACACCCCTCAGCGCTGGTGTCTCTCTCCACACCACGCCCCTCACCCCTCTTGGAGACGGAATACATGACCCCTCACCGCGGGTATTGCGTTCTAGACCCCCCGCGACAGGTGAAAATCCGCGAAGTAGGACCCTTAGGTTTATTTTAGTCTTTGTATATATTTTAAGGCTTTATAAACCCTCCCCACACACGTATAAGCCGTTCCCACTCCCTTATAAACCTTTCCCACACTTTTATAAACACTACTTATGTTCTTAAGCATATTCTACACTCAAACCTACGTCACTTTAACAACATACGTACACAGGACCGCAAAATCCCGCGACATAGCAGAAAATCCACGATAAGTAATTAAATATAATATTTTTAAAAATCCCGCGATCCAGTGAGGCTGCGAGATGGAGAGGGACTGCTGAACGAACCCTACTCTCTGCACTGCCTTCTCTCTGTGAACCTTTTCGCAGCCCGCGTCGCCGGCCACACTACCATTAGGTGAACTTTGTGACTCCTCGGTCACGCGAGTCCCCCGTGTGACGCGGAGCTCCTGTGTGCCTTCCTCGCCGCATTGACGCCCGCATCCAGATTTGCAGGACGCCGGTGCGTTTCTGATTTTGCAGTCTCTACGGAGACACTGAGCTCATATAAGTCTAAAGCTTTTAATAACCGAGCCAGGGTGGGGGCCGGCGAGCGAGGAGAGTTCCCCATGAGCCCACAGCCCGGAGCCGAAAGCGAAGAAGGGCGTTTGCGCTCGAGGGCACGTGGCGCTCGTGGGGGGCACAGACGTCTCTGCCCTTGTGCTTGAGCCTCAGGAGTATGAGGGACAGCAGCCCACACACTCGCCTGGAAAAAACCAGAGCCACGAAGGGGAACAGTCACCTTCTGCTTTTTATCTTTTGTTCTCGTTTTTCTCTTTCTGTTGTTCACCCAGAACGTCCCTTGTTTTGCTGGGAAACGTTGTGTGCCTCGTCCAGTGACTGCAGACATGTAGCCCTGATCTCAGCCCTGCGGCGGGGACGGCGGGGGCCGCGTGGGGCTCCCGGCACCCTGCCACGGGTGCCTCACTCCAGGGAGCCGGGAGGAAAGGGGCAACCGTGGCTGTCCCCTCCCTGCTTCAGTGATTGTCGCACGTGGTGTGTGAGGTGGGGCCTCCCCGAGAAACGGCCCCTGTGCGGACTTAGACCTCCCCGCGGACCCGCACTCACATGACAGCGGCCAAATCGCAGTCCCCATCAGCTCTCTGGATGCGACACACATCTGCTCTTTCCAGAAGCCTTCTGGAAACGCGATGGGAGACCTCCGTGCAGCAGCTGGAGGCAATGGGGAGAATGGCTGGAAGAGGGGGAGAGAGAAAACGGTAACCCTTACAGTTTGTGGGACAACGGGCCGCCGGGGCCTCAGCGGAAAGACTCCGGAGGGACCGAGCGTGGATCCTCACGAGCACGCGCCGCTCGATGGCTTCGTGCATGCGCACCCAGGGCAGACGCGTGTCCGCCTTCCCGAACTTGCTCTGTGCTTGCGGGAGCACAAACGACGTACAAAGGCCCAAAAGGAGCGGGGAGATGAAGCACCGCTCCCGACAGCGAGGCCGGTGGGGTCGCAGGCCGACTGGAGAAGGGACAGATGGAGCGAGGCTGACACCGTGCTGACGGAAGCGCCCACCTGGGCCCCTGGGACCGGGGTGACAGATTCCCACCTGGGGAGGACTTGGCCCTATCCTGAAGGAGTCCCATGGGTGGAGGAAAACAGAGACTTATCCAGACTAAGGCAAGGGCACAGACCAGAGTTCCGAGATAGGCCCTGACCGGGGCGGCTCAGTAGATTGGGCAACGACCGGCGAAGGGAAACGTCGCCGGTTCGATTCCCCGGCAGGCCCCCTGCCTAGGTTTCAGACTTCGTCCCCAGTCAGGAGAGTTCTGAGATAGGAAAGCACAAAACACATTCGAGGTGCATTTAGAGTATAGAGAAAACTAGACCGCTCTGTCTGGATTGGGTAGCTAGGAAGATGAGCACTGGGGACTACTGTTCAAAAGATAGAGGTCATGCCACTGAGGCCTCAAATGTCAGTCTGAGGCGGGTTAGCTTTATGGCATGGAGACTATTAAAGATTGAAGAAAGCAGAAGGGTTTTAGGAAAATCCACGTTGCAGGGATAAGCCAGAGGGATTAAAATGGGAGCGACCCGGGCCGGAAGTCAAGCTAGGAGGGGCGTCTGTCCCCCAGAGGTAAGAGGACCTGGGCAACACCAACGTAAAAGGAGATCTCCCCCCGACTATGTGTGTTCCTGCCCATTCCTACCTGCCACAGGTACACGGTATTTTCCTACGCTTCTCATTCCACCAAGGAGGTAGTAAATTAAAGAGAAAAAAAAAAAAAAAAAAGCAATTAGAACCAAGAGCCCCTGAATAAGGAGTTAATAGAAGTGCTTAAGCTTTTCCATGATGTCAGCTGTGAGCAACAGCGTCATCTGCCCTTGGGAGAGTATCCCTTCTTCACCCCGTTCTGTGTCCCTCCTTCACCCACACAGAAGCATCGGGCCTCCTCCCAGCTGGGTGCAGAGCAGCTGAATATAAAATAATAGTGCCTCTGTGACTCACTCCCTGGGCATCAGGACTTCCCATTGCCATTCGTCCATTCGTTGAATTATTCAATAAACATTTATCAAACAGCTCCAGGCACAATGCTAGCCGCTGGGAGATACAAAAATAAATAAAACACTATGTCCCCGTCCTCAAGGAGGGGATCTGTGCAAAGTTCACTGGAGCTCTCTGTCCAGAGAGAAAATGTGCACCTTCCTGCCTGCCTGACCTGCCCCATAGCTCAATACTGTTCCGATGGAACAGAATCTCAGCTTGATTCTGACACCCTAGCTTCGGCCCAGCATATATATATGTTTTAACTTTCAGGAAATTAGAATATACATATAATCTCCAAGTATACTTTAATTATGTACTTACATAAGTTCCTTTGCAGAAATGTGTGTCTTCAATAACTTGTTTCTATTTATTTATTATGCCCACCTGGGGGGCCAGAGAATGTTACCAGACAGGGAACAGCCCATGGTGGGTCTGCTTCAGGCCGGCTGGTAGTGCGTGGGATCTTGACTTTGTGCAGGAAAGATTCCACAACCCAAGTCCAGGTGATTTTGAGAGGACGTGTATTAAAGCTGGGGACAGTGAGGCAAGGGAGGCTTAGCATGGAAGCCACAGGGGAGAGCCTGGGTGGGGCTGCTTTGGCTCCCTGAGAAGTCAGAGAAAAGGGGGCCTTGGGGACAGGCTCAGGGGGTGAGCCCGGAACGGGCTGCTGCCGCTCACGGCTCCCCTGGCTACAGGTGTCTGGGGTCACTAGGGCTTAGGAGATGCCCCCGCCCCTGCGGGAAGAAGAGGGGAAGGGAAAGGCCCAGGCGTGCTCCTGGAGGGAGAGCGCACCTGTCCTCAGTAACTCCTAAACCAGGCATGTAAACAGAGAGATACAAGTGAATATACCCACACAGGTGAGATAAAGTGTTAACAGCGCTGCTCAGCCTCACTTCGGTTCTGATTTAGTGTCACGGAAGTCTGCAGCAGCGCAGATGAGGAAAACAGTTACATTTCGGGGCGCCGGCTGTTCCCTGCCCAAGACTCTCAGTCTTCCCGCTCCCTCTAGAGCCAGCAAGCACTTCCCATTTTGTTCTGCAGGTGAGGCACGCATAGGAGGCACGTCCACACACCACCCAGTCAGGTCTGCAGGAGCAGGAGAAGCACCCTTTCTTCAGCAAACATGCGCTGATGACCCCCGTGCCAGGCCCGTAATCTGCATTAGAAACGTTGGAACGAAAGCAGCCATCGCGCCTGCCCCGTGAAGCTTAATAGTGCAGCGGGGGGCAAGCAGTTAAACAAATAGAGAGAAGTGTCCGCAGAGACGCGTTCAAATGGGGAGGGGATTCTACGTGAAAGAAGCCAGATTCCAGAGGCCGCGTAGTGTATACTCCTGTTTATATGAAATGTGCAGGACAGGCAAATCCACAGACGCAGAAAGCAGACTAGCGGTGTTCGGGGCCTGGGGGAGGGGGAGGGGCTGGGAAGTCACTGCTCCCAGGGGCCAGGCCTCTTTCGGGGGTGATGGAATGTGCTGGAATTAGCGGCGATGAGGGCATAATTCCGTGAATAGGCTAAAAACCACTCAATTGTACACTTTAAAATGGTGAATTTTATGGTACATGAATTATATTTCAACTTTTAAAAAAGTGCTATAGGAGAACAGAACAGTGGTGGTCCTTCCATGTATCAATATTAATACATTTATTTCCTAAAACGAATTGCTTCCTCTAACTACACTGTGCTGCCTATTCTCCAAGTTAAACTGTTTTACTACCCCCCGCCCCCCCAGATTTTGGAATTCCTCCATGTATCCACCCACACCCACACCCACCCTAACTATGTGAATCCTTACAGAGTGAATCACTGTCTATACCTAGAGCTATCGCCGTATAGCTGAGCCAGAGCTCGAGGCAGACAATGAACAGCTACCAGCGTCCCAGAGCGACTGCACAAGCCACTGCTGAGCTGTGACCCGGGAAACTGGAAAAGAGCAAATAGACTTTCAGAAGCAGCGCGGGAATCAGGAGCTGTGTGTTTAGGAATTTGAGTTGCCTGTGCACTGACATCCATCTGAGGAATGGTTTCAAGCCAGAAAGACCCCCAGGACCTGCAGGTACGTAGTAAACTGGATCTCACTTCTCAAATATCAAGGTAGGATCGGCTCCCCTGGAGGTTCCTGGACCCAAATCAGATGAGCCATCAAAAGGCAAGAGGCAGGCCAGCATTTATTACACGTGGGTGGATGCATCTGGTGCCCCCTAGTGAGGTAGTCTGGGACGCAAAGGCCAGGACCCTGGGCAAGGGCACCAGGAGCTGGGCGAGCAGGCAGGTGTCAGGGGGCTCAGCCTAGGGCAACGGAAAGACCTCCTGGGTAATGTCGCCCCCTCCAGGGTTTTACATGCAGCCTCCAGTCAGAATATTTCCATTTTTAAAAAAGAGCCAGCAATTCCCAGATATCCCATATAGGTGAGATTCAGTAGAGGCAATAAGGCTGGAAGGGGATCAGGTGACATTTCTCTGCACTTACATACTTTTTATTCACATATAGGCTTCCTTGTTTGTGGAAGCAAGCCGATAAGGGATTAGGGAAACTGACAGCCATTGCATAACGCCAGGAACCCAAGGAAAAGAGCCTGCTTTTGTTCTAAAACGGGAGCCCACACTCAGACCTGTCTGATGGAGCTGGGGTGCCCTGCAGGGAACCGTGTAAAAACTGTTGCAAGTGAGAAAGAAGTCTTGCAGAGCGGGCTTGCTAAAACAGAGGGGCCCACAGGTGTGGGCAAGCAAGGAGCTGAGGTTTGCCATGAGGCTGTCCCCAGCCCCTCCCCTCGCCCCTGCAGAGATGCCCCTTTGCTTTGGGAAGGACCCTCCAGAGTGTCATCCCTACAGCTCCCCCTGGAGTCTCCTTTGCACCGTGACTTACGAGAGCAGCACCTGCTGGCCTAAGGTCGTCCTTGGGGAACACAGATGAGCACCAGAGGCAGGGGGTACCCTGGGGAACACAGGAGAGCACCAGAGGCAGGGGGTACCCTGGGGAACACAGGAGAGCACCAGAGGCAGGGGGTACCCTGGGGAACACAGGAGAGCACCTTGGGGAACACAGGTGAGCACCAGAGGCAGGGGGTACCCTGGGGAACACAGGAGAGCACCTTGGGGAACACAGGTGAGCACCAGAGGCAGGGGGTACCCTGGGGAACACAGGAGAGCACCTTGGGGAACACAGGTGAGCACCAGAGGCAGGGGGTACCCTGGGGAACACAGGAGAGCACCTTGGGGAACACAGGTGAGCACCAGAGGCAGGGGGTACCCTGGGGAACACAGGAGAGCACCTTGGGGAACACAGGTGAGCACCAGAGGCAGGGGGTACCCTGGGGAACACAGGTGAGCACCTTGGGGGAACACAGGTGAGCACCAGAGGCAGGGGGCAGCTGCCCTGCAGCTAGGGGCTCTGGCTACATGAGAGAAACCAGCCTCCAACCCTATCCGGCCACCTGGCCCAGGTTCTTAGAGTGAAAGGACTCTTCTCTAGGACTCACCACTGGAGAATTACCAAGGCTATTTGGATTAGGGAATCATGGGAAAAACCGGTCAGGACTGCTAGGCAAGACCAAGATGGCATTTTGGGGGTAGCGGTGGGAGGGAGTTGAGGACCCGGAACATCACAGAACATCATAGTCTGTGCACCGGCCAGGGAAGCCCAGACCTCACGCGGTCTCCATGGGTAAGATCTGCTGTGTGGATTCCTCCTCCCTGGCCCACGCCCCAATAATTAGCATTCCTCAAAGCTCCATCCTTGACCTTCCACTCTTTCTTTCTATCTATGAGTACATCTTCTCATGCTTTAAATTAAGACCTATGTCAGTGACCTCAAAAATATCTTTGTCTGCTTGAACCTCTTCCCCAATATCCTGGCATAGATCCAGCTGCTATTGAACGAGCGCTTGGATATCCCACCAGCTCCCCTAATTCCATAAATACCCAACTGAAGACATGATCTCCTGCCCCTTCAAAGTTATTCCTTTTCTCACGTCCTTTAACCATCATTTACAGTTATCCCAGCCAAAAACCCACGTGTCAGGCCATTCCAACCTCCGGCACGCCCACAGCCAGTCACAAACTCGGGCAAGCTTTACTCCCTTAACATTGCTCAGATGTGCCTCTCCCTTTGCCCCCCTGTTACCGCTGCCCAAGTTCAAGACCTCATAAATTGGCTCCTGGCCTACTGAACCTCTCAGCTGCCTTCTTTCTCCCACTCTTGTCCGTGCTCCATGGGGACCTGTGGACCCCCACCCTGAACCCTGTGCTTTCCTGTCTTTACTGTATATAAAATCAAGGGTCTGTAGGACTTTGTGCTTTGACCGTGAGCCCCTTCAGGATAGCTTTCTACCCACCCCACAGCACACTGCCTGGGACTGAGGCTAAACAAACATCTCTTGAGCTGAACTAAGTTCTGTTGTAGTACGATAGGTCTTATTTTACCTTGTTTTAAGGCTTGTAATGCCATGTAAACGTTTTTCCTTTTTTTAAAGGAAATAAGATGATCAGTTTTGGGTCAAGGTCTTATGTCCTAAAATTTCATAATGCCTTTTGGAAACATACGATCCCTCTACCCTAGCAGTTAGGGGTCAACTCAATTTGAAATAAATCATTTGTCCATTACACTGACTATTAAAAAAATATTAGTATCTCATTAAGAGCATTACTATTTGTCTTATTAATTATAGTGTTATTATTATTGATTCTGTTGTTTCTGGGTTATTATCCTTGCCGTTTCCAGTATTAAGTGGACTGAGTGATTAGCCACGAGTGTCTGTCCCTGATTTGGTTTTGTCAATTTTGGTCACTGGAGGCTTTAAAGAGATCTATGTTCAAGACCTGTTAAGATGCACACTAAAGCACTACGCATCAAATTTGTGGTATAAAAACTAGGTTCTGGGTCTTCAGGAAAGGGTCCTGTTACCCTAGAGATGGAAGCCAGCTCCCCTCTCCCTTGGATGTATCGCGCAGTCCCTTGCCACTCAAACGTGGCCCCCGGAGCAGCGGCAGCGGCATCCCTTGGGGGTTTATTAGAAATGCAGTTTGAAAGCTCTGGTATGAAGGGCACCATGGACCATGGCAACATGGAAAGAGGGCAAAGGTGGGTGGACAACTGGGGCCACAGAGACAGGCTGAGCGGCATCACTGCACAGAAGTTAAGCCTGTGGAGACAGACAACCGGGTTCGATTCCTGGCTCTGCCACACACGAGCCGATGTCGCGTGAGTTACTTACTGCTCTGTCTCAGTTTCTTTATCTGTAATATTAAGTAGATTGGTAACAGTGCCTCTCTGACGGGGGTGCTGTGAGGATTTCGTGAGTGTGTACCCGAAAGTGCTCAGAACAGGGGTGACAAATAGTAAACCCTCGATAAATGGAAATAAGCCAACATGCCTGCGCCATGGCAGGCATCCAGGTGTCTATTCAGTGCTTGCAGAAGGTGTCGATTTATTGCCCCTCTGCTTCAGATTCACCCTTCATTGCCAGTTCTTAAAACATTCCTTTTCCTTCGCCAGCGGTCATGTTCCACTCTGTCGGCAGAGGGCACTAGAGAGACAGCGCGGGGAGAGGCGCTCCCGGGCTCCTCCGAGCGCGCTCCGCGGGGGCCGCCTCCCCAGCACCGGCTCTGCGAGCGCGCCCTCCGGTGGCGTTGGGGCTGGCGCCTCCTGTGAGACACCTGCGACCCCCCCTGCAAACGGGGGCGGCCAGGGGATGCTTTCTTGCCCTTCGGGGGGCCATGGCTGCGCCGGATCTCAGCGGGACAGCTAAGGGGTGCAGGATGTCGGTCCGTGTCAGCCCTGGGAATATCTACTGTTCCTGTATCCTCTCGAGAATGCAAATATGAGTACTTCTTCCTAGCCGATCTCTTGTTAGAGTTAGTAACTCATTGCCTTGGCCTTTCCCTGTTCGAATGGTCTGCTTTGTTTTCTTGATAGGACCCTGATTGATAATGAATGAATAAATGAAACTTGAATGCTCCAGATTGTTTCGGGAAGTTTGTATGTTGTCTATGAAATGAACGATGCAAACCTTTAGGAAATAATTGCTCGCTAAACAGGTAAGCTGTTATGATTAAATAAAAAAAAAAATAAATTTATAATCTTATTTTTCAATTCCAGTTGACATTCAATATTATTTATATTAATTTTAAGTGTAGAGAATCACAGTTAGACAAATTAATTTTTTAAATAAATAAAACAATATGTAGACTGTGGTCCTTTTTTTTTTTTTTACTATGTGGATATAAATGGGTTAATGTTTGTAAGTTCATAGAGTAAGTTCTGGAAGGACACACTCCAGAATAACTCCAGAAGAGTTATTATGTCTGGGGAGGGGAGAGTAATTTTTAAAAATGGAGAAGAGGTACATTTATTTTTTTAAATCTATATTTTATATTTAAAGTGTTTACATGAACAATTATTGAACAGCTACTATATGCCAGACACTATCCATATATTCTCATTTAATTGTGAGAATAGCCAGGTAAGAGGGGATTGCTATTTCTGTTACTGATAAGAAAACTGGAGGTGAGAGTGATTTAGCAATTTCCCAAGTTCTGCCTTGGCCTTGGGGTACCCAGAGCCCACCCAGACTCTTCCCAGAAGGCGAGCATTCCTCAGACTTGACCTTTCATTGACCTCTGGGAACGGGCTCATGGATGTGTTCTCAGGGTTCATGAGCGCTCCAGGCATTTCCTAAATTTTAGTATGTCATTTCAGCGATAATCTTTAAACAGACATGTTCTGGACCTTCTGGAAGACCATCCTAAAAGAACACCTTCGGGACATTTGGACTTTGCTCCCACTTGTGATAGTGTTGTGACCAAGTCAGGTCCTACCTTCAGAGTCCCAGGCCAATCAGAACAGAGTGGAGTGGACCCATAGTGCCCTCATGCTAAGGGCGGGCCACATTATATCATCATGGTTCAAACAGAAAACAAGAGGTGGCGAAAAACACTTCTTATTCTAAACATGGTGGTATACGTCCATCAAACTCAAAGCTGCACCTCAAGAATCAATGCTGTATTCATGTTTCGAAGGTGATTTAGTTTTGGCCAAGCAGTGTTGTTATATTAAATTAATGTTACATTTAAGTCTTCTTGGCTTTGTACTTGTGTTTTTATTTAAATTTTAAATTTATTTTGATTTTATAAATGCAGAAGATATATACACACACACAATTTTCCATTTCTATATTAGGTAATATAGTAAAATAATTTAAAAGTCATTACTGAGAGTAAAAAACGTTTTCTTGCAAAAGGGCTCATATATGACTCAAATTTGAGAAAATTGATGTTAATCACTTTGCCTCTCTAGACATAACAAAGGGCATTTTTTAACAGCCCTGAACTACATTATAGATATGATGACTGGGTTTTTCAGCCAAAATCTAGACCCTTAATCTAACAGTGGTGTTGAGGAATGCAGGACATATTGTTTTAAGTAAAGGGCACACCCGGAGAGAAACTGAAGGGCAGATGACCAGGCCTGTCGCATGAGGCTCTCAGGGACCACTCCTGGGGACAGGCAGGGTCCCAACTGTGTGGAACAACTTCCAAGCACAAGTGTCCATCCTTGGTAACCCTCCCTCATGAGTCTCCTATGATTAAAATAAGCAGGAGATCGTTTTCTTTTACACGGGTTGCAAACAGCAAGTCTCTAGCACGCGTCTGTGTCATGAAGAGCCATCCTAACCTGAGAAAATAGTCTGGGGGTCGGAAGGAAGCCCGTTTGGGACTCGGTGAAGCAAAAACCCGCTGCTTGCATCTGGCCCACAAAGCCCTAACTGCGGCTTTAAAACCTGGCTCAGGGCCCCACAGAGTGGATGACAGACGTTTTTATGGCTCAGTATGGAGTTCTGGGAACGAGTCGCCACGCCAGCAGGTGTGGAGTGTGCTCTGTTGCCCTTCGGGTAGAATCCAAGGCTTTCATTTGCAGGGATGTCAGCTGCTTCCTGATTTGTGCAGAACACTTTCGGACTGCCGCTCACTGAGCTACCCTATCAAGGCAGTCATTGCAGGGATCATTAAGAAAACAGAACAGTTAATACCTAGAGGGACAAAATGTATTTCCCAAAGCCCCAAACTGGCCCAGGCCACGTCGCTATTCTGGCCCGCAGCCTGCCACACTTGCCAAGGCCACCTGCACCTCCCTGCCTGCACTACTCAGTCTTCCCCGCCCCCTCCCTGGGTCCCTCCTGGAGGCCGCCCCCAGTGCTACCAGCTGGGTCCCCTTGAGAGCTTCCCCCGGGGTCTGGAACACAGACACTCGGAGTTTGCTACGAAAGCATGGGGTGGCCCTCTTGCTGCCACAGCGGTGCTCAGGCCTCCTCTCACGTGTTATAACCCAACAGCACTTATTATTATTATTATTATTATTTTTTTTTTTTGTAATTTTGTTTTCCAAAGATTTTATTTATTTTTAAAGAGAGGAAGAGAAACATCACTGTGTGGTTGCCTCTCGCACGCCACCAACTGGGTACCTGGCCCGCAACCCACGCACGTGCCCTGACTGGGAATCGAACCCATGACACTTCGGTTCGCAGGCCAGCGCTCAATCCACTGAGCCACACCAGCCAGGGCAACGGCACTTATTTTTAAAGGGCGAAAGGTTGGGCCTTTTCACACTATGTAAAGTTCCTCTGACCCAAACGGCCTTAGAAAAAGCCCCGAAATTAACCCAGAAGACTACCGTGGGGTTTCCTCAGCTCCCTTTCTTTCTTTCCGTCACCAACTGTTCCTTTTCAAACACCTCTGTGTTCTGCTCTGGTCCCACCCTCTCTGCCTGGCCTCAGTCCAGGGAAGTGGCCTTGGGCCTGGCAGGGATTCCCCCATTGCCCCGGCACCCGCTCCTGGTCCTGCAGGCAGGTGCTGTCCCTGCTACTGTGGGGACAGCTGAAGCAGGTCAGGAGGTTGAAGAAAGATTCTTAGGTGAAACAAAGTTTGCGTTGCCAGAATGTCCTAGTTTAGATGAAGCCTTAGCAGGGAGGCCTTGGAGAAAGAGTGAAAGTGAGTCCGCGCATTTCAATGGTGAATTTTTCTGAAGAATTCTACAGAACCGTATAAAATGGAAAACTTTTTCTCTGTGTTGATAAAGTGGATTGACAGAAGTGGAGAAGAGCTTATCCAGCTTTTTCCCATGTTCAGTGGAACATCAGATTGAGGTTTCCTCTCTATCTCAAATCAATAAACAAGAAAAAACTTTTTTTTAAAAACCTCCGCAGGTGACTCTGACAGACACCTCATTGGTGCACCACCTGGCGTCGCTAAACAAATGGCCCTGGGAGCCAGGCAGTTCACAGACAGGGCCACGGCGGCCTCAGAGCAGGGCAGGGCTGGTCTGCTCTTGACAGTCCTCATCAGGTCCATGTCACTACACCTGAGTTTTCAAGAGAAGATTTAAAATCCACTTTGTGTGTGTGTTTATATGAATAGGTGTATATGAAATCGGTCTGTTTTTAAATGTTGGCTTAATTTTTTTTTTTTTTTTTTTAAAGCAGACAAACAAAACAGAATCTGTTGTAGATTTAGAGAATCTGTTCAGGGTAAAGTGTCAGAAAAGAAGACGGGAGAAAAGAGTCAACTCAGTCACATATGAAGCCCCTCTATTCAGAGTTTCCTAGATACAGCAGAAAGGCCTGCCTCCAGCCCAAATGCAGTTATCATCTCTACATAAATGTTAGCAGCTCACAGTTCAGTCCTCTTTGATATAATTTGTACAGGGCAATCTCCTGTATTTGGCATCCCTTTTTAAGGTCAGAGCTGACTTTGTCCAGAAAACCTGCGACTTATCAAACCCCAGCCCTGAAGGTCAAGTCTCTCTTTCTTCCAGGAGTGTGCGTACCCTCATCCAGACAGTTTGCAGGTTAGGGGGAGGGGGAGACAGATGAATAACAGGGGCTCCCACCCAGCCTCTCCCTGGGGATTTTCTAAGACACTGTCCTCAGAAAAGGAAACAGCTCAGGGCTGTACTTGTGTGAAGGACCTCATCTGCCAGGGAGCAGATCACTAGTATTCTTGTACACCTGAGGTTCCTTCCTGAAAATTCTTCTTGGACATCAGAATTTAAACCTACGCCATTGTCTTGTAGATCACGATTAATTCCTACCCAAAGATCAAAATCCCTGCGCCAAATTGCTGGCAGCCCCTTCATCTGGGGAGGCAGCCCTCCTCCTCCCACTGTGGGCTCAGAAGCAGGCGCCCCCACTCACCTTCTGAGGGGCAAAGAGCCGCACAGGCAGCCAAGACCACGAGAGCCAGTCCCGTCCGCTGCATTCCCGGCTGTCCCACGGCTCAGCCTCCACACCACGCTGCAGGTGAGGCAGTAAGAGCAGGAAATGAGGCTAAGGTCGTCCTTGGGTTCTGAGAAAGAGCACGAGGAAAAGGAAGCCAGCAAGCCCCGCCCCAGGAGGTGCTGGGGCACCTATTTCTCAGGTTTCTTTTCTGGAGAACAGGCTCTCCCTTGAGCCCAGACCTGTGTCCAGCCACCAGGGGATCAGGGATGTCAGTGGCCATCTTACAGCTGGTGATGTCATTATGAGTGGGGGGTGTGCATCAGGTCAGCTGGAAACCATTAAAAGAATAAAATAGCTATCTATAAGAATTCCCCCAGGGACCTCTAAATCAGGATTTTGGAGTAGGAGGCCAGTTATTTGAACCTTTAAAAAACTCTAGAGGCGCTGGCAGGGTAGCTCAGTTGGTTAGAACATCATCCTGATGTCAGGGTTGTGGGCACATACAAGAAGCAACCAGTGATGCATAAATAAGTAGAACATCAAATCGATGTTTCCCCTCTCTCAAATCAATAAGAAAAAAAAAAAACTTTAAAACCTCCACAGGTGATTCTGATGGACAGCTCTATGGAGAACCAAAGCATAAAAGAGTCAGAGTTTTTAAGTACCTTGTTGGAACTGAAAGTTTCTGGGGACAAGGGTGACATGTCATAAAAAACATTATTATCTGGTGGAAAGATATGGAAAAATTCGATCCCACTCTGGTCTTGGTTGGCAGCCAAATTGCTGTCCAGTGAAGCTGATGGTTTAGGAGGAAAGGGAGGGCAGGTGGAGGGGTCTCTTCTGTGCACTGTGCGTGGTAGGAAAGAGGGCCCAGAGGAGGTGTGAGTAGGTACAGGTGTTTGTCCAGCTTTGCTGTTGATCAGCTTTGTGAATAAAACCACACAGTCGGGGAGGATAATTGGATCCTAATCCTGCCTGTTCTACTAAGTGGTTGCATAACCTCAGAAAATGTACTGCACTTTCCTGTAAGCAGGAGTCAGGTCAGGCGGTCTTCCAGAATCCTGCCATGCTTCCTGTCCACCTGAGAGGCCTCATGGGGTGGCCCCCTTGTCCACATGTGGCCCTCGAGCCTTTGAAATGTGCTAGTCAAATTCAGAGTGCTGTTAAGTGTGAAACACACACCTGCTTCAAATACTTGGTACAAAAATATATAGAATATCTTTTAAATAATTTTCATACTGATTCCATGCTAAAACGATAATATTTGGATATACTGAGTCAAATAAAAGGTTTTAAAATAATGTCACCTGTTTCTTTTTACTTTTTTAATGTAACTACTCAGGATATTTAAAACTACGAATGGAGCTTACATTATATTTGCATTGGGCAGTGCTGCCTTCCTAGGTCAAGAGCTGACAAGGCGTGGCACTTAACCACACTCTGATTTCACTCTCAAGAAGTGGAGTCATGAAATGGGACACGGGATCTTTGGAGGGTATGGGACAGGCAAAGATGGTGGCCTCCTGAGTGATAAGACCCAGATGCAAAAAGCAGCAGTGTCAGACTCTGCCACTAAGCAAGGGGACCTGGCCACAGGTCTGGGTAACAGAGCACAGAGCACCTGCCGAGGTGACTGTCATGGCTGTGAAGGCAGGTGTATGGGCCACAACTCCAGAGGCCTTGCTGGGCCAAGCAGCACGCTCCGAAGGTAAGAGGCAGGGAAGCTGGGCAAAAATTAAATTCTGAAATGGCCAGCTTTTAAAAATTGCTTTGATTTGTCACAATTTACAAAATGAGTTTGCTATACAAAAACAGCACATGTGCCCAGGCACTCAGGCGCCGGCTATGTCTCCCCAAGGGCCCGCCCTGAGCACGCAGCTCATCTGCAGATGGAAGGGGGGGCGACTCTGGGTAGTAAGTTGTGATCCCCCCAGAGCGGCTCGATTCTGACGAGCCTGGGGTGAGACAGGCCCTGTGCGCTTATGTGTGTCCTCTTACTTGCTTCTCTGTTTGACAGGACAGCTTCCCTTTCACCACGTGACTGTTTCTTCTGCTTGGAAATGTCACCATGGGGCTGTCGGGATGAAGGCATAGGCAGACTCCAAGGGCTTGGAAAGCACAGGGGCTCCTCTTTGAATTGTCACATTTTATGGTTAGCATTTCCCCCCTCCTTCCCAGTCCCTCCGGGGGACCCCCGGACGGAGCTGGTGGGCTGTGGAGCGCTTCCTGGGAGACACGTGGAGCTCAAAGCACTGAGCCTGCGCGCAGGACACCACCGCCAACAGAATGACAGCCTCCACCCGCGCGTGAGGTCAGCCTGGCGTTGCAAAGCAAACACGACATCCGCCAGCAGGAATCGATGAGCCGTTGGGAAACCCTAAACCATGCCGTTATGTAACAAGACACGCATGAGAGGAACACTGGCTCTAATTATATGAGGTGCATCGCGCGCTTTAGGATAGCGCTGGAGAGCGCCGAGCAGGGCCCTGCCATCCTCTGAAGATGTGTTTCCCAAATCAGGATTTAAAGTTTTTCCTGCACCTCCTGTAAATAGGAAAAGGTGTGCCTGTCTGGGTGGATAATTAGTCCGATACAATTTGTGCAACCTCAGGACCCCACATGGGCAAGCAGCAGGTGCTGGCAGAAAAAAAGGGCCCCTCTTCCCTAGAGAAATGGGTCGGGGAGAGGGTGACCGTTCCTCTGGGAGATGCAGCCAGGCAGCCCTTGGCAAGCAAGCATCTTCACCCCCACGCCTTCCCCAGCAGGCGGCCCGCAGCAGGCGCACGCACCGCCCAGCCGTGCACCGCAGCCCGGCTCTCCTGGTTTCCGCTCCGGTCTTGTTGCGCCGACCTGGACGCCTTCCCAGCCCCTCCCAGCCCAGCTGGAATGCTCCCACTCGTTCCTTAAGGCATAACTCTGGGGTCGCTCTGAGCACCCCCTTGCCCACCTTCTTGGCCTCCTCACCCTCTGTCCCCACTGTGTCACGAGAGCAGGAAGCTCTTCCGGTTGTCTTCACCTCCCCGCTGCGGCTCAGGCCGGGCCCACAGGTGCCCACCCACATTTAGGGGAGAAGCCTGCTGGGCCATTCTGCCTGTGCGCCCCATCTGTTTTCATAAGCTCTTAGCCTGACTAAAAAATGTCCTTTGTAAAATGTTTATATGAACACAAAATCGAATATTAATTAACATTAACATATAATTATGTTTATACAATGTTATATGAAAATATAAAAGTCGTTTGTAAGCAACCAGCCAGTCAAATGTGAACTTCTCGTTAACATTTGAATGTCTAGAATTTTTCATTTCTTTGTGAGTATATGTTATGTTTACAAAAATAGAGTCTTGTAACACTTTCTGACTGTGACTTTGTGTTTTAGTTCATTGATCAGGAATAGTCCCCCATGGCATACCCATACCTATAGATCTGTACTGCCTTTTCTCTAGCGAGGGATTAATACTACTCATTCACATCATTTTGCCATGGTTTATTTACTTAGATTTCTCCACTGCTGAATATTTAGGTAGTTTGGCTTTATTCCTTTTCTGGTGTTTATGACTACCATTGAAATGCCTTGATAATCAGTCCTATATACTTTGTTTACTCATCTAAGCATTTTAAAAAAATTCTTAGAAGTGGAGCTTCTCAAAGGGTATGCCCACGTAAATCTCTTTAATATATGTTGCCAAGTTATCTCATACTCCTATAAATATGTGTGTGCCCCTACACTCCAATAGAGTAGGGCTCAGTGAGGGCAGGAGCTGCAACTTATTCGTCATTATACAGCCAAGGCCTAGCTCAGTGCTCCGCAAATGCTAGATGCTTAGTGTTTGTTGAATGAATAAGGAATTGGACTATTCAAATAAGCAGGCCTTCATTACCTGGGCCAAATCTTGCCAATGTGGTCACAGAGGTCTCTAGAGTGATCCTTTTGGCCTCTTCTGACTATCTATAGCCTAAATCATAGCAATATTTTAAATGTCCATTTTTCAGTAGGAATTGTTTTCTATGCCCTGCCCCCCACAATTTTACAATGAGTGTCCCTTAAAGCATGGATGATGATTAGTTATAAAAATATGTATCACCAGGGGACTTATAGTCTTGAAACAAGAGCCAAGGGCAGTGAGTGAGGGAGTGTGCGTATGAGATATTTCAGAAATCTGTATTCTTGAGAAACAGGATGAAACATCTTCCAGCTGAGATGGCTTTTAGGAGAGCCAGGCCAGGTCCCTTTCACTGCTGTGGTTTCCTGATTTACTTTCTGTAATGAAGTGTGTGATGGGGCTGCACCCCAGCCATGCCCAAGTAAACAGAGGAAAGTGCAGGACTTATCAGAGCAAACAGAGTTTGAACCTAGAGCCAGAGTAGGGAATTTTCTTCCTGCTGAATTTCTTATTCCTGGTTAACACTGTGGTTTCCTTTCTAGACTTAAATTTGTAACTCTTCTATTTAAAGGTTTCATGTTTTCCAGACATATCAATAACCCAGGCACACTCCAATACCCTCATTACCAGTTCTATTATGATCTGAGGGTCAGAAGTTTGGTGACTTGCCTGGATTAGTAAATAAATTGGGAATGATGAGGAGAAGAGCATCTCAAGCTAATAAAGCAGAGAGAATACCACCAGGAAAATCTGAAAAGGAAAAGCAGTGAAGGATCTTTCTGGATTAAAACACATTGTGTTTCTAATCCAGACACTAGACATGGATGCATAAATCCAGAAGCTATAACGTTTGTGTGAATTGAACACACAGAAAAGTTAGCATTTTACACCAGGGAGAGCTGTGGATTATCCAACGAATGGCTTTGAAACAACTGGTTAACCATGTGGAAAAAATAAAGCTGAAGCTTTAAGTTCCAAATGTATTAAATATTTCACATAAAGAATTACAATATAAAATTATCCAAAGGAAATATGGGAGGTTTTTGTTTTAAGTTTTGGAGTAGGGATGGACTTTCTAACAGAAGCCATAAGGAAAAGAATTAAAAATGTGGCCATATGGAAACAGTGAAAGTTCATAAAAATACATGGAAAAATAAACCTCACTCAAATACAAATAACAAAAAGTTGTGTGTGTGGTAGGAATGAGCCAAGAAAGGGCTGCTATACACAGATTATATAGATCAGTGAGGAAGGAAGTGTTTAATGACTTAAAAGAAAAAATGCGCTATGAATATGAACAGAACTAAAAAGGATAATAAATGTTTTTAAATGCTCGACATTATTCAAGTTAGTTAAACCCAAATAAAAAACAACAACAAAGTGAGATATGTCCTCACCTACCAGCCTGTCAAAGATCAAAGTGTTTATATCACACAGTGGCATTAGCCAGTATTTGCTCACATGTGGTTAGTGGGAACGTAAATAGGTGTGAAGTCTTAGGGGGTAAATGTGGAAATACTGTACCTGTCAATGTAAAATGAAGATGTCCTTTGACTTCAAGAGTTTCACTCTTGGAATTTACCCTATAGATGCAGAGGCGTGTATGCGAAGATGTAAGTTTAAGAATCTTATGGTAGCATTACGTTTAATAGCAAATTGTTAAAAAAACAACCTGCATATCTCTCACTAGGGCATCCGAGAAATAACCTGTGGCGTACCCACGCAGTGGGGTAGATGATTCAACAGTAAAAAGGTGATAGTAGCGCGTGGTAAGAAAAGATCTCTGGTCTGTGAGTGGAAAGACAAAACGAGGTGCAAAGCAGTGGGAAAACTTACAGCCCTGCCTACAGCTCTGCCCTCTCCATTACCTGTGGTGTAGCTGGGACCAAGCTCATCACCCATATAATTACGGGGAATAAACCGTGAAACCACAGCGCTGCAAGAGACCTAACGTGGCTCTCCTATAAGCCACCTCAGCTGGAAGACGCTCTGTGTTGTTTCTAAATAATATAGAATTCTAAACTATCTCACACATTCACGTACTCACTGTCCTTGGCCCTTGATTAAAGATATATCTGTGTATCCATGTATCTAAAACCAAAATGTATGCATACACACGTACACACAGGTGCATGTAAATGCTTATATTACACAGAAGATTTCTGGAATGTCGAAGCACACATTTTTCCTGTGTTTGCCTCTGAGAAGCGGAAGGTCTGAGGTGGTAGAACAATCTTCTCATTGTTTATACCTTTTATGGTTGGAATTTTTACAAATTATGTTTGTTTTCTATGGCTCGATTACAAATTGGCAAAAACTGAATGACTTAAAATAACACCTCTTTATTAGCTCACGGTTTCTATGGGTCAGGAGTTTAGTGTGACTTACCTGTCCTCTGCTTGGGATCCCACAAGGCTGTGGTGTCAGCCGGGGCTGCTGGGTCACCCAAGCACGCAAGGCCGGGGTCCTTCGCAAGCTCACATGGTAGCTGGCTTCCGTCTCTTCGATGCTGAACTCGGGGCGGCTTGCTTTTCAAGACCAGCAGGAGAGAGCGCTTGATCTTCTCTTAAAGGACTCAGGTCCACCCAGGATCATCTCCCCTTCCATTCAGTTAAAGTCAACTTTAGGGACCTTTAGTGACCTCTGCAAAACCCCGTGACCTTTGCCGTGTTCTGTTGGCCATTAGCCAGCCATGCGGAACCCCTGCACTCACGCGAGGCCATCACACGATGGCTGGAAACCCAGAAGCGAAGGCACCTGGGCCTCCCTGGAGCTCTGCCTGCCGCCCCAAGATTACCAACTACGAAGCCACCGTCACCACCGCAGTAGCAACCGACACTAGAGAGCTTGCTTTGCAGTCGGTGCTCTGCAAACACTGGGCGCGTGTTGTCACGTCATGGGCAGAACAGCCATGAAGGAAGAGCTCTCGTTACCTCCGTTTTACAGGCGAGGGAACAGGGGCATGAGTGGACGTGACCTGCTCCAGGACGTGGAATTGGGAGGGCGGGAGCAGGCCCCAGAAGCCGGGCAGCCCGCGGGCGGCGCTGCGCGTATACATCTCGCAGGTGCAGCGGCACAGGAAATGTGAGCTATTCCAAGGACTGAGGCCACGCCACGAATCGGCCCGCCCTGTGGCCTCCACACCCACAGCATTTATTTCAGCTGCGAGTCTGCGCCTGAGCAGGGCTGGCTCGGGTCTGCTGGAGTGTCCGGAGGCAGGCGGGCGAGAGCGCCTGGCGGGGCTCACTCCGCTGTCCTGCCAGGGATGCTGGCTGCCCGCCGGGCCGCAGTGGCCTCGCCATGTGGCCGGCTTGTATTCCTCCTCACGGCACGGTGGCCGTCGGGTATCTTGTGAGTGTGGGAGTGAACCAGGGGGAGGCCATATTGCCTTTGATGACCTAGCTTGGAAATTTACGCAGGTTCATGTCTACTGCGTTTGATTCGTTGGGATCGTCACAAAGTCCTACCCAGGCTGAAAGTGAAGGGAAATTAGCCTCGCCTCCCAGTGGAGCGTGGCAAGGTTCCGGAAGAGCGCGAGGACCTGGAATATTGCTGTCCATCCGCCTCAGAAAGTTCCATCAGTTTCTTCCTCTCTGTCAGAGCTAGCCTGTACCCAGACCACCCCAATGATTTAGTTCTTGTGCTCTTTAAGGTATCCAAAAAAGGCCCCATGATCTCAAATCATAAAGCACCAAAGGAATGTCCCTCTTCCTTTCCTCTTACGTTTATTTCCCTGAGGGAAAGAGCAATGCACTATAAGCTCCCGTCAGGTCTTTGCAGCTGGCTTTGAACCTGGAAACTTACGTTCTCCTTCTGTTAGCTGACACTCAGGGAAGACACCTGAGAGGGGATTGCCTAGGACCTGTCAGCTCCGATCTTGTACCGAGTCCCCACCTGGTACTAGGAAAGACTAAGAGATGGAGACAGTGTTTCTGCCCTTGAGGAACTGGGGCTGGTGCAGGGAGCCGGAATGAGAACCAACAATTTCAGCGTTAGCTCCTGTGGTAGGTCCCAGCCTTTCGTGCTCCTTGGGGGAAATCGAGACAACCACCCTACAGGCCCTCAGCTGGGCCTTTGTCTTGTCTGGGACTGACGCTTCCTAGTGCTCAGATCCTCGGAAAGAAGGCTTCCGGTGCATGAGCGTGAGCACTGCCGTTCTCGAACTGTGTGCTGAGGGGCCACGGGTTCCTGAAAGCAGCTCGTAGGGTCCTGTGGGGTAGTTCTCATTATGGAGGAAACACAGGGGTGTCTGTGGACACCACACAGCTCCTACTGTTAAGCCATTTGGATCTGACTAAATAACAGGAACTATACGGTATTTCTTTTGGCCTAGTGGTATGGTGACAAATTACCGAGACATTAAGAACACCAACTGCCAGCCAAGAAAGTTTGAGAATTCCCATAAGACCTCACCTATCAATTTTCCCGGTACTTCCTTATTATTATTATTATTTTTTTCCAAAGTGAACACACACAGTTCGAGCCAATCTTTCTCTGGTGCCAGGCCTTATCGCCTGGGCCTCCTGCAGGGACTTCTCTGGGGGGCGGGGGGTGCTGTAGAGGGTTCCCCCCTGGGGGGGGGGGAGCATCATTTCCCATCTCTCCCTTGGCCCCCCTTCCAGTATGCCCTCCACTCAGCCGGCACCTCCCTAGGGAACTCAATCTCAGCCCTCACTGGTGCCTTCTGCTGACCCGAAGAACTTGCAGCCTGTCCTGTCTGCCTCTGCCAGTTACGGCTGCCCAGCAAAAGGTGGAGACATGGTGAAGGGCTGGGGTTGGTTCAGCACCCCGAGATGAATTTCCATTTCAGTCCCTGATGGGAGGAGAAAGTCCTTTCCCTTCACGAACATCTCTTTGCCCTGGTTTCTTGTTGACTGGTATCTGGGGCTACCATCCGAAGATAGCACTGAGTATTCTACATGAACTAATAATAAACGGACAATGCCCAGACGTGTTCCAATCGCAAGGCTTCTCCCTGGCTGCTGAGTAAGGGCGGTCGGGACAAGCCTTTAGCCCTCACGCCACGTCGCATTGTGAGCCCCGGAAGACAGAGGACGCGGGACACTGCACCGAACTGGAGCCCTAGCTCTGCCCCGGAGACTGGACGGGGAGGTGCAAGGTGGGTTACAGGCAGCACACCCTTAAGGTGAGTCTTGAAGGGAGAGATAGGGCTCCCCAGACGTGTGAGGGGGAAGGACAAGCGGTCCAGACCGAGGGAACAGGATGTGGCACGGGGAGCCCCGCGCATTCCGTGCTGGGCACCGCGGTGGAGCAGCGCTCTGGGCGGGGAGGCCAGCTGTGACCCACAGTGGCTACGGTCAGGGCAGAGGGGCCGCACCCTTGACCTGGTCAGGTCCAGGGGACTTTCCCTAGACAGCGTTCCCAGTGTTCCATTCTCAGACTGTGAGTCGCTCCCGTGCAGAGGTAACTGGCACGGAATACCTTGGCGTCTTACTGCGGCTGTTCCTTGGCCCTCCCGGGCTCTCAGTGGGAAGGCCACACGGCCACCAGGCACCAGGGAAAATGCGGGGAGTCCTGGGGTCAGCTCCCAGTTACAGCTTCCAGAAAGACTGGCTCACCTGGCCGTGCAGGCCGCAGGCTGCCACCCTTGGGTGTTTCCACAGTGCCCTCGGGTTACAGTCCCCGCCTCTGCCCTGAAGCACCCCCTCTCTCTCCACCCAAACATGCCGTTCCAGCAATCGGGATTACCCGCAGTCCCACTCCCTCCGGGCTTTCTGACTGCTGCGCCCCCGGCCCCCCTCCGAGGGGCCTTCCCACCCCTCCCCTGACCTCCCTCTCGCCTCCTGCTTTGCTCTTCGTTTTCGGGAAGCTGCCCTTTCTTCCCCGGGGGCTTCTGAGGCCCTGTGTTCGCTCCTCTTGCTGCACTGACCACCCGGACTGAGCGCCCCGTCTCCTGTATCAGCGGCCCGTCCTTGTGCGCGGCTGTGTCCCGTTCTCCATTAGATCATCAGTCTAAACCCACGGCCTGCCGCGGAGGGCCACAGGAGACACTTGTTCAGTAGCTGACCAACCAATGTCATGTGAGGGCAAGGATTGCATTCATTTTCACCCAAAGGGCCTATGAATGCTTAACTGGCCAAGACTTTTACAAACTAAGATCTTAATTTTTAAATGGAAAGTAGAGAGAGGGTTTGCATCAAGAGTCAACAATTCTCCGAGGAGAGAAAAGAAGAGCAATACAACCCTGAGAGTTAAGGGTTTAAGTCTTGTGAGACAAATTGGAGGGCATTGCCCCGGAGGGTGAGGAGCCCATGTGTCTGGGTCCTGGCTGGGGGTATAGGCAGCGTGGGAGAGAGTCTTGGGAACCGCCTGGCCTGTTCCCCAGGAGCTCAGAAAGGACGAGTGACGTGTCCAGAGACACCTGGGCTAGATTCTGCTCCGGGTCACAGGATTCCAGAGCGCAGTCTCGGGGAGGTGGGGGGAGGGGGGGTAGCTTGCCAGCTCACGGTAAACAAACAAAACCACCAGCCATGAAACGAAAGTTAAAAATAAGGGTAACTAGGATAATGGCCCCCCCGGATCTCCACATCCGAATCCCTGGAACCTGGGAATCGGACACTTTATGTAGCCACAGAGGCTTTATGAATGTGACTAAGAACCCTGAGATGAGAAGCTAATCCTGGATTATCCAGAGGAGCCCCAAATAATCACATGCGTCCCTAACTCAGAGAACACCCCCTGGCTGGGGTCGAGGTGGACGTGACTGTGGAGGAGGGTCAGGGAGATGCACTGTGAGTAGGAAACCCACCTGCCATTGTCAGCCTTGAAGGTGGGAGGAGGGGTCCCCAAGTCTGGGAGTGCAGGAGGCGTCTAGAAGCTGAAAGAGGAAAGGAGACAGATTCTCCCCTTGGGCACCAGAGGAGTTGGCCTGCTGATGTCTGATTTTAACCCAGGAGACCTGTGCTGGATTTCAGACCTAAAAACTGTCAGATAATAAGTTTGTCTTGTTTTAAAGGACCGAGTTTATGGTAATTTGTGACAGCAGTAAAAGAAGGGTAACAGAATTCACACACACACACACACACACACACACACACACAACTCTAAGCTTCCCCTCTCTCTTCTATACTTTCTTCTCACTCTTGTAGTATTCTTACCCTTTCGAAGATCTCCTGAGGTTATTTCAATGCCATTTCTCGTGGGCTGAGATGTCAAGGTGGGAGCATGCAGCCGTCAGCATGATTTGCTCTGGGTCTCACACCCTGGGACTGGCCTCGGGAGCCTGCCACTGTCTGCGAGGCCAGATTGGCCAAGAGCAGCCCGGTGCCAATCCATTCAGAACACAGAGAAACTTCAACGCCTCTGCTGGCCAAGAAACCAGGCCTCACACTGGGACGATTGTTACAGATTCCCGGCAAATGCCCTGGAGGCCCAGCAAGAAGGAAGGGTAGTATTTACACACAGCTTTCCAAGAAGATGGGGCCTCTCAGTTTACAGTGTGGTTCTTACAGCTGGTCTCTTAGGACTTCCTGAACGGGCTCCAGCCCCTCCCTGCGACTGTGTGAACCAGCAGAGGGTAGCAAGGCATGAGCACCGACATTCAGACGCGGTACACTGCCTGCCCTCTGGTATGTAACGCTGTTCCACGTCTTATGCTACTCTGATTAGCATCACCCGGGTGTTTAGGGGACATTCTCTCCCTGCCTTCTGCTTTATGTGATCGGATGGTGTCGCTGACCTGGAACCTGGGCAGTGCTCTTAATTAAGCAATTAAGTCAATGTCGAATGCGTAAGGATGTGTGAATTCAGATGAGTTCTTTCTTTGTCTTTTTTTCCATTAAAAAAAAATTGTTGTTCTATTACAGGTGCCCCATTTCTCCCCTGTTGCTCTCCCCTGCCCCTCCCACCCACCCCTGCTCCCACAGCCAGTCCCCACCCCGCTGTCCGTGTCTGTGGGTCATCTATACTAGTTCCTTGACTAGACCCTTCCCCTTCTTTCCCCCCTTCTCCCCGCCCCCCTACCCTCTGGTCACTGTCAGTCTGTTCCTTGTTTATTTACCTCTGGTTCTATTTTGTTCATTAGTTTCCTGTATAGGTGATATCATATGCAATTTTTCTTTCATTGCCTGGCTTATTTCACTAAGCATAATTCTCTCTAGTTCCATCCATGCTGTTGCAAATGGTAGGAGTTCCTTCTTTCTTTCTGCTGCACAGTACTCCATTGTGTAAATGTACCACAGTTTTGTGATCCACTCACCTACAGATGGGCACCTAGGCTGTTTCCAGCACTTGACTATTGTAAACAGCGCTGCTATGAACATAGGGGTGCACAGGTTCTTTTGAATTGGGGTTTCAGGATTCTTTGGGTATAATCCTAGCAGTGGAACTGCTGGTTCAAAAGGCAGTTCCATTTTTAGTTTTTTGAGGAAATTCCATACTGTTTTCCACAGTGGCTGCACCAGTCTGCATTCCCACCAGCAGGGCACTAGGGTTCCCTTTTCTCTGCATCCTCGCCAGCACGTTTGCTGATTTGTTGATGGCCATTCTGACAGGTGTGAGGGGACACCTCATTGTGGTTTTAATTTGTATCTCTCTGATGGTTAGTGAGCATTCCAGATGGGTTCTTTCTTTAAGAACACATAGATGTCTGAGGAAGATCAGAATATGTGTTCAGATGATTACGGGGCTGCTGGGACCGGAAGGCTGCCCACACCTCAAAGCAACATTAGTTAGTGCTGCTGGGTATGTAAACCCAAGCACTCCTTGCAAGGTCAGTCAAAGTGTAAAATGCGTCAGAAACCCTTGAATTTTGTCATGATTCCCGGGAAGTAAACAAATGCCAAGGGGACACATGTGGCAACGCGGTGGGTTTATGCAAAGTGCAAAGGAAGGGGGGAGAAGGATTATTCACAGGAGTTTCTCAGGTCAGTGAAAGGCTCTGAGCCTCCTGGCCTGGATCTAATGTGGGTCTTGGAATGTTCCTGGTGAAATACAGGTAAGTAACAGTCAGAGCCATGTGCGTGTAACCGAGGTGGTGAATCCAATGTGGAAACAGAGAAGCCTGTCAACGGCTCACTGACCCACTGGGACAATCACACCAGCACCCACGATGTGGGCTTCTGAGGGACCGAGAGAGTCAGGTGCTTGTGTTAGGCCAGACCTGCGCCACAGCCTGAGACTGCACTTCCGGTAGAAAAACGGAAATGCTGATTTTACAAACAGGAAACCATACTGTTCCATTACTGGTTTTTACTTTTTGAATATTTCATATAGATAATTTTCATATCATTACATGGGTCTACTTCAGCCGTTAGTATTCCATTATTTGTACAATAATTGAGGGTGTAATTCTCTAGTTAAAGACTTTTATGTGGTTTCAAGTTATTTTGTTTTCTGTTTTTCATTTTCAGCAACCAAGAAAAATCTTTTTCCTTTGTACACATACCTGTTTAATTCTTTAGAATAAATTCCTTGAATTGGAATTCAGAATTTCTGGGTAAAATGACTTAGACTTTAAAAACATATTATGAAATTCCCTCTGGCAAGGAAGTGTGAATTTGCTGTCCCACACCAGCAATGCCCATTTGCTTTACACTTCCTGCCAACACTGAGTATTTTCAATCTTTCTAAAATTTTCCAAGCTGAGGACCAGAACTACTCATTGTTGTTTTATCTTACATTTTAATTAGATTCAATGGTTTGGGGTTTACATTTAAATAAAGATTTATTTCTATAACATAGCAATTACAAGACTTATTATAATTTGCAATACTTAGAAACAAGCATTTCTTGATGTAACGGAGAGGTAAAAAGTACCCTAATAAAATAGTATCTATAAATTCACAACAAAACTAAATAAAAATCCACCTCTTACCACATCTACATATTTCATTAGAACTAAATCCAGCATATCTTTTATCCCGTGAAACAGACATTAAAAATACAGTAGCCATTTGTGAAGAGAAGTGGCCCATTGCTTTTCTCAGAAGACCCTGCGACTAAGAATATTCATCCCTGTGGAATGATTTATAAGCTATCCTGCACCAAGGCAAAATGACCATCCAATTTCTCTGAGGTCCTGTGATAGTACTGTTTTGTGTTTGGTGAGTTACATAATGAGATGAGGGGATCCGTAATTATGAAAATAAATTCCTCGCGGGCTATAGCTTCATGATTTGAGTCCAGAGGAGAAACCACGGGGAAAACAAGAGGAAACCTATCTGCACGTTTGATCGCTAGGTTATTCGTTGATGGGCAGCGTATATGTTATATTTCACAGTCAGTACACCTCGGATCATGTAACATGACAGACATCACTTTGCTGGGAGCCCTGGCACCCTAGCGAATTCCCATGATTCCTTCTGTCTGCTCGGCCGGGATGTGTAGTGGCGTCTGGGAGCGAGCACAGAGCACACAAAGCGATGTGCGCTGCCTGCCAAAGAATGGATGCACCAGGGAAGGGAGCACCGCCCCTTTCAGCCCAGGGTGTTCCCAGTGGGAATTTGAATTGTGGCTCTTATGAATTTGGTTTGGGGTGCCCGCTGCTCATTGACCCTTAGCCTTCCAAAAATAGTCACAAGGAGGGAAAGCCTAAGATGAGATTCTCTTTCCTCCTTTCTTGTCCTGAGAGCTTGGGTTTGTAACCACTGAGAATATTCTCAGGCTGCCTGCAGCTGGGGGCCCAGGTGGCTGGGCTTGAGTCAGGTGGCTAGCCAGCTGGCTAGGAGCCTGGGACACGAAGTGACACACAGCATTTTCTCTGCCTGAACACACCAGCTCTCAGGGGAGTTGGGCTTCCTCAGGGGGTCCAGTCTGTAGGAGGCCTGGCATCTTCGCCTTCGTGGCCTTGTGCTGGGAAGACTCCCAGCCCAGCACTGCCCCTCCAGAAGCAGATCAGGGGGTCTGCGACCTCACTCCCACGGAGATCAGTTTCACCGCCACTTGTGACAATGAAGGCCTTGCTCACTTACTCACTTGGGTTGTCTTGGGGAGAGGCTCTGGATCTTGGGAGGGCTGTACCTCTTGCGGCCAGTCTGGCAATGCCTCTTTGTCGCAGGTGAAGCCATAAAAAACTTAGGAGTTTTAAGCCATAGAAAGGCAGAGTGGGCTCGCCGACGAGAGGGGCGGGGAGCGGAGGAGAACAGAATGAAGGGAGTGCAGCAGGTTGGGTCCAGAGCAGCAGTGCCTCAAGCGTGGCCCCTGAGCAGCAGCGTCGATATCGGAATCAATCGGAATCAGTCGGGACCTGTTGGGAATGCGAACGCTCAGCACCGACTCCGTCAAAACTCTGGGGATGGGTCTAAAATGATCCCTGTTTTAACACGACTTACACATGCCTCTGAGGGATGCCCAAGTGTGAGAAGCACTCGCAGAGAAAAAGGAAAAAATCTGGGAGCTCGGAGAGGAGCAGCGTCACCTGGAAAGTAGGTGCAGAGCGGGTAGGACAGGGTACCGAGAGGCAGGGGGCAGGTGAAGAGGGGAATAGGGATGCCCAGGGCCCCGGCGGGCCGCCTGATGCCTGAGGGTCACAGGGAGGCTGGAAATCAAAAGAAAGAAGGGATCCAGGCGCGCATACCATCAAAGGTCACGCGTGAGGGTGAGGATTTGGGGGCAGTGGCGCGATGTGATGGCAAATGAAGAGACAGGGTTTGGCTGCGACAGGGGTGAGCAAGGACCAGAGCCGCCCCTATTCCTCCCCTTCGGATGGGAAAAGGACAAAATTAAGGAAGTGCTCCCCCAGCCAAAAGGAAAAGCAGCCGGGATGAACCTGCCTGACTGCGTGCGGATGGAGGAGGCCTAGAGGAAAGGTCTAGGTTACAGGAAGGAGGGAAGGCCAAATGGGAACTGTAACCCGGAGGCAACAGGGCTTCTTAGCCTGCCCTGGAGAAAACTAGGCGTGGGGGCTAGTTCAGCGGTGAGCACCCGGGAAGACGAAACGCACGCGCGCAGACAGGTGCAGCCACGCCTGGGCTGGAGGCAATGACGCAAGCTCCTTTCCTAAGAAAAGGGACGGAGTGCGGGCGTGGAAAGTCGGCTGTCGGATTCCCAGAGGTGCCGCCCACAGCTTTCAGACTCTGGGAGGACAGGAAACGCTTCTGATGGTAGAGGTAAGATAAGAGCAAAGAGAAACCCACCCTTGACATCTGCAGTTACTGTTTAAGCAAAGTGTATGGTCAAAGGGAGCTCCCATTCCAATAAAGCAGGTTAGAATAACCCCCAGATGCCAACGTGACAGTCTTAAATAAGGCCCTATGTTTTAAAGACAGTCCTTTGTTAATATGGAGACAGAGTTTTATAATTTAGTCAGCAAAAATTATGCAAGATATACTTTATTTTGCATGGATTTCTGAAATCATATGCTTTTAAAAAATCTCTACCTTAATTTACCACCACCCCCAAGATCTATTAATCCAAACAAATTGACACAATAATTGCTCTCAAAAGGTAGTAATAGGTGATAAGACCTAATAGAGTATAAAATATAATAGATTGCCACCAACTGGTTAACAACAAAAAGAAAAACTAAAGAGCTTGAACCATGGTAACAATTTACAGAACTATTTAATTTTATAGGAAAAGTCTGCTTTGAATAAGCAAGGCATCGCTGCATCGTTTCTCAGAGTAAGGCACAGTCACTAGCATTAAAGTCACCGATGTGTAAGAAAACATGAAGACAGCACATAGTACATATGCTACAAACAAAAGCTGGTGCCTTTGGGGCACTGACGTTTCTAAGGAACATTAAACTGCACATGTAAAATTTACAGCAACTAAACTCCCTTCTCTAGTGAAGGCTAATCATTTTTGACAGAACCTGAAAGAAAAAAAAAAAAAAAAGGAAAAATAAAATTTTCTAAGTACTTTATTTTGAAAAAAAAAAAGTTTTGTCTCTCAGTATCAGGCAGATTATTTTTTAAATGATATAACTGGTAAAATATTTTAGAAAAGTGTGTGAACAAATGGACAACAACTAAAACAATTTTAATGCCACATCCAGGAGCTCACATTCAAAATGACATTATGGTAAGTCCTCTTTTGTGTGTAAATTCAAATTGTATGGCTATGAGCCACATATCATGTTCATGTTAATTTTTAACAGAATTTTAAAATTTTAGTTATGCTTTTCAAAAACAGTTACAACCCTAACACATGAGATTTTTTTAACAAAGATTTTGAAAAAACACTTCAGGAAGACGTTACTATAGCCAATATATTACAATAATTTCCTAAAGTGATTTCTGAAACAATAAACCTAATGTTTACTGTCATTTATGAATGTTATGACAATTTCTCACAAGTGCACTGAAGCAGATTCTGCCAGCAATCATAACTCACTAAACACTAGGCAAATTAAACTTCAGTCTGGATCAACATATATGAAAGAAAGAAATACTAACATTCACTATACATCTTATTCATGATCTCATTTACTTTGGTCATTTTACTGTTTCAACATCTCAGGAAAATGAGGACCCAAATATAATGCTAACGTTCTACAAATCAGTCACTGTAAAATCTGAACTGTTCTTCATCAGGAAATGGACTACCTTAAAACTATACTTCCAGAAAACTTAACTGGATGCTAATCTGATAGAGCTATTAGCAAAGCCGGGTAAACAGAATAAACTATAAAAAAGTACCATGAAGTAAATGGAACTCTTAATACTGCACTGTAGAGAGGGAAGCAGAATTACAAGTATATCATTTTTAAAAATTTGTACATGCCTCCTGAACAAGAGGATTCAGGAATTATAATAATTAATATAAATACCTAATATGTTTTCTAAAATTCAGTTTAATGTTGTCTATGCTTAATTATCCTATCCGAGCCATGTGCTGCTCTAAGGCTGCCACGTGGTTAGCTCAGACATCAATATGAATGCCGTGTTTTGAAGACATCACTTGTCTGGTCCCTGTGAAGTGCATGGCCAGAGAACAGATGTGAGGTAACGTTGATGTGATGGTCACATACAGCCAGAATGGCAAGGGAGCAGTTTTTCCAAATGGGCACAGCCACAAGCCGTGACGAATGCCATCACGGACGTGGTGTGAGGTCCAGGATATGAACACCATCCAGGGAAGGAAGCACCACGAGTCTTTGAGCTTGAACAGGTGCATAGTGAACTTGAGCATCAAAGCCACAGCGGGTATCACAGTAGAACAGTGCAGGTATGGTCTTCGTGGGAGACTTAAAGCAGCCTGCAGGAAAAGAAGTTTAACATTTCATTCAAATATAAAGATCAATAAAGGGGCTGGGTGAAAAAAAAGGTGAACCGATTAAGCAAAATACATATATAAAAAAACAGACTTCTGGACAAGATGGAGGCATAGGTAGATACGCTTCGCCTCCCTCCACAACCATAAGAAGGAATACTACCACCTCAAAACTAAAAACAACCATAACTACCAGAAAATTGAACTACATGGAAGGCCAACAAAGATATAAAGAAGAAATACTCATCCAGACAGGTAGGAGGAGTGGAGCTGGGGTGGAAAGGATGCGGTAGTGGCGGTGGCGGCAGCAAGGCAGTGGCTGTGTCTGACCAGCAGAAAGCACAGTCACACATTATAAAATTCAGGAGAGAACCTGGGGGGTGCTCCCGGCCCCACAGCAGACCGCACAGCTCATGGTTCCAGCACCAGGAAGATAAAGTCTCATTGCTTCTGACGGTGCAAACCAGTGGGGGTTGGGGTGGAGGAAGAAACGGCTGGTCTCTCAGCAGAGTTCACTTGTTTAAAGGGTCCCCTAGAACGTCCACAGACCCACCCACTCTGGGGACAACAGCCAGGGCAATAGCTGGAGAAGCGCCAGTCCCAAACGGAAGTGGGAGAAGTTCCTGGAAAAGGGGGCAAGTGCTGAGCAAGCAGCATTGTTCTCTCTCAGACCTCTCCCACACACACAGCGCCACAACGTGGTAAAACAGGTCACCCTATACTGATGAATACCTAAGCCTCTGCCCCTTACAACGTAACAGGTGCGACAGCTCTACTTAAGACATAGAGGCAAACACAGGAACCTGTCAAGTTGAGGAGACAGAGAAGTATGACCCAAAAGAGGGAGCAGATCAGGGTTCCGGTGGGAGAACTAAGTGATGAGGAGGTAGCCAACCTAACAGATGAAGATTTCAAAACACTGGTGATAATGATGCTCAGAGACTTGACAGACATGATTGAGTATGGCAAATGCAGAAGGGAAGAAGTGAAGGCTATCCTAAATGAAACCAAGGAAAATCCACACAAAACCAATGGGGAAGGGAAGGAAGGCGGGTTGAAATAAACAATTTGGAACATAAGGAAGAAATAAACAGTCAGCCAGTACAGAATGAGGAAACAAGAATTGAAAAAAAAAATGAGGAGAGATTAAGGACCTCTGGGACAACTTTAACTGCACCAACATCCGAACCATAGGGGTACCAGAAGGAGAAGAGGAAGAACAAGAAATTGAAAACTTATTGGAAAAAATAATGAAGGCAAACTTCCCTAATTTGGCGAAGGAAATAGACATATTACTCCAGGAAGCACAGAGAGTCCCAAACAAGCTAGGCCCAAAGAGGACCACACTGAGACACATCATAATTAAAATGCCAAAGGTGAAAGGTAAAGAGAGAATCTTAAAAGCAGCAAGAGAAAAGCATAGAGTTACCTACAAAGGGGTGCCTATAAGACTCTCAGCTAATTTCTCAAAAGAAACTTTGCAGGCAAGAAGGGACTGGCAAGAAGTATTCAATATGATGAAAAGCAAGGACATACAACCAAGATTACTCTATCCAGTAAAGCTATCCTGTACAATGGAAGGGCAGATAAAGTGCTTCCAAGACAAGGTAAAGCTAAAGGAGTCCATCACCACCAAGCCATTATTATATGAAATGTTAAAGGGACTTACTTAAGAAAAAGAAGATCAAAACTATGAGCATTAAAATAACAACAAACTCACAGCTATTAACAACTGAATCTAAAAACAAAAAACAAAATCCAACTAAGCAAACAGAATCATAGGTATGGGGATCATTTGGAGGGTTATCAGTTGAGGGGGGAAGGGGAAGGGGGAGAAATGGTGCAGGGACTAAGAAGCATAATTGGTTGGTACAAAATAGACAGGGGGAAGTTAAGAATAGTATAGGAGAGGGTGAAGCCAAAGAACTTATATGCATGACCCATGGACATGAACTAAGGGGGGTGGGATTGCTGGAGGGAAGGGGGTCACTGGGCAGAGGGGAGCAAAGGGAAAAAAAATTGGGACTACTGTAACAACATAATCAATAAAATATACTTTAAAAAATAAAAAAAATGAAAGAATGAACCAAAAAATATTAATAATAATAGCAATAACACATAGGCACAGACAACAGTGTGGTGACAGCTGGAGGGAAAGGGGGTGAGGAGAGGTGGACGAGAGCAAAGGGGGGATAAACGGGGATGAAAAGACCCTTTCCTGTGGGCGACGGGCACGTGATGCAGCGTGCAGACGTTTTGTTGACACTTGTACACTTGAAACCTGTATGGTGTTAACCAATGTCACCCCAATATACTCAGTTTAAAAAATTAATAACTTAAAGAAAGGATCGATATCAGCACAATGCTATACTTTATGTGTACTATCTCATTTAATTCTTATAACAATCCATGAGTCGGGGATTATTTTACAAAGAAGAAACTGAGACTTGGAGAGGCTAAGTACCTTCCCCAGGTTGTGCGCTTCAGTGGTAGAGCTGGGTTGATACTGGGTCTGTGCCTGACTCTGTGACTTGTATTCTTTTTCTTTTTTTTTTTCATAGAACTGTGGCATTCTTCTTTCTCACCACATCTTTCTTTCTTTTTTTAAAAGATTTTACTATTCATTTCTAGAGAAAGGGAAAACCAGGGGGGTGGGGTGGAGGAAAGGCAAGAAACATCAATGTGTGCTTGCCTCTCGCACACCCCCAACCAGGAGCCTGGCCCACAACCCATGTGCCCTGACTGGGAATCGAACCAGGGACCCTTTGGTTTGCAGGCCGGCGGCACTCGATCTACTGAGCCACACCAGCCAGGGCTGTCGCTTATATTCTTAACACTACATCATCGACGTGAATCAAAGAATAAATAGGGCATAAAGCCCAAATATCTTTAAATATTACAGTAAGATAGATAAATTCTCGCTCTTATTCCAATCTCTAACGTTTCTTGTTAACTGTTTGCTAAGGAGAATCATTTAACATGCTCATTTAATCCTTACAACAACCCTTTGAGGTAATTAACGTCATAACCCACATTTACAGGTGAGGACATTGACACTGGAGAAGAAAAGGTGTGCTAACATTATATACAGTGCTAGGATTCAAACTCAGATCTTCTGACTACAATCTTGTACTGCCTCCACTTATAGCAAAAAAAAAAAAGTTAAAATTTGTCTTTGATCAGGAGTTACTGATTCCGTACTGGCCAAGTCCCTAAACAAATCAGCCAGCCTCTGAGAAGCACCTGGTACAATACCTGACACAGAATGGGAAGAAGGAGCAACCATTTCCCATTCGTTCAACAAATACCTACTTACTCGGTGAGCCTGGAAATGCTCTAGGCCGGTGGGGAAGAAGCACAGTCCTTGCTCTATGAGTTTATATTTCTTCCCTTGAAATGTTTACAGAGCATAAACACGGAAAAGGTAGGCAAACCGGGTGGCCCTTAGACAAGATCATCTGAGCTGCCATGCTAAGCCTGCAAGGCTACTAGTCACTGTATAGCTAAATCCCTGCCGCCTTCATGCAGTGCCTCCCCTTCTCCCCCAGGGACCGCGTCCTAATGAGCCCATGGAAATGCACACCTTCGGCTCCCGGAGGGACTTGCCAGTGAACCCTGAAAGGATCCAGGCAGCGCCGTTTGCCGAGCAGGCCCGTGACCTTGTTGAACGTGACTGCCCGTTCTGCTCCTCTGAGCTGTGTGCCCAGGACTGGGAATGCTGGAAAGCAGGAACAGAACTACTGCTCCCGACAGCCGCAGGCAGAAGGTAGCACTGGAGCGGACTGCAGCCTGTGTTACAATGCCCCCCACAGCCCCGGGGCCACGCCACAGCAGCCCCCCACCCTTTTAAATCCAAGGACAACCCCACTGACACCCCTCAGCGCTGGTGTCTCTCTCCACACCACGCCCCTCTCCCACTTGGAGAGGGAATACAAACTCCACGCTGCACTCTCTTGTCTCCGTGAACCCCTTCACAGCCGGCCTCACTGGCCTCCCTAACACACCCGCTGAAGTCATCCCCCAGGACTGGGATCATCTTCAAGCCATTCACCTGTTAGGGCGCGCGGGAGCTGCACGCCAACTGTAAGCCATGCAGAATGGGGGCGGATGTCAGGCGGTCCCGAAGACAGAACGCTGACCCCAAAGGACCCGACAGCCCTGAGAATGAGCCCACTGTGCCCCTGTCAGGAAGTACTGACACCGAGTGATCAAAAGAGGTGGGGGAATGGGCTTTCTCATTTTAAAATCAGGCTTAGCTCCTAAGGCTCTAACGAAAGTGATGCTGCGAAGTTCAATATCATGGTGCTAATGCCATTCAAGACCCGGACAATGAAACACGTCGCTGCTTCTTACCTCCAAAGACAGGGATCTAGCTAGAAGAAAGTGGTCTACGTCAATAACGGAGGCTAAGAATCCAGCTAGCATGATTTCTCTCAAGTCGGTCCTCTTCTTGACCCCGATGACGATTGCCCAGGACCACATGCCGATCGCGCCGTGCACTGCGTTGTCCGAGAGGGCGCGCAGCCAGAGATGCTGCTGAAGGACGGGGACCTGCAGCAGTCTGTCCGCCACGAGGCAGAAGAGCCCCAGGCCGAGGCCGGAGAGAAGGGACTCGGTGCTGCAGGACTGGAGTAAAGCCTGGGTCTTCTCGGCCTCGGATGCCATCACGAACCCGGCGTCAGCGCGCCCAGCGAGCCATCAGGACACGCGCTGCCGATTCGGGTGGGCATTCCCAGCCACCCTAAAATGGAACGCGGAGAAAAATATTAATGGAAATGATGGGCTGCCTTATAATATCTAAAAATATCATCAGCAATAATTTCACAAATGTAAAAAAAAAAAGTTGTAAAAATGGGTTTTTTAAAAAAAAACTGTTGTAATTTTATTTCCCCAGATTTCTTGAGATATAAACAATTTGGTACACCGTGTAAGTTTAAGGTGTACAATGTGATGATTTGATATACATACTTATTTTGAGGTGATTACAATAAGGTTAGTTAACACATCCATCACTTCACATCAACATTACTTCTTGTGTTGAGAGCATTAAAGATCTACTCTCTTAGTAACTTTCAAGTATGAAAAAGTGGTATTTCTTACATATCATATATAATATGTTATGTGGCCCAAAGAGGGTAGCTTTGTAGGAAAGACAGGTTAGATGGGAATGTAGACCTGGGAAATTTAAGAAAGCCCACTGACTGTAATCGATTACTTTGAGGCCATCTCTCTCTCAGTAATGTTTATTACATGGCAGTAGGCATCCCTCGTTTCTGTCCCCAGCAACTACTTCCCACACTTCTTCTGTTAACAGCATCCCCTTCCCTTGGGAAAATGGCTCATCGGGACATCCACACTCCAGTCGACCAATTGCGATTCTCCGTCTCCCTTATTAGTAGTAGTGATTAATTAAAAATGTCTAATTAGTAATCAGTTTCCAGTAGTGATTGATTAGTAGTAATGAAACTAGTGATGAAGGTGCCCCGGGCTGGATCAATCAGACTGCTTTCCAGAATTTTCCTAAGTGGAGCTGGTGAGGAAAGTTCATGTCCTTCTTGTAGATCATGGGCTTGGCTACAAGGGACAGGCCAGGAAAAAGGAACCATATGGACATCAAGTCCTCAGGTCCAACTCCAAGGTTCCCAGGGCTGCCCGTCACTCCTGTGGCTCACCCTCCACATCTATCAGCTACCCAGCATTTCCCCAGTAAATCCCTTTCTCCTTTCTGTGGCCTCCAACCAAAGAACCTTAACTGATATAAAATGGCACTCATAAGTCTGTGCCAAGTGCTACCTGGCACAGGATACTGAAATCATTTATCTAGTTAAAGTTATCCATATTAGGTGATACCTAAGTTTTTGTTTTGTATTATTTTAATTCTGAGACTAAAGTATAACTCAATGATTAATTGCGAATGATTCAACTTTCATACTGTAGTAAAAACTATATATAGTTCATTATATATATTTTAAACTTTATAGGGAAATGCAAAAAGCCTAGAATAGGAAAACTTTGAGAAAAGAAGAATTAAGTTGGAGAACTACACTATCTGATTTCAAGTCTTATTATAAAGCTACAGCAATCAAGACTATGGTGTTGGGCCCTGGCTGGGTGGCTCAGTGGGTTGGGAGTCATCCTGCAAAGTGCAAGGTCGCTGGATAGATTCGCAGTCAGGGCACAGGCCTGGGTTGTGGGCTTGGTCCCTAGTCAGGGTGCGCTTGAGAAGCAACTGATCGATGTTTCTCTCTCATAATTGTGTCCCTCCCTTTCTTTATCTCTCCCTTCGCCACTCCCTTAAATAAATAAGAGCTTTTATATAAAGATAAATAGATCAATGGGACACAACAGAGCAGTGATTTTTCAACCAGTGTGCAGCACGAATTTGTAAAACACGCACTACCTGACTTTTTCTTCAGGGGCACAGGCCTGTGTTCCCTCAGAGTGTCAAGTGAAAAAATGACACCAGCCCACCCAACAATAGCCATTTGGTGTGAATGAATCAAAACTACATCAACAATATACTTCTTGGTGTGCCGCAGAATTTTAATAACTAGATTAAGGATTATGAAACCTGGAATCAAACCTGGATCTAAGACCTGTGAATATCACAGTGTCCTGGCTGGCTTGGCTCAGTGGATTGAGCGTCGGCCTGCGAGCTAAGTGTCGCTGGTTCGATCTTCCAGTCAGGGCACATCAGAGAAGGAAAACTCTGACTCCAAAAAACCTCCGCTGCCTTGCGGCATACCTCTTCTGGGGAAAGGCTAAGGGAGTAAACCCCGACAGAAAATCCGGAGCTGGAGTCCCTAAGGCGGTTTGACGTTGTAGTCAACACCGGCAACTCCTGCGGCGCACCTGAAGCCAAGCTGTATTGACTCCGTCTTTCCCTTGGACCCTTCAGCTGCGAAGAGAGGGGGGGTCTGCTGCATGGGCAACAGCAGACCCTCCATATCACCCTGCCCAGGCTCTGTAGCTTCAGCTTCACTGGAGAGGACACTCCAGCGTCATCGCAAGATGTCGATTCAACACGGGAGGAGACAGATACCGTGTCACTCCCGAGTCGGACTGCACAGCCATTCTCGGCGGTGCAGATAGACTCTTAAGAAGCTACACCATCGTCTCTCGAGACGGACGGCTGCCGACGAGTTTGTGTGTGCCATGAGATTAAAAAGGTTGAAAATCGTTGTCGGAATAAAAAGTGAGATCAGAAATAGGTCCACACATACATGGCCATTTCTGACAAACACGCAAAGGCAAGTCAATGGAGACAACCTTCCAACAAACGGTGCTGGAACAAATGGACATCCATGTGCAATGATAATGAACCTCAATTTGTATCTTAGCCCATACACAAAAATTAACTCCGAAAGGGCAAGTAAAACCTAAAGCTATAAAGCTCCTGAGAGACCACACAGGAGAGTATTTCTGTGTCCTTGGGTTATGCAAACAGTTCCTGGATGTTTAAAAAAATTGATAAGCTGAACATAAAAATTAAGACCTGCTTTTCGAAAGATAATTTTAAGCAAATGAAAAGACAAGCCATAGACTGGAAGAAAGCATTTACATATCTTATATTTGAAAAAAGGGATTTGTATCCAGAATTTTAAAATCTCAAAACAATAACAGAAACACAAACAAACCAATAAAAAAAATAGGCATGATTTTAAGAGTTACAGATATGATATGCAAAGGCCAACAAGCACACGAAATGTGCTCAACACCATTAATTTTTAGGGAAATGCAAATTAAGACCACAACGAAATATCAAAATTCCTATTAGAATGGCAAAAATTAAAGACTGAGCATCCCAAACACTGACAAGATGTGGAGCAACCAGAACTCTCATACCCTGCTGGTGGAGCTGTAAAATACTGTAGTACAAGCACTTTCCAGTTTCTCAAAGAGTTAATAATTATATTAATAATACTCCTCCCATGTGACTCGGTCATTCCACTCCTAGGTATTTACTACCTAAGAGAAAGGAAAGCAAACATCTGTGCAGAAACTTATACATAACTGCTCATAGCAGTTTTATCTACATTAGCTCCAAACTGGATAAACAAAATGTGGAATAAAGAGAAATAAAAAGAAACAAAAGAGTGATACATACAAAAACATGGGTGAACCTCAAATTCATTCTTAGTTTAAAAAAGCCCAACAACAACAACAAAAAACAGTAGTCAAAACTCATAGAATTGTACAACAGAAAAAAGTGAACCCTAAAGTGTATTAATCAGTAATAATGTATCAATATTGGTTCATTAATTTAACAAATGTATTTTTTCCAGGAAGTACTGTAAGTGTATTTTCTCTTCTTATGATTTTCTTATTAACATTTTTTCTAGCTTACTTTATTATAAGAATACAATAATATACAAAATACATGTTAATCAACTGTTTATGTTATTGGTATGGGCTCCAGCCAACAGTAGGCTATTAATATTTAAGTTTTAGGGAAGTCAAAGTTACACTGAATTCTTGACTGCACAGGGGGTCAGCACCCCTAATCCCACATTGTTCAAAGGTCAGCTGCATATGGTGACACTGTACAATCTGCTCAACTCTTCTATCAACCTAAAACTGCTGTAAAACGTCTATCAATTTAAAAAAGTAAATAAATAAAGCAAGTATGGGAAAGTGTTGAAATTGTTCGATATACTGTCATTATACTTATGATCTACCTTTCTATATATCTGAAAATTTCATTTAGAAATGTTTTTAAAAGACTACATAGTATGATTCAATTTATATAATATTCTAGAAAATGCAAACTAATCTAAGTGACAGAAAGCAGATCAGTGGTAGCCTGGGGATAAGAGGGGCAGGAAGGATTAAAAAGGAGCACAAGGAAACTTTGGGGACCAGATATGTTCATTATCTTAATTATGGTGACGGTTTCATACAGACGTCAAAACTATCCAATAATGCATTTTAGATATGCAGTTCATTCCATGTCGATTATACTCCAAAAGAGATGTTAGAAAGTTAGGAAAATATACTTGATTGTCAACAACCACTGCAGACTTTCCTGTACAGGGAGCAATCTGAAAGCAAGGAGAGGCTGTGGAGCCGAAAAGCATTGAGCCCAGCTAAAAGGTTAACAGCAGCAAGGCACAGTGAAACGAGTGCCCCAGAAACCACCGGGGGATACAGTTTCAAAGAATTTCCCCAAAGCCTGATGGGAAAAAGAGAACCAAGAGTTGGGTATGAAAAATAAATTCAAAAATTAAAGAGAAAATTCTTTATCAGTATTCAAGTCAGGAAATAAAAGGTAACCTGCCAAAGAATGTTTTAAACATCAACACTAAATACCAAAATGTTGTGGGGTACAGAGCTCTGAGAGAAAAGGGTCATTACTCTAGGGGGCTACACATAACTAAATTATAGACCAATGTGACAACCGTACGTTTTGAGAATTCTGCCCTAGAAATGACAACACCTATGTACAGTTCCTGGGGAAAAAAGAATTGAGGAGCAGGACTTCTAAATCTCTAGGGGAGGAGAGAGGAAGAAAGAAAACTTGATCAATACAGCAAAACAGAAAAGGAAAAAAAGCAAAAAAAAACCACTTTACTCTTTCCCCCATAAAAAGCAATTGGGATCAAACATATCGAACTAAATACCACGATAAATGTGAATGTATTAAATTTTTCTATTAAAAGACACATTGAGGCAAAAGAAAAGACCTGTCTTAGGCCTCAAGTTTTGGGGTAATTTGTTATACAGCAGTAGTTATACAAGTTTCTGTTTTAAAAAAGGTATAATCGAGGCCCCAGAAACACAGTTCGGACACCTATTCCTCTCCAAGTATTGGTGCAGATATTTAGATTCTCGGTATGAGACAGAGAAATTTAATAAGTGTACTCCATCTCATTTATTGTCTCTGACCAGGACGCCCAAGTGACCCATTTTTATTCTTACTTTATTCACCCCTTTTCTAATTTCTGCTCCTCCCCCGACAAACAGAATGGACTCAGGAACTTCCCAAATTGTAAAAGAGCCTTCTGTTTGCTTTACATACTCACTTTTGGGGGACAGGTTCCCTAAGAGTAGTAATCATAATTTTATTTTAAACCTCGCATGCACAGAATGTAATATGCTCGCGTGTTTAATTAATATTTCATTATCTAATAAAAGGGATAAGCAGGTGAGCGATCCTCAGCCTCAGGACGAAAGCGATGGCTTCTCTGCCGTCACCACCTGCTCCCCGCACCCTACACTTCTCTCTCTGACTTGCAGGAACCAGTTTCTGCAGTTGGCAAACTCTGCCACACCTCATCCCCATCACAGCAAAATGCCATCAACTAGGGGGCCTTCCAAGTATGCACGGCAGTAATCTTCCCTTTCCTTCACTCCACAAACCCACAATCAGCCAGTTACTTTAATTATACACTATTATGTGCTGTCTGTCAATAACGCCTTAAGACACATTTCTGCCGAGTCAAATCACAGCTGACAAATTTCCAATGTAAATGACATCCCCTACTTCACCCCCTTTCTCTCCGCTCCCCCAATCACAAACATACACGAATACGCGAGGTAAAAGCACAATTAAAGTCGGAAAACCGCCTTTATTATGCGTTACAAACACGTCCTCTTCACCGAACTGGACTTGCTGAGAAGCTCACACGTCCTTCAGGCTACAATACCCAGAGCAGGTGTCACCCCTAATGCAGCTCCTGCGCAAAGAAAGGGAGCACAAATCGTGCCCACGTCCGCGGAAGCTACAGCCCGCACGTCAGATGTCTGGTTCCCATGGCCCTACGAGTAAAACACACAGCTCTGCATTCCACCTCGGCGTTCCCGGCCTCAGCAACCCCAGCCACTCCGTCGCCAGGCTGGTGAGCCTCGGTTAAGGAAAGAGGGCAGGAAGCCGGGGCGTCTACAGGGAAGGGACCACGTCACGGTCGTCGCATTCACGCCTCCAAGGGTCGGGGACGCCTAAGGGCTCCGCCGCCAGGTCACGATTGCAATGGGCAGCTCTATCGGAGCCCGGGACCCCGGCTCCCCGCCCCGAGCCAGGCAAACACCAGGGGCGCGGATCCTAAGCGAGGACGCGACGAAGCCGGAGGGCGGTGCGGGCCTGCACGCAGGTCCCCGGGGCCCCGGAGGGCGCCGGCCCGCTGGCCCAGCACACCCCGCTTGCTCTTGGGTCCCGCGCGCCTGCCGCACCTGCACGCCCTCCCCATCTGGAACTGGGACCTTCCAGACTTCAGGGTTCGGCGGTCCCCGCCGCGGCCCCCGACAGAGGACGCAGTGCCGCAGCGTCCATTGCACGCCCCCTCCGGCCCCGCCCCTCGCCGCAGCCCCGCCCCTCGCCGCAGCCCCGCCCCTCGCCGCAGCCCCGCCCTTCGCCGCAGCCCCGCTGCACCACCTACCCTCGGCTCCCGCGGCGGAGGCCCCGCCCCTCCCGGCGGTCCGTACCATAGAGACGCCGGCGCTGGCCAGAGCGGCTCCGGCCCGCACCGCCGCCGCAGAGGACGCCGGGAAACGGCGCCCCTCGGGCTCGACAGGAGCCCAGGTTTGAATGTCTTTGGGTGGAGGCGTCGGGTGCCTTGAGCTCTTGCTCGTCCTGTGCCCCCCGAAAGAGAACTTGGGGACGACGGGGTGAGAAGCGAGAAGTGCCGCGTCGGCTCCTCTGTCAAACCCGGATTCGCTCTCGGTTTGGCCGGCGCCGTGCCGCAGACCCCAGGGGCGGCCGGGAAGCCGGGGCCGCGGAGCGAAGCGCGGCAAGCGGGGAGCACGCAGGCCGGGCGCCCCCGGACGCTGGAGCCCCCGGCCGCGCGCGCCCCGAAGAGGTGGAGGGAGGTGGTCCCGGCTTGCTTCCTGGGCCCCGGGGAGACCGCGCCTCCGCGGCGCTTCCCCGCCGCCTTGGGGACGCTGCGTAGTCACCGCGGGCCACCGCGCGGTGGGCACCTGCCCGCCCTTGTGGGCAGTCCCGGCTCGGGCCGCCTCCAGGGGGGCCTGATGCTCATTAACTGGGCCGGCGGGGCGCAGCTTAGGGACTGGGGCGGCGGCCGCTGCCGCCCCGTCTCCTCGGCACCAGGACGCCCGGAGTGGCTCTGGGCTCGGGAAGGACTGGCGCAGAGCGGCGCCTCCCCTTCCCGCCTGCAGCGTCTCACAGCGGGCGTCCGATGGGAAGCAAGGGCCGCCGGGCGTTACACCCTCCTCGCTGGGAGAGACCCTGGCAAGTCGGAACTTCCGTCGCGAGCAGACTGGTTCCATCCCCAGTCCGGGCACGCGCCTCGGGGGCGAGCGGGGTCTCGGGGTGGAGGCCCGCGAGGCGGCTGATGGATGTAGCGCTTGGACGTTAATCTTTCTCCCTCCCTTACCTTCTCTCTAAAAATAAAACCTTAAGTAATAACTTAGAATGTCACAAAGTACATTAACCACAATATTAGGCATGGCGACAAGCTTTTTCTGAGCGCGGTGACAACTTGGCATTGCCCTGTGGCGGCAGGTGCAGGTCTGACTGTAGTCTCGGCCGGCGGTTCTCAGCCTGTGGTCGCGGCCCCTTTGGGGGTCCAACGACCCTTTCTCAGGGGCGGCCTCAGGCCACCGGAAAACACGTATAATTACGTATTGTTTTTGTGATCAATCACTATGCTTCAGTTGTGTTCAATTTGTGACAATGAAAATACATCCCGTGTGTCAGATATTTACGTGACGATTCATAATAGTAGCAAAATTAGTTACGAAGTAGCCACGGAAATAATTGTGGCCGGGGGTCCCCACCACAGGGCCGCGGCCTTAGCAGGGTGAGCGCCGCTGGCCCAGGCCTTCTGGAGCCCCGAAGGGCAGCGCAGGGACTGAACCCGATCTGAAGTGATGTCGGCCTTCGGGAGCCCCGGAAGCCGTCTGCCGCCGAGGCCCGGGCTCCCTCGTGCCCCGCAGGCCGAGTGCGCTCACGGGCCGGGCACTGCGCTCGGTGACAGAAGAGCCCGATGGAGCTCCCGTCCTGGCGGGACAGCCGACGCGTGCGCCGCCGAGGAAGGAACAGGGCGGCCCTCCCGCAGGAGTCCTGTCTGGGCCGCGAGCTGCGGGGCAAGGCCCCGGCGGGAAAGGACCGAGAGCGAGCCCCGTGCCGCCCGCGCCGGCGTCGCCGCTCCTGGCGCGCTCCGCGTGCTCTGGCCTCGGTTTCGCTGCTGCTGCTTCCTGTTCACGCGGAGAGGCTGGATTTCCCTAGAACTCGGAGACTAAGGAGAACATTTCTGGTTCTGTCGGGTATAATTTTCAAGCCTTTGTAGGTGTGTGGTTTTGTTCTTTCCCAGCTGACAAGGTGTAATAACCGGCACGTGGGTGAGCTCTTTTCTCTCTCGGCTTCACACACGTCGTCGCGTACATCTTCTCAGATGTTCAAAAGAAATGGGCATCTGTGGGCCATGACACAGTTCCGACAAAATGTCGTCGTTGCTGAGGTACGTGCTCCTTAGCCTGAAGCAGTATTACTTACTCTGGTTTTTAGATCTAATTTCCTTACAGTTCCATGGAAAAATGAGTAGAGACTAAATGGCAAATTACCAAATGCACACAATATTATTGCATCTCTTTTAAAAAGCCTTGATTCATAGTGAATGCTTCACAAGATAAAACTATAATTTTTCTCATAAATCTGAAATAAAAAATAGTTCAAAATTTCAAAGCAGTTCTTTATTAACAAAGTATTTTATAAACATATATTTTTAAATTTACATGTTAGGTAAAATACATCCAAAGTTAAGTACAGAAGTCATATATACAATTTCTTGGCTTTCTAGTAATTTTATACCAGTCACTTGAAACAACATCCTTGAGATTTAATAATTTATTGTAATTACTTCCTTTCTCACTTTTTAGAGTTTGATAGAAGACAGTCAATATCCTGAATAACTTCAGAGATTTTTCTCAATGCTACTGATACTCTCTTTTCATTAACTTCTTCTAACAAGGTTTCTGAATATTTTGGTACATATTCAGAAGACTGTTCATTTCTCTTGTTAGAAACCTGATTTAGGGCACTACTCTCCTCCAATAATGCTAAAGTGCTTAGTTAAGGAGCTTTTACCCACATTTTTCATTATACAAATATCTTTAATTTCAGGAAGTCTGACGTTCATATTAAAATATGATTTTTCCATTGGGAGGAAGATCTCTTGGCATTTCAGAATTTATTGAGTCTGTCCTTTGCAGATGAAGAAACTGGAGTGTAAGAGAAGGGGAAAGGAAAGAGAGTGTGTGTGTGTGTGTGTGTTTGGATGGAGCTTTGATAATAGGAAGAAAATAGAATTAAAATCTCAGTAAAACTTTAGCTACATTTACTAAGGAAAAAAGAGAACTCAAATAAAATTACAATGGAAATAAAAAGGGAAATTGCAGCCGACAGCACACAATAATACAAAGGGGCATAAAGAACTATAATAACCAATTATGCACAAATTGGACAATCTAGAAGAAATGGATAAATTCCTAAAAACATGCCATCTATGAAGACTAAATCATGGAACGTCTGAACAGACTAAATGCTAGTAAGGAGATTGAAACAGTAATCAAAATCTCCCAACAAACAAGAGCCCAGGAACTGACAGTTTCACTAGTAAATTCTACCAAACATTTAAGGAAGAATTTATATCAATCCTTTTCAAATACTTTTGAAAAATAGAAGAGGGAATAGTTTCAAACTCACTGTATAAGGCCAGCATTACCCTACTACAACCAGGCAAAGGCACAAGAAAAGAAAATTACAGGTCAGTATCCCTGATAAACAAGCAAAACCCTTCAATAAGATATACGTTCTTCAGACAGAATACATCTCGACTCTCTTAAATATTCAGTGAAGCTCTGCAATATATATATGGATTAACATAAACTACAGAGTCACGAACTAGGCCTGGAATGGAAAGAGTAATTATGCAGGACAATACATTATGTTTAAAGGATACAGTTAAACCTCTGTATCTTTTCAAGTTCAGAAGCCACACACCTGTGGGGACAAGAAAAGTAAGTTCATGTTAGTTGTCCGATTCTTTTTATAGCCACAATATTTTAAATAAGCATACTTGATTTTTTTAATAAAGGTTAGAATTTTAGAAAGAAAAACCTAAAAGTTAAGAATTCTTTTTATATTGGCTTTATTTTTCAACAAATCAACTTGACTCAGCTGATATTTACTGAGTGCTTTTAATGAGTAATCCAAGTGAATAAAAGTACCCACCTCAAGGAATTTTTAATTGAGTATTGATATTTGAAAGAAATGGCCTTCCTGCTACAACTTCTTAGTACTAACCTAGCACATCCTGTATTTTCTTCCTAAAAGTATACTCAAATTTTAAAAACCTACTAAACTCCCATCATTTTTAAAAAATAAGTGATCTCTCCTTCCTTGAATTCCTACAGATTATTTTAATTAATCATATACTTATTTGTAATGTCTTCTCTTAAACTTTTATTTTCTTATCTTAATACCTAGAGCTTGTCTCTTTCAGTAGTATGGACCTTTTCTTATTCTTCTGTATTGTGCACATACAGTAAGACTTCATTTATATGGAACTCTTACAGTATGGATGGTTTTGGAGGGCCAAGTTTTTATGCAGCTGAACTAGGTCCTAAGACAAGATTTTCAATTAAATTCCTCCTGGAATAGGCTGCCTATTCATTTCATTGTCTCAGCCACAGTATACTCAACATTCTCTTCTCTTTGATTTGAAGGATCAACATTGGGAACATTAGCCCTTACCATGTTCCACAGAAAGATTTTGGGGCAACTGGTATGGAGGAGGGGGCACTCCAGCAGGACCCCTACTTGTGTGCTCTTTCTCTTTTCCCTCATCAAGCTGCAATAACATACGAGCAGTGGCATACAACCAGAAAACAGTGTAACCCAACTAGCTCTCTGCAAAATTAAGGCAGGCCTTGATGTCTAAAATATCTCTTAATCCAAGTCGGTAGGAAAGTCTCCCTGAGAGTTCATACTGGGCTATGTGACTTGTCTCCTCTGCTGCTTCCTGCAGTGGGTCGCAGGCACCTCTGTGTCAGCTTACACCCTTTCCTGGTACTCCAGCCTAGGGATGGAGGATGAGAGACCTCCCATCATTTTAAGCATTTGTGATAAAGACCTGGATACAACTCACTTCAAAACCTGATTTTTCATCACTTCAAAATACCTGTTTTTTTAAACACGGACACATTTTTTGGCCATAAACAACAAACTACCTTTAATTCTGTTGCTCATATAACGAACCAATTTCTTGTCAGATATCTTCTGTACTATTTTTTAGACCAGCATCCTTATTAAAAAGTTGAATTAACAGGCTAATAACAGAAGATGAGTTGGACAAAAAAAAGAAGTATTATTTTGGTAGCCATTCCCTAGGCAGCCTCCTCTCTTTCTTCGGCCTGCCTGTGACAGGAAAACAACCTACAGCTGGAGATGCCTCAGGCCCTGCAAAGGGGATGGGGCCAATGCAGGTGCTGTGCCCCCTCCCTACTCCTCAGCTCCTCGGCCCTGCGGCCCCTCATCGCGCCACCCACGGCCGCCATCACGCGTCTGCACTTCTCTGTTCCCTCCTTGTTTTGTACGTCTTGACAGCTACCCTCTTCCGGTTATAAAAAGGCCAGCATTTTACAAACTGCCACGAGGAAGCGACCCATTTTATAGCTACGTACAATTTCCCTTTCTTCCCAACTATGATTTTTCCTAGTTACTTGGATAACTTTTCAGCCCTCAACAAGGCTGTAGTTGAAGAATGACAAATAGGGAAAGCTGAATCCTTAAGATGGCTGAGATAATCAAATAATATCTACCGATTTTGCCTCTTCAACTAAGTAACTTCGGAAAAGGTATTAAGAATCGGGCTTAATGTTTTCTTTTTTTCACCACGCTATGCTAAGACACCTTACTGCTTTAAAGCTTCCTAAATTGTGGCTGGTATCCTTCTTTTCCAATATGTTCAGATTGTACTCTCAGTGATACTAACCTCCCTAATGACTTTTCTTCCTATCATTTTTTCCATTTAGGAACTTGTAATTGCCTCAAGTCTGAATTCCTTTAGTGATTACAAGATCCATTCCAAACTCACACTGCACCTAACAGACAGCATCTGCTCCATAAAAACTATCTTCTCACTATCTCCACCGTCCAAAACATCCATTTTTACCCCTGTCCTTGCTTCCTCCCTAAAATGTCTTAATTTCCCTAAACATTTCTTTGGGCCCAGTGCTAGAGCCCCGCACACTGAAAGGTACACAGGACGGACTGAAATACTTGGTTTATTTGTTGATTTGCCAATTAATTTGGGGGAGGTTATAAAAAAAATCTACTTTTTCTGAAAGCTTATTATGTAGTCAACATTTTATTTCCCTTAATATTACTAAAGTTTTTTTTAAAAACAACCTCTTTAAATTTTTCTTTGAAGTTTTGATGATGAATTTCTCTCATTGAAAGAGCCACCCATTCTGACATGTTTTCAGTGCAGTTTTCTGACCTCCAGATGAAATATGATATGATGAATTGTAATAAATTAGATATCTGATTAAAGATAAATGATTTTTAATCTTAAGCTATCAAAAACAGTTAAATATATTTAAGAAATGGTATTCTTGGGATAAGTCTGAGTTTATCATTTGACATTTTAATTTTTGAGTACTAGTTGGCTCCTTTGCAGAGATTAAATTTAAATGAAATACAAATACCAATTTTCTTCAGGCACAGAAGATGCAGGCTGTGTGAGTGTCTCTCTCGGACTAGTCTGGGTCAGCCTTCTGCACCATGATATGACTGTCGACACATATCTAGATTGAATACATTAAAAGAAATATTTGAAAAATGAACTTGTGTAATATTTATAACAATATTCAAAAATGATTAAAAAATTATGACAAGTTGGGGAAAAGGGTAAAGAGAATATTCTAAAGTAAGGCGTTTATTTCCTTCATTGGAAATTGAAACGGCAAGTGTTTTTCTTCAAGGAGAAAATGATTTACTCACATTCATGATTAATAAAGATGAGATTTAAGAGTCAGAACAAAGGGGATATTTGCATTCAAAGTTCAAATTCAAATGTCTAAATTCTCCTTTTAGTTTTTCAAAGAAAAATGAATTTCATTAAATTTTATCATGTAAGTGTGTTTACACATAAAACTAAGTGAGCATTTGCTTTTTAAAGTTTAAACTAGAAGACACCCATTAATGCATAGATAATATGTATAACTATATATAACTCACAGAATATGCAAAACAAGTATCAAGTTTAGTAAAATGATTGTTCTGAAGTAACTGGCTGAAACAAATCGTAATGTTTGCTAAAGACACTATCTTTTTGAGGCAAATTATTTAAACCTGAAATGAGTGTTGGAGCAGTCAGACCAAAATGCAATAAACCCCAACAGAAAAGAACTTCAGGAGATAAAAAAGCAATTCTTCTGTGAACATTCTCAAAGTAAAATCACTAAAATATCAAGAACACCACGAATACAATGATTATAACAAATTATATAAGCCAAAAGGAAAAAAGTACATTCCTAAGAGGCTGATTTCAAGAACCCTCTTCATTTAGAAATACATAGAAGCGTAGTTATGTGTGGCTGCAAACCTTGTTTCACACTGGTCAGGGATTACTGGTTAACACAAAGGACCACCACCTCCACAGCAAGCCGGCTACAGCTAACACATCCACTGGAAGAATCACTCCAGCACAAATGGAAGTGCTTGCAGCCGACCTGATCTTTTGAGTTGAGCTAGATGCCGATATAACTGTAAACTCTGAAACCTGTTGAAATGGCTTCATTCACAATCACATGTAAAAACGAAAACAAACTATAACATGTAAATATGGTTTAGATGTTCTCTGTCAATTAAAAGTAAAGGTCTTTTTACTAACATGAAAATATTTTAAATTGCTTTTCAGTACCTTTCATATGGTCCGGAGTGGTCAACCTGAATTAACTGATCATGTCCATCAGGAAAAGTTAACTTACACCAGCCTAGGCTGAGACCTTGGTTTACCTTAAGAAGCACGGAGGAAAGATAAGTTTCATCATTCAAAAACTGAAAGCAAAGAACAAAAAACAAAACAAAAACCCTCTTCTAACTTAACCATTTAAAAAAGTATATAAATCATTAAAACTTTACTGTGACTAATTTGTTATATTTTACATGAGCTATGATTATTAAACCACCACTGTCATGTAAATAATTACCAAAAGAGAAAAATACTAGTCCCTCTCTCTGTCATGAGTTGCCTTCATAAAAATCACTGTTTGTCACGTGTCTGATTTTTGCTAGGAAATCTAATGAGGTCAGTAAAGCCTCTCGACAGATTTTATACTTCAAAAAATAAATTGAGATAGAACAAAAAAAGAAAAAAGTACCAAAGTATGTCCACAGATTAAAAAATATATAAACTAGATTTCAGTCTGAAGTAGACTCACCTGTCTCTTTTCAATAAAAGAGCCAAAATTCCAATTTAGGGTGAGGGTGACCCCATCTAAAAAGATAACATGTACTTTGTCATCAGAATATGCAAGAAATCGTCCCATGCTGGGTATGAACGATTCTCTCAGAAGCAAAGGCAGTATATTGTTATCATTTCTCCCAGGGACCTAAAGTCAAGTAAATAAAAACAGCAGGTAGTATGGTTATCCATTGATGAGATTTAAATGATTAATAACCTGAGGTAGGTTTCAGATTCTTGGGCAGAAGTTAAATATTGTAGAATCCTAATGTATGTTTTAACTTTTCCAGAAGCGAATGCCGAAAACAGTCTTATTACAAGCAAATTAAGCTCTACCATCTTGGGAAAGTCACTGTTTTGCTCTGAACTTTACCCAGAACATAGATAAAAATTAGGAACTTCAGCCAAATTAGTATAAATACAGAAGTCAGTCTGAGAATCACGTCCTCCAAAGGAGCACTGAAGAATGTACTTTTACAGTTTGGAAGGAGAACAGATTGCAATACCAATATTTACAGTAACTATTTTACACACAAATGCAATCAATTCCCATGGCCTTCCTGCTCCATTTAAAAGGAGAAACAAAAACAAACTATATACAATAAAAATACAAAAGCCTCATTTTACAGTGTTTATCTATATTAAGTGGATGTTTTTCTAAGTAAGTCAATATTAATGTTATGAAGAATTTCTCACACCAGTTAGATGACAGTAATTTGAACTTAGGAAGATACACAATAAACAAGAAAAACAATTTAAAATAGCTTGCTTGGGGAGTAGTCTGGAGGTACCGTTTTCCAGCAGCACACGCGGTAGTTGTGGCTCAGAGCGAGCCTCGTCCTGACGCAGCGCTGCAGGATCCTGTGGACGTGGAGAACGTGACTGAACCATTTGCAAATAACAGCGTTTTCACATTTTAGCAGAACGTTCTCAGTGCCACGCGACAGTGAGTGTCAATCTTGTCCACCCTGTGGCACACATAAACTGCTTACTAAAATTCTGCCGCACACCAAAATACGTATTTTTTCCCTATCTGACACAGAAATAGGTATAATTGTGATTCATTCACACCAGACAGCTATGGTTATATGTTTTATTTGACAATTTAAGGGAAAAGAGGTCAGTGCCCCTGACTAAATATTCAGGTAGTGCATGTTTAATAAAAAAATTTTTTTTTCATTTTCTTATTTAGCAGTTTTAGAAAGAGAGGAAATGGGAGAGGGAGAAGGGAGAAGAGAGGGAGAGCGAGAGACATCAATTTTGTGGCTCCACCTATTGATGCATCATTGGCTGATTCTCGTGTGCGCCCTGACCAGGGCCTGAACCGCAACCTTGGCTCATCAGGATGACTCGCTAACCAACTAAGCTCCCAGGCCAGGGCCGCGCAGGTTTTAAAAATTCTCGCGGCACACGGGTGGAAAATCGCTGCCATATGACTTCTCCGGGAAATAGTTCATTTCCACGGAAATATGTCCAGACCTATGTCCTTCCAGAAATCCCTAAGCCTTAGGCCAGAACTACTACTGTCGTCCTTTGTGCTAATCTGACCTATTGGACTTAAGGCTGGTCCTCTGATTTTTAGCAATGAAATGACTCCAGACAGAATTCTCAAGTGCTCCTTTTTAGGAGGGAACGATTCACAGTGCCTGAGCAGTAGAGCACAGGCCAAGAGCAGAGGGTATAAATCACTGTCCCCAGGAAATCCAATTCCGGATCTGCTCCTTCAAACCTGCTCCGGGGCTGGCTTAGACGTACTTTATAAAAATAAACCGTTTCATCTAACAGCACCCTTTCCTTCTTCTGAGTGCTACACATTAGTTACTTAGAATTTTATAAATGAGGAGACCAGAAAAGCTGACAGATTTTTACCAGATACATGTGTTCCCACTGTAGTACCCATCCCTAATTTCATCCTGACCATCAGAAAAGGTATCAAGGGTCTCAGAACTTACTTGGTAGCCTGTTTAATTAGAGAATGCACGGAGAACAGACTTCCTGGTCTATCTGGAGGAAGGTTATTTACTGAATACATTTTCTCTTCCCTCTGAAATTAGTTTAAAATGAAAAAATCTCATTAATAATAAACACAGGATATTAGCTATTTTTCTTGAAATATGTATTTACATAGTGACAAAGCAAGCAGTTATTTTAACTTAAAGGCCATAAAAACTGTTATTTTTAAAGACATTTTATGATGCTTTTCCATTTTCTCATTTTCCCAATCTATTCAAAAGTTCTATTCTCATAGCCTATAACTTATTATCCAATTTAAACCTTGGCTATACTTAACATGGTTATAAACTAATTTTCCTACATATTAGGAAACATATCACATAAGCGCTTCCCTTTAGACCAAAAAACAAAACATCAAAAACTTATTTTAATTGAATGAATCATTTTGTTGTAATTCATTAATTAATGGAATAACTATTGCTACTTAGTGGAAGATAATATTATTCATAGTCCTGGGTTCTTGAATTAAAAAAAACAAACTGTTATTCCTTCTGAATTTCCTCTTCCTCAGACTATTTACTGGTAGTGTTTCCCAGGACCCTGCCTGCAGCCTTCTCTTCCAGCATCCTGGTTTCTTCCTGGGTTAATTCCACAGGGCTCAGAACTATGTAATCATTGTGATAGCAACAGCTAACATTTACAGAATAGTTATGTGCTAGATGCCTATTTTTAGATAAGGAAACTGAGGAGGCTTGAGGGCTAAGAAGTAGTGGAGATCTATCTTGAACCACAAGAGAGAACAGCCCATACTTTACCATCAGAATTTAGTATAAAGTAGGTACTTAAAAAATAATCTCTGCCCTTTTATCCGCAGGTGTAGGCTTGAATATCTGAATTGTTATTTGGCTTCTCCCCTGACTGTTTTGAAGAAAAAAAAAGTTAATTCAAAAAGTATGTATAAGATTTAAGTCCCTCCTGATCCTCCTCCCTCAAAGTTTCAGACTCCGGTGTATAAATGCCCAGATCTTTCCCTGTGCACTTCAGCATTTGCATATGTGTAGGGGGTGTGTGTGTATAACTTAACAGGTGTTAAATATTTAAAATGTAATGTAAGCTTGAAATTTCAAGCTTACCAAACTTTTACGGCTTCTGTTGTTTCTGTGTTGCACCTAAGGACTCCCTCCCCCCAGGTTATAAACACTGTTCTTCTATATTTTCTAACGATCATAGTTTGGTTGCTGACATTTAGCCTGTCGATCCATCCAGGACTTATTTTGGGGTGCGGGAGAACATAAGGCACAAACAATTTTAGCCCCCAGGAGAGCCAACTGCTTCTAACCTTTTCACCCAAGTAGACACCGGCGTGCAAACGTGCTCCCCAGAGGTCCGAGAATGGAGCCTGAAGGGGTCCATCACAAAGGCACTTGTTTGAAAGTTTTGTTTTCTCCAAAAGCTCATGCTTCTAGTCCATGATATGTTTGCTTCAGTATAAAAATGATCACCCCTCCCCGACGCCTGTGAGTAAAACTGAAGCTCGGGAAGATGTACTGTGCTCACCTGGTAGGTCTGTGAACTCCTGGTGCGCAGCCGTCAGCAGTGCAGGTGTGTGCACCACTCTGTCCGCCCGGTTGCTCGACTATCTCAGGCACCACACACACACGCACACAACATACTGGTCACGCTTTCGTTTTATTTGCTCGTGTGCCTATCTGACTACTGGACTGTGAACCCCTGAAAGCAGGAAATCTTCATCTTTCCCAGTACTTCATAGAGCACCTGCCTAGCAGCGTTCAATTAATGTTTCTTGAATAAAGGAATACTTTCCTATAAACAGACCCCAGAAGGGAATCTGTTCCAATACATACTAAAGTATTTGTGAACGAGGTATATGAGATTGACTTAAAGAGGGAAACAGGGGCGGTGGGAAGTGCAGATGGAGCAGGCTGGGCAGTGGGTACAGGAAGGTCTGTTACACTTGTCTGTCTACTTTTGGATACGTTAGAAGTTTTCCATAGTTAAAAAAAATTTGCTCTATTTTAAACTCTTCTCCCTAGCATTTCTGATAATCTTATCACTTAATTCTGTAACAGAGGAAGAACACACATTTACGCTCCTTGCTGCAAAGCCAAGCTATGTAATGTTATGGTGATCCCTGTACAAGGGGGATGTCAAATGTCAGATTGGGAACAAGAGTTACTAACAAAATATCCACATTATTACATTTTTATCTGATTTGTTGAATATATGTTATGTTGCACTGTTTTCAACAACATAAAAGAATCTTGTTCAGCTTTTTAGTTATATGCAAAGATTTAGGAGTTAAAGAGATACCTAAAATATGCAAACAATACATGCTGGGGAAAAAAAGGATGGGTTTTGTTTTGTTTTTTAAACATTTTGTTTACTTACTTTTAGAGAGAGAGGAAGAGAGGGAGAAAGAGGGGAGAGAAACATCTCTCAGTGTGTGAGAGAGACATCAGTTGGTTGCCTCTCGTGTGCCCTCCACAGGGGATCAGGCCCACAAGCCAGGCCTGTTTCCCGATTGGGAATCGAACCAGCGACCTTTGGGTTCACAGGCTGGTGCTCAATCCACTGATACACACCAGCCAAGGCTAAAGGATGTGTTTTTTAACGTGCAAATACTAATTCAAAAAGTTTATTGATTTAAAGTAATGCTGGTGTTGATGAATTCTGTGACAGAAAAATTCAACGTCTGACCTAAACACAAATTGTTTAGGCAAAAGACAGAATACAGGATGAGGACACAGGGAAAATGAGGTGGTTAATAATTATTGTGCCAATGCTGGCAGTAAGGTTATGTTAATTGTTCAGACTAAGTAGTAGCAAGCAATGTTCTATAAAGATCAACTTTCCCATATAGATCCACAATTACTTGGAAACAGCTAGATACCAAAACTCACTGTCAGCTCACCTCCTCTGATCCTTCCTGAACGGAATAGTGTGTGAAAAAGTTCCCAAAATAAGTTCCCTCTGATTTGAAAACTGATCCATCTCCAGGATAAATCTCTATCGAGTTCACATTTTTGTGGGTAAGTCTAAGGAAAAGAAATAATCATTTAAAAGATGTTTTCCTAATTGAGATTAACACATGCATCAAGTCTATTATCAAACAAAAATAGAGAAGTATGAATTTTTACCTATCTAGCAAATGGATAATTTCATACTGTGTACCACCAGCCAGCTAAACTAAATTTTTTTTTTTTTTTTTCAAAAGAATAAATAGAATTGGTTGATGCATCTACTTCAGTAACTAAGCTCAGCTTCTGGAAGTGAGGCAACTTGTCAGTCCTGGTATCCCCACTGCCCACCATAGCAACTGGTACGTAACAGTCACCAAAGGAATGCTCATGGCATAGGAGTTAAATATAACAGCTCTATAACCTGAAAACAAGATTCTTCTTTAATAATGAAACTAGTAAAATCAATGTCTCTTAGATGAGATTAGCCATGTGCAGAAGGAGCCATCCTTAGAAGGTGATTGGTTGCACCTGGAGTAGCACCTGAACTAGCCAGGTGCCATCAAGGTCCTGGTTACATGAGGTATAAAAACTTAAGCCAAGTCAATTTTATGGAAACATATATGAAAACTATGTGGTCAGAAGCAAGTGGGTCCTCATGCAGGAAAAAAGAGAGCCCAGAAATAAACAATTTGCAGTACTCGTCAGCATTATTCACAGGTGTGAACCTCTGGATCTGGCCAGTCCCTAGAGAGGTAGGGATACCTCGATGGAATAGTGCAGGCAGAGAGCAGCGCTCGATGTACCTCCTGGGTGAACGCAGGCTGAAATCTCCCTGAAGGATCTAACCTCTCTAATCCCACGCGCACTGGGCAACCTTTCAGTGGACAGCTAGGTCCCCCAGGCTTGAAAGGGTGACATACATAGCTGACGCGCGCATTTCATTCACTAACAAAACCGATCCCTTGCTGCCTTTGGAGCTGTCACAAAAGTCTTGCCAATATGGTTCATGTGGTTTAGTAATAAGACCCCTGTGTGCTCTAATATAACTAAGTTTTGTGACCTTATATCTCAGGATCAAACACAGGAGCACGGTGGCCCCCACAAAACTGCATCCTCTTGTAGTTCAACTGCAAGGCGCCTCCTGTCTCCTCTGTGACATCACTGAAAGCTCCAACTCCAATGCAGGTGCCTTACCTATATGTGACACCCCTGGACCAAACCACTTTCACGAGTTCGGGATAGGAACGTTCTTCGTCATCAGGCTGTCCCAGCGAGTGTGAATCACAAAAACTCCACCTGTGAAGGATTAAATACAAGATATTGTTTCTGGTCACTCAACGTAATTACCTTGAGAAGTCAACAAAACAGTGCTGCTGTAACAAGAGTTATTTCTTGCTTAATTCATTAGATCAAAAAAAGTCAAAATTAATATGAAAGTGTATTAATTAAATTTTAAAATGAGTCCTATTTTTCCATGCATTTCCAATGATCTCATTATTGAATCTCAGCACAATTACAGAAATTAAGTCATACTAACTTTAAAATTTAGGATTCAAACAACAAATATTTACTGAAGTGTCTACGGTGGGCCAGGCACTGTACATACGCTGGGGATATAAGACCCCCGAAAAGCAAACGTGGTCGCTGTGATGTGAGAGAGGAAACACTGAGCACGAAGGGGAGCTGCTGAAAGCTCCCGGCTGCGGAGGAGCCTCACCCAGGCTCGGGACTTTGAGAGAATAACCACCTGCAGGCAGGAAGGCTGACACGGACACCTGCACGTGGCCGTGGGTCAGCAGTGCTCCCGGCAGAGGGGCAGGCGCAGTGGCCACAGAGGCGTGAGCAGGCTTTCCAGGGCCTGCAAGAAGTCTAGTGTAGCAAGAGGGGAGGGAGAGTGGGTCACAGATACAGGAAGGGACCAGGTGAGGGAAGGCCTAGGAAGCCACACTGAAGGACAAGGAGTTTCAATCGAAAGCCAGCGGCAAGCGATTGAAAAAATTATTGATTTAGAAGCATTCATCGTTTTTGACACATACTTATAATACTGGATTTTCCTATCTTAACTAGATAATCAGGCCAAACCTGAAAACCATTCCCACATTTTGTTTAAATAACAAATATGTACTCAAAAGACTACCTGGATTCCAGTCCTAATTCTGCAAGTACCAGCTGTGCGACTTTGCTCAGGTTATTTAACGTTTATGTGTCTCTACTTCCTCTACGAAACGGGGTGATGATAGAGTACTTATCTCATGGGGTTACCAAGGGGGTGAAACAGGTAAAGTACAACAATACCTCGAACACAACGAGTGCTTGGTGGTAGCTGTTACCGTCATTACTGCCCTGCTTATACGAAGTTCATATACAGAGCGATCAACATTAGGTTCTCCGTCTCTTAGTGGAGGTAAAAGGTTTATACCTAGCCACCCAGAAGCCTCTCCATGTTTACCCCTTTTCAAAATGGACGTATTTACAGTCAATCAAAGACAGGGATGGCCTCTGAGGCCAAGTATGAGAGAAAGAGCCCACGATCATAAACTTGTCAGATCTCCTTCCAGCAATCCAGGTTAACGGGCTGCACAGAGTGGCAGCAGGAGTACCCACAGAGCCCTGCAGGTCCCTGGGCCATCCCTTACCACATTTACAATCCTTTCAGCCCTGGCTGGGTAGCTCAGTTGGTTAGAGCATTGTCCCGATGTGCCAAGGTTGTGGGTTTGGTCCCTGATCAGGGCACATGCAAGAACCAACCAATGACTCCATGAATAAATGGAACAACACACTGATGTTTCTCTCTCCTTCTCTCTCTCTCAAATCAATCAATCAATAAAAAAATAAATGAATAAATAATCTTTTCAGTGACAGTGACCCTCACTAGACTATAAGCCCTTACAAATCAGGGACTGTCTCAGTCACCTCTATAGCCTCTGTGCTCAACAAACTATCTCGTGTACAGGTGGCTGTCCATAAACATTCATTCCACGGACAGGGTTAAGAAATATAACCAATACTTTTGCTAGGGAAATGATTTACTATCAGTTTTAAACAAAGTTTTGGTTGAACTGAATGAACTTTCCTTATGAATGGTATCAGAAAATTTAGAAAGAAAAACTCCCCTTAGGACGGCTGGTTCTGACCAAAGCTTTCTGCCGAGTCAGGCATTCTTCCGTTACCTGTGCAGGTGTGGGGCAGGACAGCTGAGGACCAGCGCCCTGGGGAGAACAGACACTTCTTCTCCTCTTGCCTCCGAAACAGCAGAGGTTAGAGCTGCACTCTGGGTGACAGCTACATCAGTTCCAGACAAACTGCGGGTTTTATTACGAAAACGAAGTGCTAAAGACAGAGGGTATTTCCACTCCTCTGGACAGGAGGCCACAGACCAGCGCTGCTCTACCCACGCGTGTACACAGGTGTGCTTCGTGCCAGGCGGAGGCCGCGCCTCCCTCCCCTCAGTTCCCTTCCCACAATGCTTCTTCTCCAAGGGTTCTCTGGATTTCACGATCTGGCAGTGAAGTTCATTTTCTTTATTCTTCAGTCTCTGTCCTGGTAAGCTTCCACATGTAAGGATTTTGCCTGCTTTTTCAACTAGTTTATCTTTTTTGGCCTGATTATTTTTTTCTGACAACACTACAGATGAATCTGGCTTCTGGCTTACTTTACACAAAAAATGCACTGTAAATTCATGCTGAGATGTGGGCAGGCAGAGGTAGGCATGACCGTCTAAAGAGGCGACCTTCACGGTGCCACCCTGCAGCCACATCACGCCGTCCTCAGCCTCAGGGCCGGGCCACCGTGCTTCCGAGATGTCGATGAGGATACGCTGAGTTGAAGGGAGAGAAAGGGGATGGTCATTGTTTTTGTTAACAGGCCAGATTTTCCGAATATTTGATACTTGCATATCATGTCAGAAAGCTCTTAAAGTTTTGTTTTACTGCCTACAGGGAATGGAAAAGGAGAGGCAGGTGTCAGCCTACATGTGGTTTTCCACAGAATATCTGATATTGTTAAGATGCTCTCCTTAGAGAGGTAAAACACGCATGCTGACAAAAAAATGAGAGAAAGGAAGGAAAATCATCCTAATTACATCTAGTGTTAGACATATTTTTTGTTTAAAATGTACAATGGATCAGAGATAAAAAGATTTTGAGCCCCTCCCAAAAGTCTACCCTAAAAAAAAAAAAAGTATAAATGAAGGAAGACTAGCACTATAATGCACTACATTAAAAGCAATCATAGCTTAAATGGAATGAAACTACAGCAGTCCCTCACTATATCGTGATTCACTTATTGCGGCCTCGCTGTATCGTGGGAATTTTAAAAATAATATATTTAATTATTTATCGTGGGTTTTTCGCTATATCGCGGGATTTTGTGGTACTGCATACGTATGTTGTTAAAGTTACGTAGGTTTAAGGGTGTAGAATAAATGTAAGGTTCCTACTTCGCGGGGGGCGGGGGCGGGGGTCTGGAACATAACACCCGGATAAGTGAGGGAATGCTGTAGTATAAAAAGCATTGATGGAACAAGTCAGAGAAACAGAAAGAGACTCACTGTATCTTCAAAATGTTACAAGAAATAAGTTTTTCAAACAAAGGGGGAAAGGAGAATTATTTTATGAATGGTACTGAGCCCTGGCTGATGTGGCTCAGTGGATTGAATGCTGACCTGCGAACCAAAGGGTTCAAATCCTAGTCAGGGCACATGTCTGGGTTGCAGGCCAGGTTCCCAGTTAGGGGTGCACGACAGGCAGCCACACATTGATGATTCTCTCCCTCTCTTTCTCCCTCCCTTGCCCCCTCTCTAAAAATAAATAAATAAAATATTCAGAACAAAACAAAACACATTAACTATACATAAGCTACTAAAGATGTCCACATAATCTCTTAAATGTCACACCTCCAAGCCTCAAACAGTCACCAATCTGAAAAGCTCTGTAATCCTTGGTCACAAAGACAAAAGACAGGTAATGAATTATGTAACTTCTGTGTCTCTGTCAATATATAAAACAGGAACACTCCCTAGTCTGAGGCAATACAAAGGCCTATGCATTCTATAGCAACATGTCTGCTGCAAAGTGTCATAAAGAAAAAGACTAAATATTAAACAACCTACTTCTAATTAGTTCTCCTCAAATCTTACTCATAGAAAATTACCTTTTTTCTTTCAGAAGGTATGATGTTTTCAGATAAGAAAGGGTAAGTGGCGAAAGAGTTTCGGAAATCCAGGGCTCGCTGTAGTTGCTCCTGCGAAGAGATACAAATGTAATCTTAAAAAAAGTGGAAATCAATGGAGTGTGGCTTCCCCTATTCTGGCCACCTCAACGGCGTGTTAGTATTAAAAAGAGTAGTGTGTGTGTCACTGTGACTTACGCAGTAAGTGCTAATTACAAAGGGTGTCCTCTGACGAACTCTTTCTGGTTGTTCTAAAGGATGTGCTGAAGCAGGAGGTGCCCTTTCAAATAAAAATTCCGAGCCACAGGGAGAAAGCTGCAGCCTGGAGCCATCGACGTACTGCACTTGCACGGAGTCGTCTTCATAGAGGACCATTTGCGCTTCGGCCGCCATCGCTGTTACTCTGGAGAAAAGGTCCCTCCCAGGCACAGGCTGAGGAAAGAGGACACAGGAGCACAGACAGATCTCTTAACGTGGGAAGGGCTACGGAGATCAGCTGGTGCGTTTTCTAAGAACATTAGTAAAAAACCTGTCGCCATTGCAGTTACTTTGGTTGAAGGAAAAGTGATTATCTTACTATACACACTTAAATGATCTGAAATTAACATCCTTAACAGAATGCCTTGATCAACCCCCAAGGCTTTGCTCGAGGGTAGGTACAGAACCTAGAGGGAGAAGACAGCCCGCCAAGTTACAACTGCCTTTATCATTTCAGGAGCTTGACTTTCCCTGAAGTTCAATTTCAGAAAATTATATGCTCAGTATCTCATTTCCAAAAGCAAGCAAGTTCCACCTTTGCAATAAGAATACAGTGCTCCCTGGCTTTTCGCGGGTATTACGTTCTAGACCCACCCCCTACCCCCGCCTCGATTGGTAAAAATCCACGAAGTAGGAACCTTACATTTATTTTAGTATTGACTGTACAGGACCGCAACATCCCGCGATATAGCGAAAAATCCGCGATAATTAAATATAATATTTTAAAAAATCCCACGATACAGTAAGTGAACCGCGATATAGAGAGGGACTGCTGTACAGCAAGTCATCTGCAATACAATGCAAGAGGCAGACCAAAAGCAACTGCTGGGCCCCAAAGAACACCTGGACTCTTGTCCCTAGCCTGGCATTAAGGAGGTCTTCCTGTCACTGCTGATCAAGCTCACCCATCGCCCAAGTCTTGCTTGTTTCAGTAACCCCTCTGCCGCCGCTAACACGACTCTGTGCCCTCCCCCGTGCTTGCCGGGCGGGCGTGACGGAAGCGGGGTGCAGGGCGGGGTCCCGTTCATGCCTGCCACTCACCAGCGATACGCTCAGGCGCTTTGTTTCCTTATTGCACAATGGGGAGAAGAACAGGGCTGTTGTGAGGATTGCAATGAGATGCCACATGTGACGGGGCCTAGGATAGTGAATGTCACCTCACAGGGGCCCAGTGAATGATTCCCTTCTAACACTCCCGGCATCTCCTTCTAGGACATTAGTTCCTTCTACTACTCAGGCGGCCAAGATTCACCCGAGGAAAAAAAATAGCTTTCCCCAGTTTCCCCCCTTTTCCTACCAACACACCTCTCACGTGTTGAACCCATTCATTGTCCCTCGGTCCCCAGCCCATCGCAATCCGGCTTCTCCTCCTCCAGTGTCTTCCTGCACCCAGTGACCTCAGTCTTGGTCCCGCCAAATGGGTCCGCTCTCGACAGCTCTGGCCACCTTCCCCTGGAGCACACTTTTCCTCTGCCTTTTATTTAAAAAACAGGGCGAGGGCCTGCGGCAGCTCCTCCAGCCCCCACGTTTGCTTCTGCGTTTAGTGTCATTATTCCTCTCCACCATTCTCTGAAATCGGGGAGCCAAGACCTGAGTCCCCATTTCACCGCTTACTATGGACACTCACGTTGGTCTTATGCCCGCTCTTGCTTTTTAAAAAGTCTTACCCCCTTTCAGCGTGTGTAGTCGCTACATATGGTCGGCCTGTCGTTGTTGACGGGCTACGTCGGGACATGAGTCCCTGTTAGACCACAGGATCTCTCCTGAGGGGAGCCCCACAGCCTTAACCAGTTTCTTTCCCTAAGAACTTCCAAACCCAGCTGGCCTTCCTCCAGAGCTTCCAGCTGCCTGTGCCACCTGTCTTCCCCGACCTGTCCCCCGAAAAATCTAACTGGCAGGACGACAGGGGAACTCAGTCCCTCCCCACACGCACAGCCTTCCGTGCTGGCCCCCAACCTCCCTCTCAGCACCTACTGCCCTCCGGTAGCCAGAGGGATCTTTTAAAATAAAAAGGAGGCCTTTCACTCCCTGGCTCACAACCTTCCACTTGCACTTAGAATAAAACCCCAACTCCTGGCCATGGCCTAACCTAAGCCACGCCCTTGGGGGTCCCCTCCTCTAGAAATGTCATCTCCTCTCTCTCTCTCTCCGCCTTGTTCAGAGTGCGAGCTCCATAGGCTGTTTCCCTGCCCAGAACCTCTGCACTGTTCTTTGCTCCCAGCATGACCTTCCCTGGCTCATCACAGGGCTGGCTCTTGGTCACCGTTAAGATCTTGGTGCAAATGTCACTTCTTCAGAGGCCTGACCTGACCATCTCAATTAAAGTTGCCCCCAGCCGTCCCCCTATCACCCCCTATCCATGTCGTCTTCTTCCTTCACGACGGCATCTATCACTCTCAGAGCTGATGCTACTTACTGACTTGCTTTCTGTCCGTTTCCTCTGGGATATAATAAACTCAATCAGAGCAGAGTCCATTTGTCTTAGTCACACCTGCACCCCTGGCATCTAAAACAATACTTGGCAAATAATAAGGGTGCGGTAAATATGAATTTATAATACAGTGATCCCTCACTTATCACAGGTATTATGTTCTAGACCCCCCGCGATAGGTGAAAATCCGCTAAGTAGGAACCTTACATTTATTTTAGCACTTACTATACAGTACTGCAAAATCCCGCAGTAAAGCGAAAAATCGGTGATAGGTAATTAAATATATTTTTTAAAATCTTGCAATACAGTAAGGTCGCGATAAGTGAACAGCGATATAGAAAGGGACTGCTGTATATAAATTTATAAGTAATAATTAATGATGAAAGAATAAGTACATTTTAAAATTCTTGGTTTTCACCCTGGCCAGTGAGGCTCAGTGGATTGAGCGCCGGCCCGTGAACAAAAGGGTCGCCAGTTCGATTCCCAGTCAGAGCACAGGCCTGGGTTGTGGGCCGGGTCCCCAGTTGGGGGCGCGTGAGAGGCAGCCACACAATTCATGTTTCTCTCCCTGTCTTCCTCCCTCCCTTCCCCTCTCTCTAAAAATTAATAAAGTCTTTTAAAAAATAAATTTCTTGCTTTCCTTGAATTTGCCATTTGAGTTAACGCATCTCAGTGTCAGCAATATTTGACTTCTCGCTGTTTCCCTCCAGGCTCTTGTCATTAGTCCTGTTCATTTTGTCTCTCAGGAACCTGGCTCCTCCTTTCCTGCTTCAGGCCGTCACCGCTCCCCTCGATTCCTGCAGCTCCGTGGGACCGTCCTCCAGCTTCTTCCCTCTCCACTCCATGTCCAGTGTTGCTGTCATAGGGAACTTCCCACAACCCAGCCCATACCAGCCACTTTACATCATTCGCTTACATGCGTGTTACATGGCACTACGTACTCACAGCCATGTACGATGTCCACTTGCTGTTTCAATTTTCTGATAACACTTGGGAAAGTCTCTATCATTGGCCCAGGTTTTTATTTCCTTGTAAACAGCTTACTGAAGGGTAGTTGTTTTTTGTTTTGCAGAAAGAGCATCCACAAGAAACCGGAGTCTAAAGCTCCAGGCGCACGGGAAGTCCGCCCAGCCCCAGCTGTCTCACTCCTTCCTGTCTGTGTTTTCAACACCCGGCGCGTCACGCCTGAGAAAGTTTAACGATCAAAACGCCACGAGTCGGTTCTTTTTTTCTTTTTAAGCCACAGTCTGTTCTTGACTTCAGTGGGAATCTCATTTTTCTTTTTATTGTAGAGCGAGAGGTCGGGAGAGAGGAAGGGAGGGAGGGGAGAGGGAGACAGACAGAGACAGACAGACAGAGGCGTCCACGCGCCGTCCCACTTACTTATTACGCCTCCATCAGGTGCTTCCTGCACGCGCTCTGTGACCCTGGGATGACGCTCCCGCCAGCTGACCTCATTTTCCAGAACGCAGCATCTGCTGACGGAAGAAGTTCACCAAGGCAACCAGCGTTCTGAACTCACGCGGCAGTTCCGAGCCGGAAAGTCGCGGAGACGAGGCCCGGCCGCGCCCCGGAGCTTTAACTTGCCCAAACAAAGGCTCCAGCAGCAGCGTCGGCGCCAGGCCAGGACGGCTGCTCGGCGAGTTTGCCTCGAAATTAACAAATTACCAACAAGCGATGATTCTCCGTGGAACAGGACGATCACAACCGCAGGGGAGGAAGGCCGCGGGGAGAGGGTTCTGGCCGACGCACCCGCCGGATGCGAGTAGCTGCCGCAGCGGCAGCAGCGCGGGCGACGCCGCGGGAGAAAACACAAGCAAACAACAGCGATTCAAACCTTCCCGCCCCCTGGGGCAACCACCTCCCACTCCGGAAACAGGAAGGCCGGAAGTCCCGGCCCGGCCGCGCCCCCGCCCCTGGGCCACGCCCCCTCGGGTGAGTCCCCGGCGAAGGGCGGGGCCGGAAGTGTAGGCACAGCGTGGTGTGGCGTGGGGGAGCGGAGTCCCAATCCGGAATCTGGCCCGCTCCTCTTCCGGGCTCACTTCCGGTAGCCGGCACGGAAGCAGTCCGGCCCGGCTGTCGAAGCCTGTGCGGACGGGCATTCCGACCGTGCAGCCGCGCTCACCGCGCGGGGGGCGCTGGCGCAGTGACGCTTATTTAACTAACCTGAACGACAGTTTCACCTCAGGAAGGCTGTGCCCAGTTTGGTGTCAGCAAGTGTCTTTGGACTGGGTATCTGCATCTCTATCTAAAATGGCAAGTGGACTTGACGGCTCTGTGCACTGTCATTCGACAGGTGTTTCTGGAGCGCCTGCTACGTGCTAGGCACGCAGGGGAGGAAGCAGCAGGGGGGCCCCGGGGTCGAGGGGAGCGAGAGATGAACCTGAGTTTGCTCAGAGCTGTGATCGGTGATCCTCGAATAAAACACGCAGGTCTGGGACAGCACTCGTGGCTGCCCCGACCCGGGCGGAGGCAGCGTTTGCAGGGAAACCGAGAGGACAGGCGGGGTTAGCCCGGTGTGGGAAGCGTGCCAAGGGGCGGGACAGCCGGGGTTACGCCCGAGGCCAGAACGCCAGTCTGGCTTAAGGACCATTGGAGAGAAGAGCGGCCTTTAGGGCAGAGAAGCCTGAAACGGGGCTGAGCGCGGGCGGCGGCAGGATCACATGAACGTAGGGAGTGCGGGCTTCATCTTAAAGCTGCACCGAGCGGCCGGGAGAGACCGCACGCCTTAGACCCAGCCCCGCCTTTGCCAGCCCGGTGCGCTCGGGGCCCGCGCCCTCCCGCGAAGGGCTGCAGGGCGGCCCCGGGACAGCCACGCTTCCTGGGGCCCGTGACGTGGGTCTGCAGTCTGCAGACGGAGGTGCCTGAGAACCTCCTAGACTTGGACTGCCTTGTCTTTACAACTGAGGGGTTCGTGATGCTCTCTGGGCTTTAGAAACCTTCCCGGAACGGCCGAGTGGGTCGCAGGGCGCAGGAGCGTCTGTGGGGACCCAACAGCAGGCTCTTGAGAAAAGAGACGAGATGGAGTCAGGCTGGGCAGGGAGGGCGCCGACGTAACACCTGCCGACTCCCCGTTCCGTAAAAGGCCCGGCCACCCGGAAGGCCGACGGCGCGGCACGGGGCCGGATCCCCCTTCAGTCTGGGGACGCAGCCGCAGTCCCTGACGGTCCGTGGGCACGGCCTCAGCACCCGGACCGAAAGGCTGCAAAGGAGGTCCGGCTGCCCGCCGCCCTGAGCGCAGGCTCGCCCCGCGTCCCCCCAGCAGCCACGTGGCGAGCAGTGCCGCCTTCTCGTCGCCTCGGCCGTTCCCGCCACGCCCACGCCGCAGGGCCCTCGGTTTGCCCGCGGAGGCCCCCGGCACTGCAGGCCAGGATGCGCGGCCGTGGGCATCACGGAATGCTCACTGTGCGCAGACACGGCCTCCGGGTGGTTTCTTAAAGAAGCAGCGCCAGTAACGGGGACGCGCCCTGACCCTGCGGGAGGCGGGCAGGAGGGCAGGGGGAGGTGACCAGGAGCTAGCGGGCCGCACTGGGTGTTGTTCACAGAGCCAAGGCTACAAGTTCAGGGTTCTCAGCGGGCTTACCCAGGGCCCCGGCTCTGCTGTCCCGGCCCCCCCGCCCCCGAGACAGACAGCGAGCACCATCTTTACAGAACTGCAGAGTCAGGTCACAGCCACCTCGTTAGGGGAGCCGTTTTGAAAAAAAAAAAAAAAAAAGTCCTAACGATGATAATTTCCAAATCCCCCAACTGCACATACAGGTTGGGGTAAAAGTGGGTCTGCAGTTGTGAGTACACAGAAGTTTATACTTGTATTATTATTAATTACTGTGGGCTTTTCCATACGAACTGTGGACCTACTTTTGCCGCGCCCTGCCTACCTCCCGTTTACAATGAAGAATCTCAAAAGTTTTAATGTCGTGTATTCCCAGTTCTTCCAACTGCACTTGTTACTGAACTGAATTTTTATTCAGCAGACAGTGGATAAGAGTATCTTCTATCCCAGTATAGTTTCTCGGATTTCAAACCATAATTTTATGTCATATAAAAAAGTTTAACACAAATTCTTCAAAACACCGGGATACCACTCCAAAACCTTAAGAGAAAACAAAGCTATTTCAATTTTATTTTCAAAGTCTAATTTTAATCCGACAACAAACAAGCAGAGAAGTGAGAAAGCCAACTGCAGCAGCAGACACAGGCGTACTGAATGTAAAACGATGGGTTATTAACAGAAGTATTTACATGCATATTTACAAGCAATCCTTTTGTACATAGGTTTTAGTTAGTTGGAAAAACTTCTGACATTAGGTAAAAATAGGACTGAGGTGGTACCACGTTATAGTAAAAGCATTAGAAAAGTGATCCTCAAGGTGTCTCAATTATAAAGGAGATGAAAACGGAGTGACAAAGACCTAGTAAAATTCTCTAGTAAAAAAGTCAATGCAACTCATGCTACCAAATAAAAATGAAAAAGCCTTATAAATAAAGCAGAATAATGGCCTAGGCTTCTGAGTAATGAAGTTAGGTGAAAAAACTGGACAATTTAGAATTGCAATAGATCCTCAGTGAAGAATCTTGGTTGTTTAGCTGGGAGTTCTCTTTTTAATGACATTTTATAAGCCCTTGGTATTAAGTAGCATCTGGATACTAAATCACTTAATGACATATTCTAAGACTTTAGTGCCAGAGATTTTTATGGTTGTGATTCATATTTGAAGCCCAATTCACTGAAACACTAAATGTAAAGCTAAATGAAAGCTATATACTCAACTAAAAAAGATGCTACATTTTGCAGTAACATGTATTTCCAGACTAAGACTTTTTCCCTCAAGAAAAGCTGAATTTAAAGGATAAGCTTCTAACCAGCTAGCAAAATTTACTTTCAACATTTCATTTATTTCAAAATTGATTTTATTGCAGCCAAAACAGTGGAATTAACTGTACATAATAAACTATTTTATATATATACACATTTTAAGTTATAGGGAATAAAGTCCATTTTGGCAGATAGTGTTAAAATTAAAGTTGCATACATTAGTAACATAACTCAACATCCTTAATTTGGTATAAGTGACACACTTTCTTGCTTTCCTGTGTTCTGCTAAATCATGATAACCTAAACTGCTTTATAAAACTGATACGTTGAACTTTAACTTTACTGTTTTTGCTTACACTCTGATTCCAAACAAAACTTTTCATAAGCTTCTTCTATCTCTGGGTCCATCTCATCATCAATATCATCCAAGTATCTGTGAAAAAAGCAAAGATGATTCTTAAGTTTACTGTTTTTCAATGCAGAAAATGTCTTAAGATGCTAAGCCACGAGGAAAAGCATCTGATATAACTTTCCTAGACTCAGTTTTACAGAACACAAGCACTCTTTAGAATTACATTAAATGCCAGTCCTCAGACAACAAATGCTTAATATGGTGTTAAAACTTTACAGTGGATCCTGAGTTCCTTCTGTTTGAAGATTTTGCTATACTTTTAAACATACATTAACTTTTTTAACCTAATCTAAAAGTTAAATCAAAGGCTTTATGAATATATTAGGGGCTCAAGATTGACATTAATTTCATAACTTTAGCTCGTTAACACGTACGCTATAATTAGAACATAATTTCATATGTACCACCCCCTTCTAGTGATGCATTAATATTTTATGTCTACTTAAGATTAGAAATGGTATTCCTGCAATGACAACTTAAGTCATAACCCATCGGGAATCAGACTTTCATAGCAAGAACCTACTTTCGAGATCATCTATTGTATTTCAGATTTTTCTAAATATTATTCAGTAGTTTAAAATTATGGAAAATGAGGCTTTCAATAGTTTAGTGCCCTGAAAGGCCTTAACACACACATCCTTACTGAATTCCCATAACCACCTTACAGAAACAGATACTAGCATCATCTTAATGCAAAGAACAACTTGAACTTCCAGTGGTACACCCAGCATGGCTGAACTTTCCTAACTGTGCTTAGGTCCTTAAAACCCTGTATTTTTCCTATTAAAATCATTTATAAAATGTATGGCAGTATATATTAGAACATCTCAAACTGACTTATAATTAAAAACATCACTAGGTAGGAGAGTAAAGGCGGTTTACTTTTTTTTTTTTTTTAAACCCACACAAGAGAAGGGACATAAGAAAAACAGAAGTCCCGGATTTAATTTATACTCCCGCTACTCAGGAAGAAAACCCGAGCAGCTTGTCCAAGTTCGTGTAAACTGGTAACAGATGGGACTAATCCTCACAGGCTTTTCATCCATATGTAATAAAATGTAGTCAAATCTAATGACAATTGATATAATAAAATTTTTCATTACCAAGAATGGCAGGTAAAAAAAATGAAATGCGGGAACAGGAGAATAACTTACATCTTCCCATTACCCCAACATTTTTATGTAGTAATCTGTTTTTTTCAGTCTTGGGTTCATGCTTTAACAGCTCAGATTGTAGCCTGTTGCCCCGTGCCGGAGCATTTCTGTATTCTCATCTAGTTCTCAAAGAAACTCAAGAAGTATACTACTCTTCCTACTTGACAGATGGAGCAACTTGCCCAAGATCTTACAGTATTGGTGATGATTAACTCCTTCAGCTTTTCCTTGTGTGGGAAGCACTTTATCTGCCCTTCCATTCTAAATGATAGCTTTGCTGGGTAGAGCAATCTTGGTTGCAGGTCCTTGTTTTTCATCACATTGAATACTTCTTGCGAGCCTCTTCTTGCCTGCAAAGTTTCTTTTGAGAAATCAGCTAAGAGTCTTTTGGGGACCCCTTTGTACGTAACTCTCTGCTTTTCTCTTGCTGCTTTTAAGATTCTCTGTTTATTTTGAACCTTTGGCCTTTTAATTATGATGTGTCTTGGTGTGGTCCTCTTTGGGCCTAGCTTGTTTGGGACTCTCTGTATTTCCTGGACTTGTATGTCTATTTCCTTTGTCAAATTTGGGGGGTTTTCCTTCATTATTTTTTCACTTCAGCTTTCAATTTCTCGTGCTTCCCCTTCTGGCACCCCTATGGTTTGGATGTTGGCACATTTAAAGTTGTCCCAGAGGTTCCTTAGCCTCTGCTCATAATTTTCAATTCTTGTTTCCGCATTCTGTACTGGTTGACTTTTTTTCTTCCTTATGTTCCAAATCATTGATTTGAACCCCAATTTCCTTCCATTCACCATTGGTTTTGTGTGGATTTTCCTTCATTTCATTTAGCATAGCCTTCACTTCTTCTCTTATGCGTCTGCTGTACTCAAGCATATCTGTTAAGCCTGTGAGCATCTTTATCACTAGTGTTTTGAACTCTGTGTCTGTTAGGTTGGCTATCTCCTCATCACTTAGTTCTCCCACTGGAACCTTGATCTGTTCCTTCTTTTGGGCCATACTTCTCTGTCTCCTCATTTTGACAGTCTCCTGTGTTTGTCTGCCTGTGTCTTAGGTAGAGCTGTTGCACCTGTTACGTTGTAAGGGGCGGAGCCTTAGGTTTTCGTCAGTAATGGACAACCCTTTTCACCATGTTATGCTGCTGTGTGTGGGGGAGGGGTCTGGGAAGGAACAATGCCGCTTGCTCAGCACCCACCCCTTTTCCAGGCACCTTTCCCACTTCTGTATGGGTCTGGCGCCTCTCTAGCTGTTGCCCTGGCCATTGTTCCCAGAGTGGGTGGGTCTGCGGACGTTCTGGGACCATGGGGGCCCTTTAAACAAGTAGACTCTGCTGAGAGGCTGGCAGTTTCTGCTTCCGCCCAACCTCCACTGGTCTGCCCAGTCAGAAGCTGTAAGGCCTGATTTTCCCTGGCGCTGGGACCGTGAGTTGCGTGGTCTGATCTGGGGCTGGGAACTCTCCTCAGGTATCCCTCCCGACTTTTTAAAATGTGTGACTGCGCTTTCTACTGGCCCGCCACAGCCGCCACCGCACCGCATCCTTTCTGCCCTGGCTCCACCCCTCCTATCTTTCTGGATGAGTATTTCTTCTTTACATCTTTGTTTGTTGGACTTCCATGCAGCTCCATTTTCTGGAACTTCTGGTTGTTTCTAGTTTTGAGGTAGTTGTGTTCCTTCTTAGTTGTGGAAGGAGATGCAGCGTGTCTGTCTAGGCCTCCATCTTGGCCAGAAGTGGATGTGGCTTCTTCAATTCCATAGTTGTCAGACTTCCATTCAACTCGATTTCTGATGTTTCTGAGCCATAGGTCTCTGTATATCAGATGTAATTTTGATGTGGTTGTGCAAAGACGTGAGTCATGTCTGCCTACGCTGCCATCTTGACCGGATCCATTGTAGAGCTACTTATTTTAAAATCCTATGTATAATAATAAAATCGACTTCATTTTATAAAAACTAGCCCTGGCTCAGTGGATTGAGTGCCGGCCTATGAACCACAGGGTCACCAGTTCAATTCCCAGTCAGGGCACATGACTAGGTAGTACATGAGGTCCCCAGTTGGGGGCTTGCAAGAGGCAACCACACACTGATGTTTCTCTCCCTCTCTTCCCCTCTCTCTAAAAATAAGTAAAATCTTTAAAAAAACTAATTACTCCTGAGCACACTACATTTTAATAGCTCTTTCCCCTCAACTATACATAAATTTAAAGAAATAATTTGTGTGTTTTCCAACATGATTATCTGAACAGTTTTGGTAAATTACTACTACATATATACACTCTAACACTATCAACTCAAAACCCACACTCTTTTATCTACTTTTTTCTAGTCTAAACTCTTTTAAGCTGTGGCCACAGAAATTTCACAAATAAATTTAGTAGCTACAGAGAACTTACGGATCACTAGCCCCTGATAAATCTGTTCCATTTTCTTCATAATCTGGAAAAAAGTCTTCTCTTTCAAGTAATTCTTGATATTTTTCTTGGTAATCTATAAAAAATAATAATAGTAAAATAAAGAAAAAATTTTAATGCTGAAACAATTCATATGAATGGTCAGTTATTCTTAAGGATTTTAATATTATGATTTTACATTTAAGTAGATCCAAAGTTTAAATAGAAGTTATGTTTATTTATCAAGTACGCTTAATTGCGTACTTAAGAACAGCTTTTACAAAACTTATTCTAATTGGCCTGCTTTTGTGCCCCTCTGCAGGCTCAGAAATCTTAATTATGTATATTTTCTTCTAACTAGAAGTTGGAAATCGAAGCCACTGTGAACAGATGAGAGCACATTTCACACTGATGTGTGCGCTAGCTGTATCCTCTCCTGCTTCCTCCCATCTGCAATACGATGGCTGCACAGTTTGTTGGGGGAGAATGTGTGTCCTCCATTCCCTTGTTTTCCTTCCACAAGGAGAGATTTCAATGAAACACTCAGGCTTCCAGTTTATGCTGTTCCTCCCCAAGGGGGTAAAGTGAGCCGTCTGATCCATGGTCCTCCATCAGAGGGGGCGGCCCTAACAAAGGTTCGGAGCATGGGGCATTTTCTTTTTTTCCCGGTCCTTAAGAGACAGCTGGAAGGTGGGCACCTAATAAATGTTTCAGCTGTACAGTTGGGCTCCTGCTAGGCAACCCACCTGCCAACTGCCTTAGGCCCAGTCACTGAGTATAAGATCAGCATGTCTGTATGGAGTCCTTACCGCTGAATATAAAGTGGATCAGTCTATATTAAAACTGTTATCTTAAAATTAGTTTCTTGTGAAAAACAGCTACCTCAAATTTCAAGAGGATAATATAATTATATTTGGGTAAAGATAATATTTTGGCAAGACTGTCAGTTTCTATAAAACTTTAATTGCAGCCTCAAGGATTAGCAACATTTTGACATTCAATTTTGGCAATTTGGAGACCATTTGAACTATGAAACCCTCCTGCAACAAATACAAATACTTGAGGTATAAGGTAAGACAAACATTCTTTTAAAGGTACAGATGAGGTCACAGAAGTCATCAAGTCGCCTGATGCCAGAACTGAGACGGGAACTGAAAGTCACACAATGACCGCAGCTGGGGGCTGGTGGACCACGGGGTAGCAAATCAGCCTGGATTTTAAACCCACGGGGCTGAAAGAAAGGTCTTGGGCCCACTGAAACAGGAAGATGGAATTCACACCCCACACTTCTCACTCTGCACAAACCCAGGACATTCAAAGGGCTGATTATCTCAAGCAAAAGATGGATAAAAAAAAACAAAACAAAAACAAACAAAAAAAACTCCGCAAAACACCTAGTGGCCAAGAAGTCTGCTTGTGTTTGTCTGCCTGGGTTTGGAGTGGGGACAGGATTTGTAACAATAGGCTGGCACCTCCAATTTTTACTAGCTATGCAAAAAAAAAAAAACCCTACAACAAGGCAATAAAAACTTGTTGCAAGCCACTGTTACACCTGTAGCTCCAGCAGAAGTAAACATAACACCCATGTTAGACAGATGTTCCTACATTCCAAGCCACAAGTTATTGTGAAGAAAAACAAAAGGGCACTAAGATCCCAGGGCAGCCAGAAAGGAAGTGTGGACAAACGATAGGAAAATGGATCCGAAATGACAAAGAACCACAAGGAATTGAAGTGCCTTTGAAGTGTATGGGAAGAAGGAAAATCTGTCTTACCAGACAGTGAGAATTTACAGCAAGGTCAGATGATTAAGCATGTGGTGCTGGTGCTGAGAGAGACAAACAGAAGGAAGACGCACACGCAGACAGAGGGATAAGACACAGTTTAGAGAGGAGTTACCTGGCACACAACAGAGAAACATTGACCTGAAAAGAGGAAGGGTGATTCAACACCTGCTGCTGACGTGACAACTATGGAAAAAATATTTAATTCCCACTGTATCCCACACACAAAAATTAGTCACAGATTAAAGACGTAAATATAAAGCAACAAAAGATTTATAGAAGAAAAAGGAATCTGGTAGGAGTAAGGAGACGCCGTCGCACGGAGCACAGACAAGACATAAGTTAGTGTACGTTAAACTCAAAGCTCCTTTATGCTAAGACAGACAAAAGTGAAGACAGCTCATACTGGGTAAAGCAGACTATGGATCGCTTTCTAGGCTGTGCAAGGAATTACAAATCAGTAAGAAAAACAAATGATCCAACAGAAATATGGGCAAAGAACACAAACAGCCAATTCTCAAAGGAAGAAATCGGAAGTTCAATAGAAACACGAAAAGAAATTTGGTATCATTAGCAAGAAAATAAAATTTCATAATTTCATCACTGACAAAAATTAGGTCCGGTAACAACAAGTGTGGCCAAGATGAGACAGGAACCCTCGCATGCTGTAAAAACTAAGTGTATAACAGTCTGAAAAGGAGTCCGACAACATTTAGTGAAGCTGAAGATGCAAATAGCCCATAACGTGGCTATTCTACCTCCTCACCCTGAAGAAACCCCTGAAAGTGAGCAAGTGTGGTCCGCCCGGCCATCCACAGCAGGGGACCTATAAACTGTGGCTTAATCTGGTATCACTTGGCATTTAAAATAAATGAACCAAAGCTATATCCACCTACAAGGATAAATAACAAATACTGAATATTTGGATTACTACTACTGCATGTGACAATCTAGCAGCTTAAGGACACACAGAATTTAAGAGACCTCGCAATGCCACAAACTAGGGACAGTAATCGCCTTGAGGAGAGAAGTGATGGAAGGATTGAATTGGGGGTAAGGGGTCAATGCCCAGGGTAATGGTTTCACACCATGTGTAGGGTTTTATTTCTTTAAAAAGACCCAAAGTATATAGAAATATGGCAACATGGGCTTGGTTTAATCTTGACTGTGCCTCAGCAGGTCAGTTTTTGGTGGTTTTTGCATTTTTGAAGGTTTCATAATTTAAAGCTCAGTAACCAGTTCTCTTCTCTGCCTCCTTATGCTTCAGGCAGAGTCAGGCCTACCACCCACAAAGAACACACGGGAAAATCCTGACCATCAGCTGGTTATAGTTTGTACTGAATGGGAAACACTTCTCTCTTGCTCACACTGCAGTCCCGTTTATCATAATTAAAGCAATGCTTCTACAAATGCCCTTTTCTAGAAGGAGAAGCGTGCAGAGATTTAGATTTTATTAACTCTGACCCACCAAGCATTAATGAAATCCACAATTCTTAATATCTGCAAGTACGAACCCACATTTGTGAAGGCTGCTGACTATGTAGCAAATTAGAACCATCTTTTCTTTCCATTTTAATTACCCCAAACTTCACAGTGTAAAACCAAAATGTTAGAGGAAATACAAAATAAAAAGTCACATTTAACTGAGGGATTCTTCTAATCCTTTATTGTTAGTGTGACAAGACACTATGTACTGAGCCAGACATTCCACTTGAAATGGTTCTAAGTGGTTTTGTACAGAATCTTCTCTATCAGACCAGCCTTTACCCTGTATTTTAGCACGCTGTGAACTCTTCCAAAAGCCAGGTCTGTGCTAGTGCGAGTATGGTTTTCTGTAATTTACCATCTTAGCAAAAAAAATGGGGACATGACCATGAGATGACACACCTGGGTCAGCCGCCGTGAAAGGAACGCCATCAGATGTATAAAATGTTGGTTCATTCTAGGATAAAACAAAGTGATAAAAGTATGTGATCATTTCAAAATCGGTTTTTAAAAAGCACATCATCAATGAAGCATGGCCAATGGCATGTGTGTGCACGTGATAATGCGCTGCATGAAGAAGCAAAGACTGACTTCCCAGCAGCCACCTGGTGTCAGCGGGAAAGCCTATTATCTCGAGCTCTTGTCCTAACACCGCACCGGCCACGTCCCACTTGTGGTGAACTGTCCTGCTGTGCCAGGTGATGAAGCACCGGCTCCCCACCACGTCTGTCCTTGAGAATTTCCGAGACTGGGGCTGTGGAAGCAATCCCTCCACAGCTGCTTTACGCTGGCCCTGCGGGGAGCTTCCGGGCACCACTGGCCTGGTAACCACTTTGATTTCCTTAGTTTACGTCATGACAACATTCAAAGTAAAGAGTTTGAGATGCAGGCCTTTGTTATGAATTCTCTGGAAACACTGTTTCTTGGAATCCCTACACTCACCCAAGTCCAAGTCTTGTCACTTTCCCCGGCCACTGGGTGGCTCTTTCTAGTCCACCCTGCCGTGGAAGGATTCCACGTGTCTCCCATTTACCTGCTCTGCTTGCTGCCACAAACCCTACGCCAGTGAGAAGTTATCGGGCGCTGCACTTTGGGAACAGCTGCACATAACTCATCTAGACATTTTCAAAACTGAATTCAAGCAATAAGCAAAATTTAACAAGTAAACACGGGCGTACCATAAAATAGTTAGGATCATTTTCAGGAGTTGCTTCTCTGTACGTTGAGGTTACATGGACTCTGCCCCAGTTACTTGACCGGAGCTCTACAAGTTTCAGGAGCATCTGTTTTACGTCTCTGCAGACAAAGGTCAAAAAGGAGTTAAGCACATACGCACCATGGGTGTTCTCGGGCTCTGAACACCGCCGACTCCTAAAACCGCTTCAATTTAACATGCCCATTCAAGGCTCTGATTTTCTAGACATTGCCTAGAACACCACAAATTTATAAAAAAACAAACAAACAAGACCCAGCCTTGAAATTTGTTCCATGTAACTAACTCTATGATTCTTAAAGGCAGTGGCCATCCTGCAAACATTTCTCTGCTTCCCAAATATTTACTAATTGAAGAAAAATGGCTAGGTGAGCAGAAGCCACAGGTAAAATATTGTCTTTAAAGAAAACGTTTCTGTAGATCAAGCTGTAAGATTTCAATTACTCTGATGAAGTGCAGCGGATTAAGAAAACACCCTCAAAGCAGAAGTGAGGACCGGAGCTGCACGGGCTGTCTTGCCCCTCCTACCTGCTGCAATGTGCGTCCAGGACAACATTCTCAACTCTCTGAATAATTTCTACCATGTCGGTCTTTCCCTTTTCCTTCCAGGCGTCTTCCAAAACCGACCCTGTCAACTAAAAAAAGCAAGTCAGTAAAATAAAGAATTAAATAAAGTACAGATATTCTAAAAATATATTAATAGCACTTCAAGTGTTCTTTAAACAAGTTAAACATTCCCAGTTGTTTTCTACCATCTAATTAATACTCAGGTAGTCCAATACCATCAATGTTTTCTTGACTGAGAAAAACTAATGAGCTGTAGCAGAACTTTCATCATAGGTTTTGTGCGTCAATGACTACATGGTACATGCCCCGTATGACTAAGATAGGCTATAAAATTTTAATCAATATGTCACTTTTTGAAACATGCAGAGTGCAATAAATATTGAGGCTTTGAATTAAAACAAAAACTTCACCAGGAAAAAGATGAGATAAGGATATAAACAAGTAATAAAAATATGTGCAATAAACAGGAAGAAGTGATTAACTTCACTAGTGATCTGGAAAATGCAAACTGCAATGAGGTTTTCCTTTTTGCGCATCGCCTACTTCAAGACCCAAGCCAGGGCTGACTGCGTCCTCCACCAGGAGGGACACGCGCTGCGGTGGGCAGACACTCTGGTTGAACGTTTGGAAGGGAAATTTTGTGTTACAGAAGGTGCCCAACTTATGACGCTAGATGTACAATTTTTGTAATTTTTTAAACTTTACAGTGGTTCAAAATCAGTAAGCACCCAATAGAAACTACTCTGAAGTCTGATCGTCCCCAGCTGGCGACACGTGGCTGACCCTCTCCCGGGATGCTGGGCAGTGGCCGTGAGCCCCAGCTCCCAGGCAGGCTCGTAATCACGAGGGTAAAAACGGACACTGTTGAGTTTTTGTGTCACATGGTTCTGCCCGGCGGTCCTGAGCATGTTTAAGGTAGGTGTGGCCAGGCTCTGCTGTTTGGTGGGTCAGGGGTACTAGATGCATTTTCAACTTACAACGGGCTCAGTACGACGTAAACCCATCCTAAGTCAAGGAGCATCTGTACTTATCAAATCAGTGCGTATGCACTCGGACCCACCAGACCCACATGCAGGAATTTAGCCTCTGTACACGGCTGCCCACAGACGCGATTGCTGACAGTGCTGCAGAGGAGCAACGAGCTGAAAACCCGACCGCTGGACGACAGACGGATCAACACCGTGCATTAAACGGCGGACACCGGAAGCTACTGCAGGAAGCCAGTCTGTGCCGCGCAGAGACCTAAGCTCTCCGGCAGGCAGTGAAGCAGCAGGTTCCAGCGCAGTACGACTACTTAGGAGACCGGTGGCACCCACGGACACGGGGAGGGAAGAGGCAGGTGAAGGGTCTCCATTTTTCACTTCGGAAATCTACTTCTTACATTAAATAAGCCTAATTCTTTTTCCAATATTAAATCCGAGAGCAGAGTAAAATGTCAATATTGAACTTATTAAAGTGGTGACTTAACGCTGAAGTCATCTGTGTATTACACATACTTGCTCCAAATCACACACCGAAGGAGTAGGACTGTTACCCCTACCCCTCAAGGGAAGAAAAGCAACACCTACCTTCAGTAATTTCACGGCACAAATCAAGTTATCATCCACAGGGTTGGCAAAGAGGGCGTTCAGTAGCTCCCGGAGACCGGCCTGAAGAATATCTGCTCTTGTCACCTGTCCGTTTGTTCCTTTGATCTTTTGGGACAAAAGAAAAAAAAGCAACTATGCGAAAAAATAATACGGATGTATTCGTGGTCCGACAAAGTGTTGGCGTTGTATGTTAAAACAATGCAGACATCATAGGAACACACACTGACACCATCACAAAATTCTTACCTTACATGTAGCTAAGATTCTAGTAAGACTAGTAAACTACCGGTAAAATTTTTCATTTGTCCTACGGAACACATGGTCCAGGTGACGTAAGTGTCCTTGAATGTTACTGCTTCATGAAGCATCTCCAGTCTATTAAGCTACCACCTTTTTTGGAACATACAATTTTACTCTGCATTCCCCTGCCCACAGACACCCGCGCCCCACACCGAGCACCAGTGCTTCTAGAGAGGGGCACAGCAGTGTTCTGGAAAGGGCGCTCCTTTCCGGTTGGCGCCCTTATCTTGGCCTGTGTAACAATTAACTAAAAAAGATTAAGACATGAAATTTTTATAAAATTAAGCCCCCTGTGATAAAAGGGGGTGTCAGTTGGGCCCTAGACTGACACAGGCCTTTACATCTGTCGACACATTTGGTAGCGGGCTCATGTGTCCTTTCAGTGGCGTGCACGGCACCAAGCCCTCAACCCAGCGTTTAAGGTGGTAAACCTGTATCTGAGACTAAATAGTCAAAACACAAATCACACAAATCCATTACAAAGTATTATCCGGCACTTAGGTGTCCTGATAACAAGCATACGCCCAAGTAAACCACCAATTCACAAACAAGTTTAGATGGACACTTTGTACAAATGCATTTTATGGGGAAGATTAATATATAAAACAGGTCCAGGAACTAATCTGGGTGAATGGGGTGAAAAAACAAAACAGAAACTCCACTCTCCCCCAGCTTTCGCTCGAAGCTTTGTGTTCTGAAGGTCAAGTTGCTTTTCAGCCACCGACTGAAGGGCAACACACTATCTACCAATATTCCTGATGCAAGAATTTAAAAAAGCCCGAATGCCTACATTTCAAAACCTTAAACACGCACGGAACACCACGGCTTTGCAAAAGTACACACAGACTTAAAATGCTCAGACACCACTTCCCAGTACCTTGCCCACGAACAGGAAGACAGATGTCCCCCTAGAGGGCAGACACCACCATCCGTGCGCACTGAGACATGACTTCCTTTCTGTCCCACTTCACTCTTAACACTGAAAAGTCCAAACACACATTCCTTCCTGAGACTGGTTTGTTCTCACAAGCACCGAGGAAAGCGTCTCCTCACCTCCAGGTTGAGATAAAGTTCTCCCAGAAAGAGCACAAACGCATGGAAACGCTTGCGAGTCGCTTCTTCCCCCTTCGCAGCTTGATCTTTGAGTTCGTATTCGGTCCGACATCTAATAAAGACAAATCTGTTACAATCTCACCTTGTTTGTTTTGTAAATAGTTAAACAAGATGACCATTCACCAGTCTGGGTGTCCACAAGCAATACAGGGTTAAGTACATGCCCCGACGCCCAGACTTTCTGTAATAAAAATTGTGCCTCTCTAGTGCAGACACCAGACCATGCATGACCCTTTCATACTCAGATGCCCAGCTTTAAGAAACTTGCAAGAATAATGGAAAGTAAACCTATCAGATCAAGTTGTAGTAAGTTTGAATAACTTAAGTTTTATGAGGTTCATATACACCGGCATTGGTTTTACAAAACCAAGCTGTCTCTGTAAAATGGTCTGCTCTTTCTGAATACATTAACCTTGAAACACATCTTATGAAGCCCATTATCCTTGTAATTTCCATTACGTAAATCAGAGAAATAAGGTGAAAAGCCTCCAACTGAATAGACACATAGAAAGCAATTAATTTGGTCTCTATTCTAACAGAGACTGAAGGAGTCAAATAAGTTATTTTCCCCCCAACCTGACCCATTTGTCTTCCAGAGTAGCAAAAAGAAACTGTCTTCTTAGAGCTTTATGGGCACAGTTCCTACCAGACTTCTAAAATCATCACAAGGAGCCCGGGCTAGTGTGGTCCGGCTGGCTGCAGCACTGACTCACAGACTGAAAAGGTCGCAGGCTCGGTACCCAGTCAGGACGTGCAGGGGAGGCAACCGGTCAATGTCTCCCTCTCACACCACGCTTCTCTCCTTCCCTTGCCCGCTCTCTAAGATCAATAGCATGTCCTTGGGTGAGGATTAAATAAACACATACACACATATGTACCTAAACAAATAAATAAAAAATAAAATCATCACAAGCCTGTCGCTGCCTGTGTCAGTGAGTAACAGTGTCAGCTGCTGCTACTAACACTGATCCTTTAAATGACTTTTAAACTGTTCACCGCTTTGGTGTTCAATGTTTTTTAAAAATCTTCATTTATAAGGTGGTGACGAGCAGGAAAGTTGTGTGTTTTATAAAACTGGTCTTGACAGTTGTTCTTTTAAAGACCAAGGAGGGAGCTTACGGAGACTATTTTCATTCATGAAGGACCAGTTTAGGTTGCTGTGTAAAACCATTTTTGTCAAGAGAGGGAAAAAAAGTCACTTCTTGACCAAGAATTTTCCTTGGGTCAGTTTATGAACCAACCATGAAGAAACCCAAGACCGCTCACTGCACACTTATGTGGCTGATTCCAATGCTTCCAATGAGCACCACCTTCTATAGGAGTCAGATACAGAAGGTGCTTGTTACCTTCTGATACATAGTAATTCCTCATCAGTAAAAGGGTGGAATATCTATAAGTAGAACACTGTGGTTAATAGTGGAAAGGATCAGTTAATTAATGCCAATTCAGCTATCCAAGTGCCTTGTGGCTGCTCACCTTTCTCTGTCCTTTCTTTTATGACCTTGTAGGTAAAATCTTTGACAAAATGACCTTTTGTTTTATAAATGCTGTGTATTATACACTCAGACAGGTGAATGTATGTGCAAAAGCAAACTCCTACTCCTGTGCATTACTGACTTGACTTGGTGAGAGGAAAGCACTTAAGGCTTTTAAGAAGACTTTCAACTATAAAAGTGTGTTTACTTCAGAAAGGTTAAAGCAGAGGAAAACAAAGAACAAAGTCACTGCAACCCAGAGGTAACTGCTGTCTTTTTCAAGTGTGTATATATTTTTACACCAGGTAGTAGAGTATGCCCTGCTTTTCTCTAGTTACATGATTAGCATTTTCCCACGTTAACATCTCTGACAGGATCAGTACTAAGAAGCACACAGGGGAAAGTGGAAGAGTCGGAAGAGGGGTTTCTCAACCAGGGCTACCCAGGAGAATCACTTGGGAAGCTTTGAAAATCCATGCCCAGGCTCCAGCTCAGTCCACTGCGCGAGAATTTCCCTGAGTGGGGCAGGGCTTGGCCTCACCGCATGGCACAGCTGGGGTGAGTGGCACCGAGAGGGTCCACGATCCTGCCATCCCACCCCCAGAAGTGCCCACTCTCACATCTTCCCAGAAGCTTTAGTTTGTGTTTCTTTAATTATAGGGAAGGTTAGATATCTTCTTAAACTTTATCATTTATATTTTTCCAAATTGTACTTATTCAGAGCCGTTCTAAGTATTTCTTTTCATATTAAAGAAATGAGCTCATTACCATGTGCTACACATTTTCCTATATTGACTTTAGTTCATATAAATTTATGACCTCCCAAGATATTATACCCTATGTGTAATTAAGTTTCATCTCTTGCTTTAGGGCCTGTATCATGTCTTAGTTAAAAGGGCTTTATCAACCTAAGATTTTTAAAAAGATTATTTATTTCTTTATTTTTAGAGAGAGGGGACGGGAGAGAGAAAGAGAGGGAGAGAAACATCGATGTGTAGTTGCCTCTCATGTGCCCCCAACTGGGGACCTGGCCTGAAACCCAGGCATGTGTCCTGACTGGGAATCGAACCAGTGACCCTTTGGTTTGCAGGCCGGCACTCAGTCCACTGAGCCACACCAGCCGGGGCCCAATCTAACATTTCCGTTTGCCATCTTCCTCTGAGTATTTCCTCTCTCACTTTTATTTCAATCTTCCGTATTATCTGAAACATATTTTGGAGTGAAGCGACAGGAACCCAGTTTTGCTCTGTTTGTCCCCACAGACGACGGACCGGTCAGCCGTGTCAGCAGCGGCACATTTATCTCGTATGCATGTACCTGAAGCACCACCTTCACCTCAAGCCTGGTTTTCAAGGGTCTCTGAAGTGACTTCCGGAACCTTTCTTATTCCAGTACAGCCTAACCACATGATGGAATATTTTGCAACTGTTAAAAAGTATCTTAAAAAAACTAATGTGCTTTTAAACAGTACGGTAATAACACAAGTGATGAATATAATGAAAGTCCAGCATCAAAGCCCAAATAGAAGGAGATGGTATGATACAGGCAGCAAGCAGTTCAGATCAATAGGGAATTGGATCATTCAAAGAAGGGGTATGGGAAAAACTGGCTACACACATGGCCATAAATGAACCAGACCCTTGCTCAAACCCAAAGTACGAAAGTACCAAGAAATGCAGCGACCCCTCACTTACCGCGGGTGTTACGTCCTAGACCCCACCCCCCCGTGACAGGTGAAAATCCGTAAAGTAGGAACCTTACATTTATTTTAGTCTTTGCTGTACAGTACTGCAAAATCCCATGATATAGTGAAAAATCCGTGATAAATAATTAAGTATAATATTTTAAAAAACCCCATGATACAGTGAGGCCGCGATAAGTGAACCACGATATAGAGGGGGACTACTGTACATAAGTGATCATTTTTTAAAACTTGGGAAAGGAAAGGCTTTTCTAAGCACAAAACCAAAGGCAGAGACCACTACAGAAAAAAAGAGCTACGACATATATATAGGTGTATATATACATACAGGTATATATATGTTACAGATATATAACTAAACTTTTAACATTATGCAAATAAGAATGGTCTGTTCTATTTCCCCCCTGCAACTTGCTATAATGTACAGTCTTTGGAAAAAAGAAGTCGTCAAATTCTATTACCTTTAGAAGTAGTTTTCCTTTAATATCATAGATTCACACTGACCTCTGAAGCAGCAACTGGCGGAAGGTGCCACTCTGCGAGCTGGTTGTCAGATGATGGGACAGGTAATTACACAGCCGAGCCCCCATGTAGGAAAAGTTTGGAATAGACGTGGCCTTTCAAAAAGAAAAAACGTTTTGTGTGCTACAGGTACACTGTCATAAATGCAAAGGGCAACACTGCAGAGAGGAAAAAACATCTCTAGCCCCCCAACCTTACACAAGAACCGAACAAGTACACAGACAAATGTTTAAGGTAAGCTCTCCCGATCACTCACCTGAGGTCGCTGGAATGCAGACAGACAGCGTCTCTTTACACTAACCCGTTTTTGCACCAAGTATGTGCACGTGCCCAGTAGCACGGTACCCGTTACGAATAAGAGTATGTGCCAAACTACGGATCTGTGATGTTCCTCAGTGACAGCAGCCACCAGCTCTGGCATCTAGTAACCCAGAGTGAGGCTCCCAGGCCTTGTGACTTTGGACTTCACTAAACCTCCCTGAGCTTCAGTTTCTTGATTCCTAAAGAGGTGATTAATGGTAACTGCTGCAAGAGATTAACACTTCAAAGAACACTCCAGAAACACTTGGGGTAAAGAGAAAATTAAAACAAGACAGGCAGTGGGAGAACCCCACAGATCAAGACTGTGTGACACAGCCCAAGCAGTACTCAAGACGTTTAACTTCCGTTGTAGCTGGCAAACAGCCGAGGACAGAATTCACTCCTAAATGTTAGGTAAGAAAAACGCACGTTAAGGGAGTTAAGTGACTGGCCGAAGTCACAAAGATAGTGAACCAGAGTCCAGACCTAACCAATGGCCTGATGCCCTTCTGACCCCATGCTGGGTCTATTTACCAGCTGTGGCAACCTCAGAAAAGCCACTCTGCCTCTCTGTTATGTATAAAATGGGCGTGAGAGTAACATCTCACAGCCGCTGAGGAGTAAGCGAGTTAACTGCATGTCGAGTGTTCAGCATGACTGGCGTGTCTGACTACTTTGTAATTATTCGGTCTTTTCATTTCCAGTTATTTCCTTGCTCACGCAGGACCCTACACATTTCTCAAGGAAGAAAGACTAGCCTCCTTGACGTCATGGATGTGTATCTGCTACTGCAAAAAGCTTGAAGTTGAAAAATTACCACACACAGTTTAAAGACGAGAAGGTCTACAAGGCTGGCGACTGAAGACTCCTGCTTCCCCACTGCGCCTCACTCTCACTCCCACGGACAACCACTTCTGCTCAATTCTCGCAGGCCTGCGTGAGCTGGGACCTTTCGGTCAGACGTCACTTCTTCCTGGTTTCCCGCCAGGAAGATGAGCATTTAGTTCTCACCCCATGCCATTCCACTATTTCCCAATCCTTTCATCTACCAATACGGTAATACCGTGGTCTTACTTATTAGTTTTATTAGGTTTGTGCTTCCATCTGCAGCTTTCTTGTATAATTTTATTTTCCCCAGACACTCAGTTTTTTCTAGTGCTTTGTTTTTTATACACTTCTCGCCGATGTCCTCCTCTTAGACTCACTAGTTTGTCAGCCTCTCAGCACCTGCGCTCCCCCCACCAGGGGGACCTTCGCTGGACAGCCACCCCCGCGGCCACGCCCACCACCACCTGGACGATGCAGACTTCTACAGAGCCCCTGTGTTCTCATCCTTGGCTTATGCCTCTGTTTTGCTGGAGTACCTTCTTCAGTAACTTCTTAAGAGGGTTACAATCAAATTTCAAACTGGCTACTCAGTGCAAAAAACCTAGAGGGTCTAATTAAAAAAATTTTTTTTCTAGCTATCTTTTTGCCTCATTCCTTATCCTAGTCTTTTCAATATTCTTCATTGTAAATCAGGGAGATTATTCTCAACTATCCTCACTGGTTTGGAATTCAACTTATTTGGACCTGCCAAGTCCATTATCACTGCCCCGTCCCCTCGCTTCCAGTCTCCAAACTGGGATTTCTATCTCCTTTCCCTACCTCAGTCCCCATGGGCTTCTGGCGTTCAAAAATCCCCATATTGTCATTTTCAGTGGTATTTAGGGAGGGATCAAAGTTGAATATGGATATTAAATGTCATTCTTTCTTTATTTTTATTTTTTTTTGGAATAGGTCTTCCTTTGTTAATTGCTATGAGTAAATCCCATCAATGGAATTTAAGAACTGTTGGTAAACCCGTGTATCACTGACCACAGGACCTTAAAACTTAACACTGAGCACGTATCTGAAGAACTGGCTTTGAGATAAGCAGAAGCTAGTTTGTCATTTCGCAGCCCTCCCACCCCACCCTGAAGGACTATGAGCAGGTGGCCGACTGAAGAGCTGAAACTCAACAGAAGAGAAACCAGGAAAAGTTTAAGAGGTACGCATAATTCTTCCATTTTCTTTTTTCGTCTTCTTTTAGCAACGGGGAGAGCGACGCAGAGCGCGACGCCGGGAGCTGATGTGCAGAAGGACGATCCTTCCGTTCTCTTACCGCGCATCCCTTTCAATCCATTTAGAAGCCAGAAGCAGGTATCAGGACAGACAGAGCGGTTCTGAGTTCCTAAGATCCCAGGTATTACCGGACACCTGAAGACTAGGCTAGGACGATTTTCACCCAGTGTGCCCCAAGAGATTTTAAAACATGCACTACCTGACTGTTTAGCCAGGGGCACTGACCTCTCTCCCCTTAGACTGTCAAATAAATAAAATACCAGCAGCCAACACAACAGCCGTCGGGGGGGAATGAATCAAAATTACACTTTTTTTTTTTTTTTTTTTTTTGGTCACAGCGGGAAAACACATTATTTTTTGGTGTGCTGCAGAATTTCAATAATTAATTTATGTGTGCCAGGAGATGAGAACGGTTGGAAATTGCTGGGCTACAAGATCCTGGGGTCCAGTAACAACCCAGAACAGACAGGAAATGAGGTCAAACGCGATACCCGGTGGCCAATAAACGAACGAACCTGCTTGCCATAACCACCCTTCCACATATTCCAAGTCCGAGTTGCTCATTTAGCTGTGACTTAAAGAACACTAAATGCTGTTTACGTTCATTTCCTACTCGGTTTGTGGTCAGACTCACATGACCTCAAATGTCCTTAAAAATCCAGGGTTGTCTATTTTCCCCTCTCAAAACAGCATTAATGTGCCAGTGACAATATGGTAGGATAAAAACAAATGGCATGAAAAGCAATCTAGACGGCAGACTTTCAAAGAATTAAGTGAAAACCACTGAAAATTTTAAATGAAAGACAAGCAGAAATGTAAAGACAAGGTGCTTTGTGATTTGGGTTTTTTTTAAGGACTCATTTATAAGGCAAGGAAATCCTCCCATCTCTTTTCTCCCCTACTCCAATGATGCTATTAAGCATCTAGGGGAAAACACCGCAGCCTTTTTATTCATCGTTAATTTTAGATCCTATGAAACAGAAAGGGGTGGGAAAGGTCAGCTGCCTGACAGAGCCTTGGCCACAGGCGACTTTGCAGCCTGGCTCCAGCCCCGGGTCCCGACTGGCAGGAATTTTATACAACAGAAGCTTCAAAGCTCCCGTGAACCATCAAGAGTTAACGAGTGTGGAGGCAGGTAAACATGAACCTGTCCTCCCTCACGGGGCAGCCGCCACCCTTGGCCTTCACGGGAGCTCCCCGAGGAACACCGCAGCGACATGCTACCAGGGAACCCACCTGCTGATAGATCAGTTCCACAAGCTCCTGCAGAGCATCGTCGGTTGTAAGCCAGCTGTTCAGGGTCTCCGCGAACTGTTCAATGTCCGTTTCAAAACTGCCGGGCTGCTCTGTAAGATGATTCAAAAAGTCCTGGACGTACTCTGACAGAGTGGGATAATCCTCGCAGCCATCCTCATAGGCGTCCTGCAGATACAAAGTGGAAAAAAAAAAGGTTTAATCCATGCCACTGGCTAAAATAAACACAAGGCAGCTTTAGGTTGAGGTGTCTCTAGTACAACTGATTTTTTTAAATTGATTTGAGAGAGATCGGTTGACTCTTGTATGTGCCCTGACCGGGGATGGAACCCACAGCCTTGGCGTTATCAGGACAACGCTCTCATCAACCGAGCTACCAGGCCAGGGGCCCACAGAAAAGTTTTTAAAGTATCCTTTGTGATAAAATTTGTTATTTTTCTTCAATAAAGTTAAGTCCACCAAGCTAGCCTTCTTCCTTGTCCAATGGCCAAAATGTTCTCACAGGACGGCTCCATCTAGTTGGGCAGGGAACTGTCCTTTCACCCCCGGCCGATTTACAAGACAGCTGAGAAAAAGTTTAAACCAATGTTCTGCTATAATACCAATAGCAGAATTAAGATTTTAATCTATTTAGAGATACAATAAGCCTAGGATTTGCAACGGGAGGAGAGGAGGGGCCAGGGATACAGAACTGAGAACGGCCACGTGCATCACCAACAAGGCCCTGAGGCACCGGCACACCATTCTCATAGCCTGATGGGTGTCTGACAATTTCCAATCGGGAAAAAAACTAGTAAGTTCTGTCCTCTCTGTTAACCCCCAGGGATAGGGAAACACACAGTTAAGGGACTATAAAACGTCACCATGGAGTACAGCGGGAGAGGAGACTCTGGCTGCTGGATCCAGGCTTCGAGCCAAGCTTGAGAGCGGCAGTTTCCAGCTACTGTCCCCACCACTGTCACCTTTGCGAGGTCCCAGCCTTTTAATTCACGGCAAGCGGCTGAGCGGGTAAGTACTGCGAACGGTGCCGGAGGAGGACATCGGCTTACGCTCCCCACGCCTGGAGTGCCACTCGAAGCATTCCCAACAGCTCTGCTCTAATAATAGCCGCCTTGCTTGATGAAGTTTACCCCCTTCCAAAAGGAGTCAAATGAGAAGCTGTAAGAATTCAAATTACGACTACAGAAAGAGGTTTTAAGTCCAAAAATAAAAATGAAAAACCACACCTTTGTGTCAAATTCCCCTTTGGAAAGGAAAGCTCCTTTCCGGCGACGGACAGCCGTGGTGAGAAGGCTAGCGCAGGAAACGGTGTCTCCGTTGTCGGTGCTAACCACTGTGTCCTCGGCTGACCACCACGCCGAGGCCGTGCCGCGTACTTTTTATTTATTTCTAGACACTGAAGGGACACCAAACGTGACACTCTGGGCATAACAGCACTCATGTGCCTACGTCACGCTCACACAATGCCCACTGACAACAGCAGGTAAATGCCTATGTTAAATGTTTGATCACACACACAACTAAATCCAAATGCAATGACCCATTAAACTAATGGTGATGCAATTCAAACTCATGAATCACAGAAAGCGACTGAGGGTTAAAGGGGTTAAGGAGTTAAGTGAGTTGCTGCTTACATTCCCCTGGCCCAGTGACTCGCAGTGTAAGGCACTAAGTGTTCAATAAACACATTTCCGGATTTCTAGGAAAAGACTGAAACATATCCCAAATGGGAATATTTTCATACCCAAAAGAGCTAAAGCGCAGAAAGTAGAATGATAAGAAACTACACTTCCTGGTACCTGGGATGATGCTCCGATTAACTCATTAGTAAGCAAATGGCACCAGCTGCCGCCTGTCACTCATTGGGAACCACTTGCGCGTGGACTGCTCTAGCTGCGGGGACAGCTGTCAGGCCACGAGCGAAGGAGACCAAGTCCTCCGTGGGCCTCATATTCCGTGATGGAGGGATCCCTCAGTCACTGAGACACACTATGAGAAAGGAACGGCCAGGGAAGGACCCTGAAGGGGTAACATGGGAACTCAAACAGGAAGAGGCCCCAAGGAGACGGGTGCCTGCCTGACGCCTTTGAGAAAGAGAGGCCGGGACACAAAGACCGAGGATGGGGTGCTAGCCGACGACTAAGGAGACAGTGTGGGAGTTCGTGAGGGGTGACAGGGAGCACACCAAGGAGCTTGCCTCCAGAGGCCGTGGGAAAACCGGGGGGCGGCGCGGGGTGCTAGGTTGTTTCAGAAAGGAAGGGCCATGCACCACGTTGCTCATGCGCAGCCTCAGAGCTGGACCTGAGCGCAGAGCCACGCCTGTCTGTCACCCCCCCCACGCCATACTACAAATAACCAGCAAAGAAGCTCAAACGCCAATGTCAACAAAGTTCAAAGACGCTCAGCGCCAAAAATTCACCTAGCAATCCGTCAGCAAGGGACTGGCTAAGCACGCTACCTTATGTCTATATACATGGACTATCGCACAGCCACTGACGGGAACCGGAGTTACATACACCGGTACAGAAACATCACCAATACAGTGTTAAAAGGAAAGAGAATACAGAGCCATATTAGTACAATTAATTTTTTTTAAAGAGACTTCTAGGCAAAGAAATTTCTGGAAATATATACAAGGGATAATAGCAGTGAGCTACGGAGAAATGTGTGTTATAAATATGACCCTTTGTTATAAATATGACCCTTTATTATAAAACTGTGGAAGTAGTTACCCATTATAAATGCATACGTTAAATAATACACTTATGTTAACCACATGCAAGCAGAATAACTTAATGTTAACCACATACATGTGGGAATTTTACAATTAAAAACCAAGTTAAGCTTTTGATATATAGCTTAAGAGTTTTACAGACCTGTAGTATCCTACTATTACTGATAATGAAAAGCAGGAAGTCTACAGGTCCTAGCAGAAGGTATTGATTTACTAATGGTATCAAATGTCATTCATTGTGGCAAACGGACTACGAGTAGTTTAGAACCCTAATTTTAGTCTTTTTTAATAGGTGAAACTTTTAAAAAAATCTGAGCCCTGGCTGGCATGGCTCAGTTGATTGGAGCATTGTCCCATAGACCAAAAGGTCATGAGTTCGATTCCCGGTCAGGTCACATATGAGAAGGCAGCCAAATGACGTGCCTGTCTCCCTCTGCCTCTGTCTCTCTGCCTCACTCTCTCTCTCCACCACTTCCTCTCTCTCTAAAAGCAATGAAAAAATGTCCTCAGGTGAAGATTAGAAACAAACAAACAAATGAATTTTGAAGGTAAAAGCAGAAAGCAGAGTGAATGGGAGTCGGAGCCTATCATTCTGAGCTAGAGGCGGCGGGTATTCTGAACAAACAAGACTCCACCATGTGTGAATCAGAGTCCGTGTTAGTTCTTTGGTACCAGATTTTTTAAGTCAGATTTCTTTAGTCTTCAATGTGGACCTAAATGGCTTCCAGACTGAGGAATATTTAAGTTTTATTTTCCCTAGAAAGAACTCTGACAGAAGATTAGGAGGAACGTCAGTTAGAAAACTCATTTTTCGCAGCAGGTACTTGGAATACACTGTTGAATGAGAACCGAATCCAAAGCGGGGGTAACACAAGGCAGCTGGGCAGACGCCTTTGGAGCCGCCCTGCCCCCCGTGGAGGCTGCGCAGGCCCGACCCTCACGGGCCGCCCCGCCCGTGTCTCTTTTCCCCTCAATACCTGTTCTGTGTTCGACCTGCAGCTGGAAGCCCGGGGATGCAGAGTGCCGACTGCAGGCATTGTTCTGTGCCATTTTACATGGGGGATGTGAGCACCCACAGATTTTGGTTATCACATGGGTCCCGGACCCAGTCCCCCGTAGATACTGAGGGGCAGCTCAATTTGGGGGGAATCAAATGTTACACGCGGATTTTCGACTGTACCGGGGCCAGAATCCCTCCCCCTCGTGTTGTTCAAGGGTCAGCTGTACTTCAGCGAACTGGATTGAAACGCCGGGAATACGAAAGAGGAAGGTGAGTCAAAACACCAACGAGGCTGTAGCCTGAGCAGCTGGTTAGGGTATAAATATATAAGGAGAGGTTTGCAGAGGATAAATTCTTTTCCAGATTTGAGTTTAGAGGTGAGATCCTTAGGAAGAGGTCAAAACAAATGGAAACACAAGCACGGAATTCAGAGGAAGAATGAGATTCCAGAGTTATGAGCAGGCCGGTAGGCCAGTCAGAGGAGGTAATAAAATGGGAAGAAAGGACCCACTGACGCTGCAGAAGGAATGTGCTGCGGGGTGGGAAAATGAAGAACACTGCCCTGAAGCCAAAGGTCAAGGTAAACGAGAAGAGGTGCACATGGTATCAGAGGCTGCAGAGTAATTTCATGGTTGAAATCTGAGAGTGGTGGCTACAGAGTCTTGGGAGTGAAGGAGACTAGGCACAGAGAGGGAGAAATGAAGACAAAAACTATTACCTTAAATATTCAGTTCTTACAAAAATAAGAGGAACCTCTGGAAGACTGAAAATGTACCCTTGGCACCTAGCACACGGTGACTTGGTGAACCTTACAGATCATCCTGGGGTCAACACGGTCCAGCTTGAGGGTTAAGAAGGCAATAGATTTTAAAGCCAAGAGCATCAGTTACTGTCCCCAAAACAGTATCAATACAATCAGGGGGATCGGTCTGCAGAGGTTTGAACAGGCAGTGAGATGTAGCAGCAGCAGTGAATAATTTTACATTTTGGAGAACGTCCCTACTGAAAGGCAGAAGAAAAACTGGGCCGCATCTCGAAAGTGCATGTTGTCAGGAAAGAGCTGGGATTTGTGTGTGCGTGTGCGGACTCTGTCCCGTAAGAAGTTCTTCATGAATCCCTACGGGGAATTTTTGGTTCCCGTACACGAACTACGGTTAAATATTCAGGATGTAACCGCTCCTCTGAGCAGCAGCAACGGCCAGGAAGAGGAGGGTCAGAAGCTCCCGGGTAAGAAGGCGGAGAGAGCAGAAGTTCTGGCAGTGAGGCTCGGAGGGCTGAGGATGAAAGGGCTGCAGAGCTTGGGGAGGGCTAAGGAAGCATCGCGCGTGGGCTTTGAGAAAAAGCCGGGTTGCTGGGAGGCAGATTCGGCCCAAGGACACCAAGCAGATGTTCCCGTCTAATGAAAGCAGACGCAGGGGCTCCCGCAGACCAAGCCCGGAGACCAGCAGAACAGAGGCCCCACCCACGCAGGCATTTCTGTCCCCTTCGGTCCCCTCTGTACCCCGAGCGCTCGACTCAGGATTAGCATCCCACCGCCGGTTGAGCAAGCGGGTGCATGTCGCTGACTGCGGGTTATGGTTACCGTAAGGAGAAGCTTCCCTCACAGCAGGACCTGCTCCTAAGAGTCGGGGACGAAGGGGACTGTAAGAAACGCTCGGCCTTGACGGAGGGCTGACGGGGGGTGGGGGTGGGGCTAAAGATCGGCCGAGCAGGGAGGCAAAGGGGAGCTCCTCACACCCTCCACCTGAGGGGGCTGCCTCTCGCCAGCCCGTTTGTGCCACCATAACAGTCCAGGGTGGCTGGATCTTATGATTTCAAGAGAAACCAGAAAATTTAGATTGGCATGCTCTAAGTTAATGCTGGTAACTTACCAGAAAAATTTTTTTTAAATAAAGATTTTTAAAGTTATTTTCAGAGAGAGGGGAAGGGAGAGGAGGAGGGAGAGAAACATCTATTGGCTGCCTCTCGCGCGCCCTGACCTGGGGATCAGCTGCAAGCCAAGCAGGGCCCGGACCGGGAATCAGACCGGCGACATTTTGGGTTGCAGGGCGGCGCTCATACCACTGAGCCACACCAGCCAAGGCTAAAGATAAAAATCCTTAAAAAAAAAAAAAAGAAAGAAAGAAAGAAAGCAGGACCAAAGAAGACACACCTGCAGGCCACACGTGAGCCGGGGGCTGAACGAGCAGAGAAGCCGCATTTGAGGTCCTCGAGGGTTGCCCAAGAGACGGCTGCGGCTCAGAGTGGGCAGATGACGCAGCTCCATGTCCCACCCTGCGGCCAGCCCGGGGCGCCGTGAACCATGTAAGACTAGCTGGGACGGAACTGCGAGAAAACGGCGTCTCTCCGGTCCCGATCCAGCTCAGTCCACAGGGAGACGGCCAGCTGGGGAACTCTGTGCTGTTAGACGGTTGGTACCCCCGAGTTTATCCAACTCCTCACAGCTCTCCAAAGCTTCCTTTCGTTTCGGGGCCAAATGCAATCTTCTGGCAAGAACCCAAGCTGCACTCACTCCTACTGTACAGGACTGATGGCTCCTTTCAACCCTAAGAGTCAGCTCTGCCTGCTCTGCCTACAGCTTTCCCCTTTCCAGCCACAACGCTTTTTCCTAATGCGTGGAGTTTCTAAACCATGGGATACAGCTTTTCCGTACTTCCTATCAAACGCGGAAGGAAAACAACGAGGTAACAAAACAGATGTGCCGCCATTAGTTCCTGGGTAAATACAAATGAAAATCACAAGTAGATACCACACACACACTGAAACGGCTAAACTTAAACAAAATGCTGAGTGCGCCAAGCAAGCAGCGCGCCCGGAAATGCCCCTCCCCAAGCACAAACTGGAAGAGGCTCAGGAAAACCAGCAGGCAGTCCCTGCCGAAGCTGGCCGCCCTGCGTCCCAGCGATTCCACTCCTCCGTATAAACCAAACAGAGGCAAGGGTGTTTATCCACCGAGACATGGCCAAGAGGAGGAGCCCTATTCGCTCAGAGCAGCCCCAAAGTGGAAGCTACCCCAGAGTTCAACACGTGGGACTGCGGTAAGTCACACAATGGAATGTCACCTATGAGAGGAAGTCACCTCCAGTTCCATGCCACAACGCGGACGAACGGATGGTAAATGGAGGTGAGAAACAAATACAATATTAGGAGACGGACGGGGCTGTGGGGGGAGGAGGCCGATGTTTCTTTTCTTGATTCGGACGCTGGGAGCCCGAGCGCTCACTCTGTGAAACTGAGCTAGCCTTTGGGTGCCCTAGTCTGCGTGTCATATACCAATAAAGCTAAGGATAGAGGAACGGGAGGACTAATGCTGAACTGTTATCAATTATTGCTTCACTCCAGAGTGGCTCCTGCCTTACTCATCTCCAATAAGCGCTCCGCACGCATTTCCTTAGCACAACAAATCCCTTTCTATGCGCAGCAGCGGTGCCGCCCTGTCTGGAATTTAAGAAAAATGTGACCAATTCTTAAATTTGTTATTGACAAAGATGAACCCGGAGGCTTGTAAGAGTTCTGTATACCTAGGTAAGCACTTTTATAAAAACCCCCTCCACTTCTGCATAACAAGTGTTAATCAGAACCAGGAACACTTCTATTTTAACTTCAGAGCCCAGATGGGTACTCCTCAGCATCTGAAAACCTACACAACTCAGCCTGCCTCACGGCGCTCTGATTTACCCTGAACCTACCGGTGACCATTCTGCCATCTTGCTAAACTCAAATGAAAACCAGCTTTGTCAGGCCCCTAGTCTACAGGCTGTCCGTAAAGTCTGGACAAAAATCTTGGCTCTACAGCTTGAAGGCGGGGGTGCTTACCTACATAAAGCGCATCAGCCCAGAGACACTCCGCAGATGCCGAGAACACAGCATGAACAGAACATGAGAATGGAGCAGAACATGCGCGAACATTACAGAACAGCCGAGAACGTTACGGAACATTCGCGAACGTTACAGAACATCCGAGAACGGCCGCTCTCGGGCTCACGCTCCCACGCCCCAACGCCGCTGCAAACTGTAACCCTGCATCGGTTTCCTTCCCTCCCGAGTTCCTAAGTTCGCGCATTTCCGCGGAGCACAGAAAGCACCAGCACGCTCTGAATTCCCGCGGTGCCGGCCACACGGCGCGGCCACGTCACCGGGAGTTGCAATCACGCGCGTACTTACTGCATAGTTAGCATAGCCCGACGGGTAAAACTCGGGGGCGTTCACAGACAGCTTGGACATTAGTACGGGAGCCACAACCACCTGGGGCTTCGCCATCTCCGACTCCGCGTTCTGCTGGGAGGTGCCGTCCTGGGGCTTCGCTTGTTCTGGGGAAGGGAAAGAAACAGGGGAGGCGGGCCATTAGGTGCATCCGTTCCTTTGTCTGAGGACTTCCTATACCCCGAAAAGCCGCCTAAGGAGGGCTGGGGTTTTAAGCCACCCAAGAGCCACCACGAAATTCCAGGTCACAGCCAGGACGGGGGCAGAGCGCCTGCGGAAGGGAACAATGGACCCGCTTCCCCCACGGATGCTCGGGGGCTGGCCTCGCTCTAACGCGCCGGTGAGGAAAAGGTGGCTGCTCACCCAAGATGTCCCCGCGCGGGGCTGGGGAAGGGGCGGCCACCCCACTTCCTGCCCGGGCCGCCGCACTCCGAGCCGCGTGCGGCCCCTCCCCCGCGGGCGCACAAAGGCCTCCCGCAGCCACCTTCCGGCCCGCGGCGGGCCCTCCCCCCCAGAACCCGGGGCCTCGGGGCTGCCTTTCAGGGGCGGGACGAGGGAACACCGCGCGCGCGGGGCAGGGGCCCGCGGCTCCGTACCTGGGAGCGGCGCGGGCCGCGGGGGGCCGGCGGGGCGCTCGCACTGGGCCCCTGGCGGCGGGGCTGTCCTGGGCTGGCGCAGCGGCAGCGGCTGCGGGAAGCCCGGGGCTTTGGGCTGCGGCGGCAGCGCCGTCCGCTCCGCAGGCCCCGCTCCGTTCGGGAAACAGCCGCCCTCAGGCCCGCCCCCTCCGCGGCCCAGGCCCCGGCCGCGGCCCCGACCAGCACCTGGGGCCCGATCGAACCCGTCCGACATGCTCCGCCCGCTGCTCCGGGGCCGCGGCGCCGCGCAGCTCTGCGCTCGAGGGAGGACGCGGGGAGGCGCCACGGGCCGCGCGCTCACTCGGGCCTCATGGAACGGGGGCGGCCGGCCGTGCTCGGTCCTCGGCGCCGCGGCGGAGCGGACGGCAGCTGCAGCACCCGCCGCCAGAGCGCCCGCCCTCTCCGCTGCCCGACGCTGGCTGGCTCGCCCCTGACGCCCGCCGCCCCGCCTCCCTCGCGGCAGGCCTCCGGCGGGTCACAGCGGCCCCCCGCGGTCCGGAGGCCCCCGGCGCGTCAGCAGCGGCCACTCCGCTCGCGACCGGCGGGCAGCGCCTCCGCCTCGTCCGTGCCCCCGCCACGGGCGCCGGGCTCGGGGACAGGGGCGCTTACCGCAGGCGGACCCGAGCTGCGCAGATCCACGGGCGAGAAGTGCGAGGGTGACGGCTGGGGCTGCGAAAATAAAGGCGCGGGGGGAGGGGCGGGGGCCGGAGCCCGCGCTCGCGGACGCGCACCTCGGGGGGCGCGCAGGTGAGTTGGCCGCTGATGGAGGGCTCCGCGGCGCGCCGCCCGCGGTGGAAGCTGCGCCACCGCCTTCGCTGGCGCCGCCGGGGGCTGGAGCGGAAAGCGCCACAGTCGCCACCCGCCCTTTCAGTCCGTGGCAGCCTTTTCACTCTAGATCACGCCCGTGGGGACCACGCTCCGGTCTCGTCCTTTTCATCTTCCCTTCCGCCAGTTTTTAGGAACTACCCTGCCTTTGGATGAATCTCCCCCCTGTTTCATCTTTTACCAGGGTTGTACAATAAAGAAATAGTGCAAGCCACTGACGTCCTTACACGGATTCTAGAAGCCACATTAAATGAGTAAAAACAAACAGGTGAAAGGAATTTTACTAATGTATGTTTTACTTAACCCACTACATCCCAAATGGTATCATTTCAACATGTAATTAATACAAAATATTAATGAGATTTTTTTCCACATTAATAAAAATCCCATGTGTGTTTTACACTTTCTGCATCTCAGTTGTGATCGGGCACATTTTAAGTGACCAATAGCCGCAGGTGGCCAGTGGCTACCACGCTGCACAACAAATTTCTATAGACTTGATGTCTAAATTACTTTTATTGTCGTGCCTGACTGTGTTAAATCCAAATTCCCTTTCTCTGGTGATAAGGATGACTTCCACTTTTTTGGTTCAGGGAAGGTACCTTCACATGGGAGATTAATTTTTTGATTTCAGGGGACAAAGGAGGATCAGCATATCCTTTTTGCACTGGCTGTTTCTTAGGTAACTTTAATTAAAACTAGTCAATATGTCAAAGAAGCATATTCTGGTCTCCTTAACTCCAAACAGAATGAGTCATCCTGTACACTCCACTGACGCAGATGCCCCAGGGCTGTCCCAGGCTTTTGTTTGTACTCATCGCCCCTTTGTCCCCTTAGGACTTTTATGACAGCGCCTTTTGTACATGTGCAGATTTTTTTACCTGCGTCATTTTTTTAAGTATATTTTATTGATTATATTGTTACAGTAGTTCCAATTTTTTTCTGTTTTGCTCCCCTCCGCCCAGTACCCCCACTTCCCTCCAGCAATCCCACCCCACTCAGTTCATGTCCATGGGTCATGCATATAAGTTCTTCGGCTTCACCCTTTCCTACATTATTCTTAACTTCCCCCTGTCTATTTTGTACCATCCGATTATGCTTCTTAGTCCCTGCACCATTTCCCCATTTCTCCCCCTCCCCCCTCCCAGCTGATAACGCTCCAAATGATCCCCATACCTGTGATTCTGTTCCTTTTCTGGTTTGCTTAGTTGGATTTTGTTTTTCTTTTTTAGATTCAGTTGTTGATAGTTGTGAGTTTGTTGTCATTTTAGTGTTCATAGTTTTGATCTTCTTTTTCTTAAGTAAGTCCCTTTAACATTTCGTATAATAATGGCTTGGTGATGAAGAACCCCTTTAGCTTCATCTTGTCTGGGAAGCACTTCATCTGCCCTTCCATTCCAAATGATAGCTTTGCTGGATAGAGTAATCTTGGTTATAGGTTGCTTTTCATCATATTGAATACTGCTTGCCAGTCCCCTCCTGCCTGCAAAGTGTCCTCTGAGAAATCAGCTGATAGTCCTATAGGCACCCCCCTGTAGGCAACTCTCCGCCTCTCTCTTGCTGCGTCCAGGACTCTGTCTTTATCTTTCGCCTTTGACATCTCAGTCATGATGCATCCTGGTGTGGTCCCCTCTGGGTCCAGCTTGCCTGGGAACCTCCATGCTTCCTGGACCTGTATGTCTCCTTCACAAAATTTTTTTTAATTCTTGCTTCCTCATTCTGCACTGGTTGACTGTTTTTCTTCCTTATGTTCCAAATCATTGATTTGAACCCCAGTTTCCTTCCCTTCAACATTGGTTTTGTGTGGATTTTCCTTCGTTTCACTTAGCATAGCCTTCACTTCTTATGCATTTGCCGTACTCAAGCATATCTGTCAAGCCTGTGAGCATCTTTATCACCAGTGTTTTGAACTCTGCATCTGTTAGGTTGGCTCTCTCCTCATCTGTTAGGTTGGTTATCTCCTCGTTGCTTAGTTCTCCCACTGGAACCTTGATCCATTCCCTCTTTTGGTCCATACTTCTGTCTCCTCATTCTGACGCACTCCTGTGTTCGTTTGCCTCTGTGCCCCAGGTAGAGCTGTCGCTCCTGTTACGTTGTAAGGGGTGGAGCCTTAGGGATTCATCAGTACGGGACAACCTGTTTCACCACGTTGTGGCGCTGTATGTGGGGGAAAGGGGTCTGAGAGGGAACAATGCCACCTGCTCAGCACTCGCCCCCTTTCCAGGCACTTCTCCCACTTCCACACTGGACTGTCACCCCTCTAGCTGCTGCCCTGGCCGTCGTTCCCAGAGTGGGTGGGTCTGCAGACGTTCTAGGACCGTGGGGGTCCTTTAAACAAGTGGACTCTGCTGAGACTGGCAGTTTCTTCATCCGCCCCAACCCCCACTGGTTTGCACAGTCAGAAGCAATGAGGCTTGATTTTCCCTGGTGCTGGGACCGTGGGCTGCGAGGTCCAGTGAGGAGCTGGACCTCCTGACTTTTTAAAACATGTGACTGTGCTTTTTCCGGCCTGCTGCCACTGCTACTGCTGCCATCACCACACCATGTTCTCTGCACCCCCAGCTCCGCCCCCCCCCGCCCACCTGTCTGGATGAGTATTTCTTCTTTATATCTTTGTTTGCTGGACTTCCATGTAGTTTGATTTTCTGGAACTTCTAGTTGTTTCTAGTTTTGAGGTAATTGTATTCCTTCTTAGTTGTGGAGGGAGACACAGCGTGTCTGTCTACGCCTCCATCTTGGCCGGAAGTCCTCTTACCTGCATCTTTACAGCCTCATTTTATTGGATCAGTTAGGTAATATGAGAAACACTCACAATAAAAACACCGGGACCCAGGACTTCAGCATTAGCTGAAGTGTTGTTTATTCACAGGTCTGCAAGCTGGATGCATAGCCATATCAGGGAAACATGCCTGTCGAAGCAGACAAAGCAAACTGGTTTTATATTAACGCAAGTAGCCCCCCATCCCTCCGTTTCTTCTCCCCCGTTTCTCCATTTGCTGGGTCCTCCGGAGTTACAATCTAACACGATTAACTAAATTAACTGAGGGTAGTGATTAACCAAGGGTAATCTGGTTATAGGTCTGTCTCTTTAACTTCCCCTTGAAGATTCCCTAAATTGTTTGCTGAGCTGTCTAGCTACATTCTTCTGTTTCTAGGTGTATGGTGATGAGTATCTCCCCCTTTGATCTCAGAGGAATTTTTGCTGAGCTTCGGAATGTCGCTTCCAGACTTGTAGGTATGCTAGTACTGTTGACTCAGACACGGAGACCCCCTAATTCAGGATTTAATTACATTTGTCCTTTGCTGCTAATTATTTCCTACTGGTTTGAGAGTCACCTGTTTCTTTGTCCCTTACAGTAATTAAGATGTTATCTTTTGCCTTTTCCCCGTTTACTGTGATGTAACTGTACTCCTACTCATGATATGAAAGGTGGATTTGAGGATAATGCGAATGGAATAATAACAGTAGCTAACATTTGTGAGTATTTATTATGTGCCAGCTACTGCTCCAAGAGCTTTACTTTGATCGTTTTATTTAATCCTCAAATCCTATGAAGTAGTAGACATTCCAATCATCCTCATTTTACAAAAAACGGTGCCAAGATATGAGGGCTCAAATTCATCTGGGCACAGTTTTAGTGCCAGCTGCCAGGTGCTCCGTGTTGCCAGATGCCAACAAGCCACACACAAACGTATGCACACGCAGATACGCAAATGAACGCATGTAAAACGAAGGTATGTTGTCAAATTTCTGGATGTGTATTATATGAGGGGGGACCCCCAAAACCCGGAATTTATGTATTAAAAATTGTGTATTTATTCTTACATGGTTAAACTTCAGCCACTTTCAAAGTCCTCTCCATTGGATGCAATTCACCTGTTGAGGTGTTTTTCCCACGGCTCAAAACTGCTTTTGAACTTGTTGATTATGATGCCTTTTAGTGCTTCTGCCGTTTTTTGTTTCACACTTTCCACATTGGCAAAATGTTTCCCTTTGAGGGCTTTTTTCATCAGGGGAAACAGAAAAAAAAATCACTTGGGGAGAGATTGGGTAAATAGGGAGGGTGGGGCATGGGGGTTATGCTGTTTTTGGTCAAGAGTGCTGAATACTCAGCAAGGGGTGGGCAGGTGCACTCCTAAATCACCCATTATGAAATGGGCCAACGCGTTGATAGAGTCTCCAAAAAAAATTGACTGAAGCCAAATGTAGCCTCTCACAACAATGCCAGCTGGTACACTGATACAGAGGGGTTCCTAGAACACTCACCTAAGGGGGAAGCCTATACTACATGGGGCATGCCCTCCAGAAAATAATTGCAGTGTTTGGGGACCCCCCCTTATATTTATGCAAGATATTACCACTGGGGAAAACTGGGTGAAGGGTGAAAGAGATCTCTATATTATTTCTTATAACTGCACATATACCTACAATTATCTCTAAATAAAAGTTTTAAAAGCCAAACACACACACACACACCGATCTCTCCTAACTCTTTCCTAGATCGTTCAGTTCACTCCTCTCTGCCCAAATCACCACAGCAACTTACATGTCAATATAGGTTAGTGGTAGCATCGTTCAAAGAGAGAAGAGAATGAGCTGATGGGTTTGTTCTCTTGGGTCTCATCTGTGTAAATTATCTTCCTCTTCTAGTCTCTTGGGTATGCTGTTAAATGCAGTCCCAGCCAGTCAACACCTGACTGCCACCTGGATTAGGATTCCAATACATCTTTGAGTCCGAGAGAGCCAGGAATGCTGCTTGGGATCTCATCTAGTGCACTTACTTGTTTAGTGTTGCCATTTCAGCGGGACTGTAAACTCCATGAGGGCAGGAATTTATTCATTAAGTATTTATTGCATGCCTGCTCTGAGCCAGACGCTGTTCTAAGTGCTGAGGACATGCAGGGGCATGAGATTAGTAGGTGTGACGGAGGCAGGACTGGAAGCAGAAAGACCCGTTTGGTGGCTGGAGCAGAAATTCTGGAGAGAAATGATGATAACTACTAAGGTAGTGGTGGTGAGTCTGGAGAGAAAGATCAGATTAGAGATAGTTAGGAACAGGGTGACCGATGTGTGTGAGGCTTAATGAGAAGCAGAGATAAAGGTGGCTCCCAGGAGTCCCTCCTGGTGCCTAAGAGCAGGAATACCAAAGGGACCAGGCTGTCACCACAGAGGGGACGCTCACTAATTGCCTTTGGGGCATTTCATTTGGCACCTGGAGCGCACAAGTGGAATTGTTCAGTGGCCAGTTAAGTTATGGAGCTAGAGTTCAAAGGAATGTTGCTTCGAGTTAGAGGTCTGATGGCTGAAGCCACGGGAAGAAATGAGATTACTTGGGAAAAGTCCACGAAGGCAGAAGAGCACAGAGAAGCGCCCAGTTTCACGGCTGGGTTGAAAAAGAGGAACCTGTTTACACGTAGTTACACAGGACTGAAACTGAAGGAAGCCAGCAGGGAGTAGGAGGTTAAAGAGGGACATCCCCAGGGTGTCGTGTGCTGCAGTGATATCAAATACAAATAGGATTCCGAAGGATCCGTGAGAGCGTGCCATTTCCCGAGCTTACCCGCCCCCACTCATCTTGGCGACTGTGTCCTGCCTGAATGAACCACCCGCAGGTGCCAAGTCCTCTTTGCCACTCAGCCTCCTGATTATAACTTCCCTATCTGTTAACTTTGCATTTTGAGAGGAATAGTGACAAAAGTAATGGCTAATACTTAACTCTATCTTTCAAGTCAACGTGTGACACGGGCTATTTCATTTAACGATCTCATTTAATCTTCAGAGCAGCGCGACAAGGTAGGCACTGTTACCCCATTTTAGAGAGGAAAGCACTGAGATTCAGAGAGGCTTATTAGTGTGCCTAAGCTCACCTACCTGGTGAGCGACTCCGTTCTGTTAAATCCAGAGTCCACGAGTTGAAACGATATGCTCCACTTTATCTCCAGAATAGGTGGACGGCACCCGTGCAAATGACCTCCTCTATCTGAGTTACAGTTCTTACTCAGGTTAGTAGATAGGCGTTCCCGTACTGTTATGGGAGTGATACAGATCCGTGAGTGATGTGGGGGGAAATAAGAGCTGCAGGTACGGGGCGTCGGCAAGGCAAATGTGTTAAAGACGAGTTGCTCTTCTAGGGTTAAAAAAAATTTTTTTTTGTATAGATGGGAGAAAGGTGTGTTTATGAGCTAAAGACAAGACAAAGGGAAAGGGGGAAACAGAGGGATTTAAGGATCGGAGGAGGTGGCAGGCCACACGTTTAGGGTACAAGCAGCAGGAGGAACTTTGGCTGGGAGAAAAGCGATTTCACTAAGGAATGGAAGCAGAGGCAGAAAGATGGCAGAAGAGAGGCGCTGGAAAACTAAGACGGTCTCGTCCTCGGTAGAAAAGGAGGAAGTGTCTTTGCCACGAGGGCGGGAGGGCCCAAAAGAGGGTTTGGGGGCGGGGGGAAGTGGCTGTGGCTGTGGCTGAGGAAGCTGCTCTGGGAGAAGGTGGGGGCTTCCTGGGGGGACCCCTGGGTGGCACAGAAGGGCCAGCTGAGATTGGAGAGCAGGCTTCCTCGAGGCAACACTGGACGATTCTGTGATCTCTCTCTCTAGCAACTCTTGACAACCTGAAGACGGCACTGAGAAGGAAGCCCGTCGGTGGGCGTGAAACTGCGCCCTGCAGTTCCGGCAGGAGGATGAAGACAGAAGACGGGCTGAGAAGGCTGTTCTCGGTTTGAGCCGAAGAAAGGGCTGAAGATGAAAGGTAAGTAATTGATTGCAAGAGAAGAGGGATCAAGAGAGAGAAATAAGGGAGTTGGATAAGAAAGAAAGTGGCGGTCGGAGCACGAGAGGTAAGACTTGAACGTTTTAGAGGAAGTCCTGGGTGAGTAATTACAACGTACAACACCTACTGATTGCACAATGCAGCTAATTGAACCGAAGTGCTCGCTGGCCAGCGACAAGGTGATGTAATAGCTGGAAATGCTACGTTCAGAGCCCAAATCTGGCATCGAAGGACAATTAGGAACATCAACGTTTAATGTATAAATGCTGAGTAATGGTCTTTTGTTCCTGGCATGTCTGGTTTCCCTATCTCTCCGGCACAGTCTCTTCACGCCGCTTTTGTTGCCACGAGGTCAAAAGCCAGTACTTCTTTCTCTTTCAACTCCTACAGGGCACCCACAATGTTCTTCTTCCTTTTAGCCATATTTGTTGACTGCCCAATAAAGCCAGCCTCTTAGGGGCTGATGAATATCAGTCAATAAGTTGAAATATCCATCCTCAGGAAGCTTAAGTGCGACAGTCAAATAGGCAACGATAATACAGAGTTGTAAATGCTATAATTATGTTGAAACTGGATCTCAATGGGAGAGCGCCTCACTCCATCTTGGCTAGTCAGGAAAGGCTTCGGTGAGAAGGTCTCCTCTCAAATGAAATAAAGGAACAGTACCTATCATCCAGGCAAATGAGTGGGGAGAGAGACACAAAGGGGCCCTGAGGCTCACAGAGGCATCTTTCTCCCTCAAGGGGCCTCTGTTTGCCTAGCTTCTCTTGGTAACTTCATCTCCACAGACCAGGTGTGCCCTACCTGGGGGACACTCTTCCCCTCCGGGAATCACTGAGTCAGAAGACCTACATTTGAGTCTCTTCATTTTAAAATAGGAGTAACAGCCCTGGCCAGTGTGACTCCGTGGATTGAGTGCCAGCCTGAGAACCGAAAGGTCGCCAGTTCTATTCCCAGTTAGGGCACATGCCTGGGTTGCGGGCCAGGGCCCCAGCTGGGGGTGTGAGAGAGGCATGCGCTCTATCGATGTTTCTCTCCCTCTCTTCCTCCCTCCCTTCCCTGCTCGCTAAAATAAATAAATAAAATCTTAAAAAAAAAAAAAGCATAACAATACTTACTTCAGTTACTGAAATGATCAAATGAGGTATTACCTGTGAAAACGTTGTGTAAACTTAAACTATTACATAGATTTTTAACTATGTTAGTTTCCTAAAATGGCATGCATGCTGTGTTCTTTTGTACTCTTGAGCCCATTAAAGAGATTAAGAACAAAGAGTATTTATCATCATTGTGGATTTATAGGCAGTTTTCAGGCCTGCTAAGTTTAAGATTGGAAGGGAATTGTTCCCTGAAGCTACTTAAAATATTTGAGTTAATGCCATAAATCATTGTTACTGGTCTTCGACTCAAAGGCTACAACAGCCCTCGCTGGTGCGGCTCAATGGATTGAACACTGGCCTGCGAACCAAAGGGTCACTGGTTCGATTCCCAGTCAGGGCACAGGCCTGGGTTGTGGGCCAGGACCCCGGTTGGGGGTGCGTGAGAGGCAACCACACGTTGATGCTTCTCTTCTTCTCTTTCTCCCTCCCTCCCCCTCGCTGTAAAAATGAATAAATAAAATCTTAAAAGACAAATAATCCAGAAAGCTCCCACAAAGCCTATCTGGCACTAAAGTGCCACCTGGCAGCAGAGTGAGTGTGGCAATGGGTAGAGTACCTCAGCCATTCTTGGAGAAACAGATCAGCAGAGGGGCAGTCTGACAATTAGCAGGGCTAATTGAAATGCTGAGTACAAGGGTGAGGTGGGCTGGGGCAGGGATGAAAAATATTTTTATCCTCTAATTTAGGACGGCGTCTTGAACCATTAACTTTTGCTTCCTGTATTTTAGAAAAGCCCCACTGATGACCCCATTTTGTGGAAATGGCTGCTTGTTCAGTCCATGGGTGGACTCACCTGACAGGCTTCTGCCACAGGGGAAGCAGTGAGTGGAAATACTTCTGCAGACCTGAATCTTTGTTACTTTTACCCTTCGGATTACAGGAGTGGGCAGAGTCTGTCTCAATATAATTACAATAGTTAACATTAAATATTTTCCTGACAAGGGTAGTGGGGGCGGCGGGGTTGGAAAAAAAATTTTTTTTTCCTAATTATACCAAGAAAAAATTGAGAACTACAGCTATTTTGAAAGTATTTTATATACTCACCTGTGTACCAACCACCTGGATTCTACCATTAATCTTTCACTACACCTGGCAGATTTACTTTTTAAATTCAATATTTTTATTTTGAGAGAATTGTTGATTGACATGCAGTTTATAAGAAATAATAGAGAACGTCTGTACTTTTTACCTCCTTTGCACCAATGGTAACACCTTGCAAAAATATACAGTTTTCACAACCAGGAGGCTGACATTGATATAGTCAAGATACAGAGCATTCCCATCGTCCCAGGCGTCCCTCTTGTTGCCCTTTTACGGCGATCGCCCGCACCTCCTCAAACTCTAGAAACTACTAATCTTTCTCTCTTTCCATAATTGTGTTACTTCAGGAATGCTCCGTAAAAGGAAGAATACAGTATGTAATCTTTTGAGATTGGCATGTTCTTATTTTGAAAAGCACAGTTCTCGGGAGAGTCATTCACATTGTTGTGTATATCAGTGATTCATTCCCTTCATTGTTGAGAGGTGTTTCATAGTGGGGATGGACCGTTCTGTTTCAACCATTCAGCCGTTCAAGGACACCTGGTTTGTTTCCAGTTTGGGACTGTAATGAATAAAGCTACTGCTGTTCACGAATGTCGCCCCAATAAATGTAATAATTTCCAAAAATACAGCTTCTACGAACATTCAAGGTTAGGGTGTACAGGTTTCGAATTGAGCATACATCTTCGTTTCTCTGACACAAATGCACAAGAGTATAATTGCTGGGTCATATGGTTACCGGTGCTGGTGTTCTGAGGTTCTCCAAGAGAGAAGTCTAGAGGAAACCCCAGAGAAATTTTCAGACAGATTTTATGAAGCTCATGCTCAAGCACTAGGGAGGGAGCACAGAGGAAAGGAAGGTCCTCTGAACTGACTCAGGGACTGGCTCTGCTTGGCTGCTTTTATAAGCTGGGGCAACGTGGGCTTGCTGGAAAAAGCAGGCTTTTGGGAACCCCGGGCTTGTGAAGGGCTGGGGTTAGGGTCTCCCACTGTTGCGTTGCTTGAGAGCAACTATCTCTGCTCCTGCTCTGTGGGGATGAGATGGTGCTGTCGCTGCGTACTGCCACCCCGGGAAGGTCATATAGAAGTCAAACCTTGATCAACTGTGTGTGGGGTTGGTAGTTTAAGCCGGCAGTCAGAAAGAAGATAAAATCAGCTACCTCTTCGTTTTTGAGTAGGGAGTGGAGGAGGGGTGGTGACATTTTTCCCATCAGTTTATCCTGCGTTCCTTCTGACCACGTGGTCTTACCTTCCTGGCCACCCAGTATTCTCTGTTCCCCTGGCCCAAGTCCCTATGCTGTTTCCATATGGCAGATGCATGTTTAGTTTTCAAAGGAATCACCAAACTGTTTTCCCGAGTGCGTAGTATCAGCCTATGATATATCCTCCTGAGGAATGTTTGAGTGTTCCAGCACCTCACGATTACCAGCATTTAGTGTTGTCACTGTTTATTTTAGATTTTAGATATTCTTATAGATGTATAGTAATGTCTCATTGCGGTTTTAATTTTAATTTCCTTAACGGTTAATGATAGCGAACATCTTTTCATGTGCTTATATCACTCTTTGCTGAAATAGGCCTTTTGTTCTTTTTTTGAATTTTGTAAAAAAAAAAAAAAAATCTTGAGTTTTGGAGAGTTCTTTATATAGTCTTAGCATAAGTCTTATAGCTACTTGGTTTGCAAATATTGTCTCCCCATCGGTATCTTTTCTTTTTATCCTCTTCATCACGTCTTTTTCAGAACTAAAGTTTAAAAAAATTTTTTTATGAGGTTCAATTAATCAATAGTTTCTCTTTATAAATCATGCCTTTGGTGTCAAGCCTAGCTCTAGTGTTGTAGGTGGGAACAGGCCCCTCCATGGGACCGCGAGGAAAGCGACCCAAGGACCCATGTGTGGGAGGCTACGGGGGGCACGGTTTACTCAGGGGGCAATAGAAGCTGCCCCTGGGTTTCCAGTGTCCCATCTCCATGCCTCCCGCCGTGGAAGAAGTCCAGCCTGCCCTCAGCAGGGCCAATGCCAACGCCAAAGCTGGTGTCCAGAGCTCCTGCTCCGTATTACAGTCCAGTCCAGCAACCACCATCTCAGCTTGTGTTTCCAGCTGCAGACCATAGCTGCGCTGAGGTCTTCAGGCCCCTCCTGGAGCCTGTGAACGGAGTTCCCGGGGCCACGGGGCATGCAGCTCCCAGGGCCACATGGCCATGGAGAGAACAGGAACGTGTACCATGCAAGTGCGGGTCAGAGAGAGAGAGGGAGAGAGAGAACATCTCTGAGCTTTCATAGGCTTTGGATGGGTTTACACCCCCTAGTTAGCCTCACAGGCCTCTACGGTCCAGCCCTCTCCCTGTCCCCCAACAATCCAATACTGGAGGGGGAAGGGAGGAGTGTTAATCCCCTTGCGGACACAATGTTGTGGTTCCCTGGAGTGTGAAAAGCCGTAGTTTCCTGGCTAAGCAAGCAGGCTCATGCTCCCCAGCTTGTTTAGCTCAATGTCTAGTCCCCTTGCTCCTTTCTCTTTTCTAAAAAATTAGCTAAATACTGATGGTAACACTAGGTCCTGAAGATTTTTCTACTATTCTTTTTTTTCTGGAAGTTTGATGGTTTCATACCAAAGTCTGCCTTGGATTTTGTATAACCTGTGCGGCTTAGGTTGACATTCATTTCCCCCCCCCCGCTATGGATGTTCACGTACTTCAGCACTCCTTGTTGAAAAGGAGATCTTTCCTCCCTGGGCACACTTTTCAAAGTCTGTTATGTGCCAAACTTCTTTACACAAGTTTTTCCTCCTCTTCACAACAACCTGCAAAATAGTTAGCATCTGTTCTGCGCCAAGCTCTGTGCTAAGCTCAGGGAAATGACAGGAATAAGGCTTCCTGGACTGCGTGCCTCACGGAGAGAGAGACAAAAGCCAGATCCTGAGGATGAGCACCAATGAAAAGAATAGGGAGGGCAGGGACAGCGTTCCAGACTGATGGAAAGGGCAGGGGGGGATGTGGGGGTGGGGGGTGGGGGAGGATTCGTGAAACACCTTTGACATTTAGGAAGCAGTATTTCGAGATGCCTAAAAAGAGGAGAGTAGGAGACTTTTCTCAGGTTGAGTTGGTGGGGGGTGGGTCTCAAGACTCCCCAGAATGTGCTGCCCTGACAGGCAGATGATTTTGAGTTGAAAACAAAGCCCAACAAAGTCAAGAAGAGGTGTTATTTGAACCTCCCCCTTTCCTGCCTGGAGACATTTGGATAGAAAAATCTTCAGGAAAAGGACCTACCTTAACATATTCAGCCTAGGACACAGAAATTAAGTGCGGCAGACTGGGAGGGTCTAAGCAAAACTGCCCCCTGGGTTCCTGTGTCCCACTGCTTCTGGGTGGCCCGGTGAGAATTTGTTTACCATGTTTGCTCTCATTCAGCGACCTGTGAATTGCTGTGCCCCCAGCCCCCCCTCCCCAATCCCAAAAATGGTAACCTCATTTTGCCTCACTGTCTTTGGAATTTTCACGCTTATGTCAATTCCCCATGCGCATGTGTTAAAATCTGATTTTCTCCTGAAAATGCTATTTGAGTTGTTTGATCGGCCAGAAGAACTCAAGGGGTGAGAGGGAAACTCCCCCGGCCCCGTGGATGCCATCTCAGTGACAGCGACCAGTGGGCAGTGGCTGCAGGAGTCTGGGGCTCAGGAGAAGGACGTGGCTGCACACTCAGCTTTGGGAGTTGTCACAGCACCGCTGACGTCGGACCGCCAGGGAAAGAGTGTTAGCGTTAAAGGGAAGCAGGGCCAAGGGGACATCTGAACTATTCGCACGTTTACGCGGTGCAAGAGCTGAAGACAAACGGTTAAAGAGGGTGGACACCACAGGAGGGTGAAATTACAGGACCATGGAGGCGAGAAATTCTGGGTTTTGTTTGCTGTTATGGGTAACATCCGGCATTTTTAAAAGACTTACGGTCTGGCCAGGTAGCTCAGCTGGTTAGAGCATCGTCCCCATACACAAAGGTCGCGGGTTCGATCTCTGGTCAGGGCACATCCAGGCAGCGACCAATGGTGCATGAATAAGCAGAACAACAAATTTCTCTCTCTCTCTCTCTCTCTCTCATGAGTAAATAAAATAAATTTACACAAAGAGATGTTTCACAAAACTGTTTAAAATGTATTTGAACTAGTTTTCATCAAATGGAATATTTAAAAAGTTAAATATAAACATAGTCATTGATAGTAAGGAGTTTTATACTCAAGTAGTTGGATAATGGTCATAACTGTATATATTACTATACAGTGATGCCTCAGCTAACGAGTGACCCTGCTCACAAACTTTTCGGCTAATGAGGATTTTTTTCGCTGTTTTCGGACTTGGCTAACGAATGTTTTAGGGGATGCGCGCGCTAACATAAAGCAGCAAACATGAGCGGTCGGGCCATTCCAGGAGCTTATCTTCCGTCTGTATGTTTGTAACAAAGGAATGAGCTGGCCACACACATGGGGAGACCCGCCCACCCAACTGGGTTGTTTCTGTTTGAGACAGTGAGCAGTGAGACACCTGATAACATGCGCGCTTCGGATGTGATGACAACGTATGTCAGAAGGTGAGAGAGGCCATCGCTTTGACCTTCTAGAGAGGGGCTTCCAGAGCGCCACAGAGAGGACCTGGTCTCATACCAGCGTCAGCACGGTGCACGCTCCGTGGGCAGCATCCAGAACAAATTAAATGATTTTCTATAGAAACCTACGGGAAATCATGTTTCGGCTAATGAAGATTTCGGCTAACAAATGTGATTCTGGAACGAATTATCTTCATTATCTGAGCTATCACTGTATATATACAATTAGATGGTAGGCGGGCAGACAGACAAGAGCAGGGCAAGGATGATGGGCCAGGTACGGAAGGTCATGAGGGTGGAAAGCCCAGGGAATCTAGCAAGGGGAAAACTGGGCTGGGACCTAGTCACCAGGGTGACTGTTCTTCCCCTAGCATATCGCTGGCCCTGTAGTTTGGACTTCCTGACCTTTCCTAGGGGCTGGTCATGCGGTTTGGACCCTCTCCTGATCTGTCCTCTAGTCGTGTGGGTTAGACCCCCTTACAGGGGGGAACTGATTAAAGGGACTGGAGAAGAGCCCTTCAGCATTAGGCCCCCAGGACAGTGAGGTTCTGACCGCCAGGAAATACATCTAGGCCTCAGTTGCATTTCAGCTCCAGGCCCAGGAAAGCAACACCAGACAAGTTACGTCATGACTGTCATCAGGACCAGCTGCATTGACTAATGGCCCCTGCCCTGGCTCCAGCCCATCAGTAGAGACCATGGCCCTGAAAGGGCACACCTGGAGAGCTGATGAATAGTCTATTAGGGTCTTCACCTGGGATCTCCAGATAAATAGCCTCAAGACTGAGGCCCCAACTTGACTCTCTCTGAGGAGCACACCTGGCCTTGCCCGACTCCCTGTCCCCAGGCTTGTTTTCCTTGCCCCTCTCTTTCCCCTAAGCTCTAAGGGAGCCACCGCCCCCCCCCCCTTTTTTTTTTGCCTCTAACCTTTCCTGAGCCTATTTCTTCTATGGCTCACTTCTTCTACCACCATGACCTTCTAAATAAACTTTCTCTTACAGTTTGAGTCTTGACTCTGAATTCTTTTTAGCTGAACCAAGGTCCAGTCTGCCTCACCAGTCATACCTGGTATCCCTCTCTCTGCCAACAGTGATATATTAAAAAGTCAAAGGAAAAATTCAGTTAGGTTGCAGCTTTATTAAGAAAGCAAAACAAGTATATAAGGAGTCTTCTCATTGTCAATACAAAATGACTTTCACCTGAATTTTCCCCAAATAATTTGGATTTTCCCTGTAAACTCAAGAACTGGTAAATCTACCCACGTTTCCAACAGTCCTGCAAAACCACTCTAACCCTTGTGGTACCCTTAAACACAGAGAATGCCTCTGGACCGGGTTGAATAGTGTCCCCCTCAAGTTCATAACCACCCTTATTTGGAAAAACAGTCTTTAGAGATATCATTAGTTAAGGATCTCAAGATGAAATAATCCTGGATTTAGGGTGAACCTTAAATTCCCTGACTGGCGTCTTTATAAGAGAAGGAGGAGGGAGACTTGGGGACAGAGAGACACACAGAAGAGATGGCCATGCAGCGAGGCAGCAGACACTAGAGTGAAGTACCTACAAGGCAAAGGACACCAAGAATTGCTGGCCATCAGCTTTCTCCAGAAGCTAGGAGAGAGGCCTGGGACAGTGTCTCCCTCATAGATGCAAGAGGAATCAATCCTGTTGACACCTTGACTTTGGGAGTGTGGCATCCAGAACTGAGAGAATATATTTCTGTTGTTGTAAGCCACTGAGTTTGTGGTCATTTGTTAGAGCAGCCCTTAGAAATGAATATGGCCCCTGTCCCTTCCCAGCTCCCCCAAAGGTATCATTAAGTAATTCCTTATAGTCATAAAAAACATAGATTTTTAATCATTGGCACTTTATGGAGAGAAAAATATCCACGTAGGTATGCTAAAAGCTAGTTTTTTAGATCCTCATAACAATTCTAAATATGGACTGATTTTACCTAAGTAACTTACATGGACAATGATTGAACTTTGTGTTGACTGTCAGTTCTCCTGAAATCTCTAATGAACTAATTAACGAATTAATGTTGGCTTGTTTTTGTTCGTTTAGCTGGTTCATTTAGCTGCCTGGGGGAAAGAAGATGCTGAGATCGAGGCTGGAGATGGTCGCCTCACAGGCTGCCGAGCGTCCGCATTATTACACCCGCCTGGCACCGTCTCGTGGCAATTGTTCACTTTGTTAATAATTACTTATGAAAGGGAAGCTCGAAACAATAAGCTGCTGATAACCGTTGAACATAATAAGCGCAATGAAAACACATTAAACGGGACCGGTCCCCTGGCCTGGTTTTAACGAGATGCAGGCTTTGGCAACGTGTCTTTCCAGTTTAGTTTTTGGTCGCCTCTCTCCTCAGGCTCGTGCGCGTTTTGATTCTCGGCTGTCGGACACCTCTCTGGTTTGAGGATTCAAAATAGACCCTAATGGTTTGATATATTCTTCTAAAAATTTTATCTTTTTTGCTTTTGATTATACGCTCTTAAATATTTGTGGGTACACAGTCTCTTAATTTTAAGAGGGTTTAAATTTTAACGTGTATTCTAATTTTGAAGGATATTTAAAATTTAAATGTCCCATCACAGAACAATGTGTAACGAAACCTGGCACATACGTGAGTGTTCCTGTTTGGTGGCCGGGAAAGCCAAGGGGGAAGGAGGAGATATCAAACTGGACAAAGCCCTCACACCCTGGTGGGGATATACCATTTTTGCAAGAATGTTATAGAAGATAGTGGCTAAGATTCAGAAGCAACTAACGTACGAACTTTCAGAACTTAATCCAATTTTCTTTGGGAACTCTGATGTGTACGTTGTAATTACTACGTCACAAAACCTTCCAAACGACATATGTCTTCATCTGGAGCAATGGTACACAAATTATATTGGACATATGAATGGAATACATTTTAAAAATTACCATATGCTTATTATTTAACAGAATTAGTCGAAAAGTTGTATGTCATCCTTGGATTTGTTCTCATGTGGTATGATCATAAGTCAATTAAAAAACCCATTGAACATTTATTTAGCCAGCGTTTCTCAGTCTCAGAACTATTGACTTTTGTGGTCGATAATTCTTTGTCGTAAAGGGCTGTCCTGCGTTGTACAGTGTTTGGCAGCATCCCTGGCTTCTACTCACTAAATACCTCCCCTTTCCAGTTGTAACCACCAAAATGTCTCCAGACACCATGGGACAAAACTGTCTCCAGCTGTGAACCACTGATTCTTAGGCTTTGAAAAGAAGCAAAGCACACACACACGTACATGTTTTAAAATGAGCTTAGTTTTTTATTTTCTAGTTTTATAGAGAAATAATTGACACGCGGTACTGTATATGTTTAAGGTGTATGTAGCATAATGATTTGACTCACATATATCGTGAAAGGAGCTCCGTTTTTTGATCCTTATCAATTACTTCTGATTCACTGTACCTGCAGGGTTTTGAACCTGTTCCGATGGTCGCCTGTATTGTGGTTCATTATTATTTTAAAACACCTGGCTGCGTCTCTTCCTGTCGGACAACTCTTCGAGGACAGGGACAATCTTTTACCTTCTCCAGATGGCAGTGAGAGTCCATTAGCTGAATGACCTTTGTGAAGTTTAAACACAAGAGATGTCAACCTAAGTGTTTCTCTGCAATATATTTCTTTTTAAGAATAAGGGACATCTGTTTTAGACTCATCATTCTTTCACTCAGATCTTTTGATTAAGGTAAAAGCAGTGACCTATCTTACTGATGCTTGGCGATTCAGCCTTAGGGGAGGTGAGCCATTCTATACTCTATTATTTCATTCCCCCTGCTTTTATTCGGAAGACACCTGCAGATTAAGCAGCAGAACCACGTACAAAGAACAACTGAGTCACTGAGTTCTGGAGTCCTTGAACGGTTTTGCAGAGAGCAGCGTAGGCCTCATCACCGAACATCCCACTGGGCCCTCTCCAGCTGCTGGACAGTAACACTAACATCAGCACACGGCTCTCTCCGGGCTGCCCTTTGGAAGACAAGTAGGCGGACGTGTGCTCGTTTTCTGGCCCTGATATCTTTTCCGAGGAACTTGACTCTATCTCTCTGACCAGACCGGAAAAACAACGCACCCCTTTCCTCCCATCACCACCTCCTGGCTTCCTTCCACTTTCTTTCTGGTCGTCTCCCATTACAGAAATTCGGCTTTTTCCTAGAGAGGTAGAGGCAGGTCGGGTACCAAGACTGGAGTTCTATTACCCTCTTATTTGTTCCGTTGGGACACTAGAGAGGAAATCACAGTTGGTAACTGGCTCTCCAGGGAGAGAGATCAAATGTAGCCCTGAAAACTCCAGCGCCTGGTTTGGCTGCAGGTTTGATTGACAAGGACGGGCAGAGGGAACGAGCGGAGGCGGGGCGGGGGACCACGGGGAGAGCGGAGACAAAGAGGTCTCGGCTGCCACTGAAGCAGTGCCGGGCCCTTTGGGATCCCTGGCCTTGGCGCTCAGAGAGGGTATTTGGTGAGGTCGCTTTGCGGGCCAGACAGAGGGCAGGCGGGCGGACGGGTCGGCGGAGCGGGCCGGGCGGGCAGCCGCGTCCCGCGGGGACCGGGCGCGGGGCGGGTGGGGGCTGCGTCGCCGTCACGTGGCCGCCGCTGCCGGGCTGAGGCTGTTCTTCCGGGTTGGAGGCTCAGCGGCGCGGGGCCCGAGCCCGGGTCGGCCAGCGCGGCGTCCGCTCGCGGTCCCCTGAGCACCGTCCGCGACAGCCAGGCCCCCGGGCGGAGGTGAGCGGGGCGACGCGGGCGGCGCGGGCGCGCGCCTAGGGCGCAGCTGGGGACGGTGCGCGCGCGGGGCTCCGGGCTGAGGTCCCGGCCCCGAGGAGAAGGAGACCTGTCAAGGAGAAGGGGGCGGGGTCGGCAGGGACCCCGGCGGCAGGCGGCTGGGGTCCTGGGCCGGCAAGGAGACCCGTGCCTGCAGGGCACCCTCTCCAGTCTCTCGCGGGGGGTGGGAGGTGGATTCGGGAGCTGGGTCCCGGCAGAGAGCAGGGGACGCGGTGGCAGCTGTGCGGGTACAGGTCTTGGGGATTTGGGGAGCGGCGGGAGTTGGACGGGATCATCTCGGCCCGCCAGATGGGAGGAGGGGGGAGGTCATAGAGGACTCTTGATAGGGGCGCACCAAGAGAGGTGGCAGCTGGACGCCCCGAAATTGGGCTTGAACCTTAATGGGATTCGGATCAGGTGACTGGCTGCGAGGGGAAGTTGTGAGTGTATGTCCGGGCGCGGGAGTGGTGGTCCGGGCCGGGCTGGTGGGGGGCGAGGCGGCGGGGGGCAGGAGGGGGATTCGAACTTTGGGGGCGGAATGGCATTATGCAGTCTCAGCCAATGGGCCTCCGGGGAAGCTTATAAATAGCGGTCCCAGGCAGATGCCAGCCCGTGGCAGTTTAGTTGCCCAGCGAGGGGCGGTCCCGGTGGGTCTGGGCGAGTCACGCGCTGCCTGCCAGTCTGAACTTCTGGAGGGTATCGCGCCCTTGGTCGTTGCGTCCGCTGTAAAGGCACGACTTGTTTACGGGTGCAGGCGTCCTTTATTCGCCCTGGGATCTGTTTTAAGGAGTCTGGTCAGGACAGGCTGTATTCGGACAGGTGGGGTTTGCGGGGCTTCTTTTATTTAAAATGCGCCCCTCTTCTCCGTCGCGCCCCTGTAACTTGCAAATCCCGGCTTTTTTCTTTCTTTTTTAACTGAACGGACAGTTTAGGATTACTTACCAGCATGTGTGCCCAGGCTGCTTACCTTTGCTGATGGAAATAGTTTTCCACAAGGCTACACAGCGTTTTATTTTCAAACGAAATTTCCTGAAACTCCTTGGAGACTGTGTTCCATAGATACCAGGGCTTCGGGTTGCCTAACCCTGGTTATTCAATTATTCAGCCAAAAAATACGTGTTGATTTCCTCTATTTTGTGCAAAGCGCTGGGCCAGAGGTAACACCAAAGTGAATAATACTAACAACAGAGAGACTGGATCCTTTTATTTCTCACAACAACCCTACAAGGTAGGTGCTATTATTATTATTTCCATTTTAAAGATGAGGAAATTGGGTACAGAGAAGTGACTGACTTGCCAAGGTCACACGCCAGTATATGAATATTGAGGGGTGGGGGCTTCCAATCCGCAGCTCACCCTCTTAGCCTCGGGTGCATCCTCTCTCTCAGGTGCCTGCCCTCCAGGAATTTAGGGTCAATTAGCGAAGATAGTTACCTGAACAGCTTACATTAAAGGAGGCCATATGAATGCCCTACTAACCCGCACCCTTTTCAATTTTGAGTTGTAAAGTTTCCCCTGTTGCTTGAAAGCTGTAGAAGCACGTGGATAATCCAACAGCAGAGAGCTCTGACGTGAAGGGAGGGGAAGCGGGACAGTTACGATGGGACACTCTCTTTGGTAACAAGCACCAGCCTGTGATACGTGGTTCAAATATTTATTCTCTGAATATTTCTCTGGGTCACTTGTATTTGATTTAGGCTTAGAGATAGGGATGGCTCTTGACAATCAACTCCTCTTGATCACTGACTGTGCTGTATGTTCATAACTCGAATCACGTGGAATTTTGGGGAGCAATTGACCTCTGAAGGCTTTGGCCCTGTTGCCATCGGATGCCAGGAGTCTTACTCAACATCAAGCTACCACTTTCCAAGTAGGCAGGGGACACTTCCCACACTCCAGGCCATGAAGCAGGACTTCAGCTTTAAAGCATTGCAGAATCTCATCTGATCATAAGATTTCTAGATCCTAACACACGAGCTCCTGTCACGGAGGAGCAGCTGGAGGCACTCACTCAGGTTAAGCAGCTAGTGAGTGGCAGACGGACAGTTACAGGGGCTTTATTATAGCTGGCTTTGTTTCTTCGCTGATGGGGTCTGGGCAGGCCTTGTCAGGCCCAAGAGGACAGTGGTTGTTGGGGAGCTGGGGTTGATCCAAGGAGAGAAGCTAGGGTAAGTGGGAAGGTTGGGAGAGGACTAGGTCGTTGGTGATGGTAGGACAAAATCTCTCTCTCTGCCTCCCGTGGTTCTTGGCATCGATTCAGGGACTGTCTTGAATGAGTGGCTGACTATTGAACTAATTTGCTCTCCATCCTTGGCCATGAATGACCCTAGAAGTGATCTATGAATGAATGAGGAGAGTATTTATGGGACTAAGGCATGCTTTGGGACTGAGATGAAATGACATGTGTGGAAACACTTGGAAAAGACAAAACCTTCTGTTCAAATGCAAAGAATTATTCATACACAGTTTTGTCTGCATGCCTGAACACACCTTGCATGCTCCCTGAGCCTTAACTTTTGTTCATGTACCGTCTCCTTCTGAAAGGCGCCTTTCCCTTCCTTTCTGAGCTCAGCAGGAGAACATGAGCTCCTCTGATCCCTCCGAGAACTTTGGACTTGCCTTACTCTGCTTTGTGGTGTTAGTGCTTGTTGACTTTTCTTATCTCCAAGCATGTGACCTAGTCTATTCTGATTCTTCAGATGCTCCAGGGGCTGTGCCTCTGGGACTCAGCCCTTTGGTACACGATTGTTGAGTTAAAGGCCTCTTAAGAGCCATTGTCACCTGGACTGAGGATTGCCATTTCAATGTTTCTTTCTGGCATTTGTGAGAAGTTTGCTTCAGGGAGCTGTGGCAGCAGTTCTGAAATTAACAAGGAGCTAGACCCTTCTCCCTCGGCAGGCTGGAAGAATGTTTGTGGAGTCTGCTGCGATTGGGTGCTGGGTGCTGCGGTGACCCCGTGGTGGGGCAGAGCGTGAAAGCACAATTGGTGGAGCCCGCTGAGCCTGACTGATCGAGTTCCAGGTCCTCTGCTTCATCCTGATTTTGAAGGGAAGAAAAGAAGGATGAGGAACACTGGGAATCCTGGGGATGGTCTTGAGGAGCTTCCGTGAACCCCTGGAAATCTGCTACAGAGAACAGTGGAGGTAGCCACAGAAGCCTAGGTCAATAACAGCAAAGGTCAAAGACACTTCACCCAGCCTGGTTAGAGCTGGCAAAAAGGGCCCACTTGTGAGGACCACTAACAGAAGGGCCCCTAATGACACCCTAATCTGCAAGCACGGACTGGAGTTTTCCTCCCTGTTTTACTGGAGTCTTATTCCGTGCATGTTTAATTTCCTTGTGACGCGTCCTTGGCGGACCTGAGCCTTGTGTTCGTTTGGTCTCAGCTGGAGGGTTTTTACAGGACAAGCGAGCGTTTGCGACACTGAATGGGATGCCGCATTTTTTGGTTGGCATGGCGTCTAAACAAGTTCCTACTGTCCTGCATGGGGTTTTAGACAACTTAAGGGAAATTCAAGGGTAACTTCGATTAAATGCCACTTTTGCTGGACATGCAGACTTAGAAATAACCTTCATGTAAGATGGGACTGGCTTCTGTAGCATTTAAAAAGAAACTTTCCAACGACATTAAGAATCAACTAGAGTTATGTGACTAGGCTCTGAAATGAATAATGAGTTTATAACTATAATTTAAGTGGGCAAGTGGATTTCAAGGTTATTTTTTTTAATTCATAAATTCTTCTTTAAAAAATTAATTAACTTTTGGGTACCCCCGCTCTGTAACAATACCTCCCTCTCAGACTTAAGACCCTTTATAATCTTATAAAGGACAATGGGCAAGGTCTTGAGCTCCTCTAGCTGCTTCAAGCTGGACATGGTCGTCATCCTACCCTTGGGTCCAGAAATCCCTAATAAGAGTGGGGGTGTGGGGGGGAGGGTTGCCTTCCCACATGGGGAAGGATCGTGCAGACTCCAGGTCAGTTGGCTGTCCCCGGACAATGGCGTGCTTGGTTTAACGGGCTGACATCCTTGCTGTATTCTGGGGGTAACAGATTTGGCAACAGTGTTAAAAGGCATCATTTAATCCATAACCACTAGATGACAAAAGGCAGGGATTAATTTTTCAATGTCTCACATTAGGGGAAAAAAAAGGCTTCTTTGGAGGAAGGTGTGCCAGGCACGTCTCACCTGTCCAAAAACCCTTTTGCCCACTATACTTAGTTTGGGCTGAGGGAAATATTTTAGGTTTCCTCCCTCTCAGACCTCTGGGCCCTTTCTGTCCAAGCCATTAGGACAGAAAAGAGAAACCAGTTTTAAAGTGAAGCCCACAGATCACCCCATTCTTCACCAACCCAGCCACTTAGTTCAGTCAAACCATTGAGTCTCAGGAGGCAGCGCTGCAGAGAGGATTAAGTGAGGCCTATACGTACAGACAATCACTCAGGTAATGAGATCATAGGCTTATGCCTCATGAAAAGAGAACACACATGTTAATTTATGCAACATAACCCACAAACCAGTCTCTAAATCTGCGAGACTGTCTTACTGGAAAGACATCCAGTTGCAAGGCATTTGACATTCTTCTTGCCTGTAAATTAAGCATCTTTGATGATGTCACAGACCTAATTTAACTTTCAAATGAAAACAAACTTTAAATGAAAAGAAACTTTAAAGACAGTCAGCTGCACTAGTTTATAGTCTACCACTGAGCATTGTGATTTTCTTTGAATTGCGATTTTTCTCCCTAAGATTACCCTCCTTGTCATTAAAGGGACTGCATTAAATTCAGTTTTAATTTATCCTGTTCATTTGCATAAACACAACAAGAGCAGCAAATGATCACTTCTGATCTTTAGTTCTGCTTTGCTGGAACTTACACAAGGAACATTTAGGATGACCTTCATTCTGCCCCTCAGGGCACAGGAGCTGAGCCACATACCTGTCATTCAGCCTTGCCTGTAAACACCTGTCTTTTCCAAGTCCTTCTGGTTTTCCATTGTGCCTTAAGGTCCCTTCTAGCCATCTTTCAGGAAAACAACCTTTGTTCCTTCCTGGAAAGATTGCCATGGGCCACAGAACCAACCAAGGTACCAGGCCTTTCTTCTCGTGGGCTTTTATTACCTTTGAAAGTCAATCCCAGTTCCTCAGGGATTTTTGGTAACAACCAGAGCCCAAGCATGTCTCCTTTAGGCATGGCATTCCAGTCAAAGTCTTGGTTAAAAAAACCTCTATTAACAACTGGTCGTATTAGTTTTATGCAAAGAACCTTATGTTATTACTTCTTCAGAATGCCAAACTCTGGAGGGATCAGATAGGGAGAAAAATGTACAGTGTGAAGGAAAATCCTTGTCCTTCTAATATTCACTAAAAGTGCATTTCCACACTTTACATTTCCTTTTGTTCACTTTCCTACATGTGAGGGTTTTTTTGGGGGTGGGGTGAGGGGATTTGCTGGCTCATTTATTAATTTATTTTGCTTTAATTTTTCCCCCCACTAAAAATTTTTGTTTGTTTTTCTATTACAGTTGTCCCACTTTTATCCCTATTGCTTCCCTGCACCCTGCCCACCCCTTCTCCCACAGTCAGTCCCCACCCCGTTGTCCATGTCCATGGGTCATTTATACATGTTCTTTGACTAGACCCTTCCCCTTCTTGCCCCCTTTCTCTCCCTCTCCCCTCCCCCCTTGTCACTGTCAGTCTGCTCCTTGTTTCCATGCCTCTGGTTCTATTTTGCTTGTTTGTTTGTGTTGTTCATTAGCCTCCTGTATTAGGTGAGATCATATGGTATTGTCTTTCTTTGCCTGGGTTATTTCGCTAAGCATAATTCTCTCTAGTTCCATCCATGTCATTGCAAATGCTAGAAGTTCCTTCTTTCTTTCTGCTGCATAGTACTCCATTGCGTAAATGTACCACGGTTTTGTGATCCACTCATCCACTGCTGGGCACATGGGCTGTCTCCAGTGCTTGGATACTGTAAACAGTGCTGCTATGAACATTGGGGTGCACAGGTTCTTTTGAATTGGAGTTTCAGGATTCTTCAGGTATAATCCTAGCAGTGGAATTGCTGGTTCAAAAGGCAGTTCCATTTTTAGTTTTTTGAGGAAATTCCATACAGTTTTCTGTAGTAGCTGCACCAGTCTGCATTCCAAGTCTGGCATTCAAGTTTTAAATACCTGAATTGGAAAAAAACTTCCATACGTAAAAGACCTGGCAAAAAAATTCATTGTAGATGCCCACATATAACTGTTCTATTCCAAACTCTTTGGATGAGTATGTTTTTAGGATTTTTTTTGTCTGTTTTTTCTTGTTTTTGTGATTTTGATATTCAAAAGAAAGTATGTTTTTCTCAGCACGTAAATATTTTATTCTCTTCCCCCTTAGTGATTTACCTTCAAGAAGATTGGGGATTCGGAAAGCTGGGAGCCCGTCTGGACATGGCGAACCTGTTGAAAACAGTGGTGACGGGCTGTTCGTGTCCTTTCCTGAGCCCCTGGGGGTCCTGGAAGGTGCTCCCCGGGAAGAAGCAGTTTCTGCGGACGTTGCACACCCATCAGGCGCTGTGGTGTAAATCCCCCGCAAAGCCAGGTAAAGTCTCACTTCAGCGCGCGTGGAGCAGGCCTCCCAGCCTGGGAGCCAGCCATGTCCTGATCACTGAGAAAAGGGAAGGCCAGCTTTGGCGGCCTGGTGCTTGCGGGTGATCTTCTGGGCGCTGCCTTACACTTTGCGTGCATAGGAGTCCCAGAGGTCAGTAGTGTAGCAGGAGAAAAGACAGTGGGGCAAGAGCAAGGGTCAGCCGCCGGAGCTGAGCTCTGGGACGCCTGTTTACCGCGGCCCCTTCTCCTGGCCGCTCTCCCCCGTCCTAGTCAGCACCGGCGCGCTGTGCCCACGAGCGGCTCTTCTGCGCTCGGGAGTCGGGAGCTGAGCCTGGGGATGCGGCTGCAGCGGTGCCTCGCCCTGTAGTGAGTGGCAGCTTCGTCTCGGGTGCTCGGGTCAGAAACCTTGGTGTCACCCTAGACGCCCCCCAGGAGGTGCCGGTCAGCTCTACCTTGTCTCGAGGATCTGTCCTCGTCTCAGTGTCCCCGCTGCTGCCATTCGGGTCCACGCCACCATCATCTGTCACCTGGACTCCTGTGCTAGTCTCCTAAATGATCTCCGTGCTGTCTGCGTCCGTCCCCCCTGCAGCCTGCGCTGTGTGTGACAGAGAGAATCATCTTCTCAAAGTGAAAGAGCGCGTTCCTCCTCCTGCTCGGGATTCGCCACTCGCTTCCTAGCTCACGCGCAGTAAGAGCTGAAGCCGTTCTGTGGTCTGCAAGGCCTTCCCTGCTAGCACTCCCCGCCCCTCCTCCTGCCTTCTGCCGTGGGGTGCAGGCCAGAAGGACGGCAGGCTAAAGGGGGCCCTTCTAGCTCAGTCAGCTACTTCCCTGTATGCGTGTTACCCGAAGGCCTCGCCAGCACTCTTGTCTCTACCTCGCTGGCCAGAACGCAGACCGGTGGCTGTACGTAGTGGTCAGGGACACTTGGACATTTTGTCTTTTTTTTTTCCCTAGGTGGTAGTGTTCTCAACTAAAAATGACATTCAGTTTCTAAGGTGGAGGGACAGGATACATATCTGGGGGGCACATAGAATATGCCCTTCTAAATTTAAGTTCATAGACCTGCTTGTTGTGCATGGAGTACCCTACACCCTCGGCCTTTTGAACGCTCACATGTGCCTTTCCTAGATTTCACGGCCTCTTGTCTCACGCACTGAGTCACCGTCGGCAGGCCCCTGCCCCTGGGAGTCCTCGGCACTGTCTTCAGATATTTAAACGAGTTTTCTAGAAAGTCAGATTATCCGGTGTGATAAAATCGTGTATAAAATAAAAGTAACTGGCTGCACCGAGGGCTTGGCAGTTGTCCTCGTCAGCAGCTACACAGACCGGAAGGCCTCCACGTTGGTTATGTATCAGATTTTATTGTTGGTTTGGTTTCTGATTCTGGACTATTTCCTAGATAATTACTTTTGATCTTTAAAAGATAAGCATTCTACTTTTTTCCTTAATAAAACCACGATTTCATGATCACATTGAAAAGCATGAAAAGTACTTCCAGTCTGTTTATATTTTCTTAATTTTTTCACTTTTTTCTTTACAGCCACTTTGTTCAAGTAATGAGCCAGGCAGGGTCGGCGTGCTGGGTTTGCGTCTGTGTCTTTAGGTGCCTTTGGATATTTATGGTCCCCTCCTCTTTTTTCCTTTTAATTTATTTCTTGAAGAATGTAGTTGTTGCCCTGTACAATTTTCTCACATTCCTGGTTTGCCTGACTGAATTCCTTTGGTATTATTTAACCAGTTTCTCTGTGCCTTGTATTTTCTGTGACATTCAGCTAGACCTAGAGACTGGATCAGAGTCAGGCTTGATTTTTTTAGCAAGAATACTTCCTAGATGATGTTGTGTATTATGTGTTGTGTTCCGTCAAGGTGGTTAATCTGCGAGCCTAGATGCTGCCCGTGTGGTCCATCTGTTATGGAGCCCCCACCTGTGTTTCACTCAAAGGCTATTGCAGCCATTTGATTGATGATTATTCACTAAATCCATGGTTTTATCATTCATTCATTCATTCATTCATTCATTTATTTACTTATTTGAGTGGGGGTGTGGAGGGCAGGGTGGCCTTCCCACATGGGGAAGGATCTTGCAGACTCCAGGTCAGTTGGCTGTCCCTGGACCTCGGCATGCTTGATTTAACAGGCTGACATCCTTGTTGTATTCTGGGGGCAACAGATTTGGCAACAGGGCTAAAAGACATCATTCAGTCCATAACCACTAGATGACAGAAGGCAGGGATTAATTTTTCAATGTCCCACATTAGGGGAAAAAAGGCTTCTTTGGAGGAAGGTGTGCCAGGTACATCTCACCTGTCCAAAACCCTTTTGCCCACTATACTTAGTTTGGGCTGACGGAAATATTTTAGGTTTCCCCCCCTCTCAGACCTCTGGGCCCTTTCTGTCCAAGCCGTTAGGAGAGAAAAGAGAAACCAGTTTTAAAGTGAAGCCCACAGACCACCCCGTTCTTCACCAACCCAGCCATTTAGTTCAGCCAAACTGTTGAGTCTCAGGAGGCAGCAATGCAGACAGGATTAAGTGAGGCCTATACATACAGATAGTCACTCAGGTAATGAGATCATAGGTGTATACCCTATGAAAACAGAAAACACATGTTACTTTATACAACATAACCCACAAACCAGTCTCTAAATTTGCGAGACTGTCTCATTGGGAAGACATCCAGTTGCAAGGCATTTGACATTCTTCTTGCCTGTGTCATCAGGGGTTTTAAATTGGTGATATTCTATCATTCTCTCTTTGTTTATTAGACAGAATTTCTCTATAAAGAACAACTTTCCTTCTATTGCTTAGTTACCCTGAGATTCTGTGCTGGAAAGGTGGCGGGAGTGTGGATTCCTTCCCATTACTACTGGCTTTGGTAGAAACCAGTTGGTTCCCTGATGTGTGTATCTGAGCTCTAACAAACGATTGCCGTCTTACTGGCTCCCTCCAGCACGAATTTGTTGTTTTACACTTACGGAAGCCGAGTTCGAGACGGCCCTCACTGGGCTTACAGTGAGGTGTGGGCAGGGCTGTGCTCCTTCCCGAGGCTCTAGGGGGAAGTCTGTCCCCTCGCCGCTTCCACTCTCTGGAGACCACCTGCATTGCTTGGCTCAGGCAGCTTCAAATTACTCTTTGACTCTGATGCTTCTGCCCCCTTTTTTCACATCTAAGGACCCTTGTGATTACATTGGGCCCACCCAGGCGAGCCAGGAGAATCTCCCTATTTCAAGGTCATCTGGTTAGCAACCTTACTTCCCTTCCCCTTTGCTGTGTAAGGTACTGTAATTTAGTCCCAGGTTCTGAGGATTAGGATGGGGATGTCTTTGGGAGACCCCTTATGCTGCCCACCACACATTCCTTCCTCTGAATTTGACCAAGGAAGCTCTTACAAAGTATTTATTGATTTTTTTTTAGTGTCATCGTGAACTCATGGGTTTTAACCTCCTTGGATGTATTTTATTTTATTTTATTTTTAAATCATTGTGTTTTTTTTGAGATTTTATTTATTTATTTTTAGAGAGAGGAGAAAGAGGGGAGAGAAACATCAATATGAGAGAGAGACATTGATCTATTGCCTCTCGGACTACCCCCAGCTGGTGACCTGGCCCGTAACCTGGTCATGCGCCCTGACTGGGAATGGAACCAGTAACCTTTTGGTTCCCAGACAAATGCTCAATCCACCGAGTCACACCAGCCAGGGCCTTGGATGTATTTTACTACGTTGCAATTCATTGTTCTTTTCAGTGCTCAAATTGTGTCATATTTGGCCATTTCAGGTTGTTTCTTAAATCCTTGTGATGTGATTTTGATTGTCTTTCTCTGATTAGACTTTTCTTTGATTGTACCTCCTTTGACATACGGTGCGTAGGGCCTAGATAATCTGAGATTGTTAGGTCAGTGAATTCTAAGTAGGTGTATGTGATTTAATTTTGTACATCAATCCAAAATATTTGCCAGGGTTTTATTACTTTCCTCTCCTTCAAGTAGAGTATAAGATTCAGCATATATCTGCCTTGAGCTTCCTATCAATTATTATTGCTGCAGCACGGTAGGATCTAAGACTGTTCAAATGCAGATATTTTTAGGTTGACATAAGCTCTCTCAGGTCTCAATAAGTTACTCTACAGAGATCATTTGATTTGCTAGATTTCCTAAACTTTAGTAATTTTTATATCAAAGCAAATCCTTTTTATTAAAAAAAAAAATCTGTCATGCCCACTGATTGAGTACACCAGAGGAAACTAATGGACTCGAGCTAAAGGCAGTCTGAAGCGCGTGTGAGCGCTTCCACTCTGTGTTTCCAGGCTCTCTGGGGTTGCAGGGAGCAGAACCACCCCTGCTTGTATTTAGTGATGAGGACTCAGTGTCAGGGCTCCCGGGAAGTGCGGGAGCCCAGGAGACCCTTCACCTGCTTCTTGGGGAAGCGGGGTGTCGTTCTGGATCTCGTAGCTGGGACTCACCTTCTGTCCCTGCGTCTTCCCTGCTGCTATTTCTGCTACCACTGCTTGCCGACCTCCCTTTGATGACCCCCGAGCTGTGCTCACTGGTCGCTGCCACACAAGAGAGAACCTGATGGGGGGGGTCACTAGCCAGCATAGAGGGTCCCCCGGCAAAGCTCCCGTGCCAGTGCTGGGTTTCGCATGTGTGGCCCGGAGGCTACTACCCGTGACCCAGCTGCTGATCCCTGGGTCTAAGACTGTCAGGTCTCAAGATACAACACTCGGGAATCTGGGGGCCTTACCTGTGGCCACATTGCCAGGACAGTAGCTGTGGGTGTCTAGTAGAGGTTTGGCCTTCAAAACTGTGAATTACTCTTCTGTCTTCCTTAAAAGGAAGAACAAGGAAACCGTAAACCCGAGAGGGTTAATTTGAAGAGTGGATTTAGTGTGTTGAGTGGTCTCTCAATCTATTTTTTTTTGTAAGAATAAACTAAGCTGTCATGTACCTTTAAGGAGAGGCATTTGGTTAAATAAACTATTTAGAACTTACAGGACAGTGGGCATAAAAACTTCTTATCGGTCAAAAGAAGGTCAAAGAACTGTGGTTCTGAGTCAGAAACATTTTGGACAGTCTCTTTTGAACAGGTTGCCCATATCTATTTCCTGAACCTTGGTACTGAAACATTTTATCCCAAATCTTCTTCTTCTTCTTCTATTTTTTTTTTTTTTTTTTGGCTTTGTAGGAATTCCATATAAGCAACTGACAGTTGGAGTCCCCAAGGAAATTTTCGAGAATGAGAAGCGTGTGGCCTTGTCTCCTGCCGGCGTCCAGGCCTTGGTCAAGCAGGGTTTTAACGTGGTCGTGGAATCGGGTGCCGGCGAAGCTTCCAAGTTCTCAGACGACCACTACAGAGCAGCAGGTGCCCAGATCCAAGGGACAAAGGAAGTGCTGGCCTCTGACGTGGTGGTCAAAGTAATTATTGCTTCCCCCCTCTTTTTACGGCATGCTGACTTTTAAAAATCTTTCCATAGAAAAAGTAACTGACGTGGTCTATTGTTACAGCGTTTCATAGTTTCAAACGATGCCTTTTTCTCAAAGAAATGATTGCATGTTGCGAATATCCTTCATGTTCAGGCCGTGTGATCTGTGTTTAACCGTGAGAAGAGAAAAAGTTATCTTCCGCTTTACGTTTGCTGTGTAGAAGTTCCCTTTTAATTGGTTAGGGTTATTTGTCCTCCCTCATGCCTGTGGTTCCAACATGCCCGCAGGTGAGCATTTAACTGCTACTGAAATAGAAGGAAATCGTGGGACGCCTCCTGGGACTGAATGTACAGTGCTCTTCTGGGGGAGCAGGGATTTAACTGACGTCAGTGCTATTTTTAGAAAGGGCAGGACTGTCCTGGAGAAAGCAGTGCTGGGCTGAGTGGCGAGTCGCCTGTTTACTTTAATAAAAGGTCTTAGTATATGTAAGAGAAATGGACACGCTGAGGAAGCTGAGCAATAAATCCGAAGTAAAACATCATAGAGAGAAAGGAAGAAAGTCTGTGTCTCCAATGCAGCATAGGTACTTGTCAGAGTTGAACATTAACTTGAATCCTAGGCAGGCAGGGAGGTGTGGGTTATTTGAGCATGATTATCAGGTTAAAATAAGCTCCTCACTTTTTGGGGGAAGATCAGCTTTTTTCTGTGTTGATTTCTCAGGAATCAATCAATAGGTTTTTTTTTTTTTTTTTTTTTTTTTTTTTTTTTTTTTAATAAAAGCTACCGAATATCTTGACAGGGTCTTAAATTGTGGTTCTTGCAAAAGACACAAACCATGTTCTTTTACTATAGAAAATTAATAGTAAAATGTATGACATGGTGATCAATTGTAATTTGGCTAAAGCTTTTAAAGCGTTTAGGTGTCCAGATACTTGGTGATGTAACTTGGCGTAGAGTAAAAGAACTTAGGAAAATTAGAAAAATCAGTGTAACCCATTCCAATGTACATTTTAGGGATTAAACCTTTTTGAGATGCCTCACAGAAAAAGGCTTAGTAAGGTGCTCATAAGTTTGCAAATGCTCTGGGTTCCTTTTAGAGTTTGCCAATGTGTGAGCATGTTCAAGGCACTGGCAAATCTGGTACCATAGACACTTCATCCTTGCCTTAATAAACTACTTGATCCTGGCTGGGGCTGCTCTTTTGAGTCAAGCTTGTTAGTATCCCGTGGAACTCGTGACCTAAAAAGCACATTCAAGGGAACATTCTGTTGGCTTAACTCACTCAGATGCCAGCGGTCTCAGCTGAGCATTCCATAGGGGCCAGAAGAAGTCAAAGTTCTCCTGGAATTTTTATTAAATCTACATTATAGATCCTCACTGAGGAAAGATAGACCTTGTCAGAGGGTCTTAACTAAAGTCCAGAACCTACCCTCGCATGCATGACCAGGCCAACAACCGAAATGGGATTAACAGATAAAGGTGTCTAATAGGTAAATGGGGATGAAAGTATTGACACAGGGTTTGTGTTCCTTATTTCCTCTTAAAACTTACTTCCCAGAGATGTGTTTTTCTATGCTTACTGGCCTAAAAACACTACTGTTAACTGGGAGCTAAACTTCCATTGAAGGTTGATTTTAAGCTTGGATATAAAACACATTTTAAAATACTTTTAAAATGAAATTTTGAAACACTTTTAAAATGAAGTTTTGAAACACTTTTAAAATGGAATTTAAAAAATGTGACTTTAAAATGTGGACATTGGGAATTTTCAAGCATGTGGAGTATGTATTCATTGACTGGCTTGGTACTTCTTAACATAAGAGTTTATGGTAGCTTTTTGCTTAAATCCAATTGAGTGGTACTTTGATTGCATCCATCCATAAATAAAGATCCATCTGGAATATTAAAGTGACAAAAATCTCTATATATGACCAGGAGGTTTTAGTTTTTAATGTTCTTAACTTCTCAATACTCCACATGTTTGTGCTTGTCAAAAATTAGCAAGAATTGAGTCTTTGAATACACAACCAAAACTTCCTGTTTATTACAACGTCTCTTAATCGTACTGGAGTCATGGGTTGGGGAGGACAGGCTTGTTGCAGAACCTGCATGTTTTTTCCCTGCCCTGTAGTTCACTGTCCCAGTGAACCTGTCCCAGCACTATTTTAAGTGATCCGTGCCCTTGACTCCACCCAGTGTGTGTGTAGCTCATCGGTCAGAGGAAAGGGAGATCTTTGCGGCCTTACCCTGTGTGAGAATTTAGTCAGAAATTTATTACTGAAAGATCACTTCTGGAATATTAGTTCCATCATGGCATATTATTTAAATTGTCTTCTTTACTTAAAAATGTGATAAAGGTATTTGCATATTTAATTGGTGACTTGACTTTTTTTTTTTCTCCCAGGTGCGGGCCCCCATGCCTAATCCAACATTAAACAGTCATGAAGTTGATCTTTTAAAGACATCGGGGACACTGATTAGTTTTATTTATCCAGCGCAAAACCCAGACTTGCTAGATAAACTTTCCAAAAGAAAAACGACAGTTTTGGCGATGGACCAGGTTCCGAGAGTCACAATTGCTCAGGGCTATGACGCGCTGAGCTCCATGGCCAACATTGCTGGGTAGGTTCCTTTCTATTTCAGCTGAACGAGAGGAGAACAGCATTACAGATACATGCTTCCCGGAGCTGTTCGCTCTTACAGTGATTTTGCCTGTAACGACGGTGGGAGGGTGCAGCCTTTGGAGAGCGCGCTGATCTTCTTGTTAAGACTCATTTTGTTTCCCAGTCAGCAGAGAAGAGATGGTTCTCTGTGTTCTGCCGCCTTTTTAACCTTCAGGGTGGAAGATGAGTAATATTTCTCTCCAGGAAAGGAAGTGACTGACATCATTTGTAAGAGGAATTTACTGTATTTCATACATGTGTGCAGACATATATATTAGTTTGAAATAGCTATTTTCCAGTGTTATTGAGATCTAATTGATTTATAACATTGTGTACATTTAAGGTATAAATCTAATGATTCGAATTATGTATCTGTTGTGAAATGATTGCCACAATTAGCCTTGTTAACATAAATTGCTCTTCCTATAGGTCGAAAATGGTTGGATATTGGCAGTTTCATATGTTTCAATCAAATATATACATATTGGCCGATTTCAGCATTTTAATTAGGTTTTGCTCCAGTAGATTCATAAGATCGTGAGTGAATAGGGAAGATGTGTGCACGTGAAGAATTTCAGCTGGTGTTAAAACCTACATTAGTAACTGAAGGGGGACTGACTGTTGCCTCTGACCTCTAAGGCCAGCAGGCAGTAAACGTCATTTGCCCTGCGGCTCTGATGCCTCATGCCCGCTGCTGGGAGAGCCCGGTGGGGAGGGGTCCTGGCCACAGCCCAGTCTGCTCCGGGGCCCGGGCTCTGCGCAGTCCCACCCACTGTCGTGGGGGTGACAGGAATAGCCCTGTGAGTGTGGCCTGGTGCTCACTCGGCTGAGAGAGGGCAAAGATCTGGAAACCAGAGGGAGCTTAGGAAATCAGCTCATCTAGGAAACTAGTTGGATGAGATGTGCAGCAGGAAAACCATTAGCAGTGAGCCTGCTAATGTGAACGAGGCACCGACAAATGAAAACGTTAAAAAAAGAAAACATTGCTTGAGGAAAGACTAATGTGAATAAAGCCTAAGGCATGAGCTGGGCGTGTTCTTAGGTCTTTATCTTAGGAATAGGATGTCAGCTGTGCCTCAGATTCCGCTGGGGGTTTTAGCTGCTCACCTGGGATGTGAATGAGATCCATAAACAAAAATGACAAAGCAAAAACTGTTTTGTTGTCCTTAACATAATATGGCAAATGGTTGGTTTAAAGATATGTATTTTTTTGTGATATAAGTTATATACCAAGGAACAAAATAAACCTTTGCCATATTCATTCAGTTTGCGGAAGAGTTACGTCAATATAATGAGGGACGTAAACTTTTATATAGAAGACGTACGGTGTAAACTTTGAAGGGGACTGTTGATGTTGTGTGAAATGTACATTTCGGAAAGGTTGTCAAGATCAGTAGCTCTAGACGAGTGGTTTTCAGCTGCAGAGTCTTTTGAGCAAATGAAATACGATGAGGCAAAGGAAACAAACCCACTAAGAACAGAGAGGCCTTCGCTGAACTGAGGGATGGCGGGCTGTCCAGAAACAGGTCTCTCCTCCCTCCCACGCACTAGGGCCCCAGAGTCGGCTGGACTTTGAACCTTGGGGGAGACATGGAGCACAGGTTAAAGAATCACCGTTTATGTCCTGTGCTGAAATGTGCAAAGGGTGCAGTTTGAGGCGTATTGTCTAGTATCCTTATCACACATCATGTGATAAATCATTTTCGGTCTAAATCACTACACGCGTGCGCACGCGTGCACACACACACACGGCCATACGACACTGAAGACACGTTCCTTTCAGTTCGCTGATGTTCATTCTGAGCTTTGTTGCTGTCACCAAAAACAAGCCCACCTTCCCCTTCCCCGCATCTATGTTTTCTCGTACATTTCCTGTGTAATGAACATTATTTTTTCTGTATAACAACTGCATCTTTTAAAACATTAATTCCCCAATTTAATTTCTTTCAATGGCCTTTGAATCTTTATCATATTTGCTCTTTGAAAATGTCTATCATAAGAAATAGACGAAGAAATCAGGTAATCTCTAAAATATTATTTTCCTGCTTTTAATATAACTGAACTTAAAACAGTGCATGCTTTTGCACCAATTATTATGCCAGGCAACATTTATTTTATAAAAATACGAGTGAGGAAAGGTTTTATTGTCAGCTAGTAGGTGGAGCTTTTCATTTAATAGTTGAATTATAATATGAAGCTAGAGTGTGTGTTACTGAGATTGTGTAAAAGTGCCTTTTAAGTATAAAATGGTGTGACAATGAAATTAATGTGTTAAAAATATCCTATTAAAGGAAAGATGGTATATTGTACTAGTTTTTATGGCATGGAGTGTGTGTTTAGCTAAGAACACTGATGGTTACCAAGCATTTCTTGTGACAGGCTTTAGGTAAGTGCTTTACCTGCATTACCTCATGTAGTCCTCACGACAACATTAAGAGATGCTCTTTTTTGTCCCCCTTATACATGAGAATTTAAGAAATGTGCCCAAGGTCACCAAGCTAGTCAGTGGGAGAACTGGACTTGAACTCAGGTCCCTCTGTCTCAGAATCCCATGCCTTCAACCATTAGAGGTCAAGGCGGGTGTTTTCTTGTTTTGTTAGGCGGTTGGAATTGGAATTGTATTATGTACAAGAATACAGCAAATCTAATTTTTTTAATTTAAAAGTTTTCCTCCTGTTATGAAAATACTGTGTCATCACCAAAGGAAATTTGGACAATAGAATAAAGTAAAACAGGGTTTGAAATACCTGTGATCCCAGCACCCAAAGAAAAGCACTGTGAGCATTTTCTTGTCTTTCCTTCACTTTTTCTTTTTTTAAAATGAAGACTTTGGGCAAGTCTCCTCATTTCTCTGGGTCTCAGTTTCCTTACCCGTAAAACGAAGATAATAATTGTACCTACCCATCTGATTGTTGTGAAGATTAAAGTCCTAAGTATATCTACAGCCTTGGGAAGTGTTTTTGACACACAGTAGGTCTTCTATAAAATGTTAGCTATCATTCTTTGATGATTAAATGGTAATGGATGATGTATGATGATATATGAGCCTGCCTACCGTCTTTCACTTTATGGAATTATTCATGCATTTGTTTCTCTTCTTTCTTTCTTTTTAAAGTTATAAGGCTGTTGTACTAGCAGCAAATCATTTTGGACGCTTTTTTACCGGTCAGATCACAGCGGCCGGAAAAGTCCCTCCAGCGAAGGTAAGTAAACCTTTCCGCATTCCTCCAGAGTATGAATTAACGAGTGGCAAGGGTGTGCAGAGGTCTAGAAGACAGCTGTGTCACCGGTGCCATTACGGTTCCTTCACACTGATGACGGTGTGGCCCATACAGACATGGGGCAGAGGGCCAGAGCTGCTTCAGGTTGCTTGAGAAAAAAAGATTGTTGACATTTGTAGACATTCTCGTCTTTTTCTGTTTCTGACTTACTACTTCCTAACTTGAATTCTTGAAGGGATTTTGGGTAACTTGTTCTGTGTAGCCTGTTTATTACTATTTTTTAAAAAAGCTTCAAGATACCATGCAGCAAATTCTCGATTTCCCAATTATTGCGACAGTTTGGTTCCTTGAAAAGATTGTCTTTGTTTCCTCACTTTTTGCTAAATTTTGGGTCATGAGGATGGGAAATGGGAGGTGGTGTGATCAGAATATTTGGCCAGGGGAAGGGTGCGGTTTCTTTAATCTAAATTGGGAGCAGAGCTGAGAGTTGAGGGGGGGTGGCAAGGTGGAAGAGTAGGTTACGTTGTGACCCCAGCCCCCCCAACCCTTCCTGCGTGCAATGATGATATAAGCCCGTCAGAAGGTACAGGAAACAGGGCTGTAACTGTTGTCACCTACTGACAGAGTGTACCTGTCTGAAGGGTGCCGGGTCACTTGGTGCGTCCTGCTTTTCCGTAATTTGTCATTATTAACCCCGAGTTCACACACAACGTAAACCGCCTAGGAAAATGAAAAAGAGACTATAGCAGCTTTGAGAATTCTAGTTAATTGCTTTAAAAACAGGCCCAAGTGGAGAGAGTGTTAAGTGTTTCAAGTGGAGAGAGAGAGTATGTTTCTTTGGTAAGATCACATTGCTTTATTCTGGTGCCGTTCCCACTTTTAAATTGTGGGGTCTTTTTCCAGAGCCGATTTGTTCTCTCTGGTCCCTCTTTGTTACTTTTCCTGTAGACTCACTCCTGCCTTCCATTAAGAGCAATTCATAAGATTTTTGAGACCCTGCCTGGGGTCACTGGAGTGTGGTTAGACCAGTCTAGGGTTCTTAGAGGGGGAGGGTGTGGGCACCATGGGTGGGTAGGGATTTATGACCTTCACTGTTTCTATGGGTGCCATTCTCTCTTTTTCCTCTCTTCCCTCCCTCCCTCCCTCCCTCCCTTCCTTCCTTCCTTCCCTCCCTCCCTTCCTTCCTTCCTTCCTTCCTTCCTTCCTTCCTTCCTTCCTTCCTTCCTTCCTTCCTCCCTCAACAAGGAATTGCCTTCAATGGACTGGGAAGCATAATAGGGCTTTTCTCTGACGGCTTATTCCACACCGGAGCCAGCATTGTTCTTTATTTCTTAGAAGGCAGGGGAGACTCTTGTTTCTGAGGAATTCTTTGGTTTCCTTGGCTCTGATCCTCCCTTGGTTAGGGAGATTAAGGACATGGCTTTGTAGTTCAGGTGCAGTTCATTCTGAATGGTTCAAAATTAGGTGGTTGATTACCTGCTCTTCTTTTCAGAAGCATTTGAGCTCAACGTCGGGGTGGGAGTAGATGTTTCCCCAAAGTTGTACCCATCTTTGAAACTTACTTTGGTATTTTATGAACTTAGTAAAATTCAACCATTTTTGGGGTGGTGGGAGTGGTGGTAGCAGAATACTACCAAGGAATGAGAGTAGAAGCAGCTTGTATACCGTGTGGAAGAAGCTGTGAACCTTTAACACATATAATAATTCTGACCTTGCTGGACATAGTTTTTACCCTGAGATGCTGATTGTCAGGCTATTTTTAGTGACGGTTGTTGGCCTTCGCCAGGAGTGTTCCTTTGATAAATTAAAAAAGAACAGCGGCCTTCAGTTCAGGAGTTGTGTGTCCGCTCAGTACGCTCCGTGGGGGCTGGTCACCGCCGCCAGCACTGCCTGGTTTATTACTGAGTGCGAGCCGTGTCCTAGGCACTGAGAGTTATTAGCAGATGAGTGTTCGTAACCAGTGGATAATGAACTTGATTGAAAACATATCGGTTCTGCCCTCCTTCCTAGATTCTGATCATTGGCGGGGGCGTTGCTGGCCTGGCCTCCGCGGGCGCAGCCAAGTCCATGGGGGCGATTGTTCGAGGATTCGACACGAGGTGGGTGCTTTACAAACATATCGTTTTGAATTAATCTCATTTCATTAAAAATAGTAGCAATTTCTTAAACTGCTTAAAGAGCTGTATCCCTTTGGCTAAAAGCAATAGAAGACATCAACTCCGATTGGCTTCAGCTGTTATAAAATGTATCCTTTGTTATAAAATGTATCCTTCCTCCTCCATGAGAACCCGTGGGAAGGACTGACTTCCCTTTGAGGCTGGAGTCAGCAGTGCGGGCCAGGGCCAGGGCCTCCCTGGCTCTCTCTGCTGTCCTCTCGGCTTCACGTGCCAGCAGGAAGGGAGAGGACCTCTTGTTCAGCCATGTCCTTCCCTCCTTTCTGCCCAGCCCTTCGTGTCCTAGCCTTTGGGCCTACTCCCTGACCATGACAGTGGCCAGGGACGGGTGGGCACAGACCACAGTTTCCCAGGGTTCCCTGATAGCAAGAATTATCTGCAGCTCCTGCTGAGAACATAGCATCTGGCCTCTCTGCTGGAGATTGCGATCGAACAGGTCTGGGAGGGGGCCTGGGGATTTGAATTTTTAAAAGGGAGCTGGAGTGATTGTTGTCACTAGGGGAGTTTGGGGTTCACGGTAGGACAGGTGTTGGTGAGTTAAACACACCCTTCACCACAGAGCTGAGATCTCTATTGGCTCTGGTTTTCCAACTGGTACGCAAATGCTTGGCCCCCATTGTTTTTTTAAAAAAATTGAGTGTATTTTTACATAGTTGGAATGTCTTGGCTCTTTACAGTTACACCATCTACAGATTGCTTTTTTCAAACACAGTTTAATTAGGACTAGGGGCAGAAATCATTTTGGTAAAATATGTCTAAGTGAAAGAGTCACTTATATGGGAAAAGTCCCCATAAGTCAGAACATTTATAAATGAAAACCTCCACTTGAGTGATTTGAGTGAAGTCCAATTCTGATACAGGTCAGATTTCAAGTCACCGTTGAAAGGGGGGTCACAAAAACCACAGCGGGTTCCTGAAGTTGCAGTTCCTTTTGTCATTTGACTAAGGAGTTCCCGTAGTTTCTTTTTTTCTCAAGATCAGAAAAAGCATGACCTCTCTTTAGAAACACAGTGAAACAGTTCAGTCAGAGACCTCAAAAGAAAGCCTTCCCTTTTGAATATATACAGCCTTTTCTTTCTAAAAAAGTGTATGTCATCGAGGCTCTTGAGTCTGTAGTCAGGGCCTCACCGGACCCCTGCCTTCCCTCCGATGATACCAGGGCTGCAGCTTTGGAGCAGTTCAAGTCTCTGGGCGCCGAGCCCTTGGAGGTGGACGTGAAGGAGTCCGGCGAGGGACAAGGGGGCTACGCCAAGGAGATGTCCAAGGAGTTCATCGAGGCTGAAATGAAGCTGTTTGCGCAGCAGTGCAAGGAGGTGGACATTCTCATCAGTACCGCGCTCATTCCAGGTGAGTGCCGGTCCCGGCCCCGCGGCGGCGCTGCTGCAGCTCCTGCCGGTAAAGGCGGCTTTGCTTTCTAGAAAACGGGGAGGCCCAGGACAGGCAGAAAAGGCCAGATCGCGGCAGCCCCGAGAGAAAAACGGTCATTAATAAGTTGGTATATTCGCTTCCAGTCTCTTTTTCTGTGTATGTTTTATCTGTGTTCATAGATCACATTCTATGAGCACAGATATGTTTGTACATAAAAAGATTATAGTTGTACATAATTTCCTCTGCTTACACCCTTGATCAATTGGTTTTTAATTTCTTTCTGTTCTCTTTGGTAAGATGCTACCTTTTTATTGTAGGAAATTCAAACAGTACTGAAAAATAGGGAGAAAAAGTGCAGATCTGAAGTCCCACCAGAGATGACCATTATTAATATTTTGATGATCATTTTTCCATATGTGTGAGAAGAAGAGAAGGGAGCTGTGTGTGTATGTGTGTTTATTTATGGGATTTCCAGTATATATATATATATATATATATATATATATATATATATATATATATATTTTTTTTTTTTTTTTTTACTAAAGGACATGGCACTTTCTTACTTTCCAAGTTTTTCCTTTGATATGTTTGGTTTTTGCAACCAAATTGGGAGCTTTTTTGACGTCAGGAATTACTTTCCAGTCCATTACTACATCCTCTTCTAAAGAGTGTTGTTCACTCAATAAATGATAGCAAACCAATAGGCATGTATTAATTAACAAACACTAGCTTGATCTAGCAAGATTTGGGAGTGGAGAAGCTCACCTTTTATATTCTTACTCTTCTCCTGTTCTTGTGTTACTGACTAATGAATACCATGCTGACTCTGTTTTCCTTTCTGAAAGAAAGGGGGGCAGTAATGAGAGCTTATGGGGTTCATGGTTCCTGCTGTTCAGTCCTACCAAAGGAGCCTCACCCTCTCTAGGGAACTGTGGTAAATTCGAGGTTGCTTTGTCATGAGGTCCCGGGGGAGGAGAAGTTCTCTTCTGTCCCCTCCCGCCACCAAGCCTGGCTATGGTAGACCCAGGGGCAGGAAGTATATCATATCTATCAGCTTTGTCGGAGAAAACGTGCCTCCCAAGCTTCTCTTTCTGTCCTCTGTGTGTCCAGGTGACGTCTGATAGGTGGGATAGTCTCTCCAGATACCCCTGTCCCACCAGAGCTGGCCGAGGTGCGCAGCCGGGAAGGGGGCCCACAAGACTCCACCCATCAAAGATGTTGTGAGTGTAGACAGGAGGCCTGCAGGTGGGTGCGAGTCAGGCCAGCCGGGGCCCAGGGAGGTGTCTTTGACATCTGCCAGAGGAGAGCACTTCAGGATCTGTCCTTCTGTGGCTCCTGGCTCGGCTGTGGCGCAGGTGGCTTTGGAGGAGGGATGGGGGGGCCTTGCTGTGTGCCATCTGACCTTGGACGGCGAGTGGCTGCTGCAGGTGTTGGTGAGAGGAGTCCGAGCCGACGGGCTGTGTCCAGTGGCCAGCAGAGGGCGCCGAAGCCTGTGTTCGTGGGGTCAGCCAGCCCTTACTGAAGCACTGAGGCTCGTTTGGGCACAGTGTACAGAATTGTCATTGATCATAAAGCTCTAGGTGAGCGACAGAACTCAGGACTTCTCATCTGAAACCCCTATATCCACTTTCGACCCCCCCCCCATAGTATCTTATTATCATTAAAAAAAATTTCACCTGAGGATATGCTTACTGGTTTTAGAGGGAAAGGGAGGGAAGGAGGAAAGGAGAGAGAGAGGAAGAAACGTTGATGCGGAAGAGACACATCGATTGGTTGCCTCCTGTATGTGCCCCAACCGGGGATCGAACCCACAACCTAGGTGTGTGCCCTGACCAGGGATTGAACTCGCAACCTTTTCATGTATGGGACAACACTCCAACCAACTAAGCCATCAAGCCAGAGCTGTTATTTATTTATTTTTTTTAAGTAGTTTATAGTAAGTAAACTTTAGTAGAAGCTCAAGTTGTATAACAAGCTTTTTTTAAAAATTGATTATAGAGAGAGGAAAGGGGAGAGGGAGAGAGAGAAACATCAATTTGTTGTTCCTCTTATTTATTCGTATACTGGTTGATTACCCTGGCTGGTTTGGCTCAGTGGATTGAGCGTCGGCCTGCGAGCTAAGTGTCGCTGGTTCGATCTTCCAGTCAGGGCATATCAGAGAAGGAAAACTCTGACTCCAAAAAACCTCCGCTGCCTTGCGGCATACCTCTTCAGGGGAAAGGCTAAGGGAGTAAACCCCGACAGAAAATCCGGAGCCGGAGTCCCTAAGGCGGTTTGACGTTGTAGTCAACACCGGCAACTCCTGCGGCGCACCTGAAGCCAAGCTGTATTGACTCCGTCTTTCCCTTGGACCCTTCAGCTGCGAAGAGAGGGGGGGTCTGCTGCATGGGCAACAGCAGACCCTCCATATCACCCTGCCCAGGCTCTGTAGCTTCAGCTTCACTGGAGAGGACACTCCAGCGTCATCGCAAGATGTCGATTCAACACGGGAGGAGACAGATACCGTGTCACTCCCGAGTCGGACTGCACAGCCATTCTCGGCGGTGCAGATAGACTCTTAAGAAGCTACACCATCGTCTCTCGAGACGGACGGCTGCCGACCGACCGACTGGTTGATTCTTGTATGTGCCCTGACCTGGGGTCAAACCCACAACTTTGGCTCAGGACGATGCTCTAACCAACTGAGCTGCCTGGCCAGGGCCTGTATGACGAGTCTTAAAGAAGACTTGTTGAGAAGTTTTATCAATGTGAAGCTGTCATCTGCCCCAGTGCGTTAAACTTGCGGGGAGACCAGTGCTTCAGTCCAGAGTTTGTACTTGGAGGGCTGATCTGAAAGGGACCTTTCTGGTTTAAAAAAATTTTTTTTTGAAAATCAAAAACGAAAACAAAAAGAAAAAAGAAAAAAAGAAAAGAGAAAATTAGAATATTATAAGGAAGAAGATGATCTTTTCAAAGATCTTTTATCTTCCTGGTGGACTAAAACCAGAAAGCATGAGCCCTAAAAAAAAAAAAAGATTGCAAAGAGTACATACAAGGGGGACCCTCAAAAACCAGAATTATCTCCTGGAGGGTGAGCCCCTTGTAGTACAGGCTTCCCCTGCTGGGTGAGTGTCCTAGGAAGCCATCTGTATCGGTGTGCCAGCTGGTGTTGTTGTGAGAGGCTGCATTTGGCTTTAGTGAATTTTTTTGAAGATCCTCCACATTTGCCCATGTCATGATGGGTGATTTACGAGCGCACCTGCCCACACTGTGCTGAGTGTTCAGCAGTTTTGGACCAAAAAAAGCCAAGACCCTCATGCCCCACCCTCCCTATTCACCTGATCTTGTTCCGAGTGACCTTTTCTCTGTTTCCCTGGATAAAAAAAAATCCTCAAAGAGAAACGCTTTGCTGATGTGGAAAAGGTGAAAGAGAAAAATAGCAGAAGCACTAAAACGCATCAAAATCAATGAGTTCAAAAACTGTGTTGAGCCGTGGAAAAAAGTCTCGATAGGTGTACTGCATCCAATGGAGAGCATTTTGAAGGTGACTGAGGTTTAAACATGTAAGAATAAATACACAACTTTTTATAAAGGAATTCGGGTTTTTTTTGCCCCCCCCCCCCCTGTAAAGGTACAAAGGCCCTTTAAAAACCAGTGCCCTCGGCATTGTCCCTCTGCAGGTTTATGACCCGAGCCTCTGTGTGGGTCACCTGATGGCATCTCTCATCCTGAACGACTTAGAGCAGAAGTTATTCTGAGGTTTTCCTTGTGTTGGATCCAAAGGGGATTAAGTTAAATGTCAGAAGTTCTCTGAGCTGAGATTCCTTAGACTGGGAGCCTCGTGGCTGCGCTGGAGGCCTGGCATGGGGGACAGTGTTGAGAGGGACACAGACCGGTCAGCGAGTTGCAGGCTGCACATCAGCCAGTGGGCCTGAAAACACAGTCATTTTGTATTTGTGGAGGTTGTGTGGGGAACGAAATATTTCTGTAGCCAGCTAATGACTATGCTGCCAGGGATGTTGTACCCCACCCCTGTTCCATCACCTAGACCCTTAGGATGGTGTTAGGTGACAGGTTCAAGGCTAGAACTTCACTTAACGTAGGTAACTTCAGGACAGGGCCCAGAGGAGGGGTGCATTTGGTGGTGCTGTGCCCATGGGGAGAGCTCCCGACCTTCGAGACCACCCTCTGAAAGTAAGGCATCCCTGCTCTCTGGGAACATTCAGGCTGCGCTCCTAATCTTTCCTGCTACGCCTTCTGAGACATGAGAGGTTTTTTTAAAGCATGCCTAGTGTTTTGGAGAGAGACTTCTCATAGTCTGGGAATGTTGGATCAGGAAGAGGTAGAATCGGGCTGGAAAACCTGACCAGTGAGCTCAGGAGGGGCGAGCTGGGGTGGGGGAGGCGGCATTGCAGTGCTTCCGCCCTGAGTGTGGTGGCAGATGTCACCTCGATTCCAGTGGGTGTTGAGTACTGTGGGGCTCACAGCAAGTCTGCCCTGACAGAAACCACCTTTGGAAACAATCATGAGCATCAAGAGGTCTCCTAGCTTCCGTGCTGGCCCCTTGCCCCCCTCAGGTCTTGCCCTCATGCTGTAATTGAACCGTCGCTATTGGAAATCCTGGGGTTCTGTTTGATAACGATGACTGTCTTGGAGCCCTGGGGTTCCCAGCATCATTAGATACAGGCATCTAAAATGACTGGGATCGGACCCCATTACCCTCACGCCCCCCAGCCGGCACTACAAAGTCTGTACTCCTTGGTACAGTATTCCTGACCTTTCCGTTCCTGGTCCTGATTTAGCTTTCGGGCATCATGTTCAACTAATTTATTACTCTCCGGGTCTGATTTCAGTCAGGCTGGCCGCCGTGATGTCCTCAAATAGGCCAAGGACTTCCAGGCCTTCACACATATTGTTCCTTCTCTCATCTTTTGGACTGTGTCCTTGCTGTGCCCTGCCTCTCGAAATCCTACCCAAGTCAGTTACCACTTCCTCCGTAGTTTCTGCCGTCTCCTGCTCAGTAGGAAGCCCTCTGTTGCCTTCATTCATAGCCCTTGGCCTGGGCCTCTGATACCAGCCATTGTCAGTGTCGGTGGCCTTGGCTGCCCTGTGTCCCTGTGCATGCGGCGAGAGTGTTCGCTTTCTCCCATCCTGGCGCGCGCTTCGCACGGAGCCTTGCACACAGTAGTGGCTCAGCTAATGCTGCCGAGCTAATAATCCTGGTATCTTCCTTAGGCCCTGGTTCGTACAATGCCTTTCATTTTCCCAGGGCTAGCCAAGGAAAGGTAGAGAATGCCCTGTTGACTCCAATTTTGGATAGGAACACTGCAGAGGATAATTTAAAACTGGGAAGCTAGTGTTTTCATTTTCCTCGGATGTGTACCCAGAGGTGGATTTGCTGAGTTGCATGGTACTGTTCTTATTGGCCTTCATTGGGTGATGTTTCAGCTGGGTGAACCAGTCTGTGCAGGTGGGCAATGAGGTGCCTCTGGGCTTCCACCTGGATTTCTGCACCAGCCACTAATAAGGCGTGTCTACTTATTGTAATTCTTCTAGTACAGCTCTTCCACCTAAGCACAGCCAGGCCCACCTCTGGAGCAGTTCCTGAGGTCTTTTCTCTTGAGTCTCATGGCCTGGGTGGAAAAAATGAAAATCAGAGCCATGACAAGAGGAGCAGAGGGATGCCCAGCTCAGTGCGAAATTGAGTTCTGAAAATGACATTTCTGAATGTGTGAATCCTGTCGTTCTGAAGGTCTCCACATGCTTCCTTTTGCATTTAGTCAGTGCATTTGATGTTGCTTTAATGAAAGGTTATCCTTGTCTTCCTCGAGCATGTTCATGAGACATGTATTTTGGTTTGGGTAAATGTGTCCTTTAATTTATATTACTAATCTCTTGCTACTCCATTGTTTTAAATAATGTTCTAGTTACAGCAGGGAATTTTTCATGACCTGGTCTAAGTTGATGCCTTCCAGCCCTAGAAGTTAGGAATTTCCCCATTTGATTACATGTCATTGAGTAATTCCAGTAAATAGTGCTAAATTCTCTTTGGACTCATCATAAAATGTTGTGGTCAGCCCATTTCATCTTGGCGTCTTGTCGTTCTTAATATTTTTAGTGTCTTCCTCCTAATTCTTTTCTTTTCTCTTTTGATGTCCTCAAAGTTGTCTGTGAGGGCTTGGTTCTTTCCACGTAAGATAAAATCTGGCAACATGCTGAGTTCAGATGACTGCGTTGGGCTGCACTCATTCAGGGGGTGCAGTGTATTGCACATTGTCTGGTAAGTCATTAGGTGCTGGTGTTTCATTTGAGCTCAGTCGCTCTTTTTGAATTTGGTGCTGTAGAGAGGCCAATGGTATATTCTTTTGCTACACAGCGATAAGTTGTTAAAGCAATTGTTAGAAATGAGTAATTGTTTTCTAGAAGTTTCTAGTTGTAATACTTTCCTAACTGCATCTTAGTATTTGATTAATGAGCAGATGCATGCGTGTGAAAAGACACTATGAACTAAATCACATTTAAGAGTGAATTTGTGCGAATCATGGCCATGATTCCGACAGTGCGTGAGTGAGGCATTCTGTCGGTCTATAGCCAATTCTTGGTGCATGCAGAGATCCAGGGTTACCTCAGACCAATCTGTGGCACCCCTTCTCACCCCAAATAATGGTCACCCAATCAGGACACTGTATAATTAAAAATTTTAGATGAGTGCTTTTAATACCTCAGCTATTATAATAACAAAAGTGTTCACTAACCTTCAAATGCTGATTCTTTTAGGCCTAAAATATTAGACCGCAGAGCTGTAGGTAAAAGTTTTCTTCCCTAGCGAGCCTGTACTTGGTAGGCACTAAATAAGTGTTAACTGAGTCAATGAATGAATGAATGTTTGAATGATGATGGCAAGTGCGTGATGTCCCACCACTGTCTCAACACAAGTACGGAAATAAACCCCCAGCTGGGAGGGAACTGAGTAATCTTACTGGGGAACTTGGTGTCCGTGAACCAGGAGGAACCAAGAAGAATCTCATGAAGTTCAACATCATGTCAAATTTTCTATCCAGTTTGTATTGCGTCAGGAGACACATTAAAATTTTTTTTCTCATGCCGTTATTTTCTATCATAGTTTTTTTGGGGGGGGGTAGCGGGAGAGGGATGGGGGGTGGGTTTGAGGAAATATAACAACCTTGGCCTTTTGGTGTATCTCATCCTTTGTAGGTACATGATAAAATTAACAGAAATGAGCAATCTAAGCGGTAAAGCCCAACGGTGTCTCTAAAAATAACCTTATCTGCCTTTTAAAATGAACTGTTCTGACTTCTTCGACACCTATGTCTTGAAACACCTAATATGCTCACTTGATCTTTTAAAAAAAAATCATTTATTTGTTTGTTTGTTTATTTTGTTTATTTATTTTTAGGGAGAGGGGAAAGGAGAAAGAGAGGGAGAGAAACATCACTGTGTGGTTGCCTCTCACTCGTGCCCCCAACTGGGGACCTGACGTGCAACCGAGTCACGTGCCCTGACTGGGAATCGAACCAGCGACACTTGGTCACTTGATCTTTTATCTTTGTATCCAAGATCTGCTTCAGTCTGTCCCCATAAAGCACAAAGTAGACAACAGATCATCCTTGACCCCTCTACTTAGTGAAAAATGCTATTAATATTTTTCCATTTCCCTCTCAGCATTTTTTTCATGCATTTTATCCTGTTAGAGCAAAATACATCTTTCTTATTTTCTCCATTTAATATTATATCATAAAAATTTCCCCTTAATATGGTGAGTCATGAAGAACCCTTCATAAATAAATACATTTAAATGGTTTTATAGAATTTTCGTGTTTGCATGGACTGTGTTTTATTTAACAGTTCCCTGGAAGCTGGGCTTTTCTTTTTATTTTCAGTCTTTGTCTATTAAAAACAGTGCTCTAACATTTTTCTGTATTATTCCTGTGTCTGGACTTTCATTAAGTTTCTCAGGAATCATCAGATCACAGAGGTGGAGTTACTGCATGAACGGGTAGCCATGTTTTGGCCAGTTGGTATGTGTTCCGTAAACTTCGCTTTCCTGAACAATTGTTGAGTTCATAATCTCACCAACAGACTGTCCAGCTAATTGTTTCATTTCAACAGTTTTATGATTTTTTGACTCTTTCAATTAGAGGAACAAAACCAAGTATCTCACATCTGTACTCACCTTTCTTTGATTCTCACTGAGGGTGGACATTTTTTTCCCCTCATTTGGTTTCCATTTCTCTTTGAAACGACTGTATTGTTGTTCAGTCATCTACTACGATCTTAGTGTTTTGCTTTAATTAAACCTCTATGACCTTTTGATTAAATTTTTGTCATTTATGTTTTTTGGGGGGATTGTCATATATATATTTTTTATATTTAAATCTTTTGATGCTTTCCTCTGTAATTTTCCCCATTGCTTTTAAGTTTAGAAAGTACTTTCTAATCCAAAGACGAGAGAGATCTTCACCAAGGTTTTCTTTTCTTTTTCTTTATGGGTTGATTATCTTAAATTAAAATTAATTTTGATCTATAGAGTGTGGAGTTTAGTTTGAAATATGATATTTCATTTGGGTAGATGCCCCCCTCCCCAATACGTAACTAATTAATTATCTCACTCCCTTTGTTCCTTCCCTTCTGTGATGCCACATTTATCATACGTTACGTTTTGTCACATTAGCCATCAGGGTGAGGTAGTACAATATTTTGAAATTGCCTTCTCAGTCTTTTTCCATCTTTTGAGGATTTGCTCATTTGGACTTTTATGTATTTCCCTGCTTCTTTTTTGGCCCTATGTTTCCCCTTCTGTTTTCAATTTCTATCTCTGCACTTTTCAGAATTTTCAAAAAACTAATCCACATGTGAGTGCTTGAAGGCGGCTGCTCTGTTACATTCATCATCGTATTCACTTTAGCCCTTATGTAATTTTTTAAATTATAAAATTAAAACAGGTTCTTATAGAAAATTTGGGAGATAAGGAAAATCACAATGAAGAAAATAAATTATTCTTAGTCTCATTACTCAAGGATATCCTAGTATTGTTAAACATAATATTATATAGAATTTAATAGAAACTATATAGTGTAATAGTTTATGTATGTATAAGTATACATATATGTGAAACATCATATATGTAGTATATGTTTTATTTTTACTGAATGGGAGCATCCTATACATACTGTTTTGTTGTGTGTGTGTGTGTGTTTAATCCTCACCCGAAGACATGCTTATTGATTTTAGAGAGAGAGGAAGAGAGGGAGAGAAACATCGATTGGTTGCCTCCTGTGTGTACTCTGATTAGGGACCGAATCTGCAACTCAGGCTATTCCCTGACTGGGAATCAAACACATGACCTTTTGGTTTACAGGCTGATGCTTCAAGCAACTGAGCCACACCAGGCAGGGCTGTTGTGTGCTTTTTAAATAATAATTTCATGTCTTAAACATTCCTCTATGACTTAAGTAAACTTCTAAAACTTACCCTCCAGTTATTTGAGTAGACACTAAATAGTCTATTTGAAGGAATATGCTATCTTTTCAAAAGGGGTTGAATTTCAGAGTGGCATGCAAGGGTGTGCTTCCGTGTGTGTGTGTGTGTGTGTGTGTGTGTGTGTGTGTGTGTGTGAAGGGTATCAGCAACTGCAGAACTGTTTTGTGAAGGTTGAATGAGACAAGTCAAGAAGACAGTAGTGGTACATCAGACATTTTCTAGGGACCCTAAATGGCTTTGGCTCCTGGATGTCTCTTAAAATGGGTTGCATTACAGTCCAGGGATGGATCCTTAGCTGTAGATGTCTCAGAAGGAAGGAAGAATCCGGAATTTTGAGGGCAGGAGAAATTACATGCCAGATCAGATTTGTGAGGTCGATGGCCATCACGTTGCTGCAGTTAGAAGACGAGGGGACGGGCCGAGGTGCCAGGGGGATGTGGCCTGAAGACTAGTGTGAGCCACGGCAGCCTGTGACCGCGGGGCACCAGGACGGAGGGACAAGAGCCGGCACGAACAAGAGGCTGGGCGCTAGAGGGGAGGCTCTAGGCCGGAGCTCAGCGGGGAAGGTGATGGCAGGAGACACAGTGTTTCCCTGGCAAGTGCCGGTGAGCACTTTACATCTGCCACCTGCTGTGGCTGCAGCCGGATGGCCCTTGGTTGTAAATCACTGCAAAGCGGAACAGCACAGCCTTTAATTTGGGAAGACTCCTCGGATGTTTGTTCTCGGTATGAGTCTATTTCTAAATGTTTGTTCATTTGTTTTGTTATTTAGATTTCATATGTAAGTGAAATCATGTGGCATTTGTCTTTCTCTGTCAGAATTAATGCACTTAGCGTTATACCTTCTTAGGTCATCCATGTTGCAAATGATAAGATTTTGTTCTTTTTTATGGTTGAGTAATATTCCGTTGTATGTGTGCCATTCATCTATTGATGGACACTTGGGTTGCTTCCATGTCTTGGCTACTGTAAATAATGCTGCAATAACAGGGGTGCATATATTCTTTTGAATTAGTGTTTTGGGATTCTTTGGATAGATTCCCAGAAGTGGGATCGCTGGGTCAAAAGGCAGATTCATTTTTAATTTTTTGAGGAAACACCACACTGTTTCCCACAGTGGCTGCCCCAGTCTGCATTCCCACCAGCAGGGCACTAGGGTTCCCTTTTCCCCACATCCTCGCCACAACTTGTTGTTTGCTGATTTGCTGATGATGGCCATTCTGAGAGGTGTGAGGTGGTATCTCACTGTGGTTTTTATTTGCATCTCTCTGATGATTAATGACGTCAAGCATTTTTTCATGTGTGTATTGGTCATGGCACTTTCTTGACTCTCCTTGAAGTTATCCTGTGTTAAATGAAGGTAGATGAATATAACATGCAGGGAAATCTGATGACATTTGTTAAAATGATTAGGAATCTTCCATTTTGTAGTTCACAAATCACTATTGAATATTTCTTTGTTATTTCATGACTTGTCCAATTTGGGTGCATATAGTTTTCTTAATAGCTTATTATTATGCTTTTTCAAAAAAAAAAACAAGCAAAATGTTTTCCTGCCTGAGAGCTACTGGTTGTGAACCATTTGGGAAGAGTGGCGCTTTGGTCCCCACCTGTGCACACGGCCCCGCCTGCACGCTGCCTTGCAGCTTATGGTCTCATTGCTCCCGTAGGAGCACGACCCGTCCGTGTCCCCTGTGGTAGGAACGTGAGACATCTTGGGGAAGCGTTGCAATTTCAGATATCAGATTCCTGAGTGCCCAGAGACTCCTGTAATACTTGGACTATAGTTTAAAAAACTTATAATTTGTACTGTTTTCTTGGATTTTATTAGGTAAAAAAGCTCCCGTCTTGTTTAGCAGAGAAATGATCGAGTCGATGAAGGAAGGCTCCGTGGTCGTGGATTTAGCGGCCGAGGCTGGCGGGAACTTTGAGACCACGAGGCCGGGAGAACTCTACGTGCATAAGGTACGGCTGCTGCCGCTGCGGTCCGCACGAGGGCGGTCGCTCCTTCACCTGTGGCGAGGAACCGAAGCCTGAAATAAAAAGGCTAAAAATAAAGATCTAGGCACATTTAAGGCTCCCTTTGAAATATGTATTTGTTTGCGAGTATGTGTACTGTATCTATTTATAAAGACAGAGAATTTCAAACCTGAGCCTTGCCCGGGAGTGGGACTTTGGAGGAATGTGAGCTGTTGGTAACAGGCCTTTCTGATGTATTTGTGTCCATTTAGGGGGTTACACACATAGGCTACACAGACCTTCCCAGCCGCATGGCCACGCAGGCCAGCACCCTGTACTCCAACAACATCACCAAGCTCCTGAAGGCCATCAGCCCCGATAAAGACAATTTTTATTTTGATGTGCGAGATGACTTTGACTTTGGTACAATGGGTCATGTCATTAGAGGAACTGTAGTGATGAAGGTGAGTAAAGGGATCTGTCCCTTCCAGAGTTTTCATTTTAAGTTTGTTTTCGGATTTCTGTTCATGGAAGGATCCTGTTTTGGAATTGAGCTAATAAAGTGTGGGTGTGTTGGGTTATGCCAATAAAAATTGTTTAAAAATGCAGAATGATTTAAATATTGCAAAGACATACACACATCTGACACCTAAAACATGCATTGCTTTTGAAAAACAGAAACAAAGAAAACAAAAAATCAGAACTGAACAGAGTAAAAATGAGATTTTCTCAAAGCTGTCTGCTTTTAAGGGGTTGATCTGTATTCTTCCATAAGTGTTCTGTGCAATACTAATTATGTATCTATGCACATATGTGTGATACCAACATTATATATTTATATACACATGCATGATGTGTTTATATGAAATGATAAGTTATGCATTCTTTGAATTTATTTAAATTATTTTTAAAAGAACATTTCCCCCCCCAACATTATATACTTTTGAAATACTGGATTTACTTTAAAAATGCTGTTTGTCTAATTTCTGGTAGGATGGTGAAGTGATTTTCCCTGCTCCCGCACCGAAAAATGTTCCTCAAGGCGCCCCGGAGAAACCGAAGACGGTGGCTGAACTGGAAGCCGAAAAAGCCGCGTCTGTCACACCCTTCAGGAAAACAATGACCACGGCTTCCGCGTACACAGCAGGTGAGGGTCCCCTCCCCAGGGCTTGGTCGTGATTATTTGCATTATAAAGTAATGGAATCATTGTGAAAATTAATGAGTGAAACCCTCAAGCCTGTGTTTGGATTCCATCAGGAACTGGGCCTGTTGGGAGCAATTTTTTATAACTGCGTTATTTGCCCTGCGCCCCTGGAATTGGAGATTTTGTGGGTTTGCCACCCCGGGAGATAACAGGCGCTGGGCTCAGCGCTGGAATGAGTGTGTGTGAAAGAATATACGCACTAATGCTTTCCTTAAAAAAAGCATTTTAAATGTAATTGTTGATATTTTTATCTACATCAACTATAGCGAGTAGCGATGTACATTCAGATTGTGTTGATGTCAACTGCGTAGAAATGGGGTCGGTCGGCAGCCGTCCGTCTCGAGAGACGATGGTGTAGCTTCTTAAGAGTCTATCTGCACCGCCGAGAATGGCTGTGCAGTCCGACTCGGGAGTGACACGGTATCTGTCTCCTCCCGTGTTGAATCGACATCTTGCGATGACGCTGGAGTGTCCTCTCCAGCGAAGCTGAAGCTACAGAGCCTGGGCAGGGTGATATGGAGGGTCTGCTGTTGCCCATGCAGCAGACCCCCCCTCTCTTCGCAGCTGAAGGGTCCAAGGGAAAGACGGAGTCAATACAGCTTGGCTTCAGGTGCGCCGCAGGAGTTGCCGGTGTTGACTACAACGTCAAACCGCCTTAGGGACTCCGGCTCCGGATTTTCTGTTGGGGTTTACTCCCTTAGCCTTTCCCCTGAAGAGGTATGCCGCAAGGCAGCGGAGGTTTTTTGGAGTCAGAGTTTTCCTTCTCTGAGACATGGGGTACTTATTTGTTTATTCGGTGGTTTATAAAACATCAGTTGTGATTATCTGCACAGCTGGGAAAGACTAGGGAAGCAGATGTTTCTGTGGAAAGTAGGCAGTACAACACACGTATGGTCTTGAGTGTTTGACCAACCTTCTAGTCACACATTTAAAAAAAATTCAGTTTTTAAATGCTTGTCTCTTCTTTACAATTTAATATCAATTCCTTTGTGAAAACACTAAAGAATTATCATAACGTACGGATAAATACTCATTCTGGCTACGAATTGTTGAGTCTGAAATAGGGATATTTGATATTACATTGGTTTCTCTCTCATAGAAGGAATTAAACATGTTTAGATCTGCTTAGAGCCGAAACAGAAACAAAACAAAAGCAAACTATAGAAAACCAAGGACCAGCATCAGGCACAGAGAATTCCCGTAGCCTCAGCAGCCCCCCAATTCCCATGTGAGTCCAGATGTTTTCAAGCTAAGTATGTACCTCCTTGAATAAAGAGCAAGTCTCAGCAAAATGACCAGAACACCCTTCAAGTGGTGAACACCGTGAATAAATGGGGCAGTGTCCCCCCCTGCCCTTGTTAACAGAAGACCCCGAATTATTGCAATGTACGTGGCAAGTATTATCGGAAGGACGGTCAGTTGCCCAGTCTCTTGGAGAGTCGTGAGGAAATGCCGTGAGGCGTCTGTCATGGCTTAGTTTTCTAGGGTTTTCTTATGTTGGTTAAGTCACAGTTTATTGCATTTTAATAGCTATGACAATGGCATATTCCAGTGAATAAAAGGATGGCCTTCTATTTGCTTTTTTTAACCTTGAACTTTTTCCTTTGTAATAAAACAAGCATTTTTGTTTTTTTTTTAAAGATTTTATTTATTTATTTATTTTTAGGGAGAGGGAAAGGGAGGGAGAGAGAAGGAGAGAAACATTGATGTGTGGTTGCCTCTCATGCGTCCCCAACAGGGGACTTGGCCCACAACCCAGGCCTGTGTCCTGACTGGGAATTGAATTGGTGACCCTCTGGTTTGCAGGCCGGCGCTCAATCCACTGAGCCACACCAGCCAGGGCAAAACAAGTATTTTTATTGTATATGTGCTGAGGAATGTATTTGAATAGCATGCTTCCAGGAATTTGATTTTCTTTTTTTCTCTTTTTCCTTTTCTCTGCCTTTCTCTTCTTTTTCCTGTGCTATACAGACTATAGAAATAGCACATTTGACATTATTACATGTATTATAGAAAGGATATTAGTTTATTAAACATTTGATAAGAATACCTTCAGATGTGTGATGTCTTTTTCCAGATGAGAACGAAGAGGTTCAATAATTTTACAGATGAGGATACTGTAGCACAGAGAGGTTAAGGAACTTGCCTGAGATCACACACTAGCAAGCAGTAGAGTCGGGATTTGAAACAGGCAGTCTGGCTTAAGAAAAGCTATTCTTAACCAGAGCCCTGTACAGCTTCTCTAAAGATGAACTGGAACAAAACACAAAGTTTTATCTAACTCTCCCTCCAGATGGTTAGCAGGCCCTGCATTAGAAATCTTATGCGTGTGGGAAAATATAAATTAAAACTACAGTCTTATTGAATGATTTAGGGTAAAATTAATATCAATTCCTACATGTTCGATCTGTGCCACTTATAAAGAAACAGTTCTTGTCAAGGGAGAAAAGTACCCTCTTCAGGAAAAGCCAGTTCCAGCTCCCCGGTTCCCATTATCTTTCGGTATCTCCTGACCACTAGGTCACCCTTTCTTCTATCCCAGAACAGCCATCCACATGTTTGCTGGTAGGAGAGGCGATAATTAAAGATGTATGTATGTTCAGAGCTGACTGTTTGTACTCTGCACATTCTTCATTTAATTTGTATTTTTCTTCCCTTCTTTGTACACTCCTGTTTGCTGACTTGGTGCTGAGGCTGGAGCGGACTGCACCAGCCAGCAGTCCGGCCCAGATTTGGGAGCAATTGCAAAACTCCAGCCCGGGTGGGTGGAAGCCATATGTTCCAGGGAGGTGCTGGAGGAGGTGAAATCCTTCTACTCTTTTCAAATCCCTCTTCCTCAGTCAGAGCTGAGGGGACCTAAAATTGGCCTCATGGAAATCGTGTTGTGTAAAGGTTATGTCTTGCCCAGGTAGAAAAAGCTTTGCTAGATCTTCTGTAGACCTGTCATTTTGGAATAAAAACACTTGTATGAACACAGGTGGCATCTTCAGGGAAGGGTACAAGCTACACAAGGGAACATGTGCACATTGTTACTAATGTGACTTGTACGTTTGAATAGATCTGTACAATTCATTTTATTTTGGGGGTTGGTGGTGACGAAGTTGTTTTGTTGGCAATACCTTTTAACCTTGTCTCTGTCCCCTTTCCCAATCATGAAATGCCACAAAAATCTGCTCATTATTGGCAAGAGTGTGGAATCGAAGAGCTTTGACTATTCCACATGTTTGTTTCTATGTGTGTGTGTGGGGAGTTGTATGTGCTTTTAACCGGCTGCCCGCTCACCCTCTTTCCTTCCGCAGGTATCGCTGGGATCCTGGGCTTGGGCCTCGCGGCTCCCAACTTGGCCTTTTCCCAGATGGTGACCACGTTTGGCTTAGCCGGCATTGTGGGCTACCACACCGTCTGGGGGGTGACCCCCGCCCTCCACTCGCCGCTGATGTCTGTGACCAATGCAATCTCAGGTTCGTGCCTCCCCTGCCCTCGTCTCCACTTTCCGTGGGTTATAGAGTGCTGTCCGCGAGGCCTATAAAGTCTGTGTCTGCACGTTGCGTGGCTTGGCATCCAGGCCTGTGGCTGTGGTCTTGGGCTCCCACAGAGGATGGAGCTCGGCTGGGCTGCTTCCATTTCGGGCGGTGCAGGCTGCTGTTGTTTCTTTAGGTTATGATTTCCTTCCAAGAAAGGATTCCTCTGGTAATATTTGGAAACCAGTGTTTCACAGGATCATAGGGGCAACAAGCATCCTTCTGGGCCCTTCTTAGACTCAGCTAAGCATCGAGCCTGGCCCGTCTCTAGTAGGCCACCCTGGCATCAGGGTCACGGAGCTGATAGGATAGGAAACACAGCGGGCCAGCAGGGCAGCATCTGGCGCCTCTCGGTGTGAGCCTTTGCAGAGGCCCCTGCCACCGTCTCCACCGCTGCCTGGGAGCTGTTCCCTTTGGCCCCCAGCGAGGGCTCTGAGGAATGAGGCCCAGTCTGGACAGACGTGGGAGCTGCCCTGCTGGGAAGCAGCCTGGCCCCAGTGGGCTTCTTTAACATTGCCACCGGCATAGCTTTCGGGATAACGTCCGGTTCCAAGAAGCACTGTCCTTCGGAAAGTCCCCAACAGTGGCTTCCGCAGCATGTGTTCTAGTTCGGGAATAGTTCCTTCCAGTTCAGATGGAAGTTATCCTCCAGGGTCCCTTTTTACCATAAGCTGTGTTGTCTAATAACCCTACTGATTTATATCTTTACCAGGGGAACAGATAAAAAGATAAAGGAAGGTCAGATTTTGCGCCAAAGGAGTTTTGTGAACTCTTTGCCCAGAGAGGACTTGAGTGGGAAGGATATGGGATAATTTCCTCCTTTATGAATCTGTGCATGTGTGGCCGGTCACCTGCGATGTTTGATGGGCAGTGTCATCTACCTGTTGACTGCATCGGTGCTTTCTCCGTAGGGCTGACGGCCGTTGGTGGGTTGGCGCTGATGGGAGGACATTTGTACCCTTCCACGACTCCTCAGGTCCTTGCTGCCCTTGCCACGTTCATCTCCTCTGTCAACATCGCAGGTACGGTGGTCGCCGGAGAAGCCACAGTGCTGTTTTTTAAAAAAAAAAATAATTTGTTTATTTATTTTTAGAGAGAGGGAAAGATAGGGAGAAAGAGAGGGAGAGAAACATCGATGTGTGGTTGCCTCTTGTGTGCCCCCAACTAGGGACCTCGCCTGCAACCCAGGCACGTGCCCTGACTGGGAATCAAACCACTGACCCTTTGGTTCACAGGCCATCGCTCAATCCACTGAGCCACACCAGCCAGGGCTGCGATGCTGTTTTGAATGGAGACATGAGAAGCAAATATAAATAATTATAAACTAGCCATTCTGGTTTTAAGACTCTGTGCCTTTAAAAAATGTTTCACTCAGACCGTAAATGCTCTCTATGAGGGAAAATTAGTTATTTTGCCTGTCTGTAATTTTTAGGAACTCTTTTGATAAAACCCCCAGTGCCCCAAACAAACAATAAAATGATGTCTTGCCGCAGGTTAGCTGGCAAGTTATTAATGGATAGTTTGGCATTAAGTGGATGAAGAGCTGTCACCGTAACATCTCTAAATGAGAATAATTTTAACCTCTGTCTCAGCCTCGCCTATGTTTGTTTTGAAAAACTGAAAGCCTAGCACATAATTTGTGCACCAAACTCATTTGATGCTGTTTTGTAGCTAAAAATTCTTTAACGGGCCCAAGAGACTTGGTGCCCGTTGACGTGGTACTTCTATTTTTTATCATTTCCTATAGGGTTTATCAAACAGGATAACCTGTTAGAAAGTAAATCCTGTCCTTTAATGCTTTGAATTCCTAAGCTGTTTACTTGCAGTCATGTGGAAATAGTTGGTTCTGCACCGATAGCAAATTGAGGGGAATTTTTTTTTTCCTCCTTCAATGGAACTGGCTTGAATAATAAAATAACTTCTAATTTTGATACCTCTCTATAGATAATAAAGGTGTGCTTGAAATAGAAAAATTGTAGCACTTTCAGAAATCATGTTGCTCAATGCGATAACCTTTCTGTTCTATATTTACTTTGATAAGGTGGCTTTCTGGTGACGCAGAGAATGCTGGACATGTTTAAACGTCCCACTGATCCCCCAGAATACAATTATCTGTATCTGCTCCCTGCTGGTACCTTTGTTGGAGGATATTTAGCTGCCCTCTCCAGTGGTTATAACATTGAACAAGTAAGAGGCTCTTTGGAAAGTTTTTATCTTTGCCACTGTTTTTTTCCCCTAATTATTGATTTAACAGTATCATTACTAATGTTCAAAATCTACCAAGCAGATACAACAATAACTGTAGAAAACATCTTGGTCAAATAAAACATTCCCCTCCCCTAAAAGTCAGGACCCTGGATTCTAGAGACAGGTTTACCTGCCGATTGAATGTACAGACGTGGTGCACCTGTTTGTCCCGTGTTTTTCCAGGGGCAGGAAGAGTCAAGGAGGCTGTTCACATCCTCTGTGCGTACCTGACTGGATTGTTGTAGGGATGCAAAGAGATGTTCAGTAATAAATTTGAAAAATGTCTGTTATTAAATACTAGTTGTCTTTTTCTTACTTTTCCCCCCTATAATTTCAGTACATCATCACTTGTTATCAGGAGATGTTATGCCAATTAACTTAAAAGAGGGAGCTTAAAATTGAATGCTTTATAGAAAAACAAATAATCAGGTTGAACTTTGAAAGGTCTAAATATGATCATAATACTCTACTTTGGTAACTTAGTATTTTGCATTTCTTCGCAATGACTACCACTGGATCACAGCCTCCCTGACAGCAGAAAAATCATGTCTCTCTGGATTTCTCCTGTCCCCAACACGCGGCATTTGTTGAATGAACAAAATCTCTCTGAGGAGAGTTGGAGCCGTGAGACAGAGAGAGCCATGTCTGACCCAGATTTGCTACTGACTGATCACCTGACCTTGGGGAAATTCTGTAACCTCGTTAAGCCTTGGTTTTCTGTTTTGTGGCGTGAGGCTGACAATTCTCTCCTCCTCTGGATCTTAACAGACTGAGTCACAGCATTCGTGACGCATGTGGCGTGTCCCTGGCACTTGCAGCATAAGCCGAGCCTCCTCTGTAGCATTCGGCTAGATCCCCTAAGGACGAAGTTTACATTTAGGCACTTTTAGACGCATTGTGCGTGCGATCAGATCCCAAAGAAACCAATGTACTTAAACAGTATAATTGCAAGGACAACGGAAAGTATTTAGGATCCCTAATGGATAGGAACATGTGTTGAAATATTAAAAGAAGAGCTCATATTGGTCTATCATGTGAATTTAAAATTGTCTTGAGAGAACCATGTTTCCTCAAGACAGGTCCTCCCTCTGTTAATAGACTGAAAGTTTTGACAGCCTCTCTCTCTCTCTCTCTCTCACTTTTTCTTTGGAAAGATCATGTACCTGGGCTCAGGTCTGTGCTGCGTCGGTGCCCTGGCTGGCCTTTCCACCCAGGGAACAGCTCGTCTTGGCAACGCACTGGGCATGATTGGTGTGTCTGGAGGCCTGGCAGCCACCCTGGGAGTCCTGAACCCGACCCCGGAACTGCTGGCTCAGATGTCGGGAGCAATGGCTTTGGGAGGCACCATGGGTAAGCGCTTGCGGGTTTCTGCCTCTGCGTGAGCCTGGGCCCATTTCTCAGCCCGCTTTTGACTCCGCCGATGTACTTACTCGATTAAATGTTTTATAGTGTGTGTGTTATATGCGGATTATAGCAATTGTGAGGACTTGTCACCAAAATAAATTATATTAGAAACAAAGGTAATAATGCTATAATAATTTTCTAACTAATTTGTTGGATTTTGTTATGTTGGCTCTCAAGGTTATCCCTGTTTATTGTGTCCGTGTGATAGAAATACTGGGTAATGATGAGCTACTTTTCATCTCTTCCCAACTCCAGATTTAATGACCATGTTGGTGGCTTACATTCGGCCATGGTCGTTGTATTTACCCCACGGAAATCAGCAAATGCTGCCTATCTGAGTTTCTTTTATTGTTTTGTTGATTGTCCAGACCTAAGAAGGTGAGGGAGAAAATGTTAATAGTGCAGCTTAAACCAAGAACTGTGTTGTGTCTGTAGCCGTGACCTCGTGAATAGCACAAGAAATTGAGCCAGTGTCCTTTGGGTGTTTGATGACTATTACCAGGTTCAGTGAAGTTGTCCCTCACGGGGAAGTTCCCACATCCATCTGTGTCACTTTTGTTTTACTTGTTCCTGCTAATAAAACTGTTAACCAGCTAACAAAACTGTTAACCAGAATTCACGTGGGCACTCCACTCCTTCATCAGCGACCACTAGGTTGGCTGTGACACCAGAGTTCGGGAAACCTCAGCAAAAGCATCCTGTGGAAATCAATGAGCCAGATGGAATTTTCCGTAAAAAGTATAGTATGTTCCACTATCATCTGAACACTGTGTGCTACGTACCCTTTTATCAGTGAAAAGTTGTACATGTATTTATTTATACATGCCCGTGCTTTTTCCCCGAGGAGCTGCTGGTTAAGTATTTATCAGCACACTAGTTTTCGGCTCCCCTTTATCCTGACTGTCCCTAAAAGACACTCGCAGGAAGCTGTCTGTGCTGTGGGTTCAGGCAGGAAAACCTTTAGACATGAACTTCCCACTTTTATGTGACCTAGCTAGAAACTCCTTCAGCATCGGCTGATTTGGACACTTACTACCCAGATATGTGCATTTCGTTACCTTTGGACGTGGCTCCTGTCTACCCACCTGAAAACCTAGGCCTTCTTCATATCCAGCTGTTTCTTGTGTACAGGGCCTCCGTCATTCATGCTGTGGGGAGAATTTGAGGGGGTTTAATTGGAGCTTTAAGGACTGTGAGGTTGTGCTAGGCCAGGGGCGCCTTCGAAGGTTGGGAAGGGAAGAGGCTCTTTGGAGTTGGGCCTTGCCTAGGAGTGCTGAGGAAGCCTGCTCTTCGAAGGGTATGTGTTGCCAGGGTCCGCAGCCCCTGTATAGTCCCGCTAGAGCAGGGGTTCTCAACCTGTGGGTCGCGACCCCTCTGGGGGTCAAACGACCCTTTCACAGGGGTCGCCTAAGACCATCGGAAAACACATATATAATTACATATTGTTTTTGTGATTCATCACTCTGCTTTAATTATGTTCAATGTGTAACCATGAAAATACATCCTGCATATCAGATATTTACATGACGATTCATAACAGTAGCAAAATTACAGTTATGAAGTAGCCACGGAAATAACTTTATGGTTGGGGGTCACCACAACAGGAGGAACTGTATTAAAGGGTCGCGGTGTTAGGAGGGTTGAGAACCACCACTCTAGAGTATCTCTAGCCCACGCTAGGAAGCTGCTAATTACCGAGTCATGACAGGGATGGAAACCCTTAAGTGTGGTCTTTATTGCGGTGATCTCTCAAGGGTCTGTCCGCTCCTAACTTCTCTTTGGCCTGCATTTCCCGACAGGATTGACCATCGCCAAGCGCATCCAGATTACGGACTTACCTCAGTTAGTTGCTGCTTTCCACAGTTTGGTGGGCTTGGCGGCTGTGCTCACGTGCATAGCCGAGTACATTGTGGAGTACCCCCACTTTGCCACGGATGCGGCAGCCAATCTCACCAAGATCGTGGCCTACCTCGGGACCTACATCGGGGGGGTCACATTCAGCGGGTCTCTTGTTGCCTACGGAAAATTGCAGGGTAAGTGAGCCAGCGCAACATGGGGATGAGTATCTCTTGGTTGGGGGAGTCGAGGTCCATTTCAGTTTCAGAAAAGAGCTTAACAGTAGAGCCTGTTAGGTGAGGAGTTTGTGTAGCACGCAGAATAAACACGTTTTTTCTCTCCATTAAAGGTGGCCCTTTATCAAACCTTTCCAATCTCACAGCTCTCGGAGGCTCGCTCTTCTGTGCACAGCTAGAGGGGGCAGAGAAACTGAGCGACGTTTGATAATATTGATATATGTGAACAGAAAATGACCCCGATCTTTATGTCATCTTAAGATAATCCCTTCACCATCCTGGTTTCCATCATAGAGGGAGGCTTATGGAGTAAGTTGGGTGATGAGTATACAGGACTTATCTTAAAAACAAACACACGTTTTAGGGCCCCAGTTTGCCAAGTTCTGCGACTGCCAAAGGCAAGCAGGAACATAGAGGTAAAGAAAAAACAACAGCAACCCCACACAGGCTGCTTTCAGGGTTTTCATGAAGAAGTAAGTCTCTAGAGAAACTAGTTTGTTATTTAAAAATCTCGTCTTGCCTCTCAGTCATCACGTTGTTAAACTTAAATGGGGAACTTCCATGAAACTTAAAAATTACAAAAAGCACTTCAGGCCTTCACCATTATATCGTGTGCTTTGTCTTGGAAACAGCTAGCAAACCAGCATCTTCTCACCTAGGCTCCGTGGTCGGACTCAGAAATGCTTACGTGCTAGGACTTCGTTTGGAAGCTTTAAATAAAGAAAAAGTTGACCTTCCATGCTGGTCCCACGGGAATTTTCCAAGTTCCATGACCAGAGTAAAGAGGCGGTTGGGTGGGCAAGTAGAGAACACTGGGCGGGGGCATTCCTCATCCTGTTTCCTTAGTTGCTGGTTACAGGTCACGCCTCTCACTGGCTCTTATATTTCAGCACCCGGTGATGTGGAGCAAGATTTTGAGTACCATGTTTTAACTCGAACATTACGTTTCGGTCGTTTAGGGTTAAGTGACATACGCCTGTGTGGGAGGGGTTTCCTAGGTTCTGACAGCCACGTGCTTGGTTCTAGGTCTCCTGAACTCCGCCCCCCTCCTGCTGCCCGGGAGGCACATGCTCAACGCCGGCCTGCTGGCTGCCAGTGGGGGCGGAATCATCCCGTTCATGTTGGACCCCAGCTTCGCCACCGGCATCCTCTGTCTGGGCTCCGTGTCAGCTCTCTCCGCTGTCATGGTAAGAGGCAGGGGTGGGAAGTGCACACTTAGCCGGGGACCGGCAGTATTTTAGCAGATTATGGTCTAGTCATATTTCTGTCACGTCAAAGCCCTTGGTGGAATAAGTATGTTTTAAAATGACGTCACGTGTTTATCTTTTTAGAATCTGGAAAACATAGAAAAGTGTAAGAAGAAAACCACTCTTTCTACTTAATGGCTCCTTTTAAAGTCGTCACATGTGACATCTTTATAGCTCTGGGGTCTTTTCACTGGATCAGTGTGCTGGTGAATAGAAGTTTTAAAAAGCCAAGCATTCATTCATTCATTCTTTTATTTATATTTATTGATCTGCTATTCCACGTATTCAGGCATTCATTGGCTTACCCTTGTCTGTGTCCTGTCTGGGGATTGAACCTGCAACCTTGGTGTATGGGGATGACACTCTAACCAACTGAGCTACCTAGACAGGGCAAAAAGCGAAGCATTTAAATTCCATTCATTACATTCCTGCTGCGCCTCTGGGTTTATGTAAAGTTTATGTAATAAGTGTAGGACAGTCCCTGCCCATGAGCTGCTCCCACATTCATTGGCATCTGTGACACCAAGTCAAATAATTGCATGAAATGAAATGCAGTTAGGAAACTGTGTTCAGTGAGGGAGTTCAGTGACGCCTCTTCCTTTCTCACTTTCCCACTCAGGATATCGATACATACAGTATTCTTTAGTCATCTGTATATTCCAGTTTAGCATTTTATTTTATCAGCGTGTGATGCTGGAGCGTGCAGCTCTGTGCTTCATGTTTATCCACGCTAGTGCATACTTCGTAGACAAGATGTGTGCTTTAAGTTTTTAAAATAATTTAGTATCGTAGACATATAATAATTGCATATCAAACACTGGCTGCTTGATTCAGAAACGCAAGATTTAGTGTTAAAATGATACTGATTTTTATGTAATCCTAAGAGTTTGGCCATGATTTCAACATAGAACCTTTAGCACACTGAAAGTAACTTAAAATTCTCTCTCTCTAAGACTCCTGATGACCTCATTTTATTCTGACTGACATAGTACTGATTTTTGTCTTATTTTAAACAAAAGAAAAATAGTTTAGATCTTTTTTATCTAATAGGGCAGAAGAAGTAAAAAATTTCTCAAAATCAAACCTGCAGCATTGAAACATAAAATTCCAAGAACTGTTACTTTTGAGAGAAGGTGAATTTGATATTTAAAAGATGCTCAATGACTAGGAGACCGAGTAAGATAAACTACTTTGTGGACAAATATAATTGGCCTTGACTTAAGTTATACAAGAATACGTTCATCTTGTAAGAAACTCAGAATATGTAGTTGTGTGTGGAATCAAAAGCAAAAATCTTTCTCTGCCATTCCTTTTCCTTTCTGGCTTAGTGATCACGGGCATCGTGAATGACCGAAACTTTGGATTCTACCGTATTCCTCCAGAGAGTATGGGTTATTGCTATTTTTAATTTGTTTCTGTAGGCAGCTCTTCCAGGCTGGGTCCAGATTTCAAAATGTGGCCCCCCTATGATAGGGGGCAACTGCAATCTTTTCAAAAAGTTTTCAATCACAGTTTACACTCAGGAGTATTTTGTATTAGTTTCAGGGGTATAGACAACATAGTGGTTACACAGTCACGTACTTTACAAAGTGTTCCCCACTGTAGTTCAAGTGCCCCCCGGCAGCACGCGCTGTTATTCCAGTGTTATTGGCTGTGTTCGCTGTGCGTTAGCGCACATCCGCTGTTATGTTATCCTTCCCAGGATTGCGCGCAGCCTGCCACGTGTGCCTAGCTTAGGTGTCAGCTCCAGAGCGGGGCAGTTTCTACACAGAGTTTCGGGCTTTCTGTTGATAGTCTCCTCCTTTGCAGAATTTACTTTCTCATTTTCCGGCTGCCTTCCTCTGCCTACACCCTGTCCTTGGAGCTTCAGGCTCGTAAGCCTGTGGGCTTCTCTTTTGTTTGAGCTTTTTGTCTTGGTGCCCACAAGGGCCTGCCCCGAGGCGAATGCCGTAAAAGCTGGGCAGTTCCCTCCGTGTATTCACTGGTTTCCAGACCCCTCTCCCGTGGGCCTGCGCTCCATCAGGGACTCGGGGATCTGTTTGCTGGGGGAGGTGGTTCGGTGTGTGCATTTGTGGCATCTGTGACAGAGCCGATCAGAAAGGAGGCACCAGGCCCTGCCCAGCCGTGAAACTTCCATGCAAATGTAGTCACTGGGAGACCAGAACGGTTCCGAACCAAGATGCTCCCGGTCAGGCTCTATTTTTATTTTCTGACCTTTGGGTTGCGCTTGCTGTGCCTCCCAGGGCGTGACGCTGACGGCTGCCATCGGGGGCGCGGACATGCCGGTGGTCATCACGGTGCTGAACAGCTACTCCGGCTGGGCCCTGTGCGCCGAGGGCTTCCTGCTCAACAACAACCTGCTGACCATCGTGGGCGCGCTCATCGGCTCCTCCGGCGCCATCCTGTCCTACATCATGTGTGTGGTAAGCGGCGCGCGCGCGCGCGGGCCCGGGGCGGGGCTCTGCCTGCACGGACGCGCCCGGCCTGCCCTGTCCTGGCCGTGACGGTGGCTCTCTCGAGAAGTTTCTGTTCCCTTCAGCAGAAAGACCAGAGTGTTGCACGTGAATAAATGTGCAGGGCGGCCTTTAAAGTACGCAAGTGTGGGTAATCAGGCAAATTAAATACAAACACAGATCTTCTGACTCTCTCCACCTGAGATAATCACTTCAGGTTTTGGTTGATTTCCTTCTATTCTCTGTGTATCACATATCTGTGTATTTACTTGTCTGATCATAAGGTACACTTTCACATTTATTTTTACTCTTACGAACTCAATTCTTGCCATCTTATTATTTAAAATGCTTTAAAAGTGTTATTTTGAGGGACTTTATACTAATCCATCATATGGATTTACAAAATATATTTAATTTTTCCCTAATGCTGTACCTGTTAGGTTGTTTGATTTTTATTTCTCTTTATGTAAAAATACATCTCTGGCACTTTGGATTTTTGTCTTATGATCACTTCGTAGAATGGGGAGGGTGTGCTCATTTTTTTAGGGCTCTTTCTGCTTAGTTTTGAGTGGTTCTTGGAAAGCTTGCTGCAATTTACACTCCCACCGGTCATCCGTGGGAGTACCTGTCCTGAAGTTTGGTGGTCAGCATGATTTTTCTTAAAAAGAAAAGAAAAAATGAACAAGATCAATACTTTCTAGCTTCCTTTTCAGAAATTCTCTTTTTGATGGCAAGAAGAGATCCTGGAAATAAGTAAAGGTTTGACTAGAAACCTTTTTCTAATGATAGATATTATCTAAATAATAGTTTTGGATGACTGTGAAAGTACAAGCATTAAGCTCAGTGAAATCACAATGTGAACTTGAACTTATTAATGATTCAGAAAAAGAATACTTACCCCACCTTCATCCTTTTATTACATTATTTAAACATCCCTGGTTTTACAACTGAGAATTTTTATTATTTTAATTGAAAAACTCATTGTAAATTGAATGCTGGATTGATATTTTTATAATAAAAAATTAGTTTTCTTTGGTCATATTATTAAACAAAGGACTTGATAGCTCAAGTTCAAAACAACTTAAGAGGTTTTAAAAATTAAATCCCTCAAGTTGTTCAGGGAATTTTGGAAAGGTGGAGGTTGTGTGTCTCCTAACTGAAAAGTGTCAAGCTTTACATTTTTGTTTTTTTGAACGACTGTTTATGACAAAGAACAAATTCATTCCGTTGTTTTAGAGAGTTTTCTCTAAAAATGAACCTTTAACCCTTCCTTAGTTTGACTTTGCTTCATTTGGTGAATTCGAACGACCAGCAGGGGGCAGCAGATTTTCATTAATACTTAACGTCGGGCAAAAGACCGATTTTAAGATTGCGTGAGAGGGTTTGAGTTTTAAGAAAGCTAGTGGCGTTCTGCTATGCGGAGCGAAGGGGAGGGCTTGGACCTAGGTCTTGGAGTGGCGTCACGGGTGCCTTTTTGCCTTTTTTCTTAAATGGTTTTCTTTCGGTCCTTCAGTGTATCAATACGATTTCCCAAATTTCCGTCTGTGCCTCTTTTATTTCTTCTCCATTGTCTTTCCCTCCTTCATTTAATTCCTTATTTTTGGTTATAATAACTATAGTAATTTTGACAGTAGCAGTTCTATAATAGAAACTAGAAAAAAGTAGGAAGAGGCACAAGTTGAAAATACTCTTTTCTATGTGACTTATGCATTATATCATCTTTCTCTTAAGTTTTTCTATTTCCTACTTCACGATCTGTTTTCTCTACTTACTCTGCTTTTTTCTATTTCTTTCTGCCTCAGGCATGCCTTTTGTTGTCAGCATACCACAGATATATTTTTTAATTCCTATACTGTGTATAAGGCTAACAAGCTCTTCTTATAGCTGTCTGTGGCTGTATCACACCGGTCACACTGATACTCTGTAATAGCAAATTGCATTAATGTGGGTTCAAGGACAGGTAAAGCGTTAATTTTTAAAAAATATTCAGTTATAAAAATAAAATACAGTTAATGTGAGAAATTTGGAATAAGATAGAAAAGGATGAATAAGAAAATAAAATCAGTTCTAATTCTGTTGCCATTTACCTGTTAACATTTAATATTCTGATTATAGTTTTTTCACATGAATATGTTTAAATACATTCTGTGTTGTTTAATTTTCTGACTAACAGTTCTCTAACCATTTTTAGTGTCTGCTATGATGGCATTATATCATATACCTACACTATAATTTAATAATTTATTTACCCAAGTCCATTTTTTTTAGTTGTTTTACCTTTTTTTTCTTTCTTTCTTGCAGTACATTCGCCTTGCGCATTTTTGATTATTTCCTTAGGCTAATTTTTTTTTTTCATTCACTTGGTGAAAAGGATCTTTTTGTTGGCTGTTGAGATTGATAAATCAATCTCTTCAAGCAATTCACTGGAGAAAGTTCTCCCCAGTGGGTGATGTGTGGAGTGGTCGTTTTATTTTTTATTTTTTCTTTAAGTATATTTTATTGATTATGCTGTTATAGTTGTCCCAGTTCTTTTCCCCTTTGCCCTCCTCTGCCTGGTACCTCCCTTCCCTCCATCAATCCCCCCCTTCCTTAGTTCATGTTCATGGGTCATGCATGTAAGTTCTTTGGCTTCTCCATTTACTTCACTATTCTTAATGTCCCCTGTCTAGTTTGTACCTACCAGTTATGCTTCTTGATCCCTGTACCATTTCCCCATTTCTTGCCCGCCCCACTGATAACCCTCCATATGATCTCCATATCTATGGTTCTGTTCCTGTTCTAGAGTTTGCTTAGTTTGTTTTTATTTTTTTATTCATTTGTTGATAGTTGTGAGTTTGTAGTCATTTTACTGTTCATAGTTTTCATCTTCTTCTTTTTCTTAAATGCATCCCTTTAACATTTCATATAATAAGGGCTTGGTGATGATGAACTAGTTTAATTTTACCTTGTCTGGGAAGCACTTTATCTGCTTTTCCATTCTAAATGATAGTTTTGCTGGATAGAGTAATGTTGGTTGTAGGTCCTTGCTTTTCATCACTTTGAATACTTCTTGCCAGCCCCTCTTGCCTGCAAAGTTTCTTTTGAGAAATCAGCTGACAGTCTTATGGGAACGCCTTTGTAGGTAACTATCTGCTTTTCAGTTGTTGCTTTTAAGATTCTCTCTTTATCTTGAACCTTTGACATTTTAATTATGATGTGTCTTGATGTGATCCTCTTTGGGTCTAGCTTGTTTGGGACTCTCTGTGCTTCCTGGACTTGTATGTCTATTTCCTTCACCAAATTAGGGAAGTTTTCCTTCATTATTTTTTCAAATAAGTTTCCAATATCTTGCACTTCCTTTTCTCCTCTGGCACCCCTATGATTCAAATATTGGTATGTTTAGTTGTCCCAGAGATTTCTAAGCCTCTCCTCATTTTTTTCAATTCTTTCTTCATTCTCTACTGGTTAACTGTTTTTCTTCCTTATGTTCCAAATCATTGATTTGAACCCCGGCCTCCTTCCCTTCACTATTGGTTTTGTGTAGATTTTTCTTCCTTTCACTTAGTGTAACCTTCACTTCTTCCCTTATGCGTTTGCAGTACTCAATCCTTTCTGTGAGCATTGTTATCACCCATGTTTTGAACTCTGGGACTGTTAGGTTGGCTCTCTCCTTGTCTGTTAGGTTGGCTATCTCCTCGTTGCTTAGTTCTCCCACTGGAACCTTGATGTGTTCCCTCTTTTGGGCCATACTTCTCTGTCTCCTCAACTTGCCAGCCTCCTGTGTTTGTATCTGTGTCTTAGGTAGAGCTGTCGCACCTGTTATGTTGTAAGGGACAGAGCCTTAGGTATTTGTCATTACAGGGTCACCCGTTTCACCACGTTGTGGCGCTCTATGTGGGGGAGGGGTCTGAGAGGGAACAATGCCACTTGCTCAGCACTTGCCCCTTTTCCAATCACTTCACTTACTTCCCCTCTAGCTGTTGCCCTGGTGATGCTTCCCAGAGTGGCGGGTTTGGGTACATTCTAGGACTGTGGGGGCCTCTAAACAGACTCTGCTGAGAGACTGGCAGTTTCTTCTGTGCCCCAGCCTTCACTGGTTTTCACAGTCAGAAGCAATGAGGCTTTGTTTTCCCAGTGCTGGAACTGTGAGCTTTGTGGTCTGGCCTGGAACGGGCAGTGCTCCCCAGGTGTCCCTCCTGACTTTTATAGTGTGTGACTGCACTTTTTGCCAGCCGGCCAGCCACAGCCACTGCCTTGACGCCACCGCACCGTGTCCTCTCTGCCCAGGCTCCATGTCTCCGCCCCTCCTACCTGCCTGGATGGGTATTTCTTCTTTATATCTTTGTTGGACTTCCGTGCAACTTGCTTTTCTGGTAGTTCTGATTGTGGAGGAGGCAAAGCACGTCCACCTAACGCTCCGTCCTGGCCGGAAGTCCCCGGAGTGGTGGTTTTACTGAACACGCTCTGCTCCTCTGTCTCATTACAGAACAAGCAGGATGACAACAACAGAAACAAGCCTGCCATGTTTTTCAATGTTGAAGGCAGAAACTTTCTTCGCTTCTACATTTTCCCGATTTCTGACTTCTCACATTCATCTTCCTTGATTCTTAGCCTGTGCTTGTTTATGATGAGAAATTGTCCCTTCATGGCTGGTGGTTAGCAGCTCAGGGAGGCTGCTCGTAACCGGGCCTGGTACCGTTTGCTGGCATGATGCGGGGGCTTTACCGATATTAGCTCCCTTCCTCCCGTGCTAATTCTGGAGGTAGGACATACTATTCTCATTTTACGAGGAAGGTATTTTAAGATGTCATTTATTATTTGCTTTGTGTTTATGGAGCCCGACCTGGCCCATTCAAATGAATATAATAATTGTTAAGTAACTATTGGATGAATACTTTGTTAGTTCCTTGCAGAGTTTGGAATTCTCTCTGGATACGTTATGATAGCAGATACATGATCATATACCAATATCTATTATTATTATCAGTATGTTTACTTCATTATTTTATTAGTTATTGAAATGTGCAAGTCCAAACCACGACAGGGTGGTTTTGTTTTTGAGAGGAAATGGAATGCACCCGAGGTGGCTGGCTAGCAGTCCCCCACACGGAATTTTTGTTCTGACGGAGAGTTCTCCTGGGTATCCTCTGAGCCTGGTGTTGTGGTTACACAACACTCAGTATTAGAAAAACCCAAAATGTTGACAGTGTTCGAACAGCCAGCTCCAGTGAAGGATTTGCCTTATAACCAGATGTCATGAAATATTATCGTCTTTATGACTTTATAGTCCATTTACTTGGAAAATGGAACAGCATTTTAAGACCGAATTTTTTGATTTCTGCATTTGCCACTTGTTTCCAAATGAAAATAGAACAGAATGAAGTGGCTCAAAGCCAAACCAATTTTTATTTTTATTTTTTGGCCTTGTGACCAATTAATTAGCACCTACAAAGCAGTGACATGATAGATGCTAGTTAATGGTATATATATTATTATTGCTTTGGTCTCCTCTATTATATGACCTCCCCTTTGTTTTTAGATTTTTTTTTCTTAAATTTTGCTTAGAATTATGTGAATTAAGGATCTCTTTAATGTAGCATACACTTTTCATTATACGGCTTAATAACTTAAAAGGAACAGGCTTGGACAGTGTTGCAAACATTTTGTCTTGGAAGCTGGGAACTCTTCAGTCTGGGGACCAGTGGTCACAGGATTGTGTCATTAATCACTTACGCCAAAAAAAAAAAAAAAAAAAAAAAAAGGAAAAAGAAAAAAGAAAACCAAGCTCTCAACCCTAAACATTTGTTGAAAATATGATGTTGCAATGGTAAATTCAGAGATGAAAAATAATTTAGTTTTTAAGAGCCCACATGGAATTAGCATAATGGTGATATAATTGTGGCTACGTGTTTAACAAGTTGACTTTGATTGTTAAACTACTGTGTGGTTCCCTGTTCCCCTCCCTAAGATACCATCAGAAGTGGGTACACATTAATTAAATGCCCTTAGAAACTCTTTGCTTCTCCTCCATTTAGTTTTATAGGAAGTAAAGGATGGTTCCTTTTAAGTCAAGTTAGAATAAAGGGGTTATATTGTCTACATCTGTCTCTGGGTCACGTCCCTCTGTCTTCAGTCCCCCTCAATAGTGTGGACAAATCTCCCCTAAGGGGGTAGCGTGCAGGGCTGCCCTTGGCCGGGGGAAGTCATGTTATTTTCTCTGTGTTACTTACCACTGCAAATCTCCAGGTGCTTTTTTGCTTTTTTAATAATATGTTTTTAAAAGAAAGTAATATATATTTCTATAGCTTATGAATGGTATAAACCAGGAGTGGGATATGTTTATCACAACCCTGAAGATAGTTTAATAATTTTTTGGAATTTTTTTTGAAGTGATAAATTCACTTGTGATTATGTAGAATGACTGCTCTGGTCAATGTACAGGGATTTGAATTCGTAAAATGCATTTGATCTCTCAAAACATCTAGCTTCTTGTCTTTTTTAAAAATTGGTTTTTAGAGAGAGGGGAAGGAAGGGAGGGAGGGGAAGAGAGAGGGAGGAAGAGAGAGATTTGTTGTTTCGTTTTGTTGTTCTGCTTACTCATGCATTTATTGCTTGTTTTTTGTATGTGTCCTTATCAGGGATCGAACCCACAGCCGTGGTGTGTCGGATGATGTTCTAATCAACTGGCCCAGCCAGGGCTGTTTCTTCATTTTTCTTTTCGTTTACCACCTCACCTCGAGGGGTCTACGAATGAACTGTTTTCAAACCCCAGTCAGTTCCTGTCCCTTCCGGCCGTGCTGTTTGTGTGGGAGAGACCTTGTTAGGTGCTTATAAAAGAGCAACAGGAGGTGCCTTTCTATTGTTTTTCCCACGATAATCTTTCCGGTTACATGGGTGGGTTATACTTTACTTAAACAGCGTGTAAACTTAGTCATCTATCTTTTTGGAAATGAAATATTTTAGGAGTCAAATAATGCATCTAGTCACTTCTGTTAGAGCTTCATGGAGCTGATTTGGCAAATAAGAGAGTATCAGTTCCTACATTTTTTTTCTTGATGGCAGAGCACCATGGAGTTCTAAGTGAAATGAATGCCCCCACCCTGCTCCCCTTTTCCTCCCAGTTGCCTCTGGACAGCTTGCAGCTGGTAGCAGAACCCACCTGAGAGATCTCTAGGGTCACCTTGTAGGATTTCATGTTCCTGTGTTTTCCTTTTACTCTTGTGAAATCCATGGGGCTATGGAAGTGCTACTTGCTTGGTTAGCGTGCATATGACCGTAGCCAGGCCCGAGTTTTTCATTAATTTCTTAATGTTACCGGTTGCTTTTCGTTAAATGTGTTAAATTTTTTTACTCTTACTGGAAATATATTCATGCATAGTTGATTTTATAGAAAAATGTATGTGGTTTCCCAGATGTCTTCTTTTCATTTAACTTTTGGAAATAATTTTCAGAAGCTAGATCAAATTATGTGGTTAAAATGATCCAATACACCTCTTGAAATAATTCCGAATATCATAGACACAGATCATTTTCTGAAAGTCATATGGATTAAGTGCTCACAGCTGATCATTCTGCATTTCAGGCGATGAACCGCTCCCTGGCGAATGTGATTCTCGGCGGTTACGGCACCACGTCAACAGCTGGTGGAAAACCCATGGAAATCACTGGCACACATACAGAAATCAACCTTGACAATGCAGTTGACATGATTCGAGAAGCAAATAACATTATTATTACTCCAGGTGAAAAAAAAAAAAGAAAAAGCAAACAACCTATAATAGCTGTTGCAATTGATTACATTATCACAATTAGATATAATAGGAAAAAAACATCTAACTAGGACTTGTTTGTTTTTGAAAACATAATGGGAACTTAGAAGTAATCCCATCATTACAAAATGAAAAATATTGAGAATTCTCAGCTTAGGTTAATATTTTGGAGATCACATAGAGATTCTACAAATTGATGAAGTGTACCGTGTCTTTCAGTGATTCTGTACAAATATTTACATCATCTTCGACTCTGGGTTATTTATTTATTGATCATTTTTGGACCTACTGTCAGGATTAAGTAAGATATAGTACGTAAAAGCTTCTAGCTCACTCTTTAGACTGGCTCAGAAGGTGTTAATCTGTTTCATTTTAAAAGATTTAAAAATCATTGCGAGTCCTGTGGTTTCCAACAAGATGAGGTCACCTGGCCCAGTAGGAAGAGCTCTGTCTGGGAGTCACAGCCCCTCACTTTGGTTTAATTTTGCCTCTAACAGTTGACAGGACATTGGCTAAGTCATCCTGTCTCTTCAGGCCTCAGTTTCCTTCTCTGTTGAGGGTTGGTTCAGTTCCCCTCACGGCACTGACAGAATGCTGTGCTATGACAGGCAATACATTGGTTTCAGATGAAGATTTTAACTCTTATCATGTTATATCATGGTTTTCTGTAAAGAAAATCTGTTGAGTTGACATGACATGCGGGTAGTTTGACTGGCTATAGACTAAGCTATCAATAAATATTAGCGTAATCGAACGCTCAGGTGTAAGCCTCCTCACCTGGGGTCAGTGTCACCTTCTGGAGACAGTGGCAATGCAGTTTGGGGTTTTGAGGGTCTCAGAGTCAGGGCTGCTGCTGCCAGAGATGTGTGGGAGCAGACACGTTATTTTGCTGTAATGTGTGGGACAGTCCCACATAAAGAATTGTCCCCGCCTGGGTGGCACGGGTGTTCCCTGTTGAGAAACACGGTGCTGGAGTGTTAAGGCAGGAGGATGCGAAGGTCACAGTCTTGTTCCTGTGGGCATTTTGCATCGAGTAGCGTGTCAGATCGATACTGCGGGGTGGGCTACGGAAAGGGCTAGATCAGACAGCGGGCACAATTTTTCTATCATGAGGAACAAGAAAGGTTGTCGGGAGGTGAGGGTTTGTTTGGGGCTGCAGAGGGTGGATGGCATCGGGGGCAAGGGAAGGCAGAGGAGTAGCGTGAGAAGAGACTGGGGACTGGGGAACACGGGGGTAGGAAGGCGGCACAGAGATGTGAGTTCACAGGCCAGGGACAGAACGCAGTGGTGAAGGGAGAAGGAAGAGGACCGAGGCTTTTGGTCACTCCTGTACCAACAGCAGAAGTGTGGAGGGCTTCTTTTCTTTGTTTATTTGTGTTTTTTTTGGCAGAGGAGATTTTTAAGTTCCTTTTTGAAGACACAATTAAGCTTGAGGTGGAGATGGGACAGCAGGCGTGCTGTACCGGAGCCCGAAGGACAGGCTGAGCCTGGGACAGACTGGGAGTCATCAGGTGGTGTTGGAGCCCTGGGTGGGCCGAGGTTTCCCAAGGAGAGCGTGAGGAAGCGTCCCCGCCGTGGGGCGCTGCACGGTGTAAGGCGGAGAGCAGGAGCTTCGTGCAGGGAAACAGGGAGAGTAGAAGGAGGACGTTAGGCGGGGAACGCGGGCCCGCAGTGTGGCCAAAGCCAAGCATGCCGAGGGTCTGGAAACGTTTCTGTGAGAGAGACAGGCAGCCAGACAGAGACAGAGACAGACAGACAGACAGAGGGAACACAAGGGTGTGGGAGGGGGTGCCCAGCAGTGTCAGACCTGCACAAAATTGCGGAGGGGCCGTTAGATTTTGAAGTTGAAATTTAGGCCAGTATTTTTAAAAGCCCCCATTATAAGTTTGCTTTTATTTCTAGTCCTATTATTGGACTGTTATTTTGGCATAAAAATATGTTTTGATGGAGAGAGAAATCTAAAAATTTCAAACCAAGAAAAAAGAATTCAAACTAAACACGGGATTCTTGTGTGTTGGTCATGTTCCTCGCAGGCTACGGCCTCTGTGCGGCCAAGGCTCAGTACCCCATCGCCGACCTGGTCAAGATGCTCTCGGAGCAGGGCAAGAAAGTCAGGTAGGTATGGGGGCTCCCTGGGGGCCCGCAGTGGGTGCGCGCGGGGAAGGGACAGAGCTGACTGTTCTCGGGTGACCATCTCTCTTCTCTGTAAACGTAAATGCGCTTTCTGTTAACTAAGAAAGGAATATTGTGCTTCATGAATGAAATTTAAAAAGTATATAAATAGGAAGACAAAAATAGCAATCCTGGTCCCACAAACCAGAGATAACGGCTGTTAGCCCTTCGGCCACCTTCCTGCCACGTAAGCATCTGTCTTCTGAGACGGGAACGTTGGTTACGTAACTGTAACTGTACTTTTTACGGCACCCGTGCCCCCATTTCGGGTGCTCTGCACGGTCAGAGAAAGCCCTCCAGTGACGAATGCAGAAACGGCCCGAGGACACCAGCCTGCCTTCTGACAGTTGGGAACGGTGAGAGCAGACGCCGGTCCGCTTGCTCAGGAGATGGGCTCATGTCCTGTCCCCGAGGCCGGAGCCGGGCAGCTCTAGGTCTGCACCGACATGGTCCCACCGCACGGGCTGTGACAGTGGCCCTGGTCCAGGGCCGCACCCTCCCGGTTCACAGGCCCCTAACCTCCTCTGGCTCTCGGGCACCAATGGGTTTAGACTGAGGAACTGGGTTAAAAAATAAAGAGAAGTTAAAAGGAAATTTCAATTACAGTTGACACTCAATATTCTATCAGTTTCTGGTGTAGAGCATAGTGGTTAGACAGCGTAGTTTTGGATACATAATCTTAGGTAAAGAAACTAATTTGCAAGAAACTCTTTTCTAGCCTCAGCCTTACTACCTAATTTTAGCGGTCTTTGTCTGATAGTGTCGACCCTAAATATAGGCTTATTTTAGAAAGGGAGGTCTTGTGCTAACAAATCATGTAATACCTGTCCTGGCATTTAGCAGGGGAAAACCGAAGCCCTGTTCCTCTGTGGTTTGATTGGGGGAAGGGGGTCAAGCAAAGCCTTTGAACCACGTCAAGGTGTGGCTGTGCTTTCTGTGGCTGACCCAGGAGGAAATCATGTCAAACGGGACGTCTTGGAGGAGGGAGGTCCGGGGGAACCCTGCGCACTGGCCGACATTACCTCTCATTCAGCTCTCACGTTCTCAGGGCGCAGAGACGGCTGAGACTTTTCTTTTTGTAAAACCGTCCACTTTTGAAACACGAATTAGAGCAACAGCTGTGGCGGCCACTGGCCATCAGGGCAGCGGACCCTGCTCTTGGGAGGATAGAAGGATGGCGAAGGGGCGCGCTCTGCGTTTCTAGATCCTCCCCCAGGGCCTTGGGGAGGGAGCGGGGCTGAGGGCTGTAGCAGTAGGGTCCGTGGGAGCTGACCCTCGCAGCTCTTGGCGGCTGTTCTGGGCACCTTCGGACCCCTGCCCTGGGCTGCGTAGGAGGCGGCGCAGGTGCCGCGCGGACTGCTCCCTGGGAGGAAGGGAAAACTCTGTGTTCTGTGGGGCAGGCAGCTGGCTCACTAGCCGGGCCGTTGCCTAGAGAGACAGGATACCTGTATGACCGAGTGAAGTTAGTTTGTTCACCAGGATGTAACTTATGTTGACAGAGCTCTTAATGGATGGTAATAAAGATTCTTTGTAGATGCCAATCTTATGCTTTTCCCTGGGGGCAGATGATAAGAAAGTAAGCCAAACAGCGTCTCCCAACTAGAACTACTGAGGACGTTTCTGGGACTGCACGCGGAGTTTCAGCTGCAATGTCGTGGCTTTTAATGGTGGTGAGAGAGACTCAGGGCGAAATCACAGGGTTACCCCAATGTTTACCAGCAGTTGCACTTCCTTTTTCTCTCTCTTTCTTGTTTCTTTTTCTTCCTTGCTTGCTTGCTTCCTTCCGTCTTCCTTCCTTCCTTCCTTCCCTCCTTCCCATTCTTTCTTTCTTCCCATTCTTTCTTCTCTCACTCCTTCCCTCAGTCTCTAGCTTCTGGCGATCTAAAGTCTGGCTTTTTTAAATTTGAAGAGCTAAAATACCACTTTGTGGTAGGACCTGCTTTCCCGGGCTGTACAGGGTTCCCACATTGAGTATAACCTTAGATGAACTGGAGATAGAAGATGAGAAAAGTCACTGACTTTGTCTCCTAATCTTCCCGTAGGAAGTCGCACCTCAGCAGCTCGGCCCTGCGTTCGTGTAACCTCTGAGACTCTGCCCCCCTTTGCGTCCCAGCTGCCGCTTCAAGCGTTTGCAGGCCGACCAGGGGGAAGGATGTGTTAGAGAATCTTTAATGATTTTCCGAAAAAGGAATTGTCTCTCTGTATTCAATCCACATGTGAAAAGCCGAGTGCGTTAGTGCTGCCTTCTATCACCACATAAACGCTGAGGGGATGAGTAGCGAACGTAGTAACAGAGGAAGACGGCGCGGGAGAGCGGGCAGGGAGCGACGAGCTTGGCACTGCTCTCGCCTTACCCAGCGATCAGCCCTCGTTTGCTGGGCGTCTTGGAAGGGCCGCGCCGTATTCAGCGGGTGCAGAGCCGGGGGGCAGCACGCGGCTGCTGGGCCCCCTGACGGGAGGCGGGATGTGAAAGGAGAGGAAGAAGAGGATGGAAAACATGATCCAAAAAGAAAAGGGACAGGACCTGTGAAATTTTAGCTTCTGACCTCATTCAAGTTTGCATTTTGTCCGTGAGGACACATAAACTGCTCTTGTAGGACGGCCTCTGTCACACTGCCTGGGAAAAGTAATTATTCTCATCATTTAAAAAGATTTATTTATTTGTAGAGAGAGGGGAAGGCAGGGAGAAGGAGAGGGAGAGAAACGTCACTGTGTGGCTGCCTCTCGCTCCCCCCAACTGGGGGCCTAGCCCACAACCCAGGCCTGTGCCCTGACTGGGAATCGAACCAGTGACCCCGTCGTTCGCAGGCTGGCATTCAATCCATAGAGCCACACCAGCCAGGGCGAAAAAGTAATTATTGGACTTAAGATTTATGGGTGGTACTTAATTGTGTCAGTATGTTATAGTTTTTTTTAAAGATAGTCGGTTTAATTTTCCACACGGGCTTTGTAACCAGTTATGTAAATCTCACGTGTGACTTAAACAGAAGAGAACCGCTCCTGCTGACATGATGACAGTGGGTTACCATGGTTTTCCTTTCTTCTGTGTGAAGGTTTTCTTTTTCTAATTTAAAGGGAATCATAGGAACTTTGTTGATTTTGCTTCATGTGTGTCATCATCTTTTCACAGGAGAAATGCATATTTTCTTTCCAAATATGTTATGTGTATACCCAGACACTTGCATCTTTTTAAAGAGACAGGCGTCTGTTTCAACAGGAGGTGGCTGCGGCGGTTACCTCGCGTTTTAATGAAAGAAATCTGTATTTACAGTTGGCGGTAATTTAGCCCTTTCATCACTCCGGGGTGCTCCCGCCGGGTTCATTGAGCACAGCTGCGGGGCGCGGGTTTTAGGAGCTCTCTGAGCCTCAGGACCCCCGCGTGCCCAGCGTCCAGATGTGGTGACGTATTCGCACACGTCCCCCATGGAAACGTGCCAGTGCGGACACACGACTGTCATCAGTGAGTTATGCCCAAGTGGTGCCAAGAAAAATTGCATCTGTCACGCAGACTGTCTGCCTTCACGGCCCGTGACTGATGCAGAGACACCTCTGTTTTCCTTTCCTTGGGCCACAGCCATAACACGGTCACGGGGAGCTGGGAGCGTGTAATGAAGCACAGGTACCGCTGCGTCCCAGGTGCCCGGAGCGCCTCTGTCGCGTACCTAACACGTGCGTGACTTCTGAAAGCGTTTTAATGCAAAACCTTATAAAAGCATAGACGTTTTTTGTCTTTATTTCCCAATCCTTGCGTTGATATGATAGGCTTTTCATTATAAAGCAGAACTAGTGTTCCTAGTGAATAATTGTTAGGAAGAGGTGTAATTTAAAAAAAAATTTTTTATTTTTACAATTAATCACTGCTTGATTTTCTTTTTATAAGGCATTATTAGCTTGGATTATCACAGAAGTCTTTGGAATTTATCAAACCACCTTTCAGCTTCTTTGACTAACTGATGTTGTATATTGCTTTCATGTTGATCGTCAACATATCTTTCTATTAATAATTTATTGATAGAAACTTATTACTAGGCACTGAGACTTCAAGAAGAATGCATTAGCCCAGTTCCTACTCCTAAAAGTTTATAGTTACAAGGAAAACAAATCTATAAGCAAATGAAGCAGTCAATGAATTCTATTTACTGGGGCAGTTCGCTAGGAGAAGTAGCGTAGAAGTAGGGAAGAAATGCAGAGGATTGGGGCAAGGAACTGCCTAGGGGACGTTGCAACCTGTTTACGCTACTTATAACATGAATTTTCTTGCAGGTTTTTAAAAATACGTGTTAATTTTTTTCATGCTTTGTCTAAACACATCTAGCTGCCAATGGTGCTTACAGTTTAATAGTGTTCTACAGTCTTGTCTGACATGGCTACAGGCTGACATATATGTAATCTTTACTAAGAAAGCCATTCTTTGGAGAGACTGGAAGATTTTGTTGCTCTAACTTGATTTTCCCATATTTCATGGATTAAGTGTAATTGAAATAAACAGTGTTCATCCTTCTTAGATTTGTTATGTTTTGGGGGTGCTGGAAGAGATAAGGCATGCAAATTTATAAAGCAGGAAAAAGTACGTGTTTCCAAAGAGATAGAAATTAGGCCTGGTACAAGGTTCCCTAGAGTATTTCAGTAAAGAAGTAGACATTATTTAGCATTTCTTGCCAGCTTTGCAATACTTCCTTTTCAGACATGACTGTTTATGACCACTAATGACCATTCACTGAGCAAGTAATTCCGTACTACTTTGTGCCAGGCACCGTTCTGGGTCTCTGGAATGTATCAGTGAATGCACAGATCAGAATGTCTGACCCTGTGGAGTTCCCATTCAGTGGGAGGTTAGTTAATAGGCTTTCAGCTACTCTGAATTGTGAGTCACACCTATAACCCCCTTGTGTTTCCCGTTCAGATGTGAACTGAAATGAAGAAGGATCACTTTCAGAGTTACAACTGACTCTATTGGGTGACATGTGAGCCAGTGCTTCTGGTTTTCTTTGACTTCTTGAAAAACCTGGTGACAGGAGAGGGGTATGATGGGAGTTATTTGTATAATTGGTTAAGTGAGTGACGCTTTTGGTGGAATAGAGTCTTCTTCACATCTAGGTTCAACCTACGTATAGAACTGTCGGTAACCTCTCAGATCAGAGGTGACTGTTGTGCTCCTAGAAAGTGACCGTCTTCCTTCCGGATTTGGACTGTCCCCCAGACTTCCTTTGGCTTTATTGCTGTCCACAGCATGCTGGTGTGGAGGGAAGAACAGAAGACTGTTAAAAGCCTATGACTTACGGGCTTCGTAAAGTCTCTGCCAGCCATACATTCTAGACTCAATCCTTGGCAACCCTGCCCCTCGGGGTGATTTTTGGTTCTTAGTTCTGGTACTAGTCCTAATAAACTCTCTGAGCTGATTTTATTCAATAATGTTCATGCAAACGTGGCAGAGTATACAGAAATAAAAGCCCTCATCTCACGTCCTGCTCCAACCCATCAGTATCTTGTTTAGAGTTTTCATTTTATGGTGCTCACTGGCCACTGCGTTCTAAGAGCCATTTAACACCATCATTCAGACAGAAGGATGAAATTCTGTAGAGTTTCCATGAAATCTCTCCCACACGTCAGAATGTAATATTCTAGGACAGGAGTGGCAAAGTAGAAGTTTAGCTTTTTCTCTGATACCCTTCCTCATAGTCTTGCTGGTTATTCTGAAATAAAAACTGCTTCAGTAGTCCTTCTGTTTATCTTCTGGGTTTGGTAGCCGGAGTGGGTTGAGTGATAGAAAAGCCTTATTGGGCCCCAACTTTAGTAATCTCCTCCAAGTGGGCCAGGTCATGTTGTGACATGCTTCGTGTTTGCACTAAATGGCCCGACTGCATGCTCTTCAGATGATGTCTCGTTCGTTAGATGGCCTAAAGCCACAGGCCAGGTGTCCACATGGAAAATGTGACTGTTGCCCTTTGTCAAACATTTCCTCACCCCCCCGTCATAGAACAGGTTCTACTGTTCTCCACGAGAAAAAAAACATGCCCCTGAGACATTTTTATAAGCTCTTGAACATCCATCATTTTCTTCCTGGAGAAGACAGGTCATGGATGAACATCAGGGTTCAGAGCAGAGTAGCAGCTTAGCCCTCATTTGCCTTCAGAAAAAGAAAGGAAGGTACATAATGTTCTCTCCTTCTGGCTGTTGGACAGTCCTAGGAAATGAAATGAACATTTTATTTTTCAGTTGGAGTTGTATGAGTAAGTTTGTCTGGACCACAGCTTGTAGGAAGGACTTTCACAATTTTAGAAAGCTGAGCGTCTGTCCTTTTGCCTAAGAATTTTTGCCAGAAAATTGATTCCATAGCCCCAGTCGTTAATCAGTTTTGGTGGGCATGGTCCGCTTTGTGAGGAAGACTTATTTCTACTTCGCTACCATCTTCTTCTTCAGATGGACAGGCTAGCCCTACCCAGTTGGCCCCAGCCTTTTCACCAGCAAAAGTAGTTCATGTCACATTTACCGGCTTCGTGTTTTATATGGTTTTATTCTACACTGCATCTACTAAACTTTTTTTCTTCCCAAAATAGCTTTTACTTGCACTTTTAATAAGTGACATGTAACTGTCAGTCAGAAATTCAAATCAGAACCCACTAAACCAAAGAAACCTGCCTTTTCAGATGCCATCTTACTTTTCACAGGTGAAATGCACAATTAAATGGAAAAATATTGACTGTAGTAGCAAATCTTTTTATTACCTCCACAGACCCTTCTCAGAACGAAGCATTGCCACGTGCAAACATAGAATCAAAGGTCCTTAATGTGTAGCCCATTCCAGGGACTGTATGTTGCATCCAAGGGAAACTTCCAGCCTGTTTTGTGACTGGACAGGGTGCACACATATTTGCTACAATTCTAAATAAAGGATTCCTGCCTTAGGAAGCAGTTGGGTTGGAGAATCTTTAAGGTCTATTTTAACGCTTAAGGGTTTATTGACTTATAAATATTTATGGTTCAAAAGGGAAGAATAAGTAGACTTCTAATGAAGGAACCCTCTTTTTATTTTTTCCTTTGTTATGTCTTTTTTCTAGTTAATTTGCGTTACTCCTAGGAGCTGATGCTAAATACGAGATGATGATATTGGGTAGGCAGAATTCCAGCATCCTATCAATGTACATTGTCCTGTAGTTTGATTTTTAAAATATAAAACACAGTAACAGAAAGGAACTTAATGCTTTGAATATCTTGAGTGTAAAAATAGATCTTGCACAGTGATTCCCAAAACATTTAAATAGATGTAAAAAAACCTGGAGATCCTTTTCACTGTTTATAATAGCAAGAGGCTGCAAAATGGAAAAAACACTAAATACTTTAGAACAGGGCACAGTTGTTCCTGTACTGGGGTACTTGGCTCTCCTTCATGGTTTATTACTGAACTAAATCTGGGTATTTCCATAATGCAGGAAGGAATGTAGTTCACTCGAACAGTTGTGGTAGGTCCCATGTGGCTGTTTTATGCTATTGAATATTCCCACATGTCCAAGAACAACTGATACAATGCACCATGGTCAGGACATATTGTCTCCAAGGCCCATGATCATAGAAGTTCACCTCGTTGTGTCCCATTTAGAACATGTGGTGTCTGAAATCTAATGTGAGGTAGTAAAAATATTTAAGAATGAGATTTATATCATATAATCTAAAAGGCTTAAAATTATGGTTTTTAAAAAAATTGCTTCTTTACCAAATTTTACCCAGTGCATATGATATTCATGGATAGCTCTTGTGTACACTTTTATTTGTTTTTATTCTTTCTTGATTAATGTGAAAGGCTCTGAAGATCAGGTTTCATTTGAGTAGATTATTCCACTTTTCTTTCGTTTTTTCTTTCTCTTTCTCCCTTCTTTCCTTCCTTTCTTCCTTCTTGCCTTCCTTCTTTCTTTCCTTCCTTCCTTCCTTCCTTCCTTCCTTCCTTCCTTCCTTCCTTCCTTCCTTCCTTCCTTCCTTTCTTTTTGACCTGTGCCTGGGTCTATGTTTATTGATGACTGAAGCCTTAGCTTTTATTATATAATGTTATATATGAGAGAGGAAAATAGCAAAAAATGTTAAAAATTTTCTCCCTTCAAGATAATTGAGGAGATTACCCTGACTTGATGACATTTGTCAGTTGAGGAAATAATACTTTTGGCCTAATGGTATCTGTGGAAGGGTTAAATAAGGCCTTTTGAAAGTTGACTCTATCAAAGTAAATCTGTATTTGAATGTTAGTTATGACCAAGTTTTCAAAGAGTTCAGTGGTTACAGTTGTTTGTCTCAGCCTATATTGACTATATAACTTCTCTAGTCTGTTGATGTAGCTGTAAGTACAAGTATTTTCTGGCTTTGGTTGGATTATATTGACATTTACTAGGACTTCAAGGTAAAAATTAGAAAACCAACTTAGAAAATGTTGATATCAAACCAACATTTGTTTTAATGTAAGAATGTGTTTCTTTTTATGTAAATGATCACTAAAATGTGAATTTATGTGAAAAATACAGATGAACATTTAAATTACCAAAATGTATTTGACATAGTATCATAATTGTAGATCACGTTATTGAAGGCTTGTGCGGGCCAAACGCTGGGTGATCTAAAGTGCTTTGTATGAAGAGGTCTTGACGTAAACCGTCTCACTGAAATCTCATGGTGGGCCTCTGGAGAGGTTTTATTGTCAATCCCACTGTACACATGAGGATACGGGGCACACAGATGTAAATGGTCCACATTTTTTTTTTTTATCCTCACCCGGGGACATATGTCATGATTTTAGAGAGAGGGGAAGGGAGGAAGAGTGGGAGGACACATGGAACATAATCTGTTGCTTCTCGTACGTGCTCTGACGGGCTAAACCCACAACCCAGGCGTGTGCCCTGACCGGGAATCGAACCGCGCGATCTTTTGGTTCGATGCCCAGCCAAATGAGCCACACCGGTCTGGGCAGCTTGTAGGAGCCAAGTGTTTTGAACTCAGGCAGTGGGACTCTAGAGCGTTTAGTTGCTACTCTGTACCACTTCCCTAAATTCTTTCTCTAAAAGGAGACATAGAAAGTTTACGAGTCAGCACATGTATTGGGCACACCGTGTTGTTTAAAAAGGTCTCCTCCTTTAGTTGAACACTTGGCCAAGAGTGCCAGGTACCATGGGAACTGGTAAATAAGCCACGGTTCTGTACTCAGGGCGCTCTCATCATGATGACACGGGACAGGGAAGGAGGAGGCGCACCAAGGAAGCATGTGGCAGCGCGGAAGATCTTCTGTGATCTCCTTTCGTGGTTCCTTCCCTTCTGTGGAATCTTGTTGTGGTCAGGGACGGCCGACTCTGTTTTGTTTTGTACACAATAAGAATTATTTTTTTGTAGTTCAAAGGGAAGAACTGAAAGGCTAGTAGGCTTTGCATTTTGGAATTCTGGATATCCTTCATGTGATGATGGGACATTGATGAGCTTTGGCTGGTGGTTCCTGGAAATTGGCGGTCGTAGCCAACCAATGTCTGATATAATTAACTTTAATACATACTTTGGAGATTAGCCAGTTACATGGGCCAGAATTGTTATAAACTCCCATTGCCTCATCAACATGCACATACATATTTCTATAAATGTAGCGTGTTCTGTTGTTTCTCTCAAAACATTGGCATTCTCTTGTAATAGCCTCGCGTGTGTTTTTTCTCCAGTCTTAGCATCCTAAAGTTTAGTATAATAAATTATAATGCAAACAGATATAAAGTGATCTGTCCTTTGGGATTTTCAGCATAACATGTGGGTTAGCTTTGTGATTATTTACCCTTTGCAACTAGCTCAAAGGAAACATCAGCTTTATGAAGTCTGCAGATAATCAAAGATTACAATGATAACTAATACATTTAGAGGTTTTTGATCCCTAATTTGGTCCAAGGCACTTATGTGAAAACATAAAGATGATATAGCCAGATGAATTAATTTAAAGATAAGCAAAGGCAGTATTAAAAATAAATTAATTAATTAAAAAAAATTGGAATCAAAGAGGAGTACAAAATTGAAATTCAGACGTCAATCACGAAGTCTATATTGGCTTATTCAGCTAAAATAGAGGCCCTAGTTCATGGTAATTTAGGACTGGAAAGGGAGTTTGTGGTAGGCTGAATAATGGCCCCCAAATATGTTCACCTCCTAATCCTTAAAGTCTGTGTATGTGTTGCCTTACATGGCAAAAGGGACTTTGTAGATTAAGGTGAGGATTTTGAGATAGGGTAATTATCCTGGATCAGTCAGGTGGGTCCCTACAGTCATTAGAGTCCTTATAAGAAAGAGGAAGGAGGGTCAGAGTCATAGAAGGAAATGTGACAATGGAAATAGAGGTCACAGTGATGCAGCTCCAAACCAAGGTACGGATTTCTAGAAGAAACACAGCCCTGCTAACACCTTGGTTTCAGTGCAGGGAAACTGATTTTGGACTTCTGACCTCCAGAACCGTAAGAGCATCCATCTGTGTTGTTTTAAGCTACTAAATTTGTGCTAATTTGTTTCAGCAGTAATAGGAAGCGAATTCAGACCTCACGTGTCATGTACAATGACTTAGTCTTTCGTAAGTCTTGCCAATCAGGTTTTGGAAAGGAAGGACCTGGGGAAGGCAGAAAGTACTGATTTATGATCAGAAGGGTTGGGAGAGTAAGAAAGTTTTTGGTGTCCAAGACTGCTATTAACATCTCAAAGAGCTCAGATGAGTAATTCATGGAATTGCCATTATAAGGTTGAGGTAGAGCAATGTCTTCTGTTGTTCTGGAAGCCTCTCTCTTTAGGAGTCCAGACCATTGGTTTTGATCCCTTTCCTCCTCCCATACCTGCAACTGTCTTTCGTACATCAGTTGCCAACCAGCCCTCCTTCTCACGTGCGGGTGAAATACTCCCGCAAACTCCGCTCTGTACGGAATGGGGGTTCAGTACAGCAGCTCAGATTAATGAGCCTCTCTCCCCATGACCCACAGAAAAGAAGCCTGTAATGTTCCCTCACTGGGGCATTTGTTTCAAATTAACAGAAAGTATTAAAAAAAAAATTTAATTCCAATTCTTTCTCTTGCCTTTGAAGATCCTTTTATTTTTTTCTGTTCTACAGAAATGAGGACTGTTTGCTAAACCTCTGTTTTGTTTGGTCTGCTTGAAAATAAGGTTTTGCCTTCTTTCTAGCTGGCTGATTTTCTTCCCACTTGGAGGGCGCTGTTCTCTGAATCGTTGGGAGTTTTGTGCTTCTTGAACCGCTGATGTTTTCCAGCAGCAGCTCCCTGAACTAAAGTCTGGTTATTTAGTTACGTCACTGGGCCTAGTCAGTCATGGAGGGAAGGGCACCTGCGTGTGAATGTGGGAAAACAACCTTGTACTCAGCTGGCATGTGGACTTGAAATTGACACAGTTGAAATACAAACCGGTGTTAACCTTGAATGAAAATCAGCTGACTAATAATATGTTACAGCCTCTCTAAAGTGAAATGACCTTTCCAAACTCCAATTTTTGCTTTTAAGATGTTCTTTTTGAAATGATTTTGTTCCATCATTATTAAAAAAAGACACGTCAGGCCCCTCAAATTTAATTATAGGATCGCTGCCTTTGTTGGAGTACGTGCTCGGCCTTTGGTTCTCCCGCATAATATTTAGAAGAATGTTGAGTTAGTGCCCTTATAAATCAAACAGTGCATTAAAATAAGAAATTAAAGCTTGAGTTTAAGTTCTTCTTGGCTGAAATTTGGTTTGTTAATCTTGGTAATTTATTTTGTTAGGTATTTAGAAGGAACTGTTAGCTGGGGAGAAAGAAATATGGAAGGTGTCAAGTTAATCAAATGCCTGTTGAACAAAAAGGATACTGTTTCTAACAACCACTCATTCTTATTGATCAGTTTCAATGAAATAGCTCTCAGAGAAAGCATAAGTTCCCATTTTCCCCAGTGGTTTAGTTTATTGCTATCCTTATTCTGATGTTCACATTACTTATTTTTACACACTTCAGTGTTATGTATGCCTCTAAACCCCCACGTCCAAGTCACTCTCTCGTGTGCATTTATCTTGCTTTATGCTCTGCCCTCCTCACTTTAAGCAAGGGTCACCCAGATTCAGTCTTTCCGCTTTTTTAAAACTTGAATTACAGCAGTCCCTCTCTATATCGCGGTTCACTTATCGTGGCCTCACTGGATCGCAGGATTTTTTAAAATATTATATCTTATTATTTATTGCGGATTTTTCACTCTGTTGCGGGATTTTGTGGTCCTGTATATGTATGTTGTTAAAGTTACGTAGGTTTTAGAGTGTGGAACAAATGTAAGGTTCCTACTTCGCGGGGGGTCTGGAACGTAATACCCGCAATAAGTGAGGGAATGCGGTATTACACATAAGCGAACTTACCTTCTCTGAGCCTGATAATGTATTTTTCTCACCGCTGCTGTTATTGCCCATGAACCTAAGGGATTATTCAGCCACCTCATCATAGAAGACAAGGTTCAGAGTCCTGAGCTGAAGGGTAAGATGCTTGTTCACAAAGCCAAGCACCTTTGAAACTTCCCTTCCTCGTGTCTTTTCCCAAGGTCATGGCAATGAGCAGGCTGAAGAGTATGTTTCGGTTATTTTAATACAGTGCATTTTCTTTCCAAGTCTGTTTTTTATATTCATGCTTAAAATGCTGTTATTCTTAAAATATTAAAATGATATTTATGTTCAGATTTGAAGTTTAGTAATAGCTCCCTATTACTTCGGTGCATGGAGGAGTTTTTTCCCCCTCAAACGTTCTCTCGGATTGCCCCTGTAAAACTATTAACATTGTGAAGTAGGTATCTCAACTGGAGCGTCTGAGTACCATTTTGGAAATGTTTTCTCCGAGACAGTGTGAGAACGGCTGCATTGGTCCTGAATGTAGCTTGTGTTTCTGCAGGCAGAGTGTGAACACCAAATGTCAGTACTTTGCCTCAATTCTCTAGTTTTCAGGAGCGATCGAGAACTCTGGTGCGGAACAGAGGCTAACAGGTGGATTTCGGCAATATGGTTTGTAGAGACCATTGAAACATTTTTTACTCAGGTGTTGAACTGTTACGTTCTCAGAAATGATAGGAGAAAGAATGGTTGAAGAGCCTAAGCCCCAGTGAGGTGGCGGGGCTGGGTGAGCACGGACTGGCGTGAACTGAGGACTGCCTCCCATGTTATTCTCAGCAAAGTAAGACTGCAGGCAGCCCACTGAGGGAGGAGGTGACGGATTCCTTTCAAGTGAATCTTAGATTATTAATAGTTTATTTTATCCAGTTCATTTCTGCCACCCCCCTCTAGTAATTTTTTCAAATTCTGCTCCCCCAGCATTTGAGAGGTTCTAGTAAAGGTTTTGCATGGTGGTAGTGCTTTGCAAACAGGAGACAGTTTCCTTTTCCTGCGAATATTTAATTTTTTGTAGCTTGAAGTGATGTTGAACGTTTCTTGGCTCTCAGTTTTTCTCGAAGCACACAATAAATTGGATCTTGGCACTCCTTATTTCACCCATTTGAGCAGAGATAAATAGGTATTTCTCTGACCTCTTCTACAGAGTTTTTATAGTCCTCGGCATGATGCAGGCTTATAGTAGCAGCTGGTTCTGCTACTCTGTGGGAAAACTGAGCCAGAGAGTCGTTCAGTGACACGCCCAACATCACCCAGCTGGTTAACCTGAACTGTTAACTAATCAAAGTCATCTCTTAAATGGCTTGACTCTACTGACTATGTTGTATAGTAGTTAAAAGTTCAGACTCTTGAGGAAGAAGGACCTGAGCTTGAATCCCAGCTTAACTATTGACTAAAAAAGTTGTGCAGATTGCGTGGTCCATCCTAACAAGTCAGTGTGAGCCATGAGGTCAAAATATATGCCAGTCCCTCTTATTTACATTCTTTTTGTTCTCTTTAATGTTGCCTTTATTTTAAAAAATATTTTATTGTTTATACTTGTATACATTCTTGCTCACTTCTTTTTTTAAATATAGGAATGCAGCTCTAAAGCCCAGTTTATTTAAGTACTAGATCTGAGTCAGCTGCCCTAAATTCTAATTCTTGGTGGAGATTGTTAGGGATCTGTCCTGAAATGATCTATGAGAAATCATTTGTAAATTATATCACAACATAAAACCATAAAGTGTTAATTTATTTTAAATGTAGTTAATTTAAACTGTACATTCTCATAGAAAAATATTAAAAAGAGGAGAAATAAAATGATGACCTATTGTACATCCACCTAGAGATAACGTTTGTTTTCTTTTAGCCCGAGTGTCTGTTTTTCTTTTTTAAACATAAACTGGTTGTTGAGGAACATTCAGTGATCCCAGAAGGAAGATTATATAAATGGGAATTTGGTAAAAAAGAATACCTGCCACTTGATGTCTTTCTTTTTTCCTGATCACAGGCCTTCCAATAATTCAGCCTGTTCATGATCGGTTTTAAAGATGTAGAAAACCGTTTATCAGTTATCTGCGTGGTATCGATGGCCATTTTAGAGCTCCTTTCAGGTCTGCCTGTTGAGGGGTCAGGTCCTACGCTTTCATCTGCTCCTCGCAGGACCTGTGTTAGGAGTGGGGAGGGAGGCCTGGCCTGGCAGCGGTTCCCGTGCAAGGAACAGGGCCTCTTCAGCGGCGAGACGCTTCCTAAGGGGCGGCAGCGCGAGCCGCCTGCAGACGCCCACGCAGACTGGGATTCAGCGGCCGGAGATCTGGGGATGTGACTTTCCTGCTGGGCCATGTGCGTCTAGAGCAGCGGTTCTCACCCTTCCTAACGCCGCGACCCTTTAATACAGTTCCTCCTGTTGTGGTGACCCCGCAACCATAAACTTATTTTTGTTGCTAGTTCATAACTGTAATTTTGCTACTGTTATGAATCGTCATGTAAATATCTGATAGGCAGGATGTATTTTCATTGTTACAAATTGAACATAACTAAAGCATAGTGATTGATCACCAAAACAATATGTAATTATATACGTGTTTTCCAACAGTCTTAGGCGACCCCTGTGAAAGGGTCGTTCGACCCCCGATGGGGTTGCGGTTGAGAACCGCTGGTCTAGAGCACACCCAGCATATCGCGTTCACTCTGGTGGACCGAGTTCTGAGCTGGGCATTGCGGCGGAGGTAGGAGCACGCAGCCAGGACATCCTGTCAGTCATGGAACAGTTGAGAGAACTGAGGCTGTTTTGCTTAGCAGGCATCCTGGGGGAGCCGAAAGGAATTCACACGTGAAAGCAGGAGGAGATTCATGCTTCCACCATGGGGTTCTCCCTGGCTCACCGTACGGTGTGTGTGTTCATGCATGTGTGCATGTGCATTATAGGGCATTGGCAGGGTGTCCAGTTATGCAGCTGACCGTAGGAAGGAGTACGTTTCTGGTCACTGAAGGTATTTAAGGTGAAACTTGGTGGCCCCCAGACAAGAGACTCGCAAATGCATTTCTTCCTGGTGGATTCATTCATTCACTCCCTCAGTCACTCGCTTGCTTTCTATTGAGCCCTTCCTATGTGGCAGGCACTTTGCCCAGTGCCGAGGAGACAGTGATCTATGCGGTGGTGAAGAGGCTGGATTTAATGACTTTAAAGACCCTGTTGTGGCTGAGCTGACAGAAACTGCCTCAGAAATTGCTTGGTGCTTCAGTTTCTTTTGCCTCGGTGACGTGTGGCGCTCCGACTTGTGTATTTCTCTGTCTTTTAAATACTCCAATGTGTTACTGTCATATTTCTTCTGTGACATGGAGTAATGCTTCATATCACCCTCTGAAAGACAGGCCATTAATTATGTACATGACAATGCTTTATAAAAAAGATTTTATTTATTTAGAGAGAGGGGAAGGGAGGGAGAGAAATATTGATGTGTGAGAGAAACATCAATTATTTGCCTCTCACACGCCCCCAGCTGGGGACCTGGCCTGCAACCCAGGCCTGTGCGCTGACCGGGAATTGAACCAGTGATCTTTTGGTTCGCAGGCCAGTGCTCAGTCCACTGAGCCACACCAGCCAGGGCTAGTCCCCCACTTCTGAACAGAGAGGTTAAAGTTGAATGTAGAGTCAGTTTTTGATGGAATAATGTTGACTTTTCCATGGCAAATGTTTAATTCTTTGCTGACTTACATACTTTTTAAAGATTCAAGATATATCAGAAAGTATAACAAAAGAACACTGCTTATTAAATGTAAGGTGATATTCTATATTAATGTCGTTGGAAGTTCTTGTACTTAAAACATATGTGGAAGAATCAGGTTCTAAAGTTACACTTATTTTTCTGAGGGGAGTTCTAGTTTGTGTACACTGAGCTATTGAGTCTCCAACTTCAACATCTGTAAATTACCCACATATCTGAGCTCATTCTATTCCTGCATGTAGAGATGAGATAGTACCAGCAGAGGCAGAGGTGCCAAGAACAGACTGTGCAGATCGGGAGGTGATATTGGGGTCTCTGTGCACTTTGGCCCATCAAGTAAGGCCAGCTGTTCATTTGTTTCATGTCTAGGTTTGGAATTCACCCAGTCGCAGGCCGGATGCCTGGGCAGCTTAATGTGCTGCTGGCTGAGGCCGGGGTGCCATATGATATTGTGTTGGAAATGGACGAGATCAACCATGATTTCCCAGGTAAGTGATGGGGCCGACGGGGACATTTACATATTCTTAGTGTGAAGAAAGCAAAACTCATCTCAGGACAAGGATTGCGAGATCACGGAAGACCTTCTTGTCCGAGGACGAGGAACCTGCTCCCAGGAGGGATGCAGTTGAAAGCAAATGAAATGGTACTGACTGAGGCTCACCAGATCTGTCAGCAGAGTGGCTGGTTTGCTCCTGTGAGGAGAGCGGAAGGGCGCTGCCCATCCTGGGAGCGAATGCAGCAGCGGAGGGTGTGGTGCAGGGACTCGGAACCCATCTGGCTTTGAAATCCGGGCCCTGACTCTCTCTCATGACCTTGAACTAGGTACTCAGCCTGAGGTTCCTCATTTATAAAATTGCTGTTGATAATTCAGTGTCTGATTTTTGCAGCGTTGACTGGTTTCCAGTTGTATCCATTCATGATCAGTAAGGCGGTTTTCTGTTTTCTTAGAACTACTAGGACTTGACTAGATAAGGTGCTGAACTTTATGGCCGTCACAGGGTATTGAACGCTAATGGCATTTGGCCCAAGATCATGCTTGTTAAAATTAAACCCGTTCCCACTGGCAAGCATCCGCTGTAAGCTTAAAAAAATACTGTTTATTAGAGAAAATAATGAAATCGCATGCATGTCTAGATTCACATGGCATTTTGGCAGAGTTCTAGGTAGTTTATATTTTAGTACTTAAAGAGGGAGTTTAGGCCATTTTAATTTTATGCCTCCTTTCAAATTTCCCTGTTGCTAAGTTGTGTGTGCATAATTTCAGCTCCAGGAGTTATGGGCACAGCTTTAATATAGTACAGACCCTTAGACCATTTTCTTTTAGACAGCAAATTGCATTTAAGTGGTCATTTTAGCAGGTGAAAACGGGGTGCAAATATTATAAAATAATGGAACTGGCAAGAACATTTTGGGATAGTGAAAGAACTGTATAAAGTCACACTTGGGGGAGCAGAAACACGATGGTACATGTACCAGCCAGGATGCTCAGGTTTGGGTCACGGCAGGGCCTATTGCTCTTCAGCTGTGTGAAGTTGGCTAAGTAACTGAAACTCTCCGATAAAGTTCTCTACAGTGCCTGGCACACGCGTGGGTCCTACAAATATTAGCTTTTGTGGTTATTGTTATAAAGTCGGATCACTCTAATTTGCCTGAAAAGAAGCGAAAGCGACTCCCTTGAGTTCTATATTTTCTCTTTTTTTCTTTTATTATGTAGACACTGATTTGGTCCTTGTCATTGGAGCTAATGACACTGTCAATTCAGCGGCTCAAGAAGACCCCAACTCTATTATTGCAGGCATGCCAGTTCTTGAGGTCTGGAAATCAAAGCAGGTAAAGTTCCAGACTTATGCTTCACCCTAGTAATCAACACCGTCTTAAAATGCACATGCGCACAGCTTTCCTTGTCACGCGATGAGAAGTGACGAAGGTTTAGGAGGCCCAGGGGTTAGAGTACGGTTAGGGGCCGGTTCTCTCCGTGCCGCTTCTGTCCGCCCCGTGGGCACCAGAGAGTCTGAACGAGGGCCCCGGTCCGGAGTAGAACTCAATGGGATCGTGTGGACGGGTGGACGGAACCTGTGACCCCAGCTGAAACAAGAGCTTTGGGACTGAGTCTGGCTGGATTCCAGCGTGAGTCCCAGGAAGCAGATGGCTTCTCTCTGGGACAGTGAGTCAGCGTCATTGCCTTTGTATATGAAGATGAGCACATGTTTCCACTTCATGTTATTGAAAGGGAATTTCTGTGTCGTTACGGGGTGTCTCGAAGGAAGGTGATGTGGAAATCCAAACAACAACGTGACGCGAGGAAGCCAGCTCTGCACATGCACGTGACCTCTGCGGGAGTGGGTGGCTAGGTGGCCAGGAGCTCAGAGGCTTGTCCGTGCTCCTTGGCCCCAGCAGTGGGCACGTCTCTGTGCCGCTCCTGAGGCACAGCTGCGTTTAAGAACTATAATTAAAGAATGTACATTTCCCCTTCAATTTTGTTTCTCTTTATGGTACGTACGTAAACTTAAAGCTTAGTATTTGTGGTGTGTGAGTAGATACGTCATGCACTGGTTCATGTGAACGTGAAAAATTATTGGTCATTATTAATATTTGAGAGTTTGCAGAGTACATTGTGCTAATGCTGTTTGAAGTATGAACTTATTTGTACTGCTTTCATTTTTGGATAGCTGACATGTCCTAGAGGGCCATAGGAAGGCTTTTAATTTCTTAAGAACTGCCTTGACATTGAAGAGGACAGCGCCATCCGTAATCTGTGTAATTGCAAACGTCTATCGCACATCGGTATTAGAGATGGACTGACCCCTTCCACTTTGCTCTGTGCGAGCATGTTATTAGTTATTAGGACTCACCTTTGACAAGCTAGATTGCTCTTTGGCTTTTTGTGATAGAACTTTCTGATATATTTCACTTTAAAGTGATACAATAGGAATAATACCATTTTTCCTGCTCAACTTCATTTATTTTAAAATTTGTAGTAGAAGCTTATGCACTGTTTAGCCCATTCATAGAAAGAGGCATATTTTTCTGCCTAGTAAATGCCATAGATAGTCTTTCTGGATAAAAGCACTAGGAAGAGAATCATTTATAATCTCCTTCAGTGATAAAGTATTGCTAACATGACTTTTTCTCTCACGGGTTTAAAAATATGGGCAGGCGCATTTTAAAAATTAAAGTTAATACAAAGTCAGTACGCATTAAAAATGCTCTTTATGTATTTCAAAAGTCCCTGTGCTGAAGCATTAGTCGCTGCACCTGCCTGTCCAGCGTTAGGGCAGGGCAGCGGTCTGGTAAATGCACTTCCTGCCTTCTTCTTCGGTTCCCAGGTCATTGTCATGAAGAGGTCCTTGGGTGTTGGCTACGCTGCCGTGGACAATCCCATCTTCTACAAACCCAACACAGCCATGCTTCTAGGTGACGCCAAGAAGACATGCGACGCCCTGCAGGCGAAAGTTCGAGAATCGTACCAGAAGTAAATTTCAGAGACCACGCTGTTGTCTAACAAAGCCGCCTCTTCTGCGCTGGGGACAGGCAACACCAGTATCGATGCAAACAGCTGGCAGAGGAGGAATGTCCTGGAGAAGGCAAAGCAGACACAGGCAGACTTTTCAAGAGCAGCAGTCCCTCAATTTTAAAAAAGGATCGAAGATTCTAAATGTATTTCTGTGCATATTTTTTGGGTGTTATGAATAAAAAGTATTTTATAAAAGGAGAAAGATCAGCCTCGTTTTTGATGTAATCCATTTGGATTTTTAAAAACTCCTGTCAGTAGCCAGTAATGTTTTAAGAAATTAGGTCTAGGATTTGAAGACAACCCCACACGGATCTGAGAAGCCGAATGCAGCGTGGGCATTACGGGCACCTGAGCCTATGGCGGTTCTGCAAATGTGACTAATTTGAAACTTTCATTAAAGGTCCTCTGACCTTGAACCGTGATCTGAATCAACCGTATCAAACGGGTTTTGATTTTCCAAGCTGTACTTTTAATTGTAGATTTCAGGGGTGTATTTTCTCACTTCTATTTTAATACATTAAAGGGCGAGCAACCTTTCTGGGATGCTGGAGGCAGTTAAATCACTCACTTTGTATGTTTCACTAGAACACCAATGGAACCTAATGCGAAATCAGTATTATTTGTATTTTTTAAAACCCCCTTTATAACCAGAGATCTCTTTAATTTCAATCAATTTATAATGTGTAGTACTGTACTAAGTGCACTTGAATGGAATCCAACTATTCGCCTAATAAAATGAGTTCATTATGTTTGCACAGTGATGTAGCAATTGTTTCTGGCGACAAAATGGTAACATTGAATAGCTCTGCTTGTTATTAACATCTGGGGAAGACTTGCTACTATAAAATAGATGAAATTAACCTGTATCACATTTGGAAGAAATGGTGGTGCTTTTTTTTTTTTTATTTTTTTTAGCTACCTTTTTGTTCAAGCACCAGTAAAGATCATGTCTTTTTTTTTTTTTTTTTGCAGTAACAGTGTAGATTTTTTTTGTGACTTTGCTACATTGCCAAAACCTATATAGGTTGAATGTGTGTGATGAATATTTTTAAAATATATGTCTCTTTATATAATCAACTTGACACTGAGTTTCTTGAAACAATTATTAACACATAACATCTCTATCCCAGAAAAAGAACTGGTGAGAAATATTTCACTGTCATGCTCATGTTTACTGAGTTTACAACTCACAATATCTGTTGGTTTGGTAATCAATTTCTGTTTTGCTATGTGTGAAATTAAGATTGTGTGTGTGTGTGTGTGTGTGTGTGTCTGTGTTTTAAAGCAGAAAAGACTCCTTTTTAATTTTTAAGTGATAATTGTGATTTTTAAATGGGGCTTAGGTTATAAGTAACCTCAAGACTGAATTATATCATGAAATTTCTACTGGAAGAAAGTAGACAGTATCTCTCTGCCCTTTTACTTTTCTCAGAGTAGTTGTAGGTTTATCTGGAAGGCAGCAACTTGGATTTTTTTTTAAAGGAAATTCCTGCATTTAATTTAAACCAAAGAAATTATAGTTGGGTTTATTAATTTATTTTTATCATTTATGTTAAATATTTTTAAAATTTAGGATGACTTCATTCTTTGATATTCAATAGTCCTCTGTGATCCCTTTTCTTAAGTCAATACTCCAAAGGTGGGTGTGGTGGTCTTGGATTATTAATTATGGTGAAGTCTAAAATCAACAAACATAATTTCCATCTCTTATTTTTATATTTTTTAACCTTCACCTGAGGATATGTTTATTGATTTGAGAGAGAGAGGAAGGGTAGGGGTTGGAGAGAGAGAGAGAGAGAGATGTGGAGGGTGATCAGCTGCCTCCTGTACACACCCTGACTGGGGATTGAACCCCAAACCTGGGTATGTGCCCTGATCAAGAATTGAACATGCAACCTTTTTTGGTGTATGGGACAATGCTCCAACCAACTGAGCCATCTGGCCAGGGCTCATCTATCCTGTTGTTCTTCTTTTTCTGATCAGTCATACAATGATAAGATATGACTTATTCTTGTATTGTTGACTATATCTTTTTGATATTCAAATATAAATATATATTTTTATTCCATTATATTCTATAGCCTGGTATCAAAAGAAAAAAAATCACAGTTAGACAGTGAAATGCTAATGTTGATTTGTCTCTTAGGCCTTATTAACTGTCCTTTATTATTATTTTTTCTTTCTTGTTTGTTTTAAATTGGGAGCTTAAGTTTAAGTGACTCATCCAAGGAAAGAGCATATGTAAGTATGTGTAAGTTTTTATACATTATACATATGTTGCTGTGTACCTATCTAATTTTGGACTATTTTCTGGCTTGTAATTTTTTTTTTTTTTTTTTAACATTCTATAGCTCTTTTCTCGGGATTGGAATAGAGAGGACAGTCTCTTCCCTTTCAGGCCTTCACTGAGTCAGGGGTGTTGGCTCCATATGTGGTAAAGGATGCAGAAAGTGGGCCTTGTCCTTTCTGGTTCTATTCAGGCCATGACCATCCTGACTTTTAGATTTTGCTGTTTTCTCATCCAACACAAATATGGGATATAGCACGGATCAGTCCGCTTTAGGGTTTCGTTCCATTTATCTGATCCTATACACTTTTCTGTATAATTAGTAACTCATAACCCCTGTGCTCATCTGACTTAGAGGCGAATGTTCTCGTCCCCGAAGGCCTAAGTCCTGCGAATGAAAGCATCTGAGCACTGGAAGGCTGGACAGCTCTTGGACAGCTAGGAAGAATAGTTCAAATATCTAATTTAAAGCTCTTGCCAGGTTTTGAGAGTTTTTGCCAACAAATGTCACTGGGTCAAAATGGTAAAAAACCCCTAAAACTCTTCTCTGGAGTGTCAGCAATTTGCATAATCCAGCTGCTCTTCAGATTCTTAAAAGAAAAAAAGAATTAATTAACGGAGAAAAAAAAATATTTTCTTTGTGAAACTTTTAAAGTGTTTGTTTACTAAAGCAGCAGAAATGGTAACATTTGAATATCAAAGTCCTCAAGATTGCTGTTCTTAAACTCTTATCTCTTAGTTACATATTGGGCTGAGGAACTGCACTGTTTTCTTCACTACTGACGTGATTATAGACACTTAACATGATGGATAGTGTAATTCTGGATGGCAGTCCTTTGGATTCTGGTAAAACAATGATGTAGGCGATGAGACAGTAATGAGGTATTTGAAACTCTTGCATATAATGATTAAGATAGCGTTAGGAAAAGTAGTTAGATCATAGCAGATAAGTTCTGTGGGAGAAGAGTCACAATCATATTGGATAGGTAGAGGAAGGCCAGTTCATGATTGTGGAGAACTTTAAAAGCTTGAAGCCTAAGTTAGAGGGAGATAATACATCTTTGTCATGTTGATCATCAAAGCTTTGTTCTGTATAAAATACCTGCACTTCATATTCTGGCCAAAGACTACAACCTTGACCTTTACTTTCCAGTTCTTTCCAAAGCCTGTTTGTGAAGCGTGATACTAATAGAAAGATTGCGGCCCGGATGTGAAGTCCAGTTCGCCCCCAGATATCTCATGTTTCACCCCCCAGAGCAAGCCACGCCCTCAGGAGCTGGGCACTGGGGTGGCATTGTTTGGGTTACGGTGAAGAGTGAAGATGGGGGGCTGCTGGGAGAGAGCGGGTCTGAGTGGTGGAGCCACCTAGGGGGACTGAACCCAGGGGCGAGCACACGTGGATGCCATACAATGGCAGAGAGCAGGAGAGCTTGATTTGGGCTTTGAGAGCTGCGGAAGGGCTGTGATCTGGAGGGAGCAGGTGACTCATGGAATGACGTGGCTAGGTCCTCACCCCCATCACGGAGATGAGTGAAAAGGGAGGGGAGCCAACCCAGAGAAGGCGGTCGGAGTTGCTCCTAGCTGCCCTGTTGGAAAGGTGGATTTTGAGGATCTACCAACCTTTTCTCTGCCTCCTTCCTGTTGCCTTTGGGAAGATGAAAAACACAGCCGATGGGCTGGGATGTAGAACATAACAGCCCACGCACAGCGACCACTGAGACATTGAAGGAGGCCATCATTTTCCACCCTGCTGTGTTTTTGCTTTACTATAGGAAAAGCAGAACTTGAAGACTTCTACAGTAAGGTGTACACCTAAATTCAGCCAGTGACCTTTTATCTAAACCAGGCCTTTTCTGGAAATGATTTTCCAAAAGCCAGTGAGTTGCTATCAGCCAGCCTTGTTTTTTCCCACTTCTTTCTCCCAGGAGGGGGTGCCCTTTGCTCAGGAGCACAGTGCTTACACTCGCAAAGCCTCGTGAGTCTGGTCCCGCCCCACGCGCGGGCAGCAGCCCCACTGGGTTAGAACCACATGGTCCCGTCTCAGCTTCCCAGAGAACCGGGAGAGTGTGTAAACAACCCCCTTCGAGTAGGTCAGGAGGGAGGTGATTTCTCCCCAGAGGCAGGAAACTGAATGTCACTACAGTAGTTCCCCTTCCTGCAGTTCCGGTTTCCACAGTCAATCATAGTCTGAAAATACAAAATGGAAAATGCCAGAAACAAAGTTTATCAGTTTTAAATTGGGCGCTCTTCTGCGAAGCCCGATGAGTTTTCGTGGGTCCTACTCTGTCCCTCCGCCCCACCCCCCAGAGTGAATCATCCCTCTGTCCAGCATCTTCACGCTGTACATGCTGAATAATTGTCATGGTTATCAGATGGACATTGTGTTCCAGTAACTTTTATTTTCCTTAATTACAGCCCTAAGGCCCAAGAGTAGTTACACCGGCAATGTGAATGTTTCAAAGAGAAGCGCTTCTTTTAAGTGAAAAGTTCTGTACGTACAGGAAAAACCAATATACTGCAATATATAGGGCTTGGTACTGCACGTGGTTTCAGGCATCCACAGTGGGTCTTGGAACATAGCTGTCTTGGCTAAGTGGGGACTGTTCTACTCAGAGTTTACTGGAATAGTATGCTCCAGAAATTACTTGTAGAAAAGGCATTTTAAAGGTTTCAGGGCTTTACTGATTCATGGAAAATTTTGTTCTTGCAAATGATAGGTTTTGTCCCGTCGGGATCTGAATGGGCATGCAAGTTTAGACATGCTTCAGGTCCACCCTCGTGTCTGATTGGGGGTAACGGCTTCCTCACTGTTGGCCATAATGCTAGTAACTTGGAAACGTGTCTCGTAGGGATTAGAAGCATCAGTGTATATGAGGCCAATAGCACATTCGAAGACGATAACAGAGTTTTATGAGGATTCTGTACACATAAGAATTTCCAAGTACCTACATTGGCTTTGGTTCTTGCTGTAAAGCGTCTTACCCAGGATGGTGTTCGTACAAGCAGTACCAAAGCATGGGTTTTGGACATGAGCCCAAGACCAGCAGTTAGATAACAGCGTCGCTGTGGAGGTGTTACTGTTTCCTACATAACAAATCACTTTTGGTCACGCTTACGGTTCTGTAGCACATATCACCTTCTGGGAAAATAAGCACAAAGACACTTCAATGAACACATTGCCATGCAGAGCAGAGGAAGGGCGATGCATTCCTAAGTGTGTTCCACATTGACTGTGCGTAGGCAGTTTTCATGAACTGAGAGTGTACCTTAGCTTTCAAAACATTCTAGATGGAAAGACGGCCCCTCGTTCACAGTAGCAGCTCATTGGGTGGGGCAGAGTAACAGTTGCTACTAGTTAATTCGTGCTGGTGCGAAACAACATCCTATCCACTCATCAAGAGAAACTAGCAGATTGGGGCAAACTCAGATCTGGCCGATAGCAAGATCCACTTAACCACTTTGTTGATGTCTGTTAAAAACAGCTAAGGGAAGAACGCTATTCATGAAGGGAAGAACCATATCAAACCAAACTATTTAAATGTATATTTTTAACCCAGGTACAGTTCTGGCAAGAAGATGCCAACCACTTATAAGATGACAGAAAGGTTACCCTCTTCCAGGAGGAAGCGAGCGCCTGCTGCTTTCAGACAACACGGCAGACATTGCAGGTTACCGGTCGCCCTGTGCTCTCCCACACTTCTCTCCTTAAGCAGCTGCTGCTGCTTTTGCCTCAGAACAAAAGCCTAAATCCTGAGGATGCCTCTCCTCCTGGGGAGCAGAATAAAGGTGGCTTTGCAGCAGATCCTCCCCCCCTTTCTGGGTATTGCTTTCAAGGGTCATACGTGCCCAACCTTCTCACCTGCTTTGACATCAGACACCTTCCTGTGTGGCAGGCAGACAGGCCAAAGATTGTTGCTATGGATTTTCATCTTTCAGGTCATAAAATCAGACATGCCAAAATATGACTTTCTTTTTCTATAACTGAACTGAATTCCTCTCTTGAGCTCCCATTTTCCCTGGTGTTGGAAAGTTGACCTTAATTCAGGATGTTTCCTTCTTCTCATTCTGCTCCTGGGGGCACATCTTTATTCAGAGGCATAGTGTGGGGAGCGGTTGAGGTAAATCATACAACATTGACGGGTGAGTAGAGTGGGTTGGGTCCTTGGTCTTCATCTGTCCCATCTGACATCCTCTGAGATGTGTGTTGTCCACCTAGTCTTGGTTACATTATGTTTGCCCATGACATCCTCTAGTTCTTCTGTGGCCTAAAGGGAAGAAAAGAAGTTACAAAATGTTTGAAGAACATGGAGTGGGAAGGAAGAAATTCACAAGGTAGAGGGTATGGTGATATGCATATTTTGGCAAATTTATCCTATTGCTGCATCTATCTTTAGGGTGAAACTTTTTAACAGGGTTTTATAGGGGAATGGAATATTAATGTATTTCCACAAAGTCATAGGTGCTCTATTATTTAAATAATTTGAAATGGAATTGATCCAAATGCTTCTAAGCAAAGCATTTAGAAGAACCTTTTAATTATTCTTCTGGACTGACTGAATTGCTTTAGATATCTGTATTATAAAAAATTTAGTGAAACGTTGAATTGTTTTGGGGAAGGGTTTTTTCCCTTGCCCCTTTCCCTCTGAGGAATATAAAATGCTCTATCATCCAATTTCTACTAGTTGATCAGCAGTGCTTTGGTATTAAATCTATAGCCAGAAGTTGAAAAGAACCATTCATTCGTAGTTGGAACACATCTGAAACAAAGATAGGGAGGTCAAAACACAGCTCTTTTGATAATTATTGTCTTTTCAAGCACACAACTTAGCATTTCTAGCCCATTTGATTTTTTTGTACTAATGCAATTTTAAAAAAATAGTGATTTCTGTGTATATTATTAATTGTAATTTTCACTAGAGAAATTGGAGCACAAACAACTATCACAATCTTCCCATAATTACTCTGTGGCAGATGGAACAACAAGAACCATATCTTCTGCCAATTAATTATATTTTTTAAATTACTAGTGCTTGGTCCTTTCAGAAAATGTCATGGTTCCTATTTTATGCTAAGCATTTTGCTCCTCTGGAATAATATATATTTTTCCCCCCAGAAATAAAGGAAGTTGAACAAAATGAAACAAAGAAGAAAAACATGTTTAAAACTGCCATGATTTAATATGTTCATGCCATTACCTGAGCATGAAATTAGAATTGATTGCAAGGGGGAACGTGGGGCAGTATGGTAGAGCTTCGCACAGGAGCTGCTCCTCATGTATGAGCCTGTGGGATGCGGGGGGTGTCCCTGGTCACCCGGAATGTTCACCTCCCATCAGATGGGGAGGTTTAAAAGCCCTCGGGAGAGACCAAAGGAGCCTTCGTGAAGTGGGTGCAGTCCAAACAACGCTGATTTTCTTAGATTACAGATGACACAGGGGATGACGAAGGGGCAGAGAGCCAGACATCAGTAGCCTAAGATTTTTGGAAATCCTGTCGAGTGAGGAGTTGCAATTCAAATGATAAGAAGCCATAGAAAGCTAATGGTAACAACACATGGCATTTTTTAAGATCCTAAGGTGATGGGAGAAATTGCTCAGACTTGAAATGTTTTGAATTCTGTTTCCTCTACCATTGATTTGGTTTGGTCTCCTCTCCATGAAATACACGATTGGGGGGGCAACGAGAAGCCCAATCAGGTGAGATACGTGTGAGAGGAGGCTTGTAATGTAGTGTGGGATGCACATAAGGGTGAAACATTATGACGTGGTGTAAGTGCAAAAATGACATGATTTGCAAGTTATGGCAGTAGCTCCTGGAAGACACTGATTATTGTTGCCCGGGGTCAGGGGAGCGAATTCTGGGCAGCTTTTGCAGAGGGGGCTCTGGCAGATTGACTGGGAGATGGTGAGTCAGACGCAGAAGAAACAGACATTTCAATGGGAGGAGAAAGCGTGTGAAAAGTCACCGAATTAAGAAATTTCAAAGGTGGAAATTCTTTTCAAATACGTAACACAGTACGGAGTTTTAATGAATAGTTTTTAATGTTTTAAATAAAATTCTTTTGCTATGGGACTACCATGTTTAATGTTAGTATGAGGAGCAGGTTTGGGATCATGACTCTTAGAACAGTCACATTAAAAAAAAAATGCCTTTCAGTGGTCCTTTGTCGGTTTTGGGGCCGACTCGTCTCCCTTTTCTCGTGCTGCTCAAGCAAAAGTAAGAGAAAAAATAACGTTTCTGGTCATTTTCACAGTCTTCTCCTCACCCCGTTTTTGTGGGAGCACCGGGGAGGAGGAGCTCTGTCCTGTACCCTCCAGGAAGCTCAAGTTACCGAGTACACACCGAGTCCGTGGGAACCGGGCGGCAGCGAGCCAGTGAGTGGCCCGAGCTTCTCCACCCTGTCCTGAAGCCTGGGCTTTTCTCTTCCTTCTGGGCTGATACGGGTCCCGCCTGGCAGGGGAGACGCAGCCCCGTTTAGGATGAACGGTGAGCACGGTTGCCTAGCTAAGCGGGAAGGACGTTGCCCAGAACTGCCCTCCTTGCCTGGTTTTCGGTTAGCCCCAAGGGCCACGGAGGGCCACGTGGACCATGAGGAAGCTTGGTCAGAGCCTGCGCGCACTGTCACCAACCTCCGGGCCTGCTGCTGGCCGTGACCGCCGGCTGGGACCCCAGCTCCTCCCTCCCCTGCCGGGTCTCTGTCTTCGGCTTCTCAGCATCCTGGGCAGGACATGTGTATACCAGCTACGGCAGGTGGCCCGTGGGGCCGAGTGTGAGACACAGGCAGAGGTTCCAGCTCGCCTTCGCTCTCCCCCGACTCCGTGGTGGGCTGTCAGCCCTGCTCGCCTGCTGTCCCCTTCCACGCGTCACCGAGAGGAGAGCCCACGGCCGCTCACGACCTTCTTCCTCGCCCACACCGCGTAGCGCTGAAGTCCCAGGGAATCGCTTTCTTCCTCTTACGCGTAGTGGTTCTGCGGGCGCGGTTCCCCGAACACACATCATGAATTCTTTTCGTTTTTAACTTTATTTTATTGCTTATGCTATTACAGTTCCAGTTTCTCCCCCTTCGCCCACTTACACCCAGGCCCCCACAGCCGCCTCGGGCAATCCATGGGTCATGCATCTATGTTCTTTGGCTCATCCCTTCACCTGTCAGCCAGTCCCCACCCCCACCCCTCCAGCAGCTGTCAGTTTGTTCCATGTTTCTGTGCCTCTGATTCTGTTTTGCTCATTCGTTCCTTCTGTTTGTTAGATTCCACAGATGAGTGAGATCATACGGTATTCCTCTTTCTCTGCCTGGCTTATTTCACGTAGCGTAATAGTTTCCGGGACCATCCATGCTGTCACCAAAGGTGAGAGTTCCTTTTTTTACCATTGCGTAGTGTTCCATTGTGTGAACGTACCACAGTTTTGTGACCCACTCACCTACAGATGGGCACTTAGGCTGTTTCCAGATCTTGGCTATTGTAAACAGTGCTGCTATGAACACAGGGGTGCAGAGGTTCTTTTGAATTGGGGTTTCAGGATTCTTAGGCTATATTCCTGGAAGTGGAATCACTGGGTCAAAAGGCAGTTCCATTTCTAATTTTGCTTAGAAACTCCACACTGCTTTCCCTAGTGGCTGCCCTAGTCTGCATTCCCACCAACAGGGCACTAGGGTTCCCGTTTCTCCACATCCTCGCCAGCACTTGTTGTTTGTTGATTTGTTGAACACATTAGGAACTCTAACATAGACGATTCATGGGGAGGAATTGGGATGGCATAAGTCATTGAAATCACAGGTGATTAAATATCTTATTTAATGATTTCAACCATTACTCCTCACAAATGGCAAAACCAAGGGACTCATATTTCACTGTCCTTTACAAATGAATTGAATGATAAATTTACTTGGTGATTCATCCATATAAATGTTTTCTTTTTCTGAAGTGCACAATTTAATGCCATGAGGGAATTTAAGACCCTTGTAAAATCTTTTCTTTGTGGCAGGGAGTCGGGTTGTATGCGGGGAATGTTTGCAGGTGTGATCAAAAGAGAAAGCTAAATATTTTTAACGATGCTTTGCTGAGAGTATAGGCACACATGCAAAGCAAGACACCATTTTAAGCAATTTGCTTGTTCTTGCACATGGGAATCAGTTCTTCTTTGACTCTGGGCCTGTGATTTGCTTTGGCCAATGGGGCATTAGCAAGGGACATACCGCCCGAGGCTGAGATTCTGAACAATTAAATTCTTTCTTACTTCTTACATTAGAAAATTTTTTCTCCTAAAATGAGTGTTTTATTACCATTGTGGGCAAGAAAGCAGGCACATGGCATTCTAAAAGATCTATGAGATGTTTCAAATAGGGAAATTAAGGTTAAGGGAACTGTGCTGAAACTAAAACTTATTAGAGCAATGTGGGCTCCCTTGCTATGCCTAACCCATTTAAATTCTAATTCACAGATAGAACACATTACCAGCAGAAAACGAGTAGGAGCTAACACGAGGACCAGCATGCATTGGGAAAACATCACTAGGAAGCGGTAATAATAGTTAAAAGCTTCCCTTTAAAAATTAAACAATTTTGGATTTATTAAGGAAGAACTCTAATGCATCAATACTCTTTACAGTTCTCAGATTTAATTAAACAGAAAAATTATATAGAGTGGGTTTACTAAAATGAGCAGAGACCAAGGAAGTGCTGGAGTTCTATGTTTTATTTTCACGTTGCTGTTCCGACTTTGAATGGGTTGAGCAAGAGGAGCCACCATGATTTAACCAATATTCAAGTTATGAAGAGCATTTTCGTAATTCCCTGAGAGCTGTGAGTCAAAAGCCTCCACTTTAATTTCCTTAGGGATAACTGCCGTTTGTTCTTCCATTTGGAATATCTGGGAAGTAACGGACCTGGAGAAGCGGTTCCCAGAATGTGTGAGTGGCAGGGAATGGGAAACTGGGCTCTGTGAGCCCGAAAGTTTGGAAAATGCTGGATGAGACGAAGTCCAACAGTATTTTTCTCTTTTTAAATCGCAGGACTGATCACATACACTATAAATCTCCAAGAAGAAAAGATATAATGTACAACATTTCCCATTGTCATCTGATTACTGAACGTTTAAATTTAATTTCGTCTATTTATTTATTTATTTATTTATGCTGAACATGCTCTTTGGAATTTAAATGTGTTTTGCTAACCACTTTGGCAGATGCAGCCGAGAGAAAAGTCTCCTCTTACGTATATGGGGAGGTGCAGGCCTTTTACCAGATCCCTGGTGACATGTTTCTCTCTTGTCCTTTGCCATAACTGCAGTCCCCTCTGATCCTCCTGTCCTAGTAAACGCTTCCTGTGTTCCTGGTCCTATAAGTGTGCTAATTATAATAATGGCCACAAATTGTTGGCTACTCATTATACGCTATTCACGACTCTGAGGGCTTTCAGTGCAATAACTCATTAATCCCAACAAAACAATCCTTTGAGTAGGTAACCCATTTTATAGCTGTGGAAGCCAGAGTCCAGTTAATTAGGTGGTGGGGTCTGGATTTGAACCTGGGCGGCCCGGCTCCACTCTGACCCATAATACTATGCTGTCACAGAACTGATTTGCCAACTAACTTTTAGAAAACAACTTCTGGGTAAATTGGCAACTACTTGTGATTTGTGAACTCTTCGGGTTGCTAAACAAAGAAGCAAAGAACAGCGTAGTGGACCCCTTTGACGTTTGCTTAACTTCGTGCATGTGTTTGGCAGAGTCAATTTTTCCGAAAGATTTCTTCACCTTTTAGAAATACAGAATCTGTCATTTTGGGGTGGTGCTGGGAGAGGAGTCATGTGCTTCATTCTAGGATGGACTACTCATTTTCAAGGGCAAGCTGCTCTTGAGTTTTCCTTTTCTTTCTCTCTCTCTCTCTTTCCTTCTTTTCTCTTTTTTAATGGCATAGCTGTAGGCCGTATTGTACTTAAGCATACAGATCCACACAATATACTACAAATAATTCAACTACAAAACCACATCATGGCTCTGGTGTTAATTACCACTCCTTCCTCCTAGGCAGTGACTGTCTAGTAGGCTGTAGTGCAGTGTGGTTTGGGCAGTGCGTATCTTCATCCTGCCTCAATGTCTGGTCCTGCTCTTTGTTGTTACTGGGTTCAGCATCCTCCTCTGACCTCCTCCTTTGTCCCCTACTGGCCCATGCTCCCTGAAGAGGTTGCATGTCTACAGTAGAGCTGATGGAGTTTTTGCAGAAAATTGTCTTTCCATCTGTAGTTCCTTACAACTTAGACCCTTCTTTCCCTTTTACTGGGCCAATAATCCTGCTGAACTATACTGTAGTTCTGTAATCCCCAGAGCTAGTCTTTCTGACATGCTTATTTACGTAATAAATGTAAAAGGACAATAAAATACAAAAACTTGTTGATTATTAGAGGCAGAGCGTAGCTGAAGCTAGATAATAGTTAGGACACTACACATAATGTTTTTGAATTTTAATTATAGTTATTTTTTATTCTTAATTGCATAAAGTCATCAAAGCTTTCTAAAACAAGAGAACTTAACATCAATTCAATATTAGTTTATCCTCTCTACTTAAACTATTTTCTTTCTTTTACCAATCAAATATCTCAAATGGGTAGTTTATTTTTGCCCACACTCTCTACATTCCTCGAAAACCTTTGTTGTTGGGTGCTATCCTAGTTATCTAGCTGAAATCACTCTCTTGGAAGTCAACAACGACCTCCTTGTCACCAAGTGTAAATCTCAGAACTCATTTTCTTGGACATATCTTTGCAACATTTGAAAACTACTGACCAGTCACTATGGAAGATGTGCCCCCTCTAAGGCGCTGCTACTGTAATTTAATACTGTCTATGAGCCTGTCACCTCTTTGACACTGTCTAGGAGGTATCCAGCCATGTAATATGAAAAACGGAGACATTTGTTGAAGAAGATACAAGATACAAGAAACATTGTACATAGGACAGTGACGCCTCAGTCCCCTTCAAAGTAGGCACCTTGGGCCCTCACACAGGTCTGTCTCCCAATTGCCATAGCCGACCTGTTGTATTTTCCTGAATCTCATCGATGGTCTCAAATCTCTTCTCTTTCAAAGGTGATTTTAGCTTTGGGAAAAGCCAGAAGTCACAGGGCACCAAATCTGGGCTGTAAGGGGAGCCTGAGTCACCTGCGTAATTTGATGTTTCACCAAAAAACTCTGCACGAGATGTGATGCATGAGCAGATGCATTGTTGTGATGAGGCTGCCAATCACCAGCTGCCCATAACTGCGGCCTCTGAGTCATCTGAGTAGTTTCTATGAAGGAATGGTCAAGCTTAACCCAAAATTTGATGCAGATTCGTTGGCCTAGTCACTCATTTTGAATACAATGGTCACACAGGACACATGATCACTCAATAGCATATACTGCCCCCACTGACTAGTACAGTGAAGTCATTGTCCACACATGTGCATTCTAGTCCACTCTCCTGGGCTGCCAGGTTACATTGATGTTGCCCAAACTATTCTCATTATATTAATAATAGCTGGACTTTTTCTGAACAGATATCATATATTGGACTTAACTAACATCCTCAATGCTCTTCCCACACATACTGCTGGTAATTAAGTTCTGTCCCATTTAAACTCTATAGGTTTTTTTTTTTTTTTTTTTAACTTTGACTCATTTGGGCCCATTTTTTATCCTTTGTGATCAGGATCCTGAGTCTGCCATCCATGAGTTGATGAGTATTAATTTTGTGTCACCTTATCGAATTCATTGAGGAAGAAAATTGTTCTCATTTTGTAGGGCTCAGGATGAAACTAGACAGCACCTGCTCCAGCCTATTCTTCAAGGCTAACTTTGATCTGTTATTCAGGGCAATTTAGGTACAAACAGCAATTTCTTCGCTTTTTGGTCCAGGAGGGTATTTTTAAATGTTTGTGAAATGTCTTCTAAAAATACACAGACACAGGAAACTAACCTAATAAACCTACAAAAATGAGTGAATTAGTGTTGGTAGGACTGGTTTCTTACAAACTGATTGTGATTCACACTCAACACTGTTCCCTTTTCAAATATTTATCGCCTGTGATGTTAATAATTTGTTCAGAATGTAGTTGAGGATGATTAGCATATTTATAGTTCATCATTTGGAATTGCCTACTTCTTGCCCTTTTTGGAAGGTCAGGAAGGTGTTTGCCCACAATCGATCTTTTAGCTCTTCTCCTGCTTGTCTTGATTCCTCTGAGAGGACTGACAGCAGATTTAGCATTCTCAACGCGTCTCTGAAGGTAAACTTGGAAATTGCAGGTCACATTTTAGAGGCTCTAGGAGGTTCATGAAGTCATCTCTTCCTCCTTTTCCAGAAAAAGTTCATTCTTCCTGACAGAGAAGAAAGGAGACTAGAATGTGAGGACATCGGCTTTCCCTCTGACCCTTGTCATTGTGGCAACATTTTCCAGAATTCCAAGACTTGTACCTCTCATGAGCTCAGCTTTCTTTAAATGCAATTTAAAGGGCCCGGTTGATTGTTCTATTTTTCCACAGTCTTGAGCTCATTTTGTACTTTTGCTTTCTTTGGCATCTTCCTTCTACCTCTATGCCACTTTTTAATATTTTTCTTGGAAATGAATCCTTTTGTCATCTTTCTTCACTTCCTTTAAAAGTTTGAGGTCCTACCAATGCCGGGCATTGTCTTTCTTGCCTAAAATGTACCCATAAGCATCAGCTAAGATTTCCAAGATTCTTTTTTTTTTTAAATTTTAAATTAGAGCAAGAATCTAAAAATATCTTCAAACCAAACGAAATGCAGAATCCTTCCAGATTTTTACGAGTTCTCTCCAATCTTCTGTATTTAATTTGAGGCTAATTTTTGAACTTATATTTGATCAAGTGATAAAGTATTCACTTAAACCGTCTAATTACTATTGTGTAATGGCAACTTAAACTGGCGTGTATGTATCTGGGAACAAAATCCAATGGCCTCTTGTGAAGCGTTCTGCTCAGCTGGCGGGAACAGAAGTTCACGAATGTTTTAGAGTAGCCTGCTGGCCCCAAGCATGCGGCGTGCAGTGGGCATGAGTCAATATACTTTACAGATGGGATGGAGGCCTGCAGTTATGTGACGAGTCTGTTAAATGGAGGTTGACAAGCAGAGCTGCTACTGGAGAAAAAGAGGTGCTCCTTCCCGTCTGATGGAATCGCAGACGGGCAGACAATCGTTTCTGACCCTGCTGATTAGAATTGACTGTGTCCACTGTACACGCTCCTCGGCTGCAACACCTATAATAGTTGAGTGCCTTCAAGTCCACGTCTACTGGATTGTGAGCCTCTTGAGGGCAGGGGTTGCCCTTGGTAAAGGAGTAGGTGACTATATTAAAAAATAAAAGTTTAGTGTGATAAGTGAAAAGGAGAAAGAAGGAAGCCGCGTTTGGGCTGATACAGAAAACCGAATAAGAATAACCACCCTGGGGTTCTGGTACGCTGAATGCGCGGCTTAAACAGCTGTCTGGGAACCTGCAGCGGAGAGGCCGTGGGAGTGGGAAACAGAAAGCAAGCCAATTCTCAACGTCTGAACATTCGAAACAATAACAGAACGTAGAACACATAATGTGTTTCACCTTCTCTTCAACGTTTGCACTGAACAAGTCTCTGTTTTAGAACAAAGGTAAAATGCTGCCCATGTAGGCTTTATTCAGTCAAGATTAAGTCGTGATCACTGGTGGGAAGTGTTCTGTGATTATTCTGTTTCTCCACTAGATGGTGCTTGAGAGCCAATTAGAAAAAAGGCTGAATTTATGCTTTATTTACTTATGGGGAAACAAGGGAAATTTATGAATTAAATAGAACGAGGCAATAAAAAAGTCAGAAAAAGCCAATACAGCCCTTCAGAGTTGCTAGACGACTTGGAGAAAATTTCATCTTCCCTTCCCGTAAAAATGTGAAATACTTGGAAGAAAAAAACACCCAACATTACAGTCACCAAATTCTGAATGTTTTGTAGACTGTCCAAACCTAATTAATTAAAAATTCTCTTCCCTCTCCTTCAAGTACAACGTTAGTATCTGGTTAGGAGGAAAGCCATTTACATTGTTTTATGATGAGAGCGTCATTCCATTTCCTGACGCTCTTTTGTGAAATGGGCAGTTGTATGGATTTTAAATGGTGTCCGATGGGCGATTTTACTTTACTTTTATTCAGAGGCATTAAAGTGTGGAAATGCAAAGGAAAAGCTCTGGGTTCGGACAGCTTGAGTTGAAACCCCGGATCTGCCACTTACTAGCTGTGTTATCTTGATACATCATCTCTCTAACTTTCCTCCCTCTTACCTTGCCAAAGGTGGGTGCCATAATTTCCATCTCCGAAGACTGTGGTGACGATATATGATAAAATAACTAAAACCGTAAGCCCTCAAAAACAAAGCGAGCTTTGCTGTCATTTCTACACTCATAGCCACAGAACAATCACAGGAAATATCAGTGTAATTAAATTCATGCTTCTCTCCCTCCTCTCATTGTATTGCTTCTCTGCCTCTCTCTATGAACCTGATTTATATTTTAACAAGTATTTCTTCAGGGAGCAAACTGTCCCTTTAAAGTTCAGGAGAGGCGTTTGTGTTCCAGTGTGCAGTGTCTGGGACAGTGACTGAGCCTCTTCCGAGTTTTAGGAAAGGTGGCATGGTGTTCTCATTATAGACTCTCAGCTGGACAATTGCACTGCCTGATAGAAACTTTGCCCTGGCAGAGCCTCCACTGCCAACACAAATCTGCAGGTGCCACAGGATCGCTCAATATCACAGCAAAGAAAGAAAAGTGTAGGAGCAAGAAATTATTCGAAATAAACACAGTTTCCTTTCCAAAATGGTCGCAATATGGATGTGAAGAAGAACACAGGACAAATGTTCAAGCAGACCTATCAAAACTGAAAAAAAGGCTGTGTCCACATGTAGGAAAAAATCATAAAGTTATGAGTCACAGTTCTAGGTTACTGTTCTAGCTTTAGCGTCCAGGGGCCCCTGTGCCCCCATTCACAGATATCAACATGTAATATGATGGACGGGACCTGTGTCCTTCGCTCTTAAATGTAGGAGATGAGATATGGGAAAATAAAGTCAGTAATTTCTTGGATGGATACCAATAGCCACAAGGTAGCAGGTATTTAACAAAGAACTACTCTGCGCTGGGAGTGGGGGTAAGAATGCGACGTGAAATGTCACACTGAATTTTCACGACAACTCCACAAAATTGCCATGGTCATGATCCCCCTTCTAGCGCAGAGGAAACGTGACAGAGTCAGTGAACGGTGGAGCTAGTGTTCAAGCCCAGTTCTGTCCGGCCCCAGAGCCTCAGCGCTTATCCACTACCCGGAGATGTCAGTTCAAACAAAGACATCGTTTGAGTTGGTTCTGGAAGTATAGGCAGCACCCCAAATGACACATTTCCTAATTGGTCTTTCCTGCTGAGACATTAACTTGTCAACATAGGGCATTATCCTTCATTAGTTTCTCTCATGCCTGGGTAGTTAAAGACTCAAGCTGTCCTTCATAATTTGAAGATGATACCACTGCATGCGAGGCTGTGGCTGAGAAAAACCGACATCTGACAAGCCGTTCTTTCCACATCATGTATACATGCAGATTGCTTTTTGGTTTGCGGCTCCAGCCTCTGCTGGCAGAGCCCGGCTTCTGTATTCCGTTCTGCCAAATGTGGTTAGCTGCAGCTGACTCTATACTCACCAGGGCGGCCTCTGTTCTTGTCCCCAGCAGTTCTCAGGCCTTTGGAGAGAAGGAGCATCAGAATTGTTCTGGCCTCTCAGGTTTTGTGTGCAAGACCTGTGTAAACAGGCTGCCATGGTCCTTTTTAAATCCGTGTCTGGCCCACTAGACACAAGTTGTGATGATTCACTATTTCTTTCTCTCTCTCTCTCTTTTTGGCTTGGATTTTTTAAAAGTATATTTTATTATGTTATTACAGTTGTTCCAATTTTTTCCCCTTTGCCCCCCTTCTTCCCAGTACCCCCTTTCCCTCCTGCAATCCTCCCCCTTAGTTCATGTCCATGAGTCATGCATGTAAAGTGTTTTGGATTCTCTATTTCCCATCCTATTCTTAACAGCACTCCCCTCACCCCTGTTTTGTACCTGCCAAATGCTTCTTAATCCCTGAACCTTTTCCCCTAATCTTTCCTTCCCTTCCCAGCTGACAACCCTCCAAATGATCCCCATAACTATGATTCTGTTCCTGTTCTGGTTATTTGCTTAGTTTGTATTTGTTTTTGTAGTTTAGATTCAGTTAATAGTTGTTTGTTGTCATTTTAATGTTCATAGTTTTTGTCTTCCTTTCTGAAATAAGTCTCTTTAACATTTCATATAATAATGGTGTGGTGGTGATGAACTCCTTTAGCTTCACCTTGTCTGGGAAGCACCTTACCTACACTTCTATTCTAAATGATAGCTTTGCTGGATAGAGTAGTCTTGGTTGTAAGTCCTTGCTTTTCATCACTTCGAATACTTCTTGACAGTTCCTTCTAGCCTGTACATTTTCTTTTGAGAAATCAGCTGATAGTCTTATGGGTACACCTTTGTAGGTAACTCTGCTTTTTTGTTACTGCTTTTAATATTCTCTCTTTATCTTTAACCTTTGGAATTTTAGTTATGATGTGTCTTGGTGTGTTCCTCTTTGGGTTCAACTTGTTTGGGACTCTCTGCTTCCTGGACTTGTATGTCTATTTCCTTCATCAAATTAGGGAAGTTTTATTTTTGTAATTTTTTCAAATAAGTTTTCAATTTCTTGCTCTTCCTCTTCTCCCTCTGGCATCCCTATGATTTGGATGTTAGCATTTTTTGGAGATGTCCCAGAGTCCTCTTATACTGTCCTCATTTTTTTTTTAATGCATTCTTTTTTCTTATTTTTGTTCTGTTTGAATATTTATTTCTTCCTTATGTTCCAAATCATTTATTTGAATCCAGCCTTCCTTCCCTTCATTGTTGGTTCCCTGTGGATTTTCTTTGTTCTAATTAGTGCAGCCTTTATTTCTTCCCTTATGCGTTTGCTGTACTCAGTGAGTTCTCTGGGCATCCTGATCACCAGTGTTTTGAACTCACATCTGATAGGTTGGCTATCTCTGTTTTGTTTAGTTCTTTTTCTGTGGTTTTGTTCTATTTTATTTGGGCCATATTTCTTTGTTTCCTCAACTTGGCAGCCTCCCTGTGTTTGTTTCTATGTGTTGGGGAGAGCTGCTTTGACTCCCGGTCTTAGCATACCTATTAAGTTGTAAGGGGCGGAGCCTTAGATATCTGCCAGGGTGGGGCAACTGGCTTCCCCACTTTGTGACTCTGTGTGGTGGGAGGGGTCAAGGAGGGGACAATGCCACTGCCTGTCTTCTGGGGGTTTGCCTGCCACTTGCCCCATTTCTAGCCACTTCATCCACTTCCCATATGTGACTGACATCCCTTTATCTGCTGCCCTGGTGGTGTTTCCCAGAAGGGGTGGGTTTGCATATGTTCTAAGTCTGTGCGGGCCCTTTAAGCACAGTCTCCAAAGAAACTGGCAGTTTCTTTTGCAACCTCAACCTTCTGGTGTTTACAGCCAGAAGTTATGAGGTTTTATCTTTCTGGTGCTGGAACCCTGGCCTGTGAGGCCTGCCCTGCGGCTGGGATCTCTTGCTCTCATGGTATCCCTCCTGATTTTTATCTACCATGCGTAATTGTGGGACTTCCAGTTCTGCTGCCGCCAATGCCCCGCCTCTCTGCACCATACCATGTCCTCTCCACCCCAACTCTGTGACTCTGCCCCTCCTACCTGTCTGGGTGAATATGGCTTCTTTAAATCCTTGGTTGTCAGACATCCATACAGTTTGATTTTCTGGCAGTGCTGGGTGTTTTTTGTTTTGAGGTTAGTTGTAATTCTCCTTGTGGTTGCAAGAGGAGGCAAAGCATGTTTATCTATGTTTCCGTCTTGACCAGAAGTCTGATTCAATATTTCAAGGCTAGTGGATCACATGAACTGCCAACCATAGTCATTGGATCTTGCCATTCATTTTCCTCAGTCCCGAGGACTTGTTTCTGGGACAGGAGATGTGGGTGTGTGTTAGAGTCACGATGAGGTCTGGTGACTCTCCTTGTTTTATAAAACTTCACTGTGGTCAGGTGTCTGACTGCTCTTCCAGGCCTCCTAGTCTGTGATTCTCATCTGGGCACCTATGACCAGTACTCCACGCAGGAAGACAGATGGTTCCGGGGCTAGGGGCTGTGCTTGGTGACAGAAGGTCATGATGGCTTGACATTCACTGTAACAGAAAGCAGCTGCAGGGAACCCATCACCTTTGCCCAGCAGCATCCATCCTCCGCATCTTCCTCTTTTCCTGGAGAACAGGAGAACATTTTTTTTGACTGTATATTATCAGCGAGGCATTAGGCTAAGTTAGGGTTTCTCTACTTCAGCACCTTCAACATTTGGGTCCCAATCACCTTTGTGCTGGTGGTGGTGGTGGGGCCCTCCTGTGCATTGTAGGCTATTAAGCAGTCTCCCTGACCTTTATCTACTGAACGCCAGTAGCAGCCTCTTATCCCCACCGCCTAAGTCATGACAATCAACATCTCCAGACATTATTAAATGTCCCTAGGGAAGCAAAGTGACCCACAATGGAGAACCACTGGTCAAGGATATTATCTAATTTAACCATCCAAATAACCCTATGAAATAGGTAGAATTATTTACTGTATTATTTCCCACTTTATAGGCAGGGAAGTAAGGCTTATACTATTAAGTAATTTGCCCAGCATCATACAAAGAATAATATTTGAAGCTGAGATAGCAGCACAAATATGACACCAAATTCTGATGCTTCTACCTCTATGCTATACTGATTGCTCTTTATGAATTTTGGGTTCTGTTATTTATACAGTAGCTGTGTCCTCTGATAATCCACTGTTTAAAATGAAACCATCTCTTCCCAGACTGTATGTACGTAGTTTCAATCCCTGAATGTTTTTATTTTTTTCATAATTCTATGTCCTTGCACACGTTGTCCTTTCCACCTAGGCTAACTTTGCTTATTCCCTTCATATAGAGAGGGCAAATTAATCTTTATCACCTGAGCTCTAATGCCACCTCTTCTATGGCACTAGACCTGGCCACTGCTCACAGACCTGCCCGCTCCTGCTCCAACCAAGTGCAATAGTATTATGCCTTTATAGGTAGCACACAGGTGACAGTAAATGTTCTAAAAATATGAAAAGGGAAGAAATAAGGTTGCATTCTGAGACTTAAAATGCATAATAAATACATCCTATATCAGATTACAGATTTACAAAGTTACCTGGAAGAAATGAAATTGTTTTCTGGTTTAAAAGATTTTACTATTTCTTGATGAAAGGACTACCATATTCAAAGGAAAATGTCACTCATTAGAAAAGGACTTGGGAGTGTAAAAATAAAGTCAGAAACAACTGTTGTTAATATCCATCCCAGCATTGTCCAGACATAAAGTGGGTCCTGTCTGGTCCATGGAACCTTCCAGTGAGTCTGCTGGTTATATCCACTGTGGAGATTAGGACATCAGAGCAGACGAGCCAGTGTTGTCAGGCATGGGACCATCCATCACACCATTGTTTCCCAAAGGACAGAGCACATGCCACAGGGCCTAAACCAGCAGATGCAGGGGACACACACACGTCATTAAAGAATGCAGACTCAGACGGTGAGAATGTAACCCACCTACAGTTTTCTGATGTCTCAGGCAGAAAGTTTCATTTCGGAGCTAGTATGTCTTCAGTGGCTAATACTCACCTGACTCCCTGTTAAGCACTGACTTGAGATCGCCTAGGAGTGACTATAGATAAGAGAACAGAAGAGGTCTCATGACTCCAACATTTAAAGTTTTGGAAGATAAGGAGAAATCAGCAAAGGAGACTGAGTAAGAGCAGTCCCTGAAGTAGAAAAAGAACCATGACAGAGTGATGTCTCATCAAAAAGACAAGGAATTGTTTCAAGAAGAAACTAATGCTGCTGATGTGTGTGTGGGGGAGTGAGTTAGTGCCTCACGGGAGGGCAGGGGCAGCAGCAGATGCCATGACCTTGATCATGTGAGAGCAGACAGAACTGGGTGCACTTGGGCGAGCTGGTCCCTATGGGGGCATGGGTGGCCCACCATTTCTAATTTGCAGGAAGGCAGGGTAGGAGAAGTGATGGGGAAACATGGAAGTTACACCTCTGATGGCTTCTGTCTTCTCAGTGAAATTGAAAGTAAAGCCTAGAGCTGATAGGGAGGAGGCAGAGGAGGTGTTTGCAGCTGGAACACGGGCGTGTGAAGGAGATTTCTAGGCCAGTAGCACAGTGAAGGGGATAGTGAAGTGAGAATTATCAGCAACACCAAGATCCCTTTTATTTACTTAATATGTTTTATTGATTTTGCTATTATAGTTGTTCAAATTTCCCCCCCCTTTCCCTGCTCTACCCATATTCCCCTTCCCTCCAGCAATTGCCTCCCTTAGTTCATGTCCATGGGTCAAGCATATAAGTTCTTTGGCTTCTCCATTTCCCATACTGTTCTTAATATCTCTCTGTCAATTTTGTACCCACCAATTTGTACCTCTTAATCCCTGTACATTTCCCCCTATTCTTTCCCTTCCCCCTCCCAGCTGATAACCCTCCAAATGACCTCCATATCTACAAATCTGTTCCTATTCTGGTTGTTTGCTTAGTTTGTTTTTTGTAGATTTAGTTGTTGATAGTTGTGAATTTGTCGATATTTTAATATCCATAGCTTTGATGTTCTTTTTCTTATATAGTTCCCTTTAATGTTTCATATAATAATGGCTTGGTGATGATGAGCTCCTTTAGTTTTAACCTGTCTGGGAAGCACTTTATCTGCCTTTCCATTCTAAACAATAGCTTTGCTGGATAGAGTAATCTAGGTTGTAAGTTCTTGCTTTTCAACACGTTGAATACTTCTTGCTAGTCCCTTCTTGCCTACAAAGTTTCTTTTGAGAGATCAGTTGACAGACTTATGGGAACTCCTAAGTAACTCTTTGACTTTTTCTTGCTGCTTTTAAGATCCTTTCTTTATCTTTAACCTCTGGCATTTTAATTATGATGTGTCTTGGTGTGGTCCTCTTTGGGTCCAACTTGTTTGGAACTCTATGTGCTTCCTAGACTTGTGTGTCTGCTTCCTTCACTAAATTAAAGAAGTTTTCTTTCATATTTTTCTAATAAGTTTTCAATTTCTTTCTCTTCCTCTTCTCCTTCTGACATCTCTATGATTCAAATATTGGTATGTTTGGAGATGTCTCAGAGGCTCCTTATACTATCCTCATTTTTTGAATTCTTGTTTCTTCTTTCTGTTCTGGTTGAATGTTTGTTTTTTTCCTTAGGTTCCAAATCATTGATTTGATTCCCAGATTCCTCCTCTCCACTCTTGGTTCCTCATAGATTTCTCTTTATTTCACTTGATGTAACCTTCATTTCTTTCTTTATGTTGTTGCCATACCCAGTGATTTCTTTGAGCATCCTGATAACCAGTGTTTTGAACTCTACATCTGATAGGTTTGCTATCTATTTCATTTAGTTCTTTTCCTGGAATTTTGTTCTGTTCTTTCATTTGGGCCATATTTCTTTGTCTCCTAATTTGGAAACCTCCCTATGTTTGTTTTTGTGTATTAGATAGGGCTGCTTTCACTCCTCATCTTAGTAGTGTGGCATATTGTAGAAAAGGCGTCTGTAAGATGAATGTGGCTTCTTTAAATCTTTGGTTGTTGGACTTCCATACAACTCGGTTTTCTGACAAAACTGGGTGATGTTTGTTTCATAGTTTAGTTGTAATTTTTGGTGTAGTTCTGTGCAGAAGTGAAGCATATTTGCCTATGCCTCCATCTTGGCCAGAAGTCTCTTAATCTGCCTACAGCCAGCTGGGTGGTCTGGGTGGCAGCTCCTCACATGTGCCCCCAAGAGCCTTTTTCAGGTAACTGGAAATAAGTGTTAAATGAGACCCATTGCATGGTGGCTTGCTTTTCTTGTGTCTCATTGAGTTTCTTGGTCTGTGCACACAGCAGACAGAAAGTTGGATTGTAGTAGCATTAGGAATCTGTGAGAGGGCAAGCGAGTTGACTTAGAAGTACATAAAACCTGCTAGGCTGTAAAATACTGCTTATGTAAAGTTCCCAGGGTTTTGTGTTAAATTAATAGATAATAATGCTTTTAACTTAATATGTTAGTCTGTTGGTAAATGGGTAATACTAACATTTTCAAATTAGGTTAAAAAAACTAAACAAACAAAACAGAACAATTTTACTGACTATTTTACATTTTTGTGTGATATCAATTGATTGATTTATTATTCAAAGACTGATTTGATTGTCTATGATGTACCAGGGTCTAGGTTAAAGCACTGGCACACAGATGAATGAGACAGGATCTTTACTGGCTCAGGGTTGTGTTTTTATTATTTGATAACTAATATTAAGAGCTTATACAGTAATTACAAGACAGAATCCTAAGTATAAATATGTGATAGGAATAACAAGAAAGGTTCTGGAATCTGACTTACTGAGCTCTTATTATAATTCCTCCATGTGTTATCGATGAGAAATGCAGAAAGTAATCAAACTTTTCTGAGCCTGGTTTCCATGCTATGCAAGAGAGATAATAATAGCATCTTAATTATAGGGTTGTTATTAGGATTATGCTATTCATAGTGTATTAGACACAGTAGAGTTATTAGCCTGTGATGAGTGCTCAGCAAGGACTAGCTTTATTACTATTACTAATACCAGCTTATACAGCGTTTTGCAAATGCCAAAGAAGGAGCAACTCATTGAAAGCATGTTAATACTATTAATTTGTTCCATAAATGTTAAGTTTGCAAAGCAATAGGTAAAAGTTAGCCTGCCCAAATTGTCACACATTAGAAATAACATTACTAATAAATTAGAGAAGCTATACTCTAAAAAATGGACAAGAAAGTATTCATATGATACAAGGACAAAGTCAAATGCATTTCAGAGATGAGATAACGGGTGAGCACTCCAGGGGGGCGTGGCCATGGAAACTGTACACCAGGCCGGGCAGGAATCATTGAGACGCGATCAAAGTGCGGTGGCCAATGGACCAATGGAAATTTCATGAGTGACAGTGGGAAAGAAAAGGGACACTTCCACTGACCCGGTGTTCTCTCTACCCCAGACCCTTGCACTAATGTAATTTTGGCCTTTGTATGCAGAGTTAGAGATCTGTTCCTACCACATCAGAGGAGACATGTATTCAGTATTGATAAATGATCCATAAAGTGTTCATGTGTTGTGGTACATCTGAAATAGTCTTTAAAATGGTTTCTTGAATTCCTTTTTTTCTAATTTCATAGCAAAGTAGTTTGAGAGCTTTCCATCTCAAATGGCTAGAACATTTTGTCAATCCAACTCTTTTAACTATAATATCTATAATTTATTAAGTCCTCATTGTGTGATTTACTAAACAATTGTGTGTACAACTTTTTAAAATCCTACAAGAGCTTTGTTAAGTAAGCATTTTCCTATCCACCCAACAAAGAAGACAGTGAATCTTGGACAACTTAAACAGCCTGCCCATGGACGGCACACATGGGCAAGTGATGGAAATAGGATTTGACTGCAGCTTGCCTGACTCCAAAATCTGTGTGCTTTCTATGACTATTTCTTCAGAAGTTTAATTTGTATCATTTAAAATGGTGTAACAGGGTTCTTGCAGATGATCTCCGTGTCACCGTGTTCTTCCAATAGCACCAAATATTTCGTAAAAGGGATTTAAAATGCCGTCCTGGGTGATTTGACAGTATTGTTTGCACATTCGGCCCGCTGGCCTGGCAGTGTCAGAGGACGGCCACATTGTCACACAACCCAGTCTGTGAAGTGCGTTTCTGAGTGTCTCTGTGATGTGGTCCCCAGAGAAAGCAGTAGTATCGGAAGGGGTGGTGAATCTGGTTTATGAATCTTGGGAATCCTTCATTTTCCCCTTAGCTTTGACATCTAGAAGCTCATTCCTGTTGGTGTCGGTGCCCTGACAGCGCCACCGCGGCGACCTCTGAAGTTCTCTCGGTTTCTGGCCTCACAAACGATGAGGCTCATCTTTGCAGGACTTGCCCAACAAGCGGCGTTTAGGAATCTGAAGGCTGGGTGTGCTCATTTGTACTGAGTTGTAATCGTTCCCCGGCTCTTGGAGTGGTCAGAGATACCTAATAAATCTTTGTTTTTTAGCTAGAAAAGGTAAATATGCATATATTCTGATATTTTATATTCAACTGTAAGATTACAGGGCTTTTATTTAATCACTGTAATTTTACAGGTACACCTCTTACACTGAATCTTGATTCCTAATGATGTTAATATATTATTTATTTACTAGATATAATGCTGGAGTTACATGTTATATATATTATTGGCAGTATCTGGACACATTTTCGGTTTTCGCCACTGGCGGGTAGCGCTGCTGGCCTCTCAGGATAGATCCGAGATGCTACTCGGTTCCCTGTGATCGTCAGGCGACGCCCCCACAGCCCAGGCGCAGCTCCCTGAAAATGTCCTGGGGCCACCGCTGAAAACCCCCGCGGTAAACAGATCCCTTGATCGTTTCTCCTGTAGAGTTTTGTTTCTTACCGCTTCCTCCTTGCCAGGAACTCTTCGTAGGGTTTGTCACCCCCGTTCACAAACACTGGTTCTCCTTGCTCTGCCGCCCAAGCCGAGGAGGTGCACACACTCTCAGCAGAGGGCTAAAGAGCCCGCCCAAGGCCGGCTGTGTCCCCGCCCCCCACCTTGGCCGTTGCAGGAGCCTGTCTGGCGATGAAGCCTCCCGCAGTGTGGACCCCGAGGCAATAAGATTATAGCCCTCCCTGCTGACCAGCAGTGGACAGACTGTGTCAGGAATGGTGCTGCCTGAGGCCGCTGAGATGTTTCGGATGGTTTGTTACCACAGCGAAGTCTGACCTATTGCCATGGATACCACCCTTTCATATTAAGGAGGTTAACCCTTTGTAATAGAAATTTCAAATAATCTTCCCAATTTATCACCTGCGGTTTTTCTTGGAAACGGATGGAGTGTTTTGCGTTGCAGAAATTACAGTAGGTCCCCCTTATCCGCGGTGTCGCATTCTGAGGTTTCAGTTACCTGCGGACAACCACGGGCTGAAAATCTTAGCTGGAAAATTCCAAAAAAATAAACAACTCATAAGTTTTAAATTTCTGGCCATTCTGAGTAGCGTGATGAAATCCCGCGAGTCCTGCTCGCTCCGTGAATCATCCCTTTTTCAGCATCTCCATGCAGCCCACGCTCCCCGATCAACTCTTGTGGCTTCTCAGTGCTTATGTCAGGTCACCCTTATTTTACTTAATAATGGCCCCCAAATGCAAGGGTACTGATGCTAGAGATTTGTATACGCTGAAGGGATGCTATCTAAAACGATGCTGAGGTTGCTAAGATCTGTGGTAAGAACAAATCTTCTGTCTTTGAAATTGTAAAGAAGGAAAAAGAAATATGTGCTAGTTTGCTGAGAAAGCATATTTGCATTTATTACAGTATATTGTTACAATTGTTTTATTTTATTATTAGATATTGTCACTCTCTTACCGTGCCTAATTTATAAATTAAACTTTATCATAGGTATATATGTATAGGAAAAATAGTGTATATATAGGGTTTGGTACCATCTGAGGTTTCAGGCATATACTAGGGGTCTTGGAATGTATCCCTCATGGGTAAGGGGGACAATTATATTATTATTATTACTATTATTATTAAATTTAAAAAAGTATACTCAAATTTCTCAGTCTTTTTCCTTATTGCTCCTGGGTTTTGAGTCATGGTTAGGAAAGTCTTCCTCACTCCCAGATTATTCAGAAATTTGGTCATGGTCTCATTTAGTACTTTTATTTTATTTTATTTTTTACATGCAGATCCCTTACTCACTTGGTGTGAGAGCTGGATTTTTTTTGCCCATATGACTCTGTAATTGTCTCCAGATTACTCATTTTCCCAAACTCTTTGTGATGCTGCGTTTACTGCACATTAAAGTTCTATTTGTCTGTTAGTCTATTTCTGGATTTTCTATTTCACTGGTCTGTTTATTCATGAGCAATATCGTACACTTTTAATTATAGGGGGTTTAAAATATGTTTATTGTCTGTAAGACCACGTATTCTCATTGCTCTTATTTTAAGATTATTGCTTACTGTTATTGCTCGTCTGTCTCTTCTTCCAAACTTTCTAACATACTTGTCTAGTTTTTAAAAAATTCTGAGAGCTATGTTTATTTGGATTTCGTAATTTACAAATAAATGTAGGGAGAAATGACATCCATATGACTTCCTATATGGGACTGTCACCCCTCTAGCTGCTGCCCTGGCCGTCGTTCCCAGAGTGGGTGGGTCTGCGGATGTTCTAGGACCGTGGGGGCCCTTTAAACAAGCAAACTCTGCCGAGAGACTGGCAGTTTCTTCCTCTGCCCCAACCCCCACTGGTCTGCACAGTCAGAGGCAATGAGGCTTTATCTTCCCTGCGCTGGAACCATTTGCTGTGCAGTCTGGTCTGGGTCAGGGAGTGCTCCTCAGGTGTCCTTTCCTACTTTTAAAATGTGTGACTGTGCTTTCCACCAGCTTTCCACAGCCACTGTCACTACTGCCGCCACCATTGCTGCCTTCACACTGTGTCCTCTCTGCCCCTCCTACCTGTCTGGCTGAGTATTTCTTCTTTACATCTTTGTTTGTTGGACTTCCACGCAGCTCCCTTTTTCTGGAGCTTCTAGTTGTCTCTAGTTTTGAGGTAGTTGTGTTCCTTCTTAGTTGTGGAAGGAGATGCAGTGTGTCTACCCTACGCCTCCATCTTGGCAGGAAGTCTAAAGTTTATATATATTATAAACAGTTTCTGCTTAATATTTTCCTCTCTCAAAGCATATAATCTCTTTTTCATTTCCTGCCTCTTATCACATGGCAAAAAACACCTTCTCCACAGTATGGAACATTCTGAAAAATTGCTATAAAATAATATTATATATAATAGGAAAACTGAGCTCACATATTGTTAATTACATATAATTCAAATGTATATACAACACGAATTAGCCTAATTTTGTTTGTACAAGTTGGGGGTAAATGCATTCCTACAGGAATTAACCACAGATTATAAAGCTTATAAACTGGTGTTCCTGTGAAATAGAACCTCTTTCTTGAACAGGTTTTTAAATTAGCAGTGCAAGTGAAATTAGCATTGACAAATAATTGTGGTGTAACTTAAATCCAGACATTAAATTTTAACATTTTACCCACTTTTTTCTTCAAATAAGGGGTTTCCTCCTCATGCTGGGTTTTGCTAAAGTAGATACTTTAAAAAATGTTTTTAGATAGACAGTTGTTGCAAATAGCTTTTTTGGTTAAACAGAATGAATTGTAGATGAGACTTTGCTCTCTTTACACTGTCAGAGGCCAGTGGCGTATGGGGCAGTGTAGTTATAGTTGACGTGCGGACCCTGGGGTCACACCCTAGGGTCAAATCCTGGGTCTGCTAGTCTATGGCTATGTGACTTGGACAAATCAATGTCCTTTGACCTAATAGGGTTGACATGAAGATGGAATGAGATGTCATTTAAAATTCTTAGAGCAATGTCTGACAAATGGTAAGCTATATGATTCTGTGATAAATTAAAAAGAAAATATAATTATATGTACTCCACTCTGCTGTCTTTGTTAGCATCTTAGTTCAGATGACATGAAATCAAAATGATCACCAAAGACGCCTTCAGATAGGAGTAGGGGCAGAGACAAGCCATGTTGGGAAGGGCATGGCCCCACTACCTTTGCTGTGGTAGCGGCGGAGGGATTCACAGGTGGGCTGTTTCCACAGGAATCCATGCTTTCCCGCATCTGGTGAAGCTGCTCCCTTTCCTCTGCAGGATGATTTTTCTGGGTCTTCCCAGTAGAAGAATTGGGATCCCACAAAGCTTGTGGCAGAGGCGAATGGCTCAATTTGCTGCCGGGGACGGAGAGCCTTGTGAACAGAGACGACAGCAAAAGCAGGAGGCGTCAGCGGATAGGCTGTGCCATTACAAATAGAGTCAGCCCTGTCTACTCATATTCTGCTAGTTCCCATTTCATAGAATGTTTGACCCTTACTAGTTAACTAGCTCTCTTCGCAGAAGCGTTAGTGCCTATCCGTATTTGTAAATAGGCGATAATGGGAGTGTCTGTCTTTTGAATTATACTGAACTCAAAGGAAAACGAGAACAATGCAACTCAGCATCCATTTTCTATTATTCCTTTTCACATTACTTCCAAAAGGGAAACAGAACACCCTTCCCATGAAGGGACATTTTCTTCTCCAGCACTGTCATTGGCGTCCACTAATAACTGTAGTTCATGCTCAGGGAGACCACAAAGGGTGAAATTAAATGGCAACTCAGGCAACTGTATGCAATAGTTCAAATGGCATAATGAATCCTTAGGGCCATTACTCAACTGTCTGCTTTCGTAGAAAGTTTTAACTGTCTGTGCTTGCGGAGGAGATTTAGTAACAAAAAGTACTAACACAAGATGAAGTGCACGCTACAGCCAAGCCAAGCAAAGTGCCCTCAACTACAGCCATCCTAAAACGCTCAAAATCTACGCGGGTTGTATCTATATCACAGCGTTCCCTTTTTAACGTTTCGCATTCATTCCTTTGTTCATTCATTTATTCAGCAAGTATTTAGCACCCGCTACACGCTATGTACTATTCGAAGGCCTGGGGATACTGTGGAGGACAAGGCATGGAGCTTGCATTTTAACAGAAGAAAATATATAATTATGTAATTATATATTGTAATGTTAAGTAGTGATCAGGGATTCAAAAACAAATATAGCAAGATAAGTGGCTATTTTGTATATGATAATTTGAGAAGGCCTCTCTGAAGAGAGGACATTTAAGCGGAGGCTTGTACAGCGGTCCCTCTCTGTATCATGGCACACTTATCGCGGCCTCACTGTATCGTGGGATTTTAAAAAATATTATATTTAATTATTTATCGTGGATTTTTTGCTATAAGGTTAATAAGGCACTGGGAACAGTTTATAAGTGTGTGGGAAGGGTTTATAAAGCCTTAAAAAATATATAAATACTAAAATAAATGTGAGGTTCCTACGTGGCGGATTTTCACCTATCGCGGGGGGCGGGGTCTAGAACGTAATACCTGTGATAAGCGAGGGAATAGTGTATAAACTGGGGAAGGGAGCCCAGGACTTCTGAGGCACAGTGTTCAGGCATAAAGAGCACCAGGGACAAAGGTTGGTATTTGGAAGATTCTGGGTGCAGTTAAGAAAGAACGAGAAAGGAAATTGGGCTAGTGGGGTGAATCAGGGAGAGTACCTGGATGACGAGGTTGGAGAGATGGCCAAGGGCCGGGTCACATAGGCCTGGCCGGGCTGTGGACTTCGTTCTTTGTGTAAATGGAGCCTGTGGGAGGCTCTCAACAAGGGGATGAAAGAAGACAATGTGTCCTCTGCACAGTTCATTGGCTGCTGTGTGAATGGAACCTAGAAGGGCACGAGTGGAAAGAGAGAGACCAGCTGGGGACTATTGCACAGTCTGTGTGGTGCTGAGGGGCCAGGGGAGGGGCACAGGAGCAGAAAGTGTGAAGGAATAACCCTTCTTTTTTGTTCCTTTTGTATCTGGCCTTACACACCCTCACTCTAAAGATTGAGTTTTTACGTATATCCCATTGTGCTGTATTTCTGACTGGGTAGGACTCCTTTATAGATAGACAATGGAACGGATCCCCATCAACAGACAGACGATTAATTAAATTGTAGCAAACATTTACTATGAACTTGTAAACAACCATTAAAGGAAATGAGCTAAATTAATACTTCGAGGGATTTCCATGATATACTTTTAACTGAGAATAAAAATATATCTGTACGTTTGTGTGTAACCCCATTCTTAAAAATAAAAAAATTCCGAACACCTATATTAGTATATATATCAAATATGCACATTAACATACATACGTATTATATATGTGCTTGTATATAAATATATGAGCATGCAGAAGACTTCAAAATATACAGACAAGTTCACAGATTGCTAAAGGCTGATAGGTTTAAACAGCATCTACAAACTTTGATGGCAGAGACCCTGAAGTAAGGATATATCACAGTACAAACCAGGTGGAGTAAGTCTAGTGTGGAATACAGAGAAGAGGATCTAGAATTATAGCAGAATTAGTCCCTTATTATAGTGATTAAGGATTACTACCAGTTCCTTAGGGAGGGGGAGTTGGATGTGGATAGCAAAACCTGATGTACATCTTTTATGTGTAGTTTTGTACAATTACGTATAGTGAAGTGTATGAAGTTTTCACTTAAAATGTTTGCACATAAACTGACCTAAGAAAATATTTAATTCGTAGTCCTTTGCATCTTTAACACATGCATCATGTAAATGTACTTTTTGAGCATGCTAATGAAATGAGTCAGACAATGACTCCAAACACAGTGTGTGTGTATTCAACCATTGTGAGTGACTAAGTAGAAAGAAAGACGCCCAGGATGCTGAAGACAGACAGACTTCATCCATCTGGTCTGGGATCTGCTCAGGAGAGAGGTGTAACCCTATAGGCTGAGATTTCTTAAGCCAATATCATATACCTTATCTTGGGGGAATTTTCTATAGTTTGGACCTTCAGCCAACATTTTCCCAATGAAACCTGTGTTTACACAAGAACATTTGGTCTTCGTAGTAACATTTGGTAATTAAAGCAATTTCTGTATTCGAACCTCCATCACTTCCGAGGAGTTCTGGGAAGAGGAGTGATTTCTTCACCTCCTGACCGGTAGCATGTGACCATCATCGAGAGACTTCTCATTCTGGCCAGACTGGCTGGGCCTACAGAGTTCCCCAAGTTGAGCATTTGTCAGGTTAGTTCATTAGGGACCAAATGGTCCTTTTAACAAGCTCTGCAGATCCCTGAGCTGTATTTCTTCATCTGCTTTGACTTTGAAAGTGATTATATGTGAGTTGTAACTCATGGGGGATTGAGGAAAAGGAAAGGGTTTTTACCTTTTGGAAAGGATGTTCATTCAGTTTGCAAAAATTTGCCAGAAAACCCCATTGTTTACAAATTTTTCCATTGTGTTCTGTTTATTTGCCAAGAAAAATCTTGCACCATACCAACTTGTGTTAGTAAAACAAATGGCTCCTTTCACAACACAGCTCAGCGCATTTGTATATTTACATGAGTTGTCCAGCGCCGCTTTGGAAGGGAAGACGTAGCCACGGTCGCACATGTTCTGTTTTCCCTTGTGTGTAAGCTTTGACCTCTCCAGCTAGCTCCCAATGAACCCGCAGGCCTTGGATTAGCTGGAGGCATTTTGCTAAGCCCTCAGTTGGATAGAGTTTTGCTGGGTTCCTTGAAACAAATAGGGTGTTTTCAAGGAGCTTGAGCTAGTTTGAATATCTGGGTAAATTGTGAGTAAACAGATGACTGTGGACCATTCTCGGTGGGCCCCACTTTCCCGGGAAGACCTGGAGCTTACTGATGCTTGTTGGCCATTATTTAATCGGTATAGGCCAGCAGCTTTTACCCAGTGTGCCACAAAAAATTTTAAAACACGCACCACCTGACTATTTAGTCAGGGCCACGGACCTCTTTTCCCTTAGAGTGTCAAATAAAAAAATGACAAGAGCCAACATAACAATAGGCATCTGGTATGAATGAGTCAAAATTATACCTATTTTTCGTCAGATCAGCAAAAAAATATCTTATTTGGTGCGCCGCAGAATTTTAGTAATTAGTTTATGTGTACCGTGCGATCAAAAAGGTTGGCAGCCACTGGCGTAGACTCACAAATAACAACTCACAACAGACCCACAGACGCAGTGCCAGGCTAGCAGCTCAGCTAGAGGACTGGAGGCGGAGAGCTTGTGCTGACCATGTGGTCTTCTGGGCTGCATTAATCATACTCCCTAGTAATTTCATGGTTGGTGTGGGGAAAATTTTTCAGAAGGTTCAAAAATTTTATAATTTATATGGTGCCTTCCTCCAAGGAGTTGAAAGAACATTTCAACTAGCCTCACACTTGTTAAACCTAAGCAGTTGCTCGTTGGGTGATCTTGGACAAATTGCTTCATTTCTCTAACTTTGTGTTTCCTCCTCTGGAAAATGAGGGCAATAAAATCAATTTCATAAACCTATTGTGAGGACCATGTGGAGTAACGTAAACATCTGGTGTTCTGCCAGCCATATAAAAGAGTCTTCTGTAAATAGGAACTAAGGCTATTATTATCGGTGTTCTCGTTAGCTTTGGCTTGAGTGATGCAGGTTATTTCTACTTCCACAGATACAAGGGATAGATAAGTAAATCTGGATAAGGTCAAAGAGCCCATAGGTAGTTTGTTATTTTGGTTGTTGACACAGCAAAGATTCACCTCCCAATAACCAGAATGTTTCATTCATAGCAAGGAGAATATGGCCATCTTCTGCAACATCTTCTGCCTTTGGGCTGGAACCAATCTTGAAGCAGTTTTGGAAATCTCAGTTCTACACTGAAATGAAACATTGTGTTTCCAAGGACACTTGCTCAGCATGTTGATGTTTACTGGAGTGTGATCACACCCCACCCCACCCCACTGAGGCCAAGAGCAAGGCCAGTATAAAACACCAATGGCTTAAGATGGAAATATTAACATCAGCTAAAATGTTGCCAGTGTTTTGGTCAGTATAGGAAGGTCCATGGGGTCCGTGAAGGGTAGGTAGCATAAAAGACCACAGTAGGCATTTAAAATCAGCTAAACTTATATGTACTGTTTTGTGCATGCCCAATTTGGCAATGGAGAAAGGAGCAATGGGGCGGAGCCAGTAAAATCCTCAGCTCTTTGCCACTGGGGGTGGGGGTGGGGGTACAAAAGGCAGCCCTTAGCGATTTTGAAAAATCACGCTGTCTTGTCAGAACACATCATGCACAAGATTCTTGAATAGGATACTTCTGTGAATGGTGAGTTAGTTTCCTTAATGCCAACTTCACAGTGCAGAGTAATAAATCATCCCAATCCATGGAGTGTTGATTGCTCCTTCTCAAAAGGGAGTAATTTCCCCCCATTGCTTAATCCAGTTGTGAATTTTCTTCCACAGGTGTGCAAGAAGCTGCTCTGAGTCAACAGCCAGAGAGCTGGGTCCAGATTATAAATGCTATATGATGGTGCCACTGCTCATCTGTAATTGTCCTGAAATACTAGGATATCAGCTTTCAGGATGAAAATTGTAAATACATAATTAAAAAAAATTAAGTTTATGGGGGTTACATTGCTTAAAATGATTATATAGGTTTTGAGTCTTCTGGTCAAGATGAAGGTATAGGTAGACACTTTTTACCTATCTCCTGCAACCACAGAAAGAATTACAACTAGACCTCAGAAACAAACAACATGCAAACATCCAGAACTGTCAGAAAATCAAGCTGTATGGAAGTTTGACAACCAAGGATTTAAAGAAGCTACATTCACCCAGACGGGGCAGAGACATGGAAATGGGTAAAGAGGCACGGAGATGTGGTGTAGCACAGAGAGGCAGTGGGGCGGGATGGGTGGTCCCACCTTCACATGTAGTGAATAAAAATCTGGACAAATGCCTTGGGAGCAAGCAATCCCAGCCCCAGACCAGTCCCACAGCCTAGGGTCCCAGCGCTGGGAAAATAAATCCCTATAACTTCTAGTTGTAAAAACCAGTGGGGTCAGGGCAGTGGAAGAAACTGCCAGATTTTCAGGAGACTCCACTTAAGGGACCCACATGGACTCAGAACACATGCAAACACACCCACTCTGGGATTCAGCATTAGGGACCAGCTGCAAGGGTGCCAGTTGCATACAGGGAGTGGGTGAAGTGACTGGAAACAGGGTGAGTGCCAAAAAAAAATCTGGAAACCAGGTAGTGGCATTGTCCCCTCTCTGAACCCTCCTTCAACAAAAGCCAAAAAGTGGTGAAGCGGGTTTCCCCTTGCAGGTGATTACCTAAGGCTCCTTGCTTACAACTTAAGGTGCCTTTTCTACAATAGGCCATGCTACTAAGACAGGGAGTCAAGGCAGCTCTACCTAATACACAGAAACAAACACAGGGAGGCTGCCAAAGTGAGGAGACAAAGAAAAAAATAATATGGCCCAAATGAAAGAACAGAACAAAACCCCAGAAAAAGAACTAAACAAAATGGAGATGACAAACCTATCAGATAAAGAGTTCGAAACACTGGTGATCAGGATGCTCAGAGAACTCATTGAGTATGGCAACAATGTAAAGAAAGAAATGAAAGTTACACTAAGTGAAGTAAAGAAAAATCTACAGAGAGCCAACAGTAGAGGAGAGGAAGGCTGGATTTATAACAACAATTTTGAACATAAGGAAGAAATAAGCATTCAACCAGAACAGTAAGAAGAAAAAAGAATTGAAAAAAATGAGAATAGTATAAGGAGCCTCGGGGACATCTCAAAACATACCAACACTCGAATCATAGGATTGCCAGGAAAAGAAGAAGAGCAAGAAATTGAAAACTTATGTTGAAAAGTCATGAAAGAAAACTTCCCTAATTTGGCAAAGTAAATAGACATACAAGTCCAGGAAGCACAGAGAGTCCCAAACAATTTGGACCCAAAGAAGACCACACCAAGGCATATCATAATTAAAATGCCAAAGATTAAAGATAAAGAGAGAATCTTAAAAACAGCAAGAGAAAGGCAGAGTTATTTAAAAGGAGTTCCCATAGACTGTCAGCTGATTTATCAAAGGAAACTTTGCAGGCAAGAAGGGACTGGCAAGAAGTAGTCAAGGTGATGAAAAGCAAGGACCTACAACCAGGATTACTCTATCCAGCAAAGCTATCATTTAGAATGGAAGGGCAGATAAAGTGCTTCCCAGACAAGGTAAAGCTAAAGGAATTCATTATCACCAAGCCATTATTACATGAAATGTCAAAGGGACTTATTTAAGAAAAGAAGAAGATCAAAGCTATGAACACTAAAATCACAAATTCACAACTTTCAACAACTGAATCTAAAACAACAAACTAAGCAAACAACTAGAATAGGGACAGAATCAGAGATGTGATCATTTGGAGGTTTATCAACTGGGAGGGGGAAGGGGGAGAAATGGGGAAATGGTGCAGGGATTAAGAAGCATAATTGGTAGGTACAAAATAGACTGGAGGAAGTTAAGAACAATATGGAGGGGGGACTTCTGGCTAAGATGGAGGCATAAGTAGACACGCCGCATCTCTCTTCACAATTAAGAAGGAGTACATATGCCTCAAAACTATAAAAAACAATCAGAAGTCCAGAAAATTGAACTGAAGGGAAGTCCAACAAAAAAAATAAGAAGAAATACTCATCCAGAAGGTAGGAGAGGTGGAGCCAGGGCAGAGAGGACATGGTGTGGTGGCACCAGTGGTAGTGGTGGTGGCAGTGGCGGTGGTGGTGGTGCAGTTGTGGGGGCCCAGCTGGTGGAAAACGCAGTCACACATTATAAAAGTCAGGAGAGAAACCTGAGGAACTGTCCCAGCCCCAGACCAGACTGGGAAGCTCATGGTTCCAGCACCGGGGAAAATAAAGCCACATTGCTTCTGACTGTGAAAATCTGTGGGGGTTGGGGTGGAGGAAGAAACTGCCCATCCCTCAGCACAGTTTGTTTAGTGGAAAATGGGCGAGTGCTGAGCAGGCAGCATTGTTCCCTCTACATACAGCACCATAACATGGTGAAACAGGTTTCCCCTGCACTGACAAATACCTAAAGCTCCGCCCCTTACAATGTAACAGGTGCAACAGCTCTACCTAGGACTGAGAGGTAAACACAGGAGCCTATGAAGTTGAGGAGACAGAGAAGTATGGCCCAAAAGAGGGAATAAATCAAAGTTCTAGTGGGAGAACTATGTGATGAGGAGATAGCCAACCTAACAAATGTACAGTCCAAAACACTGGTGATGATGAAGCTCACAGACTTGACAGACAAGATTAAGTAGAACAGGGAAGAAATGAAGGCTATGCTAAGTGAAACAAAGAAAAATCCACAGGAAACTAGTGGTGAAGGCAAGGAAACTGGGGTTCAAATCAATGATTTGGAATATAAGGAAGAAATAAATAGTCAACCAGAACAGAATGAAGAAAAAAGAATTGAAAAAAACGAGAAGAGTCTTAGGAACATCTGGGACAACTTTAAATGTACCAACATTGGAATCATAGGGGTGCCAGAAGGGGAAGAGGAAGAGCAAGAAATTGAAAACTTATGTGAAAAGTAATGAAGAAAAACTCGCCAAAGTTGATGAAGGAAATAGATATATTACTCCAGGAGGCACAGAGAATCCCACACAAGCTAGACCCAAAGAGGACCACACTGAAACACATCGTAATTACAATGCCAGTTTCAAGATAAAGAGAGATTCTTAAAAGCAGCAAGAAAAAAAGAAGAGTTTCTTGCAAAGGGGTTCCTACAAGATTTTCAGCTGATTTCTCAAAAGAAACTTTGCAGGCAAGAAGGGACTGGCAAGAACTATTCAGAGTGATGAAAATCAAGGACCCACAACCAAGATTACTTTATCCAGCAAAGCTATCATTTGGAATGGAAGGGCAGAGGAAGTCCTTCTCAGACAAGGTAGAGCTAAAAGAGTTCATCATCACCAAGCCATTATTACATGAAATGTTAAAGGGAATTATTTGAGAAAAAAAAATCAAAACTATGAACCTTAAAATGACAACAAATTCACAACTATCAACAACTGAATCTAAAACACACACCCCCCCCCCCACAAACTAAACAAACAACAAGAAGAGGAACAGAATCATAGGTGTGGGGATCATTGGGAGGTTTATCAGCTGGGAGGGGGAAGGGGGAGAAATGGGAAAATAGTGCATGGATTAAGAAGCATAATTGATAGTTTCAAAATAGACAGGGGGAAGTTAGAAGCCATACAGGAAAGGGTGACATCAAACAACCTATAGGCATGACCCATGGACAAGTACTAATGGGGGTGGGGTTGCTGGAGTGTAGGCGGGTAACTGGGTGGAGGGAAGGAAAGGGAAAGAAGTTGAGACAACTGTAACAGCATGATCAATAAAATATACTTAAAAAAGTAAAATACAGGAAATGCAGAATCCAAAGAACTTATATGCATGATCCATGGAAATGAACTAACATGAGGACCGCTGGAGGGAATGAGGGTCCTGGGAAGAGGGAGCAAAGGGGAGAAGTTGGGGCAACTGTAATAACATAATCAATGAAATATATTTTTAAAAAGATTATATATGTTTCAAATGTACACTTCAATGATACACGATCTGTGTGTTGCATTGTGTGCTCATCACCCAAAGTCCAATTGTCTTCTGTGAACATGTATTTGACCACATTACTCTTTACTACCCCCATCCCTCTCTCTTCTGCTAATCATCGTTCTATTGTCTCTGTTTATGAGTTTTGTTTGTTTATTTTTCTTATTTGTTCCTTTGTTGCTTTCAGTTTTATATCCCCCATATGAGTAAAATCATATGGTTCTTAACTTTTTCTGTTTGACTTATTTCACTTAGCGTGATATTCTCAAGGTCCATCCCTGTTCTTGCAAATGGCGGTATTTCATCTTTTCTTATGGCTGAATGGTGTTCCATTGTATGTATGCACCACCTCTTCTTTATCCATCCTTTAGCGAAGGACCCTGTGGTTGCTTCCATGTCTTGACCATGTGAATAATACTGCAATGAATGTAGGGGTGCATGTGTCTTCCATGTGTGGGAAATTGTTATGCCATGGCCTCTAACAGATTAACATAAATGTACAATACAGCTACTCTTTCATGTGAGCTTTAATATTTAGGAACTTGGGGACTAAAAGTGCATCTCTGTCATACATATGCATGTTTGCTTCCAACGTCACGGACGTCCATCTGTTAGTGACCCCAATGTGTCCCCACAAAGAATTCTATAATCCTCATTTTAAGAAAACTTTTAGAGGTCTTCGATCCTATATCCTCATTCTACAAGAACAGTGTTTTTGTTACTTGTGGATTTAGTAATTTACAGTTAATTAACAATTAATAATAGTAATAATTGTGGCATACCTTTAGCAATACGTAGGACATCCATGGATTTCCTCTCCTGAATTCCTTTCCCCCTCTCAATTTCTATCCCCTTAGTTTTTCTTTGATTTTTTCCTGTATTTTAAAGTTATTTTATCTCACTGTATTATAAGTTTCTTTTGAAGCTGTTTTAAATCCTTTCTGGAATAAGTCATACTACCAACAAACAAATAAAAAATACATACTCATTTGTAATAATTAGACCACCCAGTTGAAATATGCTGGTAGTTTTCTCCTTGAAAGGGTAATAGCATTGTTGCTATTTCATCATTTTGCATTCCTTTTTTTGAAACCATTATCCTGTGGCTTTCAAAATTTCCACAGAAGAACAAATAGTTCCTTTGCTTCTAGAATTACCAGCAAGCTCAAAAAGAAATTGTATCATAGGTAACTGGTACGTAAGGAGCAAGAATATAACTTCTTTCATTGTTCTGGCTTTCCTGAAGCTGATAGGCTGAGGCCTCGGTCGAATCTTAGAAGCTATTGCATCTTACAAGGGAACTGCCTGTTGGGCAAGTTCTTCATCCTTCTGTGGAAGATGCCTCATTTCATCACATCAGACGGGGAGCAGGCCCTTTGCAGAATGTAGACTGAGTCCCAAAATGATAGAAACATACATCGGCTTGGCAGATTTCAGTAGATGGCAGAAATTGCAATGTGGTCTCACTTTGTTAACTGTTAACATTCACTTACATTCAAGAAGAGGAAAGGAAAAAGCGATTTAAGAACCAGACAGTAGGGCTAGAGAATGACAATGGAAATTGCAGAGGCTTCTTTCCCAGTTCATGGGCCAAACACCTGTAGCAGCGCATTTCAGTTATGCGTCTGAGTCAGGAAAGAGCTGGCTGGTTTCTGACAATGGCCTTTCAGATGGGACATCACTGAAGAGGCAAGATGCGCAAGGGATAATGTTCATTTCCTATGAGAGGAACTGAGGATGTCAAAGTAAATTGGAAAGGATAGAATCCGGGCAGGCATCTGGGCTTTGGCTCATACTTCAGGAAAATGTTGTGTCTACACTGCCCACAACGACAAAAAGCAGAGGAAGAGGCCCTCCTGGACAACAACTGAATTTCACTAAGTTTTCCTGCTGAGCCACCGGGAGATGGGCTTTCATTAAAAAAGTTCTCAATAAAAGCCAAGTATTCACTGAAGTCATTATTCTACAGAGATCAGCGTTTGAAAAATACTTAAAATTCTTCTCATATCAGTGGATTTAAATGTTATTCACTAGTAATTCTTTGGGTCTTTGCAGCTTTCAGCTCAAGTTTTGGTTTATGACTCAGTGTTGACTTATGTTATTGACTATCTGTTGCCATCTTTCATGCCAAGAAGTTCTTCTGAAACTATTTGTTATGATATGCTGCACATTTCTGTCAAAATAAAACATTATTTTAATATGCCTTGTTTCAATCAAGCTTGTTTATTTGCATTCATTTTAGCATCTTTGTTTAAATTATCATAAGAGAGGTGGTAATATACGTAATACTAATGAGTAAATGAAGTACCAGGATTTACATTTATTTTGATTTTTATTACATTAAAAATATATTTTGTTGACTATGCTGTAATAGTAGTTCCAATTTCTTTTCCCTTTGCTCCCCTCTGCCCAGTACCCCCCTTCCCTCCAGAAAGCCCACCTTTTTAGCTCATGTCCATGGGTCCTGTATATACATTCTTTGGCTTCACCCTTTCCTATACTATTCTTAACTTCCCCCTGTCTATTTTGTACCTACCAATTATGCTTCTTAGTCCCTGAACCATTTCCCCATTTCTCCCCCTTCCCCCTCCCAGCTGATAACCCTCTAAATGATCCCCATACCTATGATTCTGTTCCTATTCTGGTTGTTTGCTTAGTTTTTTTTTTTTTTTTTTTTAGGTTCTGTTATTGATAGTTGTGAATTTGTTGTCATTTTAAGGTTCATAGTTTTGATTCTTTTTTTCTCAAATAAATTCCTTTAACATTTCATATAATAAGGGCTTGATGATGATGAACTCCTTTAGCTTTATCTGGTCTGGGAAGCACTTTATCTGCCCTTCCATTCTAAATGATAGCTTTGCTGGATAGAGTAATCTTGGTTGTGGGTCCTTGCTTTTCATTACTTTGAATAATTCTTGCCAGTCCCTTCTTGCCTACAAAGTTTCTCTTGAGGAATTAGCTGATAATCTTATAGAAATCCCTTTGTAGATAACTTTTCTTTTTTTCTTGCAGCTTTTAAGAATCTCTCTATCTTTCACCTTTGGCATTTCAGTTACAATGTGTCTTGGTGTGGTCCTCTTTGGGTTTAGCTTATGTGGGACTCACTGTGCTTTCTGAAGTAATATGTCTATTTTCTTTATCAAATTTGGGAAGTTTTTCTTCATTACTTTTTCACATAACTTTTCAATTTCTTATTCTTCCTTTTCTTCTGGCATCCCAATGATTTGGATGTTGGCATGTTTAAAGTTGTCCCACAGGTTCCTAAGTCTTTCTTCATTTTTTTCCCAGTTCTTGTTTTTTCATTCTGTACTGGTTGACTTTTTTTCTTCCTTATGTTCCAAATCATTGATTTGAAGCTGTTTCTTGCCCTTCACCACTGATTTCCTGTGGATTTTCCTTTGTTTCACTTGCATAGCCGTCACTTCTTCCCGTATGTGTTTGCCATACTCAAGTGTATGTCAAATTTGTGAGTATCTTTATCACCAATGTTTTGAACTCTTCATCTGTTAGGTTGGCTATTTCCTTGTTGCTTAGTTCTCCTACTGGAACCTTGATTTATTCCCTCTTTTGGGCCGTACTTCTCTGTCTCCTCAACTTAACAGGCTCCTGTGTTTTCCTCTGTGTCTTAGATAGAGCTCTTGCACCTGTTACATTGAAAGGGGCGGAGACTTAGGTATTCGTCAGTATGGGGTGACCCATTTCATTACGTTGTGGTGCTGTTAGTGGGGGAGGGGTCTGAGAGGGAACAATGCCACTTGCTCAGCACTCGCCCTTTTCCAGGCACTTCTCCCACTTCCTGTATGGGACTGATGCCTCTCTAGCTGGTGCTCTGGTAGTCATTTCCCGAGTGGGTGGGTCTGCGGATGTTCTAGGACAATGGGGGCCTTTACACAAGTGGACTCTGCTGAGAGACCAGCAGTTTCTGCCTCCGCCCCCACCCCTACTGGTTTTCACAGTCAGAAGCAATGAGGCTTTATTTTCCCAGGTGCTATCTGGTCTGGTGCTAGGAGCATTCCCCAGGGGTTTCTCCCTACTTTTAAAAAATGTGTGACTAGTTTTCGCCAGTCAGCCACAGTTGCTGTGACCACCACTGCCACCACAGGGTGTCCTCTCCATCCCATCTCCACCCCTGCTACCTGTTTGGATGAGTATTTCTTCTTTATATCTTTGTTTGATGGACTTCCATGCAGCTGGATTTTCTGAATTTTCTGGTTATCTTCAGCTTTGAGGTAATTGTATTCCTTCTTAGTTGTGGAGGGAGACACAGTGTGTCTACCCCTGCGTTTCCATACTTTTTATTACATTTTTATCCAACCGAAATCTACTCTGTCTTCATGCATAATAATAAATATTATAGTAATTTTTTGAAACTGAAGTACAGGTATTGGCTTCAGAAATTCTCATGCTGTGAGGAAATACATTCTTCTTTCTGGATTTGGGGGTTAGTTTTGATAAACATTTAAAGAAGAGTCTTAACAAATTATTTTCTAATTTATGAACTAAGTCACAGATTGATTTAACAAATATTTGTAATAAAAATGAAAATCCCCCCCCCCCCCCGCCTTTCAGAGCACTCTCTGTTCCCAATGTTAATTTCATGTAAATGCCAGCCAAGGTGGACAGCAGGACATCACAATCAGGAGCCTTCTTCACCCGCGAGACTGGTAATTCATAATACATATCACGTTCTGGTCATGCGTTATAATAATTCACCTGTGTGCGAAGTTAGTGCAGGAAATTAACAGTCTCTACAGTTTCATTCTGCTTGGAGAGGTTTACTTCTTAGTTTCGCTGCCTTAATGATACATGGAGTCTGGTGCTGCTGACCCCAAATATCTATTCTTCTCATCGCCCTGATTTCCTCAATGGGGATGGAGAAAGGTTTTATAAATAGAAGTACTTTCTAGAACAGATTTGTATGCCTTAGAATGACCTCATATTTACTAGCAAGCCCCGCACCCCACCGCTACGTTGCAAAGCACTTATGTCTCTTGCCATCGTCTGCTTTTGTATCATCTCCCTCAGAGCATTTCCGTGGGTCTGTTTAACTCTCAAGCTGTGGAAACACCGAAGTCTCCATGAGTTCTGGGGAAGGGGGACGTATTTAAATAGAACTGTCTTAATTTAGGGGCATGATATTTATACCGCTCTACGAATATTGCTTTTACTGTCCATTTAAACAACGTATTAAGCATGAGTGAACTGACTCTCAGAGTGTCAGCTTGACACAAACCAGAGGCAGATGGAATGAGGGGCCCAGGCACTATGTCTTCCTCTGGAATATGGGGCCATTTGCACAAAACACTGCATATTTCACCATTCTTGCAGTAATTGACCAGTGGTGAACTCAGAGGAAGAGATGATTTAGTGATGTTTTGTAGAGGTACGACTAAACCTAAATATAAAGACCCAAGTCTTACCCATTCAGGAATTTCACCTTTGATGTTAAGATTGGAAAGAAGAAAACTGGAGGAAGATTTAAAAACCGTCTTAAATGATCTATAAGGGCAAAATAATTGATGATTATGTCATGACCATTCCTTAAAAAAGATTAATATTTTTCCCCTTGTGGAAGTTGCAACTTATAACGCAATAACAACTGAAACCTGATGCTAACAAGTGTATACACACATGGCATGTGTGCACACACATGTGGTTAGAGTATCCTCCTGGAGTCATTAAAAAAAATCCCCACTTTACAAACTGGGAAAATTGTTTGGCAAAAGGAATAGAATCCTGTCACTTCTGTCCTCAAATCACTTTAACTATGACTCTTGTTTGGGCTGATCAACTGAGATTCTCTTTTGCTTCATGTGGGAATTGATGGGAACTCTCCCTAAGCCTCTCATCATTTTTTCATTAAGTTGAAGGATTGGCTGAAGAGCTACATTCTATCTTCTAGGTAGCATCTGGACTTAGTGGTAAGCAGTCAATAATGTTAGGACGGAAGGGAGGAGGACCAGAAGAAGGCAGGGCTGAGGGTGGAGGGACTAAGGAGAGTGTTAGGGATACGCTGGAGGTTAGAGCCTCAGAGGTTAGGCCAAGCTGGGCTTTTTTGGGGGGGATTTTAAGAAGACAGTTGGGTGGACATTCAGAGGTTCAAACTGAGCAGAGGTTATAGGCACATCCATGGGGAGAGGTTGCAGAACCCAGTGTCAGCAGCAGCCTTGTGGAGTGGAGCAAGTGGGTTGGTATGCAGAGATGCTACATGGGGTTTAGTTCTGAGGCTTAGGGGAGGCAACTGGACATAGGCAAGAATACAGTGTTCACTTGGGGCATCAGCCAAGTGTAAGAAAAAAGGCAGGGCCAAGAAGTGGGGAAAGTGTTCTCTAACCTGAGCCGTTGGGTGTGTTCATACCCAAGATTCTCTTTCATTATTTAAAAAATTCTTTCTTGGAGTGAACTTAACTAAATCCTTTGTTTGGATCTTTAGGTTTTACAAATTCCTCTTGTGTTCTACTTGAGGGAGAAGAGGAATAAAAGGCATAGCTTGTTTCAGTGTCCTGAGCCTTAATTTCCAACCAGCAGTGTTTTGGCAGGGGTGAGGGTTGGAGGGGGCTTTCCACTCAGCACCAAGTGACTCTCATAGACCTGCAGGAGGTCCAAAAATTCAGCTCAATTTTTTACCTGCCAACCTGGGAGCTCTTGAAACCCTGTCCCTTTGGGTTTTTATGGAGGTCTTCTTACATAATCATGATTGATTAAATCATTGGCCATTAATAATTGATTTGGCTTCCAGACCCACTCCCCTCCCAGGACGTGGTGGTATAGAGTTGGGACTGCAAGTTCCAACCATCTAATCCCATGATTGGGTCCCCTTAAGGGGGGAGTGGTCCCAAAGTCACCTCGTTAACTTAACACAAGACACTTTTATGACTTTCATCACTCAGGAAATCCCAAAGGTTTTAGGAGCTCTTTGCCAGAAGCATGATGAAAATCAAATATATTTTTCTTACTCTAAATCACAATATCACAGGTGGCTGCAATTTATCAATGAAAAACTTACAGCCTGATCAAGATTAGGGGTGCTGGAAGAAGAATGGGTGTGTTATACAGAGCCCAAGATTTATCTTCTGGTATCTATCCCTAATCTTGCCAGGAAGAAGAGATGTTCCTGGATTACCCTGGAGCTGAACTCCTGATTTCTCTTGCATGATCCTCTGTTGGTGAGATATGACCCTGCTTGAAAGGTAGAACTCAAGCAAGGAGCCATGGAAGACGGGTTGACTCTTGAGGCACCTGTAAGCTTTGCCAACATGTATGTTTTTGAGTAATAACCAAAATTCTGTGATATCGGTATAGAGTTTTAGAGGAGGAACAATTTTATGGATACAGCTACACCTTTCACTCCACAGAAAACTATGATATACTCAACAGTAATGCTTGGCATGGTCAACAGAAACTCGTTTTGTTTTCTTCCACTTAGGGACCAGCGTAAAATGGATATTTGTGCTATTTGTTATATAATGAGTGATGAAAAAAACCAAATAATGGCCGAGATATGATAACATGGGTTTGGTGGAGAAAACTGGAAAACTGGCTCAACAATAACGGATCATGGTGAACAAGTCTGTGTGGAATGAAGTTGTAGGAAGAAGGCCAGGGATTATTGTTTTGATGGTTAACATCCCAGGAAGTATCTTAGGTACTAACATAGTCTATGTTTTTCACTCTTCTTACATTTATTTTGTTTACTGTTGGCTTTGGGATGCTACATAGTAAGTTCTAGAATAAATGAGAAGAATCTGTGGACTATGAGGGTAAGGTGGAGGTCCTATTTGGAAAGAACCTCTACTAGACAGAAGCGTGTTTAACCAAAATGAATTCAGAACAATTTTGTCTTTGGAAAAATCTGCTTGTAACACATGGGTAGGGCTGATCTTCTCAAAGAACTATAGGCAACCATTTGCCAATGAAAAGAAATGGTTTCCCAGAGCACTGACAATGCCTCACACATAGGTGGGAGCAAATACATGACCTGCAGGCTGAGGTTTTCTGTTCCAGAATCATTTCATTTACCAGCACAAGATATTTCAGCTGTACCGTTACAAGGTTAAAATTTCACAGCCATTTTATTTTCTGTTTTTATCTTACTGCTCTTGGCTGGACCCTTGGAATCTTATAGGCTTCTTTTATTTTCTTGTATGTGCCTCTTCTGGATGTGGTATTTTTCATGGGTCAGCAGCCATATTAAACATCTTAAAAGGCATCTTCTTTATTACCACCTTCCACCCCCCCGCCCCCCGAGATGGTTCAATTGCTTTTCACTAATGTGAATTTCTTCTCTCTTGGCTCTGAATTTTATGACGATTACATTTCTTTGGTATGTATAACATTATTTGAATGATGATCTCTTGGTCCAGAAAGTCAAGAAAGAATTCTTATCTTTAGAATCTCTGATAATACAGCTGTCTTGGTTGAAGACAAAGATGATCAGAGTTTACTTGAGTTTAATTGAAGTATATGAAGTAGTGGGCATCTAGTTCAGGGCCCTGCTTAGCAATGCTTTGTCAGAGTGACCTGTTTCTACACTTTTGAATCTCTCTGGAAGTTTGTCTCTGATTTCAAACTTCTTTGGTTTCTCTAACTGGCCCAACATGGACAGAATGTGTGGTATACCCTGGGTTCAATGTTAACAGCTCAAAGATATGGACGAGTCCCATGCGATCGGGAGTAAGATCAAATATAAAAGAAGTTCTCATAGCGTGTTAAAAATGAGTGCATAAGGTATAAGAATAATTTAAGAAAAAAGACCTTCGCCAAGAAATTAAAACAAAAGTACAGGACATCAAGAAATAGCTTAATGCCAATTAGCATCTCAAGATATAATGCAAATACTACTTAGCTCTTATAAAGTTTTGGCCAGAGGGTTATAATACATGGACCCCCAAAATGGCTTTAAGATTGTTTGTTAAGTGTTGCTACCAATGAAAGCCCACGTATGTAGCTAACTAAATGGCACTCAAAACCTTGTCCTATATTAAAATGGTAATATAAAGAAGTAATTGGAAGAAGTGGGCAAGTTACATCTAAGGTGGCTGACTCCATTAAACCTTCCCAAAGGAAGTACAAGAAAGGAATCTGGATCAAGTCAGAAGAAAGTAAAGGTCTCACAGGAATATAAGAAACCAGGCCTACTTGATTAGGAATGTCTTGGGTACTAGATACCTGTTGTTTCTCCTGCTGACTAATCTGATTTTGGTAAATAATGTCATTAACCGAACATATGTATTGCTTTACCTGTTCTTCTAATTGGCATCACTGCTTGAAAGGAACTCTAGTGTAGAAAAAGACAAAAGTCTATTCTCCTGAAGTTTCCTTTAAACTGGTTGATATTGATGCAGTCCAAGATGTCTAGTGGGTTTGGACCTATCCTAAGTGTGGATAGGAAGACTCAACAATATCCTGGATGCTTATACTGACATGTGGAAAGTGAACGTATGTTCAAAATTTCACTGTTGGGTTTCATTATGCTGCTACTGTATGCATCAAAAAATGAGCGACTTCTCCAGATATGATATTTCAAAGATTCTGGGGCCCAGTTTCAATCACTTGATTTCTTTAGTTGTTTTGAAGCTATAACTACATGGTTGTTGGTTTTGCCACATTTGCTGAAGGGATTTTACTATTTCATGGACTTTGATCTTCTACTTTGTAAACTTTCTTAATCACTTTTATCCCCGATCAAGGGTTTATAATAGACTAGTAGATGGGAAATCACACATTATTGGTTAAGTCCCACATAAGACATCTGGGAGAAGTCCACCCAAGAGGAAGGCCCAGTGCTTTAGCTCTATAAATTGTGCTTCAAGAGCTAGCAGAAGGTTCTTCCCTCCTGCTCACCACTCTGAAAAGTGAATCTATGAAGTAAATATGGAAGCTGAGAGTCCATCTTGGAATAGTATCTGGGGTTTTTAGGTTATATTAAAGGAAGCCAAGAAATTTTCCAGTCTTGAAAACCCTGAAGTGTTTGGTGATGTCTGACTCTTCTCCTGAAATACCACTCTCAATTTTTTTGGAGAATACTCTTCTAAGTCATTTGGATGGCACTTTGTATTTCACGACTTTTATCTGAGTGGCCAGTTTCCATTCTTAGTCCTTTACTACCCATTTTCTCTTAGGTGATGAATAAAATGGTGTGTTATTTTGGTCCTAATCCTTCTTCTCTCTTTAATTCTTAGTTATATCACTAGCTATCTTTTTATCCATAATACAAGCACAGTTTCTGGAAATACAGTCGTCCCTCTCTGTATCGCAGTCCACTTATCGCGGCTTCACTGTATCAAGGGATTTAAAAAAAATATTATGTTTAATTATTTATCGCGGATTTTTCGCTCTATCGTGGGATTTTGTGGTACTGTGTATGTATGTTGTTAAAGTGACGTCGGTTTAAGAGGGTAGAATAAATGTAAGTTTCCTACTTTGCGGGGGGGGTCTACAATGCAATACCTGCGATAAGTGAGGGAATACTGTATAGATTATTGGGTTCTCCCTCAGAAATGAACATATCAGGACCCAGGTCTTATTTGGATTTCAATTCCTTGAATAGCAGTTATAATAGTCCCCCTTATCAGTGGCGTGTATGTCCTAAATTATTATAAATTTGTCTAGTTATAGCCCCTTCAAAAGGGTTCTAGCGTTCTTTTGATATGCTCTCCCCGTTTTTGAGCCCTGTATTCGACTTTCTCAGACAGCCCTAAAGTGAGCTACTTCTCCTACCGGCTGTTTCCTTTATGTAAGGAATGGTATTTAGCAAGCAAGATGGGGCGCTAGCCATGCCGCTCTTTGCTGCTGGGGTCTATTGCTTCTATACTCTTCTCCCTTGTAGTCTGGCCAACAAAATGCAGTCAAGATTTCAAACAGTTATCAGGCTGATGGAAGAAAAATAGTGTGTCAGTGTCGTTTTCGTACATGCGTCTTATTACAGTGAACTTGAACTGCTTTGTCTACCGAGGAATAGTCATGCGATGATGCCCTTCGTAGGACAGGTTTGTAGAGTCATGAGAAGATGCCTATTGGGGAAAGGAAAGGAGCCCATGGATTGTCTTATAAAGAGCTGAGCCTGGAAGGACTTAGGAGGAAGCTGGGGAGCCGAGGGGTTACCCAATATGTCCAAGGTCATGCAGCACGCTAGTGACAGAACTGTGGTTTAACACAAAGGCCCTCCCAACCCTCCCAGACTCTTGGCAATGATTTATCAGATACTTTTTTGAACAACTGCTTCTTTTAAGCTGCTGTAGATTTGTGTGTACATTAAAATTTGACCTTGTTATATAACTTCTGGCACAAAAAGTTATTGGTAGCCTGCCTATAACCCACTTAAGTTCCTGCTGAAGTTTTTACCTAAAGAATGAAAAAATTGTTGGATGGGTTTAGAGACAATTCTTCTTATAAATAGTGCTAAAACTCTTTTTTTATATGGACCTGTGCAGCTAAAATCTAAACAACAAAGACATTTGATTTACTGCAGACATTAGGTTGGAGTGTTAAGTGGTTGTTTTAATTTTAGAGTTTTTATAAAAGAGCTGCTTTCACCGTATAGTTGATTACAATTTAAAAACAGAGACATATGATTTATTATAAACAGTGTTTTTGAGAACTGAACTTTTTTTTGAAGAACTAAAAATATGTATTTCAAAAAACTTCAACTCTAGGAGATGTGGGGACCTGCTTTCTTTTCCTCCTTTGGAAATGGTATGTGGCTGTTGGGTTTTAAATGATCTGAGTGGCTTCCTTGGTGGTATCAAAGAATAAGAAAGAGGAATAAGAGTCTCCTGGGTTCTGTGTTTGACCAGGCTAAAGACAAGGCTCCAAGGAAACTGGGCAGGTAACCTGCAGTGTAGGCTTGGTCTTGCTGGTCCACTCTTCAGTACTTTGTCTTCTCTAAATACCTGTTCCCTCCACCCAATCCCATTATCCTCTTTCAGTCGTAGCCAACAAGAACATAATGGGTCCGCGTGTCAGCAGAAACATAATCACACGACTAAAAGGTATGCTCTCTGTCACCATAAAATTCTGTGAGATCTGGGAATGCCAGTGTCCAGTTATAAAAAGTGTACACTTCCCCTTTCAGGCGAGGAACCTGTGAAATGTTTGGTTTTGAAATGCTTCGTTTGTTGAGCAATTCCAATGCAAAGTATTTCAAAATTTTTTTGTGTAGCATTTTTTCTGAAACATGAAAAAGCGAGATATTTTTCTTGGGAAGCTGTGTTTAAATTTGAGTGTGAGGGTCTGTATTATTTAGAGGCTTTGCCAAATAAAAAATAAAAGCAATTCAGATTAAGGTCTACATGTTGAACAGAGCCCAACACAATGGCTTTTTTATACCAAGTGTCCAATTATTACATTCTTTTTCCATCTAAGCTCCTCTGTCTTTCATTATATCTTGAAAAGAGATTGCATTATTTCTAAAGTGAACACACACACACACACACACACACATGCACACTAACAAGTAAGGCAAATGTTCATGTCCCATCACTATAGGAAGACCTAGAGAGACCCCAAGTACTGGAAAGAGCATACCCTCCATCTCCCCCACCCCCTAGTATGTTACTCAGAGTAAAGCAATGCTAGGTCATCTGGAACTTAGAGGTGTGCTTGAACTAAGATGGCTTCTTTCTAGATTTTCTGATAAGCCCATCAAAGCTCAACTTTTCTCTCTCTCTTAACAGTTTTTCTTCTCTTATTTGCTCCATCTCTGCCTTGAACGTTTCATAAACATGTGTTTCATTGACCCGTTGGATAATGTAGCACTGAGGATACAGAAGAGCCTTCTACATGATTCCTTGGGCTAAATAGAGAGTTATTGCAGCTGAAGGGAGATTGTTTTCCAGACTTTGTTGCCCCAGAATTAATCGAAATCTTGTTTAGGTCAACAGTTCTTTAGTAAACAGAATAATAAAAATTTTGCATGCTTCTATGTACTGGGCATTGTTCTAAGTGTTTTACACGTGTTATTCACTTAATTGTCACATAACTACACAAGGGTTTTATTTTCATCCCCATATTGCAGAAATAGAGACAGGAAGAGAGAAGTTAAGAAACTTGTTCAAGATCATGGTCCTAGTAAGAGGCAAAATTGGAATTTGATTCTAGGCAGGGCAGTGTGACTTCAGGCTATTGGCTATGGTGCTACTTTACTAAAAAAGAATAATGGCAAGAGCTTTCATCATGCTAGACACTACTGTCAGAACTTCCTGTATATCAGCACTTCTAGTCTCCACAAAAACCCTACGCTCATTTTCTATATGCCCCTCAAGCTACTCTCTGTCCATCCGTCCTCCGCTCTGTTCCTTGAGAGGCTGATTTTTGGGACTGAATACCTTGCTTTTTGGTCTCTGGCTGTGTTCGGTCAATGTGAGTTTCCAGCGTGAGATCAGAAGAGGGGAGCCAAGTGAGGTCACGGCACTTATCATGCTAGTTCCCTCCATTTGAGTGGCTGTGGGTTGGTTGCCTCTGTTTCTCAAAGACCATAGCTCCTATTTGTTTGTTTTTCTCTGACAGTCGCTCTCTCTGGGTCCCAGTAACATCTTCTCCACTTATCCATTAAAGTTAGGGGTGGTGAAGTCTCTCTGCTGTTGCAAGCTCAGGGATGCTCTGATTCCATGCCCACACATTTGTAAATAGTCCTTCATTAAACTCTCAAACACTGAGGGTGCCGTTGTTTTCTTGATAATATTCGTATTCAACAAGGCATGTTCTGTTATTAGCAGCACCCATACTTGACCCATACATAGGGCACAGGGAAGTTAAATAAAGGGCCCAAGGTAACGGTTAGAATTGGTTAAAATCTAGGCTGAGTGGCCCATGCTTTAAGTCACTACACTGTTCTGCCTCTTGGTTTACGCATGTGTTGGGCTTTCTGCAAAAAAAGTTTGCCATGCAGATTATTACATGTCAATGGATAATAATGGGTAGTTTACTGTTGCTAATGTCAGTGATGTAAATATTTATAGCATAAAAGTTCTATGGGTAAAGGCAATGAGTTCATTCACTCATTTATCAAACATTTATCAAAGTTGTTCTTTGTTAAGAACTTCGTTAGATCTTGGGGATGAATTGTTAACAAAATAAGATTATTGTTTTCTTTATTTTTGGTGAATTTGTGTATTTTGTATTGCATCATTTACAGTTACAAAATGTCAGGTTGTTCTACTGTTGATGTTGCTAAATTTGATCACATGGGTAATGTATGATCACAAAACCTACCCTATGTAATTATGTCATGAGTGGGGTGTAACTTTGAGGCCATGTGAATATCTTGACCCTCCAGACTTTAAAATATATTTAATTGATTATGCTATTACAGTTGTCCCAATATTTCCCCCTTTTCCCCAATCCACCTGGTGCCCCCATTCCCTCCAGCACTTCCTTCCCTTAGTTCATGTCTATGGGTCATGCATATATGTTTTTTGGCTACTCCATTTCCTATACTGTTCTTAACATCTTCCTGTCTATTTTGTACCTACCAATTTGTACCTCTTGATCCCTGTATGTTTTCCCCTTCTGTCCTCCCTGCTGATAACCCTCCAAATGATCTCCATATCTACGATTCTGTTCCTGTTCTGCTGGTTTGTTTAGTTTGTTTTTTAGATTCAGTTGTTGGTAGTTGTGAATTTGTTGCCATTTTAATGCTCATAGTTTTGATTTTCTTTTTCTTAAACAAGTCCTTTTAACATTTCATATAATAAAGGCTTGGTGATGATGAACTCCTTTAGCTTTAGCTTGTCTGGGAAGTACTTTTTATCTGCTTTTTCATTCTAAATGATAGCTTTGCTGGATACAGTTGCTTTACAGTTTATACTTCAACTTTTTCCACTGCCCAATAATGTTGTTTTAAAACAATTTTTTTCCCTTTTAATAGAGGATCCAGTGTAAGGTAACATATTACAGTTAATTGCTATGGTCCTTTAGTCTCCTTTAATTCAAGACAGTTCTTCAGCATTTTTTTTGCCTTTCAGAACACTGGCATTCTTGAAGAAAATGAGCTAAGTATTTTATAGAATGTCTGTTAATTTGGATTCGTCTGAATGTTAGTTCTAGGTTGTAGGTCCTTGTTTTTCATCACTTTGAATACTTCTTGCCTGCAAGGTTTCTTTTGAGAAATCAGCTGACAGTACTGTGGTACTCCTTTTTAGGTAATTCTCTGCTCTCTTATTGCTGCTTTTAAGATTCTCTCTTTATCTTTAATTTTTGGCTTTTTAATTATGATGTGTCTTGGTGTGGCCCTCTTTGAGTCCAGCTTGTTTGGGACTCTCTGTGCCTCCTGGACTTACATGTCTATTTCCTTCACCAAATTAGGGAAGTTTTTTTCATTATTCCTTCAAGTAAGTTTTCAATTTCTTGCTCTTCCTCTTCTCCTTCTGGCACTCCTATGATTCAGATGTTGGTATATTTGGAGATGTCCCAGAGATTCCTTATTCTATTCTCATTTTTTAAAAATTCTTTTTTCTTCTTGCTGTTTTGATTGAATGCTTTTTTCTTTCTTATGTTCCCAGCCATAGATTTGACTATTGGTTTCATCCTTTCCTCTGCTGGTTCCTTGTGGATTTTTCTTCATTTCACTTAATGCAGCCTTCATTTCTGCTGTTGCCATATTCAATGATTTCTTTCAACATCCTGATAACCAGTGTTTTGAACTCTGCATCTGATAGGTTGCTTATCTCCATTTCATTTAGTTCTTTTCTTGGAGTTTTGTTTTGTTCTGTTCTTTCATTTGGGCCATATTTCTTTGTCTCCCCCATTTGTCAGCATATTAGGTAGAGCTGCTTTGATTCCCCATCTTGGTAGCATGGCCTATTGTAGAAGAGGCACCCATAAATTGTTTGGGACAGGGCCTTAGGTAGTTACCAGGGTGGGGCAACCCATTTCACTGTTTTGTAGCTCAGGGCCTCTGGTAACTGCCTGAGAGGAAGTTGTCTCCTTGGCACTCACCCTTTGCCAGTCACTTTGCTTTCTTCCTTTCACCCTGTATGCCACCCGTGCCCTTCCAGCTGTTGCCCCCATGCTGAATTCTAGAGGGGGTGGGCCTGGGTCAGTCCCAAGTTTGTTGTGGACCTTTTAGGAGCAGTCTCTTGAGATTCCTCCAGTATCTCCTGCCACCCCAACTCCTATTCGCTTTTGCAGCCAGAAGTTATTTGGACTTATCTTCCTGGTGCTGTAACCTTGGGCTGGGTGGTCTGGTCTTGGGCTGGATCGCTTGCTCCTGAGGTATCCCTTTTGACTTTTATTTTGTTACATAAGTTAACCCATTTATTATAGGCTAACAATGTTTCACATTGTGGAGCTTCTACTGGCCTTTCAATTCCTTCAGTCTTCTGATGGCAGACTTTACTGTGATGGCAGAAGTGGTTTTGAGGTCCAGGCAGCCCCAGTGACTGCTTTCATGCAGGAACCACAGATCCCCACAGCTTGCTTCTTTATCTTGGTTTTGCCACAAAAGGAGCAAGTGTACTTGGCGTGCTGGCTGATTTCAATTTTCTTCACTGTTTTCCTGAGGGAGGTGGCAATAATTGGTGTCGCATTTACTGACGATTCCAACTTTCTTGGTGCATTTAGCCATTTTGACTCCTCCTGATTTTTATCCACCACACATGACTGTGGTACCTCCTGTTTAGCCACCTCTCCACGCCTCTCTGTGCGTCCACATCTCCACCCCTCCTATCCGTCTCGGTGAATGTAGCTTCTTTAAATCCTTGGTTGTTGGACTTCCCGACAGCTTGGCTTTCTGATGAATCTGTGTGATTTTTGCTTTGTAATTTAGTTGTAATTTTTCTCTGGTTGTGTGCGGAGGCAAAGTATGTTTACCTATGCCCCCATCTTGGCTGGAAGGTCTATTGTTTTCAAGCAACTGGGGCTAGTCCAAGGACTCAAGTATTTGTTTTTCAATATTTTGGATTTGATTAATAAGAAAATAGCAAAAAACAAAGCAAATAAACAAACAAAAAATACCCAAACACACGCACACAGACACACACAGACACACACAAACCCCGGAAACAAACCAAAAAACAAACAAAACCACAAAAAACCATCCCCAAACTTTGGCATTTGATACCCATATACCATTATTGTCCAATATACATAACTTTAAAAAACTTCCTTTTGAGTCAGTAATGTTAATCAGTGATTTGTAATGTGTCTTCATTTTCTAGGCCGCGAAGGGTCTCCTGTTAGGCACAATATAATCAAGCAAAAAGTCTTACAAAATCAAATGACACTTTTTAGAATGTGAATACTATAGAGAACCCCAACGAACATATATATGAATTCTTTCCCCTTGCTCATTGAAATCTTTCTTTTTTGGGGCGGGGGTCATTTTACTATATGCTTTTATAGAAAGGGACCCTGGGCTGAAGTAACAGTCCTGGATTGTGATGCCACTTTTCCTCTAACTAGTGGTAAGATCTGGTTCACATTGACTAACTGTTCTGGACTGCACTTTTCTTGTCTGTATCATAATGAAGCTGGACTAGGTCGTCTTTTAACACCAAGGTTCCCTGACTCTTTGATTTATCTGTATTGTTTTTAACCCTTAAAATATTAGGAGATACAAAGAAATGACAGAATGCATTTAAGGTAACAATTGTATTTAGTGTGGAGTTGGAGTGATATTTAGGTATCTTGATATTTATTCTTTGAGTATCATTCCCTACAGTGAAATGGGTACTAGTTAGGGGGATAGTAACTGCTATGTCAAATAGACACAAAATGTACCTTCACTGACAAATAATAGAATTTATTTATTTTAAGGTGTCTCTCTTTGACTCAGGGACTCTGAATGACTGAGGGTCTGACATTTTCAACCCATGTCCCTCAATATCATTGTGGTTATTCTGCTTCTGTGACAGTCAGAGGCAAAAAGAACATAGAGAAACATATTTATCACTTACATATGTCAGGTCGAGAAATGGCACATGTCACTTCTATACACTTTCTGATTTTTTAGAACTTAAGGTATTTCCTACCTAAATGCAAGGAAAGTTACCAAATATAGCACCATTGTGTGCCGAGGGAAAAGAGAAGCACTTGGATTTTAGTGACCCATCAGTAATCTTTGCCTTAGAATGGAACTGACATATGCAAGAACAGTTTTCTTCATCTTCAGGGACATTGCCTTACTCAGCTCTGTAATTTGTGTATACCAGTTACTTCAATTGAAATAAAAAAGAGACTAAGATCTGAAGCAGGAACAAGAAGTACTTTTTCCTGAACTTGATCCTGAAGGAACCAGTAGGTGAAGAAGAACAAAAGGAAAAACCAACATTAAGCAAAGAAGCCACAAATAAATGTTAGAGGAGAGGCATGAGCATGGAGGACTGGGGTGGAGCAGGGGCGCTCTGACACGCCATCCTTCCAGGGGAATTCCGTCAGGAGTTGCAAGATGAAGACCGCAGTGGGGTGTGTTGCCTTTGAGAGTGTCCCTGGCAAAGGAGACCTGCAAATTATGGCCTTCGTGGTTTTCTTCTTGCTTCTTGCTAACAAATAAATGGAGCCACAAGCATGTCAGTGGAACCTCTCTTTCCTTAGTCTCTCCCTCTCCCAGGGTCTGTTGAGTGCTCTCTCTCCAACAGCCACAAAATTCTGAGAATGACTTGATAGCATTTTTTCCTTCTAAAATCATAATTCACGAGTCCCTTTTGTTGTAAACTAACCTGAAGAACGGGAGAAGGAAAGAAGGAGCAGGCAGGAAAAACACATTTTGGGGTTTGTAGTTTTGAGACTTGGGTACTGAGGAATCCCAAGAACTTGACCGAAATTTGACTTATCATCATAGTATTTCTATTCAAAAACAGAAGCAAGAACGCAACAAATCAAACTAAGAAAAAGGTGACCACCCCAGTAAACCTCAGAGGTAGCAGAAACAGAGGAAGATAACTTGGGAATGCAGCGTAATTTTGTTGTAACTTATTATAAATATCCATTTACATAGTACTTATCTGATTGTGTCTTTTGGGTAAGCAAGGCGCCCATTCCCGTAAAGGCTGGCTCTGATATTGTTAGCCCATAGCATGGTATTCGTCCAGCTCCTTCCATATTTGGTAAGGCTTGTCAGTGTATTTATTCATTCAGAAATATGAGAAGAAGGACAGTCCAAGTCAGAGGACAGAAAGGGCATGTCTTCCTAAATGGGAGGCTCGTGTTTAGTATTGGTCTGCCATGAGCTCATGTGACATGAAGCAAGTTATTTAACCTCTTTAGGTCAAGTTTTCCTCATTAGTAAAATATGTTGTTGTAGTTGACAGTCTTTAAGGAATACTTCAATACTGACATTCCATCACTCTTATTGCCTTTTTTTTTTTTTTTTTTCCAGAAGGGCTTTCAGGTAGCTAATTCTAGAAACATGTATTTTTAATTCTATATGCCAGGGTACCAGAAGCTCTTTAAAAGTGTGTTATTGAATACAATACTTGATTAGATTTGACAAATATTTATTTGGTTTAGAAGTCTTGCTTCAATATTCAACCAATCTTTGTAGAGTCATCTGGCTAAAGTGAATTCATTAAAGTTTATTTGTGACTTCTGGGCAAGATGGAGGCCAAGACAGACATGCGACATCTCCCTCCACAACTAAAAATGAATACAACTACCTTAAAATTAGAGACAACCGGGAGTTCTAGAAAATCGAGCTGCATGGAAGTCCAACAAACAAAGATATAAAGAAGAAATACTCATCCAGACAGGTAGGAGGGGCGGAACTGGGGTGGAGAGGATGCGGTGTGGTGGTGGGAGCAATGGCAGGCAGGCGGAAAGTGCAGTCACGAATTTTAAAATGTAGGGAGGGGCACCTGGGAAATGTTCCCAGCCTCAGACCAGACCGCAAAGCTTACAGTCCCAGAGTCGGGGAAAATAAACCTTCATTGCTTCTTACTGTGGAAACCAGTGGGGGTTGGGGCAGAGGAAGAAATTTCTGGTCTCTTAACAGAGTCCGCTTGTTTAAAGGGCCCCCATGGTCCTAGAACACCCACAGACCCACTCACTCTGAGAATGACAGCCAGAGCAACAGTTAGAAAGGTGCCAGTTCCATACAGAAGTGGGAGAAGTGCTTGAAAAAGAGGTGAGTGCTGAGCAAGCGCCATTGTTCCCTCTCAGAACCTCCCCCCACACACAGCGCCACAACATGGTGAAAAGAGTCATCCTGTACTGATAAATACCTAAGGTTCTGCTCCTTACAACATAACAGGAATGACAGCTTTACCTAAGACAGAGAGGCAAACAAACACAGGAGTGTGTCAAGATGAGGTGATAGAGAAGTATGGCCCACAAGGGGGAATGGATCAAGGTTACAGTGGGAGAACTAAGTGATGAGGAGATAGCCAACCTAACAGAGGCAGAGTTCAAAACATTGGTGATAAAGATGCTCACAGTCTTGACAGATATGCTTAAGTAGGGCAAACACATACGGGAAGAAGTGAAGGCTATGCTAAATGAAACAAAGAAAAAGCCACACAAAACCAATGGTGAAGGGAAGAAAACCAGGGTTAAAATCAATGATTTGGAACATAAAGAAAAAAAGAAACAGTCAACCAGTACAGAATGAGGAAATAAGAATTGAAAAAAAAATGAGGAGAAGCTTAGGAACCTCTGAGACAACTTTAAACATACCAACATCCAAATCATAGGGGTGCCAGAAGGAGAAGAGGAAGAGCAAGAAATTGAAAACTTATGTGAGAAAATAATAAAGAAAAACTCCACAAATTTGGTGAAGGAAACAGACATACAAGTTCAGGAAGCACAGAGAGTCCCAAACAAGCTAGACCCAAAGAAGACCACACCAAGACATATCATAATTAAAATGCCAAAAGTTGAAGATAAAGAGAGAATCTTAAAAGCAGCAAGAGAAAAGCAGAGTTACCTACAAAAGGATGCCTATAAGACTCTCAGCTGATTTCTCAAAAGAAACTGCAGGCAAGAAGGGACTGGCAAGAAGTGTTCAAGGTGATGAAAAGAAAGGACTTACAACAAAGATTACTCTATCCAGTAAAGCTATCATTTAGAATGGAAGGGCAGATAAAATGCTTCACAGACAAGGTAAAGCCAAAAGAGTTCATCATCACCAAGCCATTATTATATGAAATGTCAAAGGGACTTACTTAAGAAAAAGATCAAAATTATGAACATTCAAATGACAACAAACTCACAATTATCAACAACCAAACCTAAAAAATAAAAACAAAACCCAACTAAGCAAACCAGAATAGGAACAGAATCATAGGTATGGGGATCATTTGGAGTGTTATCAGGTGGAGGGGACAGGGGAGAAATGGGGAAATGGTGCAGGGATTAAGAAGCATAATTAGTTGGTACAAAATAGACAGGGGGAAGTTAAGAATAATATAAAAAATAATGAAGCCAAATAGCTTATAGGCCCAACCCATGGACATGAACTAAGGGGTGGGGGTGGGATTATTGGAGGGAGTGGGGTACTGGGCATAGGGGAGCAAAGGGAAGAAAAAAATTGGGACTGCTATAACAACATTATCAATAAAATATACTTAAAAAATTTTATTTATTTCAACTATGGGAATCTATAAGTGATTACGGTATGGTTCCTGCTTGTAAAAGGCTTATAGAATGGTAGGAGATCTAGGACATTGAATGACTATAATATATGATAGAGTGTTAAGTGCTACTAACTCCCCAGCATGGAGCATAGGACCAATAAAGTGGAATAGGTCCAATCAAAAAAGCATAAAATATATAAAACAAAGTGGAGTCACTCAGGTCAACCATGATGGATATCAGTCAGCCATGACACTTTGGTTCAAGAGGGAAACTACCTGAATCATGCTAGATATATCTGGCAAGGAGACACACCTAAGACACCTGCCCATGTGATCAGAATGGCCATATCTGCAGATTGGGACCATCCATAGATAGGCTTCTGGGTAAATTCTACACTTGGCATCAGGGGTGCCAAGACATTTATCAAGAGACCCAGGAGGGTGGAGTACACCACTTTCCTGGTATCACTGAGGCAGGCTCCAGACCACTGCTGAGACAGCTGAGCTCCACACACCAGAGCGCTGCCCCACGCCACGCTGATCTCCCTTGGCATCAGCCTCCAAAGGCTCTGCTCTGCTGGACTGAAGGCTTCACCCGCCCTGCTGCCCACCTGGATCCAGAGCTCTTTCCTTGCAAGATGCTGATGACCTCCTTGTCCACCGTACTTTCTCCTGGACCCGCAGACTGAGACTGTGGGACTCAGGTTCGTTACTCTCCACTGATTGCTGTGTGCGCATGTGTGTGTTATATTTCTCTTACATTGTTAGAGTGTGAATAGGATATTCATGCATGTTGATGTTCTACTGTGAGTGAGCCTGCATTCAATAAAAGCTGAGTGAACAGCATAGTTACTGTGTGTGATTCTTGTGTATTTCTTGGTGCCGGGCTGCTCAGCAGGCAGCTAGACAAGCAGTTGCTTGACAGACTAATAGCAAAGACTATACTGTGCACATATGTTTGTGACACTCGGTACTAATATGGTAGGAATTCACACAGGGAAATTTCTGCTTCCATCTTCCTTACCTTCCAGGGCAGGTTATCTTTCTGTAATTCCATGTGAGAGGTAGGTTGGCGAGAGAGAATGCAGAGGTCTTCCTAAGAATAAGGCCCTGGCCAAGGCACCATAGACATAACATATTTCAGTATCACAAAAAGTAAATCTAAACCCTGGTTTCTTTATTTAATAAATCACTTTTAAAAAGCAGGTTTCCAGTAATTGCAGAGTGTAAGAATTATTTCCCTCCAGAAAACAACTCTGTTCTTATTTGAAGGAGAAATAAGAAGATAATATGCTTATTTTTCTGTGCAGCACAACGGAAAGACCAGGAACTCTGGATTTTTAATCTGGACGCTATTACTTGCCGAGTGTGTAATTTCCCCTTATATAAAAGTAGACATAATAGTACTTGCCTCATAGCACTTCACAGATTAAAAATATATGGCTCTCAATAAATGTTTGTCTTCTTTCATAGTCAATGAAACAAACCACACCATACTTATTTACCTGATTTATACATATAGTTATCTATTTTCCATTGAGGAAGTTACTCTACTTGCCACATTGACAAAAACTTAATTATTCTGTACTTTTAAGAGAACATAATAGCTAAACCCTCAAAACTTGAAGTTGATAGAATCTGTTAGTGCAAGGAGTGAGACTTCTGATTCATTTTACTCCTGGTGTATTACCAAGAAATGGCTAGAATATATGATATTTCTCAGATGCAATGTCTATGTTAAAAGGTCAACTTTTGCCTTCATTTTCACGGGTGCCTTCCGATGGCGTTTGCTGAGTAAGGCGAAGACACATCATTGTTAAACGTTAATGTCACAGGGAATAGTTGTTTAACCAAGCAAAGCCTCTCTTCCCACATCTTGATTCTCCCCTCTGCTTCTCTTCCCTCGTATTTTCTTGCACATGACTCTGAAAACGCATCCACACTCCTGTTCTGTTGAGAGACAGCCATCTGGACCATGAGAACGTGGCCTATACCACACTCACTCCATCAGTTTATCATAGTTAGCATGGGAGATCTCAGAGGAGGTTATAACAGCTCTTTCCTTAGAGATGTTTAACTGTTTGTCATCGTTAGAGACCATCTGATATGGGTAGAAAAGATGTGGGTATGTGACATCTGGAGGCTTTTTTAATGCTGTTAATTCTATTTCCCAGATGTCAGCACTGTGGTTTGCAGATATACAATTCAGAGCAGCGTGCAAAGGACAGGGATGCAAATTGTCTTTGTGGGCTTGTATTTCCACTTCTCCTGTATTCTCATGCACCTCTTGTTGAAACACATACAGAAGCGATGAGCTGGGTAGGGAGCAAATGGCAGGCACTGAGGCCGGTGGGAGTAGACACAGGGCACACGCAGACTCGTGGGAGGCACTGAAGTGAGTCTCTGTGGAATCGCACTTCTTCAGGTAGTTTGAATGAGTTGTTGCCAAGGTTACTCTCTCTTAAGGCAGAGAATTGTCTGCACGGGAACCCTACACAACAGCTGTGAGTGTGAGTCTGCACCAGAGAGTAATACATGGTTTTTGCTCAGAGGGTGTATGAATTTCTACTGTAGCTCACATCATGCTATGTCAGTGATTTTGTCAATGTTAACATATGACATAATTAGTGAGGCTTAAGGTAGCTGGGCACAGCAACATTTGACTCAGTAAACAAGGCCACATTCTGCAGAACAACTGGTCCAAGACTCTGTCGGGGGCACGAGCTGGGGTGTGGGGCAGAGAGCACCAGGAAGTTTAATGCCAGCAGTTACAGCGTGTGTGAGACTGAAGAAATAGTCAACTAAATTAATGTCATATCAAAGAAGCTTAGTTTTTAGGTTGTGCAGTGTGAAAATTTATTCCTTGAAAATTATCTCCTCAAAGTGTTATTATAAACAAAAAGGTTTTTAAAATGAAACTTGTAGGATAAAACTGTCTGTTATGGAAAAATGATAAATGGTTGCGTCAACTACCTAGTTATTACATTTTGGGCAAGTTCCCAAGGCTCTGCCAAGATAAAGTCTCTGGATTTTAGTTTCTTCACTGTAAAAAAAGAGGTTAGATTAGATGATTTCTGAGATCCATTTGTGTGTGTGTTAATCCTCACCTAAGGATATTGACCTTAGAGAGGGAGGATGGGAGAGAGAGAGAGAGATCAAAACACTGATGTGAGAGAAAAACATTAAAACATCAATGTGAGAGAAAAACATCTATTGGTTGCCTCCCCCCATGCGCCCTGACCGGGAATTGAACCTGGAACCTAGGTATGCGCCCTGACTGTGATGAACCTGCAACCTTAGCAAATTAGGATGATGCTCTAACCAACTGAGCTTACCTGTCCTGGGTGGATGTTGTCATTTAAGTTAATGTGACATACTTGGTTCTTAACTCTATGTATGGAATTTGGTCATCATTTTTAAGAATATTATTATATTAGGAGGTCAATACTGTTTAATTTATCATCAATATATCACTATACATGGGGGAAGATTTTAAAATGCAAATTTATAAATAGGTTAATGTATCAAATGATTTGATAATAACCATGATCTTGAAAAAAAATTTGTGAGATTGAGTTAGTAAGTTGCTTCTTTTAGTTATAGTTTTAAATATTTTAAAATAGAAGCATTAAGATGAAATAATTGGTAATGTTACTTTCAACATGTTTAAGGATAATAGTTACACTATATATACTCCAGAACATAGTTAAATGTTGCCAAAATTGTTATACAGATGATTGATAATGATAATACCTGAGCAAAAAAGCATCACATAGAGAGTATAATGAGAAAGAGACTAAGGTAGAAATTAGAAGGAGATGTGATAATAATTATTAATTTTATAAATAAAGATTTTTCTCAGTAGGAAATCTGTCTATTGGTTTGGGTACTAAGGCATCAGGACCAGATCTGAGTGATTTATTTCTATTTCGTGACCTATTCTCTCACCTCCAGACCTTGTGTGTTTATTTTTCTTTTTACAGATTTGCTAAAAGCAAAATTAAAAATTCCCAACAGTGGCCTCTTAAATATCAGGGTTACTACCTTTAACTAATGTATGTTTTTTACATTAAAGACCTTTTCATCAGTCTCTGATATTTCCCCACAACAATTAGCCAGTGTCATATATTGCCGTATTAAAGAAAACCACGCACCATCAAATGTGACTCCAGAAGCACTAAAGGGTCATGGTCTTCACTGAAGATCATGGTACGAGGAGGAATGAGCTGCAATATAGAGCAAGATCTCCTAAAAGTCTTTTAAACATCTGTCCCGAGAATATTGTTATCAACCAGGTAGGGTCCTATACACTAACACAGAAGTGTGTATGCTGGTGGTGGGTGGGTTTTGGATAAATAATCAACAGTATGTATGGCAGCGTTCAGGGCCCAGTATCACTCCCAGGAATAAAGTCAGGATAAGGAACTCAGAGGCTATTTACCTTTACAGGCCGATTCAGGTCACTCCCCTAGATTGTTACGTTAGAGTAAGCGTTCCAGAACCTGAGTGTTTGAGTCCTGTCTCTGCCATTATCTGGTCACACGACACTGGGCATTATACTTACTCTTTCTATGTTTCAGTTTTCTCATTTGTGAAATGGGGTTAATTATAGTCTCACCTCACATGATCATTGGGAATATTAAATTAGGATGTGTACTTAGCACATTACTTGACATAACCTAGCATGCTGAATTTTTAAGTTAGGCTTGAGAAATGACAGCTTTTAATATAATATGTATTTGTTACTATTATTTAAAATTTTATTTTTATTGTTTTTCTATTAGAGTTGTCCCACTTTTTCACTCATTGCTCCCCCGCACCCAGCTCACCCCCTCTCCCACAGTCAATCCCCACCCCGTTGTCTATGTCCAGGAGTTATTTATACTAGTTCTTTATTAAACCTTTCCTCTACTTACCCCCTTCTTCCTCCACCCCCCTGATAACTGTTACTCTGTTCCTTGTTCAATTTTGTTCATTTGTTTGTGTTGTTCATTAGCCTCCTGTATCAGATGATATAATATGGTATTTTTCTTTTGTTGCCTGGCTTATTTCACTAAGCATTATTCTCTCTAGTTCCATCCATGTTGTTGCAAAAGGTAGAAGTTCCTTCTTTCTTTCTGCTGCATAGTATTCCATTGCGTAAATGTACCACAGTTTTGTGATCCACTCACCTACAGACGGGCACTTAGGTTGTTTCCAGCACTTGGCTATTGTAAACAGCGCTGCTATGAACATAGGGGTGCACAGGTTCTTTTGAATTGGGGTTTCAGGATTCTTTGGATATAATCCTAGCAGTGCAATTGTATTTATTATTGTTGTTAACTGGAAGAAGTGGTAGATATTCCACAGCTGGATCTTAAAAATAAAAAATGTCCTGATTTTTAGTGTTTGCTGATTTCTGTGGTATAAACACTCCCACTGTGGCTGATTCGAGCTACCACCAATATGCCAGTCAGGAGACAACATTCCTGAAAATTTAACTATTGGCTTTTGGGGGCTGGTATGAGCCGACGCTAGGGTATTACCGAATGGAAGACTGTCATTAAAAATGGCACCTGGCCATTTATTTACTCATAAGTATTTATGAAAAATTTACACTTATAAACTTAAGCTATGTTAAAGTTGTTCCTCTAATTGTTAGCTACTGAGGAGGAGGTTAAAAATGAATCTATTTAGTTGGATTTAAGGAAGATGTGACAATTCTGTCATTGGCTATAGCTATTGCTTGGTGATTGGTGTTACAAATGTTTATATGAAGCTTGTCTGAAAAAAGTCCAGCCATTGTTAATATAATGAGAACAGTTTGCATGACATTGATGTAATCTGGCAGCCAAGGAGAGCGGACTGGAATGCACATGTGTGAACAATGACAACTTCACTGTACCGGTCAGTGGGGGTGGTAGATGCCATTGAGTGAGCATGTGCACTGTGTGGCCGTCACATTCAAAATAACTGAGTGAGCAGAGCAACAAATCGGTATCAAATTTTGTGTTAAGCTTGAACACTCCTCTGCGGAAACTATTCAGATGACTCAGAAGGCCGCAGCTCTGGGTAATTGGTGATTGGCAGCTTCATCATGACAACATACCTGCTCATGCATCACATCTTGTGCAAACTTTTTTGGCAAAACATCAAATCACCCAGGTTACTCAGCCCCACTACAGCCCAGATTTGACACCCTGAGATTTTTGGTTTTCCCTAAAACTAATATCATCTTTGAAAGGTGACCATTGATGAGAGTCATGAAAATATGACAGGGCAGCTGATGGCAACTGGGAGAGCTGTGTGAGGTCCGAGGTGTCTACTTTGAAGGGGACTGAGGTGTCCTGTCCTACGTACAATGTTTCTTGTATCTTGTATCTCCTTCAATAAATGTCTCTATTTTTCATATTACATAGCTGGATACCTTCTGGACAGACTTTGTATATTTAAAATACCATCCAAAGCACTGAAAGGACCTGAAGAAAAGTTCTCATTTTTATTATTTTCTTCTTTTTAAAAACATTGTACTGAGACATGTTCATTAACCATTTCTTTTTATGAGAAGAAGCATCATTTCCTTGGTTCTAAATGTTTAATGGAAATAGTATACTAGTCATTTAGAGTGGCAGAATGCCCAGCCTTGATATACATCTCTATCTTTATATATGATTATGTGTTTCTGTTTATATGTTTATTTGCATTGATGTATTAAACAAGTGGAGCTATTTTATTTGGAGTTATAGTATTCATTTTTTTGTTTACTTTTTTTATTGTCTAGCTCCTCCACTAGAATATAAGCTCCATTAGAGCAGAGATTACATTATTGCCTTTACTATTTTTTATTTTCAGTATCTAGAATAGTACCTTGGACATATAGTTGTTTAGTCAGCTTTTAATCAGTAACGTGAAATAAGCCAGTCGGAGAACAACAGTTACCTTATGATTTCTCTCACATGTAGAATGGCTGGTTTGGTTCAGTGGATTGAGCGTCGGCCTGCGAGCTAAGTGTCGCTGGTTCGATCTTCCAGTCAGGGCACATCAGAGAAGGAAAACTCTGACTCCAAAAAACCTCCGCTGCCTTGCGGCATACCTCTTCAGGGGAAAGGCTAAGGGAGTAAACCCCGACAGAAAATCTGGAGCCGGAGTCCCTAAGGCGGTTTGACGTTGTAGTCAACACCAGCAACTCCTGCGGCGCACCTGAAGCCAAGCTGTATTGACTCCGTCTTTCCCTTGGATCCTTCAGCTGCGAAGAGAGGGGGGGTCTGCTGCATGGGCAACAGCAGACCCTCCATATCACCCTGCCCAGGCTCTGTAGCTTCAGCTTCACTGGAGAGGACACTCCAGCGGCATCGCAAGATGTCGATTCAACACGGGAGGAGACAGATACCGTGTCACTCCCGAGTCGGACTGCACAGCCATTCTCGGCGGTGCAGATAGACTCTTAAGAAGCTACACCATCGTCTCTCGAGACGGATGGCTGCCGACGACGAGAATGCAGTGAACAAACTAAACTAACAAGCAAAATAGAAACAGATTCAAAGACAGAGAGCAGGCTGGTGGCTGCCGGGGGGGAGGGCGGTGTCATGGAGAGGTGGACGGATTGAACAACAAAGAAACAAACCTCATGGGTATGAACAGCTGTGGGGTGCTTGTGTAGGTGAGAGAGGATATGGGGGGATAAATAGTCCTGGAGAATAAACAGGATTATTCACATAGAGTCAACAGTTATTAAATGAATGAATGAGTAAATAAATGATAAATCTAAGTATACTGAAAAATTATTCTTCTACTCTATTTGGCCTTTAGAGACTGGGTTTTAATTTTACTTTTCACTTAGGGCTTTATGTCTTTTAACAATTTTATTCAAAAGGTAGTGAACTCAAAATTTGCAGATAGAAATTACGGGTTAGCCACTAACTACTGGCTATCTGCCAGAGACGCTTAGAGAAGGTTAAGTGGGTATAAAGGACCAATTTTTTATTTCCAAATGTGTAATTTTCTCTTCAAAAAGAGTGTATGCAGGAAGTCAAAGTCCTACTGAAAATTGAATCCTCTATTGATATTCAACAAGGAGGGTAGCATTCCCTAAAAAACAGAATCTGCATAACTTACAGGGTAAGGTGAACAGTGAACCAAAGATGTAATTTTCATACTACAACAGCAGGTTCAGGATAGAACGCTTCAAATTGTTTTGAAATCTCTAGAGTCTAAAGACGGATGGTTGGAATTTTAAATTACATTATTTTATGTCTATTTAAGACTGTCTAGCAAGCTCAATTTCCCAGATTGCTGGCTCCTTTCTTTCCATTTAATTAGTCTGAAGTGATCAAGGTCTAAAATTCATTTAGGGACTTTGGGACAGTTTTATTTGACAGAGAGTCTTTTAATATGTGACTCGAGTGCATTAAATGGTCATTAGGGGCTGAGTGGGCATAGCAGTTTATCAATATTGTAGGTTCTCTCTGAGATTGAAACTTGCTCCCAGAAGAGTTTATGTTCTATTGGGAAGCCAAATGAAAACGCAAATCCATAACATTGAGGGTCATGGTGATGGTAAAATCAGCTTTGAATCTTCTAATTTTAAGATGTCTTAAGAAGGGCCATAGCCAATGAGTTACCTTGATGCCTTAGTGGCTAATGGAAATTAAAACCAACTTTTATGCAAACACTGGTAGCTAAATGTAGTTAGAAAGTGAATGTAGATCAACGAAAACATATATTTCAAAATAGCACACATTTTGAAAGTGAAAAGAATCTGAGGGAATAGCAAGAAATACTAATATTAAATCTGTAAAATAGTTACATCGGTTATCATTTGTTTTCTAAGAAAGATATATTATTTTCAGAGCAAAAGGCAAATTTTCAGAGATTACAAATATTTGTAACAGGTATATTAAGTGATGAACCATTTGGAATCAATGAACTTTGAATTTTTAGTAATGCACTATTACTCCATTTTAAAGAAAAACTCTTCAAAATATTCTCAACCACATGTACTGATTTGGAATTTCAAAGGAGTCTTATTAAATCATAATTCAATCTTTAACTATATCAGATGAGTCATTACTAATGTATTTTTTGCCACAAGAAAGGGAAATGTACATATATATTTATAATACATGGTTATATAAATATGCAGGTATAATAAATAAACATATAGATAAATATATAAATAAACATATATACATTTATAAATATAAACAAACATATATATATATATACATATATATATATATATTATATAAGACCTCCACTAGTTGGAGAATTCTTTGGGGAAATTTCAACCATGGTGCAAGGTTAAAAAAATCTGTTCTGCATAGAACAACTGAATTTCTTAACTTCCAGAGATTTCATTATTAAATGTGAACACTTGATCCTACAAAATTTCAATCTATGGTAAAGATATAGTTTATGAAGATGTGTTGTACAACTTTGTGCTGATAGTAAATAATACTGAAAAGTACACTTAAAAACTTGTTAAGAAGGCATATGTTATATGTTTTTTTACTACAATAAAAAGGTATTTATTGGAGAGATTATCTGTTTGTCAATCTGTCTGTCTTTCTACTCATTCATCCATCCAGTTCTTATTTATAAATACTAGCTAGCAGTTTATTGATATACAAGAGACTACAAATAAGTCCCATGTCAAAATATTTTTCTGACTGTGTCCAAATATTTTTTTCAGGACACTCAGTATCTGTCCTAAGGTGGTTTTGCTAGGTATCACAGATCAGTGAGCTTTCTGCACAATCACCAGCTGATTAGGTGTGACTCCTGAAAGCGAGAGGTCTTCCTCTTGCTGTCTCTTCCGGCCCAGGGCACCATCTACTCAGTCCTCCAAGACCCTGGTGTGGTTCCTCTGTTGATCCCTTGGTTTGCTGCCTCTTCCTTAAAGCTCTGACTCAAGTCTAGACTACAACCCTTCTACTGGATTTTCCTATAGCCCACATTAGTCAGACTAAAATTTTAGTGAAGATTTAGGAGGGAAAAAAAGAAAGAAAAGGAAATAAAAGGAGATTTCTGAGTCTACCCTGCATAACTCATCCCCAAGACTCACAGACCCTGTTCCATCCCATAAATCAGTTCTCAAAGTACACAACAATCTTTTAGCTCCCCAGAGGTACTATCACATAAGGATAACCTGTTTGCCATCTTGTACTCTTGTGGCCAAAATTCAAAGACAATTCTAAGCTTTTCCTGTGGTTCTACTTCCTGTTTGTAGTGATGTGCTAATTGCAGGGTCTGGTGGTGGTAAGATTCTAATGACTGACAGTACGAAATCATCTTAGTCTTTAGCGAGATCCTGCCCTGTGGATACTGAGAATGTTCAGGTCCCTTGGAGGTATAAAATAAATGTTAACTGTCAAATTAGCCTACCATCCATACAACTTCAATTACATGGTTTCACCATCAGAATTCATTCTGTTTCAGAACTGTGTAACAGAATTTTTTCAATGCACTTGTATGTGTGTGTGGGGATGTGGTGAAGGAAGAATGGTTAATATATTGTATGATCTTACATATATATGGGCTTTAAGAAATTTGAACTCATAGAAATGGAGAGTAGAATGCTGGGTACCAGGGACTCAGGGGTGGGGAAATGGGGAGATATTTGTCAAGGCTGCAAACTTTCATCTTACAAAACAAGTGAGTTCTGGGGATCTGATGCACAGCATGGTCACTGCAGATAATAGAACTGCTTTGTATTCCTGAAATTTGCTGAAGGTTGATCTTCAGTGTGCTCACTACTCTCGCTCCCCTGAAGTAACTATGTGAGATAATTGATGTGTTAATTAACTTATTTGTGGGAATCAGTTCAAAATGTATATGTATATTGAATCAGCACATGGCATACCTTAAACAGATACAATTTTATTTCTCAATTATGCCTTAAGAATGATAAAAATGGATATTCTCTCAATTTTTGTTTCCCTATTCATGTTCTGTTTTTGGCTCTTATACATCAATCTACCCTGGCTGGTTTGGCTCAGTGGATTGAGCGTCGGCCTGCGAGCTAAGTGTCGCTGGTTCGATCTTCCAGTCAGGGCACATCAGAGAAGGAAAACTCTGATTCCAAAAAACCTCCGCTGCCTTGCGGCATACCTCTTCAGGGGAAAGGCTAAGGGAGTAAACTCCGACAGAAAATCTGGAGCCGGAGTCCCTAAGGCGGTTTGACGTTGTAGTCAACACCGGCAAGTCCTGCGGCGCACCTGAAGCCAAGCTGTATTGACTCCGTCTTTCCCTTGGACCCTTCAGCTGCAAAGAGAGGGGGGGTCTGCTGCATGGGCAACAGCAGACCCTCCATATCACCCTGCCCAGGCTCTGTAGCTTCAGCTCCACTGGAGAGGGCACTCCAGCGTCATCGCAAGATGTCGATTCAACACGGGAGGAGACAGATACCGTGTCACTCCCGAGTCGGACTGCACAGCCATTCTCGGCGGTGCAGATAGACTCTTAAGAAGCTACACCATCGTCTCTCGAGACGGACGGCTGCCGACGACATCAATCTATAGAAAAAAAAACCCATACGCAACACTGATCTATGGGGATATAACGTCCAAATACTGCTTTTAATTTTTTCAAGTATATTGAGTTGATACAACATGATATAACACCGAATCTTAATAACAGCATAGAAACAAACGCGATTATTTCCCTACCTTAGGAAAGATGTGCATTAGCAAATTTTCAAACTACCAAGAACACTACCAAGTTCCTTATATTGATTTGAACAATGCTTAAACCCTTTTAAATATAAAGGGGAACTAGAGGAGGAAAGAACTAGCCATGCCATCAGGGCTGTTTTGTTTTAAGCTCGTTGAAACACTGTGCTTGAGTTGATTCAAATAAAAAGAAACTTCTGAAGTAAGTTTTTGGATTGCTTTTGGGTTCGGAATCATTTGTAGACCCCCTCCCTCCTATTCATTTGGCTATTGGAGATATACATCATCTCTTTTTCCACTTTCTTTAAAGCAATGTCTTCTTAGTTTGTTTAACTAAATAAGTCCTTTGTCACTAGGTCTCAGAATTTAAAAAAATGTAGCTCAAACTTACTCATTGGATCTAAGTTTTTCAGAATTCGTGATGATGTGGTCTAAGACTGGCTCAAGTTTATTTTGCACAGTCTCCGAGAGAATGGTTGCTGAGGAAATCATTAGCCTTCAGAGCATCACAAGGCAAGTCATATTTTCAGAATAAGACATCGACGTCAAGAATCTGTCTCAAAGCCACGCAGTAATTAATGATGGAGATAGGACCGCCGCCCAAGTCTCCTAATTCTCATCCAGAGTCGTGTCATCAGAAGAAACTGTTTTCAGGCAATTTATAAATTCTGTTTGTATATAGAGCTTGATGAAAGTTTACAATGTTTCATATTTATCTACACTTCACTATGTGTGTATGCTTCTCCCATGCCCATAAAACACGATGTGATCATTGGGAGTAATTGAGAGAGTGAGAAGACCTTTGTAGGACTGCGGTATCATTGTTAAGCAACTCAACATTAAATTTAGTCACAGGGTAAGCTGATACGGGGAGTGTGGCTGATGCCGTCAGAGCAAACAGGAAAACAGGGACAGGGTTTACGAGAAGGATAAATAAGGGGCTGTGGACGTGTTCACCCGTTTGGACTTAAACTGGCCCACAGGATGTTAAAAGAGATCAATTTAACTCCACGTTTGTGTACATGGTAGGGACTGGTTGGTTACCCAATATAGACTTTAAAGGAACAAACAAGAAAGGAAACAATTTATGTCTGTCTTCTGAGGACCACAGAGGAAATGGTTGGCGATGTAGACATAAGGGACTACTTAACAGAGTGATAGGCATCGTAATTCAGTTAGATTGTAATTGGGAATCAAGTGAGACCCAGAGAAGTAAAACTTACGATGATGATTACCCAATTAAAGCAGAGAAAATGCTAAAACGAAAGGCGATACTTAGGTATACATTCAAGGGAGAAGGCTCAGGAGACAAAATTGAAAGTATGAAAACAAATGGCCACCCAAAACATTCATTAGTTTTGTTTTTAAAATTTTAGAGTGGCTAAATTACATGTTATCATCCAGGGAAATTAAAAATAAAACGTGTGAGTCATAAAATCTAAAATGTAGAGGGGGGCTAGCAAAGACTACAGAATGAAGCTAAAGGAGTAGAAATGAGACAAAAAGCTGCATTGGAAAAGGTGACCATCATTGCACAGGAAGCTAATATAAATGACGTGTAACTTTTTTCAAGATTTTAGCATCTAAAATCTCAGAGATGGATTCAACTGGCCCTCGAAAAATGGCAAGTAAAACCCGTGGGTAGAAGAAGTGGATACCTTGTTAAAATAAGGAGAGGAATTTTAAGGTGAGTTCACAGCAAACGTGGCTTAACCGGCCCTCTTAGCTTTGATGATGCAAGTAATTACTCTACTGAGGGGGAGGATAAAGACCGTAGTTGATTTGAACTTGAGGGAGAGCCTGTGTGGAGCATCAGTTCATGGTTGACCTGCTGTGGAGCCAGAGCACTTTGCAGCCCTGGGCCCGAGGAGGTGACGCTGTCCTCAGGCAGAACTGATGCAGTGGAGACACTGCAGGCCTGGGAGCCAATAGACGTGGTCCAGTCCAGGTCTGCTGCTTAGTAGCTGCGTGAATCTAGACCAGTCATGTTTATTATAGGGCTCGGGTCCTTCAAAGTTATTTGGTAGATAAGACTATTTCTCAGTTCCTTTGAAAGTCTATGGAAACAGAAAATGTAAAAATAAAAACAAAACTGCCTGTTTTTCTGTTCCTGAGTCTGTGAAACAGCTGTCTGGGGCTTAAAAAAGGAAAGTCTCCTGACCCCCCCCCCACCCCCCCCTCTAAACTTGGATCCTAGTAATGACTCTAAGACCAAATGCCAGGTGGGGAACTTCTTCACAATTCGAAGGAATATTTTGTGAGATTCTGAAAGTCTTGCAATTTTGTTGAGTCCTTGCTTAAAGATGGGGCTGGGAACACGGGCCCCATGGTGCTTTGCCAGTGCACAGTTAGCCTCACTCAGCACTCAGCGACATCCTTTTAGAGCCAGGTGTATATTGGGGTGTGTGGATGCACAGTAAGGAAGCATCACACTTACCCCCAAAGAACCCACTATCATGAGCTGAGTCTCACAGACTGCTTCAGTGGAAATGCACACGGTAGTGCGGAACAGAGACTTGGGTGCTTTCATGAAAGGCACTTAAAAATGAGTTACTTGACATTAGTGTGCTTGTTTTTAAATTAACCACTGCTTACTGCATCTTTATGAAGTGAGCATGGTTTTGCATCAAGTTGAAGATATTATTACTTATTAGACATATCACTAGTATAACAACTACTTTTAGGGGGGAATAAAAAACTGCTATATATATGTATGCATTGATTTTCAGACATATCCTAGTTTCTGAACTCTCAAAATAAGAAGGAAATGTGATTGAGAATTCAATAAATACAGTGGATCGATAAGTAATAAAATAGTTAAATCTTGTTTACTTGGTTTTAGAGATGAGTAGGGCCACAGAGAATGAAAAAATAGTAAAGTATCCTAAACCAGAGATATTAAATAATGCATTCCTCCGCTTAGACAAGTATAAAAAGGCATCTGAGAATGAGGCCATCTGCAAGCTTTCAAACAAATCACAAGACCATTTGCAAAGATTTTATTTGTGAGGAGCTAGAAAGCAATGCAGCTTCCTTATGTCAACCTGTATAACTTATCCCAGAAACACATTCCCCACTGAATAGGCCAACATGTTGTCAAAGAAGCCAAGCTGAATTGCTACTTCTGACTTTAGAGTAGAAAGTGGAGGTATGGGGGAGGGGCTCATAGAACAGATATTGTTTCTTTTGCTATATAATTTAGACATCAGTGGCAACTGCCAAAGCAGCTGCAACTATAAACAAGGCAGGGCAGCACATTTCTAAGCTGTTGTTTTGAGAATATTCACATTACTCAATGCACAGGATAGTTGGATATATTTGGGTTTTTGTTTTGTCTTGTGTGTGTTTTACATAAATCACATTTCTTGGTTCTCCAGAAATATAGCACACATGTAGTTACACATAGTTACCTATCAAGGAACTAAAATGCATGCTCATACAATTTTACAACATCATAATTTCTTGAAAACCTAGGTTTCGAGTGGTATGTACAGTAAGCATTTTTGGGCCAAGTAGATGTAGAAATGGATCTCGAGAGCCAAATCTGATTTGGACAGCAAATTATCTACGGACATAACTGCCCAAAATAGTAGCAGTTGGTCAGTATTTCTTCTGTATAAACTTACGGGAAAAAATTTTCTGCATCAGGTATATGGTGTGTCATATAACTCAAATCATCTCGAAATAAGCCAATAAACTATGTGTTTTAAAATATGCACATACTTTTAACCTACTTTAATGTAATTATAAGAAATGAAGTACTGATACACACTGCAACATGGATGAACCTTGGAAACATTATGCTAATTGAAAGGAGCGAAACACAACCAGCCAAATATTATATGAGTCCATTTATGTGAAACGTTCAGCACAGGCAAATCTGTAGGGACAGAAAGCAGATTAATTGTTGCCAAGGGTTGGGGAGATGCACGTGTTTGTGTGGGCAGGGAGGGAAAAACAGGCAATGCAAACTGCTAGAGCATACAAGTTTTCTTTTTAGGGAGATGAAGATGTTCTAAACTTGATTATAGCGATAGTTGCATAGCTCTGTGAATATACCAGTAAAATGTACACTTTAATTGGGTGAATTGTATAGTATGTGCATTGTATACTAATAAAGCTGTTAACAAAACAAAACAAAACAGTCTGTGGGCTGGACTTACAGCATATCTGATTCTTCAGGATTTTTCTTGTCTAAATCATGCATCCATTTATTCTATCACTTAGGCAACTAAAATGTATGGACCATGGCAGGAAGTGGATGAGTAAAATTACAAAGTCATGTGATGGGTGCCTTTACTGTTGTAAGCACATAGCGGCATGGGCTCTCTTGATTTGGCCTAGGAGAAAGGGGCGGGACGGATTCCACGAGGGGGAAGAACCGTGTAGTGGGGTTGGGGGCCCAGGATTAGATTAGAACGTGAGATTTCTTCAGAGAGGGTGCGGCCGCAGCGGTACTGCTGACAGTAGTCGGTGTAGGCACTGTGAGTTTCAAGTCCTCAAGGAGGTGAACTTTTGCCAGTGTTCAGAGCAATGCCTTGGGTCCTTCACTGACAAGAATGACGGCAAAAAAAAAAAAAAAAAAGTCAACTGAGCTAAGCAGTGTGCCTAGTGACCTTCTAATGCAAGCTCTTCATCTCCTTGTGGACAAGAAATAAATAACACGCAGACTCTCATCAGACCGGGGAACCACGATTTGAGGGCCATTAGTGTAGGAGGTAGACTGGACAAGGAACTTAAGCTGGAGATCATTAAGTAGATTAAACCAAACCAGTGTAGTGCCAGGAGGAACAGGGAGAAGAGACTGTGTTCCAGGAATAACTAGGAGGGAAAATATATAGACCTTGGGGAGTAATTGGAAATGGGGTTGATGATAAGCAAGATAGCGGTTGAGTATTCCAAGGTTTGTGGCTCAGGCGATTGGTACTCGTCAGGTCAGGCGTACATGAAGACAGGGTTGGGGGCTAGATAAAGAGAATCATTTCTGAACACACTGTGTGTGAGCTAGATAACTCGGCGCCTGGCCAGGAGATATTTGGATATAGACATCAGGATCTCTGGCAAGAGGGGTTGCCTGGTAGATTTAAAAGTCAGTGGAATTAATAGAAGGGGAAATCTTGGTTGTATATGAAATTATGCAGGGAGAGTAAATAAAGGAGTGAGAGAAGAGGAGCAAGGACTGTGTTTGGGGGGTAATACTGATGGTGAATTAGAAGAGGAGGGACCTTCAAGCATCAAGGAGAAATGGAAAAGGTTAGAGAAAAGTTAGAAGAATGTTATTTGAGCCAATGAGAAAAGAAAGGCCAAAAGAAAGAAGTACAAGGAGAGAGTCACCGTGGTGAGACTCTTCCGATAATGATTTTAAAGTTTATTGAATTTCAGAATTGTCTATTTAGTCAACAGATACTGATGGAGTACCGAGTATAAAGTGCTAGATCCTGGAGACTCAATGAACAATGGAGGGCCAAGATAAATCTGTTTTGCTCTCATGGGTCCGATAGTCTCGTGGGAGAGAAAGATATTAACCGAAAAACTACTGAAGTAAATGTAAAATTGCAACTCTGATAACATTTGTTTTTAACTTTAAGGGTTTATTTGATTAAAAATATAAATTTGAATCAGGCAGCACCAAGCCGGAAACGGTTAGGAGCACTCCACCAACAGGAGCTTAGGGAGAGGCTTTCACAGAGACAAAGCAGAAGCACGGGAGGCGGTTATTGATCAGCCGGAGCTCAAAGCCTACCTGGCTGTGGGTGACTGGTTTTCCCTCGCGTTTTGATCTCATAACCTTGAGGCATTCACAGGCTTGGATTTGGATTTGCTTACCTAGACTCCCTCTGTCTAATGGCTTCCTTGTTTAATTCATGTAACGGCTCCGCCCTTTGGGGCACCCTCTCATACGGGACAGATTGACCAAAGCTTTGGCATTGGCGCCCCTCTCAGTCACCGTCACAGGTAAGTTGCTCTTTGCTCCTGTAAAGCTCACAGGTTATGAGTCTGGTCCCCACAAGAATTGCTTTTGCTGTTCCAAGCACAGCGAGGCCATTGCGGTGCAGCCGAAGGCTGTGGACATGCAGTTAGAGCCTTAGAAGGCGCAGCACGCAGAGGCGACCGCCATGCTAACTTTCAGGAGGACAGCACCGAGAGGCTGACGTCTGCTCCCTGGCCAGGGCCCATCAGCCGAATCAGTGGGTATCAAATTAAGTCAAAGAATGTGCCGGAAGGGGCAGAGGCATCAGCCTGTTGTAGCCAGACGGCTTGTTTGGTTGATCTCTGCATTTGCTGTAACGTCGGCTGTGTTAGTCCAGGTCGTCGTCGTCGGCGGCAGCCGTCCGTCTCGAGAGACGATGGTGTAGCTTCTTAAGAGTCTATCTGCACCGCCGAGAATGGCTGTGCAGTCCGACTCGGGAGTGACACGGTATCTGTCTCCTCCCGTGTTGAATCGACATCTTGCGATGACGCTGGAGTGTCCTCTCCAGTGAAGCTGAAGCTACAGAGCCTGGGCAGGGTGATATGGAGGGTCTGCTGTTGCCCATGCAGCAGACCCCCCCTCTCTTCGCAGCTGAAGGGTCCAAGGGAAAGACGGAGTCAATACAGCTTGGCTTCAGGTGCGCCGCAGGAGTTGCCGGTGTTGACTACAACGTCAAACCGCCTTAGGGACTCTGGCTCCGGATTTTCCGTCGGGGTTTACTCCCTTAGCCTTTCCCCTGAAGAGGTATGCCGCAAGGCAGCGGAGGTTTTTTGGAGTCAGAGTTTTCCTTCTCTGTTAGTCCAGGTACGCAGGAGGTATTTGCTGTGCCACAGACTCCCCCTGGGTCAGCCAGTTAGGGATCTAAAGCAGTGCTGTGATCTAAAACCACTTCAGAAAGAACATCTAGGGACTTCTGGGCAGCTCTAGCCTCAGCAGTAGATTCAGCGACTCTTACCAGAGTTAAGTAACATCTTGTGCTGCTGCATGAACAGAAAGAGCAAGTAGAGTTTCAGCGGGTCTCATCGTAGGCCCCAGAAACTGGAGAGGAGACACTGGAGTTTTCCCTCCCACAGGAATTTTCCCAAGACCCCCTTTTCTCTAGTGTCCCTGGTGAATGGAAACGGTTAGCTAAAATGGTTAAAAGTTCCCCGCTGTGGCTCTGTACTTTGAGATTATCTTTGGTAAGGTTCACCTGCTTGTTTAGTCTTAAAACAAAACTGTATTCCCTTGAGGCCTCATGCTGGAGCCAGTTCCGTTAAGTTGGATCCAGTCTGACCCCAAACCCAGTTCAGTTTCTACGTTGAACCCAGTTTGGTTTTTAAGTTGGACCTAGTTAGACTAGAGCTGGTTCTGAAATGTCTGTTAAAAGAAATGCTCAAACGAAGCCTGAAAGCCTATAATGCAAAAGCTGTGAATTTACTCATGACCTCTAGAGGCAGCAAGAATGCAGTGAGCACAGGTTGCTCTTGGAAACTGTTTGTGTGTGTGTGTGTGTGTGTGTGTGTTCTACTTTGGTTCCTTCTGTTACTAGAATTTTTTAAAAAAATATTTATTTATTTTTAGAGAGAGGGGAAGATAAAGAGAAAGAGAAGGAGAGAAACATCGATGTGTGGTTGCCCTTCATGCACCCCCAACTGGGGACCTGGCCTGCAACCCAGGCATGTGCCCTGACTGGGAATCGAACTGGTGACCCTTTGGTTTGCAGGCTGGTGCTCAATCTACTGAGCCACACCAGCCAGGGCTGTTACCAGAAATTTTAAAGATAAACTGTGGCATAATAAAAATTTTAAGAGTTTAAACAAAAATCTGTTGAAATTGGCCAGCACCAAACCAGATGTTATTAGGAACCTGCCCATTCTCGTAATTTCTATGAAGCAAAGATATATGGTGACTCTAATAAGAATAATTTCAATGGAGTGGGAAAGAGCAAAATCCATTTTTGTGAATCCCTTCATTGACTATTGTTCAGTAACTTCATTTCCTGTTTTCCCTCAGAAACATTAATCTGTAGCTTTTACTGGAGAATATCAGTTTAACAAATATATGAGCATCCTGAGATCTCTTGAGTTCCCGATTCACCACTTAGCCAGCTAAAAAAACTTGGGATAATTCTCTGAGCCTTAAGTTTTATTATAAGATTTTTATGGAGATTGATCCAGATAATGAATTTGAAATTATTCCGTTTAAGAGAAACAGAACAGAACAAATGTTGGTGGTTCTTATATTTAGAAGTTACCATTTTCAGAAGTTATTATTTCCATGTGGTGGGTAGAAACTTCACTGAACTTGGGCGTTAGGCTATTATTTGTATCCTTGGTTCTATCACCGATGGTATAAATTTGGGTAGTTGCTTCACTTATTTTTCTCTCAATTTACTCGTTGGTAGAATGGGACTAATAGTACCTACCTCACCAGCATGTGGACAGTAGGAAGCTGCTTAGTGATGCATCAGCCTCAGTTGGTCAATCCAACCCCAGCATTAGCTCTTCCGGGCTCTGGGTTCATAATTCGTAAGTGGTGGTTTCAGTTTAGGGAATGACAGAGAAGAGTTTGTGCACCTTGAAGTGGGCCTGACCTATCTAGGCAGCTAGAAGGTAAGGGTCGAACACTGGCTTACCTTTCCAGTCTTGTTCTGGGCAATTTTCCTGGTAGTTCCCTGGGTCTCAGCTTTACTAATATTTTCCTTAGTCTTGCTTCTGGGCTTCTGTACCTGCTGCATATTCTGTGAAATGAGGCTTCCTCTTTACTGCTCCGAAGGACTCTTACTCATGCTTTTTTTTTTTTCCAGTTGGAATAATTTTTAATATTTAAATACAAGACTGAGCCCTGAATTTTCTTGTTTTTATTACCTTAGACACGCGTGCAGGTCTAACAGCCAAGATGTGCAGAGAGGCAAGCTCCTGCTCTGCCCTCCGGTCCCCACGCTGTGTTTTATGCTGCCACCCCGTCCTCTTTTCCAACATACACAGAAAGTCACAGTGGCTGCTTTTCCATGACAGTTGGAACACGTTTTGCATTTCATAGTGTGCACGTGCAAACAAAACAGTCGTTAGTGGTCAGGGGTACATCCTTCCCCATGGCCCCCACAAAGAGACACTGAGGAGGTCTTCTGGGCAGGAGTTGGTTTAGCAGAAGGTGTGGGATGGCCGGAGCTGGAGTAACCATCTGCCCTGCTGCACTCTGGTATCGAAGTGAGGACAGGGTAGTAAGCTGGGGGGGCTTGGAGGGCACAGCTGCACGGAGGGAGTCTCTCCATGAGACGGCGTGGGGACAATTCTCCCAGCTGGGCTTGGAGAGGTCAATGGGCCCAAGTTAAAAAAAAAAAAAGAAAGAAATCAGCAGTTCAGACACTATTGATTTTTTAAACTTCTCCTGCCAAGAAAGGTCAAATCCAGCAGTCACAGTCTAGATCGTCCCAGGAAGTGAAGGCAGGGCCCCTGGCCCTCCTCCTGCCAGCCCTGTGTTGGGCCCTAGAACAATCGCTGCTGCTGCAGGTGCTGCGGGTGTCCCACCGGCAACTCCTCAGTCTCCGAGACAACGGAAGAACCAGGGTCACGAAGGAAGTTGTCCCAATCCACAGGGCTGCCCTGGAAAACCCGTACATTTTTTGAGCCATGAAGAGGGAGAAATCAAAAGTGGCTCTGGCTGCAGGCCGGGTCCTCTCTGGAAACATCTCCGGCAGACCCCAGAGTCTCTCTGACAGGGTCTCAGCTGGCTCCTTGTTGTGTTCCTCTTCCGGCTCCTCCTCGGTCCTCTTGGCATCACCTTTCAGAGGCAGTTCGTCTGGGGACAGGGGAGCCCCCGGGTCAGCGGTGGAGACAAAGCAGTGGACGTGGCTGTAGGGGTACCTACTGATTCTTTAAGATTAAATTTAAGGGTCACTTCTCCAAGGCAGAATTATGTACCCCTCCTCGTGGCATTTACCATGTTGCATTGAATTGCTGGTGCCATTTATCTTCTCCACATACGTGGTAAGAAACTCCTTTTGCTTCAATGACTTTTTTTCTATATTTTAAAATGACCCCACCTGTAAGGTATAAAAGAGAAATAGCTGCAGTTGTTATTTGTTTTCTATTTAAACTGTGTCGAAATCCTCACAATTCTAAGAAGTTAACAATTTATATTACATAAGGAGCTTGCCAGTCTTAACCTCCTGACCTTTGGGAAAGTAGGCATTTCTATTTATTTAAGGGCACAACAAAGAGTCAACGCTACTCTTTGGGGGGCGCTTGTTCCGCCACGGAGGAAATACCATTTATATTGACAGCTGCACGGCTTGTTGAAGACTTGGCTGGAATCCTATAAAAGGAGGATTCATTAAGTGTCAGTTAAGCACTGTAGCTCTCTGTCACCATTGTCACCGTGTTTTCTGCCAAAGGAGAAGATAACATTTGTATAGAAACATAAGGAGAAGGGACCTCTGGTTAGGGAACTTCTGGAAATAAATAAGTGATTGTGGTGCATGTTCTGTGCTCTCGAAGAGAGTCCGAGTTGGGTTTCCTGATTATGGCATGTGGCAGGGGTGTCACTGTTGAAAAACTGTGTCCTGCCTGGCTGTATTTCAGAGTGGGCGGTGGGAAGGACAGGAAAACGTGGACCTCAGTGTCAGAGTCTGAATTCTGGAAGGTGGAATTCTCAGCTGTAACACCCTATCTAAGGCTACTTCCTCACACCTAGCCCCCTGATTTTTACACTGGGTCAATGCTGTCTGCTTCACCCATGTGGGGATTAAGCAGAATTACTTTATGCAACTAAGGTAGTATGCAGATGGAATAATTTTAGTAGGGGTCGCTTGAAAGGGCAATCATTTTAAGCTAAGTAAATTAATTTCTGGTGATGGTGGAGGGTGCTGTGTTTGGGCAGACGATGCTTCTTTCTACATTCAATCATGCTACGTGAGCAACATGATTGACAGGGAGTTAAAAACATGCTGTGGCTAGAAGATTGATGTGATTTTTCATTAGAAACATGTTCATTTTTTCTCTCTTCATTCTACGATGATTTTTACTTCCAAAACATCTGATATTTGCATATAAAGATTAATCAGTAAGAAAAAGGTACGCAAGTGTATTTACATGATCATTTTATAGCTTTTCTCATTGATTTTTTTCCCTTTGTAAAAAGATTAGTCAATTAAAAAAAAGACTAATTGATTTTTTTCAGAGGTGGTACTACTTAGATATATCAATTGCATAAACTGGTTTTCTAGTGACTCTTATTCTGTCAACCCAGGGGGAAGACAATGACTTGGCAAGAGGTCAGGGAAATTCCCTTTGAGGGGGTAACATTTTGTCTGAGACTTGCACGGCCAGAAGGAGGTAGCCGTTCATGGCCATGGGAATAGAAAGGAAGTTAGTGTAACTGGGGTCATGACAGCCAGTAGTAGGAGATGAGGCCAGAGAAAGAGGCAAAGTCCAGATCACACAGGGTATCAGGTTTTGTAGGTGATGATAAGAAGTTTTATTCTAGGAGAGATGGGGTGGGTCGTATGTGACCTAAACTCAACTCAAGGCATAGTTCCTATCTTGAGTAAGATGATTAAAGATTGGAGTAATATCAACTATAGTATCTGAGAGGGATTATAAGGTTGATAGTGTCATTCAAGGTCACTGACAACTTAAGAAGTGATAGCTTACAGAGACAGAAACAACTTCACATTCACAATATTAAGTTTAAGAAGGGCAATGATACATAAAAATTGCTGGCTAATAACTTTAATTTAAGGCTAACCTTTAAACTAATATTTGGAAGCCACTGTGCACTTGTATCAGTGGTTGAAGTGAGGAGATCATATTAATTTCTCAGAGCTGTAGTATAGAAAGAAAATATGAGAGAAGCTAGGAGCCTGTGAGAAGAAAGTCTACTTTTATGGTATCAAGTATTTGAGTCTTGGTTTTGAGGCATTTATAATGGAAAAAATGTCTTGAGCTCAGCCAATAAATAATCAATCACAAAGGTTAATTTACTAAGACAGGCTTTCAAGACCTGTATTTGACTAACTATGAACAAGCCTTGCATCAGGGACAATAACCTAACTCAAACATTTAAAGGGATGCTGATTGTCCACGGAAACTCACACCCCAATGTTAGTTTGGGCACTTCCACAGAATAGATGTCTAGATGGTATTCTTTCAGAATGGGAAAGCTTTGGATGAGGTTTTAAAGAAAACATGCAGACTACGAATTTTATAGAACCAGACAAAAAGCACAAGTCTAGTCTGCTTTTGTTTAAGTAGCCTATTTTTGATGAAAAGTTAAGTCCTTGTAACAAAGAAGTAATCAGAACAATTGGCAGTATCCTCCATTTCACGTGCCCATGAATGAGAAAAACCCAGCTGATGCTCAGATCATCCTTCCGAAGAAGATGGACCAGGAAGCAAATGAAGATGTGGTAGGGAAGAAAGAGGAGGAGCCAGTGAAGAGCTGAGCACTAGGGATCTCAGAGTACATACGAGGAACTAGTCTAAAGCGATCTTTCTATGTTACTTGGAGAGGCAGGGAGGGGAGTAATTGCCTAAACGTCGCCAGGATAAGCCAGGGCAGTCACAGAGAGAGGACTTTCCTGTGCTGTGATAGCAAAGGCTCTCAGTTCATTAAGGTAGACATAAATTCTACGTACAGGTGGTGGAGGGGCGTGGTCACAGAAGTTGTATAAGATCTCAGAGATAATACCTACGAGAACTGGAACGAGAACAGTCATGTGTTCCTAATTCCCCAGCCATCCTGATTTCAGATTTCTGCTCAATGATACCTGCAGAGCATTTTTATTTGCGAAGCCATGTGTCTCGGCTTATTAGAAGCCATGTATTTTGGGCCCTGCACTCTTTCTGCTGTACTTTCCGTATTATCTCGCAGGGAAAGTCTGTCAGATTCTGTTACTTTGATGCATACTTTTCCATGAGAGGTTTACCCAACTAATATCTAACAAGGAAGTGAAATTCTTCTCACAGTGGGATGATTTACCCTTCAATCTTGGGACACTTATTTGAGATGAAAACAGCTGTAATATGACTAAGTTACAGCCTCCAGAAAGGCATGTGTTTTACTCCAATAATAAATATCATGGGAAAACAAATTACTGGCTGTGTGGAAGAATAAGGGGAAGCGTTTTATCTTTCTAACTGAATGCTGGAACACTTTGGCAGTGTGAATGGGAACAATATTAGAAATGGGCAGAGATTATATCCCAGAAAGAGAAAAAGCCGTGGCATAATATTAATTTACTTATCCTTCAGGGTGAGAATGTCATTTATGATTTAATATTTAGGAACTATTTTCTCTTAAAAAAGATTTTTAAAGTATATTTTATTGATTATGCTGTTACAGTTATCCACTTTTTTTCCCCTTTAGCCCCCACTGCCTGGTACCTCCCTTCCCTCCAGCAATATCCCCCCTCCCTTAGTTCATGTCCATGGGTCATGCATATAAGTTCTTTGGCTTCTCCACTTTTTTACTATTCTTAATGTCCTCCTGTCTATTTTGTACCTACCAGTTATGCTTCTTGATCCCTTTTACCCCATTCTCCCCATTCCCCTCCCCACTGATAACTCTTCATATGGTCTCCATATCTATGTCTCTGTTACTGTTCTAGTTGTTTGCTTTGTTTTTTAGATTCATTTGTTGATAATTGTGAGTTTGTTATTTTATTGTTCATAGTTTTGATCTTCTTTTTTTAAATGTGTCCCTTTAACATTTCATATAATAATGACTTGGTGATGGTGAACCCCTTTAGCTTTACTTTACCTGGGAAGCACTTTATATGCCCTTCAATTCTAAATGATAGCTTTTCTGTGTAGACTAATCTTGGTTGTAGGTCCTTGCTTTTCATCACCTTGAATACTTCTTGCCAGTCCCTTCTTGCCTGCAAAGTTTATTTTGAGAGATCAGCTGACAGTCTTATGGGAACCCCTTTGTAGGTAACTATCTTCTTTTCACTTGCTGCTTTTAAGATTCTCCCTTTATCTTTCACTTTTGGCATTTTAATTGTGATGTGTCTTGGTGTGGTCCTCTTTGGGTCTAGCTTGTTTGGGACCCTCTATGATTCCTGAACTCGTATGTCTATTTCCTTCACCAAATTAAGGAAGTTTTCTTTTCACATAAGTTTTCAATTTCTTGCTCTTCCTCTTCTCCTTCTGGCACCCCGATGATTCATATGTTGGTATGTTTAAGGTTGTCCCAGAGGTTTCTAAGTCTCTCCCCAGTTTTTTCTATTCTTGTTTCTTCATTCTGTACTGGTTGACTGTTTATTTCTTCCTTAGATTCTTAATTGTCGGTTTGAACCCCAGCTTCCTTCTCTTCACCATTGGTTTTGTGTGGATTTTTCTTTACTTCGCTTAGTATAGCCTTCACTTCTTCCTTTATGTATTTGCAATACTCAACCATATCTGTGAGCATCGTTATTACCAGTGTTTTGAACTCTGTGTCTGTTAGGTTGGCTACCTCCTCATCTGTTAGCTTGGCTATCTCCTCGTCGCTTAGGTCTCCCTCTGGAACTTTGATCTGCTTCCTCTTTTGGGCCATACTTCTTTGTCTCCTCAATTTTCCAGCCTCCTGTGTTTGCTTCTGTGTATTGGGTACCTTAGGTATTTGTCAGTGCTAGGTGACCCTTTTCACCACCATGTGATGCTGTATGTGAGGCAGGGGTCAGAGAGGGAACAATGCCACTTTCTTGGCACTCACCCCTTTTGCAGTCAGTTCAGTCATTTCCCATATGAGACTGGTGCCCCTCTAGCTGTTGCCGTGTTGACAGTTCCCAAAGTGGGTAGGTTTGTGTATGTTCTTGGACAGTGGGGGCCCTCTAAATGGACTCTCCTGAGATAGCAGCAGTTTCTTCTGTTGCCCCAACCCCCACTTTTTTTCACAGCCATAAGCAATGAGGCTTTATTTTCCCAGTGCTGTGTGGTCTGGCCTGGGCCTGGGATGCTCCTCAGGTGTCCCTCCTGGCTTTTATAATGTGTGACTGCTGGTTCCGTAGGCTGGGAGCAGCCACTGCCTTGCCACTGCCACCACCACACCATGTCCTCTCTGCACTGGTTCCCCATCTCTGCCCCTCCTACCCATCTGGATGAGTATGACTTCTTTATATATTTGTTGTACTTCCATGCAGTTCAATTTTCTGGTTGTTCTGGTTGTTTTTATTTTGAGGTAGATGTAATTCTTCTTATGGTTGTGGAAGGACTGAAGTGTGTATACATACACCTCCATGTTGGCCAGAAGTCACAGTTGCTCCTGAACATAATTTTTAAAGCAGAATTATTAATTATTTGGACATAGGAAATGTAAAAATTTACTAATGATGCAAGAACATAAGATAACACAGTTTTAAGCAAAGCATCTTTTAAAAAAATTATGATAGATCTTTATATAAAATAATATACAGCTATTTAGAAGAATGAGTCAAATCTCTATATTTGCCAGAAGTTAGGCTATATTTATATTTATATTTTTACTTTATTTAAAAAATTTTATTTTTAATGACAATTGACATTAAACATTGTTTTGTATTAGTTTCAGATATATAGCATAAATGGTTAGAGAATTATATAATTTACAAAGTGATTCCCCTGCTATAATTCAATTACCCCACCTGGCACTATTCAGTTATTGTAATATTATGGATAATATTCCCTATTCTGAATTTTACATCTCCATGACTATTTTTTAACTACCAATTTGTACTTCTTAATCCCTTCACCTTTTCTGCCCAGTCCTAAGCCCCCTCCCCTCTGGCAATCATCAGTTTGTTCTCTGCATCTATGTCTGATTCTGTTTTGTTTGCTTATTTTGTTCTTTGGACTCCACATATAAGTAAAATCATATGGTATTTGTCTTTCTCTGTCTGACTTATTTCACTTAGCGTTATACCCTCTAGGTCCATCCATGTTGTTGCACATGATAAGATTTCATTCAATTTTTTAAGAGTGTATTTTATTGATTATGTTGTTACAGTAGTCCCAATTTTTTCCCCCTTTGCTCCCTTCTGCCCAGTACCCCCCTTCCCTCCAGTAATCCCAGCCCCCTTAGTTCATGTCCGCAGGTCGTGCATACAAGTTCTTTGGCTTCACCCTTTCCTACATTATTCTTAACTTCCCCTGTCTATTTTGTACCAACCAGTTATGCTTCTTAGTCCCTGCACCATTTCCCCATTTCTTCCCCTTCCCCCTCCCAGCTGATAACCCTCCAAATTATCCCCATACTTATGATTCTGTTCCTATTTTGATTTACTTAGTTTGATTTTGTTTTTATTTTTTAGATTCAGTTGTTGATAGTTGTGAGTTTGTTGTCATTTTAATGTTCATAATTTTGATCTTCTTTTTCCTAAGTAAGTGCCTTTGACATTTCATATAATAATAGCTTGGTAATGATGAGCTCTTTTAGCTTTACCTTGTCTAGGAAGCACTTTATCTGCCCTTCCGTTCTAAACAATAGCTTTGCTGGATAGAGTAATCTTGGTTGTAAGTCCTTGTTTTTCATCGCTTTGAATACTTCTTGCCAGTCCCTTCTTGCCTGCAAAGTTTCTTTTGAGAAATCAGGTGATGGTCTTACAGACACCCCTTGGTAGGTAACTTTCTGCTTTTCTCTTGCTGCTTTTAAGATTCTCTCTTTGTCTTTAACCTTTGGCATTTTAATTATGATGTGTCTTGGTGTGGTCCTCTTTGGGTCTAGCTTGTTTGGGACTCTCTGTGCTTCCTGGATTTGTATGTCTATTTCCTTCGTCAAATTTGGGAAGTTTTCTTTCATTGTTTTCTCACATATATTTTCAATTTATTGCTCTTCCTCTTCTCCTTCTGGCACTCGTATGGTTCAGACATGTTTAAAGTTGTCCCAGAGGTTCCTAAGCCTTTCCTGATTTTTTTTTCTCAATTCTTGTTTCCTCATTCTGTACTGGTTGACTGTTTTTTTCTTATGTTCCAAATAATTGATTTGAACCCTGGTTTCCTTCCCTTCACCATTGGGTTTGTGTGGATTTTCCTTTGTTTCATTTAGCATAGCCTTCACTTCTTTGTATGTGTTTGCCATACTTAGGCATATCTATCAATCCTGTGAGCATCTTTAGCACCAGTGTTTCAAACTCTGCGTCTGTTAGGTTGGCTATCTCCTCGTCACTTAGTTCTCCCACTGGAACCTTGATCGTTTCCCTCTTTTGGGCCATACTTCTCTGTCTCCTTATCTTGACAGGCTCCTGTGTTTGTTTGCCTCTGTGTCTTAGGTAGAGCTGTCACACCTGTTATGTTGTAAGGGGCGGAGCCTTAGGTGTTCGTCAGTAGAGGGCGACCTGTTTCACCATGTTGTTGTGCTGTGTGTGGGGGAGGGGTCTGAGAGGGATCAATGCTGCCTGCTCAGTACTCGCTCTTTTTTCAGGCACTTCTCCCACTTCCTTTTGGGACTGGTGGCTCTCTAGCTGTTGCCCTGGCTGTCGTTCCCAGAATGGGTGGGTCTGCGGATGTTCTAGGACTGTGGGGGCTTTTTAAACAAGCAGACTCTTCAGTTTCTTCCTCTGCCTCAACCCCCACTGGTTTGCAGAGGCAGAAGCAATGACGCTTTATTTTTCCTGGCGCTGGAATCATGAGCTGCATGGTCTCGGCTGGTGCTGGGAGCACTCCCCAGTGCCCCTCCCTTTGAAACGTGTAACTACATTTTCTGCCAGCCTGCTGCTGCTGCCACCACCACACCATGTCCTCTCTGCCCTGGCTCCACCCCTCCTACCTGTCTGGATGAATATTTCTTCTTTATATCTTTGTTTGCTGGACTTCCATGCATCTTGATTTTTTGGAACTTCTGGTTGTGTCTAGTTTTGATGTAGTTGTATTCCTTCTTAGTTGTGAGGGGAGATGCAGCGTGTCTGTCTAGGTCTCCATCTTCGCTGGAAGTCATCATCCTTTTTTATGGCTAATATTCCATTGAATATATGTACCACCACTTTTTAAATTCACTTGTATATTGATAGGCACTTGGCTATTGGAAATAATGTGACAATAAACATAAAGGGTACGTATACCTTTTCAAATTAGTGTTTTGGGTTTCTTCAGATATATACCCAGGGTGGAATTGCGGAGTTATAAGGCAGTTCCATTTTTAGTTTTTTGCAGAAATTCCACACTGTTTTCCACAGTAGCTGTACCAGTTTGCATTCCCACCAATAGTTCATGAAGGTTCCCTTTTCTCCACATTCTTGCCAACACTTGTTTGTTACTTGATTGACAATAGCCATTCTTACAGGTATAAGATGATATCTCACTGTGGTTTTAATTTGCATTTCTCTGATGATCAGTGATGTTGAGCACATTTTCACATATCTATTGGCCACCTGTATGCCCTCTTTGGAGAAATGTCTATTCAGATCCTTGGTCACTTTTCAATTGAATTGTTTGGTTTAAAATTTTTTCTTTGGTGTTTGGTAGTTTGTGTTATCTATAAATTTTGGATAGTCGCCCAGTATTGGATGTGTCATTGGCAAATATCTTCTACTCAATAGGACATCTTTTCATTTTGTTGATAGTTTCCTTTGCTGTGCAAAAACTTTTTAGTTTGCTGTAGTTCCATTTGTTTATTTTTTCTTTTACTTCTCTTCTCTGAGGATATATACCAGAAAAAATATTGTGAAGCAACACATCTTTATTGATGAGATTTAAAAATAGGAACAGGCCATATTTATGACTAGTAAGGGGTAGCCTGTTTTAGGTGTAGGTATTATATAAAGTGAAGATCCTTATTTATAAACAGTAAAAAGCTTTGGAAATTTAATAAATTCAAACTAAAGAGTAGATCAGTGAGTATAGTCTCTGACCTTAAAAATAAGTCCTGTAGAAAATGTTTTATCTACTTTCCATTGAAAGCACAGGGTACTGTGTAAGCTGGTGATAATTAGAAAAATAGATCTTATAGAGAATCTCTAATATTTTTTTCTGGACAACAGATAATTGAGTTTTTAGGAAATAATCATTGACTATTTTACTAGATAATATACAGGATTAAAAATAATCTCAGAGGTGATGACTCTGCCCTCAAGAAGCTTATAGTCAAGTAATAAAGATAAGACATGTAAATATAAATAGCTGATCAGTCTCTGATTCTTATCTTCCCTTACTTCCATCTTCTATATAATTTAGGCAAACTGTATTATTCCCATTTCCACAACATACTAAACACACTTAAACCTCCTTGCCTTTGCTCACATAGTTCTCACTTCTTAGAAAACAGCCCCTTCTCTCATCTCTTCATAGCCCCATTCTGCCAACCTTTGTGGCCCCCACATGGGGCTGTGCTTCATTGGAAGAAAAGACTTTAGAATCGAGCAAGCTGAGAAATTAGATATTGGGGCATTGTAATCATCATCATTAGTCTGAGAAGTGATGATTGATGGCAGCTAGGAAGAAGGTCTTTGAGCAAGTAGCAGACACAGTGATAGGCGAGGAGCGTGTTCAGAGAGCAGTATCTGATGGCAAAGAAGATGAGAAAAGGGGGAACTTTTTTCATGAACCCGGAGTGGAGCGGGGTATTTAACATTGGGTATGTAGCTATTGGCCTGTGGTATCCCCAGATGGTGGTGTTCCCAGATGCCGGCCTTGTTACATTTAAGAGCAGAGGTGGATAGACCAATCAAATAAAAGCCTGAGGCCACTGAACGCTAGGACTTCGTTCCCAACTGAACAGGATTTTCAGAGAACAGAGAGGGAGGGGCCGATGGGGCAGATTAGGTGTTGACACTGGAGAAACCCCGTGGAGTAGGAAAAAGCGCATGGAGGAGACTGAACTGGGTGGAGGCTTGCTCTGAGGATGCTGAGAATAAGTGCCTCAGGAAATGCAGTGCTTTAGGAGACAGCTGAGAGGAGAAGGAAGAAGCGAATGCAGAAGAAGTTAAGATTCTTTTTTTCTTTTTGTGATTTAATCTTTACTGTATTTTTTCCCATTACCATTTAGTCCCCTTACACCCCACCTCCCCCCCAGCCATCATCACACTGCTGTCTATGCCCATGGGTCCTTTTTCCTTTTGCTCAGTCCTTCCACCCCCTAACCCCCACCCCCACAACTATCATCCTGCTCTCTATATGAGTCTGTCTATTTTCCCCGTTAGTTCAGTTTGTTCATTAGAGTCCACATATGAATGAAATCATATGGTATCTGTCTCTCTCTGACTGGCTTATTTCACTGAGCATAATGTTCTCCAGGGTCATCCATACGGTCACAAAGGCTAAATTTTTCCTTTTTTTTTTTTTAATGGCTGAGTAGAACTCCATTTTGTAAATGTCCCATAGTTTTGTCCACTCATCTACTGATGGACATTTGGGCTGCTCCCATATCTTGGCCATTGTAAATAACTCAGCGATGAACATAGGGATGTTTATGTTCTTTTGAATTAGTGTTTTCGTTCCTTCAGATATATTCCCAGACGTGGGATAGCTGGGTCAAAAGGCAGGCCCACTTTAAATATTTTGTGATATCTCCACTCGCTTTCTACAGTGGCTGCCCCAGTCTGCATTCCCACCAACAGGGCACTAGGGTTCCCGTTTCTCCGCATCCTCGCCAGCACTTGTTTGCTGATTTGTTGATGACGGCCATTCTGACAGGTGTGAGGTGGTATCTCACTGTGGTTTCTATTTGCATTTCTCTGATGATTAGTGATGCTGAGCATCTTTTCATATGTCTATTGGTCATCTCTTTGTCCTCTTTGGAGATGTGTCTCCTCAGGTCTTTTGCCCATGTTTTAATTGTTTGTTTGTTTGTTTGGTTTTTGGTGTTGAATTTTGTATGTTCTTTATAAATTTTGAATATTAACCCCTTATCATATGTATTAGTGAATATGCTCTTCCATTCTGTGAGTGGTGTTTAATTTTATTGATGATTTCTTTGCTGTGCAAAACTTTTTCGTTTAATATAGTCCCATTTATTTATTTTTTATTTTGTTTCCCTTGCCTGGAGAGATATATCTGATAAAATATTGCCATAAACAATGTCTGAAATTTTGTTGCCTATGTTTTCTTCTAGGATTTTTATGGTTTCACGTCTAGCATTGAAGTCTTTGATCCATTTTGAATTTATTCTTGTGTGTGGTGTAAGAAGGTGGTCTAGTTTCATTTTTCTGCACGTATCTGTCCAATTTTCCCAGCAGCATTCATCGAATAAACTATCTTTAGCCCATTGTATGTGCTTGCTGAATTTCACAGGTGAAATGGGCTTCAACCAAGTTCCCACAGGGAATTAAATCTTGGAAGCCAATGAAAGATGAAAGGAGATTAAATTCAGTGGGGTCTTAAGAACTGTAATTGTTTTGAAATCTTGGGGTTTTCTTGTAACTACAAAGAAAAAGAAATGGAAACAAAAACCTCTATGTCTTTTTTTTTTCTTTCTGTCAATTAGTAGACGTCTGCTCCATCCTCCCATGTTCAGGTTGGTCATTCTGCCGAAAATTGTTGCCAGTATGTGCGCTGTGTTTAGGGGAAGGGTGCTAGAGGGGAGTAATTACAGGGACTTCGGGCCTTTCATCTAAACCCAGAAATCTTAAGTGACAGCTGTGTGAACGACTCATCATTCAATTAAGTGGTTTGAAACCCTGCCTGTGGTTAAAGACCCCGTGGTTCATGAGTTCGCAGCCACTGGGGTCCGCGCCATCTCGCCAGGGCACTCACATTGCGTCAGAAACCGCCGCTTTGCCGGGGCAGAAGGATGCCGGGCAGACATCCCGACCACGATGTTTATTTCTGGAGGGCAAAAATCACAATGGAAATTGGACCTGAGTCTAGCAGAAAATGATTTTCCCTCCAAAATATGTAGCACGGCGGTGAGAAATGAAATGTCTATGTGTTTAGTCTGCTGAGAAACGCAGGAGGGTTCGTACTCGAGGAGGGTGAGGGTTACCTATACTCTTTTGTCCTTCCCACCAAGTGGGGACCCCATTTCTACTTCAATTGATGACGATTATTAAGTTTACTGTTCATAACTGGTGTTGCACTAGGTGCTGGGAGGATGAAGGGAAAGTAGGAAGCAAAGTACTTCCTGGAATTTTCAAATTATCAGGGTAGTTACAATCGATAAGCGAGAGTGTCAAGGCAATTCATAAGCCCCAGTGAGACTGTCGCGTGCAGGAGAGCCTGCGCGTTAGAAACTGAGCTCTGTCAGGTGATGTCCCTTATAAACATGTTTCTGGGAGAGAGTGACAATGCCACCAAGCCCATGCCACGGTAGGTGGAGGCAGCCCCCCCCGCCCCCCCACCAAAAGGAACTCTCTAATCATCTGTTTTCCGTTTGGTTGACCTCCGCTTGGCTTAGTTTTCTTGCAGTAATTGTATTGCCCTATATGTTGGAAGCCAATTATTTATTGATTATCCATTTTCCATGGATACAATGTTGCTTTTTGCTCTGAAAAGCAGTTAAGATTGTCTGAGTGAGGTCTCCTTCATGCAATAAATCCCTAATCTTAAGGATTTTTAGAATATTATGCTTAAAGCTTTTAAGAGCTGTTATAGGTAAGTAGATTTACTTGTAATAAATAAATATAATAGAAATAAATGGTAAATAAAGAAATGACTTCTTATTGACTGCCTTATAGGCTAGCAGAAACTGTACAAAGTGTTCTTATCTTAATTTTATGCTATTGCAATGAGAAAAGAAACATATTGGGTGAGTGTTGTGGAACTAATGTAAGATAAAGATATTTAAGTAGAAAAAAACAAAAGGAGGTTAATTTACGTTATTTTTCTGTGTCCTCTATTGATGTCATTTAAATTACCTATCACCAGAATTATATGGCCTTCATTTAAAATATGGTGGGCAGGCAGGAAGCCTTTCTTATCAATGCCTGTCACTATACCACCGATTGAAGAAGCCCATTCTCTGGGAACAAAGGACATCCCCGTCCACCAAGCTGCCCCCTGTAACCCTAACCTGATACCTGTTTGCCTTTAAACTTCCCACAGGAGATCATTCCTCAGGCACACAAAGGCAGATCCTCTCCCAGCTCCACATTTATCAGCAGAAAAAAAGCAAACACCGCCATCTTGCAGGTACACAGTGTCTCCGCACCTATTACCGTGGAAGGCACCGGTGACCTTCCGCCGGCCCAAGCCACCCACGAGGAGCCTTTGATGTTCCCGGAGCCTCATGTTTTAATACAGTCTAAATAGCCCACGTTTGAACTGCGAGAGTCCTGTCTGCAGCCATGTTAGAGGTGATATCAAAGACAGTCACGTTTTAATGGTCTTCCCCTCTCCGACAGAGCAGCGGGCAGGGGCCAACACTGTGAGGCCACCTCCCCCCCGCGTTACACTCTCCTGCCCATCCACACCCCCCTTTCCTTCCCCACACTAACCAGATGCCACACGCCTGTCACTGGGCGCATTGACTGTTTCTGGGAAAGAAGATCCTTCAGAGAAAACGAATCCACCTCTGTTTACACGTTGAAAAATATACATTACAAGAGATAATTCTACGTGGACTTGTCTCAGGAGAGTGGGTGACACCGTATTTGGGGTTAGGCGCTTGGTGGGTTTAGAGCACAGGGAGGGAGCTGGTACAAGAGGGTGATGATGAGCTGATGGGCCAAGGCAGCGAGGAGTTGCGATTTCCGGCTGATGATCATTAGAACAGGAAGCTGACCAACCAGCCCGTATAAGAAACTCATTTTACAGACGAGGGTATTCTTGCTGTGCAATAGCGTGAGGCCCTTTACGGAAAAAGATTCAGTGATCCAAGTATGGTCACGTGGGGGACGATGTTGGAAGGCTCCGAGGAGCTATCTTATAATGCAGTGGAGTCAAATCTTCTGTTCAGACATTTAAAGGTCACTGTTGTTTATGAACTCATAATAATAATAACATCATACAATTGCCATGTGATTATGTGCTCACACTCTTCTAAGACTGTGATAGCTTTCATTCATTTAACCCTCGCAACGAGGCTCTATTACAATCATTCCGGTTTTCCAGATGGGGCACCTGAGGCACAGAGAAGTTAAGTAAGCACCTCAAGGCCACCCAGCTAGGAAGTGGCAGAGGTAGAATCCTAAGCTAGGCTTTCAGCTGCCAAGTCCGTGCCCTAAACCATTACATTATATTATGTCAATGATAGTATCTGGCTGAGAAAATCAGAAATACATTTTTTTTTTCTCACCAGTTTTAAAATCAAAATGACTATCTTCAATGTTTTGAAAGAAAAACACACTGCTGTTTTTGTGTTGCTCACACCGTGTCAGCTTAATAATAGATAAATAGTCAACCGATCAATTTCTGTGCTTCCCTGTCAGGCAACAGTGTTCACAAGGGAGAAAAGTTGTATGAAGGGTTGGCTAAATTGTCCCATTTGTGTGGCTCTCTGGAGGGAAAAATATCTTTGAAAATTTCTTGGCATGACTTTCTTTGAAATTGTTAAAGCCTTTTGTTTACCAAACACTGTCCACTGTTAAAAGTAAAACTTCCTCTGTGTTCTGAGTTTTGGCCCAGTTGGTTAATCTTCCAGGAGTGTTGAAAACAGGGCTTTAATTAGCAATTTTATCAGTTAACCCAGTCACTCATCTCCAGGTCTTATCTGGATCCGTGGCAGTGCAGGCACTTAGGGACATCAGAAAGGGCCGACCTGTCACTGGGACAGTTGAGAGGACTTCTGTGGACAGTATTAAATGGAACGTGATACCAATCCAAAGATCTCACCAAAGGAAGCTAGCATCAGACTCAGCTTCTCTTGTATTTCTCTGTAATCCTCTCTGGTATGTCACCTTTGTTAGCCACGACAGAGTCAGTGGTCTTGTGTCATGTGAAGATGGGACCTAAAAAGGGGACGTTTCTAAACGAGTTAGCTAGTTGCTGAGCTGAACATAACCCTGGAGTTGTTCTTCACTATGCAAAACCAAAGGCATGTTTGGGAAATTAACATAGGGCCTGGAGAACTCAGTTTTCTGGTCAAAGTGAGAAAAATACCAATAAAATCAAGTACATGATTATTAACACTTGGCCTTCTCCAACACAGCCCAATTTGGGAGACTTGAATCTTTTTCCTAAATACAATTTATATTTTCTGGTGGTATCATTTAATGATTGTATTCCTGATTTGTTAAACATTTTGTGTTATTTTCCTGTATTTGAACTGTATTAAAACATATCATTACCTGGAAATAACTCTCTACTTCTTAAAAAACAAAAAGCACTTAAATCATAAAAAGAAGATCCATAATTTTATTATCACAGCATGGGCCTTCTATCATTGCAACAGCAGAGAAAGTAACAGGAAAAAAAAAATTCTGCGAGGGACATATTGGAGCCAGGAGATATATATGCTTGCCTAAGCAGTTCTGATGATTTGATAGTTGAAATGTTTATGCTTTTGTTCACTTAGATAACGTACTTAGGACATCTATTTTAAACAACAGATAATCGTAGTGTTGTACCGAGAGGGCTGACATAGTGGTAGTTGGTATCTGGGGATTATTAAAACAAACCTAGATAATTGTAGCACAGGGGGACTATTTTTGGCAAAGCAATTACTTAACATTTCATGCTAAAAATGATAGTGTTTTAGATTTATTATAAAACAGCAGAAAAACATATTTTTCTTCAGAAGCAGAAGGGTGGGCCATTAGTTAGAGCTTAAGGAAAACTTATTTTGTTTTTATTTTTCTTTCAGCCAGGCTTGAAAGTAAAATTGCTATATGATCTTATTTATTTTTTGCTCTGTATATATTTTTCCCCTCTTTACTGTTTGATGTAATTTCAAAGTAGCTAAACTTGCGAAATGAAAGACCAGGTTAAATTTTTCCTGAAGGATATTGAATGTCATGGTCATTATTCTCATAATAAGAGGTTTGTTTAGCTGCTTTGATTTCCACAAGCTTGGTAGCCCCTTTTCTGAGGGAAAAAATGCCTCCTGCCTAAAGTTTCCTCACAAGTAAGCAAGCTAACTATCATGGCAATCTTTGAACATGTAGCAAGTTGGAATCCCTCTGCCTCACTTATTTATCGAGATATAGGAAATTATTAGCAAATAAAATGGAAAACTTGGCTAAATAGGTTTATTTAGGCTGTGTTTTTTACAGGTAAACTGTATAGGACATTTAAACCTTACACTTGGCTAGCTCCAATAATGGGACACTTGCAACACAATTCCCAACTCATCGTGGGACTAAAGGTTTCTCAGAATTACAATCTATAATAAAAAGGTCATAATTATTATATATGAGCAAAACATAATAATGCATGCACATGACCTTGAGCAGTTATGAATACGTGCGTCTCAGGCACCTCTCTCTGTGTGACCACCATCTCATCACTTCCCTGCTCACACCCCCTTGGATCCAGACACCGAGTCTATCTGGGTTCTGCATCTGTCATTCCCTTGTTTGTCACCAGCCCTCCCTCCTTTCATACCCTCCTTCCCTCCTTATCCAGCTTACATTCTCGGGTCATAACCACTCCCTTGCCTGTCCCTTCCACTGTTTGCTCCGGGCTGGCTTTGTTGTGCTACCTTCTTGCCTGCCCTGGCCCTGGGCCGCTGACCACGTCCGGAGAAACGCACTTGGCGGCTGAATGGCCACACCTGAAAGCCATGCCCACGGAGCTCAAGTGAGACCCAAGATGAGCGTGGTCTGTTTGTATTTCTCTAACCCATTTACTCTCTCCGCCTCCTAGGAGAGTCAGTCGCTCTCCCCTGGGGGGCTTTGCTCCCCAGAGGACACTGGCAATGTCTGGGGATAGTTTTGTGGGCGCACCCTGGAGGATGGAGCGCTACTAACGTATCATGGGTGAAAATCCGGGTTGCTGCTGAACAGCCCGTGAGGCGCACGCAGCCCTCCCCTGCCCCACGGCAGAGCATTATCCTGCCCCAAATGTCCCAGTGCCAAGGTGGAGAACTCCGTGTAAAGTGTTCAATAACTTTTCTCTCTTTAAACTTGCAGCAGTCCTTCCTATATATATTTCTTATAGATAGTACAGCTAACGTCTTCCTTTTCTTCTGAGAAAATAAAAGCGTTTTGAGAAGACTTCCTCAAGACCCCATTAGCGCACCTGCCCACCTGCCTGTATCTGTGCTTCCCTTTCTGTTCCTTTAGATGCTCATCTCTGGTCCTAGGTAAGGTCAACCCTCTGCTTCCCATCCCCTCGACTCTACTCAGGGACCCAGTGCCAGCCATTTTTTATTTTCTCTCTTGAATTACACCCGCCCCCCTTTACTAGATTACTCTCATCAGCAAAACAACATGCTGATAACATCTCCTATCTAAAAGTTAAAATAAACAAACCTCTCTGGCTGTCACATTCTCCTTTGGGGGCAGCATGGGCCCTAAATTTTCTCTTCCCACTCTTTCTTGAACCTGCTCCAAACGGACTGGCATCTCTTCTCCTCCAGAAAAAGTTCTTACCAAGGTCACTTATCATGTGCCCATGGTTTAATCCAGTAACCATTTATTTGTCCTCAACTTTCTTGTGCTATTAGTGATTTTTTACACAGCAATCACCCCCTCTGTCCCGAAACCCTTTCCTCACTTGGCTTCAGGTCATTACATGCTCCTAATTTTCTTCCTTCTTCATTTGTCTCTCCTCTCAGCTTCCCTTGCTGGTCTCTCTGTGTGGAATAATAAGGAAGATATTCGATCTTCGTCTCTTTGTTTCTGGATAAGAACGTCTAAAATCCTTGGTATTTCCTGAGTGATAAGGGTGATAGGAGCATCTTTTGTTCTAATGAGGTGACTCTTGGTGGACCCTTAGATAACTTCAAGATGGGGGCTGGTCAACAGAAAGACCATCTTAAGTAGTAACTTGAAAATTTCAGCCCCATTCCCCAACTCTGGGCTAGACATTGAGTTCATCACCAGTGGCCACAGTCATGCCCACGTGGTGAACCCTCCGTAAAGATCTCTCAGCGACGGGCTTCAGGTAGCTTCCGAATTGGAATACACATCCAGCCACGGTAGAGTGGCGTACCTCAACTGCACAGGGACAGAGGCCCCCGCAATTGGGACCCTTCCAGACTTTGTCCTATGTACCTCTCCATCTGGCTGTTTATTTGTATCCTTTATAATAAAATTTAATAGTAAATACAGTATTTTTCTAAGTTGTATAATTCTAGCAAAGTACTGAAACTGAGGGTTGAGATTTGTGGGACCCCTGCATAGAAGTGTACACTTGATACTGGCAGTCTTGGGGGACTAAACCCTAATACTTGTAGAGTCTGACACTATCTCTGGGTTCCTAGTGTCAGTATTGGATTACATTACAGGACACTTGGTTGGTGTCTGAGGGTTGGGGAGCTGGTTGGTGTCAGAAAAAGTCATTCACCTGGTATCAGGCATGGGATTTGCTAGAACAGCCCTGGTGCAAGGAAACATGTGGTTTTGGAAAAGAAAGAATAATAGGGCTGAGGATGAGGAGCCTTTGATTCCTGGGAGGCCACATGGCGACCTGTGGTGTGGAGTAGCAACTGTGCAGTGATCAGTTACTAAAGAAGGTTACCAATGGCATTTAGAGATGGATCCAACTCCTCGGTAATTGGCTCACTGGGTGCATCAGGAAAAGCAAACCAATAAGAACAATGCAAAATATACAATCCCTTGGTTATCATCACCTGTAACGGCTATGATAAAATTAAAAGAATATTGTGTCGGATCTTGATGCTAAACCAAGCATCAAGATTCTGGCCAGTCTGAGTTTCACCCTGAGCCTCAAAGCTCCCCTCAAGGGAGAAATTATGTTGGGCAGCAATGAGTACTTCTAAGCCCTCTAGTGCTGCCTGTGTTGGAGAAGGCAAAACCAAGAAATGATTGAAAGCAGGGGGTACAGTGTAAGGGGGTTTTCTCATTTTGAGGACTGGTACTATCAGCTTCCTACAGAATCCTTATTAAAATGGATCGTGAAGGTGCCTAATTTAGGGGAAGCAAGTGTATTTGTTATTGAATGCCTTGCAGTGGAAGAGCATGTGTGGGCCAATACGGGACACACGGCTCAGCGTGGAATAAATATAGTCAGTTGTATGTAGTCCAGACACACAGCCATCCGGGTGGACTGGATGAAAGCTACTGTAAGGGAGGTCTGTTTACGCTGAGGAGGGATACTCTCTCACTCCCTCTAAAAATGTCAAGGGTCACATCTCCGACGGAGCAGCTGACACGCTTTACACGCATGCCCTGTGCGACTGGCGTCAGGATAGTCAGGATATTCACCCACTGAGTATGCCTGTTACCCAGGTCGTGGTAAATGCTGTGGTTGGGAGCCCCTTTTCAATGAGCACCCTAAGTAATCTGACTGCTGCAAAACTGAGCAGCAGTTTGGGAAGCCTTATTGAATTTCCTGCTTCCTCTTCCCCTCATGGGCCTTACACGTGCTAATAAGAACATTAATGAACAAGAGAATTCACAGAGGCAAAGGAAAGGGTCACAAAAGGCTGAAAATCTTCAGATGGTTATGAAACAAGGAGGTGAATGAAATAGACATTGGCAGGGCGGGGATAAAAGTTTCAGTTACAGCACTGTCCAATTCGGCTCAGCCACAGGGATCCCCTGCTGGTCTTCCAACATTCAAGGGCCATAAACAACTCCCTGTAATTCCCTTCAGTTTGGAGAAACTTAAAATGTCCTCAGGCAAATATCATAATGATCACTTGGGACAATATTCAAGCTGATTAATCAAGGTAAAGATTGACAGAAGGTCTAGGGCCCATTGGCTGGACCCTTCCCTGGGGCCCCCAACTTGACGGTTACCAAGTCAAGTTCTCAGAACACAAAGTGAGACAGAAAAGAAGGCAAGATTGTCCCTTAGAGAGGAAGACTCACAACCAGTGGGTAGCTGAAAGCAAATTCATGAGTCACAGTTCAAAGATCTAATTTTGACAGTGATCTCTGCCTGCCAATCTAAATTTGGAAAGGAAGAGAAAATGTGAAATTTTACTGTTCTCTCTTGACCAGGCACCACAGACAGAGATCTGGGGGAGCTGACTTTGGTAAGAATTCTTACCCTATGCTGGCTTTGACCAGTTTCCCAGGATGCTGTCTGCAGGCTCTGGAGTGAGTAGGGGAGTCCTAACGTGTCTCATCCTCATACCCAGGAACTGTAGAGGAAGGAAAGTATTTCCTCTTGACCCCTAATGGTGACTGCCTGACTGGCAGTCCTCTTCCTCTAGAGCACACGGTAGATGGATAAGCTTATCTAAGGCGCTTAGAAGTTCCCCACTGTGGTCACTGCCATTCCAGATTACCTTTGGCAAGGTTAACCTGGTTGTTCAGCCTTAAAGTAATATTTTATTTACCTGTGGCCTCACCCTGTACCCAGTTCAGGTTAAGTCAGGTGCAGCCTGACCCTGGACCCAGTCTAGTTTTAGGTTGGGCCCGGTCCAACTTTGGCTATTTTGAGAATCAGTTGGGAAAAAGAAGTGCTCAAATGAAGTTTGAAAGCTCGTAATACAAAACCCTGGAGCTAGGATCCGAGAGGGTTTCACCTATGGCCTCCGGAGGCAGTGAGAAAGCAGGGAGCTCAAGAGTCTCAACATGTACTCATGCCTGGTACATATCGCTTTGGGGGGCCATTAGAGGTCTCCTTCAGTCCCCTGTTCTGACACTAGAACTGTTAAAAGGTAAACTGAGGCATACAAAAAATTTAAAGTTTATCTGATCAAAAACTGATTTGTATTGGGCAGCATTCAATGTAGCAGATAGAAAGAATCTCTAAGGAAATATATAAAATTAGACTTTAGTAAGCAGATAAGAGTGGGAAAAAGAATATTTTGGAGACAAAAAAGCAGGTTGGTTAGCGAAGTTAGTGATGGCAGGGGTCTACCAGGCAGTTTACCTTCCTGGTGCTGAGCAGCTGATTAGTGGTTGATGGGTTTAAGATTCCCTGTCTGGGAGAGCTGAAACTGTAAGTAAGTCAACTCTTGGTTTGACGCCATGGGGCTTCGCATAAGGGACTCCATTTTGGGTCTGTCATCTTGTTTGTGACACTGGTGAGTGTTTATCTGAAGTGAGGCCTGTCCTATGGATGGAGCCCTTCAATCTATGGAGTTTGATGCTAACTCTGGGTAGTGAGTGTCAGAATGAAATTGAACTTTACGACATATACTTGGTTTTGGAGAGGAGGAAACTTGGTGGGGGTGAGAAAAAACCTCCCTGGGTCTGCCCGACCTCTAGACCCTGGCTGCCTCAGTACTTGGCACTTGGACCTCTTTTCTGCTGTGTCTATGCTGGTTCCTGGTTGGAGATCACATCTAGTTTCATGACTAAGTATCATCTATCCATCCTTGAATCCTAGGTTTTGATTACCCGCCAGAAAATTATTTTCAATTTCAGGCTTTTTTATCTGGGGACCTTTTTTTACATATTCACTTTTGATGTCTAGTGCCTACCTCAAACATCACAGGTATGAAACCAAACTCCTGTTCTTTCCTCTCCCAAATCCTTCTTTCATATTTCTTTTCAATAAATGGCACGTTAATCCTTCCAGCTGCTACAGCCAAAAGCCTAGGTGCCATTCTTGTCTCTCCCTGTTTTGTGATCTCACGTTCTGTATCCAGTCCATCGGTGCCTCCAATTAGCTCGGCCTTTAAAACATAATCTGACAACGCCTCATCATCCCCGCGGCTTCCATCCTGAGGAAGCCCCGTTGTCTTTCACCTGGAATATTGCAAAGTGTACACCATTGCTCTCCTTTCTTTCTCTCCCGCTGCAATCTACTCAGTTTTCAGACGCCCGCCGTTCCATCCAGTCAAGTCTGGAGCCCTCACAGTGGCCTACAAGGCTGTGGATGATGTGGGCCCCCTTCTGACTTACTCATCTCCCACCCATTTGGGACAGGACCTCGCCGGCCTCGCTGTCTTCCTACTGTGGCTGACTCGCTGCTGTCTTCGGGCTTTTTCCCTTGATTTTTCCGCTACCTGTTCTTGTTATTCCTCAGCTACTCCAACGATTCTCTCTCATTTTATTCAAATATTTGGAGACATTCATCTTCCCCAGCGAAGGCTACTTTGGTCATTCCATGTAAAACTATAGCCACAGACAGTCCCAGTGTTCTCTGTCACTCTTCCGTGCTATGCTTTTCTCCATGGCAGGGAGACCCAGATGTTAGGCCCTATGTTTTACTTTAAAAATATTTGCATTTCTCAATGACCACATAGGTTTCATGTATGGTAGCAACGTTTTGGTCTGTTTTGGTCACTGTTGTTTCCTTAGCACCTTGAGTGATTCCAGGGGCACAGTAGATATACAACGAACATATGCCAGAAGGGTGAACGACTAAGACGACCGTAACTGGATAGCATACAACCCTTTCAGTGATACGAAATCTGGCTGGTTTCGGAAAAAGCCCCAAGTGACAGCGTTAGGGAGATAAATGTGTCAGTAAAAACAGCAGAGAAAAAGGAACCAAGAGCTGTTGGCAATTCACTCTGTTCCAGGTATATTATGCTAATTTATTTTCTTTTTTAACTTATTTATTTGTTTGTTTGTTTATTTATTTATTTTTAGAGAGAGGGGAAAGGAGAAAGAGAGGGAGAGAAACATCCCTGTGCGGTTGCCTCTCACTCGCGCCCCCAACTGGGGACCTGACGTGCAACCTAGTCATGTACCCTGACTGGGAATCAAACCAGCGACACCTGGCTCGCAAGCCGACGCTCAGTCCACTGAGGCACAGCAGCCAGGGTTTTATGCTAATTTCTTTATGTGCAGTAGGTATCAAGTTAAGTATTTACAATAATTCCTGTGATATGAGTATTAGACCATTTTTTAGAAACAGCAACTAAGAGGAATAAAATGAATAGCTGATGCTCACATGCTTAGTAATTATTAAAGGCAGATGTCAAAGCTAGTGATGATTCCAAATATCATGAGCTTTTCTGTTAGTCATGCTTCCCACAGACTCAGGGAAATGCCAGGGCACTGAGGTGGGCTATGAGTGCCATATCTTCCTCTGAGGCGCATAGTTCGGTTATTATATATTTTTCCAGAATTTCTTACAGATATTCATATATAAAACTACCCATACATCACAGGATTTGGATAATATTTACAGAAAAATCATAATCAAGTGTTTAATTACATTAAGTGTGATAATTATATTACATTCTTTATTTCAGAAACTCTTGTTGGGAAAACCATGCCAAGAGTATACTGTTTTATAGAATGAAATTACATTGAAATATTAACCACAACTTGGAAGCATTTGTTTAAGCTATAGAAAATCTTTTATCTTTGTGACTTGAGGAATTGTCAAAGGTTGCATCACCTTATACATTTTGAGATAGCCTGTTTTCTGTCCTATTTTAACTATGAGCTATATGAAGCATAGTGCAATATTATTCACTTATTTTTGAATTTGTTGCTGAATTTGTATTTCTCAACTCCTACCCTCATAGGCTTCCAAAAGGAGAACCTTTTAACCACTGAATAGAGAGGTGAAAAACTAGATAGTTTAAACAAAACTCAGGTGATTATATGGAAATATTCCCTTTGGAGAGGAATAGATTTATATATATATTTTGACTTTACCACCTTTAATTTACGGCAAATAAATTAATCATTTTGTACGCAATAGAGGTCACAGAGTCGTCGGCAGCCGTCCGTCTCGAGAGACGATGGTGTAGCTTCTTAAGAGTCTATCTGCACCGCCGAGAATGGCTGTGCAGTCCGACTCGGGAGTGACGCGGTATCTGTCTCCTCCCGTGTTGAATCGACATCTTGCGATGACGCTGGAGTGTGCTCTCCAGTGGAGCTGAAGCTACAGAGCCTGGGCAGGGTGATATGGAGGGTCTGCTGTTGCCCATGCAGCAGACCCCCCCTCTCTTCGCAGCTGAAGGGTCCAAGGGAAAGACGGAGTCCATACAGCTTGGCTTCAGGTGCGCCGCAGGAGTTGCCGGTGTTGACTACAACGTCAAACCGCCTTAGGGACTCCGGCTCCGGATTTTCTGTCGGGGTTTACTCCCTTAGCCTTTCCCCTGAAGAGGTATGCCGCAAGGCAGCGGAGGTTTTTTGGAATCAGAGTTTTCCTTCTCTGATGTGCCCTGACTGGAAGATCGAACCAGCGACACTTAGCTCGCAGGCCGACGCTCAATCCACTGAGCCAAACCAGCCAGGGTAATAAGTGGCTTAATACCAAATGTCTGACAATTCATACCAGTTCTTATATTTTGTAACTTTTTAAAGAACACTTATTAATTTTTGCTGGATATCTTTCTATGGGATGTGAGAGAGGTTTATCATATGGAACAAAGTCAAAGAAAGATATTCACTTGTATGGGGTTGAACAGCACAAAGTCAGTAGTCTATCACTCTCAATGGCTGCTGTAGGTCAGCAAATAATTATAATGAAAAAATAATCTTTTCTGATAACAGGATCACAAAGGTGAAAAATGGAAATTATATATAAAAGTGAAAAAGTAAATGTTATAACCACACCTTGGAACATTAAGAATTGTATTATTGAAGGATTCCATGAACATGGGAAATTGTTTACAATATAGTGGCAAATAAAAAGACTATAAGACAATGTGAGCTATAGGGTATGATCCTTGGAAATGGAAATATATATTCATATTTGCCCATAAAATGTTGAGTGTTTATACTTGAAGAATGATGTACTGCTTAAGATAATTGTAGTAAGCTCATTCTTTTTAGTGAATCAGTTGCTAGGTGAGGTGAGGCTGTTCCACATAGTCATCAAGGATTCAGGATGATGTAAATTCTACCATCTTCAAGTCAGCATTTCTAGTGTCCCCTTGACACTGATAATCAGCTGGTAGATGGAACAAAAGAGAGAGCAGATGATTTCTCATGGGCCAGCCTAGAAGTGGAGCAAATCGCTTCCACTACATTGGCAAGAACTTAGTTCTGTGGCTTCATCTAATCGTAAGAGGGGTAGAAGTTGGTCTATCTTTAAGCCCAGAACATAAAGAAAATTGGTTTTGTTAAATACAGAGAAGTCTCTGTCTCAGTTAAGATCCTGGGTAATATGTGGGGCCATTCTCTTATTTTACTCTGTTTTTAAGTGGCCTTTGGATTTCCGTGCACCAGTAGAGATCTACAGAATGAAGATGTTGTCTCTCCCTTCCAGAACTGGTAGTAAGCACCAATTCTTACTCCCTGTCACTACCCAAACTTGAGGTGGTAATAGGGTTCTCTATGAAGGGACCTAGGTGGACGCTACAAAGGAGTGGCTCATTAATATTATGTTGTCATGTACCTCTGTTGTGTCAACCGTTATTTTCTTGTGAGTCAGTCTTGACAACTTAGTGCCAATCTCTTGAGCATATAAATCACAGTCACAAATTGTAATAACAAATGATCGCAAAAGTAAAATGGCTAATTGCCGTTGCAAAAGTTTTATGTATATGGTATTAATTACATAGTAGGGACTAGAGGCCGGCTCATTACTGACTGACAGTCTTCCTAAAATTTTCTAAGTGCTGTTCCTTTCTGTCCATAAGCTGGGAGCCCCTGGAAGCCAGACACAATACCCTCATTCTGTAGGTCTCTGTGGTACATGCTTGAATGACTGGATTTTAGTCTCCTTCTGACACAGTGGGGTCTGCATAAGCTTGTGTTGTTGAGGGGAATCGAAACATCTCTGGGTTTAGAGGTTAGAAGCTTAGCTTGGGAAATAAATAACTCTGATGGGTCCATAGACATAGTAATGTACATGAAGTATTTTTTTGATGATTCAAGCAAGTAATTTCTGTTTATTATTTTTTCATCTGTAAAGCATAGATATTATTAAAAACAACTGCTCTATCTCTGGTATCCTTATGAAGATCAAATTGTTCTTAGTTTTTACTTATGAACTTAAGGGATCTATGTGATATACTTAAAGGTTAGAAATATGGGCATTTAAGTGTTCAATTAAATTCTGCTGTATGTTCCCCATTTGTCTTTCTAGACCTATTATTTAGTTGTCTTCATTCTTTTCTGTTACCTAGAAGGCTGATCTCTATGGATTATTACCATCTAGGTGCTCTTGACTGATGGGTTAGGCCAAACATTAGCACCAACCAGAGGTTGTGTGGCTGGAGGAAAGAGAATTTGGGGGTATTTGTTCTACAGCTTCTTCATCTCGGGGTTCTGGGCTGGCAGTGGTTGTATTCCTCTGTCACAGGCTACAACCCCTGACTTGTAGGCCTCTCCTACTGTGACAGCCTTTGCCAGTTTCCTGTCATGTCTCCTTCCATTTGTCCTTTCAATCCTAGGAGTGGCAGTGTCCTCAGGACTTTACCTCTGCCCACGCCTTCACCAGTGGCCCTTAATTACACGCAGCTCATTCACCCTTTTTGAGTGTATCATCTTTATGCTGTTGGGACTCTGATATCTACACACTCCAAACATATCTGTGCTGCATCACCACACATAATGTGCCATGCTTAAGAAAACGATGGTGTTCGTCGTCGTCGGCAGCCGTCCGTCTCGAGAGACGATGGCGTAGCTTCTTGAGAGTCTATCTGCACCGCCGAGAATGGCTGTGCAGTCCGATTCGGGAGTGACAATCCCTGCCACACTTGTTACAGGTGAAGGCAGATGGCTGTTGTTGCTGCTGCTGACGCTGCTTCCGCCTCGATCTTTTCTGGGCCGCCTCCTCGTTGCGCGCAGCCTCTGCACGTGATGTACCTTGCCTGACCGCGAGCCTCCAGGCTAGGCGGTCGTCTGCTTGAACTTCCCATGTGTTGAGATTGATGGAGCATTGTGTCATGTCCTTTTTGCAGATGTCTTTGAACCGCAGTTTTGGGCGCCCTGTCATCCTCTTGCCTTCTGCTAGCTCGCCGTAGAGGAGGTCTTTGGGGATACGGCCTGCATCCATTCTTTTGACATGGCCGAGCCACCTGAGGCGTCTCTCGCTAAGAACTGCATGCAAACTGCTCATATTGGCTCGCTTCAGCACCTCGGTGTTGGGGACCTTATCCTGCCAGGCGACATGCAGGACGCGTCGCAGGCACCTCATGTGGAAGCTGTTGAGTTTCCTTTCGTGCCTTGCGTAGGTGGTCCACGTCTCGCTGCCATAGAGGAGAGTGCTGAGTACGCAGGCTTGGTAGATGCGCAGTCTGGTTTTCTCAGTGAGGCTGGAATTGTTCCACGCTTGCCGGTTCAGTCTGGCCATAACTGTGGCTGCCCTGGCGATTCTCCGGTTGACCTCCAAGTCGACTGACAGAGAGCTCGAGATGGTGGACCCGAGGTAAGTGAAGTCGTTGACAACCTCCAGGGTGTATCCGTCGATGGTGATGCATGGGGGAGTCCCTGTGCCTTGAGCCATAACATTCGTCTTGGTCAGGCTGATGGCTAGTCCGAACTCCTTGCATGCGTGGGAAAGGCAAGTGACTAGCTGCTGGAGTCCCTCTTCGGAGTGTGATGTCAAAGCTGCGTCGTCGGCGAAGAGCATCTCACGGATGAGCACCTCTTTGACTTTGGTCTTGGCTCGTAGACGGGCCAGGTTGTAGAGCTTGCCATCGGATCTGGTGTGAATGAAGACACCCTCGCTGCAGTCCTTAAAGGCGTATTGGAGGAGCATGGAGAAGAAGATTCCGAACAGCGTAGGCGCGAGGACGCAGCCCTGCTTTACTCCGCTGCTGACTGGGAAGGCCTCAGAGGTTGCGCCGTTGTAGGACACCGTGCTGTGCATGTTGTCGTGAAAGGACATGACCACAGCAAGCAGATGTGGTGGACAGCCAATCTTCCGTAGCAAGCTGAAGAGTCCGCTTCGACTGACCAGATCAAACGCCTTCGTGAGGTCGATAAAGGCGAGGTAGAGTGGTTTATGCTGCTCGTGACACTTCTCCTGCAGCTGGCGTAGGGAGAAGATCACGTCCACTGTTGATCGGCCAGCTCTGAAGCCACACTGGGACTCTGGGTAGACGCGGGAAGCAAGGGTCTGCAGGCGGGCAAGAGCGACCCGGCCGAATACTTTGCCGACGACGCTGAGGAGAGAGATGCCCCGGTAGTTGTTGCAGTCGCTGCGGTCTCCTTTGTTCTTGTACATGGGGATAATGTTGGCATCTCTCATATCCTGGGGGATGTAACCCTCCTTCCAGCAGAGACAGAGTAGATGGTGGAGCGGCTGTAGCAGGACTGGTTTCCCGCTCTTTAGGATTTCTGGAGGGATTCCGTCGCTTCCTGGTGCTTTCCCGCAAGCGAGGCGGTCGATGGCTTTGCCGAGCTCTGCCGCAGTAGGTGGGGTGTCTAGCTCCTCCATGACTGGTAGGTCTGGGATGGCGTTAAGAGCAGTGTCTGTTACAGTGTTCTTCGTTGCGTACAGCTCGAGGTAGTGCTCGGTCCACCGCCGCATTTGCTGTTCCTGGTCAGTGATGACCTCACCTGTCTTGGACTTAAGGGGGGCGATCTTGGAGGGGATTGGGCCTGTTGCCTTCTTGATACCCTCATACATTCCTCGTGCGTTGCCTATATCGGCGGCTTCCTGAATGCTTCTGCACAGGTTTAGCCAATAGGTGTTGGCACAGTGGCGGGCGGTCTTCTGGACTTTGTTCCTGGCAGCCCGTAGAGCTTGAAGTGTACTGGGAGTGGGCGTGACCTTGTAAGCCAGTAGGGCCTTCCTCTTAGCCTCGATCACGGGTTCCATTTCTTCCCAGTGAGCCTCGTACCAGTCAGCGTTCTTCCGCTCTTTCTTCCCGTAAGCAATAATGGCGGAGTTGTATATGGCGTCGCGGAGACGTGGCCAATTGGATTCGATAATGTCATCTGCCGCCACTCCCTCGCCGAGTGCATCTTCCATCTTGTTGATGAATTGCTGGGTCTTAACTGGGTTGCTGGCACAACTGGTGTTGATGCGTGGGCGACCCTTCATCTTGGAGTGGTGCAACCTCTTCGGCATTATGCGCACCTTGCTTACCACGAGGGCATGGTCCGTGTCGCAGTCTGCACTGTGGTAGCTGCGGGTGAGGAGGGTGCTGCCAATATCCGTTCTTCTGGTGATGACGAGGTCAAGCTGGTGCCAATGACGGGAGCGGGGGTGCCTCCATGACACCTGGTGGATCTCTTTGCACTTGAAGAATGTGTTTGTCACGCACAGGCCGTGGTGACACAAAAGCTCAAGCAGTCGCTGACCATTCTCATTGATCTTTCCTCTCCCAAAGTTTCCAAGGCAGGTGGGCCAGGCCATGTGGTCGGCTCCTACTCTTGCGTTGAAGTCTCCAAGGAGATAGAGAGCGTTACTTCTGGGAATCTTGGATAACGCTTCGTCCAGTGCATGGTAGAACTGTTCTTTCTCTTCGGTGGTGGCGCAGAGGGTTGGGGCATACGCGCTAAGAATGCTGACTGGGCCGAAAGTTGTTGACAATCGGAGGGTAAGTAGTCTCTCTGTGCCTCCTGTGGGTGGCTCTATGGAGTTAACAAGCATGTTCTTCACAGCGAACCCAACACTGTGCTGTCTTGGTTGGTCCGGAGACTTCCCTTGCCAGTAGAAGGTGTAGTTGGTTTCTCTGATAGTTCCGTTGTCGGCCAACCGGGTCTCCTGTAGAGCCGCAATGTCGATGTTTAGTCGTGCCAGTTCCCTATTGATGACAGCGGTTTTCCTGGCACCCTTGATCCACGGAAGGTCTGCAGTAAGTCCGGGGCACATGGTCCTGATGTTCCAGCTAGCGAGGCGAAGAGCCGGAGGCTTCTTTCTTGTTGTTTGCTTGGAATTAACTGGTGCGGGTGTTTTGTGGCCCACTTTTCGAGAGGCGCCTCTCTGATCCCCACGCACCCAGTGGGGCAGGCGAGCCATGGCGAGACGGTAGCTGTCCAGTGAGGTGCGATGACCTCTCCCACCGTCAGAGGAGACCCCTGGCGCTCGTTTCCTTCGCCAATCGGATGAGCTTATAACCGGTATCTGTCTCCTCCCGTGTTGAGTCGACATCTTGCGATGACGCTGAAGCTACAGAGCCTGGGCAGGGTGATATGGAGGGTCTGCTGTTGCCCATGCAGCAGACCCCCCCTCTCTTCGCAGCTGAAGGGTCCAAGGGAAAGACAAAGTCAATACAGTTTGGCTTCAGGTGCGCCGCAGGAGTTGCCGGTGTTGACTACAATGTCAAACCGCCTTAGGGACTCCGGCTCCGGATTTTCTGTCGGGGTTTACTCCCTTAGCCTTTCCCCTGAAGAGGTATGCCGCAAGGCAGCGGAGGTTTTTTGGAGTCAGAGTTTTCCTTCTCTGATTTTAGAGATGTCCTTCCTCTTTCCTCCTTTACAGTCTTGAGGGCAGCATTTACAGGCTAAAATAGAAAACCGGCAGTGTAACCTTCTAAGCAGATACTACCAATACCCTGCTTGGGTATACTCACCCAACAATAAACATCTCTTAAATGTCCTCCAAGTGCCATGCCTCGAATTAGTAAATGGCAGTGCAATGGCAGCCAAACATTTGGATCAGTTTCACTAAGTAAACCACCAACACAAGTAGGTTTTTAAAACAATAGAATAGTGTCTCATTTTATTAAAAATAATAACTATTTTTAAGCAACTTACCAGCAACACTGAATAAAAACCTGGCTGTGTTTCCCACTGTTTCAACTGCTCCTCAGCTGGCTTTAACACAGCAGTATCCTGACTGGTGGCCTGAGTTAAGACTTGAAGAACAACAGTGCTGGCACTATTGAGATCCATGGAAACCAATTGGCTCAGTCCGAATAGCCCGGCTCTCCAGCTTCCACTGTCCAACACGAAGTGGCGTCGGTTGGTCCCGCGCCCCACGCTTGCAAGTCCACGCGCCGCCACCCACTGATGCCGAAAGCGGCTTCTAGGAATGCGCCATGTTCTGAGTCGCAGCTCTAAACGATGCGGACGCTAGAATATCGCGTCACAGACATCCACAGCAATAAAAAGATCAAAATACTGATACACAAAACAACACAAATGAATCTCAAAAAGCATTACGCTAAGTGAAAGAAGCAAAGCATAAAAGTCTACATGAAGTTCTAGAAAATGCAAAATTATAGAGACAGAAAGTAGATCACTGGTTGCCTTGGGCTATGGGGCTAGAGGAAAGGATGATACAACAAGACACAGGATAATTTTTAGGGAGATGGAAATGCTTTAATCTTGATTCAATAGTAGTTATGCTACCGAAAAGCAATTTGGGGTCCTGCTGCCTGCCGCCACCCTCTAGGCAAAATTCCAGAAGCAAAGGTTTGGTGATAAAGAAAGTCTATCCAGTCACAGCTTCAATTACTTAAGCCTATCAATTAAGGCTAAACTCTAACACCTGGGCCCTGCTATCATTTCCCCCTGTTTTAATCACCTTATTTCTATAGGGCTAGTTACAAACTAAAACAGCATAAAATACAAAAACTACACAACTTTGGAAGAATGACAGGCTTCTGCCTCATAGCCTGTTCCCTCTAGAACACCCAAAGAATAAACCAGGGACCCTCTGCCAGGCCAGCCCAATCCTTTAGAAAAATAGGAAGCCCCACACTTTGTTCTTCCACAGAGACACGAACTTAACAATATACTGTCTAAAAACGCTTTAAGAGAACTCCAGAAACCAGTTAAAAAGTCATAATATCCCAGGAAAGTGCAAAGCCAAAACCAGCTACATTAAAATGGTTAAAAAAATTATTTCACCCATGAGAGCCCCTCCCCTAAGCCAGCACAGAAACAACCTTAAAGAAATGAAGACCTAATAATTATGAGGCAAAAATAAAAATGACCATCTTAAATAAGTTCAATGAACTTCGAGAGAAAACAGACAACTAAGGAAAATCAGGAAAATGATGCATGAACAAAATGAAAATATCTTAAAAAACAGAACTTCAGGAATTGAAGAATATAATAATTCAATTAAAATATTCACTAGGAGGACTTCTGGCCAAGATGGAGGCATAGACAGACATGCGGCGTCTCCCTCCACAACTAAGAAGGAATACAATTACCTCAAAACTAGAAACAACCATAAGTTCCAGAAAATCAAAGTGCATGGAAGTCCAGCAAACAAAGATATAACCTGCAACCAGGACCACCCTATTCAGCTGCACATTTACATACTATGAATTTCTATGAAATTCAATAGAAAATGAGAAAATATCCAAACAAAGCAGCTGCCTCACCCTTCTGTGGTCTCCGAGCCATAAACATGCATCACTTTGAGGAAATTCAACTTGCCAAAACGATGGTGTTAATCCATAAGAAATATGAGATTTCTTCAGAAATGGAAGTAAACTTCATATTACCCTATATGCATTATGTACTAACAACACAATCTAAGCCGGAATACAGGAAACTGAACAAAACTCCTGACATTTAAGGCTTGCAAATTTCACAGATGTCATCAACCTAGAAAAAGCAATGAAAGGGCCTATAAACACTGAGGAATGTTTCAGGTGCAAATTATTTACAAGTTGTGCAAATGTTGTGCCTGATCAACAGTATAGGACATTACACACGTAAGCACATTCGTCTGGGTCAGCTCGGGTCTGGTAATGTTGGGCCACCTCCGCAAAGAAGTTGTGTTTTTCCTCGGAAGAGCTCACCTCTGCTGTTCTTTCTTTAAAGTGTTTCTCTGGCATAATATAAGGGTTTGAGCTATGATTAGGTTGACCCTACATCTCAGTTGGACACAGTTTCAAACTTAATTAAGTACCAGTTTAATTATTAGTAGGACTTCTTTATTCCCTTAAAAGTTTCCCAATTTGGATGGTAAATGATGTGGTTCCCTATGTATAATGAGACATTGCTGCTGTTTGTGGAACTCTTGGGATGTAAACTATCTATAACCTGTATAATAAGTTTTAAACACATACTTTTATTCTGCTCTATTGCTTCATGTACACATACTCTTCTGTGGGAGTTTGTGGCTCTTGGTTTGTGATTGTGATTCGCTAGCCAACGGTAGGTATAATTCTCTGATCATGTTTTCTTTCTTGGTCCCAGTTTTAACATTCAATTCCATGTTGATATAGCTTTATCCGTAGGTATTTCAACTTTATATAAGCCCTGCATTCCTTTAAAGCAGCAAAGTTCTTGGTCTTTCTTAACTATAAGCTTTTTCTCTGATAGTTTGAAGCAATTTATTTATTTTTCTTCTTACAGAACTAATTCTGAATTGCCTTGTTTCTTTGCTTTCCCATTTCATTCTGTTATCCATTTTTCAATGCATCACAACACTTCTGGATATCTCTATGCAATCTGTAGAATTACAGTTTCTTATTCTTCAGGTTCTTCATGGTCTTGAACTCTATTTCTCTCTGAAAAGGCTACATTTTACTTTGCCAGTACACTCCCTACTTTAAGTCATAAATATATTTCTCCCACACATTTGCCAATATAAACATTAATAAATTTAAAGCCCATCTTACGTTATAATTATGTCAACCCTGGGACATGATAGAATTTTGATGCTCTTGGGGAGTTTGAGAGGAGTTCTAACCACGACATCATTGAAGATTTCTGAAATATGAAGCCATAGGCAGAATTTTATCTTTTGTAGTCATACCAGACAGTCAGAGATAGAAAGCTTATTAAAATGCTGAGATATGATACATAGAAGTGAAATATGACAGCTGCATGAAAGTTTCCCCCAAGCAAAAGTATTGGTTAAATAACCATCTAGTTATGAAACATGCATCATCAATAAAATGTTTCTTATTTTCAAAGATGTTGTTGAATAAGAACTAAAATATCTGCTCCTATCATTTACTCCATTTTCTATGTATTGATTAAGTAATTTGACTGGTCAACTATTTACTTTGTTATTCATTTATCCATATACTCATTCAGTCAAGAATTATTTAAGGAGCACTTACTATATGTCAGGTACTGTGAGAGGTGCTGGGGACAAACGGCCAATGAGTGAGATGCTGTCATTGCCCTCAGAGACTGTACAGACTTGTGGAAAACAAATAGGTACCCCAAGAACAGTGTGAAAAGAGGTGCACAGGTGTGAAAGGTGCCCCTTGCCGAGACCCAGCCTTCAGACAAGGCTTCCTGTAAAAAGTTCAAGTCAAGCTGAGCCTGAGAAATGAGTGCGTTAGCTGGGACAGAAGTAGAGGGTCTGGGGGAGGGAAAGGGTGGACAGCGTCCCAGGAAGAGTGGAGATCAGGTGTACAGGCCTGTTACGGAGGGAGAACAGGGCGCGTTCAGGAACCCAGACAGTCCGGCTCGCTCGGAGAGTGCAGAGGGTGAGGAGAGATGAGAGTGGGGCTGCAATGGAAGAGAGCTGACAGGTTGTAAGCCGAGGGGAGCAGTTAGGACCCAAGGACCCAAGGTGAGGCTAATGGGCACCCGCGAAAGCCTGACATCCAAAGCCTTCAAGGGTATGGCCTAATATACTTCCCTGGGTTAGGTTCCTACCACTGATCAGTATGTGCTCTAGGATTCAGGTAAAGTAGACTAGAGACTGTTGCTCTTTTGGAAAGCCCTCTTCTGTTCATCTCTGCAGACTGTCTTCTCCACTCAATGTCCGCGATTTCATGATTGGAAGATGCGTTCTTCCTGCGCACCCCTCTATGAGGCTTAGCCCTCAGCTTTTCTTATGTTTATGGCATATCTTAGCCCTATATATCTAAAAATTCATGGGATTTCTGTTTGGTCCATATTCTTCTCCAAGGAATCTATTACAGGTTGGAAACATTCAGCCATACGGGACCCGGATGTTGGATGTTGGGAACCTTCTTCCTTTTCTCTGTCCTACGTGTACTTGCTGTATCCTTGGTGTTGAGGGAGCTACTGTGCCCCTCACTACTCTGGCCTCAGCAGAGAGAAGGACCAGCACCAGGGGCGACAACAGTACCTTCGGGGGACTCTGGTGGCAGCCCGCTTTTCTGCCCTTGAAGTGACTGGCCACCTTGAAATGGAGCAGGAGAAGGACAAATTGCCGTATAGACAACAGGATTAGCAGACAGCCTGCCGAACAAGGTCTTTGAACTCCCAGATCTATTTGGGAGGAATTGGAAGATTAGAATTTTTGTGAAACAGGTGGCTGTCGTCGTCGGCAGCCGTCCGTCTCGAGAGACGATGGTGTAGCTTCTTAAGAGTCTATCCGCACCGCCGAGAATGGCTGTGCAGTCCGACTCGGGAGTGACACGGTATCTGTCTCCTCCCGTGTTGAATCGACATCTTGCGATGACGCTGGAGTGTCCTCTCCAGTGAAGCTGAAGCTACAGAGCCTGGGCAGGGTGATATGGAGGGTCTGCTGTTGCCCATGCAGCAGACCCCCCCTCTCTTCGCAGCTGAAGGATCCAAGGGAAAGACGGAGTCAATACAGCTTGGGTTCAGGTGCGCCGCAGGAGTTGCCGGTGTTGACTACAACGTCAAACCGCCTTAGGGACTCCGGCTCCGGATTTTCTGTCGGGGTTTACTCCCTTAGCCTTTCCCCTGAAGAGGTATGCCGCAAGGCAGCGGAGGTTTTTTGGAGTCAGAGTTTTCCTTCTCTGATGTGCCCTGACTGGAAGATCGAACCAGCGACACTTAGCTCGCAGGCCGACGCTCAATCCACTGAGCCAAACCAGCCAGGTGGCTGTAAAGCTAGAGAAATATATATATTTTTTGTAAGGGTGCCTTCATGTTCCAGTTCATACCCCCAGACTGCTATGCCTGGTGAACATAAGTCACCTCCATTATATTTCACTTGTTTCCTCAAATGCACATGTGAACATCCTGGAGGTGTGGGACTCTGATCCTACGGGACTCCTGGGCAGTGTGATTAGGAAGCATGCGCCCCTGATGTGATCAGGAGTTGGGGTACGACTGCAGTATGACATTGCAGGACTGTCCCCAGCTCTCACCTGTCAGCTCACGTTGAGTTGTTGGTGGGTGGCAGCACCCTTTCCCCCAGGGTGATCTGGGCACCGGGGTCCTAGCAGTGCAGCTGCAGGTATGCAGCGCATCCTTTCAGCCAGGGGAGCCTCCTCGGTGCTGACAGGAGGGCCGGCCTTTCCCGGGCCCGTCGGGGATCTGGAGTCCGTACCTCATTATTGACCAGCTTTGGTCGTTTCAAGCACGTGGCCACTGAGTTTCCCCAGGGCTTTGTGAGAGGTCGACCTTCTCACTGGGAGCTTCCCTGCAGGTAACAGATTTTGGACAAGTTATCCCTTAGCTCTCTCCCTTTCTAAACGTGTCAGGCTAAAGTTGAAAATTTCATTGGCTTTTAATACATTACCTTTTAATTTAATTATTTTAGTCTGTGTATATAATGTTGCGCTTTGTAACAGGCACAACTCAGTTCCTAGTTTATTTTTAAATTTAAAACACTTGTATTTTACATGACAAAATTAATAATGCTCTGTAGAAAAACTGAAAAAATTCAGTTAACATAAAAAAGAAATGAAAACAGAAGTCTTATTTTTAAAATAATTTTTTCTCACTTTAGAGAAAAGCATACATTTGCACACACAAATATATTGGCACACAGATGTATATCTACACCTTAATCACGTTTATTGAAAGTCTATAGACTTCATATAAAGTGATACCACACGTTTGAATATTGATGGTTTATATGGGAATTTCATTCACACAGAAGCGCACATATATGGGCACCCTAGGAGAATGTTATGAGTTACTTATGGTTAAGTTCAGAGAAGGAAAACTCTGACTCCAAAAAACCTCCGCTGCCTTGCGGCATACCTCTTCAGGGGAAAGGCTAAGGGAGTAAACCCCGACAGAAAATCCGGAGCCGGAGTCCCTAAGGCGGTTTGACGTTGTAGTCAACACCGGCAACTCCTGTGGCGCACCTGAAGCCAATGGATTGACTCTGTCTTTCCCTTGGACCCTTCAGCTGCGAAGAGAGGAGGGGTCTGCTGCATGGGCAACAGCAGACCCTCCATATCACCCTGCCCAGGCTCTGTAGCTTCAGCATCATCACAAGATGTCGATTCAACACGGGAGGAGACAGATACCATGTCACTCCCGAGTCGGACTGCACAGCCATTCTCGGCAGTGCAGATAGACTCTTAAGAAGCTACACCATCGTCTCTCGAGACGGACGGCTGCCGACGACTTATGGTTAAGTTATTGGATTAGATTATTTATGGAATTAGATTAAAACAGTTTATATTCCAAGATAAAGAAGCCCTACTTAACACATACAACAATTTTGGTGACAAAAACCTAAATGTTAGCAGGACTGTAATGCACTTACAGGATGCTATCAAATGCTAGCCTTACTGCTGTGAAGATGGTGTCTATTTATTCAGTAAGCCCCTACTGTCTGAGACGCAATGATGTGACAGGGTCACCGTGAGACAATGACGTAGATTGTTCTGGTAGGTTCCCCCTCGTGGTGCCCATTTCCTCTATGTTGGCTAAGGATCTTCCCAGATGGGTCAGCAAATCTGTGAAGAGTCTCAAGCTGAGGTCTTTTTGGGGACAAAACACTTCATTGGGTAGAACCACTGAGAATGAGCTTGTTGAGTTTTAATATTATTAATTAATGCTCTAATAGGTTTTGATTCTTTTCTTTGAGGCAAGAAATTTTAGGGCAATTTGTATTAGATACAATGTATTGTTTAATGAAGTAAAATTAAAATGAATTTTTATTTTTTCTTTCTCAATCACAGAGAGCTTTAAAGAAAAATGTAAGCCACAGAAAAAATGGACTCCCAACTAGCTAAAAGGAAAATCACATGGATGAAAAGAAGGATTAATTTGTTGGGAATAAATGAGGCAATTTTTCCATAACATGTAGAGATCATCAAAGTGATGTTCATGGTTGGTAACATTTCTTAGTGGCTGCCAAGCTTGTATGATGTATCACTGATATTTCCCTTTTATTATTACTGACACTGCATCAGTCCTAGATAAAAGCATCGCCTTGAGAACTTGAAATCTGAATTAAACCACTTTCAAAAATGGCAGAAATGATAGCTTTAGGAGTGCCAGACTGATTCAAGATGAGATACCTACAAAGAGCTTGCAATGAGCAATTTCAAAGACTTTTTTAAGATAAAAGCTTGTAAAGGATAAGACAGATATTTTCGACAAAAAATTTCATTTTATGAATAGCTGACATCTGGTATGTGAATAGCTTATTTATACGGAATGTGATATGCAGAATAAGGCATATTTTATATGAAATAATGTTAACATATTAATGTGAACATATTAATGCTTTTATTTTAGGCATTAATTTTCATTATTATGAATCCTGTGCATAACTAGACATTTTAAATACAAATTATTTGAAAGGTGGTTTAGTTTTCTTTTTAAAAATTATAGTTGACATTCAATATTATATTAGTTTCAGGGGTACAGCATAGTGGTTAGACATTTATATAACTTACAAAGTGATCCCCCTAATATTTAAAGTACCTGCCTGGCCCCTTACGTAGTTAATATAATATTATTGACTATATTCTGTAGTCTGTACTGTACATCCCCATGACTCTTTTGTGCCTGCCAATTGTACTTCTTAATCCCGTCACCTTTTTCACTCATCCCCTTAACCCCCCCGCCCTCCCCCCCGGCAATCATCGATTTGTTTTCTGCATGTGAGTCTGTTTCTGTTATGTTTATTTTGTTTTTAGATTCCACATATAAGTCAACCATTTCTCTTCCTCTGTTGGACTTATTTCATTTAACATAATACCCTCTAGCTTTATCCTCTCAAATGGTAGATGGCTTATTCAGAAAATGGTGTCTAATGATCTAGAAAGCCCCTACTCTCTGAGAAGCAATCATGTGACAAGAGTCACCATGAGGTAATGACACAGATTGTTCTGATAGGTTTGCCCATGTGTTGCCCATTTTTTTCTAAGTTGGGTAAAGCTGTTCCCAATTAAAAGACATCATTCTTTTAATGACTGAGTAATGTTCCATTGTACTTATGCACCGTAGGGGCTGCACCAATTTGCAATCCCACCAAAGTGCACTAGGGTTCCCCTTTTTCCACATCCTCACCGACACTGTTGGTTGAGTTTTTGATGATAGCCATTCTGATGACTTTATTCTGGGTGCTCGTGTAATAGGTGATGCCCAGGTGAAGAACTTTGCTGACTGTTGCAGACCTGTCGATTTCAATGTATCTTCCCCACTGCTATTCACCAAATCTCTGCCATGAGCTCCTTTAAGTGTAAGCAGCATTATCACCTTATTTTGGTGTGTCCACATTACAAGTATTGTGCCTGTAAAGGTTAACCACCCCTATATTTAAACAGTTTTGTTAGCATGCATAAGCCTGCAGAAGGGGGTGAGGGACAGCTGTATTGTGACAGCAGTTAAGATGAGAAGTAGTTGGAGCACCACTGGCTGCCCAGGAGAGCTGGCTGTGAGGGCCCAGTCACCAGGACACGCCATCCATTTATGTCGTTGCATAACTCCACCCCTTTCTTTGTGCCTCTCCTTGGTGGTAACTGTTATCACGAATTCTGTGTCTTTTATTTTCTTAGGAAATATACATTTCATCACATTTAGTTTTTCATTCTTTTGGACTTTGTATAAATGGAGTTATACTTTGATAAATTGCTATCATCAGTCAATATTGTGCTTCTCAGAGTCATTCATGATGACATACGTAACCATAGTTTACTCATTTTAACTGCTGTATAGTAGTGTATTATATGAACATATATTTAGTTTCATCCATAAATATGAAATAGGTTGTTTCTTGCTTTTTACGGTTGGAAATAATGCTTGTATGAGTAGTTTTTCTTTTTCCCCCATTTTTTAGGGGTGGGGGGAGAGAGAGAGAAACATTGATTTCCTCTTTTACCCATCCATACATTCATTTCTTGATTCTTGTATGTGCCCTGACCAGGGATCAAATATGCAACCTTGGTGTATCTGGACGATGCTCTAACCAACTGAGCTATCCAGCCAGGGCTATTCTTTATTTTTAAAATGTATTTTTAATTAGAGTTGACACACAATATTATAATAGTTTAGTTTTTGGTATAACATAGTTTCAGGTGTAACATTATATAACTTACAAGGTGATCACCCTAATAACTCTAGTACTCATCTGACAGACATCATTCATAGTTATTACAATATTATTGACTATATCCCCTATGCTGTACTTTACGTCCCCGGGACTATTTTTATTACTGGAAGTTTGTACTTTTTAGTCCCTTTCACCTTTTCAGCCGTATGCTCAATACCCCTCCCATTTGGCAACCATCAATTTGTTCCCTGTATCTTCTGATTTTTTGGTTTATTTATTTAGTTTTTTAAGATTCCATATATAAGTGATATACAGTATTTTTGTCACTCTATTTGACTTATTCCACTTAACATAATAATACACTCTAGTTCCATCCATGTTGTTGCAAATGTTAAGATTTCATTCTTTTTTATGGCCAAGTAATATTTCATTTTACATATATACCACATCTTCTTTTACCAACTGTTTATTAATGGACACTTAGATCTCTTACATATCTTGGCTATTTTAAACAATGCTGCAATGAAGATAAGGATTCATATATGTTTTCAAAATAGCATTTTAGATTTCTTTGGGTAAATATCTAAAAGAGGGGTTGCTAGGTCCTATGGTAGCTCTATTTTTAATTTTTTGAGTAACATCCTTACTGTCTTCTGTAGTGGCTGCACCATCTGCAGTCCCACCAACAATGCACTAGGGATCTCTTTTCCCCACATCCTCGCCAACATTTGTTGTTTGTTGGTTTATGGATGATGGCCACTCTGACAGGTGTGAGGTGATATCTCACTTTGGTTTTAATTTATATTTCTCTGCTAATTAGTGACTATGAGCATTTTTTCATGTGTCTGTTGGCCATTTGTATGTTCTCTTTGGAGAAATGACTGTTCTGGTCCTCTGCCCATTTTTAAGTTAGATTGTTTGTTTTCTTGACATTGTACTATATGAGTTCTTTATATATTTTAGACATTAATCCCTTACTGGATATATTATTCACAAATATCTTCTCCCATTAAGTAGGCTGCATTTTTTTGTTGTTGATGGATTCTATTACTAAAAAGTTGATGTAGTCTCAACACCAAGAAGACAGACAATTCAATTAAAAAATAGGCAAAAGACCTGAAAAAACACTTCCCCAAAGAGGACATACAGAGGGCCCATAGGCATATCTAAGGATGCTCAACATTGCTAGTTATCAGAGAGATGCAAATTAAAATCACAATGAGATACCACCTCACACCTGTCAGAATGGCCATCATCAACAAACCAACTAACAACAAGTGCTGGCGAGGATGCGGAGAAAGGGGAACCCTAGTGCCCTGTTGGTGGGAATGCAGATGGTGCGGTCGCTGTGGGAAGCAGTGTGGAATTTCCTCAAAAGACTAAAAATGGAACTGCTTTTCTATCCAGCAATTCCATTGCTAGGATTATACGCAAGGAATACTGAAACACCAAATCAGAAGAACTTACACACTGCTGTGTTCATAGCAGCAGTATTTACAGTAGCCAAGTGCTAGAAACAGCCTAAGTGCCCGTCAGTGGATGAGTGGATCACAAAACTGTGGTGCACTTACACAGTGGAGTACTAGGCAGCAGAGAGAGAGAAGGGACTTCTACCCTCTGTGACAGCGTGGATGGAACAGGAGAGAATTATGCTCAGTGAAATAAGCCAGGTGGCAAAAGACAAATACCATATGATCTCAGCTAATACAGGAAATGAATGAACGATATAAAGAAATGGGCAAAATTGGACCAGAGGCATGGAAACAAGGAACAGACTGACAGTGACCAGAGGGGAGGGGGGAGGGGAAAAGAGGGGAAAGAAAGGGAAGGGTCTAGTCAAGGAACATGTACAAATGACCCATGAACATGGACAATGGGGTGGGGATTGACTGTGGGAGAAGGGGTGGATAGGGTATGAGGAAGTAATGGAGGGAAAAGTGGGACAGGACAGGTGTAATAGAAAAATAATAAATAAGTTAAAAAAAAGAAGATAAAAGAAGTTGATGTAGTCACATTTGTTTATTTTTGCTTTATCTTCACCCTAGGAGACATATCCAAAAAAATATTGTTAAAACCAATGTCAAAAAGTTCTAGGAGTTTTACAGTTTCAAGTCTTATATTTAAGTCTGCTCTGAGTATTCCTGTAACTATCTTCTTGTGTTTGCTAATTTCACTAAGGCTGTGTTTTTGAAACTGTGATTTGTGACCCCATTACTGGGTTGTGAAATCAATAGTGGGTTGTGGAGTCGCACTAATAAATCATTACAATATCCTACACTAGATTAGATAACCTCAGAGTGTATGGTACATAGGATAAGGATTATTTCATAAAACCTTTGCTTCAGTACGTGTGAGACTATGTGTGTGTAACATGTACACATGTATCGAGTTATAATGTAAACTAGATTTTTTACTGGAGGTCATTGCCCAGATTTTAAAATCCTTTGCTCTAGTATACACAGTTAGGAATGGGGGAATAGGTTTTCACATCATAATTTATTATACATCTTTTTCTATCATGTATCTGTTAACTTATTGAGCTAGAGTTACTTTTAATACTTTTATTCTTTAAATTTTACACTAGTGTAAGTGGTTAATACACCACCATCTTCCAGTATTATTCTAAATATGACTATATACTTACCTTTTCCAGTGTATTGTATGTTTTCATGTTACTAATTAGAATCTTTTTATTTCAGCTTGAAGAACTCCTTTCAGAATTTCTTGTAAGGCAGATCTAATTATGATAAACTTTTGTTGGTTTGAGAGAGTTTTAATTTTGCCTTCATTTCCAAAGGACTATTTTCTGGGTAAAGTATTCTTGGTTGGCAGTTCTTTCTTTCAGCTCTTTGAATGTATCATCCTACTCTCTCCTGGCCTGCAGGTTTCTGTCTACAAATCTGCTGATAGTCTTATGAGAGTTCCCTTGTATGAGGAAATATTTTTCTTTTGATGCTTTAATTTAAAAAAAAAATTTTATAGCCTACTAGCTTTCTGTGCTGCAGTCTGAATCTTTTGATGCTTTTATAATTTTTTATGTCTTTGATTTTAGACAGTTCTTAAAATAATGTATCATGGAGGAGGTTGTTTTAGACTGACATGTTAACTTCATGAACTTGGGTGTCTAAATCTCTCCCTAGGTTTATGACATGACAGCCACTATTTCTTTAATAATGTTTCTGGCCCTCTCTCTTCTTCTTTTTCTGGGATGACATTTTTATGTGTAAATTGTTTTTCCTAATGGTGTTCTGTAAGTTCTGTAGGCTTTCTTTATTACTTTTCATTCTTTTTTCTTTTTGCTCCTCTGGCTGGGTAATTTCAAATAATCCATTTTCAAGCTCACTGATTTTTTTCTTTTGCATGATTCAGGCTACTTTTGAAGCCCTCCATTGAATCCTTCAATTCAGTTATTGTATTTTTCAGCTCCTAAATTTCTGTTTGGTTCTTTTTGTTTTCTATCTCTTTGCTGAAGTTCTCATATTGTTGTTCTGATTTTGTTAAATTGTTTAACTGGTTCCTTTGTAGCTCTCTGCACATCTTTATAACAATTATTGTAAATTTTTTTTGGGAAATCCATATATCTTCATTTCTTTGGGTTCAGTTACTAGAAGTTTAGCGTTGCTTGGATGATGTCATATTTCTGGGATTCCTCATGATACCTGTCGTTTTGCATAGGTGTCTGTGCATTTGATGACGCAGGTACCTCCTCCAGACTTTATGGACTGACTTCAGTAGGGAAAGACCTTCAGCTGGGGGAGGCGGGGAGTCATATCGCAGGTCTAATGGTGCAGTGCATCCAGTGCAGGTGCGTGTGGTGGCTCTGGTCCAGGGCAGTGTGATGTTTCATTGGCTTAAGCTACTGAGGTTTATAGCACCTGCATGTTCCTTGGTCAGCGCCGTGTGTGTGTGGGAGGGGCTTCCACAATGGCTTAAAGGGCTGTTGTGTCCTCAGCAGGACGTCCAGGCCCCATGCTAGGGATCAGGGCAGGCGGCAGCGGTGATCAGATCTGGTGGTGTGCGCGTACTTGGCTGTGGGTACCAGCTGCAGGTGCCTGGGCAGTGGTAGGGACTGGTGGCAGACACTCACGTAGTGATGAGGGCAGGGCCGGCAGCAAGGGCCAGGGCCAGCTGTGGATGTGCCCTCTTGTGGCTGCAGGATCTCACCTCGAGTGTGTGCAAACTTCTTGGAGGTTATTCGCCAGCTTTTTGTTCTATTGTGTTGCTGAGGTTTCTTAAGCTATTTCTCTCTGTGGATAACTAATGGTTGATCTTTGTGGGGGATGGAGGCTGGGGTCTCCTACTTTGTCATCTTGCTGATGTCATTCCCTTTTGATGCTTGAGTATGTTGGGTTAGAGACAGCTTTATGTGGGTGGATGAAGTGATGTCCTTGGGATCTCTATGTAGCAGTCTTAATTTTCACAGAGATACGATCTGTTACACCTTAGATTGTTGTCTATATCATTCTTGTTTCTAAGAGTGGGTGGTCCTCTTTGCTTTAATTTGGCAGTTAATAACTCATCAATTTCAGAATAGAATTTATTTGTTTTAAGCTTCCCCCAATTAAAGACATTTAGTAGGTTATTCTTAGTCTTTGTCCATGTTTCATTAGTACAAAATTGCTAGAATTCTCTTATGGATACTCCATCTCTTAGAAGGAGGAGAGAGATGAAGAGAGAGAGAATACCCTTCTTGTATAAAAACTCCTTTTGAGTCTGTCTTATATATTTTGGCAGCCAATTTCTGTGTTAAAAAATGACAACTCTTAAAGTATCTATATCATCCCATTGTCACCTGTATTTTATTATAACCTTTTCCATATCTTCAAAGACCTTCTAAGTTTCTGTTAAGTAAAACCTTTTCAGCATTTGTTCTATGAAATATCAATACTTCAATAGGAAGTTGTCAGGTGGAATCAAGGTAAATATATTTTAGATAATCTCAGATTTAGCATCACTATTATCATCTGAAGTATACAAGGTTATTAAATGAAGTAACATCTTGGACATGATCTGAGTTATCTAAACCACAGCATCGAACATTTTTTTCTAAACATTTTATATTAAAGTTCACATAGTATTATATTAGTTTCATGTACACAACATAGTGATTAGACATTTACATCCTTACGAAGTGATCACCCCAATAAATCTAAACCACAGCATCTCATATGCAGTTTTATACAAGTTGTGGGTTCATTGGATCAAATTGATGTCTTGCTTTCAAACTGAAGATACGAGAAGTAGATTTTTAAAGTAAGAAAACTTTTACTGTAAATACAGAAATAAAGGAATAAGAAAATTCCAAGTGGCGGCCGTGGCTCCTCACCTGATCCCTCTTGGGAAACAGAGGAAAAAGAAAAATGCAAGATCAGGACAGAGCTGGGACACAGCCCTGGGCTAGGATTTGAGAGCAAGGAAACAGCTTCTGAGCTGCATTTGAAATCCTAGCATCTGTCTCTCAGACAGAGACAAAACTATTAGAGTTCTGTAACATTTCCTTAGACCTCCCCTAAGCAGGCAGCCCTGTTCCCATGTACGGATCTGCATACAAGTGAGTTCTCCACCTTCCTGCATCTTGTCTGCCAGGCGCCTCCCTCAACTCTTCGTGTTTCACCTGGACACCACTCCCTGCTGGGGGTGTCCCCTGATTACTGAAGACAGGTCCTGATGCTTCCTCTAGGCTCCCAGTACACGTTCGGTTTACACCTACTAATTGAATGCACTCTTTTCTTAAATTGCTCCTCAAAACAGAGCAACAAACAAATAAATAAAAATCCAAACACTGTTTTGTGGTCCAGTAATTTTAGGAAACCTTATTCGAGCCTCTTCCTCCATATTTATTTTGCACATTTGAATATTAATCGTTCTGAGAAGTAATTGAAGAAAGCAACTTGTTTTCACTCGATTGTTCCAGAATTAATTAACCATGAATTATTTCCTTCGAGAAACCTCCATCTGCAGATTTCTCTGGAACAAGGTTGGGAAACATCTTATTGTATTGTGACTTATTTTCTTCGCACTGTCTCTCTGGTAGGCCATAATCATTGGTATCACCAGTGCTTGGTGCAGTGCCTGGCACATAGTAGATCCTTAAGGAAATGATTTGTTAATAAAATATGGGAGAGAGAAAGGGACTGACTTCCGTACTTGAAGCTTGGGCAAATACAGTTATTATTGTTACGTAACACAACACCCCAAAATATAGTGACACGAAACAATCTCTTTTTTTTTAGCGATTATGCAGAAAGAGCACAGTAGGGACACACCCGACGCCCTTGCTTCACATTGTGGGGGACCTTTGATGAGAGGACCGATGGCAAGGGGTCCTTAGAATGGTGGCGCGCTGGAAGGGCTGAGGTGGCAAACGGATTTCCAAGATGGTCTCTTCATTCAGGCGAGCGGCCTGAGCACCCACATTTGGCCTCCCCAGCATGACGGTCTTAACATCGTCAAACTTGTCGCATCACAGCTCAGGGCTCTAAGAACAAGTGTTCCCAGGGACCAAGCAGAAGCCACCAGTTTTTAAAATGACTCACCCGCAGAGATCTCAGGCATGTCAAAGAATCCACAGCCATGCTTCAAACGGGCCCAGCAGGGGGGAGACTTGTAGCCCCACTAACTGACGTAAGGGAGTCAGGAGAAGAGAGTTTGCTGGGTAGAAGTGGGAAAAGAATATGTCTGACAGTGAGGCCATGGGAACATCCAGGTGGGGCGTATAGCTGGGATGTATCTGGAGCTCAGGCAACAGGTGGGCGTTGACAACCAGGGTGACGGTTCACCTGTGTGGGTGACGCTGTTAACCACAGGTGAGATTCTTTAGGGAATGTTCGTAGAGACAGAGAGATGAGAGACTCAGACAGGGACCTGTGTTCCGGACTGAATGTGTTCCCCTTCAAATTCTTATGTGGAAATCTTAATCCCCAGTGATCACACTGGTTGTAGGAGGTGAGGCTTTTGGGAGGTGGTTACATCCTGAGGCTGGAACCCTTAAGGAGGAGACCCCTGGGAGCTCCCCGATCCTCCTTCTGCCACGTGTGGCCACCATGTGAAGATGGCAGACGGTCCGCAGCCACGAAGAGGGCCCTCCCCAGAGCCCAGCCATACTGGCACCTGTTCTCTTTGGCCTCGTGGCCTCCAGAGCCGTGAGGAATACACTTCTGTTGCTTATAAGCCACGCTTTTATGGTACTTGGTTATGGCAGCTTGAACTCGCTGAGGCACCTGGGTACCGCCCGCTTTGAAGGGGAAGCTGGAGGAGAAGACCCAAGGACAGGGAGCTGAGAAGCTGCAGTCACGGTGGCGGGAGGAGGGCACCATGGTCCTGGGTGGGCCAGAGAAGACAGAGCTGCGAGACAGGGTGGTCCGCAGCATCACATGCCCCAGAGAAGTCCAGTAAGAGGGCCTGAGAGGTGCCCGCTGGGCTTGACAATTACGTAAGACTTTAGTAAGGGAAGGTTCAGTGAAGAGAGATGGGGCCCGAGGTGGCAGTGGGGGACAGCTGTGGCATTGTTGGGGTGGGGGCGGGTGGTGAGGAGCTCGAGGAAGCTACACTTCCATGGCTGAGCAGAACGCAGGTGGAGAGAGAACTCCTTTCTCTACCCACAAAAGGACTTCCTTGGTGATTGCCCCAGAGGGTCCCATGGCATCTCATTCACAGTGGTTAGAAATGTGTAAAAGTCGTTGCATGGGAAAAGCTTTTGGGGAGCACAAGGCAGCCAGGGTGGATCACATAACAGCCCAGCATGTGACACGTCCCCCGATAAGCCCCAGCCAGTGACAGCTCTGCAATCTGCCAGGGAGTAGCTGACGGCGGGAGTGAATATCCTTCCTCCGTTTGGCATCGGCAGGCTGCTGAGAAGGCAGCTTGCCAAGGCCGTTTCCCTGAGGGGTTCAGAGCCGTAGGGGCTCTGCGATGATCCAGTTATGGCCCCATGTGGGGAGTGAGTAAGGACTCTGACTGCTGGGACAGGAAAGCGTCGCGTCACCTCACACGTTCTACCGTCCTCCTGACGTTCCCCTTCCAGGAAAAGGCAAATCCAAGCCTGCAGGGGAAACACTTCTGCTATCAGTTTTTTCGACTCCTTGGGATTTAAATGTGGCTGTTGGAAAAATATTGTTGCAGTTGATAAATTGTGATTAAATGAATTAATATACCTAAAGCTCTTAGAACATAATGCCTGTTCTAAGAATGTGTCATCTAAGTGTAAAAGATTACTATGAATATCATTTTATTATGTTATAGCTTTACATACAGGAGTACAATGGGACTTGAAGGAAATTCTTTTTCTCCGTTGTCTTACATTTCCTAGATAAGATAAACTTCATATTTTGGTCCTTTTCAAGAAACATTATAAAGATGGGAGTAAAATTTCTGTAGTCTAAGAAAAAGCACTGTTACCAGAAAACAAAGTGACAACCATCCACATGGACTCAAAATAGAGCCCACATTTGACAAATGACTGGATCTATTTAACTTAAGTGGAAGTTCTTTGTGGCTGGTGGGCTTTGATTCCAGCGACTTGCTTTTGACTCTGATTATCCAGGTTGAGAGAGTGTCCTTCTGGGAAAAGCAGGGCGCTCGAGTGATAAAACGGAGGGGTGTAAAGTGATCCGACTTGAAGGCCTACTGGAAATTAGGAGGCCCATTGTGTACCTCCTGTCTTTTCTGCGCTCCGAGAGAGAAAGAGAGAATGCTAGCAAGTTCAGGTCAGAAGCTGTTTACATACAAGCAAATCCTAGCCCGCGGCTGTGTCCCGGCTCTGTCCTGATCGCTCATTTTTCTTTTTCCTGTGTTTCCCAAGAGGGGCCAGGTGAGGAGCCACGGCCGCCAGCTGCAGAGGCTGGGAGCAGGGTCTATGGGGATTATTTTATTCCTTTATTCCTATCATGAAAATAAAATCTTTTCGAGCAAAAATCATCTCACGCTTGGACTTCTGAAAACAGAATTCTATTTTTATTCTATGCCTGCAGAAGTGTAATATAAATCCACATCAAGCTGTGGATTAGACAGTAGGGAAAAAGTAGATGTGATTTCTGACTCCGAGAATTTTATAGTGTATTTTAGATATGTTTGAAATTCATAGCCAGCTTTCTATTTGTCTATTATCTATCTATCATCGTCTAATTATACATCTCTCTCATGTATATCCTTAGAGACATGAGGTGTTTATTTTGAAATATAAGTTTTCTGCTCAGAAAAATAGTAGGACAATTATAGAGGTCTGGAAGAATGTTTTAGAAAGATGAAATAGTCAGTGGTGGAGTAAATATGATAAATTAGAGATAAAGATGCTAAATTGTTCCATAAGATTGAAATAAACTTTTAAAGTGTTTTAGACAGTAGTAATTGTGGGAAAACTCAAAAGGACCTTAGCTATGATTAGTCCGCCCTTGAAAGGCATCCCTGGGCTTTCCCAGCGCTTTTCGGAGGTGAGAACCAGGTTGACAAGGGTCATCTCCTGTGGTAAGAAGGGATGCTGTGCCCTGACAGATACATGGACTTGTGCAGAGAGGGAACACAGTAGGGTGGTCTCGGATGCTTAAGCAGGGGGTCTAAGTTAACCACAGGGACAAGCGGTGTGGTTTTCACACAGCAGGTGTTTCGTAAGTGCTTGTTGTTCATAACGCAACTCACATAAATATTTGGGGTGGGGGGTTATGGATCTAAACCCCTGAAATGCATGTTTTTTTTGCTATTAGTGTGTTCTGACATTGAGCCTGGTCTTGGATTTTCTTTAGGCTGCACATGCAAGCTTGCGACCTCCCGGAAGCTATAATGCTGTGCCCAGACTAGAAAAATGTCAGAGATATGTCCAGTTCCTTCAGCCATTGAGGGTAATAAAGTCTGCAGCAAGACTTTGGGGGGCCTGAAACATCAATTCAGGTGTTGTATCTGTGAATGTTGGTCCTCACTGATTTCCAACACTAGAGTTTCTTATCCTTCATAATGTTACGTGTAAAGTCAACTGTTTCTAAACTCAGTTTGGTGGGGCTTGGAATAGAGTTAGTTTCCATGCAGTTTTTATGTCTGGAACTCACATCCTTATTGATCCAGAGACTAGAGTCTGTATCTTCTGGAAATGGGCCAAGACCTGTTGGTAGTCAGGAACCATTAGTAGGGAACCCATCTGCTCAAGTCAAGTTTTGCCTGATTGATGTCTGTGGCAGGATCAAATGGAACATGAGATGACCTATAATTTAATTTTTTATTAACCAGACCAATGGAGATATACCAAGAGGTCAAGAAATGTTATGGGAAAAATAAAGTCTGTCTGTCTGTCTGTCTCTCTGTCTCTGAATTAGCTGTCTCTAATGGTAACAATATTTTATAGGGATCAGAAAATTGTTTGGTGACCAATGAGATAATTTTCATTATCATCGTGAACTATATACAAGATAGTGATGCCAGGTATGATACAGGATACTGTACTCGCGAATGGTCTAACAAAAAGTACTCCTTTGATGTCCAATACAGTAGTTAATAGTCACGCGTGGCTACTGAGCATGTGGAATGTGGCAAGTCCAACTGAGGAACCAGATTTTAAAATTTCTTTTATTCTAATTATTTTAAATTTAAGTTTCAAAACTGATAAATGGTTCAGTTTTTGGATGATTTTTATGAATGTTTGAAACAACTTGGGCATGTCAATTTACTTTTTTAGTAAATTCTATGAAGTCTGAATACAGAGCAAGTATTTGCTCTGAAAATTTAGTGTCTTAACTGAGATTGTATTACATGTGTAAAACACACACTGGATTTTAGAAACAATACAAAAAAGAATGTAAAGTAATGCATTCATAATTCTTTTACATTGATTACATATTGAAATGGTAATATTTATATATATTGAGTTGAATAAAATAAATTATTTTATTTATCTTTACCTGTTTCTTTTAAAGTTTTGTAACGTGGCTGCTGGTAAACTTACAATTATGGATGCGGGTCATGTTTTTTCTATTGGAGCAGGCCATAGAATAAAAGCATGTGGGAAATATGGAAATAACAGAAGCGTTTAGGTACTCAAAAGAAACAAAACATTTCAGACAGAGGGAATGATGCGTGCCAAGGGCTTGGGTGAGAGTGTGTGCATGAAGTTCTCTCCCTCAGAGTGTGCAGTGTGTCCGTGGACACGTGAGGTTCTCTCCCATGGAGTGTGCAGTGTGTCCGTGGACACGTGAGGTTCTCTCCCATAGAGTGTTCAGTGTGTCCGTGGGCACATGAGGTCCTCTCCCATAGAGTGTGCAGTGTGTCCACGGGCACGTGAGGTTCTCTCCCGCAGAGCGTGCAGTGTGTCCGTGGACACGTGAGGTTCTCTCCCGCAGAGCGTGCCTGAGTCATCTGATATACTCTCAGAACACTTCTCTGAGGCAGGTACTATGGCTGTCCCCACTGCATAGCAGAGGAAACTGAAGCACACGGAAGTCAAGCATCTTGATGATGCAGCTGGGAAGAGGCAGAATTTGACTGAAGTAATGAAATTGATCAAGAGTGATTAGACTCAATTTTGGGAAATAGATGCCACCGTCTTCCTGTTCTTCCGTCTTTCCTGGAGAGTAATTCATTGTGGGCAAGCCGGGGCAGGGACGCCTTCTTCTCTGTCATCCAGCCTGTCAAATTGGCGCTGAGCACGTGGTGGCTCCACAATTAGGTTGCCAGCCCTTGTGTCACCACCTATGTTCTGGGACTTGATTTCTTGCTCTCTTTCATCAGAATCTTGGATTATCAGACACATCAATTCCACAAGTTGTAACCACACAGCATGAAACTTGAAGCCAAAAGTCCTGAGTTTAATCCCTTACTCTGATTCATAACGGCTATATGACTTCGGTTATTTGAAGGTGTGAGCTTCAATTCCCTCTTCTGTGAAATAGCGCCGAGGATGAGCTGTGACTCCCAGGAGCACCGAGAAGATGAAATGAAGTCACATATGCAAAAGTACTAACGAGGCACCCTGCAAAGCTTCGGGGTCAGAAACTGTCCCCTTCTGTCTAGTATGCACTAAAGACAGAGGTTACTGTGGCGGAAAGGTCACAGGTGTGTTTCTAGACTTGCCACGGCCAAGTTTCAGGTTATCTAAGTTTTGTTATCTCTAACATGGGAATAAAAATATATTCTTTTCCTACCATTAAATTGTTTTGAGGGTCAAATAAATTAACATACACAATTATATGACTTATTTTTGAAAAATGACACAGTGAAATGTAAGTATTAATTGATGGTATTATAAAGTACACAAAGTTTTAAAACATAAGAAAGTCATTCACTGAATATTTAAGAAACTGCGGGGAGGGGGGTGTAGGGGACTAAATGGTAATGAGGAAAAATACAATAAAGATTAAATAAAAAAAATAAAAATTATTCAAAGGAAGATAAAAAGCAATAATCCAGGCTCAGAAAAAGGACCTTGAAGTAGCAAGTGGTCTAGTCCATAATCACATAATGTTCTGAGAGAATAGGAGGTAGAATTCTGTCGTTTTGGGTTCCCAGTGGTTCCTTCAGTCAACAGTCTTGAAGTCTCAGATGTCAGATAATATGAAACCTGAATCAGCTGCAATGTTTTTAATAAGCAAGTTGCGCTCTATAGAGTGAATTCCCGCTTATTTGTAGGTAATTGGTGTGTGCGTGTGTACCTGTGCACACTATGTGTATTTTCTGACAGAAATTAAATGCTGAATTAAGAAGATCCTATCAGAGATTTTTAGTTAGTAATTCTCTGCAAATGCTATAATGGCAATATAGATGCAAGCTGTTGTCATAAGATCTCTCAGAACTATTGTTAAGTAACAATGTGAGTTATGGAATAGTGTGCACAGTTTACTATAATTTGTGAGAAATAATACAATATATGATTCATATATATATATCTGCATGTCTAAATATCTATGGAAAAATCTAAAATATATTTAAAATAATGTTACATAAAATTTGCTGTGGTATTTCATTGTTCATATGATAATTCTATTTTAATAATGAGGCTTATTGCAAAAAACATGGAAGTATGAAAAATTTTAAAAAGTAAAGATGTTTATGACTTAATCACTTTTGAAGAATCAGTAGCTAAATATTTTAATTATTGACAGCCATAAATTTAAATTTAAAAAAATCAAGAAATAAAAATATGTATTATAATTAACAAATTGAAACAACCTATTTCATAGTTACTTTAAACAGTACTAAGACTAGTGCCACTTTTAACTTCTGAGTAAAATATAATATAATAAATTATAATTTTAAAATATTCAGCATGTGCTTTAAATATTTTAATAAATTATATATAATTCAATTTATTACATCTAAAATTATATTCAACAGTATATTCAAGTATAGTATTCTAACTAGAATGGTAATAAAATATTAAATACATTGATAGATTTAGCTAGCATAAACAATTTTAATATTTCTAAATTTCTTTTAGATTTTGATTTTTTACAGGTGCATATATATATTTTTACTATTATTACAGTATTACTTCAAAACAGCTATATAATTATTTGAAGGAAGGGCAGTGCAATCCTTCTAATTTCTTTTTAGGGGGAGGTTTAGTTATATTTCTTTCAGATTCTAGGCAATAGAGACCTTGCTTTGTTTTGTATATTTAACCTAGATCAATACAAGGAAGTTATGGCCATTTAGTTTTTCCTTCAGTTACTTAAATTTGCCCATTTTTTGCCTCTTTTGTTTGGGAACCAGAAGCCTAATATATAATGAATATGTCATAACAAATACATATTGACATCATACCTGAGAATCATCCTTTTAGATTCCTTAAAGTGATCTCATATTAACCTATGCTAAATATTTACACATTTTGGAATGTAGGATTCTGTTTTTCAGTGTTAGCGACTATACTTTCTAAAGTACTTGTCAAATAAACTCGTTTTTAATAGTCAACAAGGGGTGTTGATTTCAAGATTTCTAACATATAGACCTGAAATGCTAGAGTGATATCTTTTGTCAGAACAAAGTACCAGTTGACAATTCAAAGACATACCTTTTTCTGAATGGTGTATTGTTAGGAGGAAATACTTGTGAACAAAAGGTGGAAATAGCTGAACTGGGAATCAGGTATCACAGGCTGAGAACAAGAATAGTGAGTAGAACATACGGGCAAAGTCGCAGAGCTTGAATGACAGCTCAAAGACAAGATGGGATTTCACCCACTTTCAAAACATGACTTTTGTGCTCTCCTTTAAAGCACCGGCTGCTTTTCTTTATTTCCAATGATGGTAAATATCAGAGCTCAAGCGTATATATGAGCTTCCACTTCCTCAACGGTGGTAGAAGTATCTGTATTTCACTGGCCTTCATTCAGCAACTAAATCCTTTTCAAAGATTCACATTCTCAAGTGTATCTTATAGATTAGTTTTTTACATGTACATGCTATAAGTATAATCTTATTTTTCTTCATTGAAAATAGTAGGATTGTGAAGTAAGAAATATTATTGTTACATATAATTTAAAAATTAATCAACCTACCTCTAAAAGCTAAGCTCAAGAAATTCAAACACCTGTTAATAGGGTAAGGCACGTAAATAATCCTAGCTATGTAAATTTGAAAATATAGTCGTAGGAATATTTTAGGTTCCTTCTTGATAATGGTGCTCTTCTTGAAAACTCATCTGTGATCATTTAAGTGATGTTAATAAGGGCAATTTAGAGACCCGGCATGCCCTTGCCGTATTACTAACAGGAAAAAAAAAAAAGTCACTAGATAGTTCAAAGACATGTGGTATTATGGCTGGTGTTTTGGTGAATGAAAGATAAATATCACATTATAAGGAAATGAATACCCAGGGGGATAAAAAGGTAAAATGTGAAATAGGACAAAAGACTATAACTGAAAGATATCTGAAAGACACAATCTGGAGGTAATTATACCTTTTTAATTCTTTCTTTTGTAGGGTTTGCAAATCAAACTAATACAAGATCTGGGTAAATAAAATAAAATATCATGAATTTGGGGTGAAAGCTGGCATAGAATTTTAGAGCTAAGATCAATCAAATATTTATGTAAAGAACATTTTTGGCATTTTCTGTAAGATAGATTAAAATGAGAGCAACCATAACAAAATAGTTCTTTGATAAACTCAAAAGTTCTAGCCGTTACTTTACCTGAATAAATTTCCATTTCAGCTTCTTAACATTTTTCGTTAAGGGTACTGGCGTGGAGCTGACATACTATGTAGCACTGATTGGGAAAGAGCAACCCATCTTCAACCCATAAGTTTACAAAAACAAGCTACTACTTCACTGGGTTTTGGAAGACACAACTTTTGGTACATAGGTATCTGTGAATTTTTGAGCAAAAAGGAAGAAGCTTTGAAATCTTGGTGTCATCAGCTGTGAGAAGTAACCCTGGTAAATATTGACCATGCCTCATTTTGATACGAGAGGTCAATGAGTTCCAGCAGGATTAAATAATTTTCTCATGGTCTGGTAACTAGTTAACGGCAGAACTGGATTGTAACTTGGGCCTTCTGACTGCCTTTAGAATGGCAGTTCCTTCAGAGTCCCTGGCCCTCATCCTGCCTGTGTCTTCACCATCTCCCACGTGGCTTGCTGACACTGGGCCATTTCTAGGATGAGTGTTTCAGACTTTGGGGGAGTCCCTGCTGTGAGGTAGGAGGATGAGGATGATGCTCCATTTGGCGCCCATCCTCCGTTCACCCATCTGTTCATCTCTGATCAGGTTCTGCTTTTCTGGTCTTACACTCATCTCTCCAGGAGACTGGGTTACATGCTTTCTGTCTTTTCCATTTAAGACCGGCCCCCAGCATGCATGTTAACTTGATTTTATCTAGTAAAATCCTCCATATATATATATATATATATATATATATATATATATATATATATTTAGGAGTGGGAGATGACAGAGTTATCATAGTTAAAATATGTCCTAGGACCCGTATCTTCCCATTGTGCCCCATTTGTGATACACTTATTTGCTGCCACTCCATCCCAAGCCATCCCCTCCACTCCTGTCAGGTTAATTACCTTAAAGCACAGATTTCCCCAATGTTATTCTTATCATTAAAAAATGTGAGTTAACTCTCTATATTTACAGAAATAATTCCTTACTAGGGTGTTTAGGATTTTTCATGATCTTCCGCCCAAGTTTTCAGTGTTATCTCTGGCCATTCCAATCAGTGAACACTCTCCTGCAGTAACAGCGGTATTATTCCTCACTGTCCACCCAACGAGCTATGTTTTTCCTGCTTCCTGTGTGAGGTCAGATCATGCCTGATGTTGAGAACACTGTGACTCATGATGACACCTACCTATGTGGGCAATTATGAAACCTGTCCCGCCAGTATTTAACAACACCATTACTGTTACCATTATTATCTACAGGAGAGGCTTATAAATTTATGTCATAGCTTATGTGCATAAAACAGTAATTTATTAATTTTATGAATAATTAAACTGGTGTCCCTACTCATTTCTACCCTCTAGATAACAAGGATAACTGATCCAAATGTTTGGCTGCCATTGCACTGCCATTTACTAATTCGAGGCATGGCACTTGGAGGACATTTAAGAGATGTTTATTGTTGGGTGAGTATACCCAAGCAGGGTATTGGTAGTATCTGCTTAGAAGGTTACACTGCCAGTTTTCTATTTTAGCCTGTAAATGCTGCCCTCAAGACTGTAAAGGAGGAAAGAGGAAGGACATCTCTAAAATCAGAGAAGGAAAACTCTGACTCCAAAAAACCTCCGCTGCCTTGCGGCATACCTCTTCAGGGGAAAGGCTAAGGGAGTAAACCCCGACAGAAAATCCGGAGCCGGAGTCCCTAAGGCGGTTTGACATTGTAGTCAACACCGGCAACTCCTGCGGCGCACCTGAAGCCAAGCTGTATTGACTTTGTCTTTCCCTTGGACCCTTCAGCTGCGAAGAGAGGGGGGGTCTGCTGCATGGGCAACAGCAGACCCTCCATATCACCCTGCCCAGGCTCTGTAGCTTCAGTTTCACTTGAGAGGCACTCCAGCGTCATCGCAAGATGTCGACTCAACACGGGAGGAGACAGATACCGGTTATAAGCTCATCCGATTGGCGAAGGAAACGAGCGCCAGGGGTCTCCTCTGGCGGTGGGAGAGGTCATCGCACCTCACTGGACAGCTACCGTCTCGCCATGGCTCGCCTGCCCCACTGGGTGCGTGGGGATCAGAGAGGCGCCTCTCGAAAAGTGGGCCACAAAACACCCGCACCAGTTAATTTCAAGCAAACAACAAGAAAGAAGCCTCCGGCTCTTCGCCTCGCTAGCTGGAACATCAGGACCATGTGCCCCGGACTTACTGCAGACCTTCCGTGGATCAAGGGTGCCAGGAAAACCGCTGTCATCGATAGGGAACTGGCACGACTAAACATCAACATTGCGGCTCTACAGGAGACCCGGTTGGCCGACAACGGAACTATCAGAGAAACCAACTACACCTTCTACTGGCAAGGGAAGTCTCCGGACCAACCAAGACAGCACGGTGTTGGGTTCGCTGTGAAGAACACGCTTGTTAACTCCATAGAGCCACCCACAGGAGGCACAGAGAGATTACTTACCCTCCGATTGTCAACAACTTTCGGCCCAGTCAGCATTCTTAGCGCGTATGCCCCAACCCTCTGCGCCACCACCGAAGAGAAAGAACAGTTCTACCATGCACTGGACGAAGCGTTATCCAAGATCCCCAGAAGTAACGCTCTCTATCTCCTTGGAGACTTCAACGCAAGAGTAGGAGCCGACCACATGGCCTGGCCCACCTGCCTTGGAAACTTTGGGAGAGGAAAGATCAATGAGAATGGTCAGCGACTGCTTGAGCTCTTGTGTCACCACGGCCTGTGCGTGACAAACACATTCTTCAAGTGCAAAGAGATCCACCAGGTGTCATGGAGGCACCCCCGCTCCCGCCATTGGCACCAGCTTGACCTCGTCATCACCAGAAGAACGGATATTGGCAGCACCCTCCTCACCCGCAGCTACCACAGTGCAGACTGCGACACGGACCATGCCCTCGTCGTAAGCAAGGTGCGCATAATGCCGAAGAGGTTGCACCACTCCAAGATGAAGGGTCGCCCACGCATCAACACCAGTTGTGCCAGCAACCCAGTTAAGACCCAGCAATTCATCAACAAGATGGAAGATGCACTCGGCGAGGGAGTGGCGGCAGATGACATTATCGAATCCAATTGGCCACGTCTCCGCGACGCCATATACAACTCCGCCATTATTGCTTACGGGAAGAAAGAGCGGAAGAACGCTGACTGGTACGAGGCTCACTGGGAAGAAATGGAACCCGTGATCGAGGCTAAGAGGAAGGCCCTACTGGCTTACAAGGTCACGCCCACTCCCAGTACACTTCAAGCTCTACGGGCTGCCAGGAACAAAGTCCAGAAGACCGCCTGCCACTGTGCCAACACCTATTGGCTAAACCTGTGCAGAAGCATTCAGGAAGCCGCCGATATAGGCAACGCACAAGGAATGTATGAGGGTATCAAGAAGGCAGCAGGCCCAATCCCCTCCAAGATCGCCCCCCTTAAGTCCAAGACAGGTGAGGTCATCACTGACCAGGAACAGCAAATGCGGCGGTGGACCGAGCACTACCTCGAGCTGTACGCAACGAAGAACACCGTAACAGACACTGCTCTTAACGCCATCCCAGACCTACCAGTCATGGAGGAGCTAGACACCCCACCTACTGCGGCAGAGCTCGGCAAAGCCATCGACCGCCTCGCTTGCGGGAAAGCACCAGGAAGCGACGGAATCCCTCCAGAAATCCTAAAGAGCGGGAAACCAGTCCTGCTACAGCCGCTCCACCATCTACTCTGTCTCTGCTGGAAGGAGGGTTACATCCCCCAGGATATGAGAGACGCCAACATTATCACCATGTACAAGAACAAAGGAGACCGCAGCGACTGCAACAACTACCGGGGCATCTCTCTCCTCAGCGTCGTCGGCAAAGTATTCGCCCGGGTCGCTCTTGCCCGCCTGCAGACCCTTGCTTCCCGCGTCTACCCAGAGTCCCAGTGTGGCTTCAGAGCTGGCCGATCAACAGTGGACATGATCTTCTCCCTACGCCAGCTGCAGGAGAAGTGTCACGAGCAGCATAAACCACTCTACCTCGCCTTTATCGACCTCACGAAGGCGTTTGATCTGGTCAGTCGAAGCGGACTCTTCAGCTTGCTACGGAAGATTGGCTGTCCACCACATCTGCTTGCTGTGGTCATGTCCTTTCACGACAACATGCACAGCACGGTGTCCTACAACGGCGCAACCTCTGAGGCCTTCCCAGTCAGCAGCGGAGTAAAGCAGGGCTGCGTCCTCGCGCCTACGCTGTTCGGAATCTTCTTCTCCATGCTCCTCCAATACGCCTTTAAGGACTGCAGCGAGGGTGTCTTCATTCACACCAGATCCGATGGCAAGCTCTACAACCTGGCCCGTCTACGAGCCAAGACCAAAGTCAAAGAGGTGCTCATCCATGAGATGCTCTTCGCCGACGACGCAGCTTTGACATCACACTCCGAAGAGGGACTCCAGCAGCTAGTCACTTGCCTTTCCCACGCATGCAAGGAGTTCGGACTAGCCATCAGCCTGACGAAGACGAATGTTATGGCTCAAGGCACGGGGACTCCCCCATGCATCACCATCGACGGATACACCCTGGAGGTTGTCAACGACTTCACTTACCTCGGGTCCACCATCTCGAGCTCTCTGTCAGTCGACTTGGAGGTCAACCGGAGAATCGCCAGGGCAGCCACAGTTATGGCCAGACTGAACCGGCGAGCGTGGAACAATTCCAGCCTCACTGAGAAAACCAGACTGTGCATCTACCAAGCCTGCGTACTCAGCACTCTCCTCTATGGCAGCGAGACGTGGACCACCTACGCAAGGCACGAAAGGAAACTCAACAGCTTCCACATGAGGTGCCTGCGACGCGTCCTGCATGTCGCCTGGCAGGATAAGGTCCCCAACACCGAGGTGCTGAAGCGAGCCAATATGAGCAGTTTGCATGCAGTTCTTAGCGAGAGATGCCTCAGGTGGCTCGGCCATGTCAAAAGAATGGATGCAGGCCGTATCCCCAAAGACCTCCTCTACGGCGAGCTAGCAGAAGGCAAGAGGATGACAGGGCGCCCAAAACTGCGGTTCAAAGACATCTGCAAAAAGGACATGACACAATGCTCCATCAATCTCAACACATGGGAAGTTCAAGCAGACGACCGCCTAGCCTGGAGGCTCGCAGTCAGGCAAGGTACGTCACGTGCAGAGGCTGCGTGCAACGAGGAGGCGGCCCAGAAAAGATCGAGGCGGAAGCAGCGTCAGCAGCAGCAACAACAGCCATCTGCCTTCACCTGTACCAAGTGCGGCAGGGATTGTCACTCCCGAATCGGACTGCACAGCCATTCTCGGCGGTGCAGATAGACTCTCAGGAAGCTACGCCATCGTCTCTCGAGACGGACGGCTGCCGACGACGAGATAACAAGGACCTATGTCCCTGAGATCCTTTCCTACCCCAGTAACTAGACTAAATGTTGAATTGTGCTTAAACCTGAGATCAATTGTAATTTAAATACTTGACTTGTTCAATCTCTCTAGAATCAAATGCTCAGTCTCAGATGTTTTGATCTTCTGTTGCTCCTGCCAGGTCATTTCTAAGATGGTACTTGTTGTACTGGTGGAAGTGGAGGGTTCAGATATGTCAGAGGGGGACACTAGGGGCTCCTGGGCAAGGTGTCCTTCGCCTCTCTGGTTTCTGCGTCAGTGTTTCTTGCCCATGGAGTTGGCGCTTGTCCTCGTCACCTTTGTTGTTCAAGTCAGCAGCTGGTCTACTTCCTGGGACCACAGGCAGCGTAGGTTGCATCCCATCTTATGAAGGTGCAGGGACCTCTTGGGGCCCTTTTTTCCTGGTGTATTTTGCAGCCACTAATTCAGAGCCTTCAAACCCACCCAGCCTCTGCAAATCCCCAACTCAGACTCCGCTCTCTTCTGTCCCATCTATGCGACGTGGACATTTAGCTGAGGAAAGCCATACTTCAGAATTTCCCTCTGCCTGACTATAACGCATCACATTCTTAAGTTTGTTTTTGGCTTCCCTTCTGCCGGGGGGTTCCCTGCACAGTCCCCAATGGGGACCATGGAGAAGCGCTGCCTGAGATTCTCTCAGTGCTGACTACCTTATCTGACGCATCTCGCCTTTCCAAGGCAAACTTGGACCATGTCTCTTTTCCTGCTGTCTCTCCTGCTGCTCTTTCTTTTTCACACCATGTATTTGTGCCCAGAGAGACTCGCCTTCCTCATGTCTTCTGGCTTGTATGCTTTTGTTGTCAACCACAGAGGGACATGCTTCATGTCCTAGACACTGCATTGTGGGCAGGCTTTCTAAACCAAGTCTCTGAATTTGGTCCTGATATGAACCAAGAAAGAACCGTGATTGCCTTTTTATGCATGGTTTTCTCTCCTTTCAAGATCAACAGATTTAAAAGAAAATTAATAACTTTTCCCTCCTCAGACTTGATCTTTTCCTCCTATTTCTGTTAATGGCAATATAACTCCACCTTGTAAGAAGTCTTTAGTCCCTTATTGTTCTCCTAACTCTCTACTAAATTCGCCTTTAGTTTTACCTGGCTCTTGCTTTAAGATTCCATCTTTTCAGTTTCCTTTATTCTGCTGTAACCTACTTCTGCACCGTAGTCCTCTTGCCCCTACATATTTATCCCGGTTTCTTAACTAATTTTCCCACCTTCAGAATTTCTATCTCAAAATCATCATCCACACCATCAGAACTATAAAATACAAATCTCAAAATTTCCATCACCCCAAATATTGGGTTCTCCATGACCTAGGGATAAATTCATTTATTTGACAAATATGTTTTCAGCGTCTTAGGTTATACCTATGTTTTCAATAGCTGTCCTGTCTGCTCCTTCTCCGTCCGTCCCATCACCTCTTGTTCAGATTGCAACACTAGCCTCCTCTCTGGTCCCTCTGATCCCCTCTTTCTCATCTCCAACCCGTTCTCCAACCAGCAGCCACAAACACCCTGTATTTATTTATCTTTCCTTTATTGTATTTCCTCAAAAAGTCGTCCAACCTGAGAGAGTGTAGGAAAAGGAGGTGCCCTTTAAGCAGTTTCCTGAATAACGAGGAAGAACTCCCCCTATGGAGAAGAAAAAAGAACATCCGAGGTAGAGGGGAAAGTATGTACAAAGAGAAGGAGACATATCAGAAGAAAAGGTAAGAGGAATCGTAGGAGGTGGAGCTAGAGTGGTTGGTTAGGGCCAGATGGGATGACTCTGGGTGCTCTTGGTGTTCAGCTTACTCATGGAGTATCCAGAGCACATGGTTTTTAAAAAATGTTCTTGAAAAACCCACTTGTGATTAATGTCCTGGAGTAAACTGTGGTTAATTTGTTCCTTCTCTGCAGCCATCATTATTGATAGTAATAATAGCAACAGTGGAATTTTATGATGACTAATTATAAAAAAAATCAATAGTACTCGGGTTACAGATATATGTCTGAAGAAAAGAGAACATGACCCTCGCTGGTTGGGCAGTGGTATTAGGCACTAATTGAACTGTCCGCCCCCCCTATTTTGTAACATCTGTGAGAAACAGTGATTTCTCAAGAATCACTAAAATCTCTGTTAACCACTGCTCTTCACAAGGCACAACTCCAGCTTTCTAGAGAGTTCCTCGTCCTTTTGTTTTCCTCTTTTTGACATCTGTTAGGTTAGCCTTTCTTCATCTCCTACAACTGCTACCTTGAATATTAATCTTTATTGCCCAGCGTGGGTAGTGATCTTAAATCATTTCTTAAAAAGGAACTAAGATAGGTTGTACTAAAGGGGAAGCAAATCGGACCAGGCCTAGTGAGACCGGATTTTTGGAAAGTCACTGGTTTTGTTGATGTCAGTTCCTCTCGTAACTTACCTGGTGAAACAATTGATCCTAAAGGTTACTCAGTGCTTTTTTTTTTATTTAAAATTTTTTTTTGATAAATTCCTAAAGGCTTTGTACTTGTACCCAAGTATATCTGTTGTAGAGGAAGAAGTGAGTGAACGCCAGAGGCTGTACCGTCGGGACTAACGCTGCTGCCTGCGAGGACGACCTCTGTTGGATTTCCTCCCCTCCAGTTTGGGTTGAGACGTCCCTCGGAGGACGGGAAGGTGCAGGTCCCCTTGGGGAGAGTGCTGCTCTGCTTTTCAGGCAACAGTAGGCAGAGTCTTTCAGGAAACATTAGGCCTTGAAGCAGGTGTCACAGAAACAGTGTTGCACATCCCCAGCAGTGGGACCTCTTCCGTGAACTCTCCTTCAGAAGCCAGAATGAAATGACTACAGGACAGCTTGAATGGTGGAAGGAGCAAAGCGTAAGGTTGCCGGCTGCTCACATCACAGCAAGTGGCCTTTTTCCTCTTTAAACTCAGACTCCATCAATGAATTAATTCTAAGGAGGGGTTGAAAACTAAAAGTAGCTTTAAAGCGGAAATATCTCTGGGTGGACTCATTTCATTTCGCTACCTTGTGGATAAACAGATGCTAGGCAGTACTTAATTTGGGAATTTTACCGACCTTTCGTTTCTTTTCTTAAAAAAGAACAAGAACTCTGGGAATTCATAATCTTCCCTCTTCCCTCTGTGTGCTACTTTCATTTTTCTTTCTTCCTCCTTAAATGGGCAACTTTTTTTTATCAATTGCTTTTGGTATTTTGGGACTTATATTTTGAAAGATGGATTTACTTGTTAGGTGGCTTGGTATAGTGGCAATGTTTTAGTTCAAGAGATGTATTTATTAGTTTTATCAATCCCTGTTTTCTCAAAGAACTCAGGATACAAAGAATTTAAACACACAGCACCCCTTCAACACAACAGACGGTAGCAACAGAAGCAGGCCTGGAACCTGCAGAAAGAGAGGGGGCATCTTCTCTCTTGTCATAGTTCTCTGTTCAGTATTTTAACGTGGTAATTATTTAATTTTGTGAAAAGTATTAGAACAAAACCTATCTGGAGAATGCACAGAGAAAGTTGTGTAATATTGTTTTTTATTTCTTTAGAAAGAATAGTAGGCAGCAAGCATTTTAGACTCAAATGTTGACTTTTATGGAATAAATTTAAAACTCATAGCTTTGCTTCCTTTTTAAAAACTTTTAATTTATCTATTTTTATTTTATAAGGAACTCCGGAGCAGCAGTGTATTAATGATAGAACCTAATAAAATCTTACCTTCAGGCAAGCCTCTTGTATATAAACCCAGAGACTATAGAGCCAGAGCTTTCTATTAGTACCATCCATTTTGTTAGCATTTTCCCAATTTATCTTGCGTTACTAACTCCCAGCGTACTATGCCTATTGTAAATATTTAAGCATTACTGTTGACATAAAGATAATACTGACAAATTGAGTTACCATTTCTGTTGAGGATTACCGACCATGTGTAGCCCAGAACAACTTTAACACCCGCACCAAACCCTATACTCAGGCCAAATTGTGTTTAGTCTACAATACAGCACTGTGCCTCAAATGAATTTTTAGCTTTGATTTACACAAAACATGAAACAACCTTTCTTGCCTCAATTAATTGTTTGACTTTCCTAATACATTTCCATTTTAACTAGATTATGTCTATATCAAAGGCAAAGGGATGTGTGCAAGATGTCAGTGTCTTGGGAGCCCAGACCCACCCATGTGGGTGTATCGTAATGTTGTGTGATCGGAACGCAAGGGAATCTGTTCTGTTTCTCCGTGACCTCACCTGAGACTGCTCTCTCCTCATGTACCTCAAGTGAAATACACGTTTCACACCGCGCCTCGTGTTACCATGATTGCACTGGCTATCACAGCTTAGGCAAAGAGAGAACAATCTGGAGAATTTTCTCTCGTGGAAGAATACCAGATCCATCAAGCAAAAATTACCAAGTGAAGCGAGGAAGAGGAGCGGAAGGGGAGATGCTGCGCGGATGGAGTGACATATTTCTGGAAACCTGTTAGGAGATTTCCGTGCCCTGTTGCACAATTAGCCAGAAAGGGGCTATTCGGAGGTTTCGTTAATATCATATCAATCTTAGCTCCATGTTCATGAGATTGTCATCACCGTAAAGACATTCAGAGGAAAAGTTTTATAAAGAAAAATGTGGTGGCCTTCTCAGTCACTTCATTTTGGAGACATTTGGGAATCTTGCTCCTCTCAGACTGGACACAATAGGTTAATAAATTAGCACAGATAATTCTCCTTCCTGTTTTGATTAAATTCAGCTTCCACAGAAAAGCTTACTACTGCCAGATTGATGGAGTTCAAAACACACATTAATTTGAGTATTTCCTTTTTCTTAATTCACTGACTTATTTGAGAAAGCAGTAACAAAAGCCTGGTGACATCAGGAAGGCAAAATTGTAATTTGGTTAAATTGCATCTTTCTTAATTACTTGGCAATTAACTTCCCCTCATTGCTTTAGTCCAGAGCCCTGGGACTCCATTTACAATTATGACTTACCCTAAGAAGAAGAAAAGCTACAGTCCCCAGCTTCTTCTTATAAAATAATCTTTGCAGCTACTAGTTTATATTTATTTCTTAAAAAGTTTTCCAGATAGCTATTTAGGCAAAGGAAGACATTTTATTATTATTACCCCTTTTGTTCTATATTATATATTTTATAAGGTATTTTCCTTAAAAGCCTGTCTTCAGATTTGCCACATGAGGCGATTATTTTTTCCTTAGAAGATTATTACAAGATTAAAATAAAAGTTTAAGCACTTATTGCAAGGGTTTTGTTTCCTCAGGAAGAATGTCCTCTCTTTGCAACAAAGTGGTCAGAATTAAAATGTACTGAAAGATAAATATGAGAAAGTCCTACAGTTTGAAGTGTCTGACTAATGAAGTTGTTGGAGGAGCAATTTTCTATTGAGATGCTCTTCAAAAAAGGAAACTCAAGTTGAGAAAAACTCCAGCAATGTGATAGAGGTCTGTGAGTCCTAAGATGCCCGAGGTTCCCCTTTCATTAATTCCTTGGAGAAATCTGCAGCCTTCTGTTGGGAAGCAAATGGCTTTGTTGGGCCTCATCAGGCTCCGGGACATCAAATAGCTCTTACAAAACAACAACGTTTTGAACAAGCAGAAACAGATGGATTGAATTTCCTTTGAAACACAATAGGGTTTTAAAATGACGGGGAGAAAAAGTGATGCCAAACCCTCTACTTTTGTAAGAGGGTTGGAAGCGCTTCCAGCCTCAGAGCAGTGTGCCGTTCACTGCGGGTGCCCGTTGACGGGAGACGCTGTGGGACCCCACCTGTCTGTGAAGATGCCATCCCTGACCTGGTGGCTCGGGTCCCCTGATCTGCCTGACCAGGCCTGGGACGACACATTCCCAAAGAAGTGAGACTGGACTCCAGCTTTTCAAAGCCAAAAGGAATGAATTTAGTAGAGGTTTTCAGGCCTTCGTGTAATAACTAAATGTGTTAATTCTGGTGTTTCCTTTTTTGGTTCGAATTAGAAGAACCAGAAAAGGATGACTTCCAAGGCCCTGGGTACTGGGAATATTGAGAAAGAGAGGAGGCACCTCATAGGGTGTTTCCAACACCATGGTAAGGAAGGAATGCTTCAAGTGCAAATAGAACAACTGCCAGGAGGGAAAAAGGTAACGAACAAAGTGTGATGACTTAGGCAGGTGCTAGAGTTTGAGCGAGGCGGCATCATGATACCAGTTGAATTAAGATGAGCTTGGCTGTAATGCATGATGCATTGGCTCTGGGTGAGGCAGTAATGACACCAGCAGCTAACATGTACTGAGTTCTTATTTGTTGCTCTGTTTTTTAATATGCATTAAATCATCTCTTCCTTTTGACAACCCTATGAAGCCATTACTATTATTAGCCCCATTTTACAAATGGGAATAATGGAGTTTAAGGAGTCCAGCTTGCTTAAGGCTGCACATTTTGGTCAGAGCCAACCCTGGAATTCGAGGCTCTGCTTTTCCACATTTAGCCGTGGAGGACTGTTGAGTATGGTATACAAAAAATTATTGTAGTTGTTCATTCAAAGGTGAAAGAAGTATAGATGCAGGATAATGCACGTTTAGAAGGAAACATTTACAGGAATGAGTGCTATAAAGGGATGAACAAAAGAGGAATCAAGCCTTCCAGGGTCAGTGGGCAGGGGGACTGTGGTACTTTGAGGGCACTGATTGATAGTGGGGTGAACGGGTTCTGAGCTGGGAGAGGATGATGATGATGGAGTCTGCCTTAGCTTTTTAAATTTAATTTAGATTTTTAAATTAGACTGAGTTTGAGGCATCTGCAAGGCAGAAGGAGAAAAAGGGCTTTCAGTTTAGGAGAGATGGAGGGCCTGGGGCTACAGAGTGTTGAGAAGGGAATGAAAAGTGTGGGGAGAGACAAATTCTCTGTTGGGGAGTGACCGTGAAGACAAAAGAATTGGGGACTAAAACTTGAGCCTTCAGGGATGCTGACAATATACTATCTTCTATTTTGTCCTAGAGTATTTCTCTGAGGAGTCAATATGGAGAAATTCATGGCGGAGGAAGAATTTTTAAGAGTTACTTCCTTGTGCGTAGATGATCTTGCCTTTGGGTAGAGACCTCTTTGCTGTTCAGTCCTTTTAATGTTTTTGTTTTTACCAATAATTGATACCATCATAGCAACCTCTCCCATGTGACATTGATTCCTGTTATATTTGTATAACGATGCTGCTTTCTGTCCCTTTGTTTTAAGAGCTGAAGGAACATTTTCTTCTTCTTCTCGTGCATCTTCAGAGTTTATGGAGAGAGTGGAAAGTGATGGAATCATGTTTCAGCTGTGATGGTAATAGCTCCAGCTTTTCATGGCGGCCCTTTCAACGTTTTCCTGATTGTCTGATGGAAGACAGCAAACACACACTACATTCTCTCTGACAGAATGATGCATCTCAGGTACTTTTTAAAAATAGAGAAAGAGTGGGTCAGAGGAAACTTTTGGTCAATGATTTCTAAGTAGAAAATGTGTCAGTGATTTATACGGAGGGGTTAGGAAGAAAATCAGTACATTTAAGCGTAGACCGAAAGTATCTGAGTTAACAATTAGGTAACCCACAAAACTTTACCAAATGGTTTTTGTCCCGCCGTATTCCTGCTAGAATTACTGGGCTGTCTCCACCTGTTTTTCACCTTCCGCCATCTTCTGTGTTTGTGTCTTCTTCTTCTGGTCCCACGATTTCAGTCTTTTTCTGAGGCTGTTAGAGTTTTACACCTGGTTGTCTTCCCTCTTCTTTCAGTGTCTTTCAATTCACTGGTTTATCACTCCAGAGTAATACTTTTAAAATTTAGATCTGGTTCTTTCACGCTCAAAGATCTGTTCTTTCCTATAAAATTATACACAAATAAATTAGTTAGCATGGCATACAGCATCCTCTATTCCGTGGTTTCAACGAAGCGCCCAGTCTCATCTCTCCACCGCTCTTCCTCACGTAAGGGAATGCCTGCCTAGCTCTCCAGACCCCAGCAGTGTGCAGCTCCTGGACTGTTGATTATCGCAGAGCTAGCCGTCTGCACTCCCCTGCTTCACACACGGGCTGGTCTTGCCTGGGAGAAACATCTACGAGAAGGCTTGTTGGCGGCCCATCGCTTAGGGAAGGCATATTTTAGCTCGGTAGGATGTGAGATCCCTGGGAGCAGGAGCAATATCTTGTACAGCTTCATCTTTCCGGTTCTAGCACAGTTTGGGGCACATAGTAGATGCTCATGAAATACTAGCTGGTCTCAGAATTTTAAAACTAGTTTTAGGTCCCCAGAATTAGCGTGACAACTAATAATGACAACAAGGACAGTAAGGGCAACAGGATTCAGGTCTGTCTTTGATTGAAGGTCAGGTACAGAATCTAAAAGGATTCCAGCAGCAAACAGGGGTCACAGTCAAAATAATTTAATTGGAAAGAATTTAATAAGGGGCCTATGAACTAGGTGTGGACAATGTTAAAGAAACCAAGAAGGGAGGGAGACATACCCAAGACCAGTTATAGCAGGAAGCTATTATTACCCTGTGAATTTACCAGCAGAAAGGCTAGTCTACAAGAGGACTTGCCAGCATAACCTTTGCCACGAGGTGACAGCTAGGAGCTCTTCCACCAACACTTTATTGCCTTTAAAATTTTCAAAGAAAACATTCAAATAAGCCCCACTTTTGAGTGATGATCGTGGCAGCTTTTTTTCTTTCTTTCAGAAATGTTACACAGCAAAAGGCCCGCAGAAAGATAAAGGGAAAACATTCATTGGCCTACAAAAAAGGTTCTATGATCTTTTAAATTTTCATTAAATCTCCTAACCCCACTTTTACAGCTCCTAAGACATATCAAGCCCCTTGAGCTCTTCTCAAGATTACGAGGTTTAAGGAGCTGCAGCTACAGAGAAGCTTCTCTGAAAGTCTTAACACACGATGATGGAGCGGCGGAGGTTAACGGGTTGACTTTCAAGATTGACTCCTTTTAAGCTTCTGATCTCTGGGCTGAAAAGCTGGAATATGGTGTTTATTTGACTTGCCTGTACTGTGCAGTCAGTAAAGCACCCCAAATACCATCTTATTTTTATTTATGAATTCCATTTCCTAGACGCAATAAGACGCCCATCCCCTACTATGCGTTGTTAGGGGATGACTGAATAGATCGAGTGGCTAAATTGAGTTGCTTTGGCGCTTAGTGACTCATAACACTCACACCATTCATCAGCTGAGGCAGGACCGCTTGTCTGCTTGTAATTTGGCACGCAGCACTCTTGTCTTCCAGAAGCACTCAGAAAAATTTTTCTGTCAGAAGTGAAGGATGAGGAAAAGTGTTCGATGAAATCAGCAAGACAAGATACTCGCCCTGATTAGACAGAAGCCTCAAAGTTGCTCCTGAGGTGCATTTTCCATGGCGATGGTCATTGTTACATGCAGAGAACGGAAAATGAATTAATGGGACTGCAGCTCAGTCTCTCACTGTTAAATGAATAACAGCACCTATGCTGGGAGAAGAAATAGATGGTGATTTCCAAATAATATGAATTTCTATGAAAGAAAGATGCTCTATAAATCCAAGCCAGGAATGGAATTCATAGTAATTCTATTTTTATATCCAAGTATAAACCTGCTTGAATAATACGATGTGACATAATTTCTTTTGTAGTATAAATCAGGCCACTTCATTCGCCTGCTGACTTTTCCCCTTGCTTCCTACTGCAATTCGTGTAAACTCTAAAGGTCTTACGTGGTCCGCAAAGAGCTAACTAACGGAGCTGGCTTCCCTCTCTCCAGTGCTGCCTCCTCTGCCTCCCTCTGCCTGCAACGCTCTGGTCGCACGGGCTCCCTTCTTCCTTGAGCTGGTTAAGGTCCTTTCTCATTTGAACTCCTTCTCCTGTGCCACGCATGCGTCACTCTCAGGTCTTCATGGATCTGACTCCTTGTGTTCATTTAACTCTTAGTTCAGAGGCCATCGTCTCAAAGGGACTCCCTAACCACCCAATTAATGTTGCTCTTGAGATCCTCTTTTCGGGCCCATGGGGAATTAGACACTATCTAAAATCCCCTTACTTACTGATTTGTGTACTTGGGTCCTGTCTCCTTTCCCTCTGGAGGGTAAGTTACGGGGGGCAGGAAGCTTTACCAACCTTGCTCACTGCTGTGTTCCTGGTACCTGGAAGAGTGGCTGGTACAAAGCTAGTGCTCAGTAAGCAGTTTCGTTGTTGAATGAATGCTCGAATGAGCAGACATCTCCCAGGTGTTTAGCAAACATGCAAAAATATTATTTTCTCTACAGACTACACAAAAGAGAGTCACAATTCTATAGTCCCCAACCAGTGTACACAAAAGAAATAGAACATTCAGGAAGTTGGGTTTAATTTTAAATTTGTAGTTTACCTTGAGTTGATTTTTAAAAATCCTCCTAATTTTTTTAATAGGGTAACTTTATTTTAGCCATGGTTTTATTAAGTTCTTAGGTATATAAAGGAAGTCCACTTAATTAAAATAGAAAGCATATTTCTAAATATGTTCTAGTACCACTGTAAAGTGGTTGAGCTCTGAAATTAGATTAACATAGTCCAATATATGTATATTTTCCTTCTAAATTGACATTAAGTGGTAATACTTCTGAAACATCCTTAAACAAGCATTTTGTTTTCATTTTCAGTGAATCTGGCTGGCATAAGATAATAGTATTTTCAACAGTTTTATCAACTTGTATTAAATTATTCTAAATTTGCGTTAAATTTGCATGCCACTTAAGTTTTGGGTGATGTTAGTAGTTTTTTACAGGAGGGTGATGATGCAAAATTCATCCCTAATACCTACTTTAAAGTCGACATGAAGAGTTGATGAAATTCTAAAGAAGTCAAAATAAGTTGGGTTAAATTCTCTAAACAGTACTAGCTCTGCAAATATTATCATTTGTTGAAAAGAGTGGAAAAGGAATGCATTTCCTGATTCCTATTAAGGCAAAATAACATGTCAATCTTCTCAGCATTCCATAACAGATAAAAATAAAGTTTAAAATAATATTATTTTTGTGTCTGGCTTTTAGGAGCAATCTACAATGAAGGGAGGTGGATATCAGACAAGTATAGATTTGAACCCTGGCTCTGCCATTTTCTGGTCATGAAGTTGTCAAAAAGTTGTTTCCCCTTTTCAAGTCTCATTTTTTTTTTCATCTACAAAAAGAGGATAATAATATCCATCTCCTAATGCTGTTGTGAGAACAAAATGAGAATATATGTAAAGCTCTCAGCACGGAATCCATCATGTCGTAGGTCCTAAATATTTGGGGCTATGATTGTCAGTCTGAAAACTTTGTTTTTTCTCAGATGGTGATTTTATACCTCCTTAGTTAGTTGTTTTTAATTTTATTCTCCAATTACAGTTTATATTCAGCATTATTTTGAATTAGCTTCAGATATATAGTATTAGGCTGAAAACCACGGAAGCCGCACGGTACACGGTTACTCTCTTACGAAATGGGAAACTTAGGTTGAGAGGAGCTTGGAGTCTGTGTGTGTGTTTACACGAAAGCTCGAACGAAGTCCCTCCGGGGCTGTCCTTATCTCCTTCAGCGTCGTTGTTAATGCAGCCGCTTCTTGTTGCTGCTGTTAATGCAGCTTCACGTTTGTTAATTCATTGTCCGTCACTTATTTTGGTTACGGATGAACTTTCAGAATAGAAATACTTTCAGAAGAAATATTTTTCTTTGTAGAGCGTGTGTGCCAGTTAGTTACACTCATTGGTTAAACAATTTATTTTTTATAGAGTGGTCCCTATAGTAATATATGTTATTTGGTTTTTGAAAGATTACTGGATTGCATTCATTCAACAAGTAATTGTAAGAACTTTTTTGTTCCAAATGTATTCATGAGTGCAATATAAATAAGCCCTGTATGCTTGCACATGGTAAGAGAGATACAGCGTAGAGTAATTAGATACCGGTATATCGTCGTCGTCGTCGTCGGCAGCCGTCCGTCTCGAGAGACGATGGCGTAGCTTCCTGAGAGTCTATCTGCACCGCCGAGAATGGCTGTGCAGTCCGATTCGGGAGTGACAATCCCTGCCGCACTTGGTACAGGTGAAGGCAGATGGCCGTTGTTGCTGCTGTTGACGCTGCTTCCGCCTCGATCTTTTCTGGGCCGCCTCCTCGTTGCGCGCAGCCTCTGCGCGTGACGTACCTTGCCTGACCGCGAGCCTCCAGGCTAGGCGGTCGTCTGCTTGAACTTCCCATGTGTTGAGATTGATGGAGCATTGTGTCATGTCCTTTTTGCAGATGTCTTTGAACCGCAGTTTTGGGCGCCCTGTCATCCTCTTGCCTTCTGCTAGCTCGCCGTAGAGGAGGTCTTTGGGGATACGGCCTGCATCCATTCTTTTGACATGGCCGAGCCACCTGAGGCGTCTCTCGCTAAGAACTGCATGCAAACTGCTCATATTGGCTCGCTTCAGCACCTCGGTGTTGGGGACCTTATCCTGCCAGGCGACATGCAGGATGCGTCGCAGGCACCTCATGTGGAAGCTGTTGAGTTTCCTTTCGTGCCTTGGGTAGGTGGTCCACGTCTCGCTGCCATAGAGGAGAGTGCTGAGTACGCAGGCTTGGTAGATGCGCAGTCTGGTTTTCTCAGTGAGGCTGGAATTGTTCCACGCTCGCCGGTTCAGTCTGGCCATAACTGTGGCTGCCCTGGCGATTCTCCGGTTGACCTCCAAGTCGACTGACAGAGAGCTCGAGATGGTGGACCCGAGGTAAGTGAAGTCGTTGACAACCTCCAGGGTGTATCCGTCGATGGTGATGCATGGGGGAGTCCCCGTGCCTTGAGCCATAACATTCATCTTCGTCAGGCTGATGGCTAGTCCGAACTCCTTGCATGCGTGGGAAAGGCAAGTGACTAGCTGCTGGAGTCCCTCTTCGGAGTGTGATGTCAAAGCTGCGTCGTCGGCGAAGAGCATCTCATGGATGAGCACCTCTTTGACTTTGGTCTTGGCTCGTAGACGGGCCAGGTTGTAGAGCTTGCCATCGGATCTGGTGTGAATGAAGACACCCTCGCTGCAGTCCTTAAAGGCGTATTGGAGGAGCATGGAGAAGAAGATTCCGAACAGCGTAGGCGCGAGGATGCAGCCCTGCTTTACTCCGCTGCTGACTGGGAAGGCCTCAGAGGTTGCGCCGTTGTAGGACACCGTGCTGTGCATGTTGTCGTGAAAGGACATGACCACAGCAAGCAGATGTGGTGGACAGCCAATCTTCCGTAGCAAGCTGAAGAGTCCGCTTCGACTGACCAGATCAAACGCCTTCGTGAGGTCGATAAAGGCGAGGTAGAGTGGTTTATGCTGCTCGTGACACTTCTCCTGCAGCTGGCGTAGGGAGAAGATCATGTCCACTGTTGATCGGCCAGCTCTGAAGCCACACTGGGACTCTGGGTAGACGCGGGAAGCAAGGGTCTGCAGGCGGGCAAGAGCGACCCGGGCGAATACTTTGCCGACGACGCTGAGGAGAGAGATGCCCCGGTAGTTGTTGCAGTCGCTGCGGTCTCCTTTGTTCTTGTACATGGTGATAATGTTGGCATCTCTCATATCCTGGGGGATGTAACCCTCCTTCCAGCAGAGACAGAGTAGATGGTGGAGCGGCTGTAGCAGGACTGGTTTCCCGCTCTTCAGGATTTCTGGAGGGATTCAGTCGCTTCCTGGTGCTTTCCCGCAAGCGAGGCGGTCGATGGCTTTGCCGAGCTCTGCCGCAGTAGGTGGGGTGTCTAGCTCCTCCATGACTGGTAGGTCTGGGATGGCTTTAAGAGCAGTGTCTGTTACGGTGTTCTTTGTTGCGTACAGCTCGAGGTAGTGCTCGGTCCACCGCCGCATTTGCTGTTCCTGGTCAGTGATGACCTCACCTGTCTTGGACTTAAGGGGGGCGATCTTGGAGGGGATTGGGCTTGTTGCCTTCTTGATACCCTCATACATTCCTCGTGCGTTGCCTATATCGGTGGCTTCCTGAATGCTTCTGCACAGGTTTAGCCAATAGGTGTTGGCACAGTGGCGGGCGGTCTTCTGGACTTTGTTCCTGGCAGCCCGTAGAGCTTGAAGTGTACTGGGAGTGGGCGTGACCTTGTAAGCCAGTAGGGCCTTCCTCTTAGCCTCGATCACGGGTTCCATTTCTTCCCAGTGAGCCTCGTACCAGTCAGCGTTCTTCCGCTCTTTCTTCCCGTAAGCAATAATGGCGGAGTTGTATATGGCGTCGCGGAGACGTGGCCAATTGGATTCGATAATGTCATCTGCCGCCACTCCCTCGCCGAGTGCATCTTCCATCTTGTTGATGAATTGCTGGGTCTTAACTGGGTTGCTGGCACAACTGGTGTTGATGCGTGGGCGACCCTTCATCTTGGAGTGGTGCAACCTCTTCGGCATTATGCGCACCTTGCTTACCACGAGGGCACGGTCCGTGTCGCAGTCTGCACTGTGGTAGCTGCGGGTGAGGAGGGTGCTGCCAATATCCGTTCTTCTGGTGATGACGAGGTCAAGCTGGTGCCAATGACGGGAGCGGGGGTGCCTCCATGACACCTGGTGGATCTCTTTGCACTTGAAGAATGTATATACCGGTATATACTTAAGAGTAAAATACAGTCGCTGTTGGAGTAAAAAAAAACTGTGATTGGTTCAGAATGCTATTTGCATTCCGAAAAAGAAGGACCGTATGTCTGTGGAAATTTTAGTGTAAGAAGTGTTGTGAGCAAAGGGATGTGGATAGGGCACCCAGGAGAACAGAGCAATATAAATAAACATGGGGTAGACCTAAAGAGAAAGATCAGCTTGGTGAAACACGGGTGCAATAGAATTAGGGGAACCCGGAAAGATACCTCAGAGGCTCCTGAAGTAAAGACGAGGAGCCCGTTCCTTTTTTTTTTTTTTTAAATAATTTATTTATTTATTTATTTTTAGAGGGAGGGGAAAGCAGAAAGAGAGGGAGAGAAACATCACTGTGTGGTTGCCTCTCACACGCGCCCCCAACTGGGGACCTGACGTGCAACCTAGTCACGTGCCCTGACTGGGAATCGAACCAGCGACACTTGGCTCGCAGGCCGACGCTCAATCCACTGAGCCACAGCGGCGAGGGCGAGCCCGTTTTTTTTATAAGCCTATTGTAAAGCAGAAGGTGATCAATCCTCATAGCGATGTGGAAGGTAAAACATGAGGGAGATGATTCAGGCAGAATGGGCCACCGAGACAGAATTGTAACAGTCTGTGCACGATGCGGTCAGGCCCTGAACCAAGCAGGGACGCAGGGGACCTGGAAAAGAAGGGAAATAATCAGAAATTCGGTGTCTGATTGAATAAATGGATGAAGAAATTATAGGGATAAAGAAGGGGCTGAGGAATCAAACTACTACAATAAGAAAATTATTTTAAAATTATTAGTAATAAAGATACCAAGATATGAATTTGTACTAAGAGTGTATATTATAAAATGAATCAAAGTGTTAGCCAAATAATCTTTAGCATAAGTAATATCCAAAGGGTTTATTTTACCTTATTTTATTTTGTTTTGTTTTATGTAATGAGTGATATATACAGTGGTCCAAGGGTCTGTTGTATGGAACAGCCTTTGTATCTAGATCCAGCTGGTCTGGAACTTAGACTAAGAACAAGCCACTTTCCTGTCTGGCAGCTTTTTCCTTAGTAGGGTTCGCGTTGCATCTTCCCCCAGAAACCCACATCTGGGAGGTTAAACGGTATTGTTTTATCTGTTGTTACAGCTAATGCCAGTTTTATATAGACCAGACTTTATTTCTATCTCTGTCTATAGCTCGGATATCTATCTTATTTATGATCATCTTTCATTTAATATAATTATCGGTGAAATAAATTCTATACATAAATGTATCTAGCATTTTGGATCGTTTGATCAGTGTTTGTGAACATTAAATTGGCATTTATCAATTCACATAGATCTTCTAGAATTACCTTTGAGGGAAGGAAATGTCCATGCTTTTTCTTAAACAAAACAGAAATTTTGAAAGTCAGATTTCTGGATATGAAGCATGTAGTCTGTTTGGCTCCCCGAGAACTAGGGAATGGAAGCAACTCAAAAACTGTAACTTTCCATGCGGTTTGTGCTCATTGAGAAGGAATCTCTTGGCGAATTGGGGAGAAAAGAATGTTTAAATAAGGAAGTTAGAGTGAATCAAAAATAACATTTGAATGCGGGAAGCCAGCAATGCCTACTTCCTTCAGTTCTGAAGCGGGTCTGTTAACTATACGGATCTGTAAACGCGCACCGCCGCCCTCAGTTACATTGTATAGTCTGTGCTGATGACGGTTGGTCGCGCTCCATATTTGGGCCCATTTTCTGTCAGCACTGTTTAAGGACACTGGAGAAATAGACACCATCTCCCTTTATCCTCCCTCTCCTTCCCCTCTCTCCTCGTGTATTTACAAATGGAATGGTGAATACCGTCTTATCAAATTATTTAAATGAAATAAGGCAGGACCGGAATGGATACAATGGTTATTTTCCTTTGCTAGTTGATATTGAGTTTTGTATTGGGCTTTTTTGGGGGGAAAGCTGGGTTTATTCTCAATTTAAATACCATGGCCCCCATGGTAGATATTCCTTGATGTTCTTGCCCTTGTTTGATTTCCTATTTTTGAGTTTGGGTGGGGACTGTATCTTGCTACTAATAGAATATGGCAAAGGTGATGAATGTTACTCCCTTGATTTTTTTACTTATTGATTTGAGAAGAAGAGTGAAAGAGAGAAACAGTGACTTGTTGTTCCACTTACTCATGCATTCATTCATTGGTTGCTCCCTGTATGTGCGCTGTCCAGAGATGGAGCCTGAAACCTAGGCATATCTGGACAATGCTCTAAACCAACTGAGCTACCCGGATGATGTAATGTATCAAGCTCCGTCAGGCTTGCACACTTCCTCGAGAGACTCTCGCCTTAGCTGACATCGAGGAAGTGAGTAGCTATGTTGGGAGGCGCAGAAGTGAGGGTAGCCCTTGAGAATGGAGGGAGAACTCCGGAAGATGGAGGAGCAGTTGCTACCCTCACCTCTGCTGCTATGGGGAAATGAATTCTGCCGACAGCTGAGTGAACCTGGGACTGGATTCTTCCCCCGCTGAGCTTCGAGATGAGAAGGAAGCCTGGGTGACACCTTGGTTGCCCTTGGGTGACCCTAGGCAGAAGACCCACTTGAGCCACGACGACTTATGACTCCTAAAAAGTGTGAGAAGGTACCTACAGGCTGTTTTAAGTAAGTTAATTTGTGGTCATTTGTTACACAGCAACAGAAAACTAATACAGTCATGTCTCACTTCCTAAACAGGGTTGGGTTAGGCCTTAAGGAGTCAGGCTGCTGGTATCTCAGGCAATACCACTCCAGCGCTACAGTGGATGATAGGCAAATACTTGCTAACTTTTAATTTTTATCCCAGAAACTTCTACAGTCTAAAGCAATGTATTGAATTGCTTCAGTTCATTTGCTACAATTGAAGCAATATTGAACGGATATGGACCTTCTGAGGACAGAGACTGTCATAGTCATCTTTGCATCTTCTTTTCCTGGCTATGGTCTGACACATACTTGGCATAGAATATATATGGTTTCAGTCAAAGTTTAGCCAGTGATATTTAACCCTTGTGAGTTCTGGAAGAAGCAAATGATGAGTGACAGGTCAAATCTGAACCACCACTGCCTGGTTTTGTACAACTTCTGTGTTGAGAGTGCTTTTCACATTTTTAAATGGTGCAAATATCAAAGGAATACTATTTTGTGAAATAGATTTTATGTTATATTCAAATTTTAGTGTCCATAAATATCGTCTTATTGGGGCTCAGCCACATGCTTCATGCACACGTTGTCAGTGAGTGTGTGCCTGCTAAGGAGCAGAGTTGGAGCTGCAGGAGAGCCTGGGTGTGATATTCTCGTCACTTTGCCCCACTGGGTGGCACTCTACAAATGGCAGTGATGCAGTTATAACTCAATTGTCCTTCCAGTGCCATGCATATTGCCAAATAATATTAGAAAAAGTTTTAATACGTATTTATTACAATAGTGCATACCTATTGTGTCAAACCAAGGAAAGTAGACTTTAAATGTTGCTCTTTCAAGACACAATGGACTGGGAATCATTTTGTTATTCCCGGAGATGGCCACGCAGCGTGTTTTTCTGTGCAATGACAATATAGCTATGACACAATACACGCCAGCGCTTCTAGACTAGATATTGACTATAATACTCTAACACATTGGAATGCAAAAACCAGAAAAATTCAACACGCATTACGTAATTTCTTCAGAAAAATAAAAAATAAAAATGAGACTACAACTAAAGTAAGTCTCTGGGTGTCTTACTTGTTAACAAAGGAAGGGAAGCTGTTTAACAATAGTGAGTTAATTAAATTGTACTTCACTACAGCAGCCAGAGAAATGCTTTCAGAGAAAAATAAACTTGCTTAAGACTATTAATTTTTTTGAGAAAAAAGTTGCTTGAAGAAATTGAAGACATTGGGAGCAACATCAATAGTCAGTGAAAAAACAAAGCAAAGGATTCTGAGTGTTTCTCTTTGGCTCTTAATGAATCGATGCGTGTTACTAATGCTTAGTTGTTTATTTGGAGTCAGTGCCACGTCTAAATTGACTGGAGAATGAGCCCCATTGAATGGTCTGCGTGGAACAGGCGCAGGTGACAATACTTTGAAAGAGGCGAAGAAAACACTAATTTAGTCCAACCTGACGTGAATCTGCTCATAGGTATCGCTACTGACAGTGATGTGATATGTGTGGAGCAGCGGAAGACTTAGCAGGACAAACAGACAAAGCCTATGAAAATATAAGGTGCTTAACGTCTGTGCTTATTTATTCTAATATTTCCCAGAGGCATTTTTGAAAATCCTTGCATTTTTCATGGGGCTTTGAACTTGTGTAGCTTTTATAGACCCAACCATAGTCAGTGCTGTGAATTTTTCCTGAAACAGAAGCTGGGTATTCTAACTTTTTTTTACAAATGGCAGTGTAATGGCTTAGCCGTGCTACAGGCTTACTGTGACTATTTTTTGAGCTCAGGATGACAGTGAAGTGTTTCTGAATACTGATCTCCATCAGTATTTTGCACACTTCATAGCTTTGGAAATTAGCTTCCTAATCAGCTTCACATTCTAAAGGGTGTGAAGTGGTATCTGACTGTTATTTTGATATGAATTTCCCTAATGGTTAGTGATGTTGAATCTTTTTATGCATATCTTCTTGGCAGATATATTTATTCAAGTACTTTGCTCATTTTGGAATTGGGATTAGGTTTTTGAGTGTAGAAATTCTTTGTATATTTAAAATATTTCTTGATTAGATATAAGTTTTGCAAGTATATTCTTCCACTCCTAGCAAACACTTTTTAGATGCAAAGGCAAAAAAAATTTCCATATTTCAAATTCCATTTAACTTAGTGATTGTGGAGCTTCCACCTGTTCTTCAAGTAATTAATCTGCAATTTAATTACTAAAGGGCAAATATCAAGACAAGAGTCAAACAGATTTTTATAAATGCTTTATAAATATGCTCAAATAATATTATATTTCAGGGAGTAGGAAACACTAATTTTGAATCCCAATTAAAAACAATGTTATTCCTCACCCCCCCAAAAATGAAATTTTATTCTTCTAATTAGTAGATATATATTATAAAAATTATACTCAGTTATGATTATTTTATATTGAATTTCATCAATAAGTATTTGTAGAAATTTGTTTTTTTCTTGTGACATGAGTACCTAAATAATATCCTTGATTTTGCTTCTTGACTTAAAAGTCCTGAAATTATTTGCTCTCTGACTCTACAGAAAAAGTGTGTCAACCCCTCATAATAGATTCATCATAGGAATTAGGTCTTACACATTTGTATGAAGAATTGAAAAAATCAAGGTCAAGGGAAGAAGATGGATGATGACCAAAGAAATCATGTTAACCTGAGAAATCAAACATGTTCAGATGCCCAAATCAAAGCAAAGGCGAGGCAGAAGTACGCGGGGCGGCGGGACCGGTGCTGCTCTGCAGTCCCCCCCTGGTGCACCCTGCGGTCCCACACCAAGTACCCGGGGGTGCACCCGAGTCCTTGTTAGCCAACGGTGCTTGTGGCTGACCAGGGGAGCTGGATGTGGAGTGGAAGAGAACAAAGCCAATGCAGAACCCATTCTAAACGGTAGCATCTGCATCCATCACCACAACGAGCCACAGTGACCTTTAGAAAGTAAGGCTGTGGCAACACGTGCGCCTCCCAAGCCTCAGACAAATTCCTTTTTTTGCCAATTCTAACTCAGGACCAAACGGTCAAAATAAAATTGCTGAGTGAGGGGGTGGATAGTGAACGATTTCAGTTAGATTATTTGGGCTGTTTGAGTTAATACGCGAATTCACACCTTTTTATTTTACCATTTATGTGATACCGATTTTCCTTTTAAAATCAATTTTATATTCATATAATTGAACTAATGTTACATGTGCATTCAGATGAGTTTGACCACATATATATCTGTGTAACCAGCACTCCACAGAAAATACATAATGTTTCCATGACTCCAAATTTGTTTTTCATGCCCTTTGTAATCAGTCACGACTTCACTAGACGCAGAAAATTACCCGCCATGTAACACTGTAGATGGGATTTGCTTCTTTTACAATTTCATTAAAATAGACTCATACGGTATTTACTCTTGTTTCTTCTTTTGCTCAGCATTCTGTTTCTGAGATTTATACACGTTATGTGTATCAGTAGTCTGCTTCCTTTACGGCAGAATAATATTCCATTGCGAGAACAGAGCACCTTTTATCCATCCATTCACATGCTGTTGGACATTTGGATTGTTTCCATTTTGGGATATTATGAATATTTGTGTTAAGTCTCTTGGTATATATGTGCTTCCGTTTCTCTTGGTAAATATATAGGAGTAGCATGTCACATGCACGTAGTAAATGTTTCACCTTATACAAAACTGCCAAAATGTTCTCCGAAGTAAATGTACCTCCATTCTGTACTTCATCATTAATGTATGAGAGTTCCAGGCGCTTCAATTGTTTTTTTCCAACAGTTGTAATCACTCTTTTTAATTTTAACCTTCTATGAGTGCGTAACGTAAGCTCATTGTAATTTTACATTTTCTTGATGACCAGTGATAATGAGGTATCTTTTTATATGTTTTTTTGCCATTTGTTTATATTGTCTAACAAAGAGTTTGTTCAAGTCTTTTATCAATTAAAAAAGATAGACTGTCTTTTTATTATTGAATTTCAAGAGTTCTTTTTGAGTTCTGGATACATGTTCTTTGTTAGAAATATTAGAAATATTGTTTTCCAGTTTGTGGCTTGCCTTTTCATTTTCTTTTTTAATATTTTAATGATTTCTTAATTGTATTTTTCCCATTACCATTTAGTCCCCTTATGCTCCATACTGCCCCCCCATCACCACACTATTGTCCGTGTCAATGAGTCATTTTTCCTTTTTGCTCAATTTCTTAGTGACATATTTTCAAGAGTAATATTTTTTAATTTAATAAAATCTAGTTTATTGCTCTTTATCTTTAGGATTCATTTGTGTGTACGTGTGTGCACATTTTGTCTTGTTTAGGAAATCTTTGATTAACCTAGTGTTTAAGAACATTTTCTTTTATATGTTATTTTAGAAGTTTTACAGTTTGGACTTTTATCCTTAGATCCATGATCCATTGTCTTAAAAGCTAATTTTTGTTTATGTTTTGAGGTAAGTAAAGGCTAAGATTCTTTTTGTAAAAAGACGTATGGCTATCCAGTGGTTTCAGCCTCAAGGGTAGAAGGCTCTTTCTCCCCCTCCTCCATGGAATTATTTTGGTATGTTGTGTGAAAGTCCATTGATCTCATTTTGTAGGTCGTTTCTGAATTCTTTATTTTGTTTAATGATCCATTGTCTATCTTTATGTTAATGTTGCAGTGCTCTAATTACTGTAACTTTATAGTAAGTCTTGAAATCAGATGATGTCAACCCTTATTTTTGAAAATTCTGTAGTTAGTCCAGGTACATTACATTTCCAAGTGACTTCTAAAATCAACTTTTGATTACTCTTGGAAAAACCCAGCTGAAACAAATGACCAAATGACACCAGCAACAAGATAAAACCCTAAAACCCCCACCCTCCTGGGACTTGGAATGATATTGGGCTAAGTTTACAGATCAGTTTGTGAACTGGCATCTTCACAGCCTCCATGGACATGGTGTATCTCCCCGTTTATTTAGGTCTTTAACTTCTTCCGCTAATGTTTTGTAACTTTCAGTGTGCAGGTCCTACACGTGTTTGCAAAAGCTGATCTCTAAATATTTCAGGCATGTAGATGCTAAATATACGATTTTCCTGTCATAGATTGAGCATGTATCCTGCCGCGTTGGTAACTTCACTCATCAGCACTCACAGCTCCTTGTGAGTTACTTATACTTGTTGATGTCCACGGTCATGTTGTCTATGAACAGAGACAGTTATTATTATAAAATGCAAATATCCATGCCATTTACTTTTAATCTAATTTTTTATATTCTTGGCCTTCAATCTACTGTGTTCTTAGTTTTCTTTTGTTTCATACACTGTGTGTTCTTTTGTCTCTTCTTTCTTCCTTTATTTACTTTTTGTGTATTGAGTTTATTTCCAGTGTTTCATTTTATTTCTTCTATTACCTCTTTGTTCTATAAACTTATTGGCTACTCTAGGGTTTACAATGTGCATTTATAAGGTATCATCATCTTCTGAATAATATACTACATCTTATGTTTCACAAATTATTTCTTTTAAACTTGTATTTTATTTCACCATTTTATTATTAATTAAAAGAGTTAAACTATTAATTCTCTTTTTGAAATGAATTGCTCAGTCTTGTGATGTTTTGCTTTTCTTCCACTGTTTGTCTTTGTGTGTACATGCTGCACAGACAGTCACCTCTCGCTATAAGTCTCCATTCCCAGGATGAGTCCCCAGCATTCCTACCAGGCTTTATCTGATCTTTTCCAGAACTTCTGCTAATGTAATCTTGACCATCTTCTTTAGTAAATTTCAAAAAAGACCATGTGCAAAAAGAAAACAATCTGATTGTAAAGAAGAGGTATGCTAAGGGTAATGTTCACATAGCTTGTGTTTCTTCCTTTTGTAGACAGAAGACACCTACCCAATTTTATGTTACATTATTTGTCTACACATTTGATTATCAACAAACTGCTATGGATTCCCTTGATGGGGAGAGCCTTGCAGAGTAAGCTGTATTTTTGAAGTTGGTTTCTGAGGAAACTTGAGGATGTTTCTCAGTCTCTTCTGATGTTGGACACTTTGTAATATTAGTTTGACCATATTCACCTCTACTTAAGGAAAATCTTCAGCTTATGTAGTCTTCAAAACAAAATGCTTGCATTCTCTTCCATGGTATCAACATAGGGACTTTTTATGTATTAACTTTAGTGTAAATTGTTATTATGTGAATAGTAGTAAGTGTCGCTGGTTCGATCTTCCAGTCAGGGCACATCAGAGAAGGAAAACTCTGACTCCAAAAAACCTCCGCTGCCTTGCGGCATACCTCTTCCGGGGAAAGGCTAAGGGAGTAAACCCCGACAGAAAATCCGGAGCCGGAGTCCCTAAGGCGGTTTGATGTTGTAATCAACACCGGCAACTCCTGCGGCGCACCTGAACCCAAGCTGTATCGACTCTGTCTTTCCCTTGGACCCTTCAGCTGCGAAGAGAGGGGGGGTCTGCTGCGTGGGCAACAGCAGACCCTCCATATTACCCTGCCCAGGCTCTGTAGCTTCAGCTTCACTGGAGAGGACACTCCAGCGACATCGCAAGATGTCAATTCAACACGGGAGGAGACAGATACCGTGTCACTCCCGAGTCGGACTGCACAGCCATTCTCGGCGGTGCAGATAGACTCTTAAGAAGCTACACCATCGTCTCTCGAGACGGACGGCTGCCGACGAGTAGTAATTTGAAATAATGCTGAGTTAAGTAATTAGATATTGTTGGAAAGTTTTTTTTTAAAAATAGATGTAACCTTTGAATTTGTGTATTTTACATACTCATTTCATCGAATGGCGAATGATTAACCCGCACGGCATTCTCGTTACTGGATTTGATAGTTAACACATTAGCCTGGTGACCTTGGGATATAACTTAAGTCCTTGGTGCCTTTGTTCTTTCACCTCTACAGTGGGGGTGATGAAAGCATTCTCCTCAGCAGGTTGTTTTGAGGTTAAAGCAAATAATCACATGTAATGTGTTTGGAAGAGTGCCTGACCTACAGCTGCCACTCAATATGTGTTAACTGTTATTATGTACTTATTGTAATTTTAGAAATATTATTTAATGAGCAAGAGAAGGTAAAATAGAAAGAAGAAACCCATCTACTAAGTTCACAGAATAAAAAAGGATCAATAACAGCATTTGGTGGAATATTTACCAGGAAGTACAGGATAGGAAAACATAAGATTTTTCTGCTTAATGAAGAAAGTATGTCACACTACTTTTAAAATAAAAACACCAACAGCAACCTAACAAACCAAACAACCCCTTTGGGAAGCTCAGGTTATTAATAGTTGAAAGTTAACTTGGGATTTCTTTGTGAAACAACCCTTTTACGAATATTTGATGTTCACTTATTTTTATTAGTTACACAATTTGACATTTCTTTGCTTTTTACAAACAATAGGAAAACAAGGTCTATTCATTTTATACTTATCTCTGTCTCACATCAGTTCTTTCTTATTTCCCTTCATTCGTAGTTTATGGGAAACTCATTAAATAACATCTTCCGTGGTTTGCCACCACTTGTGTTGCTATGTTTGTTTTTATTTTTCACATAATGAGAGCATTGGGCTGCGCACTCAGGTTCTTTTGTTGTAGTAAATTTCCTCTTGTTTGAAGGGCGTCTTTGTGGGTTTTCATAAAGTTAGCTTTTCATGATGAAGATGCTGTGAGCTTTCCACTCTTCTCTGCCAAATAAGAAACCTGCTCAATATCAGCTAGCCCACCATGATGGTTGTGGTTGGTGTAGTCTACATACATTTAATATTTGCATTGAATACATTAAAAATATTTACTTGGAGGTATGATTAGTAGGTTTTCACTTAAAATTATGTTATAGGAAAATTTATAAAGAGTATTCTAAAAGTTAAATAAAATATCTCACAATTTTGGAAGCTATGTTTGATCACTAGTCTATACTTACCATTCTCAAGCATGAATTTTCATGCCCCTGTAAATTCTAGAAAGGTTTGGAGGATGTTAGCTTGCTTGAATAGTCATAAAAATGATGGAATCATTCAAAAATGGATTAAACGATAATAAGATAAATATTGAATTGGGGAGTTAGAAATGATGGAAAACTTTGGCTAAAAATGTTAGAATGGAGTGTTCACGTCAGCTTTGAGCTTCCTAATAAGTGAAGCATAAAGGTCTTCAGGAGAGACAAACATATCTCATAGGACATATTCTAAGAAGAGTTTACTGCATGGAGCTTATTTAGAGACAGTGATATTAGTGGTAATTTTGCTGATGACAGAGAAATATATATTCATATATCCTATTTATACATCTCCCCCTATCTCCTGCTTGTTGGGTAAAACTGTAATAAAATGTAACCTGTATGTAAAAACAACATACATGAGCGATTCGTAAGTCTAAACATTGACTAATTTTTTTGCAAAGTAAACACACCTATGGAACAAGCCCCCAGATCATCAAAAACACAGATTAACTGTAGCCCTGAAACAGCCCCTATTGTGCCTCCTTGTAGTCATGGTCTTCCTTCCCCAAATCACCAGTCTGATTTCTTTTTTTAAAATTATATTTTATTGATTATGCTATTACAGGTGTCTGAATTTTTCTCCCTTTGTCTCCCTTCTCCCAGCACCCACCTCTCCCTCAGGCCACACATGTTAGTGTTGCTTCTGTGAACTTTACATAAAAGGAGTCAGGTACTCTATCACACATACATGCATCCAGTTTTAATAGACACCACCAAGTAATATTTCAGTTTTCACTCCTGCCAACAATACATGAGATCTTGATTTGCTTCACATCTTTGTCAACACTTGGTATTGACACTCTTTCCTTTTAGCCAGTTTGGTAAGTGTGAGGCAGTATGTTATGGTGGTTTTATTTTCTATTTCCCTGGTTACTAATGAAGGTGAATATTTTTTTTTTCTGTTTATAAGTCATTGGGATGTTATCCTTTGTTAAGAGTGTTCATATCTTGTGCCGTTTTTCTACTGAGTTGCCTGAAATGATCTTCTGTTGTTATTCTGGCGCATTCTAGGGCCGCTGAGGATCCTGTAGGCCTGGCGCTCTATACTCTTGACGGCAAAGCAGGACATGCAGTTTAGATATCAGGCATCAACGCAGAGAAGTAACTTTTATTTTGAATATTAAAAATACATAGAAATGACTACCTGGCACAAGCTTGGGTCGGAGACATAGTGGTTCAGAAGGCCAAGTCCATTCTAACAAGGACAGGTTGCAGCGGGGAAAAGGCAGTGTCCCCAAGGGCCTGACTGTGTCAGCTGCCTGCAAAATATGCTCCTGCTGATAGAGGACTTGGCTGTTGACTCGCATTTTCTCACCTTTAAAAAAATTATTATTCATCTCAATACTGAAAATTGACTGCCCAAACGGTAATTTTGGTATAAGTGGTATGGAGGTGTTGAAGCACATTGAACCCAAGGCCTGCAGTTTACTGAGGTTGAAAATTGCGGATGATGTATCGCAGAGATGTAAACACGCACCTTCTATAATTATATTAACCAATGTCGCCTGCGATAAATTTTATTTTAAAAATTGGATGTAGATTGGAGAAGATCATCAGTTTGATGCAATGGGGCTTCCTGCTCTCAGCTTTCCAATGGCTCTCATCCTTTTGTTATTAAGTGAATGAAGCTACTTTGTGTTTAACAGCATCCTTGGCACCTCACAAGCACTCAGTGAGTTTTGATGGTCATCATTATTATGATTACATTCTGCTGTTTCTGTGACACACCTTTTGCGTCATCCACTTATTTATTTATTATTTTTTAATGGTTTATTTTTATTGTATTATTTCCTGTCACTACCCTCATCCCCCTCCCACAATCGCCACACTGTTGTCCACGGCCATGAGTTCTTTCTCGTTTTTGCCCAATCCCTCGGCCCCAACTCCCCTGCTTCCAGAGCCACCCACCTGCTCTCCGTCTATGAGTCTGTCTGTTTTGATTGTTAGTTCATTTTGTCCATTAGATTTCACTTATGAGTGAAATCATATGGTATCTGTCTCTCTCTGACGGGTTTATTTCACTTAGCACAATGTTCTCCACGGCCATCCATGCAGTTGCAAGGGGTAAAATTTCCTTCTTTTTTATGGCTGAGTAGTACTCCACTGTGTAAATGTACCACAGCTTTTTTTATCTGCTCATCTACTGATGGATACCTGGGCAGCTTCCATATCTTGGCTATTGTAAATAACACTGCAATGAACATAGGGGTGTACACATTCTTTCAAATTAGTGCTTTGGGATTCATAGGGTGTATTCTCAGAAGTGGGATTGCTGGGTCAAAAGGCAGTTCCATTTTTAATTTTTTTGAGGTATCCCCGTACTGTTTTTCACAGAGGCCACACCAGTCTGCGTTCCCACCAGCAGGGCACTAGGGCTCCCTTTTCTCTGCATCCTCACCAGCACTGTTTGCTGATTTATTGATGATGGCTATTCTGACAGGTGTGAGGTGGTATCTCACTGTGGTTTTAATTTGCATCTCTCTGATGATTAGTGATGTTGAGCATCTTTTCATATGTCTACTGGCCATCTGTAGGTTCCTGCTGCTTAAAATTGGTTATTGTTGTGAACAAATCTTGTGTAACTTAACCTTCTAGTGGTTGCTTTGGACATCTTTAGGAAAGCAGGTCTCTGATGTGTGAGAAGGAGCAGAGCCTGGAGTCCCTCTTCTTAGCTCCCATCTGCTCCTGGTCAGGCTCAGGACTCCCCAGGAGGGAGGCAGGGCTGAAATCTGCCTCTTCACTCATGGACGTCTAGTGTCTAGCACAATGCCTAGCCCTGACAGGAACCTCATAACACGTTTGCTGATAGTTTGCTCCACTGCGTCTCTTACTGGGCCGTCTGCTTCACTTGAGATGTGCGTGCATGTCATGGGGTTAAGGCCGATGTCAGTGAGTCTGGAGAAACTGTTGGCAGAGTGGAAAAAACTTTAAGATTCAGTTGACCCCAGTTTATGTACTTTATCCTAGCTGAGAAACCTTGGCTAAGTCACTTCAACCCTGGAGTTTTGGTTTCCTCCTCAGTTACATTTAAGTAAAGAATTCCAAACTCTAAAAGTTATTGCAATAATTAAGCCTAACCTACCTGTAGGACTACTAGGTACACACTCCTCAATAAATGGTGTTTGTTACTATCTAATAACTGCCATTTTTTGAATTACTCTCACCTCTGCTTCCATCTTCCCAGTTTTTTTCTATTCCACATCCTTCTATATATATTTTTTTCTGCTCAGATATCCACAATATATTCCATGACACGGATATCCCTTTGGTTCACTCTTTCTTCCACAAATGTATACCAGGAAATGGAACGGTATATATGTATGTGTGTATATATGTATGTACCTATTTATTTATTTATAGAGAGAGGGAAAGAGGGGGAGAAAGTGAGGGAGAGAAACATCGATGTAAGAGAGAAACATTGATTGGTTGCCTCTTGGAGGTTCCCTGACTGGGAACCAAACCCACACCCTTTGCTGTGCAGGAAGATGCACAATCAACTGAGTCACACTGGTTAGTGTGGGACAATAGTTATTAACATGGCTATTCTGTACTAACCCACGGCCACCCTCCATATCCACTTAAGAGAGTTTTGTCCTGGCCAGTCAGGTCCCTGGATCTTTTGATGCAGAATCGGGACATTTGGTGATGAGAAATAGGAGGATGCTTGTAAATGACCCTGAATGTTATTTATCGTATGTATGTATTAAAACTTTTTTGTTTCATTTTTAATAGTTTCATATATATATATAACCTTTATTTTCTCAACAAATTGTGAGACTCTCATGAATCCAGTGACTATATTGTTTATTTCTTTTATAGCAACCATTCAAAAATACTTGTGAATATGAAGTATTTGAACATGTATTTCTCGAAGAGGCTCTTTTCAATAGAATGAAAAGCTGTTGGTTTCTACATAGGAAGACTATTTATCTCAGGCGGGGCTCACTGGACACCACATTCAGAATGCTTCGAACATTTGTTGGTTATTTATTGTCAGGGATTTCAGAACTATACTGGAGCAAAATCCAGCTCTCTGTATCTGTGTCCTACTTTTACCTTTGTAAACCCACCTCTGCAGAAATGTGCTTTGCAAACAACAGGATGGTAGAAGGAGCTTTAGTAATGTTTAGCTTTAGGTGTTCTGCCCACAGAAACTCTAATGAGATAGAGACCTATTTTAATCATTTATGACAAACCACAGAAAAAGCCTATTTGTTTTGGAACGGGTATACCTAGAAATTTCCTATTTTAAATGGCACTAAATAGTCATTTTCAATTTATGCCAAAAAGAGAAAAAGGAAAAAAAAAATACAAATAACCCAACCCTTACCCAACGTCTACACAAAAGCCATTTAAGCAAGTGTGCAGTCCTTTCTCGCCCGAACCATCGGCTGACTTGGGCTCTGGGACACACTTGTTCTGTCCCTTGCCTTGCACAGCCACATATGTACTCTTTGCATCGTCAGCTAGCAGTGAGGGGGTAGGGTAAAGCACATCCCAAAGGAGGACAAATGCTAAGCAGCCTCCCTACTTAAGTTCCAGGTTCCCCTGAAAATCATACGGTGTCGTAATTCAGAGTCCACGTACCTCAGTGGAACCTGGGGAAGCCCAGGGAGCCTGCAAGGATGGGGTAGTAAATGGCCCCACTGTGACGAACCTCTCAGTTTGTCCCTGTAGAAAATAAGACCAAGGGCTATCCTAATTGTGTAGTGGGACAAGCAGGGAACTTGTGGAGGGCGTGGCCCTAAGAATGGAATTTTCAGGGTGCCCTGAATCTTAGACATAATAACTCGTGAGTATGATTTAGACATGTCAACATCCTGGAGTCACTCCTCATACACTGGAAATGTCTAGGATACAGTTTTAGATGATTATTTATTTTACAAATTCTAGGAGACAACGTTGGAGTAGGAGATTTACGGTTCTCACTATATCACTATTTGCTGTTAACCAAGTGACTTAGGAAAGGACACACCGAAAAGAAGATTCCATGATTTATTTTTTTACTCATCCAATGAGTGTTTTTTGGTGCTTACTCCATGCCACAAAGAGGCAGGTGGCTCTAAAAAATTGTGCCTTCTGGGTTGTAGTGAGGTTTCAGCATGCCGGGATTAGATTAAAGATAAGAAAAATATTATTGTGTTTGTGGTATGAAGAGACTGAGGTTTCTTTATTTGTTCTCAAAACGGTTTATTATGTTAAACAGAGCTGCTTAAATGTGCTCAAAGACATCTATATGTCCTTTAAAAAGCAAGAGCTAGGAGAAGCAGCCAGACTGACAATCTGGTTTTCTCAGCCTACGCAGAGGAAGTGAACAGATCACGTTATGGCAGAAAGTGGAGAGGCGGCCTGGTGGGTCAGCTTCCACGGGCCTATGGGGGCCTCGTGGTTCTGTGACAAAGACACACCGCAAGCTTGGGGAGCTTCCCAGGGGCACATGGGAGGGACTGCCAAGCCATTGAAAGAAATGTGCTGGCCTCACCTTAAAATTAATTCTAAAGTGAGGTGGATACTGGGATGCTTAGCCTACATGAGATGAAGAATTTATGCATTCAGGTGTCAGAAAGCACATTAGGATGCACACTAAGTTTTTTTCTGTATTTTTCTTGCATCATTTTTTGGTACATGTTGCAAATATTTAGCTCTTTTGAAATGAGAATTCCAAAATAATTTCTTGAGAGAAATATAAGCATTTATTGCATTACATCGTTTGTAAAAGGTCCCCCCCACCCCCCCAGTCCCCCGCCTTGAATTTTAGCCACGGGTATCTATGCTTATGCTGTAGACCAGTGATTTTCCACCTCTGTGCCACAGGAATTTTTAAAACATACAATACCCGACTATTTAATCAAGGGCACTGACCTCTCTTCCCTTAGATTGCCAGATAAAAACAATGACAGCAGCCAACACAAAAATAGCCATCTGCTGTGAATGAATCAGAATTATACATCTGTGTGTGTGTGTGTGTGTGTGTGTGTGTGTGTGTGTGTGTGTGAAGTAGGCAAAAAATTTTTTTTTTGGTGTGCGGCAGGATTTTAGTAATTAGTCTATGTGTGCCATGAAATGATAAAGCTTGAAAATCATTTCTGTAGACCTTTAATTATAGGGCATATGTGGTCTCAGAGAGTGACCCCAAACAGCGCTACCTAGTGGCAATTAAGGTGACCCACAGTCACGTGGCTTTAATCCCCAGAAGCTGGGGTGGGGGGGCTAAGGATTTCATCTCATTACAGTGCTCCCCCTATATCGCGGCCTCACTGTATCGCGGGAGTTTTAAAAATATTATATTTATTTATCGTGGATTTTTCGCTATATTGCAGGATTGTGCGGTCCAGTACAGTAAATACTAACAAAAATGTAAGGTTTCTACTTCGCGGATTTTCACCTATCTCGGGGGGGTGGTGGGTCTAGAACGTAATACCCACGATAAGTGAGGGATCATTATATTCAGTTACTTGAATATTGTAGAAAACCGTGCATTAATGTGATGGTCAAACACTGTTTGGAAACATTTACTGGGAAACGCGATGTGTGGGCAGTAAACGCGTGGCTGGTGCTTTATACTTGAGCGCGCCATAGGCTATGGGGGCAGATTCGCTCACTGGCGTTTATATTGGACATATTTATTTCGGCGAAGGGTTATGTACTTAATTACTGTTGTGTTGAATTTTTTACCCCTTGATGTAATAAGCCATTAGGCTCAATGAAGTTTATTTTTAATTTAAGTAGACAGAGACTTCAAAGACAAGAGGGCGAGGTTGCAAGCGAGGGAGAAAAGATGGCCAAATTGATACAAAAGTATCAAAACACTGTAGGAAAATATCACATGTTTTGCATAATCAATCACTGAAAATGTGTGAATAAGAGTGAGGTCATTTTGAATAGGTTACAAATATACTGAATTAAATAATGTAAGAAAATGCAACTGAACTCCTAAACCCAACCTATCTCTTAAAAGACAGCATTGAAATACGTACAAATTATAATAAAGCAAAAATATTCCTTGTAGTAGGATATTTTCAGTCCTAAAACTTAGCCATCTGGAATTATTTTAAAGGGACCTTACTATTAAATCTTTTTAAATAGAGAGTTTTCCTCTTAACAAGAAATCTGTATTTGATTGCAAAGATGGAACACAACGTCCTCGGTCTGGCTGTTCTTCAACTGTAGGCTTGACATATAGCAGAGGCTGGGATTCCAGCAAACGTACCGCAGGCGTGAAAGCCTGGTACGAGAGCCTGGAGGGGAACAATGTGATAGGCTTCTGTCATAATGAATCCCAAAGACGTGATGCCTTCAGACTGTGTGTACCATGTACGCTGCCGCTAGAGTGGAGGTAATTCAGTGACGGCTGTGATCAGCTATTGACAAATCAGACTGTACAAGGAGATGCACAATTGCTCACTGGCAAATTTACACAATCAAACAGTTTTCCAAGGGACACTCTTTTGCTTTCCTCTCCAAGGAAAGGAAATCATGTACTCCTCTAAGACAACATGAATCCATAATACCTGGGGCAGATTTAAAAAGAGAACTGTGACACCATAAACGTCATAAGGGAAAAAATAGGCAGTAAAATTTCAGATATCCCATGTAGCAATATTTTTACCGATACAGCTCCTAGTGCAAGGGAAATAAAGGAAAGAATAAACAAATGGGACTACATCAAACTAAAGAGTCCCTGCTCAGCAAAAAAAAACATCAGCAAGATGAAAAGAGAACCAACCATATGGAAAAACATATTTGCCAATGATACCTCAGACAAGGGTTTGATCTCTAAAATATATAAACAACTTATATGACTCAACACCAAGAAGACAATCTAATTAAAAAATGGACAAAAGACCTGAATAAACACTTCTCCAAGGAGGACATACAGAGGGCCCATAGGCATATGAAAGGATGCTCAACATCACTAGCCATCAGAGAGATGCCAATTAAAACCACAATGAGATACCACCTCACACCAGTCAGAATGGCCATCGTCAACAAATCAACATACAAGTGCTTGGTGAGGATGAGGAGAAATGGGAACCCTAGTGCCCTGCTGGTGGGACTGCAGATGGTGCAGCCACTGTGGGAAGCGGTATGGAATTTCCTCAAAAAACTAAAAATGGAACTGCCTTTTGATCCAGCAAGAGCATTGCTAGGATTATACCTGAAGAACCCTGAAACCCCAATTCTAGTCAAGGAACTAGTATGAATGACCCACGGACGTGGACAACAGGGTGGGGGGAGCAATGGGGGAAAAATGGGACAACTGTAATAGAAAAACAATAAATAAAAAATAAAATAAAATAAAAGGAGAACCAGAAGTTCAAAAATATCTAGTATTTTTTAAACAAAACTCTTTTCTACCTTTTTTTTTTGTTGTTGCTTAGAAACTATTCAAGAGGTTAGTAAGTGACAGTCGATGCCGGTGTATCTTCGGCTAAGGTCAACAGTTTTTAAGATAAATCAGAGAGTGGCACAGGGCTCGTGAACGCTGATAAGACCGAGATTTGGTCTCTGGTCACTGAGAGTGCGGACTCCCCAGCTGAACGTACAGATCACCTCTCCTCGTGGCTTGTAACTGAGGCTCTGACAGGGCTGGGGGCTCCCAGGAAGATGAGGGGTTGTGTGGGTGAATGAAGGGTCGGGCGTGAACTGTTGAAGTTTACGCCGCTGGAAATCTCTAGAGAGCTCATCCATTTCCCCTAAGGATCCTCAGCCTGTTAAATACTATTTCTAAGACTTTCCACTTTTTATTGCATCAGTAACACTGAACCCCTGAAGGACCTGGGGTGATCACGGAGGGGCCTGGAGGAAGTTGGGGGGCGTCACTCCTGTGTATGGTATACACAGCTTGATATTAAGCTTAACACTTTAAACTTGCTCAAGGATAGAAAATATGTATAATATTTTTCTAGTTCTCACCATTCTTACCAAACTTCGATGCACATTTTAAAGTCATAGTATCATGGAACCATAAAATAATTTAGTCTGATACACTGAGGTGCAGGGTTAAGTTATTTGTCTAAAATCACATACAAAGAAAATATAAATGTTTCTGACTGGAGAAGAAAAGTAGAAAATTAGCTATACAGTTTCCCAAAATGTCAACATTCCATTCAAGTAGTTTTGTCAGAGACTTTGCCTAACAAGACTTAAAAACTTTATTCACATAATCCAAATATTCCTGACTTAAATTTATTTGTTGTGTGGAAATCAACCTGATTTCCGAAACTCAAATATGTTGTTTAGAATTTAAACGTCCCAAGAAAAGGAATATGAGACCAAATTCGAGAAGAGACTATACCAGGGCTATTTTAGAATAAAATATAAATCTTCTAATAGTTATTTAGAAAGTTTTATGATCTAATTATTTAGAAAGTTTAATGCTTCTGCTAACATCTCCTTATATGATGAAACTATTTAGACAGTGCCATGCCTAGATAATATTCAAAACATTTTTAAATGAATATTTTAAAATACAATCTTTGCTGGAAGAAAATAATCACATAAAAATAGAGAAGTCTGAAGTGGGTCTCCCTGGTTTCAGGGGAGGTGGCCGCTGGGCCGTGCGTGTTCCTTCTGGAGGCTCTAGGGCAGAATCTGTTGTCTTTTCCAGCTTCAAGAGCACCCCTCCTCCCATTTTTTGACTTGTGGTCCCTCCCACTCCCTTCAAAGCCAGCAGTGGTAGGTTGAATCCTTCTCCCACTGAATGACTCTGATTTGTACTCTTCTTCCTCTCTCTTCCTGCCTCCCTCCAGGACTCTTGAGCCCACCTATAATCCAGGATCATCTCCCTATTGTAAAGTCAGCTAATCAGCAATTTTAAATCCACCTGCAACCTTAATGTAAGGTGACCTATTCATAGGTTCTAGGGAAAAGGATGTAGATACAGTGGTCCCTCGCTATATCGCGGTTCACTTATTGTGGCCTCACTGTATCGCGGGATTTTAAAAAATATTATATTTAATTACTTATCACGGATTTTTCGCCATATCACAGGATTTTGCGGTACTGTATATGTATGTTGTTAAAGTTACGTAAGTTTAAGAGTGTAGAATAAATGTACGGTTCCTACTTTGCGGGGGGATCTGGAATGCAATACCTGCAATAAATGAGGGAATACCGTACTTTTTTTTGGGGGGGGGGTCATTATATTGACTCCCATGATTTATTTATCAATTTAACTTTTCTAGCTCATAAGACATTATAAATTTCACTTAGGGAGCTGAGATAAAATATATGATGAGAAACTGTATAATTGGGTCAGTTCTGAGATTAGAGGCATGTTAAATAAGAAACCTTAATAAGGCAGGAGAAGAGATGAGCTGGGCTGAGGCCTGCCTGTGTTCCTTGGGGCTACCTGGTCTGTCTGATTCATTGGGCCTGTGTTAGCTCTGCCCCATACAGTACTGTGGCCTGGAATTGCCACGTCAGTCAAGGTTCACATTTTTTCTAAGTCAGTGGTTGTGAAAACGCTGCCCAAATACCATATAGGAGCTTTTAAAGTGGAAGTAAAATTTTTCTATCATTCTGATGAGTCCTTTATTAATGTTGTTGCTAAGCCTATTTTCTCCTGAGATGTAGTGAAAGTACAGAATGACCATGTGCACGGATATAACCTCAGTACTTCTGAACTTTGTCACTCAGCAGGTAACTTAAGATCCAAGACTTGAATGTTGTCTCTTCTGCCACTTCTGGCCAACTTACGTTGGTGCAAAATTAATGTCTGGCTTTTTTAAAAGAAAGTTTTAGATAGTGTTTATTAAATTTGTGCCTCTTATAATTTTTTGATGTCACAGTGACTGATTTATACCTTATTTTTTCAGATTATTGAAGTATTGTTCATAATCGTCCGCAATATTTGCACCCATGTTCATCCCATCTAAAGACCCATTAGAAATGTTTTATTCTATGTGTTTCATAAATGTGCCAATGCAAGTACAGCAGCAAAGTCTATTCAGAGCGCTTATGGGGACGATGCAGCGACTGAAAGAAGTTGCAGGCAGTAGTTTTCCTGTTTCCAAAGTGGGGATTTCAGTTTGAAAAACAAGCCAAAAGAGGGTCGTCCAAAAAAATTTGATTCCGAAGTGTTGGAAGCTGTCGTCACAGAAAACCCCACCATTACCTCTAGGGAACGTGCAGAACACTGTAACGGAGCCCACACAGCCATGCTACGCCAACTGAAAAGGACCGGGAAAGTTTCACTAGTTGGAAAATGGGTCCCACACGAACTGTCTCCAGAGAATCTACAACAGTGTGTTGCTTGTTGTGAATCATTGCTTTCGTGACACCTTCAGGCACCATTTTTAGGTCGGCTTGTTACGGGTGCTGAGAAGTGGATCCTTTACCATAACGTTAAACACCACCGATCATGGATCAGTCGAGAAGGAAGAAGGGTCCAACAACCAAGAGGAGGAGTTCATCCAAAGAAGATCATGTTGAGTGATGGTGGGATACGGAAGGAGTTGTCCGTTACAAACTGTTAGACACCAATCAAACAATTACTGCTCATCTTTACTGTGAACAACTTCATCATTTGAAAGCAGCTTTGAACCAAAAGTGACCCTCCTTAGTCAACAGAAAGGGTGTCATCTTCCATTATGATAATGCTCGTCCTCACACAGCTCAACTCACCAAAAGTTTCTTGAAGAAACTTGGTTGGGAAATATTGCTTCATCCTCCATTTTCTCCTGACCTTGCTCCTTCTGATTATCACTTGTTTCGGGGACCACAGAACCATTTTGATGGTCTTAGGTTGACATCAAGAGAAAAGGTTGAAAACAAGTTGGGTTCATATTTTGCTTCAAAACCTAAAGAATTTTACAAGCGTGGCATTTATAAGCTGGTTGACAGATGAAATGAGGTTCTAGAAAGCAAAGGAGGTTATGTTAACAAATAAATATTTTCATAATCATGGGCTTTTTCATTTTTAAAATAGACCTCGAAATCAGACATTATTTTTGCACCAACCTTATAATTATTTAACAAATACTGCACAAGGCTTGATCCTGGAATGGGAGGAGAGTGGTAGAACTATGTTATATTTCAAAACAGCAGGAGCCTTGCATTTCCTAGGGCAGGAGAGAAAGTCGAAATCTAAACAGTGACAGCAAAAAAAAGATTGAAAGGAAACAACAGATAACATATTCTTAAAAGCGGGTGAAAACAGGAATGAAAGCTGGCATATAAGGACACAAAGCAGCAGGAACAATGGAGCACAGACAGTCACAGAAGGAAACTAAAAGTTATACTGACACCGAAGGGAGAGTTGGAGGAGAAACAGATGTAGCAGAAAAAAAGTGTCATCACCCAGCGCTGGGCAACAAAGGTGAAAGTAAGGTTTGCTCTGCTCAGCCTTAAGGACAGGAAGGGACACACAGCCACCTCATCGTTTTTCATCCGAATATTGAGATTTGTGGCCAGTTCTACAAAGCCTAAGACAATAACAATCCCTGACCTCTAAAAAATTTCTACTCACTTAGAAAACATAGAGTTAATCTTGTCATTTGAAAGAATTCTTTGGGAGTTTTTATACTATGTTTATTACTATTTTAATCTGAGTATAGTATCGTTTTTTGTTTAAGTGAGAAGAGACAAAAAGAATTGAAACCTGTCAAGTTACCAGGCAACGTAATCTCCCTAAGAGATGGGCATATAGGATTTGGCTTAAAACTGGCCCAAGCACATTGAGAAGTACTTGAAGCAACAAGCCCTGCCTTCCTGGGAGAAGCAGGCAGAGTGATGCATTAACTGACATTTTTTTGGTCCCTTCTTGTCTTAAAATGATCATTAAGATTACGATCTGTAAACACTCCGTTTCCCAGCTGGTGAGCCAATGAGCTCTTCTCTGCTTTAAAAATAAAGTTAACTAAGGATGATCTGTACCTATTCAGAAGAAGCGGCATGGGACAGATAGACCAAAATGATGGGGTGTCCAAGGATAATTCTATTTTTCTTTGAGGGGGGTTTGTACTTACAGGCAACGTGGTGCCTAGGAAGTGCTGAGTATGCACAACTTCTCAGACAAAATGAGCTGTCTGTTATCAGTGACCTTCTCCCACCCGATCCTCTTTTAGGGGCTTGTGCAGGGCCTTGCGTATCTTCAGGAAACGTTTGAGTTGCCACTGAAATGCACCACCACACCTGTCCGTGGAGCCCGCCTCCTGTCCCTGTCCACTCCTCACTTGCTTCCCACTCCAAGTGGAATCGACTTTGTCATCGCTCCCGGGTGGCAGAAAGCACAGTAAATTCACTCCAGCACTTGGGCTAAAGGGGTTCTCCTTCAGCACCTGCTGCTCCTCAAACAGGCTAAGCACGCCCCTAATTCAGCGCTTTTCTACTTCCTGCTTGCTCTTTGCAGAAGGTTCGTTCCATGAGTATGTGCAGGGGGCTTTCTTGCGTTGTTTCTTTAACAGTCTGTTCAAATGTTACCTTGCTTTATCCTCTTACAGAAAGGAATTGCGCTCACCCCATTTACTGTTTCCCTCACTCCGTATTCTCTCTCCCCGTAACAGTTATTGTCTGCTTACCTGACATACTGCTTTCTGGCTCGTTCGTTTATTATCTTTCTCTGTACATCAGAATAAATGCTCTGAGGGCAAGAACTCTGTTGTGGTATTGATGGCGTCTGGAACAATATATACACATAATAGATAGTTGGTAAGTATTTGTTGAATATATTGGTTGACACAGGGGTGAAGAAAAAATGCCACTCACTGAGCGAGTTGCCTGCTTCTCACTGACAAACGAGAGGATGAGTTACTTAGGGGTGCTGCTCATGGTCTCTATGTTACAGTCCCACACCGAGTATCAAAAGAAAAGTCACTTAGCTGGACCAGTAACTCAAAATCTCATCTGTGTGGCTCCTAGGTGCTGTATTGCATAGTGTACATTTCTCTTATTGTCTTGAAGGCTCTGGTGGGTATAAGAGCTCGGTGAAGGGGTCTGCTGAGCAGAGTGGGACAGGAACCAGGGCGGTCTGCATCAGCGTGGTGAGAGGGAGTCTCAGTGACCCAGAGAAGCGAAGGCCATAGGGGGTTCGCGCGATCCACCGGGCTGAAGATACAGGCCGAGTGTCCTTGCTTTGGCTGCACATGCACTAAGATACGGGCAAGGGTGCACACAGGGGTCTAAGTATTCGCCCCAAAGCCAGAGTGTCAGGGGGTGTCAAGACGCCCAGGGCAAAACGTGACATCCCTGAGGCTGAAAATGACGACAAGATATGAGAGGCCAGCCTCTCTGTGATGATGTGTGTGGCCTGTGGGTGAAGTTGAAGGCTATGGACCTCACGGAGGGGGATGGAGCATCGCCAAAATGCCCCTTTGGGGTATCAGCTCTGCTTGAGTTCTGTGATCAGGGATACGGCCATCTGCCCCTTCTGTAAACATACTGTTCTCTCATGTTGTTCCCCGCACAGTGAGGGCTGATGTGGCCAGTCTACTTGGGGTTCCCTCGTCCTAGCGCTGCTGCGTCCCTCAGTTTCACCTCGTTTGCCCCTGCCTCCCTGCAGGGCCGTGTTATGTATGACTAAGTGCCGCTGCCTTTGCGGGCCCTTTCCTTCGGAACATATTAAAAATTATATTTATGACTGTGTTGGTCTAAAGATGTATATGTTAATAATATATAGTAAAACATTATCTTCGACCTAAAAGTTTGCTTTTTCTTCTGATTTTAAAAGGAATTAAAAATATTTGTGGGGCCCTAAAGGTATTATGGGTCCTGGGCGCTGTGTTGACAGTGGCTGATGGATAAGGCAGCCCTGGTGTACTTGCCTTAAAATATAAAATAATCATGTGACATCCTGAGTAATAGGAATGCCTGGCCTTAGATTCTCGGATCAGGACAGAAACAGGTGCATACAGCATTATCTAGCTACAGTTAATCTTTGTCAGCATGAGGAATCTAAAAATACCTACAAAGGGTCTCTTAAGAGTTCTTAGAAAAACGTGAAATATCAGGGCTTAGTTGTAAAACTCATTAGATTGTGAAATCACTTTCAGTTCTCTTGATACTTACGGTCTTATCATGTCAGCAGCTGGACTGATGATTTCACGGGGACGAAGGAAGAAACTGAAAAGAAAACTTATTCCTGGAAAAGATGGGACCTACTAAAATGAAGATTACTTAAGAAGATGTTTAAATTTTCTAGAGTTTCTAGAAAAAGCTAGTTAAAGTCGTAGTAATAAGAGTAATGCTAATTAATCCTCAACAGTGTGTGATAATTTGATTTGGCATTTCTCAACTAATTAATTGTGGGTTCTCTGAACCAGAGGAGAAAAAAAATGGCCTCATTTCTCTCATTGGCTGACCTGTCTCTAACATGACATTTCCACTAAAAAAAGATGAACTCCTTTAAAAATTAATTCCTTGGAAAGTATAACAAGAATATTTGTACTGATACATGGATAGCTTTTTAAAATAGATGGTATGTATTTATTTTCAGAGAGACGGGAAAGGAAAGAAGAGAAGGAGAGAAACATTGATGTCTGAGACAAACATCAGATGGTCATCTCTTGCACACCCTCCACCAGGGACGTGGCCTGCAACCCAGGCCTGTGTCCTGACTGGGAATCAAACTGGTGACCTTTCGGTTCATAGGCCAGTGCTCAATCCACGGAGCCACACCAGCCAGGGCTGCATGGATAATTTTTATGTAGACAACAGGTATTTAGCAACAGTCAGTTACGTGCATGGTGCTGGGCTAAATCCCAAGGGGAACATATAGGCTGCAGCCATGTGACTGTGCTCTAAACCTGTCAATAGACACCATGTGAGCCCTGTATGTCATTTAAATATTTCTAGAAATCACATAAAAAATAAGAAGAGAAAATTAAGTTAGTTTTAATGGTCTGTTTAAACCCATATGTTATCATTCTGACACATAATTGACATGAAAAGCATTGTGATATTTTACTTTTTTTGTCCATCTTCAAGTTTTAGCGTGTATTTTACCTTCGGAGTACATCAGAATGCCATTTTTTAAAAAGAAATACTTAAGATAAACTTACCTTTCATAAAAGCAGTAGTTGAAAAAGTAGATTTATGCACCCAAGGGGTATCAAACATACTCGAACGTTTCCTAGTAATGGAATTGAGTATCCCTTTATCCATTTCATTTAGATTAGTTACAATGGGATCAGTTGCTCTAGCCACATTTCAAGTTTTCAGTAGTCATTGGTGGCCACAGAGCTCATTTCATTTGCTGATTGTCAGTTTGCACACAGAAGCCATTTTCTGCATTCAGGGTCTCCACTGCTCCACCCGTTTGCTGTAAGTTAGATAACTTTGTCTTGTGTCTTATTTTGCTTTGACAGAAAAAGAGAATTCAAACCAAAAGTAACCATGCTTTAAACATATTAAGTTTATTTTGACCTTGCTTGAATCCTCTACATTTCCCATCTCTTATCCATCCTTATTCTTTCTACTTTCCATATTTAGAAATAGGAGAGCATAAGCAAGATTATGAGGGAAAATAATTGTAGGTACTTTATCACCCTCGAAATCCTTTAGCTGTTATTGGAATCTCTAGTTATTAGTAATATCAACATTATCTATTAGGAAGAAAAGTGAAAACATTGCTTTTTTTAAAGCTATTATTCTTTTGGGCTCTGACAAATGCTATTTTTGGGTTCTCCGAGGTGATGTTACTTCATGGGTGTGTTTGCCCCTTGACTAGTGCTTTGGTGACTACAGCTCCCTGGATGGTATTCACGACTGGAGGGACTCAGAGTTGCTGAAGCTGGGCATGGAGATCTGTGGCAGTGTGGGATGCCAGCGACTGGAATGACAGTAACTGAACAGTCAGTATCAGGGTGCTCTATCGGCCATCGTGTGTTGTGCAACCCTATAAATACAGTGGGCAAGAATGTGCTGCTTATAGCCTATAAACGACCTGGGACTGGGGCATGGCTGATGATTTTCATCATTTCCACTCATTAACTTCAGTCACCGGCCCCACTTTAGTGTCTGATGTGAGTTTACCCTTCGTGGGGAGAATTCTGTATATTTGGATCGGCCCTAAGATGTCACAGCTACTCAGTTGGGTAGCTGTCACCCCAGCTTATGGGAGGATTGATAGAAGGACCAAAGAATAACTTCCATTCTTTGGTGGGGATGGTTAAAATCAGGAAAATAAAAAAGATCAAGACTAAGGACAAAAGAGCCTGCTGACTTGGGCTCACCTAGTTTGAAATTTTGTCTGAGTTTGGGTGGTACTCCTGAGGCAAATGGCTGGGTCTTGCTGCTTTCTGTTGTTCATCCTCTCAAAACCTCAGACTGGGTAACTGGGCAATTTTTTTTAAAGGTAGACTTGACAGGACAGTATTCGCATTTTTACCGTTCTCTGCCTCGCCCTGCTTCCTGACTATTGTTGTAACGACGTGACCACTATGAAACTTCTTAAATTCCTCTCTGGAGACTCTACCTACTTTATTTTAAAAGCTGAGCCTAAATGTTCTGTTTTTACTGTATGAAGATATTTAGTCTCTACCATAAGTCTTCTCTTTTTCTGTGCACTTCCTGGATCCTTCAATGTTCTTTGAAGAAATTGGAAAATTGGATTGTTTGGTACCCTAGTGTGTGTGAAATTTACTTTTCCTACGATAACTTTCATCTGCTTTGGTTGTTTCAGTCTGTCTTTGTTGGCTTTCATGTAATTTTTACGTCATTTCATTCCTTGTAATAAGAGGTAATAATATACAACCCCAGTTAATTTTTTAAATTCAACTGAGCAAATGAAGTCAGAACACACGGTGTGGGAATAGTGTCACTGCCTTTGTATATTCGGTGTCTCCATATCTAGAAAATGCAATTTTTTTCTCATTTTTAAGGATATAAGTTTCAATTTTCATCACTTTTTGATAGAAGTGTTGGTTGATTGATATGTTGCTATTAATGCAAGTCTTAAATTTGTCCCTAAAATTGAGAAAGCAGGTAAGAACATGGTAACCAATGCATAAAGTCAGATCCTTACTTAATATAACAGAATTCCACTAAATATCTATAATTATCATGTGAAATTTTAATTATTTTTTCATGCATCCTATTCAGAAAAGTTATTCATATAAATATCAGCAGGATATTGTTATATAACATGTCCTTGTACATGTTCTTAGAATACTAATATTTCTTAAATACTTAAAAATTAAATTCATTAATTAAAGAAATTCTGAGTCACAGAATATGTGACTGAACAAATGATAGAAATGAGACACATGACTAAGTTTGAGATATGAATACAATATCAACAAAGATACCAAAAAAGTGAAATCAGGAAAAAAAGGGCCGGCTAAGGAAATGCATATTTATGAAGTGTGAGTTGTTCTTATACCAGATCTTGAGAACCTCGTGGAAAAGGAACCTATGTAATTTCTGTGAAAGTAATTTTTAATATATAGATGTGAAACAGAAAACGCAGTTCTGCTGGTTGAAGTGCAGAAGATGAGTGCCAGTTAGTTCTGTTTTGAGAAAGATTATCCTTCTGAGCATTGAAATTTTGATGCAGGAACTTTATTCAGGTTAAGCTCATTTGGATTTCCATGCAAAGAAGTACTTAACATTTATGAGCTTGGGTAGAATAAAAAATCTCTATTCTTTATAAATGAAGTGACAGAACACATACTATTGTGGTTTAATTTTACCACATGGCCATAACAAGTACAGATGGGAAATAAAGATTCTAGTGGAACTGGACAAACTCACTGTAGAATTCCCATCATCCGATAAACTAGTTATCATGGGAGATTTTATCTCACATGCTGGCAGTGATGCTGAAATGTGGAGAAGAGCCATCAGGATTCATAGAATTGCAGAGTAAAATGACACTGGTCTTATTGCGTTAGGGAGTGAGCCAAAATCAATTTGAATGGACTAACACCATCTTTAGCTTGCACATAATAAAGAGAAAAGTTGCTTAAGGGCTTCTAAGTGTGGTCTTTAAAAAATTGGGTGTTACTGTTTTATGATAGAAAGAGAAAGCAGTACCTATTTAACTCTGAATATCAGATTGACCATTGCTTGACATGCCAACTTCTTAGGAGCATGGATGAAAAGATTGAATCATATTATGCACATATAACATATTTTTATATTGTGTATCTCCTAACACATTTTTTGTAGTTCTAATTACTTTTTACACTTTTGTCTTTTAACCTCTCTACCTGAAATAAAAGTGATTTACACACCATTATTTGTATATTTACCTTTCCCAGTGAGCTTTATGCTTTCATATGCCGTGTTGTTTAGCATCTTTTTGTTTCAACTTAAGCATTTCTTATAAGGCAGGTCTAGTGGTCACTAACTCCCTTAGCCTTTATCTGGGAAGGTTTTTATCTCTTGTTCATTTCTGATACACAGTTTTGCCAGATTAGAGTTTTTTTTTCTTTGAGCACTTTGAATATATCAGCCCACCTCCTTCTGGTCTTTAAGTTTTCTGCTGAAAATGCTGTTGGTAATATTAAGGGATTGTCCTTGAACATGACTAGTTGCTTTCCTGTTGCTGCTTTCAAAATTCTTTCTTTGTTACAGACTTTTGACAGTTTGATTATAATGTGACTTGATGTAGACTTCTTTGAATGTCTTGTATTTGAGTATACTGTGCTTCTTAAATCTGAATTTCCATTCCCTTCCCCAGATTTGGGAAGTTTTCAACACTATTTCTTTAAGTAAGTGTTCTTCCCCTTTTCCCTGTCTCTTCTCCTCCTGAAACCCCCATAATTCATCCTCTTGATAGTGTCTCATACACTTCTTGGAATTTCTTTATTCTTTTCCATTCCTATTCCTTTTTGTTCCTCTGATTGTAAAATTTCAGATGATTTGTCTTTGAATTTACTGATTCTTTTATCTGTTTGATGAAGCTTGATGTTGAACTGAAAATTTTCAGTTCATTAATATCATTCTTTAACTCTAAAATATCTGTTTTTTAAGTATTTATATTTACAATTTCTATTATTCCTGTAGAAATTCTAATTTTGTTTATTCATCATCTTCTTGAGTTCGATAACATCTTTATAATGGTTATTTTGAATTATCTGTCAAGTAATTCATATACATCTATTTCCTGTAGGTCAGTTTCTAGAAATTTATTTTGTACATTTGATTGGGCCATTTTCTCGTGGTTCTTCATATTTCTTGTAATTTTGTGTTGGTATTTTTGCATTAGGAAAAACAGCCTTCTTTCCCAATCTTTATGAACTGCCTTTGTAGAGGGAAAGATCGTCACCAGCCAAGCTGGCTAGGCATTCCGAGGCACTTCAAACCTTTTCTGTGGATGTGTCTTCTCTAGACTTGTGCATGTAGATTCTTAAGTAGGGAAATTTTCCAGTTTCTTTTTCTTTTTCTTCAGGGATCTGGAACCTCTCACTTCTTCTGGTATCTCTGTTTGTTATACCAAGGTTCTCTGTGTCTTTTTGATTCTCAACAGCCTCTAGGTATCTAGAAATGCTGGGTCCTGTTAGTGTTCTGGGACAGGTAAGACAGAAGCCAGTCCTCAGGTACCCTTTTTGAAAAGTGAGGACATTGTACATTTGGTACAGTTTTCTTTTTTTCACTCCAGGGAGCCCCCAATTACATGGTTCTGTGTCAGGAAGAGGGGCTCTGATGAGAGGGTGCCATGAATTTTCCTCTGGGCTTCTATGCAGCTAGTTTGATGCTAGCTGGGCATGTAAGGACCTTTCACTATTTCCTAGATTTTTTAATACAGGATATTGGTTGGTGTTTTGTTGTTGAATCAATGTTTCCATGAAAAGAAGAAGGGTTTGGGGCTTCCTACTCTGCCGTCATGCTGATATCAATGCTTCTGACTGTACAATTTTCTCGGCGACTTGTTCATTGTGGGTTAGACCCTAGTTAGAAGCCTCAGAATGAGCTATTTGCGTTACAGCATCAAGATCGGTATTTTGTGAAACATAATATAAAGAGATGGTTGGATTTAATTTTCAGTATAGCTATCAGATTTGGGCTGTATCAGAAACCTGTGGTACACACCTTCACTTCACCTTTGCTTTCAGCACAGTGGGCTACAGCAGGTGGAGAGGGGCAGACAGGTTAAAATAATTGGGTGGGAGACTCTGGGACCAGCATGTTGAAGGTTAAGACAATGTTTTAAAAGGCCTAAGAAACATTGAGATATCACTTTCTACACATCAGAAAGGTCAAGTTCACACCTTTTGAAATAGTTCCATAGATCTTAGATGTCTTATTCTCTTTTTAAAGTTATTTTCTCTGTGTATATTTCTGTTTGGGAAGTTTCTCTTCACCCATCTGCAAGCTCACTAGTTCTTTCTTTGGCTGTGACCAGTCTACGGGTGAGCCCATCAAAGATGTTTTTCATTTTTCATTTTTCTAATGTTTTTGATTTCTAGTGTTTCCTTTGGCTCTTTTTAGAGTTTATATCTCTCCATTCTTGTATGTTGTCAATTTTTTTCATTAGAGAATGTAACCCAATGTAATATAATGTAATGTAACATAACACAGCTATTTTAAATTTCCTGAGTGAAGATGACAAAATCTGTGTCATAGCTGAGTTTGGTTCTGGTACTTTGTCTCTTCAGGCTGTGTTTTGCCTTTCCTTTTAGCGTGGCTTGTACTTTTTGTTGAAAGGTAGGCATGAGGTATCGGGCAATAGAAACTGAGGTCAATGGGCATGAATGTGAGGCTTCATTTTGACTTGGCTAGGAGTTGGGCTCTGTTGAATATTCGCTATAACTTTAGGCTTCAGATTCCTCTAGTGTCCTTTTTGGTATCCCCTGTTGTCTTTGGGTTTCCCTAAGACTTGTCCTTAGATAGAATCTGCCTCTTGCAGCAATCTCAGCTGTCATCTGCTGCTATGAACCTGAAACCCCGTGGGAGCGCTGGTCATGCGAGGAGGAGGACAAGTGTCCTATCCTATTATGACAAAGGTTCGGGGTTTAGGAGGCCTGTGTCCTTGGGCTGTGACCCCTCCTACTCTATAAAAAAACACTTCACACATTTTTTTCAGCCTTAGGTGAGATTAGAAGGCAAGAGGGAAGGGTCTCTAGTGTGGAAAATTCCCTCCCTCAGGTGGAATGAGGCTCAGGTAAAGTTTTTAAAAGTATTTTATGCCCACCCCCCACCCCAGTAGGTCGTTGTTACGGAGACTGCATGGGCTTGTCTCTGCAGTAGTTACTTTTCCCCTCTTTCTCTCCGAGCTGTGAGAACCTAGTGGGGCTCCAGAAGGTAAAACCCACACATGTGTGGGTGCCGTCCTGAGACTGCAGCTTCCAGGAGTTCCTCGTTCTCGTGCTAGTCCACGCCCAGTCTCCAGCTATTTCTCCAAATAACCATTTAATTGTTCCCACCAGGTTATGGGGCCAGTGGCTGTTCATCTGGATCAGCAGGCGCTGAACGTGACTCTGGATTTTCCTCTCTGTCTAGATTTCAGGGCGGCAGTTTGCCTTCCAACCTTAGAGTCATTGATTCTCAAGGTCTTCTGCTTTTTGTGGTGGGGATTAGAATTTGTGCAGCTTATTTTGCACTGTATGATATAGTTGGAAACTTTAAAACTTTAAAAGCGACTAATAAAACAACTCTTTCCTTATGTGTTTATTTTTATGTTCCGAAAAGCTGTAAAAGGCTTACATTAGACAGCCCTAAACTGGTTTGTTTCATCCCACTTTGGCCAGGGGAAGAATTTCCTTTGACATCACCATTATCCCTTATGGAAGGCGAGTCTTTCTTCATCTGTATGAAGGACGTACGAGGGTTCTGTTAAACTACCATGTTTTATTCGAAGACCAGCACCCGGTAGGTGTGGACAGCTTTCCTTTCATCGAGCAGCCCCCCAGCCTTCCCTGCCTCCAGACACTGAGATGCTGTTATTCCTTTCTCCCCAGTCTCTGCAGACCCTCCGTCATTTCCTCTTCTCTCTTGTATTTCTCTGAGAACAGAAGAGCTCGACCTGCAATGCTACATGTGATTTCTTCAGTGTGCGTAGGCCTTTGTTGCTTTTCCACCGCAGGTGACACTTTATCCTGGAATTTGATGAGGAGAGGACCAAGGGAGTGAATTTGGTGAGCTGGGGTTGGGAGGGGGCGCAGGACAGTGTCGGGTGCAGGCAGAAAACAAATTGCTATTTGCCACTATCATCTCTATACAATGTAAACACAAATATGAGAGACACTGGGAGATCCACAAAGTGCATGAATTTAAAGATCTGAACTTTGAGGAGTCTGCAGTCTGGTCATGCTCTTCGTTCATTTCTTCTCACGTAGAATAGACATTTATTGAACACTCAGTCTGCTCTAGGCCCTGGTACCTGTGTCCGAGGCGCCCGGTCTGCTGAGGGAGCGAGCTCTCCCAGGAGTCATTCGAGATAAGCATAGTAAATGCTACCGTAGAGAAGAACACAGCACATTGGGGAAGCTTCAGGGAAGAAGGTGAGACTGTTAACCCTTAGAGGAGGGGGTGCAGACGGCGAGAGCCAGCAGGGGAGGCGTGGGGAGGTTAGGGGGGTCAGATAGAGGAGAACTTCTTTGTCGGTATTTCCTGTGTTTTCAGATTATTGATACTGAAAGAGGGGAGAGCGTAAGAAGTAGTCATTTAGGCGAATATGCCTTAAAGAGGCGCAGCCTACCCGAATGTCATTAATTTGTTCGTGCATTTATTAATTTATGTAACACAGGTGCCAGGTCCCGTGCCAAACTCGGCAGGTCCAAAGCGGAAACGCGAGGGCTCACAGCACAGCTAAGCCTGACCGTCGATCCGAGGGATGCTCTACAGACAGAGGCAGGATTGTACTGAGGAAGAGACATTTCTGGTTAAAGTAAGGGCCGCGTTCTTTAAGGAGCTGCTATTCTCGCGGCGTTCTGGTGATCGGCCCCTGTGATGGTTGGACACTATTATCTCATTTTATAGCAGAGGATTGGCAATGGGACTGCGAAGTCGTGGAATCAGGAGCCTCTGCATCTGGGTCTCTAACCCATGGACATCTGCTCCTCTCTGTCCTGCTGCCTCCGTTTCGTTATTTTATAACACTGGTTTCTTTCCTGATGATAAAAGTAGAATGTACAGGAAAGTGTAAAGATGGAAGCAGGAAATGACTTCTATCCCACATTCTTGAAGCGCATGGCCAATATGGGAGCCACTAATTTCTTGTGGCTACTGACCACTTGAATGTGGCGAGTTTTTAATGGGGTGTGTGGTGGATGTAAAGTATACACCAGGTTTCAAAGACACAGTACAAAAAACTAATCCAGTGATTTTTTTTATTGATTACATAAGAAAATGAGATTTTGAATATATTGGGTTAAATAAAGTATATTATTAAAATTCATTTTTCATTTTTTACTTTTTAATTTGAATATTAGAAAATTAAAATTTATCTATGTGGCTTGCACATATTCCTACTGGACAGCATTGATCTGCAGAATGTATGCTTAGTCTTTTTCCTGCACATTTACATACGTTAAAATTGTGATTCTATCATACTTACTGTTTTATTTTTATTTTTCATTTAATGGAACATCAAGAACATTTTCTAGTGCTGTTAAGTGTTTTCCTATGACATCATTTAAATTACTAACTAGTGTTCTATTACATTCGATGTAGCATATTTACTTAACAAACTTCTTATTCTTGGACATACAGGTTATTTCCAGTATTAACTTTACAATGAATACTATTGTATATGACTCTATCTATATCTCAGTTTACAGATTAGGAAAAATTCCCAGAAGTGGAATTACTGTAAAAGCTTAAAACATGTTTAAGGCTTTTGATAATTATTGCCAAATTGCCCTACAGAAAGCTGTGTTTTGTATCCCAATTCCAATTTCAGAGGGCTCATTTCTCTCAGCTGTCTGGTTCATTTTTGCTAAGGGATTTCTCTTAGTTTCAGAGAAACAGAATTTTATTTGAAAAACAAAGGGCTATTCTTCGGGAGTAAATTTTTATTTTCTGAGAAACTTTTAGTTTGCATGAGGCTTAATTATTCTGAATCATCATGTTGTTACTTAAAATTAGTTTTGAGCTGCATCTTCTAAGTGAAAAATGGGTGAACTATATACTTCTTAAGAAAGCAACCAAATGTAATGCCATACAAAGGATTCTATTGGATTGTCACTAGGATGTTTAAAATAACCTGTTTTTTAGAGGTGTATTTTTGGTTTCAAGCCATTGTTCTCCTTTCTCTGAGTGTCAGGTTAATTTAGTGGTTAATTCTTTTCTCTGTGCTTGAGAGCAAAATTGTCAGAAAGATCTCCTTCTTCTGTTACGTGCAGCATAAATAGATCTCCACTGGAGTTCATGAGCTGCTTGAGTATTTACACCCATGGGCTCATTGAGTAGCAGCACATGCTGTTTCTGTCATATCAGACTTGGGCCAATCTGATAAATATGCCTCCCAGCTCTGAGGTTCACAGACTTTGAGCGATTGTAGTTGACATTTCTCAGAGTCAAGTCCAGAAGATCCGTCCCCAGTAGGACTCAGCTCTCCGGCCACTGCTCCCTGTGATTGTCCACAGCTTGGATGTACAACCTCAGTGCTGTGGGCCTCAGCTGGCAAACTCCACGTGCTGCTGGTGGCTCCGGCCAAACTCAGGCATGACAGGATGGGAAGAACACCTGCTTGTTGGCTTCGATTTCTGTTTGACTGCTTTTATCAGTGTTCACTTAGAATGAAAATTGTCCTTTTAAGGTAGGGATATGGGAAATGGGACAATCTTTCCAAAACAAAGCCCTAGTGACAGAAGGGATTTTGAAAAAGAGTGTGCTCACTGGTGTGTGTGTGTGTATGTGCGTGCATACACTCACACGCATGTATGAGTCCAACTAACTTACAATGGACTCAACTGGTCTAGAGTTTACTAATGATTTTGTTGTGATTAGATAAGATGAACAAATATTTTAAAATACATTTTGGCCTGAAGAAAAGTTCGCAACAGTAAACTTTAACAGGGAACTGAAAACCACGTGTGAAGGAAATGTTTATTTCTTTGAGTCCCAGCCACTGGCTGCATATCTAGCACATAGAGCTAGGCTGTAATACTTGTTGCTTCCCTAACTTGCGGTCCTTCGCTGTTCTGTGACTGCTTTCTCTTAGGTATTATTTCTGTCCATCTGGCTGTGATTTTCCCCTGTGTGCTTCCCTTGCAAATGTAAGTTGATAACCAAAATCCAGGAGAGAAAAATGTGTGCCATGTCTCCTTAGCTTCATAGCTAAAACTAATTGAGGTTATGTGTAGGATAAAGTTGGTGTTGATGGAGTAAGGAGCAGAGGGATGGTCAAGTCTAATTAGCAAGGAAGAAAACTTTCCATATGCTGGTAGCAGAGAGCTCGGCTGGTGATGTTGCAAGACTCTTACAATGTCAGAGCCTCTTATTTTCTCCCTGTGCCTATAGTTTTTTTTAACTGTTTCTCCATTCTAATTATATGACATACATACTTTTCTGGTGTGATAATTCTGAAAATATCTGGCCTTAGGAGCCAGTAATATTGGTAAAAATCTATCAGTGCATTAATTCTTGTATCCTATGCCCTAAAGAGTTTTTCTTTAGTTTACATGTGGTAGGAAGTAAGTGAAAAAATATATACTTTATGAAAGAAGGCCAGTAAATTTGTGCTAGCTGTGCTGAATTGAGGTTTAGTAGAAACAGGGAGTGTGATAGTTAAAACAAGTTAAAATTGTGGTACAATGAACAGAGTTAAGCATTTCTCTTATTTTTTAAAAAAATTAAGTATACTTAGTATACAATATTATATTTGTTACATTAGTTTCAGGTATATAACATAGTGATTTGACATTTTTATACCATAAAATATGATCACCCCACTAATTCTAGTGATCGTCTGTCACTGTGCGAATGTATCACAATATTATTGACTATATTCTCTTCACATTTGTCGCCCATTCGCACTCCCCTGCCCCTCTGGCGACCGTCCCTGTGGTATCTGTTTCTATGACTCTGTTTCTGTTTTGCTTTGTTTGTCTGTTTTGGTGTTTTAGATTCCATGTATGGGTGAAACCATACTGTACTTGTCTTTCTCTGTCTGACTTACTTCACTTGGCGTGATACCCTCTAGGTCCATCCATGTTGTCGCACGTTATAAGATTTCATTCTCTTTTATGGCTGAGTAATATTCCGTTATATATATATATATATCGTATCGGCAGCCGTCCGTCTCGAGAGACGATGGTGTAGCTTCTTAAGAGTCTATCTGCACCGCTGAGAATGGCTGTGCAGTCCGACTCGGGAGTGACACGGTATCTGTCTCCTCCCGTGTTGAATCGACATCTTGCGATGACGCTGGAGTGTCCTCTCCAGTGAAGCTGAAGCTACAGAGCCTGGGCAGGGTGATATGGAGGGTCTGCTGTTGCCCATGCTGCAGACCCCCCCTCTCTTCGCAGCTGAAGGGCCCAAGGGAAAGACGGAGTCAATACAGCTTGGCTTCAGGTGCGCCGCAGGAGTTGCCGGTGTTGACTACAACGTCAAACCGCCTTAGGGACTCTGGCTCCGGATTTTCTGTCGGGGTTTACTCCCTTAGCCTTTCCCCTGAAGAGGTATGCCGCAAGGCAGTGGAGGTTTTTTGGAATCAGAGTTTTCCTTCTCTGATTATATATATATATATATATATATATATATTCATTTGTCTATTGATAAACACCTGTTGTGGCTACTGTAAAAAATGCTGTAATAAACATAAGGGTGTATATGTCTTTTCAAATGAGTATATTACTTACAAACTTAAAGAGTAAAAATCCCAAATCACTAAGAAGTAAATACATGAGAAGGGCTAGGAAGACAGAGACTTTCTTTGTGTTTTTATGAAAAAAGATACTCTAACGACAAGTACTTTTGATGTTAACTGACTTATTTCATTATATACTTTAAGATTTTCTGATGAAATAAATATTTGTGAGACTGTCAAAACAGAGAAAACATAAATATTTAAAAGTGGGAATATATATATTAATATATTTAAGTGTGAGTATATATCTTATATATATTATATACATGTATTTGTTTATTTGCTGTCTAACAAATGTAGGCTAGGCAAATTTTGGGTCTAATGACTAGGTTCTGCTTTCTAGAAGTCAGTGTTTCTCTTGCCTTATATCTGTGATCCATCCCTAACAAGAACTTGTGAATTAACCCAATATGTATTATACTAAGTGCCAAACATTCATTCATTCATACATTTATCCAAAAAAATACACGCAAGCCTCTAATTTCAGTAAGGGCTGCAATTAAAAATAAGTTATTTTCTACCTTACGGAATTTACCATATCCTAGAGAGAGGGGGCATTAGAGCAATTGAATAACTGAGCTAAGAGAGATCCAAGATGGCGGAAGAGTAAGTGAATAACTGAGCTAAGAATTAGATCAGTGGCACCATTAATGAGCAGCCTGAACAGAGAGGAGGGAGAAAGCACTATGGATTGGGCCAGGCAGAAAAGCAAGTTGGAAACAGAGGCCTGGTGTTCATGAGCAGCTTTGCACAACTTCCGTATCGTCTACGAATGCCTTCCTCTATCTCAGCTCTTGTACTTTACTGATGAAGAGACTGAGGCCCAAAGAATGTAGGAAGCTGGCTGAGGTGTGACCAAGACCCAGTTTCTCTACCACAGGTGCAGGGAGCTTTCTCTTAGAGCCACTTAAGAGATGGGCTAGTAGACCAGCGCATCTCTGTTTCATTGTTAATATCTCTCTCAGTTTCAAAAATTTAGGTTTGAAGTTTCTCTTTGTGATTTATTGTTTGAAACTGCATGAGCGTTTCCTGAGAGAAGGCATGACCACATACGTGCCCCTGTGCTGTGCTGGGAAATGAGTTACATGGAAGGTAGCATGAGCTTGAGATTTAGAGCAGAGACATGAAAAAGAAGTTGTTTGGGGATTTGCTCCCCGCCCCCCATCCTTTACTACTCATGGCCAATAATGCCTTCACTTTATTCCCTCCATAAAGAAATCTTTCAACAGCTCTCCTATGTGCCTTGTACTTTCCTGACAAAGTCTACCAGGAAAGCAGTGTTTGAAAAGTTCAGTACTGCTTCCAATCTCAGGCCTTATCTTTGAAATTTTGCACACTGAGTTAAAATATTGCTACATTTGTGGCCTGGACTCGTCCCTGCTAATTCCATATGAAGCAAGAGTGCCAAAGAACTCTTAGAACTCCCCTTGTGAATTTGCTTGGTGAGCAGTTCTGGACTTGGCGTTTTAATCTCTCCATCAGGATCAACGTGATCCTGTGTTGAAGCCAAGGTCAAGTGGGATAAGCAGTTGAACTTTCTCCTTTGTCTTGCTTGGCTCGTTGGAACGTGTAACCTCTATAGCTTGGTTTCTGCTTTGGAGGAGATTCTAAAGTCCAAGCAGATGTTTCTTTCCCTCTTTTGAAAACCCCTTTTCATTTTACTAGGCATAGTGTCAAAGGAGCAATTGCGGGTAGATTAGGTAGGAGGTGAAGGTCAGTGTTTTCTTTGCTAATATTGCAAAATAAGAGGTTTTTGAGTTTGTTTATTTGTATTTTCTGCCAATTGGGCCACTGAGAGCATGTCGTTGATTCTGAAAACATGGACTTCCTTTGTGTGTCAGCAACGACACTGGAGTCAAGGTAAGTGGAGAAAGGACAGGGTGAGGCCTCTGATCCTCTTCGGTTGGCAGAAAATAACAACCTTAAACAATCAGCTTCCACCTTTTCAGGCTTTTTCCTCCAGTGCAGTCAATGGACATGACTTCCTTCTTCCACAAAATGCTATAATGTTTTTTTTGTGACTGATAACGTATGAATAAAACAGTAGCTAACCTGCCGGTCCCCTAACATGGTCCTATGGTTTCTTAAATGGCCCATTGTGCACATATTATCTTTAGTTAATAAGCCACGGTCAACTTTATAGCTCCTGTCATTTCACACGGCTCACCAACAAGCCCTTTAAAATAACTGTCCTGTTATAAACCTGAGGGGTTGGTCTTCTGCTTCAGAACAGTGCGTGGGGCAACCCAACAGCTGGCTGTGAAATCTGAAGGCAGAATTTCATGTAGTCAATTCTGTCTTTTCCTGCCTGGAGGCAGTAATGTAAAACTTCTGATTCATATTTTTTTTAAAACCTATGGATAATGGTAAATAATTCCCTGGCTAACTTCATGGGACAGAAAGGAAGCAAGGAAGGAGAGGAGAGAGAAAAAGAAGGAAGAAAGGAAGGTGGGGAGGGAGGAAGGAGGGGAGGGAGGGAGGGAGGAGAGAAATAAAGAAAGAAAGAAAGAAAAAGGAAGAAAGAAAGAAAAAAGAAAGGAAATAATACAGAAAGAGGTTCTAGACTTTTGTGTTTGCAAAGAGAGTCTTGCAATGAAATTACAGATTGCCGTTGGGACCCAGGGCCAGAATCACTGCCATGTTTGGGGAGAAAATTCTATGTCTGAATTATTCTTTTAACCATTTCTTCTTGTTTCTCCCTTTTCTAGGAGCCCAAATGAACATTCCATCCCTTTACCATTAAATGGGGAGTACTGCAAAGTCCTTGACTAAACAGATGGGATAATGTCAATCAGGCAATCTAACAGAAGATGGGTTTTCAACCCTCATTGCACATCAGAATCATGTGGTGAGCACTTAAGAAACACTGTTATCCAGGTACACATTCTTGGGCTTCTGATTGAATTGGTCTGGTGTTGAGCGGGAAGGGGCGTAACACTGATTTATTTTGAAAATATCCCTAGGTGATCCTAAGTGACCAAGCCTGAGAGCCATGGCAGCCGGAGGGCTCCTACTTATGTTAGGTCATTTCGACTGACAAAGGTAGATTCTCCTTTCAAAAAATATGAAAACAGCCATTTCCTTTTCTCTCTGTATTCAACCGCATTGTTCATAGGTTGAAAATTTTTAATGAAACTGGAAGTAAGCTTTGTTTTACTCTTCATGAACAGAAAATGGATAGTGATGCAGAAAAATATTTCCATTAAAAGAGAGTTTGCTTCTTGGGCCGGGATTGCAAGTTGTGATACCTTTTTGTAATACAAACCAATAAATGCCTTTATTTTGATCTAAGCTGGTGTGAGTTCCTTCTGTCACTGTCAATCAAAATGTCTCTGCTCAAATACGGGACAGACGAAGTGTGGTTTTGGGACATGGGGGAAATGAGATCAGTGGCTGGAGACAAATGAAGGCCTGTTAATAAAGGGTAGGACTTGGGTTTCAGGAATTTGAATTAGTGAAAGAGGGATGGGAGAGAATTCTGAGTGGAAACCATTAGTTTATCTAGATTCTAGTGGACGGCAGAACAAAATTTTCAATTAGTAAAAACCAAAGGTACTTGATCTCAGCTCAGTGGTAGGCACCAACGTTACGGCAACTCGTCGTCGGCGGCAGCCATCCGTCTCGAGAGACGATGGTGTAGCTTCTTAAGAGTCTATCTGCACCGCCGAGAATGGCTGTGCAGTCCGACTCGGGAGTGACACGGTATCTGTCTCCTCCCGTGTTGAATCGACATCTTGCGATGACGCTGAAGCTACAGAGCCTGGGCAGGGTGATATGGAGGGTCTGCTGTTGCCCATGCAGCAGACCCCCCCTCTCTTCGCAGCTGAAGGGTCCAAGGGAAAGACGGAGTCAATACAGCTTGGCTTCAGGTGCGCCGCAGGAGTTGCCGGTGTTGACTACAACGTCAAACCGCCTTAGGGACTCCGGCTCCGGATTTCCTGTCGGGGTTTACTCCCTTAGCCTTTCCCCTGAAGAGGTATGCCGCAAGGCAGCGGAGGTTTTTTGGAGTCAGAGTTTTCCTGTCTTATTATTGCTTAGCCAGGACTTCAGAGGTTCCTGACGCTGCACCTTTCCCTGGTTTGAGCATTTTACAATTTCTAAGTGTGTTTTGGTTGAATGCATAAAATGTTTTCTGCTAGCATTTGGAATCATGTATTTCTAGCTGGCCTATCAGCTCTCTGAAGGTGATTTAATATTTTTTTATTTTAAAAAATGTTTCATGATGTGCAGCACAGTGCTTGGCCCGTGGTACCTACTTAGATCTAGAATGAGGTAATGGGCTCAACAAGATGCTGGAGGAGTATAAGACGTTCTGATAGTTTCTTATTTACTGAGCTAGTTTTAAATGCAAAGTTGGCCGAGCTCTGGGCTTATGCTGAGCTGTGGCAGTGTGGTCTCATACCCAAAGCGTGCGTTCTGGACTCAGACACACTCAGGTTCAAATCCTACCTCTGCCATTCACTACCAAGATGATATTGAGCAAATTATTCAGTGGTTTTCAGGGTCCATTTTATGCATGAATGAAGAACACAACCATACCGACTGTTTAGGACTCTCAACGAGTTTTGAGAAGATAATGTACATCATACATAATAGGGGCCCTAATATTGTTAGTTGGCCATTACCATTGATTTCCAGTAAAGGTCTTCCTGTAAAGGACCTAAATAAAAAGTCTTTTAATGTATTTTCTTAGCATTCTCTGGCCACTCTCCTTCTCTAAACCACCATAAATCAGAAAAAGGCTACACAGGTCAGATATAAAGCAGGGATTATAATTCAGACGATTCCATGTGTGTGCAGATAGCATGGTGTAGTGGAATGATGGTGGATATTAACATCTGATGCCTTAGGTTCAAATCCCAGCTCTGACACTTACTGTCTCCTGTTCCTTATCTGCCAAAAATGGGTTATAATTCTCTGTTGATCCACCTCTCAGAGTTGCTAACAGGGATAATGACAGGGAAAGCAATTCTGCCATTATAAAACGCTGTCCAGAAGTAATTATGAAAAAAGAGAGAACATTCCTAGTTTTCTCACTTAGAAAATCTATAAAGAGAGCCTAATCATTTTAATTTAGTCCCATGATGGTAAGCACCCCGTTGCAGATGAGGTAGGGTAGGTGTCACTCAACTCCCTCTGTCCTCACCATGGGAAAAACATGAAGCTCCAAAGCGCTTTTGGTGGCATAGAACTAGAGGCAACAAAAAAATCGGAAGAGAACAATCTTATAAACGACATCAACATTCTCCCTTCGCACAGTGACCCAGAAAATTATTCCTTTACTTGAAGGTAATTGCCTCACTGGTGGCTGACATGTTTATGAAGTCAACCCAAAGCACTGAGGTGCCGATTGTTTTTGTTTAGGTTTTTTTCCGTCGTCTTGCCCGGGGTCTAAAGAAAGCCTGCACATAATCGCAATGGCATGGAGCTATTTAAAACCACGGCCAGAGGGGGAGCTAGAGCCCAAGAACTGCCACCGCAGAAATAAACAGTACCCCCTTTTAGGACTTGACTTTCAAAACAACGGGACCCACAGAATACCTCCCACTGCTACAGGCAGGGGCCCTGCGGCCCTTTGTTCCACGTCCCACATTTATCCACTCCCCAAAGGTACCTCTTGCCACATGTCCTTCCCACGCCAGGAACCTTTCCTTTTCCCCCAGTGTGCAGGTTTGGATGCACTTTCTGGAAATATATCAAAGTCAGTCCCTAGCCTGCGGTCTTGAGTGCAGAAGAGTTTAGTCATGGCTTGGTCCAACTTCTGAACGACGATATTAAGCTTATGATTTCTGAAATGTTTACGTTAGCCCCAGCCATGCTGTTGACTGGGGTTGTTGACACTAACACTGTTCGGTCCAGACAAGGGAACACGATCAGCCACTGAGATTGTTTTTCGGTGTAAGCTTGCAGATGTCCTCAAACTAATGAAAGCCAGAGTGTGTTTCTTTCTCTGATCACATGGCCAGAAAGCCAAGGTTGTTGGGGGTACATTCAGGGAAGCTTTATTTTTCAAGGTTAACAAGTTATTGGGAAGAAATAACGTAAGGCCTCGTAGACACTGCCTGCCAGGATTTGGAGGTGTCCTGCGTCTGTGTGTGTGTTTCCCAGCCCCTCCAAGCCTTGTATGATCCAAAGAGCGCTGCACCGGGGTAGCATCTCCTTTGCCACTGCTTTTTAAACTGCAAGGGTTTGAATTGTTTCGGGTATGTGCAACAAGCCTAAATCCAAGTAGTTTTCAATCAGCTAAGAAAACGGCTTTATTTTCCTGACAACTTTGGCTTCGTAGACATGGTTTTGAAGCCTGCACTGCTGGGTCTTAGAAATATGCATAGAAAGAACCTCGTTTCATTTTTTCTTTTGTTTTCATTTGTTTAATATTTATACTAATGGACAAGTTGGGCCAATGAAAGAGACAGAAAAAGAGGCAAGTTAAGAGAAGGGTGATTTTAATTAACTCCTTTTAAAGCTGCTGAAGTCTGTCCTTTGGATTGGCAATGGTTTCCCGTTAGAACCAGACAGACCCTGACAAATCTTGAACTTTCCTTTGAATTTAGATTTTTAGAAAAGCAATTTCTTGGGCAAGAAAGGAATGATCTCTTTTCAAGGTTTTTCACCTTGCCCTTGGTACGTAGGTATAGTTTTCGATCTTTACTTAAAGGAAACTCTTTGAAGCTGTCAGTGGATTGCTGAGCCCTATTCCGTGGTAGAAAACAATGCAACACAGTGGGAACTCCACGCATAAACAGAAGAACTTTTAACTTGTACGCCATGGAAGCTGTATGCTTTGCAACAGGATGATAACATAACAAAGGAATTTAGACAGCAGCTTGAGGTTTGCTGAAATAATATTTGAAAGGCAACTATCTACGGATTTTGTTCTAATTTACTAAACTTGGCCTTTGACGTTTGAATTCCGAGCAAAGCCTTTCCGGTTGATTGTTTTTGTCATAGTATTATTAAAGAATATGCATAGACAGTCTTGTGTTTAGAACCCTATTGGATATATCTAGCTTTTGAGTGTATTAAGCTTCTTGTATGTGTATGTTTCCCAAGCTGAATGTCTTCATTTAAGAGAAACTTGACGAGGAATGGTGATAACTCACATTTGTTATTCATGACTGAAGAGTGCTATATACTTTACATGTGGCAAAGCCTGGCTAATTTCCTCCCATCCTGTTTCCTCTTCTTGGCAACCCGACTAGGACATTTTCATACTGGTTTGTAATTAGGCATTGACATGTGCGGTAGGGCTTGCCAACAGAATGCGGATGGCGGTGATGTGTAGCACTTCTAGGCTTAGGCCCTGAAGCCTCTCATTGAGGGGCTCGTCCTTTTCCCTCTTCTGCTGGCTTGATGCAGAAAACACAAGCTCAGAAGTGAGGTGTTGGAAAGGGCGGGGTTACAAGATGCAAAGATCCTGGGTTCCAATATCCCTTCTTGGAGTAGAGCCCCCTGACAATCATGAATACCCATTTAGGATTGTACGTGTGTGGGAACTAAGATTTTGTCATGTGGGAATTACATACGTGGGCATTTATTCATTTTAACAGCTAACAACACTTGAATACACATATGTTATTTAATCCTTGCTCTTTGAGATAAGAATAATATTTTATCTATTTTACGGATGAAGAAACTGGCTCACAGAAATTTTTAAAAAAAGGGAACATAGTTCTCCTTTGGTAGGGCTGGCACTTATCCATGTTCTGTTTGTAGATGCTTCTTCCTCTTGTTATAATTATCAGTAAGAGATAATACAACTCTGTTAGCTTCAAATCTTATAGTTTATACTACATAGCTAAACCTTCCAGGGTTGAAGAAATGTTTGCATACTAGGATCTCAATGAATTCCTGCATTCACCAAAATTTGTCTTTAATTTGTAGGTTGCACTTAGCAAAAGTTTTGTGCAGATAAATGGGATTTTTTTTCAGAGAAAATTGAGGTTCATTTAAGTTATGTAACATTAATATTTGAGATTCAAAAAGTTAAAAGACATTGTATCACTAAGTTGTCATTATATAGAGGCTCATAATGAATATTATCAAATAATATGAGTGTGTACGTTTTACAAATCATATTTTTTTTAAGTTAAATCGATTATTTAAAACATAGTAACAGCAACCACTTTTGTTTACTACCTAATACTTGACTCAAGTTATTTTCCCTGAACTATTTTATGGTTTCAATCATAGGAAATCATTCTAGCCATTTTGAATCTGATGAGGTCTGTCTTTTTAGATTCCTGTATCTCATTGTCATTCGGGAGACTGTGGGCTTCCCCACATCTATCAGGGGACAGTGCTGTAACTGCATCATGATGTTTGGATCATTGGAAAAGATGTTTTGAACTATTTCCGTAATATATGCCCAATCAAGTTAATAAGCCCAATGAATGCATCACAGGATAATACGGCTTTAAATGTAGAATTTGTGTGCTTATTTATTTTAGCTTTTTAAAGAAGGCAGAAGAACCACTACCTGAAGTCGTGGAGGCTAAGCAGGAGTACATGCCCCAAGAGAAAAGGCCTATCGGTTAGTGGAAAAACTTGAACATCAATTAGATTTAAAAAAATAACAGAAAAAGCATTCTCAAGGGCCAAAACAAGTAGTGAAGGACTAAAGAAATTGAGAAAGCTCGTGATTCATATAACAAAATACTTGAAATACCAGAGGAAATACAGTTTTTGCTATTGTTTTATAAAATAACATATTTTTTCATGGTTAATAACTAAGTATAACATTCCATGCCAAGGACCAAACTCCTTCATTTTCTCGTTGAAGCGTTGGAATGGTTTTTCATAATAAAAAAAGAAAATGAAAACTGCTTCCCCATAACAGAGTGATGAGCCCGTTTCGGCGCAGAGTGTTGTTTGGCAGTTTTCTCTTTATCTCCCTGAAGGCTCCCTGCTAATTTTTAGCATTACTTGTCACTCTTGACCTCCTCACTCCAGGAGCGCAGTCTGGTTTACAAGCCAAACTTCCTAGAGGAACACCAGGTCCTACTCTCTTTGCATATAAAGTTCCATTCGGTCCTGGCAGTGCAGGCCTTTCTGGTTCAAAGAGAAGAGTCTTATAAGACTTCTTGGACACCAAATAACTCTTACAAAACAACATTTTGATGAATTAAGTGTAAATGAATCAGAAACATATGGATTAAATTTTCTTTGAAATATGCATGCCTTTTCCGAATTAAGGGGGAAAGCGTTTGGCAAAATATATTCTGCTGAACCCAAAACACTAGAATAAAGCTCAAAGTGTTCCTGGACCCCCAAATTAGGCTGGAGTCTCATTTCTTTTAAAATTAGTTCATGTTTAGGCTTAATACTGTTTTTTTTTAAATTAGAAAACGGCTTTATTCTGACCTCTAATTACTTCCCTGGATTTGGGCTTTCTTTTGTTCTTGGTAGAAGCCCTGACACCCAGCAGTGTGCATCGGACTTGAGGTTCACGTGTCATTTGACTTTGGACAGAAGTGCACTCTTTTCGCCCGTCCATAATCGTGCCATCTCTGTTTTCCGTTTTACTCCAACTTGAAAGTACCATGTACATTGTGTAGGACTTCCCCCCGTGCTGTGGTCCCTTGGACAAGGCATGAACCACAAGGACTTTGGACGATGCAGGAGAACGAGACAGCAGGTCCGAACTGTGCACGGATACACCTAGTGACTCCCCAGCAAGGAGGCTTGTTGGGTGGGGAGGGTAGTCCTGCACCCAGTCCCCTCTTCTGTCCCACATTCCCTGTCACACCAGTGTGACAGAGGAGCACATGGGCACAGGTGGCTTTTCCTAAGTGTCAGCATTCCTTTTCCATCTTTGACTTTATGGATGATCCCTCACTGGGTGGGCTCACGCTAAGAGGGGACAGAAGAACACACGTGTACAGAATCAGCTCTGCTGTGTGTCGTGGCAGTTAAGATCCTTTGGTCCTTTCGTCCGAGAATTCTAGGTAAGGAAAGCAAGCCTTCCGACCTCTCCAGTCTGCTTTAGACACCCATTCTTTTCCTTATGAAACTCCAAGCAAACAAATCTTCATGTTCTCCCTTAGACTGACCTTTTCCCCCGCAGGGCCTTTGCACATGCTGTTTCTCTGTGCCTGGAATGCTCCCCTACTTTGATGCTTCTGGATACTCTCATGGCTAATCCAACTCAGCTTCTGAGTCACAGTTCAAATGTCACCAGGCCAGAGAGATCTTTCCTGAACAGTCTATCTTGAGTAGGCTTTTTCTCTCTTCCAAAGCTTCTGTTTCTCTTAAAGCATTAAAAGTCTGAGTTATGTGTTTCTTCCCCCATTTTCTATTTCTGAAAGGCAGGGAGTGTATTTGCTTTACTTACAAGTTTTCATCAGTGCGCAGCAAAGTTCCCGGCCCGCAGAAGGTATTGAATGAATGCTTGCTGAGTATGTGGATGAAAGGATGTGGCACTAAGTGGTCTGATCCCGCTCATGTCATTTTTTTGTGGCAAATTCACTACAGAAATAGGCTCCCTGGTAGAGAGAATGGGTGGAGCGGTTTTGCTCAGGCATCGCTGGTTTGTGTCTGCTATTCTGGGTGGCTTACCCATAGTGGTCTCTGTCACTTTCAGCAGGGTTCTTGTCTGGGTGATGAATTGTGTGGTCACTCCAGTCATCTAGTAGGTTGAATCTTATTTTCTAAAGCAAAGGTAGGGACCCCTGCCACGGTATATGGGTCTGGTGCTGCGGTTAGATGTGCCTGAGGAGCTGTGCCTGGGCCCACCTGTCCTCTGGAAGAACTACTGTTTAGAGAGGAAAACCATCTTGCTTCATCCTATGCAGCCACGATGAGAGATGGATTCACAAAAGGACAACCAAGTCGTATCTCCTCTGGTTTCTGAACAAATATGTGACAGTGATCTCAAGCTAACTTGATCTGAATAGAAGAATACGCAAGTTGAGTTTGGAAAAGAAAAAGTAAAAATGCACCGACAGCCAGACTCTTGTACGCATAGTTCCTGGAAATTTGTAGGATGACTGTGCTCAGAGTCACCTCTAGCAGTTGTCATTTGATTTCTTGCAGGCGGAAAATATATCCTTTTTCACCCAGGAGTGAGCGCCCAGGAAACTTAGAGTCCTAATGCTGCTCAATGGGGACTCTTGGGCGCAGGGGGAGGTTGGCTAGAATTGGAGCCTTGACGCCAGGTGGATTCCCTAAACACAGAGCTTCTGTTACAGGTAGTTTAACCCCCCGGGGGTGGGGGTGGGGAGCGGGGAGAGAAAGAGAGAGATTTGCTGTTCCACGTATACATTCATGGTTGTTTCTTGTATGTGCCCTGACCGAGGATCAAGGATCAAACCCACAACCTTCTCCAAGTTGTGGTTTTCCACGATAGCCAGACACGAACACCAGGTGTGAAGCACAGCTGTACACGGGCCTTTAGTAACGTGGTGGTGTGTGGGGTGGGAGGGAAGGCGTCCCCTAGGTCTCTGCTTAGGTCTCCATCTGGCAGTGACCCTTTGCCTCTGGACTGTGAACTTCGCAGGGGGGTCTCAGTTACTTTTTCCTCCTTAGTTGAGACGGAGGGGCAGAGGGAGCCGGAGCGGGGCATTTTCCTTCTCCCCCGTGGAAGCTTCGAGGAAGCCGAGGTTGGGTATTTCCCTTCTCCCAGGCAGGTGGGCTCTGAGAAAATCTGTTAAATGGCTTCCCCTGAGCGCAGGCCTTGTTAAGGAGAGCGGAGCGCACTGATGTCCTTCAACATGGCTCCTTCTCCCTGCGCTGCTGGGAGCGCAAGGGGATTTTTCTCTGAGATCTTCTCTGGAGACCTGGCCAAACTCCTGGAGGTAAATCTCACAATATCGTGGGTGACCCCCTATGATGGGGTGTCCAAGGAGCTCTGAATCTCAGAGTTGCCCACCATGCGCCCCCAGGAGCCGGCCATTACAGTTCCGATCTCCCTTCCCTGGCTCTGGCTCCCATGGAAGCCCCGCCTGTGAACCTCTGCGCTGGTGAGTGGAGTCCCTGCCCCTCCCGTCTGTCTCTCCAGGGCTGGGGGCGGTTGGTTTGCCCCGTGGCTTCTCCTTTCTGCTCAGATCCAAGAAGAGCTTTTTTACCCGTCGCTAAGATGGTGGGGTAACTTCCAAGCTATTTACATGCAGAATGGGAATGTTTATAGCACTTGGTTAAAACACAGAGACTTGTTATTAAAAAAATAAATAAAAGAAACAGGAAGCAGATACTAAAATGAAGTTAGGAGTGCAAACAATTTAGGGGTAACACCTGTGAAAGGAAAGGGCCCACAGGGCACGGGCAACGGGAGTTCTCAGAGCTGACGGAGTCCCAACCAGCCCCATGGAAACGGGGCAGCAAGGACGGGCCCCTGTACCACCGTCTTGCCCCCTCATTGCCTGGTGCCACCCTGAGAGGATTGTGACCTTCTTGTAGAAGTTTTGTAATTTTAATTTGAGTATTTGCATCTAGTCTTTGATCCATTTTAGCCTTTGTTTATGGTGTGAGGTCAGGTAAGGGTTGAGATTATTTTCCATATGGATACTGAATTGCTCCCACCATGTCTGTTGAAAAAGTCATCTCTTTGTGTGTAGCTAGGTGACCTTGCCATTTGCTATGTTGATTGTACCCCTGGCTTCTGGGGGTTAAGGACTCTCCACTGGAATGCCATTGGATCAGAGCCCATCACCTCCATTGCTGTCTATGAGCTGCATTATGTTAGGGCAGCGGTTCTCAGCCTGTGGTCGCGGCCCCTTTGGGGGTTGAACGACCCTTTCACAGGGGTCACCTAAGACCATCGGAAAACACATGTATAATTACATATTGTTTTTGTGATTCATCACTATGCGTTAGTTGTGTTCAATTTGTGACAATGAAAATACATCCCGCGTATCAGATATTTACATGACGATTCAAAACAGTAGCAAAAATACAGTTATGAAGTAGCAACAAAAATAACTTTATGGTTGGGGGTCCCCACAACAGGAGGAACTGTATTAAAGGGTTGCAGCATTAGGAGGGGTGAGAACCACTGTGTTAGGGCATCTCCTGTCAACTCTGCTCTGCAGGGAAGAGCCACCGTGAGCTTCTTCATAACGGTGGAGCCCTCCCATCAGCATATTTCGGATGGCTTCGGTGATCAGCGTGCCCTTGGTGCCTGCGCGCAGCACAGAACCCTCGGGTGGGTTTTCAGGCCTCAGTGTGCCTGCTTCCCTGAGCCGTCCAGTCCTTTTCTGCACTGTCAGGCCCATCAGTCACTTCAGCCTTGCTCAGCGTGAGTCAGCAGTTTGTGCGGGCTTCTGGGGGCCACCCTAGCTGCTACCTGATGCCATCTCCTCGGGCCCTTTCCAGAGCATTAAACCTGTGTTCTGTGACAGTGTCCCTACACCAATTAACACTCAATAAATTCAGGTCTGTGTTCGGCCTCCTGGGTCATGCAGCCTCCAAGTTGGGTCTGTAGGTATTATCTCATATTATTTCAGGCCCTGCTAGTGATGCTATCCTGTTCTTGTAGTTTTTAAGAATATAGTCCCTTTTCTTCTTTTATCTAGCCCAGCTTGCCCTGGCCGGAGTATTATTACACCTCAATCCTATCTGTTTGGTAACCTGGCATGAGAGGACGTGAGGGCTTAGCAGAACAGGGGCTTCTGCCAGTGATTTCTACCTGGGATGGGCCCTTATTGCCAGGCAGACAGTAAGTTATCCAGTCCCAACACCTCATTTTACTGCGGGCTTCTGTAGACTCCTGTCTACGGTATCACCTGGGTTCCCTGAGAAGCAGGTGCGGACCCAGCGTGGGGACCTAAAGGGTGTATTGGGGGTTGACACTTGTGAACGGAAAAGGGAGGAAAGAGGATTGGGCCGTGGGAAATTGCAGTGCAGATCTGACGGGTCCCTGAGACCTAAGGGGGAACCTGAAGCAGAAGGTGCTGTTGTCAGAGGAACTTCGTGTTCTGTCTTAAGTGGCTGGACCTTTACCATGGTCTTGCTTGTCGTGGGCTGAGGCTGCCTTGGGAAGCTCGTGGCCTGTGCACAGAGGCAGACAGGAAGGAGCTGGCACTCCCGGGCTGGCAGATGAGCGTTCCTTTTGGCACTGTGTAGAGTTTCTTCTTGAATGGGAGTCTGAGTGGCACATCCTGTCTCCAGTAGGTTGTCCTGCTGGTCTAGTGTTCTATGAAACATGCTTTCGTCTGGGATTCAAAAGATTCTAATTCCATTAATTCTGCTCATTGTATTGGTAGTAAAACAGTTTAGTAATGGGAAATCATAATTATTGATGGAGAGTAACATGCCTAGCACTATGTAAACAATCGCACAAGATTAGGTACTACATGATCCTTTCTACCTACACTAAACATCTACTTTCTATTCAAATTTCATATCTGAAATAAAATTGTCTGACTTTCTTCCCTACCTTTGGAACTTCATGAGTCAAGAATCGTAAGTTTAGTCAGGACTTTTGAACATTCTCCACATGGATTTTTTAAACAGGGGTGTTTTTAGTCAACTTTGTCCCTTCCTTTTTAAATACTAGAGGAGTTCTCTACATTTTCCACAGCACTTTCCACCTCCACCTCCCCCTTATCTCCGGCTTTGCAGAGAAAAATGCCTCTGGTGCCCCAGTGATGGTTGGGGTTTGGTCATATTCAGTTGGGTCTCCCTGGGGCCCCTCTGCAGGGGAGTGTAGGGAAATGGGAGTTCCCGCACACTTTCCTGACTGTTTCGCCTCCCTAGCCCCCCACACCCCCACCTTTAATGAAGAACTTATTTAACGCTAATTGCTGTTCGAGATACAATTTCTTTAATAGGATATTAAGTTTTGCAACTTTTATTTATTTATTTTTTACACAGGGTGTTACTTTTAAAGCTGTTATGACCTTTCTGGGAGGAAAAGCATTCAAAAGAAATTTAATTAGCGCTATGATTTTTAAATTTCTTTTATTAAAAAATTATGATTTCTGAACCTTTGAATTAATGACATCCTTGTGACCAGAAAAGGGCTCCACAAGGAAGTAGGGAACAATTCTGATTTGGGGCGGTGGTTAGAGAGAAGAATGGAAATAAATACAAATTATAACATTTTGTTTTTCTCCTTGTACATGAATGTTTTCCAAGAATAAAAATAATAACTTTATAGCCAAAGGCAGAGTTTGATACCAAGTTGAAAGTTGTAAATATAAACAGGAATTTTGAAATGGTAATTGAGAATATTAAAGGAACTGGATAGAGAAATTCAGTGTGTGTGTGTGTGTGTGTGTGTGTGTGTGTAATGAAAACTTCTGCCTTGGAACCTGTATTTTAGAACTTCTTATCAGAGCGTTTTTATTACAGCACTGCATTAGGTCAGTGCAACTACTAGTTTATCCTTTTGCTTTCAATCGACTTCATGTCAAAGCAATTATTGTCCCACCTTTAAATTGCGTTTTAAATGACTGGGAGCAAAATTTATTATTTTTTATCCAACCCTTCTAAGGCTGACATGTAGACACTTGTCTCACAGCTAAAGAAAATAAAAGAACAGGTTGAGGTACTGTATCAAAGAATTTATAGGAGAATTAGAATTAGTAATTAGAATTCTCAAGTCTCTGTTTTTCCAAATAACCATACCGATCTTTATATTCTTATATATTCAATACACTTTCTAATTCTTGTTAAAAACTTCTATTGCAGATTTGTTTTTATATTATTCAATATAATCTTAAGTATAAGATGGAAGTTGTTATCTAACTAGTGATAGCTTAGTAGAGAAATATATATATATATGTATATATATATATATGTATATATATATTTAACTTATGTTTTGTTTTAAAGGCCTGTATTTGACTTAATTAGAATTTGTGTAAAAAAATCACAAAGAAGTTCATGAAAATTCTCATCCTAACTCTTATCTTCACATAATCCTTAATATGATGTTATTGAAAATGTATTTGAATGGTTATTTTCTATCTTAGAAGTATTGACCTTTAGAGGTATAAGTCACGGTGTACATTTCCCATGTTTAGAGAGAATTCTGTATTTGAGAGGACTCCGTAATTTATATCACTCTGTTTATTACGTCTTACAGAAAGGAGAAAAACTTGTTCTCAGAATTTTCTATTTACAAAACTATCATGCTCTTAGTATTATCCTAATAATTGCTCTAATGCTGGATTTCTCAAAGCAACTATGGAGTCTTCTTTTTCCTGAAGTGTTTTCCTAGAATATGAAGAAAAGTAAGCATTTAAAGAAGTAATTACATCCCCTTTTTCACAAAGATAATAATATATGCCCTGGTAATTTTTATGTTATAAGAACACTTGATTAATATTTGATGAATGAATGAATTATTAGAGATCAATTTCTCTCTTCACATTTATTTAGAATTAAGGACAAAACATAGACAGCTCTTTTCCTGACACCTCTGGCCTATGGATATAAGCTGACATGTTAAAATTCCTCATCCTTTTATTAAAAGGAAATTAGGATTTGGGGCAAGGTTGTGGAGGCTGCTTTTCTTGTGTTTTTTTTTATTTTTTAAGTTTGTCCAGTATAAGTCTTCTTATTTTATTTTATTTTTAAGTATATTTTATTGATTATGCTGTTACAGTCGTCCCAATTTTTCTCCCTTTGCTCCCCTCCACCTGGTGCCCTACTTCCCTCTAGCAATTTCCCCCCTTAGTTCATGTCCATGGGTTGTACATGGAAGTTCTTTGGCTTCACCTTTTCATATAATATTCTTAACCTTCCCCCTGTCTATTTTGTTCCTACCAATTATGCTTCTTGATCCCTGCACCATTTTCCTATTTCTTCCCCTTCCCTCTCCCAGCTCACACCCCTCCAAATGATCCCCATGTCTATGACTCTGTTCCTGTTCTGGTTATTTGCTTAGCTTGTTTTTGTTGTTTAGATTCAGTTGTTGATAGCTGTGAGTTTGCTGTCATTTTAATGTTCATAGTTTTGATCTTCTTTTCCTTAAATATGTCCCTTTAACATTTCACATAATAATGGCTTGGTGGTGATGAACTCCTTTAGCTTTACCTTGTCTGGGAAGCACTTTATCTGCCCTTCCATTCTAAAGGACAGCTTTGCTGGATAGAGTGATCTTGGTCGTAGGTCCTTGCTTTTCATCACTTTGAATACTTCTTGCCAGTCCCTTCTTGCCTGCAAAGTTTCTTTTGAGAAATCAGTTGATAGTCTTATGGGAATTCCTTTGTAGGAAACTCTCTTCTTTTCTCTTGCTGCTTTTAAGATTTTCTCTTTATCTTTCACCTTTGGCATGTTAATTGTAATGTGTCCTGGTGTTTCTCCTCTTTGGGTCTAGCTTGTTTGGGACTCTCTGTGCTTACTGGACTCATATGTCTATTCCCTTCCTAGGGAAGTTTTTTTTCATTATTTTTTCAAGTAAGTTTTAAATTTCTTGCTCTTCCTCTTCTTCTTCTGGTGACTCTGTGATTCAGATGTTGGTATGTTTAAAGCTATCCCAGAGGTTTCTAAGCCTCTCCTTTTTTTTTTTCCAATTATTGTTTGTTCTTTCTGTTCTGGGTGACTGTTTCTTTATTCCTTTTGTTTCAAATAGTTGATTTGACTCCCAGCTTCTTTCCCATCACTGTTGGTTCTCTGTATATTTTTCTTTATTTCACTTTGTATAACCTTCACTTCTTCCTTTATTTTGCGATCATACTCTGTCATTTCTCTGAGCATCCTGATCACCAGTGTTTTGAATTCTGCATCTGATACATTGGCTATCTCTGTTTTATTTAGTTCTTTTTCTGTGATTTTGTTCTATTCTTTCATTTGGGCCATATTTCTTTACCACCTCATTTTGGCAGCCTCCCTGTGTTTGTTTCTGTGTATTAGTAGAGCTGCTTTGACCCTGTGTCTTGGTCGTGTGGCCTAATGTGGTAGGTGTCCTGTAGGGTCCAGTGGCACAACCTCTTCATCACCCAACCTGGGTACTCGAGGTATGTCCTTTGTGTGAGCTGAGTACACTCTCCTCTTGTAATTGAGCCTTGGTTGCTGTTGGCAGGTCAATGGGAGGGATTTCCCCAGGTCATTCAGCTGCAAGGACTGGCTGTGACCACTGACCACCAATGTCCGCCCTCCATGGAGGATCAGCTGTGCAGGGGCAGGGTGGCAGTGCTCCAATGTGGTCTATAACTGTCCACTGGGTGCACTGGCCATGGGGTTTCCCCGGGTGATGCAGGCCAAGGTCAGCCCCCACCTATGTTTTGCCTGGGGCTGCCCTGCCTGAGCTGTAAAGCAATCTGAGATGGCTGCTCCTTGTGCTGGGCTTGGAGATTCCCAGGTGAAACCAAGCTGTGAATCCAGGCTGGCTGCTGCTAGTCCAGGCCTGGGGCTCACTGAGGCCAGCCGTTGCTTGTGTTTTTAGCTTCTTCTCATTAATATCTTTCCTATTTTGTTTTTCTTGCTAGCATCTATGAGGTACTTCCTGAATTACTTTATCATTAAACCAAAGGCCAACTAGATGCATATCTTCTTGGAAGACATTATGCCTAAAATTTTTTGGTGGTTGGTGAGAGTATTTCTCATGCCTGATTTGTAGCTGAACTTTGATAAATCACACAATAAATAGCTTTTCACCCTTGGTGGCTAAGGGCCTTGTTAATTTTATATAATTATATCTGGGACTACCAAGTTTGTAGGAGGAACAAATACACTGTAAGAGAATAGCACGTATGGAGTTTAATCTGTATTTATTTAAATAGTTTTATGATTTGGAGATGAAGACAAGTTAAGTGTCAACCACCTTCAAATAATCATTTTTTAAAAAGCCTATTTTCCCTATTTAGTGCTTAATAGTAAAAAAAGACTATCAGAAAAAAACAAATATAACTGTCTCTTGGATGGTGTTGCTGTGATGATCTTTTCAGTGACTATAGTGAAAGTGTGTTTTTAGAAGTCATCTTGTTTTTCAATAAAATGCAAATGTGTTTGTACTAATTGTCATGTCTAATAAAACACAAATGTGACTCAACTTTATGTATTTGTAAAGTGGTAATTGATAAACTTTTGCCATCATTTTGGAATACAGGAAAATAGAAAATCAAAAGTTTTATAAGGTCCTATAATAAACAGAATTTTATATGGTTGGCAGTATGTGTGATATATGTTTAAATTAAAAATTTGAAATAAAGATTTATTAACTAAATATTTTTACTTGGTGACATTGAATACTACTACTGAATTTTGCTTACTTTCTGTAAACAACGACAGTAACTTTAGGTGCCAATATGCTTATTAAATGTAATTTGAACTATAACAAAACACTTCGGATTTATCTTAACTTCTCATACTTAAAATGTCTCATAAAATAGATTATATTTTGGGGTTTATAATTTCTTCTCAATATAAAATTGATTGTATAATTTAATTTACACAAACCATATTGCATTTATTCAAAAACATTTTCTAATCTCTTTTTCTGCTTGGTAAATCCTCTCTGTAAATATTTATGAATTTGCCCTTTAAAGCAAAACAAAAAAGAACTTTTAAAATTCAAAGCAAAACACAACAAAAGAAACAAATTAGGAAAGTATTTTTTTCTTGGCAAGAGATCGTTTTGTGAATATTTGGCACAGGACACCATTGAAAGTTGCGACATTTGATTCCTCGGGGGCAAGGGCTTCCCTCTTCCTTCCTCCCAAGTAATTCTGGGTGCTGGTTTTGCTCTCTGTTTATTTTTATGCGACGATGACAGCACATCCTTATGTCGACCAGTTATTGACAGAAAACATTTTTAGGTAAACAGTGACAGTTGTGTGAACAAATTTATTTCCATGTCTTTTGTACTGTCTTCCAAATTTTCTACATGCCTTTTACTTTGTTCCCCTCCCCAAATGTAAATTACTGTAGTTCCTGGGAGTTTAGACTATTGCCCTCTGTGAGATGTGTTTATTCCGTCACGTGCTAGAAGACACGGGAGTTCTCAGCTACTCTCCACTCACCCTAGCAACTCTTCCAGTTCTTAATTCTCACAGATAATCCCAATGTTGTTGTCATACGTGGTGCTGCAACATGCTGTCGCCTTTTGGAAAAACCTACTTAATCAATAACTCTGCTGAACCTATCTGTTAGCTCTGTATTGCATCAAGTTTAGAAATATTTGGAGTTTTATTCCCATGTTTAGTTGTTGACTTTTGGAAGATGCACAAAATGCATGCTCTCGGGTAAAGGGATTTACTTCAAAGGAAACACCACGTGAAACACTTTTGATTTTTACATTGGTCTTGTGTAGATTAACATGAAATATCAGAAACCATAGTCATATTGTTGACTGAGACCTAGTCCTTTAGAGTAGGGAATTTAAAATTGTTATGATGTCTTAGGTGTAGTATAGAGGCATTTACCATTTACAAAAGGCTTTAAACTTGATGAAGAAAGTATTATCAGAAAATGAGTTCTTGCTATATCAGGAGGAAAAGAATTTCCTGAGGCTCCCACAGGAGGACGGGGCTCAGTGGTAAACTTTACTGATGTTGTACAATTAAGGGGGTTCCCTTCCTGGCTTCCCAATGTCCCATCTCCATTTGTCTCACCATGGAAAGGTTCCAGTTTGCTCTCAGCAGGCCCAAGACAAAAGCCAGTGTCCAGAGTTTCTGCTCCATATTGAAATCCAGCCCAGCATCCAACCAGCTCAGCCTGCGTTTCCAGCGGCAGTCCATTGCTGTGCTGTGGTATTGAGGCCCCCCCCGGAGCCCGTGAGAGGAGTCCACACGGCCACGGGCCACGCCGCTGCTAAGGCCCTGTGGCTACAGAGAGAGGATGCACAAGGGCATGGAGTGAGTGTGGATCCCTGACCGAGAAAGAGGGGGAGAGCAAGACAGACAGACAGACAGAGACAGAGACAGAGGGAACAAGAGAGCACTTCTTTTTCCCCTGGGGTTATATTAGCTTGGATTTGGGGTGGACCAAGTGTCTTAAAAAAAAAAAAGAAAAACCCAATAAAAACAAAAACAAAAACAAAAAAACCAAAACAAAACCAATCAACTTCCCAAGATTTCATGGGCTTTCGATGGGTTTACAGCCTTTAGTTAGACGGACAGGCCTCTGTGGCTCAGGATATTTCCCTTTGCCCCTCAACAATCTGGTACCAGAGTGGGGAAGGGAAGATTGTTAATGCCCTCGACAGACACAGTACAGTGTTCCCTCACTTACCGCGGGTGTTACATTCTAGACCCCCCGCGGTAGGTGAGAATCCGCAAAGTAGGAACCTTACACTTACTTTAGTATTTATATATATTTGAAGGCTTTAGAAACCCTTCCCACACACTTATACACCATTTCCAGTCCCTTATTATCCTTCCCTACTCCCTTATTAACCTTTTCTACACCTTTATAAACACTACTTACGTTCTTAAACATATTCTACACTCTTAAACCTACGTAACTTTAACAAGATACGTACACAGTACCACAAGATCCCCCGACAGAGCGAAAAATCTGAGATAAATAATTAAATATAATATTTTTTAAAAACCCCGTGATACAGCGAGGCCACGACAAGTGAACCGCGATATAGAGAGGGGCTGTTGTACTGTTTCCCTGGAGTGTGAAAAGCTGTAGCTTCCTGGTAAAACAAACAGGCTTATGCTCCCCAGTTTATTAAGCTTAATGTCTAATCCCCTTTGCTCTCCTTTTAGTTATTAATATTAGTTAAATATCAATGGTAATAGAAGTGCCCTGTCCATAGAGTCGTTAAACATTAGAGCAGCTTGAGGACGAGGACTCTCCTGTAAGTAGTATTTTAAAATAGAAGGGATTTTCACCCTTCTGAAACTCCCTGAGTGTGCTATTCAAATTCTTTGGAGAGCCTTGAAAAGTTCCTTTAGAAGTTTGCTGCTCTTTTTACCTGTTGATAATATATAGAAAAATGAATGGCATTGTAACTATTTTGAGGAGTCACAAGTCACTGGGATATAAATGTGAAATTATTTTTATTTTTATTTTTTAACTACCACTGTGGTCCTGCAACTCTGCCTGCATTTTCTATGTGGTGAGATCCCAGTTTGAGCTGAAGGGACCAAAATTCTGCCATCCTGAAGCTGCTTTTTGGGATGTTGATTTTAAGCTGTTTATTAGGAAACAAGACTCAGAAACAACCTTTGCCTCTGCCCCCTGTCCCTCCCAACTGATTCAGACAGAGAAACCTGTTTCAGGAAAAAGCCTTCGCCCGATTTGAGTGAAGTGTGGTCGACAAGAGGGCTTCAGGCCGTGAGGGGCCTGTTAGCTCGATACCAGCCCCCCCACCGGGTCCCATGGCTTCTGAGTCACCTCGGGGGACTTTTCTGCCATGTGTGTTCATTCCGCCCTTCCTCATCTACCTGTAAATCGCCCACTTGCGCTTCTGAAATTTAATACCCCATCCCCGCTTTTCTCCTTTGTCCAAAATGTCTTATGGAACCAATGTGGCCTCACTGTGTGGGGGAATTTTCATACGTTTATCACGTCCGCGTGAACTCCCCATGCACACGGATTCAACTTCTGTTTTCTCCTGTTCATCTCTCTCTGTTAGCTTGGTTATTAGCCCAGCCATAAGAACTTAGGAGGTGGAGGGAAAGTATGAATATCTTTTATCCTGCCCCCACCAGAGTTCATCAAGTTTCACTTACTTTCAGAACCTGACATTTTACAGCCTCTTTGACCCTTCTGCCCGCTGCCCCCCGGCCACGCTCGGCACGGGTGGGACTGGCAGCTCGAAGGGCGGGTGCTGCTGGCCCACGGTGTGCACCCCTGCCCCGCCCACCTCTCTCCTGACCTAGCCCTCTGCTGTCTCTCAGGTGGGCAGAAAGGGACAGTGTTTCCCCATTACAGGGATTTGCTCAGCTACAGCGTTTTATTTTTTTCCTTCTGGGTAGACTGTCTTTGCTTTTTGCTTTCCTATCACGTTGCTGGTGCCTTGATGTGAATCGCTGGTGGGACCTCCAGCTCCCCTAAGGAGCAACTCAATGCTGAGGGGCTTTGGAGACACGCGACCTTCAGGTATGTCTTCCACTGACCCCCAGCTAGTCGTTCTGATTCAGGCACCTCCTCGCCCACCTCCAAAGTAGCCTGCTGAGCTTCAAAACTTGACTGATTTATCCTCTGAGGTCCCAAGGTTGGGATACGAACACACACCAGCCATCCTTCACCTTGTCAGCGTTGGGGGAAGAAGTGCTCTGTCTGCTGTGATGTCTACATTATTTGACTTGGAAAAGATATCCCTCACCCCATCACCCCTTTCGTACTCCCGGGTAGGCCCTGGAGAGCAGAGAATGGCTGTAGATAAGAAATCAATCACTGTAAGAAAAGCCCAGGAGAGGCAGTGAAGGAGTCATTCCAACATCCTCCCTTCCTCCCTTTTCCTCTCAGGTTTTCTCTGAAGCGATTGCTTTTATTTCTGGTTGAGCACAGCTCCCCAGCACATTCCCAGCTTGTGTCCCCTGCCCCGCTGGCCGCCTGTTGAATTCTGCTTTTGCCAGATCCCTGCAAGTTAGACAAGGTCAGTTTTAAGTAGGTCACGTCTATAAAAATGGCCACAGATTTTTTTTTTTTATTAGCTCTTCTAAGCCCGATTAATCTACATATAGCTATTCAAACCTAGGTTTGCAAAACCTTAAGGTTGGGAAAACATTACTAAATACGTCTGTCAGTAGGTATTGCGGATACGTAGGGCTTGTGAAGCAGGCAGGTGTCTCCATTCATTTTAATGCCCCTTTCTTCCCCGGACTAAAAGCTTGAGAGATGCCTGAGTGGCAAATATACGTGTCTACATAAATCTTATCCTATTGGAGACAAGTTGTGTTAACTACTGAAAACACATGAGGTTTTCTGTACAGAGAATGCATTTCCCCTCTTTATTAAGTTACCGGTGGCAGGAGGTCAAGAAAAACAAAAGGTGAATGACTTAAGGGTAGAATCCACAACCCTAACTGTAAAGGAAGAGTCTGTGCAGAGGTGTCAGGTAGCCCAAGGCATATCCACGGGCCTCACTCAGCAAGCCCGTGGAAGTCCAGGGCGAGGAGACTAAGCAGAAAGAATTGATGGTGAGGCCTTTATCCAGAAGAAGGATGGGGATACGAATAAACTGAGATGTCATCATGTGGTAGGAAAGGCGGCACCATTGGTCAAGGTGGCCTAGCCCTAGAGAAGAAGATTTAAACAGACTCCAAAGGGTTCCATTTTAAGGAGGACCTGGGGTCACAGGTATGCTAGCTGAGGTCCCATGGAAGAAAAATCAAAGCCAATGTCCCACGTGCCAAGTGAGTGAGGAATGTTGCTTCTGGTTCTGTGCATATGCCAAGGTGAGCCGTGGTCCTGATGCTTCCTCCTCTGGGGAACAGGTGTAAAGGGAGCTTAGAATGGCCTAGCAGTTCCAGGATTTGAATGGCCCCCAATTCCCAGCCTAACTGGTATCATGGGGTCTGGGTGGTAATGACCCTGAGAGAAGCCAGCCTGAGCTTGCACACGGGCTCACAGGGAATTCTGAGTGAGTGCCAGGGGAGGCCAAAGTAGGAGAACAGGGCTTGTGCTAAAATAATGGAATTCTCTCCATGGGTTTTGGTTTCGGGGAATATACTTTCAGGTTAAAAGGGGTTCCAAATGCCCGACATTGACCGAGGAGATGAAACTGTATTTGCCTATAGGATGTAAGTAAGCTTGAATATGACTTCCCCAGTGGAAAACGAAATTTAGACAGACTCCTGGATAATTTTCCGAAACGTGCTAGAGGACAACGGAAGGTCACAATTTAAATCAATTAGTCTGGTAGGAAGTCCTGCCATACAATATAGTTTTAAAAATGGCAATACTTGATTATCTAGTTATTGTCAGGTAAGGTCTAGAATGTGCAACCTATGATGTATAGTTTCCTTAGTGACCGTTATAGTTTACTTTCATTGTTTTCATGTTTCGTTGGTAAATTCTTGGCTCTGCACTTATAGGTTAGAAAAATGTATCTGCAACTCAGTAGACTCCCTATTCATCTACTCTGTGAGAATCAGAGACACGTTGAAACTCACTGTCTCCTTGTCTGCTCTGTTAAGTAACCGTCACCTCACATCCATGGCCAGTATTAGTTTTAGCCATCCAAAGAAAAAGATGAGGGAACTAAAGCCACTGCAACACAAACAGTTTCTTAAAAGGAAACCCTAATCTGTGAGTATGGGAATGAGAACACATTTTTCTGTATATCCTGTCTAAAGAAATAAGACTTTGGGATTTAGAAGTGGAACATTGTTTTACTAATAAGCATGTTTTGTTTTGTTTTTGAAGAAATGTAGCATGTACACCCATCAAAACACCATTTCTGCCTTTTTGGAAAAATTGGTTTGGCTGAATTTCCGTACTTTTTAAGAAAAACCTTGTAAACTTGTAGGTTTTAATCATTTTAGGAGGTTTGCAACTCCTCCAATGTTAGTGCCATTATTTGAATAACTTCTTTCCCTCCCTAGGTGCTGTTTTTATTTTCTATTTACTATTTACTGCACTGGGCTGTGAAAGTGGCTGAACACTGCAGGTCCATTTGATCATTTTTGTCTACTCAAGTTATAACCATTTGGATGACCTTCAAACTGACAGTTTTTAAGATAGCTAATCGTGAGTGCATAGTAGTGATGATGGAGTCTTTTTAAGAACATCACATTAAATTCTGAAAATAAATGGAAGGCAAAAATGTATGTTTGCTATGATGTTAATTAAGAACAGACTAGAATTAAATTCATAGTTTTTAAACCAATAATTATTTTTTTCTAAAGTTAAAGAATAATTTTATATCAACATAATTTATGAGACATCTGTGTACAATCTCCTTGATAGAGGGTGTCATATATGAGAGAATGTGAGTGTTCTCTTTAAGGAAGTAACTATTTAATTCCTTCAAATCACATAATATTTTAGTAGGTCTACACCTTCTTGATTTTCATAGTTCTCAAGCATTTATTACATGTGAATATTATTATTATGTTTTTTTAGAAAGGTCAAGCCATAAATGTTAGGTTCAAAGGAGACATTATCTCTCCTTTTCCCCCAGAGTTCCTATTTTTAAAAATTTTTACAATGTTTCTTAAAGTCTGTTATCTTTTGCAAAATTGACTCAACTTGTTTGTTATAAAAATATTTTCCCAATAGTGAACTTTGCTTTTGGACTAAAGTTGTAAAGTATTTTGGAGAATGTGGGAAAGGAAATTCTTTAATTTCAATGGTATTCCTGTAGGCATGGTGGTGGAGTTAAACTGATCTCTTCCTTGGAATTTAAAAATGCATTCTGCATATTTATGCCCCTGTTATTAATTAAAAATTTTTTACATTTACTGACAGTCTCAATCAGCCAATATTCATCTTTCTCCACAATTTGCCTAATTTTATTTGAGAGAAAAATGACTTTTCCCATTGGGTCAGTGATAAAATCAAAACATATTTTTGGTTATATGTAGAACTTTGTCTTGGACTACTTTATCCCTATTCTTTGAATGGGTAGCGAGAAATTCATTCCAGGTGAAACAGTAGGGACATACCTGTTCATCCATGCCATTTATTTAAATTGACTGAGTTCCCATCAGATCAATATCCTAGATCCTTTACTTTCGCACACTATAATTCTAACATTAAAAGTAAAGTAACTATACATACAGAATTTTCCTGGACTTTAAAATTGTTCTGAGATCTTCCCCTGGGAAAAATGATAAAACTACTACTATTTATTGAATGCTGACTATGTGTGATGGCTAAGCTAATTGTTTTACTAGTAATTTACTATATTTTATAATATCCCTATGAGGTTGTTACTATAAACATCTCATTTTATAGAAGAAGAAACAGACTCAGAACAGTAAGTTGCCTGGAGTATTAGGCGACATAACTAGAAGTTAGATCATTTTTGATTTCAAAAACTTAAGTCACTTTTCTCTTCCAGTCTTACAATTTTTTTCTTAAAAACTCATCTGTGTTTCAGTAAATTAAGAAATGATGTGTATTAGGTCTATTGCTCCCGTAGAAAATTGCCACAAAGTTAGGGCCTTAAAGCAACACAGATTTATTATGTCAGAAGTCCCATGTGGATTTCATGGGCTAAAATCAAGGTATCAGTGCAGATGCACTCCTTTTCAGAGGCTCTAGGAGCGATTCCACGTCCTCGTCCCTAGCTGTTTATAGTCTCTATAGGCACCCTCATTCCTTGTTCACACCCCCTTCTTCCATCTTAAAAACCAGCCAGGCCGTGGCACGTAGCTCAGTTGGTTAGAGCTTTTCTTACGTCAGAATACAGTTACCTCTGTCCTAACCTTTCAGTGATGAGAACCGAATAAGTTTCTTTTTTCCCCTCCTATTATTCTTTAAGTCACTGCCTTAGAATAAGACTCGCTTGTGTTCTAGATTCGTGGTCACAGCCAGCATTGATTTCTACTATTTCTTACTATTGCTCCTTGCTAACGTACCAGCCTCTGCTGGCTCTGAGTAAGTCACTGGCTTCCTGGTTCTTCCATGACTTCCTAGCTGCCAGACCTCCTGGTTTGAAACACTAACTGAATATTATGCAGAGATGATCTAAGTTTAGTTCCCACCTCATCTGTTACATCCTGTAGTCACCTCTGCTCTGACGTCAACAGAAAATCAACATTATGAAAGAATTCATATTATAAATTATACTCCTATCAGGATAGATTTTAAAAAACCACTATTTGTGTTAGTTTGATTGTTATCACAAAAATATCATAGACTGGCTTAAACAGCCAAGTTTTATTGTCTCACAGTTATAGAAGCAGAGAAGTCCAAGGTCAAGATGCTGGCATGTTTAGTGTCTGGTAAGAGCTCATCTCCAGCATCTCTCTGTGTCTCTGATTACAAGGGCACTAATCTCATGTAAGAGGGCTTCACCCTCATAACCTAATCATTTCCTGAAGGACCTACCTCCAAGTACATCAAATTGAGGATTATGGTTTTAACATATGAATTTTGGAAGGGCACAAACATTCAGTTCATAGTGATAACTAATATCTTTTTAGACCTTTATTATATGTATAGAATTCTATATATATTTACAGATTGTGTGGTTAACTTTTGAAAAACCATCTAAACTACCTGATGCTATACAATTGCTAATATTTAGTAGAATCTGTAAGGATACAAGAAATTACTGAGAAAAATAAAAATTGTTTTTTTTTGGTCTAATAGTCGATAGATGAGAAAAGATGATGTCCATTTTTTACGTCACGAGAGGGATAAAACCAACAGGAGACATGCTAATTCAGCTATCAATACAACTGTCTTAAAGAACAGATAACTTTAAATAGTCATAAGGATTATGTCTATGAAATTTTCCTATTTTATCAAGTAATCACAAATAATATAAACATGAGAAAATATGGAAAAATTTCCAGATACAAAGGATGACAAGATTTTGGGGACAGCAGAGCCATTCAAGAAGGATGGGTCAGGAATATTAACTTAGAGCTTTTTACCAATTCAAAACAAGTTTCACTTGACATTTACTTAGATTTTATGTATTTTTTTTCACTATAGCATCATAGGAGATGATGGATTCAAATCAAATTTGGCTGTTCGGTTAGACTGTGATTCTTCTGTCAACTTAAATGACAAATATTTTTTAGTGGCATAACTTCTGTCATCCTGTTGGACACTTTCAATAAAGTTGCAGAGACAAATTAACTCTGATTTTTCCAAAAAACGAAAAACAAAACACCTTATCTTTTGAAATGCAACATGGCCACAATACTAAATTTTTACACTAAGTGAAAACACTTCATTTGATTTTGGACCCACATACTTGTTAGAATTCAGGCGTATGTTTAAAGATCATGCTCTCACTAACATTGAGAGCTACTTTCTTGATCATATTTCTTTGTATATTACAATACAATAATTACATCTGTGAACTAGTTTCAAATGTACCACTAATGTATTCTTGGGAGTTTATTTTCTACTAGAAACAAAAATAAATCCCTTTAATATGGGGATATATGTTTTTTTAAACATACTCAGTTAAGGTTCAACTAAACAGGTGTCTTCATTTTGTTAAAGACATTTAAAAATTTTGTTAATTAAAAATTTTCCCCAGTTAGAATTTAATTCTGCCTGCTACCACAGCCATTTCTTCTTTGTCTACTTTATTACATTTTAAAGAAGAAATAGAAATATTTGATTTTAGATGACATATTAATTTGCTGTAAGAAAGTGCCACAAACTAGGGGCTTCCGAGAGAAACTTATTGGTTCCAGAGGCCAGGAGTCTGGAGGTCAAGGTGCCAGCAGGCTTGGTGCCTTCTGAGGGCTGCCGGAGACAATGTTTCATGGCCCTTTCGTAGTTGCGGATGTTTTCTGAGACTCTGAAGCTCATCGACTTTTAGAATCATCACCCAGTGGGACAACTCTTGCATTGCATTACAGATGCTGCAATAACCTCGTTTTCTCATTTTCACTTGGTCACATATGTAAAGACCTTCCTTCCAAATAAGGTTACATTCTGAAGGTTAGGACTTCCACATACACATTTTGGTGGAACACAACTCCAACCATAACAGAAGGAATTTTAGGACATTTTAAATAACCATACAGGTTTTTGATGGGCCGTTTTTTCCTTTTTCAGATATCAGGATACCATTTTGTAAATAGAGAGAACTTTGTAATGCTATTCTTGAAAGACCTATTACCCCACCCAGAAGCCAAGTGCCCGAGCACAGGGATGACACCTGTCTTGTCTTCTGCTCTATTTGGTCTCACTTTAGTGAGCTATTGTGGCCAACTTCCAGTTTTGTCTGCGAGATCCAAGCAACATGGAGAAAGTAGAAAGACCAATACAGATACTCCAAAGCTTAACATTAGACAATGCTACGTTTATGGGAAGTTCAAAGAGCATTTGAGGTTGGTAGGCAGGCTTTTGGGGCACGAGTAGAGAAGTATTTTCACAGAGCAGTGCAGTGCTGGTCTGCATGATATAATGGTCAACTGGCTGAAAAGGGAGCCCCCCTCTGCCTTTAGCTATGGATATTTGGCCATTTACAGGACTGGGGGACAGAAGGTTATTTACTTTTTGTTTTTTTGGGACTTGGAAATTGTTTTTTATGTAAAAACTGCCTCTCCCTAAATGTGGACATGTTGGTAAGCGACTTATTGTGAAATTTGCCAACGCTCTGAAAAGGCAACACTTCAAAAGGAGTTGAGAGAGTGATCCTGACCAGGATGTCCTATTTCGTTGGTTTGGCTGTTCTGATTAAAACCTTCTGGGAGGAATGGCCCTTGCGTGATAGGTCCAGACACAAGTGAAGACGACAATAGTATGTTGACTTACTAAACAGAAAGCACAGCAGCTTGGTAACTACGAACAGACGCGGTGACTTCACCACGGAGCTGAACGGCATCCCTCACCTCCAAAGAGGGAAAAACTCACTCTAGCAGTGGCTTCTCTTGGGCGTATGTGAAATCCCTTCATGGAAAGTTACAAAACCCCAGGAAATCCCCCCTGTGAGTGATTGTAGTATTTAACCCCGAGGTTATTTTCTGTAATCCTCATTTCACCAGACGCCTCCCCCACCCCTGTTTTTAGTGGTTAGTTTGTGTAAGGCAAGCTGAAGACTGCGAGCCTGAAAAACCAACAGGCAGGATTTCCCGTGAAATAGTGAAATAGTGTGAAGGCGACAGGGTTAACAGGTTAACCTCATAATTCAGAGAAACTGAAAGTCTCCTCTAGCTATGATGTTATAGGCCATGATGACCTTGCAGTCCTTTGAATGAGTTTTCACATGTGACATATATAATCATATATGGGATTAGTCATAAATCTGTTTCTGGCATGCATATTCTGTAGTTATATTCACGTCTTCATGGCCCAAACACCACCTTTGTCTCTGCAGGAGACAGTATAGCTGAGGTGCTGCTATAAAGCCACTGGCATTTCGAGGGTCACGTGTCTAGCAACTTAAGAAAAGTTGGAGACAGTGTTTTTGTCATTCTTTCTATTTTTTTAAAAACCATAATTTTATACAAAACTGTTTAATCTGTCTTCTGGTGGTACAGTATTTACAACAGAAAGGTTGTATGTTAAATGGTTGACTTTTCAAGCAACTCAAACACCTGGTTAGCATAAATCTTTTAATAGCAACCCACTTCATTAACTCTTTTGTTACCAGAACTTCTGAGAATCCCTTTGCTAAAGAGCTGGGGAGTGACTGGCCAGCCATAGGAACCCCAAAGAGTGCACAGTCATGAGAATTGGTCAATACTGTTCATATTAGCATAGGAACCTTTGTAAGGAACACAGCAAGTTATTTCTGGGTTCAGGTTATTAATTTCATTGTCAAATAGTCTGTATAATTTATGGCTTCGTTTTCCCATTTCTGAATTCCATATTTTAGTGCACTAATGAATTCCACATTGGAAGTAATTTCTTGGATGGAGGAAAATAACTTTAACCATTATTTAAAAAAATCCAAGATAATGAAGATGCAGACACAATTAAGAGACACACCTTTAAAAATCTCGCCTAGGGAAATGGTTACTCATGTTTTTACCTTGTGTATAATGAACCAAAACTATATAGAATTAGGGAGGAATATAAATATATTTTTTGTATAGTTTTTTATATAATGTTAATTAAATGCAGTCAGTGGTTGTTTAGTCTCTAAATCATGCACATGTGCTCTATTGTAGAAATAATCGCTTCTGGTTATAAAAAGTTAAAAGGAGTGAATGTTAATTGCATTCTGATAAAGAAGTTTAATGTTGTTATGATTTTAAGCAAAATTCCATTATACAAGTGCATATAAAATATGCATTTACATATACCTTGTCCAAGTATATGTATATAAAACTGATAGAAGCTCTCCATAGTTTTATACATTTGGTCATTCATTTATTCATCCATTATTCAAGCATTTAATGAGTGTCTACTTAGTTTTCAACATAGAGCTGGGTTCTGGAGATGCCTGAGACCCATCATAGAAAAGTGGTCTAGTATACAGCACAGAAAGTTTATTTGAAACTACATGAACCAAAAGCCCTGATTAAGTTGATCAAGAGAATCAATGCTTTAAAACAAATTGTTTTCTTATTACACTTATCCCATTTTCCCCCTAGCTCTTCTCTGCTCTACCCACCTCCCCCCTCTCTCATAGTCAACCCCTACTTAGTTGTCCATTCCATGGGTCATTTATACTAGTTCCTTGATTAGATCCTTTCTCTCCTTTCCTCCTTTTTCTCCTCCCCCTCCCCTCTGGTCACTGTCAGTCAGTTCCTTGTTTCCACGCCTCCGGTTCTATTTTGCTCATTTGTTTGTTTTGTCCATTAGTTTCCTGTATTAGGTGAGATCATATGATTTTGTCTTTCGCTGCCTGGCTTATTTCACTAATCATAATACTCTCCCATTCCATCCATGCTATAACAAAAGGTAGGAGTTCCTTTCTTTCTGCTGTGTAGTACTCCATTGTGTAAATGTACCACAGTATTTTGATTCACACATCAACTGATAGGCACTTAGGTTGTTTCCAGCACTTGGCTATTGTAAATAGTGCTTCTATGAACACAGGGGTGCATAGGTTCTTTTGAATTGGGGTTTCAAGATTCTTTGGATATAATCCTAGCAATGGACTTGCTGGATCAGAAGGCATTCCTATTTTTAGTTTTCTGAGGAAATTCCATACTGTTTCCCACAGCGGCTGCCCCAGTCTGCATTCCCACCAACAGGGCACTAGGGTTCCCATTTCTCCGCATCCTCGCCAGCACTTGTATGATGATTTATTAATCATGGCCATTCTGACTGGTATGAGGTGGTATCTCATTGTGGTTTTTATTTGCATCTCTCTGATGGCTAGTGATGTTGAGCATCATTTCATATGCTTTTGGACTGTCTGTATGTCCTCTTTGGGGAAGTGTTCGTTCAGGTCTTTTGCCCATTTTTAAATTGGGCTGTCTGTCTTCTTGGTGTTGAGATATGTGAGTTCTTTATATATTTTGGAGATCAGTCCCTTGTCTGAGGTATCATTGGCAAATATGTTTTCCCATACGGTTGGTTTCCTTTTCATCTTGCTGATGTTTTCTTTTGCTGAGCAGAAACTCTTTAGTTTGATGTAGTTTCATTTGTTTATCTTTTCCTTTATTTTCCTTGTCCGAGGAGATGTATCAGTGAAAATATTGCTACTTTGGATACCTGAAATTTTCCTGCCTACGTTTTCCTCTAGGACTTTTATTGTGTCATGTCTTACATTTAAGTCTTTTATCCATCTTGAGTTTATTGTGGTGCATCGTGTAAGGTGGTGGTCTAGTTTCATTTTTTTGCATGTCTCTGTTCAGTTCTCCCAGCACCGTTTGTTGAAGAGGCTATTTTCACTTCATTTTATACTCCTTCCCCATTTGGCAAATATTAGTTGACCATATAGACCTGGGCTCTCCATTCTGTTCCATTGATCGATATGTCTGTTCTTATGCCAGTACCAGACTGTTTTTATTACAGTGGCCTTGTAGTATAGTTTGATATTAGGTACTATAATTCCTCCTACTGTGTTCTTCCTCAAGAATGCTGAGACTTTTCGGGGTCTTTTGGTTCCATATAAGTTTTTGAAGTATTTGTTATAAGTCTGTTAAATATGCCATTGGCATTTTAATAGGGATTGTGTGGAATCTATAAATTGCTTTGAGTAGTATGGACATTTTAATGATGTTGATTCTTCCCATCTATGAACACGGTATATACTTCCATTTATTTGAACTTTCCTTAATTACTTTCTTCAGTGTTCTGTAGTTTTCTGAGTACAGGTCTTTTATCTCCTTGGTTAAATTTATTCCTAGGTAATTTATTTTTCTTGTTGCTATAGTAAATGGGATTTTTTTCTAGTTTCTATCTCTGATATTGTATTGTTGGTGTAAGAATCTCCTCTTGATGATGGATTTCCAGTATACATCTTAACTCTGGCATCATTCATGAATTAAAACTTTGTCACTCTTTTAATTTCTGTATATATTTGCAAAAATGTATTAATGAAATTAACTTAAACAAGATATATTTGGAGTTTTCTCTGTGCCAGGTATCATAGTGGTTGTTAAAATTCGTAGCCAAAGAACGCATTGAATATATCTTGTTAAAATTAGTCACTCTCCTAAGTCAGAAAGTCTGGTTCTTTAAGTTTGCTGAAATTTGCAGTTATTGAAATTATTCATGTTCTTGATCAGAAGTTTGAACTGTAGTGAGAGACATAGATGTGTAAACAGATAGTTAAAGTATCACGTGAAGAGAGCTATGACTGCTCTGTGAGCTTACACATGTAGGATATGGTAAACACCTCTGTCTGAGTGTTCAGGGAAGACTTTACACAGGGTCGGTTTTGACCTGGGCTTTGAAAGAGAGATGTGATGGAGGGAATAGGGGTATTAGGACTGGATGGTACAAAGGCCCAGAGGCATAAAAGTAATCAACCAGTCTGGGCAGTTGTCAGTAGTTTAGTGTCACATTAGCAAAGGTGGAATTCAGAAGAAGGCAGGCAGCCATATTATTTCCCCTTGGTTGTCAGGGGCTCTCTACTCAAACCATGATCTAACTCCCATTTTTACCAGTTTACCCAATGCTAGGAAGGGCCAAAAAGAGTTAGGTGGTACTCTGTTTCTAATTCAAAGGGACTTTTGTCATGCTCCCTGTTTTCTATTAGAAGTAGTTTCTTTATAAGTATTCATTTTTTAAAAAATTAGTAAAGTCTAGAGTCTCAAAGATGGAAAACATGAAAAATAGCAAGTGTCACTTTGTGTTGAGAAGCAACACCCATGTTGATCCCTTGGTTTCTAGACTCAAGCATGCTTGTTACAGAGAACACAGTGTTGGTTCTTGGTCCCGACCATATAGCCTGTCCTATGGAGCCATCTCACAACCTTGCAAGACCTTGTTGCCCAGCTACAACAATAGTAAGATGATTGTCTGATGGATCAGTAAGAACTTCAGGGATTATTTTGTGGCGATTACTCACGGCATACAACGTTTTTATTCTTATTCCAAGAAATCCACCCACATTACACCTCGTCCCCAATCTTCTTGTCAATTGTCTTCCAATATTGTTTCTTTCATATCTTTGACTCTTCAATGAAGACTTTAGCTACCAGCCAGAAATCCATGTACTTCTGTTCTTTAACTTGTGTTGGTTTAAATTCTGCCTTTTTCGGAGCCAGTTTTCAGAGATACTATATATATATCCACAGTAGGTCACTTTCTGTGATTGTCACAGATGCCTGGAATGCAGGCTTGAGAGTGTCCTTTTCCATCAACTTGAGATAAGGGTCACCTCATGAGGCCTTAAGTGTGAGTTGAATAATGCACGGCAGTGTCACAGGTGTGAGCACATGGAAAGTGTGAATGACCTGCCCCTAAAACCTACATCTCTCTGACTCAGTGCAGCCATCTGATGATTGAATGTTGTCACACATGCCCAATCTAATGGCTAGGTTGTTCAGAAAAGGCTGCTAGTTGACTTCCTAAATTCTTTCTCCCCTTGTCCCATATTAACGGCATTTGTCTCGCACATGATTGCTTTAGCTAGAAAATGTATTTCTCCATCTCCTTTGCAGCTAAAATGGCTGTGTGTCTACATTCTTGATAAAGGACTGTGAGTGGAAGTAATGCTTTACCCCACTTGCTTAAAGAGAAATTGTTTGTCCTGGACTTTCTTTCTTTGCTACTTTCATAGTCTGGCCTGTGGGCATGTTGTTGAGCCAATTTTTACCATGAACATGAGTATTATACTTTAGGAGATATTAGAGAAACAAGACACAGAGAGAACCTTTTACAACAGAGCTGCCTCTTGAATGTGCCTCTGGACATGCCTGGTTAATTCAATGTGAGGCAAAAATGAGCCACTGACTTTTGGGTTTCTTTGTTATAGCAGCTTGTGCTGTACTCTACTGGTATATCCTTATTCTTGGCAGCTCTAAGCCCTTGTTCATTTAGTGTGTCATAGTGAGGCATTCATAGTCATCAGGGCCCGATCTTAAGCTGAAAGATGTTCTCAAAATGAGACAACCTAGTTACTGAAATCATTACATTCTGAAGATGGAATGAATTTGCTCCAAAACTCTAGAGGCTTTGCTTTGGCTCAGGGTTTGTCATGGGCAGTGTTTACCATCTGATGTTTACTACACTTTGAGTGCCACTGTTGAAGGTGTCTGTGTTCCTTGTTGCATGCCATAGAATCTGTCCTTGGCTAGGGTAAGTGGGAAATGAATTCATTAGAAAGATATTGGGTGACTTACACAGCATCAAAAGGGAGTTTGGAGACTTAGGCTTGGAGAATGGGTAGGTGAGACAGCAGACAGCAAAGCCGATGTCCTAGTGGTAGGAACACTGGTTACAATGCTGCTGTTCTCGGTCCTGTTGCTGGACTCTACTGGACACGTGATACTGCCTTTGGTACTCAAGGCCCCCGGTGCAACTCATTTTTAAAATTTCCCCAGCATGTTGGGTGCCCTGCCTCAGTTGGCTCAGGCTGACCCTCTGACTGCCAGTATCGGTGACTCTTTGCGATAGAGCTTTCTCTGACTCTACAGAGAGCGCTCAGTTTGGAGGTGGGAGGCCAGAAGTACTCCTGAATTAACACCTCTCAACTCTCAACAGTGATTGATGGCAGCCGGTATATAAATACACAAGCTTCCTCTCCCCTTAGGTGGAATTACCCTAATGTGTTTATTTTATAACATTTGCCCAAGGAAATGAGCTCTGGTCACCTCACTGTGGTAGCTGGCTTGGTAACTCTTCCATCATTGGCTGCCTCTCCTTTTGCTTCACCTCCCCTCACTCCTACTGGTGTTCTGGTATTTTCCAAATAAATGGTTGGCTCTTGAATCCTTACCTCAGAGTTTGCTTTGGGGAGAACCCAAGCTAAGAAAGCAGCAATCACTCAAAATTCAAATCCATTGAGAATATTTAGCTGGCTGAACCCAGGTCATATTTGGGAGGTTGGGGACATATGGAATATTTGATACCTTTGGCTTCCATAGCTTGAGGTGGGTCCTTGTCTCTTTCCATGACTCATAAAATGGAGACTTTTCAATATTTGGAAGGGGCAGTGATGCCAAGGGGTCAGAACCACTACGTATTTTAAACCTTATTAATGTATTTTTTTTTTTTCTGGAATATCCTGCGATATACTTCTAATTGGTTTCCTTTTTCCCTTACAGTAGTGGAGAGAAAGGGAAGGTTGACGTATGGAAAAATGAGCCCCCCCAAATAGATAACTAACCACACCACCCAGTGCCAGCTCTTTGGCCAGACAAAGCCTTACAACTCTGTAATTGGAATTCTGTGGTCTTAACGAAGTACCAGGAAGTCATTCCTTTGAGCGGTTAGTTTCCAAAGTTAAGTGTTCAGCTACTGACATTTTTGTCCCCCACTTCTGTCAAACAGTCCATTTCGTAGCTTGGGCAAATACGGCAAGCTTTTGAGAAAGCGGATTAGAATTTTATGTGCCAGCAAAATCTGAGAAAATGGAGTCTTAAAATAGCTAGATAAAAAATGTTCGGGAGCTAGGGAAGGGAGTTGGGGGCGGGGGCTGGGTGTAAAGGTGAACGGACTAAGCAGTACAAATTGATAGTTGCTGAACGGCCGCAGGGGTGTAGGTTACAGCACGGGGAATACAGTCACTAATATCCAGATGAATAGGTATGGGGCCAGGTGGGGATTGGAAGCAGCAAGGGACCACTCTGTAAAGTATATGATTTCCTAACCACTTTGCTGTACATCTGAAACTAATACAGAGTAGTTCTCAATGTAAACTCTCGTTGAAAAATAAATTTAAAAATGCCCCGAAGCCAAAATTTTATTTTCTCAAATTGATTGATTGTAATATGTCATAAAGAGCCTGAAGTTCTCCAGCATTCATCTACTTATTCATCTTTATCTTCCACCATTGATATTGCTCTCTTAAAACTTTTATTTGATGTGGAGCAGTATCTACGAGGTGTAAGGGCACCTGTACTCTCTTCCTGCCAGGGAAGGGTGGCACCTTAGGACTGCTCTGTTTTTGTCCCAGCAGGGTCAGAACGAAGCTATGTTCTCAGTTCACCTCTTCCTCTGTCTTTGGGAAAACCAAAGCAAAGCAAAGCAAACCAAACCAAAAACACTGCTTTATCGAACTCCTTGGGCTAACTCTGGATTAAGATGGATGGTTAGGGGTCACTACAGGAAGCAGACTTCACCACTCCTTGCTATTTGGAACCTGCCCCAAGAAAATTGCTTGTAGGAGGTCTTGCAATGTGTGAGAGCTTCTAGCACCTCCAAAATCACTTCCAGAACCTTATTTAGGCACATCTCTCACCTGGTATTTATCTAAAACTATTCCCTTCAGGAAAAGTAAGTCATTAAGGCAAGGATGGGAGTGGGAAGAGCATACAGAGAACCATATGTGGGATGCATGTGTTTGGCATTTGTTGTAAACCAGAAGGAGTCGGGGACTCTAGCCTTATTTTCTTTGATAATTCTATGTCTTAAGATGTTCATTTTTATTTAGTTATTTGTTTGTTTGTTCACTCTTTTATTATATAATGCCTGCCATGCTTATGCACATGCTAATTACTAAAGATACAATTTATGTATCTAACTTATGTACTTTTCTCACATTAGAAACATCCAAAGTCAGAGGCAATAGGTTTTCACATGAGAGAGTGACCTTACTTTATACTTTTCAAACACTATTTGAACATTGTCCATGTCGACTAGTAAATCATATATACATATAATGTATATGCATATACCAAAATTTGAGGTGGTTAAAAAGAAATTAGAATTTTCTCTTATTCCTCAAAGACCTCCATCAACCCTAAGACCAATATCTCTTCGTTGTGTTTGCCTCACGACAAGGAGGGAAGCAAAGGCAGGGAAGTTGATAGGAAAGGGACAGCATTGCAATACTACGTCCATTTCTATTTTGTCTGAAATGAAGGAGGACATATATAAGACCATATCTACCTTACAGCGTTATGGCAAAGCTTTTGTACCAGCTTGAGAGGATCTAGTCTTTAATGAATGCTGCCCAAATTCTTGTGGAGATCCCTTTTCCCATTCGCTTTCCTAACTACTGAACCCATGACAGGTGTCAGAGTTAATGCACGGATGCTGTTAAAGAGAAGACTGAAGGACCATATCTGAGTCTATTCCTATTGGTTGAAAGCAGTAGCTGGCTCCCATGTGCGTATTGTGAATATAGCTGTACTCTTTGGTTAATAACAATTCCCGTTACCTATTTGTTTTTATTTCTCATTTTGTGGAATAGTGAACCTCAGGTTGACCTTGTAGCATGTATAACAGAACAGAATCCATGTGAATGTTTATCCTGGGGCTCTGCTGTGGGCTCGATGTTGGTGAAATCTGGGCAAGTAGCTCTTGCTTATGAAACTGATGAAAGGATTATAGAGGCATGTGGGAGAACAATGTCATGGGCTGAGGATCATTAGTCTTTCATGCGAAATGTTCCTTTGGACTCTGACAAACTCAGAAAATGTGAGCTTTATGGGATTGGGTTTCTGCATGGAATTCAATTCCTCCTTGAAGTTTGTAGAAAAATTAAGAAAAACTTGCCTTTGTGTAGAGAAAACCACGTACCAAAATAAATCCTTTTGGAAACTTGGTGATATGTAGTTCTCTCTGGTTGCAAAATATTTAAGTCTGTGGTACCATGGTGTTTGTTCTTCTCTTTGGCATATCTTTCCCTTATTATGTCTGGTTTCTTAGATACATACAAACATGAGATAAAAATGATTCCTTCCAATCTGATTTTAATGACTAGAAAGACACCTGTTTTGCATGTGTTGTGTGGTGGGAAGGGGTGGGTATAAATTCTTCACTATAATTTTTGTCTTCAGTTACATCACACTTAATAATAACAGCCTGAATCCTCAGCCCCACCTCTTGGTTGGTTCAGCTGATTCAGTGGTGTCGCACATACAAGTTAAACTGAACCCAGCAAGTTGTTATAGATTTAAAAACTGAGTGATGGGGAGAAGTATTGGGAAAGTGTTTTGAACTCAGACAGATTAAGGCTTGATTATTTATTCTTCAAGATTTTTATTTTCCACTCCGTACATTTACGTATTTTGATAAGATATGAAAGCAACTTAAGATTTTTTTGGTGAAGTACAAATACAATTTTCCCAAATATAATTTTATGACCATTACTTTCTATTTTGAAATTGTTTTGTGCCTTTTCATTTTTAAATTCTATTGTCTTTTCTATTTTGAAAATTAATAAAATGAAGTGGAGGGTAAATCGCTGGTTGAAGAATATGTGATTCATACCAACTCAAAAATTCTATGAAAACAAATCTTGATTCTTTTTTTATAACTTACTTTGAATTGCTTAATTTATTGATAGTGTTGCTATATATTTCATATTATTTTTAAAGAAAAGGTTAAGAATGCTATATTTATTAAAATGTTCCAAAATCTGGGGAAATTTGATTTTTAAATCTTGGACATATCTATCTGACCTAAACTCAACTAATTCACATTTGTTCTTGAAAGTTATATTTGGGATTGTTAGTGGTGTTTGTTTGAGTTTATAATCTGATAAAGAATTAAGACTTACCTTCCTAAGTAATTCAACTTCTCCCTCCTGTTACGTGTTTCATATAATCAACAACAGAGTTTTTAGGAATATGGGTCATTTACCAGTATTTAGAAAATAGAAAATATTCTCCACAATCCTTATAACATTAAAAAACTCAAATCTAAATAACTCAGTAATTTATAACATTCCTTTGATTTTCAGTCTCATTCATTTAAAAAAAATAATTTATTTGTTTGTTTATTTGTTTATTTATTTATTTGTAGAGAGAGAGGAAAGGAGAAAGAGAGGGAGAGAAACATCACTGTGTGGTTGCTTCTCACTCACACCCCCAACTGGGGACCTGACGTGCAACCTAGTCATGTGCCCTGACTGGGAATCGAACCAGCGACACTTGGTTCGCAGGCCAATGCTCAATCCACTGAGCCACATCATTCATTTTTATAATAAAAATATTTGGTAGAATTTTATGCAGAGCTAAGTTTTGTGCATTACTCAAATGTAGGTTTATATTGAAGGGGCCAGGCAGAAATATAACTGGGTGGGTAGGAATCAGAATAATTTTTCTGTGTGTTCACTTGTTTTTAGCTGTTTTAAAATAAAGATAAAGTCATATTAAGTTGTATGGGAGCCTACAGTCTAACTTGGAAAATAAGATATATGATACAAAGACATAGTCATGGTTTGTTTTTCCAAAAAAACAGAATGAGGATAAGATATTAATTTAATGTTAATACAATTTTTTTTATTCTGATAAATTTTTAAATTTAACATTTATGGTTTAAAGGCAAATATATAGTCAGGGAGAGACATGGAAATGACTGTAGATTCAGCAGCACATCTTGGGCCTCTGCTGTGTGCTAGGAAGTGGGCAAACTGCTCTTCACATGATTCACCAAACTGACCCAATAACCCTGTGAAGGGGAGGCACGGTGAGGTCAGTTCTCTAGTACAGTGTTTTCCACTTCTCCATAGAAGTTGAGTGGCTGGAGGTAGCGAAGTCAAGGAGTGATAAAAGGACCAGGAATAGGTCAAAAGGGTAAACACAAAGAGGTAACAGAAAAGTGGTGAAGCCTACATTAGCATTTCCATTAGAGTCTCAGAGAGAGCCACCCACTCTCAATTCCATTTCACCTGGGGCTCTTGGAAGAACTAGGAAGTGTGTTGATTCTCTTGATGCTAGCGTTCCAGAGTACCTGGCCGTAATTCCTGAAGCCCGCTGGCCCTGAGCCTTGATCTAAGACGTTGCATCCTGGCATGGGGAGGTCAAGGTCACATTTCATGCATCGTGTGTGGATCTGTGTGCCCTGCTCAGAGGGGTTTTGCAAATTCAGATACCCCGGACAGGTATCAGAATAGCTTGGAAACATTTTCTGTGCTTCATTTTGGGCACAGCTTCTTTTCTCCAAGCGTGTGTGTGCCGTGTCTGGCCCTGGCTTTCGGTCTGTCCTTCCTACTTACTGTTTGTTGGCTTCTCTTTGGGAAGTTCAAGTGTTTTGAATTCTGAGGAAAACCAAGAACAATTTCTGGCTGCTGTTGTCTGGGAAATAGTGTGGTTTTTGAGCATTCATGTCATTGCATATTTCTGACCGTCTGCAAGAAAGGACTCCCTTCTAGATTGCCACAGGAAGAGAAGTGCCCATATTCTTTTGCCACAGTGGGTTGGGCCAGACTTCCTTCGATATAACTTAAAGGTAATTTTGATGCTGTAAAAGGTCTAATAAATATTCAGCAATGTACATAGCTTCACTGATTTATATACAAGGCAAGGATTCTGACTTTATTATTGGTTCCTCTTTGCTCACAGTGTCACTGCATGAGGTAACAAGGAGGTGTGAAGTCATCACACAAAACTACATCAGAATTCCTGACAGTGTAACATGTGTATTTTTGTTTATAACATATATGGCATTTATTTGTATAATCTGCATTACATCATAACCAGGAGAAAAAGCCTTATGTGTGAAAAAATAAGGACCATGTTTATCTTAGCAAGGGGAAGGTAAAACACTGGAGTTCACTGAATACTTATTAGTGAGCTAAGAACTGTGTGAGGTGCTTACACAACTTTTTAAATTTTAATCTAAAAATCATGAACACATTTTAATATCTCCATTTAATAGTAATAATAATAATAATAATAATAATAATAATAACAACAGAAACCTACAGAGGCTAAGTATCTTTTCAAATTCCAATTTACATTGTGAGTGCATGGATGCACCAGAAAATGCACCTAGGTCTGTTTGTGGCAAAATTCATAATTTTCTCACTAAATTATACTACTCTCTTATAGCACTTATTCATTTATTCAAAAATACTATTCACTAGTTATTCTCAGCCAGATGCTGTGCTAAATTCTAAGGCTAGAGAAATGATCAGTATATATTTTTGAATGTAGAAAGATGACAAATGTTAATAAAAAATTCTGTGACTATTTGAAAGGCGGTGAGATCTTTTTCCATGTACTACTACTCTATTCAAATGTAAGAAAGTTTGACGACGCAGTAAGTTGTAATTGATAGTGGTGGTTCGTGAGGGACTCCAAGCTTTCTTGCCACACTATTGTATGCTCTAATAAGAGTAGTTGATGTGAACCACGATGGCGCAAGGATCTAGTTTATGTTTAGAGAGATCGACTTTCCAGAATATGTGGTACTTACAAAATAGACTGTTAGGGGAGTTGTGTTTGAACTTGCTGCGGATGGGCGTGGACTTGGGCTGGGCAGAGAACCCCCATTTAAATGGCTGTGGGCGGGAGGCGGAGCTGAGGGTGCTGAGGCCACACCTGGGGTTCCGCCACTTGCAGAGCCGCCCAGTCTTGTGGAGGGGTTGGTCACCCCGATTTCTGGGCCCACTCCTGAAATGTCTGATTCAACACTCTGAAGTGGGGCCGAGACTTCACCTTCTGTAAGTTCCTAAAGGACACACATGCCACTGACCTGAGGACACACTTTGAAAACTACTGGTCTACCTAACAGTATTACCTTAATTCTCCTTAGACAGAACCAACAACAGATGAAATAGCCGATACAGTCCCTGGGTCAGCTTGTCCTGGTGGTCGCCGGTTACCCACTGCCTCAGCCTCACCGATGAGGTCTGAGGGTCCGTCAGTGTAGGAATAAAGAGCTGGAGAGCCTACCGGATGAAGAGCAAGTCTACCTGTTTATAAATTCATGCTTACAAGTTTTAAAAAGTTTTATTTTTGCTGATACAACTTAGAGTTTACTTACATGTTTCTAAGATCAAAGTAAATGTCAGAGGTCCTCGTTAAATGAGAAGATGTGAGCGTTCAGTAACACAGTCATCCCTGTTTCCTCGTCACTTCCAAGCGATCGTCGTTGGCATGAGAAGCAGCCGGAGGAGGCGGACGCGTTTGCGGTGATCTGGCTCACATCTGTGGCACGCGGGGTGTTTCGTTTACCTCGAGCAGAAGTGCACTCCATTGGGAGAGACGCCTCTTCACGTCGCGGAGGAGCAAATTGTGTTTTCTTGTACCTGGCGTTTAATCCAACCATCAAACTCAACGGGCATGAGTTTCTTTGACTTGAGTGAAGTGGTAACTAAACATTTCAACCTCAGGCTTGAGTGTTTGGTGGAACATATAAAATGCACTCAGCCGAGACCCTAATCTACAGCATTCTGGTTTTCTCCCCTTGATTTATGTTTAGTACTCTGTTAGAAGGTTCTCTTTTCATCCGATTTCACATGGATGCAATGTTTCCTGTCTTTCAGCCAAAGTCAACCTTTTAAGGCCTACAGGGGTGTTGTGGGCATATAAATTTAACAAAGCGGAGAGAAGGCTGCAATCCAGGACCACCAGGTGGTCCTGGACTGCAGCCGCAGCTCTCAAACCACACAGGTTGGTCAGTGTGCATGAGGAGGGCACAGGGATAGGCCCGTGGGCCTGACAGCCACCGAGCTTGTGGGAGTGGCGTTCCTTCTAATGGGAGGTGAAAGGAGAGTCGGCGCAATCAGTGTAGGTTAAACAGACCTGGGATATATTAGTCATGCATCTTCAACACAAAGGGTTCTTACAGCACTTGGGAAAAAGACTTCTGCTACTTCACTTCCCAGCTTGGCGGCCTTAGGAGGCAAAGGGGCTGCTACACAAGGCCAGAACTTTTGTGCAAGCTTCTCTCCAGCTATTACCTGTGCTGAGCGAGACTGGATAGTTGAGACCGTGTATGGAGGACTGCTGCGTGTGAATTGAATTCCATCAAGTGGTTCTCTGGTTTTATTGATAATTTTTCCCTCTTGTGGCTCTGTGAGATTATTGATAAAGAACTAAATTATACAAACCCCTCTGGATTTTTGATTTATATACTTATTAGATCTTTCCAGTGTGGCCCAGATTTCCAATGTGTGTTAAATGCAGTCATTTCTAACCAAAGTCTGTTATTGTTGATGTGGAATACGAGACAGCAGATGCATGTGATAAATGCTTTTAACACTTTTGAGAAAAGAACTTTCTGCAGTGCACTAAAAACAAAAGAACAAATTTTTTGGACCCAGTGGAAGTTATTTATAACCTAAAAGCAATTATTTTGAGTCTGCATAATTTCCCCTAAAGAGCCATTTAATTATAAAAAAGAGAAAATGCCTGCTCTTAATTGGTATCACCACTCGTTCCCCGCCCTAATCAAGAATCTTGGGATCAAAAAATGGAAAAAAGAAAACTGGAATGTTTATTATAATATATCCAAGGATTTGCAGGGTGTTACCAAAGGCAATGAAACTGTCAACATGATTCCTTATAAGTTTATTATGCATCTATGCACTGGCATGTGTTGTACATTTGTTGGAAAAAAGTTTTCTTATATTCGCTTTCAGGGTCCTTTCCCGAAAACAGCTGGAGAAGTCAAAACTCCATAAGCTGAACTGGGCTTTTTATTGGTCCTCACGTGTCAACTACGTAACCAAGACTTTGTCTGCTACTTCAGTGCGTCACAGAGTTAGTGTTTTGAAGATTTCCAGACTGTCTTTATATTTTTCTGTCTTCTTGGAGGTTTCAGAAACTGCTTTAGGAATCCACAATTTATGCTTAAGTCTATATTTTATAGGATTTAATTTTTTTGAGTACCACCCAGGTTAACCCACACTGCCTGCTCTGTATTACTTTCTCTACCTGTACAGTAGTCATGGGGGGGCATGGAGCTCTTTCCCCACAGCAGCAAATGTGGTGATAGATAGAAGGCTGTCTTAATAAAGACTGTGAACATTTATTTGTTTAATATATTTCACTCCAGGCAAAAGCAGCAAGTAGGGGATTACTCGGAGCTGATTTTCCTTTCCTCCCCTCGGATATAGGCATACCATTTTATCACTCACTGTTCCTGTTTGTCTTCTAGGCTCATCACCAGGGCGTGATATCCCTGGCCGAATACACTTAATGGGCCAGGTCTTAGAGTTTTCATCTGGTCACTTCTGTTGCTTTGTGCTTCTCCTGTTCCCTTTGTTGTGCCACTCCTGGTCTAGTCCTTCTCCGGGGACATATAGGCATCTAGGGTATCATGTTCTCTTTTATCAGTGTGCTAAGGAGAGAAGGCTGGCAGGTAGGCACACTCTCACTTAGAGTGTGTCTCTGTAAAATATAAATTCTAGGAAGATGGGTCCCCTAGAAACTAAAAAATCACTTTCAGTAGAAAGAGAACAGAGTATAAATATTGTAGTTGTCCAAAAATATTTATTGAATAAAATTTCCATTTGGATGCTTGGGATAATGCCCCTTACTTTTGTGTCTAAATCAGATAGCTATTTCACTCCGTTCAGACAGTATGGGGAGTGCCGTGGAGGTGGCTTTTTAGGTGGGATGAAGAATGAATCTCTCATCAGACTGTCTAGTGTATTTTCTGATGTAGTATTTTAACTTCAACTTGATGATGATAACTACTATACAGGGCCCCTAATCCCTGTCCTTAGTAAATCAGATATTATACTATAACAAAACAAAAACAAAAACAAACACAAAAAGCAAAGCAAGAAAACATATGGGAAGATGCTATAGGAATGGGTAGTAAAGGAATGTCATCTCCCCTAGGGGTCAAGACAGCCTCTTGGGGAAGAACTGCCCAGGCTGAGAACTAAAACATGAGGACATATTACTGAAGGAACTCAAAGAATCCCTGTATTTATGTATCATAGAGGTCAAGGGGGCATGTGATTTGAGGTGACCAGAGAACATGGGATCTTGAAAGCCTTGTGCAGGTGTCTATTTCTCCTAAGGGAAATGGGGAATAATTGAAGAAGTTTCAGCAGGGATATGACATGAACAGATTTCCATTTTTAGTGACCTTTAGTGTTGAGGCATGCCATCATATTGGCACCTTGGCATAATAAACACTTTAATGCCAATTAATTCACAGTTCTCTTCTATTAACAATATTATGTTATTATATTATTAAAAGGTAGCAACTATTGGGTATTTAGTGAAGACTCACCTGAATGGTGAACATTGGAGTGACAAGAAGCATCACAAGGTACAAGATACATGGAAAGAGGGAGACAGAATGATGTATTGGGTTGGACAAGAAGTTCATCAGGTTTTTTCTGTAAGATGTCTCTAGAGCAATTAGTTGTATTTAACTTCATTTGAAATAATTTTGTTAGATTGTGTTGTGACAGTTGTCGTATCAACATGAACTTAAACATCGAAATTGATGAATTTTTGTGTAGCTATTTTAATATTCAACATTTCCGGCATATTATGCTTTATTATTTTAAGAAAGGTAAAAACACAACTGAAATGCAAAAAAAAAAAAAAGATTTGCTCAGTGTATGGAGGAGGTGCTGTCACTGATCAGATGTGGCAGAAGTGGTTTGCGGAGTTTCGTGCTGGAGATTGCTCACTGGACGATGCTCCGTGGTCGGATAGACCAGTTGAAGTCGACAGAGATTGGACGAGACATTAATTGAGAACAATCAAAGTTCTACCATGCGTGAGAGAGCGGATATACTCAAAATATCCAATCAATATAGTTATTGCTGAAAATGAAAAATGTGTCTTTTATTTTATGGACAAAATTATATGGACTTCTTGGTCAACCCAGTATTTGGGAGGAGGGGAGACTGAACTAGCCACTTTCACATACATAAGTGAACTCATTAAATTTTCAAAATTCATTTTGCAAAAGAGAAAACTGAAATTCAGCAATTGAGAGGTGAAGAGAGGTTAATTTGCCTAAGGTCACATAGGAGAGTTGGAATTTTAATTCAGACCCCCTCTCCCCCCCCGGTTTGTGTGTTTGATTCTCTTTCTAATAGAAAGGTGCCTTTTCTAACAGAATATCTTGTTCTTAAGGGAGGATTGCGGGAGAGTGAGTGGAAGTATAGTTCACCCTAAAGTGTAGCTAGGAGATAGAACTCTACTTTTGTCGTAATTCTGCCAGTGACTGATCTTCAGTGAATGGTAGGTATCCAAAATCGAATGCTTCCATCCAGCAGGAGATCTATATGATGTTCTCTAGTGAACGAGAATGGTATTTGCCTTCCCTCCCCTTTTGCTGAAACATTGTGCTGCTGTCTTGTTGGACTGGGAATTGGGGCCATATTCCTGATTACAGACGAAGAGGGAGTATCATGCAAGGCATTTGGGATGGTGCCTTTGTGGGAAGCAGGGCTTATGGACCAGCGTATGATGACCAGAGCCGCATGAGATAGTCTTGGTGAGTCTGCATCGTGGTTTTATACACATGTAGGAGAATTTTCCTTTTTCTTTGATTTCATGTCCCAAATGGCACATAGTTTATATTTATTATTATTGTTTGTTTATTTGCTTGTATAACATACTGGCTATGTATCTCTAAGGAAAGCATGTCCTGCGGCCCAGGCCGTTTTCCTGGTATTATGAAGTTCGATACATTTTATGTGGACTTGAGATTTTTATTCCACGTACACATTATTTTAAACATATTGTAACTGAATGCAGGTCTGGCTCTCCCCCCGCCCCCCACTTTGAAAGCCAGTACTCCAGAGGCAGGTGCTGATGTAAAGGAAAGTGGTTTTATTCAGGTGCCAGCAACCTGGAAAGTGGGGGACTCTCATCTCAAAGCCCATCTCAGCGTCTCAGTGCAGGCGGAGTTTTCATAAGGCGGGAAAGGGACAGGGAGAACAAAGAGATTGGGGGAGGGACTGTGGACATGCATGTTGGTCCTGACATGATAATGTCAGCACCCTGGAGGTGGTCAGTGCCAGGCAAATTCCTGAAGTTGGGTCATCTGCGTCACCTGGAGTCCTGGTCATAGCCATTTCTTGTACAAGCAGGACTGGAACTACTGATGCCTATAAAATACTTATAAGGAAACTTCCAATACATGAATCTTCCATGCGTTACTTAGAATAGCCTATTCTATAATTACCACATAATTAGTATATTTACTTTAATCACTGTTACAATATTGCTACAAAGGTTTATCTGCTTGTTTTCTGCAGATTTAAGCAGTTTCCTAAAATTAATTTGCAGTAACCCCCTTCTATGTACTGGGGAAAGAGGAGGGGGAAGAATGAACACAACATTTTAAAAATGGAAATGTTCCGCGATGGCCAAGATGTATCCTCATGAGGCCTGACTATTGAATCTTTCATTTTATTAAGACTTGAGAGAAGGAGGGCGTGGCATTTAAGGCGAGTTCAGCTTCCCTGCCACTATTTGGTATCGAAATCCGTAAGACCTCACATAGAACACTGGGGCTGAATTGATGGGCCTACCGGGCCAATCCTGTACACTCCCAGCACTCTGGAGGCTGGCTCATGCTGCTGGCAGGGCACAGCGACTCCGTGGTCTAGCCCCTGCTCAGGGGGGGCACGCTGTGGCAGAAATAGTGTCCCCAGGGAAACAGACAGGGGCCTCCATCTCACTGGGAAGCGTGGGTTGTCTTATCTTCACCAGGATTGCCCTTGGCCTGTGAGAAGCTCACTGGCAGGAACAAAGTTTTGTCAATAAAAGTCTCTTTGGGGAGATTATTTAGGGTTCATTTTCATAGCAGTGGGCAGTAAAAATATTCTAAAGGTGTTTGTGGTTTCTTATCTGGTATTTGCATATTTAAACTACCCTCTTTGATTTTGGAGTTAGCTGACATCAGTGTTCTAATTAACAAAACAAAACAAAACAAAACAAAAACAATGTAATACTGTAAACTTCATTGGACAATTGGGCAAAACTTATTACTGTCACATTGTACACATCTCTATTCATTCAAGTTCTCCTGAAGATTTCCATGTATTTATAATCATGGAATGCTGCCAGTTGCATATTCTTTTCTTGACATTCCTGAAATATAGGAGAAGAGTTCAAGGCAAAACAACTCTATTGGGAATTTATCATAAATGCTATAGCATACATGTGTTTAACCTAAGTGTGAGACTGCAGAGGTACGAAAACTTCTTGGATAAGGGCAGACCCCAAACAATTCATCCTCCAGCAGCTGCTGATCCTATATATCTTGTTCCAGGTAGACATGAAGAACCCTGGGGACCCTCATTTCTAGGTTAGCTTGTCAGTTTACCCAGGACTCCAGAACAGAAGGTGAATCTTGGAAAAAGCCATGAAATCTGTCAGTCCTATTTTGCTTGAATGGATTGCTCTCTTTTATGCAATTGTTGCTCCTGCTTGTTTTGTTGCTAGATCTGCCTTCTCTCTTGGAAACCATAGTTCATATACTGGCTGTGGCTTGATTAGCCTACTCTTAACCTGAAGCACAAAATCCTCTTTGATGGGATAGGGATCTTAATTACAGAACTGTCATTGTGGTCTTAAAAAAATTTTTTTTAAAGTATATTTTATTGATTATGTTGTTACAGTAGTCCCAATTTTTTCCCCCTTGGCTCCCCTCTGCCCAGTACCCCCCCTTCCCCCAGCAATCCCACCCCCCTTAGTTCATGTCCATGGGTCGTGCATATAAGTTCTCTGGTTTCACCCATTCTTATATTATTCTTAACTTTCCCCTGTCTATTTTGTACCAACCAATTACGCTTCTTAATCTCTGCACCATTTCCCCATTTCTCCCCCTTCCCCCTCCCAGCTGATAACCCTCCAAATGATCCCCATACCTATGATTCTGTTCTTATTCTGATTTGCTTAGCTGGATTTTGTTTTTATTTTTTAGGTTCAGTTGTTGATAGTTGTGAGTTTGTTGTCATTTTAGTGTTCATAGTTTTGATCCTCTTTTTCTTAAATAAGTCCCTTTGACATTTCATATAATAATAACTTGATGATGATGAACTCCTTTAACTTTACCTTGTCTGGGAAACACTTTATCTGCCCTTCCATTCTAAATGATAGCTTTGCTGGATAGAGTGATCTTGGTTGTAAGTCCTTGCTTTTCATCTCCTTGAATACTTCTTGCCAGTCCCTTCTTTCCTGCAAAGTTTCTTTTGAGAAATCAGCTGATAGTCTTATAGGCACCCCTTTGTAGGTAACTCTCTGCTTCTCTCTTGCTGCTTTTAAGATTCTCTCTTTAGCCTTAATTTTTGACATTTTGATTATAATATGTCTTGGTGTGGTTCTCCCAGGGTCCAGTTTTTTTGGAACTCTCTGTGCTTCCTGGACCTGTAAGTCTAGTTCCTTCCCCAATTTAGGGAAGTTCTGCTTCATTATTTTTTCACAAAGTTTTTCAATTTCTAGTTCTTCTCCTTCACCTTCTGGCAACCCTATGATTCAGATATTGGCCTGCTTATAGCTGTCCCATAGGTTTCTGAGACTCTCCTCGTTTTCCTCACTTTTTGTTTCCTCTTTCTGCACTGGTTGACTGTTTGTTCCTTCCCTATGTTCCGATTTGTTGATTTGACCTCTGGTTTTCTTCCCCTCACCACTAGTTTCATATGTGTTTTCATTCATTTCAGCAGGCCTAGCCTTCATTCCTTCCCCGTCTTGTTTAAGATCTGCTGTTAGGTCTGTAAGCATTCATATAACCAAAACTCTGAACTGTGCCTCGGAAAGATTTCCTATCTGCTGCTTTGTTAGATCAGATATTTGCTGTCTGGTCAGCTGTGTCACTGGGATCTCAATCATGATCTGTGCCATCCTGACAGTTTTGTGTTTACCTTTGCTTCCTGGGTGGGGCTGTCACACCTCCTACGCTATTGGGGGTGGAGCCCTGTGCACTCATCACAACCAGGAGACCCTTCTCACCACGCTGTGGCACTTTATGTGGGGTTGGAGGTCCAAGATGGATTCCTGTCGTTCACTCTCCGCTGAGAGACCAGGAGCCTCCTCCTCCATCCCCATGCCCTCTGGCCCTCACAGTCCAAGGCAATGGGGGTCTGCCTTCCCCGGTGTTGGAATCACAAGCTGAAAGGTCTGGTCTGCAGCCACGGGAGCTCTGCAGGTGCTTCTCTCCTCCCCTTAAATACAGGTGTCTGTGCTTACCACCGTCCTGCCGCTGTTGCTGCTGCTGCCGCTGCCACCAGCACAGCTTGACCTCTCTGCCCCGGCTTTGCCCCTCCTACCTGTCTGGATGAGCACCATTGCTTTATAACTTCATACATTGGACTTCCATTTATTTTCTGGAACTTCTGGTTATTTCTGGTTTTGTGGTAGTTGTGTTCCTTCTTAGTTGTGGACGGAGATGGAGCATGTCAGTCTAGGCCTCCATCTTGGCTGGAAGTCTCCTTCATGTGTTTTCCTCTGTGTCTTAGGTAGAGCTCTATCATTGTGGTCTTTTAATATAATTGTTGTTTTGTTTCATTTTATGTGATTTAGAATAAGTGAGATAATCACATTGACCTGGTTGCCTCAAATAACTCCAAGAAAATTGCATTTTCTTTAAGAGGGATGGGTGAATTGGAGTGGGCAGAGAGGATAGTGATGAGGATGGGCAGGAAACATGGCATCTTCTCTTTGGGGAACAGAATTGGTCTGGAGAAACAACTTCCCACTCACTTTCATTTACATGAATGATTTTAGTGAAGGAAATACATGGCTTACCACTGGGTAACTTCAGAGCACAGAACTAGGACAAAAAGGTGATGATTAAAAAGTCTGATTTGAATAAACATAAAGAAAAATTTTCTATTGGATTGAATTGTCAAAGACTGAAAAAAAGCCTTTTAGAGAATGACCTTGAATGCGTGGACATTTTCACTCATGTGGAAGCTGGGAAACTGGCTGATCACTTATCCCAGTGAAGCCAAAGGAATCTGTGCATCCACTTGAGGTTGGACTTGAATAACATCAAGGGTTCTTTCCACCTCTGAGATTGTGAGGATTGATGCTTCTGATGTTAGTAACTGAAGCAAGGTATTAGGCAATCTGAATATTTGCTGTGGGAATGCTTAAAAAATGACAGTGTCTTTGAATGCCTTAGATGTTCACCTCTCTGGACAAAATATTAGATAAAAGGATCTTATAAGTCTTCTGTAAAGATTGTGATTATCTTCTCTATTTAAAAGTGACTCTGTTAGGCAATATATGTAAAATAAAATATAATATTTCAGGCAGTACTTTTCACTCACGGTCATAAATAGCTTTCTTTTTGTCTAATGGTGCTAAATGATCCCTATAGAATTTTGTGTCTTACGTTGTGGTCAACACGGGCATGAAATAAGCTCTCCCGGCCTTATAAACTTCATACTACAGACCCATCTGTTCCTTCCTACCTAAACCGCAGTGGTCCTCTGGCTTCTAGCTGGAGTCTCTGTTGCTAATTAATTTCTAAGAGAGATTGGAAGGTCAAATAACTCGAGCAGGCCTCTCAACCATTCTGTCAACTCTATGTTGACTTCTAAAAATTTTACAATTTTCTCTAATGTATATTTTATTTTTTTCTGGTAGCCTTTTAAGCCAATTACATTTTCTTAATTTACAGATAAGTATAAGTTTCTTTCATTTTTTTTTTTTTGGAGGCATCTCTATATTTTTAGGTATTTGGTATCTCCCTGCATTCTTTTTGAAACAAGCTCCATTCTCCTTATGGTACCCCAATAACAAAACTAAAGCCCAATATTTAGAAAGTTAAAACACCCAACTTGCTGTAGTTAGTTGTGACATTAAAAAGTACATGTATATGAAACAAAAGTACCTTATAATAAATTGAATTTTTTTGTACCTGTGCAAATGCCCTTGAAGAATTACACAAAATTATCGGTCCTCTCTGCTTACTGGTTTGTGAGCCGTGATCTTTGGAGGATTTCTGTTTCGTCTCTTCGTGTTTCACACTTTAAGCATTTTAAATTTGGCTCACAGTGGATCACATTTATTTTGCGTGGTTCTCAATAGCCTTATCAATAAGATGGCTCAGTGGTTGTACATTTTATTCAATTATTTGCTTTACTACTTTTTTTGCCATTCCATTATATTCCCTGGTAAGTCCTTAAATAAATGTCTAGGTTTAGACATAATTGTAATTTCTCTCATATTTTCTATCCCTTTCTCTTTTAATGATTCATTCTGAGAAAATCTATATGTAATAAGTACATATACATGTGTTAATGCCTAGAAATGAGTGTAGAGGTGTACATAATAGTGTGTTAACAGTAATTAACACTGGCATTATGGGAATGAAGAAGGACTTTCAAGTTTTATTTCATATTCTTCTGTTATATCTGAAATTGGGAGAGAATGCATTTTTAAATTGCTCATAACAAAAATTAGAGCTATTTAAAATATATGTACAAAAAAATTTAAAAAACCCTACTATTTTATTAAAATAATTTCTAATTTTGTTTAATTTGCTTACTATGTCAATTTATGAGAAAGGTGTTTTAAAGTCCAATACAATGTATTTCTAATGTATTTTTTAAAGTAATTTAATGATATTTGTTTGGTGCATATGTGAATATAACTTATTTTCTTGGTGTAATATGTACATTACCACTGCTTAAAATGGTGTCTAATGTATATTGTGTTCAATATAATTTACCTGAATAAATGAATAAGTGGGTAATATATCTAGAAATTATCTATTCCAAAGTTTTTAAATACATCAAGACCCCTGTACCTTCTTTTATTTGGAGACCTGTTTTGAAACAGAACACTAATATTTTCCAAACTCTCTTCAGATTTTCCATCAATCTGGTTTTATATGCTTTATATCTTCTTAAAAAGTTGTCAATATTCTTATCTGTTGGTGGCATTCTTCTTGAGTGAACTGCATCATTCATCTTGAATTAGAATAGAATAGATGATTTTCATCTGTATGCTTAGTTTTACCATCAGGTTAGGTGATGCTTTCTTCTATTATATCTTTGGATATTGTATTTCTTTTTCAGTACGTTCTATTCAGAAACAAAGACTAAATACGTGTTTCAGCTCCATTGAGTATATCCCATGTAGATCACCTATACTCACTTTATCCTCTGTTCTTTTTCTCTGCATTTTGGCTATTTATTTTAAGTCTGTGACTCTGAGTGTATGACACCCATTCACTTTTCTGTTGTATGTTTTCTAAAGTTTAAAAATGTGCTCTTGCATTACTCATTCATTTAAATCTTTAATTGTTACATTTTAGTTTATTGTATTATCATGTAACTTCTCATCTGTAATCTAGTTTTAACAGTACAATGTGGTTGCGATCTGCTCTTTCTAAGGGCAAAGATACTTAAACATATGACCAAATCTAACTTCTGCATACTTTCTTTCTTTCTTTGATTGTAGATTTATTTATAGGTCACGTATATGTGTGTGTGTGTGTGTGTGTGTGTGTGTGTGTGTATCAATGAGGAAAACCTTTCTGGGCTTGCTACTCAGAATCATATATTGACTTCTTGGACTATACCTGTGCCTATAAGGGACCAACTTCATAGGTGTGTGACCAGTGCCATAGTCTCATGTAAGGGTTTAATGATCTACAGTTGTTAGCTTGAAAATCTTAATTTTGTCTTTGAATTTATATTTTGTAAGTTAAGTCCAGTGGGACAGTGTAGCATGCATGAAACCTCAGCTCACATGTCTGGGTCTCCCTATCTGGAGACCTACTCCCCCACTCCTTGGTACCTGTTCTTCCCCTCCTCAACTCCCTTTTCACCCCCTTCAGTAACCACTGCTGCCTTTTGTCTTTAGTAGGTGCCTGGGAAAGTGTATGAGGATGGTCAGGGTCAGGCCAGGGTCACGTGGTGTGCTTTGGATGGCCTCTGGGCATGGGGGTGGGATGGAAGTGCCTGACCCTGCTCAAGCTGGCAGCTCCATGTTGAGGAAGCCATGCAGTGGGGTTGGATCTCTGGACCACTTCCATTCTAGACCTTGTGCATCTTCATGTGCAGGTTGCAATCCCTTCGGATCAGGACTCTAGAGGGTTAGGAAGGCAGGCCTGTGGAAAGGGGAGACTGACCTTGCAATGCTAGCTCTGTTGGTTGGGCAGCTGTCAGAAGAGGGAAACCCAGCAGTAAACATATCATGCATGAGCAGTCATTGGGCCAGGTCCCCCAGGGTGCCTGTCAGCTGTGAGCTAGTCTAGATATGTCCGTGTGCTCCAGGAAGCGTGATATTAAATAGCAAAAAAACCACAAACAAAACAAAACAAAACAAAAATGCTGATGTAGTTAGAGAGAGAGCACCAGAAAAAAGAGAATATTTTAGATTTTAATATATTTAATGGCACTTCCCCAGCTTTTTGAACACAGCCTCACATTTTCATTTTCCACCAGACTCAAAAATTATGTACCTGCTCTGCTTGTGGGTACTCTTCAGGTCCCTTGGCTTAGAACTCAGTCTAGAGGGCTAGTGGGATGCATTTAAAATTTTTTAAAAATTTATTTATTTATTTGTTTGTTTATATATTTTATTTTTTAAAGAGCGGGGAAAGGAGAAAGAGAAGGAGAGAAACATCACTGTGTGGTTGCCTCTCACTTGTGCCCCCAACTGAGGACCTGACGTGCAACCTAGTCATGTGCCCTGACTGGGAATCGAACCAGCGACACTTGGCTCGCAGGCCGACGTTCAATCCACTGAGCCACAACAGCCAGGGGGATGCATTTAAATTTATCATTATGGTCATTCATCTGCCTTAACTGCATGGATCACAGGAATAATTCCAGGAATTTTTGTTTCTGTATAATTGATTACTTTAAATTGTACAGTTGTCCCTGTACAGTAGTGGCCCCCCATCTGTGGTTCTGATTTTCTTAGTTTCTATCACTCATAAGTCAATGCTGGTCCATAAATTTTAAATAAAATTACCCAGAAGTATACAATTTATAGATTTTAATTTGTGTCCTGTTCTGAGTAGCTGAGAAAATCTCATGCCACTCTGCTGTGTTCTGCCCAGGAAATGAAACATCCTTCTGTTCTGTGTACCACTCTGTGCACTGCCCATCAGCGAGTCCCTTAGGGGCTGTCTCAGTTATCAGATTGGTTTCGAGAGAAAGACCACACCCACTTACCTTTTAGTGTAGTATGTTGTTAGAATTGTTTTGTTTTATTAGTTATTGCCGTTAACCTCAATTGTTCATAATTTATACATTGACATTGATCATAGATATTGTATAGTATAGGAAAAACATATGTAAGGGCTCAGGACTACTCGCTGTTTCAGGCATCCACTGGGGGTCTTTGAAACATGTTCTCCATGGATAAAGGCGGCCACTATAGCATGGACAAACTCTGCTAAATGCAAGGGATCTCACTGAGCAGTGGCTTTCAGAGACAGTGACACTTTCTTTAGAGAGTTTGTGATTGCTCGCCTTTTGGGGGATGTGTTTGTCATGCTAACGGAACCCGCCACCACCCTGGCTTTTGGTGGTGAGGCTCAGGTGCTTTTTCTGTTGAAGCCCCTTTGGATATTGTTGATATCACATATGTCAATGGGCCCAAGTAGATGGTTTGCTGCCTCTTCCCTCGTTTCCCTGGCTTCCAGAAAACCCATGTTCAGGTTAGGGGTTGAGATTTTTTTGTAGGAAGAACCAAGACAACTACTCAGAAATCAGGTCAAAGACAACTATTCAGGGTGTATTGACTCCTTGCTCTGTCTTCCGAGTATGCTTTGTGGTTTCTGGTGTTATTCATCTAGGTTTTTATCCTCTTCTCCCTTAACCGGGACATGTAAATGAGGTTTAACACTTTTCCCTTTATATGTTTTCTGTAATAACTACAGTATAGTCTGGAGAAAGTGATTTTGGTTAAACTTGAGCGAGATATGGGAAAGAGTCACTCAAAGGTTAAAATGATATGGTTGCATAATGCCTTAGTATCCCTCGTGATGAAGTGATTTCCTTTTTTTCTTCTTTCTCTTCAAATTTTCTTGTTTTGAATTATCAGTTACTACTAAGGGGGTGTTATAAGCCTTAGTTTATTGCTGTCATTCCCAGAAGTTCTGTCATTCTCAACTTACATAAACTCTATAAACGTTAAGCGAAATGACCATATAACATTCCAATATACCTTAGTATACTTAAGTGATCTCTTATTAGACAATAGTTTGCTAATAGTTTTGCCATGCCCATTAATGTGGTAATAAACATCCTTGAGAATATACTTTTTATTGCATTTCAGATTATTTTTCAGGATTGCCCCCCCCCAATTGGAAATACACACGTATTTATGAAGCTTTGGGTATATATTGTGAGTCAGTTTACCAGAAAGGATATATCAATTTAGATCTACACTGGCAACCAAAAGTTTGTCTGTTTGGTTCACCTTGGACATTACCATTTGATTCATGAGAAATGGTATCCTGTTTTTAGACAGGAAGCTTGTTTGAATGTTTTCAGCCCTCAGTATTTTCTCTTTCAGGCTTTTAGTTGAAATAGAAAAACAAACAAACAAAAAACAAACACCAGTTATAATCTTCAGAGCATAATAGATTTAAAAAATATATTGAATTGTTAGTAATTTCCGTGATAAATCCATTGCACAAAAGGAAAAAAAAATATCTTAATAGGGATGCCTTTCATGGTTGACTGCAACAGTTATAGTTTACTAATTCTATTGAGGGCAAATGGCTGAGGCTAGCCAGTTGCCCCAAAATGTCCTAACCAAAGATAGACAAGACAGCTTCATGCGTGATTTCATAAACAACGAGAAGTTGTTTAAGGGTTTTTATTTCCCTAGAGGGGAGGAATTTACTTCTCATCAAAGGTTCATTCAGTAATTCATATTTCCTTCATGGTCTGCATGCATTGTCAGTTAGAGCTCTTACCAGATGTGTCTTTCTAAGATATAAATTTAACTAGGTGTGCATCTGTGATGGGATGTTTGTTTAAGTGACTAAGGAATATGCACAGCCACACACACATACCATTTAATCAAAAGTGTAAATGAAGCAGAATTTAGAAGCAGTAGTCTCAGTGCTAAGACTGAACATTACTTATTTTCAGTTGAGCAAAGAAAATTAAACTACTTATAGCAATGCTCTTGTTTGCCCGGGTGATTTAATCCTACAAATATTTTACAAAATAATATAAATGGAAGCATATGTGAACTGTGGGCAACTGGAACCATGTCACATTCTCTAAATAACCATGAATTGATGAATAAAAAATCTTACATGTTTATAATCTCTAAAAATGTAGTTCAACTATAATATACATATTTTGTTTAAACCAAGAACCTGAAGTCTTTTGGCCATAATAATTTCTCTTTATTGATTCAAACAAGTTCATGTGCATAAAAGGGTATTACAAACCCATAAATTGCTAGACAAATGTTCATTGTCACTGTGAGAAATGTTTCAAAGAATTTCCAAAGAGAGAATGACTATGACTCAGTAAAACAAGCCCAGGCAAGGAGTGGACTCAGAAGCTGGAGGGACTCCCCTGACAGGAGCACTGTTATCTAGGATCTCGAACGCCATACCAAACTGATACTTCTATTTATTGAACGAATAATCACTGAGCTTTTCAGTGCTAGCCACTGTTGTAGGAACATATCAATGAGTGAAATCAGAGAGATCCCTGCCCTCATCAGGGCTTGCATTCTGGTGAGGAGAGATGGAAAATAAGCAATAAACATGATTAATAAGCCAGTTGTAATGCACCTTGGAAAGTAAGTGCTATGGACAGAGGAAAACTTAGAGGGGGTAAAGGGGATTAGAAGCCTGCTGGGGAAGGTGAGAACTTTTAAACAAAGACTTCAGAGAGGTGAGGGGTGAGTCATGAGGTGACCTGAAGAAGGAGCACAGAAGAACAGCTTGAGGAAAACCTCATGTGGGAGCATCCTGGGAGCGGCAAGGTCACTGCCTGGGTGGAGGGATCGGAGGGCAGTGAAGAGGCAGATCAGCTCAGAGAGCTTCATGGGAAGGGAAGCATCGCACAGGGCCACGCCAGCTGCAGTAAGCGCTTTGGGGTTTATTCTGCATGAGACGGGGTGCCCGTGCCAACATTGCGTCAGAGGAGTGACTTCATGTGACTTGTGTTTTAAAAGGGTGTTTCTAGTTGCTGTGTTGACATACATTGTTCAGCATCATCTTAAAAATCCAGGCAGGAAACAAGGTGAACATGCTAAGTGGTGGTCATATCCTGGATGTATTTTGAAGGCAGAACTGACAGGATTTGCCGGTTTGTAGGGCAGGGTGTGTGAGGAGTGGTATCCAGATCGCTAGACAGCTCCTTGGATTCTACACTGTGAGCTTTGTTCTTGGTCTCGAGGCCTCCTCATATCCTCTTGGCTCTGAGTCTCTTTCTCCAGCAACTTACCATTGATGTACCTTTCCTCTGAACTGCTCACCTGGTTTCAGGTGTCTCGCTTCATCATTTGAACTCATCCCTTGATCCAGCCCTCCGTCATGTCTGATATGGGCCCTGAGTCTATCTTTCAGCATTTTGGCCCAAGATCCTTATCCTGGAATTTGTTACTAGCTTTTACCTGTAGTATAAGTGCTAACTCTAATTGCAATTATTATTGTTAGTTCATCAGTTAAGCCACAATGAAAGGGAATGGAGCACGTGTCATTCAGGATTTTTTAAAAGCAAGGGGATTTATATTTTATCAATCTCTGGCTAACAAGACCCTATCTTTTTTTCTTTTCTCTCTTTTATTTTTATTGTTGTTCTATTACAGTTGTCCCAATCTTCGCCCGTTTCCCTGGCCCCGCCCCCACTCTCACAGTCAACCCCCACCCTGTTCTCCATGTCCATGGGTCACTTATACCTATTCCATGACTAGACCCTTCCCTTTCTTTCCCCCCACCTCCCCTTCCCTCCCCTGCTCTGGTCACTGTCAGTCCGTTCCTTGTTTCCATGCCTCTGGTTCTATTTTACTTATTGTTTGTTTTGTTCATTAGGCTCCTCTTATAGGTAAGGCCATATGGCATTTGTCTTTCACTGCCTGGCATATTAACCTAGCATAATACTCTCCAGTTCCATCCATGTTGTTGTGAAAGAGTTCCTTCCTTCTTTCTGCTGCGTAGTACTCCATTGTGTAAATGCACCATAGTTTTTGATCTACTCATTTACTGATGGGCACTTAGGCTGTTTCCAGCACATAGGCTATTAGAAATAATGCTGCTGTGACTGTAGGGGTGCACAGGTTCTTTTGAATTGGTGTTTCAGAATTCTTTGGGTATAATTCCAGTAGTTGAATCGCAGTTCCATTTTTAGTTTTTTGAGGAAATTCCATACAGTTTCCCACAGTGGCTGCACCAGTCTGCATTCCCACCAGCAGGGCACCAGGGTTCCCGTTTCTCCGCATCCTCACCAGCACTTGTTTGCTGATTTGTTGATGATGGCCATTCTGACGGGTGTGTGAGGTGGGATCTCATTGTGGTTTTTATTTGCCTCTCTCTGATGGCTAGTGATGTTGAGCATCCTTTCATATGCCCATGGACCCTCTGTATGTCCTCTTTGGATAAGTGTTTGTTCAGGTCCTTTGCCCATTTTTAAATCGGGTTGTTTGTCTTCCTGGTTGAGTCATGTGAGTTCTTTATATATTTTGTAGATCAATCCCTTGTCCAAGGTATCATTGGCAAATATGTCCTTCCATGTTGTTGGTTCTCTTTTCATTTTGATGATGTTCTCTTTAGCAATGCAGAAGTGTTTTCATTTGATATAGTCCCATTTGTTTATTCTTTCTTTTATTTCTCTTGTCCTAGAGAATATATTGATGAAAATATTGCTGTGTGGGATATCTGAAATTTTGCTGCCTATGTTTTATCTAAAACTTTTATGGTGTCATGGTTTATGTTTAAGTCTTATCCATTTTCAGTTTATTGTGGTGTATGGTGTAAGGTGGTGGTCTAGTTTCATTTTTTTGCATGTCCCTGTCTAGTTCTCCCATCCCCATTTGTTAAAGAGGCTCTTTTCACTCCATTTTATGCTCCTTCCCCCTTTGTCATATATTGACCATAGAGACCTGGGTTTATTTCTGAGCTTTCTATTCTCTTCCTTTGATCTATGTGTCTGTTCTCATGCCAGTGCCAGGCTGTCTAGTTTAGAGTGGCCTTGTCATATAGTTTGATATCAGATATTGTCATTCCTCCTTCTTTGTTTTTCTTTCTCAAGATTGCTGAAGCTATCCGGGTCATTTTTGGTTCCATATAAATTTTTGAAATATTTGTTCTAAATCTGTGAAATATGTCATTGGTATTTTAATAGGAATTGCATTGGATCTATAGATTGCTTTGGGTAGTATGGCCATTTTAATGATGATAATTCTTCCAATCCATATACACACTATATGCTTCCATTTATTTGTATCTTTCTTAATTTCTTCAGTTTTCTGTAGTTTTTATAGTACAGGTCTTTTACCTCCTTGGTTAAGTTTTTTCCTAAGTACTTTATTTTTCTTGTTGCTATAGTAAATGGGATTTTTTCCTAGTTTCTGTTTCTGATATTTCATTCTTGGTATACCAAAATGCCTTCAATTTCTGAATATCAATCTGTATCCTGCTATTTTGCCAAGTTCACTTATTAGGTTGAGTAGTTTTTTTTGTGGAGTCTATGAGGTTTTCTATGGTATTCTATCATGTCATCTGCAAATAATGACCGTTTTACTTCCTCCTTTGCAATTTGGGTGACTTTTATTTCTTTTTCTTGTCTGATTGCTGTAGTTAGAACTTCCAAAACTATGTTGAATAGAAGTGGAGAGAGTGGACACCCTTGTGTTGTTCCTGATCTTAGGAAGAAAGCTTTTAGTTTTTGTCCATTGAGCATGATGTTGGCTGTAGGCTTCTCATAAATGGCCTTTGTTATATTGAGGTATGCTCCCTCTATTCCCACTTTGCTGAGTGCTTTTATCATAAGTGGGTGCTATACTTTATCAAATGCTTTTTCAGCATCTATTGGCATGATTGTGTGATTCTTGTCTTTCATTTTATGTGGTGTATTACACTTATTGATTTGTGAATATTATAACATTTTTGCATCCCTTGGATGAATCCCATTTGATTATGGTGTATGATCTTTTAAATGTATTGCTGGATCTGGTTTTCCAATATTTTGTTGAGGATTTTAGCATATAGGTTCATCGGTGATATTGGGCTGTAGTTTTCTTTCTTTGTTGTGTCTTGATCTGGTTTTGGAATTAGGATGAACTGGCCTCATAGAAAGAGCTTGGGTGTCTTCCCTCTTTGGATTTTTTGGAATACTTTGAGAAGGATAGGAGTTAGTTTTTTCCTAAGTGTTTAATAAAATTTACTTGTGAAGCCATCTGGTGCAGGGCTTTTGTGTGCTGTGAGTTTTTTGATTAATGCTTCAATTTCACTAGTTTTCATCAGTGTATTCAGGCTTTCTGCTTCTTCTTGATTCAGTTTGAAAGATTATATGTTTCTAGAAATTTATCCATTTCACTCAAGTTGTCAAATTTCTTGTCATATAATTGTTCATAGTAATTTCTTACAGACCTTTGTATTTCTGTGGTATCAGTTGTGATTTCTCCTCTTTCATTTCTGATTTTATTTAATTGGGTCCTCTCTCTTTTATACTTGATGAGTCTGGTTAAAGTCTTGTCAATTTTGTTTATCTTTTCAAATAATGAGCTCCTGGACTTATGATCTTCTGAATTGTTCTTATAGTCTCTGTCATTTAATTCTGCTCTGATTTTGATTATTTTCTTCCTTCTGCTTCCTCTGGGCTTCATTTATTGTTGTTCCTCTAGTTCTTGTAGATGTAGGGTTAGGGCATTCGAGATTTTTCTATCTTCTTTAGGCAAGCCTGTATTGCTGTGCATTTCCCTATCTGGACTGGCTTCACTGTGTGCTCTCGGTTTTGGGTTGTTGTGTGTTCCTTTTTGTTTGTTTCCAGAAACCTTTTGATTTCTTCTTTGATCTCAGTTTTAACCCATTCTTTAATTAATAGCATTTATCCAGTCTCCATGAATCTGAATGTTTTCGAGTTTTTTCCTTGAGGTTGGTTTCTGGTTTCAAGCCATTATGATCTGAGGAGATTCTTGATATGATTTCAATTTTCTTGAATTTGTTGAAGATGACAAGACTCTATCTTGGTACCACTTAAAGCTGAATAAACTATCTCTGGAAAGTAAATATATTCAAGAGGATTTTAAATACTTATGGCATACTTTCTCTTCTATAGGACCAAAAAAATACTTGGTTATGGAAATGATGATCAGTTAAAATACTTTAAATAAAAAGCATTTTGAAATTCAATTGTTTTGTAATTTGGTTAGTTGACAATTGATATATTTAAACAGTTACAAGTAAAGTAAAATAAATAAACTTTATGAAAAGTAGCTCTAGTTTGACAATGTCTTGTCATATATAGGGAGAAGTTTTAGGTTTGCTCCCTTCACACAATTTACTGGGACAATCTCATCTGAACTCCATTTGACCTCATCTTCCTTGAAATGGACTGTATGGGAAAGCAGCAAAATACTTTCAAATAAACATCTCCTAAAACGTATTTTAACCTTGGATCTGGAAATGTATAAAAAATACTTTTTTTCCTAGTACATTGATAACACGGAGAGAATTTCTTACAGCTGAAAATATGGTATTTAAAGGTTTCAATATGTCTTTCCAGGTTTCCAGTTGGCAGCAAGCCAGTGACTGAATGGCTGCTTTGGAAAAGCACATCTTGCCTCCACTTTTTTTAGCTTTTCTCATTTTTCACAACAGTGCTTGCTCCCAGAAAATATTTAATATATTCTTTAAAGTTCATTCATTTTTCTATTACTCTACATACAAATTCCACCCCCACCCCAAACCTTCAAAGAATAAGTAAAGAACATAACAAAATCCCTGAAAAGCCCAGAGAACCTGGCCATCCTTAAATGTATAAGCACAGACGTTTTGGCTTAGTTCCTTATAAAACAAATAAATGTTTACATAAGAATCTTAGTATTGTATCATTATTTTCAGATCAACTTCTAAACTGGTTTGTAGCAAACATACCTTCTTGGTGCGTGTGGCTTGTGGAACAATCTTAGTGGTTTAGAGCATCTGTGTTACATGTAATTTAAATACCTTTGAATTCTCCTTCCATAAACCATTGATTGACCACATAATGGGGGACTTCCAAACCCCACTCTTTTGGCTAGTGCTCCATATCCTATTGTGTGAACTGAAATGTGGCAAACCCTCCCCAGTGGAGGGTTTCACTGCGTAACCACAGGAAAGACTCAATGTCAAAGCTCTGAGCATTTTAGCATGAAAGGAAGGGACATACATTTGTACCACTTCACAAAAATGCTTTCTCGTTTGTTTCTGAATAACGCCCATCCAGAATCAATGATTTTTTTACTCTGCTGTGAGCTCTTGGAAAAGATGAAGAAAAACCTCGATTTTTGCTTCTTAGGCTGCCTGCGAATATTTATGACTGTGAAGGAACTTGCCTCTTGCGGTTGTTTGCTAATTAACTATATTGCAGGGGATATGTGTATGAACCTGCCTGGGGACCATTTGTTTAAAAGTTAGTAAAGTGTATTTACTAGTCGTATGGCCTTAAGCAAGCAGAATCAAAGGCAACTGGAAAACATTTAAAAATAAGGAAAAATGGGGCAATAAAAAGAACACAGAAAATATCAGGTGCTTTAGAAACAGAGGTCACCTTAATATACGGGAACATTTATGTGCAAAATTAGGGGAATGGTTACCCAAGGAAACCCCATGCCTGTGTGTTGTGCTACATTTATTTTGTATTTATGGATAGTTACTGCACTCCTTTAGGTTAACAATCTAAGTAAGGGCTGGACTGATGTTTTCATTTTTACATGTCTGTCTTTGCTTAGGAAAGCTTTTTCTCCTTGTATATGTCAATTCATGCCCCATTATAAAATTTGCCTTAATTTTTCCCTCTTCTTAAAATACCCTTAAGCTATTATCTCCCACCCAGCACATGTTTTATTAATGCGGCACAGCCCTGCATCCTCTTCTGCCAACATTACGTATATATTTTTATTTTTAGTACGTATATTATGTTTATTTGGGGGAAAAGGTATCTCTTGATTTTCTTCTGTTTCCTTTATATAACCTAGAATAATAATCTCCCCATAGTAGGAATATTTAACTGTGGTGTTGGCTCTGCTAGAGAATTCAACCAGGCATATTACAGTATTTCTCAGTGGGGCTCCACTGGTACTCTGGAAAGGACAGATATTCTACCCCTGCACCCCAAACAGCAAGATGTGTGGCATCCTTGGCCCCAGTACTACAGGCCAATAGTCCTTCAAGACATCTGACAACCCACAATGCCTCCTGGGAAGTTCTCATTGCCCCAGTGGAGATTTAGTTCCTTCCATGATAAAACAATTAGCAATGATTTATTGGCTGTTTTACTGGACCATCTCCTACACTAAAATGAAACTTCCGGAGTGGGAATACTGTTTTTATTTTTTTGTCCATGGTATTCCTGATGCTCAGCCCAATGCCTGGCACATAGTAAGGTCTCAATAATTTACAGAATAAATGTGTACATAGGCTATTCTATACTTATGGGCTTTTGTAAACTATTTTTGGCAAAAGCAGATAATTTTAACAACATCTTACAAAATAGTTTGTTGATGGTCTGAATTGAAATAACATCCACTAGTTCCAAACAGAGATTATTTTAGATATTGGCAGAATGTGGCTTTCATTAAAACTTACCACTAGACTTACCAGGGAACCTTGGAAGAACCTGAGATTCTTTTTATATCTGGTTCCTCTTACTATGTAATATGATAATTAGCAAGACTTGCCTTTTACCTGCTGATACTATTAGGCCAACAGTAATAATACTTGTCAAGATACCAGGAAGAAAAGCATTGTTTATGTAATAAAGAAAAACTTAGATGGCCATTACCATTTGACAATGTTTAATATTATTATTTTTTGCTTTTGAAACAATGTCAGCACCTATCATGTTTCAGGGTCCACCCGATTAAGTTCCCAACTAGTTAAGGTCAAGATTTACAAAGGAAAAGTTATAAGCAGACGTCTTACAATTCCTAACTAGGTATAATATTGATGGTTATCAATCTTGCCCATGTTATATTTGGCTATTTTTTGGTAACCATTTCCTCAAATATCTAGACTCTACACTGAGGAGTTAAATTAACATGACCTTTGGTCTTCATCACCTCTGTCACTTTGAAGGATAAAAAAGCTTTGTTCTATAGTTACTTTTCAAAGATTTATTCAAATATAAAATCTTTTTATTTTTCCAAAGCAGGACTCAAAAACTTTCCAAGGTCAGAATTCATTCAAGATGCATGAGTCTCCTTTTGAACACTAGTTTAATTCCCATCAGTTGTGCAGATGCTAGGAGTAGGAGCTGTGTGAGTTTGCTGGTAGCTTGGCAGCATTGTTTCCAGGCTTTTATTGGGCTTACTATTTTGCTAAAGGCTTAACGGGCTCATTTTCAGATTCTTAATCAAGAACAAGTTTAATGATCGAAGGTAATTATCTCCAGATTAGAAGGGCTTTAAAAAGTTTATCAGCATTCCAAAATTTAACAAATAGCCCTCTGATAATCTAATTAAAATCCTACTTTTGCTGCCAGACTATTTCAAGCCAGTTGCTCACTCAAGTTCTTGTATCAAACCATTACACTCTGAAGCTGTTTCTGACGCAGAAGTTGGCCTGTGTTGATAATATACATGGTGTTCCCCGGAGAATGGTCTGAAATAATCAGGTCTGCCTTCTTATTCATTTTTTAATAGGGGATCTTCTTAGTTTTCTGTGGCTATTAAGGGGCTGTCTGTCACCCTGAGGTAGAGTTCATTGGCTCTGCAGTGTACCCTATGTGTGCAGGACAGACACAATTACTTCCAGCAGCAAATCAGCATCAGCTGCTTTGCATCAGAATGAAAGGTTTTTCACTTTCCATTGGATTTGCACCTTAGATGGTAATTAAATTTGGGAACCGTATTGTAAAAGAATTTGGTCTAGTTTAGAACTATGGAATTTTGATGGATAATTAAGCACATGCAGAAAATCCCACACTGTTCATGGGAGCTGTTTATATAAGCTGGGGGCAAAATCATTTTTCATAGTTCTGAAAATAATTTGGACTTCTTACACAAGCCTTATTTACCCAGTGGTGTACCTTAACCTGTCAGTGACTAGCTGTTGTTTTAGAACTAAGTTAAATACTGAATTCTAACAATAGGGTTTCTTCGTCAACACACCCCCGGGCAGGTCTCAAGGATGGTTGAACGGGGACTCCAGAAGCACAATGTGTCAGCCGCCCCAAGTTGTTTATTTTCAGCTCTGTTTCTCCTGAGGAAGGTTTTAGCTGTCTCCCCGCCCCCCCCCCCCTTTTCCGGGGGGGGTTTAGTGGCAGCGTTGAAAGTGGATGATGCTGTCACAGCCGCATAGGGCGTGGCAGGGGTTTCAGACCGCGTCTGTCCAGATTGACATGCTTCCAATGATCAGTGTGTGGGAGTTTTGTCAGAAATCTGGGCTTGTGATTCCTTTTGTTCTTCAGCGTCTATTGCGGTTTATGTCTTAAATGGGATGCAAATGTGATTTATGGTGCATGACATGATACTGTCAGAGAAAACTGGGCTTCACGAGGCAATGCAAACTCGAGCAGGGCGGAGCTGCCCGTGAGCAGCATGTTCTGTGGGTGACGAAGGAACACCCCAGCGTGACTCAGGAGTGAGCCTGGGGAGTAAACAACATGGGAAAGTTTGTTCTGCGCGACCAAGATGTCTCCCTTCCCTGTGGCCTGCGGGGCGCAGCGCTGAGGCTGGCGGCCTTCTCTGAAACTGTTTAAGACACGTGCTCTTGTGAAGGGAGCGTCCATGATAGCCATGTTTCCCGTCGGGCAGAACTGCAGGCCCGATTCTATCAGACCTAAGGGGTTCATTTGTCACCGTTCCAGATAGCCACATGATTGCAACATTCCCATTAGCACTTTAAAGAAATTAAAAATTTTTTTTTAGAGAGAGGGAAGTGGAAGAAGAAAGAGAGGCAGAGAAACATCAATGTGTGGTTGTCTCTCGTGTGCCCCCAACTGGGGACCTGGCCCTCAGCCCAGGCACGTGCCCTGACTGGGAATCGAACCTGCGACCCTTTGGTTCGCAGGCTGACACTCAATCCACCGAGCCACACCCGCCAGGGCCGTGTTTGCACTTTGGATATCACGTTGCTAAGGCCTTTCTAAGTTTTGACCAAATGGCCCGGGTGCATGGGCAATTCATGGTATAGGCTGAGCATCCTGCCAGTGGGATCAGTGTGCCAACTCAGATTCCTGCAGATAGTCAGTGATGAGAACACACATTATCAAAGCATAATTAATTCAGTCACTCAAATCTTTGCTGAGTGCTTTGCTGAGACAGAAAAGAAATGTGCTTCCAAATGGCCAAAATGAAAACCATGAGCATTCGTTTGACTTTAAAAGTGGCATGGGCCCGAATGAAAGAACTGGGTTTTAATCTTATTATACTCTGGTAAGCCTTGTTACCACAATGCAGATATATGGTGACTTCCAGTCTTTGAAAACATGTCCAACCCATATTTCAAATAGCAGTGTTTCTTTTAACACATTATATATGTAGGGCATTCATTTTTAAATTGTAAAATGAGGAAATTGGATTAGAATTGGCTTTTGAGGAAATAGTTGGGTTTCAGATCCCTCTATTTCCACTTAATCTTTCTGGGAGTCTTGAAGAATTATTTAGTCTAATTTTCTGTTTGTCCATCTCCAAAGTCCCACCTACTTCGTAGGGCTATTGTGTTCATGCTAATGCACGTGAGCTGCTTAGAATAAGTGACTGTTCTAAGCTCATCTTTGGTGAGTCTTAGCACAATGGCCCCTTCTCAATGCGAAGTGACACTGGTCCTGGGACGCCAGGGACTGATTATTACAGTTCCCCGACCTCGAGGTCTGGATCCGTGGGTTCGAAGAACATTCAGACTGCGCCAGAATCTTAATCACGCATCAGGGAGAGGGAACTGCATTTCTGGCTCTTCACTACTGCAAGGACACTGGTTTCTGTTCCTTTGGACTCAGCGCGCAGCGTGCCAACCGTGATCTGGATGCTGCCTGTCATCAGCCCGCAGCAGGTGCAGGCCTAGCGGGCAAGGGGACGGGAGCGCGGGCATTCAGGAACACCGTGGGGAAAAACAGTTTTCCAGAAGAAACACGGGTCTCCCATGAGCTCGTGGTTTTACAGGCATTGGGCACTCAAGGAAAGATGGAGAATGGAGAAGAGAGGCCAGCCAAGAACAAGAAATCGCTCTGCCACAGCGAGAGGGATGTGGATGCTGGGAGCTGGGGTGGGGGTTGGGGTGAGTCACTGAGTGAGGCACAGGAAGGGAAGTGCCAAAAGCAGATTTCATCTACTTCATCCAAACTTCGCCTCGCGTCCCTTTGTACCTGGAGACTTTGCTCAGCTGCATTGTTTTTCCTTTTCCCTGTTTGGAGAAATGAGTCAGGGAAGGGATGGCCTTCGTGAGTAGACTCCACTGTGTCTCTGGGACAAAGAAGGGGCCCAGAGTGGGGCTTGGCCGGGTTTTATGCTGTGTATGCCAGCCCTGTGGTGGGCTCAGCGGGCACACTGCAGGTAGACCAGAAGGCAGTGGCACCCAAAGCAGACGTCACCTGTCCATCTGGCTTCTACACCTGGACTTGCTACCTCATCTTTTTGTGAAAGACAGCCATTTATCCGGTCTTATTAGAAAAGGTTCTCTCATACCAGCCCCTGGTTAGTTTCAGGAGGGTTTCACTAATGTTTTATAGTGATGGAGGGAGGACAGCGTTGGTGGTAAAGCTGAGCAGGGAGCGTCTGTAGGGCTATGGGGAGCCAATGATGTGGATCCCACTCCACGGTGGGGAAGTTGAGAGGAGATGTCCCAGCACCATCTGTGATGCAAGAAAAGGGAAAAATGATTCTCTCCTTCACCTTTTGTTTCTATTCAGGCTCTCACGGGATTGGGTGATGCCCAGCTCCATCGGGGAAGGCAGCTTACTAAATCCATTGATGGAAACACAAATTTCACCCAGAAACTCTCAGAAACAATGTTTAATCTGGGCACTTGTGGCCCATTCAAGCTGATAGATAAGATTGATCCTCACACTCATCATCTTACTTGGCTCTTTATTAAATAAAGTTTATTTCATATATTTCCTCCTCATTCTTTTCCTTCTCTCGCTGAGAATATGCATCTATCTTCTACTATTTTTTTACAGTTGTTTATCAACTATTTTTTTGATATTTTTGAATAATATCTACTAAATAAATATTGAATTTATGGGGGGGTGTCATCATTTCTATCAAATAATCATTCAGCTCTCTAAAAGGTCAAAACATTTAACTTTTTTCATCTATTTACTCTTTTAAAAAGATAACGAGTCCTCTTTTAACATACATATCACACAGGTCACATTCCAGATTAGTGACTATTTGGTTGTAATCATGAGTTAAATTCAACTTATAAAGTCCACATCAGGCATATGCCGAATGATAAAAATGACATGATAGTTGATTTCCTGATGGTGTTTTCTTGGAAATGTTCTGTAATTAAATGCTAGCATGATTGAACTGCTTTTGCTAGAGGAGGAGATAGTAATAGGATAGTCATTTCCTGCCTAATGCTTATTATAATGAAACTTTTAAATGGTGACTTCCAACTTGTGTATTACTGACTATATATTTTGTAACTGGAAATTTAAAAGCAATTGGCATTGGTCAGGACACCAAAACCACAGAGATGAGCTATGATTGATAAAAACCAGAGTCACTGGAATGCAACCAAAGAGAAAATACATGAATAACAGTTTCATATAAAGCATTCCCAGAGATGACACTGTTGGACTTTTTCTACGAGGAAAGCTGATAACTTAAAACATACAACTAGATTGTCCTAATTTTTCTTCAGTTTTCTTTTTGTGTTTTGTATTTCTTCCTTTTTAAAAAAAAATAAAATAAGACGATCCTTTGATTATAAAAGAAGCTCACACTGACTTTGCTGCACTTAGAAAACGTTGCAAGCTTTAAAGGGAAAATCCACGTCTGTAGTCACCTTAGTGTCTATACTAGTTTTTGCTGTTTAACGTACCAAACCCCAAATCTAATGACAAAAAAACCCCAACTATTTTATTTAGTCAGTAATTCTGAGGGTTAGCTGGCTGTATTATGTTCCAGGCTGAAATGGTCAGCTGGCAGTCAGTTAGGATGGTGACTGGCACCTGAGTGGCTTCAATCACATGTTTTACCTGGTGGTTGGCTGGCTGGTAGATGTGGTGGCCTCAGGTGGGAGGGACTGTCTCTCTTTGACATGGCCTCCCCCTTTCCTGTAGATTATCCCAGGCTTCTTTGCATGGTAGTCTCAGGGTTTCTGGAAGCAGCATGAGGGCTGACTCCCACTCTGAGCCCTTGCAAAACCTTCGTTTGCTTCACGTTAGCTAATGCCCAATGGGCCAAACTGAGTCAGAGGTGCACACCACTCAAGAGTAGTCAGACTGAAAGACACTATTGCAGCCATTACCGCAAGCAAATAAAAAGCAATCTGGGCCATAATTTGTACTCAACTTTTTGTCTTTCATATCTTACTCAGAAAAATTACCATATGAGAACCTATCTATTAAATATTCTTCAGAAATGTGATTCTTAATGGCTATATAATATTAAAATATGTGTACTGTAATTTGTTTACATACTTCTTTACTAGGAATTAGGCAGCTTTTAATATTTCTCTATTCTAAAAAAAACCCCAATATATAACCTTTATGATTTTGGTGTGTATTACTCAACCAATTGGTATATACCTTGAAGCTCCTGATAAAAATTGCCAAGTCTGCCTGACTCTCTGAAAACCTGAAGCAATTATATTCTCAATAGCATTGTTTGAGAATATCAAATTTACAACCGTGGACTTAGGCTAGTGTATATTTTGACAGTGTTTGTCAATTTAATAGGTGAAAATGAATATTTTCAAGTATATAATTTTTAAAGCATCAAACATCAAATTCTTAAAAAATAACATTTTCTTCTGTAAGTCATTAGTTACTTTGAAGAAAAAAATTTCTGTTGAAATAAAAAATTAAATTTACGAGGGTGGAGCATGAAAGCTCCTGTTAGGTGTGGGACTCAAGATACCCACTTTTAATCAAGCCAATACTTAGGAGCAAAGTCAGAGTAACACTTGGGAAAAAATTGTGGCTACAGCATTTGTGTTGGGAAAAGGAGCAGTAGATGTAAAGTTAATTGATGCTGCGAATCCTAGAATTTTGTATTTACTTTAAATGTTGAATTAATATAAAGGCTACATTTTAATAGAAACCTTGGATGTCATAGAATGTCATAAAAACAACTTTCCTGCACAGGATTCACATAATATTTTTACTTTTTTTAAAAAGAAGATTTATTTATTTATTGTTAGAGAGAGGGGGGGAAAAAAGGAGAGAGAGAGGGAGAGAAACATTGATGTATGAGGGAAACACGGACTGGCTGCCTCCCGCACACCCCCAGCTGGGGAGCTGGGCTGCAGCCCAGGCACGTGCCCTGACTGGGAATCGAACTGCCGACCTTTTGCTTTGTGGGACGACGCCCAACCAACTGAGCCACACCAGCCAGGATCAATTCCCATAATATATTTGGTCACAGGTTAGGTGACAAAAATTCAAGCTTAATTTATACAGTCTGCCATGCATGTCGGGAGGATCACAAGGACCTTCAATTTTGCACTTTGTGACCTCAGAAATGGCATAAAGTAGTTTTTCAAAATGTTTCCGAAGTAGAGCTGGAGAAAGTGTTTTGAGGACAGGACGCATGACGCAAGGGAAGCGCGGGGCAAGCGGTTTGCGGCGGGCAGGAGGTGCGCCCCGGGAAGTGCTCTGGGATGGGGCCGAGCGCATCGGGTGCCCGCTGAACCTCGCGCCTTGGACTAGGCTTTAGACCCAGGCCGGCTGGCAAGAGGTTCACCCCCACCCCCCCCTTTAGCAGCTGGTAGTTCCATAACACGCGACTTCCACTAGGAAAGAGGGGGGAAGGAGAGAGGGAGATTTTGAATTGCGTGCAGGAGAGAAGGTCATGTCTTCAAGCTGTTGACACACACCCATTGTGACTTGCGGTGAGAAAGTGGATGTGCACTCTCGGAAAGAAACCACGTGGGAGAACTTTGCCAGGAGGAAAAAAAAAAATAAAGGCCAAGCACTTACCTCCTACATCAACTATTTCTATTATGGTTCCAAAAAGGGAACACGTAGGGTATTGCAGCCTTAGGACACGCATGGTTTTACAATGTACATTATACTGCTTCGTTCTCCGAGGTCTTTTTCTTATTCAGAATTGTTTGCAAACATTTAATTCATGCGCTGCAATTCAAAACATATGCCCCTGGAGATCGCACGCTGTGACTTCCCCTTCTCTCCCATCAATGTTACAGGTAGTGACAGTTTGGGGATATAATACTGTCGCAGTATTTCAGTTTTCACTTGGAGGATGGAAGGGTGTTTGAGGAATGAATGTCACATTTGGACAATGAGGACCCGATTGGATTCTTTAGTCACAAAACACTGACTATAACTAGTCACTGCATTCTGGATGTGTTCTGGCAAGGAAAATGCTACACAGCCCACAGAAATACAGTTTACTGAGTGAAATAATTCTCTTAAACTTTAAGTGTATTATTTTTGACGTTACTTGTTCAAATGTTCCCCAAACAAAACAGGAAGTAACATCCCCCTCATCCCAAGCGATAACGAAACGAGAAAAATGAAATACTTTTTTTCTTAATGCAAAATATTTTAAACATTTTTTTCGACTTTTATCGTTAATTCATGTAGTGGTGCTGAGAAGTAGATATAATAATAATGCATCTGAAAAGTGAGAATTACCCTTCTAAGGAAACTTCAGAAGATTACTGCTTGCCCTTGACAGTACGTCATACAAACAAGGTCTAGAAAATGTAATAACAGAGGCTTCCTTAACCTCTTAAATTATGATTGTGATGCCATTCCCCTAACATTAGGCCCTTTGATCCCTTATTGAAAACATTTGAACTCTATTGTATCACTTAGGATTAAGCTCCACCGCATTGAAGAGTAACGTCAAAGTGACTTGACCAAGCTAGAGAATCAGTTTTCTCTCAAGAGGAGCCTGAGGAGTTTGGCCAGGCTCCAAAGTCTCCTCCTATGTTTCCATTCCACCTTCCTTAAAATGTGGATTTCCTTCCTGAGGTTGCCTGATGGTGTAAGGTGGCTGCCAGAAGTCCATCCATCCATCAGCTTGCCAGCTCAGCAGGATGAAAGAGGGCAGGGCAAAAATCAGCCTAAGCCTTCTTGTCTATTGTCCTTTAAAGGAGCTTCCCTAGAAGACCGAGATAAAACTTTTGCTTCCATCACACTGATCAGAACTTAGTAACAAAGCTAGTAATATTACCTGCATATGCTTTCTTTCTCTTACTAATGAAAAACTAAAGAATCGATATTGCATAGGCGATTTGCCATCACTGCCTGATACATAGTCTCTAAACTCTTGGAAGAGAAGACTGTTTTGGTCCAAACACACGATAAATGTTATCTCTATTTGTTCCCTGGCAGATTACAAGAACCATGCTTACAGGAGTTTGAATATCATCTTCTCTGTCTACCCTCTCCTACCACTTCTTTGCAAAACTTTCTCTTCCCAATTTCTACCACTCGGTGGACAGTGCTGACTTGCTCTCATAGGAGGAAGATTATTAAAGCTCTTGGACATCAAAAAAATGAAGGAGTTTGAGAATATTTTCAATGTAAAACGTTGCTTAACTGCAAAAAATGTAATATGTATCAGGAAGAAAAACCACGTGGTTGATGATTAGATCTTCCAAGAGAACAGTGGAGTGGATGACGTGACCATGTGGGAAAACTTGGAAGCACTTCTGTGACCAACATTGAGGAACCTGGAGGATGAAAGTGGATAATCTTAAGGAAATGTTTATTGAGATGGAGATAGAAGGAACTTTTGTTATTTGAATTAAAATTACACATGATACATTTATTCTTATTAAATCCATAACACATGGCAGGTACCAAAGCCATCAGCTTCAAGCAACACTTCCATCAAAACCAACTGAGACTTTCTATTACCTGTTGAGTCTCAAGTCTATATATAATCCTTCAGTTTTTTTTTTTTTTTTTTTTACCAAATATCTTCTCTCCATTTCAACTATACCCCTATTGCTTCAGAATAGACTCCTGGGCTACCGTTAAGAGAGTGTTTTTGAGCGTATGTTACTTCTAGTGTGTGTGTTCTTTGTTTCTGAAATTCTTAAGTACATAAATGATCTATACTGGTATGCCTGGCAGAGCATTTTTTGTTGGTTTCAAATGAAAGTGCTATCTGACTCTCAAAAATGTGCTCCCTCTAGGACCCCCTGCCATACAGCAATGCCACTCTTGAAGGTAGGACAGATCTACATCTATTCAGACTCTGACCCAGGCAGAGGGACTTCTGCAGAACTCAGGAAGGTCCCTTGGTCACAGGCTTCATGTAAACCCCTTTATCTGTAATTCACATTCCTTGTTATCTATCATATCCTTTGCCAGACCTGAAAGTCATTCCCAAAACCACACCCAGAGCTTCTCCCAAGCATGGGTTAACTAGATGCTCTGCTGATCCTCTTCTGATTGTTATTAGTATATTTGCATAAAAATGTTCCTAATATAATCTTCGCACAAGAAATGGGGCATCTCGTCAGTGTGCATTTGTAGGACAGTCTTCACCCTATTTCTATTGGATAGACTCTCAATTGAATTCTTGGTTCTGTCACTCATTTTGTGAAAGAGTAGGTCCTCCTCTGTCTCCTTGTGGCCCTAGCTCTTTCCTCTTATTGTCTGGCTGAGCTCTGTGGGCTTCTTTGACCTAACCCGCCAGTTTTCAACCAATGGGCTGCAAGAACTTCTAAAACCTGCAATACCTGACTATTTAGTCTGAGACACTGATGTCTTTTTCCTTAGATTGTCAAATTTAAAAAAAAAAAAATGACAAGAGCCAATACAACAATAGCCATCTGGTGTGAAAGAGTCAAAATTATACTTATTTTTTTTTTTTTTGTCAGATTGGCAAAAAATGTATTTTTTGGTGTGCTGCAGAATTTTGGCGTTTCATTTGTGTGTGCCATGAGATGAAAAGGGTTGAATATTGCCGACTTAGAAATTCTACATGTAGGCAGCTCCAATAACATCCCGTCTCTGAGATCTCCGACTTAACACAGTGTGCATCTACTCATCAACTCCAATAACATCTGCCTCTGGTGCATACCTCCCAGATGCATTCTTTGTTTTTCACGCTTTCCTCACAGCTAGGTATGATCATGTGAGTAGGTTCTGTTTTTTTCTGGTATGATCAGGAGTGATGTTCTATTAAAAAAATAAGCGATTACTAGCATTTGCCCTTTTCTCTTCTTGATGGTTGGGAATTGAGGCAACTAGTCTTAAACTCAAAGTTCGAAGTAGGTTTTGAGGATGCAAGCCACCTGCTAACCCCAATCTGTACATCTCTGGATTATTACATGGAAGAAATAGATTTGATTTTCTTCAAGTACTTTTTTTGTTTGGGGAGTGGGAGGGAAAAAGGGGGAGTGGGTCTCTTTGTCTTAGCACCTTTGCCTTTATTCTAATGCAGTGGTTTAAGCTCTAGTTCAGTCTGATTTATCTTGGACAAGTTAATCTCTATGCGTTTATTCAACTATGAAATAAGAATAATAATAGCTATCTTTAAGGTATTGTGGGAATCAAGTGAAATAACGTGTATAAAGTTAAAAAATTTGGAAGAAAGAATTTAAAGTGATGGAATAAGTATAACACAAACTAGATCTTTCTTATTTTCAAAGAGCTGGATCTTTGAGTAACAAACCATGAATACATCAGTGTTTTCAGAATAAATAGACTTGGAAGCATATAGAACTCACTATATAGTACCATAGTAATAAAATTTTAAAAAGCATAGTTAATCATAAATGCTTGAAAACATATAATGGGAAAGAATGTCTAAGTGGCCTAAATCCCAGATTGAGAATCTCAAACATAGGGCTCTATCTTTGCATTTTAGAGACTTGGTTTCGTATTTGATTAAGGGATGAATTTATCCTTTATTGACTTGTGTCTTTCTCCTCTAAAGTGGGGAATCTCACAAGATTTCTGGCCTAATGAATAACAATTTTATGATTATGAAGAGTTTAAATAATACAGAGTCATTATCTGTAATAACCCAAATTAGGATATGTGTATAACAGTAGACTCTTTTCTGTTTTTAGGGTATTCATAGAATAGCCCCATTGTAAAAGGAAAATATATAGGGCTAATTATCACTTCTTTTTATTAGTTCAAAGACCTACCAACACCATCTCATTGAATTCTGGGAGACACATTTTCTTTTCATGACATTTCTAACTTGTGTGGTCTCTTTTCCTGAATGTCCTTCATTCCTATGTATTTTATTAATACTACCAAGCATAAAAGACTTTTTTCCTATTTGAGTTTGTCCAACTATTTTTATGTCAAAACTCTGCTCATGAAACTAAACTAATTCTTTTTTTATTGTCATATAAAATTTTAAGTTTTTTTTTTTTTTTTTGTATTCAGGATCTTTTTTTTTCTTCTTTCACCCTAACTATGCAATACTAGTTCTCCATACTTGCTAGTACAAACCTCTTATTGAGATGGTTTTTTTAAAAGTATATTTTATTGATTATATTGTTACAATAGTTCCAATTTTTTCCCCTTTGGTCCCCTCCACCCAGCACCCCCCGCCCCCAACAATCCCCCCCCCAAGTCCATGCCATGGGTCGTGCATACAAGCTCTCTTGCCCCACCCTTTCATATATTCTTCTTCTTCTTTTTTCTAAACAATTAATTAATTAATTAATTAATTAATTAATTTAACAATAAAAAATAACAATCCCTCTCTCTCAGACTTAAGACCCTTTATAATCTTATAAAGGACAATGGGCAAAGGTCTCGAGCTCCTCTAGCTGCTTCAAGCTGGACATGCTTGTTTTCCTACCTACCCTTGGGTCCAGAAATCCCTAATAAGAGTGGGGATGTGGAGGGGAGGGGCCTTCCCACATGGGGAAGGATCATGCAGACTCCAGGTTGGTTGGCTGTCCCCAGACAATGGTGTGCTTGGTTTAACAGGCTGGTATCCTAGTTGTATTTTGGAGGCAACAGGGTTAGAGGATATCATTCAATCCATAACCACTAGATTACAAAAGACAGGTATTAATTTTTCAATGTCCCACATTAGGGAAAAGAAGGGCTTCTTTGGAGGAAGGTGTGCCAGGCACGTCTCACCTGTCCAAAAACCCTTTTGCCCACTATACTTAGTTTGGGCTGAGGGAAATATTTTAAGTTTCCCCCTCTCAGGCCTCTGGGCTCTTTCTGTCCAAGCCTTTAGGACAGAAAAGAGAAACCAGTTTTAAAGTGAAACCCACAGACTACCCCATTCTTCACTAACCCAGCCACTTAGTTCAGCCAAACCATTGAGTCTCAGGAGGCAGCACTGCAGACAGGATTAAGTAAGGCCTATACATACAGACAATCACTCAGGTAATGAGATCATAGGCTTATGCCCTTTGAAAACAGAAAACACATGTTAATTTATGTAACATAACCCACATACAAGTCTCTAAATCTGTAAGACTGTCTTATCGGAAAGACATCCAGTTGCAAGGCATTTGACATTCTTCTTGCCTGTAAATTAAACATCTTTGATAATGCCACAGACATAGTTTAACTTTCAAATGAAAACAAATTTTAAATGAAAAGAAACTTTAAAGACGGTTAGCTGCACTACTTTATAGTCTACCACTGAGCATTGTGATTTTCCTTGAATTGCGATTTTTCTCCCTAAGATTACCCTCCTTGTCATTAAAGGGACTGCATTAAGTCCATTTTTAATTTATCCTGTTCATTTGCATGAACACAACAAGAGCAGCAAATGATCACTTGTGATCTTTAGTTCTGCTTTGCTGGAACTTACACAAGGAACATTTAGGGTGACCTTCAGTCTGCCCTTCAAGGCACAGAAGCAGAACCACATACTTGGCATTCAGCCTTGCCTGTAAACACCTGTCTTTTCCAAGTCCTTCTGGTTTTCATTGTGCCTTAAGGTCCCTTCTAGCCATCTTTCAGGAAAACAACCTTCATTCCTTCCCTGGAAAGATTGCCATGGACCACGCATCCATCCAAGGTACCAGGCCTTTTATCTCATGGACTTTTATTACCTTTGAAAGTCAATCCCAGTTCCTCAGGGCTTTTTGGTAACAACCAAAGCCCAAGCATGTCTCCTTTAGGCATGACATTCCAGTCAAAGTCTTAGTTAAAAAAAACAAACAAACCTCTATTAACAACTAGTCTTATTAGTTTTATGCAAAGAAACTTATGTCATTACTTACTTCTTTAGAATGCCAAACTCTGGAGGGATCAGATAGGGAGAAAAATATACAGTGTGAAGGAAAATCCTTGTCCTTCTAGTATTCACTGAACTTGCATTTCCATTGTTTATATTTTTATTTTTTTCCGCACTAAAATTTTTTTGTTTTTCCATTACAGTTGTCCCACTTTTTCCCCCCTCTTGCTTCCCTGCACCCTGCCCCCCCTTCTCCCACATTCAGTCCCCACCCAGTTGTCCATGTCCATGGGTCATTTATACATGTTCTTTGACTAGACCCTTTCCCTTCTTACTCCCTTCTCTCCCTCCCATCTCCCCCTTTGTTACTGTTAGTTTATTCCTTGTTTAAATACCCCTGGTTCAATTTTTCTCATTTGTTTGTGATGTTCATTAGTTTCCCGTAATAGGTGATAGCATAAGGCATTTTTCTTTCGTTGCCTGGCTTATTTCGCTAAGCATAATTCTATCTAGTTCCAACCATGTTGTTGCAAATGGTAGAAGTTTCTTCTTTCTTTCACTACTTATTCATTGTCATTTCCCCCCTTGTACTCGTGTTCCTCTCTGTCTCTCTCTGTTTCTTCATTTTCTTAAAGCAGACCCTTTAGCATTTCTTGCAATGCTGGTTTGGTGGAGATGTATTCTTTTAGCCCCTGGCTGGTTTAGCTCAGTGGATTGAGCGTCGACCTGCGAGCTAAGTGTCGCTGGTTCGATCTTCCAGTCAGGGTACATCAGAGAAGGAAAACTCTGACTCCAAAAAACCTCCGCTGCCTTGTGGCATACCTCTTCTGGGGAAAGGCTAAGGGAGTAAACCCCGACAGAAAATCCGGAGCCGGAGTCCCTAAGGCGGTTTGACGTTGTAGTCAACACCGGCAACTCCTGCGGCGCACCTGAAGCCAAGCTGTATCGACTCCGTCTTTCCCTTGGACCCTTCAGCTGCGAAGAGAGGGGGGGTTTGCTGCATGGGCAACAGCAGACCCTCCATATCACCCTGCCCAGGCTCTGTAGCTTCAGCTCCACTGGAGAGGACACTCCAGCGTCATCCCAAGATGTCGATTCAACACGGGAGGAGACAGATGCCGTGTCACTCCCGAGTCGGACTGCACAGCCATTCTCGGCGGTGCAGATAGACACTTAAGAAGCTACACCATCGTCTCTCGAGACGGACGGCTGCCGACGACGACGACGACGATTCTTTTAGCCTTCTTTTGTCTTGGAAACTCATTTCACCTTCCATTTTGAATGAGAGTCTTGCTGGGAAGAGTATTCTTGGTTGTAGGCTTTTGTTTTTCATTGCTTGGAATATTTTTTGCCATTCCCTTCTGGCTTGTAGTGTTTCTGCTGAGAAACCTGATGAAAGCCTTATTGGCGCTCCCTTGTATGTTATTAGTTGTTTCTCTCTTGCTGCTTTTAGGATCCTCTCTTTGTCTTTGAATGTTGCCATTTTAATTATGATGTGTCTTGAAGTGGGCCTGTTGGGGTTCATCTTCATTGGGACCCTCTGTGCTTCCTGGACTTGTGTGACTCTTTCTCTCCTCACGTTAGGGAAGTTTTCTGTCATTAGTTTTTCAAAAAGTTTTTCTATCCCTTGCTCTTCTTCTTCTCCTTCTGGAATTCCTATGATACAGATATTATTACGTTTCATGTTGTCCTGCAGCTGTCTTAGAGCCTCTTCAGTCTTGTTCAATCTTTTTTCATCTTGTTGCACTGTCTGGGAGTTTTTGTCTACATTGTCTTCCAGCTCGCTGATCTGGTCTTCTGCTTCCTCTAGCCTGCTTTTAATTCCTTCTACTGTGTTCTTCAATTCAGAGATTGTATTCTTCATTTCCTCCTGGCTCTTATTGATAGCTTCTATGTCCTTTTTCATGCTGGTGTAATTCTCAGTAAGTTCCTTGTAGTTTTTCTGGAGTTCACTGTAGTTTCAACTGAGCTCATTGAGCTTCTCTATAATCCATGCTTTCAATTTCATATCTGATAGTTGGCTCCCCTCTATTTCATTTAGCACTCTTTCTGGGGACTCTGCCTTTCCTTTCGATGGGGGGTTGTTTCTCTGTCTCCCCATTTTTGTGACTCCTATTGTTTGTTGGTGCTTCTTAGAATCAAGATGGTTTTTTAAATATGTATTTGCAAACCTAGTTTTACCAAGAAGCACCAAGTATTACGAAGAGATAATTTTGAGTTAATTACTAATACACACACATGCGTACACCACACACTGTAATTTAGAAACATCACATTATCATCTACAAAATTTTACCATCTTGGTGAATATGAATGCATATATCACACTATGTATTCTTCAGACCTTGGACTAAAACTTGTATTGCCATCTTTGTGCATTTGTTTGAAGATTTTATAAAAGAGTGTCATTCATTAGGAAAGGTTTAGCTTAGAGTCTTTACTTTTCTTTCAGGCTTTTCTATTGTTTTGGGCTGAATTGTGTCCCTCGCCCAAATTCATGTGTTTAAGTTGGACCTCAGAACATGGCCTTATTGAGGGTAGGGTCTTCATAGTCATATTCAAGTTAAAATGAAGTCTAAAGCCTGAAGGGCAGGCTCTTATCCAATGTGACTGATATGCTGATGTTGTTACAGAAAGGGAAAATTTGGACACACAGACATGCATAGGAAAGACAGTGTGAAGAGACGTAGGGAGAAGATGACCATTTTTGGTCAAGGAGAAGGGCCTGAAACATATCCTTTCTTCACAGCCCTCAGGAGGCATCAACCCTGCTGAGCCCCTGACTTTGCACTTCTCGCTTCATGACCTTGAGACAACAGCTTTCTGGTATTGAAGCTGCCCTGTTTGTGGTGCTCTGTTACCACAGCTCTAGCAAACTAATATGTGCATGTGGAACAGACAGTGTTCTTATTCTATAAATATGTATATTTTAATACAAATATTTCAGTGGATGGCTGCACCTTCTGTTTAGTTGGCCAACAAAGACCATTCTTGAGTCCCCCTTTCCCTTATTCTTTATATCCAAACCATCACCAAATGTTTCTCAACTCTTACCACTGCTCATGGGAAGCCTACACCACCACAGTGTATTGTCTGGGACATTGAAAGGACTTTCCTACTGGTTTCCTTGCTCCCATTTTTAAAATTTACGATCCATTTTTTATAAGCAGTTATATTTAGAAAACGTAGGTCACCTCATGTCTCTTCCCTTCCTGGAAACTCTGTGAAATCTAGGCTACTTATCTGGTCACCAGGCCCCTCACAGTCTGTCCCATGTTCTTCTAAAATGCAATGCAAGGGACTTCTGCATCAGGCCTCTTGGGATAACTAGTATGCAACAATGTCCTTGTCTGAAATTACTAGAAAACTAGACAAAGTATATGCATTTGTTTTAAGATATTGGGAAGTAGGCAGTGCCCAGTTTCTAAAAGGGTGTCATTCAGAAGTGCACCCTTTTTCCTGTCCCCAGCTCCAGAGTTTTGGTGCAGATATTTTTGCCCTAAGGGACAGGTAAGCCATAAAACAAAGAACTCCTAGGTTGTTCCCAAAGGCATTGACTTTAGTTGCAACAGAGTGTGGAAAAGTTCAAACCCGAAGGCAGTCTCAGATACAATGGAGGTTGTGGAAAAAACATTTAAGAGGAGACTGTTAGTTTCATGAGAGACATAAGTTACACCAAGGATCATGAAGAAACTAAGCAATTTGCTTGAGGTCAGTCGATACAGGTGATTTAGGACTAGCGTCTTTGATTTTGAACTCTGTTTACTCAACTAGTTACCAAGTTTGAGTTGAGTCCTGCCCCTACGCTCGGATTCAGAGTTCAGTGGAAACAGGGTTCAGCAGAAGCAGAAATGGATCCTGTTGTCTTGAATCTTAGGACACAGTGGAGATATGAAGACTATGAATACCCAGAGCTGTGGTGAGTGCTACAGGAAGTGGACAGGCGGTGCTCTGATGCAGGGGATGGACCTGGGCGGGTTAGGGAAGACACCGAAGGCTTTTCTGTGCCAATGGCAGGCGAGCTGAGATCTGAATGAAGATCAGGCACAGGTAGGGGGAGCAGGAAGGGCATTTCATGGACACCCTAAGAGCAGCTCTGTGGTGGGAGTGGGGGAGCACAGCACACTTGAACAGTAAAACACGGACCCACGTGGCTGACCCACTCCGCTGCACAGCAACTCAGATTCCAGAAGTCTTCATAAAACCAAGCCTTTGGTTTTCCTGCATATGAACTGTCTGGCTAAGATCAGATAGCATTTATCTTAAATTCCACATGTCCCGTGTCTTTCCACATAGTTGTTATTGCTTTGTTAGCATCTCTTTTTGGTTCAAAGCTTTTGAAATGAAAAAAATTATAATCGAGAATGATATCATATCTTCTTTTCAATCCTATGTATTAAAACCCTGGAGTAGTGTTTAAGAAATTCCTAGACAATATTTCCATATTGTTATGGGAGATTACTATATTCTTAAAAAAGCCTCAATAATCAATAAAATATACAAATTAGGAAGAATTTCTAGAGTTAGGCATTTTTGTACTGGGAAATGGAGCAGCCCAATTTTTCATTCAACCTTTGTTGTTCTTACCAGCATCTTAGTTTAATATACTTTTTCTTTGTCGTTAGCCAGCAAATGCAGAGCAGCTAAGATGCAATGGTAAGGGCTCAGGAGTGCGTATCTGATTGAATAACCAGGAAACAAACTGCAGTGTTTCATTCCCCCTAGAACCACAGGCCTTGTTTCTGCAAATATAGATCCAGATCATGGTGGCAAAAAGTTGGTCTGATCCCGAGAATTTTATTGTTTATTTCCCCCCCGGAATTCCTCTATTGTCTTGTATGTTCCTGTCATGTTCTTTCTAAAAGTTGCTCAGGAAGTCTGGGTGAAGCTAATGGGCAAATTGTGAAAGCGGTCACTTTCTATATTTTACAAATGTGAGACTGATTTGAAAAGAGGGAACATGCAGAGTTCATAAATGAATTACCTCACGGAGTCCACAAGCAGGAGAAACTAGACTTCTCTCTTTTGGCATCTCGTCGGCAGCCGTCCGTCTCGAGAGACGATGGTGTAGCTTCTTAAGAGTCTATCTGCACCGCCGAGAATGGCTGTGCAGTCCGACTCGGGAGTGACACAGTATCTGTCTCCTCCCGTGTTGAAGCGACATCTTGCGATGACGCTGGAGTGTCCTCTCCAGTGAAGCTGAAGCTACAGAGCCTGGGCAGGGTGATATGGAGGGTCTGCTGTTGCCCATGCAGCAGACCCCACCTCTCTTCGCAGCTGAAGGGTCCAAGGGAAAGACGGAGTCAATACAGCTTGGTTTCAGGTGCGCCGCAGGAGTTGCCGGTGTTGACTACAACGTCAAACCGCCTTAGGGACTCCGGCTCCGGATTTTCTGTCGGGGTTTACTCCCTTAGCCTTTCCCCTGAAGAGGTATGCCGCAAGGCAGCGGAGGTTTTTTGGAGTCAGAGTTTTCCTTCTCTGATGTGCCCTGACTGGAAGATCGAACCAGCGACACTTAGCTCGCAGGCCGACGCTCAATCCACTGAGCCAAACCAGCCAGGACATTTTGGCATCTAATATGTAGACTAATGTAGCAATATCCATGACAGTACTAGTCCATAGAGATATTTTGTTGAGCGAATACCTTTGAGCAAGCTTCCCTTTATGCTAATATTATATATATGTATATATACATATACACACCATAAGACTCTTATTAAAGGTAAGAATTTAAGTTGCTATAATACTGTTAACTAAACTACATAATTTATTCAGGTTTGACTAGTTTTTTTCATTAATTTCTGTTTTTCTGATCCAGGGCCCAATCCAGCATCCTTCACTACATTTATTTATTTATTTAAATAATTTATTTATTTTTTTTGTTTATTTATTTATTTTTAGAGAGAGGGGAAAGGAGAAAGAGAGAGAGAGAAACATCACTGTGTGGTTGCCTCTCACTCACTCCCCCAACTGGGGACCTGACGTGCAACCTAGTCATGTGCCCTGACTGGGAATCGAACCAGCGACACTTGGCTCGCAGGCCAACGCTCAATCCACCGAGCCACAGCAGCCAGGGCCATACTACATTTAGTTGTCATGTTCCCTTGGTCTTCTCCAATCCATGACAGTTTTTCAGTCTTTCTATTCCACGGCTTTGACACTTTTGAAGAAAATTGGTCACTTATATATAGCAAGCCCTTTTCAGCTGGTTTGTCTGATGTGTCAAGGGTAGGTTAAGGTCATTCTCCATTGGGCATGACATCACAGAGGCCATGTGCTCTCTCTCATCAGTGTCCCCTGTCAGGGACACTTGAAGTCAGTGTGTACTGCTAGTGATCTTAACCTTGACCACTGGCCAAGGTGGTGTCTGCCGGGATTTTCTATTGTGAAGACACTATTTTTTAATTTGTAACAACTAACTACTTTGGGGGGGAGATACTTTGAGCTTTGCAAACACCTCTTTTCTGCTAAAGTTCTGCTCACTGATTTCCGCACCCATCTGTGGGCCTTGCCCACGGCAATCATGATTGCTGTGCTCTGCAGCTGATTTTCAATTTCTCTTATCCCTCCTACATATAGTAATCAAAATTCTTCTGTGAAGAACAGTCCTTCCTCTCCATTTCTTTTTATATTATTTATTTATTTATACCACTGTGATCTTATGTGTTAATATATTTACAGTGGGGGGGGGTGTTGTAATCTGGTGCTATTGTTCTTTCTTTTGTTGCTCAGTTTGTTCCAGCTTGCCTAGGGGGAACTCTTTCATGCCGGCTTCTGTGCCCTTTCTGTATGCTCTCATTCTTTTTTTGAGCGCTTTGCTTTCTGGTGCTACAAGATGCTCCAGGCTTACGTTTCTGCTATGCAGGGAAGTAAGCAGAGCCCAAGCTCTGTCTCCGCATTGTTTCTAGAGTTTGCTAATCAAAACAGAGTTCAGAGGAGCAAACATACAAGATTCGTCTGAGCTCTCTGACCACTTGTTCTGATTCATAAACCAGGACCTGAGCGCTCTTCTTTTTGATATAAATCCCTCTCCCCTTCTCTGCATTGCAATGTTTCCCACTCTGCCCTCACTCTTTTAACGACTGGACAGACAATTTCAAAAATGAGGGGAAATTGATGCGGTTCATGCATCTAGAGACTTGGTTCTGCATTAGAGGAGTGTGATGAGGGAGAGACTGTTCTAGCTCACCCTGGGCTTGCAGCTTTTTCTTTATTATAGTTCCAGTTCTCTTGATTTAAACCTGGTAAAAATCAGGAAAGGGCTGGAAGCTGAGCATCAGCGAATCTAATTAACTTTAAAAAATGACTGCTATGATAGTGGACAGGGAACAGATAAAAAGGGAATTTCGATAGACTGTGTGTAGATGAACACCGGCATTGTCATCCTTTGCCATGTTTCAAGATGAATAAGAAATTTTTAATGTGAATTATATGAAAAATATTGTAGAACACAATAAATGCCATAGAATCTTTCATAAGATTAGTTGCACCGTCCAGAAGAAAATTTCAGAGAAATTTTTGGACATAAGCCTTCAGATCAAGAAGTTTGTGAATGAAAAACAAACAATAAAGCTAATATATGAAAAACAGCTGAAAAAATGAAAAAAACAGTTAATCTAGAAAAAGGGAGAAATTCAAATTGAAAAATAAGTTCAGATTTTGCTTCTTTCATAAAAGTAACAAATCTACCCTATATGAGGGAAGACAGAAATGCAAGTAATATCGGGAATAAGAATTAGAACATAAATATGGATGAGATTGAAAGAGTAAAAAAAGTGTTAAATAATAAGAAAATTTAATCAAAAGGATTCATTTTTAACAATGATATTGTGTCAAATTAAGAAGAAAAAAATTTAAAGACAATAAATATAGCTGAAATAAAAAATGTCAAAAATAGTTTTCCCAAAATGTGTTGGTCCAGGTGGTTTGACAGATGAGAAGATTCAGTGAACTGCACTTCCCATCCATGGGAAAAATTTCCAATACCTAAAAGAGATAGAAACTTTTCAGTTCACTTCATAAAAACAGCATAATTCTACTATAAAAATGTGGTAAACATAGATCCCAAAGGCCAACACACTTATGAATATCAACACAAAAATGCAAGAAGCTATTAGCAATCAAATTCACAGATATATTAATTACCTGCTTTATTTTAGGTATATGGGAGTGTAATGAAATAATTTATCACATCAGTAAATGAGAGGAAGGAAACCCTTATTGTCAATAACAGACGCTGAAAATGTACTTAGGAATATTCTTTATTTCTAATTCAAACTCTTTGTAAACTGAAAACAGACTTTTAATGATACCCTAGACTCTCAACATTACACATTCCACCTAATAGTTACTTACAGATGAATTAATCTGTTAGTTATAGGTGATTAAATGTAAAATGTTAGACCACAAAATACCAGAGGATAATGTGGTTGTATAAGTATATAATTTGGAAGCATGATGTCAAAAGCAGAAACAAAAAGTTTGAGTATTTGACTACATGATTCTTGAAAAATTCTTTACCACCAAATATAAGGAAATAAAATGTGTATGAATGAAGTAAAAGACAAACAGTACACTGAAAAATGCTATTACATTAAAAAAAAAGAACATATATATAAGAGCAAAAATTATTCCTTACAAATTAGTAAGTTAAAGGTAAATAAGAAAATTTCATGATCATCCATTTCACAAATGGGAAAATACAGTTGTCCAATAAACATGATAATATGTTCAATGACTAGAATTAATCTTTAAATTAGAGCCATAATGATAAATCATTTTTTATCCACTACAGAAACATTAAAAAGAATTTCAATGCACAACATTTGTAAGAGTGTAAGGACACCATTTTTACACGTTCAGGTGGAAATTTACTTGGCCCAACTGTTTTGAGGACATTTGATAAGTATCAAAACATTTGAACAACCTAAGAAATCTACTCCTATTTTTTCTCCCAAGGAAACAATTGTACAAGTTTACAAAGTTGTATAAACAAGTATGTTGATTATATAGTATTACAAAAAAGTATGTGTATGTGAAACCACTTAAATATATACAGTATGAAGATTAGTAAAATAAATAATGTAACATCTTTAAAATGACATACCAGATAACCATTAAACTGTTTACTTATTGACAGAAAGATATACACCACACATTAAGGGAAAATACCAGTTTATAGCACTATATATATATATATATATATATGTATGTATATATGTGTTTATGTATAAACATATATACTCTTCCATAAATCTTAACATCAAAATGTTAGTAGTAGCTTTCCTTGATGATAGCATTATGAAGAATTTTTAATTTTGTTGTTTATGTACATTTTAAATAATATTTACTGTGGGTGTACTTTTGCAATAAAGAAATAACAAAATCTAAAAATAATTTTACTTACTATCAAGAAATCAAAAGTTGACTAAGCCTTTGGGGCGCAAGACTTTGCAAATATGGAGTCCACAATAATGAGGAAAACTCTAGTGGAAATACTCCAGGATGCATGCTGGGGCTCAGGTTCTTCGAAGGGCTTCCCCAGCTAGCAAATTATAACTGGGGCCGCTGTTGGTCATCAGCCTAACTTGTCCCAGGAAGTCGCCTGGGCTGTGTTGTTTGTGGCATCCTTCTAATGCCCCAGGCACTCTCCTAGAATTCATTGTCTCTATCCTTTCACAAACTCTGGCTTCTAAAGACTCTTACCACTTCCTGGAAAGGAAGTTCAAGTCTTTTTGATGGAAGCTTAGAAAGTACACTCAGCTTCCTTCTGCCCCTTGGTAGGCAGAGCGTTGAGAATGCTGTTGAGCCTCACCTAGTCCCTGAAGTTATATGAACTTTCCACTGCCCACAACCTTCAGAATTTGGAAAAAGACAACAAAATGGTCCTTAAAAGAATTTGCTTTGGCTAAGTCTCTGCTTGAGAGGGGTATTTAGACATGTTGGTGAATGAAACAGCATATATTTTATAAAAGGTTCTGAAGTTATCCAAGAAAAGTTGCACACGACACAGAAAATACACCTAGGATGTTCTTAGAAACATCCTCCTAAGGTGCTGCTCAGGAATTAATTCCCTGCTGTGATATGTGAAGTTGGAATATTTTATCTGGTGTGAATTCCCTCTTCTTTGAGTCAGTTATGAAAATATCCCCAAATATCTTTTTTTCATTAATAATTTTCATTGTTTAGCCACTACATTTATGAATGAATTATTATTAGGTACAACCCACTTCAAAGGGCCAACAGGTTTACCTGGCGTGTTTTGATCTAATTAGGTGTCCATCATTTTCATACCACAAGGTGGAAATATGATCAAATGTTTGTTTGAAGTATTTCACTCTCAAATACTTTCTCCTACATTTGGAGTCATTTTTATTAGTGGGAAGTGAAGGTATACTCCAGAAAATGAGAGCTATTTTCACCACAAAAACAAGCAAATGAAGAGACAAACAACCTTTGCAGAAAATAATATATGTTTTTATTTATTACATTTAGGATGCCTCCAAGACGAACGTATATGATGGGCAGCAAAATATGCAATCTAGTTCTTTGCACCTAATACAATCACTTTTAGGTTTTGGGTTTGCTTTAAGAATGTTCTTTAGTCATGAACCCTGAATGCCTTAGGAAGGAAAAAGTCCTGTCGGTCTCTAGACTAAAGGGCTATAAGAATTGAGCAGTAAACAGTGTAGGCGACCCAAAGATGGCCGATGATTATTGAGATTATTGAGATGTACTAAATGATGCCTTGAGGATGGAATTAGTTGGTGTTTTCCATACAACTTCTAGTACTTTTATACTGGTTTCACATAGTTTTGGAGGTGGACTAACTAGTCCTTTTTTAAACTGTAGAAAGATTGTGTCTGGTAACTGAGAAGAAAAAATTCAGCATCTTTACATAGTCATTTAGGACACAAATCTATTCATATTATTGGGAATTAAACAGGTCTAACCTAAAAAAAGGAAGATTGTCTAATGGTATTCTAACTTTTTAAGGCCACAGGAATGCTTTTACTTAGAACATTGGTTGTTTGTTCCTTCTTGAGTGCTTGGTCTGATGAGTTAGAAAGGTTTTCAAAGGACTGGGAACAGATCTTAATGTCAGCTTCCAAGTCTTTTCTCGAATCTCTTAACAGGGTTGCATACAAAGAATTAGGTATGCCTGGATCCCATTCATGGCTTTGCTTTGCTTCACCAGCAGTTGGGAGGGGATCATATGAGATGTTGTCAACACTAGCATGACCAATATGTCATTGTGGGATAGGCTTATGACCTTGGTAAGCTTTTCTTGGCAGCCCAACATTGTAAACTATCTGCCAGCTTTCAGGGTCTAGTTGATGGTGCCAAATGTTTTCATTATGTCACCATGGAACTCCGGGGACTGTTCTGTGTATTAAGCTGCAGAACTCACATTTGGAATTGCACATAGAAAGTTAGAGCTGAAAGGGGCCTAAGAAGTTATGTAGTCTGGCTCTCACTTTACCAATGAGAAAGTAGAGGTCCCTCTCCATGGAGCGACTTACCCAAGATCACAAAACTAGTTAGTGGCAAAACCAGGGCTTAATACTCAGTTCCTCTGAGCTTCAACTTCCACTGACTGATGTTTGTTCCATTATGTAAAAGTTACTCAACTTTGCTGAGCTGAAGGAAGCAGAAGAAATGGTGAACAGGTAGAAATAGGCCAAGTAATGAGGTGTGTCTATTCTTCATTATTCTCACTCAGCACATAGATTTAAAAGCACTTTTGGTTGTTCCAGCATTTTTTTTTAATATCATTTCACTTAATATCCACTGTTTAGGTCTTTTTCACTGATTAACTTTTGTGCTTAGGGACAATTTTCATTCAGTAAAATGCACAGACTTCAAGTATGTAGTCTGAAGTCTTTATAAATATATACACACCTATGCATCCATCAACCAAGTCAAGATATGGGATATTCCCATCACCCCCAAAAGTTCCCTTGTGCCTCTTTGCAGTCAGCCTACATCCCTTCCAGAGGCAACCACTATTCTGATTTGTATCATCATGGATTAGTTTTGCTTGTGTCAAGTTCACATGAATGAATGAAATACAACATGTACGCTACTATGGCTGGCTTCTGCTCAACAAAATATTGAGATTCTTTCAGTTGCAGTTGTCTCAGTGGTTTGTCCCTTTTTATTTTTGTGTAATAGTCTTTTGTATGAATTATATATGTTTTTATTTATCCATTCTCTTGCTGATAAACATCTGTGTTGTTTTCATTCTGGGCTTATTATGAATAAAGCTGCTGTAAACATTTTTGTACAAGGACTTTGGCTGACATGCATTTATTGACCTTGGGAATAAACTTAGCAGTGGAAGGGTTGAGGCGTAAAGTAGATGATGCTTACCTTTCTTACACACTAGTAATAGTTTCCCAAAGTGGTTATACCTTTTTATACTCCCACCAACAATAGATGAATATTTCCATTGCGCCACACTTTACCCAAACTTGGTGTTGTCACTCTTAATTTTGGACATGCTGGTTGGGATGTAGTGAGGTCTCATTGTGGTTTGGCTGGCCTTTCCCTCATGACTAATGATGCTGAACAGTTTTCGGTTCTATCTTCTTACAGACCATTCACTCATTTATGTTCTTCTGTGAATGTCTGTTCAACCTTTAGCCCATTTTAAAATCATTGGGTTTCTCTTCATGTTATTAATTTATGAGTTCTTTTACAAATATATCTATTACACATATTTTCCCCAATATCTAGCTTGCCATTTCATTTTAGTAATGACAATTTTTGATGAGTAGTTTTAACCCTTGGTAAAATGCAGTGTATCTTTCTTTTTTCTTTTATGATTAGCGTTATTTGTACCCTGTCAAATATATCTTTCTGTGCTCCAAGGGTATGAAGATTTCTCTCCCATGTTTTATTTTATAAATTTTATAATTTTAGCTTTTACATGTAATTCTTGACTATTTGCATAGAATTAGAGATTTCTACTTTCTACCAAGCCCATGACCAGTGGAGAGAACAAAGGAAAAGTTTCAGATACAATCTCATGAAAATGTAATGCATTGTAACATATTTCTTCTCTGATATACTGTATATGTGCCTATGCAGAAAGGCCTTTTTTTCTTATATTTCTTTCAAAGAAGTGTCAGTGAGAAAAACCCACGATCCTCACAGCTAAGATTGTTTTCCTCGATAGCATGGAATGAAGGCAGCAGTCCTTAGTTCTGCAGCTCTTGAGCTCTGCAGTTTGATCCTACAGCTCAAGTGACCTTTCCTCTGTGCAGTGCAGACTTGTGTTTGACAATGTTCTTCTAGCTTTTTGCGACATCTCCTTGCTAGTATTTGTTTCTGATTGCCGGATGTGGTGGTGTTTCTCATTCTGCATCGGCAGTTGTGAGCTTAGCCTATTACCAATTAGGCAGACTTTCCAGCTTTGTATCCAGGAGGGCACAGCATTAAAAACGGCCTTGTTCTACCTTGAATGTCTCCTTCTACTTTTTGAGGCCACCAAACACGTTTCTGTTGAGTCTATAAAGTGCGAATCGAATGGGATTTTTCTCTGGGCTTGTAGTTGAACAAACGAATCTGTTCCACTTGGATTGCCCTCAAGTCTAGGTATGAATTCAGTATGACCAGAATAAATTCTTTTCTGAGACCTGCCCTCTAACCACAATAGGTATTAGAAGAATGCTGAATTTTTCTAAACAAGCAAACAAACCCATAATTACTCTTCCTCTCACATTCCAGAGCCTCTCAGCAGGATGATCTTACTGTAGAACCCAGAACAAATCTGCCTCAGCTCACATATGCCTCTAGGCGGTCCTCAGGTTTCATTGAGGCCTTTTTTAAAATACATGGATGGCTTCAGTTAACCTTTCTCTTTCATTTCTACTCAGCTCACTGTATGTTGAAAGCCATTATTTGTTTCTATGCACTATATGCTCAAATGTCAATAAATTGGTAGATATCCTGGGACTTCTCTGTATGCAAGTACTACATTTTTTCATGCATGTGAGATTTCCTTAAAATAATATAATTTTTAAGTGATGAAAATAATAAATGCTCATTACATGCAACTTGGAATATAAAATAATTAAAAAATACATGATCTCACCCTTCATCTGAGACACCCACCGTGACTGTTTCACTGTGATTCTTTTAAAATCTGCTTCTAAGGGGATCTGCATTTCCCTGAGAAGAGTGGGAATTGGGTAAAATGAAGAATTCAAGATTGAGGAAATGGAATAAGCATGTTAGAAGAAAAACTGAGTAAAACAATGCTTTTTCAAATTTACTCGAAGATTAGAATGTATAAATGCAAGCAGGGGGTGATACCTTGGGCCAGGTTGATTGGGGACAATATAAGTTGGGGTTTAAACTACAAACAAGGGACTCCAGCCTTTACATGATAAGGTTTAGGGGACTGAGCCCCTAGAAGGGCTCAGCTGGGAGGTGATGAGACAGTCATAGGATGGATTGAAGTGTGCAGAGATCGGAGTCAACAAAACAAGAAACAGAACCATCACCGTTTCCCAGGAGTGAGGTAAGAGGATTGCAGAGCGGGAGAACAATGCAGGAAAGATGCACGAGTTATTTCAGGGGAGTACTCATGCAGGGGAAGGAAATGACACCACGACTTTGAATGTGGTGGGTGAGGTAACAGAAAAAGGAAATGAAGGGGAAGGAATGTCTAGGGAGAGAACATTGTGTTTAGAAATGTGCTGGGCAGTGTTTGGGCCGAAGTCTCTGAAATTCCAGCTCCGTCCCTGATGAATGACATTCAGCATGTCTGTAATGTCATCAAGTCTTTCTGAACTCACTTGCCTCATATGTCCAAATAAGATTAGCAGTCCCAAAGAGTTGTTCTGAGAATTAAAATCGAGAATATGTAAAACTACTAGAACTTTCCGGTCTGAGGTGCAGAGGAATATTGCACAGCCCAGCAGACTGTGTTCAATTTATCGTCATTTCACAAGAGGTCAGAACTGGGTTATAGGCAGTGGACTGAGCTGTGATTGTCCCATGGCTAAATTATTTAACTCTGTTGGGCATTAAATTTTCTTCGGCTTTACCTTTTGTAATTGAAGTTAAAGTGAACATCTCTGTATACATAGAATTAACCCCTCACTTTCCCCCAATACATATTAGAGGGGAAAAAAACCCCAAATGGCAAATATCTGATCAAATTTATGGGGTTTCATTTCCTGAAAAATGAACACTGGATTTCCTTACACATTCCAGAATTGTGTATGGGCTCTGACTTTACTAAATGAGAAGCTGAAATCCTAAAATGTGGATCTTCCAACTTTTTCCAGCCTGTGGTCTGTCTTTGGATCAACAATAATTGCCTAGACAGCTATAATAGCTTCATTAATTTTTGTTTGTGTTCCGTGTTCTTCATGCAGTGATGGAAGAAATGTATCTCTTGTGTCAAAATCTTTATGTGCTTGTCCAAACTGAGCAACTGCTTCTGATATAAACACTCCTGATCTAAAATGCAAATTGCATTAAGGATTTCTACATAATCATCAGGGCAACAAAACCGAAGTTTTGCCAAAACCATTATACCAGCTTCAAAATCAGGAATATTTATGTTTAAATTTATTTTTAAAGCTGCATAGTCAACATTTTTTTGTATTATCAGATGCCAAAAATTTGTATTTTTCTGTATGATATCCATATTCTCAACTTACGGCTAACACCAGTCAATTGTTTCTTATTGATTTGTAATCTCCAAAGAAAGGTTAATATCATGGAGGGACTTTTCAAAGAATTTGTCCAATCACTGTTGTTTATGTATTTCAAATTCCCTCTGTTTACAATCTTGTGTCTGATATTCTGGTCTTTAAGACAAACAATACAATTTTCAGTTTCTGTTTCATCTTTGCAGTTGAATCCGTCAGGGTTCTTTCATGTACAAAATGCTTCATAAAATTTTGTGGCCTCTTTACACGAGGTCAACCCGGTCTCCTCTATATTGTTCCTCTGTCATCAATGGGCTGCCAACTACAGAGCCAGCGGACTTGATTTTCAGAACACTTGGACCGCACGAGCCAGACCCACTCCTTCTAACGTTTTGTATTTTGTTGTGCTCTGCACGGGGTAAGCTCTCAGGTGATTAATAATAATAACAACACAAATAATATCCCATTTATTAAGAAATTAGTTATAAGCACTCTGCTAAGTAATTTACTGATATGATCTCCATCAGAACCTTATGATGTCAGTACTGTTCTTGTCTCTGCATTAGAGTTGAGAACATTGAGACAGAAGAGGTAACGTGCTTGTTCAAGAAAACCTAACTAGTAAGTGGCAGAGCGCAGACTGGACCCAGCTCTCTGGTCCTAAAGCCCTCTGAATAACCATCTCGCTTCATTGCTTAGACTAGACTAGACGAGACTACACTGCACTACACTACACTACACTACACCATACTACATTACATGCTACACCACACTATACTACACTACACTATACTACACTTAACTACACTACACTGCACTACACTGCACTACACCATACTACATTACACACTACACCACACTATACTACACTACCCTACACTATACTATACTATATTGTATTAACATACATCATGAATATAGTATATAACACAAATATAAATATAACAAATATTATACACATGCTGTATACACATCAAAAATACATGACATTAACAGAGCTCTATTGCCTTTAGCAAATATTTTCATGCCCAAAGGCTAAGCAACAACATAATATTGAGGACCTTTATAATATTCAGAATCCATTTCTCAGACTGATTTGCTTCCTGTTTGAACATTGGTTTAATCAAATCATACATATACATATACACACATCTCACAATGTTTTTAGCCTTGGCTTAGTAAAACTGAGTACTTTTTATTTTCAAATTACACATTGTCAGACTTTTATTAAAATGTACAATCATTGCCAAAAAATGTGATATCTTTGAAAAATAAGTACTTGGTCACATTTTACCAGTATGTTTGTCAATTATTTACCTTCAGAACTTGGAATAAAACTGTGTTCAAAATCTGTGTCTTGGGAACCTTCTAATAGGCTCATTACATGCTCTTTAAATTTATAGCTTTCATCTATTAGTTTGTTAATCACCTGTTAATATTTTCATTATTCACAGCCTTCCAAATTTTAAGTAGGATGTAACTGCTTTGCAGGTGACCTCCTCATTACAGTGTTCTCTGCATAGACTACAGTAACTTAAGGTCTGTCAGAGCTGTTGAATGAGACCCTCCAATTGGAGTATTTATAACCCGCCAGGTTAACTATGTCCCATTTCTGAGACACCAAAGAAGATTATGGACATTTATTTTGTTGTAAATTGATGATAGTATGCAGATGTGCTTTGAAATATTTCTTTCCTGAATTAAAAGCCATTTTGATTAGTTACTTTTAAAGATCAACTTTTAGATTAACAATTAGGTATCAAAATTATTCTAAGAGTATAGTTAGAAAATAACTTGAATCATCTGTACTTCAGGATGTGACTAACCCAAACACTGCCCCAATAGACTAACCTAATTTAGACTAATTTGGTTAAAAATTATACATTTACATTTGGCAAATTTCTCTAAAATTATCTCACTGCATAATTCATATATCTAGATGGATTTCAACAGGTTTTTATTTAAAATATTTAATATTCTCTAAACCAAAGAGAAAATGCCAAGCTCATTAATGTTTTTCAATGCAACTATTGGGTCTTTTATTCAAACTCTTTGTTGCATCATGGAAATCAACTGTATCAAGGGTTTCTCCCTCCGCCAGTCCCGCTGGATTTATAGAAGTAGATGCCAGCTGACTTCTATTAGAAACTGCTAATCATCCCAGGAACAATTCTTAGTTTGGGGGGCGGGGTGTATAATGGTAGTCTGGACAATTGGAAGTGAGTAAAATGGGAGCTTCTTTCCCACTGCTCCATCCCAGGTTTAATGAAGGCAAGTTTTAGACAAAAGTCTGCAACATATACAGACATTTATTGAACCAACAATTACTAGTAAGAAAGCAAAAAAGAGTGGATACCACCTATTCTATAAACTTGATGAAGTTCTAGCTTTCTGTTCTTTGAAGAGCTCTACCTATCGCTTTCCATAAAAGATCGCCGTGGGAGACACAGTAACTTTTTAGGGAGAGCTCTGTTATCCCCAGTGTAAGTATTAGGCTGGCAGAAAGCCTCCAAAATGGATGGCTCAACAATGGGACTCTTTGGGGATTAAACCCCGATATTCATTCCTAAGGGGAAAGGGCATGTACTTTGCAATATTCTTCTATGTTTTCTTTTTGTTTATGGAATTTATTGGGGGTGACACTGCTTAACAAAACTATACAGGTTTTGGGTGCACGGTTCCCCAGCACATCATCTGCACACTGTGTTGTGTGTTCACCACGTTGAGTCAAGTCTCCACCCATCACCATTTATCCCCTCTATAACCTCCTCCATCTCTCCACCTCCTCTCCCCTCCCTGCCCAGCAATCACCACGCTGTTGTTCATGTCCGTGAATTTTTCTTTTTCTTTTTCGTTCAGTGCTCCCACTGTTCCCCCACCCCCAAAATCCCGACAGTTGTCAACCTGCTCTTTATCTGAGTCTGTCTATTTTGCTTGTTGGTTCATTTTGTTCATTACATTCCACCATGAATGAAATCACGTGGTACTTGTCTTTCTCTGACTGGCTTATTTCATTTTAGTCCAAATAGACTGTTGCAAAGGGTAAGATTTCCTTCTTTTTTAAGGCCAAGTAGTATTCCATTATGTGAATATAACACAGCTGTTCATGAAATCATAGGAGACTGGCATTAAAATAGCTTTAGCCAATTCACTTTACTTAGATATCTTTTGATTTAACTAGTGAAAACTAGTATGTAATTTATCCTCCTAATAAGGAAGTCATTAATTCTACCAATAAAAAACACATTTTTGACATATGTAATATAAATTAACAAAGTTGTATTATCAAGCAAGATGTATAGAAGGACTTTGGACTTTTTAATATAATAATAACTCATCATTCTTAAAGAATAGGTTTATTTATTTATTTATTTATTTTTATTTTTTTATGTTTGGTTTTTCAATTACAGTTGTCCCATTTTCCCCCCATTTCTCTCCCCCACCCAGCCCACCCCCTCTCCCGCAATCATATCTCTCCCCGTTGTCCATATCCATGAGTCATTTATACACAAAGAATAGGTTTTTGAATAGGGAAAATGACTATCCCTAAGGGTAAAGTTTACATTAATTAGTATATAGTATTTTAGTATATAGCATATATATAATATCACACTGCCTATGGAAATATATTTATATGTAACTTACAGACATCCAAAAAGCTTGGATTAGAAAGACGCAAAAAAAAAATTATTGAAGTTATGTGTTCAAAGTTTTTTTTTTTCTAAATTTTGTATGAGGCTTTCAATTTGTTAACAACATTTCATGTGCTGTAAAAATAGAAATAATCTTTGTTCCAATGTAAAATACGGCTAATACTCTGTTGACAGAGGAAGGCGTCTTCCTTTTGACTTCCCACCCTTCCCCCGCCAGCAGCGGCGCTTTGGCTCGTCCTCCACGCGGCATTTATACCTCTCACTGTGGGTGTCCAGGTTTGGGGGCTCCCAGGACAAGCTCTGTGATGCAGTTCGGAGTGCGGAGTTTTCCTGGAGAACAAGGCCTGCCAAGGGAAAGGTCTGGAAGGAGGACTGGATAGGAGGAGCTGAGAGACTGGTAGAGAAATCTTACAGTCCTGACAGTCTAGAGCCAAGGCAGTTCATGGGAAGAGTCTGGCATTGGGGAGAAATGCTCAGGCCTCTGTTTCTCGCCTGGTTCAGTTGCTAAGGTCCCTTGCCTCCCAAGGAGTGTGCTCTCATATATCATTGCTTTGCCCTCCATTGACCAAGAACTGCTGGGAGATCGGTATAAGCGGGGTCAGAGGTTGAGAGGGATGCTGGAGAGGCTACGAGCTGGTGCCTAGCGAACCACACTCCCACTGTGGAGCGCGTCCTTTCTTACAAAAACATCCGAGGGGTGCATCTCCGTCCCCAGTGCATGCTTTGTGCTGCGTTAGTGCTCTTTTCCGTGCACAGTTGAAAAGCAGCTTCTCCAGGACTCTGGTGGCCCTTGCTTGCCGAGGGCAGACTTAGAAGAGAGAGGGTAATAGAGGTTAGTGCTGGATTACAGGCAATAGTGAGGCCTTGCAGGCAGGAAAGGCACTTCTGTATTGGTAGTAGGTATTTATTCTCATGAGCATGAACCACCGGCTCTTCTAGAAAACGAAGTTCCACATATAACACTGGGAAACACGGTTTTTGGTGAGTTAGATCTGACACTTGGTTTTGACTAACTTTTGGCATCTGAATCCACAAAAGACCCCAGTTTTTCTCTATCACATCAACTTTTTAAGTACAGGATACCCTCCCTTTGTCACAAAAACCGTAAAAATGTACATACAAAGGAAAATAAAGAAAAAATTACCTGAATATTCTGTTTATTTAGAGTTATTTTATTCATATAAAGGCTATATATTGTTACTGTAAGTCAAATTGTGTACAGGTAGTAAAGTTCTGCTACCAAACATACATATTAAGGTAAAAATTTACACTTACAGCATTTTGAAGTTCTCCAAGACTTACTGTAACAATATATAGCCTTTATGTGAATGAAATGACTCTAAATAAACAGTATATTCTGGTAATTTTTTCTTTATTTTCCTTCGTATGTACATTTTGTATGATCTTGGGGACAAAGGGAGGGTATGCTGTACTTAAAAAGTTGATGTGATAGAGAGAAAACTGTGGTCACTTTTGGATTCAGATGCCAAAAGTCAGTCAAAACCAAGTGTCAGATCTAACTCAATGAAAATTGTGTCCCCCAGTGTTTTTATTTGGGTAACTGCTCATCCCTTCTTGTTTTCTTTAGATTATATGTGTTTCATTGCTTTGCTGGCAACCCATCAGGGTTTCCTCTGGGATGCTGTGTTCTATCTGTCACCTCCGTTATTTCTACAGGTGACGGCCCCTGGGTTGCCACTCAGACCTGTTGGCCCATAGCAGAATTATAACCCCCGGGCAGCCGACTACTATGGTCTTAGTGTTTCCAGCTTCGTGGTCACCAGTGAGCCAAGTTTTGTGCTAGTCTTTCCTACCATTAGCCCAGCACAGAACCACCACGGACTTCCTGGTGAGGTCGGTGCCCCTCCCACCGGCGCATTCTTGGTGGCCTTGGTGAATGAGGTGTCCTATGAAGTATGGTCTCTCCTGTGGAGTGTAACGTTCTCGTGGGTCTTTGACCTTAAGGAATCTGTCCACCCCTGATGCTCACTTCCCTGATTCTTTTAATCCCTTTGAGTGTCTGCCAGTCAATCCTGGCATCTCAGTTTTTCCTGCACATGACTTTGCTTTTTCCAGACTAGGAGACACTCCCGCAGAGCATTTGCACTATCCCCTGATCGAAGAGACTGCCACCAAATCCATAAATTGTCTCTTATGCAGTCTAATGTTCTGGGCCCATTAACTTGGCATCTTAAAAATCCAGCCCGTGGAACGTACTATCTAGGACTTGCTGCTGCTTTGAGACAGTCTTTTCCTTTGTACTGACCCAACATTTCTCTGGCTGGGTTGTACACCCACTGAGCTCGGATTATGGGCCTCACAGCCAGGAGAGCACCTTTTGCCTTATGAGAAAAAGTTTTCTTAATTGACTGTTTTCACTGAGCAGGAGCTACATCTTGATGGAGTGTAGTAACCCAATTACGCAGGTTCTGAAGGGTCAGTGGAGTCTTGGGAACCAAACATTTGGAGCACCTGCCCCAAAGTCTCCATTCCATGTTGTGTGTGCGAGGTTTTCCGGACCTGTCTTGACTAGGCACTCAGTCTCTTGGGAGGCTGGCCCCTGTGTTTCTCAAGTGCTGGTCTTAGTTTTCAGTTTTTTTTTTCCTGCTTGTCCACAGCATGACACACAGGACTTCTTTGTAAACCATCAAAAATTTCTCTGGCTTTCATAGTTAATTCGCAATTGTCTATTTATTGCTCTCAATTTTTAAATATCAAGTCTTTAATTTAGTAACAATCATCCAACCCTAATCTCCTTAGATTTATCATTTTTTAAATATATTTTTAACTCTTTCATTATGGCAGCTTGTCACTGAATTCCCCTGCACAGGCAGGCAAACCCAGATCACCATCAATAAGAATTTTAACCATTGGATGACCACCAAGGCATCCACTGAGTGTGATTTGCCATCGGTGACAGATGCTTGGTATTAACTAGGTAGTGAGAGATCTAGTCCAGGCCTTCCACTCACCACTGGCTGGGGTGGATGACTTCTGTGCCGATCGTCACAGATTGAGTTCTCCTTGAAGCAGATTCTGAGATGGGGTTAGAAATGGGGAAAAAAAAAAAAAAAAAAACTCTCGGGATGTAACACATATGAGAGGAAAAGGAAAAAAAAATAGCATTTCCTTATTTGTCCAATGTCCTCTTTGGATAATTTTTATAATAAAGCTACTTTAAATGATATCTTGAAATCACTTTGGGTAGTTTTGGTTGTTTTCCTGGGGAGAGTATCCACAGAGCTCTTCATGCTCCCATGATAGAAGTGTGTCTTCCCTACAATTTATTTACTGTAATTCCTTTGTAAATACAGCTTATATTTTCTATCTTTCAGGGTCCATGTTATGCACTATAGTTTAAAAAATAAGCATGAAGAAAAATATTTATCTTTAACTCAAAAGTTAACATCTCTATTGACTTGATATTATGACTTAGTGTTTTTTCTATAGTACAAAGAATTTCTCATTTTAAAAATATGAAAGTGGTGATGATATTGTATCACATGGTCAATAACTTTTCCTGCTATTAGTGAACATGCCTTTGGTGTTGACAGGCATCAGAAATAAAATTTTTTCTAGGTATCTTCTAAGTTGTGTAAGACTAAATTCATCATATATTTTAAAAAAAAACAACCTTTAACTATTATTTTGCTTTGGATAAAATCCAAGTTACTACCTTGATTTTCTAAAGAATTAGTTCATAAATTAATAAATGTACTTAGTAGTAAGTATGGTAAAGCTTTCAGAGGGCCAAGAAAATGTTATTTAGTATTTTTCTTGCATAACTCATCTTTGATTTTACAGGAAACAGAAATGTTTGGAAAACAGCAGTACAAAAGTGCCAGTTTTCTTAAACCCACCCTAGCTGTAAACATATACAGCCATGATATTACCATGGTTTGCAAAAATAGAAAATTTAGTCAATTTGTTTCTCTTGGATCTATCTCATCAAAAGACTTTCTCCCCATTGCAACATTTGAAAATAGGAGACACTAATTTTCATTTAAAATATATTTGAATATACTTAGACTATAACTCACTGAAAAGCCAAAATTTAAACCATATGTTAATGAATAGGAATTTAGGTCACAGGGAGGATATTGCTCATAAACCAAAATTTGGTGGTTGTTCTTTTGTTTAAGGCAAATTAAAAATTTTTTATTAAAATATAGTTGACATGCAGTATTATGAGTTTCAGGTGTTCAACATACTTAGTCAACATTTATATACCTTGCAAAGTGATTACCACAATAAATCTAGTAACCATCAGTCTCCATAAAAGTTATAATGCTCCTATAGACTGTATTCCCTGTGCTGTATTATTACGTCCCCCTGAGTTATTTATTTTATAAATGGAAATTTGTACCTGTCATTCCCTTTCACTTTTTCACCCTTCCTCCCCTCACCTCTAGCAATTATCAGTTTGTTCTCTATGTCTATGAGTCTATTTGTATTTTTTTGTCTGTTTGTTTTGTTTTTAGATTCCACATGTAAGTGAAATTATATGGTTTTTGTCCTTCCCTCACTTATTTTAGTTAGCATAGTACCCTCTAGGTCTATCCATGTTTTTGCAAATGACAAGATTTCATATTTCATTGTGCCTGTGTATGCATTATATATGTATTCTGCATCATATATATACACATGAATTATATATATATATATATATATATATATATATATATATATATATATACATATATATACACACAAATACCATTCATCTATCTGTGGACACAGATTGCTTCTGTATCTTGGCTGTTGTGAATAATGCAAAGAACATAGGGGTGCATCTCTCTTTTCTAATTAAACTTCTTTTTTGGATAGATACCCAGAAATGGAATTGCTGGGTGATATGATAGTTGTATTTGTGGTTTTTAAAGGAGTCATCACACTGTTTTCCACAGTGGCTGCATCACTTTGTGATCTTACCAGTAATGCACGAGGGTTCCGATTTGCCCACATTCTCACTAACACTTGTTCTGTGTTGTCTTTCTGGTGATAGCCATTCTGACAGAGGTGATACCTCACCATGGATTTGATTTGTGTTTCCTTGATGATTAGTGATGTTGAGCATCTTTTTATGTGTCTGATGGCCACTGTTGTATCCTTTTGAAAAAATGTTTATTCAGACCCTCTGCCTATTTTTAAATTGGATTATTTGAGATTCTTTGATGTTGAGTGGTATGAGTTCTTCATATCTTGTGTATTTTAACCCCTTATTGAATATATCATTTGTGAAGAGATCCTGTTTTCTGGGTTGCCTTTCATATTGTTGATGGTTTCCTTCCCTGTTCAAAAGCTTTTTAGTTTGATATAATCCTATTTGTTGTCCTTCTTAGGGTGACAGATCCAAAAAAATATTATTTGGGCAGATGTCAGAAAGTTTACTGCTTATGTTTTCTTCTCAGAGTTTTATAATTTTGAGTCTTGCACTTAAGTCTTTACTCTATTTTGAGTTTATTTTGTGTGTGGTGTAAGAGAATGGTCCATTTTTACTTTTTTGTAGGTAGCTGTCCTATTTTCCCAACACCATTTATTGAAGTGACGGTCTTTCCATCACTGTATGTTCTTGCTCCTTTGTCTTAGATTAATTGACCATATAAGTGTGAGTTTATCCATTGGTCTATGTGTCTATTTTCGTGCCAGCTCACTGGCCATTACTGCTCTTTCCCTGTATTTCTAAATAGGTCTTATGACTCCAAATGCATTATAATTGCTTAATATATTTTGCTAATTGAAATGACCCGAGAAAAAATAAGAACTAAGTGATAGTGCTGGACTCATAAATCTCATTATTTCAGAATTCATTTCATTGTGTCTTTTGGAGAAATCCTAATAATTTTTCATATTAAGAATTTTGGAATTATATAATTCTAATTAGCAACTTGAACTGATCAGTTTATTATTGGTCATGCAACTTTGAACAAGATACCTAAATTCTCTGATCCTCAGTTTCCTCATCTTTAAAATTATGGAAATTATACCTACTTGGCACAATTAAATGTAAGACAAAAGGCGAAACCTGGCTCAGCATCTGGCACTTTGTGTGAATGCAATGAAGTTTCTCTCTCCTTTCCTGATATTTAAGTAAAACAAAAAGCTATTAGCAACATAAATGTTGTTTAAAGCCACTGAGTGATTTTTTACATTAAAACGTGCACATTTTAGCAATTAAATAAGTATTTTGACAGCGGCAGTGATTACAGGTGTGTAACTTCTGATTCAATAGTAGTAGAGTGTATTGCATTCTTCAGGAGGGGTAGGGCTGGTGAATGATAAGGAAAGCTTATGAAAGTACACATTCTTTTTTTTAAATTTAATTTTATTGTTTTTCGATTATAGATGTCCCATTTTCCCCCCATTCCTCCCCCCCCAGCCCACCCCTGCCCACCTTGAGCATGTTACCTAACCTCTCTGAATATCTGTTTTAGTCTCTATTCAGTGGGAATAATAGACAAGATACACATAATTGTTTTGTGTATGAGGCTTGATTATACAACATGGGGCAAAATTAAGTTTACAGTTGTGGGTATGTGAAACACAGACTTCATTCTTGTGTTATTGCTTATTAATTATTGTATTATTTTTTATATGAACAACTGTAAATCTACTTTGGCCCAACCCTATATAATCTCAGTAACTAGAGCATAGTAGAGTTTCATAAGTGGTAGTTATTATCATCATTGTTATTGTTATAGCTTCATATCTATATAGGCGGTCGTGCTTAGATGTGACATTTATATTCTTATCTATATAGCAAACTCGTCTTCCTACTTTCGAACTATACAGATCTCAATGCCTGCTACCTTCAACTTGACCTTTTAGGAAAAATTGCCTTCCTCCTTAGTGCTCTGCTCAATAACAGGATGGGTGGTCCCTGTTTAGGGGATGCTAGTGACTGGATCGGGAGTAGAATGAACACTAACATTGCACCTTCAATTGGCTGGTGGCTATGGCGTGACCTTGCATGAAGGGTTCTGCCCGAAACTCTGGTACCCTTTAGGATCTGGCCTGGGACAGATGGACAGGGTTGACTCTCAGCAGTAAGTGGACAGTGTATAGTAAGAGAACTGTCAGTGTGCAGAGGCCAATGGAGCAGCAAGACAAAGCAAAGCAAACTCGTCAGGGTATGGGTCCTTTGGAAAAAGGCAGTGAAGATAATTAGCGCCTGAGGCTTTTTTGGTTCAAGGTGACTTTCTAGTTTTAATTCAGGAAATAAATCTCTCAGGACCAACACGTGCTGAGCGTCTGCTCCCTGAAATCAGCCTGAAGATGTGCCTCATATGTTACCTTTCAGAAAGCTTTCCTGATAACCCCCTGGGCCTCCAGGATTAGCTTCTTTGGGATCCCAGAATATGATGTACATACCCTCTTTACTGAGCATATTCTAATAATTTATATTGTTTTCCCCAACATAATATGAATTTCTGTTTTTCTTTATAGTTCTCACATGTCATCTATTCTCTGGCATATAGTAAGTGATGAATGATTTATTAATAACAAATGAGTAAATAAATGAGTTCTTGCTTGTCCTTTCCACAGAACTCAGAAAAGCACATCACTTACAGGCTAAGTGACTTATAAATAGTATCTGTATTTTATTTTATTTATTTATTTATTAATAATTTATTTGTTTGTTTGTTTATTTATTTTATTTTTAGAGAGAAGGGAAAGGAGAAAGAGAGGGAGAGAAACATCACTGTGTGGTTGCCTTTCATTTGCGAACTCAAATGGGGACTTGACGTGCAACCTAGTCATGTGCCCTGACTGGGAATCAAACCAGCGACATTTGGTTCACAGGCCGACGCTCAATCCACTGAGCCACAGCAGCCAGGGCTAATAGTACCTGTATTTTAAATTGAGTGACTACTTGAGCTTCTCTTCAGAATAAATAGCCTTAGGCTACTTTGTTCAGGCAAAAAGAGAGACGCAGAAGAGTGCAGTCATAAAATTTTCCTTTCTAACCTGAAATTCTCATTATGTAACATATTCCTGCTACGTCTTATGAACATGGAGAATTGTGAACAGCACCGATAAGAGCAAAACTTTAGATAAGTGAATTATGTAATTAAATTCTGCATCCTAACACTCCATAAATTTATAGGGCCGATTGTGTAATTAGTTTACAAAAGAAAAAGCATTGGAGTTATTTACGGCAGATGTTCACCTAACTTAAAACAGGAAGAGTCGATTTACTTCTATGTAGTTATTACAATGTAATTAAAACCATAAAACCACCTTATCTGAATTTCAAAGCCAGAGCATGTTTTTCCTTTCCTTGGCCTTCTTGACTGCATTACTCCTCACTGAACATGCAAGGATCATAGGAGAGGGCCACAGGATGGCCTCTGGAGTCTTGCCAGATATTTTAGCAGGCTTTTGTTTTTTTGCTTCACTGTTCGGTGGAGTGATGAGGTAACTGAAAAGTTGTCAGAAACAAACCCAGGACATGGCTGATGACAAAAACCACTTTTGTGCCTATGTTCTGGGAGTGGCTGGGGAGGATCAGAGGGGATTCAGTCAGCAGATACTTACAAAAGATATGTTTTCTTTATGCATAATTAGTGTGTAAACCACTGCCATCTTCTTCCAGACAGGTAAGGAGCAGGAATAGAAGCATCCTCTAATCTTCAGCTTGCCTTCATATAAGACTCAGCGATACACTTAAAATGTGGCCGTGGATCATCTGTCGTGTGACTGTTCACATGCACTTTACCTGACAAAGACGGTCTTAGGCTGCCCGCCCTCAGGGATGGCGCATGTCAAAAGTCCCATGACGGATGATCCGCAGCCACATTTTAAAAGTTCTTGTAGGAAATCGTAGTTGGATTTACAGAAAACATGAACAAGCCCTTGATTCAAGGCATGGGAAGGATGCCCAGATGTCAGATGTCCACTCCAATCACTTCAGCTCATTCCAGCCCTAATCATTTGCTTCTTATAGGAGATTTCTGACTCCTTCATAATGGCTCACTTGGATCAGGGCAATGGTATTCAGGGATTTGACAACATGTGCAAACTCTTTTTGAATTAATTTTCAAAGTCTTCTGTGACTGGTGTCAATTTGGCAACAGTGTTCTTTCATACTTGTGGGCTCAAGGTCTAGAGTTTGGGCTTGTTAGTTCAAGAATGCCCTCTCTAGCGACTCCATCTCACCCTTCCCAAGGCACAAGTGCGGCGTGCATCACGTTATTAGGGTTAAAACAGGGAGAGGAACATAAGTGTTTGGGGTTATGAGGTGATCTTTTTGACTCTGAAAAGAATGTTTAAGAGCAACATAATTTGAGAGTATCTGCCTCATTCAATATCTTCGAAGACTCACAGAAAAGCATAAGAAACTTTTCATATGGAAATGTGGCTGTCATTACACTACAGATATCATTATGTAGCTGTGTTATATAAAAAAAGATGAATTAGTAAAAATGAAGACAAAATCTTGCCTAAGGTTTTAAAATTCTTTTGAAAAAATTATATATAAAGATCGAACTACAGAAGACAAAAGTCATTTCACAGCTTACTTTTGCTCACTGTCATCCCGAGGACCTCATGAAACATTCTGGTGTCTATTGCATTAAGTTGGGCACCGTATAAGGAGAGTTAAAAAAATAAAAAGGTTTTTCTACCCAAAGACTTGGGAGTTGTAGCTGGTGGTCTTGTGAAGCTCTGTGACTCAGTGCGCCAGGGAGTATTTCTCTCTTTGCAGAATAGAGGGAATGGCCAACAAGATGGTGTTGCAGGCCTAAGTTGTCTTCTCTACATTGGCCATTTATTTCATTTACAGATTCATTATTGGTCCTTTCACAGACAGCACTTATTTTAGGTGGGGATCCATGAATAACTTGTCTGAGGTCCTCTCCTTAAAAAAAGTCAAGATGAAGGATAAAAAGAGGTATGCATTTTGGTATATATTATAACACACCAATATACAGATATATTTGCAGGAATCTGCGATCCAGGGTTGGGGTCTAAAATTCCATTTCTTTTCTGAATGCTTCTTTAACAAGTTAATTCGTTTAGTACAAGTTGTAAATCCCTGGCCTAATATTAATGATTAGATCACCACCAGTTTTATATATCTGAAAGAAATTATTTCTTAGATTTCTGTTATCAAAGGAAAAACTAACCACTGTCAATGACAGTCTTAATTGCAATATTTTTATAAATTCCCTTACATTTTCACTCTGGTTTTTGTAACACGTTTTGGCTAACTGCTTTGACTGGTTACATGAAGGCAAATGAGAATTTGGTCTGGAGAGCTTCCATTAACATACGTATTTTTTAAAAAAATTTAAAAGACAGACTTTAAAATAATATTTAATTGGGGTTGGCTGATAGTCATAGGGACATATCATTTTGCTATTATTTTGGTGTTACTTAACCAAATGTATACAATTGTTTCTTGCCAAAATGTTTGTCTATAATCTTGTAGATTTTATTGCAATATCTTATTAAGTTTTTCATTTTCTTTGACGTAAGATTCAAGACCAAGCATACCTCTATAAAATTAAATTTTATTATCTTCATGTTTGTTAAGTCAAAATTCCTTTCCTTAGTATTGCTTAAATACAATTAGGTTTTTGAGGTTTAAATTCCTTTCTTTAGTAGGAATGGTTATGGGGTTTATGTTTTTCCACATAAAAGATATAGCAGTGGTGATGATGCACTCATCAAAACATCCAAATTAGTTGTGTATTTTGCTAATAACTTCTAGTATCCTTAACAGTAAACTTGTATTTCAGTTGAAAATCTGAAATTTACAGATAAAATAGTTGTCACATGAGATCCATGAGAAGGGCTCTGGTTTCCGGATATGTTGACATCTAGTTATAGACAAAAAGCCTAGTTTCTGTCTCTGATCTTCTTTTATTGGTTTGGTCTCCTTGATTTCTCACCATCGTTTTATTTCTACCAGGTATTTAATCTATAGTAAAATTGTTCAAGACTGATTTGAGTTCAGTATCAATCTTAATTTCTAGGAGCTGTTTGTATGTATTAAGAAATGGTATGCTCATGTGCTAAAGCCATACATTTTTTAAATATTCAAGAAGTATTTAAATAATTATATTTTTACACTCTTATAATGACCTAGGCACTACCTCGGTCCAAGAGATACGTGGATAAATAAAAAAGTTTTCTGATTTTAAGGAAATCACAGTCTAAGACATACATGCAAAATAATAATTGCCATGGCCAAGCATGAAGAGGTGCAATAGATACATGAATTTATCTTTTCTGTGGTCAGAATGATTGAATACTGATAGTTCTATATGAGCCCTGCACATACAAAATGATGGAAGGACACAGAAGAAGAGAAAAACGTGCTTGTGAAGGTTGATGAAAGTTTCACAGAGAACACGCTACGGAAACAGTTGTCTGTGTGACGGTTTTCCCCACTGTTCTCAACTAAAGTTAGTCTATGCTTATAACAGTGCCACTGTATTTATTTATTTTTTTATAATTTAAGTATTGTTGGCATACAATAGTATATTAGATTCACGTGTACAATATAGTGATTTGACATTTCTATACCTCACAATGTGATCACTGCATGACTCCTAGTAATTATCATTCACATGCAAACTTCATTGGCTATATTTCCCTTCACCACTTGATCTTTCCCCTGGTGGCCATCAGTATGTCCTCTGTATCTGTGAGTTTGTTTCTGCTTTGGTCACTCATTTTTTTTTTTTTTTTTATTCTACATATAAGTCGGGTCATCTGGTGTTTGTCTTTCTCTGTGTGACTTATTTCACTTAAGGTAATACCCTCTAGGTCCCTCCATGCTGTTGCAGATGGCAAGATTCCATTCTTTTTCTGGCTGAGTAATAGTCCAGTTCATATGTGTACCATAGTATCTCTATTCACGAACCTGTTGATGGACACCTAAGTTGCTTCCGTGTTTTGTCTATTGTATAAAATGCTACTGTCAATGTAGGGGTGCATACAACTTTTTGAATTTTGTTTTCCATTTTCTTCAGATAACAGATACCCAGAAGTGGAATCGTTGGGTCATACCGTAGTTCCACTTTTTAATTTTTGAGGAATCGCCGTAGTGTTTTCTATGATGATTGTTCTGGTTTACATTCCTGCGAGTAGGGCAAGAAGGTTTCCTTTTCTCTCCGTCCTCACCAACACGTTTTTCTCCATTTTCTTTTTGATGATGGCCATCTGACAGGTGGAAAGTGATGTCTCAAGTCGGTTTTGATTGGCATCTCCCTGATGATCAGTGAGGTTGAACATCTTCACATATGTCAGTTGACCATCTGTGTGTCTGTCTTAAAGAAAGCTTATTCAGATCTTCTCACATTTTAAAATTGCATTTTTTTGTATGAATTCTTTATATATTGTGGTTTTGAATCTCTTGTTGGATTTATCATTAACAAATACCTTCTTGCATTTAGTAGGCTGTCTTTTCATCTTGTTGCTGTTTTCTTTACTGTGCAAAAATTACCTAGTTTGATGTAATCCCATTTGCTTATTTTCACTTTTGTTGCCTTTGCCAGAATCAACATATCCAAAAATACAAGGCTCAGACTGATGGAAAAGAGTTTACTGCCTGTTTTCTTCTCAGAGTTTTATGGTTTCAGGTCTTAAATTTAAGTCTGAATTCATTGTGGTTTTCCTTTTGATACAATGAAAGGTCATTGGAGGGATGTTAGGAGCAGAGAGGCTCACACTTCTGAGCTAGGTTTGATCAGGCTCACTCTTGCTGCCACGCTGAGAACAGAATCTGCAGGAGCATGCAGGCCCTTCATGGGTGCCCTTCCAGATCTATTCTTGGCCTTTCTCTGTCCTAGGTCCCTGAGGTGTGGGCCATCTGTGAGAGGGGACAGAGAGGTCTGGGTGTCTATCTCTTCTGCCCTCCTCCCCGCCAAGCCACGGTGTTGGTGGTTTTGGAGTGTCTGTCCCACATCATTTTGGACTTGTCAATAGCTCACATCATTTAAAATGTTCAGTAACTAAAAGAGGTTTCTAAAGATGAAATGACGTTCACTTATATGTAAGTCCAGTTCCTCTTGGTGTTGTTTGTAACCAAAATTTCAAACATGTCTAACAAGCTGTCCCCTAATTTATTTCTTCTTTTATAGAGCTGCCTGCCAGTGGCCACGCAGCTGGAGTTCCTCTGGAGAGATGTCTTGTCCATCACATCCCGGCTGGCAGCAGACGGAAGCCGGGGCTCTGCCCTTGCCATTTTGGGAGGTCTGCAATAGCAGTGCCTGGGGCACCCCACCCACATTGTCACCGTCAGGAAAATATACGCGAATAAGAGGAAACAGCTGCTTCTTCCGTGCATGGCCCGTAACTCCTGCTCACGGACCTCCTGTCCCACCAAAACTGGGAGAGACGCTGCTCGTGGGGCCGAGTGAGTACGTTCACTTCCCTTTTCACTACAGGCGCAACGACACCATGTTTTCCCTGTCTGGGCAAGTTTTTCTGTGGCTTCAAAATATTTACTGGTGGTCTTTAAATAAGACCAGTTCCACAGTTAACAATTCTCCCCATCTGGGCTCAGTTATCATCCAGGTTCATTTTTTTCCCCTTCACGTTGGTTTTCTCATTCTTGGTCTGCGGTTGGCTGGCTGCCCTCTGGGAGGGGGCCTCACCCCGCCTAGTAACTGGGGTGAGGGCCTGATTACAGATCACAGCTAATGATGCTTGGGCTGGACACAGCCTTGCGAGGCTTTCATGTCTCCCTTGTTTCCTTCTAATAGTTCCTTATTAGTCGAAACCTTAAGTAATGCATGGGAGTTTCTTGGAAATGTTAAAACATTTCTTTTTATCTGCTGTACTTTATGCCAGAGTGTGTGTAGGCTAGTGACCTACAAAAGCCATTTACTGATATACGCTGTATAATTTAGCCAAACTGGTTTGATTATATTACTGGGTATGATTTAGGCCCATGGAAGAGTCAACCAGCAATTTGATTGAAGCCACACACCGCCCTGTCATCCGAAGAGCTGCGCAGAAGCCTTCATCAGCCTGGCTGATGAAGCAAAAGTCCAGTGTTCATGGGCTACCTGAAGGACTCTATCACAGGAGTCAATATGGTCTCAGACAATAGTGTTTTCTCTAAAGAGAAGAACAGCCTCAGGAAAAAGAGCTGCATCTCCTCTCCTATTTCTTCAATTAGCATTGTAATGATACAACATTGGTTTTTAATCTGACAGTAGAAACTGCTACCAAACCTTTTTAGGATCAGAATGGACCTAAATTCAACCAAGTCATGTTGTGTTCACCTCCAGCTGGAGGGACTCCATCCTCGAAAAGTATTGTACTTTTTCACCCTTGGTGCCAGGGGCATTGAATAAGCATTGAAAGGCAGCTTTCAGGAGTTAAAATGTGGGACTAGATTAAATTAGAGTGTATTTTAGTGATATCTTTGGGGAAATAATATTTTCTGGTGACATTTATTTGCCAGAGTAAAATGATAGTCTAGATCATGAAACTAACTGTCTTACTGAAGTAAAATAGTTTGAGCAATTATGTTGCTTTTATAATTAATTGAAAAACACAGAATAGAGAACCTTCTAAAGAATGACTCCTGTATATCACTTCCTCCTTCTATCTTATTGGTTTGGGTTCTATCTCCTTGGGCTCTTTAGGAATAATTGCTGTCAGTTTGATACAATTTTGCAATTTACCTGTGCAGGTCTGCACCAGAGACATGGTGGAGGTGTGAGCTTCTGTCGGCTACTTATTAAGGAAATAACCAGATTATTTTTCATATGATATGTGATGGAGAATGGGAAATTGCTTTTTAGTCAGTCCTTTATTATGAAGACTTAACTTACTAAAATTGTTATTTTTGTTAAAAGAAGGGTCTTTTCTACTTGTAGGAACTTTGAGCTGCTTTAATTGAGCTCTTTCGTTTGTTTGTTTTTATTGGAAGAGAGAACAGGAAGTGGGAAATTTTTATTTTGATATTCTCTGTGTTAACTTTTTCCCCGACGATGTTCATGTTTCGGTAGATAAGCCCCAGGATGCTCTAAAACATAAAACATCTGATTTGCTCTCTCTCAGAAAGGAAAAAGGAAATGTCAGACATATAGCCAGGATGTAGTCCACAAACATTTCTGGATAGAATATTGAATGCTGAGTTATTAAATTCATGGGATATATATAGTGTAAATAGTCCTGATCTTGGAATCAGAAGACAGCCCTCGTTTGTGGCCCTAGTTTTGCTATTCATAACTGAGGCTCATAATTTTACCTCTTTGAAAATAAAATGACAGCCAAAAAGATGAGTTGCTCTTTAAAGCATCACTAAAATCTACCCTAGTTTATCCAAGGCTTGAATTTGATTAAATCCAGTGCTTCTCACCTTAGTTAATCAATGAGCCACCGCACCTAATATTCTGTAGAAGGAGCGATCTGCATAAAGCTATTGAGAAAATAATGGAATAGATGGTCACTCACTTTAGCTTTAAGACTTATGATTTCATGTTTTTATAAAAGAGCTAAAGTGAGGAAAGACTTCATATTGTTTCAGTTCAGGCACCTTCACTATTTATAGGACTTCTCCAAATAGATGTAGAGAAGGGATTTTAGGAAAAGGCCTTAGCTAGCAAAGATGGGAAGAGCTGGTCGCCTTCCATTGATGGGGCTCTGTTTTCTGAATCTTAAAGATGCTATTTCCAATTAGAGAATTACTTTCAAATAAAAAAGGAACAAAAGCTTAACATTATTTGGTTTGACCAATCACTGGTCCATCTCCTTACGAGAGAGGAAAACGAAGAATTTTAACATAAAACTCTTCTTCTTGAATGTTATTCCAGAGCATTTTTACTTATTTAATCCCCAAAGCACCAACCATTTCAGGGATCCCTGGGTTCCCTCTCTTAGTGTTTGCTTACTCTGGGAACATAGATTTTTTAAATCCATGTTAAAGCAATCATGGCAAGTGGGCCATCATCAAAACTAGTTTTTAAAAGCAGAAGATGTGAGTGGCCTCATAAAGGTGAGTGGGTGGAGGAAGGAGCTAAGTAATACCATCATTCAGTGAGGTTTGTAATCAAGGCTCAATGGAGATCAAAAAGGAGGGAATGGGGAGTTAGTCTTCACACAAAGAAAATGTTTCAAAACCAACGGACAACGGGATGAAATTGAATAGGCTACAGAGAAGGGGTAAGGAAATGGTAGGAGTGGAGACAGGGAAGAGAAGAATTGTAAGAAATAAATTACTGGCTTTCTGTTTAAGGGATATATTTGCTGTCTAGTTTTAAGTGGAAATTTAGAAAAACTCAAGTGTTGATACATGAAAAGAAGCAAAGAAGTTTACAAAGAAATTAAGACAGTTGTACTAATAATAATAAAAAAAGCTGAGAAGTTGTGTGTACTACTTTTTCCTGTATTTTTTACCCTTCTCTACAATCCCCAAATGTTGAGCAATCCTAAACTCAGTTTGGAAAAATTGCCTTTCATTTGCTCTAAATGAGTAATTGGACACCTTATAGCCCACCATAGTTTTCTGAATATAATTTTTAGAACTATTAATACAACATAATTGACAAATTAGTTATGTGGATATGACAGTGCTTCATCATATATGCATATAGGTATAATATATATCATATTATACATATATATGGTATATATGATATCTATGTATGCCTATCTATTTATCTATAAAACCTATGACAAACACTTGAAAAAATCCTGAGCATTGTATAACAAGAGTCCCCTCCCACACGGTATTTTAGTTCCCCATTGTGTTTTTCTTAACAGTAAAATTGGATTTGACATTGAACACCTGTATCGTTCCTTGCACAGTACCCACCATTGACATTTTACTATGTTTTTTAGAACACATATGTGCTCACCTCTCTATTCTTCCTTGTACCTATTCATTTCGCTTATTGCGATGCAATACGGAGTAACTTGCAGATACTTTTCCTCCTGAATATTTTAGCACATTTAACTAGATTTTGATACTTATTGGTATCAAACTTATTAATATCACATTTTACTAGTTTTTACCTTTGATGAGTAATTTAAATAGAATGTAATACACAGTTATTAGTGTGGATTTGCTGCGTTTTGCACAGATGCCCATATGTATATAATCCAGACCCATTCCAGACACAGGAAATTATCATTAGTCAGGAAGTTTTCTCATGGGGCTGTCCAGTCAGTCTTCACTCCCATCTTCTTAGAGACCACTGCTGGCCTGCCTGTCAATCTAAAATTTCACGTGAATGAAATAATACAGAATGTTGTCTTTTTAAAAATCTTTTAATAAGCATAATATATCTTAGTTTAATCCATGTCTGGTACATCAGTATTTATTTTTTATTGCTGAGAGTGCTGACTATACATACCATTGTTTAAGCAATCTCTTATTGGTGGACATTCAGCTGTTTCCTGTTTTTGGCCATTATCAGTGTGGTTTCTATATTTTATTTTTGGTAAACTTATATTTTCGTGTCTCTTAGGTAAGTATCTAGGAATGGAATTGTAGAGTTGTGGAGTACGTATATGTTTCTTTTATAAAAAACTGTTCTTTATACCTTTTTCCAAGTTGTTGTACTATTTTGCATTGCCACCAAAAATACATGAGAATTTCAAGTGCTCCAATGATAATATCTGTTGCTGTCAGATTCTTTAATTTTAATTATTCCGGTCAGTGTGTAGTGGTTTTATGATTTTGATTGACATTTTTCTAGTAACTGATGACGTTGAGCAGTTTTTCATGGTCTTTTTGACATTCTTTTATCTTATTTTTGGTTGTTTCTTTATTATTGAGTTAGAAGAGTTATTTATTTATGCTACGTATTAGTACCCTGTCAGATATATACTTTGCAAATGTTTTATCCCAATGTATGGCCCACCTATTAATTTCTTTAAGAATATCTGTTAATGAGTAGTCATTTTAAAATGTGATAAAGTCAAATTTATTGGATTTTAAGAATGGTTATTATTCTTTGTGACCGCTCTAAGAAACTTGTATACTAGCCCTACCTCACAAAAATTTTTTCTTATGTTTCTTTTAAAAAGATTTATGGTTTTAGCTTGTTTGTTTGGATCTAGGATCCTTCTTGAATTAATTTTTGTAAATGGTGAAATGGGGCCCCCATTATACTTCACATGTTCATGCTCAGCCTCACAATTGATTGTCTTGTACTATATTGTGTGGTAAAATTTCATTGTCTATTTATCCCCAACAATATATTCTCTCCAACAGTTATTATGTCCTTTCAGGTTATAGGTTGCAATATCCTGGGACCTGGGAGGTCAGATAGTCATGCTTGGGGTAATCATTTATTCATCCCACATTTACTGAATAGTTACTTCATAATATATTGTAACAAATGCTATTGATTGGGAAAGAAATGAGATCTTGCGCTTGCCTCAGTAGGAAAATGTCTGCTGACCATACAAACAGGTCATTGTAGTAGAGATTGAAAAAGATGGTAAGACATGCAAAGAACTGTGAAGGGCACAGGTGAGGAATGTCTAACAGAGTTTAAGAATCAGGCAGTTTCTTATAACAGGTGATTTCAGAGCTTTGACACGAAGGATAAGTAAGAAGATTTAAGTGTGCAACAAGAGGTTAGCAAGACTTCCGCCCTCAAAACCTTATTGGTGACTAAGCAAAGATAAGATAAAAACATATGAATATAATAGAAGAGACAAGGCATCTAATTCTATAAAAGATATAATACTTTGAGATTTCAGAATGAAAAGAAAGTATCTTCCTTAGCACATGAGTGTGTATGTGGGGGAATTTATGGGGAGGTAGTATTTGAGCTGGGGTCATGGAGTTGTCTTTGAGATTAAATAAATTGATAAGCACACAGTGCTTAGGACAGTACCTGACATGCTGTATTAATAATAGTCATTTTATTATTATTGTTGAATGACATATAGGACTTGAGCATTTACATTGAGGAAAATTATTTTATACGCATGACAAAAATTTTAAGCTCTTCTTAGGAATATGAAGTGAAAACTGAGTTTAGAGAATATAAGTTGAGGGCATATTTAGGAATTAAAAAAATAGCTGACTTTAGGGCAAGAGCCTATGGTTTAATAATGTTGGAAAAATAAGATGGGCACAATAGGTGGAGAGCAGTAAAAGACAAATTAAGCATTTTCATATTTTGGTTGTGATGGACATTGCTGGCTTTTAACTTTTTGAGCTTTTTTAAAAATCTGCAGAGGGAAGAGCAAAAGCTACATGCATCCTTATGTGATTATCTAAGTTTAGGAAATGGAAGGATCCAGATAAACAGAGATAGAAGAATCAGGATGACTGTTGTCCAAAAAGAATTGTTGGTCAGCAATTCTTTCTTTTAAAGTATATTTATTATGTTGTTACAGTAGTCCAATTTTTTTCCCTTTGCTCCCCTCTACCCAGTACTCCCCTTCCCTTCAGCAATCCCACCCCCCTTAGTTCATGTCCATGGGTCGTGCATATAAGTTCTTTGGCTTCACCCTTTCCTATATTATTCTTAACGTCCCCCTGTCTATTTTGTACCAACCGATTATGCTTCTTAGTCCCTGCACCATTTCCCCATTTCTCCCCCTTCCCCCTCCCAACTGATAACCCTCCAAATGATCCCCATACCTATGATTCTGTTCCTATTCTAATTTGCTTAGTTGGATTTTGTTTTTATTTTTTAGATTCAGTTGTTGATAGTTGGGAGTTTGTTGTTATTTTAAGGTTCATAGTTTTGATCTTTTTCTTAAATAAGTTCCTTTAACATTTCATATAACAATGGCTTGGTGATGATGAACTCCTTTAGCTTTACCTTTTCTGGGAAGCACTTTATCTGCCCTTCCATTCTAAATGATAGTTTTGCTGGATAGAGTAATCTTGATGTAGGTCCTTGCTTTTCATCACTTTGAATACTTCTTGCCAGTCCCTTCTTGCCTGCAAAGTTTCTTTTGAGAAACCAGCTGATAGTCTTATAGGCACCCCTTTGTAGGTAACTCTCTGCTTTTCTCTTGCTGCTTTTAAGATTCTCTCTTTATCTTTCAGCTTTGGCATTGTAATTATGATGTGTCTTGGTGTGGTCCTCTTTGGGTATAGCTTTTTTGGGACTCTCTGTGCTTTCTGGACTTGTATGTCTATTTCCTTCACAAAATTTGGGGAGTTTTCCTTCATTATTTTTTCGCACGAGCTTTCTATTTCTTGCTCTTCCTCTTCTTCTGGCACCCCTATGATTCAGATGTTGGCACATTTAAAGTTGTCCCAGAGGTTCCTAAGCCTCTCCTCATTTTTTTTTCAATTATTGTTTCCTCATTCTGTACTGGTTGACTGTTTTTTTTTCTCCCTTATCTTCCAAATCATTGATTTGAATACCGGTTTCCTTCCCTTCACCATTGGTTTTGTGTGGATTTTCCTTCGTTTCATTTAGCATAGCCTTCACTTCTTCCCTTATGCGTTTGCCATACATAAGCACATCTGTCAAACCTGTGAGCATCTTTATTACCAGTGTTTTGAACTCTTCATCTGTTAGGTTGGCTATCTCCTTGTCGCTTAGTTTTCCCACTGGAACCCTGATCCAGTCCCTCTTTTGGGCCATACTTCTCTGTCTCCTCAACTTGACAGGCTCCTGTGTTTGTTTACCTCTGTGTCTTAGGTAGAGCTGTCACACCTGTTATGTTGTAAGGGGTGGAGCCTTAGGTATTCATCAGTACTGGGCGACCCGTTTCACCACGTTGTGGCGCTGTGTTTGGGGAAGGGGTCAGAAGCAGAACAATGCTGCTTGCCCAGCACTTTCCTCTTTTCCAGGCACCTCTCCTACTTCCATATGGGACTGGCACTTCTCTAGCTGTTGCCCTGGCCATCATTCCAGAGTGGGTGGGTTTGTGGGTGTTCTAGGATCATAGGGTCCTTTGAACAAGCGAACTCTACTGAGAGATCATCAGTTTCTCCACCCCAACCCCACTGGCTTGTGCAGTCAGAAGCAATGAGACTTTATTTTCCCCGGTGCTGGAACCGTGAGCTGAGTGGTCTGGTCTGGTGCCAGGAGTGCTCCCCAGGTGTCCCTCCCAACTTTTTAAAATGTGTGACTGCGCTTTATGCTGGCCTGCTGCTGCCACCACTTCTGCCACTATTGCTGCTGCCACCAACACAGTGCATACTCTCCGCTTGGCTCTGCCCCTCCCACCTGTCTGGATGGGTATTTCTTCTTTATATCTTTGTTTGCTGGACTTCCATGCAGCTTGATTTTCTGGGACTTCTGGTTGTCTCTAGTTTTGAGGTAGTTGTGTTCCTTCTTAGTTGTGGAGGGAGACACAGTGTGTCTGTCTAGGCCTCCATCTTGTGTTGCTCAACAGTTCTTGATGCCACTGAGAGGATGGAAACTAATAAATAAATAAATACATAATAAAAATAGCAGTTTGTCTCTATATTATTCACCGTAAAGACAGTTTCAGCAGAGGGATGAAGGCTGAAGTCAGATTTCAAGGGATTAGGAGTGGTTTAGGGGTGGAAACTAAATGCTGTATAGTTCATTTGGAAAAAGTCGAATGGTAAAAATAAAAGTAAGGAAGGAGATATGATAATAGCTTGAACAGGGAGCAAAACTGAACTTAGTTTTAAGTATGACTGTGTTTGTCATCTGAGTTAGGATCCAGGGACAGAGACAGAGTGGGAAGAGAAAAAGGGAGAAAAGAAGAGAGACAGCAAGAGGATTGCATTGCAAATAGAAGAGGAGAATTTTGGGGTGGGGGGAAATGCCCAGAGAAGACAGGGAGACGAGAGAACAAAGGCACAAGTGTAAGAGTTGCTCTGGGAGAGATACTTTGTTCTCTGAGAGAAAGTCAAAGGAAAAGATAGTAAGTGAAGACAAAATAATAAGGATGTTTGTGAGGAAGAAGGGATTTGAAGAAATTCATACAGACATCTTGTCGGAAAGTGGGAGGCCAGGCCATCCAGAGGGAAAACTGTGCTGAGAGAACGAGACTTGAGGAGGTAGGAAGGTGAAATGAATCCTGTGGTGTTCAGGAGGCCTGTTAGTTTTCTGTTGCTAAGTAACAATACCCCAGGCCAGGGACAAGGCTCTCAGCAGGCTGCACCTTGAGCTCAGATTTCCAAGTCTTTACAGCTGTGAGAAAATAAGGTTCTATTGTTTCCCACCCAGTTGATGTTATGGTAGCCTGAATGGACTAATACAGTGGGGTGCTATTTCCTAATATGGGAGAAGGGGGAGACAAATATGGAAGGGGGAAAATACTGGAATTAATACTGTGCTGCTGGGCTGAAATTGGAGGTATTGGGATGGATATATATACACATATATATATGTATATACATATATATATGTATATATATACACACACACAAATATGTATATATATAAAATACTTATACAATACATAATACAATATTATATATAATGTACAATACACAATATCATATACCATGTTATGTACATATATATGGATAGAAAATAGATATGTGTATGGACAGTCTTACATATATTAATTGGTTATGCCCACTGAGAGGCCTGAGTGATGAAATGCCAGTAATAATGTGTATACCTAACACACAGATCTTAGTTTCTAAACACAATGTTCAGCTATAATGAGCTATGACCCTTTGCAGAAAAAATTCCTGCCTCCAAGGCTGGGGTAAGCCAAGTACAAGATGAGCATGGAAAATCTTACAATGCCAGAAAGCAAGGAAGGGCTCAGAAAACAATGCAGATGGAGCATGTTGAAGAGCTTCCCATTAGCCAAATATTGACATAATTTGAACATCAAAATAATGAGAGTAATGGACTATAATCCATTGAATAAAATAGGAAGCCATTTGTCCATGTAGATATAAATAAATAAATGCATAAATAAATGGGGAGAAGGAAAAAGCTCTTTGTTAGAATAAAATGTCAATTAAGAAATGCGGATGGAGTAATGGAATTTAGAAGCATCTTTTGGCAGCCATCATATTAACAATTCAGTCACAAAACACCAATGGGTGCTCAAACTAATGGGTGAAAGGTGGATGAGAAATGTCCTGTTAACTTAGTAACAAAGATTTGTTCATTATAAAAGGAAAAGTAATTTTAGAGTAGACAAACTTGGAGAACCCCACCTTTCCCAAAGTTAACACCACCAGTAACAGGACAAATTGAAACCGTGTACCATCTGGAAGAATATAATATGGGTGAAAAGGTGAAGGGATTAAGAAGTACAAATGGGCTGTTATAGAAATCAACACGGGGGTATCAGTTACGACCTGGAGAATATAGTCAATGATACTGTGGTGACTAGGTATGGTGTCAGGTGGTGGTTGGGCTAACAGGGTGGACGTGTGGAGAGTACGTGATTGTCTGACCACTGAGCTGTGTACCAGTAACTGGTACAAAATAGTAGTGAATGGATAAAGAAGAACGCAGCATCACGTCTGTCATATTTACTCCCAAAATGTGTAGCCTGAGTCTAATTAATAGGAAACATCAGACAAATCTAAATTTAGGGACATTGTACAAAATATTTTTTTCTGTTTTATTGAATGTATCAGGGTGACGTTGGTCACCAATATGATCTAGGTTGCAGGTGCACAATTCTACAACACATCATTTGTATACTGTTGTGTGTTCACCACTCCAAGTCAAGGCTCCATCCATCACCATTTATCCCCCCTGTGCCCTCCTCCTCCTCCTCCCTCCCTCCCTCCAACCCACTTCCCTGGCAGTCGCCACACTGTTGTCTGTTTCCATGAGATTTTTTTCTGTTTTCTTCTCTTTTGTTCAATGCCTCCACCCTTGCCCCAGCCAGTTCCCCCACCTACTTCCTGATGGCTGTCATCCTACTCTCTATCTATGAGTCTGTCTCTATTTTGCTTGTAAGTTCATTTTGTTCATTAGGTTTCACATAAGAGTGAAATCTTATGGTGTTGGTCTTTGTCTCACAGGCTTATTTCTCTTAGCGTAATGCTCTCCAGGTCCATCCGTGCTGTCACAAAGGGTAAGATTTCCTTCTTTTTTAAAGCCAAATCGTATTCCATTGTATAAAAACATCACGGCTTTTTTATCCACTCATCTACTGATGGGTACCTGGACTGCTTCTGAATCTTGGCTATTGTAAATAACACTGCAATGACCATAGTGGGGGATATATTCTTTCAAATTAGTTTTCCAGGTTTTTTTTTTTTTGATAAATTACTAGAAGTGGAATTGTAGGGTTAAAAGGAAGTTTCATTTTTAATTTTTTGAGGTATGTCCATACTGCTTCCCACAGTGGCTGCACCAGTCTGCATTCCCACCAGCAGGGCACTAGGGTTCCCTTTTCTCTTCATCCTCGCCAGCACTTGTTGTTTGTTGACTTATTGATGATAAGCATTCTGACAAGCATAGGGTGATACCTCATTGTGGTTTTAATTTGCATTTTTCTAATTAATGACATTAATCATCTTTTCATATGTCTATGGGCCATCAGTATGTCTTATTTGAAGAAATGTCTATTCAGGTCCTTTGTCCATTTTTAAATTGAATTTTTTTTTGGGGGGGTTGTTGGACTTTGTAAGTTCTTTATAATTTGTATATTAATCTCTTACCAATGTATCAGTGAATATGTTCTCCCATTCAGTGGGTTGTCATTTCATTTTGTTGATGGTTTCCTTGGCTGTACAAAAACGTTTTAGTCCCATTTGTTGATTTTTTTTCTTTTGCTTCTCTTGCCTGAGGAGATATATCAGAAAAAATATTGTTATGAAAAATGTCCAATATTTTACTGCCTATGTTTTCTTCTAGGATTTTTATGGTTTCGAGCCTAACATTTAATTCTTTAATCAATTTTTAGTTTATTCTGTAATATGATGAAAGAAGATGGCCTAGTTTTATTTTTTTGCACATATCTGTCCAGTAAGTCCAATAGCATTTATTGAGTAGACTATCTTTACCCCACTGTATATTTTTTACTCTTTTTGTCAAATATCAATTGGCTATAGGGGCATGAGCTTTTTTCCGGGCTCTCTATTTTGTTCCATTGGTCTGTTTTTATGCCAGTACCATGCTGTTTTGATTGCTGTGGTTTTATAGCGTGATTCCTCCAACTTTGTTATTTTTTCTCAAGATCACTGTTGCTATTTAGGGTCTTTTGTGGTTCCCTATACATTTTTGAAGTATTTATTCTACTTCTGTAAAATATGCCATTGGTATTTTGATAGGAATTGAGTTGAATCTATAGACAGCTTTGGGTAGTATAGACATTTTCATGATGTTAATCCTTTCTATCCATGAACACAGTATATGCTTCTACTTATTTGTATCTTCTTCAGTTGATTTCTCTAATGTCTTATAATTTTCCAAATACAGTTCTTTTACATCCTTTTAAAAATTTCTCCCTAGGTATTTTATTCTTTTTGAAGCAATTATCTATAATATTGTTTTTTTTTTTAGTTTCCCTTTCTGATAGTTAAGTGTTTGTATATAAAAACACAACTGATTTCTGGATATTTACTTTGTATCCTGTTACTTCACTGAATTCATTTATTAATTCTAGTTGTTTTTTTTGGTGGAATCGCTAGGGTTTTCTATATACAGTATCATGCCACCTGCAAATAATGACAGTTTTACTTCTTCCTTTCCAATTTGGATGCCTTTTATTTCTTCTTCTGTTTGATTGCTGTGGCTAGGACTTCCAGTACTATGTTGAATGGGAGTGGTGAAAATGGACTTCCCTGTCTTAAAATCATTGGTTTTAATTTTGAAGCATCAAGGTCACGAATATCAAGGAGCTATGTCAGATTATTCAGGGGAACTATTTCAGATGAAAGAAGAACAAAGACACTGCTGAGTGCTATGTGTGACCTTGGATTGGGTAATTTTGCTATAAAGAACATTATTGCACAACCACTGAAATCCTGATAGGGGCTGTAGATTCAATCACAGCATTGTATCAATGCAAATTTCCTGATTTTTATCATTTTATTGCCTTTATGTAGGCAAATGCTCTATATGAATCTCACAACGAAATATTCTGGGGTTATCGGGCATTATATCTCCAATTCTCAAATCATTAAGAAAAAATCTTTGACTGTAGTCCTAAATTTTCTGTTAAAAATTTTAAATATGTTTTAAAAGAGGAAAACTCTCAGCCATATGCTGTTTACAAAAGATATGCTTTAAAATAGTGAAAAATATGCATGTAATGGAATAGAAAAAAATTATTGGGACAGTAATACTTAAAACAAATTTGATGTAGCCATATTTCTGTTATATAAAATAGACTTAATAGGGGAAAATCTTATTACGGAAAATTCAGACCATAATATAATGGTAAAAGTCAGCATTTATAAGAAATGCATATAATTCTAAACATATATATGCCTAACAGCATAACCATCAAGTACAAGTTAATAGCATACAATGAGAAATTTAGAGTTCTCCAGGTCGATGGGATTTTAAATGCACACTTCTAAGTGTTTGATATATAAAGAGACAAAGATTTAATAAACATATATGACAAGGTCTGTTCAGAAAAAGTTCAGCCATTGTTAATATAATGAGAACCATTTGTGTGACATCAATGTAACCTGGCACCCAATTAGAGCGGACTGGAATGCACATGCGTGAACAATGACAACTTCGCTGTACTGGTCAGTGGGGGCGGTAGATGCTGTCGAGTGAGCATGTGCACTGTGTGGCCGTTGCATTCAAAATGAAGGAGTAGGACAATGAATCTGCCTCAAGTTTTGTGTTAAGCTTGAACATTCATCTGTAGAAACTATTCAGATGATTCAAAGGCCACAGCTACGGGCAACTGGTGACTGGCAGCCTCATCATGACAACGCACTCTCTCATACATCATGTCTTGTGCAGACTTTTTTGGTTAAACATGAAATCATTCAGCTTACTCAGCCCCCCTACACACCATATTTGGTGCCCTGTGACTTCTGGCTTTTCCCAAAACTGAAATCACCTTTGAAAGGGAAGAGCTTTCAGACCGTTGATGAGATTCAAGAAAATATGAGGCAGCTGATGGCAACTGGGAGAACTGTGTGAGGTCCCAAGGTGCCTCCTCTGAAGGGGACTGAGGCATCATTGTCCTATGTACAATGTTTCTTTTATTGTGAATCTTCTTCAGTAAATATCTCTATTTTTCATATTACATGGCTGGATACCATCTGGACAGACTTTGTGTAACTCGACTATCTATTTAGCCAGTTCTAAATAATGGGTAATTGTAGAAGTCTGAATTATCAAATTAGAAGATCTACATTATTTTAAACACATATGGAAACCTTACAAAAGTTGACCCTTTATAAACTGCAAAGAGGAGTCAATAAACAATATAAAATTAACCATGTTTCTATCAGGGTTATGTAAAATGGGATCAATAGTGAAACCAATAATCTATATGTCTCCAATAAGCATGGTTGTAAATAGTTTATCTTTTAGTAGTTATTTAGAAGTGAGCAACAACATCAAAACTTATAGAACATAGTAAGAGTGCTTGCAAAGTAATTTATAGCCTCAAAAACCATTATGTTAAGACAAAAACATTTCAAATTTTATTAACTATTCTAGAAATTAAGACAAATCTAACAGCATAAACCAAACATATCAAAATAATGGAAACAGAGACATACATTAGTGAAATAAAAACCACCAAAATAATAAAGATAAGAGATAGTGCTTTAAATATATTGATAAATTATATTTGCTATAGCAGAATAATGGGGGGGGGGAGAAAAACCCAAATAAGCACATTAGGAATGAAAGGGGGACAATCCCACAGACAGAGAGTGAGTGAACAAGTAATAATAAAATTTGTGAAACTCTTAGCAGAAATTTTACCAAAGTGGACCATTTTTTAGACAAACATAAGTTAGCAATTTACCTATAAACCCATTAAAGTAACTAAATCAATAGTTTTCAAATTTGTCGTCAGAAAGCACCATACTCAGGAAGCTTCCGACATATGTAGGTCAGAGAGTTCCTCGTCTCTGTTCCAGAGACTGGACAGGCAGGGGAGCTCCCAGCTTATTTCAGGTAGTTCCTCCCAAGCTTGCTCAAAGACCCCTCCCTGCATCTCCCCCTCTTCCCTCCACTTCCCTCCGTCTCTCCATCTTCCCTCTCCCACTCTATGTAAATTTCCAGTCTATCTCCTACAACCATAAATTCTCCTATTAAAAATTTCTGACAATTTACATTGCCATTCAGCAATATTTGTTGAGTAGTTTAGTATATCCCAGGCCCTGTGACCGTTTTGGAGTAAAAGAGACCACAGAGGAGATTGGCAGCAAGCTAGCTGCAGTTGAAGTCTCAGTCTTGGGTGAAAATACAGTTGGCCATTTACAACCTCCTCCAAATCATCAGTTCATCTGTATGTTCCTTCTTTTTGCCTTTTCGCAAATATTTTGGACTCTTTTATAGACATAGCTTTAAATGCAACACGAATGGCAAAGAGGCACGGGAGAAGCAGTGGCAAGTTATGGCAGCTGTGTCGCAGGAGGCAGCCTGATATGGAGGAAAAGCATATTTAAACAACCAGGTTTATGCAAGTGGCTTTGCTACTGTGTTACCCAAGTCAGATCACTTGGCCTCTCTGTGCTTCAATATAAAAAGAGCTACCACTGCCTCTCCTGTTGTTTTTGCAATATTACTGAGAAGTAAGTGAAATAAAATTAAATAATTGATTTGATATCCTTTGGAAGAGTATAATATAAATAATAGTGGGCTTATTATTATCATCTTCGTGATCATCATCATTAATGTATAGTGTATAACATTGTATTTGAGTACAAGAAACTTCTATTTTAAAAATTTGAGACAGATTTTGAAAGCAAGATGGGCATATCTTTGCAAGGTAAAGGATTTTTTAAGGAAGTACATCTTTTTCCAGGTCTCTTATTTTATACTATATAATTTGCAATGCTATGGCTTTTTAACGCTTAACTTCAGTTAATCTATGTTGTGACCCGATAAACACATGGGCATACACACATGGATATGTATATTATACTATATCATATAATGTCTATATATCATATATGATGCGTATATATCATATATGATGTGTATATATGTCAGAACAGCCTTGTTCTGAGAAACCACCTGGAGACCGCCAGGGAAGCAGGCAACGGATTTATTGAGAGAACAAAGAGGATAGAGGGTGGAGGGGAGAGGCAACTCCTGGTCCTCCTCGTCAGCTGGTGGGAGTCACCTGCCTAGACTTCTGCAGGCATGCTTTTTAGACTTGCCAAATGCACATTTCAGCGAGGGTGAGTTTGCCATATTAGCATATTCAGTAGATCTTTTGCATCTTGTCATTCTGACCTGGTTGATTAACATATCCTGTTGTCTGACCAGGTTCGCATCCTGGCTACCCCTGTATTCTGACCATATATATATTATATATATATTATAATATATATTTATATACACATCATATGATGTATAAATAAGTCTCACAAAATAGGTGTAGTCTGATATTTTCTTCTCTACTATATTACTTTTAATTCTATTTCATTTTAAAAAGCTACATTTATTTCACGACCTTACTTTGAAAACCAGTGTTTAAATAGAGCATATCTCATATCCACATTTTTTCTGAAAACAACTCCAATGAAAACAACCTATTCGTGCTGACGGGAAAGGGCCAAGCAAAAGTCAAATGTTTCTTCTGTTAAATTCCGGAAAAAAGAAGTACTAAAAATTTATGTTCTGCCGTTGAGAGGTTCTGATTGTGCTGCACCCAGACGTCTTCAACTGCAGCCCGAATGGTGATTAAAGAGAACCCCACAGCACCCCAGACTTTCCAGTTTCCTTGCAACGACCTTTAATAGGAAGAATGACTGAAAAGGATTCCTAAGAGTGGGCTCACTAGTGAGACGGAAGGGGTCCTACCTTGCTTCTTATAAAGCGTGAGCTTAGTAAATCCAGCTGAAAAACTTGGATGATAATCTCTGTCTTTTTTAAAGAGGGAAATTACCAACCAAAAATTACAATAGGCAATTAAAAGCTGGGATACCTCCTCATTTTTCTCCACCGTCACCTTAACCGTTAGTAAGTATAGGCAGTGAAAACTATTCATAATACCACCAGGGACTACCTTTTATAGAGCAAGAAGCTTTCATTTACTTAGAGAGAATTAAATGTTTTTCATTTGTATATTAAACTCCAAAAGTCATTTTAATCTAGTGACTGAAATGAGTATCATCTGCTTTTTTTCAAACCTTGATGAATCACAGTATAAATACACAAAGTCATCAAAGATATAATTGAATGGAGAGGGACTTACTTTCCTCCCTTATGGAAAAGACTTCTATAAAATGCATTAGTTTCAGAGATTTTCTTTCAGCATTTCTGAGAAATGATGATGTACAGTCATCATGTGCCTTTTCTACACGAAATACCACGCTTGTTACCTGACACATCTCCTCATCCTCGCAGCAATCATGTGATAGACAGTAGCAGATGGGAAAGCTGAGACTTTGATGATCAAGGGGTTAGAGGGAAATCCATGGTGTAAACTTGGGCTGCCTGTCCCTAAAACCGGAGCCCTTAAATTCAAAGTCCAGGCAGTTTCCGGAAACCCAAATAGCAGTATAGTGAAGAACTCCCAAGTATTACTATCACAGGCATTTTCTGAGTTACAGACAGACGTCCTGTGCTCAGGCACCTCCAACTCACTGAGTCTCCACCTCCTCCAAAGCCCCTCCCAGGCTGACCTCTGGGCAATCTCTCCTTTTTTCTTTTTAACAAATAGCCTTCCTCACTCCCGAAGCTGGCAATCTGGAAGACCTCCTTGACACTCTTCTCTCCATCACCACGTCCACTCCACTCACACCCCATTGTCCACTGAATCATATTGGCCTCCTTGATGGCTCTTGAGTCCTTCCGCTTTTCCCAAGACCAGCTGTCATCACCTGGTCAAATGAGTTTGTTCTTCTCATCAGCGTGTTCCTGGCTATTGTTAGATTCCCCTCACTTATTTTCTGACTCCAGTTGTCCTTTGCTCCTGTCTATTCTCGGCATGGCAGCAAGAGTGATCTTCCTATCTTTCATGTCCTAAGTCTGATCACATCTTTCATGCTTCAAATCCTGGGGCCCCTCATTTTCAGAATAAAGCCTATGATCCTTAGTCTGTCAGGCAAAGCCATTCATCTGTAAGCTAATCTCTCCCCAGTCCTTTGACTTCTTCCCTATGTAGCATTTCTAAATTGCTGCCATTTTTTTCAGCTGCTACACCCCCAGCTTCAGACCTTTCCGTCTGCTTCTAACTCAGCCTAAAATGCCCTCTGCATCCCTGTATGTCAGGAACTCCTTGTAAGTTTTCTCTGAAGGTCCTGGGTATACATATATTATAACAATTCTCATATGCATCGCAATCATCCATCTTCCCACCTGCGTCAGGCTAGGTAGGAAAAACCCTATTTCTTATTGATTTTTGCATCTCTAAGGCTCAGCCTAATATCTGGCACATAAAAGAGGCAAACCAATATATTTGGTGAAAGCACTAAAGCAGAATAGTTTCCACGAGCAAGCTTCTTCAGTATGCTAAGAAGTCCAATGAATGGCTTGAAAAGATTGCATTAACTTCTAAAATGTGTCTAGTTTACTTATAGGACTTTTGACTCTAGAAAAATATTGCATTTTTAAAAGTGAACTTCTTATCCTGGGAAAGAAGATTTGATTTAAAATGAGAATAACTACCAGTATTCACTCATGTTGCAAAATAGGTGAGAACAGGAGAAAGGCCAAGTATAAATAAATACATTGGACCTTTATACTTTGATATCAAGAAAGGACGGAATCATCATAGAATGAGTCTGCTGGCAAGACTCCGACCGAGGAATGTATGGAGTAGCAGGAAGTGGACCCAAGGCAGAGCTCACAGGATGGAGTCACACTCTTCGGGCCGTGGGTGCAAGGGACTGTAGCTTTCGTCAGTAACATGGGCATCGACAGGCTGCCCACCTAGCTTCAGACAAGCCAATGATGAGGCTCAGATGAGAAAAACTCTGTGAGACCATTTTGTAAATTATGTAACAGTATCAAATGTAAGATCTGTGACTCTTAGCTGGTTAAAAGATCACGTATTCGGTGGAGCCTTCCTGAACGCTCCTTGGGAGCACAGCCTCGCTGGGTTGGAGTTGCTTTCTCATTATGGGGCTGCCTGCTGCGGTGGAGCATTCTGTGCTCAGGGGCCATGCCGCACGACGGGTACCTCCAGTTCCCGTGGGGTCTCTGGGACACAGCACGTGCTCCTTACAGGTTTGCTGAATGACTTCTCAAAGGCTGTTGCTCTAAGTGTTGCAACAAGGTTGCTCTTTACATTCATAACAAGCCATCATCGTAGAAGGGCTCTGGCATACTTTCGGTATCTGACATCACTACCAATCTTTGGACTACTTTTAAAAAACCAGCGATGTTTCAGAGAACTTAAGAAGAGGAAGAGAAACAGGTAAGGGTTGATAAAGTTCAGGAAAGAACCATGGAGTTATTTCCAAGAATTCCTTATCCTTTTCTACCTTCAAAACCTGATATTTATTTTAATTTTGACCAGCAAGCACTTCAGGTCTCCTAACACTGACACAGAGCACACAGAGTATACTTCTTTAAAATTAAACCTTTTATTTGGGGAATATTTTATATTTATAGGAATGTTGCGAGTCTAATACAGAGGATTTGCATACATCCTTCACCCTAGATTTTGCTTTCCCAGTGTTCACATCTTACCTAACCCATTTAGTTTTTACTTAAAATGAAGTGGAAGGTAACTTTGAGCAAGTGTGGGAGTGTCTGAAGAATTATGTGATACTCATGGGAAGCCATAAAAGAGAACAGTTTGGTAACAGTGCCAGATTTAGAAATCACCAAGTCAATCATAGATAATTGCTGTTATGTAGAAACATCTGAACTTAGAACTTTGGCTCTGAAGAAAAATGAGTCTGAAAGTAAACCTCTGTGATGATGTTGCTTGATTTGAAGCTATTCTTTTAATAATGGACATAAGAGATATAACTCTCTGGAAAATGCTGAAAAAAGAGAATGTAAATAACTATATTCACCATACATTAGAAAAGGAATAAAAAAATTCTATAACACATACAATTAACTCAAGATAAGTCATGATTAAAATGAAAAATGTTGACATATACAGCCTTATTGATAAGAAACTAAGTTCACGTAGTGATGAATTGAATATTCATTTTATTTCAGCTGCATATCTGTAGATTTATACTTATATTATGGCACAGTTAATTTCCTTTAATATAATTGTTTAAATTTATTGTAAACTTAAGTGTTATTTAAGGTTCTTTGCAATGAGTAATGTAAAAATAATAAATTACACAAGCAAGAATTTGTACTTATAGTCTTTCATAGTGTATAATGATAGTAAAATGTGTTTCATATAAAATACATAGGGCTATGTAAACAGATTTTTGCAGATTGTTTTTTACCCTTTAATAGACTTCACATTTATTATTTTTCCCTTACTATGTTCTTGCTGCATTATACAAGGAATAGAATACTACCCATGGATCTAATAATCGAATATTTTAGGTTAGGCTGATTCTGGAATCAAGACATGTGATTTAATAAAGAAGACCTGGTGAACGTGTTTCAATTCTACAGCACCTTTCCCTTCCTCCTGATGGAGTTAACACTATGAAGACATCGCGTGACTCAGTCAGTGAACCAAGGCTCCCGTGTGGACACGGGTCTGTGCCACAGCCCCGTGAACAGCCTCCGTGGAGGCTTGTACCAGATACTCCCTGGCTGCATGAGCGAGGGCGCTGCCTGCCCTGGGTCCGCCGTGTGATCTTGAGCGAGTCACCTCTCATTCTTGAACCTCAGTCAACCCATTTGGAGCATTAGGTGAAAGCTAAGCCTTAGTGAGAAACAGATGCTACATCTGAGATGAGTTTTCTTGTATAAACAAGTAATTCCAAAGTTTAATTCCGAAGAAAGTTGCCGTGTGGACGCCCGTTAGACGGCTGAAGGAGGCAGCTGGGTTCAGCTTGGGAATAAATGTCTCTGAGTGGGAACGGATAACCATCACACTACTTCTGGGTTGCGTAAAACTGTCCAGTTTTTATTCCCTTCTACTCGGTGTTTTAGATAGTTACTCTTGTGACTTTTGTATAAGTTTAATGCTTTTGAAGCATTTTTATTCAGTAAATTATACTTCTAACGGGTCAATTACACTGTCAAGGTAGGGGAAAATACAACTCAAAATAGTCCAGTTATTACTTAGTGAAAGTCAGTGAAAGTTTAGACCGCTTTTTGGGGAAGAGGGGGTAAAAGTTAACAATCCATGTGGTTTTAAAGACAACAGCTAAGTTTGCCCTTTGGTTTCATTCCCGGTAGATGACTTGTCACTTTGGTAAATTCTTACATTCTCAAACACTTCGGGGAAAAAAGAGATAATTTCTCAAAGGAAAGAAAAACCCTCTTGAGAAAGGCTAGTCTAGGTTGTCTGATTGCTTTCGCTCCTCTGCCACTTTTGCTGATTGAAATAGCTGTGAGCATCCAAGTCAGATCTGCGGTGCCAGTAGCCGTCTGAGCTTGCCGTAGCTCTCAACTCCTATTTCCTGTGTCGACTTGGTGCATTGCCATCATCCATGTGCATTTCAAAGCTTCGGGTTATGCAGGCTGTGGCTTCCCAGTGCATAACCTTCTGTATTTTAAAGTGGGAATCAGTGGCACGTGACTCAGCGAGCTGAGAATGCCGCCTCGGTGAGTTTAGGATTCTCAGGTTTGTTTGTTGGCAGTTGTGGCCTTTGACATTAGCTAAGGAAGCGAGAGCTTGGCCTTTAAGTGGAAAACAATCCAGGAATTTCAGAGGAGAGGAACTAAGCAACAGGAAGCCTGAAGCTATTATCTTCTGAAGGGAGATGAAAGGCACTTCGGCCCCTGAGCTTTCCTCGGGTGCCTGCACCAGGGCTCTTGCCTCCAGTGTGAGGAGAACAGGTCTGGGCGCGGGGAGGGGAGAATCTGGCCCCCGTTTTCTGCAGTGACTAAGCCAAGTCCAGCTGAGTGAGCTGGAACAGAACTGTTGGCTAGAGTGTGGTCACCCATGCAAGACCGAGAACGTGATGCCGTGGATCTAAAAACTTTTGGAATACCATGGGGAAAACCTATACTCAAACTTGATCTCTAGAGATACCCTCTAGCACAGATTTCTAATTCATTGACTATCTTGGGAAGCAAGCTAACTGAAGGTAGTGAAAGAGTCATTATTTTGACATCTTTAATTATTTTGATTGAGTTTTCATCAGGAATAATTTTATACCGGTCTCCTTTGGAGAAGTTGAATTACAAGCATTTTCTCCTCCAACTTCTTACATGAGTGATGTGAGATCTAGGTATAAAAAATAATCTATTTGTCTACCTACCATCTCTCTATTATATTATTCATATATATATATACAATCGTGTATATTCTTCATATAGTATGTATATATTCATACATATAACTGTTTCTAATTTTAATCCTCACCCTCACCCAAGAACACTTTTTCATTGCTTTTAGAGAGAGAAGATGGGAGAGAGGGAGAGAGAATGGGAGAAACATTGCTGTGAGAGAGAAACATCAGTGGGCTGCCTTCTTGCATGCACCCTGGAGGGGGAGCACACCGACAACCTTGGCATTTGCCCTTACTGGAATTGAACCTGTGACCCTTTGGTCCATGGGATGATGCTCCAACCAACTGAGCTACACTGGCTGTAGATGTAATTCTTTTTTTTTTTTTTTTAACTTTTTAAAACAATTTTATTTGAACTAGTATCCAGATTACTCTTCAGAAAGTGGATTTATTTATTTTGATTTATTGTTTTTCTATCATAGTTGTCCCATGTTTACCTCCTTTGCTTCCTCCGCCCCCCAGACCAACCCTTCTCCCACAGTCAGTCCCCACATAGATGTCATTCTTAACATGTGTGTATAAGACCCTCAAATGCAGATACAATATCCTTCCAGGCTCTTGTCAAAGAATACTATTCTGAGATGTACAAAAGAGGAGTAGCTTTTGTTGTATAAACACCAATTCCTCTTTTAGAAGATGGAACCCTGACCTCCTTGCCTCCTGGAGCTGGAGGTGGGCTTGATGAGCATGAAGTAGGATGCAATTATGGGAGTGCTTATGAATCGGGTCTGTATGGAAATAATTAGTTCTGTTTTCATCTGGCACAGAGTGTAGATGCTACCATTATTTTGTGTTGGGAGCATGCTTGAGAAATAAGGGAGTTACAGCGGTAAGAAAAGTTGGGGAGGATGACTTGAAGTGCTAACCTTGGCCTTGGAAGTTTATAAGAGGTGAAGCATGGTATTAAGTATCCCTTATTTAATTTTAGGGAATAAAATTGAGCTTCTGAGTCTACCTTCAGTAGGATTGACTTTTATACTTGATCAGGATGAAAGCTGAAGGGTCCAAAAGTTTTACAGAATATGTGATTCACAAAGGTTGCTCATGAATAAAGCGTTGCAGAAAATAAAATTTTTAAAATGTTTATTAAGGGGACTAAATGGTAATGGAAAAAATACAATAAAATTTTTAAAATAATAAAAAATAAAAACGTTTATTCAGGTGTCTCCTTTTTCAAGATAGACTGCAACAATAGCAAAAACAGAAGAAAAATTTAAACTTTTACTGGAGTCCTCAGCAAAAGCTAAAGTTGGTTTTACATGAGGATTTGAAACATGCCTCCTTAGTTATATATCTGTTTTTGAGAAAAGAATTTCTGCCTCCACACAGCTCTGGAGTCAACATTTGGTATGTATATTATTTATGCTCTGATGTTCAGAGTGTATACAAAACTGAGTGTGTAAACTGGAATACATTTTAATTTGATAAAATGCCAGTCACAAAAGGGTTGTTGATTTTAAAGAAATCAAAGAGTTTAATCTGTTAAATGAGACTGAAAAATTCTTTTTCTTTTTGTTGTGGTCTGTAATACCCAAATAACTTTCATTTCCAAGTTTTAATATTTTAACATTGATTTTTTATATTTAGAGACTTTTCTTTGAAGAATTCAAAGCTCTTTGATTAGTATCTCCTCCAACAATTGGCAAGGCAGGGAATTTCAAAAGAGACATATGAATGAATAAGCTAAGAGATTTCTCCTTTAAGAAAAATGAAATCTCTAAAAATCAACTCCTGGCTCTGTTTTCTTCTTCTTTAATATGAATAGTAATCACCTCTATGCTTTTTGGAATTAAGAAAGAGTAGGAAAAAGTGTTTTATTTAATTAACAATGTCCGCCCACGCAGTAACTTAAAATGGATTTATTCACTTGCATCCAGTGGTCAGTGAGTGCGCCCGAGCCTTTGAGGGGCACTGGGAGCGTGAGGTTGCTGCCGGTGTAGCTGGTGTGTATAGTTTCATGACACCATCTGTTTCTCTTCTCCTTTTCCCACCTGACTTTCTTTTCAGGATGTCAAACAGTTATGGAATAGGGGTGTTCTACAAAACTCTACCTGACCCTGGCTGGTTTGGCTCAGTGGATTGAGCGTCGGCCTGCGAGCTAAGTGTCGCTGGTTCGATCTTCCAGTCAGGGCACATCAGAGAAGGAAAACTCTGACTCCAAAAAACCTCCGCTGCCTTGCGGCACACCTCTTCAGGGGAAAGGCTAGGGGAGTAAGCCCCGACAGAAAATCCGGAGCCGGAGTCCCTAAGGCGGTTGGACGTTGTAGTCAACACCGGCAACTCCTGCGGCGCACCTGAAGCCAAGCTGTATTGACTCCGTCTTTCCCTTGGACCCTTCAGCTGCGAAGAGAGGTGGGGTCTGCTGCATGGGCAACAGCAGACCCTCCATATCACCCTGCCCAGGCTCTGTAGCTTCAGCTTCACTGGAGAGGACACTCCAGCGTCATCGCAAGATGTCGATTCAACACGGGAGGAGACAGATACCGTGTCACTCCCGAGTCGGACTGCACAGCCATTCTCGGCGGTGCAGATAGACTCTTAAGAAGCTACACCATCGTCTCTCGAGACGGACGGCTGCCGAACGAATGAACAAAACTCTACCTACGCACGAACCCTGAGCATACCCCACTCTTTTCTTCCTTCTCCTCTTTTCAGAGGGTATCAGTTGTATTTCTAGTAAAACATTTAGTCACTTTTCTTTTGGCAACAACTCTCTGGTTTTTATTTGAGGAATCATATTTCTCTTGTGCTCATTCCATGGGTTTAAATGGAATTACTTCCTCTACTTGGAGCCACGGATGGCGACATGATCCAGATTTGCCTATCAATACATTGTATTCCTCTGACCACATTGATGCCCAAAGCAGATTAATGGTACAAAATTCTGGACTCCTTTTGGAAGCATTGATTTAAAAAAATTTTTTTCTTCTATCGGTCTTGCTAAGCTGTAGGAAGGAGTTCTTCCAAGGGGAAAAGTTAGCTGACAGAAAGGACAACCCGAGGGAAGTAGAGCTCTCTGTAGAAGGACATCTGCCAATAATAGTGTTTGAGTACATGCATTCCGCTAGGCCTGAAGATGACTAGTCCTGTTCTTTTTAGTTACAAATGCTTCCATTTATTTACTTATTTATTTTAATTTACTTTGAATTGAGCTTCTGTCATTAAGATCAAAGACTTCTCTTTACACTGCATTCAAAAGGCACTAGTGTGCAGTGTCATGTAGACACACAGTAGCAGTATGATGCTTTGGATACTTAGAAGTGAACTGGTTGAAAACTCTATACAATTTGTTACGTGTGGTTGCTGGAGATTGGATTAGTACAGAATCACAGAAGTTGCAAGCTTCAGAGAACTTTAGAAGTCATTTCATCCAACCTTTTCACTTTGTTGCCAAGGAGCGTAGTTATTTACAAAGGCCCTCGATGAAAACTAGGCATTAACACAATGTCAAGACGGGCTTTCTCTGTATTCTACTACCGCTATTCCTAGGGGTGAGTAACACTTGTATATCTGAATGTATTTATTTGTTGCTTTAAAAAAATTACAGGATAAACCAAACCTAAAATAATGGTTATATATAGGTGTGGGAGAAAACAGTGTGCAGGGCAAGAGATATACACTGTATTTCCCTGAATACATCCTGTTTAGCAGATTGCCTTGGAGCCATGCAAATATTACATTATTATGAAATAAAATTAGATGGAAATTAATTCTTGAAAACTGAAGGCATAATAAAATTAATGAACTTTACTTTGTGTCAAGTTGGTGCATAACTACACAGAGTGGAATTATTTCATGTATATTAAAAAACATAATTTTGTTACAGAACCCCTGGGCTGCTCCAGTTGAAAACAAACCCATGGGCTCTTTAGTTAGGGGTCCGATTGCCCGCCGTCAAAATTATAACTCTCAATACCAGAGTTTAGTGAAAAGAAAAAGAACAGTTTATTTAACAGTTATATAGATTTAGATTATTTGCGGATTTCTGCTGTTAAGTCTTATGTTCTTTAAAACACCCACAAACACATATCCTTGCCTCCCCCCTACCAAACCAGACCAGCTTTAGAAAAGTCAGAGAAACCCTTTCCCTACTTTCCAAACACAGTTCAGCTTTACCAGCAGCTGCCAATCATTCAATCCTGATTGGGGAGACCTCGTCTGTGTTATGGGGTCCACCAGCTTTTAATCCAGAACCTCGTGGATTCTTGGCCTCCTTGGAAACTGTATAGTTAGTCCTTTCGTAATCCGCACAGTCAGCCTCAGCCTTAGTCAAATCTGCACAGTCCGCCTGGCTAAAATGTCTGCCGCTTATTTTTAAATCCCTGACTGCGTCCTCTGACGCAGTGGGTGCGGTAACCAGTTCTGACCATTCACAGAACCTCACGCAGGCTCTGTGTGCTTTCTCCATACCGTCGTCCCCTGGTCCAAGTCCCCTCCCATCCACCTGAGGCTTTGGATGCAAAAAAGACACCAGCCACCAGCCTCAGGCGTGTGGAGGCATTCTGAAAGCTGCTTCCTTCTCCCCATGCCCCAGCTGCAAACTCTGGGAATTTTTGGACTCCCCTATTTCTGTAACAATTTGATTGCACACGTGTAGTGAAATACAGCATTCCCTCACTTATCACAGGTATTACGTTCTAGATGCCCCCCACGATAGGTGAAAATCCGCGAAGTAGAAATCTTACATTTATTTTAGTATTTATATATATTTTAAGGCTTTATAAACCCTTCCCACACCCTTATAAACCATTCCCACTCCCTTATTAACCTTTCCCACTCTCTTATTAACCTTTTCCACACTTCTGTAAACACTACTTATTTCTTAAACATATTCTACACTCTTAATCCCACGTAATTTTAACACCATATGTATACAGTACTGCAAAATCCTGCGATATAGCGAAAAATCTGCAATAAGTAATTAAATATAATATTTTTAAAAATCCCGTGATACAATGAGGCCGCGATAAGTGAACCGCGATATAGAGGGGGACTACTGCATAGTCTATGAACAAAAAGAATTACAAAAAGGTCTTAAACTTTTACAGTAATCACACTGTGTTTGAAGAAGCTGTGATTTACTGTAAAATGTCTAGTAACAAACACAAAACAGAAATAATAGATATTTATTTGGTTCCTATGTTCTGGCCTTGCTTGTGAGTGTGTGGTCAGCTTTAGTTTGGCTAGATGGCTCTGCTGATCTTGGTGGGCTCAGTCTGGGATTTAGCTGGTTGTCGATGAATCTAGAAGGACTTGACTGAGACAGATAATAGGATCAGTATGGCTTTATTCTTATGCCTTTCATGTCTTTTAACCTGGTAGCTCCATCAGGCTAGCCCAGGCATGTTCATGAGTGAAAACAGAAACGTGTAAGATTATTATTATTTTTTTTTTTTGTAGCTTCTTTTTGTTTCACGATTGCCAATATCCTTCTAGGCACTGAAAGTCACTAACGGGGCCTGAGTAAGACTGAAGAAACATTTACAAGTTTACACAGTAAGCTGTGCAGACCTGGATGATGATGAAGGATTGGGGCTCTTACTGACAGCAATCTACAACCACAGTGTAGAATAAGACAAAGGAGTTTTTATGGCAATATCTATGGAATCTAGATTTTTATCACACAAGAAAGGAGAAATAAATATACTATCAAAGACATTAAGTAAAAAAAAATATTGTCTTGACTGTAAATTGGAAGTATCAGTAAAAACTTGTATTTTGGCTTCATAACAAATATGAAACCTAGCTCTGTCCACTGAAAAATTCTAGAAGAATGTCCAACCCAGTGGCCGTAAGCATAACTAGCAACCATATTCTTGTCTCTAATAACATTTCCCGGTTAAATAAGCCAGGACTCCTGGGGGCAAATGGCCCATTCCAGGAAATGACAAGATCAGCCTAGAGCATCTTGCATCCAACTGCAAGGGAGTTACCAAAGGCTACGGAGTCCCAGCAACAGGAGACAAGCCGAAGAGATGCCCTGGTCAACGTTGGGAAATTATGAATATGAATGAGAACAACGATGGCAACAGATTCCAACAACAAATATGAAGGGGGCCTCCCCCCAGATGGAATTTATTTATTAAAAATTGTGTATTTATTCTTAACATGTTTAAACTTCAAGCATTTTCAAAATCCTCTCCATTGGATGCACTACACTTTTTGAGACGTGTTTCTACGGCTCAGAACAGTTTTGAACTCATCACTTTTGATGCTTTTTAGTGCTTCTGATGCTTTTTGTTTCACCTCTTCCAGAAAATGTTTCCCTTGGAGGACTTTTTTCATCCAGGGGAACAACAACAAAAACATTGCTTGGGGCAAAATCAGGTGAATAGGAGGGTGGGGCATGGGATCATGCCATTTTTGGTCAGAACAGCAGAACACTCAGCACAGTGTGGGCAGGTGTGCTCGTAAATCATGCATCATGAAATGAGTCTAAAAAATTCACTGAAACTGAACGCAGTCTCTCACAATAATACCAGCTGGCACATGGATGCAGATGGGTTCCTAGGATACTGACCTAGTGGGGGAAGCCTGTAATATAAGGGGCCCGCCCTCCAGAAGATAATTTTAGGTATTTTTAGATCCCCCCTCCTACGCTTACATCCATAAACTTGCAGTAATACCAAAACATGCTTAAACTCTCTACTTAATATTATGCCGGGAAACAAATTTATTATTTAGAAAATTAGTAAATAAAATAAAGGACTTAAACATTTATATGGCCTTTCCAATACAAACTACCATGAGGTAATCAACTAGTAAATAAGAAAAAGTTTCCACAAAAATTTCAAGTAATAAATGAAGAAATGACTATCAAATTATAATATCACAATTTTATAACCCCTAATGAAATAATATCTAAGGAATGAACATCCATGGCTGTTCACATTGCAGAAAAGATTAACGACCAGAAATTATGAACCTCCTAACAAAAGTATAAACAACATCTGTGAAGTGTTCTTGACAAAAAAAAAAAAAGTAAAGCAAACTTAAATGTGCTCAAGACTCTAGATTTAACTATTAATTTACAGCAAGTAAAAGGAACAGAGGAGAATATAAAAAGAACTGTTGAAATAAAATCAGCAAATTCCACTCTGGGAGATGCTCTAGGACCAAGAAGCTGGTCCTTTAACAAAGGTATCAGAATCAAATCAAAAGCAAAAGTCAGTCAAGTAAAAAGATTTAAGAGACATGCCCACTAGTTAAATGATAGGACCTTATTGAGATCCAGATTTGAAAAAATCTGTAAAAAAAAATGAGAAAACAAGAGAAATTTGAGCATCTGTTAGATATTTGCTGACATGCAGAGATTGTTGCTAATTGTTTAAGGTGGGATAATGGTCTCATGATTATATATTTTAGAAGATCTTATCTTTTAGAAATATATAGTGGAACATACATGTATAAGTGACTTAATGTCTAAGAATTTTCTTCAGAAGAATTCAGGGGATTATTGGGGAGGGAGGAGGCAGCAGGATGTGTCCACCACATGGTTGGCCATGAGTTGACAATTACTGAAGTTGAATGATGGATACATACAAATAGGGATTTATTATACTGTTTTGTCTATTTTTGTTATGTGTTTAAATTTTTCCTTATTAAAAGATTTTTCAAAAATCCCCTTTGAGTTTGATTTTCCCCAAAAGTATTAGAAATTTTAATAGTTAAAAATAGTCTTGTGAGTAAGAACTTGGACTCAGCATCAGCTTGCATAGGCTGGACTTCTCTTTGCTTCACTGACTACCCAAAAGACTGTCACAAGTTACCTAACCTGTTAATGCCTCAATTTACTTTCTATAAAATGAGCATATTAACAGTATGTACCTTATAGGCTTGTATTGAGAATTAGAAACTAAAACATGTAGCGATCAGCAGAGTATGAGACACACAGTCGTCATTCAGTAGCCTTCATTTATTAAAAAAAAATGTTTAAAAATAAATTTTGTGTTTCAATTATAGTTGACACACAATACTGTATTAGTTTCAGGTCTACAACATAGCGATTAGACATTTATATCACTTATGAAGTAATCACCCCGATCAGTCGAGTTCCCATTTGACACCACACAGTTATTACATATTATCGACTATATTCTCTACTCTGTGCTTTACGACCACTGATTATTTTTATAACTGGCTATTTGTATTTCTTAATCCCTTCTTTTCCACCTATCTCCTCAACCCCTCTCCCATCTTGTAACCATCAAATTGTTTTCTCTGATCTTCATCAGCTCCTCATTTTCTGCCATTCACCCAGCGCTGGGTCAACCATAAAATGAGCAGGTGCATCAAGGAAAAGGATGCTAGTTTCCCCTTATTCCACAATCATGCCCTTAGCTCTCCCGCTATATTGTCCTTAGCTGCCATGTTTCACTGTAATCTGTATTATGATACATTTTTTTTTTTTGTCATGGCAAGTAACTAAAGTTTAAAAATTTGGTTTAAAGCTGTTGTCAGAGATTTCATTTGCTTCCATCTCCTGGCTTGAGAGTTCTTCTTACATCCAATGCAAACGTAGTGGGTGAGCCTGGCTAGTGTTTCACGCAGCAGCGGGGTTGTGCAGACGACCCTTAAGCTCTTTATTTTGAGCAATGGAAGGGCTGTGCTGAGGGGGCACCACTCTTAGACTGTGCTGCGGGCATTGGTTGGTCCTCACCCAGGCTTGCATGCATGCATTCATTCATTCATTCTTCATTCATTCCTTTCATGTGTTTTGAAAATCTCTTGTGTTCCAGGCAACAGTGCTGGCCCTGGAGATGCCTGATGAAAAAGACTCAGTCCTCTTCCCTTCCAAGTTCATAGTAGCCTCTGGGTCAAGCTCATAACGGAAGAGGCGATCACAATACAATGTATTACATATTGTTATAGTCTGTTTAGTCAGTGCTCTCAGTCATGGGTCAGACTATGTGTGGCAGGGACATGGACCCCAATGCCTTCTTTCTGCCAAACAGAACTGACGTTACAGCAACTCAGAAAGCGAAACTTTAAAAAAAGTATTGAGAAAATACCCTGCAATGCACGCTAGGCCACGATTATTTATAAACATATATATTTCAACCTTTCTATTTGGAGCAACAATTTCAAACCATAATTGGCTAGTTCCATCTGCTGTCAGATGTATGCATCCCCCTTGCAACCGAAGGCAATTATCTCTGAGTACATGAGCCTAAAATTTGGGTTAGGAGTGCCTCAAACCGCTCTGCAAGTGCCGAAACCACAGTAGAAGAAGGAGCTGTCGCAACACCAGTGGGTTCTTAGGCATAAACACCACGATCGGAACAGAAACATGAATCAGTAGCTATAACCAAGATCTGTTATAGCTTTGCTACAACCGAAAGAAGCCCATTAATCCACATTTAATTTTACTCACTGTCAGAGTTTTCTGTCTTCAAAGCTGGGCCGAGGTGATAAGGGGAAAGAGGAGGTATATTTTTGGGTCCCCGGGAAACCAGCACCTTTGTTTTTTAATGTAGACCCTTCATTCAAATACGGAGTCTCTGGACATAATAAAAGGTCAGTCCTAAACTTCAAATCATCCCCAGATATATTCCATGTATCATGAGCAGTCAAAATTAGTATCATTCATACGGAATGAGAAAAGTGGGCCTCAGAGATATGATGCGATTTGCCCGGGATCACACAGCTGTCCTGTGTTAGGGTGAGGAATGAGCCCTACGAATTTCTCAGATGTGTCTGAGGAAGACCACGTAAGAAACCTGGGGCCTAGAGTCGGTGCTCTGTGGGCCACTCCCAGCTTCCTATCCATCAGAGACCAGGCAGGAAAAGAAAACCAACAGCAGATTTCCGATGGAGGACATTTAATGCAGAAAATCATCTATACATTGGAGGAACTTGAAAGAACAACTCCGGGAAGGTGAAGCAAAATCAAAATTAAGCAACTGCAGAAATTCACCGTTACGCACGGGGCTGGAGGAGAGATGGGAGGAAGAGGTGCGGCCATGAGCTAGGAACGGGATCCTTGCTGAGAGGTACTTTTGAGGGTGGAGGTTGGATGCTTCTGGGAGGCAGCATCAGGGGAATACAGCGGTCCCTCGCTTATCGCGGCCTCATTGTATCGCGGGATTTTAGAAAATATTATATTTAATTATTTATCACAGATTTTTCACTATATCGTGGGATTTTGCGGTACTGTATATGTATGTTGTTAAAGTTATGTAGGTTTAAGAGTGTAGAATAAACGTTAGATTCCTACTTTGCAGGGGGGTCTAGAATGTAATACCTGCAATAAGTGAGGGAATACTGTATCTTGGATTCTCTCTCCAAGAGCCTACAAGGCAAGTCCAGTGGGAAGCCAATTTATTTGCAAGGAAGTCTGGGAAGCAAACGGGGACTCCATCCCCCTAAAAAGCAGAGCAGAGCGTGAAGAGGCTGAGGAATGGGATGGGGGAAACAGCCAGCATGTTCTTTTCAGTGGGGTACCTATGTATTTGATCTTATAAATGTGTTTTACATCTTAGGGATGTTTTACTTGAAAAAGCGATTCTGTATTCAAAACAGTTTAACATTCATTAGACTAAACCAACTTTAAGAGAACACCACATCCTAAAACACCAGTTCAGAAGAACCTCAGCACCCCAATATTTATAGCATTATTTACAATAGCCAAGTGCTGGAAACAGCCTAAGTGTCCATCAGTAAATGAGTGGATCAAAGAACTGGGGTGCATTTGCAACAATGGAGTCTATGCAGCGGAAAGAAAGAAGGAGCTCCTACCTTTTGCAACAGCAAGGACAGAACTGGAGAGTATTATGTTTCGTGAAATAAGCCAGGCAGCGAAAGACAAATACCATACGGTCTCACCGATAAGTGGAGCCTGCTGAACAAAACAAACAAACGAGCAGAACAGAACCAGAGACATGGGAACAAGGAGCAGACTGACAGGGACCAGGGGGGAGGGACAGGGAGTAACGGGGGAAGGAAGGGGAAGGGCCTTGTCAAGGAACATGTATAAAGGACCCATGGCATGGACAACAAAGGGGATCGACTGTGGGAGTGGGGGTGGGAGGGTGGGGCAGGGGAGAGCAATGGGGGAAAAACTGAGGCAACTATAACTGAAAAACAATAAAAATAAAAATAAAAAATAAAAAATAAAAAGACAAGCCCAACAAGGAAAAGAAGAGAACACCACAAAGTTCTTTTGGTTTTGTTCTCTCTAAAATGCTGAAAACTGTTGTTTCTATTTTAAAATGAAGAATCCGAGACTCAGGGTAATTAATAGACATTTTCCTCATAAGACAGGGCTAAAAGTTCAGCAGCCAGGACCAGAAATCTGAGCCTTGGGACTCAAAGTTGGGTGCTATACACACTATTCCCAAACTGTGTGCTAAGGCACACGGATGTAACTAAATGTTACATCATTTCAAGGAAAATACAGTAACCTTCTCTGGATGTTGCTTGAACTACCAACAGTTTCAACATTAGATTGCTATGTTGCATTTCTTCATGCTATATCTTTGTGAAGCTGACTTTTTTATGATAAAAACCAGCACTATATAAAAATAAGCTCGGATCAGAAAATGCAAGTAGCATCGATGATGACGATGATGATGATGATGATTCCAAGGTCTGAGAAGTTGTACTGCACTCAGCAGGCACTGAATTATTAGGATAAAATACTTACAATTTGTGAGGACCTAACTATTTAATGAATGGAACTGTTAGGTATTTCTTATAACTTAGGGTGTGCTGCGAAAAAATTACTGTGGCATTAAGAAAACTGTAGCCCTGGCTGGTGTGGTTCAGTTGATTGAGCACCAGCCTGCGAATCAAAATCAAAAGGTTGCTGGTTCGATTCCCAGTCAGGGCACATGCCTGGGTTGCGGGCCAGGTCCCCAGCTGGGGGTGTGCGAGAGACAACCACACATTGATGTTTCTCTCCCTCTCTTTTCCCTCCCTTCTCCTCTCTCTAAAAATGAAATCTTAAAAAAAAAAGTAAACTGAGAAAGCATCTCTGTTTTGGGGATATCACTCCCTTAGGCCCCAAAGGCAACAGGATAAATACATTGAGGTTGTGGGTGAGGGAGGGCGATTGGGGTAGAGAGAATGCACAGGCCCTTGGACTGTTCTTCCATAACCTGACAGGCTACAGCCACCACCTTTGTTTGCTTTTATCTGATGAGTAAACATGGGCTACAGTGAAGTCTAGCAATTGGAAAGCTGAGGTCATCCTTATGAAGAAAAGAAAGCCACGTGTGTCCCTAGACTGCTCCCAAAATGCTCTTCAGATCAATGAGGGGAGAACCTGCAAGATGACTTGCGAGCCCAGCTTGGCACGTGGTTCCCAGCGCGTTTTCTCAGTGCTGGCTCTTTTTTCAACCTGTCTCCGCCATGTGCTCACTCGGGAAGCTTAACCGTGGCAGCAAAGGTTGCCTCTCTTTGTCATTCTGATGTCAGGTTTTTTCCCCCTTCAAAATGTAATTCTCGGAATGATTTTTATAGCGTAAACACTTCCTTCTTATCTATGTGCAGACTTCTAAAATGCGCCTTATAATGAAAATCACACCTGACCATAGATTCTCCAAGAAGAATAGACATCTTAAAAGATCAAAGAAAATAGGCCTTGAAAGTTGTCGGTGATGTTATTTTAAACAAACATGAGTGAAACTGACATTTCGTGACATTATAGGGTGTCATGATGTTTTGTACTTTAGGAACTAGTGAAACATTAAGATCTTCAGATCAAACGATGAGGGATAGAAATCTGAAAGAAATGAAGTTTAATCTTCTGTAAAGGTATGAACTAGTTTTCCTACGTGAGCTAGGACTGGAGCAGAGTCAGTATAATTGCAATGGAAAGACCCTCACTGTAAAATTTTAACATGTCCATTACAGGTGCTGTGGCTTCTTAGTGTGTAAAAGTTCTCAGCCCTGGTTATGAATCAACATCTCTAATGGGACTAAAAAGAAACGCAGATCTCAGGGCCCTAGTCCAGACCTACTGCATCCTCTGGACTGAATCCTCCTGAACCCATGTCATTGGTGTCATCGGGAAGCTTGTTAGAAATGCAGACTCTGAAGGTCTCCCCTCAACCTGCTGCATCGGAATCCGTGGTTCAACAAGAGTCTCAGTGATCTGTATTCATTTCCAGAAACACGGGTCTAGGGGAGACAAACACCAGCCTGGGTCCCAGACGCTTGTGTGCCCTGGCTCTGCCACCAGCTCCTACAAACCATGGATGTCCCCTGAGCCTACTTCTCCAGCGCGAGGGACAGAGATAATGATACCCACCCAACCTACTCTAGGACCGTTGTAAGGATATGAAAGGGAAGATGGAAACTATGTGGAAATACTTCAAAAGATTAAAGCCGCAGTGCACACAAATTGATCCTCAAATGTGGTCAGTAGAACTACAGATTTGTATAACTCCCTGGCTCTTCAGTGTATCCCACCTCTACATTTTGAGCCACATCCCTGATTTCTGCATGGTCACCCCCGATTTCTGCATGGTCACCCCCACAGACATTTGTTTAACCTGCTATAAAAATGCCCAAAGGCAGAACGACTTTTTTTCTCATAATTTTAAGTCACAGGAAAATAAAAAATACAAATGAAAAGATAGCTCAGTTAGTGTCCATAGAGTGGCTGAGTATACGCTGTCCACATGAATCTAACTCCATATCTAGAACTTGGCAAACTAAGAATTTCAGTAAGGCCCCCTTGGCATTATGAGTCCCATAGGCTCTCTGGTTATGCATATTTAATGTTTGATTCATGGCTTCTTGATTAATGGTTCCCCTTCTTGTGATAAGCTGCTCTGTGCCGCTAGGTGACTTTTGTACTAGAGCTCTGTCCTTTGTGCCCAGGGAACTAAAAACTAGAAAAATGCGACCATTGGGACTTGCTGGAGCCCTCTCTTCAAACCCCTCTGATCATTTTGTGACACCTGATGCTATCAGGGGACTCTTGGCTTTTTATGCCACACTTTACCCGCAGTTCCAACCATACCTGTGAACCTCCTCTTAACTCTGCCCCAAACATATGTCTTAGAAGATGCCCTTCTGAATGAGGCTGAGCCCTCCCTCTATACAAGCCCAGATTTATCTTTAACTTGACTCCTCTCTTCTGACTTCTGAGACAGCTGAAATCTCAGGACCATCCACTGGCTCGTATATGATGCCTCTGTGCGGATGTATCCCTCTAGATGTACCTGATATTCTCCAGGGTATTTCTTGGTCCCTGCTGTGCTGGGTGCATTCAGATAAAACTCTTTTTGCCTTTTCTCCTACTCTTGATGTTCACTTTTTGCACTTCATTACTTGAAAGTGCGTTCATTCATCGCTCCGTGTGACTGCAGCTTCTCTGTGCTGTTGTTTCTCCCAGCCTTCAGCTCCTTCCCTCGTAAGTTTATTTTCCTTCTTCTGGGATCGGTTTCCCTCTTTCGCACGTACAGTCACTGTGGTTCTCTTCACTGTAACGTCTATCTTTAATTGAAGGCTGTGTATGCCCTGGCCATCTGTCCCTAAGGATAGACTTCGGGCTAATAAAGTATTCGACCTCACTGTTGACATGTTTCTCCCTATCATTTCTGAGATGGTATGGGGCATTATTTAACTTCATCAAGGCACATTTTCATTCTGGAGGCGCGGGGCCCTGCCAGGCAACTGGGAAGTCGGTCCTGAAGAAGCCAAAGCAATCCAGGCTCCATGGTATTTCCTTTGAGCATTTCTTGTCCAAAGAGAAGTGGGACCAATGAGTAAGTCATCCGGGATGACTTTGAAAAACTGCAAAAATGCTTTTGTTTATACCTCCTTAGGGTCTCTATTATGTCTAAGGTACATGTATGGTATTTCCAGCAGGGATTTCATTTTTATATGTACAAACTAATGTTATGGTTTACAAATCTTACTTTTTAGTTATGTAGCCACAGAATGAGAGCAAAGAGGGGTGTCAGCTTACCATTTAATGGTAACAGCTTATGATTTATACCATTTGAATTTAATTTCTGTTTGTAAAATTTCATGTGGTCCTTCTTATACCTACTAACCTGCCTCTTCTTAGTGTTCAGAGGGAATATGGAATCTAAGCAACAATCATTGGTATTAATTATTATACAATTGAAGGGCGATGAAATTAAATGAATAAAGGCAGGTGGATATTCTAGAATGCCACAGTTTTGGGCACTTGCATTTCGGCTTCATTTTAAAGTGTTATTATGAGAAGCGTGCCCACTAGTCACGCTCTGAAATCCCCACTGTCTGTAACCTGCAGTCCATCTTCCATGCATATGGGGGTTCTTTCTGTCCTTGTAATTCCTTCCTTCTCTGCGGGACTGGATTGTTGTGGTTCGTCTCAATAACCTCTGCTTCCCGGTATCCGCCACCTCGCACACTGAATAGAGATGGCTTATGCAGCCTATGGAATATTGTGGAGATGATTAAGTTTGACTTCTCTACCAGATGGTAAAAGACTTTGGGGCTCCCTCTTGCTTTCTTATTTCCTTGCCTTTGGGAAAGCCAGCTGCCATGTTGTAGGCCCTACGGCAAAGCCAAACACCAGTGAGGAGCTGAGTCCTCTTGCCAAGATGCATGAGCGTGAGCAATCCTGGAGGCATTTCCTCCAGCCCAGCCAAAGGCTCAGCTGGCTGCGGCCCCTGCTGGCATCCTGCCTACAAGCTCAGGAGAGGAGTTGAGCCAGAACCCCTCAGTGAAGCCACCCCTGAATTCCCGACCCACAGAAACCATACAAAAACAAATGTATGTTGTTTTAAGCAGCCACATTTTGGAGTAATTCATTACATAACATATCAATGCTTAGCTACTCTACCATCAATGGGAAGATATCTGATCCAAATGATATTAAACAAGTACAAGTCCCAAATCAAATTGCTAAAAAAGTAGGATTACTCATGTCTGGTTTATTTATATGTTTATGTGTCTCAAAATCACTTTTCTTTCATTTTATATTTGAAGATAATTTAAGTTAAAATACAAAATGTTAATGCCATAAAATGAAACAGAGAAAAAATTTAAATCATAGAGTTATTTATTTAAAGTCTTTAAAGAATAATAAAAATAGTTATTTTATCTTTAAATAACTAGAAATTAGTAATCTCTTCTTAGGTTGGCCATTTTTGAGATCGGTTAAAGAAACTAGAGTAATGTAACTGCCACTTGCCAATATTTTCCAGTTCTGTGTAAAGTTAACTGAACATATAAAACATATTTTCTTCTGCTGTTGACTTTTTATTGTCTTGAGTTTGTAGTAAATGTAAGGCTGCTGTGCTTAAGGGTATAATTTTGTGCAGGAAACCACAATAAGTTCTGGGAATAATTGCCGCAAAGACTAAGATTAAAAGATAAAGTTAGCAAAAAATCTTCTGACATTTCTATCAAAGTCTTTTGCTAGGAGAAAAATTCCAATTATTTTTTCAATGGTGAAATTGATTTAGAGGAAATGCTATAGATTTCATTTTGTTGTATAGCCAGGCCATTCTTCTACCTCTATAGCGGTTCTTACGTTAGGGGAAAAAAAGTAATAAATCTTCTTTTGAACCAAACTATTTATTTTTAAAATGAAGTCATATCTACAAAAGAGAAAAAAAATTAAATTACAGTTTTTATTAGTTTCAAACATCTCTATCATGTCTCCCTTTTCTCCGTAGCCCCCTCATGAAATCAGTCACCTTAAATATCCTCTTTCATTTTTCTTGATGACATTATGGAAAGCAAAATAAATTTGAGCCAAAAAGTGTGGTGTTATTATTATGAGAAGATTCTGCTAGCTTCCCAGGGTGCTACACAGTGGCCCTGAAGGCAGACTGGGATGGTTTGTATAATCCCAGACCTCCCTAACGTCAGGTCCCCAGGGGCCAAACACAGCATATTAAGGTCCTGCAGAGTTACTAGATGTTTTGCATTTTATTTTGGAATGCTGAAGTTCATGTAACAATTCTTGTAATATGCCTGAAAAAGGTCGGGAATGATCGGTTTTAACTCATCTGTGCTGGGGACCTTTGAGGAATTATGCCACACTGCCCGCCCCATCTGTGTCCTTACCCCATACCCTCTCCCCTCACCCTTACGAAGCAGAGACTGTACCCCTCCCACAGCCTTGCAGGGAGCCTACTGCTCACACCTGACAAGCCCCGTCCTGAAGCGGTTCACTAGAGCACCATAGCTAGTTTTATCTGGAGGGTTTATTAGCTCCTGAGGAAGCCAGACCCAAAGACAGGCTCCTGTGGCTGGTCAGACAACCTCCTCTGAACATGGCAAAACACGTTAACGTGAGAGACATAGGAGTAGAGAGTCTGATTTCACAACAAAAACAGGCATCGTTCTTTAACCCAATGTTTATTGGCATGTGAAGACATGCAGCTCATGCCACATGCAGAGAAACATTTTAAGACTCACATGAAGGAGACGTTTCAACTCCTTGAAATAACAATGACAGAAATGTAAATAAGGGTGCAGGATATAAAAGCATTTTGTTTTGTTTTGTTTTTCCAAAGGCACTCTCAGCCTTTATTATGAAATTATTACAAATCAATATCATACTGTTCATATGCAAAATCAATGACAAGGCTCCAAGTCATTGGGAAGCTTTGATCCATGTCATTTCTATTTCAACGTATGAATCCATAGCTATTTGAATAGAGCTGCAACTAAATGATGACTTGATCATCACCTTGAAAATTCACTTTTCTTGTTCTGTCTTTGTGCAGAACACCATTGGTGTTGAATAGAGAAAACAGCAAACAATAACTTCAGCTTGTTGAAATCCAAAGCTCTGTTTTCCACAGACACATAAAATTAGTTGCAAGTAGCCAACATTCTGGTCTATATTGCAGTCTGGGTGTGTTCTGTCTGCTTCTGTTACTACATTCCGTCTGCAAACCAGGTGCACAGAACATTGTAGAGAAGTGAAGTCTGGTTGTTGGTAATTAATGGACTTACGTGGTGAAAGACCAAATATGCTGGAGAGTGTTAGCAAAGTTTTCCTGAAGCTAGAATGGGACCTTGCCCATGAAAACTTCTAATCTCAGTGAACTAGTATATTCTTACACTCATTAAAATTCAGTGTCTAATCATCAACCATTCCTTAAAAAGGAGGGGAGGGAAATAAGATTTTTTTATGGGGTGGATGAAATGTTCCCTATAAAGCAAATAAGGCAAAGCTACTCATTATGATGAACTGTGAAAGTAACGGCCCACTAAACATCTAACTGCTTAAGGGCTAAGTTTAAAGCTGTGTCACATCTCTCCTCTCAAAATGTGTGCTCCCGGGATTAACTTGGCTCATGATTGGTGCTAAATCTAGACTTTATGTTCTTCCATATTAGAAATTATTTTCTCTGGATAGAATCATTATATTTGAATGATATTTAATGATGGAGTTGTGGCTGCTTACCTAAAAAATTGGAAAAAAGAAGTATTGGAAGTTGAAGAATAGATACCCTTATGATTTATGCTTAGTAACCATGAGTAAATCTTTGTTCTTTCATAAAAAAGGGAATATGCTACAAACTAATGAGAATTTTTGAAGGACTTATATATTATATGTTCATAAAATAACTCTAAACCTCTTTTATACAGTGTCAAGGAAAACAGAGGGATAATGATCCCATTAATACAAGAAAGTTATCCTATTTGCACCTGAAGTCAAATTTCTAAATGGAATAAAAGAAAAAGCAAAGAAAAGAAAAACAACAAGAAAATAACTTTTTACCTACTAGAAAACTGGCGTTTTTTTCCTATGTGTTAAATATGGAGTTAAATTAAAACAGTATTAAATATAAAACACTTAATTAATAACTACCTATCAGTAACTACTAGGAGATGTAGTATGATTTGTGACAGAATCATCTGGGGAGTTTGTACATTCAGATAATGCTAGGGACCCCAGAATTATGTGGCTTACCCAATTTGAGGTTCATTGTTCTGGGGGAGTTATCCTAAAGAAGTGAAAGACCTAAGTTCATGTGCAGAGGGGAAGGATATTACTATACAGTTTAGGAGCCTTGATCTATACAGAGAAAATAAAAACAGCGAGTAATTGATAACAATTTATAATTCTCCTCCAACTATAAGATACCTTCTTTATTTCTATTTTTTTGCATTGGTGAAATAAGTAGCTGGTTAAAATTCATTCACTCAATAAGAGTTGATATGTTGCTTGCCTAGAAGATTGATGCTTAATTTTTTTCTAGGTGGTAGACCCCTTTTGAATTGGATGAGTATTTGAAATTTTAGTTAAAGGAATATATTTTAACTTCTTACATTGTGTAATTAAATAATAAGACCCAAAATAAGTATCTTCATTTTATGATATATATATATTCACACAGACACATATATATTTGTGTATACATATATAACCAAAATAGTAAAATTATCTACTTTTAAACATGTTTTCTTGGAGAAAGTGGAAGAACAGTCTTTGGTGTCACTGATGAGTAATAACTGAAGCCTAAAATATGGCTGACGTCTCCCATGGGAAATAACACCAATAGGAACAGAAGAGGAGCACTGAAAGACACCATTAGGAGAGAATGGGGGAAGACAAGACCATGAGTGAGAATAAGGAGCGATAGTCAAAGACAAAGGAGATGTGCCAGGAGAGTATTATGACAGTGATGAGAGACTACCTCATCAAGAACAGAGTGACGGATAATGCTAAGTGTCATGGAGGTTAAGTATGATAAGAGGGCAACCATGTAGTTGGCTATTCCCGAGGAGGACAAAGTTCTCAAGACTTGAGGAAGTCATAGATCTATGAGACTGGAGATTATGATTTTTTATATTAATCTTGAAATTCTCTGGGATAGAAGTGGGGCTCAGAATGGAAAAGGTGATTGATCCAGGTAAGAATCAGAAGAAAATGCCTGAAATAAAAAACACTAATGGAAATGAGGAATGCCTTTCATGGATTAATCAGGTGACTGAGCACAACCAAGATAAGAATCAGTGAGCTTGAATACAGGTAAATAGTAACTCCCTAAACTAAAAAGAAAAAGAAAAAAATGAAACAACAACCACCACAGACATCCAAGGACAGGGAGACAACTTAGAAGGTATAACATATGTGTAATTGGAATAACGCAAGAAGACAGAATTGAGTAAAAGAAATATTTTAAGTAATAACGGCTTAGAGCTTTTCAAAATTAATAAAAGACACCAAGCCACAGATTGAGGAAGCTCAGAAAATACCAAGGAGAATAAATACCCCAAAATGTACATTTAGGCATAACTTATTCAAAGTGGAAAAAGAAAAAAAACAAAACAAAAAACACCCAAAGGCAAAGAGAAAATCTTCAAAGGAGCCAGAGGGAATAAAACATCTTACCTATAGAGAAACAGGATAAGAATTAAATCAGATGTATCATCAGAAACCATTCAAGCAAAAAGAAGGTTGAACAAAATATTTAAAATGTTCAAAGGAAAACTCACCAATTTAGAATTACATATCTGGCAAAATTTTCCTTCAGTAGTGAAAGAAAAATGAAAACTCCTTAGGTATTTCAAAACCACAGCTAAGTTTAGTTAAAAGTGGCTTATAGTTCAAGAATATATGGAATGATTTTCATAAATAGCTTTAAAAAAATATTTCCAGCTGAAATTTGCCCACAGTCCTTTTTCTTCCACTGACCCACTAAAGAGAATTCTGACTTGTTGAACTCAGTTTTTCCCTCCTTTTTCGTTTTAGGAGCATTCTACCTAACAGAAAAAGGAGGCGTCATACTTAAATTTTTACATTCATCATGGCTACAAGTTAGAACTGGGGTGTGTGTGTGTAATTTTTTTATGGGAATTTTGATATGAAAAGAAATTAGTCATTTATTTATACAATACGCTTGGCTCAAAAAGTGTTTTTCAGACTTGGTAAGAAAGAAAGAGATAAGAGAGAATGAGGGTGTTTGACACTAAGAATTTTTCTAACTTTTTTCTGTAACATTTTTTATTAAGGAGGAAATTAGAATGAAAACAGCAGTATATGAGAAAAACTTATGGGCAAAAGAAGGAAATTTTAAAATAAACATTGCCGTGAATTTAATGGTGTTTTTGAATTATTATATTAAGTATTGGGTTGCTCAAAAAGTCTGGTATACACTTTTTTTTTTAAATAAGACATTTTTATTTTCACTAATAACTTTATTAATTTGGATATATTGAGTGTGTTGGCTACTCCTACTAGTGGCTTCTAGTGGGTAGGGGCCAGGGGTGCTGCTAACCATCTCCCAATGCATAAGAAAGCCCCACAGCAAAGAATTACTTGACCAAAATGTCAGTAGTACCAAGAAACTTCACGCACCCCTTTTGACATGTTCCATTAGTCACAGCATCTTTTCCATACACCATACAAAGTATTATTTTTGTTTCAGTTGCATTTTTACCTTCTTGAAATAATAAAGCATAATACACCAAAAATGCTGTGTATCTTCTTCCATCTTCAATATTAAAATGGCTGCACAAAAATTCACCAATTTTGATACACTTTTTTAAAAAACGTGTGCTGATATGATGGCTATCACAATACAATCTAACAAAATTGTTTCAAATGAAGTTAAAGACAACTAAGAACCAGTGTACAGAAAAAAAAAAAAAAACTTTTGGGCCAACCCAATACAGGAGTTTACTTATTGCTCCCTCTTCTATCTCTGCTTTAACACTGGTCCGGTGGGGTGTAGCTTCAATAAGTTTATAATAGATGTATCTCCCACAATAATTCTCACAAGATCTTCTACAAGTTTGTCTGTCTTATGCCAATACCACTTGTCTTAAATATAACAGCTTTACAGCAAACATGGATATTTTGTGGGGTATGGAACACCATCTTTTTATTCTTCTCACCAAGCTTTGATTATTCTTTGTTCTTCTATATAAACTTAGCATCAACTTTTCAATTTCCTTGTAAAACCCTATTACAATTTAGATTGAAATTAAGTAAAACCAAAAGTCAATTTAAGAAGTGACATTTTTGAAACATTAAGGAGTCCTACTCAAAAAAGGGGCTGTCACATAACATTTCTGGTGCAATTGTGTTGGCTTACCTAAAACTATTGACTTTAGGTTATGGTTAGTGGACTGGAATTGATTTAGATATGTAAAAAATTATACCAAACATTCATAATACCAATTCTACACAAATTTCCAGAACATAAAAGTGAAGTGAAAAAATATTAATTTATTTTATGAAGTCAGAATTACCCTTTTAACAAAATGAGACAAGGATATTACAAGAAAATATAGCCATGAACTAATATTTTTCATGGACACAGATGCAGAAATTATCAACAAAAATTAAAACCAACAATTAAAGAATATGATATTAAAAATTGAGTAGTATTTATCCAAGATAATTAAGGCTGGTATAATATTCAAAGTCAGTGCAATCAGTATCTCAGTGCAAAAAAAAAAATCCACATGATTATATTTATAGAGAAGAATAATTTGACAAAAGTTAACATCTATTCATGAAAAAACTCTCAGTGGACCATTTGCTGCCACTGCAGGGGCAAGACAAAGCTCCCCGGTGCCTGCTCACTCTGCCCCTCTGTACTTCCTGACCTCTGAGAGAATTAACTGAAAACAAGGAGCTAATGGAGAGATCCAAGATGGTGGAAGAGTAAGTGGAAGCTACAGTAATCTCCTCCCAGAACCAATATGGAATTACAGCTAAATTGCAGAGAAGTCATCCCAAATAACCAACTGAACACTAGCTGAAGAGAAGCCTTATAACCATAGACAGACAGAAGAAACAACATCACCACCACAAGACTGGTAGGGAGTGCAGAGGAGACGCGAGAGGAATAGCTGGGCTCCCATGGGTGACAGCTGAAGTTCCGGAGGGATAGTTCATTGGCTGGAAGGTTCCCCTTAAGAAGTGTGGGGTCTAAACTCCAAGCTGGGTTCCCCAGCCTACAGCATCACAGTCAGGAAAAAAAAAAAAAACCCAGGTAACACCTAGCAGTGAAAAGCATCAGGGTTTCTGTCTGCCAGGGACAGATGAGTGGGGACACAGAGAGCCTCTCAAATGGCCAACATACAAAATGTTGTTTGCAGCCACTTACCTGGGCTCCAGCAGAGGGAGGGCAGAGTAGATTAGAGACACTTGAGGAGAGCGGGTTGGTGGCTCTGGGGAGAGAACAGGTGGAATACCCACCAGGTCCTTGTCCTGTGTCATTTCCCAACTGCAGGAGCCATCTTTCTCAGGCAGAGCAGTCCTCTCCAAGTGGAACCAGCCTGAGGGGGAAGCAAGAGGCTCTCCCTGTGGTGCTTAAGCTTGGCTTCTGATTACAGCTTAAGGCTCTATCACTGATGAGTTTAACAACTCAGGTGGAAAAATACAAAGCAGCAGCCAAAACGGGAAGTCAAAGAAAGAGCCCCAGATGTAAGAACAAGAGAATTCTCCAGAAGAAGCACTAGATGAAATGGAGACACGCAATTCATCAGATAGAGAATTTAGACTAATGATTATGCGGATACTCAACAGCAAAAATAAAATAGAAAGGCATAGAAACCATAAAAAAAGGATGAGTAATAAATAAAGAATGCAATAGCTGAAATAGATAATATACTGGAAGGAATAAACAGTAGGTTACATGAAGCAGAGGATCGAATAAGTGATTTGGAAGATAAAGTAGAAAAAAACACCCAGGCCAAGTAGCAAAAAAGAAAAAAAATAATTTAAAAAATGAGGAGAGCTTAAGGAACATTTGGGACAACATGAAGCATAACAGCAGAATCATGGAAATACCAGAAGGAGAAGAGAGCGAGCAAGGGATCGAGAACCTATTTGAAGAAATAATGACCAAAAACGTCCCTAACCTGGGGAAGGAAAAAGACACACAAGTCCAGCAAGCTCAGAGAGTCCCAGACAAGTTTGACCCAAAGAGGCTCACACTGAGACACATCACAATTGAAATGGCAAGGCTTAAAGACAAGGAGAGAATCTTATAAGCTGCAAGAGAAAAGCAGGTAGTTGTATACAAGGGAGCACCAATTAGACTGTCATCTGATTTCTCCACAGAAACATTTCAGGCCAGAAGGGAGTGGCATGAAATATTAAAGGTGAAGAAAAACAAGAACCTACAACCAAGGCTACTTTATCCAGCAAGGCTACCATTTAAAATTGAAAGAGAAATAAGGCGTCTTCCAGACAGGAAAAAGCTAAAGAAGTTTGTTAACACCAAACCAGTACTGCAACAAATGTTGAGGGGCTTGCTTCAAGAAGAAGAAGCAAAGAAAGAGAAAGATCAAAAACAGAGGGAAGAAGTCTAACAATAAAATGGCACTAAATTATGTCTATCAATAATCATTTTAAATATAAATGGCTTAAGTGCTCCAACCAAAATACATACAGTAGCTGAATGAATAAGAAGTAGATTTGCTGCCTCCAGGAGACCCATCTCAGATTGAAAGATACACAAAGACTAAAAGTAAAAGGATGGAAAAAGATATTTCATGTAAATGGAAAGGGAAAAAAGCTGGGGTAGCAGTACTTATATACAGCAAAATAGACTTTAAAACCAAGGCTATAGTAAGAGACAAAGAAGGACACTCTATGATGATAAAGGGAATAATCCAACAAGAGGATATAATCTTAGTAAACATTTATGCACCGAACATAGGAGCTCCTAAATATGTGAAGCAAAGCTTGATAAACATAACTGGAGAGATCAACAGATATAGAGTCATGGCTGGAAATTTTAACAACCTATCGACTTCAATGAATAGATCTTCCAGAAAGAAAATCAACAAAGACACAATGGCCTTAAACACTAGGTCACATGTATTTAATTACTATCTTCAGAGCATTTCACCCTAAAGCAGCAGAATATACATACTTTTTAACCGCACATGGAATGTTTTCTAGGATAGACCATGCGTTAGAACACAAAATAAGTCTTAATAAATATAATAAGTTTAAAATCATATCAATCATCTTCTCTGACCGCAAAGCTATGAAGCTAGACATCAATCACAAGAGGAAAACTGAAAAACACAGAAAGACATGAAAGCTAAATAACATGTTATTAAACAATGAATGGATCAACAATGAGATCAAGGAAGAAATCAAAAGAAACCGTGAAACAAATGAAAATGAGGCCACCGCAGTCCAAAATCTGTGGGACACTGGGCGAGCAATCCAAAGAGGGAAACCCATAGCATTACAGACCTAACGCAAAAAACAAGAAAAAGCTCAAATAAATGATCTAACTTTACATTTAAAGAAATTTGAACAAGAAAAACAAACAAAGCCCAAAGTGAATAGAAGGAAAGAAATAATAAATATCACAACAGAAATAAATGAAACAGTCTTAAAAAACGATACAAAAGATCAATGAATCCAAGAGCTTGTTCTTTAAAAAGATAAACAAGATTGACAACCCTTTAACCAGACTCATTAAGAAAATAAAAAAGACCCTGGCTGCTGTGACTCAGTGGATTGAGCGTTGGCCTGTGAGCCAAGTGTTGTTGGTTTGATTCCCAGTCAGGGCACATGACTAGGTTGCACGTCAGGTCCCCAGTTGGGGGTGCGAGTGAGAGGCAACCACACAGTGATGTGTCTGTCCTTATCTTTCTCCTTTCCCCTCTCTCTAAAAATAAAATAAATAAACAGACAAACAAATAAATTAATTAATTAAAAAAAGAAAATAAAAAAGGACCCAAATAAATAAAAATCAGAAATGAAAGAGGAGAAATAAAAACTGAGACCAAAAAAATACAAAGGATTATAAAAATATATTATGAACAACAATTTGCCAACAATCTGGACAACCTGGATGAAATGGATAAATTCCTAGAAGCATATAATCTTCCAAAACTAAATCACAAAATTAAAACAGTGATCAAAAAACTCCCAACACTCGAAAGCTCCAGCACAGATGTCTTCACAGGTTAATTTTACCAAACATTCTGAGAATTCACACCTCTCCTTCTAAAACCATTTCATAATATTCAAGAGGAAAGAAGGCTCCCAAACTCATTTTATGAGGCCAGCATTATCCTAATTCCAAAACTAGATAAAGAACCTACAATGAAAGAAAATCATAGGCCAATATCTCTAATGTACATAGATGTTAAAATCCTCAAGAAAATGTTAGCAAACTGAATACAGCAATGCATCAAAAAGATCAGACACCATGACCAAGTGGGATTTATTCTGGGAATGCAAAGTTGGTACAACATTCACAAATCAATAAATGTTATTCACCACATAAACAAACTGCAGGATAAAAAACACATGATTATATCAATGGACACAGGAAAAGCATTTGATAAAATCCAGCACCTATTTATGATAAAAGCTCAGCAAAGTGGGAATAGATGGAGCATACCTAAACACAAATAAAGGCCATATATGACAAACCTACTGCCAGTATCATACTCAATGGGCAAAAACTACAGGCGTTCCCCTTAAGATCAGGAGCAAGACAAAGAAGTCTGCTTACACTTCTCTTATTGAACATAGTTCTAGAAGTTTTAGCCACAGTGGTCATAAAAGAAGAAGAAATAAAAAGCATCAAAATTGAAAAGGAAAAAGTAAAACTGTCATTAGTTGCAGATGGCATGATACTGTACATAGAGAACCCCAAATATTCTACCTGATTAATGAATTCAGCAATAGTAGCAGGATACAAAGTTAATATCCAGAAATCAGTTGCATTTTTATATGCCAATAATGAACTAACAGAAAGGGAAATTAAGAAAACAATCCCATTCACAGTTGCTACAAAAAGAATCAAGTACCTTGGAATAAATTTAACCAAGGATGTAAAAGACCTGTATTGGAAAATTACAAGACACTGAAGAAAGACATAGAAGAAGATACAAATAAGTGAAAGCACATACCATGTTCATGGATAGGAAGAATTAACATTATCCAAATGCCCATACTACCCAAAGCAATCTATAGATTCAATGCAATTCCTATCAAGATTCCAATGATGTATTTCACCGAATTAGACCTAATATTAAAAAAAATTATATAGAACCACAAAAGGCCCTGTATAACAACAAGAATCCTGAGACAGAAGAACAAAGTTGGAGGAATCATGCTACCTAATATGAAACTATGTTATAAGACCATACTAATCAAAGCTGCATGATATTGATGTAAAAATAGACACATATATCAATGGAATGGAATAGAGAGCCCAGTAATAAACCAATACCTTTATACTCAATATTTCATAGAGGAAGCAAGCACATACAATGGGCAAAATATAGTTTGTTCAATAAATGGTGTTGGGAAAATTGGACAGATCCATGCAGAAATGTGAAACTAGAGCACCTTCTTATGCCGCACACAAGAATAAATTCCAAATGAATCAAAGACTTAAATGTTAGTCCAGAGACCATAAAAATCCTAGAAGAAAACATAGCCAGCAAAATCTTGGATATTGCTCATAGCAGTTTTTTTCAGGTATATATCCTCAGGCACAGGAAACAAAGTAAAATATAAACAACTAAAAGTATATCAAGCACAGCAAAGAAAGTCATCAACAAAATAAAAGACAACCCACAGAATGGGAGAACATATTCACCAATACATCTGATAAGGGGTTAATATCCAAAATTTATAAAGTACTTACAAAACTCAACAACAAAAAAACAAACAACCCTATTTAAAAAATAGGCAAAGGATCTAAAGAGACACTTCTCCAAAGAGGACATACAAATGGCCAATAGACACATGAAAAGAGGCCCAACATCACTAATCATCAGAGAAATGCAAATTAAAGCCACGATGAGATGCCACTTCACACCTGGCCGTCATCAATAAATCAACAAACAACAAGTGCTGGCGAGGATGTGGAGAAGCGGGAACCCTTTTGCACTGTTTCTGGGAATGTAGACCGGTGCAGCCACTGTGGATAGCAGTATAGAGATACATCAAAAAATTAAAAGTGGATCTCTTTTTGACCCAGCAATCCCACTTCTGGGAATATATCTGAAGGAACACAAAATACGAATTCGAAAAAAGCATAATCAGCCTATGTTTCCTGCAGTGTTATTTACAATCACCAACATATGGAAGCAACCCAAGAGTCCATCAGTAGGTGAGTGGATAAAACAACTATGGGACATTTACACAATGGAGTACTACTCTGCCCTAAAAAAGAAGAAAATTTTAGCCTTTGTGACAGCATGGATGGACCTGGAGATCATTATGCTGAGTAAAATAAGCCAGTCAGAGAAAGACAGATACCATATGAACTCACTCTTATGTGGAATCTAATGAACAGACTGAACTAACAAGGAAAGTGGGGACAGACCCATAGATGGAGAGCAGGATGATATCTAAGGTGGGAGTTCAGTGGCAGAGAGTTTGAGCAGAAAGGTAGAAGGACCCATGGACATGAGTAACAGTGTGATAATTGCTGCAGGGATGGATTATAAAGGGACTAAAGAGTAATGGAAAAAATGCAATAAAGGTTAAATATAAAAACAGAAAAAAACTCTTGATAAACTAGGGAAAGTGGTTACTTTTTCTCAATCCAACAAAGGAAGATACAAAAAAAAAAAAAAAAAAAAAAAAAAAAGAGCCAACATAACATTTAATTGTGAAAGACCGGATTTTCCCCCCTTGAGTTTGGGAAAGAGAAACATACATCCTCACCCAATCAGTGCAACATCATCGCCGTGATCCTCCCAGTCACTAAGAGAAGTAAGTAAAAGTAAATAACTGAAAGTAAGTGATTAAAAGAGTAAAGTAAATAGAAGAAGTCAAGAAAGCAAGAGAAGATAAGCAAATCAATGTTATACAGAATGGAAAGAAAGGAAAATAACTCTTCACAGAGGAGATGGCTATCTATGAAAACTCTACAAAGAGTCTACAAAAAAGTTCTTAGAACTAAAAATTGAGTTTAGCAAGGTCATAGCATATAAGGTCTGAATACCAGAATCAATTGTATTGGGACATACCAGTAATGAAAAATTTCATTGAACTGAAAACCTAGGAAAAAGTTTCATGACTGGCGACTCGTGAATTTGGTAAACCTAATCTTTCTATACAGTACGCCATTAAGATTTCTGGCCAGGATTTGACTTGGTTTCTTTGGAGCCCTTCAAAGAAAATAATTTCTTTCATGGATTGGACTTCTCATGGTCCAACACAGTCTTAGCATTGTTCCTCATCTCTGATAATGCAGTCAGAACTCATCAGTTATATGCAACACAGATTCACAAGGACTGTTATTTTCAACAATAGGTCTGCATCATAGCATCTTATCACCCCAAAACATACACTTCATCAATTATAAAAAAAGGGACAGAAAGTGAAAGATTTCCTGAACAGGACTGTGGAAGGAGTTCGTTGATAAGACCTTCAGGTCTCTTCGAACCCATCACGTCACTACACATTCCATAAAAAGAAATCTCTTTCTCAATTGCTTACAGGATGAACCTATTAATAGATAATAACTTGCAAGTAAAGCATAGATGTGGTCAGGATAGGGTCAGCTTTTGTTTACTCTTAAATGTTAAATTTCCTTCAAACCACTGCCTCTCAACCTGGTGGGTTCCTATCACTTTAGTACAGATTTTTCAGCCTATGTTTTACAAGGTGCACTATACAATATGGCATTGTCATGTTCATAGGCTGCCAAGGTTTTATCCCAGGCTACCTTGATGATAGATGCACCATTACATGTGTCTCCACTGGAGCTACAAGGCATTGAAATTTTTGTTCTTGGCCACATGTCCTCAAGGCACTCAAAAGAGGAAATAATTATTTTCAGGCCACCACAATGACCTAAGTAAAAACATCTGTTATTTCTACACCCACTATTCTGGTAGAAAGTTAGCCACACTAAAAGCTATCTATTTGCGGGTTAAGTAGTTATTTTAAGGGGCTTTTATATATTCTGTAATGATATGATTTTGTTTGCCTTAAATATTTTCCTATATATGTATTATTTTATTCATTTGTTCATTCATTCTTTAAATATTTGAGAACTTATTATGCACCAGACAGTGAACTAAGATACATAAGTAATTCTACAGGAAGCAAAGAGAAACAAGATTATACAAAATTATTTCTAAGAACTAGTCAACCCGGAAGAAATGACCTCTTTAAATTCAGAGGCAATGAATACTCTCAGATCAGTTCCCTATCTTTACAAGTATGGTTACCTGTCTGTTCTCTGGGAGGAAATCTATGTAAAAGACAAACACCATAGCTCTTCTATGACTTTGAATTACATGGCCAATTTTATTTTCTACTACTTTGTTTCAGAGAAGAATGACAAACTAAATATATAAAACATTTAAAATATAAACTTTTGCCTGAAAGATAAAAGGATATGTAGCCTCGTGCTGCTCTGTCAAAAAACTTTAAAATGCACTGGAGCTGTAAGAAAGTGATAGTGACCTGAAAGGTTTGTTATCAGATTGTTTTTACACGTTGGAAGGGCAGCATTAGCTCAGAAACAGGGAAAAATGAATTCAGTACGTGAAGTCTAAGAACCTTATGTCAGCAACGGTTATTATTCATGTCCTTGAATTCTGTTTACCCAAAGGAAAAACAAGGTCAGAAATCCCAGAAACTTTTTGTGGGAAGCTTGTATAGTTCAAAACCAGTTTATTTGCTTTGGTGGCTAATTCTTTGTAAGCAAAATCTTATGTTTTTCCAGCCACAGTAGCCACACCATTGTTCAGAGGAGTACACTTTCTGTACTACAATATTAATAACGAGGAGTGAATAGCAGCCACTAATGTGGAGAAGAAAAAAACTTAAAAACAAACATATTTCTTTCATATGAATGATGCCATTGGAAAAAGACTTTTATGAAATCAGAGACAAGACTTAGTGCATATAAATGGCATCTATTAGTTTTTACAAGGTTGTTTTGAACTCACAATTTAAGTTTGGGTGTCTAGTTAGCAGAGTGCATTATTAAAAAACGACAATCTGGTGATTCAGACAAAAGCAATAGAAATGTATGTAAATCCTTACAGGATTTTTACAGATTAAGTATTTGAACCATCTAGCAGATCGAAGCAGAAAATATTACTTGGCTGTTATGTTTTTGGTGAAGGCTCTTGTGTGGTTAAAGGGGATGTATTTAAACACCCAGATGTCTTGGAATAGCTGTGGGAACACATTCCTGTTGAGTTAATTGCGTTCTTGGTAAAAACAGTACTTCAATCAGCTTGAGTTATGCCTTGCGTCTCCCTTAACACAATAGCAATTCTGACTTTCTTCAAACACAGAATATGGGGTCTCTATATCACCTTGATCATGGGAAGAAACTTTTGGATGCATGTCTTACCAAAGGGTATCTAAGCTTAGGTAATTTTGTATTTCTTTGACTCATGCCAGAGGGTATGCCAGGGGATAAGAAGAGGAGAGATAGCAAAGGGACTGATAGAAGAGGTAACTGAATATGAATACAATGAAGTTTGGGTCCCAGAGGTACAGGTTGTGGTATAGTGTGGTCAGCACAATGAAGGGTAGATCCCAGGAATACAAGTTCTTGCTTTGGAAAGAAAGTCTGCCTTTATTAATACAGACTCCTCAGAAGTAAAATCAAATGTTATAGAAGCTACCTTGCAAGATTATGGAAAGCAGTAGCTTCCTGCTTTATCACAAGCAGGGGACACAGTGAGTCCCTAATGAGGTCTGCTTTTCTGCTTCCTGCTACAGCAGTTAGTTTTTAGTACGGCAGTTATATTTTGAGCATACTGGGTTGTGAGATCCTCGAGGAATGAACCATGACTCATTCATATTCATTCTCTCAGTACCTGATCACATACCTGGTGATAATGAGGCTCAAAAATATTAAGTAGAAATAAAAAATTGTTGCATGCAGGAAAACCACGAAGGATGGTATTTTTAAAACAAGCATGTTAAAAGTTAAGCATCCTTGGTAGCATTACAGTAGTAGTAGTGTTGGTAGAAAGAGAATCAGAAATGGTTTTTAAATGAGGAGCATGCTTGAGGAGAGTTGCTTATCAGCCCCTTGAAATGTTCATTAGTTCTCAGTTAACGGCTCTGTAAGAATCAGAGATGCGCTTGACTGTTTTGACTCCAGGTCACATGAATGTCCCCTCTTGCACATGTTGCCACATTTACAAGCAGGGTCATGGTCAAGACAGTCCAGACGCAGAGTGCGCTGCTACTGTGCACCAGCCACTGTTCTAGGCCACGAGGCTAGAGCTGAATAAGACAGCTGAGGTCCCTGTCCCCATGTCACGTTCTAGCTGGGGTGTTACCGTTAGGCTGAGACCTGATTCCCATTTAGTTTCCTTCCACTTGCATCGATCTTGTCTCCATTGCTCTTCCTCCCACCCACCAACAGTTCTGTGAAAATAGAAAATTGTCACACTCTTTCCACAGCATTAACGCCTGCTAGGAACAAATGTCAAAAAAGTGAAACAAAACAGAACGGAAAACTAGTGCTGAGTTGAGAAAGCAGGTTCTCAATTTGCCGTCTCAGTCCTGTCCCTCTGCCTTGGTGTCACTTGGGTAGACTGGCTTCAGGAAATGGAAATGGGTTACTTAGGCGTCTTCCTGAGTAGGGATGGTTAGAGGAACCCATGAGAGAGGAGCGGTTGTTAATCAGACAAGGGTACTTCTGGTCAAGTCTACTGCAGGTGCTCAGTGGACACCTCCCTGTAAGTAGTGCGTGGTCTTCCTTATTGGTCACAGGTGGACTTTCCGGTAGTCACCTCATATCGCAGTGTGAGAGAGGTTTCAAAAACAAAAATGACATTGGTGAATTCTAACTAGTGAGCAGAATTGATCCAGTGAAATGACAAAACCTGTGATCTAATTATTCTATGAGCTGTTGAGAGGCAGCTGGATTCGTCTTTCCATGGGGTTCACAGGTCCAAGTTTTGATGCAGTGACTTACAGTTGAGAGGGTTTTGAATTCATTTTACAGGCTCTTCATCTATGGTAAGAGAGTTATTCGCTACAGACACAAGAACAAAATCACACAATTATCTGATAACCACCAAAGTTACTTGGTAACTTGAAACAAAATATTCCTAAAATTCCTTCACAAGTTTGAAAAACACCAACATAGTAAAAGAATTAAAAATCCAAGTAATTAAATGACTTCAATGGGAATTATAATAATATATAGCATGCAGAAAATTAGGTTTTGTCCAACCAATTAGACTTCTTTCTTATGTGAGTGTGTGCATGTATAAATTGTGTGTAAATTACAGACACATATATAAAGGAAGATCAAACTGGGAAGTAAGAAAACACTTTCTCTAAAAAGAGGTACTGATATAATATAAAAATTACACAGAACATTGTTTCTTCCTCAACATCTATACCCACATTATCAAATATTAAATAACTAATTTCATATCTAGCTTTAATTAGTAGTATTCAAAAATTTGGGGTGAAATACACACATTAAGAAAGTTGAAAATATGAGTTCTATTCCAAGGTGCTGGAATCAGACTAAAAAGATTACTTCACTAGACTAAACATAAGGAAGCTATCAAATGAGTCAGTATTTTGAAAAAAGGTGTAACTGTGGACGATTTGAAGTGATCATCAACATACACAGCAGCACCTCATATTAGGTACTCAGGAGAGCTCTACCTCTCATCTCCATTTCTTTTTTTTTAAATCAATTAATTAGTTTTTTTGTTTATTTATTTATTTTTAGAGAGAGGGGAGAGGAGAAAGAGAGGGAGAGAAACATCCCTGTGTGGTTGCCTCTCACTCGTGCCCCCAACTGGGGACCTGACGTGCAACCTAGTCATGTGCCCTGACTGGGAATCGAACCAGCGACACTTGGCTCTCAGGCCGACACTCAATCCACTGTCCATTTCTTTTTAATGTCCATTTGCTCGTGGGGTAACACGCTGTGTTTTCCAAATGTCTACCTTATTCCCCATGGGAGAAGCTCCTGCCGGTGATGGTGAATCTCGGTGTTCGGGAACAGAATTAAAACCCTAGTTACAACTCCTTCCATTGAATGACTTGTGACTTGGAGGCGCAACACCTATAATTACTCAGAGTCCTAGAAAATGTGCTCTCTGCAAGTCGGCAGGCAGTGAATTTCCCCGAAGTTCTGCAGCCTCCCATCTCCCCTCGGGAAAGAAGGATGGAAATGAAACACATTTGTGGTGTGCAGCGCTGATCTTTCTCTTATGCCCTGAAGAACGCTTGCAGCATAATGTTGAAAATAACATGTACATACAAACGCTTTCAAATGGAATATTTCTAATACTGAACTCTCTAGACGCAGACACATAGTAATGTCTATAACATGGAAATGACACACATATTTCAAGGGGAAGCAAATGAAAACCAAACCAATATGTGAAGCGCTAGGAATCATTCTTGCACTTTGCGTTTTGTGGAGGAGAAGGCCCCCCCCAGAAAATCACTTTGCCCTCAGAGGAGACGCTTTTGTTCGTATGTAAAAAATGATACTATCGTATTTGAATAAGTAAACATATTTAATTTGGTGTCAGCATACTCCTTTTGACTTGATTCTTCTATTTGTTTTTCTGGCAATTGCTTTTATTTAAAAACTATTTTCATTGAAATGGTTAATTAAACTAATTTTCTTTTTTATTTAAACTACATATATTAAGTGTGGCAGAAAGACACAAATGGGATTAATTCAAATAGTGAATATGTATTTATGAAAATAGTATTCCTAAAATATATATATATAAAATTTGTAGTGGAAAGAATATAACTGTTCCCAAATGTTAAGGAGTGTAAAGCACATCAGATTCTGATGTTTTAAAACATGTCTGTAATAAAAAATATCCATTGGTTTCTTGGACTGTGCATATTATTAAACATATGATTATTTCAAAAATTTAAATTCAGAATAACAGCTTTCTACATGATTTCTGTCTGCTCAGAGCAATGAGGAGAGGTGACAAAGTAAAATATGATTGTGTGAGACAGCAAGGAGGAAGGAATGACAAGGGTCCACCACAGAAGTTTAGCATCAATATTGGAGAAATAAGTGTTTGATCTGTAGAACCTAAGAGAATCGCGAATCCATAACCTGAAAGATGGGTTGGGATGGAGGCATTAATAGCCGGAAGAACTGTATATTTCAATACCTGGACGCAACAAAGGTGATGGCGCATTCTGAAACCTGATATAAGTTCTCTAGGGCTGGAAACTATGCCTGACTTAAAGCATTCCAAGTATTTCTATAGTAGATTTAGAGCAGGAACTACCATCCCTAAAAAACAATGCATAGGGACATCTTCCAATAACATTAGTTTGGTTTTCAAAATTCTTCGTACCCTAAGAAAAGTAGTAGAATCTTGCTGTAACACTATAATTTAATGGGATATACATAATGTTGTTTGATTATTCACTAATTTAAGAAATAGTTATTGGGGACAGACCTGAAGCCAAGAATGACTTATACACTTATGAAATGTTCATCTTTATTAATAGCAAAAAATATATAAGTTAAAATTAGTTCCCATTCACACCACCAGATCACTATAAGTATCTTTTTTTAATTCTGAAAATACAAAGTGCTGGTGAGGAGGCATGGTGAGGAGAAGCTGGGGGCAGTGTATTATCCTCCCCGTGAAAACCAGTGACATCGCCTTGTAAGTGAATAAACGCACACAGTCCAGGAATGCTATGCCTGGGCGAGTGGGCACACTAGACAATGTGTTTATAGCAGCAAAAACAGAAAGAAAAATAAACAAACAAAACCTCTGCATCCTTTAATACTAGAATAAATAAGTAATTAGTGAAACTTTTCTAAAACTCTGCGACAATGCACATAAATGAACTGCAACCGATGTATCAACATGGATGAATGTCAAACCTTGGGGAAAAAAGTAAGAGAAAGCACATAGAATATGAGTTCACTTATAAAAACTTCAAAAGTATGCAAAACTAAACATGTTGTTTAAGAATATCTTCATATGTGATAAAACTATTGTGAAAAATGAGGCAGTGACTATTCCAATATTCCTTTTCCCTACAATCCTGTACCTCCATTTTTAATGATGCTATTTATTCTGTTCTTTTATCTCTTTTCTCTTCACCTGTTAATTCTTATCCTGTTCTAATAGCCAAATTAATGTCCTTTATCTATGATCCTCTTCCACAATTTACCCAGCCTTTTTTCTGTAAGATGACTTACTATATTATTTATCACATTATACTGTGTACAAGATTATCTATTTGTCTATGATTTCTTTTATATTGCTACCATCTCAAAGACAGAGATTACAAGTCCTTATTTTTTACACTAATTTTTAAGTAATAAATGTATATAATTTTCAACATAAAATTGTGTAACAATGGAAATATTTCCAAACCTCTATTTTCAAATTACTCTTACTACACAATGAATATATCTTCTTAAAAAGCTTTACTTTCAAGCTCATTGATAAAACTTTACTTTGAAGAAATGGACTATTTATTAAAAAAACTACGTGTAGCTTATCATGTCAGATCAGATTATATATAGTTACCGTTTTGAACCTTGTAATGCAGCTAAAGGCTTGTTCTAGGAGAAAAAGTTCCAGCTCTACTATATTCTAGCTGTTTGCTTATGTGTCTATTAGGAATGTTATCCTTATTCTGGCTATTTATAGAAGCCCTTTAAAGCCAATTGTCCCTGTTGTGAGGGCTAGTTTAATTAAAACTAGGGAACATAATCTATAAATCCGCTGAGCTGGCCATGTGTGAATTCCACTCGATGCATAAAAGCAAACAACTCTTGGTTGTCTCATTGTTTACTCTTGTCTTTTCTTGGGCTGTCTCACCTATGTGGGCGCTCATGGGCATCGGACAAAGGACTAGGAGTGGTCAACAGAGCCTGTGTGTTTTTAGATATTAGGCGTGCTTAAAATATATAACAAAATTTTTCATGCAGAATACAGAAGGTTTTGCAGCTTGCACACCCCACTTTTGATCCTATGAATTAATCTAGTGATTATCAATGGAGGAGAGGAAGATGAAGACTCACCATTGACACATACACATTCCTTCCTCTCCATGACCCCTGCTTGGTTGAGGACCATGGTATTAGAGCCTAGTGGTCTTTTACTCTGATATAAACAAAAAGAAAATTCCAGCAGAGTGGGAATAAACGTGAGGACACTTGGCTGTCCAGAATTTAAGACTATAAACAACAGTCATTTCTCCACAGGATATTCTTTTTCTGTGTTTCTTCCACTTCATATCTCTTTCCCCACTTCTCAAATCATAGACTTAAAAAAACTGTAAAATTATATTTAGGCTTCAATTTCAACAAATATGGAGAAATATCCATATGAAAAGAGATGGAAGTAATAACAACAAGAAGAAGAAAGTGGTAGCTCCTGGAATTATGAACTTCACTTTTAATGAACTTTTTTGTTATTAATTTGAAGCTGGGCTGATTGAGGTCTTCTCCCTTCTATCAGTTAATTTCTCAGGACTTCTGTTTTATCATCTATACAATGAATGGATTGACCTACGTGTTCTCCAAGATCCTTCTAGGAAGGAAGGCAGCCGTCCGTCTCGAGAGACGATGGTGTAGCTTCTTAAGAGTCTATCTGCACCGCCGAGAATGGCTGTGCAGTCCGACTCGGGAGTGACACGGTATCTGTCTCCTCCCGTGTTGAATCGACATCTTGCGATGACGCTGGAGTGTCCTCTCCAGTGGAGCTGAAGCTACAGAGCCTGGGCAGGGTGATATGGAGGGTCTGCTGTTGCCCATGCAGCAGACCCCCCCTCTCTTCGCAGCTGAAGGGTCCAAGGGAAAGACGAAGTCAATACAGCTTGGCTTCAGGTGCGCCGCAGGAGTTGCCGGTGTTGACTACAATGTCAAACCGCCTTAGGGACTCCGGCTCCGGATTTTCTGTCGGGGTTTACTCCCTTAGCCTTTCCCCTGAAGAGGTATGCCGCAAAGCAGCGGAGGTTTTTTGGAATCAGAGTTTTCCTTCTCTGATGTGCCCTGACTGGAAGATCGAACCAGCGACACTTAGCTCGCAGGCCGATGCTCAATCCACTGAGCCAAACCAGCCAGGGTAAGATCCTTCTAATGTTAACATTATTAAGGTGTATGTGTCTGACAAATTTATGGGGCAAATCAATTTTTCATTTGAAAAGAAATATCAGTAAGAAATCTTCTAGGTGTCTTCTCACAGTTTAGTTGGTTATGCATTTACTGAGCTTTTTCTGTAAACCAAGAGCTTTCCTTGTTCTGTTTAAATCTTTATTTCAACCTTCAAGAAAAGAATCTCAGTCCCTAGTTTTCTATATATGTAAGCTGACATTAAATTCAGCTGATCAATGACCGAGCCAGGGTTTGAATGCTGGTAGGTGGGACCCCAGTGTCTATATTCTCTCCAAAATACTGAGATTGTTGAGGCTAATTCTTTAATAGGTTTGTAAAATAGAGTATGAAAAAAATATATTGTGTTATTTTACCTTGGGTTTTGCAGAGCAGGTAAGGCAATAATGAGAAAGGCCAGGAGTGATAATGATTTTCATCATTGTAGAATGAACATTTATATTACTGAAAGGAATAGAAAATTGTTCTTTTTTTCAAATGTGGCTGGTGACTGTGAGGTTAGCTTCACCTGCATAACAAGTAACATGTAAAATCTTTTCTACAGGTGTTTATTTTCCCGAATCTTTGAAAAAACTATTGTGTGTGTGTGTACACCATCATATATATTTATTCTTGAATATGTCATTCTACATAGGTGGCAACGAGTCTGTTGTATATTTCATGCCCAATTAAAAAGGAATTTTACAAGATTTTTATGTATTATGGAAAAGTCGGCATCTGTCCCCTATTTAACAAAGTCCATCCTGATGATGTTAAACAAGTTCTGGCTCCCGGTAAGAAAATTCTCTAAATACACACGAAGGGAACCTGGTTAAAAATAAGTTGTCACCAAGAAACATGAGAGATTTGAATAAAGAAACTTCAAGAGGAGCTTAACAGAGCAATATCTCAAACCTAAATACTTAGCCTGAATAAAACAGTGACGCTCCCCCTTCACTTCTCCTGACTAATCCACACCAAAAGGCAAATGAAACTTGAAACCAATCTCTTTTGGAGGCTTCGGGAGTTTGGTTAATTTTTCCTTCCTGTTACTTTTCACTTGGGAACACCTTTCGGCCTCTGGGATCTGACTAGAGCCGGGAAGGGAAATGCCAAAATACTACGGGGAAAGCATATTCTTGGGGTAATGCAGATCTGAAATGAGGAAGCCAACTCTTGCTGTAAGTTTTATGTTAAAAAAGATCTGTCTGTAAAATTTCCAGTGGGTTGAACAGATGCACGAATGGCAGATAATGAACCAAAATTGAGATAATAAGGCAAACGTGGGGGATAGTCAGAGGCTTCACGGGGGTGAGGGGTAGAACTTAAGCCATGCATCCTGAAATTTAGGTTCTCTCCTTTGTTTTGCCGTTCATTTTGTGGTTGTTTTTCAAGCTTTTCCTCTGAATTTTCCTACTTCACAAATACGCAGCAGTAAGGCTTCCCCCAAGCCCAATCAGTGGGGACAGTCAGGCATTCTAAGGATGTGCAAATTCTTTTTTTCATTCGTGTATTTATTCACTCAACACATATTTACTTGCCAACTACATGCCAGAGGAGCTAGTCTAAGTTCTGGGGATATAATAGAAAAAAATATCTATTTTATGGACCTGAAATTCCAGTGGAAGTTAAACAAATCAATATATAATATGTCGGATATTATCGTGTCAAGCAGACTAGTTAGGCGAGGCCTCTCTGAAAAGTGACTTTTAAGCAGAGACCTGATGAGAATGAATGAGTGAGTCCCACAGATGCCATGGGGGAAGAGTCTCCCAAAGTAGGACCAGCAAGGGCAGAAGTCCCGAGGGACCCTCATGTTTGTGGATTTGATAAGTGTTGAGAACAGTGTGCCAGAGGAGACCGAGGGTGGAAGACAGCGGTGAGAGACGTGTTCACCATGTTAGCAAGAAAGAGATACTCAATTCCCGAGCCCAGGGTACATGCTTAGGTAGGAGAGAAATAGTAACCAGCACAGTCACTGAAAGAGTCGCTGTTCTGTCATGATTTAGAAGTACAGCTAGGCTCTGCCATTTGAGTTTAGCGTTCCAGAGTCTTTCCTTCGCCAAATTTGCTAGGACAGCTGGCAGGGATGTAACTAAAAAGGAGGCAACCTAAATGTAGCAGGCGAGGTAGAAAGCTTGTTTAAACAAGAGAAGGAATCAGTTGGAAAACTTGACTTCCCCTAAGGAGGCCACGCGTTTTGAACAATTCAGTCAAAATCACCAAGTGACACTCTGAATTTCTCTCTTATCCTCTTCCCGTCCTTTCCCTCTCCTCTCCCTTCGAAAAGTTGCATGTGGTATGATTTCATTATATACCATTTTTGAAAATGACAAAAGGATAGCAATAGAGGACAGACTAGATTTTTCCTGGTGTTAAGAACGGGGTAGGGAAGGGAAGAGAGTGGGTGTGGCTATAATAGGGCCACATAGAGATGTTTGTGGCAAGGACGGAGTCCCTTATGTTCACTCGATTAATCCCGGTGTCCTGCGTGGGATAGTGTCCTATAGTTTTGCAAGGTGTTACCATTGGAGAAAATTAGGTAAAGATATACAGGATCTTGCTGTTTCTTTTCTTTTCTTTTTTTACAACTGCCTGTGTATCTATGAGCATCTCAAAATAAAAGTTCAATTTAAAAGTTTAAAAAAGAATGGCCATTGTGATACAGTGGCAGTTTGAGGACAGCCTGCGGCAGCTGACCTCCCGCACTCCCAATGCACTCCCCTGCGAAGGCTGTTTTGGCAACAAATATTCTATGGCATCTTTGCTCCTTAGGGTAATACAGCACATTGATCTCTTAATGCAATAAAGCAACATTATTCATATTTTAAATTCATTGGTGTTCTTCTAGACCAGCAAACTGTGATGTAGCCAGTTGAGAGCAGACAAACCACCCAAATGAACCAAAATAGTTTTTAGAGGAAGAGGACAAAGTGATCTGAAAACTCATATACAATAGAAAAGGGCCACGAAGCATTTTGGAACATTTTTGGTGAAGGAGGAGTTAATAGATTGCTCTCTTTTTCCTCCATCTGCCAAGAGACAGGAGTACAGGAGATTTTTCCATTTTAACAAATTTCTCTACAACGTAGTGCCATCAGCATTTCCAGTGTTGTTTTCATGGGTGTGAAGTGGTCTCTTATTGTTTTGTTTCCTTAGAAATTTGTAGGTGTTCTGCAAACTAATCTTTCTCAGTGTTACGTGCTGCAAATATCATTGTCCTGTCTGAACTTTATATGTAATAGTTTCCACACTGTAAGTTTTGTCTTTCTGAAAATTTTATTGAAACTTGTCCCAAACTATCTGGCATTATAAACCTTTAATCACTAAAACTGTGTGCTGTGGCTATAAGAATAGGCACATTTTAACAAATAAAACTAAGTGGTTAAAAACTAGACCCACACACATATTTGAATTTGAGTTACGAGTGAAATGTCTGTATGTCTTAGTTTGCCTGGGACTGACTATTCTTGCTTATGCCTGTTGTCTGAGCAAATTATTAATAATACTCCTTTCAATTCCAAAGGTCTTTTCATTTGTATGAAACAAAAATACTGTTATCCTCTATACATGACAGAGGTGGACCTAGAAGTTAAATAGGGATGGCATTGGCTATTCATACTGAAAAGAATAAAATTTTTTCCATATCCTACACTATAACAAAAATAAATTTCATAGGAATTGAAAGTGTAAATATGAAACAAATCTTCAAAGCTTTTAGAAATAATTATAAGAGAAAAATCTTTATATTCAGAGAGGGAAGAACTTCTTAAAATGACAACAAAACAAACCATATTAAAATGTTTTCTTTGGAGACTCTTTGAATAGCACCTTGACAATATGTGGGAAAGTTCAAAGATGTTCATCTCTAGTTACATAGTAAAGAGGCCTTTTGACCTTCTACACAAAGGGGACTTATACAAGGCATGTACTGCATCGGTAATTATGGAAATTTAGAAACAACCTATATGTACATCAGATTGAGGGTCGGTAAGTAAACTGTGCTATTTTCACGAAATAGAATTCCACGCAGCAATGAAAACAAAGGCATGGCGTATAAAAGCTATGAGGTTCTCTGAAAGCAATAGCACGTCTCAACACTTGAGTGTCCTTATGCCCAACCTGTACTGGGGACAGCAGGCCCCTTCCGGGACAGAATACGAAGAGAAGGAATGGGTTCCTTTAGGTAAAGGTGTCACACGAGGGTGCATTTCATCCTCCTATTTGTTTAATCTGCATCATGACATATCATGCGAAAAACAGTACTAGGTTCAGAGGAGCGGGGGTGGAAATCTGTGGAAGAAATATCAACAACTTCAGATACAGAGATGATACCATAGGACTGAAAGAAGGTAGCAGCGATGTGAAAGAACTTCCGATGAAAGTGAGAGAGACAAATGCCACCGCCTTGGGCCAGGAAGACAAACATCCCGCCTACAGAAGACGCACACAACTGTAACATACGCAATGAAGACACTGAGAGTGGTCAAGGTTTTGCTTACCTTGGCTCGGTCGTCAGTTCCAGCGGAGACTCAGCCAGGAAACCCAGAGAAGGCCGAGGCTCTGAAGGACAGTGATGGGAGGGTCAGGAAAGGTCCCCGAGAGCAAAGCTGTGTCGGCAGACACCGAGGCTGGGGTCATCCACACCCTCGTCTCCCCAGTTCCTAAGTATGGACGTGAAAGCTGAACAGTGAAGAAGGCTGGTGGAAAGTGATTCTTCTGAACTCCGGTGTTGCCTGGGAGCGCTACAGACGCCCTGGCCCGCCAGAAAGATGAACAGGTAGGCAGGTCCTGCAGCAAATGAAGCCCGAAACATTGCAGGGGGTGGAAATGACAAAACAGAAGCTGTCCTACTTTGTCACCTCATAAGAAGTCGGGGTTCTTTGGAAAAGACCACAATGCTCAGAAAAATAGAAGGCGGTGCGGAAATACCAAATATGGAATGGATTGACTCCATTTAAAAACCAGCCACAGGTGTGAGTGGGCAGGAGCTGGGCAGGGCCGTGAGAACATGGCAGTGTACGCGCCTCACGCACAGGGTCAGAGCTGACTCAGTGGCACGTGACACACACACCGAATAAAAGCTGGCACAGAGTCCTAGAGGCGCAGACCCTGGACTTCCTCCCTTTAAATCGCCATGGTCACTGTTTCGTACATGCTACATACCGAGCCTGCCGAAGGCAAGTGGCATTTCCACCACAGTTGTCCTTGGGAAAGTGGATAGAGAGAGGAATGTGCTATAGTTTTATATTTTACAATGTATTAGCAAACTCAGAAATTAAGAAAACAGCCTGTTTATAGTACTTTGTACTTTAGCTACCTAGTGATATCTTCAATATAATGAAGAATGAGGTCCTCAAAAAAACCTAAAGGATATATTTTAGAACTTAAAACACTTCCCAAATTGTTATCCTATCCCATATTTTTCGGCAGCCATCTGTCTCGGGAGACGATGGTGTAGCTTCTTAAGAGTCTATCTGCACCGCCGAGAATGGCTGTGCAGTCCGACTCGGGAGTGACACGGTATCTGTCTCCTCCCGTGTTGAATCGACATCTTGCGATGACGCTGGAGTGTCCTCTCCAGTGAAGCTGAAGCTACAGAGCCTGGGCAGGGTGATATGGAGGGTCTGCTGTTGCCCATGCAGCAGACCCCCCCTCTCTTCGCAGCTGAAGGATCCAAGGGAAAGACGGAGTCAATACAGCTTGGCTTCAGGTGCGCCGCAGGAGTTGCCGGTGTTGACTACAACGTCGAACCGCCTTAGGGACTCTGGCTCCGGATTTTCTGTCGGGGTTTACTCCCTTAGCCTTTCCCCTGAAGAGGTATGCCGCAAGGCAGCAGAGGTTTTTTGGAGTCAGAGTTTTCCTTCTCATATTAAATATAATATCCCATATTAAACTCATGCATATTAATATAAAACTATACTAGTTCATAGAATATTTTAGAGCCTCCAGAAAAAATATTGCACATGTAATATGACTTAAATATACATTATTTTAAGTTTTCCTGTGTGAAACTCTTTCTTACACCATGTTGATTACATCTAAGACTTGTTATAATCGAAGTTTAGGTTTACATCAGAAGGCTTTGTAATCCCTATATCTATTTCTGACTTTTGGTTATTGAAATATTTCCTCTGATCTGTTAAACCATTAAACTAATATTTACCATTGTCTCATGGAGTTTGGGGCACCTGCCTCCACTGGGCTTGAAGAGCATTTCTGTTTTCATCTTTGGTTTTATTACCAGCCGCTACAACTGTCCCACAGTGTTAAAAGTAGATACGTATCACCATCTGCCCTGAAATATATCATTTGCTTCCTGAAATTGGCAATTAGATGTTAATGTTCAGGAATCGATCCAAGGACTCAGATTCACCGATGATCTGGTCATGCAGAGTATCCAAAGGGAAGGGGAGTGATGTTCTTGTTCTTTGGTCTTGCCTAATCTGGCCTTTTCGTGCCTGAGCCGAACATCTGTCTCCTCAGTGCCATTTCTCTTCCTTGTCCGTCTTCTCACGCGTCCCGGATGGTAAAGGAGTTAGTGGGAGGGTGTTAGGCAGGCAGGGATGGTGGTAACGAGTGTCTTAGGAGACTAATTAAGAACCTACTGCCCCTACTTCATGTTTTAAAAAGAAGAACCTGGATTGTATTATTGATATCATGAGTTGTCACCTGGAGATCTATTCGAGTAATTTCTTTAAAAACATATTTCCTGTAATAATCATACTTTGCCTTTTATTCTGTATTGCTATGCTCATCAGAATACAAACTGGCAAATACTAGCACGCTGAATAACTGTGTGGGGGCCCTTTGTCTTGTGAGAAGCTCTGTACCTAATTTTTTTGTCTGGCTTTTGCTATGTGGTAATTGTTAGGGAAACATCTGCTTACTGTCACATACTTTAGTATCCGATCTCATTGCGTGACATTTTGTTCTGTGACATTTAGTTCCCACTTGGGACTTGGAATTGGAAACCTAAAATTAAGTTTCATTTCCAACATAATAATAGGGAATTGTCCTAGATAATGATGTTTGAGGTTCCCAGTAATGGAATTTCAACATAGCACTTTGGAAAAAAAAAATAATAGCAAATTGTTATCAGTGATTAGCTTTATGAAATACAAATAATTATGTCCCAGAAACTGTTTGGAGGGGATACTTTGGAAGTTTCTTAGTTGTGAGAATATTGTTTCTTGCTTTTTGGACTCATGGGAAATTGAAATGAGCCCTCTTGCAGTGGAATTCGTGTACCGACACATCTCTCATTTACCGCTTATACTGACTTTATTTTTCCTGTAAGGAGACTTTCAGGAATTTTTATTTTTTGTGAAACGTCGTGGACACTGTTTAACCTTTCTGCTGTCTGTAGCTGAACTGTCTGTCACCGGTTCTCCCTGAGGGTTCTTTCACGACACAAAAAGAGAAGGATTTGAGACGGGGCTCTTTGGCCTCTGCCTCATTTTGGCCCTTAGCTTAGGGCCGGCTGCCCTATGCTGTTGGCCCTCTCCAACTTGATCCTAAGTCTCTCCCTCAACGGCCCGTTCCCAGGAAGCATTCTGTGTCCGAAGTCTCTCCCATGGGCTTAATAAACTCACACACTATTTTAAAGTTAAAATGGAGGCAACCGTCATTCGGAAGAAGGGGTAGCTGGTTTGCTACCATTTTGTGAAATTGTGCCCACCTTAAAAACCAACCAGCTGCCCATACAAGATGTCTTGTATCCACTTCCAGAGGAATCAGACTCTGGGACAGAGACTGGCCCGGAGGAAGTTTGCTGGCGAGCGCTCTGGGGACATTGGTCGGGGGTGAAGGAAGCAGGGACAAGAGGAGGGAAATAGATGATCTGAGATGAAGTCCCAACAAATGTCTCAGCTGATCCCTTGGGGAATGACCCCATCAGATTATCTCCGACCGAGCAAAGGGGCAAGGCTTTTATACCTGACACGGAGCTGTCGTGGGCTGTGGATTCCATAGCGGGGAGAGGGGGGCATGCAGCCTGCCTTCAGCCACTGGGGAACGAGTCCTAGGTCCTGAGAGGGGATCTGGGCAGTGCGCCACCCATTTCTCTGCAGGATTCTAAACATTGAACTGCTCTCTTGGAAACAAAGACGTAAGCATATTTTCCCTATTTCTCAAGATATTTACAAAAGGATTAAGAATTCAGTAGAAGGTGGCCACACAGCACAGAATGTGCAAGCTATCTTTGCCCATTTTCTGTGTACTCCACTCTCTGTCGGTGGGACAATCACCACTTCCACTGTGGATGAAAATGATGCTTTGTGTTAGCTGGTAAAAATAAATAAAAGGCTGAATAATTGCCAAACCATTGCTCTACTGAGACATTTATAACTTTTCCAGAAGTGCTCATTCATTCCTTTCAAGGAAACATTGTAAATCTCAGTCCACAGACAGAGCCCCTCCCTATCTCAAGTGAGAAAGCTGAGTCTGTGTGTAGGTTCTTTTTACTTGATCTCTGCCTGCTTTGTGCTGATGCCCCAGAAAGCCCATCTTTCCAGGGGGAAAACTGTGCTTCAGACACAAATTCCTTCCTCTGCACTGACGCGGAGCCCAGTATCCACAGTGCTGAGAAGTAGGGTTTTAACGGGCAGCGATGGTCAGATCAATGGTCAGAAGAAAGAAAGAATACATAACTTAAACTAGATATCTGTGTAATAAAGGAATCTCAAGTGAATGTAGCAATATTGAAGGTGACTCGGTCATCATTTTGTCACATTAAGAAAATTTTAAAATAAGTGTTCACATCTGACAAAAAAGAGGGCAGAAAATTAGCATGTATTGAACACTTATTGCTTGTTAGCCGTTATACAAAATGGTTAATAAATATCATAGCTTTCCCTCTTTACTGCTGTTCCAAGTGCTAGGATAGTCAAGGTTTTTGGTCAGTCATTCTTTTTATTTATCTATTTATTTGGTTGTTTGTTTATTTATTTTTAGAGAGGGGAAAGGAGAAAGAGAGGGAGAGAAACATCACTGTGTGTTTGCTTCTCACTCGCGCCCCCAACTGGGGACCTGACGTGCAACCTAGTCATGTGCCCTGACTGGGAATCGAACCAGCGACCCTTGGCTCACAGGCCGACGCTCAATCCATTGAGCCACAGCAGCCAGGGCTTGGTCAGTCATTCTTATTTTAAATGAGGTAACTTTTCAAAGTTTATACGGCTAGAAGTGGCAGAGCCAGAATTAAGAATCTTCTCTCTGATGGAAAAATACGTGCTCTTCCTCCCCCAAAAGTATTCATAAAGAGAAATGTGTCATTAAAATAAAACACCTTAGTTATCCTTGGAATTAGATTTCTAAAAAATGGAAAAGAATATAGGGCTGTAAAGAATGTAGTTTTAATTTTAATTTTTATTTTTTGGTAGAGGGCCCATATAATGGAGAGAAGAGTGATTTTGGAATCGGGAGACCTGCATTCATTACCTAGCAGGGAGCTCTGGGAAAGGATAGGAATCTTAATTTTATCATTTATAAAATTTGGATATAAAATTAGAACGGTTGAGCTCCACCTTTTAACTAGCTTATTCCTGACTCCTTGCTCGGTTCACTGCCCTCGTACAAAGAGAAGATGGGGGGGGGGGAATGGTAGAGAAATGGGGTAAAATACTGAGCATCATAGGAGCCCTGGATATCACTGGCTTCACTGGTGAGGGATCAAAGGAGTGATAAAGAAATGAAGAGAGGATGTTTGACAAATGTGCCTATATTTACAGGACCCTTCTCATTTTTTAAAAAATGAATTTACTATACAGTTTTTGGAGAAGGGGACCCTTATTATCCAGCTGTGTTCTGGTTTCACAGTAGGCTCATAAGAACCATTTCAGTAAAGTCTTTGGATTCAGAGTGGGTTCTGCAATTCTACTGGAAAAATTAAGCCTAAAAAGATGGAGTTGTAAATCAGTGTAAATCCGGGTACTCATCTCTGGTATAAACTACCATGAATGGCAGGCGTTTATGACCTCTAACCCACAACGGGCCCTGTGTTTACATTTTGTATTTATTTATTTTCCCAATAGTAGGAATGAAAAACTTAAATGATTAGAAACCATGAATCTTATCACTATGGAATATTTATATGCATGGAGAGAAACATGATTCAAAGAACATAGGAGACTCTAACGATAATTCTAGGTACCCAATATTAATTAATTGCCTCCCACAATCTCTGCTAAGATTACTGTGGCATCTTTATTTATTTGAAGTAACTCAAGTAGGTATTGGTCTAAATAAAGTCTGTCTTTTCCTTCTGAGCCTTAAGGAAATAGCTTTCGCATAGCAATTTAACATCACCTGGATTTAAAAATGAGGAGAGAGAGAAACCGTTGCAATTAAAATATGCTGATTTGACTACTTCTCTGGAGATCTTAAAGGATGGAATGCAGAATTCTCCTAGGGATGATAAGGAGGAATGATTGCCAATGCTGACTTAAAAATACTATTTAAAAAATTCCCGTTTAGTTTCTTTTTTCCTGCATGAAGTTAAGCTTGGGTTGTAAAATGCACTTTACAACCCATATTCAACTTATCAGGCAAACAAATAAGGTGTTGTTTGTATCTTGACTCTATGCAATGCCGTTTGTCAGTGTTTCTTTTTTTTGTTTTTCTTAGTAGGAAAGCTCCTCCTAAACAGACATTTTCTTATGTAATTTTTATAAATATTGGCTGAAATACCAGTGCCGTCTGAACACACTGATCATGCCACTGACAAAAAATGGCTACTGAAAAGTCTGTGTTTCAATACCAGCTGTTAAGTATTTTTAATGTCGACTTGAATCGATGTGACCCCTAACCTCAATGCTTCCTATCACCATAAAAAGGAGTCTTTCTTAAACATTATAGTACCTCATGATATGCTGATTTAAAATCACTCTCCTTGAAAGACCGCTCTGAGAATATTTGCATTGTCAGCAGCTTAAATGGACCACAGACGTGATAACTAAATCATTTAGAAAACTGTGAGATTAGTTAGGCATTTAAGACGCGTATTAGATAATTAAACCCAACTCTGGGGAGGGTTAGGCTTTCCTGCACTTGGTTGTCTGCAGGTGGGGGCTCTGCCTGAGCTGCACGAAGGCACGTGTCCAATTGACAGCTGTCATGGGGACATGGGGTGTTCCCGTTCTCCATCTGCTGTGATCACTTCCAGCAGAGGCAGTGACCTGTACTGGAACATGAATGTCGACTCTTTTGTGGAGGATAATACAAACATGTCAGCTAATACTTGCCACATGCATATATTGTTGGCCTATGCCGTTCTCTTCGAGTATAGAACTGTTGTCCTGCTACGATGGATCCGCCGAATGGAAATGTTCATTATTAGCCACTTAGGAAGGAGGCCGAGTCCCCTGCTCTCATTGGTTTGATCATGATTATTCCATTTTAAATAATAGACAGGGTTTGCAAGGTTTTTTTTTTTTTTTAGCAGATTATTCACTTAAAAGGGCATTTTGTATTTTATTACTTTCTAATCAGCAAAAGAAAAATGCATGTTATAAAGTTTTTTTTAACTTATTGAATGTACACACAACAGTAAAAGATATAAAGCAGGTTTTTTCTTTTTATTTCTTTTTTAAAACTTTACAATAAAAAAAACAAATGGCATTTTTAGATTTTCTTCTACATGTTGATATACTTGAAAATACTAGTAACATACTCTTGGGATAAACTTAAAGAAATACTTATACCGTCGCGTTGTGATATAGTTGATACTTAGTAGGAGGACCACCTTTTTATTTCATGAAAACTTGCATTCATTTCAATGATCGTTCTTTAAAGTCTGCAGAATTACAGGGAGCCTGACTATAGTCAGGGCCCTACTCTTGGCTTTAAAACAAAACAAAACAAGACAAATCCAATCTCCCCATTTTTTAAAAAGCGCATTTGAGAATAAGATCTTGAAAGCTCCGATTTGAATAAATAGGTGAAGGCCGACTAGAGTTAGTGAAAAACGCAAGATTTGAAGATGTGTAAATCAGTAGTCTCATGTAAGCAGACGTAGCTAAGGACCATTTTGATTTTGCACTGCCCCGCGCCACCCTTGGGTACACTGCTTTTCATTAGTCCCGATTGTGGAGGGTGCCAAAATCCACCCCTTGTCACCCTGGTCATGTGACCGAAGCTTGGTCAGTCACAGTGCCCACCTCCTTTGCCATACAGATTGCTCTAGAGGTGGGTATGTTAATTCATCCTTGGCCAATATGAGCCACACCTAGAATGTTCCTACTTTATGATCTTGAGGAAAGGTTTTGTGTGCTGGAGCTGGAAAAGAAGTAGACTGGACACGAGCAGTCGCCAAGCAAATAAAGCTGATCAGAGGGACGAGAGAAAGGAGAGCCTGAAAGGAGGCAGGTCTTAGCTGCTTCATGTTCTAGTCCTGGCGGAACACGGAGCTTCCCTTTTCTGTCCAGGATTCCTTCGAAAATATCCCTCTTTTTTTTTTTTTTTTTCCCTGACTGCTGAGTGTAAGTTGCAAAAGTCCTATGCAGTGAAACAGAAAAGAATTCTTAATCAATGTGGTATTTGCATGGAAACGTGCTCCCGCTAATGAACTCGGTATCTTCCCTGAAATAGTGCATGGCTTGCTACAGATGTCTCTATTTAAACAATGATAAGGAAAAGATACATTTTACTTCTGTGAATAAGAATCAACCCTGAATTTACAGCACAAGAATGATTAGATCTGTGCGGCATGGATGTTTCTCTATTTAAATAGCGCCCGTGACCTTGCTCGGGCCGTGGAGCCCCGTTGTTCTGTATTTTGTTTCCCCTCTCCTTTTCAAATCAAAGTCATTGGCCTGCTCTATGGCCTTGAAATCAGACTTCGCAGCCTCCTGGCTTTCCGCCAACAGTCTTGTCTTTTCACAAGCCATCCTTGTACTCAGACCGTCCTCCTCTATCCACTGTGTAAACCAGGTGGACCTGAACACGAGGGAGACATCGAAAGCAGTTGGTTGTCATTAGCAGAACTGTACACACGTCTGAGCGACGTTTTCTCCGTTCTTGTCGTTTGGGGCTGCGGGGTGTTTACCCGCGTCCTGCCGCACACACGACCCTCGGGCTTCTCTCTATTACCAGGTGAGGTTTTAGGCTAATAAAGCAAACAAGGACGATGTTTTTATTTTTCCTTTCCCAGCATTTTTATTAATTTATTTAAATGTAACATGCTATACACTGTTCAGCCGTTTGGGAAGCAGGAGGAAGGAGGGGTTCTATATCATTAGGGGGGGAGTCTCCTCAGGAGCCCGCGCTCAGGTGGATGCACATTTCTGGATGCTGTAACTTGACATTGTGGGGCGGGGGGACTGGGAGTGTGCGCAGTTCCCACAGAGGCAGAGCTCCCAAAATCGTGATGATTTAAAACAAAAAACAAAACAAAAACAAAAACAAAACAAAAAAAAACCATTCAGGGCTAGAACTGCTTTTCCTTCAGTAGCAAATCCAATTGCAAAGAGGACCGGAATTCTGTCTCAGTACCGAGCAAAGATCCCACTTTTAAATATAAGAGAACCTCATTCCTCCTTATCAAACTGTTTCTATATGTGTGTGTGTATGCGCACGACCACTGAGGGGGAGAGGTAAGGGAGATGTTTATGATTTTTGGCTTCTGCAAGCTTTGATACATTTTGCTAGAAGCTGGTTCAGTGTTTTCAGTACCGTAATGATGACTGTTTACAGTCTCTTTGGAAATCTAAATGGCTCTGTGAAATAGGAATCCAGTCTGTGCCCTACCTGCTGTGACCGTGGTCATCCCATACTACATGTGTCTCATCAAACATTTAATTTTGGCCGTGGGTGGTCCATGTTTATGTGTCAGGTGCAATTATTATTTTAAAATAAAAGAACAAAGATAATCTAGTTCTGATAGGAATGCATTATACTATAGCTCCCAGACTCCGTTACCAATTAAATTTTAACATGCAGATTCCAACCACAAAAGTGAAACATTTTTAGTATCCCATTTGTCAAAAAGCAAGTTGGAAGTCAGGTACCACGAAATGCAACTTTAGCCATCAGCCAAATCACTGCCTCAACTGCATTTCTTTTGAAATCCCAACATTTTTAAGGAATCAGAAAAGATGATCTTCATAGGATTATTCTATGGGAAAGTTTCTTAAGAAAGCTAATTCTTAAATAACAGATTAACTGGAGGAGCTGGTTAAGCAGTGACACACTTAGGTTATAAGAGAAGATCACAAACCACCAGCCTTTCTAGAGGTTAAACTTTAGTAAAAGGACACATTTAGCGAATCTTTTCTCTTGGACCAAAATATCATGTCCAAGCAATAAAATAAACAGACCTTTCCAAAACAAGAGACAGGAAAACAAAAACTGCAGCATCAACATATTATTACAGTTATCACTTGAAATATTTAGAACAAATAGTATTTTTCTACATTTTAAAATCACTACAGACACTGCAAATAAGGCTTATGTATTCCTTTAGTAGAATACGACGTGATGTACTGTTTCCTAGACCTGCTCTCACAAAATGAACTCCGATATGGCTGCATTATGGAACCTTCCAAAGCTCGTGAAATTTACAGAGGATAAAGTTTTATTTGGTTTTGTAAAGACTAGACCATACGGCTCGAACAGGTTTCAGTGTGTGGTGACACTTGTGCCGGATGTATTTGCTCAGATTCAGCCCCTGGGAAAGGTGCACTTCATACCAAATCCTTGAGACTTCCTGTGGGGTACTCAGAGAGGGTTCTTAAGTAGGAAGACAGCCTCTTCATCTTAATGGAAGAAAATCATTAGTAAGTGATGAGGCGAGGCTACTAAGGGGTATTTAACAATTAATTTTCCCTCTTTTCCTATATTCTTGGAGACCCATTGATGTACTGGAAGAGAAAAAAATTAGCCTTTTGGTCTATTTATCAGGCACGGAAGCCTTAGCGGTAATACATGTTTCTAAGTGATGGCAGACATCTGTCACTCAAGCCATGCCACAGCACTGTCATGTGTATGGTTGATGGTTCTCTTTGCGGAAGCGCTGATTAAGTCAACTGATGGCCCGTGGGGCACTCACGCTGCTTCTCCAATGTCATCTCCTAGTCTGGAAGTGTTTGCCGAGTTCTAAAAATGCTTTGGGATGGACATGCGTGTGGTGTGCTAAAGAGAAAGAAAAGGCAAATCAGGGGGCAGCTGCTGAGGGTACTTTTTAAAACCCTGAAAGATATTTAACATCCTATTAAATAAATAACTTAGAAATAGAAAGAGATGAAGGCAGAATGCACAAGCGTACCATGCTGTTGGTTTTGTTAGAACAGTTTTACACTAACACGTGTACATTTCTGAGTGCTGGCCAATGCTCCCACGACACCACGCCCAGAGCTCCTTTGGTTGTGACGTAATGTCACCCAAGTGCTGTCCAGTACAAGCTTGCGTGTCTCACTGCTCATCGAATTGTCAGGCTTGAGTGAGAAATGAAGGTCTTTGATGCGAGTTCATATTCCATAAATAACTTTTCCGAAGATCGTTCAACAGATTGTTTTCATGTCCTTTTAAGTTTTATCTCAGATGTAAAAACAAAAAACAAACCAAAAACTCAAGCAAAAACGTAGCCATAAGGTTGTCTGCTTGGGAATAACACCCATCCCATTTGATCCACCTCTATCTCAACGATAAGGCATGACACAGACTAGTTAAAGAACGTCACATGTCAGCAGTGAGTACAAAAAGCATCCAAGACTTCCTCTCTTTTGAGTCTTTGCCTTTTGAGCTACTGTCTTCGTGAAGAATACCCACTATTCCTGGCCGAAGAGTCATTGGTTCTCCTGGGCCCACGAGCACGGCCTTTTCCTATGAGTGGACCACCATTGGAAGAAAGTGAGCGGAGGTGTTTTTCCTTCGAGTTTTCTGTCCTCTGCGGGGCGCTCCTTTCCCATTCAACGCCACGTACATCTGCCTCCCGTTGTGCTGCCAGTTAAAGGATGCGTAGGTATTGTATCCGTTTTCCTCTATCCGCTCCTTCAGCTTACAGTCGTTGTTAAATTCTTTCTGCAAAGAGAAAACAAAATCGTTCATTCCTATGATGATACTTGATGCCATCTGACACAATCCATCCGCAGAACCCCAGTCCAAGGGTTTGTTTGCTGTTGATGTCTGTCCATAAATTGGGCACTTACTACGCCGTGTCTACAACAGGAGAGTAGAACTCGTAACTGCAAAGCAGATTCTGTGTTTGAAGGCACATGATTTATTTTAATTGGCCATCATAACCACATGCTGGCATGCCCTGAATATGACATGTTGTAAGTGCCCACGATGTTTATCATGAAACAAACATGCCATTAACAATATTTGTGATAAATAAATGATATAGAACAGTGTTAAAATCTTTTTTTTTTTTTAGAGTAATAACTAAGGTGCCTCATGGGAAAAATTAAATGACACAAAAAAGGTGAGCTTTTTAAGTTTTCAAACTGTAGCTACCTATAAATCCACAATAAATACAGCCACATTGATGAGAAAGCAGATCTCATAACAAACCATAATAATTCTAGAATAACCATGAGGCCAGGTGGAGGCAGGGTGCCTTCCTCTCTTCTGAATTCCAGATTTCTCAATTTTGGAAATTATTTACAATTTTCCATAATTTGGCATTTTGATCGGTTTTATTCTGAAATCCAGGAATGATTGAAAATGAGGGCATCAAGTGCCTTACTTTGTAAATTACCATATCAAAGAAATTATAAGTACGGTGACTACCACTGCCTACATTGTATAAGCCTGAAGACTTTGATCTTGTGAAATTCCACTCTCTGGCTATCATGCTTTGGCTTTGTTTCAAGTGACCATGTGTTTTTAAGGGGGTCTTTTGGGACAAGGATTGATGTCTTATTCATTCCATAAATCCAGGATCTCACTCTGGAGTTAATAACGAAGGGAAGGTACCTTACTAATCTCTAGACTCTGGCTTCAAAAATGTCCTCCTTAGAGCCAAACTAAAGCCGTTCAGAAGTTCAAGAATTAGGGCTTTTGCTCTTCTGGCTCGATCTTCTCCATCCATACAAACGGCATTGTAGGCTTATTTCAGTTGAAGCCTCTACTGGGCAGTTCAAATAGTTTCTCTCACCTCAGGACTTTTTGAAATTTCGACTTAATTTATAATTATTGAACATATGTATATTAAATATCCAGCTTTCTGTGGGCTATGTGGGCTAGATCATAATTTTGAAAGCTGTCAGAAACATCCTAAAGAGCTATCGTTTATGTTAATGTGGTTAGTTTAAGCTTTGTTACCTGGAATTAATTTATCCTATGTGCTTCTCTTATATAAAGTAATATTTAAAAGTAATATTCAAATGATGATTTATTTGGTTAAAAGTAACAAGAAAGTAAATTATTTAAGGTAAATATTTGAACATAAAAATTCTGCATTTTAAAATCCTTAGTATGTTTCTTTATTTTTTTCTACGTATTCATCTACGTTTGCTTAAAACTATATGGTTTTCAGCCCTGGCTGGGTAGCTCAGTTGGTTAGAGCATTGATCTGATATGCTAAGTTTGCAGGTTTGATCCCTGGTAGGGCACACAGAAGAAGCAACCAATCAATGAATACGTAAGTGAAGAACAAATCTCTTTCTCTCCCCCTCCTCCTCTTGCTCTCACAATAAATAACCTAAAAAACAAACAAACAAACCTATATGGTTTTCAAAGCAAAGATGATTTTTACATGGACAATTATATTAATTTCAATAAACCAGGTGCAGTTTAGACACTGGGAGGATTGAGATAATTTCCGGTAATTTTATATTTGAAACAGAGCTGCATATAGCAAAGTAGCAGGGGATGCGTAATTAGTTTAGCTCCCTCAGATAAACGCAGAGGGCAATGCTCCTGAAAGTGAGGTCTACCTAGAGCAGATGCCTCATCTCAGATGTTTTTAATATTTAGGCCACAGCTCAAATGCTGTACCAGTATATCAGCAGGAGGGGCCTAAGAATCTAGGCTGTTTGTAGCGTTTAGGTAAATCATAAGTATTAAAGTCATTTTTTCAAAAAAAGCCTAGGCTAGAGTAAGATCTCAAAGTAGAGTCTTAGTTTAGAGAAAGGTTTTGGAGTGCTTTGGGATACCAGGTAAATTGTGTTCGTCCTGACATCATGCCCTTTGAGGGCCTGTTCTGTTTAAATTCAGTTTTATAATTTATTTTCTTAATTCTGTCAATCAAGAGAAAACTAGTAATAAAATAGATGCATCGTTCAGAGAATGAATAATGAAAATATGAGAGAGATAGTTTTTCCAAAAGGAAATAGAGGAAAATATGCAAGAGAGAATAGAGTATGGAGCTGGTTTAATCTCTCTGGGTGCATAATTGATATTTTTAAGAAGGCTTATAAAATCAGTGGAATTTACCTCCCCTCCCAATGAAAGGCAGGGATTACAAGAGTTGTCACATGACAGAGAGAATTATATTAGGTGTGTACTCCTGTGTTTTGATGGTATACCCTTTAGATGCAAAGTTCCTATTCCTATTCCATTCTGAACAGAATATTCAATTTGACGAGATTTTCCAGTTAATTTGAGAACTGATAATTTTCCGCTCTTCCTGATGGTAATGCAGAATCACAAGGCAGTGCGCTACAGTTAGAGAGCGGGTTTCTCTCTGGCAGAGGCTGGACTGAGCTGAGCTAGTTGGAGCGCTTGTTAGGTTTATGCCTGGCATGACTCTGGACTGCGTGGTTCTCAGCGCTGCGAAAAGAGCGGGCACAAGGCAGAGCCTGCCCTCCTGAAATGCGCCATCTCCTGGGAGAAGACAGTCAACAAAAAAACGCATTCATGAGAAAAATAGCTGGTAAGAACCATTGCAGATAATTAAAATGGGGGGGTGTGACAGAGAGCCACTGGGCGCCTGCTTTAGATATACAGAGAGAATGAAATAACTTCTAGGCCTCCGAGCTCAGGAAGAAGCGTGGGCGTGGCACAGGAGCTGTGATGGAACAGAAGAAAGGATGCAGGGGAATGGGAGGAAGAGTATTAAACGCTTTCAGGAGATGGGTAATGTGAGAGATTCGCTTCTCCGTGGTGTCACCTTTTTTCTTTTTAGAAGTATACTTTATCAATTAAAAATTATTTCAGTCTTTCACTGTAATTTAATTCTTTACATTTTCTCCCTCAACCTAAATCCGTATCAGCCGACTTTAAAGCACTGGTTTGACTATGAGTGAGTGTGTGTGTGTGTGTGTGTGTGTGTGTGTGTGTATCAGAATTTCTTTTTACCCAGTAATTCTGGGGACAGTAGATGAAGGAGGAACCTGGCTATGTTCATTGAAAAGAAAAAGAAAAAATGCCTCACAAGTGATTATGCTCTGAACCCCTAACTGAAACCACTTTTTAAAAAATAGTCTATTACTTTTCGAGGCTCATTACTAGAGCAACATATAATGGAAAATGAAACTAAAATTCTCCGGACTCCCCCCATCCCCAAAGTATCTACCCCAGCCAAAGGGACTGAACCAAAGGACCTCTGACTCTCTGATTTTCAGTGGACCTGATATGAATGAAATACAAGGCTATTCTATATCCAGACCAATTAGGGATTCAAGTTCCCATGATTTGCAACTTGTGGTTACCAAACCAGTAGCATCAGCAACACTTGGGACCTCGTGCAAGTACAAAATCTTAGACCCCACCACGGACTTACTAGTTCAGAAGATCTGGGAGCATGTTTTAATAAATTCAGTGATTCATATACACAAATTTGAGAGCTGCTGGCACTCCCATCCTATGTTAATCAGCAAAATAAGCTTATTAACACATTTTAAAGAGACATTTCTTACTACTTTCTGTGGAACACCAGGATGTATCTACCCAAAGCACAGGCTGTCCCAGCTCCATGACAGAATTAATCACTGTTATCTACTGTCTAGGTAAATAAAATTCTGGAGTTGACTGAATGGCACACAAAAAGAATTTCTTGATACAGCTCCCATTTCAGATTTTAACAGAAAACAAAACACCCGAGTCCCTGTTCTATCTTCAGCTGTAACACACACACGTTACATGGTTTTCTACTCAATTCAAGATCTTTATTTTCAATGCTCTTGTCCAAGTTGTCTGCAGTGCCCCTGCCGAGCTGCCCAGATGCTTCCGTGACAGCCCGCCCGGTCAGCAGTCCAGAGCATTGACTGACGGATGCCAGCAGCAGCCTGTGTGGCACACCTACGGCTGAGCAACGGGGAGATCACAGGGTTGGCAGAGCCGCCTTGCCAGCCCCTGACATGCTGCCGAGCAGTCTGCTATGACTCTATTTACTAGTGATGGAGCGATACCAAAGCGATTCAATGTCCGGGGGGAGCACTCCAAAACTGTGGTAGGAATGCCCTGCAGTGATTTTTGAAAGTAAAAGCAGAATACTTACTGAGCCATAGAGTTTCCCCCTCTTGTTCATGGCTAAATAGTAGTTGCTGTTAATGGCTTTGACGGCAACCACTCCGATTTCCACGGAAGTTATCTTCAGGATACCTAGAACATACAATTAAAAAGGCCACACTGAAAGAGTCACCTAAAGTTAGTTGAGAGAAAGGAAAATCAGAAGAAGCCAGTGAGTTTATTGTTGATGGTTCTAAAAATCAAAAGATTAAAAAAAAAATGGAAAAAAACCCCAACCTCTTTCAATGTGCTTAAAAACCCAGAAACTGCATAGAAAAAAAGTAGTAGCTCTTTAAAAGAATTCCCCTGTATTTCACTCTGGGCATATAGGAGAAAATATTGTTTTAATTAAAATGCTTCCTTTGCTAACTCTGCATTTTCAACCCCATAAATATTGAAACAACTCTGCTCATCTTAGCCTAGATTTCACAAAATCTTATCCGAGCACACATCTATAGTATGGCATTGAATTAAATCCGTAGAGTATGTCAATAATACGTGTGATTTACCTCAATCTGTAAGAACAGTGGTAAACTATTTTTTCTTTGTCAGACACTTGGATAAACCAAATATTTTGGCTACATTTAACGGATAAATTTGTTTTTGGCCAAAGCGTTGACATTTTGAGGTACAGAGAGACTATCCCCACATCTACATTGTCTTTCAAATAGCAGAATCACTACTCTAGGTTGGGAGAACATCCATCAGCATTTTTAAAGTTTTTTTTTTTTTTTTCCTAGAAAGAATGGAAAACTGAGAGAATTAGTAACTGAAAGACAAAACACCTTTCCCCCTAAGACACAAGTTTTGGTTGATTCATCTAGAGATAATTTTCTCTGAAAAGTTTGTAGGAAACTAGAGAAAAGATATTTGATAGTCTACTCAAAATATCCACCTCCCTTAGGTTAAGCAGACCTTGGGCACCAACTACTTCTTAGTTTATAACTTTTGAGAAAGCTGTCTTGGGGTAGGGAAGCAGAGTAATGACTATGAAAGGCCTTGGTATCCTGAGTGGCTGGGTTTGAATCCTGGCTTTGCATTTACTGGTGAAAGGCACAGAGGCCACGGAACTGCCTGAGTCTTAACTGCATTTGTAAAACGGACAATAGCACCTCCCTTATAGTCTTGTTGTCACGATTAAATCAGGTATATATATTAAATAGTTAGAACTTGCCTAGAGCTTAGTGACCTCTATATTATTATTAGAGGGACGTTTTCTTCCAAAGGTTCTAGATTTTAGAACTTCTTCACCAAGTTGGTAATCCTGAACAGAACCCACAAATTCCTATTGGCTTACCCCATCAAACCTGGAAGTTGATCATATGTTATTATTCATCTTATATTAGCTATTATAAGAAATACATTCTTAAACATGGTTGAAAAATTGTGTGTTTATACTCTTCCCAATGGAAGAGTGTCTTGTTCTCAAGACATGAATGCCCTCCTTTCTCTCACAGGTCGATGAGCCCTGTGGATGTCAACAGAAATGCTTGAGTTTCCCCATTGCAAAGTTGACATAACTAGACAGACATGTGCCAGAACTACATGCCATGGGCCATTCTCTCCAGGTATCCTGTAGGAAGCCTCCAACCTAACACAGCACCCATAGAGGAAGATAGATCTTGATTGACAAGCCCAAATGAAGGAAAGATTGTAAAGGGTGAAGGAGACATTATCTATACTTTTGACATCCATTTTCTTTATGCTGGTAGTTGTCTTCGAGGTATAAACTCATCCACACACGTTAATTTGCATATTGTAAGAAGTACTGTACTTGCTTGTAGTTGATCAATTTAATTCTCCTAACAGTCCTATGAGGAGGTATTGCTAGTCTCAATTACAGATTATAAAATAGAGGGCACTGAGGTTGTATAACTTACGTGCAGTCAGTAATGACGGACCCAACATGTGAGCCTTGACTTTCAGAATACCTTGCTCTCAATCTCTGACTATTTTACCTCCATATCATATCTCCCTGCTCTTTGCCATTCCAGCAGGGGAATCCTGTTGGCAAACCATGTGACAAAATGATGCCTTGACATAATGGTCTTTAACAGGCATGGGACAGAGAACAGTGTCTGAGTTTCAGAGAAGGAAATCTAATAGACTTTCTTTATGTCTTAAACAGAAGTCATAATTTTCATGTAAATCCTCTTTTCTTCTAACTTGCAGGGTGTGTTATGGTTTGAGGAATCCTTGAGTAAATCTGGGGAGGTGGCCATTCACAAGCATCTTTCCTAGTTGATGCTTTTCATTCTTCTCCAGAGGAGAAGCATCTGATCCATTCTCCTCAGCAATCATTGGGCCAGGACGATTGGGGCTCTGAGGATAAGAAAGGGATTGTGCTGGATAGCAACTTTCTCCTTAAATATTTCTTCATAGACACAACAGGAGGAAGAAAAAGACAAATAAAGTTTTAATAGAATGGATACAAGAAGCCGAGGCTAGGTACAAAAAATAAATGCAAAATCCCGTTGTTCTCTTTTAAGATAAACGGAACAGGAACATACAAAGGAACCCCAAGGGTTACTCAGCTGGCACCTATGACGCATACGTGGGCAGGCCTGGGTGAGCTCTCACTCTGGGGGATGCACAGGCAAACAGGACACAGTCTTTGCTTTCGAGGAGTTTTGAAACTGGGAAGGATAATGACACTAATAACCGAAGTAATTACAATACAGAGAGTATATTAAGTGCTCTATCAGAGAGAAAATGTATTATCATGGCTGTAAGCAATAAAGAAGTCATCGTGAAAAAGATGGCAGTGTTAGACGCGGGCCTTCCCACGGCAGGGCCTGAGGGGAAGGATCTGAACAGGTGGAAGTTCCTGAGGTCGAGGGGAGTATTCTGGGCACAGAAAAGTCCGGGAGTAAAGACGGGCCGAGGAGGGAGGAGAGCCCCGTGTGTGCGGGAGCCACGGCCGGCGTTCCTGCCAACGGCACTGCGCCCGCCACTCTGGGCAAAAGTGCGCCTTGTGCTCCGCTGAGTAACAGCGGTGCTTTCCCGGGTGAGGGACATACTTGTCCAAAAATTAGTTGTGAAACCTGGAAGCATCTCATAAAGGTCGGAGCCTCATGAATTCAGAATCAGTCACGTCTGTTATTTTTCTCTAAATATTTTAACTCAGAATAGATTATCATGTTATATAGTTTGATAGTTGTAGGCAATGTGCTGAAATATATCATGATTAATATAAAATATAGCAGAATACACCAATCCTACCCTCTCTAAGTCAAATTTCAATCTTTTTCTCATAAATGGTTGTCGGCATCCTAAAAAGATCTATTATAATACATTCTAATACCGTACAGAAAAACCCGCCGAGCTCCTCAGGCTTGCCGTCACATTTACTCTGTGCACGTTGGAGATTTTGTGGCCACAGCCAAGCGTGCGGGGTTCGGGGCTCCAGATGTGGTCTTCCTTCAGAACCGCTGTGAGTCTTCTCTCTTCAACTGTGTATGTTCCTCAGAGTACATTGGCAATTGCCGCGGTCTTTATTTTTTAGTAGAACAGTTCACAGTTCATAATATGTACTCAATATATATTTACTGAATAAATAAAGAGTACAGGAAGATTGGACACTCGTTAAATGCAGATTTTTTTTTTCTTTTGACACTAGAATCATATTTGTAAAACCTTGAGGTTAAGTAATAGCTCCCCATCCAACTAAAATGAACGTAAAAGGAAATGTCAGAAGGGAAAGATGGTGAAGAGTTTAACTCAAGAACACGTGTGCACAACCCTTGGACACAGGCAGCGAGATGGGGGTTAGCTGGGGGGACTGGGTAGAGGTAGGGAAAGGGAGAAAAAGCAGGAACAACTGTCACAGCATAAAAAAGAAAAATAAAATTAAATAAAAAAGGAAACGTCAAAATGTGTGCTTCAAAGGAGAAGTTGGTGAATTACAAAATAGAAGTATTTTTATTTCTAAGAAAATCATGATAAATCTTAAAAGCCTTTGAATTTTCTAAGTAATAGATGTATGGCTCTGCAGCTACTTACTATTAAAACTGTGAGCAAAGGCTTCTCCAACATGGGTCAGAAAGGCCACCTAGGGTGCGAGGTCTCTAGTCAAGGCAACACTCTTCTTGAAGAAAAGCACCTTTGGGGTAAGCTGAATTTAAAGACAGTATCAGCTCAATAGTCAAGAATGGATACAGAGTCACTCCCATGTGCTATGTGCTTTGATGGCTCATGGAATATTCACAGCCTCTGTCAGGTGACTATGATGTTCTTACAATGCTGAAGCAGAATCTCGGGGAAATTAAGGAAATTGGTGAACACATACTACAGTAGAGGAAATTTGGTGTTTGGGGCCAAAGCCCATTCTCTTTCCAGTCTGTTAGACTTTGTTAAACGTTGGAAATAGCAATATAACAAAAGAAATGACAAAGATAGTTTTACCTGTTTTAAAAACTTTCCCCCATATTCTAGCAAGCAATTGAGTTTTAGATTTTAGAAGTAGTTTAGAGAAGCATAGAGTTTTGTCAACACAACTTTTACAGAGATTAATTTTTCCAAGCTAACTGAAGTTTTACAGTTCTTTGACTTTATTAAAAATACTTTGGAATTAAAAATTTTTTTTAATTTTATTTTTTGGTTTTTCAATTACAATTGTCCCATTTTTCCCCCATTGCTCCCCCCTCCCAGCCCATCCCTTCTCCCACAATCATGTCCCTCCCCGTCGTCCATGTCCATGAGTCATTCATACACGTTCCTTGACTAGACCCTTCTCTTACTTATCCCCGTTCTCTCCCTCTCCCCTCCCCCCTATTGACTGTTATTCTGCTCCTTGTCCTATTTAGTTCGTTTGTTTGTGTTGCTCTTTAGTTTCCTGTATTAGGTGATATCATATGGTATTTTGCTTTCTTTGCCTGGCTTATTTCACTAAGCATAATTCTCTCTAGTAAAATTTTTAAGTTCCCTCGTTTCTTTGTTCACATGTAGAGATGATAATCAACATTTAATGTTTTTCTTGATGACCCCGCCATCACAGTCAGCTCCGATGCCCTCCTCTGTTGTGAAAGGAGACTGTGCTCAGCAGCTGATTAACTAAATATGTAATCTGGTTCGAACTGAATTAAAAACATGGACAGACTTTGGTAATGCTCTTTTCTGAATAAATGACATGAAGTTTTGTGTAGAAACCATAATGCCTCTTTCTGTATGTTCTCAGGTACAGAGAGTGGACTTCTACACAAATATGATGTTAAAATTCTAGGGGAAAGATAAAAATACCTAGCCTTACGTCTGTTGCAAACTCTATTTGTTTTGTCTTTCATATACATGATAAAGCAAATGTAGTAATTTTTCCTATGTTATAAAAATTATAATAGCTAATTTGCAGATGATCAAGTGGGGTATAATTTTGCTTCATAAACATTGGTATTGAAAAAATTAAACAACAATTATTTTTTTCAGCTGGTAGTTAGCTCATTTACACCCTTGAACTTGTTTAAAACATGACTCCACTCATGGTTCTTGGCAGTAAAATGCTACTTTACATTTAGGAAGTCCAAAAGAGTCTAGGTTTATATGATCATGTCCGGAAAAAAATATGTAGTAGTTTTCAATATCTAAATAACGTTCATCATAATAATTAGATATACTGCAAATATGACGTTTTTTTTACCTCTCTTTAAAGGGAAACAGAGCTAAATTAAACGAAGCCTCAAAAAATTATGTGACCTGTTGGACTCCCACAGAGCACAAAGGGCCTTCCTGAATATTCTGCTAAGAGACTTGACCAGACTTTAGCCTGGCCTCCATCCTCACTTGGCCGTACCCCTCCCGGCGACCCTAGCCCTTGTGCTGAGCCTTTACTTAACAGAATTCAGAGTCGCCAAACTGCAAACTGTGCATTGCCCCAGCCCACCTCGCCGGCCGTATCTGGTAATTCTCCCCTGGCTGCGTTCTGTAACTTCCTTTCTGCATAGCCTCTAGGCTAGCGGGTCTCGCCCTTCCTGATGCCGTGGCCCTTTAATACAGCTCCTCCTGTTGTGGGGACCCCCAACCGTAACTAAAGCATAGCGATTAATCACAAAAACTATATGTAATTATATATGTGTTTTCCGATGGTCTTAGGCGACCCTGTGAAAAGGTCGTTTGACCCCCAAAGGGGTCGCGACCCACAGGTTGAGAACCGCTGCTCTAGTCTCTTTGTGCCCACCTTTCCCAATTCCCTGCAATCCCTCTCGGTTCCTATCTGTTCTCCCTTACAAACTGCAGCCACCTTTTTCTTACTTAGGGTTGAGCTCTGTTAACACTGCAGTCTCTCTCCCTTCCTGCAGTAGTCTGAACAAAATCTGCGTTGTCGCCTTTAATAAGCATCTGGTGCTAGTTTTTGGTTTATTTGCCTGCTTGACAATTGCATGAGCTCAAAAAAATATCATGGAGATTATGGAGTAGAAAACTGTCACCAAATTCATGCATAGCGTGTGCCCGGTGAAATACCCCACAAGTGGCGCATGCAGAACGGAGGAGAGTGGGTGCTTGAGGCCTGGGGAGGGAAAGCCCTAGCTGCAGGGTAACGGAACTGCAGGGTAACGGAACTATCTTTGTATCTCTTACCTTAAGGACCCCCACATGCTTTAAGCCTGTGTGGGATTGTCTGTCTGCTTGATCCAACAATTTCAAAACACTGTGTCTAGGTCTAGCTTAACTCTCTTGAAAGAGCGTCAAAATGTACCTTTGTAATTTTTGTATTCTGTACTTATTTCCTCTCATTTCTCTCCACCCTGCTGCCCTATGTCTATTTCTCTGTCTCTCTCTGTCTCTCTCTCTCTCACACACACACAATGACGCTGGGAATGACCTCACACACATTTTAAAGGAAACAGCAAAGTCATATTTCATGGGATGAAATTTATGGAGGGGCTTGCATGTGAATGAGAGGGAAGCAGGCGGCCACTCCAAAAGAGCAGAAGACCTTGTCTTAACATCTCTGCTCTTACTTAACTAGCTGTGTCAACTTGGATAAGTCAGTTATACTCGCTGAGTCTCAGAGTCCCTGGGGCTAACTGCTTATAGCTCATAGGATTCCATAGTCTCCATTGTGGATACTATGAAAAGGTATATTTACTGTCTGCTGAATCAGAATGGCTGGCAAGCTAATCAAGTCTTTTAGACCAGTGGTTCTCAAACTTGAGCATGCGTAAGAATCATCTGGAAGGTGCCAGAGAGTTTGACTTTCCAGCAATTTCCCAAGCAATGATGATTCTGCTGGGCCAAGGACCACACACTGTTCTATAAACTATGACTCAGAGATAGAGCAGGCCTTTGATATAAAAAAGTATTGACAGAAACATGTGCAGAGAAGCAGAACCACAAACAGGAATAGACACAAAATAATTGTAGCAGCTTAACATCAAAGAACAATTTTTAAAGAATGTGGAAAGAGGTACTGGGGTTTTGTTACGCTTGTTTTTGATAAGTGTAGACCTTCAACATCTGCATCACTGTGCTATCTGGATTTGGAATTTGTTTACAAATGTACGACCTTGTTTTCTATAGTCAGTTTTTCAGACTTGCAATAAGATTATTATCAGATTCTTTGTCTTCTTCTCCTTAATAAGAGCGTGGAAGTGTTAGTGGAAACTTAACGGTCTTCAACTATCCCTTTAAGTATTTAATAAACATTCTTATAGGATTAAGTGTGTTCACACTAGGAATTAAAGGTGTATGAGGCCTTTACACTATTCTCAGGCCAAGAAATTGCTACAAATCAGTAGGGATTCACAGGATTGCCCACCCTCTACCCAGAGTTAAAGGCACCTACTTGCTCTCGACTGATCTCACCGCCTTTAAAAGGAGAACACAAGTGTGCTAATCATTAATCTGTGTCTGGTCTACCTTGTGCTATGATAGACCCTAGCTGCCTGTTCAGCATAATTCAGGGGAGATATTTAGTTTCTCTATAAGCCACAGTTCTTTCACATACCCTTGACATTCATTTAGAATCGAACACGGAAACAAGACCTGCATTCACGGAAGACCCTTTATCATTTCTATGTAAGACGCTCTATCTTCCCCCAAATGCTAAAAGCCAAAATGATCTTTTACGTTCTCATCTGGTACTTCAAGCCATAAAATAAATGCAGTGATTGTTGGCTTTATGGATCTGCACAGTGGCATATTCTAAAACTTTTCTTGACTTAAAGGCTATTTTAATTGACCGGTATTGTAATTTAACTCTCGTCATGGATCTAACATTAAAAGTATCGGAAACTAACAACACAATTTATGATCAGTAATCCCTTGTGGTAAACTAATTGTTAAACTGTGATGAAGATTAATATCCTACAGCATTTTTATTGCAAATGAAATATGACTCTGGGTTCTTTCATGTTGGCCTTTAGTCAAAAATATTTGCATGGGATCATTTAATGTGTCTCTTATGACACTGTACTAGGTGAACAGATTTAGTAAGCTTTACATTTTCTTTTGATTGTTTTTCTCACCAGCAGAAATTTTGTTTGTCCATTTATTGAACTATGTTTACTGAACTATGTCAGGAAATAGATAATTATCAATATTATAACAGTGCCATATTTTCAAGTGTTACCTTCTGTGTTCTTAGATTATCTTCACAATAAGACATAAATTACATGTTTCTAAGAATAAGAATTTATTTGAAATTCTTGTGGGTTGTCCACAGTAAGTGCTAATATAAGTTTAATTAACTTGCAAAATGAGAAAAGATTGTATGTATCATTTTACATGAAATAAAATACCTAGAAAAGCCTGCGTGCCCCTGGAGATAGGAACTCTACTCCCAATCCCCATTACCAGCAATCCAGGAGGAAAAATACTGGAAATACTCACATTGGTATCATTTACTGTGACCCAAGGTAACTGACATTGGACCCCATTTTACAATGGGATAAATAGTAAGAAATAGATTAAAACAGAAGCGTTTAGAGGGGGAGGATGAAGATACACTAAGGAAATCCCAACACAATTTATTTTAATGGTAGTAGGGTCAGGAGGAAGGCAGAGAGTAATTACTGAAAATATTACTTTTTAAAAGATAAACTTATATTTGTTTCAGAAAATATATTTGTATATAAAGTTTTATAAAGCTCTTTATTAGGGTTTTCCTTTTGTTATTTAGTAAATATATAAGTTCTTCAAAAAATTCTGGGAAGTTAGAAATCCTGTTTGGTTTGGTTTGGTTTGGTCTGGCCAGCCTGCCCGCACCCCACGTTGGCCCGATTCTGATTACACGCCCTGCATTTCCTATTTGGGAAAAAAACCTGAGGGAATCCTCCCCTGTGGCTTGTCTTTCCTCTCTGAACCTGAAAAGGTGAAGGAAGGAAAATGTGCACTGCTGTGGAGGCAGAGTTTTAAAAACCAACCATGTAAATGTAAAATACAGTCTCTTGTCATGTTATTGCTGCTGGAAACACCTACAGAGAAGTCAAAACAATACTAGAAAGGTGTTATACTCTAGTCGTCGGCAGCCGTCCGTCTCGAGAGACGATGGTGTAGCTTCTTAAGAGTCTATCTGCACCGCCGAGAATGGCTGTGCAGTCCGACTCAGGAGTGACATGGTATCTGTCTCCTCCCGTGTTGAATCGACATCTTGTGATGACGCTGAAGCTACAGAGCCTGGGCAGGGTGATATGGAGGGTCTGCTGTTGCCCATGCAGCAGACCCCCCCTCTCTTCGCAGCTGAAGGGTCCAAGGGAAAGACGGAGTCAATACAGCTTGGCTTCAGGTGCGCCGCAGGAGTTGCCGGTGTTGACCACAACATCAAACCGCCTTAGGGACTCCGGCTCCGGATTTTCTGTCGGGGTTTACTCCCTTAGCCTTTCCCCTGAAGAGGTATGCTGCAAGGCAGCGGAGGTTTTTTGGAGTCAGAGTTTTCCTTCTCTGATGTGCCCTGACTGGAAGATCGAACCAGCGACACTTAGCTCGCAGGCCGACGCTCAATCCACTGAGCCAAACCAGCCAGGACCTAGAAAGGTGTTATACTCTAGTAAAAGCCAACTAACTCCCTAATTTAGATCTCCTGCGATAAGGAGGCATTGCTAGGCATCAGTGGTACAACATCTCCCCTCCTCCCCCAAAGGATTAAGTCATTTCAAATTATTTTGGGAAATAGCCTATATTCAATCCAAATTTCTAATCAGTCTAATTTTAAAGCAGAGATTTTCAAAGCCTTGAAGTCAACTAAAATTACTAAATTAGAAAACTTAGTCTCATTTATTTAGTGAGAAAAGTTCAGATCGTTTGAGGTTGAAGATAATGCTAGGTTTTAGTAAATTGTGGAACCAGAGACAAATGTGGTGAAATCTAGAGATTGTTTGGTACGTCCCTGATGCCCTGCCATGATCGATGACACATGGAAACCCAGGGCCAGTGAGGGACCTAGCCAAGCCCCTCTAGATTACTTACAGCCTGAAATAAATAGTTAGTACATGTTCTTTCTAGTACACCCTGAGGTTCCTATAAACATTTATAAACTGTTGGCAGCCAGGCAAAGATTTTATACCTACTCAATGTTTCATAGGCTAATTTATCTTGTGCATTACATAGAAACAATTCATCTGAGTAGAGTTCAAGCACTGCACTTTATTAATGAAATAAGAAAAATTCAAAAGCCAACACAAAGGGTTAGAGGAACCGCTTCTCGGCGTCTTTCACTAAGTGATCATCATGTCAATATATCTAATTACTCTAAATGTATTCTTAGAAAATGTCTACTACATTCACTCAAGTTCTTACACATTTCTTTAGGATAACTAAATATAATATAGAACATCGTTTCTCCTCAATTTAATGAAAAAAATAAAACAGGTCAGCAGAGCACATCTTGATGCTGGGTTTCTGGCAAGAGAAAAGGTTACGGCATTCCTTGAAGTGGTCACAAGTTAGCTAAGCATGAACAGCCCCTAGGAGTTTAAAAGACTAATGTATAGCAAGTTTTAAGGTGCATGCTCACGGCTCCCTATGAACATGTATGTTGGGAATTTGCCAAGCTTTCAACATAGTATGGGATAATATATAATTAGCTTATTAACTCTTTCAAAGGTTCTTTCCATAGTCACTTAGAGAGTAATTATAATACTTGCTAAGAGATATAAATACTACTCTTAGTATGTATATTTTTATTTGTGTAAAAGACAAGTAACCTATACACTTGCTAAAGTGAACCATGAAGCTGCCATATATGCAACGGTATGTTTCTGTAACCCATGATTTTGAAGCAAGAAATTCTGCCTTCTGCTGAAAAGGGGAAGTTAATCAAAACACGTATGAAGATCATGGTCTTCTGGACTGAAGATGGCCCTTGGTTGGCCATATACCAAGGCAGAAGTGATTCTTTCCCCTAAAGTTTATGGAAATGCCCCATCATCACCACAACACACAGCTGGCAAAGAACAGGAATCTCTTGGTTTGGCACTAGAAGAAGACAGCATCATTCATTCCTGCTCACTAGTAAATCACACAGCCAGTATCTTGTTGAGTACACTGGCGGGGATACTTTCATGGAAACTAATGTAAAGGGATTTTTTTTTCAGGTAGTTAAAACTATATTTTGAGACAGTAGAAAAGCAAAGATTAAGTCTCAGTGTACGGGTCAGATACTCTAGCGTAGACAACATGGGAAAAGCAACATTGGGCCCAAAAAAGATTTTCTTAGATACTATTACCTTAACCACATGCTGGAGGAAGGAAGGTATTATTCCTTCTTTACTGAGAAGCAACTGCAGATGATATTAGACCCAACAGATATCCTTTAGTTGTTTTTGTAATTATGCATGGGAAATGGAACATTGTAACTCTCAATGAGCATTTCTGTAGTTTCATTAATTCTTGATTTGATAAGCTATCTTTAAAGAAATTACTGGACAAGATGAATTCTACCTGACACATGATATATGTTTTCCCATGGTGAAAGACCAGACATTATCTCGATATTCCATCTTATTTAAAAACCAGTGCTTAAATTGGTTTACAGTAGTAAGCTCTTGAGAAAGTGCACAAACACTTTAAGAGAAAACATCTCTCTGACCCAATTTTGAAACTGAAAACTGATGGATAAGGGAACATTATATGTGGGGGGGGGGGTGTCTCAAATAATCGCTCAGTGTTAGGAACAATTAGGAGAACTTTTAAAAATGCTGAGAGACAAATATGTGGAAAATATATATATTTCAGGCAAACGTTATTTCATACGAGCTTTTGTTCGAGTCTTAGTAAAACATGCTGAAAGTTCAGCATTTAAGAGTAGAAGGCAGATTACAACTACTATGTCCTTGAGTTCTCATGCATATAAGATATTTCTGGGATCCAGATTACAAGAGAAAAAAGGGATTAAAAGGAAACCAATACCCAAAAGTTAACAAGAAAGAAACGCCGAGAGAAATAAAATTACTGGACTAATTTGATTTTGTATATCTTGCATTAAAATATGCAAACCATGTTGATTATAAATGTCTCATCTTAATTCATTTATTCCCAGAATTGTTAAGAACCTTTAAAAATTGAGGGAAAAAATAATATTCAAAGAAAAGTTATTGTACGAATGGAGTCGCTCAGAGAACCATGAAGGTGCAGTGAGCAGAGAAAAAGAAGTTCATTGAGGGAATTAGCAGGTGGGGAGGAAGCCGTGCCGTGAATGGCTCCAACTTCAAACTTCTAAGGGGGAAGTGCCTTGCTTTTAAGGGAGAAGAAGAAAGGTATTATTGTGTTCAGTCATTTATCTTGCAGCTGTAAGTCAGAGGGATGATCAAGGCCAAACGGAGCTCAGGGTTACGCACCCTGCTATCATGGGAAACTCCCAGGCAGCTGCAAGCAGGTGAGGAGAGGGGGGACGGCCTGGGAACTGAGGCTGTCAGTTATCTTAACTTCTTAGTGGTATATCTCAGTTCGACTGGATAGAATTCTAAGAGTTTAAAGAAATGTTTCCACTTACATTTACTCATCGAAGTTTGAAAAAGCATTTTTCCCAAAAGAAACACAATATAATCAATTGTAAGAAGGAACTTGAATTGACTTGCTCAATTCTGATAAGTTTGCATTGTCAAATAATTAAGCTCATGAAGTAACATGACTAATTTATAATAATTTATGGTGATTAAAATTTTGGTGCATTGATATAGGACAGGGAAAAACAGAAGCTTTTAGAAAGGACCACAAAATTTTGTAAATAAGTTTGTCAGATTACCATCAAAATGGAAAAAACAACTCTCAGTGAAGTGTTTGGCTTTTTAGCAAGTCAGGTTAATAAATTAATGGAAACATAAAGAAGAATGAGTAACATTCAATAGTTTCATTTAATTGCTATTTCAAAGCTTTCCTCCTCTACTACTGATTCTAGAAGGTCAGGGAAAAAAATGGAATTGTAATATAATTTAATTTAGTACAACACTGAAATATTTCAGTGTAGATTATTCTTGGGTACGATTCAAAGTAAACTCTATTTGTTTTCATATAAGGATCTTTATAAATGGTGTCCAAACAGATGTCAAATTTAGTATCAGAACTTAATTTTAGAAGGGAATATACTTGAAGTTTCCATATTTTACAAAAACAAACTCAGAAATCAGGACCCACAATACACAATGCATTTCATAGTAGGTGTTATTAAATAGATGCATAAATAAAAACATGCACATCTGTCTTACATAAACAAATCGGTTAGAAAAACAATTTTAAAAATTAAAAAAAAACCTAATTAGACACAATGAAATAAAAGTAGTCATGCCCTTTCAAAGTTTAAAAGTATTAATTAAACTATGGCCGACCATGGAAATGGAACACAGGTAGAACTCTACCAAGTAATGTTTCCTTATGAGTAGGTTACAGCAACTATGTCACTGAACTTATTTCTTTATGCATTGATACCAGATCTAGTCATGTTTCCATATATATCAGGGAACATTTTCAGTATGCAGATTTCAGATTCTTTCAAAAGTCAAATCTTTGATTGCTTGACAGAAGTGAGAACTATGGTGCAGAGAGAGAAGAGAGAATTTGGCTGGAGGTAGGAAGAGACTCGACTTGCCCCTATTTAACTGAAAACTTGACTCTTCCGTTTCTTCCTATGGTCCACATCGCAGGCACCCATATATAATCATGGATCAAAAATAGTTAGTGTATCTGAAGAAAGTAATATGCAAAGTAGCTTTTCCACTTTGACACACTTATTTTCTGCTGGAAAGAGGAGAGGAAAGCTAAGCTCCGTGGGCAGGTGTTACCTCTGTCGCTGCGTGTGCCAACTCTTCCCTGTGCACTCAGTGCAGCCAAATGAGAAGCCAAGGAATAGCGAGGAGCACCCACTCTCCCCTCCACCACTCGTGTGCCAATTAGTTTCCCCTCCTCGGCATGATCTGTCACCCGGAGTCCGACGGCTCACATTATCCTGTGTACATGTATTCAGCTCCCAGTGATGAGCACGTACCACATGTAACCCTATGAAAAGCATCACGTTCTATGACAGCCATCAGCTGATGATGAAAAGAGTCACTGTGATTTGCATGTTATAGGGAGGGAAGGAATTGAATGGAGTCCCAAGCCTAAATCCAGAAATATTCTGCTCCGTTTTTTTCCTACTAAACGCCACTTGCTTCGACCGCAACAAAACTCAAGGACCACTTTGTTCCCCTTCCTGCCATGGGTGTGCAATCATAAGAACGTGGTTTCAAGGGTTAAACCAAAGTACCCTAAAGTCTTTGCCTCAGAAGCTTGGTCAAGGATGCTGCAATAAGGCGGTCTGCTGCAAATGCCCAAATATAAACAATTGCTTGTTGACTCTAAATCCCCGATGGATCTTTTCATCTTGAGTGCTTAACAGCTTTCGGACAGGGTGGGAGATCCTATCTTTCTTCCTGTAGCCCAGAAACAGCCTTGCTGCTGTTCCTCTTTGCTTTCTCAGTCAATACTCTGAGTCTGGAGAGGATGGCAACGTTTCTTCTTGATGAAAAGACCTAAACGCTACTGGGTGAAGTGGGACCGTTTCACGCCCTGCCTTTTCCATCATCATTAGTTCCTCTTTGTGTTGTTGTTGCTGCTGTTTTAACCTTCCAGTTCCCAAAAACAGCTGCTAATATAATGATGTCTGAGGGACAAGGCTATGTGATCTAACTGCACAGACCTGCGCCACATGTCTTATCCAATTATACCAACTCAATCTCCAAAGAGAGCTTTGGAGACGTTTTCTTAGCTGTCTTCACACGCGAAACTTCAAGGCAAGTGCACACTATACTGCTAAATGGCTAGATGTGGACATGGTTTTCACTTTGTTTTTCTCTCACCTTCATTCAACCCCGCCACAAATTCTGGCATCCCCGTAGAGTGAGGATTGTACTACTCATTGGAATCTGATAGGTCTCTTTTTTCGATTGCCCTTCCTAGCTAACGACTATGTAAGGCAATCACACTAGGAAGTCAGATATATTTTTGACTTTTAAAATGAAGCAAAATATTGACACACAAACTCTTTTGGTAGACAAAAATTTCTGGTCGATTTGTTAGAGGCTGAAAGAATATCCATTATTTCCTTTGCAAGACACTTTCTCAGATTCTGTACAATGCCCTTATTCCTAACCATAACCTTATAATCTCACACATATTATAAATACTTTCAAAAAGTCAAAGAGAAAGTCGTCTAAGGAAAATTATTTCAAGTAGACTCTAATCTAGACATATTTGAAGAACTGATATTACTGATGAAGATTTTGCTGTTACTGTTAGCAAATAGGTACATTTCATTGCTTACTTTTGACTTTACCAATTCTAGTTTTTATGTGTGTTGAATGATCAGATCTCAATTGGCTGACATATATTGATCATAGGCTTTTATGTTGACATATGTCTTCTCCATCAACGTCCCCAGTTTAAACCAGCATCATATCCACATGATAATTTAAATTAAAAATATCAGAAAATGGGCATGTACCTTATCAGAAACATTCACCTTGACCTTCTAAATAGTTCTGGGAAAATTACTAGCTAGTCTCACACAAAGATCAGCTGGTTTAGGTGGCAAAATCAAGTCCCGCTAAAGCACCCAATCCTTAAGAATAAGTAATTGGCAAGATCTTCCTCCAACATGTCTTCAGCCTCTACTGAATCCGAAGAGACAACTGTGCACTGGCACCAAATGCCTTCTCCTAAGAGAGGTAGCCTGGTTCCCCACAGAGACACGGAATCTCAGCACTGTTGTGTCCCCAGGGGAGCTGCCAGTCCAAAGCTTGTCTAGAAGGAGCCAAATTAATTGAAGGTCCTCTTGTCCTTCTTAAGCTGAAGCTGTCCTTTTCTATCTATAAGCTCATACTCCTGAGTTAAATATTTTGCATATATTTTTGCTACTTCAATATCTGTCTGATACTTATTCAAAAACTATAAGTTCTCTAATCCCTTAGTGAGTAAGCTTTTTAGCATTTACAAAAGTATTGAATTTTCAAAAGAAAGTTGGCTCAAAAAGCATGATAAACAGTGCAAGGACACAGTGGTAATTGGCACTTCTCTTTTTCAGCACATGGCTTATGTTACAACTGAGCAGGGCTCAGCTTTTATCTCCCGGAGCCGTGAGGCTGACTACTTATCGGGTCTCATTGACTAATTAATCCTTCTTAAAATCCTCCCAAGGAAGTCTAACAAGGATAGGAAGTTGGTTTCTGTGACTGCTCCGCCTCTCACTCTGCCACACAGCTGGCAAATATTCAGTTGAAAATCACGTCCAAGTCCTTTGGCATTAACTACCTCAAAACATTAAGGTATCACCAGCAATTTGCCTCTGCCTCAGAAAATTAAGAGCATATTTGAGATATAAGCATGAGTATGCCACTAATATTCCTCACAATAATCGAGAGCTGTTCTTTTATTACCATGGGGAAAAAGGGATCTTATTAGATGAAATAGGTAGTGTAAAGCCAAATGGTATGAATTATATGAATGCTGAAAAAGAAAGTTTATTAAATGCTACTGTTTTTCTTTATGGTTGTTATACTGTTGTTATGGTAGTGAAAACACATACCTTATATAAATAGTATATAATCCGGTCTATACTGCAGGAAAGTCAAATTTATAATTAAAATATTTTAAATTATACATTATGATTACTAGCTCAATTAATCAGAATATCATTTTGTGGCTGAGCTCATTGGTTATTTAGTTTAAAATAGGAAAAGAAATACTTAGATCTTTCTCTTCAGACTCTAATCCAGTCTCAGTGACTGTCTTTTGCATTTATATTTTTCATAATTAAAAGTGAGCTTGTGGGTAACTCGCTATAAGTGGTTATGGCTGGTAACATTAGGACACTTGGTTATGACATCATTTTTATACACTGTAGCTAAAAAGTAAGAAATGGGAAAATGAAAGACGACTATGAAAAATTTATTTGGGAGCTGTGTTTAAATTTCTTTGTCAAGGCAGAAATTAAGCAAGATGAGCTATTCCTTAAAAAATGTATGCTCTTATCTTAGGAGCTTCTTTGTTGCCAGGGTATTCCACAAAGACTTTGCTTCAATACATTTTTCATCCTGGAGCTTTGCTCAACCACTGGGACTCAATCTAAGAAACTGCTTGCATTTTACCCATCAACACCCAAGTGCCTGCCTACTCATTTTGTGTGATTTTAGTTTTTATTAAACAATTGCACTGATAGGCAAGAGAAAAGAGAAAAGGCAGAGGGCATTGCCAGTGTGGCTCTTTGTTCTTTCTGTGGCAAATCAGAAATTTCTCCCGTGTGATTTCCCTGTTTGGCTCGATGTTTTCTTAAAAAGCACTGGCATTTAAAACAGTCTTGAAAAGGTCATTCTGAAGACATGTGAGCAAGTTGTAGTAAGGGTGTCGTATGTACAACTTGGGTTCTCTTCTTTGTAAAGCCTTCCAGCTTCTCAGACGAGCGAGGATCGACCATCTCGGTTTTCATCGCCTTCTGTGTCTTTGGGTCTGTGACACAATGTTGTTGGTCCCATTTTGCATGCAAAAACCATATGGTATTGAGAACTCAAAGCAGTTAACAGCCAAACCGTTGTAACACCCATAACTGGAGACCACCAAGAGCAGAAATCATGCTAGCATCATGCTAAAAGGAATGTGAAGCTGTGCCATGGGCTGTTATGGTTACTCAACACTGAGTGCTTGGTTGATATTTACATGCGGCCCTTTGGGGGCTTGGGCTGGAGCCTTTCTTCCAGGCTGTGTTCAGATCTAGTAGAGCTGAATATAAATAACTTAAGAAAAAAGTGACAAATGCCTCTGTTTCTGTCTCCCTCCTCTTCAGAAACAACAACTAACAGTATTAAAACCTGTCACATGTGTAAAACACAAGGATGAACTCCATTTTACCCGGGAATATGACAGAGATATGTTTAGCATCTTGTTAAAATCCCTTCTTACTCGTGGTAGGGAAGCCAGCTTTGGCTTGGCACATGGTGAGCAGTAGGAAGTAGGAAGAGCCAGTTAACCTCTCAGGATCTCCTTCCCCTTCTGTAAAATAAGAAGGCCGCCCCAGAAGTGATTATCAAAGTCTTCGCCCTGCTCCCCAACTCTGTGGTCCACGAACAAGAGCCAACACGCCAATGGACGGACGCTTTGGCATCTGATTCTATGCCTTGCTAGTGCCATGGTCCTGATCATTTCATTCATCTCAACGTTGCCTTTCTCTGTGGAACCTCGTTTGACTTCCCTGGTTTTATTTCAGAGGCGCTAAGCATACTATGCCTTTGGCAGCGGCAGGCAGTTCTTAAAAGAACTTTTTTATCATACTTGAAATAAACGGCAATGCCGAGTGATGACGCCCTCTAGTGGGAGAAACCATATCTTCCCTAGAGGTGGTGTAGACAGAGCTTCTCCGGCTTCAGGCAGGTCGCTCAAGGGGGACGGGCCTCGGCTTCTGAATGAGCAGCCCCTAGGGATTTCAACGCTGCCGGTCCTAGGACCACACTTGGAAAAGCAGGAGTTGAAGTGGGGGGCGTTCTTTGGTACATCGTTGGTTAAAGCAAGGAAGGAAACATATTCAGCATGCGCTACATAGTAAGGGAGAAAGAGGAGACAAAGAGAAGAGAGAGAAGGGCAGGATGACAAGAAGGAGGAGGAGGAGGAGGGGGAAGAAAAGGAAGCAGAAGAGGAGGAAATCAGAGTGGAAAGGCTCAGGAGGCAGAGCCACATGGCTCGTGGTCACTGGTCCCCTCCAGAAAGGTTCTAAGCCTAACTAGGCGTACTATGAAAGTATCTGTGTTTGAAATTTCATGTGTCTCTAATATTTTATTGTATTTTAGTAAAATTTAATGAACAGACCTACAGAAAATTAGAACTAGTTGAACCTAAGGCAATTAAAATCACTTTGGACAGAAAATATCCACCATATTAGTATCAATTTTCTAGAAGTAAACTGTGTGGATGGAGCAGAGTACATACGGCCAGATGCACTGAACTCTTGCGCAGTTGGACTTCAGCAGAGCGGCTTAAGTTGAGTGGCAAAAAACAAAAAACAAAACTAAAACTAAAAATAAAAACGATACCTATGTATGTTTTTCAAAGAGCTATGCTAGGTACTGAGGGTATAAGACCTAAACAAGGAAGACGAAAGTATTGTTTTCTCTTGAGTTCATTTCACAGAGTGGAAGAGGGGGAAATGAATATATAAATATGATCAAGTGTAGCAGATTAACAACAGCTCTGACTTTTGGGGTCTTGCTATGTACTTGACCCTGTGCTAAGCATACTGCCGTCATCACCTCGATGGCCCCATTGTACGCCCCATTATATACGTAAGAAAGGGGAAGTTGAAAGCACAGATTCAACATCCAAACTCTTATATGACATCACATGTGTAGGCTCTTAACCACCAGATCATGTTGCATTTCACTCTTTTTCAAAATGTTAACTCCAGTTGACTAACAGAGGAAGGGGGTGCTTTCCTTCTGTGTGATTTGATTTCCATGTTCTCAACAGCTGCCTCGTTAGTGCAATGAAAGGAGATGATGCTAAGACTGCCAGTTTGAATAATAAATGATGTGTGTCTGGATCCCACTCGCTGTACGCTTGTACTGTAAGCGTGGGGATTATGACTGTAGGAAGAGGCAGGGGTTGGCAGGAGAGAAGGTAGAGCCTTCTGTGTTGTAGATCTGATTGCCTTCCCCAGAACTTCCTTCTCTGACGCTAACTACACTCGGCCGCTCTTCCTTTCCAGAAACAAATGCTCACAAGCTGCGGAAGGTGGTTCTCATTTCTTTTGTTCACACAACGAGGAATGGTCACCACTTTTTTACAACAGTGGTAAACACTAGTCCAAATTTAGCTTCCGGTGTTTGGCTTCAGTCAGCCTCCGTTCTCTTGAAACTTTGAGATGCCCCAAATCATTTTTCTCTCTGAGGATATAAATGCCCTATCATTATGCCCTGAACTTGTAGATTTCCCACCTTCTCCATTTTAATCTATTCTCCCTGCACTGTAGAGCAAGAATCTACTTTAAAAATACTACTTCTTAGAGCCCTTTCTTCAAGTGTGTTTGGAACATTTCTAGAACTCGTCTACAAAGGCTTATTAAAACTCAATACCAACATAAGATGTCTTTCAGTTCACTAAAAAAGTAATGTCTGCCACCTCATCCCACTCCATGGAGGAATGTGGTCACTTCACACGTGCAAACACACACACACACACACAAACACACACACACACACACACACCCTGAATATAGAAATGCCCCAGAAGCACATCAATAGGAGTGCTATTAGAGGTTATATTCAAGACTGTCAGGCCTTTGGACGGTACAGAATGGGTGTACACAATGGTTAAATGAATTCCTTGGCTTTGTACAACTGGTGGTCTGCCTAGTTTTTTTTTTCAATCCCAGCCTAGTATCCTTTCCACTAGCTCTAGAAAAAATGATGATATGCAATGTTTCTTCCATCTGAGATGGTCATGACAGGAGAATAAGAGAGCTGATGTCTGACATTGTTCTGTCTGCTGGAAAATGAATACCCTGCTCATAAACAAACCCAGGAAGGCTCAGTGGAAACTGATCATAAATGCTGGGGTGGGAAATCACAACTGAGCATAAGAAAAGTCCTTATAGCAAAGGAAAACTCGTTCTGTCTCTCCCTCCCCTAATCATCTTCACTTGCACACTATTAATGATACAGAATTTTTGAAGAGATAATAATATTTGGTTTAATTTAATCTCTCTCAAATAGTGCCCAATTCAGAATTTAACTGCAACATGAAGTATGGTGAATAACAGTGAGAATAAGTTAAAAATCTATATATTTGCCTTTCTCTAACCGTCAGTTATGAGGACTTACGCCTCCAGGTGGGAGTCTGTAGATCACATAGTAACTGATCGGTTACAACGGTCCCTCACCAGGCTACACACATACCCGCATCTTAACCATGAGAAGAGATGCCCCACTGCATCATCCCTTAAGCAAGCGCTATTAGATTGGAGAAGTTTCCAGATTTCTCTTTTTGTAGCAGGAAAACCTGATCATTGAAAAGCTTCACCTTTCCCATATTCTCCAATCCTGTTAATAGCTAGTGTTCTACTCAGTATATGTCTTAGAATATATAATGAAAAATCTCTTAGTATTAAGGATACTTCATCAAAATAAAAGAAAACTGAAACAAAAGCCTTTTTGGGAATTCTACTGGGAAGAAACATCAGGTTTTGTGATTGCAGAGCTCATGTCAAATATAATTTCTGCCATGCTAAATTTATTTACTGACTCACAACTTGGGGATCGTTAATAGTGATCAATTAAGGTCTATTTATTTAGGTCACTATTTTAATTCATTGTTTAATATACGGATGTTAATCATGGAAAACAAGTCTTTTGTACAAATTATCATGGTAGTTAAGCTACATGCTTAGACTGCTTATGTGTCTAGCATTAATTTTATGTTTCCCTCCCTATTGACTATACATGTTAGAAAAGTACAGTGTGAAAATAACAAAAAGTTATGTAAACAACCTTTATTTAAGGTGCTATATTATAAATGCATACCCATTTTAACAACTCATATGACTACTGATATTTGTGAATATTAAAAATATAAGAATATAATTAATAAATGTTAATAATAATAATTACTTTAAATATCCTTGGAACCTGTATTCTTCATCACCTAACTCCAACAGAGAAAAGGATCTATCTTAAATAAGATAGAATACCACCATTACTGCTGCTACTATTGTAAAACAATTCCTAATCCTAAAGTGGTTCTAGGATCTAATGGTTATATTTGTGAATGTTATTAAATTTTCTAAACAGGTAAGCATATGCTGTGTTAATAATCCCAACTTATTTTTGCCAAAAAACTCTCTGGCACTAAAATATGATAAAGATAAACAAAAGAAAGCTCCTATGGAACCCCAAAGTAATAATAAATAATTAACTAATTATTAATTCACTAGTAAGGTATAGGAAGAATGCCTGTGGTCAAATGAGATTTATCCAACCATTAAAATATGGTTTACTATTAGATAAACTACACCCATTAATATAACAATTTATTTAACATTAGATCAGTGTATTACAGCATTAAACACAAATTAGAAGGATAAGTATTGAAAAGAGGAAGCCGTGCTCTCATTACCTTTAGATGTTAGGATAACCTAACTAAAACACCAAAATAATCTGGAAACCTTAATAGTTCTTTAAGTTGGTTCAATACAAGATATTTAAAATTGATAGTTTTAATATGCCAACCACTACGGAAAATAAAATGAAAACCACAAATAAAAACAAAAATAATTTCAAACAAAGTATCTAGGACTTAGAGAAAGAAACAAAATTTTGAGCGATAAAACAAGTATAAAGAGATAGGAATATGATAAACATTTCAGGCTTTCATTTATTGTGTACTTAATGCAATTTCAACCACAATTCCAATATTTTGATTTGGTAAAGGGACCTTATATTTTATTGGAAAAATAGTTACAGTAGTCAAATTTCACCTTTAAAATATATAATTCTGAGGCAAATACTTTACTCGCAGATATAAAATATATTATACAGCTACAATAACTTAAGCAATGACAGTGGGGTCGACTAGATGACTAAGACCCCAATTACCGACATGTACGTCGTCTCTTTGAGCGGAAGGGGGAGTGGATTTCTACTCAGAAACAGGACCTGACCTCAGAATACCTTGAGCTGCTCGAGGGGATGCCAGGTCGGTCCTACTTTCCAGTTGTCACCCCGTTCTGCTCCCAGCTGGCACACGCATGGGCCGCACCCCGAGAACTCTCGGGCCTAATGTTCTTGAATGCGGGGCTACTAAATGTCTCCTAAAAATAATTACGCTGAAAACTAAGAGGGGTGTGAAACCCATTCTTACAGCTATGATTTTTAAAACTCTACTTGGATTAAACCCTCCAGAAAGTCAAAGTCATGGGCTTGAAAATGGTATTATATGTTAGTACAGAACAGATTTCTTTAGTCAGTGTTGCTCTGTTTGTAATAAAAACACAGTAAAGGGTATATTTCACCATGTTACACCATGTCCTCCTTTATGGGTGAATTGTGATTTTTTTGAACATTATTCTTTTATGCCTGTGAATCCTGAATTTCATAATACACTAAACTTGCCTCTTCTCACTAGCTGCTGAAAACCTAAGAGTCACTATTTATGGTCCATTTCTCACATATTGTAACATTTGAAGGGTGGAAATTTGCCCTGACTCATTCTTAATTCCATCTACAATTGAATTATTATTTTTTCTTTGTTTCATTTTACTTGTTTATTTTACCTTTATTTTATCCATTATATTCTGTAAAATATTTTATTTATGTACTTTTAGAGAGAGGAAAGGGCGGGAGAGAGGGAGAGAAACATCGATGTGTGAGAGAAACATCTATCAATGACCTCTCGCACGTGCCCCAACCAGGGACCGGGCCCACAACCCAGGCCTGTGCCCTGACCAGGAATCAAACCCATGACCTTTCTCTTTGTGCATGAAGCTCAACCAACTTAGCCATGCCAGTCAGGGCTATCCATGACCTTTACATGCTTTCTCAAATAATTTGTAGCAAGGTACAGGATAAAAAATAATGAACAATTTTTAATATGTTCAATATAGTTTATGAGTATGATAGCATGAAAAAAAATCAGAATAAGTTTCATTATAGGGTGCTAGACAATTACTTAACTCTTTGGGCAAAAAAAGAGTTGTGACTGGATCCTTTCATTACATCAACAATAAAATCCACGCTAATGAAAACATTACCCTTGAAAAATACCACCAAAATATAATCAGAAGTAAAACTATAGGAAAATAACCTAGTCTCAGGTAGGAGAAAACTAAACTCAAGGACATACTCTCAAAGTGAAAATTATAGATTTGAATATTAAAAGAACATGTCTGTATATCAAAATACATAATTCATAAAAAAGAAAAGTGTTTTAAAAGGTAACAGTTTATACTATAAGTTTGATGAGATAACTGCAGTCCATTAAGAGCTCATATAAGTCGATGAAAAAGAAAATGAAGGCGGGATAAATGGTGATGGACAGAGACTTGACTTGGGGTGATGAACACACAATACAACATACAGCTGACGTGTTACAGACGTTTACCCCTGAAACCAATATAACTATTAACTAATGTCGCCCCCCATAAATGCAATAAAAAAGAAAAACTAAAACTCAACAGAAAATTGGAAAAAGTGGAAAAACACAATTTAAGAGATGACACATATAGATTTTAGCTATACAAAATATTTAACCCTTTAATTAGTAAAAGAAACCCAAATTAAAATAGAAATATATTTTGTTTACCAAAATAACTAAGATGCAAAGAACCAATGACCAGTGTTGGTATGGGTTTGGCAAATTGCTGATAGGGCTGTAAATTGTGACATTTTTAAAACAAGTAAGCAGCTTGCTAGAATAGCCTTAAAACTCTTATTTCCTCTCACCAAATAATTTCACTTTTAGAAATCGACGCCAAAGAAATAGAGATGCCAAAAAAGGTTTATGCATTAAAAAATACACAGAAATCAGTATATGTAATACTGATAAACTGAAAACAATCTAAATGTCCAACTAACAGTCGTCGTCGGCAGCCGTCCGTCTCGAGAGACGATGGTGTAGCTTCTTAAGAGTCTATCTGCACCGCCGAGAATGGCTGTGCAGTCCGACTCGGGAGTGACACGGTATCTGTCTCCTCCCGTGTTGAATCGACATCTTGCGATGACGCTGGAGTGTCCTCTCCAGTGAAGCTGAAGCTACAGAGCCTGGGCAGGGTGATATGGAGGGTCTGCTGTTGCCCATGCAGCAGACCCCCCCTCTCTTCGCAGCTGAAGGGTCCAAGGGAAAGACGGAGTCAATACAGCTTGGCTTCAGGTGCGCCGCAGGAGTTGCCGGTGTTGACTACAACGTCAAACCGCCTTAGGGACTCCGGCTCCGGATTTTCTGTCGGGGTTTACTCCCTTAGCCTTTCCCCTGAAGGTTTTTTGGAATCAGAGTTTTCCTTCTCTGATGTGCCCTGACTGGAAGATCGAACCAGCGACACTTAGCTCGCAGGCCGACGCTCAATCCACTGAGCCAAACCAGCCAGGGCCCCCAACTAACAGTATGTTTTAAGTAAATGATTATTCTAACATATAATTGTTATATTTCCACTAGCCATCACAGACAATGTTAGAAATAACATTACGTAATAAATTGAGGAATTGGAAATAATTTCAGCTTTAAATATGGCACTAGGTCATCACAAGTCTATAAAAGCTAAATTCAACATATATATCCCCTATACTATATATCACAAAGAAGAAATAGTCTAAAATAATTGATTATTTCTGAGTAATGGCTTTCTTGGTAATTTTTATTTTTCTTTACAAACATCTATATTTTCTACAATGGGTACTTAGAACTTTTTTTTTGGAGTGCAGAATGGATTTTTAGAAAAGATGACTTAATAACCAAAGGGCAGGGACAGGAAAGAAATGGAAATGAGGAAGGTCTCCTCAAGTTCCCTCAGGGACAGGAGCTCCCTTTGCCATTGAGAGGCCATGAATGAGGCGTCTCCACAGAAGATAAGGCATGGATTCCATTCAGATTGACAAAGGCATCTGTCCAGGGCATTTAGCTTCCTGAGGCTTTGATGTGTTTAAAAGATCAGCAAAGCTCTCCCCTTGCCTTTCCCTCTAGCAGTACAAGTTCAAAGAAACGTTTATTATAAAGAGGCTAAATTGTAACAAAAGCCTCTCCCCAGTTTTGGATTACAATGTGAAGTTTATCTATAACTTTATTTATCAGAAATGCCCTAACAGCTGACTTAAAGTGCTCTTTAATTTTATTAGCCAGTTGCGACTGGTGCACGCTGTGTCAGGTATCAAAGACAATAGACACGCTTTGTTTTTCAGCAAGGAATGTAAGAAGACAATGGAGAGGATTAATGGAGAAAAGCCAACTATATTCAGATTGAGATTACCTAATTGGCTATTGTAATTAATAATGAATTTAAAGCTGGTTACAATGTCCAATGGGGATATATGTTCACGGAAAGTCACATCAGTGACTCTTAATTTCCTGTTCACTTAGGATCAAATATATTTAATTTTTAAAAGCCCCTTTCCTTTTGCTATTTTCTTTTCTAAAAGTGATCAAAGCAAGCAATGAATATAAAGAGGTTATTTTTTTAACTTTCCAAAATATCTAATCTGTCTCAAAACAGCACAAGGAACATTGTAAAATATATTTATTTTCACTTGAAGTCTGTGTATCTTAGTTCTAAATGTTGTAAAGTGATGATCAGAATAATTAAATCATTCCAGGATCCAGTAATACAAGTGAATATAAATTAATCCACTCCTCAAAAATGTTACACATATTAAAATTTAACTGGTGTCTTATTTTTAAATGTACATATATCAACACTGAAAGAAATGTGGTGTTGAGGAAAATATGATACAAAATAAAAATAATTCGCAGAAGGCATCCGAGAAAAGACCCCACAGACTGTGTTTTTTTCCTAGCAGGAGAACTTTCCATATTGTGTATTTGCTAATTATCTAAAATACAGTGATAACCTCCTATCAACACTCTAGAGGCGAAAGAGGAACCTTATTAGGCTCATGCTGACAATTCTCCACTTATTTATTTTCTTCCACTTTGAAATTCTGTGAATGGTGCCCTCTTATCTTAAAGGCTTCCTCTGGCCATCTGACCCTTATCTTTCACATCTCGGCTGTTCTGCTCTTCCCTGCTCAGCTTCTCACTTCCTCACACTGGATGGAATCCTCCCTCTCTTGCAAGCTCCCGATTATCTTGAACAAAGGCCCACCACTTGGGCCATCTGCCCCATTCTTTTTATGCTCCTATCAACACCCATCTCTTGCCTCTGAAGACTTACGCCTCCATTCTTACGCACCTCTTAAACAGAAGATGCGACCGTGTTCCTTTCCCATAACTTTAAGGTGCTTCTCTACTTCCTGGTTAACAGGACAGACAATGCTAAGAGCTCAGAATTTACGGGAGACCCGGAGAGAGGAATTTTAGAATGTCGTTGTGTCTCTTCCTCGCTCACCATCTGCCGCTGCTGCCGAGTGGGCATGAAGTTTTCCACTTCGCAGCCACCTACCGCTCGGGACAGTTAAGGAGGAGTGACCAGAACAAGGAGAAGGAAATATACAAAGACAGCGGCAGATGAGAGCGGGACACTGGGTACAAGGCCAGAGAAGGAGCATTTGCATCAATGTAGAAGTTGGGAGGCGGAACGAGAGTGGCCATCAGAACAGGAGTGACATTCTTGGGTTTGCTTTTGTCCCAATCTCTTCGAGAACTGCCTGGGAGTTAGGAACTTGAGTAAGGGTCACAAACCTCTGAAATCTACCCTTGTACCCATGAAGTGCCCATCTTTTTAGTCTCCTGCTGCCCTCCTGTAACTCTTTAAAGACCCCTCAGCAGTGGCCTAATATCAAAATACCAGAGACACGATGAACTTCTGCAAGTCTGAGAGCGTGGCCCACGCAGGCGTTCAGACAAGAAGTGTTCCAACCAGGACCGTTCAATTGTTCTTGATCATGATGGCCATAGGCACCACCCTTTGTCATTGCGATCGTTTTACTTATCATTATTCTGACAGTGTTGACATAAATGGTCGCTGGCCTGCAGCTTTTACTTGATGGGTAAAGGGTGTCATTCCCAAATAGGACATTCTGAAAGGGAATGCCCTTGGAGAACTTTGGCTCCATGGAGTAGCTTTTTTGCTACACAGCTACTTCTCCTTCTCGGGGTTAGAATATGTCACTTTGGGTAAATTCAGAAAGAGGAAAGAAAATTAGCATTTTATGCGTGCTCCCCCTACCCTAAATATGGAAGTAAAAGATCCAGTCAGCCCAGGAAAGAAAAAATCCACTTTCCTACATAAATCCGAGAAATTAACATGACGAGCACCTCGGATTAAGGATGAATTTATCCAATTATCTGAAAAATACAGTTCATCTAATAAGAGAAAAATGTGTTCTAATCAATTCTTCCATTGCTCCTATTTTTTAGCATCTCTGGGGTCTGTCCAATCACTAGGTTCCAGAGTAAAAGTCTACACACGAGTTCTTGGTGAAATATGTGGCAATATATATATATAAAATTTGCCTTCCTAGTTATGTTATGCAGATTTATTGAAATTTGATATATTATATGTAATAAATAGTGGACTAAATAAAGTTGGTTTCCCTTTTAAGGAATTATTAGAAAGGAGCAAGAATTTAAAGTAAAACTACATGCTTGGTTTTCCTTTATTAAGTTGTGGATCTTATTTACTGAAGAGAGTGAAAGACCAACATCATATGGTTCATTATTTTACACATTTAGTTAGACAGACAGACAGACAGAGGTCTGAGCTATTCTCACATCCCATCACCTCAGCAGCATTACAACATAAGGACATAAAACTTACCAGAGTTTACAAGTAGGTGAGTTATTTTGAGACTTGGGACATGGGGTCAAAACAATATCTATAAATGTCCACATTACGGGCATATATATATATGAATGTCCACATTATAGACCACCCCTATTGTAAGGCACTCATCTGGAAGAGATTTCAGCCCATTATCTGAAGACCTAAATCAGCTAGGGAACCGTGAGTGCAGCTCAGCACCGCTCCTCTAGGACCTCAGTGGAAGGACCGAAACGTTCCTGAAAATCACCTGAAGGGACGGAGAGAGTGGTTGGATCACAGAATTTGAAATCTGATAGACCTGAACCGAGGTGATATCAGAGAGCCCTCTTTCCTAAGGTTTATGTAAGAAATAAATTATTTAGGGCGTGGAAAGTGTTCAGCAAATAATAGCTATCATTATTTCCGTATTTAACTAAACCAGTAGGCTCTGCAGAGATACCATTTGGTGCTGGGAAGGCAGCATTGCCTTTTCTATCATAAGCTTCCAAAACTAGGTGTATACCCCCTAGTAAGCCCACTGTCCCTTTAATTTTTGTGAATTTAATCTTATTTGGAAGTTAGTGAATTTATGTTTACAGTCCATGACACCTATTGCTATTTACCCCTTATTTGTCTCCAATATAAAACTATATTATTTTAGCCTGAAATTTTATCTTCATAAGCATTACAGACAAATCAATGACTACTTGTCCAATTCTGCATTTGTGTTATTCACTACGGGATACAAAGAAGCAGAAAGGACGCTCTAACATCTAAACCTCCCTCCTCATTCAGCCACTGACATTCACTGAACACCGTAATTCAGCACATTCTGTCAAGAGGCAAAACATCTGTGAAAAGTTAATAAAGGTTATAGATGTCACCGATGCGTCTGTAATATACATGTTGCTAAATAAATAGTACGAACAATCAATTCAACGGGCGTTACAGAGACAGGGATTTTGGGTGGGGAAAGCTATGAAAGCTTTTATGGGAAAAAGAGACCCCATTATTCCAAGTATTTGCTGACTGCCAGCTTTAGGTCAAGCACGCTAGTAAAACGCCCGTGGAAGGAGGGAGCCAGGGGTCATTTACAGTAAAGGAAATGAAAATCTTTATAACCTTGCCCACCCTGCAGTTCCTCTACGTGTTAAAAAGGTCAGTTACACCCATGGGGATATTTTAGTCATTTAGGCTGGGGACTGTTTCTCCTCAGAGGAGCTCAATGGTGTCTGTCAACTAAGGATGCCACTTTTTACTCCATAAGAGCAAAAAAAAAAAAAAGAAAAGAAAAAGATCCCATTGCAAGCAGGCAGCTCCAGACGGGGCCGTGATGAAGGGAGCCGAGAGGTGGGCAGAGCTGGACGCAGGCACTGGGGCCAAGGGGACAAGCCGAGAGGATAAGATTTGTATCAGAGATCCTGGCAGAGAGCAAATGAAGGACCCTCCGCAGAGAACAGTGGGACAGGTGAGGCTGACGCCACGGGAGAGGAAGCTCCTTCCCCAGCCCAGGTGGCCCAGGGAAGTCCACCATGGGGTCTAGTTTGGACGCTTAGCCACACTTCGCTGCTGGCTGGGGAGAAATGCAGGCACCGTATTCAGCCAAAGACAAACTATCAGGAAAAGAGCATTTGGAGCAATTGCGCTTCCCACTAGGTTGCTATAAAAAGGCGCGATATGTTTGAACATTTAAAGAAAAGATTAAATGGAGGCTTTTTGTTTCCTAAAATTAAAACTAACAAAATAGTCTTGGGGATGTAAAGCACATATAATAGATAGTATTGTAATAACTGTGGTGACAGGTGGGTACTGGAAATATCAGGGGTTGGGGAGACACTGTGTAAAGTATATATATGGCTGTCTAACCACCATGCTGTAGACCTGAAATTAATACAAAATAATACTGAATGTCAACTGTAATTGAAAAAAAAAAAAACAACACAGTAAAAATGTAAGATTGAAACTGAGTTATAATTTGGGAAAAAGTTAAATTTTTTCCCCAAATTAGGGTTTTACCGATTTTTTTTTCTTGACCCTGAACCAATTCTGCATCTAGTTACGAATATTTTGTATTCTCCATCCTTAGTACTGAGCGAGTACAAGTTTTCCTTCAAGATGATTTTCTGTGAAACATTTGCTAATAATAACAGTAAGTTCCAGCATTGTTCTGACTTTATGGTATGTCCTGGGTCAGTGGTTTCTAGGGGTCAGTAAAGGAGAGGAAGTTTTTGGACGTTCAAAGGGTTTCATTTGAAAAATAACTTTTTGAATTTGGATAAAAGCACTTGGATGCGCCCACTGAGTCCCCGAGCCAGGCTACAGTAGTATATACAATCGTTTGTTGGCTTTCTTCTTTCCGTGTTGTGTAAGGGCCTCCAGCCTGAGCACTGGACACTTCGGTGCCTGAAGGACTTCTGTTACTCTGAGGATCCATGGTTACATTCCACACTGTCTGTCACCCAAATAAGCATCGTATCTCATACATATATATTATTTGTCAAATACATGGGGATATTTTGTCCTGATGAAATGATCCATTTCTTAAAGCATTCACACTAGCTTTTTATCATTATGTAAGCATAACAGTTCCACGTGGGAGTCTGCAAATAGCTTCACCTTAAAAATGGTCTTCAGATGCCAACAGGTTGGGAATCCCTGGTGTATATTGCTTGTTTTATGGAAAAAATAATGAATGATAGAATGAGAAAGTGAGAAAGTCTGAAGTTCCATTGAGGAAAGCGTAAGTAAAATAAGACTGAAGATTGTATTTTCTGAGATCATTGGATTTCAACCAGATTTTGTATTCTTCTGTTTATAAGAATATTAATGCGTACAAAATGTTCATGATTATTAAATTTGCACTCATCTCAGCTCTAGTGAGTGACTGTTATCACCATCAGTTTCTGCCCAAACACAGAATCACTCTTTGCCATATGTTTGGCTCTCTCTCATCTTAAAAACAACTTTCCTTCGACTTCAGGTTTTTCTCCAAGTTTCTCTCCGTTTTTTCCTCCCCTTCTCAGTAAAATGCAAGTTGTCTAAATATCCCCATTCTCTCGCTTTTCATCCTCTTCCTCAACTCAACACGACTGGGCTTCCACGTGGCACTCCTGCATCAGGCACCAACGACTGTCACATTGCTAAATTCCGATGGCTTCTCCCTCCTCTCAGCAGCGTTTGAGACGGCGCTTCCTACACACTGCTGGAAACAGTTCTCACGTGTCTTCTGAGATACCACGCCCCCTGGGGTTTCCGTCTCTCTGGCGCTCTTTCTAAGTGATTCTTCTGTCTCCTGCCCTTGCCCTCCTCAATATGGAGACACGGGGTTGACTGGACTCAGACCCAGGTGTCTACTCTGTCTCCCAGGGATCTCTCTGTTTCATGACTTAATTTACAGACACATGAAGGTGAGGCCCCACTATACGTCTCTACCCTTGATTTCTAGCCTAAGCTCATACACTACAACGTATTTGCCACATTATCTTAGATCTTCATCGTTATCTTGATATCTACAAAATCAAACAACTGAATTTCCTCTCAAAGCTATTCATCGCCCCCCTAGGCGTCTTCATATCAGGACAACGCGGGGTCGCCCACTCTCTCTCTCTCACTTCTTCACCTTTCAGCCCCTGAACAGGGGTTGGTTCGTTTTACCTCCAACACGCATCTCGACCCTGTCGCTTCTCTACACCTCTGTTAGTCCCGTCCAAAGCCATCTTTTTTTCACCTGTATAATGCTCTCATTTTGCCCCCTTACTGTCTCTTGCCCCCCAACTAAAGTGACTTAAAAAATAACATTCCCATCATGTCATTCACTTATAGTCCTTCACTGCCTTCCTGTTAGGATGGAGTCGATGGCAGACTCCCAGGTATGGCCCAGAGAGCCCCAATCTACCTCCCAAACTTGCCCTCCGCTCTCACCTTCCCACTCGGTTCCTCAGCCCCACTGGCCTTCTTCCTCTTTCTTGACTCGACTATTCAGGAGCCTTACAGTTGTATCCTGTACCTGAGCTTTACTTTCTCTATTTTTGACATGGCTGACTTTATTTCACCATTGAGGTTTCAGTACAAATGTCATCTCCTCGTAAATTAATCAATCTGACATGAAGAAAGTGTCTTAAAGTAGTCCCATCCTGAAGTTTCTGCAGTGACAGAAATGTTCAATAACCTAGGCTGTCCTGTATGTGATTATTGAGCACCTAAAATGTGGCTAGTGATATCGAAAGACTGAATAATTTCATTTAATTTTTACTAATGAAATAATCTAAATTAAAACAGCTATTTGAGACTAGTGGACACCATATTGAGAATGCAGTTCTAGGACAGCACTGTATTCTACATTTAAAAATAAAGTTAAAATTATATTTTTATTTTTAAATGTATTAATGTACATTTAAAAATTATTTCTCTTTTCTACAATGTAATCTTCATAGAGCAGGGACATTTTTATGTGTTTGCTTCTATACACTCAGGGCCTAGAAGACGTTCCAGCACATAGTAGGTGCTCAACAAATATTTGCAAAAAAAATGGGCAAATGAATAAATGGATTAATTTCTCCTCTCTGCTTCTGGCTAAAGTTAACCCTGTGTCATAATATCTTCAGTCCAGACTATTAATAATAGTGCCCTCTCTAGACCCCCATCAAAAACTTGAAGGAATACTCTGTGTGATGGCTTACCCATGGCAAACCTTCCTTCTCTTGTTGAGAATCACTCCTTGGTTTTTTTGTTTTTCCTTCTGTTTGTCTTCTATACCATATCCTAATTTTGATTGCTATATGAATGTATTGTACTTGGTTTCAGGCCCTGTGAATTACTCTGTACAGAGCAAAAGGTCTAGTTGTGGCACTTATTAAGTGTTCCATTAATAATTTTTCATTAAACTCAGCTTGTGTCCTCGTCACAGGGTTCCACTGGGAGGGGAGCCAGAGATGCTAGCTCAAGACTTTTATTGTTCTTATGGAAAAACAATTTCCTTTTTTCCTTCCATTTTTCTTATATAGAACAATTATTTTTAGTGTCTGTGTAATATGATTTTAATTATGTTGGGGCCATGATATTGTACTTTTATTGAATTAAATATAGGAGTCTGCCATACAACCATTCTGCAACAGGTCATATTTCTTAAGACTGTCATAATTTGGTATAAAATGCAAACAGAAACTATTTAAAAAATATGAGGATGGTTAACAGAGGACCCCAAGGATTCTACCAGCCTTCTAGCTGTCCCAGGGATGAAGTGGTTAATAGGGGATTGCTAGACTTGCAAAATTTCTTTAAGGAAATGTCTTAACTGTTTTGAAGAGTCGTACATTTAATGGTGGGCCAGCAGTGAGTTATTACAACTAATTTTCTTTTATGAAACCGATAGTGGGATGGCAATAGTAGAATGAAATATGCTATAAATATTAAACAAAGCAAACAGTAATGAAACTCACCAGTGGAATAGCCCGGCCATGATTGAAGAAGAACTAGAAACAGAGAAAAGGTACTAGCTTGGTCTGGTTGGGCTACTACACCAAATCCCACTGACGGAGTGGCTTATAAACAACAGAAACTTGTTGCTCATAGGGCTGTACGCTGGAAGTCTGAGGTCATGGTCAGGGGAGAGCCCTCTTCTGGGTCACAGTCTTCTCACTGTGTCCCCCCATGTGGAAGGGGCTCCGGAACTCTCCCCATCGTGAGGGCGCCAGCCTCAGGACCTTATCACGTCCCAAAGTTCCCGCCTACTAAATACCATCACCTTTGGGGCTTAGGATTTCAACGTATGAATTTTGAGGGGACACAAATATTTGGGTCATAGCAGGTACTTAACATGGGATCTGGACTTCGTAATCATTCTGACAGTAACTATGCATTTTGTGTTTGCCCTATCCTCTGAGCTGTAAAGAAAATTCAGCACAAATTTCTGTCACTCCCATCTGAGATAAGGTAGAACCTGGCATTCTTCCCATAGTCTCTGGAGGGCTTTAGGAGTAGATCGCCAGATTTAGTGAATAAAAATACAGAATGTCCAATTAAATTTGAGTTTCAGATAAACAAAGAATGTTCTTTTTGCTTTGTTTTTTTTTGTTTTAGTGTATATATATCCCATGCAATATTTTGGAAACATTTATACTAAAAATCACTTGTTGTTTAGCTCAAATCCATGTTTAACTGGGAGTCCTGTATTTTATCTGGCAACCTTATTTGGGGATAATTCTGGGAGGTACTGACTTATGTGTCTTTTCATCACCTCTAGATCTAAATTTTTGCTTGCACCAAACTCTCAATCTTGTATGTCCACCTAAATTTCCATCTCCCTTTTCATGAACTTTTGCTTCTTTACGAGAATACTGGTTGTATTGTGAAATAGGGCTTCTTTTCTGTAATGTTTTTCATATATATGTACAATACACACACACACACACACACACACATCACTATTATTTGGTGATGTCATTGCATTTCTCTTGCTGGAATGCAATCTCTTTATCTTGAAATTAAGTTAGACTTGGCCTTGCAGATGTCATTTCAGTTTGACTCATAGTTGGTTTTGAAAATAGTTTGGTATTCTAATTTTGCTCTCATTAAATATATTTAGAATAAACCAAAAAGCGGTTTGGGAATATGTGCCAATAACTTTAAAAATCTGTATGCTCTTTGACTTAAAAAGTCATCTTTTGAAGACTACAGTAAAGTTGAGTGGTTAAGAGCCATACAGACTTAAGTTCAAATCCTGGTTCTGTCACCTACTAGCTATGGGAAATGAAAGTCTCATTTGTTTATTTGAAGGTTTGAGATAACAAGAATATTAAACTAACAGAATTATTTTGAATATTTTAACTCTTGATATGCATATATTTCCTAAATATATATTGTAAATATGTATCATATATTAATGGCTAAGTAAACCATGATATGGCCATAAGCCAGATCTTATTATATAGGAGTCTTAAACTAATACTTATATTTTTAACAATATAAAAAAGTGTCCATGAGAAAAAACTATAAGCAGTATAAAACGTACTATGTACAGTATAACATCCACTAGGAGTAACTGCATAAGCTAGAATTACGTAACCACAGGTATAGAGAAAAGAATGAAAGGAAACTGATCAAAATAGAATAGTAGTCCCCTCTGGGTAGTGGAATGATGAGTAATTATGGTATTAATGCCTCTTTATCTTACACACTGCTAACAACGGACATGCAATACTATTAGCAGTAAGGAAATTATATGTGTGTGTAAACATATATATGCATAGCACACATATTCAACACAGAAGTGACTATACATAACATATATGCTCTTAAATTATTTAATATTTGGATTTATATATATTTTGTGAATGATTTAAGAAATACATTCAGTATAAAATGATCAATAAGAATTCTTAAAAATGAAAGACTATTTTAATTCTATCCTTATTTCATTACATTTAAAAAACCCAGTGTCTGGGTTTAACAAAGAGCTTGGGATATCACTATAGTCATTCTTGGTTTTGAGTCACACTTCTGGTGGAAGTGTAGTTATTCTTTTTAAGAAGAATGTTGATTTTAGAAACTTCTATGCTGAGAAAACTTGTTTATATTTGCATCGTATGTAGTTTAGAAAATAATTCCCAATGAAAAATTGTTCTATGTATTTTATTACATTTGTCTAAGAATTTTCAAAGTAATCGAAATATATAAAAATCTATTTGTTGAGGTTAATCTTTGCAGGTTAGATTTCTGACTCAGACATCGTTAACTTAGTAAAAATAAGCTAATTCAGTTTAGGCCATGTTGACATTGAATTTTCTTGGATTTTAAAGTCTCTTATTCTCTTTTTTGGGAGAAGATAATAATTTATGAGTTTTTATTTATCTTATTAAATTATGCTCACCAGCTACACAAAGGCATACTTTAAAGACAAAATGGTATCTATCGGTTTTCTTACTTAAAAGAGTGGCTTAATTTATCATCTAATGACAGGTAGGTAGATAGATACAAAGGAAGTAGATAAAATAAGTCAGCAATTCATTCTTTTATTCCTTTTTAAAATTTAATTTTTAGGTATAGTTGGTATATAAGTGTATATTGGTTATGTTGGTTTCAGGCATACAATAGAGTGATTCAACATTTTTATACCCCAATGCGATCACTTCACTAATTTTAGTAATCATTTGTTACTGTGTAAATTTACCACTATATTACTGACTATATTTCCCTTCACCTTTTCAACCATCCCTACCCTCTCCCTTCTGGTAAACATTCCTTTGGTTTCTGGTTCTGTGAGTCTGTTTTTGCTCGGTTTGGTTTGTTTGTTTGCTTTAGATTCTATATGTAAATGAAACCATATGGTATTTGTCTTTCTTTGCCTGATTTAGTTCACTTAGCACAATACCCTTTAGGTTCATCTATGTTGTCACAAGTGGAAAGTTCATTCTTTTTATTGCTGTGTAATATTCCATTACACATCTTCTTAATCCATTCATCTATTGATGGATATACATACAGAGGGCCAACAGCTTATATGAAAAGATGCTTAACATCACTAATCGTTGCGGAAATGCAAATCAAAACCACAATCAGATACTATTTCACACCAGTCAGAATGGCTATTATCAAGAAAGTCAACAAATAATAAGTGTTGGTGAGGACGTGGAGCAAAAGAAACCCTTGTGTACTGTTAGTGGAACAGCGAACTGGTGCAGCCACTATGGAAAACAATATGGAGATTCCTCAAAAAATAAAAAATACTTATCATACAACCCAGCAATTCCACTTCTGGGTACTTATCCAAAGAACAGGAAGACACTAATTTGAAAAGATAGAGGCACCCCCATGTTCTTTGCAGCATTATTTACAAAAGCCAAAATCTGGAAGCAACCTAGGTGTCCATTCTTAATATTCTTGATTCTTGGGGGCTATGATTGCTGTAGGGACAGGTCATGTACTTTGATTTATCCCATTTGATGTGATCTGATTCGTTTTTAAAGTTAAGTGGTTTTCCAAATATTTAGTGACAGAAAAAGCTCCAAGGCTTTGAGAATTATAAGTAAAAGGAGTTAGATGACCAGAAATACTATGTGCTCAAATAAACAGGGAAACATGTTACAATGTGTACTTTCCTTATGAAAGCCAGAAGTATGTGATTTTCATGACATCTCATTGTTGAAATCTTATCTTCTCAAGGAAGGAAGGAAGGAAGGCTTCCAGGTTACCACTGGCTGATTTCTATTGATATTTTGCTACTCTTAATAGTTTGGCATTTGGAGGTACTGAATTGAATCATGTAAATTTCCACTTTGTAGATAACTAAGAACTGTGTTTTAATTTGAATTCAGAAACTCGTGCGTAGTTGTAGAATAAATTATCCTACTGCTAGCGATTCTACCTCAGGCTATGGCAGGCCAGAAGTTCACTAGAATTTCAGTCCATAAGAAAGCAGCACACTCGGGAATGCACTGACATGGGCCGGTGACTGTCCTTCAGCACTGGCCACAACGTCAGGACTGGTGAATAAAGATAACGCCATGCATTTGATGAACAAGGGCAGGGTGCATTGAATCTATTTTTAGAACTCCAGGGTTCAGTAGAAGAACCACTTGTATCTACAGCGCAAAAGCTGCCACAGTTGGAACTCATGCCTAACCCTTCATGCCTCCAAAAAGCAATATCAGTGCTGAGGTGGCATCACCTCTATCTGGGCCTGGGTACAAGCCAGGCTCTTACATTTTGAGGGAAAAATGTTGACTATGCATTTCAGAATCCTTCCTTGACGCCTACACAGCTCCTGTCATGACTTTTTGATTGAGATACTGATTTTCGAGATCAGCCACAGTCTAACGCCCAAGGATACCAATCAAGTTACAATATTGAAAGATCTGCCCCTGTGCTAATTTAGATCACCAGGAGTACATGACTTGGACATTTTCTTGGGAAATTTCTAGATTCTGTAATTAAGGGAATCGGGGCAAGTTGATCTCTGTGACTCTTATTTTCTCATCAGTGAAATAGGGATATTGACGGTACTTAACAAGGATTGTTCTGAAGTTTAAATGAGTTAATGTATAAAATGTGCTCAATAAATGCTAACAGAATTGTTTTATGGCTATTAAAAATAAACTTTCAGGTGTACTTAATATTATGTCCTATAGTTGTCCTTAGACTGGATACGAGCCAAGTTGTATTCCATTGTGTATCACAGCTGTTATATCCGCTCATCTACCGATGGATACTTGGGCTGCTTACCAGTCCTGGCTGTTGTAAATAATGCTTCAATGAACACAGGGATGCAAGCAAAAGAGACAAACTAATAGATAAAGAGCAGGCTGACAGCTCTGGGGGTTTGGGGGTAGAGTGATCAAGCAAAAAAGAGAAAGAATTCATGGGCACAGACCACAGTGTGGTGATTATGGGGGAGCGGTGGGGGGAGGTGAAAGGGTATAAGAGGGATAAATGGTAATGGAAATATAATAAAAATAAACTATTTTTAAAAATAATGGGTAGGCGATACTTTCTGAAATTTAAATGGAAACTGACAATGTAACATAGTGCAATATGTAGATAGAATGAAATCATATGCCTCCAGTGTTCTCATCTTATGGAGGTAATACTACTCATTTCACAGAGATCTTATGATGATTATGAATTAAATTATGCAGGTAAAGTACTTAGAACAATATCTGGTCACTTTATCTTCTTATAAATATTAGTTTCCAGACCCGTAGTCCATCCTCCCTCTTCAGTACCCAGAAAAGAATCCAATGCCAAGACCTATTTTTATTGACCAGACGACCTCTCTATTGCTGTTAGTTTTTCTTTTCTTTTTCTTGTTGAGAACTCTATGCTTTGTTCTGTCCCCCGCCCCCTCACCCCCTTCATGGTTCAGTAAGCTTAGAGTTCAATGTTAATGCTTAATAGCAACCCCTAATATAGTTTCCAGTAAAACTACTGCAACAAGGCCCTTATTATATAATTCCTATTCTTATTTCCTTGTTAGGGGTTTAGTTTGCATTTATACTTATTTTAAATCACTACAAATCCTTTGGCAATTATGTAGAAATAAGGAAAAGAAATTCTGAGGGTACTATCCAAATATCATAATGAGAGTTTCTCAGATACCTTCTAAATTAGAAGATTCTGTTCGTAAAATTGGATATAGCTGAGTTTTTTTTTATTGTTGTTGTTTTTGTTTTTTTCAGTAAAAGAAGCTTGGAAATAAGGAAGTTTTTAGAGGCTCTATGGTCTCTTCCTATTAGCTTTACAATTAAGTGAACTGTCTACTAAGTCATCATTGGGGAGAAAGAACTCAGTCATTTATCATGAAGAAAAGGTTCTATTGCCCTGGCTGGTATGGCTCAATGGATTGAGTGCCAGTCTGTGAACCAAAAGGTCGCTGGTTCTATTCCTGGTGAGGGCACATGTCGGGGTTGTGGGTCAGATCTCCAGCTGTGGGTGTGAAAGAGGCAACCAATCGGCATTTCCCTCTCTTTCTCCCTCCATTCCCCTCTCTCTAAAACATAAATAAAAATTTAAAAATTTATTTTTAAAAAAAGGTTCTATTTTATTTGCATGAATACAGCTTAGCTTGAAAGAGTACTTCTAATTTATCCAGCCAGGTCATGTGGTTCTATTTCTGAAATACTAGGAAATTGTAACAAATGCACTTATTTCGTAAATAAATTGAAGAATTTTTTTCTTCTATTTTTGTATCTCATACTGATAACAATAGAACTAGGTAATAAGGCAAAGCATAGAGTAAGATGGTGGATAACAAGCTATATTTCTCTGGGATTCTTCTACTTTAGGTGATTTAGAGTAGGTTGGATCTACCTTACCTTTTGAAAGTTAGAAAGTTTGCTTTTCTTAGGAGAATACAAAGAAAGAGACAACAGAGAACATAGATTCTTAAATTGCATCTCTAGTAACACTGCATTCTTCAAGTAAAACTTTTTAACAGAAATTAAAAAATAGGTGACATGTTAAATGTCCATGTTCCCAGTTCTTACTAGAATATTTTTGCCTAATATACTTGTATATTTTGCCATAATGCTGTAATTATTGGCATTCCACAGATCAGCTAAGAAAGATGTATGTTTTAAGTAAAAGTGCATATTAAATATAAATATAATATAATCTGTATTATATTTAATGTATCTTTCCCTCACTCTTCAACTACCTCACACGAAAGGACAATTACACTGGCTTTTTCAATTCACACAATTTCCTTTTAATTTTAATTGTATCTGAGGACCTTAAGAGCCTTCAGATTTTGTTTATTGGCACAACAGAGCCATACACATCACCTAACGGATATAGCTAACCTTTTCATCGTGCTCAGAAGGTGTCCATATAAAACCCAGTCTTCATATAAATGCTAGAACCTCTCAGAGTGGCAGGATGCTCAGCTGCAGCCCTAGGTCCTCTATGGGAAGCTGTTCAATGAGCAAAGTTATAATGCCGCTGCTGTTCTAATACTAAATCTGTGGGGGATGAAACCCAGGGCTACTGGGTCAGCTACTGCCTGCCCTGAGTCACACTATCTCCTCTCCAAGACACATGTAACATATTAACAATCTGATAATTAGTGCACATTCCTTCCTGCTCCTTAAAAGCCTCACTCCCAGATGCCGCTTCAATTGGATCTTGGTTTTATTAGCTTTCATGATTCACGGCCGTTGCCATACCAGTTCCCTTTCCATTCGTTAGGCTTCGGATCTGGGTAGGCAGCGTGGATGTCAACTCCGACCTTAAAAAGGCAGTCACCTCATCCCCCTTGCAGGTACCCTGTCTCCACGTTATATGTCATAGAGGGCAGCATTGTGGCCTCCATGGCAGGAAAAGGAAGATGAGCGACAAGAACATGTATTTTACTTGTACTTGGAGTTGAAAAAAATGGGGTCGGAAAGAAGACGATCGATTCGGGAAGCATAGCCATTGTCCCCCAGACTCTTCAAAAGCCTCATCTTAACAAACACTCTGACCCTAACGCAATATTACAAATAATCTTCTAAGGCGGTTACTTACAGAAAAGTAAAAGCGTATTCCTGTTCTACTTGGGATAATAATGTCTTCATTGTGGACACGATGAAAGAATGAACAGAAAAAGAAAACAATGCGTAAGGATCCGATATGAACAGACTCAAGTGGGAAGGAAAGGAAATTTGTTGAGAACTCCAAAGTGTGGGTAGATCCCACTCTCTCTATTTACAATACACATTAAAACGGTAGCATTTCCTAAGAAAGGAGAGAACCACCAAGCACCTCAGATCCCTGAATGCAAAACGAAGCATGACTAATTAGGTGTTAGGGTACTCAGGTGTCATGGAAACAAGGACAATCCAGGGGCCCATTTTTTTCTGCCATGCTTTAGCGGCGCTATAATAATAAGGGTAACTACAATTTAGCATAAAAGACTTCTTATATGTGACTCTGCACGGATATTACGGGAGTGGGATGCGTGTATATTTAAAGCATCATGACTTGGTTTTCCTAATCTGCATTTGTAAGTAGAATAAATTGAGATAAATGATCTTAAGTGGTACTTCGGGCCAAATATTCAAAACACTGATCATTGTCTTTCCCAAAAGGCTTGGTCCACTAATACTTTAACAAGGGAATGCTGATCATGCAACCCTCGGTATCAGGAAAGGGTGGGAGGTGCAGTTGGTACGATATCCCCCCAGGAAATCCATGATGAGAATCTGAGGATTGAATTTCAGTTCTATTTCTAAACTTGCACCAACTCCATTCCAGCTCAGCCCCCATAGGTCAGCCAATCGGGACAATAAAGAATATTCTTTGCCAACTTAGTTTTAACAAATTTGAACATCAAAATCAATTAGATAATGAGCATTAGCAATTTAGTTGAGGCTGGCCAACTGCTTACACTGAAAGGGAGTGGTTCCCAAGGGCAATATCTGGAAAAGAGATCTCACCCTCCACTATTAACAAAAAGTTGGATACGTTTCCGTTTATCAAAAAGCCAAGTCTCTTTGTCTTCTTTGGAGAAGAGAATTAGACCCAATTTCAACTTAGATTTAAGTCTAAAATAAGTAATTTTATTAGCGATCTACCTAACACTTTATTACACAACGCATTCAATGTTGTAAACATGCTTTTTGGCAATCTCTCCCTTGAGTTCAGGAACTGAGCTGGAAAACACTGGACAACATTTGGATAATGACAATCTCATCTTGTCTCTTTGGAGAATAATAATGTAAACAAAACGAGCTCTTTTACTGGCAGCCAAATGCAGCGGGGCTTGTGTCTGTTCCTTTTCTAGTATCGATGTCCCAGGGATATTTTCTGAATGCAGAAATGTTCCATGTCTTTTTACTCTGTGTAAGGGTCTTCTGTGGCACTACCAACTGCTGCTCAGTCAAACTCTCTCATGGAAAGTATTTCTCAAGAAAATCATTAATTTATCTGCTATTTTTAGAAGCAGTTCTAAAGTTCTCTGATGCTTGAAATGGAGGGAGTGTCCACAAAAAGGTGTCCAGGATGGTTTTAGTTGTTAGCAAGGCAAGAGGGCCTTATCAAACCGATGCGCTATTACTTAACTGCTACTCTGAAGAAGCAACAATGAGGTGAGAGAGAAGAGAATTACACACTTCAGACCAACCAAGTGACCTTATAACCCTTCCCCCACAACATCCTTGACTCAAAAATCTAATGTTTCACTTCTGCCTGCTCCAACTGCCAAAACTTTTAGAAAAGAAAAAAATTGCTACAAAAAACGTGCATGTGTAGGTGAGGGATTCCATTTAGATCACTAACACTACCTGTAATTTCCTAAGATTTTATTGAAAAACAAATAGTCTGAGCAGTTATATAAATGCCTGACCACTATGTTATACACCTGGATCTAATATAATATTGAATGTCAACTGTAATTGAAAAATTTTTAAAAATAAATAAAAAATAAATTGTAATGCAATTTGGAAACACGATGAGTTATTTTGGCTTGGCACCAACAAAACTTAAGTAGAAGTAACTGGCTGTTAGATCTAAAACGGGTCAAACAAGCAATGTACCTCCGCCTCCTCTGGGTTCAGAGGGGACCTGAACCCAGAAAGATCCAGCTATTACCCAGTCACATAGCTGCCAGTGTTGGGGTAGGGTGGAAACAGATAACCTTGTAAACTGTGAGCGTTTCTTTTCTTATTAGTTTACAGATATAAAAATTGATCTATAGGGAAGGGACCAACAGTGAACTTGAGATCAGAGAAAAGGATGCAATGGGGAATTTCCAGTAGAAAACTTTGTTTGACACTTACCAGGAGACATACATGAAGTCACTGAACCATCGGACAGCTCTGTGAGTGAGATGCTATTCGTATCTAGCTAGTTGGCTGAGAAATAAACAGCACCCGAGTTCAGTAACCTGCCCGAGGGCTCTTGGCCCGTTAAATGGTGAAGCCAGGGTTCAAATTCAGTGTTAGATCCCATGTCTTGATTCTTAACCATTATGCTGTTCTGCCTCTCTTTGTGAGGCGCTTAAGGAGTTTAATGACAAAGATGACAACGTGGGACAAAATTCTCCTGCTTCCTCCACTTCTTGGTGAATGTAGTTTTCTCTCTATGGCTAAATGCAGTACCTTTTTACTTACAAGGTTATCGGGACCCTAAAGCGTTCTAATCTTTCCTTCCATGGAGGTCCTTAGGAAGCCCTGTAGGAATTATTCATTTCCCTCTACCTCCCTCAGAATTTACCACCCCCCTCTAAATTATACGATGAGGAGGCAGAGCCCGTGTGAGAAAAAGGGGGAGCTGGTGTATTTCAGAGACTGGGCAACTTCAAAGTCAGGAGGCTTGATGGAAGGAAGGCGAAGGCATTTCCAGGTCAGCTTGGACTATGGGTGGGTCCCCAGGGTGTTTCTGCTCTTGCTTTGTTTGAGACTGAAGGAGTTACAGATAAGAGCATGTGACTGATCGGGAACTAGGAGGCTTCTATGTGGCAGAAGCTTCAATGGATCCAAGATACCGACCACATACTCACGGGAGAAGACCTTCATGTGCTTGCTGGCTTTCTTTCTAAAATTTCTGCAAGGCAGAGACACTCTCAGCACGACACATGAACATTCAAGTTCAGGTAAACACCAGGCATGCAGTGGACTGCCGTCCTGCAGCACAGAAACTTAAAACGAGAACTGTTCTGTTCCGTAGGGAATTTGTATTCAACGTTTCGATCCTCTTGGCTCTTCATTCTCTGGCTTCCTACGAAGACGTTTGACTAAGCATACATCAAGCTAAGAGGAGGGCTGAGTCAGAAGCTCTAAAAAACAAAAGGCCGTTATAGAGCGCAGACTGCTAGCCGCTTTCTTGCTCTGCTAATAAAGGGCTCCCTCCCTCCGGATTGTTTATGGGGTGCGCACAGAGTGTCAACAGATGTGGCTCGGACGGGAACCCTTCAGACGGCTTAACCTCCATAGCCTTGTAATGCAGTCCCACCTATAATCCGCAGGCCAGCCTGAACCCCAGAAGACTCTCACAGCTAGCTCACCCCAGGATTGCAACATTCCGGGAAGAATCTGTGATTAAAGCCAGACATATAGACATAAAAACCATGTGCTGCGTATTCTCTCCACACATCAGTCTGAATGGTGCATGTCCTACCCATGACAACATGAAAGTTAGTACATTGTTTCTTACACTGATATGTCTATTTTGAAAGGACACAAAAAGAATTATATAATTAATAGGATTAGCCTCCCAACACAGGAGATTTCAGAACGATATTCTCCAAGAGAGACTTTCTCCTTTTGTGGTACATTTGTTTTCAACATGAGGCAACACTCGCCATCCCAAACCACCACGCCTCGGTGCGCCCAAAGGCTCAAGCCTTGCAGCATTGATTCTGTACTGTCTCCCGCTCCAGGGGAAGCCTCCTAACAAGAGTCAAAGCTCTGTGAGGTTGGAGTGCCACCACGTCCTTCTCTTGAACCACCCACACTACTTCACAGAGTGCTTATTTTTAGTTTCTCTTCTAGCTTTCTTTCTCCTCTAGGACTGTTCTGACACACACTGGAACGATAGTAAAGCAAAAATCATACGAGCATTCCAGAACACTCACACAGTGGTTCTGGACCACCTAGGGCATAAAATCCTTTGTTATTCTATCTAGCATTTGTCATTGTATGGCTTTCTCAGGAAATCACAAAACCGTCTACATTATTGGGGAGAGGGCAAGGTGGAATTACATAAAGATGTTTCGGGTCAATCCTGCAGACTCGATCAGAGGGGAGAGCGCCGTTCACTGGACTTCTCAGTAGGTGCCTATTCGACAGCATCTGCATACGGCCCCTTGGAGCCCCAGGTAGCTGGTGCGGACTAGGAAACGGGAGTCTCATGTGGCTGGACTGGAAAATCTGAGTCCATCTCGAAAGTATGTGGTCTGTGTTCATCCCTGTCATTGTTTAGAAAATGCCGCCTTCCTGAACTGAATCACCTTCTTGGAATACCTGTATCCTTTCGTGAACCCTAAAAGCTGCTCTTTCAAATGATTCCAGCCCTCCCAGTCCTGCAAACCACAACAAGCTTTGCATCTACCACTGACCGTCCAACGTTTTGGCTCATGATGACAGTGGAGAATTTTGAAGTCCAAGTGTTAAAATTCATTATTCCACTATGAAATGATATTGCCTTCATCATATAAGAGTCATCTTTAAGTAAAACAGATTTCATTTAATTGTTTAAAACACACTGTATTAAGAAAAGTAGTTGTGAAAGGTAAGCCATTTAATGTGTTCATTGAACTTTCTGACATTTGAGATTTTCTGATGGCTTTTGACACACCCCTTTAGTTTTCCTGCCAATCCTCCACTGCCCCATCTTTGTGGCCACTGTTCATGCTGCCACACCCACCTGGTCCTGGACCTCTGAACATACTAGCCACACTTTTACCTTAGTCCATGACCACCACCTTGAATTCCTTAGTGTCTCAGCTGCTTCTCTAGATCCCATAATTCTTCCTGGCTCCTTCATGCCCAATTTTGTATTGATTTTCTCTGCCGTTTCATTTGTAATCAATAATTAGGAATTTTTACAGATCCTTATTATTATACTCTCAACCTTGTCTCCTAAATTAGATTGCAAAACTCTTTAAGCTTGGGGGCTGGCACCTTATGCCTACGGGTTCTTCATGAATGTTCACAGCATATTATAACAATCATTATCACTACCACTAAAAGTAGCAAGACACCTCTAGCCACTCCAGCCCCAATTTAAGGGTTGTCAGACAATATTAAGGGCATGGTTTTATCTAGAAAATATTCTGTCTTAATGATATTTTAAGGTTTGATCTTCTAAGGAAGCCTTCTGTTGATGGAAACATGGACAAATTCCTAATTTTTTTCTAACGTAGACTTCTATTTTTCTGAATAATTGTCCTTGTTATCTCGCTGACCCATATAAAACATAAACCAAAGTGCCCTGACAGGTCTATGTTAATAGGTACTCCATGTACTTACAGGCAATAATAAAAATTTTACATGGAAGGAGTTGCCTTGCAGATGCAACTCTTTGTCAAGATTATTCCTCAGCGTTGAAATCTTGACTGGAATGATGACAGTCACAGGGTTTGCTAGTTCAGCTAAAAAATGGCTTCTGCTGTCCCACAGAAGCTCTCTGGGTCTTTTTAGCTTGTAGTTTATTGCTTTCTGAGTTCAAAAAATTTTTAAGTTGGAGAAAATAACAGCTGCGATTTTTCAGACACTCATGAGAAACTTCTATTTTAATGCTGAGGCATCTGAAGGCCACTCAAGGGGTCCACCCATCCCTCTCCTCCCCAAGGGCCATGTCATAGGTTTGAGAATTCTGACAATCTTCAAGAACCACTGGGTGCACGGAGATGACCCAGAGTGTCAATCAGGAGAGCAAAGCTTGGTGCATCATCTGAAAACCCAATGAGAGTACGAGTTCCACTCCAGATGACTGATCATCAAATAAGAATTTGGAAGGGGTCAGAGCATCCGGAATTATCTCTGCAGATAATAGCTCTTTTTAGGAGCTGAGCCAAGGAGGAGAGAGAAGCCTGTCTTGCACAGTCTGGCAAGACTTAGAAACATTGGACTTTGACAGATTCTTTGGGCCTCGCAAACTCATTATTACATTGCACTTAATAAATCTGCATTTGATATTTTCTGTAAGTTTACTCGAAATTTTTCACTGATTTTGGTTTGTCTGCTCAGCAGTTTTGTTTCCATTTCCTAAGTACCTGGATACCATTTCTCTTTCCTTTCATCTGCATTTGCAAAGTCTCCCTCTCAAATACACACACAGTCACCTGCTACCACTCCCTCGGTTGCTCCCTTACTAGGAGAGTGATCTGCATTTCTTTTGCCCAAACACAGCTTGTGACTTTCTGCTTTCATTTCTGAAGTCCCTTGAGGGGACTATACGCTCTTAAAACTCTTACTATACCAGACAACGCAGATAGAAAAGGGACAACATTCTGTAATGGTGAGATTCAAGAAGACCTAGCTTGGCCTCATAGCTTTGTTACTTGCTGTCTTTGTCAACAGATTATCCCTTAGGTCTCCTTAAAAATGGAAAAAAACCACATCTGTTTCATAATATTTTTGATAGGATCAGCTAAGACATATGTAAGGTTTCTATAACACAGCATAGAGCGTAGTAGCTATTTTTATATTTCCTTGAATCTGACAGCACTAACATATTTACAGTAGCTGGTCCTTTATGCATTTTGTCATTATTCTCTTTCCTATGGAGACATATCATGGCGTATCAACAGATGCAGTGTGCTAGAGAATAAATACTAAGGAAAGTGGGTTTTGCTTCCCTACCTATGAGAAACTGTTTCAATCCCATCTGCCCTTCAATGTGCTACTCTTGCTCTGCCCACGATGTCCCTAATCCCTTGGAGATATTCTACACATTCCTTCTCCTCTGCTGAAGAGGTCCCTCCCCCCACCCCCACAGCCCCAGAGAAACTTGACTTGACATCACTCATCTCTGAGTGTTCCTGACCCAAACTCTTCCCTCTTTTTGTGCCTGCACTGTTCTGTTATTTTGCTGTTCTGTATGATTATGTGCTCTGGTTACAGACTGTGAGTCCCATGTGGGAGACAGTAGTGACTAATTTTGCTGTCCCCAAAATATACAGTCCCTCTCTATATTGCAGTTCACTTATCACAGCCTCACTGTATTGCGGGATTAAAAAAAATATTATACTTAATTATTTATCGTGGATTTTTCGCTCTATCACGGGATGTTGTGGTACTGTATATGTATATTGTTAAAGTGACGTAGGTTTAAGAGTGTGGAACAAATGTAAGGTTCCTACTTCGCGGGTGGGGGGAATCTGGAATGTAATACCCGCGATAAGTGAGGGAGTACTGTAGTTCACAGGGCCTGTTATGTAGTACGTTCTCAATAAATAGTTATCAAATGACACCTGGCCAGTGTGGCTCAGTTGGTTGGATCATCATCCTATAAACTGAAAGGTCGTGGGCTCGATTCCCGGTCAGGACACATCCCTAGATTGTGGGTTCAGTTCCTGGTCAGGGCATGTACGAAAGCCAAACCAATCAATGTCTCTCTTTTTCACACTGAGGTTTCTCTCTCTATCACCCTCCCTTCCCCTCTCTCTAAAAATTCAATAATCATGTTGTCGGGTGAGGATAAAAAATATATATGTGTTAAATAATGAATGTGCTTCTGAATAACTATGCTGTGTAACTTTTTCAGGATCCTACAACAATATCACTTTCCTGGAATTCATTCTTAGGAAAAACAACAGATAAATATAATTTACCAAAAGTTACCTGTTACAAATCAGTTGTTTTACTTGCTCAGATCTGTAAATATCTATCACTGCATACATTATTAATAATTTCCTAGTGGTAATGCAAAAGATAATGGCTCTTTAAGTAAAAACTGGCATTAACATAACTGGAATCTCAATTAAACATAATTTTCTTTTAATTCCTAATTGTGAATATCATCAGGAAACTGGTTACTTAACCTTATAAGGAAATAAAATTGCTGCTTGTTGTGACCCAGTAAGATTCAGCCATTACATATTCTTAAGATCAATAGGAATTTTTAAAAATACAGATTGGAAGGTTTGAAGACACTTCAAATAAAGCTTGACTGATCAATTTCCTGTGAGAATTTGGACTGGGCAAGCTTCACACAAATTGTCATAGAGACCCGACAATTACTGAAAAACGTAAGTTTGTAGAAAAGTGAAAACAGGAGTGTGAAGACTTTGTCCACTTTAAATGTGGCTTTCCAATAATGTCATTGACAATACCTTTCTTCACTGATTAGGAAGACCCTCCCTAAGATATGAAGATAGTAATTTTGGGCAACCTGGTTATTTGTTCTATGTCATTAGGAAATTTATTATTGATATAGAAGGTAGAGTGTTACGGTCCACATGTCCCCTTGAAATCACTCACAAATTTGTAAACAGTCTTGGTCTATTGGAAATCTTAATTATTTTGGTTCTCATTAGTTATCTTCGTGGTTTCCACAGGTCAGTTTTTCCTTCTTAATTGGTCTCCCCAGCTCTTTCATGTATCTGCAACTATACACGTTAAGACAGTCCGAGCCCTGGCTGCTGTGGCTCAGTGGATTGAGCGTCGTTCTGGGAGCCAAGTGTCGCTGGTTCGATTCCCAGTCAGGGCACATGACTAGGTTGCACGTCAGGTCCCCAGTTGGGGGCGCGAGTGAGAGGCAACCACACAGTGATGTTTCTCTCCCTCTCTTTCTCTTTTCCCCTTCTCTAAAAGTAAAATAAATAAACAAACAAATAAATAAATAAATAATTTTAAAAAAAGTCCTGGATCAGAGGGTAATGAGACAACGAATTAGCACCTGGTAATAAACAGGACTTCCTCATATCTGTATTATACTGTAGAATTCACTAAATATTTCAGAAGCTCACAGCTGCAGAGCACTGAAAAAAGAAAGACTTCAGCCTCAGCCCAAGGTTTACGTGGCTAAGAGTCTTCTAGGTTACATTTTGTTCTTTTGCAATTTAAAGAATAAAGAAAAGCCAATTAATATTTCTAACTGTGACTCATCGTATAAAAAAGATGAAAAACTACTTTATGGTGGGAAACTAAAGGCCTGAGTAGTATTAAATGGAGGTACTAAGTGATGTCCTCTGTGAGTGGACAGGTGCCTTTGTTATCAAAAAGGTGACAATTCCACAATCCTGTGCATATTAATATGAAGATACATGTGTTACATCTAGGGAATTTCATAATACCTAACAGTAATTTAATATAGTTATTTCTCCAGACATGATCGGACTGTCAATCACTTAGCCCATGGCCTATGACAATAATTTTGATGTTGTTGTTACAACTGGTAGAGAGGTATCACTGGCATATAGTGGCATCTAGACCAGGGATACTGCTAAACATTCTACAATTGTTAGTCCTGCCTCTCACAACAAAGAATTATCCAATTCAAAACATCCATAATGCTAAGAAACCCTGATCTAGGAGAAGTACAGTAGTGCAGCAGCAACATTACTGATTAGAAATCAGAAGAAAGGATTTTAGTTTAAGTACAATGTCTCATGTGTGCACATATGTAATGGACATATTACCACCTGCCCTGCCTCATTGAGAGAGCTGTTGGGAAAACCAAATAAGGTCATGTATATAAAAGTATCCTGTCAGCTGAAGAAAGTGTCCACATTAATTCAGTCATAATATGAATCCCTTTGCTTCAATAAAGTTAAGGTAGAAATATAGCAATATAATTTCTGTGGATGGTTTTCTGTAGATTGTTTTAACATGGAAAGTGTAAGGTTGTAGGATACAAAAGCAGCACAAAATCAGCTTCCTTTTTATACGCTAACAACCAACTATCTGAAAAAGAAGTGAAGAAAACTATCTCATTACTGATAACGTCACTGTAAAATACTTAGGGTTACATTTAACAAAGAAGATGAACAACCTATACACTGAAAACTATATGGCCTTCATGAAATAATTAAGACAGTAATAAATAAAAAATGTAGAAGACTTTAAGTAGGATGTTTACCCTCATTTTTCATGAGGAGGTTCCAACACAAAGGAAGCTAAAATTAGATAACAGAAGGGCTAAATTAAAAAATTTAAATATACCTCTATCTAGATAGTATATCCAAACACCAGAATTGGCTATTGAGTATAGTAGATTCTTCAGTTGTGATGATTAGTGTCAGCTATCAGTGTGGGTGGAGCTATATCAAATGACAAAGAGTGTGGTTTCTGGGGAAAGAGTGGAGGTGACCTGAATGACCTTGGAAAGCTCCTTTCATACCTACAACCGCCACTCAGGCCTTATACTCCAGGAGTAGGTATGGCTCTGGCGGGTTGTCCTGGACGACCTCAGACATTGCCACCTTCTGGAGCTCTTCAATCAATCATCTCCTTGCAGCCTCTTTATGCCATTTCCTCGTGGTTAATTCAGTTCTCAAATAATTTGCCAAGGGACAGACTTTGTTTTTGGTGTTTGTATCTTCCTTTCCTCATCAATTCTGAGTCTGTAATGCTATTGAAAAATACATTTAGAAGAAACTACAAAACCCCACTCTTGCTCCGTAACACTCCTGCTCCACTGAGCCATGACTAACATGTACAGTATGCTTGCAATGAAAATTGTTTTCCCCCCTCCGTGCCCTAATGCTCAGATTTTCAGTCTTAGGACTCTCAGCCTTGATGAAGACACATGTTCACAGTGACAGTCTGTTTCATCCTAGGAAGTTTTCAGCGCAGGCCCAGGTACGTGATAGGAAGACCTACATGTGGCAGGCAGTTTCAGCAAGGAGAGCCACCAATAGACAGTGCTATCAAAAAGGAAACATGCACAAGGTTAAGGTGTAAAAATCACTGCAAAAACAATTAGCCCAGAGTGTGTGGGTCTTGTGTACTAGGCAGTCAGAGCAGATTTGACTCTTCAAAGTACAAAAATAAACGTCACTATGAGAAATGTTACAAATAATAAATGTATCTTGGGAACGATTTACCACAGTTGGACAATTTCTGGGCGCATGAATTAAGATGAATGTTTTCCGTCTTTCTGTTAATATTATACCAACCATCTCTTATTTGATCCTTTTGGAAACTGCTCTCCATCATGATCATAATGGGTCCAGATTTTAGCCAATCCGCTGTAAAAGTTCCCTCTCCCACCTCTGTATCAGTTCTTCCCTATTTTGTACTGTTTTATTTTTCCTTCCCTCCCCCTAATGGAAGCCAATTAGAATAATGAATAATGAGGGCAAAAGGTTATATATACATCTGGCCCCTTGATTTGGCATCCTGGTTTATCTTTGATGCGTTGTTGAAAACAATGGTGAAACGCGGGCAGGGGTTCCCTACTTGTGTGTATTTTTAATGCTCAAAAAACAAGCCTTCCACATTTTGTACATAGGTGGCACCTGAAGTAACTGAGACATGGCAGCATTTAGGAAACCATTGCTTCTTTGCTTCGTGTTTAATTGCCAGAGCCAGGAAAGGAAGTAAAGAGGGAAGGAAGGACTTGCATGGGCTGACACTCTTTGAGGGACTGGGCCGGAGTAGGCATGGCTTTCATTATATTTAAGTGAATTAGCCTGTTTCCTTTAAACAAGAGAGATTAACAAGCCACCATGGGCCTGCTGTGGGATTCTGACACTTTGAGTGGCTTGTGACGTATGATTTGTGAATATCAATTTGCCTTCAAAAGTAGAAAGCAAATCTGCCATTAACGTGAGGTATGCCAAAAGTTGCTTCTAGGTTAGTTTGGTTGAAATTCATTAGGAAAGACATTTGCAAAGGTGAGGAAATAGATCTTTCATTTGATTAGATATCTGTATCTTTTTAAAGTTCTGCTTTGGACTTAAAGCTGGCTACATGTATGTGTAGGAGCTTAATACGGATGACATTAACAAACAGAAGACTTCAGGGGTTGAACTTGGGCATTATGGGAACATTAAGTAAAAAGAAAAATATCAGCAATTCTAAGTAAACTCTACTAAAACTTTGCTTTCTTAGTGGAAGAGGATGTCTTTGGGCAGTGTGACACCAAGACAAATAGTTTCCAAACTGCAGGAAAACAGAATAAATATTTTCTCCTCATATGTGATTGGGTCAAAAGTCTCATCTGATATTAAATAAATGACATAAAGAATTTGAAGCTGGAAAAATTAAAGCACAATAAAACTTTATTTTTAAAATGTCAGTGAACATTCTTTAAAAGGGTTACTACTGGAAAAGCACCGATTCTCCCCCTTTGCTTTGTTTTTGTCTTTGGGCGTATCAAGACAAAAGTGACCAGGAGCCAGATTTTTGAGGCTTTCAGTAAAAACTTATCAATGGTAAGGAGTGACAGTCTTTGGTATCTATGTAGGTGAAGTTGAATTAAAAAAAGCATAGAATACTACATAAGGCTCTGCCAGCTATAAAATTTAATATGCTGATGTACCATAGCGTCCAGTTTGTCTCTGCCTGACTAAAGGATTTTTAAATGAGACTTGTATATTTTATTTTATGGAAGAGCACAATATGATAGTGAGGAAGCGCATGGCCGCTGAAGTCACTTTCACCAGGTTCAAATTCTACCTTCACCACTTTATTAGCTGTAAGACTTCAGTTAAGTTTTTCAGTCTCTTGGCGGCTTCAGCTTTTCCCATCTGCGTATAAATTAGAATGGTGCCGGCAGTCACCTCCTAGGGCTGTTCGGAGATTAAATGAGGACACCTGTGAAGTATTTAGGCCTAACTAAGCATAGGGTACCATCAGCTGTTATTATTATTTTATCCCATTATAAACCGGCACTGAAACAGCTGACACTGTTCAATCGGTTTAAGTCAATCACTCCATGCTGCCTCAAACAATCCTTGTTATAGTGCTTTAAAAAAAAAAAAAAAAAAAAAGCAAGCTTTACTTCTTCATCCAGTGGATTCTGCCCCTATCCAAAATGATGAACAAGGGCACGTGGGGAGCCCGTGTGTGGATTAGAGCTGAATGGCCTCAAAATATATTCCATGATCAACATAGAAACACAGGGACTTTTTATGTAGTCAGTCTAAGAGATTGCAGGCATAGTACCGAACGCTTAACTTTTCAATATAAAATAAGAATGAATTTAGTAATAGCACTTATTCCAAATTCTAATTTTTCTCTTTCCAGTGTCCAGTGCCACCGCATCACAAAATGTCACTGTTACAAGTTGAAAACTTTGTCAATTCAAGTGTCACTCACTACATTAGGGCATAGGATGGCAGAAGAGTCTAGAACAGCATGCTTTTATTCTATAATTATTGTCACCAAAAGGAAAAATGATCTGATAATTGACAGATGGCCTTTTTCGCAGTGAATAAAATTAGTGTTCAATTTCAGAGTCTTTAATAGTTCAACTAATTTGTAGCATTCCTCGGAGCACAAAATATTAGGGCAAAATGCCTTTGGATAAATGAATCATAGCGTAACAGGATATAGCAAATAATTTCAAACCCTAGGAAGTCTTTTTGGATTGTGAAAAACCCAGTCCCGGCACTTTAGGTTGACCAGTACAATAACCATCTTGGACCAATAAATCATGGCCAATGGCAGTGGTTATAAACTGCTAAGCTAAGCTAAACAGGTTCTAGTTAATCTTATTAAGTGACTTGGAAGCCTTTAGGTCAAAGAAGAAATATGTATACAAAACACAGAGAGAAAAAAAAGAAGATGCATCAGAGGGTGTGCTAAGTGTTTTCAATTTTTGTTAACATTTCCAGTCACATTCCCTGTGACTTTGCTGGGGACAGTTCCTGTGTGATATGGGCTGTCCATCTGGTCTCAGGTGTCTTTTGGAGGTATAAAAAATTGTCATGACACCAGGAGGAGGGCCTGTAACTTTCATGCCCATGGGACACCCAAGGTGGACATAGTTGCAGCTTTTCCTGTAGGACAGTCCCCATAGCTGACAAAAGGGTCATTTACAGGAACTGAAACAAAACTGATTTCCACACCCGAAAGAAAGAATTTCTCCAAATAAAAGAGGAATTCCTCTCAGTAACAGATAAGACATGAAGGGGCTGCTCGAGTTCAAAAGAATGTCCCCAAGGAAATGATGGCATCTCATCAATATTCTCTTCTCCACATGTCCAGCGTTGGAAGCCGTGCCACGGACTCCGGCAGTCACGTTGAGGGCCAGGCTCTGGTCAACACTCTTGGGGTTGGAGGCGGATATATACAAATTCCTGTGGTTTTTTAAAAAAAGTAGGGAGGAGCCCCGAATCTCTGAGATTTTGTTTATACCATTGTCATTTGGTGTAGCATCCCAGCTCTTGCTCATAAATAGCAGAGGGAGAACACTTGGACGTGGGGACAAATAGCCGGCATTGGTAGGTGCCATGCCTTGCCATCCTCACCCAGATTTCGCATGTTTACAATAGTGAGTTGAAACTGATCTAATCTAAGATTTATTGGAAAGTCTCCCACCAACCAAGAACTACTTAAACATGAGCATGTTTTCACTTCAAAAGGGACTTCCTCTTTCTCCTGGCAGTTTCTCCGCTGGCACAATATGTGTGAGGATGGAAAATCTGCAAACACGGCCTCTGTGTAAGAAATCTCTTCTGCCAACCTTTCTGCTCATTCGGAGCTCACGGTGGCTTTGCCCTTTCATCCCAGCACATCCCCACTTCACTTAGCAGCGCCCTTCATTTTATTGTCTCTCAGAGGTCTGCTGGGATTAAGAAATGATTGGGGTGTTTATTAAAGTTCAGGTTTCCTTGCACGCACCCCTCATCCACCCCTCCTCCCCTGGGCAGGCCTTCTGGAATAGGACTTTATAATTTGCATTTTGAGCAAACACCCTAGTCCTTCGGATCACATGGTCCATAAACCCAAGTTTGAGAAATACTAAGTATTGCATATGATCAGCTATTGCAAATCCGGCCTCTTTCTCCATGGGCTTCAACCCTCTTCCCTAAGTACCCGTTAGAGGAACCTTATTTTTATTAAGAGAAACGGGTAGGGGCTGGATCTCAAACCCAACCTCACAACGGTCTCAGCGGTCGCTCCATCACTAAGGAAGTTCCAGAAGCCTCTTGTGGATTCGGAAAGACCTACACTATTTGCCTGGTCTCAGAGAATACATGTAGAAACCTTTGAATGCCACCAAGGCTGGGGGATTGGTCCCCATCGCTGGCTTGCTCGCTGGGCCCAAGCTAATCCTGGGTCAAGCTAATCCATGCCCCATACAGCAGAGCGCTATTCCTGATGGCACACAGTATCCCAACCATTCCCTGTCTTCTCAAATCACTATAGCTTCAGCGCTCCGCTAACAAAGAATGTGAAAGAGAAAAGGCAGCGGGCTCATGACACTGAATTCGAAGATATGCCCGGCAGCCCAAGTGCCGAAGAGCCCCGTGGCTCCAAGACAATGGGGAACGTTCACTACCGCCTGCAGCTTCCACAGCCCCTGTTCGGGTGACAAACCACTTTTCTGTTAAAGGAAATGCCAGTGTTAGAATCATGCTTTTTGTCTAGGATAATACATTTTGAGAGTTGCCCTGTCGTGGAAATATTTTTAGATGTGAGAGGCTGAAACAGGATGTTACATGCGTTTTATCCGTTGTGAAGGCGGAGACGGGGTGCAGGGTTCCAAAGAAAGCAACAAATGCGCACCAATGTCCCCAGATTTGAACACTGCAGTGCATCAGAAAGGGCACTCCCCTCCCTCTTAATTGTACCTCTTATCCATGGATTCAATGGATCTTCTGTCACCCTGAACTCTAAAGGATCCCCGTTAGGTTGGAAAGGTTCTCAGGAGAGTGGGCCTTGGACCCACGAGGCGGGAGAGAACACCTGCCTTGAATCCAGATAGAATTTATGACCCAGTGAACAAACAGACCATCTATCCAGCCAGGTTCTGCACAAAACCACCCAAGTCACTCCTTTGCTGCCATAGTGCCCAGCAGTCAGGCGCCCCTGAGCAAATGCACTATATTTTTAAGCAACGTTTAACACATCGTCCTGGGAACTTAACAACTTAGACTAAACTAAAACGTAAGGTTCCCTTCTGAGTCTGATACTTTGCTCGCTAATTTCCCATAAATTGTTCTCATCTTCATTAATAAGGGGAAGGCTGAGAAGCTCGGAGATGTATCTCAGTCACACAATGGATAAGAAGTGGATCAAGTGTTTGAACTCACATCTGTGAGTCCTTGCTCAGTGATTTCCGAGAGGAGGTGCTGTTTTGTCAAATTATCCTCAATTGAGACCACATCACGCTGTCACAGTTTACAGTATCAGCTTCCCAAGGCTGCTCGAAGAGATGACCACAAAACCGGTGGCTTAAAACCACAGAAACTCACTCGTTCACAGTTCTGGAAGCCAGCAGCCCCATATCAGTTTCACTGGACTGAAAGGAGATGTTGGGATCCCTAGGGGCACACCAGTCCTTGGGCCACATTCCTGGGCTCAGGACTCTTCCTCTATCTCCAAAGCCAACAATATAGCATCTTCCGATCTCTCCCTCTGCTTCCGTCATCAAATCAGCCTCTGCCTTCGGGGTATATATCTAGTCTTCCGCTGCTTCTATGTTATAAAGACATTGGTGGTGGTATTTAGGGCCTGGTTGGATAATCCAGGATAATCTCATTTCAATATCCTTAATTTAATTACATACGCAAAACTTTAATGCTTTATATAGTGTAAACTTACTATGCTCGTATAACACTCACAGCTTCAGAGATCAGGATCTGATAGCTTCCAACAGCCATTATTCACCCTCTCCAGTCCACCTTCTAGAGCCCAGAATTCACATCCATCCCAATAGGTAAACTAAATCCACCCCATCCCCCAAAGTTACCACACATTATAGCATAAACTGCAGTCCAAGATCTCATTTAAATATCATCAGCTCCAAACTCCCAGACCTCGTCATCTAAATCATCTAAATCAGGTGTGGGTGAGACTGGCTATGATCTATCTTGAGGCAAAAGCTTCTCTATTCTGGATCTGTAAAAACCAGGAAATAAGGTATCTGTTCCAAAACACAATGGTGGGATAGGCATAGTACAGCAATTATGCACATTTTCATTACAGAAAGGGAAAAACGGAAGGAAGAAAAGCCTCACCAGTCCCAACCAATTTCAAAATCTGGCAGGAAAAAATTCAGCTACGTTCTGAGGCCCGGGAAGAGTCCATTGTGGTTGAGGGCCCTGCCTCTAGGCCTATGGGTAGGTTCTCTGCCTCTGCCCTGCGCTTCTGCCCTTTGTGACCAAGGCTCTGTGCTCACCAGAGACCCGTCCTTTTGCTTGAAAGCCCCATGTTTGCAGTGAATAGTTTTATCAGCCTATTTCCTGTCTCCAGAATTTTGGGAGTCTGAGAGCTTGCTTTCATTTGGTCTTAACTCTGTCTTTTTTGGTCCAACCTGGCAGTGTTTCTGCTGATACAACATTCTAAAAAGCTGTGTGTGTCTCCTGTATATATCGCAGGCATTCAGCTCAGGGGACAAGATGGTCCTCCTGAGATCTTTCTTTGATAATCTCCATTCCTAGCTTTGTTGAGATGGCTGGGGGAACCCATCAGTCACATGCCTAATCTTTCAGCGCTAACACAAGGCCGCCCAGCCATACCCTTGGCCTTTTCTTTAGAGCACACTTTCTTCATAGTAAACCTCCTAATTTAGCCTCTTTCGCAATTTGGATAGGCCGAGAAATTTGCAAATCAAGTCCCAGTTCTATTTTATTTCACGCGTCCTTCCTCGCTTTACCTCTTTCCTCTCACGCTTTACTATAAGCAGCAACAAGAAACTAGGCTTCACCCTGAACATTTTTCTTGGAAATCTCATCAGCTCAATTTCCAAGTTCATCTCTTTCACATTTTGCTTTCCCTGCAAATCAAGGCCCAGTTCAGCTGAGTGTCTGCCCCATTATGACAGGGGCTGCCTTCCCCCTGGTTTTCAGTAACATGCTCCCACCAGGAGCACTTTTAATAGTTGTATTTCGGCCAGCATTCTGGTGATGAAGATTATGTATTCTCGAAGATGACTCAGGCTTTCTCTACTGCGCTCTTCCCTTCCTTCTGAGCCCCCCCCCACCCCCCCGCCACGGTGCCTCCAATGTCCCTATTTCCACCAGACGTCTGTTGAAGGCAGGTTAGGCATTTCTATCATTGCCTCAAAATTCTTTCAGCCTGTACTCATTATCCAATTCCAAAGGCACTTCCACATGTTAAGTATTTGTTCCAAGAGCACCCCACTTTGAGTATAAAAATCCGTGTTAGTTCCCTGTGGCTGCTATAACCAATTACCAAAGGTTGATATCTTCAAACAATAGACATTTATTCTCTCACAGTTCTGGAAGCCAGAAGTCCACTATCAGTGTCACTGGGCCCAAAACAAGACAACAACAGGGCGGAATTCCCTCCATTGGCTCTAGAGGGAAAATCTGTTTCTCTCCTCTGCCAGCATCTGCAGCTCCATTCCTTGGCTCATGGGGCCTTCATCTGTCTTAAAAGCCAAAGCCTTGCATCTACAAGCCTCTCCTTCTTGGCTTCCATCATCAAATCCTGCTCTGCCTTCTCCACGAGTTTAACCTTTCTCTGTCTCTCTTGTAAGAACAAGTAATCACATTTAGCGTCCACCTGGATAATGCAGGATCCTCTCATCTCTAGATCCTTAATTTGGTCACATCTGCAAAAATTGTGTCCTACAGAACAACATTCACAGGTTCCAGCGATTAGGACCTGATAGGTTTAGGTAGCTATTATTCAGCATACTAGATTTATTATCTCCTAATAGGTATGCTCCACGAAGCTAGTCCTTACTCTAGAAAATGAGCATATTGGACAAAAATAATAATCATTTAGTTCAATACGCTCATTTCATAGACGAAGTCTCTGAGGGCAAGATAAAGTAAAGACCTGCCTAGGATCGCACAGCAAACGTGTCAACACAGCCGAGAGTATGAACCTTGTCCCTTTATTCCCCCTCTTTGCAGTTCATTATTCTTCTCTAAAGAAATCACCAAGAATCACTTGTTTCTTGTTACCCAATCACCCCGAGCCCAAATGCAACACTGAAACCATACATAGCTATTTCACAGCCAGTCTCAATTTTAAAGTGGGGTCCAGTCATCACTTCTATCCGCTGAACACAGCCAACAGTAGCCTTAGGGAAGCCGGAGAAATACAGGAAACAACCCATTGCAAGGATTACACAATATTTCCATTCACACGTTTGTATGCAATTAAATACGTAACATTCATTTACGTAATTGATGGCCCTCACTTCTTTTCTAAATTCTCGGAATTGAAGAACGCATAACTGAATGAAAATTTTAAAACACAATTTACTTCACCATGGTTTTTTAGGTAGGCAGTGTATTAGTCACACTTTCTAGGCCAGGTGACTAAATCAAAGGGAGTCTTGATGACTTGTGTCAAGGACACAGTTACAAAGGGCAATTTACCTGATAAATACACAGTGAGGAGCCATTCCATGCCAGACACGGTATTAGGGTTTCATGTAAAAGTCCATGGGATCCACCCAGTCCCCCACCCCCCGACCCCCCCCGAGCTCTCTGTGTGTGAGGAAACTACATGGGTAAATTAATCAAATGTGAGACCAGGTTCAAATATTAGATACAGGGCATTGGGGAACACAGGTTTGGGGGATGACAGTGATCAGGAAAGCTTTCTAGAGGTGACATCTACCTGACACCTGAAAGGAAGCAGCACTGGGGACAACAGGGGCAGGCACGTCACTCCAGCCAGATCTAGTCATGTGTGCAGATGCTGCATGTGCGGGACGGGCATGTTCTAGAACTAACATCAGCTCAGTGTGTCTGTAATGGGGGGTATCGTAAGAAATGAGGTGGGAGGGGTTGGTAGGGAACACATCAAAACATGCAAAAAGTATGCTGCTATTATTCTAAGGACGTTGGGAAGACCTGTAGATATTTCATAGGAAATCAGCTGGTGTGGATTTGAGCCTCACGCAGATCAGACTGGCTAAGACTGGAGTGATTCTGTACTGGGATACTTTGAGAATGAACAGGGTGCTGTTAATAATGTGCTAGAACGAGGGATGCACACTGAGACCGTCCCAGACACGACAAGACAGAGGGTCACGTTAGCTAAGATTGGCCCAGGTTGGAATCTTGACTCACCAATGCTGCGGGCTGGCACCGTAACTTTTAAACTCAATTTTCTCATCGAGGTCAGTATAGCACAGCAGTGACAATGATTACACTTAATCCATTTCTGACAACCAATTGATGAAAACATTCAAGTGCTTTATAACCAATAACGTAAAGTAAGGCGAGAGGATATCTACTTCCTGTCTAAATTGTTTATTATCCCATGACTTAGACGTCTTTTCATTAAGTGGTATCATTAAAAACAACCCAGTAGTCATAGTATAAAACAGTGAAGAGAACTAACATTTCGGAGCTCCTAAAATGTGCCTGACCCTGTGCTGAGAACTTCACATTTACAGCCTCATTTGTGAATTTACAAACACATCCTTCCAGCAGTGATTGAGGCAGGTGATACTCTCATCCTCACTTAACAGCTGCAGAGCTCAAGACCCAGGGAGGAACTCACCCAAAGCCACGCAGCTTAGGAACCTAGATGACGCATCAAGACGTTTGTCTCCAAAGTTGAAGGTCTTGCCAGTGGGCCCCGCTGCACACAGGCTGCACCCTGCTCCGAGTGTGTCTTATAAATAAGTAGTTAAGCGTACTCCTTCGCCAGATGAAGCGCTGTAGTCTACTTTGTGTCTTTTTCTACTCACCGAAACCAAGTCCAGCTAAGGTGTTTTACAACAGGAATGACCAGGAAAATGCGCAAGGGCAGCAGGCAATTCTGAAGCCTCATATGTTTCCTTGGGGGCCTGCTGGGAAAGGACAGACCCCTTCCCAGGGACATACATGTGTGAACGTCTGCAGTGGGGACTGTTAAGCTTTTTAAGTTAGGACCATTTAGTAGATCACGAATGCTGAAGATGATGACATTTGGTGCATATCAGGAGAACTACAGTTTCCTGCTCCTAGTATAAATTGAGTACTGTTTTTGTTTTCCAATCAAACTGCAATTATAATGTATTTAGGTTATGTCAATTGTAGTGTAGCTTATATTTTTTTTCCAAATATCCCTGTGCTTTCTTTTTGTTTATTCTTTACTTCAAAAAGTAAAATAAACAAATAAAGGCTGATTTTAAGTGAAAACCATGCTAACCCATATTAGAGCAAAAAAAAAAAAATTAAGTCCTCAAGTCTAAGGATACTGACACGCTTCGCTCCCACGTGCTAGCATATTTCAGTGTATTTTACTTGGAGTTTCCTAACATACCCACTAGTTTGTCAATTCTGCTTCAGCCTGCTGGACTGCCTGTTGTTTCCTGAAAACTTCATGATATTCTTACTCCTCTCTTTTTATCTACCTCTAGGTCAAGCTGACGTCCCTTATTCTCAGTGTGACCCTCCTCAGGTTGCGCACCCCGTTCTCTCTTGCAGGTTGCTGTTTTTCTGCTCTGCTTCTTTGGCATTTAGTACGAATGGCCTTATATTATCTCCCAGCTCCCTGTGACATTCTCCTGTCTCTATCTCTGGATCGCAGGCTCTTGGAGGGCATGGGCCAAAAAGGTCACAGCCATGGGATGAGAAATGAGACACTTCACTGCAGAATTTACGGAAAGCTGAGCAACTGTGATAATCCTGGTTTCAAAGCATATTGTAACCTGAAATAGTAGATTTGTTTTGAAATGTTTAAAAACTGAGTCACTCTTCCTTCTGCCTTCCATGAAATGATCCGTCTTTTTCTCCCAGTGTCCACAGTTACCTGTTTGGGCCCTCTTCTGGTTTTTTCCTTCCTTCTGATCTCTTCTGTAGTTCTAAGTGTACTTGAATACAGTTGTTGTCTTCTATTCTTTATTTTCAGCTCTTCACTCACTCCTCAAGTTACTTCCAATTTTCAAATATTGCAGCTAGTCTCTTTAATGGACCGGGCTTCTACTCTTTCCCTCAAACGTCACAACATTATAAACACTGCCGTTCTAAATCTTAAATAACTTCAGAAGGTCTAGTATTTCCCTTTTTAAAAAATACCAGGTGTGTTCCTTATTCCTGCCTCTTTTTTTCCACTCCAGTATTTTAATTCCCGCTTCAGCAAATCATCTAGTTGCTCTTCCAACGCTTTCCCTTCCCCCAAGGAGAAGCATCACAGTTATTTGTTACAGTATCCACCTGATGAGGGCTTCTTATGTGCGAAGCCCGATGAGCTATTATGTGCATGCACTACGCCTCCTTCAAATTTCTCACCCAGCCTGGACTCTGTGTGCCTTTTCCATACTTTTGGGGGAGGCGTTAGACTCGCCCCATGCAGTTCCCCCGCACCCACCTTCAAAATGCTTCTCTCGCCATGAGGTTCGGAAGAGTTCCCGACAGTTCTGTTACAGAGCCGGCAGGTTTTCATCCTTATCTCCTTGCTTCCTTGTCTAGTTTTTGCTTCTGTGGAGGAAAGCTTTGGGAGAGGGGAACCGGGGTTGTTTGCTCAGTGCTCTATGCAAGTGTCACAGAGTACCCGACACAAAGCAGGCACTCAATAAATTCCTGTCGAATAAAGGAATGGCCTCATTCAATCTTTACCATGTAGGAAAGAGGTAAGGATTGGGACTATCCTTGTGTTACTGATGATGACTTGCCCAAATAATGCCCTATCGTCTGGGGATTTGGAGCCTCACATGCCCCCACCCCTGTGTCTTCAAAGCTCACTTTCCATCCAGGCCCAGATCCGTGATCACTTTTGATTCAAGTCCACACTTGGAGCCCCTCCGCCCGCTCGCTGCCAGCAGGAACTGGGACTTCGCTCCCCTGACTGATACTGTGGCTGCGATTCCTTCAGCGGGATTCCTTTCAGATCACAGGCTCTCATTTCAGTCCATTTAACAAGCAGTCAAACGCCAGGGCTGGGGTCATATTTCCCTCACACCTTCCTTGTCCTGTCAGCCCTGTGCGGTGCTACTCATTAGTTTGATTTCTTCCCTGGGAGTTCAAAACCCTTGTCTTCATCACTCTGGCCAAACATCTCCTCCTCCCTTCGCAGTCTGTCTAAATGCTCTATGGCCTCTTCTGCTTTTCCTCTGGCTTCTACCGTCCTAATTATATGCCTTTTACCAGCCGTCTTGCTTCAGCTTTAAAGCACTTCTGTAATTCTGTTAAGCATCCTTAGCATGTTTGTGAAATCATGTCCTTCTGCAGAGCTATTCCAAAATATGTCCTACAAATCTGTTTTACTACAATGGTAATGACTGTAATTAATAGCATTGTGTTTAAATATAGCTCACTGCACATCATAAATAGCATACAATTTAAATCCATGTATTACCATTTCCCCCACGTTGCAAAATATTAATTCTTCTTTGAATAACTATCAATACATCAAAACTTTTTAGGTTTTAGAAATATATTTATATCTATAGTTCTATATAATTTGAAACCAACTATAAAAGGAAACTTGGCATTTAATTTTTGTTACAGTAACAATCAATTTAACATATGTAAATAGTCAGCTTCTGCATATAATATGAATAATTCAGCCATCAGTGAAAGATAAGAACACAGGTGGGCTTGTAATTAGAAATCTAACTTCTGTCAGCATCTCAAAATCTTTCTAATAGAGATATGTCCATTTCTATATTTGGTCAGCCTGGAGTGTACATGCCTGTGTATTGTACATTTCCCCCCCTTTGGGAACCACTATCAATGAGAATGTGGGTTTCATTTTAAGGAGCGACATTTGGCAGGGTTGTACACAGAAGCTTCATAACCTAAGGGAAATTCTGGAAGTTGGAACTATTAAAGACTTCTAAAGTAGCATTCATCTTCTTCAAAATAAATGATGACTGAAACAGAAGAGGAATAATTATTTGATTTCCTAAATCATCTTCACTCTCTTCCTCTTAGAAGAGTCCAGACAAAGGCAGACGATAAGGAAGTTGACAAAGTAGCTGGTACATGCTGCATGTACGAAAACAATGTGGAAGGAAGGTAAAATGAACCAACAGGGAGAGTAACTGGGAACAGAGTATTTCACCTGGAGATAAAATGCAGAATGATGATTTAGTCACCAGACAGCCAGCACCCATTCTCAGAAAGTGCTTATCTGTGGTTTGCCAACTTCACTAAAGGGCAAAGCTATAAGAAATTGGCTTGCATGCTGGGGCAAGGGAGACGTCAAAGGGGATTCAAAATGAGAAAAGGCTCCCTTGGGAGTCTGTTGGCTTGGCTGAAGAATTCATGCATCGAATATCAACTATCTATTTTGGATGCCACACATTCAAGACTGTCTAGGCCACTGACCCTCACTGTACCATGCAATGCTAAGCATTGATAATGGATGAAATGGTACGTCAGGGGTTTAGAAACCAAGGAGAAGGGGAAAAAAAAAAAGGGAAGAAAAGGGGGAGAAAATAATGGAGTGGTGAAGCGGTGATAAAGTCCTAAGGATTCACGAGGCCTCAGAGGCAGGGCTGTCACAGGTGGCCGATATTTCAGAAGTAAAACTGCCTTAAGACAGAACTATTAGCAAGAAGTTGATGGGCCTTGAGTTGTAAAGACTCTATGAATATGTCAAGTTATTCTTAAACAAGGCAATGCCTCAGAAAAGGTTAAGGATGAACCACCGCGGGTGTTTTTCAGTGAAGCTCAGTACCTCAAGGACCTTCAAAGAAAATAATAATCATTATAGAAAAAAAAATGACTTTTAAAAAAAGTTCTTCATTTCATAGTTAACTGTTACTATGTAGAACTAGGTTGTAGTTAAACTACGCTGTTCATAAGTTCTAGTGTTAATTTAATTATTAGGTTCTGTTTAGTTGACAATTACTTGAAGTTGGGGATACAGTGACTGAATCGATACCTCCTCTATTCTGATTCATGAAATGACTCATTAATATCTCAATGTCATTATTCATTGTAGGAAGCATGCCAGACATGCGAAAATTCCTCATTAATGATAACACACATACTGACGGATTAGATATAGGCAAAGTCGGACAGACTCAGGGTGAAGAATTATTGGGCGCACTATAAAACGAGGCAATGCCTCACTGCGGCACCGTGGATCTACCAAGTGGTAATTGGATGCACGTGTTAGCAGCAGCAAGCAGCCACTGTCCAGTTGGCCACCTTACGTGGGAATCGACTCCGTGTGTCACCTTTGATTTATTGTTCCAATTAGAACACAGTGTTCAAAGAAAGAACACAACTGTCTTGATTTAAAAGCCAGGGAGCCTGTAAGACCATTACTTGGTGGGTCACCTGGCTCCCTTTTAGATATCTTGCAACTTTCTATTTGTGTAAAATCTGTCCTAATTACATACTTGGTTTGAAACTGTATCTGTACAGCATGACCATTTTGTATTCATTAATTCAGTCCCCAAGTGCTGCTGGCGGCTCCCCGAGACGCAGCCTTACCCTCTTTCGCTAACACTACAAGCACATTTCTAGGGTTACCACACGCTATACTGACTGGTAGGCGGGGATAAAGGTAACAGGCACTGAATAAAGAAAGAGCGCCAATTATGAAAAGTAAACATTTATAATCTGCAAGCGCAAGTAATAAACACCGTTGGTCACAGGGCAAATGTAAATGAGCTTCAACCATTGCAATACACCATGAAAAATTAAGGTGCTTCTGCATGAAGGACTTGAGGCAAAATGAGGTTCATTACTTTTCTAGACAAACAGAACTGTATTAAAATGATATAAACACGAATCTTATGTACCATCATACTGGAAAATTAAAAGAGAACTTTAATTTCTTGGAGGGAAATGCTAATATTTTACTGACTTACATTAAGCAAACATCAACTATTAATGCTGACAAATGTTGGAACAGTAATACTAAAAACGTCGTCTGAATTACTCTTCATTGCAAAGTTCACAGAATTAATGTTAAGAAAGATTAAGATCACTTTGAACTAATACACATGCATTCATCTTCCTTCTGAAGCATAATAAAGAAATATCATTTGTACTACAATTTTGGATAAGCATGTAGACATTTAAGGCTTAGGAAAGATATAGATATTCATAGGCAGCTCATAAATGTAAGGAACATTAGCTCCATTTCAAATGAGCTGTCAACTTTTTTCCAACATTTTGGCTTATGGAAAGTCAGACATTTGGATAATAAATGGGGTTTGCCTCTGAACATTAAGGTAATTGTGAAGGAATTTAAAGTGCTCATTCATGTTCTATAAGTTCATTAAACACTAAAAAAGTCAACTGGAATAACACTTTGCTCTAAACTGGATAGTAAAAATGCACAAGAAATACGCATACAATGGAGTTTCCTTCATGTTCTGTAAGACATGATTCTTCTTTTAAATTCCATGCTTAAACATCATTTTATGAAACTTGTTTGGAAAGAGTAGTCCATATATTTGGGCAATAATTACCCAAGACCTAGAGATTGGTGTCTCTGAATTCTCATACTTTAATATTGGCATGTGATTTCTGTTTTTGTTTTTTTTCTTCTTTCTGGTAGATGGTTATAAATCAGGTTTATGAAGAGGAAACTCTCTGTAATTGTGCATTTTTAATGGATTTATGATAAAGCCATCAAAGTGGAGGGTCCATATGGTAGGAATGCAGTAAAGGTAACAGGACCAGTCACGTAAACATTAAATACAGTGCCTTCCGCCTTCATAAATCCTCGATGCTTGTGATTAAATGCTGCCGGTTATAAATTATGCAACCCAGCTCAGGAAACCACCACAACTTAAACAGGGCACCAGTGGAAGCCTTAAGTTGTATACAGGCTTTCTCCCTAGGAAACCTGTATTACTTTCAGGAGATAATATTTGAGTCCCCCTTTCCCTCAACAATTATTTTCCTGCTTATTGAACTTCCTACAGTAAGCTCTCATCTTGGTTAAAAAGTAATGATACAAACCTTTAATCCTGGACAATCGTCTTTCATTTTTATGGGGTAAAGTGCCTTTTTGATTTACGCACTCATTTTAAAGCTTTTTCCATTTATCTATCATCTATCTATCATCTCTCTATCTTTAGGACTCTTAAGATTTTGCTCCATTTAAATCATATATCAGAAGTTTCTGCAAAAGCCCAATTTCACACTGGTATTTACAATCAAATTATTTTATTGCACATGGAATCAATTAAACATTCAGCCCTCAGCTGTAAACAATTATTACATACAATGACATTCATGGGGTTTTCTTAAATAGTCGTGCATTTCTAATGCCCTCTGTTGAAATGAGTGAAGGTGCCCTCACAGAGGCTGATGCTGTACAGCTACCTGCAGTGATACCTTTGAGGTGTTCATTTCCGTTCCACTGGCGTTTTCCTACCGCTCCAATTTAATTCTGAAGAACTGCTGGTATTCGTAGAAAGAAGCAGTCATGTTTTTGCATAATTTTTTTTATAGTTTGGGAGTATCCACTTCTAATATATTAGAATCCGTGTTACCAGTAGCCGAGAAGTAGGCAAAATAAGGAGTGATATAACCAAATAGACTTAGGCTTAACTCTCAGCGCTGCCAAATTCCAGCTGATGACCTTGGGTAATTTACTTTGCTTCAGGCTTCGCTTTCATAGTTGAAGAATGGGGATAGTTATATCTAAATCATAGGACTCTTGTGAGTGTTAAATGAGATAAAGCACACATGACCTATTCACTGCATGCCGATTTCTCTGTTGCCTCCCATACTCCTTTTCTGGGAAGACTCATGAGCATGGTGCCTTTCCATTTTGAGAATATCCATCCTTTGTAGTCTCAAGTTTAGGGACACATTTTCTTTGCACTAGACTCCCTTCTTCTCCAAGTGACAACCACGGGAGAGGCTCACAGCTGTTTCACTTACATTCAGAAGTCAGTACACCAGTCCCGGTTGCAAGGGTACCTAACAGCTGTATCCAGCCTTTCTAGGAGGCCAGAGCTGGAGCCGAGTGGTAATGTTTCAAGGGCAGAGCTCTAGATGTAAAGAATGATAAAACAAACCTAAATGCGCCTGAGCGTATCTAGTGACGGATACACCACAGCTATTCTAAATTATTCAGGCTTTCTCAGGCTTCTAGCAGGGGAAACATAATTCATCTCTGCCCGCCTTTATTCTACTCTCCGATAATGGCTAAGAAGAAAAAACAGCTCCCCCCCTCCCCAAAGAAAAAAAGAAATTATAATAATCGCCCAAGTGGAGAGAAGTTTCTTTAGCACATGTAGTATTTTTGGACTCATCCAAATTCTGGGAACCAGCTTTGGAGGTAGAAGTTAAAAATGATTTTGCAATGCTTAGGGGTGATTTCCTTACTTCCCTTTCGTTAGCATTTTGTTGGCAAAAAGCCAGTGAAACAGTTGTTTAATTACCCAGGACATCACAAACATGTAACCTCTTAGATAAGCTGTTACTGTATTTTAGCAGCAATAACACTAGGGTCAAAAGTGACAAAGAAAATTAAGCTTCAAATAAGCAAACCTCAAAAGAACAGCTTTGTGTATTGAGAATAATTAATAACTTGTTTAGGAAAATGTTACTGAAATGTGGTTTTTGGACAAGGAACTGACACTCTTCAGAGGACAGATACCCTAATATTTAACAGGCTACCATTTGGTGGGCTGGCTGGCTGGTTACCCTGTAGGCATGGCAAAAGTTTGTTCACATGTAATTAAGGAACATTTAGACAATATCTTAATGATACCATGTAGTTCAGCTGAATCAGTCCAGCTGGAAATCGTAGCAGTGTTCTGATTACCCGGCCACATGTGAAATTAAGGCCTTTTCAACCTCTGCTTTTCACGTGCTATGTCTTCATACAGATGTTCTTGAAAAGCCTACATTATTTACTGTTTGACATTATTTAACAGAGTAAGACCCTCCCCATTTCATTTTCAACCACTCATTAAGATTGCACTGCTGTCTAAGACACTGTAATTTTAACAAGAACTATTAGTAAGCTTTATCATCTGGAAGAAATATTAGCATATTTGGGCAGTTAGGATGAAAATTTTCCACCCTCGTGTCTATGCCATGAAAGTTGTGTACTTTTCTCTTTGCAGATAATTCTGAACTGTAAAAATATAATTTAATTTGTACCCTGGATATCGTTTTCCTAAACCATAAATCACACAGTGATGGTTATTTTAGAAATTAGTGATTTAAGTTGCATAAATAAACTAGTGTGGATTGGTCCTTGTATCCCACCATAATGACACAACATATAACAATGGCAGAACCCAGTTAGTGTCAAAAAAGAAAGAAAAAAGAAAGTTTGCTCAAGGGTAGCACTCTCAAATTTTATTATAGTGCTTTGAGCTATCTTGAAGAACTAAAAATACAAAAAAGAATTTCAGTCCATGGGTATTATTTATTTTAACCTCTCAGCTCACTCATCAGTAAGCGTTTGGACCACTCCGTCCCCATCACCCTGCCTGGATGACACCAGCACTACTGAACAATGTGTCAGGTTTTCAATCAACCATAACATTTATGGGTAGAGAATCTAATGAATTCACGTAACAACTGAAAACATCTTTATCGTAAATGACATTGTTCCAGCCACTTTCTATACATCTGAATGGAAAGCATATAGAGGCGATGGGCTTTTAACACCTTTAATATTAAACGTAAAATCGAATACTTCAAAATCCTTCTACAACTGTTATTACTTGTAAACCTATTGCTAATTTTAGTAAATGGAAGCAGCAGCGGAGGAGAAACAGAAGTTAATGCCGAGCGTGTGCGAGTCCCCAAGTAAGAACATGAAGTCTTCGTTCTTGTCAGTGTCTCAGAAAGAACATGCTAAGTTCTGGTTCAGACTCACAAACAGCTGACACAGAAGGGTCCCTTTAAAAGGGGACTTGAAAGTACCTTCGAGACGCTGCTAACTGGCCATTAAAGACTTGAAATGTCCCTGTCCCCTGCTTTTGGTGGGCTGCCGCCCAGGCTTAGGTCCCTTTCAAACAGCAAGCAATAGAGGATGACTAAGACCCGCCACTTGAAAGTCACTGGGAAAGGAAGCCAACAGTCATCTGGCTTTGCTGGACGGATTCAAGAAGAGACACAATACCCACCCTTCTCTTCGAGGGCCCCCACCCCCTCCCAGCCCACACCCCTGCAAGAGAGAAAGAAGAAAAAGAGCCGAAGGAGGGAAGAAAGAGAGGAAAGAAACCCAGAAGCCCAGCGCACGATTGGAATAAGGAGAAAGACCTTTTCCAACGGGAGAAACTCCAGCCATGGAAACAGACTTATGACTTTTACTTTGAAAACAGGAGAATGACAAGGGAATGCGTGTGAGGTCTGTGCGAATCCAGCCCCAGATGTTCACAGCGCTGTAGTAGTGGGGCTCTGCAATATGAGAGGGTTCACAAGGAACCTACAACAGGACACCACAAAGCCGCACAGATGCTATTGACAACGCAGACAGGAGCATCATGTTACCAAGAGGGGAGGCAGTCCCAGGACTAATAGCGGAGCCGGAAAAGCGGACCGCGAGCCCTGCAATCACTCAAGCCAACAGGAGGGACCCCCCCCCCAAAAAAAAATCAAAACCAGAAAAATGTTTCGCTCCTATCTAAAGAGATGGTGTGTGTGTGTGGGGGGGGAGCGAGTGGAACTGACTTTTCTTTCTTAAATAAAGTTTCCATAAAGCCCCTCTAATTGACAGCGGGTAATTATTTTCAGCTTGAGGAAACTGTCCCAAAAACTCGTAATAAGATTGCCAGCGAAAAGAAACAAAATGTGTTTCCTTGACCCACTTCCAGAAGGGAGGGGAAGGGGACGTTGGATGAGGCAGGCAAGGGTGACGGAGACAGAGCGGGGTGCGCTGCAACAGCTCCCCGGTGTCCTGCGAGGCGAGTGACAAGCCAAGAGACAGGGCGGATAGGGTGACAAGAAGTTGGGGGGGTGGAGGGAGCCCCGCAGGGAGGGGTGAGGCCGCACAATGTATACACGGGGCGGGCGGGGGGGTGATTTAGTGTGAAAGTGTTCCACTTAATCATTTTACAGGGGTTGGGGACGTAAATATTTAGCTGGCCACATCTGGAACACATTTCCCCCCGTGCGGGGTGGGGGTGGACGCCTGGAGGGAGGCCGCGCACAGTTGTTACTTACTGTACGGGCAGTTCTCCTTCTTGGTTCCGCTGACCTTCCCGTTCTTCTCGATCTTGAGAAAGTACTTGGTGAAGGAGAAGAGCTTTCTCCAGCGGACATCTCCTTGGAGGTGATTGTAGCTCCGCACATGCCTCCCGGCACTGGGGGGCGAGGAGAAGGAGGAGGAGGAGGAGGAGGAAGAGGAGTTGGTGGCCTCCGGTGACACCATGTCCTGCCCGAGGGCTTGGCAGGTGGCAGGGACGGAAGACACCAGCAACAGCAACAAGAAGCAGCAGCCGCAGCAGCCGGGCAGGTGGGGAAAGGCTGAGGCACCATGTGTCAGCATCCATTTCCACATTGTACTGAGACTCTCGGCGCTGGAGACGGTCTTATCAGAAGGAACATGCTGGAAGGGTGAGGCCTGAGGCGCGGCGGCCAGAAGGCTGGAGGTGGCGGCCGCTGCCGGGCTCCCTCCGGGTGCGGGTCTGGCCGGAAGGGAACGCACCACCGCCCATCCCTCCTCGGAAGGGCCGCTGCCTCTCCTCGCTCCCGTCCGGGGTCCTCGGGGCGCCCCTGCAGTGTCCGGGGGCGGAGGCGGGGGGCCGCAGCGGCGGGAGCTGTCCGGGGGCGACGGTGCCGTGGGTCGTCCTCGCCCTTCAGTCCCCCAGGAGCTACTCTGTTGTCTTCCTTCCTGGCTTCACCATGTTAGAGGGGGAAAAAAAGTCTGAAAAACAAATGACAGCAGCGCGAACAAACGCGCAGGGGCCGGGGCGCGAGGCCGGGGGAGCGCCGTGCGCCCGCGGAGGTCTGCGCCCTCGGGTCCCCGTGCGCGGAGCCCCGGCCGCTGGACAGCCCGCAGGGCGCGTCCCCTCGGGGCTGTCAGGGCTGCAGGCGCTGCCCGGCGACGGCCGCGCTCTTCCCCCTCGGGCCGCCCCTCTTCGGCGGTGCCTGTGGAGGTGAAGTCCGCAGAAAGTCCCTTCTCGTCCGGGGGCACGGCGGCGGCGTTTTGTTTGGCCCCGCGTCCCTCCCCCCGCCTCTGGGAAGCCGGCTTGTAAACAGGTTGCAGCCCGGAGTCCCAGTGTCAGTGGTGCTGAGCCAGAGGTGGGCTCTGCGTCTGCTGGTCAGACCTCATTTGCAGGGCGGAGAGGCAGGGGAGGGGGTCAAACGGCGGTGGGACATCCGAAACCCCGGGCTGCTGGGAACGCCAGCGAGAGGGCGGGGGAGGGGGCCGCGAGCGAGGGGCAGGGAGCACGCGCCTCTGCGGGGCCGGGGGGCTGCGGGGCCTCTCCCTGCGCCCCAGCAGCGCAGCCTCCACCCCGCTGCGCCTGCAGCTCCGGCTAATTGCTGCCAAGGCGCCCTGGGCTGGCTGCGCAGGCCACCAGCGCGAGCCGCGTCCTCCGGCTTTCCCAATTTTACTGCCTTCCAGCCGGAACCAATCCCCTCCGGGGAGCCCCTTTCTCACTTGTTTTCCAGCGTAGGGTTTTTTTTTTTTTTTTTTTTTTTTTTTTCCTTCTGGCAGCGAAGTACTTGAGAGCCACCTGGAGCCTGGTGCTTGGCTGACTTTTTTTTCCCTCCCCCTCTCGCTCCCAGAAGGAGGGGAGGGCTGGAGGAGAAAGCAGAAGATGCTGAGGACGGACTCTGCAGACCAGCAGATTACAAACGGGTGGGGAGAGCCCAGGAAAGGGAGAGACCTCGTTAGCTCCCCTTCCTCTCTGCCAGCTTGCAAGGAGGTCTGCGCTTTAATGAATCACTGATTTCTCCTTCCGCTGATGGAGTAAAAAGTTCACACTTTGGCCTTCTCTGCCTTTTAAGCTCAGGGAGCGTAAAAGTTGCCTCCCTGGGCACGAACGAAGCCGGGGACCCCAATAACGGGTTTGTAATGGCTTACTTGAGTCAGTCACTGAATCACGCGTGCACTTCAAAGCGAACTCACTTTATTAGGATTGCAAAGATTTAACCACACCGTTTGGCCAATATTCTGCTGATCTCTCTTCCACGCAATTTTCTTTGCACTTTGCCCTAAAAGGGCGTTTTCTTTTTTTCTATCTGCAAATGTAACGTTTTAAAGAGCTCTATTTTACAGAGTAAGTGCACTACTATCTCCCTGGCTTTCCCGCACTCACCAGCCCACAACACCCTCATCGCTAACAGAAACTTGCGTGAAACTCAGGCACTGACAACACCAAGTCCTCGGAAAGCCTCGTCCAAGAATTAGTCACAGGGAGAGATACTGTGATCACCCGCTTCCATCTGAGTAAGAGTTCCCATAGGATCACTTCTTTGAGAATTACTTTAAACGACGGAAAGCTTGCCGGGGTGCCTAAGGATGCAGTGGTATAAAATATTTACATTTTGTCGAGCAGTTGGACTTTTAGTGTCAGATTGAAACATATGAAATTGCCAATATTTTATGTTTCTCTCACCGTGAAAACTGGCAATTTCATATGGTTCAACCCAATATTTCAGCTGCTATTCTGAGAAGAAACATCGCTCCAAGGCGAACTTGGGAGCTTGACCTCTCCAACCATCATCTGGAGGAAACTAATCAGAAGAACTTGTGTGTGTGCAATAAGGCAGAATCCCAGTATAACTGTCTTTGGCCTCAGTGTTCATTGTGAACAAGAGAAGATACAAATAAGTTAAAAATCTCGCTTTGGAGACGGGCATCAGGAATGATTGCCCAATTATGTTTTGGGGTGACCTGAAAAATGACTTTACATGAATACTCCTCTCTTTTCCTGTGCATCCAGGGCCTTTGAAATAGAAGCATTTAAAACTAGAATCAGAGGTTTTAACTACATTATTTTATAAGCCATGGCAATGAGTGCTCAGAAGATTACGACAATATGGTGAACACCACATTTTAAACTTCTGAATTTAATATAATTAGCTCTGATTTCGTAGCTATTAATTGGAGAGTTAGGCAAAGAAGGAGCATACATCAAACACATCCTGTTCTTTCCCTGCAGCATGGATATTTAAAAAGGAACTCACAGTGCTAATGTCAGTTTTCTAGTTCACAGTTTTCTACTGGAGCTGACAAATGCCTGAGAGATAGTGTAGTGTTTCTAAGGGACTAGAGTTTCAGGCCAATTGTTCAGCAGAATCCGAATGTTTGAATTGACAACAAATTAAAAGTATATATATTTTATTACATTTGATGAAACCATGCAATAAAAAATCTGTCATGAAAAATTACAACACCCAAGAAGTTATTATTTTGGGGTTTCTCTGCACTGGACATCAACACTATTGATGCCACTTGAGAGCCTTTTAACTTACAAGGGACACCCCACCCCCACACCAAAAGGAGTCTCTCTCTCTCTCTCTCTCTCTCTCTCTTTCTCTCTTTCTCTCCCTCTCTCTCTCCTCCCTTCCTCCTCTCACACACACATCTATCTCCCAACTTTCTGAGCAGGTGGAAGAAGTTATTCACATCTTCAAGTTAGAAGTTAGAAGTTTTTATTCTGTTTGAAATGGGAGAAAACACATCTTCCGAGCTTGCACATTAAAAATCTGTTTGGAGCAGGTGCGCTGTTTAAAGTTCTAGAGCCTTTCCCTGCTCCTCTGTACGGCGTGGTGGCAGGGAAGACATTGAAAAAACAGCCCAAAGGAAAAGCTGACATAGCTTTTTAGATTATATCTCATTCTTCTTTCTCCTTTCTGTGCAGCCTTTCTTTGACAGCCCAGTCGAATCCCTAAATAGTCCACTGCTTTGCATTGTTAGGTCACCTCTTAGGTTAGCCAGAGAAAGCCTGAGAAAAGTCCCGCAGGAAAGATGCTCTATTTAACGGAATTCAATCTCTCCCAATAGATTTGAATCACTAACATAAATGTATGAATGTAGATTATATCTCTGTAATGAGGCCTGAATCATTCTCAGTTACTTCAAAGGACTGAAACTCTACCTTCCTTTTTTTTTTTTTGCAGCAATAATCAGGTCTTAATGGGTTCCTTTATTAATTGTTTCTCTGCGGCAATTGAAAAGGACAGGACAAGCTTCAGATTAGAGTGAGACCTACTCATTCTAAAAGGCTGTTTTTCTCTCTCTCTCTCTCTCTTTTTTTTCCCCCAACTTCTGGAAGGCATGCTTTCTTTCTATGCCCCAAACAGATCCAGTAATATTAGGCTGAATCTTGATTTGTGGGGAACTAGATGTGGCCTTTTGTTCAACATGATTCCTTGAGGAATGATGGAGGCTTTTCCAAGTGGGGCCATGGCAGCAGTCTTTGAGGAATCTTACAATGTGGCCATTTAACCTCCGAGAAGCCGTGGGCATCTGTCCGTGCAGGTCCTTCGGTAGCTAGTTTATGTCTGAAGCATGTACTTCCTGACTTCTTTATGTTCCTGGGCACCGTCTGTGGTTCAGTTTATAAGACGTGTGTTCTATTATGTGTGACGTTATTGGCAGTGTCACTCGCTGATTCAGATAATCACTGAGTGAGGTCAAAGGCCAGCCGAGCTGTTCTGCCCGGCAGCCCCGTGCAGGGCCCACTTGGAAAGCCCGTGGTGCAGCCCGAGACCACTCTGGTCGCGGAAGATGCCAGCGCTGCGGCTTGCCGTCTTCCCAGGACGCAGCGAGAGATGAAGCTTAGAGTCAGTGGCATTGGGGCCAAATAAAATAGTGCTACCTTACTGTTTTTTTTTTTTTAAACTAGGGCTATCTAGGGAAAGGGAAAGAGGTCATACCCTCCAGAGAGTAAGTAGTGCAATACTTCAAAGCCTGTGGGCGTCTTAGCAAGAACTGAATTCAACTCATTCCTTTAAAAACCGAATGGACTGCCCCGAGTCAGTCAGGGGTAGAACCCCGTTTAGAAATCAGGTACGAGGCTCTAGGCTGTTGTCCTTCTTTTTTTAAGCACCTGGTTTAGGTGCTTTGTTCTTTTTCTCCCTCCCTGCCCCTATCACTGACCACTCATTACTCTAACATGTCTTAGGTACCAGGGAAGAAGTGATAAAAAGGTTAGAAGGCTTTGTTTATGGAAAAACAATACATCTTTGCTGCAATAAATTAGCTGGAAAAAGTAATAAAATAATTTAGGATTGAATTATTAACTACCAGTTGATTAGCCAAATACATGGTGATACATACTTGGCAAAGGGGGCTATTTTATCAGAGCTTGTGAAATGAAAACGATTAGAAAGCAATGCGGAGCACATATTTTCAGAATATTCAAAGATTTTTTTCTATGTAATGTGGATTTATAAATTTTTTTGGAAAATTAGACCTAGGAGTAGTAGAGCTATGGAATTAAAGTGAAATCATATTGCTAAGCCTGAGGTCTTCTCGTAAAGTACATTTATAATTTGATTCTGCTTTCTGTATTCTAATATTAAGTATTCATAAAATAGTATGATATTTCAAAACATAGCTATGAGCTTAAATAATATTTTTCACAATTTCAAAGGAAGGTAAATTTTCTCTTCCCTAGCTTTCAAACAACAGACTTAATGATCTATTGTTGAGCAGAAAACAATGTGTCACAATAGTGAAAAAAGATTGGTTGATGGAAAAATAATTCTATCTAAGAAGGTTTAAATCATGTAATAAATCACCAAAAATGTTAGAAACGGAACTCGGCATCTTGGCACCAAACACAAACATATTTGCACCCAGCTGCTGTTTGCCTGCTCCCAGCAGATGGTAAACAGAACCTTCCTCTAACAAAGCTGTGAAGTTTCTGAAGTTCTGTTTGTTTTCTGAGCTCTCAGCCGTCCCTCTGCAGAGCTCTGCCTCCTTTCCCGTCCAACTAGGCTTCTCAGTCCTGTGTCCTACATCAGAACTGCAGAAACCCTGATATAAGTTACAATATCTATGTTTGTGAATTAATTGGCAGGTCATAATGTTTTCCTTAGACTTGCCACAGGCATTGGTGGTGTGTTCATTTCTACGTCCATTCACTTAACTGATTTTTATTCAACTAATATTTACTGATACCTGTCATGCACCAGGTAGGCATTGTGTGTGGAGCACAGTTTTACCAATAAATAAGACGGAGCAAGTTACCTTGTAAAGAGCACAGATCAATAAATTATTATTAACGGTGAACAAAATAGGGTTGTCTTAGGACTCAGAAAGCAAACGGGGAGGTCTGGGAGGAGAAAGAAGAACCCCCGGAATTTCTTTCTGGTTTTCCCAGTCGGGACACAAGCAGCTGAAGGAACTGTGACTTCTGTTTTCTGGTTTCACGAAGGATCGAGACTCGATCGGTCTTGTCCTGTTTGACGTCCCTGGCGCAATCCCTCGCTGTGTCTCCTGCAGTCTGGGGATTTGAGCTGCATCCTCTCTGCTCACTCAATCTTAAGTTTCTCTTCTGTTTTTCTGCTCTCAGACTCCCGGATACATTTTTATGCTTCCTAGCATGTTATTTTGATCACACCCCAATGAGTTCCCTAGTCCATCTGCTGTCCTGCGTGCCTCCTAGTAAAGCACACGTGATCAAATATAATTTGACCTGACATCCCTTCTCCCTACTTGGCGAACTGCCTCTGTTATGTAGCCTTTGACAAAGACAACGTATTAACTATGAACTACTGTTAACAGAAATATGATTGTGTCGGGAGAATGCAATATTTGCGGTGCTAGTTCTTCTTGACTCGGTCCCCAGATCCATCTTCTGTCCTTCCCTGCCCAGCTCTGTGCTGACATCTCTGCGTCACCAGTGTCCCCCGGTTTTGTCAGCGGGAGAATGGGAGCTTCAGGTGATCAGAGAGCAGCAGGAGAAAGAACTCTGGGTATTTCTTCCCGCTGCCTCCTCTTCTCTGCCCGTGGCTGCCTCTCCCCCATCAACACTTCCCACTGCAGTCCCTGCAAGAATATTTCTTCCGCTGGCCCCTGAGGCTCAAGGAAGGGTAGCTTCTGCTCTGTTGCTGGTCAACTATCAGCGTTTCTCCTTTGCTCATTCCTTTCGCCTCTGTAACTGGCGACTTCGTCTGAATCAATCAGAGTAAATCCTATGTCTTAGTCGGGATGCCGACAACTGCACACATGTGCTGCGGTGAGTAACAGTGCACAATAACATGGGTGAGTGTACCTGTGAGCTAACAGGGGAGCGTGGCTGCATATCAGGTGCATGCGGCGCATCATGTGCTTGTTCCATGCGCCGTGTCCTTGGGAGCTACACATGAGAGAGTAACACACAGCACTGACCGTCCGGAAAGTCTATTCTAGTATTGAGTTGTGACTGATGATTATTTCTCAATTCAGTGAATGACTTTGAGATCCAAAATCAAAGAGTAAGACAGTTTGACTGCTAACTAGTCAATACAATACTTTTACATAAATAACTTTTGAAAAAGAATTCAGTGGAGTTGAAATTATGTTCACAACTGACATGCCTTTGTGGAGAGCTGTAGTGGAAGCTCTATAATAAAACTAGCTTTCCCTTTTCCAGTTTCCAATGAACATTTTTAATGTTTCCGAATATAAATTTTTACTAATCTTTAAGGGCATGAAGTTTTTTTGTGAGTAAATTTGTTATATTGCCCTTTGTTTGTGATTTAATAATAAAAGGAGAAGAGAAATGAATAGCAGTATTTTGTAGCCCTCTTTGTTTTTACCTGAAGATAATTCTTTAAAAATGGAGATGAAGACAGCCTTGAACTGTACAGTTAGGTATAGAAGCTGGTGTAATACCCAAACTGCTAAGATGAAATACATTTACAGGTAATTTTGTGGGTTGGTGATTGTCTGAACAATTCGATACATTTTATAGGCAAATGACTTACAGAAATCAGTCTAACTTAGAATCCGTGGGGCTCTTTTACCCTCTCACCTGCTCCCCTAAACATTGATAATATTTTGACATAGAATTGGACTTAGTCCTACTGCCCTTGCTTTACAGGTAGAAATGTAAAAGGATGCGTTTTAAAAAAGAAGGAAGGATTTTAAAAAGGCCTGGGAGGGTAGCGGAAGCTGCTCAGGATGACAGAGCTGGTAGAGATGAGGTACATTGTCTGCATCCAACCAGGAAATCCCAGGAATTTCAGCCTTCTCGTGCCAAAAGGAGGTAACGCACTTGCAGAAAGAGCAGTGGCCCCTGCTGAGGCTGTGGGACGGCGAGGGAGGAAGGGCACATTTCAGAATCTTTGGGGCCTTTAGCATGTTGTTTGAAATATTCCCAGGGTGTATTGCAATGTGTGCCTTTAGAAGAGCATGTGCTCATGGCTGAGAACATATTAGGCTATCCCTAAATTAGGAGAGTGTCTCGATCAATCACTTGAATCCTAGCTAATGGATTAGAAGACTGCTCTCAGGATAATAGTTCAAACATAAGATCGCTTTCTAATTAAGTTCTGTTCAAGAATCAATAATGGCTCCTTGTCTATAGCATTCTGGCTTTCATATTTCCTATTTCGGTTATCAGTGGAGGTTTGGATATTTTGGTTTGTTACATTTAAATTTTATTAGCAGATGAAGAAAGGACTTAGAGATATTTCTCTGACTAACTTGTAAGAAAGAAATACTCTTTTTCCTTTAACCGAGTTCATTTAATTTGTATGCAGATTAGGGTACATTCTTCCTACTTTATAGCACAAGATAGCAAAATTTTCTGAATCTTTACTTACCTGATTTTGTTTTTTCTCTTTTATCTATATTTGTTGTAGTAAAAAATAGGGAAATATATGAGAAATATTTTAATCTCATATTTTCCATAATTAGACACTTAATTATAGGAAATCACCTTACACCTTCTTTTGTTCCTGTTATTACACACACACACACAAATGAATCACACACATGCCTTCAAGAACCTCTTGTTAGAAATTTAGTTTTGCTTTGAATTATTGAAAAGAAAAGCCTATCAAATCATTTGCAATTGATCAAAAAATATTTTTCAACTCTAAAGAATGTAAGGTGGCCAACAGATGAATTGACCCATTTTCATAATTTTTCCACTTTTACTGAGAAATAATTGACATTCATCACTGTATAAGTTTAAGATCTACAGCATGATAGTTTGAGTTACATATATTGCAAAATGGTTCACACAATAGGCTGGGTTAATAGTCATCATCTCCTATAGATACAATAAAAAGAAAATTAAAAAAATTTCTTCTTGTGATGAGAACTCTCAGGTTCCTCTACTCACTTAACGGTGTCCCTGTGTATCACACAGCAGTGTTAATGTGCTAACTGTAGCCATCATGTTGTACATTACAACCCTAGTTCTTATTTATCTTATAACTGGAAGTTTGTACCTTTTGACCACCTTCCTCCAAATTCATAAACAGATTCTGCACCAGTTCGCTATTTACTTATAACAGGTTAATTTTATGTATATGAATTAGTACCAGATTCTGTCTCTTTTAGAGGTCAACTTCTAGATACAAGAATAGCTGTAGTAAAAGAATTACTTACCAGGACCGGAAAAGTAGCCCACTGTCATAGGAAGGCAACTATGAATATTTGATTTCTCAAGGAAATTTTAAGTGCTACAGAATAGACATTGAGTCCTTTGTCAACCAACGAGGCAGAGGAGGAGTATTGTCTTTAAGTACACAGTTGAAGGTGAAGTCACCTGACCAAATGGCAGAGCCAGGACGTATGCTCATCTTCCTACACCATCCTGCAGATAGGAATGCACTGAATTCCATATTGAGTACTTTGAACTTCAGAAATGCCAGCTGGCAAAGTTTGGGGGTATCTGTGTTGAAAGGACCTAAGGGGTCAGGACCGTGGTACGTTTCATTGGAGTGTTTTTGTATTTTTCTTTTTCAGGTGCCTGATTTTATTATTTCTTCCAGAAAGTTTTGAGTTCTGAATGTGTGCTCTGATAAAAGCATGTCCTCTGTTTCTTTCTTCTTTGCCTAAATGCAGACATTTGCTCTGTAAACCTGTCTCTTCTGCTCTATTAAGGATTTTTAACAGTCACAGTAAAGAGAGCCTATTTTTCTAACTTGGGGCTGTGCTCTGTGTCAGGTTACCCTTTTTCCTTCTTTCCCTTGGGATGGAGACCTGAGTCCTGAGCTAGTTTTGTGCCAAGATGAAAAATCATTTGCTTATTTTGCTCAGAAACCAAGGCTGAAGGCTGCTCATAGGTGCTACATAATTAGTGGGGACAAAACGTTCCAAGCTACTTGAGGACATGCCCAGTGAGCCTCTAGAGCATCCTGGGGTGAGGATTCTTTACACCAGATCCCAATCTGACCACCGAAGACCTGAGGCCCGATGCCAAATCACTTAAAAAAAAGAACAAAGAAGGTTGTAAGGAAAAAAATCCCCCATTCACTCAACACTGAAGAATCAGAATTTAGGTAGCTAACTCCCACCATCTTCAACTCTGCTTTTGCATTTAGAGTTTGTCAGATGAAATTTTGTTAACGCGTTTTTAAATTAAGTAACAATTTAAATTAGAACCAACACAGTAAACCTAAAGACAGGATCTTCCATGATCAAAGTCCAAAATGAAATTGTCCTGAGGTTTAAAAACAAAAGTATACTAGCAAGGCCAGGGGGAAAAAGTGACTCGTTTATCTTTTGGTAAATAAGCAAGGGAAATGAAATACAGACGACGAGAAAGCCACATATTTGGTAAAGCTGGAAACCTCAGATTTAAAAAAATATAAAGCAACTTCTAGATTTAGCAATATAAAGTATAATTAGTTTTGGTACTTTGAAAATTTTTATTGATAAACACGACCCTTTTAGTCCTGCTGAAAATACACAAGGCTGTATCCACACGGCAGAAGAAGAATGTTTTAGGAAAAAATTAATAACTGTGTGAAGTTTTGGGAGCTAGTTGCCTTTATATCATGTTTTTGTCTTAAAAATATTTGTTTCTCTCATTTGGAGGAAATCCCTTTTTTCCCGTTTGAATTGTGTTTATTACCAAGTGAATTTTTCAAAGCCACTGCACAGAGTGACCACTGGGGAAAACGGGACCTTGTGTTGGTGGAGCCGGAGGAGAAAGCTCTGCATCTCCCAGCTTCCAAGGGGCAAGGGGGGAAGCTGGAAGTAAATTATAGTTGAACGGGGCTGAGGGGAAGGTGAAGTATTTTGTCACCCCGGCTGCCCCCTGCTAGGGCCCAGGGAAGCTCCACGGGCATGCAGATGCAGGGGTTCCGATCTGGTCCCCTCCTTTCAGCAAAGCCGCTGCAAGTCTAAGGGCCTGGGGCCCCACCCTTCGCCCTTCGGTGGAGAGAAGAGGGTGAAGACTGCTCCCCGTTCTGAGTGTGAGATTCCTGAGGAAGAAGCGGAAAGCTTGGGTCAGGGCGTGACAGAGAGCGGTGGCCCTCGCGAGCACCTTTTCCGTGCGTGGCATCATGAAGAGCAGTCACATCAATCCTTACTTACCTTCTTGTAATACTTTATTTTCAGCACTCTTGTCTAAATATTATTAAAGCTAGTTAAAATAACCCGTGTTTGTTTCAGAACAGAGAGAACCTGTAAGCAGTAAATTCGTAAGGATTTCTTTTCATTTAAAAAGGTTTTAACGGTTATACTACGTGAAGGTGATTTGTTTTAAAGTGAGCCATGTTTTGAAACTCCAACCAGTCTGCTTCCCTGGGACCGTTTCTTATGGGGAAGCACCATTTCTCCGCCTTCTGCGTGGGGAATCCTGAGTCTGTCCCGGCTGCCAGTGAGCTATAGAATGACCGACGCTGGTGACAGGGTCTTCTACCACGCGTATGTGGCGAGGAAAGAATAATTCAGACTATGTGTAATTATTACATGTTCAGGGGAACAGGAAAGGGGCATGAGCACTAGCCCTGGAAGTTTGGAAACCTGGGTCATATTTTCCACACTAATTATTATGTGGCCTCCGGTAAATATTTAGACAAGGAGATAGATACGTTTTGGCTCCAAAATTCTCTGCTCTCTGAGTCGCCAAATAAAAAAAGATGCATTTCACTAGCCCCACATGATAGCAGTGGTAGGAACAATTGGCATTAATTACACTGGTAGCCTGGTCTTATTACTTGAAATTTTTTGTGGAATAATTATGGAATCATGGAATGAAGGAAAACGGTCCATCTAATACGACAGCCTCCTTTCATATTTTCTCTTTCACGGGCTAGAGATGACCTAGGCCCTTAGTTACAGAACCTGGAGAAGTGCCCAACTTCCCTTTTCTTTTTTTTGCTATACAAATCTTTTGCAGCAAACAAGTGTAAAATTGTTGTTGTTTCAGAAAGGTAGTAAGGAATAGAGTGAGAAATATAATAAGTAAATGCAAATGTAACTAAAGAAAACTCTGACAAAATAGAGTTTTTCACCATCTTATGCAAATGTCCATAAAAACTTTGGCATTAATCGGGGTCCTTTAGGATGGGAAGGGGTTGGAAGTCAAGTCCATGATACTTGGTTGAAGATAAGGAATCAAGAGACAATCCTGATGGAAGGCGACCACTCTGATTATTTATATCCGCAATATTGAGAGTTCTTAGTGATGGTGGACGATGGGCAGTCGGACAGTCTCAGCCAATAGGAATGAATTGACAAGAAAATATCAAAAACTGCATGAATAAGAAGAAAATGATATCATCTTTCCTAGGTCATTTCTAGGAATTTATCCCAAGGAAATAATCCTTGGCTTTCCCTTCTTCTGAATGGGAAAATTACTTAATTTTTAATATCAATTTTACCCTTGAACTGACTGGACTTTATCCCTTTAAACACACAAGTTTGCTTTTATTATCACCTGGTGTTTCTCATTTTTAATACACTTTATATACTTTTTTAAATAGAAACTTACCATGGATTTTTAAACAACTCTTAGTCTAATGATTTCCCTTTGTCTGTATATATCCTCAGTATGATAATACAGCACTCTGTATGCTCCTGAAGGCTTTCCTTGTTTTTTAATCCCATGCTTAGGGTTTCCATACCTGGAATTCTTAACCAATACTAATTTCACTCCCATTTCAGTGGCTCTGCAATTAGATGGAAATAAAACTGATTTCACATTACAGGGTTTCCAATCCTGTTTTTGTAAAATTATCTAGTTATTAATTTTAACATCACCACATTCTGGGGCCCATCATTGCTGTGTTCGTCTATGTGAAATGTGTCTGCTGGTATTTTGCAATGCAGAGGTTTATGTTGGAGACACCACTGCCTGCCTGTCCAAGAACAATAGCAACCTTTTCCTTTGTGCTATGGCCTCTAATGCATTTGGTGAACCCACTCTCCTGGCCATGTAGCTCTTTGAACCACATATAATACACCGTAGTCTGTGCTGGTGATACATTTTAGGATAGGCATGTGACATAGTTCTGGCCTGGGGGAATGCTTCTAGCAACCTTACTGATACATTAAAGGACATGCCTCTCTTTTATGATAGCCATTGTCATATGTAGATGTGGTCACTGGAACTGTGGCTGAGTTTGTGCCCACAAAGTGAGCAGCCAGGTAGGGATGACTAACACTGATGAAAAAATGCAGGATTTCTGATATGAAACACCAAAATACAGAGCCATCCGTGACTTTGACCATTGGAGAGTGAGGAGCAATTCTACAAGGCAAAGAGCCAGAGAATGGGAGACCCAAATTCATCAGGTAAGCTCTACATAGTTATCTGGCTAACCACTGAAACATGTATGTGTGAACAGACCCTAGCTAAGGATAACATAACTGAGCTGAGACTTCAGCTACTGAAGAATCTGTATGTTGAATATAGTTGAAGTCGGAAGGATATAACAGAGCCCACAGCATATCACTCACAATATCCACTATATAACCCAGATTCACTCAACAAACATATGAAGAATCAGGAAAACATGACCCTTTCTCAAGAGAAAGAACAATCATCGGATACCATTACCAAAGTGACCTGAATGTTCAAATTAGCATAGAAGAACTTTAAGGAATTGTACTCAGTGAAGTAAATTAACATACAGGAAAATATGCTTGCTCATATGGACTACAAAGGTAGGAAATCAAAACAGAGATAAACATCCAAAAAAATTCTGGATCTAAAAAATACAACATTCTCAATAAAAACATCAATAATAGGATGAAAATTTCAAGGGAAATAATCAGTAAAACTGAACTAGGTCATTGCACTTACCTGAAAAATAAAGAAGAAAAGAGTTTGAAAACACGAAAAGAAACTCTGGGACTTACAACATAATATAATATGTGCTAATATATGTGTAATTGATGTCCCAAATGAGAGAGAGGAGAAAGTATGGCAAGAAGAAGAAAGAAGAGGAGGAGAAGAATAAGAACAAGTGGCGAAAATTATGAAAGACACAAATTTATAGATTTATGAAAGCTCAATGACTTCAAAACTCATATGAACTTTAGCCCTATATCTGTTAGGCAAGTTGAGTTGTTATGGCAGGTTTTACCACAAAATAAACTACAGGCACAGTTGTCTTCACTGATGAATTCTAAGAAACATTATGAAAGAATAACCCCAATGTTACACTACACATTTTATGAAAGAGAGGACAATGAGCCTGAATTGTAAGAATAATAGAAAATCTGAGTAAGGCATTGCATAAACAAACAAACAAGGCAAATATAGAACCATATCCCTTCTGTAGATAGATGCAAAAATAACTAACAAAATATTAACATAACAATAGCATAAAAACATATTAAATGTTGACTAAGTAGAGCTTTTCTTAAGACTGTTCATTTGTTTTAACATTTAAAATAAATCTTTGTAATTAACTATGTTAGTCGAATAATAAGAAAAATAATATGGTCATTTCAATAAATGCAGAGAAAGCATTTGAGAAAATTCCACATCTATTTGTGATAAAAATTCTTAGCTAACTAGAAATAAAAGGGGATTTCCAAAAATCTATAACTAATACCATACACAGCGGTAAAATATTAAATATCTCTCCATATAATGGAAACAAGGCAAAAATACCAATAGTCATTACTCCTATTCAACATTGATTGAAACTTCTAGTCATTGGAATAAGACAAGAAATAAAAATTTTATGACATAAAGATCAGAAAGGAAGAAATAAAATTAATTTTAATTCACAGATGATATGATTGTTTAGTCACTAGAAATAGTAACTAAATTCAACCATATTGCAAAGTATTAGAGTAATATGAAAAACCTATTGTACTTTTATATACTAGCAGTAAGCACTGGAAAATAAAGTATAAAAATTCCACTTGCAATCATGTCACAGTGCATACAGTACTTAAGGACAAGTTAAACAGTCGGTGTATGAGATCTCTGCTCTGAGAAGAACAATAAAACATTCTGGAGAGAAATTTTAAAAAGCTATATAAATGGAAAGGTACAGAATTTCAAAATTGGAAGACTCACTATTTTTGAGATGTTACTTCTCCCCAAACTGAACTCCATCACCATCTCAATTATTTGAAAAAAATCAGCAAATGATTAAAAAATGTGTATAGCAATGAAAAACATCTAAAATATTTGAAACCCTCTTCAAGAAAAACAAAATAGGAGGATTGAAAGACATGGTCATTCTACGTAATGAAGACAGCATGAAACAGCAAAAAGTTGACACTGGAACAGAATAGAAACCTAAGAAACCAATCCATGCTTATATAGTGATTTGCTTTTCAGCGAAGTTACCTGAGCAATCCAGTAGTAAAGGATAATCTTTTCAACACATTCTGTTGCAATAACTGGGTATCCAGATTAAAAACAAAAAATAACGTTATTGAGATGGAGGGTTTTTAGTCTAACATGTAGACAGCTTAGAAGTCACCACTCTATCCTAAGAAGTTGAAAGCTGAATGGACTGCTACAATAATTTATGAAAAAGTAGCCACTATACAAGAACAAACGAGTAATGTAAGCAGAGAGATGAAAATTCTAAGAAACAAAAAGTGCCAGAGGACAAAAGTACTGTGACCGAAATGAAGGCCTCCTTTGATGGCCTTATCAGCAGACTGGATATGGCTGACGAAAAGCTCACTGAGTTTGTGGATATGATGATGAAAACTTCCAAAACTATAAAGCAAAGAGAAAAAGAAAGTGCAAGAAAAGAACAAAATATTCAAGATCTGTGGAGTAACTACACAATGTATAACATATGCAAAATGGGAACACAAGAAAGGGAAAAGAAATGAACACAAGCAATACTTAAAATTACAACTGACTGAAAATTTACTCTAATTAAAGTCAAACACCAAACCACAGACTTAGGAAGCTCAAAGAATCTGAAGGAGGAGAAAACCCCTAAAATCTATACCTAGAGACACTATATGCCATCTCTAGAGAAACCAAAGGTAGAAAAAAAAATGAAAGAAATCAGAAATATATTACTCAGAGAAGAGCAAAGGCGAAGCATGAGTCTCTATATAGAAAACCCTGAAGACCCCACTAGAAGACTGTGAGAAATGACGACAACAATGACAAAGGACCCCAGTGAAGTTGCAGAACACAAAGTCAATGTACAGAAATCTGTTGCGTTTCTATATCCCAACAATCAAATATCCGGAAAAGGAATAAAGAAAATCCCATTTGCAATACCTAGGAATAAAATTAACAAAGAAAGTGAAGGAGTTATACACTGAAAACTGCAAGACACTGTTGAAAGAAATTGAAGTAGACACAAAGAAGTGGAAAGTTTTTCCGTGTTCATGGACTGGAGAAATTAACATATTTAAAAAAGTCATGTTATCTAAAGTATCAAAATTCCAATGATATTTAAAAAAAGAACAAAAATCATCAAATTTCTATGGGACCATAGAAGACAAAGCAAAACTAAGGATAAGGAAAAAGCCAGAAGTATCAGATTCCCTGATTTCAAATTATACTACAAAGCTACAACAATTTAAACTGTATGGAATTGACAGAAAAATAGGCCAATGAAACAGAACTGAAAGCCCAGAAATGAGCCGACATGTATATGGGCAACTCATTTTAGAAAAAGAAACTAAAATATATGGAGAAAGAAAAGCCCCTTCAATAAATGGGGTTGAGAACATTGGAAAGCTACATGCAAAAGAATGAAACTAGACTGCCATTTGAAACCATACATAAAAATTAACTGAAAATGGAATAAAGACTTAAATGTAAGACCCCAAACAATGAAATACATAGATAGAATAAAATGTAAGTACTAAACTTATGGACCTTGGTCTCAAAAAAGCTTTTGTGAATTGCCCCAAAGGCAAGGGAAGTAAAAGCAAAAATAAATGAATGGGACTACATCAAACCTAAAAAACTTCTTCAAGCAAGAGAAATCATCCACAAAACAAAAAGGCAGCCAACTGAATGGTGATACATTATAGAACTGTACACTTGACACTGAAATAATATTAACTGATGCCATGTCAGTAAATTTAATTTAAAAAATAAAATTTTAAACTTATGTAATTTATACATATGTATAATATGTAAATTAGACATTTTACGTAAATGGGATAAATGCCATAAGAGAATAAAGCAGGGAAGATAGGAATTGATTGGGATGTGAGAGGTGATTCGCAACTTTCATAGGGCTGTTAGAGTCTTCACGCTGAAGACCCGGCTGGTCTTAAGTTGAAAAGGATCGCTCTGGCTATTGCGTTGAGAATAGTTTGTAAAAGGACAAAGGTAGAAACAGATCATTTTGTCAGTGAGAGCTATAATTTAGAGGGAAAAAATGATAGCTTGGACCAAGCCTTATAATATTAAAGGTAGTGAGAAGTGATTATATCCAGGATATATATTAACAATAATTGACCTGATTGGATGATGTACATGTAGCATCAGAGACAAAGAGAATAGTCAAGGACGGCACTAAGATTTTTTTGTCTCAAACAAATAGAAAAATGGAGTTCCTGTAAGGCAGAGAAAAAGAGAGGGCAGGGCTGGAGTGCAAACGACCTTGGGCAGGAAGGAGAGACTGAGATCCAGCGGACGGCTGGACATCGGCCTGAGAGAAGAGTATAGGCAGGTCGTTCATGACAGGACCGGTGGCAGGGGGCAGTCTGCTGGGGCAGTTGGCAAAAGTTCTAGCCACATTGCTTCCCTTCTCTCAGTGAGAGAGGAAGCGAGATCATCAGCTTACCTCTTTACCTTGAAAATGAGAAATTACGGGCTCTAGAACCCAGAAACCCTCCTGTTCAGTATCTATGCCATAAAATAAATCAGTGGCCTGGAAGGAAGTAGGTGCAAGGTTTTTATAGTGTAGTGTTAATTGTAGTTGACAAGAAAATGAATCATCTTTAATGTTCGCCATTCACTGGGAAATAATTTAATACATTTTGAGTTATCCATGTTACCGAATAATTTCTCTTAGTTGAAAATGAGTTAAGTGTTTACATATTTATTATTTGGGAGGATGGCTGTGTAATTTTTTTTTGTGTGTGTAATATATTTTTAAGTGGGCAAAGGAAGATAAAAAGTACTGGGTATACTATTAACCATTTTAATAAACAAAAGCAAACCTTACATGCATGTCATATGTTTATATAAATGTGGGTAAAGATGTTAAAAATAAACAACTTGAATGAATGCTCGTGACTGAAGGAGTAGAAATAGAGGAGAATTGGTGGGAGATTTCCTTCTTTTTTCTTTTTCTATCCTTGTACTGCTTTAGTTGTGATAAAAAACACATATAGCTCTTCCTTATCAAAACGGTTAATCATATCATCGTGTAAGAATAGTTTTAATGGAATCAAATCTACGTACATAAACTAAAATCACCCATCACTCCACCGCTATTAACAGTCTTCTGCCAGAGTCCCTCAGATGTCACTGGCTTCTTCACTGAATCCCGACTCAAGGATGATCGTATTTTTACTTCCAATGGCCAGTCCTACAGGCTGTTCAAAAGAGGAAGGGTTTGCCCAGGCGAAATGAAAGGCTGAGAAAGGCGGCGGTCCGGTCCTGCGGAAGTCTAACTGGGAGGTACGTGCTCCAGAGGTCCCTGGTGCGATCACGTTGCAGCCTTTTCCCGGGGCAGGGGCTTTGCTGAAATTCCTTCTTGGCTGGCTTTCTTCTCCTTCTCCCTGCCCTGCTTCTCCCACTCCCTCACTGGATTTTCCTGGGAGCGCTTTCTTCAGAAATCACTTACACGTGAATTCCTGTGGCTGAGTCTATTTCAGGGACCCAGAACCTAAGAAAGTTACACTAAAAAGTCCTGCTGTTGTGTTCGCACAGTGTCATAATAAAATGTTTAGGCCTCTGCTTTGTTAGGTGACAACAAATTAAACAGTTTCAAAAGGGAGGGATTGCTGTCTTAAATGTTCTGTTTAAGTTCTTAGAATTTATGTAAATCTGCTGTTAATAATTGCTTGCTCTACACCAATGACTTGGCCCTGGCTGGTTTAGCTCAGTGGATTGAGCGTCGGCCTGCGAGCTAAGTGTCGCTGGTTCGATCTTCCAGTCAGGGCACATCAGAGAAGGAAAACTCTGACTCCAAAAAACCTCCGCTGCCTTGCAGCATACCTCTTCAGGGGAAAGGCTAAGGGAGTAAACCCCGACAGAAAATCCGGAGCCGGAGTCCCTAAGGCGGTTTGACGTTGTAGTCAACACCGGCAACTCCTGCGGCGCACCTGAAGCCAAGCTGTATTGACGCCGTCTTTCCCTTGGACCCTTCAGCTGCGAAGAGAGGGGGGGTCTGCTGCATGGGCAACAGCAGACCCTCCATATCACCCTGCCCAGGCTCTGTAGCTTCAGCGTCATCGCATGATGTCGATTCAACACGGGAGGAGACAGATACCATGTCACTCCCGAGTCGGACTGCACAGCCATTCTCGGCGGTGCAGATAGACTCTTAAGAAGCTACACCATCGTCTCTCGAGACGGACGGCTGCCGACGACGACGACGACACCAATGACTTTAGCGGTCAAACTTAAAACTATTTGAAAATGGAGTCAGTAAAGAATATGCTTAAGAAGAGCCAAGATCTATCAGCTTTTTTCAAATCAGGTTTCATTTCTTCCTACCTGCTTCATGGTCTTAGAAATTTTCTCTGGTATAATTAATTTCTATCTAAGCTAATTTTAAAAGCCAGTTTGCTTGCTGTCTGCTCTCTCCTAGATCTTTTAAGTACTATACTGGTCCGTCCCCCCTGTACCCAACCTAGAACAAAAATAGCCAGAGGCAGAAAGATCCTGATCATTACTTCCCAGTTCCTAGTTCTGCCCCATAGTGTTTTTAGTGTAGCATTGCCTGGAATTTTGGTTGTCTTGGCTTTGACGCTCAGGCTTCTCTGGATTGTCAGTGCATTTGGACACTTTCTGCGAGTTGACCCTGCCATGTTCTTGAACATGAGGGGTGTTTGGAATCTGTGCCCTGGACCACAGATGCAAGCCAGAGGCATACCGATCTTGTGAGGTAGCCCCTCAGATGCCAGCGGCCCAGGCCAGGCCCGGCCAGGCCTTCCTTCGGAGAGGGGCCCGAGGAGTTGCCTCTGTTGGCTTTTCTCCAAAGTCATTGCTTAACTAGGGTTCTGATGACTGAGTTCCATGAAACGGGAACTCCTGCCTGTGCTTACAATGCTTAAATACGTTATTTTCAGTTGTTTCCTGAAATCATCTTGAAAATGCCTGTAACCTATTTTTATTAGTTCTAATCTGAATTCTGTTCTTGATTTTAAGAGATCTTCATCGATGAAATCAGGGTATAAAATCTCCAAGTATAATTTTTGAACTCTAAGATGTAATTGTAAATTTTTTTGTGAAATAGGCTTTATAATCAATCCTATGAATATTATGGCACCTACCACAGGGTGGTTTATAGTCTACTCAAAAAATATTATATTTGGTTCATAAATCAGAAAGTCACTTTCTTTCTCTGAGCCTCAGAGCTAGACATACTGTATACATGAGTGCATGAATGAAGAAGTGATTATTGTCAGTGGTTGCTCACATTAATCTCTCATTGAGAATTCTTTCTTTAGCTCATGTGCCTGCATAAATTTCAACCAATATTGGGGGGTGACTCTCAAATTTCTAACAAAGGTCCTGGAAGTGCTGGAGTTAAGGTATGAGGTATGATTGAAAGATAGTTTTAAGCAACATGATTACCAAAAAATATATATTTGTTTCCAGTGATTTTTAGAGGACTTAGGTGTTTTATTTGGGGTGGAAAGCTGTACTTTGTCCAAAATGTTAAAAACATACAGCTATAACTTATGCTTTAGTAGAAAGCCAAGGAAGAATAAGAAATTTGACCCCTTGCAGAATTTTTAAATTCAGCTACAAGGACTAAAGATCAGAGTGGCATTGAAAGTCTGGGTATGGAGTGGTATCCAGCACTGAAACTAGTCCAAGTCTGACTTCATTAGAAACCTGTGTGGATCCTGGAGACAGGTAGGGCTCCTTGTGTGGACTAGAAGTTCTGTCCACTATATTCTGAAACACTGTGGGCTGTGGCAGGCACAGCCAGTTATCCTTCAGAAGTTTGTGAATTGTTACTGAAAAATGGCTTCTTGAGCAGGTACTACATTTCCCAGCTCTCCTTGTCGTTGGGTAACCCCCGTGCCTGAGTTCTAGCCCGTGGGCTCTCTGTGTGGTCATAGTGCTACTTGCAGGCCTGCTTCATAACTCCCACATTGTACGCCTCCACGTTCCTTTTGCCTTCCTGTTACCTAAAAGGCAGACCTCACTGAAGCACCTTTGGCAGCCACATGCTGAAGGTGGCAGCACCCTCCTCAAGCTAAGTCCCCAAATGACTATGTGGGTGATAGCTGGCCCACCACCCTGTTCTCCCATCTAGTACTGTTCTGTGATCAAGAAATGCGCTTCTGTTGTTCTGAGCCTTACACAGTGTGGAGTCTCCCTGGTATAACTGCGCAGCTACTCTTACTAGTTTAGCTTGCCACCCCGTCCTGCACTGGGACCCTATCATATTCTCTTTTCAATTGAGCTTCATGAAGAGGGGGGAAATATGGCACAGGCCCCTGACCTATTGCTACACGGTTAGGGTTGAGAGCATTAATGTTGCAGATGAAAAGAAAAGGGTGTTCAATTTGAGGCTAATTTTCTGAGCTAATCAGACCAGCAGCGATGGTAAAAATAGAGCTTGGAGCAGATGAGTACATGGGGGAGTCACACTACAAACTGATGTGGGAGTTCATGGAAGACCCTTCTTGCTGCTGAAGGGGTGGGGAGGGTCAAGGCATGTGCATTCTTGAATGACCAGATGAGAAGTTGGAAAAAGAAATATCCAAGTACTAGGATTAATGCAACCTCAGGTGCATCGCAGGTTGATGAGACGCGTGTGCATTGTATGATGCTGCCCTACAAGGAGGGGCAAAGCAGACATTCAGCAAGTGTTGGAATCAGCAGATGAATGAGAGCTGTGCTCATGATAGCTGAAAACATTTATTGAGAGTGCTCTAGTTAAGTAGGCCAGCACTCTGCAATAGAATCAGGCTCTTAGTAAAATCGAGGCATATGGATTGTTCTATTATGTACAGATGTAGCAAAGTGTCAGAACTTGAAGTACCCATTCAACACTTAGATATTCAAAAATATTTATTGAGCATCTGTTTCATGTATGGCATGGTGCTAGGTGCTGGCAATACGGGGAAGATTAGGATGGGCAGGATCACTGTCTCTGCCTGGGGCTTACTTGTCACTAGGGAAATAATAAGTGAGCTGCTAAATGTTGAAATTAGTATGAGGGAAATAAAAAGAGCTATTTAATGGAGAATATCAGGAAATGTGGAAATGAGGAGGAGTCATACATGGGAAGAGTATTCTAGACAAAGGCAAAGGCAAGCCAAAAACGCTCCGGCAGGAAAAAGTTTGGGAAGTTCAAGGAACTTGGAAAAAGCTGGTGTCGTTGGAACCTGGGGTGTAAGGTTGCTGATGTTGCTGGAACCAGACCAGTAAGAACTTACAGGTCATAGTGAGGATATTAAGGTTTTTTATAAGAGTTTTACTCTGAAGACAATGGGAAGGAAATGACAGCTATAACAGAGCAGTGAAATGATCTGAGACCAGGTGAGGTAACCAGTCAGGACGTTATCACCGTAAACCAGTCAGGGAGTGGTGTGACCTGGGTGGGGTTAGGGTTGCAGGGAAGTGGAGAGGTCCAAAGAACGCTTTAGAGGGAGACACAACAGGGTTTATTGTGCTGGCAGAAGGAACGGGGAGTTTCGGTTGACTCTGCGTTGCTCGCACTGCAACTGGGTGGCTATGGGATGATCGGGACAGATCAGGTGTATGACAGGAAATCAGGTGGTCCTTGACATGTGTTTTCTGCCTATTAACTAAGCAGCAGAACACAATGACGTATCATCACCACTGTGCTGGCCTTTACAGAGAAGATTTAGCCTGTGGCAGCCTGTAGTGTGTACTGTGCAGCTCCATTTAAGGTTGCTCATGTATTCACCTCAAGAAGAAAGGTAGATGTGATACACACACACACACACACACACACACACCCCTGATTGGTTCTGTGTCCCTGGAAAACCTTTCCTAACATGCAAAGCTACTGACGTTACATTCTGAGATGCCTGTCCGTATCCCTAACCTCAGCTCCCTGTCTAACAAATGAACTTATGACTGAAGGTGGTGTAGGGAAAGCTCTGAGCGGCATTTGAAAACCAGTTCAGTGGCTTGGCCTTATGATAAATATGTAAATTACCAGCCTGTTCCTGTAGGAATTAACATCTCAGGAGAAAAAACATAAACATTCTCCCTTTGATACAATAAAATCCATTTATTAGGTCTAAAATCTATCACTTAGACTAGAAGTTCTCAACTTTGGCAGATATCAGTATCACCTAGGGAACTTGTCAAAAGATACCCTGCTCCAAGCCCGACCCTTGATCAATTGATCCAGATTTCTGGAGGAGGGACCTGGGCATGTGTAGTTAGTTCTATGGGCATGTGTAGTTAGTTCTATTTCGTTTTCACTCATACGTGACCCTAATGTGCAGCCAGTGTTGAGCACCACTGATCTAGACTCAATGTGACAAGGCAGCCATTGAGCTGATGCCACCCTCTTTAATCTGGCTTTCTGGGTTGCCTCTAGGTTTATTTTAAAAATAATTTGCATTTGCATTTGAATGCTTTAGAGTCCTGCTCCTTTCACTCCTGGCTGCTGTGCAAATGGATATTACCTTCCGTGTCTCTGATGGCTTTGGAGCTCATGACCCCTGACTTCTAGACCATGAAGTATTATCACCAAATCTATGTTAGGACTCGAGGTGGAAGGATTGAGAATGGGCACATGAAGACTGGGAGTGCGTGCGACAGCAGCTGTTCATGAGGAACACGTGCAAACCCAGTCAGGGTGGCACTTAGGAAAACATTGGTTCTGATTCTCCCAAAAGGCAAGACTTCAAATAGAATCTGAATAATGAAAAGAACCATTTTCTCTTCCAGAGCGAGGGGAACGACGGATGATATCGCGATGGTTCAGGTGTCTTGAAATACATATGCTATTAGATTCTTCTTAATCCTGAAATATCTTCATTAGCTTATCTTAATTGTTTTATTTGAGTCTTCTCTTAACATAAAGATTTATAATCCCCCTCCAAGTATGCCTGTTTTTGAAATGTGAGAGAAAAAACACTTTCAGCTTTATAGTCACAATGTATTTTAATAAATACTCCCGTAACGACGTTCTGAAAAGTTGGATAATTGTTTGATTTTGGCAATGATGTCACTGACATTTTATTGCTGAATTTATTTTTTTAAATAGTAGCTAAGTCTTAGCTTTAAGTAGCTACTTTCATTGGGATAATGGCAATCTAAAAGAAGTCAAACCCATCTCTAATGACAGTCTATGAACTTGAAAAGAAGTGATGCTAGAAAAGGAATTTTTAAAAAATCAAGTTCTTTATGAGTAATCCCGACTGCCCCGGACAATCATCACACATGTTTTCTAGGCGTACGCGGGTCAGCCCTAAACTTTGTTGTAGATGGTTGGTATGTGACCCATTCCTGAGCTCATCCTTTCATCTCGTGAACCATCCGTTGTTACTGTCTTCGTGCTGGTTTTTATATCATTCGTGATTAAATATTTCAGTTGAAGGGCACTGAGACATAAGGGCTGCAGGGTAACTTACAGTGACTGTTCGGCACACTTGAGTTAGCGCCCTAAAGATCCTGGTTTTCTGACGGTGATGGGGGAAGTGCACAACATTCCAGAACAGGATCGTGTCTGCTCTTAGTTTATTCCCCATCGATTACAGAAGTTAAATCTGAGGGGATTATATTTCAATAAAGAATGTGTTACTTCTCTTGTCTAATAAAAAATGCATTTTCATTCAAAATTTGTGGTTTTAAATCACTCTTATTAACATTTAAAAAGACTCAGGGGTGCCATTGATAAAATGGCTTTAAAAAAAAGATGTAAAACCTGGGCAGTTCCAAGTGTCACAGCTTCCTCATTTGACTATTATTTGTTATTTTGATAATAACATGTATCTGAAAACTTTACAAGATTCAAAACTAAATTCATGATAGCTTTGCTTACATTGCCCACAGAGGCATTAGTCACATATAGTCTCCCGGAACCCGGCTGGAATTTGTCAGTAATAATGTTTATCCACAGCACTGCCTTATTTCAATAAAACAACAAATTATATTTTAATGATAGGAGTGGCTATCGTTAGTGATTTGGTCATTATTTTTGATGGTATGAGAAGAGTTTCTCAATTTTTAGAAACCCATTTTGAAATTGGGGTTGAAATGATCTATTCTATAATGAATTGCATCTATTGTTTATTTCCTGTTTTAATCCATGGAAAAGAGCCAAACAGAATATTCTTTGTTTGGAAAAACTTAAGTTGTTCTGGAATTTGATGGGCTCAGAGTCGCCACTCCGAATCAATGGCCAGGACTTTGATCTTGTTTGCTAATGGTATCAGATAAAAATTGTAGCTTTAATACCTCATATCAGCTCCTTTCCTAGATCTAATGTTGGCAGAAATTGTATCTGTTGTATTTCACTTCAAACTAGAAGCACATGGGAATTCATGAACATGATTTTATGCTTTTGTTCAATAATCCGTATAAAACGAGTCTTCACAATTCTAAAGCATCTTGCTTAGGCTCTCCATCCAATTAAAAATTATTTGCCCTTGTAATCAGTGCCGTCCTTCATGCTTAAACATTGCATGAGCATTCTCATCAAGTTCTGGATTTTTACTCTTGTCTTGGTCATGGCAGCTGTAATAACCTCTTTAAAACAGAGGACATAAATAATTCATAAACTGGAAAGTAGGCCGCTGAATAATTGAGTTAATAACTTATTTTTGAATAGATATTAGGAATCAACAAACTACATTTCGTTTTAAGTTCTCATTATATCATACATAGATATTAATGTCTATTATATGACTCAGAGAATAAGTCACAGTTATTTAAATTTAGGAGTACAACCTTTCCCAGAAAAAATATTTCCCCCCTACTAAGATTCTTCTGAAAGTTTGGCTCTAAAACTACTCGGGTATTTGTCTATTTAGTCATGATGCATATTGATTAACAAATTCTCTGAATCTTTATTAAGATTAAAATGCATAATTGAACCATCATGATACGGTATCCTCTGTCCAGCAGTATTTACAATGTATGCAATATGTTTGGGATTAAGAAAAACATTCAAAATTACGGTTACATATTCTGTTTGCCTTTGAGCTGAAAATTATTTTTAAAAGTATATAAATAAAAACTGACCATTAAAATTCAAATTAATACATCTTTTCATCACATTGCAAATTGTTACTAATAATTAGCTCCAAGAACTTCATTTACATATGTAATTCTACATCAGTTGTTTCTTTTCATCAAGCAGAATACTAGCTCCAAAAAAAAAAAAAAAAAAAGACATTTGAAGAGCAAATAATTCTAATATCATTCATCTAAAGGCTATTTTAAAGAATATCACAGGCAGTTTTCTACTTTTCCATCATTCCTCACCGGAGATCAAAACTTTCCAAGATCAAGGTGTTCCCAATTATAAGATGACGTGCTAGGATATAAAGAAATATGGCTGGTACATAATTCTTTTCCATGTCTAGATTTTGTCTTTATTCTTTATCATCTTATTATTATTATTATTATTTCCAGTCTGTAATAAAACAACAATAATACCGATTTGTTGCATTAGGATGAATGAGAAAAACCTCATGGCTGATTATCAGAATGTCCTGTTAAAGCTTATATGAAAATATAGTGCCTGTTTTTCCACCCAAAATAATGTTCACTCACTTTTCTGGGAGTCAGGTAGAGAACTTCTGTATTTTTAAAATGCTGTACAGCCGAGGTTGAGAGTCACTGGATTAGATTATCTAAAGTATGAATAATTTAAAAAGAGGAAGATGTAATGTTATAAATTTTTGTAAAAATAAAAATTTTATTCACATTGAAAATTATTTTTAAAAGTAAATTACATTTCATTGCAAGAAATAACACAGGGGAACAATTTTTAACATAATTCCCATTGAGTTTGATTTCTCAGCTCTTTTAGACTTAAATAGGCATGCTGATTTAAAAAATTGTGGTTAGTTTTCTTCTATCATGTCAAGTATTTTCTGTAGAGCTTATCTTAATGCGACCACTCTAGACTGGATCGAGCCTGGATCGAGGGATGCACTGGCGCTCTCCTATTGGCTGAGAGCAAACCTCCATCAAGTGGGGAGGGGTGGGGGATGACCTTGGAGACCAGCGACAGGTTCATACTTGTCTAGGCTACTCAGTTACACATGAGACAGTGTGGTGAGAGGTTATGTGCCGCTCTGTATAGTGAGTATATTCCGAAGTGTAGTCTGAGTTCTTGTCTGTATACAAGGAGTAAGCAGAATTAACTTTATTTACATACATACTTGTTTCCTTTCCTTCACATCATGTCTGCCTCTGCTATTTCTCATCATAAGTGCCTAAACAACCCTGATTCGTTTTGTTATACCTGTGGCAGTTTCATCATTCCCAAAGGACAAACATCAGCACATTTGTCAGGCAAGCCTATTCTGCATATTTTAAAGTAAAACTTGGTGAGCAAGGTAAGTCTTGGGCCCCTCACAAGTTGTGCAAGCAGCGTGTCGGGAGTTTACGGATGTGGATGAAGGGAACACGTGATAAATTGCCGTTTGGTATACCTATGGTTTGGCGAGAGCCCAGAGGTCATTCCAGTGACTGTTACTTTTGTATAGTGAAAGCGTCAGGATATAACAAGAAAAATAAATGTAAAATAGAGTATCCTAGTCTACCATCAGCTATACGCCCAGTGCCTCATTCAGCTGAATTCCCAGTGCCAGTTTTCATTGAACTACCCTCTTTAGAAAAACAGGAGTATGGCGAAGAACTAAGTGACAGCAACGATAAAGATTTTGAAACTGAAGATGACTCAGTTGGTAAGGGGTTTGATTAAGCATGAGTTGAATGATTTGGCATGAGATTTGGGATGATCCAAAAAGGCTTCAGAGCTTCTAGCATCAAGACTGCACGAGAAAAACTCGCTTGAAAAACAAGCGAAAGTATCCTACTTCCGATCAAGAGGAAGTGCATTTCTGCGGTACTTTTGAAGTGAGGGTGGCTTTGTGTATTGCCATAATGTACACGGTTTAATGGGGGAACTGGGAATTCCAATCTATAACGCAACTGAATGGCGACTGTTCATCGATAGCTCAAAGTGGAGCTTGAAATATGTCGTCCTCCATGATGGCAATTTGTTTGGTGCCGTCCCAACTGGCCATTCGGTTTGTTTCTGTGAAGACTATGAAGACATAAAGAGAGTCATTGATCTGTCGCAATATCACAAGCACAATTGGATCATCTGTGTTGACCTTCAAATGCTCTGCTTCCTTCTTGGTCAGCAACGCAGACACACAAGTATCCCTGTTTCCTGTGTATGTGGGACAGCAGAGCTCGTGAAAAGCATTGGGTGGAGTCAAATTAGCCTCCAAGATCTGACCTCAAACCTGGTGATCCAAACATTCTACATGAGCCACTTGTTGACAGAAAGAACATGATATTCCCACCTCTGCACATAAAACTGGGTCTCATGAAGCCATTTGTTAAAGCTTTGCCAACTGAAGGAGACTGTTTCAAGTATCTCATTTTGGCATTTCCTAGCCTGTCGTTTGAAAGATAAAGGCCGGTGTGTTTGATGGCCCACAGTTTTGGCAGCTCATTAAAGATGAACATTTCATCAGGACAATGTCAGAACTCCAAAAGAATGCTTGGTTGTTATTCAAAAACTTTGTCAAGGACTTTCTTGGAAATACACGAGCACAGAATTACACCAAAATTGTCCAGAAACTCTTGAAGAACTTCAAAATGCTATAAGCATAAATTTTTACCTTAATATGTATATTTGGTAGCAGAACTTTACTACTTGTACACAATTTGACTTACAGTAACAATATACAGCCTTTCTATGAATAAAATAGCTCTAAATAAACAGTATCTTCAAGTAATTTTTTCTTTATTTTTCTTTGTATGTACATTCTGTGTGATTTTTTGGGACACAGGGAGGGTATCCTGTACCTTAAAAAGTTGATGTGATAGAGAAAAACTGGGGTCATTTGTGGATTCAGAAGCCAAAAGTTAGTCAAAAACAAGTGTCAGATCTAACTCAGCGAAGATTGTGTTCCCCAGGGTAATAGTGTGTGAAACAGACGAAAGGCTACGTGAATTACGTAAAGTTGGCCAGTTGGCAGTGGCTCACCTTTCCTGGATTTCAGGAGGCAGCAAGGGGGGCTTGAACTCTGGTTTCTGCCAGATTTGAAACATGATGTCATCAAAAAGTTATGTTCTTCTAGCAAGAAAGCCCAATAAAAATAGTCTTCCATTTTTAGTCACTGTGCAAGGTGATTCAGGAGGGTGATTTTGGCAATATGGGGGAAGGAGATTTTAACAACTTCATAACAACCACCAATTTGTGTTGCTAGGCAGAGTTTTAAGTTAATTATATTTATTAGTATAACTGTTCTAAGAAAGTTTAGAGCTAGTATATATACAGAAAGAACATTAGGTTAGGACAGCTTAGTGTTTCAGGCCATAACATATGCTAAACATTTAATTTGGGTCTGTTAATCTGGGTCTATTCAAATAATAGATGCTGGGAAGCTCTAATGTCACTGTGAAATAAACCACGTATATAAAACATGCTCTTTTTTGTTAAACACATCTGTAAAGGACCACTTGGTGGGTCACCCTCCATTTTCAATGGATGGACTCTGATTAAAAGCAGCTGAGACAATGATGTCACCATAGACTATTAGAATAAAAGGGAAAACTAGGGTGGGGCAGACAACACAGTCAGACAGAGTTAAAGTGTTACAATCAACATTCAGGAGAGGATGCTAAAGAAGGGAGCTGGGGGGCGATAAACCACCAAACATAGAGGGAGGGCGTGGAGGGAGTTTGCTCTTCAAGGAAACTTTTAGGTGAGACTCTTCCAGGAGAGATGTTTCTTTTTAAACTCTAGAAGGGTCTATTCAGACCACATCTAGGCTTCTAACCGAAAGACAAAAGACTTTAAAAGTCCGAAATGCTCACTGGAGAAAGGTCCAACTATAACCACTGTTGCTGCTACTGCTGCGGACGATGATGATGGAGAACAGTGTTTACTGTGTGTGATGCGCTGTGACTCTATGAAGCCCTTTACCTGGATTAGCTTAGTCTTAATAACATTGTGGGGTAGGTTCGTTATTATCTTCACTTTTCAGAAAAAGAAACAGAGGCATTATTTTACTACTTTAGTTAATCAGTTAACACTAAGAAGGTGTTAGGGAACAGAAAAACATACTGAGAAGTAAACTAAAAAAAGCTAAAGATAGTGACACTCCCATTTACATTTTATCCTGTCCTGAAATTTGATTCATTTAATGACTAATTGGGTACCTACTATATACCAGAATCCGTGCTACAATATAGGTTCATAAAAGGTGGACAATTCAGATACGGTCTCTAACATTTCTGGCATTTATGATATTATTAGTGAGATATATAATTTCATAAATATTTAACTTTTTTCACTTTTGTTAATTTATAAATTGAGATTTGAAGGATCTTAAGAGTTACCAGCCTAGGATATCAAGGTTTTGTTAAATATTCAGGAAATTGTCAGGTATATAGTTCCCAGTGTCAATGAATAAAATAATTCTGAGGTTTCAACTGTGAATCGGTTTCATTTTACTTTTCATGTAATGATCTTTTAAGACTTCACAATGAAACCCAAAGTGTAAGACCAGCTTGCAACCACTAGCAACAGCTCATCCCTAACGACCTCCACGTTGAAAAGGACAAAGTACAGAAAACACTTAAAAGCTGTTTTATCCCAAAACACACCCACATACACACATGATAGGATAGGTCATAATGTCTCTTTGAGTCTGGCAAGGTTTAAAAAAACCCTGTTTTTAAAGGGGTTTTGCCTTTATCCTCTTTAATTCTCTTTAAGTTTTGTTTTATTTTTTTAAACATATATATTGTGTTTTCCTTATATTTATCAACAGTCTTAGAAGAAAATTTACTTCTTTTACTATAGGTAAATATTGATGGTTTCGCATACATTTGCTCTTAGTTTTTTTTTTCCCGTTAAGTGTAGACTTGCCATATCTTGAGATATTCAAGCATAGACTTGTAGGTGTCCTGAATGGAGTTACAGAGATCATTAGAGCAGGGGCTTGAGTGGTCTCTGAGCTTCCTTTCCATCATGAGTTTCTGAACTACATAGTGAGAATCACTTTTGTAGCAAAAAACATCTGTGCACAGAATTCCCTTGGATTCAACAGGATAGCATTAAATTAAGTACATGTTTCTTTTTAGCTTAAGTCAACATTTTCTAGTTTATTATTCTTATCTTTGAATCATTTCCCATGTGAAAACTGGATATACAAAATTGAATAAAACAGAACTGAAAATTAAGTAGTGTTCCAGCATGAACCATTTTAATGAGTCCTCACGGTTTTGTGGTGTAGGTGCTATTGTTACCTCCATTTTACAGGGGTTCAAGCTGAGGTTTTAGAAGTTAAGCAGGTTTTCTAAATTCAGAAATTGAATGGAAGAAATTTGAGTCCACAGTTGCTGGATGTCAATCACCTGGGTCTGTCATTTCACCAAGGAGTCTCCATATTAAAAGCTCATGTTTTTCAAAATGTTTTCTCTATAAATCTTAAATACAATGAGTGTGTAGTTAAATGGGTAGAGAGAAATCAGTTGATATATATGACCATTGAACTGAAGCTTAGCCAACATTTCTTTCAGATGAAAATTTGGGGCCTATGAACCAAAGTTGCCAAATACAATCTGGGGTTTATGTAGTTTATACTCATTAAATTTCACATGTTAGAATGCTCTATGATTACATATATACAAATAAACTCATGTCTGGGATTAGCATGCACAAAATGACCAGAAAACTCCAGACATTATGTGTCCAAGACGCAGTGGCTTGATTCCACATGGTTTGTTCCACTCATTCCCTCTCAGGCCCTCTGCCCCGCTTGTGCACCTGCTTCCCATGTGTACTTGGGAGCACATCACTACCTGTTCTGGAAAATACTTTCTTGTTGAAGCAAGAGGACTTCCTGAAAAGGAGCCCTAGAGTGGGAATTTGGCAAACGGGGTTCTGGCCCAGGATCTGCCGCTAATGAGTTCCGTGTCTACCTCTGGCAACATGTCTTCATTTTTCTGGGCCTCAGTTCCTCTGTGAAGTGAAGGCGATGAAGCTCAAGAACCATATGAAACAGGTAACCCCTGCTCCCTGCCTCTCAATGCTTCAGTCTCATATTTACCAACTCTACCAGCATGTGGTCTAAGTCCCGCCTAAATACCTCTAGAGACAGCCCATTGTACTTGCTGTGTCAGAAAAGCTCTCCTTTATTTGAACCTAAATCTTTCTCTAGGTGGTTGCCAGTTCTGGCCCCGTCTTTGTCCTCTTGAGTGAACTAGAACCAGGGTGCTCACTGTCTCATTTTTTGAAGAGGACTATTCTGTCCCTTGTTCCTTTCACCTTTCTCAAATCTCAGTTCCAGCCTTACAGTTTGAGAGAGTTTAAACTTCCGTATGAAATGATTATGACTCTTTTGTTCTCTTGGTGACTTGTTTCTGGACTGGGTTACCTACCCATGGCAGCCTTAACGTGCAGCACCCAGAACAAATAGCAAATAAATAGCAGCAGCAACAGCTGGCCTCTAGTGCTTTTATGTGCTGGCCACTGTTTCAAGTGTTTTCTGTACCTATTATTTCATGTAATCAGTCCAGCAGCACTGTGCAGTAGTGCTATTGCTACCTGCATGACAAGAGAGAGCAGGAGAGATGAAGCCTCTTGCTCAAGTACGTGACATAGCTGATAATGTCACCAATTCAGGTGACCAGGGCTGCGAGTCTGTGCTGTTCGTAGCTGGGATAAATTCCATGTTTAAACATTTGTACTTGAGACGTAGTTTCTGTGCCACCCAATCAACTATGACTTGTATCTCCCTTATTCTAGATTTCTATGAGTATAGTGTAAGATTGAATTCGATGTACATGTTCTATGTGTGTAGATGCCAATTTTGAAACTTTTTTTAACCTGTGTATCACACACTGTACAGAACAAGGATTTTAATGATAAAGATAAGCCGTTCTCAGTCAAGTTGGAAAATGGACATGCAAATCGTCGGCAGCCGTCCGTCTCGAGAGACGATGGTGTAGCTTCTTAAGAGTCTATCTGCACCGCCAAGAATGGCTGTGCAGTCCCACTCGGGAGTGACACGGCATCTGTCTCCTCCCGTGTTGAATCGACATCTTGCGATGACGCTGGAGTGTCCTCTCCAGTGAAGCTGAAGCTACAGAGCCTGGGCGGGGTGATATGGAGGGTCTGCTGTTGCCCATGCAGCAGACCCCCCCTCTCTTCGCAGCTGAATGGTCCAAGGGAAAGACGGAGTCAATACAGCTTGGCTTCAGGTGCGCCGCAGGAGTTGCCGCTGTTGGCTACAACGTCGAACCGCCTTAGGGACTCCGGCTCCGGATTTTCTGTCGGGGTTTACTCCCTTAGCCTTTCCCCTGAAGAGGTATGCCGCAAGGCAGCGGAGGTTTTTTGGAATCAGAGTTTTCCTTCTCTGATGTGCCCTGACTGGAAGATCGAACCAGCGACACTTAGCTCGCAGGCCGACGCTCAAGCCACTGAGCCAAACCAGCCAGGGCAACATGCAAATAAGACACCAAAATATAATGATAAGCACAGTTAAGTTGTTAAGTAAAAAATGTATTCGAAGATTAATGAGGACACAGAGAATGAATGTAACTAATTCTATGTAAAAGAATAAGAAATTACTTCATCAAAAAAGTTATATTTGGGTAGGTTCCTTAAGGATGAATAAGAGTTCATTGGAAAAAATACTTGTCTTTATTAATTATCATTAAAATAACGTGTCTCAAATCCAGCCAAGGATTAGATAATACTTCGTGGAAAACACTGTTAAAACAAATAGGACAATGTTTGGTCACTTGGGCTTGTCCAGAGCTTTTAGGCTCCTCATGTTTTCACAAAGATTTGTTTAGGAATCTCTCATTAGTATGAAATGTAATCTAAATGGAAACATTTGAACTAACTTGGTAAAGTTGTGTACTATAATATGGTAGTCAAGCGTGTACTAGCTTCTTGTCCTTGGTGCCAATTTTAACCTCCACTTTCTATAGGTTAGACCATGTGATTAGAAGCAAGCCGAAAGCCGAGGAGTTTGGTGTTCTCTCCATAATTGTTACAGGTTAATCTTTTTATAGAGGGCCTATTTCATTGTGTCATTCTTAGTATAAAAATACCTTTCCAGACTAGTTTTAGGTGGCTTTACCAACCTCAATAAATTCTAGAATTCATCAACTTTTTAACGTTATTTTTGCAGGCCTAGACTTCTCTTATTCCCGAGGTATTTTTCTTTCTTTAATTTTCTGTATTTTCCACTGATCCCCGTAGCTATATAGAAATGCCCTCAGGATTATTTAAGATTATAGAGGCAGAATATCATATTTGAAAACTACATCTCATAGCACTGGCTATGGATTTGAGCCACCTTTTGTTTTGGCCTGGATCCCAAAAATCTTACCCATTTTTCTTGCTGCCTCGGAAATCTGTCGTGTGGAAATCCACGTTACATTCCTGCCGTGTCTCCTTTACTCAGTCTCAGCTACCTGGTGGCCTTTCTAATCACAGTGTGCTCTATGGACCAGCAACATTAGCATCTCCTGGGAGCTTGTTAGAAGTGCAGAATCTCTGGCCCCCACACCAGGCCAACTGAATCAGAGTGGACATATTAAAAAAATGTCCAGGTACCTTATAAGTACATTGAATGAAAGAATTATTGTTGATGACAAGACAGGATCACTTTTTTAATGGTCTTCTCATTTCTACCCCTCTGGAAATTCTTCTTTAACAATTAGATGGACCACCCTGACTGGTGTGGTTCAATGGGTTGGGCGTTGTTCTGCAAAGCAAAAGGTCACTGGTTCAATTCCAGGTCAGGGCACACGCCTGGGTTTTGTGCCAGTTCCCTGGGTGGGGGTGTGAGAAGCAGCTGATTGATGTTTCTCTTACACATGGGTGCTTCTCTCCCTCTCTTTCTCCCTCACTTCCCCTTTCTCTAAAAATAAATAAATAGAATCTTTAAAAAAATAAAAAATAAACAATTAGGCTGATAGACCTTTGATCAGAAAAAAACTTTATTTAAGGTAAATAAAGAATTTATCAGGTAGTTTACTTTTAGCTACATGTTATTAAGAGCAGACTAACATTTATATGGGGATTACTATGTTGATAGTACAACAGTCCCTCTCTATATCGCGGTTCACTTATTGCGGCCTCACTGTATTGCAGGATTTTTAAAAATATATTTAATTATTTATCACGGGTTTTTCACTATATCGCGGGATTTTGCGGTACTGTATATGTATGTTGTTAAAGTTACGTAGGTTTAAGGGTGTAGAATAAATGGAAGGTTCCTACTGCACAGGGGGTCTGGAACGGAATACCTGTGATAAGTGAGGGAATACTGTGTTAATAAGAGCAGACTAATATTTACATAGGGATTACTATGGTCATAGTACAACTCTTTAAATTTATTAACTTATTTAATCTCCTGATATGACAGGGATGTAGATGCCATTATTACAATACCCATTTTGCAGATGAGGAATCCGAGGCCAATATTGAGATAAGTCTTTTGCCCAATGGCACCCGGTAGAGGTAGGTTTCAAATTAAGCCAATGCGGTTATTAAACCCATGCTTTACACGATGGTGTCAAACTGCTGTTTCTCTGGACGAAATGAGACTTTCAATAGATCACACTGACATTGAAAATTCCCCACTCAATTGTGTTTGTCGTCCTTTCCAGATTCGTGCTCTGATTCTTTTAAGCGGCTGCCTCTGCCACCTGTTCACGTTCCTGCCCACACCGATCTCTCCCACACTAAACGTCCCCTGTGAGGGCACTCCAGACACTTGTTTGCTGACGATTTTAATTGTGAATTTCTCGTCACAAACTTTTCCATACCATACTAGGTCACCCTTAATCCTTCCTGCTTCTGACCACTACTATCTTTTGCCTTGTCTTAATCATTAAATCTGCCATTCAACATTGTTTTCTGTTCAACTAAATCCAGTTGTTGTTTTTTTCCCCAAAGACAGGGCCTTTAATTCCTTAGGTAAACACTTTTTAATATGACCACCTCTGGGCTTTTACTGTGTCGCTGCCCGAGGCACATTTCCAAAATCACTCTAGTTCTAAGAGTAGGGACAAGATTTTTTTCAGTGATAGGCTATAGAGCATTCTCTACCGTTTTTACCTTGTTCTCTCTTCTTTTACCTTCCCTGAGATTTTTGTTTCATGCTATCAGAAGACTTGAGTTCCGCACAAGCTCACATCTTCATGACATTAGAGTTCAGCTACATCTTCTTCTTCCAAGAGTTTGCTAAAACAAAGTAAAGTATTTTTTTTTTTTTGTTATAATCATGGTTTCAAACAACAAACCTTAATTTACTATCTGGAGTTAAACTCCAAAAGTTGTTGATACTCTAGGCTTTGAACACACAGTAGAATTCTTGACCTTCTCTTTAGTCATTTTAACTATGAACTCTTTCATCTGTACCAACTGCATTACTGGTTTTATTGTAATGGCGGGAGTCCTTCATTATATACAGTTTTCTAGTTTTATTTGATAACATTCTCCTTCCCCCTGGACTTTGATTTTAAAGTTAGTATAAACCTGGCAGGCTTCTAGCTGATACTGTGTAATATACTCTATAGTCAGGTGTTCAACAGTCTGTCAGAATAATCTCTGGTGCAGTGATCAGATCCTGTTATATTTATTTAACTAACCATTATTTTGCCAATCTCCTTTCTACCTACAAAATCCCAACTCTTCCAAAACAAGAGCACAGGTGAGACAATGCCATTAATAATCCCGTACTTTCCAGTTTAGAGCTCTGATTCTGTTTACTGCATGTATATCTATTTAATGTTAGAAATAAGTGAAGGTGAGCCAGAGGATGCATTCATTTGTTGTTCTTCAAACGACACTTATTGACTGATCTCTGTCCTGGGTACAGTACTAGTCAGCAACTGCTCTGTCCCTGTGGACTCTCCACTGAAGCGATGGCCTTCACTCTAGGAGGAGAGATTAGCTACTGATAGTCCATGTCAGTTATGTAAATGGCTGTCTCTAGTCTTCTGTTGCTTCTTTGTGGATCCACTAACTTCTACACACTTCCCACCTCTAGAAGACCCTTCCGTCTTGTGTAAGAAATACAGCATATTGCTTTCTCTCTAGAAATTATACTTCTCTTCCTAAGGGATCCCTCTGGTGGATTAAATTTTCTTCTCCTGCCCTTCTTCCTTCGTGTACTATTTTTTCACTGAACTTGATCTGGTTGGATTGCCTCTGCTTATTCAAGACCCCTTCCCTTTCCATTTCTTGTTCTTTCTGTTATCCAAGAAGTAATGTTCTCTCTCAATCAATGTAACAAAGGATAAACACCCATTAATTTTTTTTAAATAAGATCTTTAATTTATTTATTTGTTTTGTTTGTTTATTTATTTTTAGAGAGAGGAGAAAGGAGAAAGAGAGGGAGAGAAACATCACTGTGTGGTTGCCTCTCACTTGTGCCCCCAACTGGGGACCTGACGTGCAACCTAGTCACGTGTCCTGACTGGGAATCGAACCAGTGACACTTGGCTCGCAGGATAATTTTTATCTTTTAATTTAATTAATTTAATTTTAATTTTGTTGCCTTGCAGATACCAACATAAATTTTGATTACTTCTAGAAAGAAGACTAGCAAGGTCTTTATACCAAATTACCCGACTTCTCCACCCCTAGGAAAAGTATACGAGCAAATGAGTGGGATGTCCTAGTGCCTTCTCACCGTCTGAACTTCTTGTGTGAATTTGACCTGTGTCTGCCATTAACATGATAACTGTTAAACTATCAAATAGTAAATGCAGTCAGGAAATAGAATCAGTTAATTAACTTAAAAAAATACTAATTCTTTCCTCTTTTCTTATTCTTCCTACTTTGCTGGTACCTGTTGCATGAGCTCTTAGTTGGCTCCTGACATTCCTTCCAGCTATTGAGTGTTACTTTCTAGTGTCTGGTACCTGTTTATGAAGCACTTAGGCTACTCTGGTTTACTGTAATATTTTGTCTCAAAAGAGGAAACTAATCTCTATAAAACCTAAAATAAGATTACCAATGCATTAAGTAAACTAAAATTTTTATATGCATTTCTAGTGGAACATTGACTCTTCTCTTTCTTTTCCAATGCCCTTTGTGATGTGTTAGCTTTGAATTTCTTTCATTTATGTGCTATGCACACAACCTGAGGATAGACGATTGCTCCAGAACAGCGGTGCTCCACCTGTGGGGGTTGAATCGCCCTTTCACAGGGGTCGTCTAAGACCATCGGGAAACACATATATAATTACATATTGTTTTTGTGATTCATCACTATGCTTTAGTTATGGTTGGGGGTCACCACAACACGAGGAGCTATATGAGAGGGTCGTGGCATTAGGAAGGTTGAGAACCCCTGTTCCAGAAGGTTTGTATTAACTGCATGTGCTGTTCACAAGGGTAAGCATGAGGCACAAACTAGCTTCTGCAGGATACATTCAATTCATGAATTTGTATATCTATAATCCCCTTCGGATGTTTTCTTCTTATGTGAAAGAAAGCAGAAATTACAAAATACCTATATTAAAATAAAAGTAACAATATAACACAAACTGAAGTTTGCAAAAAAACTTTTTTATTTTCATCAGTTGTGGTTTGAAGAACTGGATTAAATTTAGAGTCCTCTGAATCTCTTATAACTTAATTTAAACTCTTTTCTATTTTAAAGTAAGTAAATTTCTCATGATGTAAAAAAAGGAGTAGTTGGGAATGGAAAATTCTGAAGTGTATTCATTATGGTTTTTACAAAATTGGAAGTGTTTTGAAATTGAATTAATGGGGACATACATGTTTTGTTGATATAGTTGGAGGTGTGTTACCTTTAGTCAGAAATGTCATTCTAAAACTAAGGCAAAAGTTCAGTGGTTCAAACTATGTGTTTTGTGTTTTACAAAAGAAATTCTACCCTCCAATGCTAGTGTGTGAATAAGTCCAGGATCAAAGTGCCTCATCTCCTGTATAAAATGTTTCTCCACTTTTTCTACTTAAAAAAATATTTTAAATTATAGCTCACATGCAATATTCTATGAGTTTCAGGTGTACAACACAGTGATTCAACATTTCCATCCCTTATGAGGTGACTACCCCAGTAAGTCCATAGTAATCACCTGTCACTGGACTGAGTTTTTATAGCATTATTGACTATCGTCCCTAGCTAGAGGTTACATACATCCCTGTGACTTATTTTACAACTGGAAGTTCGTACCCCTTCATCCCCTTCCTTTTGGATTTGATAATTCTTGGAGAAGCGCTTTACAGTTTATGATGCTCTTGCCTATGAGAAAACTAAATCCTGTAGAGGTTAAAATTTTCTTGTCTATGGTTTTGTAAACAGGATATGGAAGGGGATATGTGTGTATTTGTCTCTGGATTTCAGCTAAAGTCCCACAGTTATGGGTAATAGGCATTAGGAATTTCCATAGTCTAAGGAGTTTCAAGGAGATGCCAGACACCGCCTCTAGGGCTAGTGAAGAGATGGCCAACAGGGTCCTTCAACTCTCGTCCTCAAGATGACTCTCAGGCTGTACAAACAGAAACTGGCACTTAACGATGTGTAGATTTATGTATTTCATGAGCTTTCAGCCTCGCAGGAAGTGTAGTAGCATTTCACATTTTCTCCTCTTTGAGGAGAGAGGCATCTTCCCTGCTCACACAAGAAAGGATTCCATAGAATCCCTGAGAGTAGATGGCAGCTTTCCTCAACAAGGGATCACTAGCATCTCATTTCTTAGTTGAATGTTTGCTGAGCATTAGAGAATTTCAGGCCTACCTCCTGGTGTACCAGAGTAGATCATGATAAGAAAGCACTTCGGAGAAATTGACACTGAGTTCAAGGGCAGACAGAATATATATCCTGATTCCTGCTTATTCCTGGATGATTTTAGGTGTGTGAGTAAGGTTTTAAAATACTCCCAGTACCAAAGTAGAAGAGATGGCAGCAGAAAAGCAGTATTTCTTTCCATTATTTTCCAGGAAATAATGTATGAATCCATGGCCGAGCAGATGTCACAAACAGGTTCAACGGCCAGGGAGGTGTTATAAGCAGATATTAGGGGGTAAGTAAACAGAGTGAAAAGTAGCCATGTTGGGGCTATCTTGAAAATATCCCATCCCAGAGCATGATGTGACAGTGTGATATTACCTCAATCAACAGTTGGGGGTTATGCAGCTTGTTTCCTGGGGTCAGGGTACAAAGGGCCATGGTGGAAGGTAGTTTTATTTATTCAAAAAATGTCTTTTTCTATTCATGGGAGGATCATGCTTCCTGCTCTATCGTCTCTATGTGATTGACTCATTTGCTAATGGAATTTGAGCCGAAGTGGCCTTTCATATTTCTGAATTAAAACTTTGAGTCATCTTGTGTTTCTTCTGTAATGACAGCGACAGGTCCCAGATTAGAACTGGCTCTTCCTTATGAGTCCCAGAGGGAAGACGCTAGGGGTAAAGATAATGTCCATCAGCAGAAGACATACAATGTAAACTAGATACAAACTTTTGTTATTATAAACCACTAAGGTATGCTTTTTGCCACTGCATAACCTAGCAAAATATGATAGATATGGTCACCCATAAAGGCATCGGTGAGTGAATAGTATGGACATTTTCTATGCAGGCCTCTAAAATAACCCATAAGTATATACCACAAAAGAGTGAATTTTGGTGCCTGCCCATAGGAGTCACGTATGGCTACCTGGCAAGAAGCTAAATATATAAGACTTTGTTCTTCTTCCTCTAACATTCTTTTCCATGAAAAAAAAGAAGGATATCTAGAGGCAGGGGAATGAGTCAGAAGCAAAGAATGAAAGAGCTAGAAAAAGTATAAAAGCAAAGGTCATACCTGGCTCCTCTCCTCTGCAGCATGATTCAGGCCTGAACTTGACGGTCAGGGAGAGACTTCATTTGAATGTGAGATGAGAATTGACTTTTAAAGTGGGTTAGACTAAATTTTGTGATAGAGAAATGAGTCTTAGTGACCAAAATGAGACTCTCTGTATCACAAAGAAACCTAGAAAGCCAAGAGGTCTCATCAAAATATCATTAATTGATGTGGAATGAAGATCTTGGCTGAGGTTGGAAAATAAATATTGATTGTACCTCATAGGGTATAAATTATTCAGTAAACTTGTTATAGTTATGTAGTTTGTCAGTGACAGATTTCAGAATCCTTAACTCCAATTGCCATACTATTTAGAACATCTATTTCTTCAAAGATATTGTGTGTGGCAATTATGTTAATCAAATAACAAAAGGCAAACTCAACTTTGAGAGGTACATTGTGTTAAAGGCTATAGTGTGGAGCACTGTCATGGGCAAAATTGTAATACATCTTTCTTAGACTAACCCTGAATGTAATAACACCCCGAATGGAATAATTGGTATGCACTATTACTCTAGGGAGCCAAAGTGTATAATCACTGACAGAGAGATCTCTGTAGCGATTGCCAACAGCTTTTACTTAATGTTGTGTTTATAATTTATTCTTTGCCTGAATCTAAAAAGGATCAGATGTGTTTTCATCAGCGTTAACCTTTCCAAGCACACCAATATTTGTAGGCCGTCAACTGTATCGATAGTACCCTTCCAGATGTGAGGGATACAAATATTCCTGTTACGAACAAAATATTAAGAAGAAACAAGTTTATATTAGAGATTACAAGTGTGAGGACAATAGAGTCTGTCAGATTCCCTCGCCACAGATGCCCAGGTGGGCTCTTCAGAGGTAATAATTAGATTCGCATGTGCAGTGCACTTGGAGTTACATAAGCATTGATGTCATAGTTTGGCTAGTAGCCAGATAATATATAAGGGGCAGAAACCCTCATGGGAGTAATTGTGCGGTGGACATCAGACAGCAGTGGGAGTACTCGGCAGAAGGCAGGTGGTGGCAGCAGGGACACCTGTGGTGGCAGTGGTAGCAGCAGCGGCCACAGTGGCTTGGAGGGCTGGCACCATGGTCCTGGGAGCCGTGGAGCACGAGAGGGTGGCTGGCGGGCAGTCTAGCACGTGCCCGCGGTGCTGGGCATGTGCGAATACTGCGTGACATCCGCAATAAAGGAAACGTCAGATGCCCCAGCCTTGCCTCGTATATGCTTCTGGTTGCCAGACAGAAGGAATCTGCCTTGGTTTCCATGACAATGAGCTACAGAGAAACAGAAAATGGCAGCAACCTTTACATCGCCCAATAATGTGGATCTTTGAACTCTCATACTTAAAATCGTAACAATTTTTACCTATGTACAGTCCACAACGATCGTTTTATAAAAGGGCGATCAGTGATGCAGGTTTGCAGCATCTACTTTCTATATGGACATTAAATGAGAAGAAAGGTACTGTAGTTTAAACTACTTTAAATAACTATTTAAAGAAACATGAACCAACCAAAACATACTCCTCAAATCATGTTTCCTGTTTATTACAGCTAATATAATTTTAGATTAGTGAAACGTATGATATGGAACTTACAGTTTTCTGTGAAATGAACAACCTATGGTACACTGATGTCCTTTGTGGGATACAAGGAGAGAGTACATTTATTCTTAAATTTTGTTCTGATTGGATTATCCTTTCAACAGAGACAATAAGAGCAGAATAGAAAGAATATTTCACAAGAAGGCAGATGATCAGGGTTCCAATCTTTCTCCAACCACCAAATAGCTAAATGAACTTGGACAAGTTACTTAGCCTATCTAGGCCTTAACCATCTAATCTGAAAATTAGAATTTTAACTAGATAATTTGTGTTCTCCTTTATGATTTAAAATTCTATGATTCTTACTGAACACTGAGTAGAATATTAAAATCCAATGCATTCAGTTGAGCTATTCAATGCAAGGAAATTTGGCAAGTGAAATTATAATTATATTGTTTATTAACTGTCACACTTATATTTTCTGAAGCAAATATTTGCTAAACAAATATTAAATGCAATGCTCTATTACAGTGATTCTCAACCTTCCTAATGCCGGGACCTTTTAATACAGCTCCTCATGTTGTGGTGACCCCCAACCATAACTAAAGTATAGTGATTAATCACAAAAACAGTATGTAATTATATATGTGTTTTCCGATGGTCTTAGGAGACTCCTGTGAAAGGGCTGTTCGATCCCCAAAGGGGTCGCGACCCACAGATTGAGAATGGCTGCTCTATTGTATTATCTGTGTTGTGTTCTCTTTCCACTTGACAATATTTCTTCTATAACAATGCACTTCTAGCCAAGAACATTGTGTGGTTATTAACTCTTATTTTAAACTTCAGGTATTGCACTTTGCTGAGAGGTACATTTTGTTATTAGGCTCTAAACCACAGGTCTGAATTGCAAATACATTTATAGGATAAAACCATTTTACTTTATTACTTTGCCTAATGATTTTCTGCATTGAATGTTATAAAAATTTTATGAATCTTGGCCAACAAGACATTAAAAATATGTTTATAATGTTATTTCCCATGCTTGTAAATAAATACCAGCTTTGAAGAAAACATATCATCTGATTAAAATAAAATACCAAAAAATTAATATCTTAATTATAAAGTAGAATAAACATGGATGCATAGAGTATCTAGACACCTGATGAGATGAGAAAGTGTCCCTTAATGAGTAGAGAGAGGGTTGAAGAAATTCTGAGCTCATTTATCTATTCAAAATATTTGCTTAGCTTTCACTGTGCCAGATGAACACATCAAAGTCTCTTCCCTTAAAGAATTAAATCCATGGGGAATGAGTGCGTGGGTAGGGAGAGTCAATGAAGGTTGATAAGTATCTTGGTAAATGCCACAAAAGGGAGGGAAAGGGAGAAGAATCCAAGGGAACAGAGACAATGGAAATCTAACTCTGCTGTGGAGGATGATAATTCACAGAGAACGAGATGCCATAGACTAGTTGAAATTACCCAGTAAGTAATGGTGGAAAACCATCAGGCTGAAGGCCACCAAATACAAAAACATAGAAGGACATATCACAATGGGAGAAATGAAATGTAGTTAATAAGAAAGCAATAAAAAAAAAAAGTGAAGGAGTAAATGCAATCAAGATCAGATTAGGTCTTATATGTGACAGTAAGACCTTGGTGTTTGATGACACAGGCAATGGGTATCATCCAACAGTTTGAAGATCTAGCGTATAGAAATATTTTGATTGTCATGTTAGTTTTCCAGAACTGCCCTTACAAATACCATGAACTGAATGGATTAAACAACAGAAATTTATTGTCTCACAGTTCTGGGGGCTAGAAATCTCCGATCGGGGTTTGAGGAGTGGTTCCTTCTGAGGGCTGTGAAGGGCAATCTATTTTATGCCTTCCCCAGGTCTCTGGGGATTTGTTAGCAATTTTTGTCATTCTTTGGCTATAGATGTGTCATTCTGATCTCTGCCTTCATGTTCACCTGAGGTTCTGCTTGCGTGCATGTCTGTGTCCAAATTTCCTCTTTTTATTAGAACGCCAGTCATAATGGATTAGGAGGTTACTGCACTCCAGTATGAGCTCATCTTAACTAATTATATCTGCAATAACGCTAGTTCTGACTAAGTTCAATTTCTGAGGAACTAGAGGTTTAGAATTTCAATATATGATTTTGGGGGAGATGACTCAACCTGTAACAATTGTATTACATTAAACATTTTCAAAAGATTATCCTGGTGACATTTCTACACCTGGCATCTCAGAAACAAAACTGACATCAGGGGGACCATTGAGGAATCTCTTCTTATCAATCCAGAAAAAAAAATATTGGCTGGAACTAAGGCAGTAGCCACAGACCAAAGAACAGATTTTAAAAATATTCTACTTTAACAGAATGTAGAGACTCAGTTTTAAGATGCCTGTGTGATGTCTAGATGGACATATCAAGTGAACAATAACACATATGAACCAGAAGCTCAGGTTATAGGTAGACATTTGGAAATCAGAATAATCAAGGTGGTTACCGACACGGTGAGCAAGTAAGAGAAGTAAAGGAGAAAAAGCAAGGAAATAGTTCTATGTAAGAGTTGGTTTTAGAAAAAGAAACCCATAATGACTCAGTATAATTCACATAGAGGTAACACAAGAATCAGAAAATAATGGCACCCAAGGAACCAAGGAGGAATGATTAAAGGAGAAAGTAGTCAGTAGCCTCAACTGTACCAGAGCACTCTAGTAATTGAAAATAACCCATTGGTGATTTTGGAATGAGCAATTTTAGTGAAATATGGGGAGAATAAAATACAAATGCACTTAACCTACTTGAATTCAGCTTACGCCCTCAGTTCAGCCAAAATAATAGTAATAATTATTATTATTTAAATACTGTAAGTCTGCCTGATATTTCACTCCATTTGAATATATATAAATATCCAGCATTAAACATAGAAGATAGATGGATTTGCTGATCTCCCAATTAGTTTTAGTTTCATTTATTTCTGTGAACTGAGAATCTTGCCATGTTATGTAATCCCATGTTATAAGTTATTTTTATAAATTTTGTACATCATGACCCTTGGCCTTCAAGCACAAATAATGCACTTATCAGATACTTAGCTAAACAAAACTAGCCATTCTTTCAAAACTGGGAGAAGAACAGAATGAAATGGATTCATGGAGAGACAGAGGAGAGGACTCCCACGTGGCCTTCTCATGAAAGGGTGGCAGCAAACTTACCTCTCTCAGATCTTTGCGTCATGTGATGACTTTGTAACTTTAATGTCTTTAAATAACTCCATGTTACCTATAACGGTGGTGTGTACAAGTTGGAGGTGCCAGAGGAGACACAGTCAACTAACCTGGAATACTGAGAGAACAAAATGGGAATAAAACTGATGGGAAAGGTAAAAATGTAATGAAACAAGTACAATAATAGTTGGTGTAAATGGATTGAGTTGGTTAATCAACTCAATAACTTTCAGCTATTATTGATAATGTTATCCAGAAGAGGGAAGTGATGTTATCACCAATAGCATGCGTTTTTAGGAAACACAGGGCTTTTTGTATTATGTCAGAATCATGTTTATATTGTCTGGTGTTCTAACTTCAGCACCCCACCACCAAGAGCTGTGGGGTAGCACATAGTACTCCTCACTGCATTTCCTGCCTGAGTCTTGGAATCCAAAGACAAAAATAAAAAAGGAAAAAATATATTTTTCTTTGTTTTCTATTAAAAGCATATAATAATCAGTCACCCTGGGACAATTTAATCCCGGAGGTAAGAACACAGAATAGATGGCCTCAGAAACTCCTTTTTGCTTTTATGATTCTGTGAAATTTTAGGATTTCCTTTTTTAAGGGATTTTAAAAGGAGGATAAATAATTTTGACTACTAAATATTCACTAATAGAGTTTATTATAGTATTAAAATGTGACTTAAATCAATTTACTTAGAGGAGACATTTGGATGGTGGTTGGTAGCCACAGAGGCAAAAAACAGAGACCAAATTATGGATTTTTGTACTTGTCGTAAAATAGAAATGAACAGTGAGAATGAATGGCTAATTTTGAGAATAAGAGGAGGTCCTAATGGCGTTCCTGTGGGAATAATGGGATCAGATAAGTCGAGTATATTTATAACAAGAGGAACAAGGGGAGGCATTTGTTGGTGATGAACTGTGTAGCCTAACAAAGAGAAAAGGGGGAAAATCCCAGAGGAAAATAAAAAGGAATAATTCAGCAATACAATAGCCATTAAATTAAACACAGACAAGTATCATAAAAAAATAACCTTGAGAAGAAAACCAGATCAGTTATATATGCTGGTTGTTTCTTAATATTTTCTAACCTTCCAACACGAATGTTTATGACTTTTTGTGGCCAGTCAGTGAAAGCAACCACTCTTTAAAGTAGGTTTGTTGGAGGAATAGATGGAATATTTCTTTGCAAAGTTGGTGGGACGGAGAACCAGAGCGGAATTTGGTAATGTGCTAATAAGCTATTTGTGAATTTCCAGTTTAAGGAAACATTTTGGGGGACATAGTTCACTGGCTCACAGCATTCCCAACTCAGCGATTATTCCTGTAAATCTTTTTCTTGTTGCCGAGGAGACATTCACACCAAGAAAGGATCAGGAACAAAGCAGGAGTAACTGGTTAGAAGCGGAAGTTTCTAAGAGAAAGGTGTATAGAAAAAGGGGATAAGAAATCACGGAGAGATGGGCTGTTATGTTTTCATTCTTCTTTGGTAAGAACACCTTTTCCTTCGATCTGAGACTCACTGAAAAAGTGATTACAAGCCAACACAGGCTTATACGTACTGCCACGGCCTTATCTGATTTTTCATGTTTGAGTACAAGCACATCCACAGATAACTTCTCAGAGCACCGTGGGTATTCATACACATGCTTCAGTATGTTAAAGACAAAATAGAGCTCTTGTGCAGCTCGGTGCATGGGAGGTTGAACAGAGAGTAGCAAAGCTAACAACCTGGAGATTTGATTGTGGGAAGAGGGTAAAAAATTTAATTTTTCATTCAGTAAAGCTACTAGAGACATTAGTATGGTCACATTAGCACGCGGGGAACAGAAAGAATCTTAAAAATTCCCTTCATCTTGAAGCCGTGGCGATGGCGGTGTCTTCTCGCTCGGTTCCGCCGCCTGTCCTCGTGGGCATGGGCCGGGGAGCAGAAGCTGTGGGTTGGCTGACTTCAAGTCCATGACAGTCCAGTTATGTCTTGTTGCCTCTGCCTTAGAATTTGTAATAAATATAACTTGATTCCCTGACCTTTCTTGCCACTGCAAGTGAGCATATAACACAGTTCAGACTAATAACAGGTAAGTGAACATCTGCTGGGGTCGCATCTTCCCCTGGGGCACTGATGCTATTAGGAGGCTGCCATTATGGGGCCACCCTACTGACCCCGCAGTTCTAATCACTGGACTTCTTACCATTGCATGGAACTAAGCTCGTAGCCAGGGCTCTGCAGTCAAGTGTTCTGTCCCTGATCTCTGAATGCAATTCCTGATTGACACCGGATGATAGGAGAAGCATAAAATAGAAAAGGCAGGAGACACAGTGGGTAAAAGGTAAGAGTCCTCTGGAGTGACATACATTCAGAAACAGAAATAATCATTCGCTTTGAACTGAGATTAGGTAAGAGTAGAAATAGAGAGGAAGTTATAATAATATATAAAGTTTTATCCAAAATTATTGGAGTCAGAGATCTTTCAGATGTAAGGTTTTCTTTTTTTGAATTTACAAAGGTAACTTTTTTTTTTTTTTTTTGTATATCGAAGTTAGTATTGCATTCTTCTGTAAGGTCTGAATCAAATACATTAATATTTCTTGTAGTAATGTAAGTGTAGTGGCACTAAGATGAATAAAGAAAGATTGAAATGACCTCATGATAATTAAGTACAGTGCTTGGAAATTAATCATGAGAGACCATTTTGTATCAGAGTTCTTTGGAGTTGCGACGCATGGGCAAGGTACTCTTAAGTTGTTATAACTAAAACCTGTACAGCATTTATAGCTGGTACCTTATATACATTAATTTTTAAAATTCTCACAGCAATATTAAGAGATGGATGCTATGATGATTCCCATTTTACAGATGTAAAAATCAAGTCGGAGAGAATTCATGTATCTTGGGCAGGAGCAGCCAGTGAGTAGCTGTGCGAGGCTTTGCACACTCATGGCTCGACACTGGACTCGTGTTTAACCAGCACACGTCCTCTTTCCCTAGATAAAAGTACAAACAGATGCTCAGTGGAAGCTAAATCATGCAACACGCTAGTTAGAATCCCTTTTCTTTTTTTCATATTACCGCTAAAGAAGATATGGCTACCTTTCATGTGTAATCTCATTAATTTTATTATAATACCTTCAAGTAAAAATTGGATTTGTAGTTGAGCAAATGTTTGTAAAAGAACCTGCAGTTCTAGAACTCAAATAAGTATAGAAAGTGGGGAAAAGGGGAGGACTCGAAAAGAAAAAGAGAAGGGAAGGAAGGAAGAAAGGAAGGAAGGAAGGAAGGAGGGAAGGACGGAAGGAAGGAAGGAAGGAAGGAAGGAAGGAAGGAAGGAAGGAAGGAACAAGGGAAAGAAAGCATAATTCACGCATCAAGCTTGAGACGTGATGAAATATACAGAAGCAAATGCATTTATTTAACCAATATTTATGACAATCAAAACGCACCAGTAAGATTGTAAAGAGGAATGTAGAGGAGTAAGCCTCTTAAGTAAAGCTAACAAACAATGGCTTTTAGGAAGATGTGTTTTAAGCCAAGATTTAAAGGAATAAGAAGAGAGTCGCAGAGACCGGCTGGGAAGGGGCCCCAGGACATGGGTGAGCAGGCAGATCTGGGCCCGCCCTCTCTCCCTCCCCTCCCACAACCTGATAACGGATGAGAACATGATGAGGCAAGAACAGCAGATGCCAAGTCGATAAAAGAAAAAAAGATCACGCAGCCTGAGCTCACTGGCATGAACAGATAAGGAGGAAATTAATTACTAAGCTCTTTAGATTAGTTCATACCATGATGTATCATACATTTCTTTTTTTGGAAAAACAGAGCAGAAATAGGTAAAGGAATCCTAAGAACGGGTGGACACCTCTGCAGAAGATCTCTGTTTCCAATTCTTAAGATTTCAAAACTTAAAGAGAATTTCGCAACCATGTCTCAGCAGATCTAGAGAACGACAGTGAGAGGGGAGGAAGCACATCAGAAGAAATGATCTTAACGATACAAAGAATTTAGAGAGGCTTCCCTAACCCTGGGATGAGAAGGCTTATTTTATTAAGAGTTGGCATCTAAAGAACACTCCGTTTTGCTGATTAAAATTTTTAAGCATGAAAAGATGCTCACACAATTTTTCTCATTATTTTAGTTCTTAAGTCTCAAAACCAAACCACTGTACCTCAAAGCCAGCTTAAGTTTTCAAATTAACATTTGCTACCAATTAGTTCCTAATGAGTATTTGTCTGAAATGTTCAATGGCCATAAAAAAAAAAAAAAAAAAGCTTTTAAAATTGAAAAACTTTTATGTTTGGGACTTATGCTACCCCGCCTCATTTATTAGCACAACAGGTTTGATCGCCCAGAGTTCATAAGGGTTCCAACATGAAGGCTTGGCCCTCAAACAGAAGGATGGAGCTGCTGCCTCTCTTTAACGTCTTGCATAAGAAATCTTTTAAACAAAGAGTAGATCTCAATTGCTTGTTTTGTATTTAAACCTCCCACTAATCCCATTACCCTCAATAGAAAGTCTGTATATGGATTGAGTGTGGACGGCCCATGCACAGACCTACTGAGAAAAGGAAATGCCCCTTTATTTCATCCTTAAGTCCAGTTTTCTTAACTTTTCTTTTTTTTTTTTTCTTTTTTTTTGGTCTAATTAGTACCTCAAAGAATCCTTCCCTACTTTATTGGGAATGCTTTAAAAGTTTCACCATTAAATGCAAGGTTTACTCTAACTTTCTGTTCTCAGTTGATTAAGATTTTTGTAGTTGTTTTTTTAATCACAAATGAGTAAGCGTACTGAATGATATGCATATAGAACAAACATTAACAAGGTCGTAGGATTTTTCCATCTTAATCCATTCATGTAGTACCCTAGAATAATAAATTTTCTAATTTAGAATCAGCCTTGCATTATTTGGAAAACCCACGTGGTTATGATTTTTTATTGATACTTTTGAAATTTATTTGTTAATATTTCATTTAGGATTTTGACACCTAATTATAGTTGACATTTAATTCTGATTTGAATATCAGGTTTATACTAGTCTCAAAAATAAATTGAATGTCCCTTCTTATTTTTTCCTGTAAGAATTCAATATTATCAGCATGAAGTAGGTTGCAGAATTCCTTTATATATTTAATCATGTCTTATCTGTAGTTATTGCCCCTGGCTGGTTTGGCTCAGTGGATTGAGCGTCGGCCTGCGAGCTAAGTGTCGCTGGTTCGATCTTCCAGTCAGGGCACATCAGAGAAGGAAAACTCTGACTCCAAAAAAACCTCCGCTGCCTTGCGGCATACCTCTTCAGGGGAAAGGCTAAGGGAGTAAACCCCGACAGAAAATCCGGAGCCGGAGTCCCTAAGGCGGTTTGACGTTGTAGTCAACACCGGCAACTCCTGCGGCGCACCTGAAGCCAAGCTGTATCGACTCCGTCTTTCCCTTGGACCCTTCAGCTGCGAAGAGAGGGGGGGTCTGCTGCATGGGCAACAGCAGACCCTCCATATCACCCTGCCCAGGCTCTGTAGCTTCAGCTTCACTGGAGAGGACACTCCAGCGTCATCGCAAGATGTCGATTCAACACGGGAGGAGACAGATACCGTGTCACTCCCGAGTCGGACTGCACAGCCATTCTCGGCGGTGCAGATAGACTCTTAAGAAGCTACACCATCGTCTCTCGAGACGGACGGCTGCCGACGACGATCTGTAGTTATGTGCTCTCTTTCCTTTGTAGTAGTTATTTGATCTTTTCTTTTAATCAACCTTTCCAGGGATTTCTGTTATTAATATTTTCAAAGATTAAGCATAAAAAGGATCTCTAGTGTTACTTTCTATTTCCTTAATTTGTACTCTTATTTTCTTGGTATTTTCATTGAATTTACTGAGTTTTATTTTCTAGTGTCTTGAATTTAATGCTGAATCATTCTTTTCCCTTTTTTCTTAATGTATTTATTTAAGGTGATAATTCCTTTAAAATAATTGTTTAGATGCATCCCATGAGATTTATTTTATATACTAGTACGTTCAGTATTTTACATCTATAGATATTTGACAATATCTTACTTAATTACTTTTGTTAGGGAAGGAATTTTCCTCTACTCTTCTAGGTTTTTTAGGGGGCCTAATAATTAAATCAACATGAGATAGATCAAAAAGAGAAAAGAACCACATACATATACATATGGGAACCCCACATCCATGAGCGAACCAGAGGGAGAAACTTAAGATGAGGTGTAGATGTCACTGTGAACTGAGGATGAAGCAGGGCACCTTGGGGCTCCATAAGGTATGTGCATGAGGATAAGAGCGCATATTCAGTAATGAGAAGTTTCCCCTGCCCTATAGATAGGGCATAACAAGTTATTCTGGCAATAACTCTTATTATGGGCAAGCCCCAAATTTAAATTCTTTAAAGGAGAGGTAAAAAATTCTCTTGGGCCCGCAGCGGCTCGATTGCCTTCAGTTCAAAATAACCCACATGTCGAAGTGGCACAGCTTGGGGAGACCTGTTCTGAACCCCTTCGCTTTTTAACCCATAATTCACTTAAAAATTTTAAGGGCAATAGAGTAAGCTTTTTTTTTTTCTATACTTTATATATTAGCATATTACATGCATGATGATGTATCTCTGGTTTTATTAAAGCTTCCTTTTTTTGTTAACATTTCATCATTTTTTAATAAATATTTAATTTTCAAAAATGTGTATCCTTTATATTTTAGGACAAAAAATTCTACATACAGCTATTAGGTTGATATGTAAATGTATTATTCAACCCTTCTTTGTTTTTATTTATTGCTTTTCAAATGATATCTTTCTAAGAAAGATTTAGGGAGATTATTTTTCAAATTATTCTTGTAATGCTATTCACTATGTATTTATTTTTTTTAATTTTATTTTTCAATTACAGTTTGTATTCAGGATTATTTTATATCAGCTCCAGGTGTATAGCATAGTAGTTAGACAACTGTGTACTTTACAAAGTGTTCTTTCTGATATTTTCAGTCCCCACCTACCACCAGACGTAGTTATGACAATATTATTGATTATATTTCCTGTGCTGCGCTTCACATCCCCATGACTGTCTGTAACTACTCATCTGGACTTCTCAGCCCCCTCACCCTTGCAGGTCTCCCAGCCGTTCTCCCATTTGGCAACTTCTGTATCTATGAGTCAATTTCTGTTTTGTTTATTCTTTTATTTTGTTCCTTCGATTCCACAGACGAGTGAGATCATATGGTCCTTGTCTTTCTCTGACTGACTTATTTCACTTAGCATAGTACCCTCTAGGTCCCTCCATGTGTCACAGTGGTACGATTTCATTCTTTTTTATGGCTGGACAATATTCCGTTGTATATGTGTACCATCGTCTCTCGAGACGGACGGGCATGGGCAACAGCACACCCTCCATATCACCCTGCCCAGGCTCTGTAGCTTCAGCTTCACTGGAGAGGACACTCCAGCGTCATCGCAAGATGTCGATTCAACACGGGAGGAGACAGATACCGTGTCACTCCCGAGTCGGACTGCACAGCCATTCTCGGCGGTGCAGATAGACTCTTAAGAAGCTACACCATCATCTCTCGAGGCTCTGTAGCTTCAGCTTCACTGGAGAGGACACTCCAGCATCATCGCAAGATGTCGATTCAACACGGGAGGAGACAGATACCATGTCACTCCCGAGTCGGACTGCACAGCCATTCTCGGCGGTGCAGATAGACTCTTAAGAAGCTACACCATCGTCTCTCGAGACGGATGGCTGCCGACGATGTGTACCATCACTTTCTTATCCGCTTGCCGTCGATGGGCATGCGGGCTGCTTCCATATCTCGGCTATTGTAAATAATGCTGCAATGAATAGAAGCGTGCATGTGTTCTTTTGAATCAGTGTTTTTGGTTTCTTAGGTATGTACCCAGAAGTGGAATTGCTGGGTCATAAGGCAGTTCCATTTTTAATTTTTTGAAGACCCTCCATACTATTTTCCATCATGGTTGCACCAACCCACATTGCCACCAATAATGCACAAAAGTTCCTGTTTCTTCACATTCTCACCAACACTTGTTGCTTGTTCATTTATTCATGATAGCTATTCTGATAAGTGTGAGGTGTATCTAATTGTGGTTTTAATTTGCATTTCTCTCGTGATTAGTGATGTTGAGTATCTTGTCTTATGTATGTTGGCCATCTATATGGACGCTTTGGAGAACTGTCTATTCATATCCTCTACCCACTTTTAACTGGGTATTTGGGTTCTTTTTGGTGTTGAGTTCTGTAAATTCTTTATAAATTTTGTATAGTAACTCATTATTGGATATATCATTGGCAAATATGTTCTCCCATTCAGTAGGTTGTCTTGTTTTGTTGATGGTTTCCTTTGCTGTGCAAAAGCTTTTGCATTTTATGTAGTCCCATTTGTTTATTTATTTTTTTTACTTTTGTTTTCATTGATCAAAGAGATACATAAAAAATATTGCTAAGAGAAATGCCAGATATTTTACTTCCTATATTTCTTCTAGGAGTTTTATAACTTCAAGTCTTACATTTAAGTCTCTAATCTAATTTTTGTTTATTCTTGTATATGGTAAAAGATGGTAAAGTTTTATTTTTTTTCATATATATGTGTCCAGTTTTTCCAACACCATTCATTGAATAGACTGTCTTTACTCATTGTATGTTCTTACCTCCTTTGTCAAATGTTAATTGACCAAATAGAGGTGGGTTTATTTCTGGGCTGTCTGTTCTGTTCCATTGATCTGTCTATTTTTATGCCAGTATCATGCTGTTTTGATTAATATAGCCTTGTAATATAGTTTGATATCAGATAGTGTGATACCTCCAACATTGTTTTCTTTCTCAAGATTGCTGTGGCTATTTGGGGTCTTATGTGGTTCCATATTAATTTTGGGATTATTTGCTTTGTTCTGTTTGCCCCTTCATTGTTAAGTAAGATGTTATTTAGCTGCTACATGTGTGTGTGTTTTTTAATTTTTTAAAATTGTTTTTCTATTACAATTTCCTATTTTCCCCCCATTGTTCTCCCCTTCCCCACTCCCCCCCTTCCACCATCAGTCCCCACCCTGTTGTCCACGTCCATGTGTCATTATACTAGTTCCTTGACTAGACCCTTCCCCTTGTCCTTCCCCTTCTTGTCTCAGTTCATTATGGTTGGAGAAGATGACTAATAAAATTTCAATCTTCTTAAATTTATTCAGACTTGTTTTGTGTTCTAACATGTGGTCTATTCTGGAAAATGTTCCATGTGCACTTAAAAAATGTGTATTCTGCTGCTTTGGGGTGAAATTCTCTAAAAATATTAATTAAATTCATCTGGGCTAGTGTGTCACTTAAGACCTCTGTTTCCTTGTTGAATTTTTTGTCTGGAAGATCTATCCATTGATGTCAATGAGTTTGAAAATCCCCTACTATGACTGTATCACCTTCAATCTCCTCCTTTATGTTCACCAATATTTGCTTTATATATTTTGGTGCTCCTATGTTGAGCACCTAAGATTTATTTCTTCTTGTTGGATTGTTCCTTTATCATTAGGTAATGTCCCCTTTTCGTCTGTTATTATAGCCTTTGTTTTAAAGTCTTCTTTTTCTGATGTAACTATTGCTACCCTAGATTTTTTTGTTTCCATTTGCATGAAATATCTTTTCTATTTCTGTACTTTCAGTCTGTGTGTATCTTTCATTCTGAGGTGGGTCTCTTGTAAATAGAATATATGAGTATATGCGTCCTGTTTTCTTCTTCATTCAGCTACCCTATGTCTTTTGATGGGTGCATTTAATTCATTTAATTTAAATGGATTATTGATAGGTACATATTTATTGCCATTTTGTTATTTATATGTTTCTCTCTTCTTTTTCTTAAAGTCCCTTTAACATTACTTATAATACTGGTTTGGTGATGATGAACTCATTTGGCTTTTTCTTGTCTGAAAAGCTCTTTATTTTTCCTTCAATTTTATTTATTTATTGTTTTTCTATTACAGTTGTCTCACTTTCCTTCAATTTTAAATGATAACCTTGCTATGTAGAGTAGTTGTGATTGTAGGTCCTTCCTTTTCATCACTCAGAATATTTTGTGCCAATCCCTCTGGCCTGAAATGTTTCTGTCAAGAAATAAACTGACAGCCTTATAGGAACTTCTGTGTAAGTAACTAACCAGCTTTCTCTTGCTGCTTTTAAGATTTTCTCTTTGTCTTTAAACTGCCTTTTTAATTATGATATGTCTTGATGTGGGTATCTTTGGCTTCATCTTGTTTGGGACTCCATGCTTCCTGGACTTGTCTATTTTCTTCACCAGATCAGGGAAGTTTTCAATCATTATTTCTTCAAATAGGTTCTCAATCCCTTTCTCTCTCTCTTCCCCTTCTGTACCACTATGAATGTTGTCATATGCTTGATGTTGTCTAAGAGGTTCCTTAAACTATCCTAAATTTTTGAATTTTTATTCCTTTTTGCTGCTCAGATTGGGTGTTTTCTGTTATCTGTTTTTCAAATCACTGAATCAGTTATTCACTTTATATAATTTACTATTGATTCCCTCTAGTGCATTTTTCATTCCATATATTATGTTATAATTTCTGACTTTTTAAATGGTTTTTAATTTTTTTATGCTTATTATCTCTTTGTTTAGGTTTTCACTGACTTCATCCATTCTTCTGCTAAGTTTCTTGAGCATCCTTTTAATCATTGTTTCTTGTTACTTCTTCCTTTGGCCTTCAATTTCTTTCTGTTAAGGTACATGCTTTAGTAGTTATTTTGGCAAGGGTATTGACTGTAAACTTTTAAAGTATTTATATATCTTAAAATGTGTTTCTTTTACTCTATTCTTGATTTGGCAAATGCTTAAAATATATAGTAATTGAGTTGTAAAAAATATAATAAATAGTTCAGTTCAAAGTTCAACTAAATACATTGAAATAGATAATCAATTAGAATATAAAACTGAGGGCATCACTGTGAATATAGTTCGTGAAGAAAAACTTAAGACACATTCCATGTAGGGCAAATTCCAGTGTTCCTAACAACGTTTGTGGAATCTGAGAACATTGAGAATGAACAAGAAATAATAGCAAAGCATTTTCCAGGATTTAAGAAAATTATATCAATTGATATATCTATGAGTGGATTTGTTTAAATTACTCTACTGGCTTTGGTGTGACCTTTGTAGATAAAGAAACGTGTCTTTTTGTTCGTTTGTTTTTTTAAGTATATTTTATTGGTTATGTTGTTACAGTAGTTCCAATTTTTCCCCCTTTGCTCCCCTCTGCCCAGTATGCCCCTTCCCTCCAGCTATCCCACTTTCCTTAGTTCATGTCCATGGGTCATGCATGTAAGTTCTTTGGCTTCACCCTTTCCTATGTTATTCTTAACACCCCCCCTGTCTACTTTGTACCAACCGATTATGCTTCTTAGTCCTTGCACCATTTCCCCATTTCTCCCTCTTCCCCCTCCCAGCTGATAAACCTCCAAATGATCCCCATACCTATTATTCTGTTCCTATTCTGGTTTGCTTATTTGGATTTTGTTTTTATTTTTTAGATTCAGTTGTTGATAGCTGTGAGTTTGTTGTCATTCTAGTGTTCATAGTTTTGATCTTCTTTTTCTTAAGTAAGTCCCTTTGACATCTCATACAATAATGGCTTGGTGATGATGAACTCCTTTAGCTTCACCTTGTCTGGGAAACACTTCACCTGCCCTTCCATTCCAAATGATAGCTTTGCTGGATAGAGTAATCCTGGTTGCAGGTTGCCTTTCATCATGTTGAATACTGCTTGCCAGTCCATTCCTACCTGCAAAGTGTCCTCTGAAAAATCAGCTGATAGTCCTATAGGCACCGCCCTGTAGGCAACTCTCTGCCTTTCTCTTGTTGCTCCCAGGACTCTGTCTTTATCTTTCACCTTTGGCATCTCAATCATGAGGCATCCTGGTGTGGTTCCCTCTGGGTCCAGCTCGTACAGGACCCTCCATGCTTCCTGGACTTGTATGTCCATCTCCTTTGCAAAATTTGGGAAGCTTTCCTCATTTTCTTTCAGTTCTTGCTTTCTCATTCTTGCACTGGTTGACTGTTTTTTTCCTTCTTATGTTCCAAATCATTGATCTGAACCCCAGTTTCCTTCCCTTCACCATTGCTTTTGTGTGGATTTTCCTTCGTTTCATTTAGCATAGCCTTCACTTCTTCTCTTATGCGTTTGCCGTACTCAAACGTATCTGTCAAGCCTGTAAGCATCTTTATTACCAGTGTTTTGAACTCTGCATCTGTTAGGTTGTCTTATCTCCTCATCTGTGAGGTTGGTTATCTCCTCATCGCTTAGTTCTCCCACTCGTACCTTGATCCATTCTCCCTTTTGGGCCATACTTCTCTGCCTCCTCATTCTGACAGACTCCTGTGTTTGTTTGCGTCTGTGTCCCAGGTAGAGCTGTCACTTCTCTTAAGTTGTAAGGGGTGGAGCCTTAGGGATTCATCAGTACAGGGTGACCTATTTCACCACGTTGTGGTACTGTATGTGGGGGAGGGATTCAAGAGGGAACAATGCCACCTGCTCAGCACTTGCTCCTTTTCCAGGCACCTCTCCCACTTCCACACTGGACTGGTGCCCCTCTAGCTGCTGTCCTGGCTGTCGTCCCCAGAGTGGGTGGATATGTAGACATTCTAGGACCGTGGGGGTCCTTTAAACAAGTGGACTCTGCTGAGACTGGCAGTTTCTGCCTCCACCCCAACCCCCACTGGTCTGCACAGTCAGAAGCAATGAGGCTTGATTTTCCCCGGTGCTGGGACCGTGAGCTGAGAGGTCTGGTGAGGATCTGGGAACACTCCCCAGGTGTCCCTCCTGACTTATAAAACGTGTGACTGCACTTTCCACCAGCCTGCCGCTGCCGCCGCTGCTGCCACCACTACACTGCATCCTCTCCGCCTTGGCTCTGCCCCTCCTACCTGTCTGGATGAGTATTTCTTCTTTATATCTTTGTTTGTTGGACTTCCATGCAGGTTGATTTTCTGGAACTTCTGGTTGTTTCTAGTTTTGAGGTAGTTGTATTCCTTCTTAGTTGTGGAGGGAGATGCAGCGTGTCTACCTACACCTCCATCTTGGCCAGAAGTCCCAAAACATGTCTTTCTTAAATCACGAACATTTCTATTTTTTTTTTCCAAATCAATTTTTTTTAAATGTCCTGTTTTTGATTCATGGATTTTATTTTATCCTTCACCTCTTGTTAGTTCTCAATCACATCAATCTCTTTCCCATCCCAGAGAATAAGCATTTTAGTAGATCAGGACCAGTTTTTATATTATATTCTCAGTCTGTTGTTTCTGTATCATTTATGTGGTGTGAATTTGGGCTCCACATTTGCTTGTGACTCAGATTTGGAGCTCTGATTTCTCCTGGGTGACTATCTCTTCTTATAGATTGCTTTTGTGGGGAGGGGAAGACTCAGTTCTGAGTTAAATTCTTGTGTTGGTGCTGAAGTATTTCTGGTCCTTGTTAATGGTACAGCTGCTATCTGTTTCTCAGCATTACGGTAGTCCCTGCTCCTCTGCTGGGGATATGTTCCAAGATGCCCAGTGGATGCCTGAAACCGTGGATAGAACCAAACATTTTATATACATATATATAATAGATCTAAACATTATATACGTTATATATGTATATATAATATGTATATTTTAAATACACACACATCTTTTCACTTAAAGAAAGTATTTTACAGCTTTTCTTTAACACATCTGAATTGCAAAGATCACTTCCCTTGTGCTTTGGACCATTATTAAGTAAACTAAGGGCGACTGGTACACAAATACTGCAATACCCCAACAGTTGGCTTGATAACTCAGACAACGACTAAGCGACTAATGGGGGGGGGGGGGCGGATATCCAGTGTGGATACACTGGAAAAAGAGATAATTCACGTCCTGGATGGGGCAGAGAATGATGCTGTGAGAATTCATCATGCTGCTGAGAACAGGGTGCAATTTAAAACTTATACATTGTTCATTTCTGTAACTTTCCATTTGATACTCTTTTTTACTGCTGTGGACTATGGGTACCTGAAAGCACGAAAAGCAAACTCGCAGTAGCAGATAAGGGGGGCCTGCTGTTTCCCTGTGTTCCAAGTCATTGCCCTGCCCAATCATTATTGCATAGATCTCTCTAAGATTTTACTAGCCATCCCAGCTCCTAAGCCTCAAGTATAGTGTAATTACAAACTTGCTACAGATTTAAAATTTATTTCATTTCTGACATGGAGAGTTTGTTCTTTTTTTTTTTTTTTTTTTTTGTCCAGAAGTGCAGCTTTATTAAAAATAGTTTTGTTGCACTTGGCTAGCTATTGTATGTCCTTGGGGGGCTTGGTCCACTTTGCATCTGCATTCTTCCATATTGATCTATAGTTCCTCCAATAGTTTAGTACTCAGTAATACTTCTATGTCCTGATCCCCGTAGTAACCATTATTTTTTTTATGGGTTATTAGGACACCCTTGACATGCCTTGTACTTTCTTCTGTATCTTTCTTTGTCAACTCCATTTTTTAGACATGTCTTCTCTGTGTTTTCCACTTCTCTGGAAACCTCCATCATTTCGGGTCCAACCCAGATCCATTCTCCTTTCTTACACCTTTTTATCTCCAAATGATCTATTCTTCTAAGAAGTTTTTTGTGGCTTTATTATCTAAAGTCATCATTCTCCACTTAATTCATATCAGGCATTTATTTTCTTTTCATGCATATCTAACTTTGCTCTTTAGTCTGTGACTTCCTAACAAAGAGGGTATAGGTTTTAATTTCTTATTTTTCTTTTAGTCCCAAGGCCTGTATATTGTACAGTTTTATTTAGTAGGTTCTCAATGACATTAAATTAAATAATTGCATATCTCAGTGTGTTTAAAGTGCAGGACACATATTAGATTGTCATTAAGCATTTAAGTTAATGTTTATTAAGTAAATAAGCAAATTATTTTCTCTGCATCTTGATGTAGAAGAAACAATGTAGCTTAGAGTTAAGATATCTGGGTTAGAAACCTACTTCTGTTATCCAGCTTAGTGATTCTGGGCAACTTTATTAACTTTAAAAGGTGTCACTTTCCTCATTATTAATAGTAAATAATAATATGTATTTCATAGTGTTGTTATCAGAATGAATGAGATTACATGTGTGCAAATACTTTTTAAATTAACACAGAAGGCAAATTAGTTGCTATCTGAATAGTTCAAATAAATAAGGCATGATGAAAATATAAGAAAGAGGGACAAAATATTTTGAGTAAGAAGGGAGAATTGAAGGGAAGAAAGAACTATAAAGGAAAAGAAATAAAAATATAAATAAAAATTCAAAGAGATTTCCTGGACTGAAAAATCATAGAGAAGAAAAAATATAAATTCTTACAAGAAATATAGACAGACTAGAATGGAAAAATATAATAATAAAGAATAGTGCACTTAAAAAGATTGTATAACATACATTACAAACGGTTGAGATTCACAAAATTAGTAAGAAAAAACATCTTAACCATATTTGGAAACTGTCCTTTTGCTTCAAAATCAAATTAATTGTCAATAAGGCATTCTTTCTTTTGGTACCAGTTTTTGTTTTTATTAATCCTCCAAAATAATTTTAGAGGTAAGGGTGTTTTGTAATTATAACCTGAAATATAATAAAGAAAATCCTTATATTGCCCTGATTCATTTCCTTTCATGTTTTAACTTTAAAAATTATTTTCAGTTACACTTCAATATTACTGTTATATCCATAGAAAACATAGTTTTTTCTTACAATGCAATCTCATTTTTCTTGTGCTTATATATACTTTAAATAATCAAATCATCCCTGAAATTATTATTTTTTATTTCTTAATACAACTACTGTAAGTTGGTGCCTAAGTGCTTTGACTAACAATATAGATTGATCACAGCCATGAGGTACTAGAGACAGAAATGAATCTCAGACTCATCTATATAAACGAGCCAGTAATGACTATTTCAAAAGACTACAATAGACACTATACTAGAGGAAGTCAAAAGAAGATGATCTTTTATCATTGCATCCAATATTAAAACATATTAATTTTATTCAAAACTGCCTAGTTCATAGGCTACTTTTTAGAGTCCATCAGAGAACCAACAGCTACGAAAAGAATGCTGGAGAGTGGCAGGCCTTTCAATGGAGTGACTTCGAAGTCTGGCCCAGGAAAGTGCGAATAATAGACAAGAGCGTGCCCAGGTAGTTCCACTTTGTATTGGCTCGGTTTGAGTTCCACCTGGGATTAAATCCTGCCGCCAATGCTTATTAGCTGTGTAACCTTGAGAAAATTGCTCGCTTCTTTGTGTGCTCATTTTCTTGTCTGTAAGATGGGGAAACTGTGAGTCATGACCTCACAGGTTTGGTATGAGAATTAAATTCGTTAATAGGTATGAAGTACGGAGAAGAGTGCCTAATACATAGTAAATGCTCAAAATAATTAGTCGTGTAATATTAGCAACTCTACTCTTCTATTTCTACCATTGTATAAGTTATTTAACATCTTTGAGCCTTAGTGAGTGAAATAGATAGCTCATGTGGTAATACATGTAACATGTTATAGAATAGCACCTAGCTAAATATATATTGACTTAAAAATAAACATTGAGGTCTGTATACCTATTATAATATTAATCATAATATAATTGGGTTTTGGGTAATCAAAAACCATGATGTAAATCTCTTGAATGTGTTTATCATATTGCCAAGGTCCTAAGTCCTGAATTTCAAGAATAACCTTAGAAACACTGGATTAGAAATCAGGAAATCTAACTTTAGTTTTGAATGATCTATTCTTCATGTGAAGTTGAACAAGTTATTTATAGTTTCTGTTAATTATTTGAACATGGTTGTAACAACTGCTTTGGAGTGTTTTCCTGCTTAATTCAACATTGGTGCACAGACACTAAGAATCAGTGTCTACTGACTGCTTTCACTTTGGAGGAGTACTTTATATATCTTTTAGTATTTTTGTTGAAAATTGAACATTTTACATAATATATTGTTGTAACTATCAATCCGGGCCTGTGTTTCTTAGTTTTTGTTATCGACTATAAGCAGAAGTCACTAGGCATTCCCTCAACAAAAGATTTATCTAGGGGAAAGAAAGAATTGCTGTCAGGTAAGTGTTGATATGGGGTGCCACATGCACACAGAAGGCCAGGAAGCAGGGAGCCCCATTTAGAAAGGGGAGGAGACAGTGAAGAAGGGGTGGGGCTTCCGCAGGCATCGAGCTCTGTTGTAACCACTGACTTCTTTCCCGGGCCTTCTCCACTGACCAAGAGGGGACGAGCTCCTCCCATTCCTGACCAGGCTGAGGTCGTTGTCACATATTTTGACATTGGTATTGTTTTTTGTAAACTTTTTGGAGTTATTAAGCTTCAGAATCCATGTTTCCTGTGGAATGGGACTGTTGATGTATCTGCTGTTTATTTATTTATTTTTAGCTTGGCTTCCTAAAGGTCACCCATGGAACTGCACGGCCAGGGTTTGGTGGAGAGGTTGTGTTTAAACACTGACTCCATGAGGCTTCTCCATCTTCTGATACATCTGTGTGTGGTTGAGAAGCTCATTCGGTGTTCAGCCAGGTCTGAAGTCAGCTTTGGCCTTTACTTTCAACAAGGTTTCTCTGGGTCTTCCAACTCTCGGTCGTAAGTTTTCTAGTCGGCCAAGGCTCACCTGGTACTTGTCTGGTTCTCTCCCTTACAAGACCTCTGATTAAATTTCTGGCTGGTTGACTGTTGACCCCTAAGTTCAGACTGGCAAAGCTTCAAGTTTTCCTTGTTCGTTTTCTAAGGATTTTACCCTAGCCTTACCCCCAATCCCATGTCTGTCCCTCTGGCTTCTTCTTGCTGGTCTTTGTGGGCAGACTCACTCCTGGGCAACACTACCTGTTCTGCCAGCTGAGCTGAGCTAGGCCACGGGTGTGGCAGAGTTGGGTGGGGGTTAGGGGTGATGACAACATCCCAAACTTCTATTCTTACCCAAAGTGCTAGCAGTGTTTTGCCACCAGGGTTTGTCTGACTCTTCATGCCCCATCCCTAAGGCCCTCTCCCAAACCTGTATAAAAGCTGTAATATTTTGTCACGTCACTGTAAGAACAAGAGCGTCCGAACATGTAGAGAATTTTTATAAAAATTTGAGTCAAAGAGAGGATATGCCTAAAAGAAAGATCTCCACAGATTGAAGTAAATGCTTCAAAGCACTGACAGTTTGCAGCTTCTTTTATGCATTTGGAATCAAGGAGGGAGAATAAGGAAGATTACATGAGAGTGGGAGAAAGCAAGGCAGAATAGTTAAGGTTATGTGCTCTCCTGAGGGTGGATATTTCAAAGGCATGTTAACCTATATGCACAGAAACAATGGACAAGTCTGGCTTAAGGCCAAGATAAGCCCTCCACCGAAGAAGTTACCCATCTACTATAGCAACAAGAAAAATAAAGGATCTAGGAATAAACTTACCAGGGAGATAAAAGAGCTGTACTCGGAAAACGACAAAACACTGAAGAAAGAATTTAAGGATGGTACAAATAAATGGAAGCACATACCATGTTCATGGATTGGAAGAATTAACATAATTTAAATGTCCATACTACCCAAAGCAATTTATAGATTCAACCCAATCCCTATTAAATATTGATGACATATTTCACAGACCTAAAATAAATACTTCAAAAATTTATATGGAACCAAAAATGACCCCGCATAGCCTCAGCAATGTTGAGGAAGAAGAACAAAGTAGGAGGAAACACAATAACCGATATCAGGCTATACTACAAAGCCACTGTAATCAAAACAGTCTGGAACTGGCATAAGAATAGACATATAGACCAATGGAACAGAAGAGAACCCAGAAATAAACCCAGCTCTATATGGTCAACTAATATTTGATGAAGGGGGAAGGAACATAAAATGGAGTGAAAAGAGCCTCTTCAACAAATGGTGTTGGGTGAACTGGACAGGGACATGCAAAAAAATGAAACTAGACCACCAGCTCACACCATACACCAGAATAAACTCAAGATGGATCAAAGACTTAAAGGTAAGCTGTGACACCATAAAAGTCCTAGAGCAAAACATAGGCAGGAAAATCAAAGCTGTCCCACACAGCAATATTTTTGCCGATATATCTCCTAGGGCAAGGGAAATAAAGGAAAGAATAAACAAATGGGACTACATCAAACTAAAAAGTTCCTTCTCAGCTAAAGCAAACATCAGCAAAATGAAAAGAGAACCAACTGTATGGGAAAACATTTTCCAATGATACCTCAGATAAGGGTTTGATCTCCAAAATATATAAAGAGCTTATGTGACTCAACACCAGGAAGACAGACAATCCAATAAAAAAGTGGGCAAAGGAACTGAACAAACACCTCTCCAAGGGGGACATACAGAGGGCCCGTATGGCATATGAAAGGATGCTCAACATCACTAGTCATCAGAGAGATGCATATTATAAACAAGTGCTGGCGAGGATGCAGAGAAACAGGAACCCCAGTGCACTGTTGGTGGGAATGCAGACTGGGGAAGCCACTATGGAAAACAGTATGGAATTTCCTCAAAAAACTAAAAATGGAACTGCCTTTCGATCCAGTGATTCCACTGCTGGGATTATACCCGAAGAATCCTGAAACCCCAGTTCAAAAGAACTTATGCACCCCTATGTTCATAGCAGCACTGTTTACAATAGCCAAGTGCTGGAAACAGCCTCAGTGCCCATCTGTAGGTGAGTGGGTCACAAAACTGTGGTACATTTACACAGTGGAATACTATGCAGCAGAGAGAAAGAAGGGACTCCTGCCATTTGCGACAACATGGATGGAACTGGAGAGAATTATGCTTAGTGAAATAAGCCAGGCAGCAAAAGACAAATACTATATGACCTCACCTAATACAGGAACGCAATGAAAACAAACAAATGAGCAAAATAGAACCAGAGGCATGGAAACAAGGAACCGACAAGCAATGATGAGAGGGGAGGGGTTTAGGGGGAGAGGAGAAGAGGGAAAAGAAGGGAAGGGTCTAGTCAAGGAACTAGTATAAATGAGTCACGGACATGGACAATGGGGTGGGGACTGAATGTGGGGGGGCAGGGCAGGGGAGAGCAAAGGGGAGGGGTGGGGAACGGGGCAACTGTAAGAGAACAACAATAAAAAAAAGAAATTATATGTCTGGGGCCCGACTACCCACCATGCCCTGTCCTGTTAGAATTTATGATCTGTTCAGCCTATGAGGTTCCTTTCCACAGAACCTTTTTTTCATCCGCAATAATAATAGAAAAAATAATAAATAAATGTTAGAAAGGATGGGAAAGTCATCTATTTTTCTGCCTCACAGTATAACCTGAGTCTTGTCTTATAGATAACTAGATTCTAAGTCTTTTTCTTTTGTGTGTGTGTATATTATAGACGTCTTTTTACTTACTCAAATGGGATCATGTTACCCAACAAGGTTTAGATGTCCCTACTGTCACAGAGCCTTTCCTCTCAGCACAGGCAGGCCTGTGTCACGTGAAAACACTGCTTGGCACCCCGCCCTGTGCGCGCCCCGCACCCCAAGGAACCCAGAATAGTAAGGCAGTAAATGGCAAGCGCTTCTCCTCTGAGCCGTTGTCAGCATGTTAACCATCTTGTGTGTGTGGTTCCCTAATTTTCTTTCTCTTCGGTCCAGCCAAGGACCCTTGCTACATCTATGTTTTCCTTCTTCGATAAAGGGAAGATAATAGCATCTACATCAGAGAGGGACCTACTGGTTCAGCGGCTACTTTTCTTAGAGAGTACTGAAACCAGCCCTGGCTGGTGTGGCTCAGTGGATTGAGCGTCGGCCTGCGAGCTAAGTGTCGCTGGTTCGATCTTCCAGTCAGGGCACATCAGAGAAGGAAAACTCTGACTCCAAAAAACCTCCGCTGCCTTGCGGCATACCTCTTCAGGGGAAAGGCTAAGGGAGTAAACCCCGACAGAAAATCCGGAGCCGGAGTCCCTAAGGCGGTTTGACGTTGTAGTCAACACCGGCAACTCCTGCGGCGCACCTGAAGCCAAGCTGTATCGACTCCGTCTTTCCCTTGGACCCTTCAGCTGCGAAGAGAGGGGGGGTCTGCTGCATGGGCAACAGCAGACCCTCCATATCACCCTGCCCAGGCTCTGTAGCTTCAGCTTCACTGGAGAGGACACTCCAGCGTCATCGCAAGATGTCGATTCAACACGGGAGGAGACAGATACCGTGTCACTCCCGAGTCGGACTGCACAGCCATTCTCGGCGGTGCAGATAGACTCTTAAGAAGCTACACCATCGTCTCTCGAGACGGACGGCTGCCGCCGACGACTGAACAGACGGTGCGAGGAATGAATCTTAAGTAAAACATGAGCCCTCGGTCACTCTTAGGAAGAGGAGGAAAGACTACAGCCAATTTGTGCAGAAAGGCACGTGTGAAGGACATGACAAGCCATCAGAAATTATACCGAACAGTTGTCAGGCGTGTCTGAGGACTGTTAGGTTTTTTCTCTGAAGGGCTTTTAAATTGGAGGCTTCAGTGCCTTAAATTAAATTTTAGTTTTTCTTCTCCTGGAGCAAAACAGTACCACCCAGGTGGGTGGCTCCCTTTTATAAGGAGAAAGTCAGGTAAGCCAGCCCCTCCCCTTAAAAAAACATCCGGTTTAGGTTTTCCGTTGCCTGAGGCGGGGGGCCAAGCTCAGGTGGGGAAATTTGTTCCTGAAGAGCCTTTAATTTGACAGCTTACTGTCTTTCGCTTTTGCAAACACAGGCCTGCATGGTCTCTTGTCCCTAAGTACACAGCGATCAGGAAAGGAGGGAGTGAAAAGGTGGAAAACTAGCGCAGCAAGATCGTGGCCACTTCAGGCTGCTAGACCTTAAACACCGGCAGTTTTCAGGTCTGAGCAGGAGGAGGCCTTGGCTCTCGCGGAGGCCAGGCTGGTAGGTGGGACCTACAAATAAAGATGTCCATTCAATAGAGGTACCATCGACCTAGGATTCTTCAGTAAAATACTGCTAATTTCCGTTTTGGGAGAGAACATCTCATTAGTAAAAAATGTGAGAAGGCTTAAAACTCTCCAGTTAGTTTTTATTTTAATTTTATATTAACAGTGTAGGACCTATTAGGTAACTTACCAACTGCAAATTAGAACTACTTTAGGGCAGCACTTTGCAACCAGTACGCAACAAAAAAATTTCAAAACATGCAATACTTGACTATTTAGTCAGGGGCAATGACCCCTTTTTCCCTTAGATGGTCAAATAAATAAAAATGACAGCAGCCAACACCACAATAGCCATCCAGTGTGAATGAATCAAAATTGTACCTACCTTTGGTCAAATCAGCAAAAAAAATTGTTTTGGTCTACTGTAGAATTTTAGTAATTAGTTTACGTGTGCTGTGAGATGCAAAAAAATTGAAAATCGCTGCTTTCGGCAACAGATAAGATGAATTTGTAAGCAGTTGTATATTTGCTTACAGTTAATGTGTTTGTGGTTTTTAAAAGAATGGATTCTTTTAATAACATTGGGGAAACTTTTGTAATGTTGTTCATAAGGCGATGCCAACAAGAACATGCAGACTAAGAAGAAGTGTTTAAGGGTCCCCTTTTCCCCACTTGTTATTTCTTTCCTTTTTGATAAAAACTATTCTAACAGGTCTGGGGTGGTATCAATAGAATATTTAGATATTTAGCTTGATTTTTAATGCAAACAATCCTAGTGATTTCTAAGGTCTCTTCCAATATATAGCATTTCAAAATTCATGGTTTTATATCTGTATTCATGCATCTATACCTGTGTCATCTGATAAATTATATTTTATTATAAACAGACAATAACTTGCAAACATAACACATAAAAAAATATTGATAGAACTCACTGCCAGTAGAGAATTGTAAGTGAAGTCCACTGGGGGTAAAATAATTTGCTGTAGTTAAATTAATTTTAAAAGTCCTGAAGAATTAGATTTTCATCTTTTAGATGATTGGATGTTTTATAACTATCTTAAATATTGGGGGTGAGCGTTTAGGGCAATATCAAGAAATAAACTATATAATCATCATACAGAGTAAAAACCACATGACATAAGACTAGAAAGAATATGCCTGTATATATTTTTGAGATATGAGGATACTCAATAAAAAGATTTACTTTTAGTCTTTTTGAACTTTACCTAAAGTCTGTGCACACATATATACAAACACATGCATTATAGTAAGATTTCTAAATTTTATAGACACCAGTACATACACATGAGAAAGTATATATAAAAATTTGAAAATTAAAAAAAAACTGCATTGGCAACAAAATATGTAAAGCATTTTTTTCTTTAGATTTTATTTAAAACATTGCCCTTAAACTTACTATTTTACTATTGATGTTGATACCTGCTTCTCATATATTGTCTTCATGGAAGTGTATTTTTCAAGTATTTATTGCTGTTTTTTATTTTAGTTCTGAAATGTTTAGACCTGTTTCTCTTATTAAATGCATGGTGTATCTTTGTATTGGTGGTCACATTTTTTTCTAGGAACACCTAAAAAAATGCCTTGAAATCTTCTTTATCTGCTCACAATATCCCTGACAGGCATTGTCATGATATATTTTTGCCTGGGCAAATAAACCCAATAGAATATAAATGATAACTATGATTACTTTTGACTCTGATGAGAAACACGATTATTTTTTCTCCTTTAGAACCCAATGCAAAATGAGATTTTTATGAAACAGTGATTATCCTTTTTAATTTAGTTACATTCATGTCTGAGATACTTGAGTTTTCCTTATGCAAAGAACTATATACTAAATTTCAAGAGATGTCTTCAGTGTTGGTGATTACCAAGAGATTTTTGAGAGAAGCCATACGTGGAAAATTGGTTGATACTCATAATTTTAATCTGTGTTAACTGCCTTGCAATAGAATGAGACTGAGAATTTAAAAATACAACTTAGATGATTTTTCAGAAAAAACTTATCCTCTAGCTTGTTTGTAATAAAAGACGAGGACTAGGAAAAAATCAGAGTGGATCAAATAACTTTTTTCCTGGGCTGTTAGATCACATCTGACTTTGACTGTCTAATGTTTCAGAGTATCCTTATGCCCCCATTTTAGAGTTAAACATGGGTACCATATGGCCACCATCTGTATCTACCATTAATGGACTACTGTTTCTCTACAATGGGCCAAAAAGTCTGGCAGATAAGAAAGATAAAATAAAAGTTCTCATAATGCTGTATGGTAAATGGTTTATTCCTCACTATCTGAAACCAAAGTAAAGCATGTCGCTCAAAAATTAAACTAGATGCTAAACTAATACTGTAAAACCCAACTAGCAAATATTTTAAGAAAATAAAATAGAATTCATTAGAGAATATAATTTGATGTCATCTTTGGCTATTATGGAGCTGAAAATCAATCTTTTGAGTAAAAGTAGTAAGTAAAATAGGTATGAATTTATTCTGAGATATGGCAAAAATATTTATGGTATTATGACTATATCTGTAAGGGCACTTGATAACGGGAATGGAGAGCCGTGAATCTTCCTTAGAAGATTCTTTTCCCCGAAGTGACTTTTATATAACTTTGCACTTCTAAACAACGTAAAGATAGTTAAAATGGCTTCCTCCAAACAGAAATCCATGTGTTATACAAATGCATTCCAACTGTGCTTTCAAAAACATATAATTGAAGAAAAAGAAACTGTGTTCAAAATTTGTAGACACCCACCAAATGCCTATATCTCTTCTCTAATAGTCCCATCAAATTGTCTTCTATGCTGTATTTGGATCTCCACTGATACAAGATCAGAAACTCACATTTCCATTGGAGACTTATAAGTTTTAAAAAGTTTGTCCATAAATTATTACTTATGGCTGCTTCCCACTTATCCTCGCTGAGTCCTCATGGAAACAATATTAAAGAAATTTTTAATAGTACATTATACGTTTTTAATACTTTCATATATTTTCCTCTGATATAATTTGATCCACATATCATCCTTATAAGATAATTTAGTTATTATGTATAGATATTTCATGGATATGGAGACAGATTTGAAGACATTGTTTATTCAAAGCTGTATAGCTAACAAGTGACAGATATAAATAATAAACTTCTACTTTCCGATTCCAAATTATACTACATTATTTTCATGATAGACTTGATACTGTTATAGAACAAATATAATTCTTTCTAAATCTATTGGTTCCTCCTATATTTGGAGAGAACCGATCATCAGATCAGGCAGCCTCATGGTTGTAAGTGAAACCCTGTCTGTATTTGACAAACCTGGGTTGGAAGCTTCAGTTCATAACTCTGTGGCTGTGGGAGATACAAGGCGTGTAAAACCTCATCGCTTCATCTAAAATATAGGAGTGAAAACTGAACAAACCATTTAGGGTAGAATGACATAATTTTGATGTAGTGGAATGTCTCGTGCATAGATTATGTTCAATAAGAGTTAATTATTTTTATTTCATTATATCACCATCATCATCATTATGAATTCTTAGTATCCCATCTAGTTTTATTATTTTTTTTGGTAAAATAAACATGCTCAAGTCTTCATATAACTTTAATACATATCATCTTGATTGTACTCTGAATTGACTTCAATTTATCTGTATGATTTTTTTGCGTGAGTTACATGTAGAAAATAACCCCCTCAGAATGTTAAGGTTCTATTTCTCTTAGTGTAAGCCAAGAATAAATTTTATTATTAAGAAATTATATCACATTTTGCCTAATTATTTGCCCTCAAGACTGTAAGCTCCCTCAGCACTGGGTTATAACTTAGTCTACCTTTTACCTCAAAATCTAGAATAGTAGCAAGTGATCCATAACAGAGGTTTGAAAAATGTTAAAGTTGCCTGGGAAATACATCCATTACACTTCATTCATATGTGTACCCTCCGCTCTTCCTCACTCGGTATTTGTAAGTTTGTTTGTCAGACTTATCAGTAGAGTTTTATGTTCATCACTCTTAGATTATATTCATTGCTTCAATTTCCTTTAAGGTGACATTTATCTTTTAATCATTCATGGTGGTCACTAAGATTTTCCAGTTTTGCAACATCTGCAATTTGCAATGACAGCTTTCAAGGAACTTTTTAAAAAGAAAGGATTGGCAAAAATATCTTACTGAATATCACTAGAAATTCCCCTCTAACCTGGTATGGATCATTTATGATATAATTTAAAAAGATATTTACCTGTTATCCTTAAACCTCTATTGTTTCTTTTTGAAACTTTTTCAGCTGCCATTTATTTGAATGCTTTACTGAGGGGAAAGTGGGAAAGCATGACGTTGGGAAACTACAGAGAAAAAAACTATTAATTTTTTAAATTAAAAAGTCAAGCATTTTAGCTTCATCCCGTAAGCAGTGGAGAAGTCCTTTAATTATTTAAGCTTAGAAATGACTAGTTTACATTATTGTTTTAGAAGTACAACTCTGTTGGTAATGTGGAGTATAAATTAAAAAATTATGAAACTGCAGGCTCACAGGAAGTTTAAGGGATTCAAAAGAGTTGTTCAGAAAAAAAGTACATGTTCTGTTTCATTTCTAATTATATATGAAAGTATCCTGTAAGAAATATGTGTAGAATGCAATGATGCAATACAAAATATGAAAGAACACCTATGCAAAGTATCAGTAAGTTTAATACATGGCATACCCAGTTTCCAGCACAAATAGAATGCTTACAGTTAAAGTTTACTGAACGTATTCAGGTGAGAAAATAACTAGGATTCTCAGTATTGGAACACGGATGGGATGATGAAATCGTCCTACTAAGGGCGGTAGCATAGGAAACTAAATTACCAGTCACCATTTTTTTTCTTAGAAATTGCATTGGTTTCTTACTTTCTTTAAGTCTCTTAATTTTTAATTTTTATTAAAGATTAAGTGTTTCAATGACTTTCTTATCTAATATTTAATTAGTTTTTTCACAGTCACCAAAAAGTTATATGGTATTGCTCAAACTGCAAAATTCTAAGATTGATTTAATTAATCAAAAATTGTATTAGGTCTCTTAACTTAGTAATATCCCCCATAAATATGTAGTGTCCATTGATGAGGGCATCTTATGAAAAAAAAAAAAGCATATAAAACTAGAAAAACATATAATTTTGTACATCTAGGCAATATTGGTATTGATAATTATAACAATTTTAAACACGATCTACTTCATCTGTGCAATATATTTATAATGTTAGTGTATTTTGTGTAAACTAATAAGCAGAAGCAAAACCTTAATGAGCTATTGGCTTGCCCTGAATTGTTTCAGCTCTAAAACATTACAATGTTCAATCTTAAACAGAAGAGAAGATAAGAAAAATGAAAGGACACACAAAAAGGGGTTAAACGATTAGAAAATGGAAACTAGGTGTAAAGTTGTATCAGTCAGTGCTGCTTAACAAACCATTCCAAAACGTGGACATAACATGGCAACCACTGTTTTCACTCAGTATCTGTAAGTCAACTGAGGTCGCGTTCTCTGCCGTGGGGTGAGCGAGGCTCAACTGCCTGTACTGGGCGGGTTCAGTTCTCCTCAGTGTGTTTCTCATCCTTTTTTGATTGGTGGCCTCGTTTAGGTATATTCTTCTCATAATATCATAATCTCAAGATATAAAAGAGGATTGTCACTTCTGCCCACATTCCATTAGCCAAAGCAAGCCATGTGACTTGGCTCAAAGGCACGGAGTGTGCAAATACAGTGCCTCTAGTGGCAGCAACTTCAAAGTCACACATCAAAGAGCATGGATAAGGGAGAGGGGAAATATTAGGACCAGTAGTTCAGTCTATCAGAAAACGTTCACGGGAGGCCTGATGGTGAATCTCAGCATCATGGGCAACCAAGTTCAAATTCAGCTATCCCGCAATTTTAGACACCTTTCTTAAAAAGTGACTGAGAATTATGTGAACTGTTTGGACAATCACCTTAAGACTACAACATAAGTGAAAAAAAAGAAAAAAACAACAACTTGAAGGTCAATGGAATTTCATGAAGCTAAATGCATCAGCTGTTAAGTTTCTTCTTTCCAAGTACAAGTGCTTTCCCTCATGGCCAGCCTATAGGGTCCAGAAGAAAAATATCACATTTCCAATGATTTCCAATTATTAAGGCAAAATGCATTCTCATCTGCTTATATTCCATTCATGTAACTCCCATCAGAAGAAGGGCAGAGTGGGAAACAGGGTTCTTATACTCTAGAATATCTATTTGCTGGTGGCAACCATTGCTCCCATTCTCAGGGCCCCAGGGTTATTATCGGTCAGTCTCCATTCGGCCCAGAAGAAAAATCCCATATAGTCTTCAAAACTCCTTATTTTGGCCACTAAAAATCAAAATTGTGGACATGTGTGATAAGTGAGAACTAATCTAGCTTGCAAACAAAGTGTTTTTATTGCCATATCAGATGCTTAGCCATTTGGAGGAGGAACGAAGGTAACCACACAAGCAGAAGCACGGAGCTAAGCTCTGGCATTGTCCTCCAAGGCAGAATTCTTTTCCCTTCCATGATTCTTCGGTGCTTTTTTTTTTTTTTTTTTTTTCATTTGGAAGCTGAGAAATGAAAACTTTTGAAAATATAATTTCCCCAAGCTTCTTTCTTATTATCCATAACTCAGATTCCCAATATGGTTAGAAAGGAGGCAGAATAATAATTGTAGTAAGAACAGTAGTTCTTGTCAGGGACTAGCTTAAGCTTAGATTACACATTTAAAATGCATTTCATTTTTCTGACGCCAAAACCTGTATTTAGGGGAAGACTGAAACTAGTGATAAAAGTTTTTTGTGTCAGCCAATGATATGTTAAGTTGGAATTTCAAGTTTGGAGGAGCAATTAAACAAATTGATTGATCACATTTCATTTGTTAATATATTTCATTTGTTAATATATATGTTACATAGAAAAATGTGTTAGAATATTATCGCATTTCCTTCAGTGACAAATACTCTCATTATTAGATTAGTGTTAATTACTCAGTTTCATCTGGCCAGAGACTCAGTGTTTCCATATTAGCGGTGGGGGACTGGCTTCCCTACTTATGCATAATTGGAGTTCAGAACCTGTACCTAAGGGACCCACCCAGTTCCTGGGATAAATCTAACCAGAGATGAGAGGAGTAGGAAAAAAAATACTAAGAACAGCATGTCTTTGTTGACTGTTTATTATGTGACAAGAGCTGTGCTGAGTGCTTTTTATTTATTCAGTTCCACCATCATTCTGGGTTAGGCCAGGACTTTATGTCATTGTCCATTTTACAGATGAGAAAACTGCATCTCAGACAAACGATCTGATTTGCCCAACACGACAGAGCAGACAAGTAAGACGCAACTTAACAAAGATAATTGAAATAACTCCTCAGTTTCATCCTGGACTGAATCTGTGACATTTTTATTGCCGTTGTATCTCAGCGTGTCTTAATTTATTACCCAAAACACCTTCATCAGATGTCGTAAGTTGTTACCCATAGTAAAATCCTGAAGGCTGAGGTTGTGAATGACTTGCTTTTATTTCATGAATTAGGTCATAGTCCATATTTCAGTGCACGAACATTATTGCTCCTTATTTGAGTTCTCTATGGTGTTGTCTTAAATTAGAGGGAAAATATCAGCATAGCAGCAAATCAGAAATTATATCTCACTGTTACCTCTCCTCATAGTATCTTCTGAGAAGCATTGTCTTTTTTATTATATATAGTATATTAGTTCTATACACATTTGGGTGCTTTTCTCCTAATTACTCCTGTCTGCTTTTTTGTTTGTTTGTTTATGAGAATTTTTTAATGGCGTGAAGGAATGCCCATAATACATTAGTGAAAAAAGCAAGATTTAGCCATCATTTATGTAATTAATATATAAAGACAAAAATAAAAATAAAAACTGGAAGGAAAAGCAAATGGTTTACAATGATTGCTTTCTTTGTAATTTCTGTAATTTATAAACTGCTGCAATGAGCATCTACTTATCTTCCACATGACGAGAACAACAAAAGTTGCCATAAATAGACATGCACACGTAAACTATAAGAGAAGCGTGGATAAGATCAACCCTTAATTTGTTCCTTTCTGTGTGTGTTTTTTTTTCCTTTTTATTGAATGCATTGGGGTGACCCTGGTTAATAAAATTATACCGGTTTCAGGTGCACAGTTCTATGATATAACACGTCATCTGTACCCTGTATTGTGTGTTCACACCCCCAAGTCAAGCCTCGGTCCATTGCCATGTATCCTCCCTAGACCCTCCTCACCTGTCCCCACCATTGCCTTCCCACCCCTAGGATCGCCACACCGTTGTCCGTGTGCCCTGGAAGATGGATGAAGGAGATAGTGTATTAGCTGACCTGATACATTTTCCAGCATCTTGCAAAGGGGCTGAACAACGTTTTCTTTGCGATGCTAGCTGGCACTACTAGTCAACACTGTTTTTCATACCGGCTTTTCTTATTCTAATCGTTGTAAATAGGCATACAAAATGAATTTGAATCCTGAAATTTGATAATTAAATATTAATGATGATAAACTTTCAGAATAAACTTTCCTTTGAAAGTTAAAATGTCCCAAATGAAGGAACTTATAAAATAGTGTGTAATAAACAAAAAAGAGGAAAAGAACACTAGAACAAACATTTTTGCCTTCATAAATCAATTTAACAATTAAGGTTCATTTATTTGACTAGCAGTTGACAATGAACCTAGAAGCAGTTATTCTAGAAGAGGAAACAAAAAATAAATATTAGTCTATAGAATTCAGTGTTCTTAGACACAATGCTAATGTTTTAACAACACAGAGAATATTTCTTGAGAGAGTATTGTCAGACACCCTTCCTCTTAGTTCTTTAGTCAACAATAAAAGCTGCAACTTTCTTATATCTTATTGAGGTGATTTATATGTTAGATGTTTATGTAAATGAGTGTGTTTTTGGGTAAATCGCAATAGGTTTACAATCAAGGACAATTAAAAAATCTGTGCCTACGAAATGGAAGTCCCTGAAGTTCTTCCGATGCCACGTAAGATTTGTGTCTTGAATACATTCATCCAGTGTTACTGTCTGTCCCCTCTCTCTGTTTAGTTAGTATCGAATACCAGCCTTTTGTTTATTGTATAGTAAGCTTACAAAGAAAAGGCAAATTCTCAGCCGTTTATGCAGCCCTTTGAATACCAGGCCTTAAAGTTTGGATCGCCCAAACGGGACCTATGGCTCTCTGACCATTAGTTGGATCGCTCGTTAGGGGCAGAGGGCCTCCGCTGAGTAACTCGAGAATCCCTTCAGTCTGGCTCTTTGATTTGGCTTTCACAGGCCAGTACTTTTTATTTCTTCTCATCTGACTGCTATCATGTTAACAAGCCAAGGCGAATCTCTGCAGCTCATTGACAACATAATAAAATGAGATTAGAATTTCACCAGCTAAAGAATGGCTTATTTTAGGGCTTTAGACTTGAGACTAATGTTTGTGTGTGCCTTGGTGATCAGAAAAAGGAAAAAAAAAAAAAACTCAAGCAAGCAAGGAAAACCACAATGGTTGTCTACAAGGGCTTCTTACGCAAGCCTGCTGAGCCTGCTTCAAAACCCAGATCAGTTTCAAACCTAAACGACACACCGTCTTTCATGTCCCTGACGCCCTGTTTTATCGGTAGGCTCACCCTGATGTTGTTTCTGTACCACGAGTAACTATTTTCCAATTCACATTTTGTGTATATGGACCCTCGTTCAGAAATGTCAGTGGAAGCTGCTGGTTCGTTTTAGGAGTTTGGAACAAATAGGTGGAGTGCGGGATTGCTGAGTCCTTGAAGTGGGTATCGTGTTAATTGGGAACGGAAGATTTTGGCCTCTTCCAAAAGCATTTTGAACTGACATAAAGAAAACTTTCCAAAAAAAATGGAAGGAAGATAGTTTTGTTTATTGTGCAAGAATAATCAACAACACTTAATGAAATAGTCTGAAAAGAGCCAAGAATTAATATCTAATCTCAAATACATGCAAGGCTTTTCTCCTCCAAAATAGGCTGAAGAAAAAGACAAGAACAAATGGTCTTAATTGTGTTTATATTTTCAAGCCACATTTTCCATATACAATTAAGTTATTTTAAAATGCTGCAGTTGAAGTACTTGTCTTTAATAATAATGTCTGGGTTTTTATTTGATTAAAATGGCATAGTTAGTTGTCTAACATTTTAATTAAGGAAATTACATTGGCTTCCTTGATATTCGTCTACACGCTAACCAGTTGGTTTATCAGTTACACGTGGCATACAAACGCATTCTGAGAATTAGTTTACCGATTGTTCCTTATCCTGCAAATTTTAGATAGCAGAGAGAGAGAGATTTTATATGTAAGTAATGCATGCGTGTATTAGCTTGCCTGCAATAGGAAATTAGGCACATAAAGCTCCCTCCATGTGCCCTGTTCATTATTAATTAGTGCAACTCAAGAACTCAAATAGCCCGGGCCATTTTAGCAGGAGTAACGATGTTTTTAAAAGAGCAGCGGCCCTGTCACAGACTCGATTTCTCAGCTACCCTAATTGCTTTCTTCGCATTTCAGGCCCCGCTGGTGCTGAAAGGTAAAAGCAAGCTAGGAAGCTGCCTGACCGAGAAACCCAAACAACTAAAACATTTGCTTTCCCGGTCCCGTGCCTTGAGAATCTGCCATCTGGACTGCATACTGTGTTCAGGATTTGAGCTCCTGACGCTCTTCAGCAATGGCATTGCGGCATGTCGTCTCGTGATCCGATACGTGTGCCATGAATTCAGTGATGCGGGTACATGTTTAAAACTCCTCAGGTGACCAAAGGACAGAGTGAGGACAGGCATTTGCCAATTTGGTTTTAATATACCGCCCTGTAGGACCGATAACGTCTAACGCATATATTGTCAGTTCTGCATTCACTGGGATTTAGGTGAAAATATTTCATGGATAAATATGTCAAGTTCTGTATTGCTTGGGGAGTTCTCAAGGTTAATTGGTATCCAAGTGACTGAGATGTCTTGTGCCTCTTTAATACTTTTATCCCAGGGTGATATTTGCCTGGGGTTGATCTGTTTCTGATTAACTCTATGCGATAATGAAAACCATGAGGAATGGCCTTATGCAGGAGTTCCCCCTTTTCTGACGTGACATATAAAACTGCGGAAGTCTTCCCGTATTTAACACGGGACTTTTTTCCCTTTCTGCACCCGGACCTCAAACTAATTACGAAAGTGTGAGGAATGATTTTATCTGGAGTCGTTACTGTTTTGTAAGGTGTGCCTAAGTGAAGAGTTCAACCGGTTTTATGGGGGTGAAGAAAACACGTTCTAATGAGGGTTCAAAGCAGCGTTTGCGCCCTCCAAGGACAGGCCGGGGGTCGGGGCCACAGTTGCATGTCGCAGATGAAGACAAATGGGCCCACCCCGTCCCCGTCATCTTAAGCTCTACATTTTGAGCTAATCGGTGAGGACTACTGGCATTTCCTCCACGCTCTGTATTTAAAAGAGAGAAAACAACTGACTGGGTAAAATTGTCCAGCTTGTTTGAGGGCGGATCTAAAAATACTATAAAACTGTTTTTCCTCCAGAAACTATACAAGATTGTAAAAGTAAACAGGAAATTCTCTCCTTTCCTTTTCTTTTCTCTTGTTTTCTGTTCCTTCTGTCCGGTAGAGCTCATTTTGATGCTGCTTTTTATCAAATGAAATATGTGATGGGCCCAGTATGCATGTTAATCTATAGCCATAATCACGATGAGAGATGACTTATCTAGAGACAAGTATAATCTTTCCACCTTTCAATTTACCCTGAATCCAAAGGGAAAAGACAATCCATCAGTCAATCTGTATGATTATCACACTTCCAAGAATTTCACACTTTCTACTGTACCTTTGCTTCTGCTGACAGTTTTCCACCATTAGTTGAAGCTATTAGTTTTTTTTTTTAATTGAGATATAATCGACATTGTATTAGCTTCAGGTGTATAACATGAGTCTTCTCTGTTTGCGTGCACTACACAATGATCACCACAATAAGTCTAGTTAATATCCATCAACTCAGATGGTTATAGAAAAAGCAATTTTGACCAATTAAAATATTTATGTCCAATGGACTTGGATGAAACAACCTATGTGCTGTTTGCTGTTTTTTAGGTTGTAAGAACACATTCAGTTGGCCTCACTCAGGAAATGGACGGTTCGTTGAACAGATAGCAAGTAAGGCAGGGAAAAAACACCTCAAATGTATCAACGAGGCATCACAGACGACTCTAATGTTTTTCTTCGCCATTTAGTTAAAAAAATATGGGTTTCAAAGTTGAGCAGGTCTAAGGACCTCGAAGGCAATTCTATTAGCTATTTAACAAGCACTCGGCTGTTTTTCATCTCTATTCATCCTGTCCACGCTATTGCTGACAGACCGTTATCTCTCTCTCTGTCTCTTCGTAAATGGGAAAAAAGAGGTTCTGGCTGGTTAGGCTAGTCACCCCCAAAGTAGGCAGCTATACATACTGGTCAGCATCTACTATATTAGCCTCCTGGCAGGATGGTCGCTTTAAGTTATTTCCCATGTCCATTCCAATTAGCTGTAGGCCAGGCAGACCACACATGGTAAATTACAAAAAAAAAAAAAAAAAAAAAAAAGCCGCTCAGGGATAGCAAAGACATCAGGCTGGGGTTACAGGCACGGCGATGTCTGAGAGTTCTTACAAGACGGCTACAGAACTAGCAGATAATTTGTGTGGCTTGACCACATATTTGCATCCAGGGAAAACAATGTTTGCTTCATGTTATTAAAATGTTACTATTTGAATGCTGCTCGGCGTACTGAATAAAGCTGTTAACTGATGCCTTTAAAAAATGCTATTTGAAAGAAGTAGTATATAATAAGCGAGAATACATATACGTTATAAGTAATGCCGAAACTGGTTTCATATTTAAAGGCAACTGAAGTGCACAGCCCCTGTTCTCATCAGCTAAGGGCTATAAAGTACTTATTCATTAATTGCGGAAAGCTTCTAATGAAAATTGACATGGGCCTGCATAGTGAGATCCTTTAATTTCCCTAAAGAAACACATTTAAAAGAAATTGATTCATGACTGAAGGAGCTAAGTCTAGCAATTTAGTGGTTGTTTAATGGATTATTTCCCACACAGCACAACAAATGGAACAGTTTTCAAAAGAAAGGCAAGTCATGAAAATGCTTGCCGGCACAAAAGAATAATAAATTTTTAAACTACAAAGCTAATAAACTAGATAAACTGGTGTCATGCTAAGGAAACCCATCCTGGTTCATTAACGTCTAACATCTGAAACCACTAAGTGATCTGTCCCCTTCCACCACCACAGTACAAAGGTGCTGAATTACAGGCATCAGATTAACTCCTCATACATTCAGGGTAAGCTTTGCTTGAAATGCTACCACACGTGTTCAAAGAAAGAGAGTTTTCTTTGAACAGTGTTTGCGAAAACTCTGAGTTTATGTATATATGTATACATATAATCTCATGCACAGATTTTCTTTTAGTAAAGCTATCTTAAGGAAGAATTCAGATCTTGTGACAAATAAAAGCTGCACTCACCGATATCATTCATGAGACCATGGGGATTTAGTCAATATGGCGCTGTTGATACTATTGTCAGTAATACTGACAACTCTTACTTCTTAGAGCTCAAATGACCTAGTTTATCTCTGTTTTTTTCTATATAAGAACACATTAAAATAATTAGTATTTTGAAATATTTGCTACCCATGTACCACTGATGTTTTTTTAAAAAGCTGAAATACTCAAATCAAAATGTGCATATTGAATTTTTCCATAATAACAACCATGTGATAAATAAATAACTGTGGCTATTTTATACACACAGCATATTTAAGTCTATTCTAACTATTCTAATTTAATCTGATCATTATAAAAATATTACACTGTAGAATAATCAGGCTAAAAAAATCTTAATTGTTTGTTACATTGATGAATTTAAATGTTATTTTAACACTTCATTAGATGTCATTTTACGTAAATTGATTACTTTAAATTTTAATTTTTGGACAATAACGTATACAGTGGAGAAGTTACATGGATAAGACATGGTAGACAATTTTAATACGAAAAATGTTCTCTCCTAGGAATGCATATTGTTTAGAAAAATCTGTGAAAATAATGACAAAAGGAGGCACTGTGTTTTTCCACTTCCTGAAATTATTTCTTGCCTACAAATATAGTTCTCTGCTTTAACTCATTCTACAATACTGTTCAGTGGGAGTTTCTGAAGTGGTGGAAGGGCTCTAGGTTTATACGTCCTCAAATACTAGTCACTAGTCCCGTGTGGCTTCTGAGCACTTAAAATGTGTCTGGTTCCAGTAAGGAGCTGAGTTTTTTATTTTATTCATTTTAATCAATTTGAATTTGAATAACATATGGATAGTAGTGGCTACTCTCTTAGATATTCCAATGAATTATATAATATCCTTAGCATTGACTTTATTACCTAAAAAAATGAGTATCTACATTACTTTGCAAATCAAATAAACCTTTGGAAAACAAAATATTAAATACAAAAAAACTGTTAGTTAAAATGCCAAAGGTTAAAGATAAAGAGAGGATCTTAAAAGCAGCAAAAGAAAACCACTTCGTTACCTACAGGGGAGTTCCCATAAGACTCTCAGCTGATTTCTCAAAAGGATCTTTGCAGGCTAGGAGAGATTGGCAAGAAATATTCAAAATCATGAAAAGCAGGGACCTACAGCCAAAATTGCTCTACCCAGCAAAGCTATTATTTTGAATTGAAAGGCAAATAATGAGTTTCCCAGACAAGAAAAAACTAAAGGAGTTCATCATCACCAAACTATTCTTATATTAAAGGTTAAAGGGAGTTATTTAAGAAAAAGAAGATCAAAACTATGAACGATAGAATGGCAATAAACACATAATCTATCAACAATTGAATCTAAAAACCAAACTAAGCAAACAAGAAGGACAGAGACAGAATCATGGATGCAGAGAGGGTTTTGATGGTTGCCAGAGGGGTCAGGGGTCAGGAGGGAAGGGTAAATAGGTGAGGGAATTAAAAAGTAGAAGTAAGTAGTTACAGAACAGCCACGAGGATGTACAGTATAGGAAATGGAGCAGCCAAAGAACTTAAATGCATGACCCATGGACATGAACAATGTGTGGGGATTGTCTGAGGGAGTGCGGGTGCTAGGAAGAGAGGGTCAAAGGGGGGAAATTCAGGACAATTACGATAGCGTAATCAATAAAATATAATTGAAAAATATAAATATAGGGAAACAGTTGTGTCAAGGTAATGGAAGAGACACTTTAAGCAAACTATTTTGGCCATTTTGTGTCTTTTTGTGTCAATGATGAACTTTATAAGTCCCGAAGTAGAAAATGGTATTTGTAATTCCCGTGAAGTTTCCTCTAAGATATTGCTGGTGCACTTTAACCGACTCTTTGAATGCAGGGGCGATGCATTTGGAAACAAATAAAAATGCAAAATAGGTTACTGTGAGCTGCCTGTGTACCATGAGATCTGATACCCAGAGAAAGATCTTCAGTGACTCATGCGATTCTAAACAAGCTACATTCTGAAAAAAAAAACAGGACAGAAATCTCCCTATATCTGTATAAAAATCACTTGAAATTAAAGTGGGCAAGTGGCTGTCAATGTCATGTCTTTATTGCAGCGCGTTCATTCATTAACTTCAGAATAACAGTTCACGGTCAATACTTCACAGCCAGTTTTCAAGCTGTTGTATTGACGCTTCTCTTTTCTTTACAAAATGCTTATTTTATGTGCAAGCCCTGTTAGCCTTTCTGTCTGAACACATCACTGCTCCCTGGTTTCTGTGCTTCTAATCAGGGTCCCCATTAACCAGTCACAGAGATTATTGTTTGGTTATGTTTGTAGTCAGTAGCTCTTAGCTTATCTCCAAGTTCCTGCTAATGCTGAGTTAGAACAGTCATTTTGGGGGTTTCTACTCCCATTTTCCCTTTCCCCTTCCGATGTTGCCAGTCAGAGATGCAGGAGGAGAAAAACCCCTGGAAGTGAAAAGCCTGACCATACTTCCCCCCGTGGGTGTGGACAAGCAAGACCACAGTTCTTTGCCCTGGGATCTGCATCTTATCAATGTCATGAGGCATCTCCAGCGCTCAGGGCCAGAACTCTGGGTCTTCCTGCTGTTCACAGGCTTACACAGGAACGGACGGACACTAACAAATTTCTGTGACTAAATAAACCCAGGGTGGCTGAGGGTGTCCCTGTCCTTACATAGTCTAGTGAGTGGGAATCGCACCATCATGGGGCTGCCTGCTGTCCCCAAAGCTGACATGTGCTCCAGATCATCATCGGAGCTGCCCTTGTCAGTCACAGCCTGCTTTCCTAAGTCTGGAGTTTAAAACCTGTAGCTTGTAAACACCAGAAGAGAACAGGCAGTGACGTAATCTCCATGGTGTGTTTTGTCTTGGAGTCTGAAATACAGCAAATTTCTGCTTTTGCAATATAGCTGATATCCCACATATTTCAAGGACAAGTAACAGGTCAGAAGAAAAAGGTGAAAGGAGCGTTAAATATCACCTGTGGAGAATACATTTTAATTATTCTCTTATAAAACTTAGGATATTAATAAAAATAGTTTCAGTCCATTAAATCCAGGACAGTTTTTAATGATATTGTAGTAAATCAGTAAACGTTACATGGCCTAGAGGTGCAGACATTGTACACATGTGTGTGTATTCATAGGTATGCCTGATTTAGCAATTTAGCAAGAGCATCTATGATTATGGTAGAAAATGATGTGATCTTTGAGTTGTTAGCTATGATTTTATTGTCCTGATATTTTACAGTGATGATCAGCCTTTTAGGGAAGAACTGCTGTCTTTAAAATAATGGAAACTTCTAATCCATTTTCTAATAGTATAGATCAATTAGTTCAGGTCAATAAATGCAGTATAATAAGGACTCGACTTACTGGATCAATTGGAATAAAACCAATATGTATTAGTGAGAGGTCTTATGGTTTGTGAGATTTTTTTTCTTTCTCAAAAATTAGTGTATGAAGAATTCAGTTCAATTCTTTTTTTTAGTGTAGAAGTGAACCTCAAATTTAATCACATGTAACTGGCTAATGGGGTATGATACAGTAGCTCATACTCCCACATATCTACTTCATGCCTCCCACTTTACATACAGTAATGCACCTAATTCTCACACCAACTTTAAGAGGTAGGTACTAGTATTACGTCTATTTTTAGAATGAAGAAATTGAGCTACCAGCATGTTAAGTAAATTTCTCATGACCCCGTAGCTGCTAAGGTGCAGGCTGGACTTTAACCAGGCAGTACGGCTCATTTCTATTGTAGTATTCTTCATTATGATGCAACAAGCTCTGTCTCTTAAAAAAAAAAAATGTGTATTTTTCCTTATTGCTTTCAACTCTGCTCTCCCCTCACACCAAGCTCCCCCATCTTCTTTTTATTATATATTAAGATGCTGAATGATTTCTTTGAGATTATGGCTCAGGGGGCTCGGAAGGGATAGGCCATGCTTGATTGGGAGGCATTTCCTCCCTCTTCCTCCCCCGCCCCCCGGTTCTTCCTCCCTCTCCCTCACCTTCTCTTTCCAGTGAAGGCCTAGATTCTCTATTGAGGGAGGTGTGGGTGTGGAGAAGGAAATCTTCTTTTCTGACTGGTCGCAGGCCAGTCTGATATCTCTTCTCTCTCACTTCGTTTTAGTAGGTCTGGTACTTTTGGTCTCCTTCCTGATGGTAAGTGTGATTTCCTCGGGGTGTTGTCCAGTGGTGCCTCCCCACGGAGCTCTGCCCACGGTCAGTGACCGTGGGCCCTTCTCTAGGTGGTCTCATTACTGGGCTTAACCCTTGCTTGGCTCTCTCTAAAGACCATGCCCTTCTACCGCCTCACCGCCTGGAGTAGTGGGAACCTGGGAGTCGTCTTCTGTGCTTCCCCAGGGAAGCGACAGGCATGAGACAAAGCGGTTCTGTCATTTTTTACCAGATTCAGATTCAGGCTCCAAGTAGAAAAAAATACAGAGCTGTCACAACCCAGCTCATGGAAGCTCATTCTACATGTTTGCTGTTTAAATGCTTAAATATTACGGAAGGGAGATTATTGATACAGGTTGATAGGTACTCTTTAAAGAAAACCTTTAGGAATGTTTTACACATTGATTTTCATATAGTGATACATGAAATCATTCTGACATTCTTAACAGTGCAAATGAAAACTTTTATATTGATCAAAATGTTCATGTTTCTGAGCTATTGTTCCATATTCCTTTGCAACTCAGGCTATGATCTACATCCAATCATCAGGCTTCTGGGTTGTTAAATGTGCTAAGTATTGCCACACAGGCCTGAAAGAATTAACACCTATTAAGCAGCCTCGGGCTGAAACAGCCTTCAGACTGAGTTGTTTTATGATGGACAATGGAATGAAATACTTACCCAATGATCTCAAGCAGCACTGATGGGAAATGAGGACTCTGAACCAATATTTTTAAAGGAGAAACCAGAACAAGCTATAGACAGAGAAAAATTATTCAGTGCCTCTGTCGGTTACTGAAATTTCATCACCGTAGCAAATTTTGGACCTGAGAGAGCTATTGTTCTTGTTACTTGAGTGGGTTACATCAACTTATAACAATTACTTTAAAAAATAGCAAATAAAAAACCTGCCCAGCTATTTGCCCAAATGGCCGCAGCCCACTCTTGTGAAAATATTGGCTTTACAAACAGAGAAATTTAAGGAGCAAGGGCCAGTCTATTTTTTTACTTCTTTTAAGGCTCTTCAGTAAAACCGTTGGCTCCCTGAATTCCCAAACATGCCGTAGGGGGCAGGCCCTCACATTCCTGAAGCATCATGGAGGTTGAGAGAGGCTTCAATTTCACTGATGACAACTGTGTCAGCTGCACACCCACTGTCATGTCCAGAGCTGTCAGCCCCTGTGACAGTGCAGGCATCCAGTGTCACTGCCACGCAGCCATTAGAAAACCCTGATTGCTGTGGAATAAAGAGGTGACAGCGGGTGTGCCTGCACTCTGCCCGCCGGAGGTGCACACAGGGAGAGATGGGAGTAAAATGCCTTACTTACCGGGAGGCTCATGTGATGAGCGATGGTGTGGTCAGTAGGTCATCCTCAGCACACGCATCTGTCCCTGCAGGATTTGCCTGGGGAAGATTCTGCAGAACTGTTGTGAGAATGTTTATCTCCTTCCACGAAATGCTTATGAACTTCATTTTCATTACTCAGTGTTTTCCATTGTATTCACTCTGTCTGCTTTACTTTTTATTTTATTTCTATCAGGGGTCCAAGAGTAAACATTTGTTCAGTGCTGGGGAGAGAAGAAACTATATGGGGATGCAGGTTTCTCAGGAGCATTTTACAAATTGAGAGCCTAGCAAACACTTCTTTTCTTAAAGCTTTCCTCCCCCCCCCCCCACCCCATGAATATGTTTTCTGGTTGTCTAATGGGCCGTTGGTGGAAGAAACAGGTACATTCCTGCGGAAGGAATGGCGTAGGGGTGGTTCCCTTTGTTCTCCTCCTGCCCCCTGGCTGCTCCCACTGGTGTGCCCCTTTCCACACTTCCGCTTACTTAGTTCCCTGCCCTGTGCTCACGCTCCGTCACCAGTGACCCTTGGGAGACCTCCTGGTACTGGGCTGTCCTTCATGTCCTCTTCTCCAGCAACGACCCAGCTCTGAGGGCCTTCCCGCCCAAACACTCCTCACATCCATTCTGCTGTTTTCCGTTACTCTTTGCCATCTGCATGGTCTTCTGTCCCAGTATCTTTGCTCGGTTGTCATACTCTGACCGCGACGCAGGAACGATAGCCTTGCCTTGAAGCACCTCACATACCACACACGCTCCTGTGGCCCCCAAACACCAAATCATTAGAAATGTGCCGTTTCCCACACCGGCTGTTGCTCAGACCTCACTTTTAGCTAGAATGTTCCAGCTTGTGCTCTTCCTTACCTTTCCTCGGATGCACCGTGTTTCCTTGGTGGAGATCCATTAAAAATGTGGGCTCTCCCAAGAAGTTTTCATGCTCATCCCAGGTTGAGCTAAGGTGCCATTTAATCCTCATATCATATAATATTCACTGCATAGTTCATATTATTTCATCATTGCTTTTGTGGCCATCTCGCCTTGTAACATGTGGACTTTTTTGAGAGCAGAACTACTCAATTATTCTTCTACCCAGCAGTTTCCAGTGCCAGGGAACCATTTCCTTTCTGAGCACTGGAGGACTGCTTTGCAGGTCTGCGTGCTCAGATCCTGAAGTAGGCGTCTTGCTGGACGAATCTTCCGGCAGTAAAGCTCCGTGACAGTGTTAGTGCCTTTAAATCAGAAGCAGAGCTGCCTCTGCAGCTACTGCGTTCACAGAGGCTTCCTTACACATTCGCAGTCCTTATCCTTCTTCAAGGCAGGTACGCAGGGGCCGTACTCTGTCCAGCCTGAGAACTTGGTAGTCTGTTCCCTTGGATTCGACTTCCATCTGACCCCACTCTGTGCATGACGTTGTGCCTAATTTGAGATACTAAATAGTATTTCACTCCGTTCACTTCTTTTCCTACGTAAAAAGCAAAAGATAAAAATTAGTCATTTATACTGATTATATTATTACTTCCAAACGAAGTACAGCTTGTACTGGTTTTTGCATCGAAAGCCTTTTATTTTTACGGTTGACAGTTTTCATTCCTTGTCAAAGAGACTTGGAGCCTGATAAAGTCACATAATGGGAAACCAGGAAGGAGCCACAGAACTTTCTAGTCCAACATTTTTGTTTATAATTAAGAAAACCGAAACCCAGAAAGGTTAGGTGACATGTCCCAAATCAGGGAACTGCGACCCAACGTAGCCCAGACTCTGCATTGGCCAACTGCAAGCCACTCATGTTTCCACAATGATATACTCCCCTTCTAGCTGGGATGAGGGATACACTGGGCAACCGTTAAAGGACGCAGGTTCTCCAAATCAAAAATAAAGCCTACTCTTAAAATTAGCATTAAGTCGGCCCCAAGCAGTGTGACCCAGTAGTGCTGCAAAGCGAAAGGTCGCCGGTTTGATTCTTGGTCAGGGCACATGCCTGGGCTGTGGATTCAATCCCGAATTGGGGCACATATGTGAAGCAACCAATCGATGTTTCTCTCTCACATTGATGTTTTTCTTCCCTTCGCTTTCTCCCTCCCTTCCCTTCTCTCTAAAAAAATAAACAAATAAGATCTTTTAAAAAATATACTAGCATTAAGGCAAACAATTTTGAGATGGCCGTAGGGATTCAAGCCTGCTTTCTTAGCAGAAGTGCCATAGAAGTGCCTTATCCTTAAGAGTCTTTTTTCCCCTATTTGCATTCTGCTCAGACCCCTTACGTCATTGGGTCTAACATAAATCCATCTTTTCTCCTTTTTTTTTTGTTTGTTTGCTTTCTTTTGATGCTCAGTGCCAAGGTGAAAGTCTTATGTGCTCTAAGCCATTGATGTTACTTTAGGGTTTTTGTTTCTTTTTTTTTTTTTTAATTGCCCATTGCAATATCTAATCAAATTTTCTTAAAATAAAACTATTTGATGCAAGAATCTCTCTCTCTTATCAAAATGAAATGATTCTGATTTCTTTTTCTTTTCTTATTCATGCTACCATCTATCATTTTGATTATTTTCTTTTTTTATTATTGTGGGAAAAAGTACATAACATAAAATTCACCATCTTAGCACTTTCAGATGCACAGTTCAGGAGACTTCAGTACATTCACACTGGGCTGTAGCCATCACCATCCTCCACCTCTGGGACGTTCTTCATCTTCCCTAACTGAAGCTCCGCACCCACGGGCTCTCTAACTCTCCATCCCTCTCCCTGCAGCCCCTGGGAACCACCATCCCACCTTCTGTCCCTGTAAATCTGACGGCCCTAGATACCTCCCACCGGTGGAGTCACATAGGATTTGTCATCTTGTGGCTGGTTTATTTCACTTAGCATAATGCCCTAAGGTTCAAAGTCCTTAAAGTTCAAAGTTCCTATCTGTTCAAGTCTCTGTTTTCTATTCTTTTGAGTCTATATCCCAAACAAAGAATCGCTGGATTTTATGGTCGTTTCATTTTTAACGACCTCAGAAACTTCCATACTGTTTTCCACAGCAGCACCATTTTGCATTTCCATCAGAAGTGCACAAATTCCAGTGTCCCCACGTCTCTGACAATACTTGCTATTTTATTTGTTTGTTTGTTTTGTAAATAGACATCCTAATGGGGTGAATGGAGTGGTATCTTCTTGTGGATTTCCCTAATGATTTTCCCTGGTAATGTAGAACATGACTCTTTCATGCGTTTATTGTCCACTGGGATATCTTTTTGTGAAGAAATATGTTTTCAAGACCATTGGCCATCTTAAAATTTTTATTTATTTATTTATTTATTTAAAGATGTTATTTTATTTTATTTTTAGAGAGAGAGGAAGAGAGGGAGAAAGAGAGGAAGAGAAGCATCAATGTGTGGTTGCCTCTTGTGTCCCGCGAACCGTGGACCTGACCCACAACCCAGGCCTGTGCCCTGACTGGGAATTGAGCCAGCAACCCTTTGAGTCTCTAGCCAGTGCTCAATCCACTGAGCCACACCAGCCAGGGCTCACTGGCCATTTTGTAATTGTTTTTTAAAATTGTTGAGTTGTAAGAGTTCCTATAGTGTCTATATTAACTCCTTAAGAGATATATGATTTGAAAATATTTTCTTTCATTCCACAGATTTTACTTCTATTAAAAGTGTCCTTTAATACACAAAGTTTTTAAATTTTGATAAAGTCAAGTTTATCTAGTTTTTTTTTTTTTTTTTTTTTTTTTTTTTTTGGTTGCCCATGCTTTTGGTTTCATATCCAAAAAAACCATTGCCAAATCCAATGCCATTCAGCTTTTCCCCTTGTAGTCTCAGAAATTTTATAGTTTTATTCCTAATATTTAAGTCTTGAATCCATTTTGAGTCCATTTTTTGTATATGGTATAAGGTTTGTGTCTAACGTCTTTCTCTTACCTATGAATATCCTGTTTTCCCACCATCCTTTGGTTCAAGGGTTCTCTTTTACCATGGAATGGTCTTGGCACCCTTTTTGAAAATCATTTGACCATATATATGAGGGTTATCAAGGCTTTCTCTATTCATTTCCACCCCACTGTCTTTAAGCAAGTACCACACTTCTGCAAAACTAGCTTTGCAGCAAGTTTGGAATCAAGAAGTTTAAGAACTCCAACTTTGTTCTTTCTTTTCAAGATTATTTTGGCTATTCATGGTCCCTTCCAATTCCATATTAATTTTAGCCTGGGTTTTTCTATTTCTGAAAAAGACATCATGAGATTTTGATAGGGACAGCACTGAATCTGTAGATTGCTTCATATAGTTTAGACATCAGAATAATATTAAATATTCTAATTCATAAATATAGGATTTATTTCTATGTATTTATGTCTTTTAAAATAGTTTTAGCAATGCCTTGTAGTTATCAGTGTACAAGGGAAAGCACTTCCTTGATTCAGTTTATTTCTAAATATTTTATTTTTGGATGTTGTTATAAATGTAATCTTTTAACTTTTGTATTATTCATTTTTAGTATATAGAAATGCAGGTACTTTTGTACATTGATTTTTGTGTGGTGCAACCTTACTGAATTTTTTAAATAGTTCTAACATTTTTTGGCATGTAGAATCTTTAGAGTTTTCTATACATAAGATTATGTTAGACTGGCAAAGAGAAAATTTTACTTCTTCCTTTTCAATTTGGATGTCTTTTATTTCTTTTTCTTGACTAATTGCTCTGCCTAGGACTTCTAGTGCTCTGTTGAATAAAAGTGGCAAAAGTGAGCATCCTTGCTTTGTCCTGATCTTGGAGGAAAAGCTTTTAATCTTTTCCCATTGAGTATGATGTTAGCTATGGATGTTAATTATTTTTAAATATTATTATCTCATGGTTCAGCCTCCTTCCATTTAATATCATGCTTTGGTATTTCTGTTTCTGTTAAGACATTTTTTCTGTTCAAGAAGGGCTTTATTGGAATGCATCCTCCCCCTTGGTTGGTAGGCATCTAACAAGACACAGCAGCAGAGCACATCAGAATTTGCGTGCCTTATTGTTATTCCTCAGACTTATCATTGCTATTCCTGACACAATCTTACCAAAGCTAATTAACCCCCAGATGCCCCTGGTTCACCACCAGTCCCTTCTCGTAGGCCCAAATGGGAGGCTCATTTTCCTCCTCTGGACTACTTTACACTTCTATCTGGCTACACTTCAGACCTCGATATTTAGTTTATATGGCATTAATTTGTCCCCGCTGGTATGCAATAAAAGTAACTTACCACCTAGGTTCTCTTTAGTCAGATGGTTTTGCTAGTGTGGTAAAATCAGTACTTTGCCAACAGTAGGCTCCAGTAAATGTTGACACAAGACTGGCTGAGGCCTGTGAAGTAATTTCATTATCACAGCAATTACATCTCATCCGTCACCAACAAATGCTGCTACTTGGGACAGTAGCATTTCACAGCTGCTAATAAGTTCTGTGAGGAAGTACAGCTGTCGCCTCTCACTGAGGATAAAAAAAAACCTTCTAAGAAGAGCAGGAGGCAGGAAAAAGAGTAAGGGCCCTGAAAACAAAACATAGGTCTGCTTCTAATTTTAGAAGTATTTCATAGAAAATATAACTGTATATCACTCTATTTATTTCAGAAAGCAGCAACTGCAACCAGATGGAATTAACATATAAAAGTGTAACGTTTTTATTTTAACGTCTGAAGTGACCGCTTACATATCTATTTGAAATCCAAATTATAAACATATTATATAATTGTTTAATTGAGAACTGAAAGGGAATGAATTTAAGTGGGACTGAAGTTGTATATTATCTGAAACTATAGAACCAGAACATTACCCCAACACTTTTTTCTAAATTAATCAAAAAATTTTTTTCAAGTTATTCCTAAAAGTTTCCCCACAATAGTGTATAAAAACTGCAGTCTGGATTTTCTGTTGATAATACAGTCACTGATATGAGAGCTCTTTGATTTCTTAAAGAGGAAAATAAAACAGACCTATTTTGGACCAATTTATTCTAAGAATCAGTAGCTGTGTACAATGACAGGGCCTCTCTGATACTGTTACTGCAGGTAGTAAAGGCGCCAGGCACACGTTTATTGAGAAATAAGAGGATAAACAGTGGAAATGATAGCTGGGGGGAAATCCAGGAGGCTTGGATTTTTATAATTTATAGTGCGTTGCTCTAAAGCAATGGTTTTAAATGTATTTATGGAAATATTTGAGAACGTGTCTGACAATATGTTAAGCTATAGGGCATTTTAAGAGTTTCTGTGTATTTAGAAAAAGAGGAATTTGGAGGTGTAATCATTTTTATAGTAACATACGTCATGGATGTCAACATTTTTTGTGTTGTTAAGGGAAGCCCTGTTATTAGCTCTGCCCAGATTTAGAAGGATTTGCCCCGTATCAACCAGGTGAGAGGGAGGAACAGAATATGACACTTAGTAGGTGGTCACTTAATGGCGGAACATTCCCCGGAGACGGGCTAGTTCTTCCAGCCGCGTTTCACAGAAATTCCAAAATGGGCCCAGTGTTTTCTCAATCTTCCCAGAAAGAAACTAAACAGTGAAATCGAAAACTCATGAGCTGCAAAGGTGGCGGTCACGCACCGAGAGCTCAACGATTGTGGTGCCCGAAAAGGGGACGTTTGTGAAACACGCTGAGAACACTCCCAGCCGCACGCTGGCCACGCGGCCCGGCCCGCAGAGCAGCCGGGCAGAAGCGAGTACGCGAGGCGCGCGTCCTGGGCACTGTCCCCGACGAGCACATCAGTGGTTCAGAGGCAGCTTTTCTAAAACCTTCCTGTTCACTTTCTCAGAACAAAAGTGGCATATAAATGACCATGTGGAGTTTTATTTTTGGATATTTCATTTCTGGGGAACACTTTCTCTTTGGTCCTTATTTTACTAAAGAAAGAAAGGCTAGGCATCAGATTTTGGAGAGGAGCCCTGGGCTTCAGCTTGCGCCGTAACCACCTCGTTCCTGTACAGGTTTCCACCGAGAAGTCACCAAAACTTTCCCGCCTTTGATTTCTTGCATATAAAGCAAGGATCATAACTATGTTCTCTGCTCTTTGAGAGCAAAAAATTAGATCACTGTATAATACCATAAATTAGTATGTAAATGTATAACTTTTTCTTTAATTCCATAGTGTTTTGGGGAAAGATTAGAATGGTACATGAACATCACATTATTACACCTATGAGTTAGACACGTTACTAAGCAGAATACCAACCACATGAATTGGGACTGTTATCCACATTTTACAGAGACAGAACTGGGCATAAAAGACTTAAGGAACTTGCTAGAAAAATTCCTCCTAATACAATATTATGACAATTCTTAGTGCTTAAGGTACTGTGTGATCTCATTTTCAGATGAGATAGCTAATACCTGAAGACTTGGCTGAACCAGACGGGGCTATAACATTCACCCGTGTGGTTAAGTGAGGGCTTTACTGTGTCACTTAAGTGGTATGAAGAAAGTACAGGTTCTGTCACCCACAGAGACTGTCCCAGCAGACTCTGACAGCCTAATGGTCCTGCCTTCCTCTTGTCTATTCACTAATTATTAGCTGCATCTAGTTTTCTTTCCTTCTCCTGAGAATACATATATGAACACCTACATGGGGGCTAATACTAGATCTGAACTTTTCCTTCTGCTGGGAGTCCTCTTTTTCATGGTCCATTGTGGTTTTCCTCTGGCTGTTGTATCTTTTGCAGACAGCTCTGGACTGCTATTGTGTATTTTGAAAGTTCCATGGAACTTTCTATCCATTTGGGGACACATATATAAATATGTTAACCAAGGTTATCAAGAAAAATTGGGTCACCTGTTATTACTTAAGCTATAGAAACCCTACAGGGCACCCCAAATATATCCAGTCCAGGAGAGGGATTGGGAGTTACTGTCTTGCTCCTCTCTTTGCAGTCTATCCCACTACTTTTTACTCCAATTAGATTGCAGTGAGATTCCTCAGTACAGTCTCTCTAAATGCCTGCTCATTTCCCTCGCTAGGACTTCTGCCCTAAATTTCTAACTGCTTCTAGTGAGCTGGACTAACTGACAATAAAAAGGCAACCTTCCCCTTTTCGCTAGGCCACCCTCAAAAGTTAAAGTGCTTAGAAACACTGTGCGTAGTCTCATCTATCTCCTCTGAAAAAGGCCTAGAGGGGTAGAGAGACAATGAAAGCAGAACGCCTTTCCTAGGTTTTCCTGCCACACTTCCCCCGATCACTCACCTCCCAGCTTGACCCAGGTGTTCTCCTGATGGGTCTGCCAGATGGCATCTCTCCTTCCTCGGGAGACTGGAGCAAATGGAGCCTTTTCCCAGGGAGCTGGGGTCGCAAGTGCTGAAGTCTGCAGAGTGGTAGCCAATGCATGCATGTGGTATAAGTACATCCGAAAGCACTGAGTTGATGGAGACCTTCGTGATTGAGGTCAAGTTTAAAGGAAGCAGCAACAACTATTCTGTCCCCATAGATTTGTGTTAAGGAAACGCTGGCTCAGTTATAGCAAATCTTCAGGATTTTTGTTTTTCAAAAGAAACCAGATACCTAGGGTTGTTTTTAATCATGAAATACTCCACTTTTTAAAAGCTGGCTCATGTGTTAAGTAAAATAAAATAAAATAAAATAAAACGAAATAAAATAAAATAAAATGATGAGGCTAAAGAAAATGTCTGTGGACTTGATTTTCCCAATGGGCTACAAGTGTGTGGCCACTGAAATAAAGAAGTGACAGTTATTATCTGTTTGATGACAGATCGGGCACTGTGGTTAGTGGTTTACATAACTTGTCCTTAAAAAGTTTTTTTATGTGTGTGTGTGTGTGCATGCATGCACACATGCATATGTGCCTGAAGGGTGTTACTGTATGTTTCTCTAAAATTACTTTGCCTTTGGTTTATGTAACAGTTCTCTGTCATTTTGTAATCTGAGCAATTTGCCTTAACCCGTTTACTGGTCAGTTGCTCCACACAGACTTCTCTTAACAGTGATGCCACTTTTATGAATTTATTTACATATGTTGTCTATCCCACTAATTTGCTATTTACCAAGTAAATAGTTTATGGACTCTCTTCTAACACTACAAGGTTATTAATTATTAAATATTTGAATGAGTATGTTTAAAGTCAATAACTATATATTAAATTATAAGTAGGAATTTAACTTAATTAAACGTAAAAACTATTTATTGGATTCTTGGTAGGCACTGTGATAAGGGTTTAAACTTTTCATTGGTTAGGTTACATTGGCTGTATTTTATAGAGAAAAAAAACCCCTGAGGTTTTAGAAGTTAACCATTTTGTCCAACTCACATGTAAATTGCAGTGCTGGGATGCACTTTGATGTCAAAAACAATCATAATAGGCATAGGTGTGAGATGTCTAATCGAAAAGATAACTGCTCCAAACCAGGTGTGATTGTCCACAACTCAAGTAGAAGGATGAAATGACTTTTACAGCCTATGTTCACATTGGTGTTCTTAGGTAACTGGGTGCTTATTATTCAGAGCACTGACACCAATTCTGTAGCTATTCTCAACTTTAAAAAATGGTGTCTTCTCCAATCATCTGTCTTGGAAAGATTAATCCTTTTGAAAGCTAGTAGCTTGGGTCACTAAAAAAAGTAGAATGTTGTAATTAGAAAGGATTTTTTAAATGATGTGGTCTTACCTATTTATTATCAAATGAGAAATGTAGACACAGGAAGAGAATTGCCCAGGTGCATCTTACCTGGAAAGCAAATAGGAGAATCAGAACTGTTTTTCCATAGAACAAAAATAATAAACATCTTTATTGTCGGGAAATTAGAACAGTTTATTTTCAATGGCCTGTGTGAGAGTGCTGGAACCTTCTCAACTGTTGATTGACAGAACAAATGCAAATGGTTGTCAGCAGCTAATTCTTTATCCTGATTGACAATAGTTCTCTTCATTTGTCTAGACCAGCTGGAGGAAGGACAGAGGGAATTTTGTTACAGTTTTTTACAGTTTTTACAATTACTCCCAGGATTCATCCATTAACATATTGAACATCTGCCATGTACCTGGTTTTACAGAGATAAATCGATGGTAGTTGAAGTTGTGACAGATGATGAAAGATGCAGAAACTGTCTACCTCGTAGGCTGCAGCACATAGCTTAGGTCTTCAAGAGAAGGAATTCCACTGGGCTCCTTTGGATTTGCAGGCCACAGCTGAATACAGGACCCTGGGTAATTGGAGGACTGGTGAATGTTTTCCTGCTCTGATCCAATTAATAGTTAATGATTGCTTTCTGTGTGCTGGACACTGCCTCGAGCTTTCACCTACATTAACCTCACGTAATCCACTCCAAAACAAGGGAACAAAAACTCTTGAGATGCATTATCATTCCCATTTTACAGATAAGGACAGGTTTAGAGATGGTAATTTTCTTAATATCTACACTCAGTCAAACGGATGCTCAAACACCTGATTACAAGTCTAGAACCTTTTAGGCGACAGGGCTTTTTCTCTCACACTCCCTGTTGGAAACATTTGTATGGGAAGCCATCTGAGCAAACATCATACGTTGCTCAGACTTTGTACATTCGTTGCTGTGAATACAATATCCTGACTGCTAAGCAGGAGGTGACTACTGACCACACGCTAGACCTAAGTACCTAAACAAACACTGTCCTCCACCAGGAAGTGGGACTGTTAAGTCAGGGAAGAGCACAGATTGCGCAAGACATCGACGAGACAAAACATTGCTCTTTCCTCTACAAAAAAAAAGCCACAGATATTTATGAAGCCCTGTCCCGGGAGGATGCAGCTATGTAATATAACAAAAAACACTCCGATAGATGTCTAAGGAAGTATAGAGTGCAGAAAGGATAATTTAGTATTCTTGTCTTGACCCTGAACACCTGCACAGCACAGACCAAATTTCCTTTATCTTTAAAAAACCAGGTACCTGGCAGATGTTCAATACGCTGGTGGATGAATCCTGGGACTAATTGTAAAAACAACAAAGAACAATAGTGTGATTCCCCAAGTCCTCTCTCCCTGGTCCATGTGCTAAGCAGGTAGGGGAATTTTTAAAGAAAACATTTAGTCTTGGCTTGTAATGATCAGATTTAGTGATTATTATGAATGTGTTCTTATTTTAAAACATATCAGTTATAGCCTTCTTTAAATGTGTCATAAAGTGCATAGAAAAAAAAAAGCCTTCTTGTCTGCAACAACCAATATTTCTAAGTTTGCAGAAAGCAGTTTAATATTTATTAAGTACGTGGCTGGTCTTTTTTGTCATTTACATTCCTGTGTTTGCAGTGATTAACACCAGTTAGTGGTATCTTTAAGTCATCTGGATGTGTAACTAAAATTTTAATGAAAAATAAAAAATTAGTTGGACAGCTGTAGGGATGGATATTACGTACTGTGCAGGCCTGATTTTTGAGAGAAGAAATAAAAAGCACAAATTGGGTTGATTTAAACCTAAACAAAAGGTCAGCTGGCAAAGAAAAAAAAAAAAAAAGAACTCTATGACCTCTTGTTCAAATCCTGGAAGCTATAAATCCCACTGAGCTACTTAGGGCTTTATTAAGCAAGTCCAACAAAAGATAGTCAACATTGTAATTATTGTTCAATTACAGGCAGAATAATAGGCCTGGTTTTTATTGGCCCGAGCAATAGGTCCTAAGTCATTTGCAAAACCATTTTAATGAATAGCGGAAAGCTGTAGGTTACACAAGCAGTTAAAGAAAAATCATAAAGCTAAACACTTAAAGTTGGTTGAAATCTGCTCGGTATCCATTGAGTTTTGGGGAAGTCAGGGTTACAAGGGTCACCAACATGCGAAACTCAAGGACAAAATCCATTCAGGTTTCACAATTTCCAGCGTCTCATTTGTATCCCGAAGTTCAGCCAAAGAGGGAAGCAAAATTGAAAAACCTGTAGGCCTCCAAACCGCAAGTTAAGTGACCTTGGGTTTTCTTTTTTTCTTATGAAATGTCTCAAAAATAAGAAGCAGGATGTTCTTTAAACCAAAAGTTTAAAAGCTGGGTAACACTTTATGGCATATTTTATCACTACTTTAAAAAATCATTGATAACTGACTAGAAGAGAAGTCGACCCTTAATCATTTGAAGATGCATGGCTGCCCCACTGTTCATGTGACACATAATGCAATGTGCATTATAAGGCCCATCAAGCTGATTATTAAATAATTTTAAAGCACTGCATTTTCTAGAAGTCTGCTAAGTTGTTACTTCTAATCGCTGAGTGGAAATAATTTTGAAAATGCATATTGATAATGAATTATTAAATAAAAATTATTTTAAGAAATTACAGAGGAGTCACCAGTTCCTTTTCTTTGCTAAACATATTTCTGTTACTGATTAAGATGCTAAAAATGGAAAGAGAGAATGGTACCTTGTGAAAAGAACCGAGTCCCTCTTGAAATGTAAACTGCTTGTCTTCCTGTCTGAATATACAGTTTAAATGTCAAAAGTCTGCATTTTTGGATTTGCCTGGCAATTGGACAGCTTAGACTGAGCGATCCCCAAGGTTACAGAAACATGGTATAATCATCCTGTTGGAGAACTTCATCAACACAGAGCAGAACGTCCCCGCCTGCAGAAGCTGCTACAACTCGGAGTGAAGAGAGTCAGATTGTCATGATAAAGCGAGGCGTGGCCGTTGGCCTCCGGGCTTTGGCTTTGTTGTGTTTATGGAAAGAAGGAGGAAGCTTTCTGCGGTAAATGTGGAACCCACTGAAACCTCCTGGTTTTGGCTTTTCAACAAGGAGTCAAACCTCTGGCAAAACACAATATTCTGTTTCTAAGAAAAGAGGTTTACAAAGCTCAGAAAACCTTGGACATCAAATAGCTCTTACAAAACAACAGTTTGGATTTAAGTATAAATGAATCAGAAACATATGGATTAAATTTCTCTTAAAATACACATGGGTTTAAAAATTATGGGTGAAAGTGCTTGGCAAAATGAGTTTTTAGTTTTACTGAATCCAAAAGGTTTGAAAAATAGTTCAAGTTGTTTGACAAACCCAAGTCCCAGCTGGATGATTCAGGGTTACGTTGGTAGTAACAATCAACTCTGACCTCAGACACTGGGGGTTTCCGCCCCTTCCCGCCCATTCGAAAGGTGAGTCAGACACGGCCCTCATCCCTTCTGGCTGTTAAAACAAAATACCATAGACTTGAGTTGCTTATAAACAACAAACATTTATTTCTCATAGTTCTGAAGGCTAGGAAATACAAGATCAAGACATCTGCAGAGTTGGTGCCTGGCAAGAGAGCCATCTTCTCACTGTGTTCTCACAGGGCCGAAGGGACTAGGGAGAATTCTGGGGTCTCTTCTACAAGGGCACTAATCTATCACTAGAACTCTCCCCTCATGGCCTAATCACCTCTCAAAGCCCCACTTCCAAATACCATCACGTGGGAGTGGCGGTTACACATACTCAGCTTAGAGCACAGGCGTTCTTGTCATGGTATACAATCACCAGCAAGGTGGAAACACCCAAAACTCAGGTATAATAGTTTAAATCATACTAATTTAGGAATGTTCTATTTATATCCAAAGTTCACAGTCTTTGTTTAATCATTCTGGGAACCCAGAAAGAGCTGTTGGGAATGTGAAGGCAGGTCTAATCTCCTCCCACTTTTGCAAAATTCAGAAGTGCTGGTTACCTCAAGTGCTAATGTTTTCCAAGGTGTGGAGTCCAGATCACCTGTGTCAGGAATACCTAGACTCTTCTTAAAAAACACAGATTCCTAGTTCCTTTTTCCAATACACCATGTCAGAGCCTCTGGAGGCAGGGCTGGGCATCTCTGTATTACACAGGCTCTGATTGTTGCACTGTCTAAACATGGAGGATAACACCTGGAATGCCCACGGCAGGTGCAGTTAGGTCATGGCTACCGTCCTTTCTACGCAGCTAACATCACACTGGTTTGATTTCTAGACTGGAAGCTTCCCATGGCGAGTGCCTACCCACACTCACCATTACCTCCTCAACCCAGCACTAGGCACCCGATAAAAACAAAGTACCGAAAGTTTTCTGACCAATTCAATGAACTAAATGGTATAATGTTTTCTTTAAGACTTTTGCATCTAGGAATATACTGTGAGATATTTTGAAGGGACAGGATAGGTATTCAATATTGCTCTATTCAGCATTGAATTTTCTATCCATTTGTATCGTTGGATCTTCCAATGTAAACAAGAGGCCATTAGAATAACTTTGGACACCAGAGAGATGGCTTAAAACATATTAGAGCTCTGTCTAAGCAGTACCAATCCACCTAAATTGATCCCCTTCTGCTAAGGCTCATGAATAATTCTGTCAGGGGAGTAAATGTTAAATCCAGGATACAGTGTCTTTACAAAGTTACTTGCTTAATGACTCCCTGTCTGTATCTGGTATCGCAGGAACGGGCAGAAAGTTTATCCCTGCAAGGTGATACTATGAAAGAAAAATAAGTAATGAATCACAACCAGTTAAAATATTTATGCCAAAAGATACAAAGAAACGTAATGACAGGCAAGAAAATACTTTAATACCTGTGATTATTAAAGGCATCATTTTTAGGATAGTAGTTGCACATATATTATTTTTCTCTGGTTATAAAATAAATATTTCATATCTGCTAATGTTTGGGAAAAATCCAGTGAATGAATGCGAAATCTTCTCACAACCCAGAATCGATACAAATGCTAATGGTTTGATAACTCTTTCTCCCATCATATCCACAGGTTTTTAAATGTCTCTGTGTATGTACACACACACACACACACACACACACACACAATTTGGACCTATAATTACAAACATATTTTCTAATTAATTCAGCAGTATTATTTTCCTGTGTTAGCAAATATTTCTTATTTTAATGATTACAAAATAGCTCATCTAAGTTATTTTGCTATCCCCCGTTCTTATACATCTATGTCATCTGGCTGTTTAAGTTGTATAAATATATTCCCTGTTGATTATTCAAGTGCATTTTAAGGCACCTCCCTGATGATTATCTTAAGATGAACTCTTAAGTTAGAATTGATATTAGTGAGTATTTATAGTGCACTCTCATTAGGTCTGACCCTGAACTTGTAAACATTACTTCTCACAACATATCTGGGAGGTAGGTATTAATTTTCTACTTTACATTCTCAGGGTCAAAAAGCTAGCAAGAGATAAATTTTGAACCCTGGACTGACCCTTTCCAAAGCCTGTGCTCTTCACCTAGAGAAATAAAATTAATGTCTTAGAGAATGTAGTAACAACTTTAAGGTCAATACCAATTGCTCTGCAAAGGCGTACACCAATCTGAATATTCCATATGAGTTACAGTGTTAATTTGACAAAAAAAATATTATGTTGAACTTCTGTTTCTTTTTCATTAATGAAGTTGAATCTTTTTCACATGTTTATTTTATTCACATTTATGTGAAAAGTCAGTTTTGTTCTTTCCTCATTTTCCTTTTTTAAATTAAATCTGTTGGGAAGACATTGGTTAATAAAATCACATAGGTTTCTGGGGTACAGTTCTGTGCTACACGATCTGTATGTTGCATTGTGTGCCCCCCGCCCAGAGCCAAATCTCCATTCATCACCACATGTTTGACCCCCTTTCCCCTTTAATATCTCCCCAGCCCCTTCCCCTCTGGTAACCAACACACTGTCGTCTGTGTTATGAGTTTTTGTTTGTTTGTTTGTTTGTTTTGGTCACTCATTGTTGCCTTCATTTTTATACCCCACACATGAGAGAAGTCATATGGTTCTTGACCTTTTTTTAAAACTTATTTTTCTTAGCATAACATTCTCAAAATCCATCCATGTTGTTGCAAATGGCCGTGTTTTAGCTTTTCATAGGTTATGTAGTATTCCAGTGCATATATGTAGCACATCCTTGGATGGAGACTTTGGTTATTTCCATGTCTTGGCCACTGTGACTAATGCTATAATCAACATAGTGTGTATATACCTTTGCAAATAATTCTTTTTAAAATTTTCAGGTAAATACCCAGAACAAGTATTGAGAGGTTGGTTCCTCCAACATACTGTTTTCTATGGTTGCTGTTTTAAAGGAATTGAACAAAAATCATCAGATTTATATGGAACCTCAAAAGAACTTGAAGAGCCAAAGCAATCCTGAGAAAAAAGAACAAAGCTGGAGGTTTCACACTTACTGATTTCAAATTATATGATAAAGCAACAATAATAAAAGCAGCATGATGTTGGCAGAAAAACAGGCAGACAGACTAGTGGAGCAGAATTGAGAATTCAGAAATAAACTCATAGGGATAGGGGCAAATAATTTTCAACAAAGGGGCCCAAAACATACAGTGGAGGAAACAAAGGTTCTTCAATAAATGGTGCTGGAAAATTGGAAAGCCAATACGAAAAAGAATGAAACCAGACAATAGTTTGTTCCCATGTACAATAATTCAAAATGGATCAAAGACCTAAATGTAAGACCCAACACATTAAATTGCGTAGATGAAAACATAGATACTAAACTTATGGACCTTGGTCTTAGAGAGGACTTGATAAACCTGACTCCCAAAGCCATTAATGTTTATATATTGAACTTGTATCCTGAAAACTTGCTGTTGATGCTTAGTAGTAACAGATTTGTGTTAATTTTTTCAGATTTTCTCCATAGATAATCATGTTATCTACCAACAAAAGCATTCTTGTATCTTCCTTCTAATATGTATCTTTTATTTTGTTTTCTTGTCTTATTGCATTAGCTAGGACTCTTCTAAGTATTGAAAGATCATTTTACTGGATAGAATTCTACATTAGCTTTTTTTCAGCAGTTTGACTATTTCACTCCACTGTCATCTTGCTTGCGTGATTGCTGATAAGAAGTCTGCTATAAGTTTTATCCTTATTCTTTTATAGAAGCATCTCCCTCAACCTGGCCTCTTTCAAGACTTTCAGTTTGTCTTAGTATATTTGTAGTTTGAACAGAATATGCCTGTTAGAATAATGCCGTTGGGGATGCATTATTCTAATCCCTGCCTCCATCTTCACCTCTCTTTATTCCCTGCCTCTGAGATCATCCTGGTTTAGGGCTATTCTAAACCAGGGTGATCTCATCTTATGATCCTTAATTTAATTACACCTTCAAAGACCCTTTTACCACATAAAATCACATTCACAAGTTCTAGGAGTTAGGACTTGCACTTATCTTTTCCCCTCCCCCTATTCAGCCCATTATTATATTCAGTTTAGGATGTTTTTATTGACGTAGCTCCAAGATTACTGATTCATTATTTGGCTATGTTATTTTTTTAATACAAATTTTAATTTTGGATGTTTTTGCATGTTAATTTTAATGGCCTTTTAAATTTTTTAAGATATATAGTATATTGAATTTATATTTCATAGCTCCCACTTTCAAAAGCTGTATAACTTGTGTGTTATATTAGTCTTTTGGGGCTACCATAACAAAATACCATAGACTGTGTGGCTTAAACAACACAAATGTATTTTCGTACAGTTTTAAAGTCTGGTAGTCTGAAATCTGGATGCCAGCCTGGTTGAGTTCTGGTGAGAACACTCTTGCTGGATTGAAGAAGGTTACTTTTCACTGTGTCCTCACATAGGAGAGAAAGAGAGAGAGGGAGAGAGGGAGAGGGGGAGAGGGGGAGCGCTGGTGTCTCTTCCTCTCCTTATCAGGGCACTCATCCCATCATGACAGCCCCGCCAGACCCTAATTACTTCCCAAAGGCCACATCTTCAAATACCATCACATTAAGGGTCAGGGCTTCAGCATTCAAATCTTGAGAGGATGCAATCCCATCTATAGCAGTCATCAAAATAACTGTATCTTATGTCTGGCCTTTCTTATTTATAGTGGCTGCACTGAGGAAATTTGGCCCCAGAGAAGTATGCTGGTAGTCAGTAACCCTGCTTACCCAGGACCACTTCCACCCTCAGAGGCAAGATCAGCTGTCTCACCTTCTTGTCCTTTCGGCTTCATTCTCCCCCAACAATGTTGCCGTAGTAGGAATCTGGCCTTGGAGCAGAGCTCGTTCCTGGCTGTTTACTGGTCCAGGGAGGCTCCCTGCTGCTCCCATTCCTCACACGGCGCCCCTTGCTCATGTCTGGGCTCCCGGCCTCTGAAGACCTGGATTGAATGCCTTCAGCCCATGTTGGAGGTATTCTCATTAAAAATAATGACAGAGTTCCCTAAACTCTCTGCGCTGAACTGTCATTTGTGTGCGCGTTATATTTATAAAAGTGATTTGGATGATCTGGGCTCTGCATCACCACATCAATTGCAAGGTCATTCATCTTGTGTATCATGGTAATTTGAAATAGATGAATTAAAAATAGTAAATTGTCCTCTTAAAATTTTGCATTCCCCACGTGCTGTTTGAGGTAGGGAATGAATAATGCTGGCAATTCTGACCGTGTGATGCAGGAAACGAAGCTTCAGGAGGAAAGGTACTTTTCCATGCCTTTCGGGACCACTGGCAGCCAGAAAATTACACGGCTCTGACTTTCCCCCCCTACACAAGGTTCCCTCTCTGAAATATAAGAATATCATGTTTAGTCTGAAGTGAACTTAGCAATTTGTTCCTTATTTGGGACACATGACTGAAAGGAGAAAGCCCAGAGTCACACAGGAAACGCAGACAAGGGACAACGGCTGATGTACGGCTCACTCTCGGCACTTTTCCTCTTTAATGGGATGGAAGGAAACAGAAACTCCGGCGTCTCTGCATCACTCCATATGTCCTCACAGACGACGCAGGGTTGTTGTACCTGCACGTGCTTCCTGCTGACAAGATGGCAGCAGCAACGGAAGTAATGGGAATATAAAATCGTATAAGCACGTAAGATTCTGGTACGTTGTTTCATTTAATTTCCCCCAATGTATTCTTCTGAAAATTCTTTAAGTATAGAAGAATTGAGAGAGTAATGGAAGGAACAACAGTCTGCATTTTATCTAAATTCAACAATTGTTAACATCCTGTCATTGTGTGTCCCCCTTTCCCTCTCTCCACACACACACACACACACACACATACACACATTAATGTGGAACAATTTGAAAATAAGTAGAGGCAATCATAAAATTTACTCGTAAACAATTTAATATTCATCTTAAAACTAAAGGCATTGTCCTAAGAAAATAAATAATTTCTTAGTACAACAATACCTAATACATACTTAAATTACCCCGGATTTCCCCAGATCTCTTTCACTGATTTTTACTTCCTACCCAGGATGAAATCAAAGATCAGGCACTGACTTTGGCAGTTACGTCTCCTTAGCCATTTAGTTTTATTTCTAGTTCTATATTTATCTATTTTATTGTTCTATTACAGGTGTCCCAATTTTCCCCCATCGCTCTCCCCTGCCCCCTCCACCTCCTGCTCCCACAGCCAGTCCCCACCTGTTGTTATGTCCGTGGGTCCTTTACACTTGTTCCTTGACTAGACCCTTCCTCTTATTTCTCCCCTTTTCCCCCTCCCCCTCCCCCCCCGGTCACTGTCAGTCTGCTCCTTGTTTCCATGCCTCTGGTTCTGTTTTACTCATTTGTTTGTTTTGTCCATTAGGTTCCACTTATAGGTGAGACCATATGGTGTTTGTCTTTTGCTGCCTGGCTTATCTCACTGAGCATCATACTCTCCAGTTCCATCCATGCTGTCTCAGTGGTAGGAGTTCCTTCTCTCTCTCTGCTGCATAGTATCCACTGTGTAAATGTGCCACAGGTTTGTGACCCACTCGTCTACTGATGGGCACCTAGGCTGTTTCCAGCACTTGGCTATTGTAAACAGGGCTGCTATGAACATAGGGGTGCACAGGTTCTTTTGAATTGGGGTTTCAGGATTCTTCGGGTATAATCCTAGCAGTGGAATTGCTGGTTCAAAAGGCAGTTCCATTTTTAGTTTTCTGAGGAAATTCCATACTGTTTCCCACAGCGGCTGCACCATCTGCATTCCCACCAGCAGGGCACCAGGGTTCCCGTTTCTCTGCATCCTCGCCAGCACTTGTTTGTTGATTTGTTGATGACGGCCATTCTGACTGGTGTGAGGTGGGATCTCATTGTGGTTTTAATTTGCATCTCTCTGATGGCTAGTGATGTTATGCATCCTTTCATATGTCTGTGGGCCCTCTGTATGTCCTCCTTGGAGAAGTGTCTGTTTCAGGTCCTTTGCCCATTTTTTGATTGGATTGTCTGTCTTTCTGGTGTTGAGTCATACAAGCTCTTTATATATTTTGGAGATGAAACCCTTGTCTAAGGTATCACTGGCAAATATGTTTTCCCATACAGTTGGTTCCCCTTTCATTTTGATGATGTTTCTTTATCTGTGCAGTAGCTTTTTAATTTGATGTAGTCCATTTTTTAATTTTTTCCTTTATCTCCCTTGCCCTTGGAGATATATTGATGAAAATGTTGCTGTGTGCAGTATCTGAAAGTTCCCTGCCTATATTTTCCCATAGGACTTTTACGGTGTCACAACTTATATTTGTCTTTTATCCATCTTGAGTTTATTTTGATGTATGGTGTAAGTTGGTGGCCTAGTTTCTTTTTCTTTCTTCTTTTTTTTTTTTTGCATGTACTTGTCCAGATCTCTCAACACCATTTATTGGAGAGGCTATTTTTACTCCATTTTATGCTCCTGCCCACTTTGTCAAATATTAATTGACCATAGTCCTTAACCATTGTATATCTAGAACAAATTGTTTGCTTCCTTTTCCTATGACTCTCACTTCTCAAAAAGTCCAGGAAAGTTTTCTTAACTAATCAGCCTTCTTGATATGATTGTCTTCTTATGTAATAGTTTAATTGAATCATCTACATTATAACCTATAAACTGGAGGCCCAGAGACTTTATTAAATTCAGGCTATATTTTGCAACTATACTTTATGAGTAAGCTGTTTACTTCATACTGCATCAAGTGGAAAATACTAACTGGTCCTATATTAACAATGCTAAGTCTGGTCATTTAGTTAAGGTGATGATATCCAGATATCTCTTTCTAAAGGTACATTTTCTTTTCCTGTAATTTATGTTTTGGGCAGCTATACTTTGGTATCAAGTGTACTCTTCCCCAGTGATCTTTCCTCTAACGTCTACAACATAGATTTTTGATCTTTGTCTAAATCATGAATGAACTCCACTTTTTGTGTAGAACTAAAGTAAAAACTCATGTCCTCTTCTGACTGAAAAGTGCCAGTTTCTTTTCAATAGGGTGTCTATATGCCCGACCTCCACATCTCCGCTCAGCCTTGGGTCTTCTACACTTAAGGTACCTTGTGGTATCGTCTATAATTCAAACTCTTGGTTTTTGTTTTCTCATTTTTTCCTCTTTTTTTTCTCTCATTGGCAATTTATATTTATTTTAACCCAGTATGTCTATGTGTTTTGAGGCCAAGAGTTTTATTTAAGTTACTTTTGGCCCTACGGCAGATAAATAGAAGAAGAACAGGAATAAGAACAAGCAGAAGAGGGGAAGAGGCTGATGGGGAGGAGGAGGGAGAAGGGAACAAGAGGGGCAGGAGAGGGAAGAAGAAAAAGTAAAGGAGAGGAAGAAGGAGGAAACAAGCCAATGACCTGTTAGAAAGGATTCTTGGATGAGAGCAATTTATTTTTTTGCAGTATTTATACACCTCTTGTAGTTTCTGGCCGTAACAAGGACAGTCCTTCACAGGGAAGATCCGTTTCTGGGCGCCATAAGTACAGACACGCTCTGCTTAAGAGAAAAGTAGGCGACTGGGCAAGTGAGAAAAGGAGTTCGAGAGCGGCTCTACGCCTTCTGCCTCTCTGAACGGGAACGACTCATATTGAAACGATTAGTTCTTTTATTAAAAGTCATGGCTATTAAAAATGAGATTTATTTTATTTTAATAAGCTTAGTAGATATTATTTATATAAATGAGTCTTGATTTCTCTACTGTTTTGAATCTCTTTGATGTTGAAAGATTTGCATTTTCTGAAAATGAAGTTGATTTTTCAAAACAGTTTGAATTTGTGAACTAAGCCTGGTAACTAAGAACTGTGAAATAAACAAATACCAGTTTGGTAACATCAAAAATATTTTCACTGAAAGGAGAAAAAAATACTAAAATGGATAAGGAACCAATTATTGTGCCATAGTTTATACCTATTTATGAGTATTATACATTGATGGTATGTAAAGTTTATTGATTCATTTTAGCTTAATAACCATCTACACACAAAGATTATATTTTCACTATATTAGATGAAAATTTGAAAAATCTTTTCCTAGTCATTATGTTGTAATTGAGAGCTCACTAGATCACTTCTTTCCTCAGTACGTCTCTCTTCTTCCTTCCCCCTTTGTGCCATCTTTATTTCTCTCATTGTGACATTCCTTGTCCAAAACATTGTGTAAACCCAAGTAGAGCCATGTGTAGTTCAGTTCCATTGTACCAGTTCCCCATATTTCCCATATTCTCCCTTCCATCGGTCTAGTTAGTCTTCTCACTTTTCCTTTCTGTACATGATCGTTATTAATTCACTAACCATGCATTTTTAAATATCTATGATCTGTTAGGCACTGCACTAAAAAATATGGAAATACCAGGGTGAATAAGACGTCCTTCTTATCCTCAGGGAGCTCATACCATAGTGGGGTTCCCGGGTAATAAACAACAATTGGACACAGTATGTGAACTGCCCGTGCATTCTGGTTATGAGACAGGTCTATGGCAGGCTGTTTTCTGTCCTCTCCTGTTTGCATCAATGGCATTTGCTACAGGGATGGATGCAGAGTTTCTGAGGACTGAACTAGAAGATAATGTCACTTTCCTGATAATTCTACCAGTGCCAGAGATAACCATGGCCACCCATATCATTTACTAAGTCACTATGGCTGTTACTCTTGTAGGTAATTACTGCAGTATAAGGGTTTTTCTCTGTCCACAAAGAGACCTTTTTATTCAGTAAACTTTGTAGAGTAAAATGGGAAGGGGTTATAGTAATTTGCCTGCTCCAAAATGTGCTCACATACTTTTTCTTTATGTCTATATATTTTTCTATAATTTGTTTAACAAATGATCTGTCTTGGGCTCTTTGGCTAATGCAGACTACAGTAGTATTTTTCAGAGTAACGAGTTATTTTCATTTTGCTCTAATATCCTTTCTGAGGACATGCCAAGGATGTTGCTTACAGGGTTAAGTAATATGTAACAATTCAGTTACCAACTATTCAACCAAGTGTTCTAGTGTGCAAATGTTTCTCTGGTCTGGAACTTGTCTCCAACAGCTCCTTTATTTGGGGACACAATTCGAGTTAAAAGTCCTGGCAGCACTATTCTGTTCATTTCTTGTTTGCCTAGATTTTGTTGTTGTCCCTTGTATTGTTTTCTTGGTTTGTTATTAGACTGTAATTTGATGCTTCTTTCGAGCTTGTGGTTTGGGTAAATTCCATGAAATTAGAAGGCATGTGCCCTTTTTTTTTCCCTTTCTTGGTAAAAAGTGAACCAGAATATTTAAAACATCAGGAACATGATTTATATTTAAAACTTCTTTAGACGTTTGGGCTGATTCTTGGACTGTGTGTTAGTATGTGATGGTCCCTGATCTCCCCGCCGTCCATTTTCTTTGACGTGTTGAAAAAAACACAAAACACTTTGGTGACGACTCCATTTTCCAAACCTGTTTGATTCACTGAGATTTGAAAATAACTCAAGAATGGCAAAAATGAAGACGGCTTCTTCACTGGGCTCTTGCTCCACTGTGCATCACTGCCTAAACGAAGGGGACTGAACCTTCCTGAGCTTCAGGCTACTCATTTATTAAACAGGCATACTGACAAATTTAGCATAAGATGATCTCATAGAGCCTTTTATGCTCCATGATTGTGTGACTTTCAATAGGTAGTGGAGACTTTTGCCATTTCATATGTTTCACAAAATACTCCTCAGAACGATTAGTGCAGATCCCATGCCATGTAATGAGCAAGACATCCTGGGGCGGTCTTCAATCCCCTTGCCACTGCCATTGCAGAGATGCAACATTGTTATGTAAATTTCAAGACCAATAGGTTCTATAGCACAAAGGCTCTGGCGACTGGTCCCTGTCCTCTGGCTAGCACCCCGAGACCCCGAGTGTATGTACCTTTGCTGAGTCTCATAGCGAGTATTCCTGGGTGTTCTATTGTACCACACTATCAAGGGTCTGAAAATAGGCATGTGTGTTGCCCTTCCCAGAGTCAGTTGGTTTATAAGGGCAGAGTGAAGACACTCTGGGGTAAGAAAGAAGAGAAAAGAACAGTGAAGGGAAGACACAGCAGGAATTGCAAGAAACCATGTTCCTGGTATTCTCCTGGTCCAGGAAACTGAGTCAAGGAAGCGGTGGCCATTATCATACTGGACTCATTGACCAAGTCCTAGCAGCCCCAGCCTCCGCAGGAAGCAGGGTCTTCCCCGTGGGTATTTAAACCCAATTAGACAGTGGCCACCAGGTGGCGCCAAACTGCAGCTATGTTCCCGATGAATTATCATCATCAAATTCATTTCGTGTCCTGGCTCATGTAGCCTTTCCTGGTCATTTCATGAGACGGACACCCAAATTCTAGGGGACCTTCTTTGTTTGTTTACATCGACAGTCCCATTATGGATAAAGGCTGTCAGTTTTGGTAATTCCTCACTGCCTCTGGGTAGAATTGAACATCTTTAGCATTGTCAAAGACAAAGTCGGCTTTACTTGTTAAATTTAATTTAATTTTAAATATTCAGTTGCTCGGGGTGACTGGTAATAAGATCGTGTAGGTTTGGAGTGCACCGTTCTATGGTACATCATCTGTATATTGCATTGTGTGCCGGAGTGCACCATTCTATGGTACATCATCTGTATATTGCATTGTGTGCCGGAGTGCACCGTTCTATGGTACATCATCTGTATATTGCATTGTGTGCCAACCACCCAAGGTCAAGTCTCCCTCTGTCACGTTAGGTTGGACCCCCTGTACCGTTTACCACCATACTGTTGTCTGTGTCTATGAGTTTCAGTTTGTCTGTTCATTCGTAGGTTTCAGTTTTATATCCCGCGTGTTTATGAAATTGTATAATTTCTGACCTTTTCTGTCCGACTCATTTACCTTAGCATGATGTTCTCAAGCTCCATCGACGCTGTCACAGATGGCAGCGTTTTATCCTTCCTTACGGCTGAACAGTACTTATTCCATAGGATACATGTGCCACACTTTCTTTATCAATCATCTGTCCAGGGCTACTCTGGTTGTTTCCACGATTCGGTCACCATGAATAATGCTCGGACGTGGAAGACCCTATTCCCGGGTCATCTCTGTAGCCTACATTACTTTTCATTGTCACCTCCTCCTCCTTCCCGTGGCCATTCCTGTGGCAGTGCCATCACAGGGAAACTGCATCTTTAATAAATCCCCACGTTCCCGCCCCGTGGCACCAGCTGTTTGTCCTCCTGTCTCAGAACCTTTCCCATCCGGCCCTGGGGCTCTGGATCTAGTAGAGACCTTGACTCTGGAAAAGGTCAAACTTGAACTCAACGATGTCCTCTTCTCTGAAGCCTCTTAGTATCTCCCACCCAATGCAGCATTATTAATTCTGATTTCCCTGGTCTTCCAAAGCACTTTGCTCTTATTTGTTAGCATTATCATTTCTCACTTTCAAATATTGTTGGTATGTGTCAGGTTGCCACTTAAAATGCAAACTATTCAAATGTAGGAAGAGACCAGTCTTTCCCTTTTCGGCCAGTGTCTGGAGGCACATCTGCCGGATGCTACTCGCTCAATAATTGTGTCTTGAAAAAGTAAAACAGTATTTGAATTAAAATGTATGTTTATCTAAATATGTAAATTGGATTAGGTTCAAACACATTAGAGCAGCTAAGCATTTAAATGGAGCAAACTGGTGACCTCCCAATAAAGCAAATAACCCTTTTCTAACGCGGATGAGCACCCCTGTTTCTTCAGTGCCTTCGCTGTGTCTTACAGCAAACAGCCGAGTATCAAAAATCCTGCTGCGCTACCCATGGTCTGTCCAGACTTGGTGATGGACGGGTTCCCTTCACTGTGGTCTTCTCATGAGACAGACCAGACTTTCCCAGCCTAAATGTAGCTACCGCAATGCCTGTTAGCTCACCATTGGCAAGTGGCTTTTTACGGGTACCCAAAATGTTCCAGCCGAGTTCCAGGTCAGAAGGAGGTTTGTTTCAAGGATTGGAAAGGAACTTGGTCCACGGAACTCCTTTTCACAGATGAGGGAACTGGGACACAGGCAGGCTAGGTGGATTTCCTCACAGCTTAGTAAGGGGGGAACGGCACCCTGAATGCACTCACCCCCATTCATCCCTGTTGCTTTGGTGTGACCCACAGAGTTTGTGGAGCACTATGGTTTACGTGGCTTATGACTAGGATTAGTGACCCATCTGAACAGTGGTAGAAGAGAAAAGCCTAGAACGGCAACCTGATTACAAACCGCAGGCTAAGGGCCTTTCCTCTACCTCTTCCCCTAGAAACCGATCTCCACAGGCACCTCTCTTCCCGTGTCTGGGTTTTGAAATCACTTCTTCACTTCTGAGAAGCACTTACAGATACATTTGATCTATTTGGGATCTCACTTTGGCAGCAAAAGGACTGGAGTGTCCCCACAGGGGACTCTTTGCTGTCTTATCTAATCTTTAGTGCATCTAGCAGCAAAACAGGCATTTGACGGTGTCAGCCAGCAGAGGGTTGTTTAAGGACACACAACTCCTATGACTTTTATTGTGCGGTCCAGTAAATAATTGGAGGCTTTTCCAGCTCGTGACGACGTCATGTATTTGTAATTTTCTTTCTCCGGCTCTAGTTCGCTACCCCTCTTTAGGGCTGGCTTCCAGCTCAGAAGATTCAGTAAATGTTTTCTGAATAGGCGTGGCCTTCCTCAGTTTAGACAACACAGAGAAGAAGCCTAGAAAAAGCAACTGGATGTTGTTTTCTGAATTCTCTGCTACCTCCCGGCTGTGAAATATTTGGAACAGCAGTTCCGTTGGCCCCAACGCTTCACCTGTTTCTTCTCTTCCCCTCGTCTTCTCAGTGAATTATAAACACAATTTTAAAGAAGAGCCTCTGATTGCTATGTTGCACCCCCTTTCAGCCACGCGTGAGGTGTTCGGGTGAAGCTTTGTCCTCAGCGGGCCTGTCTAGCCCGTGAACACTCAAGTTCCCGTGAGGTTCCGTGAAGCCTGGCAGGACCGATACCAGTTTGGAGCCCTGGGTCAACGCTGGGGGGAATCTAAGGCTGTGAGTTCCTTCTCGGCTGGCCAGGCTACCTGCCGACAGACCCGAAACAGACAGGGAGTTTACCAGCGCTTTTTAGAAAGAACAAGTTGTTGATGCCAGAAGCTTCATAAATTACCACACCATCTCAGGGAGGGGGGGTGACGAGGGTGGAAGGGGGTTAGTGCAGGAACACCTGAATCCAATGACAGATTGGAGCCTCGTCAGCTGGCAGAAAACTGGGATGGAGGCGGAGAACAGTTCAGTGTGCCTCAGGCCAGTGGTGCTGCCGTTCCGGAGTCTGGCCCTGACCTCACCAAGCGCAAGGTATGCGCGCCCTCTGATGCCTCCCGTGCCAGGGCAGCAGGTGCCCCCGGATGAGCACACGTGTGTCTCCCAGCCTTTTTCCTACAGTGGAGTAGATGGTAAATTCTTCATTGAAATGTCTTTGTTGGCAAAACTACAGGTTGGCCACCCTACGTCATTCCTCACAGTTTAATGGTTCTTTAAAAAAAAAAGAAGCCAAGGAGTTGTTGAAGTTCATTTTAGCAGATGCAGTTCCGTTGAACAGATTTCCTCACTGACCACAGGGTTTGGGGACTGTGGCCTGTCCTGCAGCAGGCTTGGTTTGATCTAAGGGTCTCCAAGGAAGGGGAGGTGGGTGTCGTCTAGGTAAGATCAACCCTGCGTGATCTTACCTAGGTGACACGCACGGTTATCGCCACTCCTGTCTGCCTAGTCCTCTCTCTTTGGGTGTCTGCACACCTGAAACTAGAGCTTGGTGGGTGCCCTCCTGTCACGCTTATTAGCATCACTGTCAGGGCCGGCTCGATCTTTGCTTAGCAGCACCGGGCAAGAACACCGACAAAAGCTAATGAACCTCGGGAGTGCCACGTCTCTCCTCCCCCAACCCCCACCCTGCTTCTCCTTTTCTCCTTGACTCTCTTCCTCCCCCTCCCCCGAGCTATTATCTCTCTTCCAGTCTTGACTCTGGCTGCTCAAAATCCTTGCAATGAAAGTTCCACACAGCTCTGTCTTGAAAACTCCAGCAAGGCTCATCTCCCCCCTGAACCCAGTCCTCATTAGATGTTCTGTCCATGTTTTATTCTTGAAAGTCTGAAATCAGGTTTGCCCATGACAGTGAATAAATTGAAGTTTATTAGTGAGCCATCAAGACCTAATAAGCAGACCGCGTTGGGAGTATGTGCTTATAAATAGATGCAGGGCTGGAACCTGAGGACTGACTACGAGCGTGCGGGTTTGGTTTGCCGGGGGCAAGTGTGCTGTGACTTCTGCCTCTGTTTCAATCTAAGAACGCACGCTGTTCTTAGGGCGTCTGAGGTCAGTAGCACTAGACCTTTCAAAGAAAACTCTTTTTCCTCTTTTTCTACCCCACCAATACCGCCTGCTGGTTATTGTCTACTGACCTCTTTCTCCAGGACACGCACGTTGGTTCTCAGCTGAACTGTGATGCCGGCTTTCTCCCTGGCTCTTGCTTCCAGCTGAGCAGGCAGCTCCCTGCTTCCTCCTCACCCGCATGGTCCCCACCCAGCTCCTCTTCAGTATGATGATCAGAGCAACTTTTCTGAAATACAATCCTGCTGCTGCTCAGCCTGAAAGCCCTCGGTGACTCCTGGTGGCCTATCATGGTGACCCTCCTGCCCCCACTGGCCTCGTGACCAGTGAGAACCCCAAGGACTCAGTCCCTTTAGTGATATTCAGCTCTCCCAGATGCTGTCCCCTCTTCCTGGGACACTGTTCTCCAACTTGACTTCATCTTAGAAGACACAGGTCAAGTGTCACCCTCTATTTTTTTTTTTTTTTAAATATCTATGCCCTTTACATCTTGCAGAGTACAGCAATCCACATTGTCATCATGGACTCATCTGCCCATCTCACTGGACAGCGATCCCCTGAGGCTTGGATCTCTGCTTCTTTCTCTTTATATTCCCAATGCTTAGCTCAATCCCTGGTGTCAAGAAGTTGTAGAAATTTGTGTCCAAAGTCTGCAAGACTGTTCCCGTAGTAACAGAACTTTCCCAGTGTGGCTTTCTTTTAAGTAAAGCCTCTTTCTGTTATGAGTTCTCTCTAATGTAATCTAAGTGCTTTCGGATGCTAGGTGCTGGGCAGAAGCTTAGAAGAAACTGACTCTTATCTTCCCTTTACCTCTGATATCCAGAACACTGAAGTACCACATTTCTTTCTCCTATTTCATTCACAAGCTACCCTCTACCCTAACCTTCAAGTCCCCAAATCTGGAGGTGGTAGAATTGGGAATTAACAACTGATGCTGGATAAAGGATGTTTCTGATTCTCTGCCACAAGATAAAATACAGGAAACAAGAGACCAACATTCTTTAGGGTTATAAAGACAGTAACATTAGCATCAGAACTTAAAAGACACTAGAGGGGGGAGACCCAGTTTCCAGTTCCAACTATGTCACTATTTATGTACGAAGTCACTTAATTTCTCTGGATCTTGCTTTTTTATCCATAAACTGGAAGAGCTGGATTGTACAACTGCTGTGAAATCATCTGACTCAAAAATTGTGTAGTTACATCTTTATTGACTCATATAATTAACATGTTTATGTGTCTATCAAGCATAAATGGAAATGCTTCAGGAATAATTCTAAAAAGATAAGGAGCAAAAAGACCTTTAAAGGAGAGGAAGAGGTCTTAAGATTAAGTACTGAGTTACCAACATAATAACATTAAAGACAGAGAAACTGAAGCTATGAGACTCTGAATGCTTTTCAAAGAGTATCCAGCAAAAACCTAGATGCCCTTATTCCAAGTCCAATGATTTGTAATATTTTGTTATGCTATGGTTGATAAGCCAGTACTATAGGAGCAAGATATAGATGCAACCGTCAAGATATAACAAACTGTTTAAAAGCATTAAGTGGTAGAAGGTAGATATATACTATCCCTTTATCCAAAGAAAAGGAAAGCACTTAAAAAAAGATGGTGGTAGGAAGGAAGGCTCTTTGTACTTCCTTCTCTCCTCACAGATGTCAACATGATCTCATCCCTGGAGCAGCCGGTGCTGTGATGAGGGGCAGTGTGGGGGTAGGCTAAATTGACAGGCTCAGACTGGATGAGTGAGATACATAGATCTTGATAACTTTCACAAAAAAAGAAGTTACGGAATTGAATATAGTCATAGCTGAGTCACACACACACACTCAAACACACACACACACACACAAAATGATTTTCAAGAACTCACTAGGGCTGCAGGTGGTCCCAAACTGTAATATATTAACATGTCTGTTCTTTCAGAAGAGGGTTATGGACCACATTGCTGATTTACCAGAGGGGAGAAAGAGGTTTACGCAAATGCTGGTTTTTCAATGCCTAGAAGATAATAAGGTTGCAACAATTGGACTTGTGGGAATGCAATCAATCATAAAATGCTGGGCTGGATGTGATTTCTGGATCATGTAATATGTAGCCTTCATTTATAGAGGAATCAACTGAGCCTTAGAGGGAAGTTAAATCAGAAATCCTGAAGAGTTCATGTTCTAATTCAAGGACAGTGTGGCAAGTCTGGCAAGCTGAGGTGATGAATAAATGCAATACTCGTTGACATCTTTTGTCTTATCTAAATGATTTTCTTCTTTTGGGGGGCAAGTACTTTCTCTTCTGTATCCAGGAAAGAGGCCATAGCTTGAAATTCTGGCACCGCACAAATATGAGAAAGAACCTCTTAGTGACAACCTGCGAAATGGCCAAGACTGTGATGCACCTGGAGGTCATGCTTCAGCAGTAACATCTCAGAGAGAGAAAACACTGCTTGAAGCCAACAAATTACTGCTACTTTTTCACTTTCCCTTTGTAACTCAAGCTTCTCAAAAACTTAGCTCTAAGTGAGCTGAGCAAGCAAGAAAGCTAGTCTTACATCAGATAGCCTACTTGACGTGAACATTGAATATAAAAGGAAGACTTTACAAAGAATTCTTTTTAGATTTAGAGCAGACCTTGTTAAATTAAAGGAATTTCATGGAAGTTCAAGAGACTGGCACTGGATTCCTTTGCTTTGGCTTCTCATTGGTTTCGTGGGACTATTATCTGTCCTTGAAACTCACTTCCCCCAAGTTTTTCTCAGGTACTTGCTGAAAATCATTGGTGGGGCCACGCTTGAGGCTGGGGGCTGGGGAAAACATATCTCAGGTAAAGTCTGTCACCCTGGGCACCTGTCGCCCCTCTCATGGAAGGTACCAGAATGATTACCCACATCTTTTTTAATTTTTTTTTTTCCTCTCCAAATTTCCTTTGATGATCAGAATTTTAAAATCCTGTCTTTACTTCCTTTGGACCTTTTGGAGTGACAGTTCTTTTAGATAATAAATTAATTCTGCTATGTAACTTTATATTCATACTTACGTTTCTCATGTTATATGGATGTACTCATTTGAACACATGTCTTTGGAAGAGAATACCATAAACTAAAAATGTCCTTTTTTTCCCCCCCTGATGGCTCTTATTCTGTTACTGGCCACTGGATATTACTGTGGGAGAAGGAGACGAGATCAGGCTACCCAAGAGGTTATGGTGAGTCAGCATAGGGAAAATTTAAATTGCAAGGACTGCAATTTTTGTCTTTAACTTAATGGCTACCTATTAATTCCTGCTAGCACCCCGTGCAGCTGGGTTTGCAGGAAACCCCTATTTGAGACTAATTCCTCATTTGATTTCCTCATTCTTTCCTTCTACTTCTGCTCAGATGTCTTCAGGGGTGTGAAGGTTCAAAGACGGCCAACCCATTTTCTGAGAGCACCAAAGCTTAATAGTCCATAAAAAAATTATTATTATTTTTACCTATTGCCCCCCCCCTTTATCTTTCATGTCAGGGTAGAACAAAATTCTCACGCCTCTTCATATCACCTCTCTTCAAGTAGATGTGAGTCCAACTTTTGCATTCCCTCATACATGCCTGATAGAGGTTTCATAAATATCTGATCATTGTTTACCTTGGAATGTTTTCCTATATCCTGAAAAGCATCCTTGCTACTCAGAAGCTGTTCTCTGATAAGGGCGAACGTGGCACAGTATTGCAAAGCATTTAAGTTTTCTGTTGCCATCCGATTGTCCTTGGCACCAGTTTAACGCCACCAGGAACCCCCAGTTTGGGGGAGGGTGGAGGAGAAACTTCATTCAGTGCAGACAGTGATACAGCATGCCCGTCGGTCAGGACCCTCTTCAGCAAGGCAGCTCTGCTCTGGCAAGACGTGTTCAGTGTTTCAGCTCCAGCCCAAGGTGCAGCGCCCGTGTGCTCTCTGAGCCATAGAGTCCCTGCCCCTGCTTCCTCATGTGTCCATCCTTATGCAGATGAGGAGGCCACATACTTGCAGTTTGATTGACCCAAAAGGCACTGCCCTGATGGGTCAGAGCTATACAGCTCCAATTGGTTGGGGCAAGTCTCAGTCCTATTGGTTGAAATAGGACGCCAGGAACTCCTTTAAGAAGGCTGGCTCAGAGGGCAGAAGCCACCTGTAGGCAGGTCGTTCAGCGCAGAGGCAAGTATTGAGTTGGCCATAAACCCTGTTATGTTTTTTCTATATGACGGCTCTAGTAGCGCTTGCTTAGTTTTCTTTAACTTCATTTGAAACAATTTTGTTAGATTGTATTATGACAGCTGTTATATCCATGTGCATTAAAAAAGGTTATCAAAATTGGTGCATTTTCATGCAGCCATTTTAATATTGAAGAGGGAAGTTTGGTGTATTATGCTTTAGCACTTAAAAAAAGGTAAAAACTCAACTAAAACACACACAAAAAGGATGTGTGCAGTACATGGAGCAGGTGCTGTGACTGATCGAACATGTCAGAAGGGCTCTGCGAAGTTTCTTGGCACTGTTGACATTCTGGCCAAAGAAGTCTTTGCTGTGGGGCTGTCTTATGCATTGGAAGATGTTTAGCAGCCCCCCTGGCCTCTACGCACTAGAAGCCAATAGTGGGAGACAGCCGACATACGCAAATATGCACATGAATAAAGTTATTGGTAAAAATAAAAAATGTGTCTTTTATTTTACGGAAAAAATGTAATGGACTTTTTGGCCAAGCCAGTAGTTCAGTGCAGGTTTCTCTGTGAGTGCAATTTGTGTGAAAGGCCTCTGCGTGGAAATGGTTACAAGGCTCTGCTTTTTGAAATTTATTTTTATTTAAATTTTTTAAAATCCTCATCCAAGGATATCTTTATTGATTTTGCTTATTGATTTTAGAGAGAGATGAAGGGAGGGGTGCGGAGAGAGAGGAGAGAGAGAGACAGAGAGACAGAGAAACATCAATTGGGTGCCTCCTATACATGACCTGACCTGACTGGGGATCAAACCCACAACATAGGTATGTGCCGTGACCGGTGATCAAATCTGCAACCTTTCTGTCAGGGGACAACGTTTCAGCCAACTGAGCCACCTGGCCAGGGTTCTGCTTCTGTTTAGAATTTGAGCCCAGTTAGCTATCACGAGCCTTTTCAGTCCTCAGTGTTCACACTGCTCATGTCATAGGAGTGTCAGAGGCTATCTTCAGACGTTGTCTAGGTACATATATTGGTCCTTCTAACCCAGTAGGTGGAAGTCTTCACTTATATACACCTGCCTGGGAAGATTGTGGGAAGACCACAGACAAGTGATTAAACAAGATGTTTCAGGCAAAGCAGGCTATTTCTTCTTACTGTAAAAAATAAGGAACATTTCGGAGTCATTGCAGCCTTGGAATGTAATACCAAACAAATGAGAACCAGACCACAAACCGTGGGGCCAAGTACATCATTACTGGGTGAGTAATGTGAGCGACTTACGTAAGCTATGGCTGAAACTGAGTTTTTAGCAGAGGACCATAACCTTTTGATTGCATCAAGAACAGTTAAAAGCTCTTTAATCTGCATGTTGTCCTTCAGGAAAGAAAAACTCATCAATCCGATTCATAATCTCTAAGACCTGCAATTTCTCATTAAGATTTAACCCTGTTTTCCTCTGATTTTTCTTCTCCTAGCCAGCAGCAGAAGCAGCTAAGGAGAATGAGTGGGGTCCAAATATGTGGCTTTTATTGGACCTAACAGGAGAAGCATGTCACAGGTTAATGGGAACTTCTTCCTTCCTTTACAGCATTGTGGAGTAGCCTGCCCCAATCCTTTAGCAGAGAGAGAAATTTATGTATTTATTTTGAATATCTGTTCTATATAGTGAGTTTCCAATCTTTTAGAAATGGATTTTAATTTGTATCAGAATCATTTCTTCTTAATCACCACAAACTGCATCTGCCCACAATCCCATTTCCTTGAGGTCTATTTTCTTTAAACAAACAAATGAAAGGCAATGAAGCTTTTTACCAGGGACTCTCTTTAAAATGCAAGCAAAGAACATCAGTAACTCCTTCTGGGAAAGAGATTACATTTTTCCATTCTGGCTTTATTCCCTGAATGAAATACTAGTGTGCAAAGCACTGCTTTTTAGACTTATATTCAAAATATCTAGTTATGTACAAGGCAGCCCTAGTAACTGTCTCACGGCTGAGTTTTTAATATTTTGGATACTTTCTTTTCCTCTGTTCACATCTGAATGAGTCTAACTTGTTTCTGTGTCTTTAAGGATAAAGGAAAACCATAAAAGGAAGGAAATAACAAGCTAGGGGTTTTCTTGAAGGCTACTTGGTTCTCTCTAAACTGAAATCTTGATCCGAACTCTTTCTCAAGTTCTCTCTCTCTCTGTGTCTCTCTCTCAAGTATTCTACTTTATACACTATAGTTTCAGAATTTCAGCTCTTACCCAGACCAACTAAATCATTATCTTGATTTTAATAATATCCCTGAGTGATCCACATGTACATTAAAATTTGTCCAAATCTGTTCTACAACTCACTGGTTATCTAAAATTATGATTGTCAAATATTCTCACCTTGAAATTCCGATTGTCCTACTCCATCAAATCTCTTTCTTTTTTTTCCCAAAGCTTTTAGTATTAATTTCCTTCTGTTTTCAACTCCTTGAAAAAATTCTGTGCAATTTCGATATCCGTGTATACATAGTATTCTTTACATATCATGACTCTTCACCTTTTGGACCTTCTCCTTGCAGTCATCTTCTCCTCCCTTCTCAGCATGGTCTTAAAACCTGGAAACTCTTCCATTATTGAAAAATTCGAATTCACCATCACATCAATTTTGCTCATCCTATTCATCTTTATCATCCACTACTTTGCAATTTTACTCCCTTTGGTATTCAAATTTTGATGAATGTTTGATCTTACGGGACTTAAAATCCAACTGACTCCCTGACTCTCTCTTTCTCATTATGCGCATCACAGCACGGTGTCCATTCTTATCTGTCCCAACTCCCATGACCCATCCGCAATCACTGCCTCCAATCTATCTTCAATGTCCCTGTGCTTTGTCTTGCTTTCTTACAATGTACGAATCTTCCAAAAGCTTATCACTGACTAAATTAACCTCTTCCTCTACTCCTTTTAAGCCTTTATACAGCTCGACTTGACTGAAGAAAAATTCAAAAGCATGCTAGTGGTCTTACCTTAAAGACCTCTAATCTCCAGTAGCACCTTAGAGCTGCCTGACAGTTCTGTGTGTTTTCCGCCCCTGGGGGCCGTCACTGTTCTCTACGCCAATCTGCAAACAGCTCAGCACAGTCTCTCTTCCAATGACCATGTCTTCCCTTGACCTCACTCTCAGCTGATGATCTTACCTGCTATTTCATATATATATAGGATAGAAACAATGAAAAGAGGTCTCTCCTCCATATACCTCTATCTGTATATCTACAGTTGGGTGTCTTTTTTTTTTTCATACTGGGAAATAGGAACTGTCTTTTCTCCTAGAAAGTCCAACCTCTTTATTTGGGCACTAGATGCTATTTTGATAGCCTGCTTGAAGGTGTAGCTCTGGAAATTCTCTCTCTCTCCTAGATGATCTTTTTTTCCCCCCTCTGTACTGGATTCATCAATATAGATTATAGTGTAATCTGTCTCACTGAGAAATTTCTCCCATTTCTCTCTTGAGGTTCACACCTTGAAAGTTATTGTCCCATTTTGCTTCTACCTTGAAGGTGTTACTTAGATTTGCCTCCAATTTCTTGATTAAGCCCACTTCAATAAGGTTTTCCTCTAGCTCTCCACTAAAACTTGGCCAAAGTCATTAATTTTCTTCGTGTTTCTGAATGTAGTAGTAAATACTCAGTTCTGTTTATCTTGATCTACCAGCAGCTTTCGACACAAAATGAAAATTTCATCTCTCTTGAAATGATTTCTTTATTTGGCTTTTTGGATATTACACTCTCCTGGTTTTCTTACTTAATTGACTGGGGTTTTTTTGTTTGTTTGTTTTGTTTTCTTGTCAATCTGCCTTCCTTGCTTCTCACTGTTTCCCTGACTTATAAATACTGCCGTGTCCCAGGGGCTCAGTCCTAGATCCTTTCTTTATCTGCGCTCTCTTTCAGTGAGATCATTCATTCCTAATTTTCTATCTTCAGCCTTGGACCCTTCTCTGATCTCTAAACTCATATGCAACTGCCTACTTGAAGTCTCCAACTGGAGGCTGAATAAACATTTTGTACTTAACATGCCCAAAACGGAATTCTCATTTTTCATCCCAAAACCTACTTCCACCTACAGCCTTCCACATTTCATTAGATGGCAGTTGTATTCGTCCAGTTGCTCAAGCCAAAGACTAAGTCATCCCTGGCTCCTCTGCCAGCAAACAGCATTACCAGCAAAACGTAGCCTCAATTGGACCATATTTTCACTGTTACCTCCTACGTCCAAGCTTCCACTATTTCTCACTTGGGAAAGCCTGACTAGTTTGCCTGTTTCTGCCTGTCACCCCACTCTCCAGTCTTCCTAATACGGCCGCCACAGCGGTCCTTTAAAACCATGCCAGACCCGCTCCACTCCCATCTCAAGACCCTCCCATGTGTCTGCCACACTCACTGCATTGCCCCTAAATTATCTTGTTACTTTCCACCCATGTTCTACTGCTCTTTCTCTTTTTCATGCTGGTCTAGCCACAGATAGATGTCTTACCTCAGGGCCTTTGCACCTGCTATTTCTTTTGCCTGAAATATTATTTTCTTAAGTCCTCCCAACGTTTTGGAAAGCCCCTATTTTTTTTACTCTGCCTAATTTCTCTCCATTGTATTCATAAAAGTGATATCTATGTCTATATTTTTAATTTCTCTCCACATCCATGTCAATAACTGTTTTTATTTATTTGCTTAAGATCTGCCTTTATTAACGGAATTCAGCCTCCACAGGGTCGATGACATTAGAAAACTCTGTTCACTGCTGTACCCACAATGCCTTGTTCAGTGCCAGACATATATTGGTGTTTGATAGGTATTTTCTAATTGATCAAATGGATATTGGAATTACCTATTAGCCCACTTCTGAGGTTCTAGGATTGCTTGTGTCCCAGACTTTCTGACTTATCTCAAGATTTTTTACCTAACAATAGACTTGTGTATATTAAAACTTTGTAAATTATCTACTTCAATACTCTTCCCCGTGATGGAATGTTTGAAGGGCTGGGTTTGCTTCTGTTTTTGTTTGCTTTTTCTTTTGGACACCGAGCACAATCGTTCAGTGGCTGCTCACTGCTGGTTGCCCTCCCCTCCATACGGCCAACTCCAGTGAGCCCCAGGGAGCCCTGTTTGTATCCAGACTCCAATACCAGTTACGTATTATTGTGGTAGAAAATTATCTCTATTATTAATATCTTTCTGAGTGTTCACAAGAACCTAGTAAAGTCCTGCACACCCTGTGGGCGCTTAATGAACAGTTGAGTAGTGACTGGCTGTTGTAATTGAATCCCCCTGAAATTTATTGTTTTATCTTGATCATTTTTTTTTTCTCCAGGCTGACAATGAGGCAAGCCTGTTGCAATTGATTTTTGGTTGTTACACTCCATACATGCATAGTAACCCTGGAGATCTCCAATGCACAGTACTTGATGTAAAGTGGATAGAATTCTTGCTGGCATCTGTTATGAATTTTCAAAGAAATTTCCCTAGTATATTATCATAGAATTTATTCAGTCTAAAAAAATTTCCAAAACATATGTTTATAGTTTTATATTTTGAACCGGTCCAAGAATGAATCCTCCTCACTGGTGTTCCAGCCTCCTGCCTGCCTCCCTTTCAGTCCATCCTTACATCATGGTTGCGTTACCTTCCTGCGTCATAGCTCTGATCAAACCATCTTCCTGCTGGAATGAGGTGGATGGTCCCCTACTGAATGCCAACCTAGCCCAAATTCATCCGCATACATGCGGAGAGATGAGCCCAGGAGCGGCTCCACTGCTTATACCCAATGTTGTCCAAGCTCGGTTTCGTGAAAGACTTGGGTCACATGGGGTGTCAACAGTTATGCTGTGAAAAAGTGACTAGAAGCCAAGTAAGTCTGGGAAATGCTAGGTTCACGAGGAGCTGGCTTCTTGACTCCAGAACTTGCGATAGCCTTCGAAATTCTCAGTGCTGGGTTCCACAGGCTCCTAGCCTTCCTATGCAGCACAGTTTGGGGAAGAGTAAACAGAACTCTCCCCTTGTCGTTGTGCAGGGCAACATCTGTCTGCCACCTAAGCAGCTGGCCTCAATTCCCGATGCTCCCTAAATTTAGAAATACGAAAAGGCCATAGAATAGTACCTTCTACCTCATTCTGAAATGCATTACTGACAATCACCCGCTTCACTTATACTCACCTTCAAAAATTCAGCCAAGGGTGAGCTCATCAAGGGAGCCTTTCTTGAAATCAATACGCATCATAAAACCTCTCACTAAAGACCTCACCGCATTGTATTGACATTTTCCATTTGGGCGTTTTTCCTCCTCTGCCTCCAGGGCCCTGGGAACCGGGGGTGTGTGTAATTCATCTTCACATCCATATCGCCTTAGACAGTCTCTGAAACAAATAGGGACTTGATAAATTTTTGTTGAGCTAAACTGAAGAGAGCAGATGACTTATGTATTTGGAACAGTGGACTGTGGGAACTATTTATAAGTTATATTCTACATACACAGATACATCCTGCAGTTTCAATGGTAGCACATGTCTGTGAAAATGGAGGGAATCAGGATAAATGAAATCATTGCTAGCAAATGTCATTTTGGGTAAGATAAACACACTGCATATTTCAATAATTTACATTTCTTTCCTTTTCTGACATACATTGTGGGCATTGATAAAAGAGCATTCAATATTGGAAAATGTTTAAAATGCTTTAGAAACCATGTCCATGGATTGATGTTGCTAATAGCAACCCAGTACATTAGGTGGTGATTTCCTCAGCTCTTTTATAATAGGGCCCTAAGATAACTTGGCAGGTGGCAGTAGAGAGGGAGGCATGGTGGTAGCTTAAGAAACTCTTTCTGACCCTGATCAGTGTGGCTCAATTGGTTGGGCATTATCCTGCAAAGCAAAAGGTTGCTAGTTCGATTCCTGGTCAGGGCACATGCCTGGGTTGCAGGTTTGGTCCCAATCAAGGCACATCAATATTACTCCCCCTCCTTTTCTGGAGATAAGTAGATAACCTCTTTTAAAAAGAAACTCTGTTGCTTCTTAAGTAAATGCAGAGCATAGACGTAGGAGACCTCCAACTGCAGCTCTTCTCTCCTCAGCCCAAGTAAGGATAATCCCCAATGTACCCAAACCAAGGGTGACCACTGTGCAGTCATAATGCTTTCCCTACACCAAAAGGTAATTGCTTAACTTTACGCCAGTTGGTTTGGGCTGTGATATTCCTGAAAAGTATTAATTCCCATCACGTTTTCTGAATAATCCTGTGTTTAGTGATGTGGGAGATTCAAACATGAGTTAAATAATTTCTGCCCTCATAGAACTTACAATGTAGTTGGGAAAATAGAATACAACCTCAAGTAACTATAAATCAATGCAGCATAAGATATCTGCATTTTGAATGATACAAAATGCTTGAGAATTCAGTGCCTGGGAATTGCTTCCATATGGGCTTCTCATGGAGGTCTTTGAGGAAGCAGGAACATTGGAAGCAGGTTGTGGTTCAAGTTGGTTACAGACTATGAAGATGGAGGAGGGAATTCAGGCATAAGCAGAGAACAGAGGCAGGCATAGAGATGGTAAATGATGGGAGTTGCCTAGGAGATATCCTGTAATCCAGGTTAGTGTAAGTATATGTTTTGAATAGGAGTATAGTGGATTAACATTGATTTAATATTAGGCTTAAATGTTAGACTAAATTCACGTTTGTATAGAAAACTTAAGGTCACGAAAGGTGTAAGGGAAGAAAATTGTATTATCTTAGCAGGTACCGTAGTTTTCTTAAGGCAAAAAATTTCATTGGAAAACATATCATGCCTTCTGTAAGAGGATGTAAGAATGATTATGTGCTAAAAATTCTGCCTCTCAAAGCAAAGGTATAGGAATACTAAATGCATGTGCTGGGGTGAATGGGCTGTCAGTTTGAACAGGCTAAGAATTAAAATAGTGCAAAATTCTCCACACTTCTTTTAAGTTAAAAGTGAAAGACACCAGCTTTTAAAAAGAAATATATTGTTAATCTTTTATATTAAGAATGTGGATGACAATCTCTTTAGAAACAGATTGGTAGAGAAAAATGTGGTTAATTCTATAGATTCTAGAAAAAGAGTAAAATATTGAGGTAAAGTAAAGGAATAACACATGAAAAACGCAACGTAAGTGGAAAAAATAAGCTGAAACAATGCATTAGTAATCAAAATATATGTAATTTCTTCGAGTCATTGACGGAAAGATAGGATTAAAACAATTGTTCCAGACCTGCATGCTGTTTCTAAGAATTAATCAATGAAGAGTTAATATAGACACACTGCAAATAAAGATGTTTGAAATAAAGCGGAAGTACTTGATTGTTTTGGTCTCAGAACTGTTTACAATCTTAAAAATTACTGAGAACCCAAAAGTGCTTTTGATTATATGGGTTACATCCTTTGATATTCACGTTATTAAAATTAGAACAGAAAAATTTAAAGCGCCTTTTAGAATAACAATAATAAACCCATTTTTTGAAAAATGACTACATTTTCCAAAACAAAGAACAACGTACTGTAAAGCATTGCATTAATTTACACTTTTGCAAAGCTTCACTGGCTGGTTAGTGAAGGACAGCTGGCCTCTCATATCTGTTATCTACATGCAATCTGGCGTCATATCACATGGAAACCCCGCTGTCACTCACGGGACAGGGAGGATGAAAGAGACGATGGGCATCTCGGTGTCAATAAGGAAGCAGTTCGCTCTGAAAGCATCTCAGTGACCCTTAGGGACCCCTGGGCCATGCTTTGAGGTGTTAATTTTTAAAAAGCCGGACAGCAGTATTAACATCAGAAAAAAGGTCAAATTTAATAAAGTAAAAAACAGTAAAAAGGACAAAGAGGCAGAATTTTAGTGCATAAATGAAGGAATCCACCAAGAAGATATAATCATTACAGACCTTCATGGATGTAACAGCAGAACTGTTGTTATTTTAGGCCATAAAGGTAATCTCGACAAATTTAAAACATTAACATTTTACAGATTATATTTTCTGAACGTGGTTCTTTAAAATTAAATACAATAATAAAATAAATAATAAGACAGTGACGAAATACTCCATGTATTTAAAGCTTTGAAAAGAGACCTTAGTAATTCATAGTTTAAATAGAAAATAACAATAATAACAATTATGGGATCTTTATATCATGTTAGAATAAAATTATTAACTTAAATTTATTTCTTGGAAGAAACACTGATGGTAAGTCAATCAACTCAAGGTGGGGTTGAAAATAAATATAAATATATATAAAGAATAAATAGAAATTAATAAACTTGAAAACAAACTAACGAATAAAACAAAGTTAACAAAACCAAAGCCTTTCTTTTCTTAAATGAGAGATGAAACTCTGCCAAGTGAAAAAAAAAATTAAGAATAAAATGGGTTGCATAGGCAAAGTAGTAGAGAAATTTAAAAAAGATAACATAATAAACAACTTTCTGTTTCTACCTTTGAAAAACCAGATGAAATCAATAATTTTTTAGAAATATGTGAATTACTAAAATTGATAAATATGTTTAAAAGACCTGAATGGACCACACACACACACAAAAAAAAATATATATATATATAAGATTTGAATCAGTAGCTAAAAATCTCTCCATTTTTTGGCTGCCAAGACCAAGTGATGTTATAGGTAAGTTTTGGGAAATTTTCTAGAATAGAATTTTTCTGTTACACGCAACTTCTTTCCTAGATAAAAAAGAAAGGAGAGCTACAAAAGTCAATCTAGCAGGACAGTGTTACTTCGATATCTAAACCATATAAACAAAACTATTAGCCAAATTTATTTAACAAAAATCCTAACTAAAATGTTAAATTAAATTCAACCATGTGTTAACAGACTCATATGCACTCACGCACATCTACGTTACCTAATGAACCATCTCCGGCAGAACATGAATGATTCAATATTATAAAATATCTATCACTATAATTTCATCACAATCAAAGATTACCTGAGAGACACATATGACCATATCAGATTAAGACTTTGAAAAATTTGATAGTGTCTTGTTGCAAAAACTCTAACAAGTTAGAAGGCAATTTCTTTAGTCTTATAAAAAGTAGCAACTAATAACATACATTACTAACCATACTTTCCGGTGAAACTCTTAGAAGCGTTTCTATTAAACTCAAGAACAAGATAAAATTGCACTTGACTGGAGCAAGTTCAATAAGATAAAGGGGAAAAAAGAAACAAAGACTACAAAAGAAATAAACAAAACCGATATGGCTTTTAGACATTATCCACATTAAAAAAAATCCAAGATCTTCAGTGAATGAAGCCAGAAATTTTGAGAGAATACAGAAAAGTGACCAGCTGTAAAGTGGACATAAATATAGCAGAAGACAACCAGATTTGGGGTTGTGAGCACACAATATAGTATACAAATGACATATTATAAAATTGTACACTTGAAACTTATACACTGTTATTAACCAATGGTACCCCAATAAACATAATTAGCAATAAAAAACAATAGTGCTTCTATATAGATATTACTAGTGCTCACTACTTCTCCTTCCTGTATAACACAGAGAACTATATTTCCCCTGTTTTCTTATGATAAACAGTGGCATGTGACTAGATCTTTCAAGTGTTATTTCCCCTGAAAAGCTTCCCAGAAGTGGGACTTGTCTTAGTTTTGAGTGACAAATGCCATACTGTACTCAACAGTCCTACTCTGCCTTGAATATGAAGACCAGTTTACACAGCAGGCTCATCCCTTTAAAAGCAATTCTATCTAGGGAGCCTCTTCAGTCCAAAGCAAAAGAAATTTTGTAGGACTTTTGTGGGTCCCACCAATTAATGTCCCGATAGCTTTTACCCTAGCAGTAGATATAGTTTAAGTTCCATCTGGTAAACCTAATACTGACCCATTTCAATATTTCCACCTAGATAAAGTGAAAGGCTAAATGCAGGCAAGAAATCAATAGTCAGTATGTGTGTTTCCATTAAGAATCCTTCCAGTAAAAGCACTTATAACAATTTGAATGCAAAAATCTATTGCGAGGTCAGGCATTCGGTCTACACATTCACCTGCAAGAGATATCAATGGCCATAGCATAAGGAAAAGCACAGACAAAAGTTTATTTTAAAAACCTCAGCTTTATGAAAGGTCAAAATATAATATTCGGTGTTCATATGTTTTGCTTCTCTCTCTACTTGTAATTTTAGTTTACTTTCTTCCTATAATCTGTAGCCTTTTGAGATGTTTGGTTGTGCCAGTTGAGATTCCTTAGGGGAGCAAGGAAGAGCCCAGGTTTATTTTCCTGATAACTGTGTAATAGATGACCGCGTGTTTTAGAAGCTGGTTAGCCCGGCGAGGCCCCTGGGATGAGAGCATTAGTCAGGGCGTGGGGGGAATGCTGAAGATGCGCTCCTCCACGCTTGCTGTCCTGCGGGTGCGTCGTCCGCACCCAGGCACGGCTGTGAGAGAGACTTTGGAGACGTACTTTGGGTTACTCGTCGGCAGCCGTCCGTCTCGAGAGACGATGGTGTAGCTTCTTAAGAGTCTATCTGCACCGCCGAGAATGGCTGTGCAGTCCGACTCGGGAGTGACACGGTATCTGTCTCCTCCCGTGTTGAATCGACATCTTGCGATGACGCTGGAGTGTCCTCTCCAGTGAAGCTGAAGCTACAGAGCCTGGTCAGGGTGATATGGAGGGTCTGCTGTTGCCCATGCAGCAGACCCCCCTCTCTTCGCAGCTGAAGGGTCCAAGGGAAAGACGGAGTCGATACAGCTTGGCTTCAGGTGCGCCGCAGGAGTTGCCGGTGTTGACTACAACGTCAAACCGCCTTAGGGACTCCGGCTCCGGATTTTCTGTCGGGGTTTACTCCCTTAGCCTTTCCCCTGAAGAGGTATGCCGCAAGGCAGCGGAGGTTTTTTGGGGTCAGAGTTTTCCTTCTCTGATGTGCCCTGACTGGAAGATCGAACCAGCGACACTTAGCTCGCAGGCCGACGCTCAACCCACTGAGCCAAACCAGCCAGGGATTTTGGGTTACTAATACACTGACTTTAAAATACCGAGATTATCTTCAACCGTCCGGGTGGTCCCAGTGTCCCCTGGGAGCCCTTCCAGGAGGAAGAGGCAGGCGGAAGGGGAATTCACTGATTCCCCCGTGTCGCTGCCTCTGGGGTTAAAGAAGGGTCTTCTCAGAGCCTCTTAATGAGAGGCCAGTGAGCTGACCCCTGCATGGCGTCCTTGCGGGACCCAGCGCAGAGAAACCAGGGCCGCCGACGCGAATCTCCGCCCTACAGAACCATGGGATGATCGGTGCGTGTTGTTTTCAGCCTCTCCGTTTGCTATAATTCGTTTGGGACAGCAAGAGAAAACTGTAGCCGCAGCGCGACGTCCCTTGGAGGCGGAGTGTGAGAAAAATGCCGAAGTCAGCGTGACCTCAGCTCAGGAGGAGTTATAACTGACCTTTATTTTACTGAGTAGAACTACCAGTGAGCAAGTAGTTAGTTCCTTAAATGCCGTTTGACCAAATACATAAGCACGGCTCAGTTTTGTCTATCGATTCGATATATGAAAATCCAGATACAAAAATGAAAACCTGGAGAAGTATTTTTTGTAGGTTTATTTATGTAAAATATCTATTCACTTTTCTGTAAGAATCAAGTTGGAATGCCTTACCACTAAATACCCTTTAAACATTTAATATGATCCTTCTATACAATTAAAAGTTCTTCATGATTTTTAAAAACGTATCTATTGAATATGTTTTGCCAGTTGATAGGGTATCCTATTCTAATATTTCATTATTTTTCAAAGTAATTGACTTTGGAAATTTAGTTGCTTATTAGTACCAATTTCAGAAAATAAGTTGTGTAGGAAGAAGAAAACAAATATACTAATCTTACTGATTGCTGAACGTTGTGGCACTCTGTCTAGGATTGTTGGTTGAAATAAAATTTAAATATCCGTGCTTTTATTTTTATGTAAATTTGCTTTATCTACGTTAAAAAAAACTATGACACATTCATGAATTGATTGTACAAACAGATTAAAACCCCCACACGAACCTCTTCTGATAAAAATGCAAATAAAGGTAGCTTATTTGCGCATAGAATTTAGCGACTGTTTCAGTTAAGACACTTCAGCCAACTTGACCGAAGCAAATGCCTGTGTCACTGACCATGACCTGGCCGGACTCTTTCAGTTGTGCTGACCTGCCCCGGCGAGCAATTGCCACCGCTGTCTGTTGACCTGTGGGGTAGGTAGCCTGCGCTTTCTGCCTGGTCTCCGTTTCCTGTACCTCTCACGGAAATCGGACCTGACGCGCTTGGAAACTGTCTACTGACTATGACCTTGGCTAATGTGAGTTTGCTGGGCCTGCTTTGAAGAGGTGGCCTGACTCTGAGCAGATCCCCCTAGCTTAAAAAAGAAGGCTAATTGGGCACTAAGAAAGGTCTCATTCTTTGGAGACTGAAAGCATTCAAGTGGTCGGAATGTCTTAAGAGGTTCAAAAAAACAAAAACAAAAACAAAAACAAAATGAATGTCCCATTGAGCACTAATAAGGCCTTTGCAATTATATGGGTTATTTATTATTAGGAAAAAACAAATTTAAGCTCCATTTTTCTAGTACATACTCAAATTTTAGGGTTATCTACTCTATCTAGCACAGCTCTCTTGACAGTAATTACTTTTTTAGTAAATGCATGAAAATTTCTTTTATTTGAACTGAAATGTGAATGACTCATTGATTAAATTAAGATATGTAGCTTCATTTTGCTTTGCATATAAAATGTTATGAGAAAAACTAGGTAAAATTCTTTGCCTAAAAGCATGCAGGTCGGGAAGACTTTTGAAAATTATAAAGCGAATCAACAATCAATAGTGTTTTAATATTAATAATGTCTTCTATTTCCTTTTGTTTCTCTTCAAAGGAACTTAACCAATATCACAAGGAAAAAGACCAATTTACCTCATTTTAAAACTTGAGAAACTTAGATTCGGGGAAGTTTCTGTTACATAAAATATATATGAGATACTATTTGGCCCAATCTGTGCAGAGAACCTCCGTGGCTGATTGTAAATTTTAGTTCTTTCTCCAGGAGAGGACCTAATAAAATCTGATCAAAGGCCCCACCGTTTGACCAGTCAGCCTGCCCTCCCTCTAAAGCCCTCTGTTTACTTCCAGTTAAAACCGGTCTCAGGCCCTCCCTGGCTGATGACACAGATATTTCTGCAGCTGGTCTTCCCGCCTGAAACGGATGAGGATGCAGTTTCTAGTCTGTCCTTCTTGGTCTGCCTCCTTGGTCAGCAAGTGGCCCTGGTTCTAATTCCCACTGAAACTGGCTCTCCATCTTTACTCACACCGCAGATCCAATGCCTGGAGAGACTGGCAGAGCAAGGCCCTTTTCTTCTTCATTTGATCCATTTTTCAACTTCCTATAAACCTTGATGGCTATCGCTTTTTTCCATCTTTCCATTGGAGAAATGGAGGCTGTGTGCCAATGCTATGGTCTTCTGAGATCTCGTATGGGCTGAGCCTGACGTAAAAGCCACTTGGAAAGTAGACTTCTTGACGTTTTGGGGAAACAGACTGGCCTGCCTGTAATTATACAGAGGCACAACCAGAACACAGACTCGTGATTGCTCAGGTCAAGGTGGCAAGTCTCTTAGACTATGGAAATTTGGTGGATGTAAGTTACCAAAGAAGGTCGGGGCTACTGCAGCCCATTTCAAAAGGGCCACCCTGTTAGGTGAGCAAGCACACACCTGGAATCATGAACAAGGGTTAGTCTTCCCTTTTCTTCATGTTCAAGTGACATAGGTCAACTGAGAGTGACTCCAACTTGGCCCAGGTTGGTTAGAGACATCTCCTGACTACATCAAGGACACGAGGCTTAGCCTTCCTCTCTCCCTGGGCAACAGATCGCTGCCCTTGCTGGACAGGAGACATTGCTTCTTCTGGGACCTCTCCCCGTCCACCTGCCCGTAGTCGTTATAGTTCAGTCCTCTTTCTTCCTGCCTCCAGTGCTTGCATTTTCTGCTCTGTATAAATTGAACTGCTACTGGGACGGGTGGGAGATGGGAGGAAGTGAGTCAGAAAAGGAAGAGTTCGGATTCTGAAGGAAGAGGAGGAGCCTTTGGATGGTCTGACAATAGGACAGAGTGCCTAAAAGAAACATGACCTTTAATACTGACAAGATTAACATCAGGCTCAACCTTATGAAAAACATGTTTATGGAGCATCTTTCCTGGCTTTAAGTTAAATAAAAAAAGGAGCTGGGATTGGACATGAGGGGCGGGGTAGTCATCTAGGCAGTACGAGAGAAAAGAATAGTGCCACCACGTTTTCAGGTGGTTGATATAACTTGCGTTGCTTCTATTTTGTATTAATGTAAATATTTTGAAATACACCATATATTTGTAGGTATACTCTTTACTCTCTGAATAATTAAGAGCCAACTGATTTACTAGATTAATTAAAAATCATAAAATACAAGGAAGAAGAAAGACCTCTGTCTTAGTCTGCCAAGGTTACCACAACAAAATGCCACAGACTAAATAGTTTAAACAACAGGCATTTATTTTCTCAGACTTCTGGAGGCTGGAAGGTCAAGATGAGGGTGTCTGCAGGTTTGGTTTCTTCCGAGGCTTCTGTCCTTGGTTTTCGGATGGATTCTTCCTTGCTTTGTCCTCCTATGGCCTTTTCTTTGTGCACCTGCCTCCTTGGTGTCTCTCTCTTCACATAAGGACACTAGTCATATTGGATTAGAACACACTTTTATGACCTCATTTAACCTTAATTACCTCCTGAAAGAGTCAATATGTAAATACAGTTGCATTGGAGGTTAGGGTTTCAATATATGAATTTATAGGGGCACAATTCAGTTTGTAGGAACCCCTCACTCTCTCATTCTCTACTGCTCGACTCCCTGTTTCTGCGAAGCTCAGACTCTGATTCACACGTATACCCCGTTTCCTGAGTCCTCCCATCTTATATATGGAAAAGGAATTGTTTGATTTTTCCTGGTTACCACAACCACAGCTGGAGACAGATTCCGCCTGATCCCTGCTTCACTTGGGAGGGAATTCTGCAGCCTGTGGTCAGAGCTGACTGGGGACCAACCATCCTGTAACAATGGGAGCTTTCTATTCTTGAAATGTGTGGGCCTCTAAGGTGACCAGGTAGTGCCTACATTTTTACACGGAACATTTGGTTAGTCTAAAGGGATATTTTTACTGGGATTCCTTCTTGCATCATGTGGGAAAGAATTATAGAGTAGAAAATGGTGTGTGACCTTTTGGACAGAAGCGACGGTTGGCAAACTTCTATTCTCATAGAAAATGCTATTATGGTTGATCATGTCTTACTACCTAGAACATCACTTTCAGAGGTTATAAAAATCTACCTGGATATATCCAGAATAGATTAAGATGGAAATCAGCAGAAAGCCATATTTTCATCATTTATTAGGTGCTGAAAACAGATCTCTGCCAGGCCGCTCTCTAGAAGAATAAGATTAGTTGAAGTCATAACTCTTTGTTGTGCCCTGTTAGCATCATCTCAAGTGGTAAAAAAGCGCTAAATGGCATTTTCCAGTTATAAATGGTAAAATTCGTATGGTTATATAAAGAGAGGGGGCGATGCAGAATGACGTTAAAGATTAGTTTTACGATGGAGAGTTTATGTTGAGCTTGTTAGTAAATTGAAAGAACGGCAAATACAGAATTCAAAGCAGTTCTCCTTTTTACAGCATGCTCTAGGAATAAGGAAGGAAATATATCGGACAGGATATAGAAAAATGTTTTCTAGGGGATATTGTAAGAATTACCCAAGGACACTCAACTGCTTTACTTATCACTAAAGTGGTATTAACCCATTATTAAATTGTATTAACCTATTAATTGCTATAATTTTATCAACAATATTAATAACCTTTTTTGCGGACTATGCCATCTTTCTTGCCCTCGTTTTAGATGAGTAAAGACAAGGGTAGGTATTTATTAGCAATAGTTCAAGTTCTGCATTATCTATGTGTTTTTTAGAAGTCTCCCATATTTTTCCTGAGATTCTGACCTAGATTTGAAAAACAAATAAAATAAAAGCCAAGCTTAATTCTTGAACCAGAGATGACAGTCAAAACATTTATCTCCCCGGATGACATGGGCAACATTTCATCAGGATCAGGGCACTGAACAGCTCAGCTGGATGCCAGCCATGGCAACCGCTGTGGCCAAGTTAAAGCTGACTGGCCTAGTCCCAGCTGGCAAGTGGCACTTCTCATTTTGCTTCACTATTTTACTCTCTTCCAAGCAAATAAAACACAAATTAAGGTCAGATTCTGCCTTTAGATGCCTGTTGATGTTGATAGAAGTCAGGGCTGGGGGAAAGCTTTTGTTGGTTTTAGTAAAAATTGCCTTTGTCTTCACATGACAGAGGGTAGAACTTGGCATCGAGAGGCCTGAGTCTCTATTTATGCATTATCAGCAGCTGTCTGCTACCAATCTAGATGAATATCTGACATTGCAAAATTCATAAACAAGGCATCCTTCCAACATGCAAAATACTTCTTGTTTCACAAATTCCAAAAATAAATTAAAAAGAAAACTTAAAAGAAATTAAAGTCATGGATAGTAAAGCCATTTATGTTTGAAGGACAGAATATTATAAAGTTCTGTGCCAGCTCTTACTAATAGAAACACACACTCACAAGGATCTATCTTCCTTCTTAAGTCATGTATATTGCATGCATTCTCATGTTTAAGAAAGATCCTAATCTCCTTTCAAATAGTTAATAGACAGATAAAAGAAAAACTAAAAACAAAACTTGGGTCATTATTATTATTTTGTAATTGCAAAATAGAATTCTATTAAATACTTACATATCAACATCTGCAACTGCATCGACATCTACCTGCATATTAAAATTGTGATTTATTGATAGAGCTCTTGATGACTCTATTGATAAGACATGGAGATGGGTTTATGAAATCTTATCCCTGCTGAGTCCCTTTATGCGACTGACTATGAGCTCCGTGCTCACAACCCTGGGACAGAACCCTGGGACCACCGAAGGACTCGCCTCATTCTCCCATCCTTGTCCAGCCACGGGAGGGAAATGCGTAGAGACAGCTGACATTGTGGTAGGTGCTGGTTTTATTGGCACAGGACACCTTGGGAAATAAGTCAGATCATGTCACTTCCATGATCAACCCTCCAAGGGCTTCTCATGTCCCTCAGGTAGAAGCCATGTCCTCTAATGACTTCAGGCTCTACATGACCCCCCCCCCCCCATTGTCTCTTCTCAACTACTGCTGTTCTCTGGACCTCTGTGCTCCAGCCTCTCTGGCCCGCTTGCTCTCCTTGCCTCAGGCCCTCGCCTCTGCTCTTCCTTTGGCCTGAAAATCTCCAGCTCTGCCTGGCTGCTTCCTCCTTTCTCTTGGGTCTCTACTGCAATGCCAACTCCTCGCAGAAGCCCTTTGGGCTAGTTTATCAAAGTTTACATCATCCTTCTCATGCTTTTTCCTGCTCTGTTTTCCTCCTGAGACCTGATCGCTAACATCCAATGCATTTTACTTGTTTAACTGGTTTTCTCCTTCCCCCACCATAATGTAAAAGACTTTATCCAGGAGGGCTTCATGGAAACAGGACTGCAGTGTTTTTCATTTGCTGCTGTTTCCTTTGGGCCTAAAACGGGGCCGCCCCCATGAAAAGGGACCCATAGGGAAGAAGGAATCCTTCCCACTAACCCCCACTTCAAGTCTGTATCATCCTAGGGTATTCCTGGCTGTGTTACTAGGGTAGTAAAATACTCACGATGTTTTTATGTTAAATTTGATAACTTGCTCATAGCTTATCTTTTAGAGCACTTTTGATTTTTTTAACTTATTGTATCAAAATGTTATTTCTATTGAACACAGCATTTTTGGAGCCCTTCGGCCTGAGACTCCAAGGGCCTCCTCACTTGTCTCCTTCCTCTCACCGCAGTCCTGGCCCGTGACGAGAAGAGGGCTCCTCAGTCTAGCGCTGGGCTGCACAAGGGGGCCCGGTCTGCTCCCCTGAAGGCCACCTCAGCGCCCCCAGAGTGTTGATTTGCACTCTGCCTTCACAATCAGGGTAGGCAACATTTCCCAAACTTGCTTGGGTACGGAACCCTGTGCCACAGAACATGTCAAACAATTGTCTCTTCTATCAAATTCTAGGTCTTTTACAGCCTTCCTGAAAAAAAGTAGAAAACTAGTTGTCATTATTTTTTCAAGAGGTGAAGTATAAAGCCAAAGAATGACAGATTCAGGAAGACAGAGAAGTGACAGACGTATACTGAGGGTCGTGAAACATAATTTTTGTTATTTACTCAACAGATACAGTCAGGAATAGCAGAGGTGAGCCTCCACCAGCCTGGAGTGCAACTGCAGACACATCTCCAAATCCTCCCAGCCTTCCAGGTCCAGCAATTAGGCTGATCCACACAGGGGATGGAGTGCCTTGTGCACAAATGTAAACAGACTTACACATTTGAAAAACAAGTCGGGTTTACAAGAGAGTAATGATAAACAGAGATAAAACTTACATTTCAAAGGTGATTAGATACACGCTGGAAACCAAGAGGAGTCAGTGTAAACAAGCTAATGTATCCATCTGAATTGATATGCCGAGAGAGGTCGGAAGCATAAGAGAATGCAGCAAGTGTGCAGAAGGAAATAAAAAGAGCTTTTCAGGAAGGAAGGAAACTATGGATTATTGACTGATGTTTTAGCTTTTGGAATGCTTGACCTGACGTTCTCTTGATTAGGGCAGGGCTGATTTTGATCTTCCCCATGACTTCTCCTGGGTGGATGGACAAATTACCGGCATGTCATCTCTACACTGAAAATGACACTGAGTGGGCTCGTGGTGATAAGTCAGAAAGGAAAGCGCACCCCCCCAAGCAGCAGGAAACTACACTGGGCCTGCGGTGAGCATTTCTGACTTCCTTGACCATATACCAGCAGTCCTGGGCTTTGCTCTGCATGTTCCCAGTTCTTGGAGATTTCATTTTTGTCTTCGTGTAGCCTGGGATGCTCTAGATTAGCCTCTATTTTTTCTTCTAGTCTTGGGGCAGGGAGAGAACACCCATAGGGCAACTACATATGGGAATAGCCCTACATAGAATCAATAAAATTGATCTGCAGTAGGTTGAAGAAACCTACGCTCTCGGTTGTACTTGGACTTGTAACTCTCTCTTACAAGAAACAGAAGTAGGTAGAACACACCGTGATAAGTAACCCTATTGACAAATTTAGGAGCAAATCCAGTATTTTTAAGTGCTATGTAACCCCTTTTACTGAGTACAGTGTCTGGTTTAGGACAGAGAGGAAGATTTTGAGGCCATGGGATACTAGTCTGGGCATGGCCAAAGTTTATTAAGATTTGTTCTGGTGACTGTAGACAGATATTTACAAATCTGTCCTTGAAGAGTCTAATGGTTGGTTTTGTGAAGAGTTAGAAAGAGGTAGTTTTAGAAGAGATGGAAAAGGTTATATTAATGATAAGTATAGTCAGCTAGAAAATGTTTAAGATTACTTAATTATCTTATTAATAATTACACTGTTTGTATTATTTTCTTCTTCTGCCATAACAAATTGCCATAAATATAGCAGCTCAAAACAGCATGCATTCATTCATTATCTCGTAGTTTTATAGGCTAGATGGCTTCTCTGCTTCAAATCTCACAAAGCAGAACTCATAGTCATGTTCCACTCTGGTGGCTCCAAGTCCCTGTTTCCTTGTTAACTGTCATGCTCTTCCCAGCTCAGCAGCTTTTAAAGGCCACCCATGTCCTTTGGCTTGCAGGTCCTCATATTCAAGGCAGGTCCTGTCTCATTTCTCCAGCCTCTTCTATTATATTTCTTTGAATTCAAATGCAGAAGACACTCTGGCATTTAGAAATTAAAAAAATAAGTAAATTAACTGATTAAGATTGCTTGGAAGACCTATGTGTGTTTGTTTATACATAGATAGATATAGATGTACATACAAGATATGTCCAGAAGGTATCCAGCCATGTACCATGAAAAATAGAGACATTTATTGAAGAAGATACAAGATACAAGAAATGTTGTGTAAGAGATTGGACAAAGCCTCAGAAGTTGGGAGACGGGACTCAGTGGAGCACAGCTGTTTTCCTGAGAGATGCCTCTGCGTATCTGTGGGGGGTAGCTAGTTTCTTAGTTATGCAAATGGTTATGACACCCCACACTGCCAAGGAGTTGGGAGATTCTTTGCCCATAGAAAGGTGATGAAAAAGCTTCCAGGGCCTTTGCAAGATTTCCCGTGGGTGGCCATGACTGGTCACTATACCCACTGCATCACAGGCCGTGGTTAGAATGTAAACAAAAGGTGGCAGCCATTTTGGTGCTGAGCCATGTGGTTTTGAAAGGATGTAAGGGGACTCCCACACCATCTGGTGTGTAACGGAGAGAACCATGATGTAGCAGCTAGGTAGCTTTGTAGTGAAGCTGGTCCATGGTGAGAAGGAAGAGCAGCTATGCTTCTAGTCCTGTAGCCTGGGCTGGTAGGAAAGCAGGCCCGCTGCTGCTTTGACTGCGTCCGCTCCAGCTGACTCGGAAGCCACCGAGGACTCTGTGTTGCAGACCCGGACTCTATCTGGACTCTGGGAACTTGGGACATATGGAGAGGACACTCTTTTAGAACTTGTGCCTTTCCTGGACTTCACCATGATCCAGTGTAGCACAGTGCATGTTTTCCTGGACTATTATATGGAGGCTTATGACATTGTACCCCAAATCCTGAAGGAGAGAGCTGACAGATAAGCAATGGGGAACTATTGGGCTTGGGTTTGGTTTATAGATTTTTGGGGAGCAAGGGAAGTGCTGGGTCCTGTGGGAGAACAGGGCTCTGAGCAGGAGTGCTCCCAGCCCTTGCCCAAGGTGGAAATATTTCTCAACACTAATTGTTGGGTCTTACACCAAGGCACCACATGAATGAGCCCCACTTTGCTTGGTAACAATTGTACACAGGACAGTGATGCCTTAGTTCCCTTCAGAGAAGGCACCTCGGGACTTCACAGTTTTACCAATTGTCATCTGCTGCCCTGTCATATTTTCCCAAATCTCACTGACAATCTGAACTCTGTTCCCTTTAAAAGGTTATCTTAGTTTTGGGAAAAGGCAGAAGTCATAGGGCACCAAATTTGGGATGTAGGGGGGTTGAGTCACCTGGGTGATTTGATGTTTTGCCAAAAAGCTCTGCATGAGACATCAGGCATGAGTGGGTGTGTTTGTCATAATGAAGCTGTGAATCACCAGTTGCCCATATGTGCAGCCTTCTGAATCATCCAAATGGTTTCCGCAGAGGAATGTTCAAGCTTAATGCAAAATCTGATGCAGATTCATTGCTCTACTTGCTCAGTCATTTTAAATGTGACAGCCACACAGCACACATGCTCACGCAACAGCATCTACCGCCCCCACGGACTAGTACAGTGAAGTCGTCATTGTTCACACATGTGCATTCCAGTCCTCTCTCCTTATGCCAGGTTATATTGATGTCACACAAATGGTTCTTATTATATTAACAATGGCTAGACAGCCCTCAAGAAAATAGACAGATAGACAGATACAGATATAAAGATATATGCATGTATGTATGAATGTGTATATATTAGTCATCCGGCATGCATCCTAAGGAGTTATATATGATTAACTCCTATATAATGAGCAGAATAGACATTTAAAGTGATTTTAAATATTCTAGAAGAACCATGAATGTTTGAATTGTGGCAATGAAACCAAGGTATAACTCCTCGAAGTAGCGAATCTACATTTTAATTATCCTCTGTCTTTGAGTTCCCCCTAGAATTGTAGCTATTATCATAAACTTTATAACTTTAATCTGCTTCTCCAACCACCTTTTGTACCATCACTAGACTCTTTTTAAAAATGAATTGAGCCCTGGCTGGTGTGGCTCAGTGGACTGAGCATTGGCCTGCAAACCAAGAGGTTGCCAGTTTGATTCCTAGTCAGGGCACATGCCTGGGTTGAGGACCAGGTCCCCAATTGAGGGTGTGAGAGGCAGCCAATCCATGTTTCTCTCACACATTAATGCTTCTCTCCCTCTTTCTTCTTCTCTCCCACTCTCTATAAAAAGTAAATAAATTTTTAAAAATCTTTTAAAAAATCAAATTCAATCTTCTATCTTCCCTGCTTGTAATTTTTCAATGGAGATTCTTTGGGTACAGAATAAACTCTAAATTTCTAAGCAACCATTTATGAATTTCTCATGATCTGTAGACTATCTAGACTCCCATCCCAAGGTTCTCTAATGTATACCCTGAAGTCTAACTGCATCAACCTTCTTGCCGTTTATGAAATGTGTCATGCTTTCTCATGACTCATGCCTTTGAAGATGTCACTTCTTGTTTTCATCAGATGTAAATAAGGATGTCTACCCTTCTTGCCATTATTTCAATATTCAATAAACATACTGTGTATCTACTTGGTGCCAGACACTGAGAACACAGTACATAACCACACTTGTTCTTTAAAAAGGTATAAAGACAAGTCACCAGACAATAGAGTGTGAATCGGGTCTGTGACAGGCAGGATAATAGCCCCCCTAAAGATGTCCAAATGCTTCCTTGTATTGCAGAAGGGACTGTGCAGATGTGACTAAGTCAAGGATCCTGAGATGGGAAGATTAGCCTAAATTATCCAATATAATCACTTGGAGCCTTGAAGGTGACTTACCTTTCCTGTCTGTGGTCAGAGAAAGATAAGTGCTGAGGCAATCAGGATCAAGAGATGCTATGTCGCTGGCTTTGAAGGTGCAGGAAAGGGGCTAAAACAAAGCCAAGAGATGTGGACGACCTCTGGGAGCTGGTAAAAGCAAGGAAATGGATTCTCCCTTAGAGCTCACAGAAAAGAATGCATCCTACTGAAACCTAGATTTTAGCACAGTGAGACCACTGTTGGACTTCTGATCTACACAACTCTAAAATAACAAATTTATGTTGTTTTAAGCCACTAAGACCGTGACAGTTTGTTATAGCAACAGTAGAAAAAAGCTAATACAGATTGTGTAATAGAGTTTATATTTACTGTATTTCATTGGTTCCAAGGTGAACTTTTTCCCCCAACATTGAACAGCTGTGAAATTGGGTAATGTTTTACAATTGCTGTAATCCAGGAAACATTCACGACATGGTTGAAATTGTTATTTTATACCCATCAACATTTTCAGGAGGGGTGTCAGTAGTTGGAAGAGAATTCTGAAAACCACCTCGGACTCTATTTAGAAGAAGTGTTCTTGATTGAACACAAGATACTATTGTGAAAAAGTACAGTTATTGATAATTCTGAGTCAGAAAGTGATTCTGTAATTAAGATGAGATCAGTAATTGGATTAGTAGAGTGGCCACCTAATTCAATATGACTGTTGACCTTATAGCAAGAGGACATTTCGACATGGACACAGACCTACAGACAGGGTCAATCCCCTTCCAATCCCTCTGTTCTCCTCAGGGGAAGAGGACGTTCATTTGACTGGTGAGCTGTCAGGGAACTGGCAGCGTTTTGGCCCCTTTCTCTCTGCATACCTACCTGGTCACAGAGAACATGGATTTCTATTTGCTCCTGGATAAGGGCTGATCTGTCCCCATATCTGCTCATCACTGCCTGTGCTGGGTTGATTCATCCAACTGAGCGGTAAATATTAAAAGACCCACCTGGCCCACAGGCCTAAGCCATATTCTTCTATGTCACTTTTATTAACTAAAAAGGTGGCATTTTGACCTCTGTCTACTCGACTTCTGTGTTTGCCAATTGATTTGGCAAAAGGGAAAGGGAGTGTCACTTAACCTTATTACCATCATAGGCTCCCAAAGTGCAATGTCAGAGAGAGATAAATCCATTGATAGAATATAATGGGGAACAGAAGCACATAAAAGAACTAAAAAGGTGTAAATGAGGGCAGGGGTAGCTCATCTCGGGAAAGTCAGGCAAGGTTTTGCAGAGGAGGTGAAATTGAGCACTAGAATGAGGACTAGTAATTTTTTTCTTTTTATTGACATTATTGGGGTCACATTAGTTAATAAGATTATATAGGTTTCAAGTGTACATTTCTATGATACATGATCTTCATAGTGGATTAGGAATTCTTGAGATAAAAGGAAGAGTTAAGGGAAAATTAGGATGGAGCCAAACCTGAAGGGTCGTAACACGCAGACAGGGGTCACACAGAGCCAGGCACCTGCCAAAGAACATGGAAATTTGTTGGGACTCAAACTCAGATAGGAAAGGTTCCAAAGGGGTGACATAGAGCAGGAAAGGTGGGCACAGGAACTATGAAGCACATAAAAATAAGAAACAATGAGATTAAGTTTCTATTGCAGATATAAAATTCCAGCACCGGTGGGTTATAGCACAGAAGACAGAGGAGAAATTCGTCTAGGGGATGTAGGGTATTTTCTGGGGCTGGTTGGCTCTAAAGCAATGACAGTGGGTGATGCCAGAGTAGGACACATCAGGGACTCAGGACTACTCGATTGGTTTCATTCCTTTTGAACAATAAACAGAGGAAATGGGGTGAGGTAATCTTCTAATGGAATGATCTTTTATAATTTCCTGTGTGCAAGGTTTTTACCTATAAATGTCTGTGGGATCAAGATTACGAGGCTTTGGCTACAGGTGAAATATATATGACAGGTAGCAGAATAGGCATAATACTTTTGTTCCAGTAGCTATAATGAAACAAAAAGTTTTAAAAAATTATGTCTGTGAGAAAAATGGGCTTAGTAGTTGGAGAGAGAATCAAACCAACCAACCAACCTGTGTCATGCTGAATGTGCCACTTGAAAATGGCAGGAGGGCCATGAGATAGAAGGAGAGCTCTTTACGAGACTGAGGAAATTAACATGATTCTAGACACCCTTGGAGAGGACAATCTTGGCATGTCAAAATAGAGCAGAGGAAGAGAAAGAAAAGAACAAAACTTTCTCAAGTAGCATTAAGTGTACATCGTATCAAGAAGTTATTCAAAAGCAAAGGCTCAAGAGAGCCTGCTACAACCAGGAAAAGCAGAATTCAGACATATCACCATTTTTCCCATCAGTCTTGGTGGCCAAGATCACCTGGTTGGGGCTCCACCCCCAGGACCGGTGGACCATGTATCATCCAATTTTTTCATGTTAAGAGTCCATAAGACTTGATTTTTGGACTTTTATTTAGAACAAATGAAAAAGGTGCTCTGTCTCTCTCACAGGCCGTGAATATGAAAACATATGAGCTGGTACAGCTACGCTCATTTTTTAACTGTGATGGAAGAATCTGAGGACCTGAGAAAGTGATAAAATGAGATTGGAGTTAAGAGAGCATCACGTAGGTCCAAGAAGCAGAGAGAGAGAAGCAGGGTCCTGCTGACACTGTCTGATCAAGTGGTACTTGAAGCCAGTTACCCCGAACTTTGATGGTGGTAGGAAAGACGCACATCAAGCTATGCAATGAATAAGACAATTATTAAATTTGAATATAAAAATGACTGATGTACTATTTACTGAGAGCTGACCCAGGAGATAATCATTTAAATAAATATTGACATATCCAACCCAGCTATTCTGTCCCCTTTAGGAAATGTTAACACAGGGCTAGTACCACATAGAATTGAGACATTATCATGTGTAAACAGCTGATGTGGCTCACTTAGACCCAAATTCCTACATTTTACTTTTAGCTGCGTAGACAGTCACTAATTGTGGTTTTCAATTTGAGTACACCAAGTTCCTTGCGTAGATGGTGACTCTTCTGGAAACTATTCTAAATTCGGTTACTTTAAACATAAGGAACCATTTCCAGGAAATAGCAACCTTTTTGGCAGGAATTTTTATCACCAGAAACTCAGACGTTTTACAGAATGTAACAAATAAGTAGTATAACTATGGCATACTCAAAGGGAGTTTTAATTTTAATTAAAGCCCACCCCACCCCCATTTTAAAACAGATCTTGTTAAAAGTATCTCCACTGCCTAAGATGGTTGCAATTTTAAGGTAATGTCCTCTAACAAAAGCTGGAAGTATCTGTGATCCAGTGTAAATGTAACATCTTAAGTGCAAGTAAGTCAGGCAAAATTCAATGAATAATAGTATTTTAGAGCTGAAAATGATCTGAAACATTTTAATGAGTAGATTTAGTGCATTATTTCTCTGGGAAATTAGTTTGTAAGGAGTATTTCTTTTTCAATATTCATGGAGTTTATCTTTAATAAGGAACAACATTTAACATGAAGTTATATTAAGGTGTTAGAAATTAACTCCAAAGGCTAAGTATCATTGGCAGGTACTTACCCATTGCCATTTATTCTGTACCTCTCTCTCTCTCCCTCTTTCTCTCTCTTCTTCTTCTTATAGTGGTCCCTTTAGCATCTGTTTCTCAGTGATGGCTTGGTGGAGATGTACTCTTCTAGCCTTCTTTTGTCTGGCAAGCTCTTTATTTTGCCTTCTATTTTAAATGCGAGCCTTGCTGAATAGAATAGTTTTAGTTGTAGGTCCTTGCTTTTCATTACTTGGATTAGTTTATGCCAATCCCTTTTGACTTGTAGTGTTTCTGTTGAGAAATTATCTGATAGCCTTATCAGAGTTCCCTTGTATGTTACTAGCTGTTTCTCCCATGCTACCTTTAAGATTCTCTCTTTGTCTTTAAATCTTACCATTTTAATTATGATGTGTCTTGGAGTGGGCCTCTTTGAGTTCATCTTTATTGGGACCTTCTGTGCTTCCTGAACTTACATGACTTTTTCCCTCACCAAGTTAGGGAAGTTTTCTGACATTTTTTCAAACAGGCTTTCTATCCCTTGCTTTTATTCTTCTTCTTCAGATATACCTATGATGTGAATGTTGTTATGTTTCATGTTGTTCTGATGCTCCCTTAAACTGTCCTCATTCTTTTTGAGATGTTTTTTGTTTTGTTGCTCTGGCTGGGTATTTTTTTCTACATTCCAGCTTGCCAGTTCAGTCCTCTGCTTCATCAAGTTTGCTTTTGCTTCCTTCTAGTGTATTCTACATTTCAGATATTGTATTCTTCATTTATTCCTTGTTTTATTCACAGTTTCTATATCCTTTTTCATGCTGCTGTAGTTCTTACTGAGTTACATGCAGCTCCCATAAAGTTCCTTGTAGTTCTCACTAAGTTTCTGGAGCATTCTTAAAACCATTATTTGGAATTCTATGTCTGATAGATTGCTTGCCTCAATTTCATTTAGCTCTTTTTCTGGGATTCCTCCTTTCCTTTTGACTGGGGGTTATTTCTTTGTCTCCCATTTTAGGTGATTCTTTTTTGTTGTTCCTATATCTCAGATTGCTCTTCTTTGCCTGCCTGTCTTTGTGGGGTGGCCTTCTGTGGTAGGAGTTCTGTGGGACTCTGTGGTGCCGTCTCTTTGATCTCATGACCTGGGTGTTAAAAGGATGCCCTTTATTCAGATTATGTGGGCTCAATTGTTTCACTTGGGCTTTGGTTGTTGATGGCTCATTTGTTGGTGGGTTCTCCCCTCCAGCTGGCTGACTGGGAGTCACAACCATTGCCATGTCTTGTATGTGCCCCTTGTGAAGCATCCTCCATACTCCTTGGCTCAAAACTTCATATAAGCTAAGATTCTGTTGCTTGTTCAGGTTATTTGTCAGAAAATCAGCTGGGAATCTGAGTTGGGAACTAGAGCAAGCAGACTCAGCTTCTACCTTCTTGGCCACCATCTTCCCCTCTGTCCTCTTTTATTTATTTATTTTTTAACAAGAAAATTTAGACATAAAGAATGTAGATGGCTCACTCAAGGTCACAAAGTAAAAGGACTGCAGCAGACATTTCTATATCCTGTGAAAGTTTCCCTCTCTACATATGTAAGTAAGGAAGGATCTTAAAAGCATGATGCTAAGAATGAAAGTTAAGAAACAGGTCAATACCCATAATATGGCACCAATTACATAACTTAAATGTTCAGGCATTACCAAAGTAGCAATACACAGTAAATAAGGTAAGGAATTTTCCTTCAGGGTGAAGGGAAGTAGAACATGGGGAAAAGTGTAATAAATAACTGAAAACATGAGGAGAGACTTTGCATGGATCCACTATGATAATAAGCCATGAACTGAGTATAATTTGTTATTGATTCCTTCCCAGGGTGGCCTTTTAGAACAAAGAATAGAGCTATCCTTCTGTCACTTGTAACCCACGTAATCCTACCAAATGCCACTTATACTTAAAATTTTTGCACAAGTTTATAAAGTTAATTGTTCATCTGAACCAACTGACATGTACAGACCTCATTTTGATAGGATGAAAGGAGAGAAAGGTCCCAGCAAACACAGAGAGGGAGGAAATACCAGACTGTTTTTGCCAGTTGGTATTGTTATGACATATGAATACAAAATATGAATGTAGAATAGAAAGGGATCTCAGTTAGAATGATGGAACATGGACTAATGTACTCACAAATCAGTTGGCTTTATTAAGAAATAAAGACATCAAAATTTTCTATCTCCGCTAAGCTGTCTTACGATAATATCTTCCTGTGTGCTTTAAAATAATTTATAGTTTATATTATTAAAATTATAGATAACACCACAATATTCGCTATTAAAGAGGTTTAAACAGTAATGATGACCTTTTACTAAAAGAAATTAAATAAAATTTAATGAAAGACAAAAAGATTAATTATATTCGAATATGTGCTTCTACAAAGCCTTTTGTAAACTAATATTTTATACTTCCAGCATAGAATAAGGTCTTTTTAAAAATTGTTTCTCTTTATTTGGAAAGTAAATAAACAAATATGAGAACTATATATTTTGTATCTGAAGAAAAACAGATAAACAGTTTAAGTTAAAAGACGTTAACTAGCATTGGTTTTCTTTTTACCACAGTGACTTATCATTGGTCTTCCACAGTTAATGTTTAAAAGTACACACTGAACAGATGCTTTATGCATAATACGCCTCAATAACCCTATTTATGCTTTGCAGTTGATCAAATCAACAGGGAAGACTATTGACAAACCCGAGGTTATATAGGGCAAATAATTGAAAGCACAGAGTTTCAAAGTGCTAAACTGTTATCTAGACGTCTGTGGCATAATACAAAGTTGTACTGTATTAAAAATAAATTTCTAGGTCCTCTCAGCTGTTTTATGACCAGTTAACCTCTTCCTGTTTTTTTTCAAATAACTTATAATTTATATTGTTGAAATTACAGATGCCATACCAAAAGATTCATTAGTATAAGCTTTAAAAGTTAGCCTCTCTTTCACGCTCTCTGTCTCTGTCTGCCTTTCAAATATATTTCCACGTCTGAGTACACCATCTCTGTTCGAAGTAACATTTTTCCTTAGAAAATAATGCCTCTAAATTTTAAACTATTCTCCAGTTTGCTTTTTTTTTTTCATTTACCCGATAAACTAACACTTTTAATCTGCTTCCAGAAAAGTAAAGCACATTGATATTCTAAGGCATCGCCTCAAATATGTGTATTTCATGACTTTTAGTAAAGTCCCAGCGCCAACGATGTTGTTCGTTGGGCAAAGAAACATTTGATACTTAAAGTTTTATTTCTTAATGGTAATTAAGAGACAGGGGAAAAAAAACGAGTTTCAATGGCAACTAAGACAAAAATACTGCAGGGCCCATTGTGCCAGTGAACCCGAGCTAATACTACAAGTTATATGTTACTAAAAGCCTTTTACATGCTGTTTCTTTTACGTGAGGTAGCTCAAGGATCTCTGAGTTCCCTTCAAGCCTGATATGCTCTATTTTGTTTGAAGTGAGATCGCTCCAAATCCCCTTCCAGCCTCACTTACATATTCACTCATCAGTCTTTATCAAATATTGTAAAAATATTCCTATGTTAATATGATATTGTAACATGAAACAGGAAGGAGGCCAATGGATATTTTTGCTAGAGCATGGAGAGACTTTGGCATGTTGTTATATTTCCAAATGTTATTTATTTGTTTAGAGATTGTTATCTTTTAAAAATGCGTAGGGCAAGTCTTTGGCATTCCATTGGATTTCCTATTTAGAGCAACTAGTTTGAATCTGGAAAATTATGCACACGAACATGTTCTGGAGAACCCTAGGCAAATCACTTAGCGTCTCTGAATGTGTTATCTCGTTTGCCAGTTGAGGCAAATCCCCTCAATGGACATACTAGTTTTCAAAAGCTTTCATGCAGTTCATACCTATGGCCAAAAGAGTGAAATTATGGGTCCCGAGGTTCCTTTCAAGATGATCTAATTGAAAAACTCGCATTTCAAATGAGACAATTGTGACCCTGATATGATGATAATGAATGTATTTTGTGCACGTTAGAAACTAAAGCGATTTCAGGACATTTTGATTCAGTAAGAACCTTCCTAGCTGAGCTGTGAGAGTTACCTCACCTTTCTGTGGAGTTCTTTTACAGAGCTTTATGGAAGCATGTTTTCCATTGTGTCTGACGCCGTAAATCAAACCGCTCACCAAAATATGAAGTAAATAAATATCACCTTGGGCTCTGTATAACTTTGCTCTGAGAACCATAAACTCTTTAGAATTTATTAATGCTATGATTTTTATTTGTTTTATATTGGATTTCCATTCCTGGGTAAAGTGTAATCTCCGTAGAATTATTAAAAATCATATCGATTTGTGCTGTTTCTACTTTTAGGTTGGAGAAACAAAGATATGTTTGGTTTGGCAGCAAGTTCCAGCTCACATACTTTATTGCAAACTAAATTCAGGTTTCTTTTATTACCTGGGCACATTCCAGATAGCTTACTCTTCGCTTTTGTTCAAGCACCAAAATGATTACCTTGGGGAACAGAATGGGCTGTTCTAGAACGTGCTGGAAGTACCTCTTTGCGTGAAGCAGAGCCGGCCAAAAGCCCAGGGAAGCTGTGGGAGATCCTACAGGTAACGACTCGCGGGGAAACCTGATTGGAGGAACCCCGAATGGCTTCTGCGGCGCAGGGAAGCAGAAACTCACGGTGAAGGACTGTCTCCCGTTCTCTCTTTGTTAGACGTTCCACCCGCCCTTCACCCAGACGTGGTTTGATGAGTAAGGGTGGGATACTGAAGCACGCGCTTTTTACGGAGGTCATTCTGTCACCCCTCATGCTGAGAGACTAACTTTCATCTGCTTTCATCGCCTTGCTAACTTTTGATCGTGACCCACACAGTGACAGCATTTTGGAAACTAATAGGTACGTCCCTGGATATGTGACTATGTAGCTGCGTGGGGTAAAACAAACGCAAACTTAAAGAGATCACTTTTAGGTGCTCTCTTCCACTCTCTTCCGTGCCATTATATTGAAGTGTGCTGATCATAACCAAACACCCCGATTTGAGAGAAGGGCATGAGGACCTCTTTCCTCTATAGTCAGAATAAGTGTTGGGCCTGATACGTTGTGTCTAGCAATCCCCCTTTTCGTTCCTTTACTCCAAGTGTGTTTTTCTCCCCTCAGCCACTGCACCCCCAAGGGACAACTGGGCAAGCAGCACCTCATGTTGAGGAGGACATAGTCCTTTTGCAGAAGGAACCCATGATCTAGTGGGTGAGTCATAGCTCAAACCCCGACTGCTTCTCACACCCTGGAAGACATCATCTCTCTTCTTTGCCTCAGGGCCTTTGCACCCCCTCATCCGTCTATTTGGAATAACCTTGCCCTACATTTTTCGTCTTGCTAAGGAGTCAATATGACACAGTGTTCTGGTTTCACTTTGAACGTTACGGCTTCAGGCAGGCTCTCCCTAACCCCACGGTGAAAACTGCCTACTCCCGGTAGGCTCAGCGCGCCCACGTAGATTGCTTCAAAGAAGCTGTGTCTTTATTTGTTTTTTAATATCTAGCTCCTTGGCTCTACTTTGAAATGTGCCAGACACCAATATTCTTTATCATTGTTTTATATCCAGCAAGTCACACAGTACCTAGATTATAGTATTTAACAATGTGTGTTGAATAAATAGACAAACTGAAAATAAGGTATAGGTCTATCTGTCTACCTGTGAGATTAAAACTGCCATAATCAGATCAAGGAAGGAGGGTCTGGAAGGGTGATAAGAGGTAAGGATTCATTAAGTCACTTTTTATACCGATCCAAATCGACCTCCCAGGAATCCATGCTTCTTGGTTCCCCGGCTCCATTTTAGCATCTCAGGGAATGTGGGACCTTTATTCTCCATGGCTGACTCCCTGCTTCTCACAGCGAAGTTCTCTCGTTCGTCCTCAAGCAGGACACTTTGAGTCATTGTGACTCCTCCTTCTCTCTTACCCCACACTCAGGCCAGATCAGTTTATTCTGCGTCCCACATTTCTTTTGTCTCCCCCCCCACCCCCTCCCATGCTCCTTGAACTGACCCTTTCTTTTTCAGCCCTGACATGTCCATATTATTTCATCATTTTCTGCCTCAAGTATTGGACCTGTTTCCTCACTGATCTCCTTGTGCCTTTTCTTACATTCTGCAAGCCAAAACTCAAAGCTCCTATCCAAATGGCTTCCTGAAAGGGCAAATTATTTCATATCCCTTTTTCTCAAAACCCTGCAACGACAATTGCCTTTTAAAAAAGCACATCATTGCATGTAAGACTCTCTAGGTAATGGCCTCTGCCTACTGTCCCATGTCCCCTCCCTGAGAAGTTTGCGCTCTGGAAACGTTAAGGTTCCTGAAAGCGCCATGCCTTCTCTCCCCTCTGCCCTTGTCATTGTTCCTCCCTGTGCTTGCAACGCCCCTCCCCCCTCTGTCCTCAAACACTCATTTCCCTTCTGCATGGCAGCTCTGAAGTCTCTCCGCCTTCCCAGCGATTCTTTCTTTCTTGGCATCTGCAGCTTTCACTGAACACTGCATTGGAACGGTGTGATGTGAAGCTTTCTCCTTGTGACCTGCTTCGCAGGACATGATGTGGGTTCAGAAATTCTAATTTTCACCGGGTGTTATGTGACAGTGCGTGCTCTGGAAAGAGACTGCGACAGTCGAGATCCTGGCTCTGTCATTTCTGCCCCTGTGCTCCTAGGCAACACACCTCAGCTCTCTACCTCCTTCCTCACTGGGAACTGGGAATATGAATGTTGATACATTATGTTTGGGCCCCAGATTAGATGGGATAATGAGATAATATATGTAAAGTGCATAGGACAGTACCTGGCACTCATTAAGTGCTTAATAATCTAATAAGTATTACCTATTTTATTATTTAAATATTAAAATGTCGTCTTAATAACTGGTTGGAGAAAATACTAATAATAATCATCAATATTAGGAATGTCGTTTCTACTGCTATTATATATTTGCCAGGGTCTAAAGAGAGAGGCAGGCTAAAAGGATCCGTCATGTTACATGAAAACTGAAGAAATCAATCATGAATAACATGATAAATTATAAATCTAGAGTCAAATATTTTTCATTCATTATAATATAGCACTAATTGTCATATTTACATTAAACTCCCATACATTCTCACTCAATACAAAGGCGTATCTATTGACCTATATATGAAAAGTGAAGGAAGAATAAGATGTCAGGAGTCAAAATAATCCCAAGATGGCGAAAATAAACTCTTTGATAATCAAGATTATTATTACTTTTTGTAATAACCAAACATCTCTTCCATGTGTATCTTTGGAAATCCAGACATTTGTTATCTGGTAGGCATTATCCTTATTTTTTTTTTTTAAATCAATGCTTTATTATTTTCAAATGAACTATTTTGTTCTGAAATGATACTAGGTGAAATTTTTTTAAATTTATTTATTTATTTATTTGTTGTTTTTGTTTATTTATTTATTTTTTAGAGGGAGGGGAAAGGAGAAAGAGGGGGAGAGAAACATCACTGTGTGGTTGCCTCTCACTTGCACCCCCAACTGGGGACCTGACGTGCAACCTAGTCATGTACCCTGACTGGGAATCGAACCAGCAACACTTGGCTCGCAGGCCGACGCTCAATCTACTGAGTCACAGCAGTCAGGGCTCCATTATCCATTTTTAAGCGATTTTCCCAGCAGCTAGAAAATGGCTTGAAGTGGCCATTTTCTTGACGGTTTACACTGACTGGGAATGGTGTCCCAAGCTAAGGGCCCGGCCACGTTCTCATTCTTCACTTTGATATGAATAAAAATCAGAGAGCTTACAACTCTGTCAGACAGTTAACTTTTGTAACCGTTTAAAAAGACTCGTTTCTCTGATGGCTAAAGTACCCGTGGAAATTTTATTGAAACTCATATAAAATCAAAAACATATTTTACTGCACATAAATCTTAATTCCCAAAACACCAAGAAACTGCATGGTTTTGTGAAAAAACAATTCACATTAATAACTAAGGGAGTAGCAATGACTGGTCTCAGACAGTCCGTTACTTTTGGAGCGCGTGTCTAGCATGTTGATAGGGCAGAGAGGCTAAGGCACCACAGTGCGTGACACGGTGGCTGTCATGATACGCTGCATGCTTGTGGTCTCGCATGGCAAAGAGGAGAGTGCCCTTAAAACCTCAATTTTAGACAATGTGGCCAGACTTCCTTCTACAAAGAAATGCAGAGCTGCATTTTCCCCCCAAACTAATAGTGACCAGCTAAATTATATAATCATCGAGTTTTATCATTTGTGATTTTTCAGAAGTAAAATTAATGAACTAGAATTAAAGGCACACTTAAGTTAAAAACGTTTCCCTTAGGGTTAACCACTGGTGACATTAGTAAGAGGAATTTTAGTGGCATAGGAGGGGTGGAATTTGATTACAAGTGAGTTGAAGAGAGAGAGAATGGGAAATCGCTACCTGAAGGTGAATGTCAAGATTTTTTGATAAAACATTTGCTACACATAGAAGAAAGATTTAAGGAGGTGCCTTGGGAATGAGAGCAGCTACATGAAGTAAGACATTCAGGAGAGGAGGAAGAGAAGTATTAATGTGAAGATTGTCTTGGTTAGCAGGTCAAAGAAAAGGAGGCAAAAAATCCTATGGGTGTGGGTAATTTGTATGTGGTGGTGAAATTGTGGGAAGGATGAAGTTGAGAACATGTTTTCCTGAAGGCCTCTCTGTTTTGTGTTTTAAGTAGAAAAGGCTAGAAGTGAAGGCAAGGTGTGGGCAAAGTGCTCAGGAGAGATGCTCTCTTTCTATCAGTCCCCAAGGCTGAACCATTTTTATTCCCTGTTCTCCATATTTCTCTCAGTATTTCTACACCTTCGTTATTATTCTGCATTTGTATATGTATCCCTCTATGATAGTGGTTGACAAGTTGCCCCTTTTTTTTCTATTTCACTTCCCCAAATGATTTTAGTTTTATTACTGAAACTAAAAAAACATAAGAAACAAATAAAAATGAAAACATAATATTCTTATGTCTAATTTATCTAATACAGTTAAAGACGGCCTATAGCTATAAATACATTTTTATATAACTAAAACATAACCCAAACTAGAAAGTCAGAATTAGAAAACTAGAGAAAAGTTACCTTTTATGGGAAACTTTTTAAAGGGTTTGGTAACATTGGCCTCATGTGTCAGTAATTTGGGGAATGTGCTTTGCTCTCTGAGCTCTTTTGCCTTCTCCCCAGTTTCTTAGTAAAAGTTGTCAGATGCCAGGTGTGTAGCCATGTTAGGACTCGTGTGAAGCTGACACACAGAAGTACCAAGATAGAAACACAATATCTGCTTTACAAATAATTTAAACCATCTATATATGATCAATGTCGATATACAGCTAACAAATGGCTCTAATATGAAATACCCATATTGTAAAATGCATGCCCCCCAACTTTACAAACTGCTATATTTGCATTAGAGTATCTTAGATATCTATCTGCTCATTGGCTACCTGCTAAAACTCTCCATCTTTCCAGAAAGATTCCTCACTGAATTCAGAATAGTGGTTTTCAAGCAGCAATGTGCTTAGGAATCACGTGGGCATCTTGAATGGATGGGCCCTTCCTCCAGAAATTCTGACATCAGAAAACTGCTCTTGTTAGCAAATCCTGTGATTTGGCTACATGTAGTCCTCACCCTGGCCCTGGCTGGTTTAGCTCAGTGGATTGAGCGTCGGCCTGCGAGCTAAGTGTCGCTGGTTCGATCTTCCAGTCAGGGTACATCAGAGAAGGAAAACTCTGACTCCAAAAAACCTCCGCTGCCTTGCGGCATACCTCTTCAGGGGAAAGGCTAGGGGAGTAAACCCCGACAGAAAATCCGGAGCCGGAGTCCCTAAGGCGGTTTGACGTTGTAGTCAACACCGGCAACTCCTGCGGCGCACCTGAAGCCAAGCTGTATTGACTCCGTCTTTCCCTTGGACCCTTCAGCTGCGAAGAGAGGGGGGGTCTGCTGCATGGGCAACAGCAGACCCTCCATATCACCCTGCCCAGGCTCTGTAGCTTCAGCTTCACTGGAGAGGACACTCCAGCGTCATCGCAAGATGTCGATTCAACACGGGAGGAGACAGATACCGTGTCACTCCCGAGTCGGACTGCACAGCCATTCTCGGCGGTGCAGATAGACTCTTAAGAAGCTACACCATCGTCTCTCAAGACGGACGGCTGCCGATCAGTCCTCACCCATCTGGATGGCTAATATTGGTTTTTAACCCTATCAGCCCAGCTGGAAGCAGGCTAAACATATTCCTTTTCATTATCATACAGTAGGAGCTTAAGGTTTTTCAAACTAATTGTCAAGCTTCCTCGTACACAAGTTTGAATTTACCTTCTGTTAAGACCTAGATCCTGCCCCTGAGTTATTCTGTTATACATTAATTAAGCGTTCTACCCTTATTAGTAATCATTTTTCCTATCACACCATAACCTCTTGTGCATAGCTTTGGTGCAGTCATTTCTAAATGATACAAAACGCATACTAAATTCAAGTTGATTAAAACTGTGTGATATACCTTCTTATGTTATAAAAAAAAAAACTAAACATAATTTAAATGATTCAGTAGAGCATCCCTTGTTAAACTCTTAGGTGCTATAATTTTGGTCTTCTTTTACCTTTTCCCATGTCATCTGTTAATGTAAGACTGTTAGATATTACTTGTCTCGCTGGCATTCTTAGAGTGTTTCATCCTTAGGGTGTTTTCCATATTGATTTTATATCTATTTCCACGTTTAACAATATTTTATATATGTCTTCATTCATCTAATAAATGATAAACATTTTGAAGAAAATCACTTCTGAATAAATAAACTTTATATTTCTCTTGTACCCAGTGGTGTCTGGCCCCTAGTAGGTGCTCAGTAAATATTTGTAATATAATCAAAACAATGGTAAAATAGGTCATAAATGATAATAAGAATCCAAGATGCTATAAATGCTGGGCTAGAATTAAAGTACATGTCTTGAGTGATTTATGACATTCCTTTGGAATCTTTGGTGTTACTAGGTTTTAGAAAATTAAGTTTGGTGAAAGACTAAATTATATTAAACCATTGTAGTACTATTATTTTGTTATTAAAGAACAGATCTTTTCCATCTATGCACATTTTTATATACTTTCATTTTATGAATCAATTACCTCTTAGGTCTTTTTTGAAAAATACATTGCTTATTTGTAAAATCTACTATTTTAGTAAGCAAATAAACAAAACTAATTTTTTAAATTTGTTTTTACTGTATAAATATGTGTAAAAATAAGTCTTTATTTCCCTGTAGAAATTTATTATCACTTTGCAGAAAGTAGCCTATCATTATTCTGTAACATCATAAATATTCTTCGTGTGAAAATTTAACCCTCAAATCTGACACAGTAAAGTATCATTTTATATTTAGTAATGTAAGACTCAAGAATATATCTTACATTCATATATTATTTGTTAAAAAGCGTTTAGATTGCACTTTAGCTGTTATCTTTAACATGCCATCTTAATTAAGGTCGTTAGCATTTCGACTTGGTGAGCCAAATTTTATAATGTAAATATTTTATGCTGTAACTTGAAATTTTTTGAACCACCAATTTATAAGAATCGGTCGGTCGGTCGGTCGGTCGGCATCCGTCCGTGTCGAGAGACGATGGTGTAGCTTCTTAAGAGTCTATCTGCACCGCCGAGAATGGCTGTGCAGTCCGACTCGGGAGTGACACGGTATCTGTCTCCTCCCGTGTTGAATCGACATCTTGCGATGACGCTGGAGTGTCCTCTCCAGTGAAGCTGAAGCTACAGAGCCTGGGCAGGGTGATATGGAGGGTCTGCTGTTGCCCATGCAGCAGACCCCCCCTCTCTTCGCAGCTGAAGGGTCCAAGGGAAAGACGGAGTCAATACAGCTTGGCTTCAGGTGCGCCGCAGGAGTTGCCGGTGTTGACTACGACGTCAAACCGCCTTAGGGACTCCGGCTCCGGATTTTCTGTCGGGGTTTACTCCCTTAGCCCTTCCCCTGAAGAGGTATGCCGCAAGGCAGCGGAGGTTTTTTGGAGTCAGAGTTTTCCTTCTCTGATGTGCCCTGACTGGAAGATTGAACCAGCGACATAATGTGATAAGAATCACATTATTTATATTAATATAAGTCAATGATCTGGGTCTTCCAATTATTTCTTTATAAAGAAATATTTTCTTTATTAAAAGAGAAGAAGGAAAATGGCATGTAAATAATTACTTTTTTCCCTTCACATTTGCTTACTCATATCTAAACAGTTAGTGATAAATTCAAATAAAAAATAATTTAGGTATGAGTAGAAGTTCCCTAAATCAGGAATAGATGGCTACCTTTAGTATAAAATTATACAGATAATTTAATGACTTGCTCATATATGCGGCCCATTTGTAGTGCAGAAATAAATTCATATTAGAAAAATAAAATAAAGTTTCACTATATTATTTATTTTACATGTTGCTTCTTTTTAAAACCTTGAGTCTTTTTAAACATTTCTTTTTATTTCAGAAGTAGAAATAACTTTTAAAAACCTTATTCAATTCAAGTAACTAGTCATTGAGATTAATATTGAATTTTCTATTCATCTTTTGATATTCCCTAGGTAAGCATAAACCTTATGATTTCTCTTGTTTATTGAGTGGATACATAGAGGCATCTATAATTATGTAGAGCCACACCCTTCATATAAAACACACATTCTACAGCCCTTACACAGAGATTATCAAAAGCACATAGCATAAATTTGATTTAGATGAGGCAAGGCATTCTCAAGTTATCCAATAGTTTGGGACGACCGTGGTAGAAACCTGAACTAGGTTTATGCACCTAAAATCTGCCTCTGCCTGTCCTTTGCTATTACCACAGGGGATTAGGGATGGGTGAACCCAGCCATGTTTTGGGTTCGTCAAACATCTTGAACTAGTTTTCCAATGTTCTGGGTTAGGCAAAACCCGAAATGTGTTTTGCCAAGCACATTTTCTCTTAATTCTTAAACCCAGGAGTATTTTAAGGTAAATTTAATCCATATGCTTCTGATTCATTTACACTAAACTCATCAAAATGTTCTGTCTTAAGACCTATTTGATGTGCAAGAAGCTTTTTGAATATTTTATAAGCCTTTTAAAGTCCAATTCATTGGACTTTTACGTTCAGCTCGGTCAAGAGCAAGTGAACTTGGACCCCCAAAACGGTCAAGTTTGGTAGCAAATTAAAAGACAAAGTTTGCGTGGCTTCTAAACTTGTCTGCACATATTTTAACCCTTCGTAAGGATATATATTAGTGTTATTTTTGCTGAATGTCGATTGCGTAACGCAATGAGTAGTGAACGAAATGCAAACTAGGGTGCGGAAATAGAAAGGAGCCAAGTGACAAATAATTCAAAGCAGATTGAATGTCTGTTCTTCAGCGAGAACCGTGCAGGAACGAACATAATGGGGGGTGACATTGCATCTGGTTCCATTTTTCTTTCCTTTGGGAGACTTTCTGCTTCTTGGACTGGATTGGGGATTGGCTGCAAGTTCTCTCCCAGGTCTATCTTTTGAACAGTCACAGAACTTAGACCCAGGATTGTAACCCAAGCACTAAATCAAAGAAACTTATCTTTAATAGTATATAAAAGGGTTACTTTTTTGTTATGAAAAAGCTAAAATGGATTACCAAGTTTATTTCTAAAGATATCATTGTGCCATGGTAACTTTTAGGTTTACAGAGAAATAATGAACAGGCTGAGATTCATTATGAAATTTAAAAATCAGATGGACTAAGTACCAGCTCGTGTCAATTTAGACTGTAGAATACTTATTAAAATTTGTAGTAAATAGTATTGTATTTGTTTCTATATAGGAAAATTAATTTTTATCTCTCTCATTGTCATTTCTGAGTGGTTTGGAAGACCAGACTATATTTAAGCTAGAATTGTATATAATGGTAGTTAAGGGGTTGGTTATGTAAATAAAGACACTAAGTAGTAAGGCAGAATGGGAGAAAGTAGAATAAAAAACTGTCATGGGGAAATCATGTATCACATACTAAAAAGATAAAATCTTGTTTTTCCTTTGCAGTTATGATAATTTCTAAAAACCAGACCCAGACATTGAAGAAGTTAAATAAAATCAGTAATAATTTTAGCATAAGCTTGACAGTTGCACATGAGAAAAGTTTGTTTCTCCTACTGTTGTTGGCTAAAAAAGCACTTTAGTGGCTTTCAAAATATTCTGCTGTAATAAGACACAAATGATAATAATATCTTTATAATCGTGGCTGGAACCATCCTATAGTCTCTCTCAGCGGTTTCTCGGGAATGCGGAGAGTAACCGACACGCATACGCCAGCGCGGAGGCAGAGGTAGGGGCAGATGTACTGCAATTCTTTCCTAAAATGGCCTGCGGGAACGTTTATTTGCCCCCTTTCTGTCTATGAAAATGGATGTTTAATAATGCCAGATTTAGATTACAGTTTAAGTCCTCTGTTTTCTTATTCCTATTCTTTCTTTTTTAACCAGACAAGTCGCCTGTATTAAACAAAGTTAAGTGCGGTGAAAAATGAAAGGCAAATAAAGTAGCAGTTCACTAGAAAAATGGTTCTCTACAGTTTTTGACAGTATTGTGAAATGTGCTACAGTATACTGTAATATTTTTAAATGAATTTATTGATTCACAGAACCAGATAGGTTTCAAGTGTACCGCTCAACAAAACGTCATCTGCACACTGCATCGTGGGCCCATCCCCCAAAGCAGAGTCTCTTTCCGCCCCATTTTCCCACTTTGCCCGCCTCTGCCTAAGCCCATCCGCTTTCCCTCTGACCATCACCACACTGTCGTCTGTGTCTATGGGTTGAATGTATGTATATATAGTATATGTATCCCATACATACACATATATGTCATATATATATATATATATATATATGTTTTACTTTTGTTTAATCCCTTCACCTACTTTCATCCATGCCCTGTTTCTATTTTGTTTGTTCGTTTATTTTGTTCATTAGATTCCCCATATAAGAGAGATAATATGATATTTGGCTTTTGCTGACTGGCTAATTTCACTTAACATAATAATCTCCAGGTCCATCCCTGCTGTCATATAACACAAGGTTTCTTTCTTTCCTACAGCTGGGTAGTATTCCATTGTGTTAATGATGTAGCCTTTTCACGCACTCATTTGCTGATGGGCACCTGGGCTGTTTCCAGCACTTGGCTACTGTAAATAGTGCTGCAGTGAACACAGGGGTGCATGTATTCTTTCTAGGTAGTGTTTTGGGTTTATTTGGATATATTCCCAAAACTGGGATCGCTGGTTCATAAGGCAGTTCCGTTTTTAATTTCTTGAGGAGTCTCCACACTGTTTTCCACAGCGGCTGCACCATCTGCATTCCCACCAGCAGGGCACCAGGGTTCCCATTTCTCCTCATCCTCACCGGCACTTGTTGTTTGTTGGTTTACTGATGATGGCGATTTTGACAGGCGTGAGAAGTTATCTCATTGTGGTTTTAATTTTCATTTCTCTGACATTGAGCATTTTTTTTCATGTGTCTATTGACTATTTGTATGTCCTCTTTAGAGAAGTGTCTATTCAGGTCTTTTGCTCATTTTTTAACTGGGTGTTTTGTCTTCTTGGCGTTGAGCTGTGTAAGTTCTTTATATGTTTTGGAAACCGACCCCTTAACAGATGCATCATTGGCAAATGTGTTTTCCCTATTAAGCAGATTCCTTTCTTTCATTTCATCGATGGTTCCTTCTGCTGTGCAAAACCTTTTTAGTTTGATGTAGTCCCGTTTGTACATTTTCCTTTGTTTTTGTTTCCTTTGCCTGAGGAGAGATATCAACAAAAATAGTACTGCAAAAAATATATGAAGTTTTACTGCCTATGGTCTCTCCTAGGATAGTTATGGTTTTGCAGCTTATGGTTTTTAAATCCGTTTTGGGTTTATTCTTGTGTATGGTTTAAGTTGGTAGTCTAGTTTCATTTTTTGTGTGTATCTGTTCAATTTTCTCAACAACATTTATTGAAGAGACTGTCTTTACCCCTTTGTATGTTCCTGACTCCTTTGTCAAATATTAATTGATCAAAAAGGCATGAGTTTATTTTGGGGCCCTCTATTTTGTTCCACTGATCTATATGCTTGGTCTTATAGCAATACCATGCTGTTTGATTACTATGATCCTGGAGTACTGTTTGATATCAAGTGGTGGACACCTTCAAATTTGCTCTTCTTTCTAAGATTGCTGTTATATTTGGCTCTTTTGTGGTTCCATATAAATTTTTGAAATATTTATTCTAGGTCTGTGAAATATGCCATTGATATTTTAATAAAAGTACATTGAATCTGTATATTGTTTTAAGAAGTATGAATATTTTAATGATGTAATTTTTCCTACTGATGAACATAGTATAAGTTTCCACTTACTTGCTTCTATCTCAGTTTCTTTCTTCAGTATTGTATAATTTTCCAAGTTCAGGTCTTTTACCTCCAGGTTAAATTTATTCCTACGTAACTTATTTTTTTATTGCAATAGTAAGTAGGATTATTTTCTTAATTTCTCTGTCTGATAGTTCAATATTGGTGTATAAAAATGCCACTGATTTCTGAATATTAATTTTGTATGTTGCTACTTAGCTGAATCCATTTATTAGATTTAGCAATTTTTGGTGGGGTCTTTAAGGTTTTCTGTATGTCATTTGCAAATAATAGCAGTTTTGCTTCCCCCTTTCCAATTTGGATGCTTGTTATATCTTCTTGTCTGATTGCTGTGGCTAGTACTTCCACTACTATGTTTAATAAGAGTGGTGAAAACACACATTTTGGTCTTGTTTGTGTCTTGAGGGAAACAATTTTAGTTTTTTGCCCATTGAGTATGATGTTGGCTGTGGATTTGTCATATATAGCCTTTATTATGTTGAGAAGTGATCCCTCTATTCCCACTTTGCTGAGAGTGTTTATCACAAATGGCTGTTGGATTTTATAAAATGCTTTTTCTGCATCTATTGATATGATCGTGTGATTTTTATTTATTATTTTGTTTCTGTGATATATCACATTTATTGATTTGTAAATATTGTACCAGATTTGAGCCCTGGAATAAATTCCACTTAGTCATAATGTATGATATTTTTAACATATTGCTAGATCCAGTTTGCTGATCTCTTGAGGATTTTAACATCTATGTTCATTGTGAATATTGGCCAATAATTACCTTTTTTTTGTAGTGTCTTTATCTGGTTTTGGAATCAGGATAATGCTGGCCTCATAAATTGTGCTTGGGAAACTTTCCTCCTCTTGAACTTTTCAGAATATTTAGGAGAGAGGTGTTAGTTCTTTCTTGAATGTTTGATAAAATTAACCTGTGAAGCCATCTGGTCCAGGACTTTTGTTTGTTGAGAGATTTTGTATTACTTCATCTATTTCATTTGTTGTATTTGGTTATTCAGATTGTCTAATTCTTCCTGATTCAGTTTTGAAAGATTGTATGTTTCTAGGAATTTATCTATTTCATCCAGGTTGTCCAATTTGTTGGCATACTGCTGTGCTCAGTATTTTCTTACAATCCTTTGGATTTCTGTCTTGTCAGTTGTTATTTCTGCTTTTGATTTGTGATTTTATTTATTTGGGTCCTTTTTTTTTGTTTCTTGATGAGTCTTGTTAAAGGTTCATTAATCTTGTTTATCTTTTCAAAGAACTAACTCTTGGTTTCATTGCTCTTTTGTGATTTTTTTTGTCTCTGTCACTTATTTCCACTCTAATCCTTATTATTTCCTTTCTTCTACTTTCTCTGGGCTTTGCTTGTTGTTATTTTTCTAGTTCTTTTAGGTATAGGGTTAAATTATTTATCTGAGCTTTTTCTTGTTTCTTGAGATAGGCTAGTAATGCTGTGAACTTCCCTCTCAGGACTGCTTTCACTGTGTCCCATAGATTTTGGGTTGTTGTGTGCTCATTTTTATTTGTCTCCAGTTAGATTTTGATTTATTCCTTGATCTCATTTTGAACCCATTTATTGTTTAATAACATGTTATTTAGCCTCCATGTGTTTGAATGTTTTTCAGTTTTTTATGTAATTGATTTCTAGTTTTATACTATTGTGGTCAGAAAAGATGCTTGATATGATTTCAGTCTTTCTGAAGTTATTAAGACTTATTTTGTGTCATAACATGTGATCGATCTCTGAGAATGTTTTGTGTGCACTTTAAGAGAATGTATGTTATGCTGTTTTGGGATGAAATATCCTGTGTATGTCAACTAAATCCATCTGATCCAATGTGTTATTTAAGGTTGCTGTTGACATATTTATATATATATATATATATATATATATATTTTTTTTTGGTCTGTAAGAGTTTATTCATTGACATCAGAGGGGTTTTAAAATCCCCTACTATGACTCTATTGCTGTTGATCTCTACTTTATTGTCCACCAAGATTTTCTTTATATATTTAGGTGCTTCTATATTGGGTGCTTATATGTTCACAAGCATTATATCCTCTTGTTGGATCTATCCCTTTAGTATTATGTAGTTACCTTCTTTGTCTTCTATTATGGTCTTTGTTTTGAAGTCTGTTTGGTCAGATACAAGTATTGCTACTCCAGATTTTTTTCACTTTCATTTGCATGGAATATTTTTTCCATCTCTTTACTTTCACTGTGTGTGTGTCTTTTGTTCTGAAGTGTGTCTCTTGTAGACAACATATATATAAGTCATGTTTTCCTATTCATTCAGCTACCTATGTGTTTTGATTGGAGTATGTAATTCATTTACATTTAAGGTTATTATTGATAGGTACTTACTTATTGTCATTTTATGCTTTATAACTATGTTCCTCATCTCTCCCTCCATTTCTTTCTTTTTTCCCATCTTCTTAAAGCAAGTCCTTTACCATTTCTTTCAATATTTATCTGATGGTAATTAACTCTATTTTTTTTGTGGGGAGGCTCTTTATTTCACCTTCAAATTTAAATGATAGCCTTGCTGGATAGTGTTTGGTTGTAGTTTCTTGCTTTTCATCACTCTGAATATTTCATGCTAATACCTTATGTTCTGAAGTGTTTCTGTTGAGAAATCAGATTTATTTTCCTTTGAAAATACAAGTACTCACAAATTCATAATGTAGATCTCCTTATTAATTCTCATGGAAAGGATTTCATGTAAATTAAAAAGAAACACTGTATTAAGAAAATTTCAAAGATCCCGAAACACCTCATTTAAAGGTTATGTAATTTGAAAAAGCAATTAGAGTGATTCTACAAGTTGCTTTTCTTCGTGTTTTTCTTTGTAAACATGCCCAGATAAATAGAATGTTTACACTCAACCAAGCAACAGATCAATATGGAGTGAAGGAGGAAAGAAAATATTGAAAGACAATCTGTAAGCAGTTAGAAGACAAGATCTTCAATACTAAGCAGGATGGTCCAAAATGACCAAATCATGCCAGACCATGATGATAGGCTCGTTTGATAGAATTACAGAACTACGTGGAGAAAGAGGATGGCACCGACGTCATTTACTTGAGTTCCAATGAGGCATCCCAAACAGTGGACCATGAACTTTTACTTACAGATTAATTATAATTACTTTGGATGAGAATAGATGCGCATGGATTGGGAACTGGCTAAAAGATCACAAACAAAACTAATAGATGGCAATGAACCCAGTTGGAGGACAACTATAGCAGGTCTTCCCAAGGCTCAAAGTTTTGGCAAGCTCTGTTTATTTGTTTTTAAAGACTCCTTTTTCCTCAATAATTTTGAAGTGAAATGTTTTCAGAGGTAGCCAGTGTGGTAAATAAAAATACATATAAAAAAAGCAATTATACCTGAATACAAGATTTTGTAATAATTAGTGTGTAATTTAAAACTTGTTTGACTTAAGTCAATTTTTTTTTAAATGTCAATGCTATATCTTTTATTGTGATCAGAAGTTAGTTTGTTGCACACTTAAAATTTTGCTAAGAGGTAAATCTTTTTTTTTCTTTTATTTTTTGGTTTTTCAATTACGGTTGTCCCATTTTCCCCTCATTTCTGTCCCCCACCCAGCCCATCCCTTCTCCCACAATCATGTCCCTCCCCGTTGTCCATGTCCATGAGTCATTTATACACGTTCCTTGACTAGACCTTCCCTTACTTATCCCCCTTCTCTCCCTCCCCTCTCCCCCTATTGACTGCCATTCTGCTCCTTGTCCTATTTAGTTCGTTTGTTTGTGTTGTTCTTTAGTTTCCTGTATTAGGTGAGATCATATGGTATTTTGCTTTCTTTGCCTGGCTTATTTCACTAAGCATAATTCTATCTAGTTCCATCCATGTTGTCGCAAATGGCAGGAGTTCCTTAAGTCAATTTTTGAAAATGTTATGTAAAAAATGGGAGTGCATAATATTCTGGGAAGAAGTAGTGTCAGCAGAACAGAATACTTTAAATAGGACCGCTTATCGTTTAGGTCTTATTAATTTTACATCTTACCTGATCATTAAAGTAGGCTCAACAGCACCTCTATTAAAAACATATTAAAGAAATAAAACTAATCTATTTTTTTACAAATCGTGCTTATAATTTTTCTATATTTGTTCAAATTAAATAGATTTATAGTAACAAAAGAACAGCAGAGGTAGAACACATTTAAAATATAATATTATAAATACAGATTTTTAACTGGAAGGAGAATCAGAAAATAGCTCTGAAAGTTAGTCTTTTATGGAAGAAGGGAATTATCTATAGGTTTATAATGGACTATATTAAATCAGTTTTTTACAAAATGTGGGCTACAAAATATTTTCAGAATTATGCAATAATATCTTAAATTGTATGCACTTATGTATATTAGGAAAAACCAAGAGTAATTAAATCTATGACATACATGTTATTTAAAAATATATAAGTTAAAACAAACAAGTCATCTCAAGAAAAATATTCAGTGAAAAATGAGAGTATGTAAAATATGGCCAAAATTCAGGTAATTAACATGCAAAAGACAAATGTTTTGCAAATGTTGCTGATAAAGCCAATATTAGATTGTCCATTGAACCAGAGATAGCTTTACTTACATGAAAGTATAGCATATTGAGATGAAACAGCCATGATTCTCAAGAAAAAAATAAGATTAAAATGATAAACAAATAAAAAGAAATAGGTTTTATCTCATTCTATATAATCTGAATTTCCCCAGCTCCAGCAGACAGCTCATTAAACTAACTGATACTCCATTAAAACTTCTTGTATCACAGAAAGGAACCCAAAGAATCTCTTGAAGTTCACTAAGATTTAGCCTATCAAAATGACAGATTCTGACTTATTTAACCCTTCCAATTTTTAAACATTAATAGAATAAAGTAAGAGCATTTTGAACCTAGAACAGAAAGAGATTATTACCACTCTTTGGTATACCTTTAAGTAGAAAGAGTATATTTGTCGCTCATAACTCAGGCTACAGTCGAGTGAAAACTGTTCCAAGATTCTATCACCATTTACTTTTATTGATAAAACCTAAAAAGATAGAAGCATAGGAAAACTAGAGTAAAATGCATACATTGAGGGAAAAGGCAGGTTTTAAAATATTTTATGCACATAAGAACAGTGAAAACTTTGGGTTTGAACATCAGCCTCCCAAGGGCAAAGGTAGGATGCACATCACTGGTTGTACCTGAAATTGCCCCTTTGAGCATCGGGGCCAGCATTTAAGAGAGTATTCTCACAGGAGAGATTAGATGACCTGCCGAGCCTGTCCCACTTCTTATTTACATGATTTTGTTTTCCTAATGATCAGCCTTTTGGAAAATAGTTTTCTGGCAATTTGAGTGTTTTTAGTTCTATCCCTGGGAGTTGTTTGGCAGTGTTCAGCTGTAACGGAGCTGTCATCTGCAAACATGGTGAAATTAGGACCTGGCACACCATGGATCCCGGCCTTCCTTTGAACATTTCTGCTTGTTGAGGCAGAGTTAATAATTCTCAGTTTTTGGAGATAAAGATAAGCTCTACAACTTGACTTACAGATGAAATAATAATAATGACCTTAACCCTGTATACAAGTATCTTTTGCTTCACCACGATGCTTGGTTTAAATAAGATCAGAACCCTTACCTCATCGTATTCTTGCCTAAAACATTAGCATATATTCACTGATACACAAATTATTTCATTTAGGAAATGTTTCCTAAGTATCTACTCTGCACATTGTGCTAGATATTAAAGACACAGTGATAAAAAGACACACATTCTTGATGCCACCGGAGGGCATAATCACACAAATGAGTAATTATAATAAAAGTACAAGTGCTCTGATTAGAAAGTAACCGATGTTTGGGGATTATACTGGAGAAACACCCAGTCCAGCTTTGGTGGTGATCACAGGGGTGAGGATAAGGGGTATCTCAGAGCAAATTGCGTGTGTGTGTATGTATGCTGCACATATACCGACATGTAGCATATTTATTATACATAATATGTGTACACACTTTACACAGCATATTCTGCACACATCACATGCATGTTATATATAACAATGTGCCACACATGTATAGATATGCTATATACACCAGGAAGAGAGTACAGCCTGTCTGGAGGCTCCAAGGTAAGAGAATGTGAAACATTTAAGGCGTTACAAGATGTTTAAGATGCTACAGACCAGAGTTGGAGAGGAGGAGGAGGAGAGGGGAGGTTAGGGTGACTCCAAGCGTTGTCTACTCTACACCTGCGGGGCCCGCTGTCGCCCAGGTGAGAGAAGCACTGATCCAAATCGGGCTAGAAACAGTGACGGTGGGAAGAGGCACAGAGCCAGGAAGTATTTAGGCAGCAAACTACACAGGACAATGGTTGCATCTGGGAAGTGAGAGAGAGGGAGGGCACACATTGATCTTGACCAGCTGGACGGGCAGACGGGACTGCCACGAACTAAGATGTGAAGCACAGGAGGAAGAGCCGGCGCCGGGGAAGCTTTCTGACGGGAGTTTGAAGTAGTTGATTTTGGTGTACGCGTGGGAACCCTACGCGGTCATTTCCGGTGGACAGCTGGAAGTGCAGGTTTGCAGTTCAGGAGAGGAACCTAGATTCATTGTGTGTTTTGAGTAGATGACACTTAAAGCCATGAGCATCGATGAAGACGGCTGAGTGAGAGCGTACAGGCGGGTCAGAAAGAGGCTCAGCAGGTCCCGAATGTCAGCAGAGATGGAAGAATAAACCGAAGAAGAGGAGACTTCTCCACACAGCAGTTAGCCACAGTGAGTTTTTAGAAAAATGATTGATATACTGAAAAGTTAAAAATTAGCATAAAAACAGCAATAAAACCTCAAGTTAAGTTTATAATCCTAAACTAGGAAACAATGAAAAGAAGAGTAGTCTTTTTCTTTGATTTATATAGACTAAAGCTACCTAATTCTAGATCTATAATAATTGTTACAAGGTATCTACTGGAGTAGGTTTTATAATTTACTTTGACAATACAAGTTTTAGCTTAATACCCATGTAATTTATTAAGATCCCATTTTTCAAAATAGACTAGAAATACAAAAACCACAAATAAGCAGAGTGGATAGCACATATATGTATATATATATATATATATGTGTATATATATATACACACACACACATATACATATATATAATATAATATATTCCATAATAAATGTGTAATGCCTTTTATAAGCAAAGACAAGTAAATGCTATTAAAAGTATTTTTAAATAATTTGTTTAGGAAAATGGATAAAAATAGGCTCATTTTCTGACAGTTGAAATAGTATTAGTGTACAGGAAATTAAATAAAAACACAGCTGAATTTAAAAAATAGCAATCCACAGCTCATTTAATCAAAATATTGGTATTGCTTTTCAACATCTAAGAGGACAGCTGAAAATATTAGCATGGGTTTCTTTTCTTTCTTGCTCAGTCCACCCTGTTGTGGAAATAACAATGAATAATGAAGTAGCACACTGTCGATAGAGGAAAAATAAAAAAGTCCATGTTCTGAAAAGATAATTCATATTCTGGGTAAGTGAAAGTTATTTACCTGTAATTGATGTTTGCAGTACCTAGGGTAAATGTGAGGGGAGGGGGCCTTTAGTGGAAACGCTGTTCTTCGTCACGCAGATTGCTGTGAATGATGTAACCCAGGCCCGCGCAGAGCTTTGAATTTGAAGATGATGCTGTTTTGATCCCTGGCATGTGGCTGTGTATACAGAAACCAAAAACAACGGAAGCAATCAGTTCATCGATTGGTTATTTTGTTTATATGAAATCAAAAGAGTTAGCTTGACTGATTTCCCCCCTCCTTGGATGTTTGGGTATTAAATATGTAACCCAGATGTAAGCTGGGGCCACCTTGTCTTCCTCGAGATCTAGATAAGATTGTCTTGAATCTTGATACCCACCTTGTGGATGGAAAAACACTTTAAAATGTCAGTGAGACCCAGGTAGCTGGAATTTTAATGGTTGCTCTCCTTTCAGCCTCTGCTTTCTGTGTTTCCTGTCTCTTTTATCCACCACATTATTTCAGATTTACGTTTCGAATGTTTCCTCCCACAGAACAAAATGTAGCCCACCCACATGAAACTTTCATGAACGTAGAGGACTTTTTGGAAGGTTGGGACAAGCAGGGATCAAGAGTACAAAAGTGTTTACTGATCTAAGAAAAGCAACTTCCCATTCAGCATAAGGCCAGCCCCTTCCTTCAGCCAGCCAGCCTTCCCGATGGGCGTTTTCACTGGGCCTTCACTCCTCCGCAATGGTGCTCTGGAATGAATTCGTGAACTTCAAAATTTAGATACACACTGATACTTAAATACTAAGCATTGTTTGTAACAGCAAAAATTGGAATCCAAGTGTCCCCCTATAAGAGCTTGATAGGATGATCCATACAGTGTGATATTGAGCATTCACTTAAAAATAATGAAAATATGTAACCCTAGACAGAAGAAGTCTCCAAGAGATATTATGAAAAAACTCAATGTATAAAATGATGTGTGTGGTATGTTTCCATTTTTGGAAATAAATAAGCATATTTTAAACTGGAAGGATATCCCAAAATTATAAGTTTTTCACTTTAGGGAGAGATGCTGGGTTAGTTAGTGGTAATGGCTTTTCCTTTCAGTTTTCTGCTTTCGTACTGTTTAATTCAATTTAAGTCAATTACTTTAAATTAATGAACGACCTATGGATTAATTTAAATATCATCTTATTATCGCCTTCAGAGCAGCCTAGTCACTCCTTTGTGGTAAGGAGACAATGAGTAGCTATTAGAATAGAGTCTGAAGTCCTTAATATACCTGTCTCTGCTTCATGCCCTAAGCCCCGCCCCCTGGCTTTTGTCCTGCCCCACCCCCACACCCCCACCCAGCTTGCTAACTCCGTTCCCAACCCAGACCCTTTGCACTTGCTTTTCCTTCTGTTCTGATTCTCTTTTCCAGCTGCTTCATCTCATTTGGGTTTTCGTTCAAAAACCACCTCTGCAAAGATGCCTTCTAGGACCATCCTATCCATGCCAAGCCCTCTAGCCGACTTTGTGACTCTCTGTCTTGCTCTCATTTATTTGCTTCGTGGCTTTTATCAATCCTTGAAATCATGAGTGCACACCCACGTGTGTGTGTCTGTGTGTGTGTGTGTGCGTGCATCTGTCTGTCTGTCTCTCTTCCCTGCCAGAACATTAACTGCATGAGAGCAATGACTTGTTCTGATTTGTTTGTTGCTATCACCTCAATGTCTGATAGGAAGTACTCGAAGTATGAACGCAGGAATGAATGAGGGCAGGGAAAATAAAAGAAGGGAGTCACCTATGCTCCTGGGTCTCATCATCTGGGATTATAGATTAAAATCCAGGAGTTTATCAAGAACAGTTTCCTTTCTAAGAGAAATTTATATGTCAACACTTCGATATTACACCTATTGTGTTTTGAGTATTTATGCCACATACAAGGTCTGTCTGGAAAAAGCCCAGCCATTGTTAATATAACAAGAATGGTTTGCATGACACCGATGTAACCTGGCAGCCAGCCAAGGAGAGCGGACTGGAAGGCACATGAATGAACAATGACGACTTCACTGTACTAGTCGGTGGGGGCAGTAGAAGCCTGTGAGTGAGCATGTGTGCTGTGTGGCCATCGCATTCAAAATGGCTGAGTGAGTAGAGCAACAAACCTGCCTCAAGTTCCTCCATAGACACTATCCAGGTGGTTCAGAAGGCTTTTGGGGACGATGCAATGAGTGCAGCACAAATAAAAGTGTGGCACAGACACTTCAAAGATGGTTGGGAATCGGTTGAAAGTGACCCACGTTCTGGAAGGCCTGCAACAAGCTGAACACCTGAGAATGTTGAACACGTACGGACTGCAGTCAACGAAGATCAGCAAGTGACAGTGTGAGAACTAGAAGCTGATCTGGGGACTCCCAAAACCACGGTGTCTGAGATATTCTGCAGGATCTTGGCATGAAACATGATGTGGCAAAATTCGTTTCACGGCTTCTGCTCCCAGAGCAGAAGGAACATGGCGCCGCATTTGCTAATGACTTGATTCAAACCGCTCCCAGGGAACCAGGTTTCCTCAAGAAGGGCATAGCCAGCGATGAATCGTGGGTCTGTGGCTCTGATCCGGAAATGAAGGCCCAGTTGTCACAATGGGAAGTGCCTGCTTCTCCACGCCCACAGAAGGTGCGGCAAGGTCGCAGAATGATCGAGACCATGTTGACTGTGTTTTTTGATTGAGAACGTGTTGTCCGTCATGAGTACGCCCCTCCAGGGCAAACAGGAAGTGAGGAGCACGACCTCAGTGTTCTTTGTGGGTTGAGAGATGCAATACGATGAAAACAGGTGCTGCTGTGGGCAACTGGTGACTGGCCACTTCATCACGACCACACGCCCGCTCATGCCTCACAGCTCGTGCGGTTTTTTGGCAAAACATCAGAGCGCCCAGGTGACTCAGTCACCCTACAGCCCAGATTCGGTGCCCTGTGAATTCCTGCTTTTCCCAAGACTAAAATCCCACTACGACTTCCATTCCTTTTTCCCTCAGTTGACACCAGAAACATGGGCCTCCAAGGCCTCTGTCGTCATCCAGATGATCAGCCGCACGCGGCCCTGGGTATTCCAGAATCGGATCCAGTCAGATCATGATCTCTGTTGTGTTGACTTAGATCTTTGCAAGAGGAGATCCGACGTGTTAGGTCCCGACTCCTTTCCTGGACTTGAGCTCCGCTCTGTTCTCATCCACCCAGTGCTGAGAACAATCAAAGCAACATGTTTGAAGCAAAAACTTGGGAGTCTGAGTTCTTTGTCAGAGGTGTGCCGAGGTCAGAAGGGAGTTTACTGCAGAGAGTAGCAGAAACAGAGGATTGTAGAGATAGGGTGAGGCCTATATTAAAAAATCACCTTCCTCTAGGTAGTTTGGATTGTATTTTCACCCCAAAATTGTAAGCAAGGGTGTTTGACTTATGGCCACCCTGGTAACAGCATGGACAATGGGTGAGGATCAAGGTTTTAAAACTTCTTAGTGGAGCCAAAAAGCTCATCGGAGGAAATCTTCAAGCGTATAACCTCAGCGCGATTTTTAGAAGATAATTAATATTTTAAAGCTGTAACTAATATGTTAATCAGTGAAATATTTACCTTCACCACTGCAAGCCAGAAAAAAAAAGAAAGGTCAAGTGCAGAAAAGTTAACAGCAGGCTGCTGTGATCAGCTCAGGTTGGTGCTCATGCCTCTGTCATGAATTCTCGGCACATGGGGTGGATTGAGTGCCCCCCCTGAAGCCAGTGCTCACCGAATGGGTGGGCGCCAGACTCCGTCATCCCAGAAGTCAGTGGGATTCTCATCTAGGGTCTCTGGCAGGCATGGGTCACCCTCACTGAGCCTGTGAGTGGGTCCCAGGTCCAGACTTCACAAGACTTGCCAGCATGTGACTGCTACCACCCTGAAAATAAATGAAAATAAATGGTAAACATTTCTCTTTAAAAAAAAAAATTCACGTAATAAGTTTGACTCTGGGAGGCGTCACGGTATTAAGAGATGCTGCTTCCTGGGTTAACTCCCTTGTATGTGTTCCCCTGAAAACAAAGCTTCTCTGGATGCTGTTGAGCATTTATTTGACGTTCTTGTGAAAATCTGTTTGATCGAGGAGTTCAGCGCTCCGTACTGGTTTTGATTTTGCGCTTGCTCTTTGTTTTGGTCGTGGATGTTTACTTATGGGTTTAACCCCTCCACACCCGTGAGAGTGTTCAAGTCAGGCTGTTGTTTCCAGAGCCGGCTCTGCAGTGCCGCGCATGGCAGCTGGTGCCCGCACGCGGCACACCTTCAGCATCGGGCGCCCTGGGACACGTGCCCACGCGGTGCCCACAGCGGAGCCCGAATCCTGCCGTCATTTCCTCTGCAGCCAGGTCAAGCGAGGCTGCTCTCTCTGCAGGTCTATTTTATATTCGACAACTTGACGTTTGTGCTGCTGGACAATTCCAGTGCTTTCCTTTTTTTTTTTGGTCTAACTTTTATCAACAATATATTTTTTAACAGGAGAGGTGACAAAATTACCCGTAAATCTAGAAGTGGATTTTTTATTTTAAGCAGAAAACCTAAGAGAGCTTTTGATGATGGTGGGATGAGAATGATTAGGCCGATTAACAGATGATAAGTTGCAGCATAAAATAATTGCACAGCTCGTGGTAAAGGGGGACAGGTTTCTTAGTCTTTTTTGTTGGTGTGTGTGTGTGTTTGTTTCTCTGCTGTAAGCTGTGATATGAATCGCACCATCTGTAGATCTGGGCAGGAGGGGGCTCTGACCCGGTCCCGGACTGCAGAGCGCCCCGTTTCTGTGCCCAATGCCGCGTCCCTCTCCATGGAGCAAATGAGCCCTTGGAACCGAAGAGACAGGCCCAGCTGGAGCCCACACTCTTCTCTGGAGCGTATTCCAGGTGTCCTGGCCCCCGAAGTCCCTGCCCACACACCCGCCCCTAGGACCTGCAGGGGCCCTTACCTGGATGCATGCTTCTGAAGTCGTTCTAAACTGCTGGTGTATACACCCTGAGAACTGAGGGGTGGTGGCTCAGGGGTGGCCCTTTATTGGGTGTCTATGGAGCTTTGACACATAGTCACAGTGACCACACACCATGAAAAGCCCCTTGGGGTGTGGAAGGGAACAGGAGGGGAGAAGAAGCCCTCGGCCTGCAGACTGGGGCCGTTTGCCTCCGTGTCACCATGTGCCACACCGAGACTCAGAAGTCCAGAGTTCTGGGTTCGAACCCAGCCACCCACTTCTGTATAAGAGCAGATTTGCAAGGTGGTAGACATATTTATTGGTTTGTTATCATTTTAAGCAACTTCCAATTATCTAGAAATATAGTATGTGAGCCTCCATTTGAGCTCTTATTCCAGATGCTGCAAATATCAAGGGCGTGTTTATATGTGATTAAGTTCAAATCATTCTTATAATAATCATACAGGTGGATATGGCTGTTTCCTCTACTTCGTGAAAGAGAAAAACTGAGGTACAAAAAAAGTGAAACAGCCACCCGAGGCAGGTTTGGAGCAAGAAGCCCGGCTCTGACCCCCTAAATTACTTTCTCATAACCACTGTCCTGTGCTGCTTCCTAAAAATGTGTCAACAATTCCCTCAGTAGATTCCTAGATAACAAGACAGTGAATAGTACTGATTTGTTGGGATTCACCTTCTATAGTGATGAAAGTTGCCAAAATTTGCGATATATTTTATGTTGCAAAATTGGTAAATATTTTTAGAGACCTTGCACTGACAATCACTTTGAAAGAAAATATTCAGCACATGAAAATAAGGTTCTTCTCTTATTTCATCATTGACGGAATAGTTTAATTTTTTAAAAGAAATCGGTGCCTTTTACAACAATATAGGACAATTCTCCATAAATTATTTGTTTATTGGGCACAATCTTAAAAGGCAAATTTTTCAGTTTTCTGTAGCCACATTGGCAGTGAGTTTCAAAACTTTCCTTTTTCATGCCAATTTAGTAAATGCCTTTGGGCAAGGTGCTGAATTAAATATTTTGAATGAAACAATAGAACACTACCTTTTTAAAATTTGTTTTCTGATACAGTAAATCCTTTAGCTAGTTACTCCTTAAACAAGGTTCAACCATCTTGCATGCCTCCCTGGTATTTTTAAAGAGCTGGACAGATTTAATGGAGCAAAACTTTGCCTACAGCTGCAGATATAGTGTGAGAAATGAAATTGAAACAGTTGAACCTAACATTAAAACAGAATCAATGTGACTATTTTAAGACACCGGATGGCTATCTGATAGATAAATACTAAAGTATCTAAAAATTAAAATATATGTTTCAACTTAATTCCCTGCCTAATTGCAGGTATTTTCCCAACCAAAAACTTCTTTAGCCGTTCACACAGTCTTCAAACTGCACACCTACCAGGACATGTAAATGTGTAAACCTGGTAATGTGACTCACAAACGTTTCTCGTAGTCTTTTAACCCTGAGTCTACTGAATGGAACTATTTGTCCGTGTGAGTCAGAATTTTCCTGACATTGTGAAACCAAAGGAACACCTCGAAGTGCAGCGGCAGGCGTTGAGGCTGGTATGGTGATGAGTTCATTGTAAAGTTGAACCTTTTATAAGATTATGTTTATAAAATATTGTTTCCTGTTTTATGTGTGAGCCCTCATAGGGCTTCAGAAAAGACAAGGCTCTGCTGTTCAAATACTAACTGAGGAAATAGAGACCAAGCAGAGGACAGGCTAGAGTTTAGGCAGAAGCTGCTGGGGGCAGGACCAGAGCGGTAGGGCAGGGACGGAAAGGAAAAGAAGATGGGGTACAGGAGCCAAAAGAAGTCATCCCATAATTGTCTCTACCTAGGAAATGTTCCCCCTCTTCCTGCAGCTACTGTTCATTTGTCCTGGTTTACAGGGAGAAGACTAGGTAATCACTAAAGGGATTACCGCATTTGTTCTAAGACCTAGTAGTACATACATTTTTAAAAATTAATTTATTGTTCTGTTACAGTTGTCCGATTTTCCCCCCATTGCTCTCCCCTGTCCTGCCCACCTTCCCCCTCTCCCACAGTCAGTCCCCACCCCGTTGTCCATGTCCCTGGGTCATTCGTACTGGTTCCTTGACGAGACCCTGCCCTTTCTTTCACCATTTCATCCCCTCCCCCCTCCCCCAGTCACTGTCAGTCTGCTCCTTGTTTCTTGCCTCAGGTTCTATTTTGCTCATTTATTTGTGTTGCTCATTAGGTTCCTGTATTAGGTGAGATCATATGGTATTTCTCTGTCACCACCTGACTTATTTCACTAAGCATAGTACTCTCCAGTTCCATCCATGCTCTCTCAAATGGAGTTCCTTCCTTCTCTCTGCTGCCTAGTACTCCACTGTATAAATGCACCACAGGTTTGTGATCCACTCATCCACTGATGGGCACTCAGGCTGCTTCCAGCACTTGGCTATTGTAAACAGGGCTGCTACAAACACAAGGGTGCACAGGTTCTTTCGAATTGGTGACCACGATTCTTCAGGTATAATCCCAGTAGTGGGATCACTGGATCAAAAGGCAGTTCCACTTTTAGTTTTTTGAGGAAATTCCATACAGTTTTCCCACAGTGGCTGCACCATCTGCATTCCCACCAGCAGGGCACTAGGGTCCCCTTTTCTCCGCATCCTCGCCAGCACTTGTTTGTTGATTTGTTGATGATGGCCATTCTGACAGGTGTGAGGTGGTATCTCATTGTGGTTTTTATTTGCATCTCTCTGATGGCTCGTGATGCTGAGCATTCTTTCATGTGCCTATGGGCCCTCTGTATGTCCCCCTTGGAGAAGTGTCTGTTCAGCTTCTTTGCCCATTTTTAAATTAGATTGTCTGTCTTCCTGGTGTTGAGTCATTTAAGTTCTTTATATATTTTGAAGATCAAACCCTTGTCTGAGGTATCATTGGCAAATATGTTCTCCCAAACAGTTGGTTCCCTTTTCATCTTACGGATGTTTTCTTTAGCTGAGCAAAAACTCTTTAGTTGGATATAGTCCTGTTTGTTTATTCTTTTCTTTATCTCCCTTGCCTTAGGAGATATATGTGTGACAATATTGCTGTGTAGGATATCTGAGATTTTACTGCCTATGTTTTCCTCTAGAACTCCTGTGGTGGTGTGGCTTATGTTTCAGTCTTTGATCCATCTTGAGTTGATTCTGGTGTGTGGTGTAAGTTGGTGGTCTAGTCTCATTTTTTTGCATGTCCCTGTCCAGTTCTCCCAATACCATTTGTTGAAGAGGCTATTTACATTCCATTTTATGCTATTGCCTCCCTTTGTCAAATATTAGTTGACCATATAGACCAGGGTTTATTTCTGGACTCTCTATTCTGTTCCATTGGTCTATATGTCTGTTCTTATGCCAGTACCAGACTGTTTTGATTACTGTGGCCTTGTCGTATAGTTTGATATCAGGTATTGTGATTCCTCCTACGTTGTTCTTCTTTCTCAAGATTGCTGAGGCTATTTGGCATCATTTTTGGTTCCATATAAATTTTTGAAGCATCTTTTTTAGGTCTGTAAAATATGCCATTGGTATTTAGTAGAGATTGGGTTGAGTCTGTAAATTGCTTTGGGTAGTATGGATATTTTAATGATGTTGATTCTTCCCATCCATGAACATAGTATATGCTTCCATTTATTTATAGTACACACGTTTGAACATGGGAATTATAGAAAGAGAGAAGAATACAGAAAGTTGCTGTTTATGAGTAATCGATCCTGCCTTCATTTCTCTTTGTTCTTAACTAAACCCATTTGCCCTTTTCTCAGAGCAAGTAGCCTATGTCACCTCCTAGAAAGGACACATTTTCGTGCTGCATTCTGTGTACTCATAACCAACATTCATTCAGAACTTCACAAATGAATGTAATAAGCAAAAACAAAACTCAATAGACAGAAACAAACACACAAAACCCTTAGTCTTTTCCTGTTTCTCTCACCCGCATGGTATGAAGCCTTACTATTCCCAAACTGGGAAAAGCTGGAAGGAAACCCAACTCCCTCTCCTCTGGACAATCTCTAGTTCCCACCAGCGTCTTGGAGGTGTCTCGGCCCTCCTTCCAGACGCACTGACACAGGGATGAGCCCCCCATCCCCTCACCACCAGTATGGCTACTAGCTCAGCTCACTCTGTTCTCTTTACTGACACAATTCTGTTTGTTGGAACATAACTCCTTATTATTTTTTTTTTAATTTTAGAATAGTATCACATATGCACTCAGATATGTAGAACATTACTCTTTTTAATTTTAGAATAGTATTATGTGTGCACTGGGATATTACATATGCACACCACATCACATGGCTGTGTTTTCCCTTTAAGTCAGAAGAGGAGGGCTGTGCTGAGCCAAAGGACTGCTCCGGAGGTTACGAAAGGTGTTAACTGACCTCATACTCCCAAATGACAAGGCCGCTGACTCTATACAAACCTCGCCAGCTTGATAAGTTCCTAGTGGTGAGTGAGGTGGCCAGTCATGAGTGTCTCAAGCGTTCCACTCTCTCTTTGAAAAGAAAGAAAGAAAACCATTTGTACTCAGACAGAGGGGACCACTTTTGTCTTTCACTTCAGCTATGTCTATGCACTGGATGTGAAGCTGAAAACTAACTGGTATCTTCATAACATTCCTTAGAATCCCGCTTTGCCTGGCTATATCGGCTAATTCACCAGAGGTGACTGGGGAGAACTTGAGCATGCCAAATCACTGATTTTCCCAATTGGTATAGCCTGTGTGAATTAACATAGAAAACATATTTACTTTTATTGCTATTAATGGATTTCGTGAGCTTCTTACTCAGTGAGTATACTTTTTGCCTGACTTTGTAAGTGAGGTATGATCTCAGATAAAATAGCTTGGAGAACATTTCTTTACCAGATAGGGAGGATAAGTCAGGGGATCACATCCCCGACTCGACGGGGTAGGGTGTGCTTTGCCCTCTCTTTTTGGTTTCTCGGCAGCCACTAGATCCAGCCATGCCTCCTATAGCTGGCTGATAAGAACCAGAAGCCTCTTCCCCCAAGTGACTGGTGGCAGATGGCTCAAGCCATGGAGATGCTGAGCTGCAGACTTTCATCTGCCCCTCTGAACTGGGTCGTGACAAAGCGTGACTTGACACATTGCTTCTCTTATAGCTGCAGTTTTATGTGGTGTGGGCAATAGTCTAACTGAGCGGGTTTATTTTACACATGTACTGCCTGCCTGGCAGTATGCTGCTTGCTTTCCAACAGTTAGAAATAACATGGACACAACATACTAACTTTTAAAGGTAGTAAGTAATATGAATCTAGGAAGACGCCATTGAAGTAAATCACGACCACTGTAGATTAACAAAGTCTTTCAGGGTAATTAGGGGTAATGACTGAATATAGCAGATAGAAAGAGAAGTGAACAGGATAGCATGAAGAAGTATTTGGGGAAAGAGACTAGTGCACTTTAAAGTCTTAAACACTTGAGTACGCATATTGAAATTTAAGTAGTGGATATTATTGTTTACTTCCTGGGGTTAGATGCAGAATTACAGAGGGGGTCATTTTCATTTAGTTCTGAGGTTATATCTATCTACCCTTCTATCTATCCATCCATCCACTATTCACCCATCCATCTGGTCCCTTATTTTCTATTTAAAGTGTTCTTGGTTTATCTTAACCATTTATCACATAGTCCACAATTACTTTTTTTTATTGAAACTTGATAATTGAGGGAAACCGCTCGGAAGCAAGCATATTGCCTCGGACTTCCATTATGAGACAGCCAGCGGGTGGGCGGTCCTGTCTCAGCGGCTGGGTGGCAGAAGTACTTAAACAAAAGGGAAATCTTGTTCTACAGCTTGTGTGAGCCCATAAAGTCCTTCCTCTGCTTAAAGAGCTCGCTCATTTTCATGTGTCATCACCTTTTTTTTTCCTTAAGCACTTTGGGAGGCATAAACTGGAAACCATTATCTGATTTCAGATTTGTACCACAGCCCAAGGCAGGAAGAAAAAGTGGGAACAGCTTTGTGGACTTGTTATCGAGATGCAAGTGGACAGGAATGTCTTGTTGCATCTAACTTGAATCAGCTATGAGTGTTTGAGAAACCCCAACAAGTGGATGAATTTGGTGGACAAATTAAATACAACCTGTTATGCTTGCTGTTTTATAGACCATTCGCTATTTAATTTCCCAGCAATATAATAAGTGGTCTGTCCTTTCCAGTTTAGATGATTCCGTGAGTCTGAAGACTCATCAGGCTCCTTTATATGAGATTTCATACAAAATATATGTCAATGACATTTATCTGAATAGTGGCATTCACTTCCATTAACACATGAATCATGCCTCTGTAGGAATCCAGCACATGCACATGAGTTTTTCAAACCAGAATGAGCACAGCCAGGCCCATTTTGGTGTAACAGTCCATATTCTTTCCAGGTTAATGCCTTGCGAAAGAAATGAATTGCTTCCTTACTAAGGGAAGAGTCAAGCCAAAATACCACCTCAATCCAAAATGACACCTGAAAGGTGATCTCAGTGAGAAGTCCCTCTTTAGTAGAGAATTCATTGCTTTCAAACCTCTTCTGGTCACAGGCTGATTCTTGAGGATTCTGCGATAAGTGACGTGAACCCAATGGACTTTGTTGAAATTGGAAGTAGCTGGGCCCAGTTCCTTGACTTACAGGGATGGGCAACATTATTTGATTTCACTCAGGAATTTAGACTCAGTGGGTCTGATAGAGCCAGGGAATCTATATGCTTTTTAAATATATTTTATAATATATTTTATAGACCAGACATGTCTGGAAATCCTGCCAATCAAATCTTTGCCAAAATATACATGTGGTCTTGGCGAGTTTGTTAACTGAAATATGATCGATTTCATGTACCGTCCCAGTTCCTAACAGTTTTGATTTCTCTGTTACATTCAAGTATTAGCGCTTATTTAGAAAATGCTGCCTACAAATAATTCCCATCTTCCCTATAATTTTTACCTCTAGAAACCTATTTATCCTTTTGAGTGGATGCAAGTACCACCACCTCCAGTCGGCCTCCTGTGATCATAATAGCTGGAAGTAACCTTTTCCTACATATAGGAATTGGTCTTCTATGAAAGTGAGTTCTCTAATATGCTTTTTGGTGCAATATGTGTGTCTACTTAAACATGTCTTTCAAAGTATTGTGGGGTCAGCGGTAAGGATTTTCTCAAGGACATTATCACATAATGTCATCATGAGGATCAGAGCACAGGGCTTCATAAGAACTTTTTTGTTTTCTTTAGGTAGCATGGCACAATAATTAGAAACATGGACTTTGAAGCCAGACTGCATATATTAATCTCCCAGCGTCCTTAGTACAAGCCATGTGATTTTGGTCAAGTCATGTAACCTCTTTTGCCTCATTTTCTTCGTTTGTAAAATGGGGATAGGTATAATGCTTACCCAATGGGGTTATTATGAGGATTGGATGAGTTAATTTACATAATGCTAGGACTAACACCTGGCATTTCATAATTGCTGTATCAGATATGTGCTATTTGGTTTGTTTTCATATTATGAATTCTGAGGTTTAGTTCATTAATTTTCTCTCTTCACAGTGACTAAAAGTAGATTTAAAGCCAAGTTTGAGGTGACCTTAATTAGGGACGGGGCATCTTTAGCCTTGTCATTGGCCTAACTTAATGTCTCCTTTATACATTTTTTTTTCTCGCTTCACTTATGCAACCCTGAATAACTTTATAAATTCATAAAAGATTCTTAACATTTTTTCTGGAGAAGGGGAGGACAGGTAAAAAGAAGCACATGCACACTGTTTCCTTTATTCTGCAAACTGAACTGCACAAAAAATAAGAAGGAATAAAAGGATAGTCTCATTCTAGGAAAAAGCGAAATAGGGACACTTGGCATTTAAACAGAAGGGTCTGAGAGGAAGGAACTACGTAGAAGGAAGGAGGGTTACTGCTCGTTAGTGCACGGTGTTGTCCCCACTTTGCTTTGTGGCCATTTGGTGTGTATAGTGCCACCCTTTGGTGTGATCCCCCAGACGGTTTTCAGCAGGCAGATCCTGCTTCTGTGACAGGGAGGGAGATTTCAGAATCTCAGAGGACATTATGGCCACACTAACTTGAACCTTTGGAAGCCTGAAGCCACAATATTGAAACAGCCCCTGGGCATGTGCAGCGCAAATAGTCATAAGCGGAGGTTGTTTTTTTTTTCTTCTTCTCCAGTTTCTTGATTAGCATTTTTAAACTGCTGTCTCATGCTGACAATTTTAACCATAAGAACAACAAAAACAATCCCCTTCACCCACTTTATAAATAGCACTGCATGACTGGGGCTGGTTTTCCACTCTTGAACTCTCTCAAAGGCTCAGAATGTTTCTGTAAACCACAACGCTACGTCTTTACAAGAGCATTCTGTCTGTGGTTTATAATGTCATCTGGACTTCTTGATTGATTTATAGCGTAGTTATCCAGCCATCTCAATTTGTTCAGTATTTTTCTCAGCTGAAGTCACATGTCCTGACAAACTGAGATTTCTCCTTCGTTCCCGGAAATACCCAGTTGTTGGAATCCCGCAAATTCCAGCTTCGGAAAAGTGACTCGTGCCTCTAATTTTCTAAAGAGAGTTATTTATCTGTAAGACTTACACTGTGTGAGAGCTGGTAACAGCGTGTTGGGTGGGGAGGGTGACGCTCTCAGAGATGGCAGATAGCTGAGGGCTCTTACGGAGTGGCCGTCGGCCCAACCTGTGGGGGAGCTCTGTTCTGGAAATCAGGCAGGAAACGTGAGCATCACACATTAGTTTCATTGCCTGCTATTTTACTCTACTGCTATATTTTTCTCATGTGCTGATACCATATTTTCCATAAGTAAGTAGAGAAACCAAATAAATCCATCATTTCAAAAATGTGTTACTATGATACAATGACTATAGGTAAAAGAAGTATTCCAGAATTTATACCCTGGTACACAAATAAGTAGAATTGGAAAATTGTGCACAGTAAGCTATATATTAACGTAAAAACGTAACTGCTCAGTAAAATAATTATGCTAGAATAAAAATGACAGTCAGATAGAATTGTAATCATGTTCCTGGACACTCATGGTAGGCATTTAAATAATGACAATGTGGAACAAAAAACGGATCTGGAAATATTCTAAGAAATTCACTAAATATATCAAAATCTTGGCTCCTGGGACCTTATTTCATCTATTATTTTTCAAGTCCTTACAAATGCTTTACTTCTAGGTCAGAACTTTTACACGCCCATTTGGAATATGGGAGAGAATTCTTGATTTACCAATGTTCATGGTCTCATAAAATTTCTCGCTTTGCAAATAGACTCCATCCTCTGCCCTGTGTTTAGCTGCACAAGAGGAACAAATATTTGGGTGTAGAATCTTGCTTTTGGGGTTCAGCCTCAAAGAAAAACTTTGATAAGGTGTAAACGTTGGAACATAGTAGTAAAAGTACTTTGAGCATCTCGACTTCAGAAATTTCATTGAACATCCACCGCCCTTTTCCCAAGTCTCTCACTGAAATGAAGATTTAAATGATTGTTTTTGTTTAATTTCTGATAGCAATTATGTCAAGACTTTTGCTGACTTCTCTTTATATCTTTTACTTTAAGTACTAGATATTTCTTCTTTTCATACTTACTTTAAAAAAAGAAGGGAGGGTGAAATAGAGCACTCACTATGGATTTCAAAAGGTGGATGTAGATCTTTCAAAGGTAATTTGTATCTTCAAATGCAAATATCTCTCTGGTCTAAAATCTTAAGTTAGTTATAGTAAATAAAATGTCAGATCTACTTGTTTATAAAATCTGAGAATAATATCTCATTAAGATAGTTTAAAATGAAGTAAATATATATGTATCCATATCGATAGAAAATTTTAATACTTATTACTATTTATTAAAATACATTTAGAAAAGAAATCAAATGCACTTTGCAATTTTTAAAGAAACTTTATTGTTGTTCTATTACAGGTGTCCCAGTTTTCTCCTGTTGCTCTCCCTTGCCCCACCTCCCCCTTCCCAGAGTCAATCCCCACACAGTTACCCATGTCCATGGGGCCTTTATACTCGCTCCTTGGCTAGATGCTTCCTTTTCTTTCTCCCCTTTTCCCCTCCTCCCTCCCTTCTGGTCCCTGTCCATCTTCTCCTTGTTTCCATGCCTCTGGTTCTATTTTGCTTGCTTGTTCGTTTTGTTCATTAGGTTCCTATTATAAGTGAGATCATACTGCCTGGCTTATTTCACTGAGCATAATTATCTCTAGTTCCATCCGTATTATCACAAACAGTAAAAGTTCCTTCCTTCTTTCTGCTGCCGAGTACTCCACTGTGTAAATGTACCAGTTTTGTGACCCACTCATCCACTGATGGGCACTTAGGCTGTTTCCAGCACTTGGCTATTGTAAACAGCGCTGCTATGAACACAGGGGTGCAGAGGTTCTTTTGAATTGGGGTTTCAGGATTCCTCGGGTATAATTCCAGGTGTGAAATCACTGGATCAAAAGGCAGTTGCATTTTTTAGTTTTTAGAGAAAATTCCACACTGCTTTCCACAGCGACTGCACCATCTGCGTTCCCACCAGCAGGGCACCAGGGTTCCCGTTTCTCCGCATCCTCGCCGGCACTTGTTATTTATTGAGTTGTTGATGACGGCCATTCTGACAGGTGTAAACAGGTATCTCATTGTGGTTTTTATTGGCATCTCTCTGATGGCTAGTGGTGTTGAGCATTCTTTCATACACCTATGTATCCTCTGTATGTCCTCTTTGGAGAAGTGTTTGTTCAGGTCCTTTGCCCATTTTTTATTAAATTAGATTGTCTGTCTTCCTGGTGTTGAGTCGTATGGGTTCTTTATATATTTTGGAGATCAAACCCTTGTCTGAAGTATCATTGACAAATATGTTTTCCCATATAATTGGTTCCCTTTTCATCTTGCTGATGTTTTCTTTAGCTGAGCAGAAACTTTGTAGTTTGATGTAGTCACATTTATTTTTTCTTTTCTTTATTTCCTTTGCCCAGGAGAGATATTGGTGAAAATATTGCTACGTGGGATATTTGAAAATTCTCTGCCTGTGTTTTCCTCTAGGAGTTTTAGGTGTCACAGTTTATATTTAAGTCTTTTATCCATCTTGAGTTGATTCTGATGTGTGATGTAAGCTGGTGGTCTAGTTTCTTTTTTCTTTCTTTCTTTCTTTTTTTCTTTCTTTCTTTCTTTCTTTCTTTCTTTCTTTCTTTCTTTCTTTCTTTCTTTCTTTCTTCCTTCCTTCCTTCCTTCCTTCCTTCCTTCCTTCCTTCCTTCCTTCCTTCCTTCCTTCCTTCCTTCCTTCCTTCCTTCCTTCCTTCCTTCTTTCTTTCTTTCTTTCTTTCTTTCTTTCTTTCTTTCTTTCTTTCTTTCTCTTTCTTCTTTTTTTTTTTTTTATGTCCCTATCCAAATCTCCCAGCACCATTTGTTGGAGGTACTTTGCAATTTCAAAAGGCAGAATAATTTGAAGGCCAATCAGAGCCACTTATGTAAATTATACTGACAACCACATGTCAGCTTTCCAGGTCCACTGTTATTCTTAGAACCATGCCTTGTGAAGTTTTGATTATAATATAGAAGAAAAAGATAATGCGTCCTGGCCAGAGAGTCAGTGCCTGTCACCAGAGGTGGAGAACCCTACTTCCGGTTATAACATCTGCACACCCACCATCAGCAGTGCGTACTCATGGGACAGATGCACAGTCCTTGTGGCCCTGGGTCCCGTAACAGCCCACGTATTGATGGTTAAGCCTCTTATGGGGGGAATAATTCTTATTCTTCCTACTCACTTTTGCATCCAAAATGTACCTTACATCTTATCTTAAATTTCTCAGCATAAATAGCGCCCCATTAATGCACAGGTCTGAAGACTTTTCTATGTTATAATTATATATGTTGATTATATCTGTCATTTAGCATTTCTTTTCTAAATGGTGAGAAAAAGCAATAATGAAGCATGATCAGACTTTTTGGTTTTTTTGTCCAAATGTCTTAACAGCATCAATAGCAATGAATATTGCTAGAAATATAGAACTGGATTGAATGTAACATTGTGAATTCTAGACATGTGGTCTTGGATGAGTATGTTAACCTCACTAATTTCGGTTTCCCCATCTTGCTAATGGGCATAATGCTGACCTCATATATTGATGTTAGTATTGAGTAAGAGTTCCTAACAATAAGACCTGGAAAATAGGTATTACTAAAATATATGCCATATTTTTCTTCTGGTTATTCTCATACCTTCTGTCTTTCTTTTTCCATAGCTGGACAGATATATGGCGCAATTAATATCACTTTTTGTCCTTGATGTTATGCTATAGTTTACTATTCTCTGATTTATTTGTAAGTTTTCTTTATTTCTGAGGGAAACCACATATTTAAAGATGAAGGCTATATTTCCTTGTGTTCTAGCATGTCATATTAACAGCGTGTTGGGTGCATAGTAAGCTGAATACACCCGCTTACCGATTGGCTGACACAAGCCAAGGCTTCTTAGAGGCTAGTACTTTTGATATATAGATGCTCTTGGCTGTATTCTTGTTACCATGGGTAATTAAGAGCTGCTCATGAGAATCACACCTCTAATAGTAAGTATTTGGGGTGTAGAAGATGGAAGCTGTGGGCAGAGAGGAAGAAAGAAACCACTCTTAAAGTGAAACCTCCTCATTTGTAAGAAGTAATATTTGCTAATCAGTATCCTCTAGGCACAAGTTAGAAATATGGCGACTTGCAGTAGCGCGTCCCCATCTGAATAGCGAACTCTATTATACACAGTGTGAGAAGCTGCCAGCGAGGCCGCGCTGACGTTCTCACGACAGACACACGTAAGGGGAAATATCTAGGGAAGGTCTAAAGTCTTATAAATGACCAAAGACAATTACATTAGTTGCACATAAATTTCTCTTGCTTTTTCTCGTAAGGCTTCAGGGGAGGAAATTTCTAGTCCATATACTAAAACAGGCAACTTAGAGTTTGAAGATTATAGACACGTGGCAGATTCCGATGTCCAGTTGTATTGGGAGAACCCATTCATTCCTCGGTAGCATTTTGCACCCGTTTGGTACGCTATCCATCTAGTAATTGACTGCGTATGGAAATAGCGTCTCAATTGTTTTCAAGTAAGAAATAACTTAAACATAGTTCCACATATTCACTACAAAATACGTTGTTTTCTTCTCTCCCCAGTCCAGAAATATAACATATCTGTGGCTGTAGTTTCCGTTAAGACTGGAAAAGTTAATTTATAACACAATTCAGATACCAATGTACAGATTCATAGGAGGCCCCCTTCTCTGTAAATTGACCTTACATTTGCCGATAATATTGCTAAAAGCTAATGTAAACTCGAGGGTGGGATGTGAAACTTGCCTCTGACAGATTGGAAAGAGGATTCTGGAACGTTTCAAAGGTAAAGGAAAATAGGCCTTGGCAGATTAAAGAGCCCTGAGTGTGCTCACCTTCCCCCCACTGCCCTTTGTCAGACGGATTAATGCGTCCTTACCACCGGGAAGACCGGCCGCTACCTGCGACAGGGACTGAGGGCTTGCTGATGGGGTCAGGCGTGAGCAGAGGAAGAAGGTGACATGTTTATTTCCCCTGTCACTGTACTGAAGGAAATAGACAGCTGGTGGCCAGAGGGTTCCAAAACAACAGCGTAGGCACTGGAAGGTCTGAGCGCCTCAGAAGTAAGACGTGTGGCTAAAGAGCATAGTGACCGGGTAGGTGTGAGTCCCTTTGCACTTCTGACTTGCTTTTAACGAGGGAACATACTGGGTCACATTCATCGCTGATTAAATAAAACTTGAAAGAAGTTTCTGGATTGCTATTTTCTTAGTTTGTGAATTTGAACATTTAAAAACCTTTTTACATTCTTTTTAAAGGCGTAAAGCTTGTCAAATAAAATGCACCTCTATTAACTCTACAGCTCCATGAGTTTTGAAAAAAACATACACCTTTATAAACACCACCCTGATAAATAGATAGCACATGCTCTTCATCTCCAAAAATTGCTTTTATTTCTTTTTATTCAATTCCACTCCTTTTTCCCTGACCCCAGATAAATACTCATCTGCTTTGTTATATTTAACTCTGCCTCTTCTAGACTTCATAGGATGAAATCAGCCAGGTTGTTTCCTTTTGCATTTGGCTTCTTTTATTCAGTATAATGTGTTGAGCTTCATCCCTGCTGTGTGTATCAGCAGTCTGTCCCATTTTTACTGCTAAGTACTGATTTCATTGCACGACAATTGTACAGCTTGTGACAAGCTCACCTGTTGGTGGACATTGGCTGTACACTGTTATAAATGAAGGTGCTGGGTGTACACATCTTTTGTAGGTGTACCTTTCTATTTCACGGACTAAAGACCTACGAGAGGAATGGCTGGCTCACATAACAAGTAAGTTTTTCACCACACAAGAAACTACTAGATTGTTTTCCAGAATGAATGGTTATACCATTTTGCATTCCCCCAAAATACATATATAAAAGTTTAAATTGCTCCACATAACTCCCTGACACTTGGTGTTTTCAGTCTTTAAAAGTTTACTCATTCTAGTAGGTATGCAATGGTTACTCATTGTGGTTAAAATTTACATATCCCTCATGAATAATAATATTGGGCATTTTTCAGGTGCTTTATTTGTACAATGTACCTTCTTTAGTGAAGTGCCTGTTAAAGTAACTTATCCTTATTTGGGGGTTATTCACATTATTTTTTAGCTAGAAATTCTTTACAAATTGTAAGACATATGTGTTGTGAAGAATTTAATAGTCTGTGATGTCTTGATTTTGTAATGATAGCTTTCAAAGAACAGACCTTTTAATGGAAGTAAAGTATAATTTACCCTTCTTTAAATCTTTGTGATTTTGCTGTCCTATTAAAACATATTTACCTACTCCAAGGTGGTAAGATTTATCTATGTTTATGTCTAGAAGTTTTAGAGTTTTAGCTCTGACATTTAAATTGATAATTGATTTTAGGTTAACTTTCGTATATGGTGTGATGCAGGGCTGAGTTTCATTATGTTTGACTTATGGATATCTAATTGTTTCGGTATCTTTTATTAAAAAGATTATCCTTCAAACTTAGAACTACAATTTTAAGCACCTTTGTCAAAAATCTATATATTGACATGTCCTAGCCAGATGGCTCAGCTGGGTGGAGCATCATCCCATACACCAGAAGGTTGCGGGTTTGGTTCCCAGTCAGGACACATATCTAGATTGTGGGTTCCATCCATAGTTGTGGGGTGTGTTCAGGAGGCAACTGATCGATGTTTCTCTCTCACATTGATATTTCTCTCTCTCCCTCCCTTCCTCACTCTCTAAAATCAGTGACAAAAATCCTTGGGTGTGGATTTATATATATACACACACACAGTAAGTTTAAGGGTCTATTTCTCAGTTTTCTCTTCTGTTCCATCTGTCTGTAGGTCCATCCTTATGCAAGTCCCACACTGTCTTGATTACTGTCCTTTCATGGTATGTCTTTTAAAAAGATAGTAAGATTTCTCTGCATTTGTTCTAACTTTTCAGAGAATAGCTTTTGGTTTCATTGATTTTTCATTGTTGTTCATTAATTTTTTAAGTTTCTTTAATTTGTAATTTTTATTACTTTGTTCTTTCTACTCACTTTGGATTTAATTTTTACTTCAGCTTCTTAAGTTTGAGACTTAGATAACTGTATTCTAAATACCACTTTAGCTACACCCTATGAAATTTTATCTCTTTCTTCCATTAGAATTGAATATAAAATACTTTCCAATTCTTTTGTGATTTCTTTTTTTGAGTTATAGTTTATTCAGATTTGTATTTTTAATATAAAAATACTTTAGGGTTTCCTGATTTTTTTCATTGGCTTCTCACTAGATTCATTATAAAAGAACATACTCTGTATTAGTTCAATTTTTAGATTTATTGATACTTGTTTTATGCTCTACTGTATAGTCTATGTTGGTGAATGTTCCATATGTTCTTGAAGAGTAATTTTTTTCAACATTGCTGTGTAAGGTATATTCTACAATTATCATATCTAGATATTTCATAGCATGTTAAAAAAATATCTTCCTTTTAGCTCTTCATTATGTTCAATTTTCCTTAAAATATTTAGACATATATAAAATAGCTATTTGAAAGACCTTGTCTGCCATATCCATAATCTCTAATATTTTTAAATTTGTTTCTATTGACTGATACTTCCACTGTGTATAGGAAATATTTTCCTACTTCTACACAAGCGTGGCGATATTTTATGAGATCCTTATATTATAACTTCTACATTGTTGAGACTCCGGATTTTCTTGTTTTCCTTTAAAGAGTGTTCAAGTTTGTTGTGACAGGTGATTAAGTTAGTTGTAGATAAGCTTGAGGCGTTTGAAGCTTGCTATTAAGCTTTGCTAGATGCAGGGGCATCTGGAATAGCCTTTACTCTAAAGCTAGTTTGGTTCTACCACTAAAGCTGGACTCTGTTAGGGTCCCTATTACGTAACCTGCACATTTACATAGGCCAGTTTATTTCAATTTGGCTGGTTAAATCTCAGATGTCTTTTAGCCAGTGTTAGTTACTGGGATTCAGAGAAGGAAAACTCTGACTCCAAAAAACCTCCGCTGCCTTGCGGCATACCTCTTCAGGGGAAAGGCTAAGGGAGTAAACCCCGACAGAAAATCCGGAGCCGGAGTCCCTAAGGCGGTTTGACGTTGTAGTCAACACCGGCAACTCCTGCGGCGCACCTGAAGCCAAGCTGTATTGACTCCGTCTTTCCCTTGGACCCTTCAGCTGCGAAGAGAGGGGGGGTCTGCTGCATGGGCAACAGCAGACCCTCCATATCACCCTGCCCAGGCTCTGTAGCTTCATCACAAGATGTCGATTCAACACGGGAGGAGACAGATACCGTGTCACTCCGGAGTCGGACTGCACAGCCATTCTCGGCGGTGCAGATAGACTCTTAAGAAGCTACACCATCGTCTCTCGAGACGGACGGCTGCCTACGAGTTACTGGGATTGTTTTAGTCTATAACCTCCAGGTCATTATTCTTTTTCTGGTAGTTCCCTTTTGCCTGGCCTCACAAAGTTTCATCATACACAACCACAGCTTAATATACAGCCACAGACTCAAAGGGAAGATTCAGATTTCCAAAACTTTCCTCTGCAGAGCACTCTCCTTTCCGGTCTTCCGCACTACGGTCCTTCCTGTCTTAGTCTTGGGCAACTCTGATTTCTGTCTCTTAGATCAGTAAGACCAGCTTGCTCGCTTGCTCTGCTTGGGTTCTCCCTACTTTGTCACAGTCAAAAAAACACCCACAGGCAGAAACCTGAGGCAATTCTAAGAGTCACGCCCGTTTGTGTGCCTTGTGTCAGGGGTCACAGTGTGGGATGGCCTGTTGTAGAATGCCTGGAAGCAGTTGTTCTGTAAATTTTGTGTGGTTTTCTAGTTGTTTACCAGAGGAGAGCAAGTCCAACATGAGGTACTCTATTATAGACCAAAATGGAAATCTACAGGTCAACAAAGAATGGAAAAAACACACAGTGAGATTTTTTTTTTTTTAAGTTCAATACCAATCAAAACTAAACTATCTTATTATAAGATCCATGTGCAGGTGGTAAAAATTTAAAGAAAAAAAGGAACTAAGAATAGTGGTTCGTTCAGAGGAAAGGACGGGACTGTGGTTAGAGAAGGGCATGCCGTGGGGCTGGGGCTGGAGCTAGAAATATTCCACATCATAGTGTGGGCACTGATTACAGGAGAGTTCATTTTACATGTACTCTTCGAACTATGCATACAGGCTTTCTATAGCACTCTGTATGGATGGCATGTCTCATGATTTAAAAATTGTTTACCCACATATACATATATGCCTATAATGTGAAACCACTGGAAGAAAATCCTGCTCTGGACTTGGTCTCCTGTTCCGTAAAAGTCCCAGAGTTCAGAAGCATTTGCTTTTACCCCAGTATTCCAGTGCAGTGTTATCCTTGATAGGGTTTCCCTTGGAACATGAAAATGCCCTGGAAGGGAAGTAATAGACACATCCTGCTGAACTTCGTGACAGCCTTTATTTTCTAACTGCAGCATCTCAGAATTTCACAGCAGAATATCTGAATTTATTTCATGTTTGACGTCCATGCTCTCTAATGGATACTACTTTGTCTCACCTTGAGCCTGACCTCTTACAAGGCAAATGTGAGGGCCCAGAAGGGGTTGCTTGAGAACCCAAGTCATGTCAATTGCACTGGAGAAAACAATGTGAAATATCAAAAAAGCTTCTTATAATGTAGAAAATAATGTCCTATACGTTACTTAGCATTCAAGGCTTTCATGGTTAATTAACATCCAAGTACAAGAAGACCCTTTGGCTTTCTGGGAAATGTTTACGTTTTCTTTTATTTTCCTGAGTATGTAGTCCATTTCAGTTCTCAGGTAAAGAATTCTGCTGCCCAGCATGGAAAAAAAGTACACCCTCCTTTCCCTATTGATAATTGTGTTGTACAGTTATTGAAGTGAGGCATGCCACTGGGCAGTCCCATGTACCCAGTGGGACAGTCACTCCATTTGCGGCTCTGGGTAAGGGAAGGCCAGGTGCTTTCACTGACCCAGAAAGTAGCTCCGGGACAGCAGCGTGAGTTCCAGCCAATTAATTAGGGGGAGTTGTTGGGCACAAGAGGTCGATTGGGAGCTATTCTGAAGTTTTATGTCCATCAGCCCAATATCATGGGACCTTCCCAGTGCCAATTCTCACTCAGGGGAGAGGGAAGTAAGGGAAGATGATGCGCTTAAGCCACAATCTTTGCTTCACTGTTTCTTCGCCCATTTTTGTCTCGTAAGATCAGACGGGAAAGGACACAGCCCTTTTGAATCTGAGAACGCATGTCACGTCTTCATTGTGCCATGTTTACTGCTTAAGGATATTATTCAGCGTCTTTTGATGTTCCACATTTTTATCGAGCAATCAATCAACGAATGTAGTAGGTTCCGATGTTGCAGATGAGAGCTTGAACACCAAGACCCTGGCTCATTTCTTGGGAAAATGCTCAGCGTAAAGTTGTAGTGTTTTATTTCAGACAACTCTTTGCGTGAAATCCCACTAGTGAGTTCAAGGAGTCAAATCACACGCTTATTTCCATTCTTAATAGAGATCCTCTATTTGTTATGTGACACTTGAAGTATATTGGACGCTTAGTTTAAGAAGACTTGAACTAAATGGATTCCTTTACTATTAACTATCTTTGTGACCTTGAGAAAGTTCATTATTTTTCCCAGTTGTTTGGGGCTCCAGGAGGGTCGGAGTCAAGTGCTCCAGGGCTACGAGCTGCTCCTTGAGATTGGGCAGGAACTGGGCGGAATCAGCCTCTCACCCAGCTCCTGTCTAGGTAGTTAGTGCATCCTGGGAAGGCGTTGCATTGGGCTGGAAGGTCACACGTCCACTGTGGGTTGGGGCAGTGACCCAAGGGAAGAGGAAATATCTGGCTTTACTTCCCTGTCCCTGGCCAGAGTATAGCACCTTTGTCTGGCGGCTGGTGCTTGGGGGCAGGAGGAGTGGGGAGGACGCAGAAGCCACATGCATGCCCGAGACTCAGAGCATGTCCTTGGGCACCTGACATGCTCTGCACTTGGATGTGAGCGTCTCTGTTCCTGAGCAAGTGTGCCATTCAGTACCAAAGGACAGGAGGCTCAGGTAAAAAGACAAAAAAAAAAAAAAAAAAAAAAAAAAGCCACCATGTAAAATGAAAAGAGAAAGAGAACCTCTGTGTTTCTGACTCAGCGGCTACCAACCACAGGCCACGCAGTGACTCCCGATACGAGCGGCCACCCAGTGCTGGCCTTACACTTCTGGAGACAGGGCTGACTTTGGGGCTCCCTCTGGCTTCTCCGAGGTGCCTCAGTGGGGTTGATGCTTTTGGAGGTTATGGTGCTGCTTATCCAGTCTGATCAGCAAACACTGGTGACAACGTTGTGGTCCTTGTAGCTAACCTGTGTCATGGTTTCAACTCTTGGGACCATTAGTAGCTTGACAATTGTGCCCTGCAGATTCCAAAAGCCACTCCCCCATGGGCTGATTGTCAAGTTAATTGTGCCTCCTATGCTTCCACCACCCCGGCATCTCCTATTATTGAGCTCTGAAATGGCTTTCTCAAAAATGTGCTCAACAGTATTTCTGCCCTACTTCCCTCTCCTCTTCCTTTTACACACATGAGAATAAGACAGTGTCTTCACGGAACGTGACTGCCATCTAAAAAGAATCATCTTCTCTCTGCTGCTTCCTGCATGACTAGTACTAGAGGAGGGGAGGGTGAGAGAGACTGATTCTGAAAACCTGGAATCCCACCCTGACCATTCCAAGGTTTGATGCTTCTTTCTTTCTTCTGATGGCAACCCCAGTCACGAGCTCAGCTGGAACATTCTCCAGGAGGCAGCTTGACCAAAAGGGGCCAAGAAGATTCAAACTTATGTCTGATTTGGCAGCTGGACTCTATTATTTCATTGGCCTGGTGCTAGATCATAACAGCAATAACCTCTTTGTTAAGTCCATTTCTCATTGAATCACTCCACATGAGCCTATGTGGAAGACTAATGGATCCTGGCAAGTTTGTAAAAGTGCCTACGGTCCTCTTGCACTGGACCTTTCTGAATGAAAACTCTGGTGCAAGGTGAAGACGACAGGGAGAAAATGAAATAGAATAGGATACAGTGATTTGGTGGTGGGGGGAAGAGCAACATTCCCTGAAATAGGGGGAGAAATAACTTGGACCCCAGGGGGATGGAGGAGGGTGATAAGAATAATCTTGTCTTTCATCTCCTGCCAGAAGACTCTAATCACAATTGTATCACCATTCTCCTTGACCTTACTGAGATGTGTATTGGAAACTGCTGGAGATGGCTCCTGGATTTCCCATGAAAAATCCCTGTCACCTCCAGATGTCTTCCCCACCCCATTCCTGTAGCAGAGACTCCATCATTCCATGGCAGAGATGAGTGTCCCCCAGCTGGTGGTTTGGTCACACAAGGCATGTTGGACCTACTACCCTCAGGCAGTCCAAGAATACAGACTAGACTTTATTTTTCAAATGAAACTGAGAACTCTAAGCCTACCAGCCAGCCAGGAGGCCATGTGGGAAGCACTGCCATCCTGCGCCCCTCAACTAATGCAGGTGTCACGTGGGGACTCCCATCATTGTCAGTGCTTTATTTTCAGGAGTGCCATGTGTGACTTGGCATGGTACTTCTTGGGTGGATGCCAGGCATTAAGTTGTTACTAGGGTGGTGGCTGGAGTCTAATCGTCCTGAAAATCACAAACTAAGTGTGGAATTCTACGCTGTTAGCCGAATTATAAAAATTATAATTTTTTTAAATCAGAAACTGCTCTGAAAGCCGCGGGATCTTTTTCTTTTTTATCTGTTTTCTTGAAGTCAGGCCCTTTGTTTTGCACCACTTGCTTATCTTGGCACATTAGCGTTCTGGCTTTTTTTTTTTTTTTTTTTAAATCACGCAAGTCATTCCATTCCTTTACATTAGAGAAGATCAGACAGAATGAAACTGCTCATTGGGTACATGTTCACCACTTCGAGGTGGGCAATAGACACATGTGGCCATTTAAAATTAAGTTAAGTGAAATTAAATAAAATTTAAAATTCAGTTTCTCAGTTGCACTAGCTGTATTTCAAATGCTTAGTGGCTACTGTATTGAATAGCACAGGTCGGATACCTGCCCCTCACTACAGGCAGTTCTATTGGCCAGTGATGATCTAGAGCAGCAACGATCCCTGTCAACTCAAATTATTTAATCACAGATAATTGTACAATGTGGGATAACGATTAACTTCCTGGAAATTAAAATGTTATAGTATTCTACTGATGTGATATGTTATAAAGGGAATTGTTATTTTTAAGAGTCATATGAAAATATTTCTGTAGTCCTCTTTTAATTTAGGTTTGAAGCTTAAATATAATAAGTTATGCTACTTAACTGTTAGAAAAAATATCTTTAAAACTGTGCTTGTATCTAAATTTTGTTTTAAAGAGGAAAATGTAACACATATATGCCCCCTTATCTGCCTACTCCAACCCCACACACACAATAGGCCCGTAAATAGGTTCCCAGCCATGAAGAGATTAAATAGTTTTCTCTTTGCTCTTAGAGCTCTTCTTTATCCAAGGAATACATTACTGTTATGGACTGTCTGTGTGAGAGATACAGCAATAGGTTGCCTCTCCCATGCTCCCAGCTGGAGACCTGGCCCAGAACCCAGGCATGTGCCCTGACTGGGAATTGAACTGGTGACCTTTGAGTTTGCAGGCCCACACTCAATCCACTGAGCCACAGCAGCCAGGGCCATATACTCTCTTTATGGGTGATATAATCCAGCCTCTTTTCCTCTTTGGTGTTCAAATTGTTAGCCCAGATTATCCATTGAGATCCATATTTGTGTCCCTCACTGTCTATTTGATGGATGACTCAAAGTTATGTGTCTAAAATGCACTTAACCTCATGACAATTAATGCCATCACCATATATCCAAAGTGAGCAGCCAGAAAGCTAGGCGTCCCCCTTGTCTCTCACTATCTTACATCCAACCATTAGTTTTTCAGTAAGTCCTTTTGTATATATATCTAAAACATATCTCCAATTCATGAATTCTTTTGCACTTATTTCTGGAATCACCATTCTAGTCCAAGCCCCTATTAACTTTCATCTGGACAGCTGATTCGCGTAACTTTCTGCTTATAGACGTGTCTCCCCCCCGCCCCCCAATTTGTTTTATGTTTTAAATTATATTTTACTAATTATGCTATTACAGTTGTCCTGATTCTTCCCTCTTTACTTCCCTCCACCCAGCACCCCCCCCCCAGGTAATCCCCCCATCATTGTTCATGTCCATAGGTCATGTGTATAAGTTCTTGGCTACTCCATTTCCTGTACTGCACTTTACATCCCCATGGTTGTTCTGTGACTACCTATTAGTACTTCTTAATCCCTTCCCCTCCTCACCCATTCCCCACACCCTATCCCATCTGGCAGCCATCAAAACATTCTCCATATCCATGATCCTGTCTCTGTTCTTCTTGTTTCCTTAGTTTGCTTTTTAGACCCAATTATTGAGAGGTATGTATTTCTTGCCATTTTATTGTTCATAGTTTTGATCTTTTTATTAAATAAGTCTCTTTATTTCACATAATAATAGTTCATTGATGATTAACTTCTTTAGTTTTTTTCCTTGTCTGGGAAACTCTATCTGCCCTTTGATTCTAAATGATAGCTTTGCTGGATAGAGCAAACTTGACTGTAGGTCCCTGCTTTACATGACTTTGAATATTTTTTGCCAATTCCTTCTAGCCTGCAAAATGTCTTTGAGAAATCAGCTGACAGTCTTATGGGAACTCCCCTGTTGGTAACTAACTTCTCCTCTCTTGTTGCTTTTAAAACTTTCTCTTTATCTTTAAACTCTGGCATTTTAACTATGATGTGTCTTGGAGTGAACCTCTTTGCATCCATCTTGTTTGGGACTCTCTGTGCTTCCTGGACTTGCATGTCTATTTCCTTCACCAAATTAGGGAAGTTTTCTTTCATTATTTTTACAAAGAGATTTCCAATTTCTTGCTCTTTCTCTTCTCCTTCTTGCACCCTTATGATGCAAATGTTGGACCTCTTGAAGTTGTTCCTGAGGCTGCTTATACTATCCTCTTGTTTTGGATTTTTTTCTTCTTCTTCTTGTTCTGATTGGTTGTTTTTTGTTTTCTTATGTTCTATATCATTGATTTGATTCTTGGCTTCATCCACTCTACTGTTGTTTCCTTATAAATTGTTCTTTATTTCAATTAGTGAATGCTTTATTTCTGACTGGATGCTTTTTATGCTGTTGAGTTCCTTGCTAAGTTCTTTGGATAACCTTATAACTAGTGTTTTGAACTATGCATCTGATAGATTGCTTATATCCATTTCATTTAGTTCTTTTGCTAGAGTTTTGATCTGTTCTTTAATTTGGGCCATGTTTCTTTGTCTCCTCATTTTGGCAGCCTCCCTATGTTTGCTTCTATGTATTAGGTAGAGCTGCTATGACTCTGTGTCTGGGTAGTGTGGCCTAATGTAGTAGGTGTCCTGTAGGGTCCAGTGGCTCAGCTTCCGCTATCACCTAACCCAGGTACTCAAGGTTCACCCTTTGGGTAGACTGAGTACACCCTCCTCTTGTAGTTGAGACTTGATTGTTGTTGGTAGATCAATGGTAGGGATTTACCCAGGCCAGTCAGCTGCAAGGACTGGCTGTGGCCCCTTACCACCAACTTCCACCCTCCACAGAGAATCAGTTATGCAGGGGCAGGGTAGTGATTGTCCTACGTGGTCTGTAGCTGCCCACTGGGTGCACTGGTCCTGGGGTTTCCTGGGTGGTGCAGGCTAAGGTCAGCCTCCACATGTGTTTTGCCAGAGGCACCCTGCCTGAGCTGTAAAACAATCCGAGATGGCTGCTTCTGGTGCCAAGCCTGGAACTCACTGAGGCCAGCTGTTGCTCGTTTGAGAGGATTTAGGAAGTGGTGCAGCAGGAGCCAAGACCAGTGATTCATACAGAAAAGCAGCTTGGGTGGGCCCACAAGCTGGGTGGGGCAGTCTCTGGGGGTCTCCAAGGTGGGTCAAACAGTGTTAGCCAGGGTGATGGAGTCTCAGATATGACACCAGCTTGCCAGCTCTGTGGCTCTGTTCCGGGAGGGTTCAGTAATGGGACAATGGCCTCTGCTTTCCATGATGCCAGACACTTCACTTTCTCCCAGTATGCCCCTGGTGCTTTTTGTGCTATTACCCTGGTGCTGGAGCTCAGAGGGAGTCTGAGTAGGTCAGCCTGTGTGTGGATTGTTGCAATGAACTCCTTGGAGCTTGAATAGTTTCTTTCACTGACTCAATCCCCACTGGTTTTTGCAGCCAGAGGTTAGGGGGACTTATCTTCCTGGCACTGGACTCCCTGGCTGGAGAGCCTTGCTCCTGAAATATCCCTTCGGAATTCTTATCCACACATGTGGATGTGGAACCAACCCATTCTGCATCTGCGCCCCTTTTACCTGTCTGAATGGATGTGGTTTCTTCAACTTCATAGTTGTCAGACTTCCATTCAACTCGATTTCTACCAGTTTTGAGTGATGGTTGTTCTATATTTTAGTTGTAATCTTATGTGGTTGTATTGCCATCTTGACTAGAAGTCTTCCCAATTTGTTTTCTACACAGGAAACATGTGTCAACTAGAATTGTAAGACAGATCACGTTGGTCTCTTGCTTAATAGAATTATGACTTCAATTTATTTGGAATAAAACTAGTATTTCCTATTGTGATCTTTAGGGTCCACTCTACATTTTTGTGTTATTTCATAAATTCCCACTCACTTGGACACTGTTACACTGAATAAACTTCTTATTCATTTCCTTAACATCGTAGTTGTATAGACTTAGCATTGCTGTATAATTTAAACTTTCCTCTAAGTTTCCTGAATTGATGTTCCTATTTTATGTCCTGGATTTGGCCGAGGTGTTAGTGTAGGACATAATCTACACGGTCATAGTATGTCATATAAATTCACTTCTACTTCCATAATTATAAACTTGATATTACTTCTACCTCCCATAAACATAGATATTAGAGTCACATAATCTGTCCTGATTGTTAACTGCCTGGCTGGCCTCTTTCTAGTGTGATTTTCTGGGAATTAGTTTTAATCACTACAGACAAGAGTGAAATCTCATTAATTAATTATAATAGTGGGTATAAATTAATTTAACACAACTGATTCCCTTAAGTAAAAGTGCATAATAAAATTTTAATTTAGAGTGGTCTTTGTTATAGAATAAAGTATAAAAATTTTATAAAGCATAGTCAGTAATCTTTTGTGGGATGCTGAAACTAAAGCTTTACAGAAAGATTAAAAAGTTGTTGTATACTAATTTTGAATACTCTATTGATTGTAGTCTCAAGAACTTGTAAGACCATGAATTTATACTGGAAAAATATCTAGAAATCTACTATTCATAATTCCCACATACATTTAACCCTTGCCAGTTGCATATATCGCAACTCAATTTGTGTAATATATCCAAGCACTTTTGAAGGTAATCTAACATCAAGAACTGCTTGCAAAAACTGGGTTTGGCTTTTTCTAGTGCAAGACACCATATATTCTAAGCATGTTCTTATGGAGAGCTCTACAGGGTGCTGGAATGAGGCCACTTAAGAGAAATTATTGATCCACACCTCTGAGCTATGACAATATATTCTATTGATACAATAAAAGCAATAAAGTAATCATCTTTGGAAGATATTTCGCTGTTCCATGGAAAAAAGTAGAGCTAGAATTGACTAGTCCAACAAGGACTCCAAAGCTTCCCTTTTGATAGCACCAAGGAAGTCTGGCGAGTTCTCTGTTAAGTATTCTCTGTTAGGTAGAGAGAAGGTGATTGGCAGAATACATGTGGCCCATTCAGTAGGCATTGCCAGTGTCTAAAAATCATAGGTAACGTGCGGACAGACAGTCCATCAATGCCACATGAGTGCATGAGAGAAGGGGAAGGCGAAAATCGCGGTACCATCATTATGAAAAATCAATATTTACCTAGAAATTGCTGACAGAGGAAGACAGCACTGTAGCTAGCAACAAATTTTTCACTGATATTAAAAAAAAAAAAAAAAAAAAAACCCTTGGGAACTTCAAAATAAAGTCATAGGTCTGTTCCTTTTTTGACATTAGATAGCCCTGCTTATTTATTATTCTTACAACTTCCTCTTTGGCACCTTGTCCCTTGGATTCTTGTAAATGGAGAAGCAACGAACTGTGGGTTGATGAATTTGTTTGTTTGTTTGTTTGTTTGTTTTTGAGATGGGGCTCCTCTGATTAAGGTTTATCTGTGAGTGATTTCCAAATTAGCACAAGTTAGCCATTGAAGTAAGTTGAGTAAATGAAGTTTAACTTTTTGAAGCTGTTTTTAGAAAGTTACATGGCCATTCATTGTCGTTCAGAAATATAAAAAGATCTTTGAGAGTCTGTTTGAAATCAAAGACTATCAAGAGTCATTGTAAATAAAATAAGCTACAAAGAGGGTCAGTTTATGTTAAATTCAGAGTATTTTTAGTTTCCAGGGGAATAGAATGTATAGAAATTTAAAGCAGATGTTATTAAATCGATGCTCTGGAAATGTCCCAAGAGACTTAATCCTCTGCAGGGTAACATGGCTTGTCCCAAAACTCTTTGGGCCAATTTTTTTACAGTGTGAATTTTGACAATTACACTGTTTCCAGAAAAAAAGATGTATATTAGTTACAATATTCTAATTCCTTGGTTCCCAGCTGGTTATTACTCTCTCGATGTTGAGTGGGTTACCTGATGCTGCCTTCCTGCCTGGTCAAAGCAGCATGTCCATTCTTGCTTCCATAAGAAATCAGACCACAGTTAATACCGGGCAACTCCGCACGCAAATCTGTAGCCCAGTCCCACTAAGTTCATGTTGCCTTACGTGAAATTGAAAAGTAGAATCTAATATTTTTGCTCCTAGATACTTCCCCTTACTTTAACAGCTTTTCAGCACAAAGAGGCTGTAGAACAGGGTGAGACCAACAAACTCCTTGGATTCTGGGTTGCACAGTAAAATTTGAATGATAGGGATGGCAACCAATCAGTTCTACCTGCTTTCCTGAGAGTTCTGAGCATCATTTTCTGCAGTGCGTGGGTTACTCCGCCCTGCCGAGACAGTCCTGGAGCCACATTAATTCCTTCCTGCCACAATGATATTATTTCACACATAACAAACATTTTTTTAAAAAACCTCTCCTGTCTGTGTTTTGCATGTTGCGATAGGAAGTTTCTTCGGTGCCGATGCCAAGTCAACCCCAGCGCCGTTCTCTGCACTTTGCCAAGGTTGTCACACTGCCCCCTGGGCCACACAGGGCTGTCCTGGAGTCTGCGGCCAGTGCAGAAGCTCTATTTTTAACAGCCGGGCAGACGGGAGGCCGGCCCGCCGCGGTCAGTTTCCAGTTGCCTCCTGTTCCACGTTACTGGGCAGCGTGCTGCATGGGCATACGGAGTGGTAGTTGGCATGTTTATCCACTTATTCTAGACCAGCACTGCTCAGCCTTGGCAGTATTGACACGTGGGACCTGGTGATGCTTTGTTGTGCGTGCGTGTGTGTGTGTGTGTGTGTGTGTGTGTGTGTGCGTGCGCGCGCGGAAGGGTGTCCTCTGCATTGTAGGATATTTAACAGCATCCCCAAGTTCTGTCCACTAGATGCCAGTAGCAACATCTCCAGGCCAGTTGCAACCATCAGAAATGTCTCCTGATATTTCCAACTATCTCCTAGGTGCAAAACCATCCTCATCTGAGAAGCACTGTTGTAGGCAAAGCGGAAATTAAAGAGGATTTGCAGCAGAGAACTGTCGTTAAGAGGAATGTCTGGGGACATCGGAGAAGCTCCGAAAGGGAGGCAGATGAACCAAGGAATAGGCTTGGAAAGAGAAGAGGTCACGTGGGGAGCACAGTGACCAGCTAGGAAACTGAGCTCTCTCTGGCTTTATTTCAAGAAATGTTTATTAAGTTATTATTATGTGCTAAGCTCAGTGTTTATTGCTGTAGATATTCACACCAGTGTTGCATTTAAATTGTTTGAAGTCTGGCAGAGAAATTAGAAAAGGAAACAATTACAGTCATGTATGATGTGCAGAAGGAGACTTAACTCAGCTGATTCAGAAAGGAAGGGAGAGAAGCCCACAAGAAAGGCTTCCCAGAAGATTAACCTACATGCTAACGGTCGGAGAAGAGCTATCCCACTTAGAAAGGTATAAGAATAATATTAGGATATTGTACTTATACAGTGGGTGGAGAAATGTGTATTAGGTGTGTTTCTCTGTGTGTGTCCGTGCATGAGGTGGGGGGGCGAGAACATGAAAGAGAGAGGGTGAGAGAAAACGCAGTCAATAATATTGTAACAAGTATGTATGGTGTTGTACCAGAGTTACTGGGGTGATCCCTTCATAACTTACATAAATGTCTGGCCACTATCCTGTACATCTGGGACTAACATAAACATTAAATGGCAGTTGTAATTGAAACATTTTTTAAAAGAGAAAGGGAGGACTTTGGTTTGATATAAGGAGGTAAGTAGGAGACACCTCGGGGATAACTCCTGGGGAACTACAGATCGGTTATTTGTCTCTGTAAAGCTGGTCAAGCCAGGTCAGTGTGGTTAATAAATGTCATGCTATAGATAGAAAATAAATAAGTAAGTAAATAAATAAATAAATAAATAAAATAAAATAAAAAATAGAAAAGGCCAAGAATGCAGAGACTGGTACATTTAGAGAAATGTAAGTAATTCTGCCTCGCTGGGGGGAAGATGTTTAATGGAAGAGTAATAATGAGATGAAGCTAGTGAAGAGGTCAGGGGCAAAATCTCAATGGGCCCTGAAAAATAGTTTGAGTTTCATCTGCAAGGACAGAGGGAGAATTGTGAGCTGAAGAGTGACATGATACAACTGGTATTCTAGAAAAGTAACTCTGGAAGCATGGAAGAGAAGATACTGGAGTTGAGGATGGACCAGAGACAGAAGACTTGGACGCTGTTGTCAATGACTACGCAGGCAACAGAAAATTTGAGAATGAAAAAATAAAAGTAGAGAAATAGTGGAAGATACTGAAACAGTCCACTCCTGCATCTCCCGCCCACCCCCTGACTCCAACCAAATAACATCTCTACTCTGGGTTAAGTGGTAAAAAAGAAGAGTATGTATATGTATTAGGCAAATGAGTATTGATTAGAACCCAGAGATAAAGGAAAACTGCTGGAATGTTCTCAGGTCTCCTGCTTAAGTGACTGATTGTAGGGTAGACTCATTCACCAAGTGAGGGACAAAACAAGGAAAAGAAAAGAAAAGAGAAAGAATCGTGTTACCAGACATGATGGTAAATTCAGTTTTGGACATATTAATCTTAAATTGCCTAAAGGGTATTTCAGTGGAAGGGAGTAATGGATAGTTGAATTTATGGTGTGGAATTTAACAAAGGGGTCTTGGTTGGAGATGCAGATTTGTAAGTCATTTGTAGGCACATGATTTATTAATAATCCTGGTTATTGAAACCAGATTATAAAGAATGTTACTTTGGAAGAATGAATGACAACAGAGCAAAGATGGAAAGACATGATCCAGCGAGAAAGTAGATCAGAGTCAAGAGTCGAATCCGGGTTTGGGGATCCTTAGTCTGAGCTCTGAACTACCGTGTAGTTTGACTCTAGTTCTAAATACCTAATGACAGTTTATTCTTAAAAATTATAGGTTAAACATTATGCCTGTGGGAACTTTCCTCCATCTCCCCAGCAGGACCAAGAGTACTCTTGGGGGTACCACTGTACCCTGTATATGCCTTTACTGTAGACTTTAACGTGCAGAATTGCATGTTCCTTTGCACTGGATATTGCTGCTTACAGAGGGAAGAGACCTCTTCATAAGTGGCTTGTATTTCCTGCACGGGACAGTGATCGTATGTGCTAGGTATTCAGTAACATTTTTATTGAAGGAAATGTAAATAACTAAACAGGATCCACAAAAGATTGTAAGTGGAACCAAGAGGAGTACATTATTGATAAGCTCAGTTTTATGTCTGTTTGCCATGACATAAAATTTTTACTAGTGTTAAAATATTTTATGCTTATGCTATTTTAAAGTTATAGACTCAGTCACAAACTTATTATTCACCCCATACTCTCATTTTCCAGTTTAATGTCGCAAACACATGTCCCATTAAAACCAAACTACAAAGTTTAGTAGGGGACAATTTTGGAAAGTGGGCATAATAACAAGAGGCTGCCTAACTGGATTTCCTCATCTTGTACAAGAGAAATTCTAGAAGATTGAAAAAAAAAATATATCCAAATCCTTTTATAGCTAATGTCCATAACAAAGTCATTATTTTTTAATTTAGAATCATGGGGAATAAGAATTTGATCTACTTTTTGTTAACAGTGTATATTTTATTGTGGAAATTTGCAAAGGGAGACCAAAAAAGCTCAAATACCAACACCCCCCCAAAAACAGAAAAACACCATAAAACATAGCTTTTCCACTCATTTTAGAAGTTTTAGCCAATGACTGTTGATCTTATTTCTTAAATTAGGTTAGAAATAGATATGTGTGTGTGTCTCTATGTGTCTGCGTCTGTTTGTTTATTGAAGCTTTTTTTAGAAATCAGTATGGATTACATCTGGGAGCAATGTCTTAAAACTTGCCTGCTTATTCTTCCTGTCTCTGGCCATAAACCAAACGGCACCCTCTGGAGCACTGAGGCCGTGAGTTGGGTCGTATAAAAATGCGAATGTTAAGTGGCCTTTACAGAAATGACGGTGAACCAGTGTAAGGGTGTGCCCTGCGCTCTAGCCGGTGACTTCCCGGTGCGTAGCTCGCGCTCTGAGACAGCCTCCCTTCTACGAGCTGAACTGCTGCCGAAGATGACTGCTCTCAGCACAAAGCTAAGGAGCAGAGTGGAGAGAATCCTGTGAAAAAGGCGGAGGAAGAGGGCCCACAGCCAAATCATGGCTCCAGAAGATGCAATTCTCAAGCGGACCAGCGGGGATAGTTCGAGACTCATTTGTAGCAGGTGCTCTTGGGACCATTTAACCTCTGCAGCTAAACGAAAGGGAGAAGGGACGAGAGCAAGTGGGGTGAAGTGTCTGGTACCCCCCTATTGTCCGAAAGCGTGTTTTCAGTGAGATGTACTACAGAATCGCCGCTGAAAGCGTTTCCCCAGGACACAGCACCCATGAAGCCCCTTGGACTGCTAGCGTGCGCAGTGGCATCACGGTCACTCAGTGGCCTCAGATGTCCGCCCATCACGTCACAGTTGGCCGCAGAGTGATGGCTGAGCCTCCCGCCTGAAATGACACAAGGGCCGTGTCCGGCATGTGCCCTGAGTTGTTTTTCTGCACTTTGTCACCAGCTGGCCGAAGCTAGTGGTAAAGTCTGTGACCCAGGAACAGAGGCTGTCAGAGTGGCCAAAGCTGCAAGCCAGGCCCCGTCACTACCGGGCGCTCCACGGAGCACAGGGAACTGCCAGCTGTCGCGCACATTTCAGGAGCCTCCCCTGGCGGCCCCTCCTATACCAGCTGGGTACCAACGGGTCCTTGTTTATTTGCATCGAGGCCAAAGAAAGCCGCACATCATGGTTTGGCTTTTCTTAAACATCCATCAGAGCCGCCTGTCGCTCCCCATGTTTATGGCTTAAATGAGGCCCAAGGCATCAGACCCCACTTCGGACATGAGGTTTTTATCAGTGGAAAAATGGAAGCAGATGATTCCATCATCTTTTCAAGCAGTGACAGGGGCGATGCTGACATCATGTGAAGTCCGCGTGGAAACCACCTGATGACCCACCCATTATTTCTTAAAAAAAAAAAAAAAAAGGATGCCTTTAGAATTTTACATAAGCTTTCCTGAAAGGCCTGATTCTAAAATACTTAATCAAGACCTTTCCCTCCTGAAAAGCATTTTACTTTGTTTTCTTACGAATTTTATCCTCATGTGCTTATCATAAAATAGGTCTGGGGTAAAAAGAAGGACAAAACTGCCCAGAACAGAAATTCTCAGCCTTGGATACGCTTTGGAATCATCTGGGAACTTTAAAAATCACCGAGGCCTGCCCTAAGCAGTCTTGGGTGTGGTCTGGGTGTGGGGAGGTTCCCAAACTTTCCAGGTGACTTTAAAGTTCAATTCCCTTGTAGACCACTGCTTTAAAATTTGGGGGCAAGAGGAGCACACTGGCCCTGGCTGGTGTGGCTCGGTTGGGTGGGTGATGTTCAGCTAATTGAAAGGTCACAGGCTCGATCCCTGGTCAGGGCACATGTCTGGGTTGTGGGTTCGGTTCCCAGTTGGGATGTGTGTGAGAGGCAACTGGTCGGTGTTTCTCTTTCACATCAGTGATTCTCTCCCTCTCTGTCTCCCTCCCTTCCCCTCTCTCTAGAATCAATAAAAGAAAAAAAAATTTAAGAGTAATACACTGTACTATTATGCAGTATTTTGCATTTGGCAAAGTGCTTTTGGAATCCCAATGATTTTAACCCATTAACAGTATTTCCATATGTACATTCCATATAAAATTATATCAGTCTTAAAATCTATGTGAGATTTCTCTAAACATTTTTCTTCTCCTTAGAGAAAAAAACCAAATGTTCCCTAAATAAATGCAAATTCTTAGGAAATTTATTGGGCTTTAAATTCAGGCTTATGACTCAACTGAAATCCAAATATTATAAGTATGATGTGAGACACTGTATTTAGAATATAGTATTCCCTCACTTATCGCAGGTATTAGGTTCTAGACCCTCCCCCTGCATGATGGGTGAAAATCCACGAAGTAGGAACCTTACATTTATTTTAGTATTTATATATTTTTAAGCCTTTATAAACCCTTCCCACACACTTATAAACCCTTCCCACACACTTATAAACCATTCCCACTCCCTTATTAACCTTTTCCACACTTTCATAAACACTACTTATGTTCTTAAACATATTCTACACTCTTAGACCTACGTAACTTTAACAACATACGTATACAGTACCGCAAAATTCTGTGATATAGTGAAAAATTCTCAATAAATAATTAAACATAGTATTTTAAAAGATCTCATGATCCAGTGAGGCCGTGATAAGTGAACCATGATATAGAGAGGGGCTGCTATAATGCATTGTCCATGACTTCCTGCTACTATTTTCTAATCTTTTTAAGAGGAGCAGTGAACTGGATTTTCTAGGTAAAAACTTGATGCTGTATTATTAACATTATCCACTGGGCAGCCTGGTACTTAAGGCTTCTCATATTCTGTTTCAGGAAGACAGGCAGGTTTATACACCATTTATGAGATTTGCTAATTTTGATCAGAATAAAAAAAGAGTAATTAAAATGTCATGTTGGTACCTTAAGGATGGCATCTTGAGTCATGATGATATCTAGCACTATGTTAAACACTTATTCCTATTACTTAGTCCTATTTTAAATTCAAAGTCCCAATAATTCATAAGAATTTAGTAGTCTTATCTTTTAGATGAATACATTGGGAGTCAGAAAGATTAATTAATTTATGGAGATCACACAGCTACTGCAGAGTCAAAGTAGGTTTAAACCTCTATCTGCCTGATTCTAAAACTAAGTCATGAAATCAAATCACCAAGATAACAACTAGGGAAGCACAGTGGCTTGTGTTCTAGTGGCAGATGGGATTGTCTAGGACATAGGCTCTGGGAGGCTTTGGTTCGGTTTTCTGGCTTTCTCCTTAATGGGACAGGTGAGTTTCGTTGCTCAGAAGCAATAGGAATACATTATTTAGTTATTGAAAAATGTTTGACATTGGTTTTTGTAGTTTAACTCGCGTATATAATATCATTCATTAAACATCTAGAATCCAAGACTATCCTATTCAATGCTTACTCAAATAGCAAGGACTTGAAATATCTGACCACGTTCCCTTAGCATGAACCCCTGAGCAGAAAGCACAGTAGTAGCAATGACAGGTACCATTGCAAAGCTTTTGCATGGGGGCTTTTGTAATTCACCAGACACTTTTTAAAAAACATTTGGTTCTGTGATTTTTCATTTTATAATATTGACCTTCTGAAGTACAACTTGTAAACTTTTACTTAATAATTTTAAGAGGAGTTTGAAAATTCAGAAGTTTCCCGAGGGCGAGCGGGAAGAAATCTCCCTTCACCCAAACACTCTACATCAAGGAGTTTCAGTGACTTGCCTGTTAGGTCACAGGCAGCAAGAAAGGACCAAAGGACAGAAACCTGGTTTTCTCACCTGGAACTTGACATTATTTTTGCTGCACTATATCCAGGCTCTGCCGTTCAACAGTAGTGTAAACTTCAGCTAGTTTTTAAATTCCGTATGCCTTAGCATTTGTATCTACAAAAATGGGGAATATGATGGTCATTTCTACATAGAACTATTGTTAGGATGGATTGGGAATAGTACATATTAATGCTTAGGACAGTGCCTGCGTCATCGGCATATGACAGGTCAGCACACGCTGTTGCTCATTGTTGCCCTGTCTGTCCCCAGTGACTCGGTATTTACAGAGCGAAAATCCTGGACCAGGACTGGAGGCAGCTGAACACTAGATGGTAGGCATATTCTGTGAACTTATATGATGTCTTCAAATCATTAAATCCTTCCAATACTTAAGTCCTTTGGCCACAGCAGTCAATACATGTGTGTTACTGGTGATTTTTTGGTCCAGTGATGTTACTGGGATACCCAGTCCTTTAGTTTATGCACACATTTGCAGCAGGATACGGTGGGACTTACTCTCCACTAGCAAATAAATCCTGGATAGAGTAGGCAAGAACCTGAGAATATCTGAGTTCTTATTCTTCTTTGTCTTACGTGATTCTGTTTAATAGATCGCAAATTAAACAAGCGTTACACCTCTCGGGTTATCAGTGGCAGAAGTTACCTTGCGTCACAAAATTATGGTTAAAATTATACAGCTCCTTACAAAATGTATTGGTTTAACGTGTACTTACCACTCTAGAATGTAGGGTCTCTGATGTAGGAGCTGTTTCTCTTTATATTATAGTTAAATCTCTGAATCTTAGCATGATATCCACCATATAGGTTGTACTTAAATATATATTTGTAGAATAAAATACACTAAGTGTGCTTGATTATTTGTTTCCAGATATTTAATTGTCCTTGATGTGGAAGGTTACCATGTGACTGTGATGGAGTTATTGCCCCTGCCCACCAACAGGGGTCCGTGCCAGATCTGAGCCTCGGGACAGAAGGCCTTGCCTGGTTCCGTTGGCTCTCCAGCTCTTTCTCTTTGCCACAGACTGGCATGTCCCAGCAGGGGCTGCCCTTTCCCTGGAGTCCAAAGAAAACCCGCAGCTCACCCCAGCCCGGAGCAGACCTGCAGCGGATTCCAGATGCGCGCGTGTGTGTGTGTGTAATTAATAACCTCAATCTACTAACATTGTGCCTTGCTTCAGTAGCAAATTGTTTGATTTCCAATTAAAAGAAGTTGTGGTCATTTTTTGACCATGAGGATGATATTTACTCATTGTCCATCTTCCATGATTCCACCACCAGCTCTTCAGGGTATCAGAGAGTTATTTAGTCATCTATTTTGCAATTCTTGAAGTACGTGGAAAGCTTTCCCCCTCTTAAAGGGTAGATGATTATCACAGAACTACTGAAGTTATTAATCCTCTGTAACCGATGTGTTTTAGTATGTAGAAAATTGTACTCGAGGAAATTGAAGCACTAAAGAGATTGCTGGGGGAGAGGGGCGTATAAGGGGAGTAATGAAGAAAATACAATAAAGATTAACAGGAGAGAGAATCCATTTACTTTCTTTCCATTCTTCTTTAACATCGGACTATCGAATGATGCCCAGGAACTGGGGAGGGGGTCTTGTGTTCCACCTCCATAACTTCTCTCCTAGGAATTTGCCCTAAAAACACTCCACGCAAGAGAAATACTCAAAGGTTATGCAATTCATGTGATACCTAATAAAATGTAAGTAAATAAAAATACAAGAAATGCCTGTTCATAAGGACATTGTTCAGAAAATCCCCCTACACCCACGTAAACTAGATGAACATCAACTAGATGAACATTAACTAGATGGGGTTCTAGTCCTACGATTGTACATAACCAGTTATTCGTCGTCGTCGGCAGCCGTCCGTCTCGAGAGACGATGGTGTAGCTTCTTAAGAGTCTATCTGCACCGCCGAGAATGGCTGTGCAGTCCAACTCGGGAGTGACACGGTATCTGTAACCAGTTATTAAACTACTGTGAAAGGCATTTTAAAATTCTAGTAAAATCCACGTGCAACAAAATCACTACACTAGGAAAACTGACTTTCTAGCCTTAAGGCCATTGCCTGCAACACTGCGCAGGCCCCTGGTTTTTGCAAAGGTGCTTTATGAAACCCCAGGCCTCAAGGAAGAGTCTATTGCCTTGCGCATTTCTTTGCCATAATCGCAGGGCAGGACAGACTCAAAAACCTGAATGGAAATGGGAGATCCCGGTGGATCTGAAGACTGCCCAGCGTCTCCTGTAATGTTTTGCCCTGCCCCTCGGGGGAGGGGGGGGATGGGGTGACTGCGGCTGTCACAACAGTCACTTCTGTGGGTGGAGGGAAGCTCACATTGACCTCCCCACTCCGGTCCCTCCCGGCCCCCAGGGAACACCCTCCCTCACATCTGTCCACTGGGTTAGGAAACCGCCTGTTTCTGTAAACAATCTGTGACTTCCCTGTCAGGCCTTGGAAAGAATACGGACAGGCCTGAGGCTGGAACCAGTGCTTCCCCTTTATTTATCTGTTATCTCGCCTGGATTGTATACTTACTGGTCTGCATCAGGTTCTTGATATTCAACCCGAAGGCGGCTGGGCATCACACAGCTCCTGCTTCTCGCTGCAGTCCTCCCAAGTCCTTCTGGTGGTGCTCCAACTCCGCTCTGTGTGCGAGACCCAAAGCCGTGGGAGATCAGATGCTCGAGAATAACACTGGAGAGTCAACAAAGACATTTTGTTTCAATTCAGGCTACAGGACATGAAACAAGTGTTCTTGAAACAAAGTTCCCTTCCTTCGTGTCTTGGTTCAGTGCAGTTCTGCACTTCAACTCCTGCCTCTGGTTCTAGAACCTGGCCACACTGCCTCTCGCAGTGTGAAGCATCGGAGCTTTTAGGCTTTTCAGAATGCAGTATGCTTTCGGAAGGTCAGCACTTTGTAACAATTTCCCAAAGAAAACAGTCCTTGTTGCCATAACCTTCTTGTATAACCAAGTTCACAGAGCCTGGAAACATTTTGTAATTGTGTTAAAACAACAAAGACAGCCTTGGGGGACCACCCAAGGGACAGGGATAAATTGGCTGCCTCCATTAAGTGATCTCTAGGCATCAAATGTTAGTAGAAATCTTGGGGGGTAAGTGATCACTTAAAAAAAGAGGTTGCCTGAGGTCCGAGAGAGCAAGTCGGCCTATATTTAATAACTGCAAGGTCACGGCATGAAATCAGTAAGAGGAAGCAGAGAGAAGTGGGTATCTTATTTCCTCACTGTGTCGGATGGCTTGTGACGTCAGCAGACCTGCAAAAGGGAATGATTGCCTTTAAAACATCATATCATCTCGTTAACAAGAAAGGAGATCAAAGAATTGACTCCAATATCCAGTCATGATGCTATAATTTAAAAGTGCTTTGCAATGATTTCCATCCCAGGACCTCAAATTCTTTTTCTTGATTTCATTCATTCATTGAAACTGCTGGAAGGGCTAGAGAGGTGGATGGCTCTTTTTGCAGAGAGGTCAGGTTACATGCAGGGAATTCTCGATTCGTCGTCGTCGGCAGCCGTCCGTCTCGAGAGACGATGGTGTAGCTTCTTAAGAGTCTATCTGCACCGCCGAGAATGGCTGTGCAGTCCGACTCGGGAGTGACACGGTGTCTGTCTCCTCCCGTGTTGAATCGACATCTTGCGATGACGCTGGAGTGTCCTCTCCAGTGAAGCTGAAGCTACAGAGCCTGGGCGGGGTGATATGGAGGGTCTGCTGTTGCCCATGCAGCAGACCCCCCCTCTCTTCGCAGCTGAAGGGTCCAAGGGAAAGACGGAGTCAATACAGCTTGGCTTCAGGTGCGCCGCAGGAGTTGCCGGTGTTGACTACAACGTCAAACCGCCTTAGGGACTCCGGCTCCGGATTTTCTGTCGGGGTTTACTCCCTTAGCCTTTCCCCTGAAGAGGTATGCCACAAGGCAGCGGAGGTTTTTTGGAGTCAGAGTTTTCCTTCTCGATTATGCACGCTAATAATGGAGGAGCTCGGGGGTTGGAGATTATCCCAAATAGTGGATAATCCAAAAATCCTCTCCGCTGGCCTTTAGAAGGCATGACATTATTATTACTGGTTGTTGTTGCTACTTCTGTCTCATTGTTGTTCTGGTTTAGATTTTGAGGGTGTTTGTTTGTTTGTTTGTATAAATTTTTGTTTTTGTTTTTGTTTTTTGCCATGAGATATTGAACAGGAATTGAGCAACAGAAGGGACCACAAAGCCAAGCACCCGCAGGCTGGAAGGAATATCCTGAATAGCGACAAAAAGGGGATTTTATACAGAGCAGGCAACGGTGGAAGGAAAACAAATAAACAAACACATATCTTAAGAGAAAAATAATTCTTTCCATTGTTTCTCTCCCATATTAACAACCTGGCTATTGCTCTCTCTTAGGTAAAATCAAGACAAGATAAAATTGAAATAAGTATAAACTTGCATTGCAAATTGGAAATGTTGAATTAAAAATTTTTGTTTTACTTAGAAGGTAAATAAAAGTAGATATTGTTAGCCAGGGAAAATCTGGTTGAGCTTATTATTTAGGGAATTAGGTTTGCTGATATTTTTAATTGTTCAGCAGTTCATTCGTGGGGAAATAGAGTGTGAAGCGAGAGAGTTAAGATATATACGTGGTATTTGGTTCAAAATATCTCAAAGCTTCCCAGTTACTAGTGTGCCCTCTTGGCCACCATGGAAGCTCCCTGCTGCTGTGAAAGCCAGCGCTTGAGAGGCAGGTGCTGATGTAAAAGGAAGGGCTTTATTTGCAGATGCTGACCACCTGAAAGATGGGGGACACACGTCTCAAAGCCCATCTTCTGGAAGATGGTGTGAGAAACGCTCACCATAAAATACCAGGACACAGGACTTGAGCAGCAGAGCGAGGCATTTATTCACGAGTCTGCAGAGTCGGGCGCACCGCTGGCCAGGAGCACGTGCAGCAGAGTAGACAAAGAAAGCTGGTTTTATACTAATGCGATTAGCTCCCCCTCCCTAACATGAATTGCTCCCCCTCCCCTTTCCTTCTCCCCTGTTTCTCCATTACTGGTTAATCCGGGTTCACAATCTAACGCAATTAACTACTCAACTCGGTGTGATTAACTAAGGGTAATGTAGTCATAGGTCTATCTCCAAATCATTTGCAAAGTTATCCAGCTACACCTTCCCATTTCTCTGTGTTTGATGACAACAATCTTCCTCCTTTTGATCCCAGAGCAATGTGTGAGGAGCTGCGGAATGTCATTTCCTCACCCCTTTTCCATGATTCATCTGTTAATTATCTCCTCCTGGTTGGGGAGTCACTGGCTTGCTTCTTTATCCCTAACAATGGGGACTCACATCTCAAAGCCCATCTCCCCCTCTCAGTGCAGACAGAGGTTTCATAAGGAGGGAGAGGGGACAGAACAAAGAGGTCAGGGGAGGGGTTGCCAAGTTCTCCACGTGCAGATGAGCCCCGTCCATTCCGATCCGGCAAGTGATGGTCTGGGCGTGAGTCATCCTGGTCTAGTCATCCTGGCTCCACATCATCCTGGCTCCGTGTCACCCCGGCTCCATGGATGAGGGTCAGCAAATCCCCCGGAGCTGGGGTGCCTGAAGGTCAGAGTCTATATCTTTTGAAACTAATCCTTAGGCCTCTTATACAAACATGCTGTTTGTCTAAACCCCGACAGAAAATCCGGAGCCGGAGTCCCTAAGGCGGTTTGACGTTGTAGTCAACACCGGCAACTCCTGCGGCGCACCTGAAGCCAAGCTGTATTGACTCCGTCTTTCCCTTGGACCCTTCAGCTGCGAAGAGAGGGGGGGTCTGCTGCATGGGCAACAGCAGACCCTCCATATCACCCTGCCCAGGCTCTGTAGCTTCAGCTTCACTGGAGAGGACACTCCAGCGTCATCGCAAGATGTCGATTCAACACGGGAGGAGACAGATACCGTGTCACTCCTGAGTCGGACTGCACAGCCATTCTCGGCGGTGCAGATAGACTCTTAAGAAGCTACACCATCGTCTCTCGAGACGGACGGCTGCCGACGATGTTTGTCTATAAGCCACGTGTTAGTCAGAGTCAGCACTTAGAGAAACCATGTCAAAGGGATGGCGGGGCGGGTATCACCTTCCTAGCATTGCAATTTTCCGCTGTTACAATGTGGATTCTAACACAGTCCATCTCTTTGGCCCTGTTTCTAAAACAAATGCGCTAACTAATGGGCACTGAGCATCTTCCAGCCTGACATCACGGGGTGGGAATCAACACCAAGAACATTCATTCATGTATCTGTTTACCTATTACTCCTTTATTTACCCCCTGTACACAAACGCTTTGTGAGGCAGGTGACTGATACTGAATACGTGCACAACCCAGATGATTTTGGAGCATACAACCCTCCTGGTAATGCAGGCTATTTACAAAAGAAGCAGCAAAAGCTTCTGACAATTAAGGTTCTAACGATCTGTAAGTTCTGCATGTCAGGGTGAGGAGCAATATTTTGGTCACGTCTTCCCCATCCTCCCTGTGAGGCGTTCTTCTTATCCTCACAACACCCCGTGAAGCAGGGCTATTACCACGTCCTCCCAGTGCAGGGACAGCGCTCAGTGAGGGACTGGGACCGCACTATGATTCCAGTCCTGGATTCCAGGGTGATGCCAGCACTATGCAGATCTGGCCCCCAGGGAAACAGAAGTAGGGAGGGAACGAAGGAGCTATGGATAGAAATGTAAAAAAAATAATAAAATTGTTGCCCGAGTTGGGTGGAAGGGAAGTTATAGTCACTGACTGGAGCTGAGTATGAAGAAAGAGAAATCCTGAATGCCAGCTACTAACAAGAACTGAAATTGGAGAAGAACAGTGAATGCTGTCCTGTCTTTTCCTAGGCTCCTAACCTTGCCCCTCAGAGTCTTGGTTTCTTCATCCACTGGCTAGGTTACCTCATGGCTGATTGAAAAGTTCATGTTATATACTCTATATTAAAATGTTTTAAAACTGACGCAATAAATTGGTCTTAGACAAATTGGCAGGTGCTTTTACTGAACATATTTTTTAGCCATACCTAAATCCACTAAGCCAGATAGCTCTAAATTAGGATTCACCATACTTATTTCATAACATTGTTATGCAGGTGGTGCTGAGAAGCATTAATATCTGTTAACTGCAGCATTGAAATAGCGTTTGCTAGGCCTTGGCCAGGTGGCTCAGTTGGTTGGAGCATCATTCATGCACCATAAGGTTGCAGGTTCGATTCCTGGTCAGGTCACGTACCTACGCTGTGGGTTCAATAATGGGGGAGTGTGCAAGGGGCACCCAATCAATGTTTCTCTCTTACACTAATGTTTCTCTCTCTTTCCCTTCCTCTCTCTGTAGAATCAGTAAACATATTTCGGGTGAAGATTTAAAACACAAAGGAATGAAATAGCCTTTGCCAGGTCAGTTGGTCCATAGTTTTGATGCAGCCTAGATCCCCAAATCTCTACTATTTTACAGGCAGAGGATTTGGACCTACTGAACTCAGTGATTTGAAAAACCAAGAAAGACGAGCTCAGCTACTTATTGCTCTGTCACCATTAGATAGAGAAAAAGGAAACTTTGCCCCAATCCACATGGCTCTGTGGGTTGGGTGTTGTCCCGTAAAGCAAAAGGTCACCAGTTTGATTCCCTTTCAGGGCACATACCTGGGCTGTGGACTGGTCCAGGTAAAAATAAATAAATAAAATCTTTTTTAAAAATAGGAAATTTTATTTTTAGAAGTTCCAACAATAGTTACAAAACAATTCCATTGCTTTTCCAGTCTTAGTGATCTTGATACAAAATTTTGCATCCAATAGTCTTTTTTAGTTGCAAATGTGTTAAGAATTGTCTTCGTGTGTTAACTCTTTGCTAGCTACTCCCCATATGATGCAACATCAAAGGAATTCCTTTGGGAAAAACTAGATAATCAGGTTTGTTAGGAAGGAACTTTCATATGTCATCAACTGCCATTACTCCCAAACTACAGTGAAGTATGATTCTGTAAGCAAGGAAGGATCAAAAAAGATATGACAAAAATCCTCTTTACCCTGGTTCTTAAAGCTGAGTCAAATAACATTAGAGTCTTATCTTCCATGACAAATCAGGTGTCAATGCGAGTTTGGGTACCACTCCATTCAATGACCTTCTCAATTATATGACAACCAAGCGATATGTTTAAGCTGCTATAATTTAACAATATAGAAATAAATGCCTTTAATCTCTCTTATTTTTCTGTGCAATTCTCTATCCACTTTAGCACTGGAGAAAAGAGGAAGCTTGTCATGAATGCTTTTGAGAACAAAGCATCCCCCTTTTTATTAGAGACTGGGAATCTAGGTTATTTATACCTGCCTCAGTGCCAGGGAAACCAATGTCTGACTTTTTTTCTCTTTCATTCCTGTAAAACTTTGATGCTTACAGTAGAATGTCACCATGAAACACAACAATTACCAGAGGTGCCAAATTGATTAAAATAGAATTTTCTCTCTGCTAGGTGACAATCCTTATTGTAGAAGGTGACACATTTGTCTTTCAGGCTGGATGGTGATTATCTTCCAAATATTACGTACGAGGCATATACAAATACATGCACATTACTTCCACTTGACTGAAAATAGATTGTTTATAAATATGAAGGCATTTTTCACTTCTGTAGAAGAATAACCTGTGTTTTATTTTTGTAGTTTTTAAAGCACATTCTACCATGTTATCTCTTTTAATGATCACGGTAGTTTTATGGTATAGTTAGTTATAGGTTTCAGAACAAAACAAAGCAAAAAGAAGAAAGAGATCCTGCAAGGTTTAGAGACTTTCCCTAAACCTTGCCTGCAGAAATGTGGCAACAGCGAAACAGATTTCATAGGGGCTGAAAATTTGTGTAGCATATTTATTGTCACCCATATTTTACTGCTTTCTTGAATAACAATGAAAATATTTAGCATAAAGATCAGCAGCTATAGAAGTGAATAGGGCTTGAATGTGTTCTAAGTGTATTGGTTTAATCATTTCTGATATTTTAATGACCATCATTTTAACATACGCGATATCTTCCAGTGGTTATCCCTAGTGAGAAAAGGATCACAGAGAGAATCTAATTTTCACATACCTTGCTCTCACTTTTAATATCAGAAGACCATTAGGATTTGTGTTCACTTATTCGGCTTTCAGGCAGACACGATAAAGTAGAATCTCAACAAACGCATGAATGCTGGCCAGGTAGCAGAGACACTGGAAATAAGCCTAATGACTAAATAAAACGAGGGCCATGAAAGCTCCTCTGGAAAAAGGTTTGTTACAGTTGGGGTAGGGAGAGCAAGACGGTGTCCAGGGATAGCCGGAAACTTGCCCTGAGGTAACTGATGGTCAGAAGATAGTGCTTCCTTCCTACTTACCAAGAAGGAAAAAAAAAAATTGTGTAGCAATGGGTGGTCTCCCTCAAATTCTTCCTTCTCTGATCCTGAGGGCATTTCTTGTAATGATTCAAAACTGGGAATGAGATAGTATCAGGGCCTGGCTCTATTTGCTGCTCACAAAGGGCAGACTGGTCCCATGAGCTGGAGCTACTTAAAGGGTGTGGCCATGGGAGGTGACATCATGGAAGTGGGGGTGGGGGAAAGAAGTACACAGGTTATACACTGGGTAGCATGAGAACCCAGAGACAAACAACAGAAGGAGCAACTTGGGACACCGGGGGAGAAAAAGTGATCAGAGATGTCTTATGAAAGTAAAAGTTACCTGAAAGCAACATTGCTGCCGCTAAAGATCTAGTAAAAAAGGAAACTCTCGGGGAGCTTGACGACCCAACAATTATCGTACAATACAAGGTTGCTCCGTGTCTGTATGATCGATTGAGGAACTAAAATGCCAAAATCGCTATGGCGTGTCATTTGGTTGAGTCCCAAATGTCATTTTTCAAAGTCTAGAGTTCCTGGATTCCTTAGTGAAGCAAAATATTCTTGCCTATGCTTAACTCACTTGCAATTTCACACAGAGTAAGTGGTTACAAACATGGGATGAAAACGTGCAGATGTGGGTCTGAATCTGAGCTCCGCCGTTTATTAACTGGGTGACGGTGGGCCCATTACTGCAACTGTTTTGACCTCCACCTTCTCTTCTGTTGTAATGAAGATGATACCGCGTTCCTCATAGTGTGGTCACACACCTTCTTTTCCGTGACCTATGTCCAGCTCTCAGCACAGTGTTCCGTGACAGATTGAGCTCACTGGACAAGTGCAAATAAAGAAGCAGAAATGGTACCGTCACCAAATGAACTGCTAGCAGCTTTCTGTGCACGTGATCGATGCGTTCTGTTCCCCCTTGAAATGATTTCTTCTCTTCGCTTACTTAACCCCGTGGTTCGCTCCCTGTTTTCTTCCCTCCAACCAGCATGCAAAGGAATCTTTCAAAAATGCAAAGTGGGTCGCGCTACCCTCCAGACTAAGTCTCTCCCTTGTCTCCTCCTTGCACTGGTCATATATTAGAACCCCTTCCTGCGCACCCTATCTGCTACTTCCCCCTCTCTCCTTCTGCTTCCTCGGGAGAGCTTTCTTCCCATTCTCCAGGCGCCTGAGTCCTGTTCTTATTGCAGGACATTGACTGTTGCTACTTCCCCTGCCTAGGATGTTTGATTTTTACCCTATCAGTTGCAGCTTTAGGCAGGATTTCCCAGTCTCTGCGCTCTTAACCTTTGGGCTGGGTGATACTTTGTGGGGGGCGGGTCTTGCGTTTTACACATCATTCAGGAGTAACCCTGGGCTCTATTCATGAGATGCCAGTAGCACATCCCTCCACTCCCCCAAGTTGGAAGAAAAAAAGTTTACAGACATGACAAATGTCCCCGAGGGGATGATGATGATAATAATAATAAATAATAATAATACTATATGGATATATTAACTATATTTATTTATTGCATATTGATTTAGTTTACTTACAATTTTCATTATCACTCTAACTTTTCCTGTGTAAGCATTTCTTCAGAATATATGTATATGTGGAAGTTGAATTATTAAGTTGAAGGATAGACACTTAATATTTTAATGCGACTCCAAATGCTCTTCTAAAAAGCTGATGAGTTATATCCGAACTGAGTTAACAAATGTGTGCATGTATATGTTATAAATAAGTTTCAAATAAACTCTCATATTATTCTTTTGCAAAAATCCTGACTGATTATTTTCTCACAGAGAATCTGTGTTTTCTTTTAGAATGTAAACAAACCCTTTAGTCTATTTCTTTAAAATACTGTTGTCTTATATTTTGCTAATTAATTAAGTAGGCCTGCACCAATCCAAGTAAATTTTTCCTTATAATAATTTAAATGTTTCTTTATTTAAAGACGAAAACGTTTGACTAGTTAATCCTCTGGAGATATTTTTGGGCGTGATGTAAAGTGAAAATTTAACCCCCCCCCAATGGATGACTAGTTATTAAAATACCACTCATAGGACAGTGCGTAATTTTCCCACAAAGTTTAAATTCCACATGTAATATATGCAAAATTATATGACTATATATTTCAGAAGACTTGTATTTAATTCACCTGTTTAATTCTATGCCAATGCTACATCATGCCTTAAATCATAGCTTTATAGTCTGTTTTGACTTTTGGTAAAATGTTCATGCTACCCATATCCCATATCCTAGTTATAATTTTTTGTTAATTAATCTTGTATTTTTCCTTCTCTAGATGATTTTTAGAATCAATTTTTCAAGCTTTATTTTTAAAATTTTGTCAGCATTGTGTTTCTTTTATAATCAAAAGTATGAGTTTGTTTTTTAAATTTATTTTTTATTATCTTTCTATTACAGTTGTTCCAATTTTTCCTCCCATGATCCCCACTGCCCCCACCCCATACACACAGTCAATTCCTGCCATGTCTGTTGTCCATGTTCATGGGTCATTTATACTAGTTCCTTCACAGACTCCTCCCCCTTGTTCCTCTCTCCCCCCCTCACACCTCCCCTCTGGTCACCGTCAGTCTGCTCCTTGTTTCCATGCCTCTGGTTCTATTTTGCTCATTTGTTTGTGTTGTTCCTTAGTCTCCTGTATCAGGTGATATCATATGGTATTTTTCTTTCATTGCCTGGCTTATTTCACTAAGCATAATTCTCTCTAGTTCCATCCATGTTGTTGCAATTGGTACAAGTTCCTTCTTTCTTCCTGCTGAGTAGTACTCCATTGTGTAAATGTACCACAGTTTTGTGACCCACTCATCTACTGATGGGCACTTAGGCTGTTTCCAGCACTTGGCTACTGTAAATAGCACTTCTATAAACATACGGGTGCATAGGTTCTTTTGAATTGGGGTTTCAGGATTCCTCGGGTATAATCTCAGTAGTGGAATCACTGGATCAAAAGGCGTTTTCATTTTTAGTTTTCTGAGGGAATTCCATACTGTTTTCCACAGTGGCTGCACCATCTGCGTTCCCACCAGCAGGGCACCAGGGTTCCCGTTTCTCCGCATCCTCGCCAGCACTTGTTGTTTGCTGATTTGTTGATGACGGCCATTCTGACAGGTGTGAGGTGGTATCTCATTGTGGTTTTAATTTGCATCTCTCTGATGGCTAGTGATGTTGAGCATTCTTTCATATGTCTGTGGACCCTCTGTATGTCCTCCTTGGAGAAGTGTCTGTTGAGGACCTTTGCCCATTTTTTAATTGGTTTGTCTTCCTGGTGTTGAGTCATGTGAGTTCTTTACATATTTTGGAGACCAAACCCTTGTCTGAGGTATCATTGGCAAATACATTTTCCCATAAGTTTGGCTTCCTTTTCATTTTGCTGATGTTTACTTTAGCTAAACAAAAATTTTTAGTTTGATGTTGTCCCATCTGTTTATTCTTCCCTTTATATCCCTTGTCCTAGTAGATATATCAGTGAAACTATTGCTATGTGGGATATCTGAAATTTTACTGCCGGTATTTTCCTCTCAGACTTTTATGTTGTTACAGCTTATATTTAAGTCTTTTATTCATCTTGAGTTTATTCTGGTGTATAGTGTAAGTTGGTGGTCTAGTTTCATTTTTTTACATTTCTCTGTCCAGATCTCCCAATACCATTTGTTGGAGAAGCTATTTTTACTTCATTTTATGTACCTGACTCCTTTGTTAAATATTAATTCACCATAGAGACCTGGATTTATTTCTGGTCTCTCTCTTCTGTTCCATTGGCCTATATGTCTGTTCTTATGCCAGTACCAGACTGTTTTGACTATAGTGGTCTTATAATATAGTTTGATATCAGTTATTATGATTTCTCCTATTTTGTTCTTCATTCTCAAGATTGCTGAGGCTATCTGGGGTCATTTTTGATTCCATATAAATTTTTGAAATATTTATTCTAGATCTGTCAAAAATACAAGTTTCTTATAAATGATGATACAACTTAAAATTAAAATACATAATAATGTTTAATTTTGGAAACATTCTATTAATCATAAACTGATAGATTACTTGTGTTAATTTATACCTGTGGCCAGTTGTACAAAACTTCTGAAATCACTTTTATAATGAAAAATAAATGTGTATATGTTTTTATTCAGTAACCCTTGATATATTTCTTTAGAAAAAAAATAGGAAAAGAGTATAAACTGATATGCACATAAATAAAGACAGGAATTTTATCATAACGTGGAAAAGCTTGGAAAGCACTTTACTGTTCAATGGCAGTAGTACGATATTTCAGCAGTTTTTCCTAAAGCGCGAGTTAATAAATCTGTTAGTGTGCAGGCCATGTGGTCTATGTAGCAAGTATGTAACAGGTCTGCTGTCTCACAAAAACAGCTATAGACAAGATAGAAATCAATGGGCAGGGCTGCATTCCAGTACAACCTTTTTCTTATGAAAACAGGTGACTGGCTCATGTGCTTTGGTTTATCAACTTTTGGTATAGAACTGTATCGTGCATATGAACATAGTAACAGTGGCCTAAAGAATATCCCTGACAGAACTGACTGGGGTGGCTCAGTGGATTGAGTGCTGGCCTGTGAGCCAAAGGGTCACCAGTTTGATTCCCAGTCAGGGCACATGCCTGGGTTGCAAGCCAGGTCCCCCGCTGGGGGCACACCAGAGGCAAACCCACATTGATGTTTCTCTTCCTCTCTTTCTCCCTCCTTTCCCCTGTCTCTAAAAATAAATAAATGAAGTGTTAAAAAATAATAAATGGTGATTTCTATCTGCAGCACCACTTTCTAAAAGAAAAAAAAAAAAAAGAAAGGAAGAAAAAGGGACATCTCTGATAGAGGATGCATGAGAAAAGGCAGAGTAAAAATGTATTCGCACTGGAGGAACTAAGTAAAATGTGAAACTCTCAGTTATAGGGCAGTTAGACTTATGGGTTAATTATTTTATTTTGATTTATTTATTTGCTCTTTGTACCAAACAATCTCGTTCAATTAAAAAAAAGTTCAGTGTTTTGCCTATGACAGTTTCAGTTCAGTGCCCTCAAATGTGTGTTTCTTAGGTGCATCTGAATTGGGCCATTCCGTCTGTGGCCAGCTTTTCATTCATTCACTGAAGCCCAGCATTTAATGCCACACTTTACGCTTTGTCTTTTATTTTCTTTTTCCTCTAATCTGATCATGCTCTTAATCTATTAAAAGATTGGACTCTTCATTTCTGAAGAACACAAAACAGATAAAAGTTCAAACTTTTAAATGATTTGATAAGTACTAGAAATGTTCAAAAGTTAAGGTTCTTCCCAGTAACTTTTTGAATATCCCTGAATACATGTAAATGTATTAAGTTCTAATTCCATATTGAACCCTGCAAATAATGGGAGGGAAACATACAAAATATCTATAGTTGAGAAGGAAAAAACCCATGGCATGTTTGAAATTTCCATAAACATGAGCAATAAACTAGATCCCTGTGCCTAGTTATACATAGCCTCGATTTAGCAACACCTCAGCTCATTTAAAACGAATCTGAGAGAGTAGTTTGTTGCATTGCTGTCATTATGATATAAGTTTTCTCTGCCTTTATGATCAGAATCCAGGCTGTGATAGCCTGCGCTGTGCCTTGGGGTTAATGCTAAAAGTGCTAATGTCACGTTAGAGTGACTGCTCGCAGTCTCCCCGATTCCAGCAAATCTAAACTGAACACCATATTGATGGCCTATCAAACGCTCCCAGCAGGTCGCATAAACCGGCTGAGATGACTGAGAGTCCGGTGGGGAAGGTCAAGGGCATCCTTACTCAAGCTCCTTGTTCGGAACACCGAAGGTTCCTAAGCATGTGAGTGACACTTGTGATGTGCATTTGCTGTCATTCTTGGCCCTGTGCCGCCCGTGTAGAGATGATCAAACAAGAGCACACGAGCTTCCCACACACATAAGTGCATTTTTAGAGATGACATCGTTCGCATGTCTGGGGCTTTCTGTCTGTGTGAGAACGTGACCGGCCCAACGGAGAGGGCCCGGGCTGCGGACTGCGGTGCCATGAAGCTCTCAGGAGGCTACACCAAAGAGATCCAGGGTGCACTGCACTTGGCGGCGGCCGCTGAGCTAGAAACACAATGTTGAGGGCCATCTGTTGGAAAAAGCAAAACAGCTGGGTGAACGTAGGCCAAGAGCGGCTCCGATTGGCAAAGACTGTTCTATCATGAACAGGTCCTGGGTTGAGAGAGGATGATTTCATTTGACGAGGAATAAGAGACTAATATGGGACATATGTTAGCCATACTTCATGTCGTTGCCTCCCATCTCAGGCACAGAACATTTGGGGTCACCGTGTGCACCTCCACCGTAGGTCTGTAAGTTGTGATAGTGGCAATTGTAGACCTCATTCCCTGGGGGTAATTCTGAATATTTTCATGTAGTGAATGCTTACCTTTCTGGGAGAACATAAATTCTATCTCTAATTATTATTTTTATTTCTCTTCTGTTTTTTATATATGCTATCTCTGCTTTTATGATCAGAACCCAAGCTTTGATAGTCAAAGATGCATTCACATATTTAAGGTAGATATCTCTGGGGTGATGCATCCTTTAAAAATACGTCTGACCTTGGAGGTTTTGTAACAGAGAAATAGAAAAGTGTATCTATCTATCACTTAAATCTGAGGGTAGAAATCTTCCACCAATTTAAGAATATCAATTTCTTAAGTATTCAAAATGTTTTCTACAACTTAAAATTATCTGTATCTTTTACTTTCTATTTATATTCAGTGTGATCTTTCTAAATATATTCTTTATTTCCTTAAAGAAATGTGTGCTTGCCTGTTTCTACGTGGTCACAGGGGAGTGCTTGCAAATGGAAAGTGATTCCTCCAGTTAATGGAAAGGGTCCTTAAGAGGAACTTCTGAATGGCAAAGCTTATTGCTTATAACAAACTCTCTCTTCTCATTCTCCTTATAACACTGTCAGGTCTTCATCATCTCCCTGCATCATTGTAAGTCAATGCTCAGGGTTCAAGGTCATGTGGCATCATTTGGAGTGAGTTAGGTCACTGTTGCTTGCTCTCCCACCTGGTACCTCTCCCCAGCACATGCAGGCAACTCACTGTGAACAAAGCCACTTCTTCTAGGCCTCCAGCTCAGAAACACTGATGGCAGTGAGGTACAAAGAAGTCAGAAGGCATTGCCTTGCTGTTGAGAACTGCTTGACCTGAACTCCCAATCCCACAGAGGCAGAGAGAAATAAGTAAGCTTGTGGAGTGCTCTCTGACAGCTTTAGTCATGTCTCTACCAGGTCTTTCTGAGACGGTCACCCCAGGGGGCTGACTCCCAACAGCTTGTCCCCAAGCCGCAGGTGTTCACAAAACTGTACTTCCATTGGGAAGTGCCAATCTGGAATTTGAAATGATTTTAAAGGATGATGTGGACCATCGTCAACCATTTCCCCAGTTTTTCTCCCCATACCATCCCCTCAAAACACAGTTTTAAACACAAAAACCACAGGAAGTACATACCATACCTGAGCACACTTATTCCTTAACATATTTCTTTCTCTTTCTCTATAAAAATCTGTGTTGCAAAATATAAAAGACAGGAAAAAACATTTTACAAATGCTAACTTATGATTGGAATATTAAAATACATATATGCAAAAACTTAATCATCACAACTTGAAGAAAATTAATCTAAATTGTTAGTATTTAAGTAATTACAAAATTTTTAAGAAGCTACATTGCAATAATAGTTTCAAGGACATCCCATCTAAAGGGAATTTTTAATGTAAATAGTAAAACCCTTTAAGGCTCTTGACTGGGTGAGTAATATTTCAAAGCATGACAAATAAAGGGGAATTTTTAAATGCATAAATGTCTTTAAACTGTAAAAAAAATTAGCTTCAATCTCTTATTCAATAATACCATGCTTTCTTTAAGATAATGCAAGATTAACTTAATCATAAATTATGACTAAATTAAGAATAAATTCTGCATCAGTTAGACCCAAAATGATGTCTATGATGTAATTGACATTTTATAATTATAATTCATGACTTATAATTATAATGTGGTGATTTCCACTAACATTATTGCACCCTTTAATGACCATGTATTCTGAAAATACATTAGAAAGTGTCTTCTTAAAAGTGTTTAAGTTTAGTCCTACACATCATTGAATTTTTTCTTGAAAATACACTTGCTGTATAAAAATTTAGCCACAGAGTAGCTAATGGCATGAGTTTTAAGTCCAAAGATGTGTGAAAGTAATGTGTGGGAAAAAGAGAGATACAATATTGATCTCAGAGGATTCAAAATGGGTGAAAATTTTAGATACCTTAGAAATCTGGGACAAAATACTACAAAGCCACTGTAATCAATGCAGTCTGTTACTGGCATAAGAACAGATACATAGATCAGTGGAATAGGATAGAGAGCCCAGAAATAAACCCAGGTCTCTACGGTCAATTAATATTTGACAAAGGAGGCAGGAGCAGACAGTGGAGTAAAAATAGTCTCTTCAACAAATGGTGCTGGGAGAACTGGACAGGGATGTGCAAAAAAATGAAACTAGACCACCACCTTACATGATGCACCAAAATAAATTCAAAATGCCTAAACGATTTAAATATAAGTAGTGGTAACATAAAAATCCTAATGGAAAACATAGCAGTAAAATTTTAGATGTCCCACTTAGCAATATTTTTACTGATACATCTCCTAGGGCAAGAGAAATAAAGGAAAAAGGAAACAAATATGACTACATCAAATTAAAAAGCTTCTTCATGGCAAAAGAAACCATCATCAAAATGAAAAGGGATCTGACTGTAAGGGAAAATATATTGGCCAATGATGCATCAGACAAGGGTCTAATCTCCAAAATATATAAATAACTCACTCAACTCAACACCTGGAAGACAAACAATGGGCAAAGGGCCTGAATAGATGCTTCTCCAAAGAAGACATACAGATGGCCGATAGATGAAAAGATTCTCAATCAACATCACTAGCCATAAGAGAGATGCAAATTAAAACCACAATGAGATACCACCTCACACCTGTCAGAATGTCCATCATCAACAAATCAACGAACAACAAGTGCCGGCGAGGATGCGGAGAAACGGGAACCCTGGTGCATTGCTAGTGGGAATGCAGACTGAAGCAACCACCCTGAAAAACAGTATGAAACTTTCTCAAAAAAATTAAAAATGAAACTGCCTTTTGACCCAGTAATTCCACTACTGGGAATATACCCTAAGAGTCCTGAAACACCAATTCAAAAGAGCCTACGCACCCCTATGTTCATGGCAGTGTTATTTACAATAGCCAAGTGCTGGAAACAGCCTAAGTGCCCATCTGTAGAGGAGTGGATAAAAAAACTGTGGTATAGTTACACAATAGAATACTATGCAGCAGAAAGGAAAAAGAAGGAATTCCTACCCTTTGGGACACCATGGGTGGATCTAGAGATTATTATGCTAAGTGAAATATGCCAGTTGGTGAAAGACAAATGCCATATGATCTCATTTATAAGTGGAATCTAATAAACAAAATAAGCTAATGAGCAAAACAGAACCAGAGACATGGAATCAGGGAACAAACTGACAGCTGCCAGGAGAAGAGGGGGGAGTGGGGCAATTGTGGAAAGAAGGGGAAGGGACTATTCAAAGAACATGTACGAATGACCCACGGACGTGGACAACTGGGTGGGGACGGACTATGGGACCGGGGGAGGGCTGGACTGAGGAGGGCAAAAGAGGAAAAAATCGGGACAACTGTAACAGAATAAACAAAAACTTAAAAAAACAAACAAAAGAAAAATTGAGATTTCTTTTCAAATTACAAAAAGAAAAAGAAATCTGGGACAAAGGGCGCGCAACCAGAGTAACACGAGAGAGTGACCCTAACTTCTTAGATGATGTTGAATGTGGCAGTTAACCGCTGATATTCCCAGGATTCCTGCAATCTGCATGCAATATTTGATATATATGATGACGATATCTTGTTATATGTAAACCTATTGCTATAGCCCTGGTCAGGTGGCTCAGTTAGGTGGGGCTTCATTCCATACACCAACAAGGTTACTGGTTTAAGTCCTGGTCAGATCACATACCCAGGTTGCAGCTTCAATCCCTAGGCATGTGTGGGAGGCAGCCAGTCAATAGTTCTCTCCCCAGCCCCTGGCCCTTCCTTCCTTCTTCTCTCTCTAAAATCAACCAACATATCCTCAGGTAATGACTTTTTAAAAAACCTTATTACTATAACCATACTAAGTACTTGTCAGAAAATCATGTGTTGAATAGTTCAGCATAGTAAATACTACCAGGTGGAAGGCTTATTACAAATGTTCTCTACGATTGAGTGTTTCTCAAATTTTAGTGTACATGTGTATCATCTGGAGAGCTTATTAAAATGTAAACTTTGATTCAGGAATGTTGGTGGGGCCTAAGAATTTGCATCTTTACAGATGCTTTAGGTTACTGGTTCGAAACCAAACCTAGAGTGGAAGAATTGACATTTAGAGAAGCTGATGGAGCACAGGGTCACCACATTCAAGGACTAGGCATAAAATAAAGTTAAAATGACAAACCCTTTAAAGAGCATATCTTGATATCAAGTAATATTATAGGGTTCATATTCTGTACAAGGCACTATGCACCCTATAACTGCAGGATGTCATTTACTACTCCTGCACCCCTCTGAGTGTGGTGGTAATACTGACTTTGTTTTCTAATTGGGAAACTGAGCTTCAGAGCCATAGAGTTAGTCTGTATAAAAGCTGGCATTCGAACACAGGTTTTTCCCCATCTGAAGCCAGTGCTCCTTTTATGTGCTCACTTAATGGCATTATTTCATATGGAAACCTAGAGATGTGATGGAGAAGACAGGATGGGAATATATTTAGAATTTATATTGATGTAATTGTTAGTCATCCAGCTGCAAGAAAGCCAAGTAACTCACAGCCCTCAGTATGTGCGGCTCACCCTTTCTTGAGCAGATTTAGTGAAATGCATGTATCAATTTTAAGTCATCATTAGACATTTGCAGATGGTACAAGAAGATAGTGTTTCAGGTAAAGACGATTTCATGTACGAAGCGGTGAGACTGAAATGCATGTTGGGTTTGGGACGTAGAAACGGTCTGGCATGCGGGAGCTTCTGGTGTGGGAACACAGCATCTGGAAGGAGGCTGGAGAGCAGGTGTGGGGCAGATCATGAGAGGTCAGTCAGTGGGCCTTGGGCTTCGGGACGTCAATAGAATGCCACCAAAGGGAAAGACCAGTTCAGATTTGTGATTGATAAAAGAAAGGGCTCTGTAGCAAAAGAGGGGGAAGGATTGAAAGGGGAACAGACTACAAGCAAGCATACAGGTTTGGAAAGTTTCTCACAGGTAAAGCAGGCGAGAAGGGTTATTTTTAAGATGGTTTCCATCAAGGGAGAAAGTCAAGTAATATTTTAGAGGTGATATTATTAGGACTTCATGAACAAATGGGTTGAGAGACGTAATGGAACTGATTTAGATTACAACTTGAAAGATTGCATAGATAGTAGTTCCATTGCCAGAGTTGGGTTACTGTGGACACACTGTCATCAAAACTCCAGTAAAATGTATAGGCTTTGTATTCCCCCTCGATATAACTACCATAGCACAGGAGAGGTATCCAACCCCAAGTCATTGAATATTACCCAACGTGCTGTGCTAAAACTGTTACGTTGCTACATCTAAGTTCATCAGAAAGTAGGTTTCTGTAGGTTTCTTTGGTTACCTATAGAGTTGCTATTGGATGATCAATAACCTTCCACAGGAGCAGCAGGATGCTCATCATTGCCCAGGGCCCCTGGCAAGGAATAAAATGGCCGTTCTATATTGTTGGGGCAATCAGACGACAGAACGCTGGAATAGTTTAATGAAGGCCCATCACAGCAGGCCAGTGTTTTGCCTTCCGCATAGGCTGGCTGGATGCTTGCCTATAGCTAATTATGCTATAAACATGCTCTGAGCGGAAGTATTCCTTGCAGGGTTCCGCATGTTCACAATAGTCTGAGTAGAATCTAGGAATTGGTTAGAGGGGGAGGGATAGTGGCCTAAGCAGCTCAGTTGTGATCATATATACCTTATGACATCGATTTTTCACCTTGACAATGACTCTCAGGTGGTTGGGAAGTCTGGATTGCACCCTGAGCCGAGGGGTGAGGGGTCACACACCTAGAGGCACTGCTGCCTCATCACTGGTTGCTGGTGGCCGCCTGAGTGGGGCTGTATCCCTTCTCTGAGCCCTGAAAGATGGGATATTGCACTTCCGAGTTCAAAAGCTGCACTTCAGAATCCCTGTGCTGGCGGTCTTCATTCTGTTGCAGGTGGAGAGAAGTTCACTTAACCATCACAGGGTGAAGGGGGCCTTCGAGGTGATAGCGCTACGTGTGGGCTATACAATACCAATGATTCCAGAATAATAAGAACCCCTGTACTGAATAGAAATCATGAGGCAGGGGTAGGAGCACATTAATACCCACCGCCATGAATTCTTCTGTACGTCTCCCACGGCAGCGGCTTCCTCAGCTAACCGTTCACGGTACGGGGTCAGCTAGGCTCTCTGTAGCAGGTGCGAGTGGTGTATTCCCACGGCTTCCATATTTGTGTGTGTGTGTGTGTGTGTCTGAAGTGACATAAATGTGGCTTTTCAAGTTAATGTAAAAAGAATAACCTGCTCAACAAATGTTACTGGAAAGTGGGTCCTGATAGGGGCAACATAGTCACATTTTCAGTTGGATTCCCACTACACAGAACTATGCTTAGTGTATTATAGTTGCTCAAAACAATTTTCTTAATGATGTTGAATAGTCTATTTTTTTACATCAGATTTATACTCCATACATTTTAGTAAAATTAATCTCAAGTCACTTGAAGAATCATAAAACTATAAAAACATTGAAGAAAATGTAAGAAAGTGTATTTATAAGTTTAACATAGAAATGATCATGTAAATTAAAAGTGGAAAAAGAAAAAGTTGATACTTTTTTTACATATACCTTTGAAGCTTATCTCTTAATTAAAAAGATAAGTAACAAACTAATATATAGCAGACAAAGGATTAGTATACAAACATATTTTAACACCTATGTATCGATAAGATTTAGGAAAGACTGGAAATAATTAAATGAAACAAATACCCAATACATGAATGATGTTTACTAGGTGGTAATCTGGGAAATATAAATTAAGATAGCACACATCTAATCTTTAAGGTTTACAAAAACATAGATAGTTTCATCAGGTTACACATTGGTGGAGGCATGGTGAACAGATTCTTTGGGCAGCCATTTTTGCCAGTATATTTTGACCTTCTGGGAATATATTTTAATATAAATATTTTGTATATTCTATGTAAGAGTAACTCAATATATAGTTTTCCATCCCAGAGAAATACTTTTATATATATAGAAAAACTTCTTGCGCAAGGATGTTCATTGTACATGTAGTATCATTTTTAACAGTAACAAATTGGAAACAAGTTGGAAGCCTGAGGAAAGAGGAATAGCTAAAGAAATAATTGCATATCTATAATATGGAGGAACTTGCAGATATTAAAGAAATGAGGTATATATTGAATACCAAGCTTCTAAAATCACTAAAAATGGGATGTTTTAAAAATGCAGTTGTAAGTGGGACAATTGTAACAGAAAAACAATTTTAAAAAAAAGACGAAGGTATAATGTCACGTGAAGAATAAAATTAAATTAAATTAAATTATTTTTTTAAAAAATGCAGTTGTTACGATAACAAGTATTGGAAAAGATGCAGAAAAATTGGAACCCTCATACTCTTGTGGCGGGAAAATAGTCTGACAGTCACTCAGATGATTAATCATAGAGTTACCATCATGACCCAGCAATTCCACTACTAGGTGTATAAGCAAGAGAAAAGAAAACGTATGTCCACACAAAAACTTGTACGTGAACGTTTGTTACAGCGTTAGTCATAATAGCCCAAAAGTAGAAGCAACTAAATGGCCATCAGCTGATGAATGGGTAAATAAAGTGTCCAATCATACCATGGAATAGTATTCAGTAAGAAAAGGAAATATAGTACAGGTGCATGTTCCAACCTGGAGAACCTTGAAAACTACGCTAAATGAAAAGCCAGTCACAAAGGATCTCATGTCATATGATTCCATTTATATGAAATCATCAGAACATGCAAATCTATAAAGACCGAAGTAGATTAGTCATTGCCTAGTGCTGAGGGAGTGTTGGTGGCATGAGGGTTGAGGGAAGGAACAGCTAAGGGGAGCCGGTTTTCTTACAGGGGTCATGTTCGAATATTGGTTATGGTGATAGACACACAACTTCGTGACTATACGCCTGCACAATCAATGAATTCTACACGCTTTAAATGAGTGAATTCAATGGTATATGAATCACACATCTCAATGAGGGTGGTAGAAATAGAATTATAAAATAACATTACATAGTTTACAGAAGAGCGCACACATAATTTATATGCACATAAATTGACTGAAAGACCGCACACACCAAGTTGATACCTGTATTTCTGAGGAAGAAGGGAGGGGCTAGATTTAGAAATCGTTATCTCAGAATACACTACAGCTCTATGCTTAATGTCCCCAACTTTTTTTCAGGTGGCTTGCATTCGTGTACAATTAGTGGAATGAATAATTAGTATTCAAAAGTTATTTTTTTAATAGTAGACTTCTCTACAGTCACACCTAGCAAATGACTTCTGTAGAGGGAAGTTCAAATGTCTCCACCGCTCTTCTCACTCAGCCTCACCCAAAACTGGGTATGTCTAGAGTGTCCTCTTGCCAAGTAGAAAGCGGAAATCCTGAGCAGGGCACTAGAGTGCCACCCAAATGCTGCCCTTCCACTGAGCATAACTTTATCTCCCAGTGACAGGAGGTCGCAGAGCACAGATCGCGAGTCACACTCACTCTTGCTCAGCTCTGGGTTCCGTTACGAGGGTTCTTCCGCCTCACGAGGGAGCAAGGGGTTCCCATGATGCCTGATTTACCTTCTTGCTTTCCCTCACCATCCCCAACTCTTCTCACCCCCCCCACTCAAACCTGAGTAACGATTGGCAACTAGAATCTCGAACTCCTATGTTGAATTGGCAAGACTTAAATAAAAAATAAAAACTTGAACTCCTTTTGATGCATAAAAGCTAAACTACATAATGCGAGATATGCCTGACAAATCTAAAACATTAAAGAACGTTAATGTGAAAAATCTGGAAAGACAAACTACTCAGCTACAGTGAAAAGTAAATTTTACTTCTGTAAAGACATAAAAGAAGTTTCAGTTTAATGACTGTATTAAGATTATACAGGGCATTTTTTTCCCATAACTTATAGAACACCCAGACCACATTTCAAATACTTTCCTTCTCTAAGTTAAGCACAGTAGAGTTTAATTCATAACATCTTGAATTTCCAAATTAAAATCACCTTTAATTAAAGAATTTCAGCCAGCCATAGAAACAAAGTGTTATATTTTCTAAACATAAGTGATTACAATATTTATCAAAGCTATATGTGTATTTAAATAAAAGAGTCTAAAAAAATAATAAAACATGATTCTGTAGCCAGAAAGCAATTACTTTCAGGTGTTTTCTGTTAATAAATTAGTATAGACTTGGAGCCAGATCTGTGAAATAATTTCCATTAATTAAAAAAAATCAAGAGTTTAATGTTTATTCTCTTTTCCCAAAGGTGAACTGGAAAGCTATGTTCCTAACTACACAAGAGAACATAATTTTATTTTTCTTTAAAGCTTTGAGGTACCAATTAATTTTTCCAAATGACAAGGTGGGATATTAAAATAATATGAGTGACTGGGAAATCTGAGAATCAGAGTTTTTAGTCAACTCTTAATTGTCGACCACCTATTTTATTTACATTAATCTAGGAACCAGATTCAGATACACCTGTTCATTAACCTATGGCCTCAGAAGATTCCAGTCTAAACTAAAATATATGAAACAACATGATTTAGCACTATCTTGCAGGACAGACATCGTACATCCGATTAAATTAGGAACAACTTTCTAGAAGGGCATAGTTATGCAGGACTAGTGTCGGTGGTAAGTGGGGCTTGAGCTGGAACTTGGAAGATAGGTAGGTGATGCCGAGGTGAAGAGATGCAGGAGAGGGCAAGACAAGTCCGCCGTCAGAGCAGCGCTACACGGTGGTGTGCTCACAGGAACAGACCTCCTGGTGAAAGAAAAGGTGTCCAGAGGAGAGCAGAGGGGGGATGGCAGGGCGGGTAGGGTGGGATAGGGCCATAGATGCTTCAACCCAAGTCAGGTAACCTGGACCCACTTTGATAAAAAATAGGGAGCTAGCCCAGCGGTCAGAGTAGATGAGAAACTTGATCAGAGTGGTAGGTCAAGGTCAAGCCGGCGTTGGTTTTGCAAGAGGGAATTCCTCTAAGTAATTTGACTGCAACAATGTGAGGATCTAGATGGAATTAAAACTGGGTTTAAAATTTTAATAAAATGTGAACTTGCATTGAGTCCTTGCTAATTACATATGTCAAGGAAAGTATGAATTAAAGATAACGTCTTACCTTTAGTCCCAGGTAAGAACAAACAGAGACGTGAGGTGGAAAGGATCATGGATTCACATTTGAACACTCTGAGTTCGCAGTTACAGCCCAGAAACCCACTTTTAAATATCAAGAGGTATATACAGAGAGCCAGAGATTCGATGAGAAAGTTCTAGCAATGCAAATTTGAAAGTTATCAACAGAGTTGAAAAATAAATCCATACCTATAAGGTCCAAAAACCGAAACTTGGAAGTGTCAGCAGTCAAAGAGGAGCCAGCAAAGGAAACAAGGATTGATCAGAGAAGCAGGACACTAAGTAGGGCCTTATTTCTCAGAAGTCTGTGGAATGAGATGGCTCAGAACAGGCGGGGTCACCAATTTCAAAGCTGTGGAATCATCAAAGAGACGGAGAACAAAGAAAAGGCCCCTGGGATTTGCGATCACGCATGCACGTACCCACACATTATTGGTGACCTAAAAAGAATAAACATAGTGAAGTTTTTTAAACCTTATGCTTAAAAAGAAACCTTAATTTATTCTCACATTTAAAATGCCACTTTTATTTCTCCCTGATGGAGAAAACACTGGTTAGATGGGGCATTTTTTTGTGTTATTACCCAATGCGCAGACACATCTGCCGGACACAGTGCTGTAAAGCTGCTTTTATAACAATAGTACTAAGAGACTTAAAGGTGATTTCTGTCATCAGAAAGAAAAAGCCAATGGCCTATTATAGCCCTGTATGCAATTGCCTCTTTACCAAGTTACTGAAGATTAGATGAAGGGGTACCTAATGAAATTACAAATTCCATATCATATAGCTTTGAGCTCACTCATAAACTCAAAGGAAGTAACAAAAATCTGCAAAAGTCAAAATCAACTATACTGTTTTAGTTTTAATGTACATGGTCTGTCCGGAAAAATTCCAGCCAGTTAATATAAGGCTGGTGCAAAAGTAATGTCTGATTTCGAGGTCTATTTTAAAAATAAAAAGGCCCGTAATTATGAAAATATTTATTTATTAACATAAGCTCCTTTTCTTTCTAGAACCTCATTCCATCTGTCAATTAGCTTATAAATGCCACGCTTGTAAAATTCTTTAGGTTTTGAAGCAGAATATGAATCCAACTCATTTTCAACCTCCTCTCTTTTTTAAAAAATTTATGCTTTATTGATTATGCTGTTACAGTTGTCCCAATTTCTTTTTCCTTTGCTCCCATCCACCAAGTGACCTCCCTCCCCTCAGTTGTCCCTGCCCCTAGTCCATGCCCATTGGTTGTGCACACAGTTCTTCTCAACATCTTCCTGTCTACTCCACTCCCTCCTACTATGCTTCTTAATTCCTGTACCATCTCCCTCCCTTTACCCCCTTCCCCCTCTCCACTGACCTCCCCCCAAAATGTTCCCCATACCTATAGTTCTTTTCCCACTCTCGTTGCCTACTTAGTTTGCCTTTGTTTCAGTTCCCTAGCTTCTGTTGTTGGTTATTGTGATACAGTTTTCATTTTAATGTTCATAGTTTCGATCCTCTTTCTCCTACACAAGTCCCTTTAACATCTCATATAACAGTGGTTTGAATCTGATGAACTCCTTCAGTTTTACTTTGTCCTGGAAGCACTTTCTCCGCCCTTCTATTCTGAATGACAACTTCGCTAGATAGAGTAATCGTGGTTGTAGGTTTTTGCTTTTCATTACTTTGAATATTTCTTGCCAGTCCCTTCTTTCCTGCATAGTTTCTTTTGAGAAATCAGCTGAAAGTCTTATTGGGACCCCTTTGTACATAGTTCTCTTATTCTCTCTTGCTGTTTTTAAGATTCTCTCTTTATCCTTAATTTTTGACATTTTGATTATAATGTGTTTTGGTGTGGTTCTCCCTGGGTCCAGTTTTTTTTGGATTCTCTGTGCTTCCTGGACCTGTAAGTCTATTTCCTTCCCCAAGTTAGGGAAGTTCTACTTCACTATTTTTTCACATAATTTTTCCATTTCTAGTTATTCTTCTTCACCTTCTGGCAACCCTATGATTTGGATGTTGGCCTGCTTATGGCTGTCCCATAGGCTTCTGAGCCTCTCCTCATTTTCCTCACTTTTTGTTCCCTCTTTCTGCACTGGTTGACTGTTTGTTCCTTCCCTATGTTCGAATTTGTTGATTTGATCCCTGGTTTTCTTTCCCTCACCACTAGTTTTGTATGTATTTTTGTTCATTTCAGCAGGGCTAGTCTTCATTCCTTCCCCATCTTGTTTAAGATCTGCTGTTATATCTGTAAGCATTTGCATAACCAAAGCTCTTAACTGAGCCTCAGAAAGATTTCCTATCTGCTGGTCTGATAGATCATATATTTGCTGTCTGGTCAACAGTGTGATTGGGATCTCTATCATGATCCCTGCCATATTGACAATTTGTGTTTACCTTTGTTTCCTGGGCAGGGCTGTCACACCTCCTATGCTGTAGCGGGCAGAGCTCCGTGCACTTGTCACTACTGGGTGACCCTTCTCACCACACTATGGCATTTTCTGTGGGAGCGGGGGTCTAAGGCAGATTCCTGCTGTTACTCTCTGCTGAGAGACCAGGAGCCTCCTCCTCCGCCCCCACACCCCCTGGTCCTCACAGTCCAAGGCAATGGGGGTCTGCCTTCCCCAGCATCGGAATCGTGAGCTGATGGGTCTGGTCTGCATCTGGGGGTGCTCCCCAGGCACTTCTCGCCTTCCCCTAAATACAGGTGTCTGTGCTTACCGCTGTCCCACCGCCGTCGCTGCTGCTGCCACCAACAACACAGCTTGACCTCTTTCACCCCTCCTTCCTGTCCGGATAAGCACCACTCGTTTATAACTTCATACATTGGATTTCCATGTAGCTTTATTTTCTGGAACTTCTGGTTATTTCTGGTTTTACGGTAGTTGTATTTCTCCTTAGTTGTGGAGGGAGATGGAGCATGTCAGTCTAGGCCTCCATCTTGGCAGAAGTCCCTCAACCTCTTCTCTTGATGTCAACCCAAGACCATCCAAATTGTTCTGTAGTCCCCGAAACAAGTGATAATCAGAAGGAGCAAGGTCAGGAGAACATGGAGGATGAAGCAATATTTCCAAACCAAGCTCTTTCAAGAAATTTTTGGTGAGTGGAGCTGTGTGAGGACGAGCATTATTGTGATGGAAGATGACACCCTTTCTGTTGACTAAGGAGGGTCACTTTGGGTTCAAAGCTGCTTTCAAACAACAAAGTTGTTCACAGTAAAGATTAGCAGTCATTGTTTGATTGTTGTCTAACAGTCATAATGGACAGTTTCTTCCATATCCCACCTTACACTCAACATGATCTTCTTTGGATGAAGTCCTCCTCTTGGTTGCTGAACTCCTCTTCCTCCTCGACTAAGCCACGATTGGCAGCATTTAACATTATGGTAAAGGATCCACTTCTCAGTGCCTATAACAAGCCGAACTAAAAATGGTGCCTGAAGTTGTCGCGAAAGCAATGTGGGACCCATTTTCCAACCACTGACACCTTCCCAATCCTTTTCAGTTGGCGTAGCATGGCTATATGAGCTACATTAAATTGTTCTGCAAGTTCCCTAGAGGTAATGGTGGGGTTTTCTGTGACAACAGCTTCCAACACTTCAGAATCAATTTTTTTTTGGTGACCCTCTTTTGGCTTGTTTTTCAAACTGAAATTCCCACTTCAGAAATGGGAAAACCACCTCCTGCAACTTCTTTCAGTCACTGCATCGTCCCCATAAGCGCTCTGAATAGACTTTGCTGCTGTACTTACATTGGCACATTTATGAAACTCATAGAGTAAAACATTTCTAATGTGGTCTGTAGATGGGACGATCATGGGTGCAAATATTGTGGATGATTATGAACAATACTTAAATGAACTGAAAAAATAAGGTATAGTCCCTGTGACATCAAAGAAGTGTAAGAGGCACAAATTTATTAAATACTACATAAAACTTTCTTTTAAAAAAGAAAGTTTGCATTACTTTTGCACCAACCTGTGAGAACAGTTTGCATGGCATTGATGTAACCCGGCAGCCAAGGAGACTGGACTGCAATGAGCATGTGTGAACAAGGTCAGCGGGGGCGGTAGGCACCATTGAGTGAGCGTGTGTACTGTGTGGCTGTCACATTCAAAATGACTGAGCAAATAGAGCAATGAATCTGCATCAAATTTTATGTTAAGCTTGAACACTCCTCTGCAGAAACTATTCAATGGATTCAGAAGGCCGCAGCTATGGGCAGCTGGTGATTGGCAGCTTCATCACGACAATGTGTCTGCTCATATATCACATCTCATGCAGAGATTTTTTTGGTGAAACATCAAATTATGCAGGTGACTCAGCCCCCCTACAGCCCAGATTTGGCACCCTGGGAGAACGGTGTGAGATTCCTAGGTGCTTACTTTGATGGGGACTGAGGCATCATTGTCCTATGTACAATGTTTCTTGTATCTTGTATCTTCTTTAATAAATGTCTCTTTTTTTCATATTACATGGCTGGATACCTTCTGAATAGACCTCGTATTTCACCATATTATCATTCCTTTTGTCAGACAAACACTCTATATTAAAGGGGCTATTTGATTCACCAAAACACAGTGCCCCAAAGAATTAAAACTGACTTTAGAAAGACGTGGAAAGTCAGTCAGAAATCTATGACAGTTAACTTAATTATGGGATGGCCTTCACTGCCTGTAATTTTTTTCTACATTTCCTGACAAAGCTAAATTGCTTTCTCTTCGACACTGCGATAATATCATTATAGTTAGAAAAAAAAATTCTGCGAAATGGTTTACTCTTGTTCATAATAATAGTGTTTTATTTTCTTTCAAGCAAGAAAATGAGGTCCTGTGGCAAAAGTATTTTCTTGGGAGAAAACTCTGGCCTCTCTCACCAGCTTGTCCGTATCACCTTGGCTGAGTTCCTTCACCACTTTAGTCTAATTTTCCTGTCTTTCAGATAAAAATAACGACTCTAGCCCTATTTACCTCATAGGGTTTATGTGATTAAAAAAATAAAAAAATTACTGTAAAAATCTTTGAAGTAATTAAAGGTATTAGCCCTTGGAGATTCAATCAACCCTTTCCAGGTTAAAAGACAATGTTGCTTAAAAATATTAACATTAATTTATAGGTAGTTTTGTGAAAACAGCCGTGCTGTGGAGTTTCACACAACTGAAGCCCAAGACCAATTAATTATTAAAACGATAATGTAGGTTTGAATTTCTTAGTGGGAACCACATGGTCATAGCATTCTAATTCCTCTCATCAAATGAATTGTTGCATCCAGAAGGCTGGGGGAAAAATGCACCTTCGCCTGCCTTTCCTTCTCTTTCCCCTTATTCTGAGCTTGGGCACCTGTGCAGCATGCCTCTCTTCTGAATCCTCTTTCTTTCCAACACTGCATTAGCATGTTGATAGTAGCTGTGAGACGGGAGAAAGTCGCAGGGCCACAAGCAGCCTGGCCGGCTGCATGGGACCACGGTTTGCGTTGTTGGTGGGAGCAGCTATGCAGAATCCTGCGTGAAGACTCCCAGAGACCAAAGAGTTCGTTTTGTGATTCTGTGCACCCCAGGCAGCCTCCTTATTATTCCTCATCAATGCCCGTGGCCCATTGATGTTCGACTGCTGCCTGTAGGCAAAGCTGTGAAGTCCCAAGGGGCAGGCAAGCGATTGTACAGAGCCTGTCGGGAGCTCTAGGGTCAGTAGAGCCTCCTAACTGGCTTAATTGGCTACTAATTAACCATTAGGAATGAAAGTCTCATTCTGAACATTTACTAAACAATTTGGCCGGTCAGTCGGGCTTTTGCATGAAGCAACTACTGCCGTGTGTCTCAGCACCAGTTTATTCTCCCCTGACCTGCCTTCTGAAAAGTCACCCTGGGACAGTTCAGAGAACTCCTCCTTAATTATCTTCATTCTTCCTGGTGGTTCTCCCCGTAGGAGCCCTTCACAATGTTCATACTCTTATTACTATGAGTGCTCATTGCGTGCATGTAATAGTATAATATTCTTCTTGTGCCCCATTATGCTTTACTTCATCCTAGCGCGGGACAAAGGTTTCTTAAAATGTTTAGCTCACCTCTAATAACTCCTCATTCTTTTTGCATCTATGTTTCCTATTTCCAAGCAGTTATTAGAGATCACAATCGCTAAAATCCACAGGCTCTAAACAGAAAACTCATAAAAACTCACTTTTCTGTTTTGATTTTCAAAGCCTAGAAGGATCTAAGGTATTTTATCATTGCCACATATCTCTAAATCCTCTATGAGTTTATTTTCAAATAACTGTTATTTTAAATATTCAAAACACGATGGCTTAACAATCATTAAATCTTCTGTTAGCCTATTGTTTATAATTGATATCAGATTTTTGTTAGTAATGTATTGAAATAAATTTAGAGATAACCTTTTTTTTTCTTTTGTATAGGACTGAGCACAAAGTTACTACTTAGTTATAATTTTGATTTAAATATCTTTGTATTTTATTGATGTGTAACAGATCATCAAAATAGCACCCATTTATTATCTCATGGTTCTTTAAGCTTAATTTTTGGCCACAGGTGCGCTGGGTCGCCTGGCCAGGGTCTTATAAAGCTGAAGTCAGTGGATGGGCTATGTTCTCACTTGGAGTGTTGGCTAGGTAAGAACCCATTTCCAAGCTCATTCAAGCTGGTGCCAGAACTCAGCTCCTTCTGGATGTAGGACTGAGGTCCCTGTTTTCTTTCTGGCTGTTGGCTAGGAGTCACTCTCACCCCCAAATGTCACCTTTATGCCCAAGATACTTGGCCCTCTCCACAGCAGGGCAAACTGCGGCGGCTACCTTGAGTCTTTTCAAAAGAGCTTGCCTGATTAGGTGAGTCCCACCCAGGATCATCTGGCTTTTAATTCTATCAGCATCCCCTGATTAGAGCCTTAATTACATCTGCAAATCTTTTCACCTTCGCCTTACATGTTACATAACCCAATCATGGTGTGATGCCCATCATCTTCATGTGCCCACCCGCATTCACGTGAGATCCCTGTGAGAGGGACTGCAGGCAGGACTCTTCGGGCCCTCTTAGCATTCTGCCGGAAATAACTCTAATCAAAAACTCTAATAATTAAGACAGCACTGACGTTGTTTCTGATGTTGCCGTTGTTCTTTCACTGAAGCTTACATGACAATTACCTCAACTCCCCAGGGCGTTGCAGGGGAATACAACCTGAAACTTTTCCTGACAGTATTTAATAGTCATGATTGTAAATGATGACATTCCTAAAGATTGCCTGATTGCTCTAGATGTTCTAAACGTCATCCTGGGATGAAGCCAGACCTGCAGGGAGTTGAGACACATGCAGCACATTGTTTGATGCCTCAAAGATTAGAATTTACTAATCTTGGTTTTCCTGTTACCTCTGAGCCTACATTTAAACTAAGAATAAACATTTCTAAGAGTCTCATCATTGTATTTACGATATGGTTGATGCTCACTGAATAACATTGTCTCATTTTCATGGAAGAAATGTCCTTTAGGTTTCAGTACAAAGAAGAACTATATGTCTTCAGACAAATTAGTTTTTATTTTATGGATGTTGACACATATAACTGATAAAGATTCCAGTTTTTTATCTTAGCTACCATGAATCATAAAAGGACATTTATAACATAGAAATCTTCAAGATATTTGGGGTGTACTCTTTATCCAAATTTAAATTTAATTTTCTTACCTGTGTTTTGTTTTATTACCTTGAATTTCTTCACTTAAAGTTTTTAATTTTGTGGTTCTACAATTGTCTTTATACATTGCCTTAAGCTTTTTCTGAAATAAATCAGGTAATACCAATGGAGAGTTGTAAACTGAGTAGTTTTAAGTACTCTAGCAGGAACCTATAACACATTCCCTAATTTTCCTTCCTCTCAAAAGAAGACCAGCTGATGGGTTTAGAAAATAGTTAGGAAGACACAAAACAGAAATAGAAATGTGTTAAAGGGAATATAGGTCGGCAGCCGTCCGTCTCGAGAGACGATGGTGTAGCTTCTTAAGAGTCTATCTGCACCACCGAGAATGGCTGTGCAGTCCGACTCGGGAGTGAATGAGCATATATAGTAACTACTGTAACCTACAACCATATTATTCATTAGAGTATAAATGCTCCTTGTTTTGTGTCAAACAGTTAGGGTACTATCAGGCTTTACTTGTGGTACAAATTAGATCATGTTCTTATTAATTTCCAAAACTACATGTTTCTCACCTTGTGTTCATCTGCTCTTGTCATGCTTTAATTCCACGGACTATGTACCCTCCAACTTTTTGAAGAGTTTCCTAAAAGATGACTCACTTTCAACCAAGACTGTCAGCTACAATCACCATGTGACATGTTTCTTTATGTTCTTCCACTTCTGTCCGGGTTCCTATTCCACACCGACGTTTGTTCATAGTGTCCTGAAGGAATGGCATTTACCCTTGTGAAGGTGTTTCTGGTGAAACTTGGGGTATCTCTATAAACAACGCTTTCTTCCAGGCCTCCTGTTCTGCCTCTAATGGTGAAGTTTATGTGTCAACCTGACAGAGCCACAGATATTTAGTTAAACGTTATTTCTAAGTGTGTATGTAAGAGTGTTTCCAAATGAGGTTAGCATTCGAGTGGGCGGGCTGAGTAGAGCAACTGGTGTGTTCCCATGTGGGGGGGCACCATGCAATCTACTGAGGGCCTGCATAGAACAGAAGATGGAAGAAGGGGCCTTTGCCCTCTCTGCCAGGAAGACTGAGCTGGAACATGTCTTCTCCTGTCTTTGAACTGGGACTCAGGTGAGAAGAACTGATGGTTGGGATATGGACTTGAGCTTACACTACTGATTCTCTTGGTTCTCAGGCCTTTGGACTCAGACTAAACTCACACCATTCATTTTTCTGGGCCTCCACTTACAGATGACAAATCATAGGACTTCTCAGCCTCCATAATCATATGAGCCAATTCCTTGTGATAATTTACGATTATATGTAACATGTGTGTATACACACACACATGCATATATTTCTCTTTGTTCAAGTAATCAAGTTGTTTCTGAGTTCATAGAGAAGAAAGGAAAGTGCCTCTTTCCCCAACAGTGGACCATGCTTTCTCACTTTTTATTTCTCAGTTTTTATGTCTCTGGATTTGCAGAATATTGAAATCGGGAAGTGTGATGCCTCCAGCTCTGTTCTTTTTTCTCAGGATTGCTTTGGCTATTTGGGATCTTATGTGGTTCCACACAAATTTTAGAATTTAGAAAGGATGTCGTGATCCATGCCTTCAAATAAATAATAAAAGTATAGAAAAGAAAGGCCTTTTATATGGGTGCAATGGCATGTAACAGGGTAATATGTGTAGCAGTAAGTAAGGGATGTTAAAAATATTTGATTGACTGAGGTCTAACCTGAGTTCACTTACTAAGAATTAAGTGTTAAAGTAAGTAAGAACCAGTTGATAGAAACCCAGTTTATTTTCTAGTTCTCTTTTACACTTTATATATTTTATTTTTTAATTATACTTATTGTCCTAATTTTTCTCCGTCTGTCCCTCTTCACCCAGCACCCCTCACTCCCTCAGGCAATCCCCCAACTATTGTTCATGTCCATGGGTCATGCATATAATTTCTTGGTGAGTCCATTTCCTGTACTGTACTTTACATCCCCATGGCTATTCTGTAACTACCTTTTTGTACTTCTTAATCCCCTCCCCTCCTCACTCATCCCCCACACCCCCTCCCATCTGGCATCCATCAAAGCACTCTCTGTAGCCATGGTTCTGTCTCTGTTCTTCTTGTTTGCTTAGTTTGGTTTTTAGATTCAATTGTTGATAGATATACATTTATTATCATTTTATTGTTCATAGTTTTGATCTTCTTTTTCTTAAATGAGTTCTTTAACATTTCATATAATAATAGTTTGGTGATGATGAACTCCTTTAGTTTTTTCTTGTCAGGGAAGTTCTTTATCTGTCCTTTGATTTTAAATTATAGCTTTCCTGGTAAAGCAATCTTGGCTATAGGTCCCTGCTTTACATGGCTTCGAATATTTCTTAAGAATACCTTCTAGTCTGCAAAGTGTCTTTTGAGAAATCAGCTGACAGTCTTATGAGAACTCCCTTATAGGAAACTAACTTCTTTTTTCTTGCTGTTTTTAAGATTCTCTCTTTATCTTTAACCTTTTGCATTTTAATTATGACTCAATACCCGCTGGCTTTTACAGCCTGAGGTTGTGGGGACTTATCTTCCTGGCACTGGGACCCTGCACTGGGAGCCTGGTGTGGGGCTGGGATTCCTCAATCCCAAGATATCCCTCCCAACTTATATCTACCACCTGTGGGTGTGGGACCAGCCCATTCTGTGTCTGCGCCTCTCCTGCCTGTCTGGATGGATGTGGTTCCTTCAATTCCATAGTTGTCAGACTTGCATTCAACTCAATTTCTGCTGGTTCCGAGTGATGGGTGTTTTATATTTTAGTTGTAATTTTGATGTGGTTGTGTGAAGAGGTGAGCCGTGTCTGCTTAAACTGCCATCCCGACAGGAAGAGCCTGTTTTTCAACTTTAAAAAGTGTTGGAAATTTTTGAAAACATTATTTTTATGGTAATTCAAACCTGTCATTTTATTTTTTCTTTATAAACAACATGTCATGCAGTTAAATCCAAATTTCAAATGTAATATAATAATCAATACCTATCCTATATTTTATTTTTAATAATTTATTTTTTACTGAATTTATTGGGGCGACATTGGTTAACAAGATTAGACAGGTTTCAAGTGTACATTTCTGTGAGGCAGGATCTGTATATCGAATTGTGTGCCTAACACCCGATGTCGGGTCATCCTCTGTCACCATATATTTTGCCCCCTTTACCCTCTTCTACCCCTCTGCCCTCCTTTCCTCTGGTAACCATTATGCTGTTGTCCGTGCCCATAAATTTCAGCTTTACATCCCCAACATGCGTGCAGTCATATGGTCCTCAGCTTCTTCTCTCTGCCTTGTCTCTCTTGGCCCAAGGTCTATCCATGTTGTTGCAAATGGCGGCACTTCGTCTTTCCTGTGGCTGAGTAGTGTTTCGTTGTATAAACGGATTGCGTCTTCATTGTTCAATCCTCTCTCTATAAAAGGACACTTAGTTTGTCTCCGTGTCTTGGTTCCCTTGAATAATGCTGCAAGCTTGAAAACGATATTATTTTTAATGAGTACCTCTAGAAAACATGTGCAGAAAATGTCATGAAACCAAACTGAAAAAGAAAAAAGAAGGAGGTGCCAAAACTTTTAATAAATTGTACATCTTTTATTAGGGAGTTATTACATGTTTCTAAGCATGAAAGACACATGATTTAATAACATAAAAAATAAAAGCCAAGTCCGTGCTTTATGGGCAGAGCAAAGTCCTTAGATTTTACTTGATTTCACCTTATAAAACTAATTGTTCTTAATCTTATGAGAAATCCTTCGTTTAGAGTTGCTTGAACTCTATAGTTTTAAATCTATCAGCTCATCAATCTGTTCAACAGTCCAAGTGTCTTCAGAAGTTTTCTTCCCCCACTTAATGTATGTCCCAGCGTGCTCTAAGCCACCTTTTTTCTTTCAGTATATTCTCACTAAGAAGTATTTTAATTACATAGAAAGTGATTGGTAGGATTCTAAGTTGCAAGCAAAAAAAAAAAAAAAAAAAATCAAGACTCTGAACATATGATACAGAAGACTATTTATTATAAAAGCATCGGACAGTTCACAGACACTCCAGGGTGACCAAAAAGAGAGGCCACACAGCCAGGACTAACTCAGATAGAATGCTGCCAGCATGTACGGGAGTTGGCCCTCCCCCAGAGAGTGACATCAGACACTTGGCCCAAAATAATGCTACTTGTTAACTGTTGTCTATGGAGATGGAGACTTTTCATCATCATATCTACCCTCATCTCCAGAATGAGCTCTGCCCCATCTTGTTTTGGGGAATCATTAGCTTCAGATTCAAAGCCACAGCACTTTTGGCAACGGCCCGCATGTGTCCCCTTCAGGGGTCCTCATAGCAGTTCCCTCCTCAGAGGTGGCTGCTGGCTCCACAGAGCACCCCACAAACGTTTCACGAATCACTGCTTCCCCCGGACCCCAAGGGCCACGTGGCAGGAGCCTGTTCCTTTGGGGCCCCCTCAAAACTGCTAGCCGTTTGGGTCATACTGTAAACAGATTTGTTCGTTGCTTCTAAATCCAGGTGGGAAGATCCTGGGCTTTCTCTTCGGCATCTCCTATTATGGTAACCCTTGTTTCATGAGTGAAGGTAAGAATTCTGCCAGTTGCTTAGGATGTTATTTGGAAACAGGGAATAAAACACAAATTAGGTTGGGAGCTTCACCGAGCCTGACATAAAGTTGACGGGGGTGAAATTTCACTTAGCCCCTGACTCCCATAAGCCCCTTTAAAGCAAATACCGTGATATTCTGGCTTTCCAGGGTCTGCCTGGAACCCAGCGTCTCAAATAATTGAAAGCCATGGATCATTGTCTTCCCCAAAACACAGTTATCCTGATATATGGACATAGAACCTTTCGGGAAAACATTAAGGGTAAGAGTCAAAGTGCCTATTTGTGATATTATAACAGAGTTCAAATTCAAAATGATCTATCTGTTTTTTTCTTTGAAGGAATAGAAATGTATGAAAAATTGTTTGGTACATGCCCTTACAATAAATTTGTAACTAATTTAATGCCCACAAAGTAACATTCTATGGTTGTATAGCTATGACTTAACGAAATACCTCACCATGACCCATATCAAGCAGTGGTTGAAAATTCTTCTCTCTGCAGAAGTTTCTGTATGTTTTTTACATGTGTAGCCATATTTTAAGCTAGAGTACCGAGCTCCTATTTCTACATCAGTGGCAGATAAAAAGGGACAGCAGTGTCCAGAAACAGAATTTAAAAAGTGACAGTTTTGCCTGACCTTCATGTCAGTGAGAAAACAAAATAGACCAAAATACTACAAATAGCACCTTTTACAGGGTTATTAATGAAGTTTTGTCTTGAAGACAGTTGAGGTGATGGAGTGGGGTCCTATGGACAAAGCAGTAATTATTTTTAACAAGGAAGGCTAGTTAAGGAATCGATCATCATCGACTTGCCTCCCTTAACAAAGTTAGATGGTAAAATTAGAATAGCTGAAAAAAAGAATTATCCGAGTTAAACAAAATGTTTTCACTCTTTTAAAAAGTAGGCCATTCTAATAAAGTAGACCAGATGAGACATTCAGAGAACCACAGTTAGGAATAGATGGGAAGATTAGTTTTGTTGAGTTACTTAATAGGCATCGATATCCAAAAGTATCAACTCTACTTAAAAAAATTTTCATATAGGTATTTTTCAGAGGTGCAGTAGGATTATTTGAAATTTCGTACTTTTTCTATGCTAAATTAAGTTTGTTTTCTTCATGTCAAGATTGACTGTACACTCTAACACAAGTAATCATTTCCATAGATTCTTAAGGGATGAACATCTGGCCCATATTTGCTAATGACGATCATGTTTATATGTTACCGCCAGACTGAACCTGGCATGCCAGTATAGTAATTTTGGCTATTTTGATGGCTGCTACCACCAAATGGAATATGTGATATTTTAGCTGAATTGTTAAGACATCTGTGAGCATCATATGATAACCTGGTCCAACCTGTGATGCTTGGAAATACTCATTAATAATCTCATTGAACCTATATTTAGTAACAGCATATATTGTTTTCCATGAATAGTAACACTCAAAGATCTAAAGTGGTCTAACCTAACCGAATCATTGGAAAATTTTTCTTGTACTGATTGGTAGATGTTTATTTAGCTTTATCAGAAGGATACCAAATTCCTCTAAATACTCTGAACCTGATTATTAGCCTAAAAAATAAGTTAACTGACCCACAAAAGAAGGGGAATATCCACCTTATTTCCCTTAAAATTTTATCTAACTATAATATTCTACCTCATATGAAGAATTAATCCTATGTGAAATAATTTCCTAGGCCCCAAGGCATATCAGATAACAGAAAGTAAATTTCATTTACTAAATGGGTACTACATGCCAAATATAATATAGTGTCTGGCATAAAGTAATGAGAGTTACTAATGAAATATTGACTTTAAAAATTGTCTTAGAAGTAGGAACTAGGATTTTCAAAATAATTGTGCAGTCATTGTATGGAAAATGACACACTATCTTAATATCACAGATTTTTCAATCTCGAATTTCTGTAAAATTTATCTTATGAAACATAAATTTAAAAACAAAACTCAAATAATTTTGTGGAAAATCTTAAGCTGCTTAAAAGAAAAATTAGTGTAAGCTCATTTACAAAGGCAATAAACACTGGCAAGAAGTAGCAAAAAAAAAATTCTAAAATGGAACAAAGACAAAATTGAGTAAGTAACAAACAGGGTATGAAGTGTAAATTCCAGCACTAAAATTTGAAGATATTGGAAAGAAATTAAAGAAAGCTTAATATTAAAACTTAAAAGAAAGACTGGCAAAATAGATTAGAATTCATGAAACACAAAACCACAAATAATTAAAAGAAGAAAATTGTCATGACTATAAGTAAAAATTATCCCATTTAACTAACGTTTTAAAAAAGTACTGTTAAGCATCTGGTATTGATTTTGACAAAAAGAAAATCACAGATTGGGCAAAGGAGCAACGGACACATGTTTAAAGTCCCTAAGATTTCTTCCGTTGCTTTTATATGTTTGTCATACTACGAATTAGGAAGTAATCTGCTTAGTAACACTTTTAAAGCATTGCATTATGCGCAGATCTTCTTAAACATTTTACACAAATGTGTTTAAGAATTGTTTACAAAACACATTCCCTCTGACAGCTCCAAGTGGCCACCCATCACCAGACTTGGTAACTTCCCCTTTGTGTTCATTGAACTTGTTCCTATAAACTCTTCAGTCCCTCCCACCCAATTAATGGGACAAAATGCCTACATAAACAAGAAAGGGAAGACCTTTAAAAGCCCTAGGATCCCAAATGAAAGGACTTCATTTTGAATGATTGCAGCTCACAGTTGACACTTTACTATGACTGACAGTGTAGACACCCCGCATCCATTTATGTTCCCCCAGTAATGACACTCAGCTCACCGAGCTTTGAGGGTTTTCATACATTGGCAGTTAAAACCCTTTGGCCTTTGGCCTTGTGCCTTCGGGGGTTAGAGGCACTGATTTAGGAGGAAAGATTAAATTAAGCATAGCTAGACCAAAGAATAACTAAACAAAATAAAAAGGCAAAAAGATGAAGCAATGAGGAAGGACATTAGCTGGTAAAATGAGGAAGTCATTAAGCAAATGAAACCTTAGATTGAATAATTGGCCAAATTTCCTGAAACAAAAGAGCTTGTGAACTCTAAATACTGTTGTCCTGTGACCAAAGTGACTGAGCCATCACTTGGGTCAGGTAACACGAGATTGCCAGCCCATGACGAGCCCAGTCAGACTCACCGAGTCAGACCAGGGAAACTCCCGTGGTGCTGAGCACTTAGCAGCGCTTGTGGGAGCATCAAATCAGTGCTATTTCTTTCTCACACTCAGGAAGTGCATCGCCATCCAGGTAACTTTACCAACCATCCATCTTTATAGCCCGCTGGGAGGAATTAATTTGTTTTACATTTCAGATTCCTCTAGACCAAAGCGTCTATAGAGCAGGATTCTTCCTATCCTCAGGGTCTAGTATGGTGCCTGCCACCGTGAATGTGAATTATGAATGAATCTCTAATGTATTCCCCTAAAAAATATGCGAGGGCAAGTCATTTTAAAGTCATACCTCAATATTTTCTCAGTTCTGACTAGATCTTTCTGATTTCACTGCTTGCGCTTCTCAAGGAATGACTTAAAGGGGAGCGTGAACATTCACAAATGTTTACTGCTCGGGAGATACTGCAGTTTCTTCCCCGTGTTGCAGCATTCATAACGGGTTCTGTGTTGTGCAATAGTGAATAAGATACAGGGGTCTTGGTTTTCATATCTAAACCCACCGAGGTGCCACTTCTCAAGCTCTATGTGGAACACCGAAGTGCCCTTAATAACTGAGTCCAGATGGCGTATGTATGTGACACGGGCTGTGTAGTGCCTGAGATGTAGACCACAAATAGCATGATCCTCAATCACTCCATAGGATGCCACATGGCCTCGGGTAATTTTCCACAGCAGAATCTAAATAACATTGTTCATTTACTAATGGTCTAAATATCATAATTAGGACATGTTGCTGCTATAGGACTCTAATTACTGATAGAAAGCAACTTTCATCATGACATTCTCCCATTTAAGGGAAATGATCATTATACTTAACTCCAGCCTTTCAACCCCTTGATCATGCCAATAAAGCATTTCTGAAAATGCCAAACACATTGCTTAGTTTAGAATGGCTATTCTAACCGGGAACTATGATTTATGATTTTTTTTTCAAATGGGTCATACAGTTGGAATCATTACCAGGTGAGAAGCAAAAGAGCAACAAGTGGATGGCTCAGCCTTTAGGCGTGACCAATGTGGCCATTTGGAATTCATAGATTTTGTTATCTAGAAAAAAATGACATATTTGAAGCACTCTTTTCATAGCTGCTAAATCATTCTGATGACAGCTTCATTCTATTTGGCATGCATGGTGCTGTCTCTTCCACATTTTTATAACTACTTTATAATGAACATCTTTAAACACTTTCTTAATCTTTCTCAATTCTTGCTGGCTTGACCAGAAAAATAACACTTTTCTAGAAGTGTGAAATCAGGCACTTACTTAAGAACTGCATTTGAATGATTGCTTTTTTTTTGTCATATTAAAACAGTGTTGATCTGAGGAGTCACACGGACGCTTTTTTCTTTCCATTTAAAAGTTGTCATTACAGAGAGCGCCCATGGCATTTCCTCCGATTTTTTAAACTTTATTTATTTTTCTAAAGACTTTATTTATTTTTATAGAGAGGGGATCGGAGGGAGAAAGAGAGGGAGAGAAGCATTAATGTGGGGTTGCCTCTCACGTGCTGCCCCCAGCTGGGAACCTGGCCTGTAACCCAGGCTTGTGCCCTGAGTGGGAATTGAACCAGTGACCTTTTGGTTTACAGACTGGCACTCAGTCCACTGAACCACACCAGTCAGGTCATCAGGTTTTTAACAAAAATGTATTCTGTATATTACCATATCTACTTAATTTGGCAAGACAGTAAACAGTAAACCATAAATTAAACCCATATCATCTCTGGATTTCTAATTTTTTTTTTTCATTCTTTGGGCAGCTAAAGATACAAATAGAGGATCATGTTAAATTTCTTCATTTTGCCAACAATATGTAAAAAAATTCTAAGATATAGTATGAGCCTATATTTCTGGAAAGACTTCTAATACAAAGCTGAAGTTTAGCATTTGTATATCAAGAATTAGTAACTGTGTTGCATGTTTTAGTCTCTTAACTCATCTGAACATGTGTTTCAGGAACCAGTCGGTGCGGTAAGTTAAACTGTACCCAGTGAAGGAGGCACCCTTCGCTCTGTTTCCTCTTTGCTTGCACCGTCATCTTCATTATTATTATTGATATCTTGAAGCTTGATGGCAAGAAACAACTTTTCATTGCTTGAAATATTTAATAACAGTGCAGAAGTTACTTAAAATCTTATTTTACTGATGGGTTGCTCTCTTTTTTTCAAAAGGAGTCACATTTAGGTAACAATCTTCAGAACTATTAAAATATATTACTTTTTTGCCCTGACTGGTGTGGCTCGGCTGGTTGGAGTGCTGTCCTATAGGCCGAAGGCTGTGGGTTCAATTGCTGGTCAGGGCACATACCCAGGTTGCAGGTTCAATCCCCAGTCAGGGCACGTGTGAGAAGGCAGCCAGTAGATGTTTCTCACATCGATATTTCTCTCTCTGTCTCTCTCTCTCTCTCTCTCTCTGTCTTTCTCTCTCTGTCTCTCGGTCTCCGTCTCTGTCTCTCTCTCTCTCTAAGCAATGAAAAATGTCTTCGGGTGAGAATTAAAAAAAAATTATATATATAAGTATGACTTCTCATTAGAGAGTTAATTTTAATAACCCATTATCATTAATAGACTTTAAACAAATACACATGTTATTTCAAATCACTGACAGATTTTAACAATGAACTCATTTGCAAAATTATTGTTTAAGGAGTCATAATGCAGTCACAAAATAGAGACAAAACAGTACGGAAACTTTACGGTAAAAGGCTCCTTGAGACCAGCCTTGGCAATGGCTTTTTGGATTTGACACCGAAAGCACAGTCAACAAAAGCAAAAAGAACCAAGCGGGACGGCATCAGACTAGAAGGGAAGGGAACCGCCAACCAAATAAAAAGGCAGCCTGTAGGATAACATACTTGCAAATCATATGTCTGATAAAGGATTAATACCTAAAAGTATATTAAAAACTCACATTCTCAATACGATAAGTCCCCAAAGAATCTTAAGAAAAAATGGGCGGAGGAGGTGAATAGACATTTTTTTCCGAGAAGACAAACAAATGGCTACCAGGCACGTGAAAAGGTGCTTGACATCACTAATCACCAGGGGAATGCAAATCAAGTCATAATGAGATCTCACTCCACACCTGTTAAAATGGCCCTCAGCAAAAACTCAGGAGGAAGCAAGTGCTCGTGAGGATGGGGAGGAAAGGGAACCCTCCGGTACTGGAGAGAATGTGAACTGGGACAGCCACCGTGGAAACAAATAGGGAAAATCCTCAAAAATTAACAAATAGAACTCCAGTGCAATCCAGCAATTCCGCTTCTGGGTTTATATCTGAAGGAAATGAAAATAGGATCTGAAAGAGATATTTACACTCCCATGTTTATTACAGCATTATTCACAGCAGCCAAGATATGAGAAAAACCTAAATGTCCATCAACAGATGCATGAGTAGAGATGTGGAGCATACACAAAGGAATATTACTCCGTCTTGAGAAAGAAGGAAATCCTGCCGTTGATGACAACATGGATGGAACTTGAAGGCATTGGGCTAAGTGATACAAGCCAAGATGACAAAGACAGATACTGCACAGTATCACTTGATGTGTGAAATCTCTCTCTCTCTACATATATATAAATAAAAATAAAAACATATAGAAACTCAGTACAAAAGTGGTTGCCATGGACAGGGAACCAGAAGAAATAGAGAGAGGTTGGTGCCAGGTTATAAACTTTGAGTAATAAGATAAATAAAGTCTGAGAAGCTAATGGAAAACATGGTGACCGTAGTTGATAACAGCATATTATGTAAGTGAAATTGGCCGACAGACAGTATTCAATGTTTCACCAAATAAAGTAAAATCTCATAAGGATTTAAAAAAAATTTTTTAGAGTCACAGACTTTCCATTAACCTTATAATGCAGTTTGACTCGATAATGCAGGGCTGCCTCGTGTGTGAACAGAATCCATGGCCCTTGAGAAATTCATCAAATTCCGTATAAATAATTCAGTATTTCACTTATTTCAAGGATACCTACACTTAGGTCCTGCCCTCAGGACCTAAAGGATGTTACAGTTTGTTGATAACTAATTAATTGTGGATATTTTTCCAACGCCTAGAGGGAGGGGCAAAAGTAGGTTTACAGTTGTGAGTACACAAAACACAGAACTCTTGTATTATTATTTATTGATTATTGTATTATTTTCCATACAAACCACTGTGAGCCTGCTCTTGCCCAACCCTGTATAATAATACTATTCCTTACAGAAAACTTTGTTGCCGGTAAGGACTTAAAGGTTCATCAGTATTCAGCAGCCATTTTATGAAAATCAAACTAGACTCCTGCTGAATGAGGACTAATTTCTCACAGACGGTTTTGCATTTCAATCTGATTGCTGGTTTCCTTAGTGCTCCTTTTGCTCTACCTTCCGCAGTGCATTGTAGGTAATCTGCTACTGCGGTCTGCTCATCTGCGATGCTCTGGGCAACCCCTCTCCAATACGCATGGACTCCCCACATCCATACAGCATCACAATGCAGTGTCCATGCAGAAGTGAAGTGGGTCAAAGCTGGCAGACAATATCCCGAAGTATAGGCTCTTCTAGAGGGAAAAAGAAACAGAAAAACAATAAAAAAACAAAAAAAACCCCATCGTATTTGCTCATTGGAAGGACAAGTTAAATAGGATATACAGAAGCATACAAAATCAATTTTAAAAGGTAGATAGCTGAAAATATAAGGGAACACTAGGTCACATCAGATTAGGACTTTAGATTCAAAGACATAATATCTTAAAGCATGCTGACCTCATAGTCCAAAAAAAACATGAAGGAGACATTTGAAGAAAAAAGAAATAAAAATGTCAAGTCCCTTCACAAAGGGAAAAATGATATTTAACAACAAAGAACAAATGAAATGATAACTCAAAAGTATGCTATTTGTTTATCTCATGCCTTTTATAACCCAAACGGGATTAAAAATCAGATGAATCAAGACATTTATACTCTTCCATGGAAATATATAAATAATGCAGATGTTTTCACTATACAACAATAAAAGTTGAAAGCCTCAGAGAGACAGGACATAAACAGATAACATATTACTGGAATGTTCGTCTCAGAGATAATGATGTCATTGCTCGTGAGCTGACTTTCTGGTTTTTGGTGGATAGCTGAAGAATTCTCTTAGTTCTCCAAATCATTTCCATTATTCTTTCAGCTGCCAAAAATAGCAACTAACTTATTAGATAATTGGTAACTAGATAATTGCATTTTGGAAAAATATCTGACTGGTGTATTTTAAGAGAGACTGTGAAGTTATTTCCAGTCATTTCAAAAGCACAAACCCTTGCTCACTTGTAAACGGCTTCAAAGCTTGGGCAAGACCATCAGACATCTCAAAATTCTTGTTTCTTCCCATCTCTAACACCAGAAAGATTGATAAAAATGAGAATTAATACAGTTTCGCCTGACATGCGTGATATTCATCTTGAGTCAGTTTATACAGAAAGCATAAGAGTTCCAACTCTTAACCCAATAATTTCTAGTTCTATCATACTTCATAGTCTTGCTTCAGATCTTCATATAATTATCTTATGTGTAATTTTGTATTTGTTTTCTAAACCTAACATGGGAAACCAGACCTCACAAAGAATCCTGACTAAATAGACATATTTTTAATTTAGTGCACACCATGGGGAAACTCTTTAACGGCAGAAGGCCATAGACTACACACTAGAACATTAATGCATAATAATGATGTAATACACTCCAGAAAGACAAACTCACCTGATTCAAGGACTATATGTGGACCACGCTATTACAAAATGACCGTTACTATCCTGTCTTGGGTTGTTTTTCTGGGGGCAAGTTCACTGAGTGATGGTGTCAAGACAAAAGCTAGAATCTAGCAGGTTGGGAGTCAGATAAATAGATGCCACCAAAACCAGAGGGATGAACAGGACTGAGAAGTGTGTACAGAGCCCAAGTCCAAGAACCTTGGAAAGAGATGTTCATCAAACCAAATGGGTGAGAAGCAGCTGGAGAAGTTGAACTAAGGGTGTCAAAATCCAGGAAATCAGGAGACAAGAGTAATTGCAAGCAGGTCCAGAGGGAAAAGCAGTTTCTGGTGGAAAGACATATGGTTTGCAGCCCACAGCCCAGCTGGTCTCAACACTGCACAGAAATACCTGTGAAGGCAGAGGAAAATCACAAAAGTCAGAATACTACAAACCAGAATTGACAATAAACACATTCATTCCCAGGATCTATGAGGAATTTTCATAAACTACGAAGCTAAGCAAATTGAATGGAAAATTGCAATAAGTATTCCAACCTTCCTTTTGCCCAAGTAAAAGTAGATAAAAAGGTCCCTCCCTGCTATTTTCCTTGCTTCAGAAATGAATCTTCATCATCTGCAAACTAGCCAACCGTGGACTACGTGGATGCCATCTTTTGAGACTCATCTTCCCTCCCTACAATACAATGACTGTTATTACCATGACTATCTCTATTACTACATCTTCTTGAAGCCTATGTAAAAAGAAAATACCTGGTCAGGTGTGTGTGTGTGTGTGTGTGTGTGCGCGCGCGCGTGTGCATGCATGCGTGTGTGTGTTTGTGTTGGGGAGGGGTTGTCTGGTGATGTTGTACAACATCCTAGAAGGCACAGTCCCAACAAATGAAGTGTTATGAAAAGACATTAATAATAATAATAAAGAACTGAGGACAGTGAATACTGTCCGTTTTGAAAGTCCTTATTCTGCAAAGCGAGGCCTTGCAGTGCAGGTGAGCCTCTCTGTCCGGCCAGCAGCACTTTGCTGGTACTGAGTCAATAGATACTGGCTAAGAATCATGTGCGTCAACCTGCTCTTGATTTGGAGCCCTTGGAAAGCGCTCTGCCAGGGTACAAATCCGCCGCAGTCCGATCCGTAGAATGGAGACATCCACGATGAGACGGTATGAAGTATACGAGTATTCTTTCAGTAGCGCATTCGCTGGGGCTACACAGCCCCGTCGATGAGACCTCGTCCCACATAAACTTTTGTAACTATGGGCAGCTTTCTGACACCTGCTGAGAAGGAGCTCTCCCATGCCCGGAACCCTGCCCCTCCCCATGAGGTACCGTAGCGATCTGAAGACATAAATGAGGCAGCGGTCTGAAGTTTTATTTGCAAATGTCTGATCGCTCTGGTAGGCAATAGCTACTTTATTCTTTTATCTTGACTTGAAAGAACGGTGAAGGTAGAGGTATGATTTTGGAAGCTGAGGGGGTGAGCTGGGCCATACATGTGAATGCTGCTTGCCTTCTTCATGAACCATCTCATTGCTCTCACTGTGTAGTTTTAAGTAGACTATGAGAATAGTCTTTTTTTTTTTTTAAAAAAGAAAAACAAGGTTACTTTATTTTATTTTATTTATCTGTTTTTAGAGAGAGGAGAAAGGAGAAAGAGAGGGAGAGAAACATCACTGTGCAGTTGCCTCTCACGCACCTCTCCAACTGGGGACCTGACGTGCAACCTAGTCATGTGCCCTGACTGGGAATCGAACCAGCGACACTTGGTTCATAGACACTTGGTTTGCAGGCTGACAGTCAATCCACCGAGCCACAGCAACCAGGGCGAGAATAGTCTTCACATAGGGATTTCAAAACTGAGATGATTATCGGCAGCAGCAACGGATTAAGGATTCACTTGTTTGGTGATTCATTTACAGGACAATACACAACTGGAAGTACACACTTGAAGATGTTTGCTAAGACACTGGGCACACCTAAAATTCCTCTTACTGTGTCATAGTCATTCCTTCAAGAAGAAGCTTTTGTGAGAAATTCAGAGACTTTGCTCTGCATCAACTTAATTTTTTCCCAGTCTCTCAAGACTTTATGCCCAGATAGCTTCTTGCTGCCCAGATCCATTGATTTGGGTCCCTGTCTCTTGGGTCGCTCACCTAGCCTCGGTCCTCAAATCCAATTGCCCAGCCTCCTTGCTGACCCGGTCCTACGGTATGTGACGGGCTTTCCGACTTGGTTGAACTCTTGGATGAGACTTCAAACCCATATATTATCCTCTTTCCCTATTTGATCAACAATCCCCTCACCCGCCCGGTGGCTGCTCAGGCCCCAACACGGTCTGTTTTCTCTCTTGATGGAAATAAATCTATTGCTTCAATTTACAAACTGAGTTGGAATGCTATATAGGCAAAGCCACAAAGACAAAACAAATGGATAAAAATCATACACTTTGCAGTTTTTCCTTGGTATGCTTTGCTTGATTGCCGCCTGGAGAAACCTGATGTCAATGGGAACCGGTGCCAGCAGCTGAAGACAGCACTGAGCTCTTTTTGGGGGGGCAGATACAAATGTAAACAGATGTAATGAAAAGATCGCAGACGTTCTGTTAGGAGTGTAAGCAGGCGGTGGGTCATTTGAATAATTATTATCAGGTTCTCCTATTGCTCGAACTATTCAAAGCTAATTTATTTGGGAATGCTTCATCTGGCTTTCTTCTAAAATAGGAACATTTTCACTGCTGTAGAGTCTGGAAAAATGTAGCGCGTTTCTTCTCTTCAGATTGAGAAGCTTTTCAGCGGCTGTGTTGCTGCCTAGGTCTGAGTTTAAATTCTTGCGCTTAAATCTTCACATCTGGAGAAGTTTAGCTTTGGAAGACCTGTCTTTTCGCTGCTCCCGACCAGCCTTATTGCACCATGCATATCACTCTCCGTGTGGCTTTTTTCCTTCCCCAGCCACGCACACGGCTCAGGTGTAGAGTAGGTGTGGGAACACGTAAATGGGGTCTGGAAGTTTTTTGACCCCTCTAACTCTCTTAAAACAAAAACCCGTGGTCTAAGTTCACACTGCGTTCCAGAGTTGGTGTACGGTTAATTTACTGTTCGATATGTCTTGATGCTGAACTGATGTTTTTGTTTGTTTAATGTGAGTGGTCTTTCTAATCCCATTAAGTGGAAACAAAGTTTACAAATGTAAATCCATTTTGCTTTGATTTAGTGCTTTTTCAAGACCAGGCTTCACAAATCAAGGACTGAACTTTGACAGCAAGGGTGATTTCAAAAGGTGTTTTTCCCCCACCTTTTTAAGAGACAAGGACTAAGACCTTTTCTAAGGGATTCCTTTCCTCTCCTCTAAAGGTAAACACTGGGAGTGTGGGAGGGTGAGGGGATCAGGGGTTTTTTGTTCAAAATTAACTTCTGAGCCTGACAACCTCAGGCCCTGCAGGTGGAATACAATCTGTGTGATCATGCCTGTTGTTTTTCTATTGTTAAATCAATCCCCATTCTTTGAAGGGAAAAATGAACTAGGAATCTGTGGCAGGCACAGAGGATAAAATTTTGGACTCAGAGAAGACCTGGAGCAGCCCATAATCACCTTGAAACTCACTTCTTACACCCACACAATAACGCTGTCTATCATTTATCAAACGAGAATACGTTAGATCCTTCTCCTTTCTATTTCTAATTCCCACAATGAGTTTCTGAAAAAATTAAGTGAGGGAAATTTACATGAAGATGCCAGCCATGCTATCCAATGTTCTTGTGAAAATCATATGGGCCCATTGATATAAAAACCATCTTAAAGTTGAAGTTATTATTTCCACTGGGAAGAACTCTAGGCTACCATTTTTGGTAAGTTTTAATAAGCACTAAGTCAAAATTAGAATATATAGATGTACATTTTCTCTCCTGAGTAATAACTTGGAAAAAGTACGTGTAATAATTTTGATAAATACTATTAACAGGAAATGATGGAACTGAGATACTTAAAGTCTAGTGAGAAATGTTTACATTTGTCTCCAGAACTCAATAAACACATCACTATTTATAAGAATGAAAACAAGGATAACCTTCTTGACATGACCAATAAAGAGGAAAGGTCAATGAGTGGGTGACGGGATTTTTCTAAGGGTATGCTTACGCTCTTGTTCCAAGGAAAGTTCATACACCAAAATTATAGTATTTCTTTTTATAGATAGTATAAAAGATGGTAATTTAGCATATATCTGAAACAACATAAAAATTATCGCACCTATCAAGGAGAGGAGAAAGCAGTGACGAATCTTCTTGGTCTTCAAAGTCAGATAAGCAAGAACTATCTTTTTTTTTTTTTTGATTCTGAGACTCCATTTTCTCTGGCTGGCTAAAAAAGAAAACGAAAAGAAAAGATAAAAGAATCCATTGTCATCATTCTTGGGTGTCCCTCTGACCTCCACACCAGGCTGTTCTCCAAAGCCAGGGTCTTGGGTGACATTCACTGACATTACTATCCAGGCATCATTCCCCTTTGGGTCTGTCGCTCCTGGGTCAGGTTTGAATGAGGGAATGCTTTCTGACTTGTCAACACGCCCACCTCTCCTTCGCATCCGGCCCCTCGCTGTTTCCCTGGTGAGGCCAGAAAACGGGGGCCTCTTTCCTCCCTTAGCAGCTCAGGGGCTCGCTCTTCTTGAGGGCAGATTTCCCACCCTCTCCAGTTGCTCTCACCCGTGTATTATTTCTCCAAGGCACACCACCCTAATCGGTGCATCTCCTTTAAAGACACTTGCTCTACACTCACCTAAGATTCAGATTCTCTGCAAACAAAATTCAGGAATACTTGTAGTTTATTTCTGTTTTCTTCCCCTGCGACCATCTCTAAAACTGTTCAAAACTTAAAATTTGCTTAAAATGGAGCAGGAGAGAGAGAGAGAAGAAAGGCATAGGTTAGTATAGTTTGTATTGCTTTACTGTAGTAGGTTAACTAATGACACCCCTATAAGTCCAAATCCAGTCCCCAAAACTGGTGAATGTTACCTCATAAGGCAAAATGCATTTTGCAGGTGTGACTAAGTGAAGGCTCTTGTGGCGGAGAGCTTGTCCAGGAGGGCCCGATATAATCACAAAGGTCCTTCTAGGAGGGACCAGGAGGACTTGGAAGCAGAAGGGGAGCCGTGGATGTGTGACTGCCCTTGACAAGGGAGGGCTGGAAACACCGAAGAGGAGGACTACCAGTAGCTGAGAAGGGCAAGCAAACCGGCCCTGCCCCGAGGTCCTTCAGAGCCCAGAGAAACCGGTTTTGGACTTCTGACCTCGAGCTGTGAGCGAATCAATTTGTTTGTTTGTTTTTTGGCACCACCTCTATGGTCATAGGAAACTAATACACTCAGAATCCCCATTACTATGGACTAAAAGTTCACAAACGTGAAAGCTTTCCCTGATAGTAAGGTTTTCCCTTCTGTGTTTTCTCTTATCAGGGAGAATTGGGGGTTTCTTTTCCACATGATTAATCAATTTATCCCTTTAGACTTTGTATATTTTAGTACTAATAAATCTTATTTTTCTTTGGGGAATTCACTATATAGCTTAAAGAATTTAATGTGAGTCTGATACTATAGAATTACTACTTAATGAATTGGCCCCTATCTGTGAATTGCTCTGATAGTTTTCAACAGATTTGCTCTTAAGAGATCCATGTGTATTCATTAATTCATAAAAAATTACAAACAGTTATTGTTAACCCACTGCATTTTAGGCTTATTTCTAGTTCTTATGGGCATAGTAATGAATAGAAAGAAAATAATCAAAACTACAAAATTATTAATGCAGTAAGAGAAATATATACATAAAACTGTTGAATCATCTAGTAGAATCTTATTACATTGGGGCCCATAGTGACTGAGTCCTAAGGTATTCACATCATTCAAAATCAAATATAATCTCCAAAATGGACTCTAAGTTGGACCAATGGGATGTGTGGAAGCATAAATCAAACAAAGGCATCCTGAGCATTTGCTCCTTGGAGCTTGTCTTTCAGGAAGTCTTGCTCTTCATGCAAAGGGGTCCAGTCGGCCATTCGAAGAGAGCCAAGTAGAGAAAGAGACCTCAGACTCCCAGCTGCCCTTGTGAAAGAGCCAGATATTGGAACAGAAAGCATCTGGGCTGTTTTAGCTCCAGCTGCCCTCTGACTGAAAGCAAGATCCGTAGAATAATGGTTAGACTCCATCCTGACAATCCATGGTACCATAATCAAATGCAATGGTTGTTTTAACCCACTAAATTTGGGGGTGCTTGTTACACAGCAATCGGTGACTGAAATAGAAATCAGTATCTGAAAGCGAGGGTGCGGCTGTGAGAATAGCCTAAAACACGGGCAGTGGCCTTGGGACTGGGCCGTGAGGATATTGTAGGTGAGGGCTTGACGTGCGGGGAAAAGATCGCTATTGCAAGCTGGAGGGGACCTGGGTTATATGTTGGTGGGGCAATTGGTGAGACTGTCACTCGCTGTAACTTAGAAGATGTAAAAAGGGATTAATAAGTCAGGTGACAAGGTGACTTTTCAGGCAGAATGTTAAGTCTATAATGGTTTTTTTTTTAAGCTGTCTTTGATAAAGTGTTTCAAAAGAGAGATGAACTATGGAAGGAATCGTAGAATTCAGTGGATTCCAACTTTTCAGTGGAACTCAGAGGGTTATTTACAAATCAGGACTGGCTGGGTTGTAAAATAAAACGGTTTTCACTTCCAGGATTTCCACTTGACAAAGGTTTTCAAAGTTAGAAAAGGCCTCAGTGCAAATATCCAGCACAAAGCATTGCCAGAAATTGTGACTTCTGGGTAATAATGAAGTCAAAGGCATGGTTGTGAGACCCCTTTGGAGACCGGAGACATATTTAAGCTGGTTCTTCATAGACTCTTTGCTGTACAAAGCTCTTGGAAGAATTTAAAGAGTATGCTTCTCATGATCTCTATGCCAGACAAAAGGGCTCCTAAGACTGGTTAAGGGAATTGATCTATAGCACCAGAGGTAGACAATGTTCTGTTTCTAAGAGATTGATAAGCCTTGCTTTTGACTGATATACTGGATTATAATTGGATCATCAGGAAACCCACAAAGCTTTTAACGAAATTATATCAGCTTAAACTAAAAGGGACAGACATTTAGAGAGGGGGTGGGGGGAAACCCAGGAACTCTGAGCTCTCAAGCTTCTGTGGGCCAGAAATAGGCTAAGACAACTATTCACATGCAAACACAGGCTGTTCTAATGCAAAATGAAGACCGTCTCAGAAGGCAGAGCCAGGAGCCCAGAGGGTGGAACAAACAGCTGCAGAAAGCGCACGCACTCGGAGAGCAGAGCTCAGTCCCAAGGAACCTACTTTTTGTCCCCAGGGCACTGACAGCAGCAGAATTTCAGAGCTGCCCTGGATCAGTCACTAACGCGTGCTTCTCATCACCCACCCTGGTTTCTGTGTAACAGATTTGCCTGTGGTTCATTGTATGTCACGGCTTCACCCTCGGCATGCAGCCTGGGTGAGAGGGAACTTTAGCTCCCAGGCCTTCAGATGAGGGGAAAGCTGCAGCTGAAGGGCTGCGTCAGTTACTTGAATCTGATTTCAGGGGTGGGATTCTGGACTGTAAGCTTGTGCATAATGCGTAAAGGGATGCGAGGAGTGGTCTCATAGGAGGCGGAAGAAGTGTATGTTACAAGGGGAAAGGATATGAACACGAGTGGGAGCCAGGGGTGAGCTGTGCTAGACGATTGCCTTTTTATGGAGATAGAAATGACATACAGCATTATATAATTTTGACTGGACAACAGGATAATTTGATATTCGATATAAATTAAATACAATATATAACTTGTGACAAGCAGATTCGACATTAAAAACAAATAAAGCTACGTTGTTGGTCACTTAACCTGACCCCTGTGAATACAAATGCAACCCAACGAAACCGAGCCATCTTCAGTGTGCACCGAGTATCGCCTCACCAAATTGAAAAGTGATTTAGGTCTTTACCAGAGGCGCTGAAATGGACAGACCAGGGGGACGACGTTCCTATCACACAATGAAACGTTACTTTTCTCCATTTCTCTTCCTGCAGTTGACGTTCTATCTGTTCTGTCTCTCTCCTCGCACATTCACCCAGCAATGACACTTTTCTTGCTTCTGTCTGGAGCCTTCCAAGATCTATCTTTCTTCTGAAACAGGAGTTTCCCGGCCTTTCAAAGCTAAATAAATCTGAACTCCTGTAACCGTACTTTGTTCAGGAGGAGAAAATGTGACGGGCCTGAAAACCAGTGCTGTGCGTGTGTGCCTGTATGCGCACTCATGCGTGGGTCATGTGTGAACACCTGTTACTGTTTCCACTGCATAAGCAAGGAAACATCCTTTATAGGCGATCGTTTTGACAAACCTTGCGGGAATAAGTGTCCTTGTTCAGTCCCTCAGCCATTACACATCTCCAATGTTTGCCACTTATTAAAGGGTCCCCCACTCCCTTCAGTCCAGAGTGTTTTAGGACGTTCAGGATGGCAGACCTGCCCTGTTCAATCATAGGACTATGCAGCTACTGAATATTTGAAATACAGCTACATCAAACTGAGATGTGCCATAAGTATAAAACACATCCTAGATTTTAAAGACTTAGTATTAAAAAAAACAGCTCACCAAACATCTTTTTTATTGATTAAGTGCTGAGATAATTATATTTTTTATATATTGGGTACATTAATATGCTATATATTATTGAAATTAGTTTCCCCTATTTCTTTTGACTTTTAAAAAGTGAATCCTAGAAAAAACAAAATTGCATCCGTGGCTCCCATTTGTGGTTCAAATTCGTTACTGCCGAAGAGCTCTTACACAGCCAGCTGTGAAAGGGCAGCCCCAAGGAAAGGCGGTTAGTCCCTCTGCTCCCACGGAGTGCAGAAATGCGAGAGACCCATGGGACATTGACTCCGAGAAATGATTTACAGTGATCAGAGATTTGTTTGTTGGTTGGTGAGTTTGGTTTCAGTACTGGATACTTGCCTCTTCGTTGTAAAAATCTTAATGCTAATTTAGTTCAAGGATCATCGTCCCTGATCCGCCACAGGTCCAGTCTCGCCTCCTCAGCTGCTGGAGTGAGTTGGCAGGTTCCGGTTCAGAGGAACCTCTTCTTCCCTCCCTAGGCATGTACCCCACTACTGGGGCAAGGTGGAGTAGGGGACTTAGGTGTCGGTGAGAGAGAGGGCGATGTCTCTCGCCTTACTCTGGTATTGATTAGTTTCATCTTCTTCTAGTATCTTCTGTTGATATGATGCTTGGGTGCTCTATGGGCATATTTTTTTTCACCTTGACCCAGGCTCATCCCCTCTCCAAAAGGTAGCTTTGACCGTGACTCCCTTTGACAAGTCAAAGGCACAAAATCACCGTCCTTTCTCTCATATGGAGATCTAGTCACTTAGCCTCCGCCACAGCTTGAGCAGCTCTGTAGCTCATGCCCACCTGTACAGATAGCATCAAGAACTCTTGTAGCCTCTCTTGTACCTTTAAAGAACCACCGAGAACTTGGTTGGAAATAAGGTTGCACCATCTTCTTCCCAGACACATTTTATGAAGACCCGAAGGCATAGCCCATTCCACTAGATCTTTAGGCTGCGGAAGTCCCTCTACCAGGGAGGGAACTAGTTTCTATGTTCCAATGTAAGAGGATGCATGTCAATATCCCTAATTCTTCCCAGTGCTAAAAGGAAAGAACTGAAGAGGCTGGTGTAGCATACACAGTCTTCAATTTTCAGAATGTTCCTGAGAATTCTCTCCCTGAAATCTTCTCTAGTGGTGGCTTGAATAGAGCTTTTTGCCTCTACATCTGACGAAGTCTCTAACTGGGAAAGACGAGAAGCCATACTTCTCTCTGGGCAGGTACTCTTTAGTCTCTAAGAAAGATTTTCTTTTCGTGCCTAATTTGGCTTTTGGGAGGGAAAGGCAGGACTGCTTCTATGTGCATCAACCCAGGGGTAGTAGTGAGACTGTCCTGACTCCTCTTAGCAAACCCTGTAGCCGTGTCTGGGGCTTGCTGAGACTGCAGGGGCCGTCTTTCTGAGCCTGGGAAATGGGGTGCTAGTAACAACTTGTCTTTATGTTTACTCCTACACCACGATGTCTAAACAAAAGGAAAAATCACCCTGAACAATTGGAATGAGAAGGAAACTCACAATATAGATATACATTAAGATAATCTCATTTTCTCCTCTGTTAATGTTATGTCGTGTTTTTGTTGGTATTGTTATACTCTGCCCTAAAATAGTATTTAGAAAAATGGATTATAAAATTCCACTCATAAAAATCTGTGTATTTCACATGCAGACATTGCCTCTGTCCTCCCAAGTTTTCTATTTGTACCGGAACTGCCTTGGGATTGGAGGCCCACGTGAGAATCACAATGAACAGAAGTAGAGCCAAGGGAGGAAACTGAGGAATGGCTAGAACATAATGTATTCCCAACCTGTTTGAGATAACTGTAAGTGAAGATATTACTTCTTTTTAATGGCATTAATTACCCCCAAATCAATATTGCAAAAAATGTTAAAGGGCTGGCTTTAAGAAGAAGAAAAAGAAATAAAGAAACAGGGGAAAGAGGATAATTGGTATGAAGAATAAAATGACAATAAGTAAGTACCTATCAATAATAACCGTAAATGCAAACAAATTCAGTGCTCCAATCAAAAGACATATGGTAGCTGAATGGATAAAAAAACAAGATTCCTAGACATGCTGCCTCTAAAAGACCTACCTCAGAATGGAAGATACACACAGACTAACAGTAAACAGAAGGAAAAAGATATTTTGTGCAGGTAGAAAGGGAAAAAAAGCTGGGGTAGCAGTACTTATGTCCAACAAAAGAGACTTTAAAACCAAGATGATAGTAAGAGACGAAAAAGGACACCACATAACGATAAAGGGAACAATCCAACAGGCAGATATAATCATAGTAAATGTTTATACACCCAACGTAGGAGCCCCTAAATGTGCAAAGCAAACCGTAATGGACATAAAGGGAGAGAGCGACAGAAATACAGTCATTGTCAGGGATTTTACCACCCTGCTGACTTCAGTGGATAGATCTTCCAGACAGAAAGTCAACAAGGACACAGTGGCCTTAAATGACACATTAGGTTGAAAGAGTTTAATAGCTATCTTCAGAGCATTTCACCCCAAATCAGCAGAATATACTATTTGGGGGATGGTTTTTAATGCAATATGATTTTGAGCAGAGTCACCTGATAAAGGAGTCAATGTTGTCATATGTATCACACACACAGAAACACACACACACCCCAGTACAGGTCTATTGGCTTAGAATTTGCACTAAAATTTCTTTCTATTTCTTTGGGTTTTTTTTTTTTTTTTTTTTTTTTTTAGTTCCCATTGCTGGCTTCAGGAAAAGATACGAGAGGGGTAGGCAAGAAGCGAATAAAATGGTATGTACCACATGATAATTTAGTAGCCAGAAGAAGCCACGCGAGGACTTTAAGCAAAGATATCTCATGTTTATATTGCGGTTTAAAAATTCCCATGTTATCAATCAGATGTGCAGAAGTGAAATTTTATTTCCCCTAGGGGAACTACTTTTGCTCATAGCTCCATGTTTGCGAACAGAGGGAAAAAACAGAGACTTGGCCTTATAGTGCAACTCAGTCTCTTCCAGTTGAGAACTTGGTCTCCTTCAGGTCACCTGGTCAACACAAGGCCCCCCTACCCTATTGCTCCCAGTCACACCCACACCCCCTTCTTTTTCAGCCCCCCCTGGGAGCTATAGACATAAGGAGAAACTTATAAGAGCGGAACAGGAGGGGCCTCTCTTCCACCGACCGCCTTCTCGGTCCGGTGGTCTCCACTGCTAGAGCATCCATTTCCTTGTGGCCCCGTCATCTGCAGCTATTGTCACGGTCATGCCACCACCCCCAGTCAAAAGGCCCTCTTACCCATCGCTTTCCCATACCCATTCTTAAGCATGTTTGGATTTCCAGGTCCCTTATAGTCACTTCTACATGCCCTTGATGACCAGGAACTTGTGAATGTTTTCCATTCACATAGAGGCCATGGGAATAGAGTCAACAGTTAATTTGGGTCCATTCTCCCTGCGCAGAGTAAATACATCCCATGGCTGGAAGAAAAGACAGAAGCCAGGGTACTGTTTCTCAAACTCTAATATGCGTGTGCATTACACGGCAATCTCTTTAAAATGCAGATTCTTATTTAGTAAGTTTGAGTTGGGAGGGCTTCCAGGTTATGCCAGTACTGCCAGGCCACGGATCACAGTGTTAGAAACAAGGAACCTTTGGAGATTGGCCAGGAAGGTAAGTGGATGGAGAGGACAGAATTGGGAATAGCTCAGCGTCGTCTAAGCCGCCAAGTGTCTGTCTCTTTCTTCCTTAGCAACCCCAAAGCCTCACAAATTTTTCCTTAGGCAGCACCTCTGAGATGTCTTTGTGTTCCTCTCAGTTCCTGGAAGCTGCTCTCCCTCTGTGTCTAATTCTTTCGGTAGTGCTGTTGCCTGATAAAGTGGGACACAGAACTCTTAACCAGGGGATGACAGACGGCCTGCGCGCTCAGCTTAGGTATACAAAGCCTGCCAGCATCTTTACCAGACCTCTGAGAAGGATAAGTAAAAAACAAAACAAAAACCAACAAATTGTACTCAGCTTGTTTCTTTAAATTTATAATGTGGAGTGAACATCCCAGCCCATTGCACTTTCTGGTTACTGATTTAAACAAATTTAAAGAAATATATACTTAATATGTAAGACAATAGATTACCAAGGCCTTGCCCTCATTTTTCTTCAACCTCCTCCTGTAACCCCCGTCCTGTAAATCTACTGGCTAAAGTGTTACAGAGCTAAAACTAAAATATAATTAATCTATGATTACATTTTATTATAGGATATATTTATCAAATTGTAATTCAGCTCAGCAATTTACAGACTGTTTCTCTTAAATAATTAAGGCAATTACAATGTCGTGAAACATTCTGGAATATACACTGCTTCTAGAAATGCAACCTTTTGCAATCTATAAAAATTATTATATCCTAAGCTTCCTGTAATGAGTCAAACGAGAGGAGAACTCAAGTAGCAAGAATGCATTTTTCAGCGTAAACGTTGCAACACAACATGTTTAGACCATGGTTTTAATGTATGAGCGACATTATTATCATTTGCCTATTATTTTCTAACTTCCCACGGGCACCCTTTGGTTCCTTGTAGAGGCTGCATTTGATGTGAAGGTCTAATTCAAAATGAAATATAGCCTTCTCTCTACTTTATGTTGAAACATCAGTGACTTTCAAATTATCCAAAAAAAAAGACAAATTACTAAAATCAAACTTGTTTGAGTAAATTTTAAGTGATTCCAGGCAATACATATTTACTGATACGTAGAATGTGGAAAGTTTTAGCTTCAAATGATAAACTTGCAAGAAATTCTAAGGGACTGAGTATAGGAGAGCTTATGGAAACTATTTAGTCACCTTAATTATAGGTTTAAATGCCACAAACTCTATAATAATACTTCTTAACTTTTTTCTTTTTTTTTTATTTCTAAGCAACCAAACCACTTTACAAACATTAAAACACAGTATCTCTTTAAAGTAAAACTTCTTTTTCCCCCTCTGGGAATTGTTTACAAATTGATAAAAACAGGGCGAAAAGTAAATGTTTTCCTGGAGATAGGTAAGGTACGCTCCGTGCCGGAGCAGTTCTGGAGGTGGGAACCGGGACGCCTCTTCATTCTTGGCTTTTTCCTCTCTGTCACTGTGAGTTACAACGAAGACACTGAGATGTTTTCCTTAAATGATAGCCCTGGCCCGCTATTGTTTTTATTATTATTATTATTTAGTTCATTTGCTGTTGTAATTTGGGGGTCTCTTTTCCACCACCCCATGCTATTTCCAGCAACAGGTTGTTTTCTGTTATTTGACCGTGTTCTGGAAACCGCCTCCTCCTTCACGTCTGATGTGGTCAGACCGCTGCGGTGATGTAAAGACCATCATTCCCGGGTGTTTATGTTTACATTTTGTTTCGCGAGGGTTGTGTATTAGTGGCTACTCTGGAGATGTAGCTTGGATAATTATGGCAGAAAAAAAGCAAAGGGAAGTCTGAATGGTGCAACGCTAGGCTGGAATTCTCAGTCTTGCCTTCAAGTCAACAAATATGTTCTCACTGCATTCCCATCTCTGTCCACGTTACCCCTTAAGGACAGAAATATTATTTTCATGGTAGACCAAAAAAAAAAAAAAAAAAAAAAAAGCATTGAGTCTTTAGAAATTTTACTTTTATTGATTTCACGTGTTGTAAAAATATTTTGCGTAAAGACTGAGTCAAATGATTTTTAGATGTTACTGGATTGCAGCTCCTTTTAGTTTATTTATTTTTTAAAATATTTGATGTAGACAGAGGAGCTGTCAGCATGTCCTGAGGCCCTCAGACGGTTTCTCCATTACAGTTATCTATTTTGCTTGCTACATGATGCCTTCGGAGGACACAGTAGGCCATTAGGAAAATAAGCAAATTCTTATCTGGAAGTCATTAACTAGAATCACTCATTCTGCTTCCTTTCTTGCCTGGAAGTGGGTTCTTTTCTCATCTTGGAAAAATATTTTGATAGAGAATTAAGTGCTGGTGAAAGGTGAGCATGTGGCAGATGCCCTGAGCCAAGCGGGACTGCGGGCCGCGTTATGTCGTCTCTGGGGGGGGGTCACAGACGCAGGGTCGGTGACGGCTGGTAGCTGTGTCGTCGGAGTTCTGTGCTGAAGTTTTCACACAGAAAGAGCGAGTCCGCAGGCCGTCTACCTCGCCTCACGGAAGGGACTTCCAATCCATGCCAGGTGACAGGTCGCTTCGGGTCAAAGGGTTTTACCACACAGTTCTTCACGATGACACCCGGAAATCATCTAGAGGAACAGATTAGGACATTCAGCCTTTAGACATCCACTGGGCGCTCCAAACTCAGCATATTCGCTGAATGAAGATTGCACCCCCAGCTCCGATAGCAATGTCAAGGCAACATCCTGGTCCCAAATCGTTAGCAATAGCAGAGTCAGGGCAAGTCTGGAGCGGCCCCGTCTGGGCAGATTCCCCGCTGGTGCCCACGGTGTGTAAATGAGCAGGGCCTGAGGTATCTGCTCAGAGGGAAGAAAAATATACTCTTCTTTGGAAACGCCTGTCATTTTTTCACATTATAGAGGCATGTGCCCAAGAGGAAATTAATCATCATAACCCTTCACCTTCCCACAAATTTGTCACTTCTAATTGAACTGTGATACAAATATCTATTTCATATTTGCATGTCAAAGTTTGTGGTTCTTTTGTTTAACTATCTTATACAGGGCAAACACGCAATAAAACTAGATCTGTCTTTCAATTCGAAGTCAGCACACCCCTCCTGGTATTCATTAACCAAGTTTAGAAACTGAGTTAACATCATCATATAAATTGTTTAGTGATTTATTGGATTGCGAAGGCATCATGTTTTAGAACTCATATTATTTCATTTATGTCAAGGAGGTCTGATGGGGAGTCTGGGGCCATTTAGTCAATAGGCCTAGTGCTCTGTGATGTTTTCCTGGCACGTTTATGGTCTATGAGCTTACTGCTGAGTGGGGAACTTCCACCAGCCCCCACAGAGGTTCTGTCCCAACGCCCAGATGGCGCTGAGCTCCAGGGAGAAGACGCATAGATTCAGAGCCAGCAACCACGCTAGCTGACACTTCCCCTCACATCTCCAAGATACGCAAGGACAAGTGAAGAGGACAGCTTTGGGAGGACCTTTTACTCTCCATCCTGACTGCGTCCTGGGACACACATCACCTCTGACCTTAACTATCCTCCAGGGGAAAAGGCCAGAGATGGGGCTCTACAGTAATTTGTGTCCAGCCTCGTGGATCAGAAAAATAAAGAGTAATGTATCTTTCAGATAAAATCAATGTCTTTGAAATTACATTAGAGAAACTGTAATACAATTGTGCTTGTTACTCACAAAGGCACTCTGAGTATTACTTCTCAAGATAATGGACAGGTTCCTGGTAAACGCAAAACTGTCCTCACAGACCAGAGAAGAAGGCTGTGAGTCCAAGTCTGAGATTCCCCGGCAATACTCTCGTGAAGCTAGGACTTAGTTAGTCAATTGCCGGAAGCATCCGTACATTTCCTAAAGTTGCTTGACTTAAAATTGGTAGTGTCCTCGAGCCTTTCCGTGACTATGACTCGATCTGCTTGCTTTAGAGCACAACAATGGATGGAATTTATAATAGTTTATGTAGCAATGATAACATATTTTTGTATCATCGTTTTGATAGAGATCAGTGGGAATAAATCATTAGATTATCAATGACAAGAACATTGTCCTTGTGCCAGAGCTAAACTGTGTTGGGGCAAATATGGTAAGACCTGACCCAGATGGTGCATTTGCAGAAAGGTAGATAACAGTGGGCACTGGGCAGGAGAGGCGACCCAGTGAATCTAGTTTATAACACAGTCGTGAGAAATTAATCATCTGACTTCCTGCCCAACTGGCTACTTAAATGCACCCATGGGATGGAAGTGAGGTCATGGTGAAAACCTTTGGAGATCCCCCAAACTTTCCTCATTTAGAGCAACAAATGCAGAGACCCTGCCTTCAACCTAATTATTTTCTACAATTCTGAAGAAATAAGTGCAGTATATCATAGGGAGGCTTTTATTTTCCTTCGGCGAGACTCGGTTTTTGGAGAGCCCAAGAAAGAAAATGCAGAATTTAGTTTTGAAGATGAAGGAAGGAGAGAAACTAAGGGGATTTAGCTCCCCTCTCCCTCATAATCCTGTGCAGATTAAAATGTGTTGGTCAAACAAAACAGAGCTAAATATTATCGTTGCCACACTAGAGAAAGGAGGAAGATTAGTTGGTTAGATTGCTGACCCGAGCCTCCACGAGCCATCAATCCTGTGTGCGGGGATTCTGCTCTGTCACCTCCTTTTCATAAGCACTGACTGTGGATCACAGAGAGGGCCAGGTATTCCGGCATCGCTGTAAATCCATCAACAGGTTTCTTTAAATATATGTCAATTCTGTATACACAGAAAGTACAAACGTATTTGAGAACTGTTTGTTATTAATCATTATAGCTATATTTTACCGAGTGCGCCCTCTGGACCGGCAGCTAGGCTAAGAGCCCATATACCTCATCTCAATGAACCTTCACACTGACAGTGGGAGTAGGTATCAGATCAAACATATAAGATGCCCGGAGTTTCATAGCTAGTAAGTGCGAGACACCAGATTTGAACCAGCCTCTCTGTTTCTTATTCTTACACTCTGAGCAACTTCATTACTCGGCTCCTCTGTTGTTTTCTGTTTCTATACAGCCATTCAAGACTAGGTGATATATTCCAAAAGAGTTTTTTCATTCATAGATTAATTCAGGTGATAGGTTTTAAATCTAGATGACAGTTCAAACATGTGGGATTTCAAGTCCAATTGGAGCTGGCCAGCTTCGGCTGCTTCCAAGAGATGCACCAAAAATGACTACCCCTGTTTCGGTGCTATTGATAATCATATGGGAAGATTCCATGTGAATGAAATAAGAACTCATCGGGTAAATAGGGCCTTTACGTAAAATTATATCTCAAACCTATACATCTTGGAAGAAGTGAAGTTGAAAGGACAAACCTCTTTGTCTGTTTAATCAGCCATAGCCTAGATGTCAGGAGTTTTAAGGTCCAGGATAAGGCTGGAGAGGCGGGGAGAGGTCAGGGAATCAATCACTCACTCCTCGGACTAACATGAACGCTGGTAGCAGTATGTCACAGGCAGAGAATTTACAAAAGGTTGATTAATTAATAAAGTGAGTAATGAGTGGCATTAGGCTACCAAAATAGTCCCAATATATCCTTGACTCCTCCCACTATGTCTGATGTGTGGAATTTCAGTTCTGGGCCTCCCATCTTAGGAGGACTATCACAAGTCTGTAACATCAAAGTGGAGTATCCGGATGATGGGATTTAATAGTAGCACTATTATTAAAATCGCCAGAAAATCTGGGCTAGTGTAGGAAAATGAAAGAGAGGCTTAGGGAGTTAAGAGACAACTGTCCCCAGTATTTGAAAAGCTGTTACAGAGAATCAGAAAAGGGCTGAGCTCTTTGTGGCTCCCAAGGGCAGAATTAGGAGCCAATGGGGAAAAGCTACGGAGAAGCAGTTATCTTGTTCAATCAGGAAGGCACTCTCTAGTCATTACTACTATACAGCAATGGAAGAGGCTTCCCTAAATTCACAAAGAACGAGGGGGGGCAGGAAATGAAAAGTTCTGTCAGGGCAAGGAGAAGAAAAACAAGGGGCAGGAAAAAAAAAACTCAAGAAAAAGCCGAGTGGGTGAAATGGCAAAACTGTAACAAAGTCAGAGTTAGGAGATCCGCTTTGGAAATCTCTAAACTGTTATATCCAGGAAGGTTTAAATATAGATATGCTGGGCAATAGGGGGTTAAAAACATTAGAGATTTCTTTCTACTTTCCCTGCAGAGTAATTTTTAAAATTATTTTGTAAAAATATAGGAGGTGCAATTTAATGCTTTCATTTATAAGCTATTGTTTGGGTATAAGACCCACTCTAGTCATGCAAAGCATCTTGTTAGACACTGTTTTTCATCTTCTATTAAATCTTCTCGGGAGAAAATGCTCATTAGTTCAAATTAAGCTATTGTTACTGGTTAAAAGAATTATATAAACTCAGATTGATTTTTGTGAATTTGTTTTCTATTTAGTTAAGCATTCAACTTCATTAGTAAACCGTATTGTTTTAAATCAAATATCCAAATATACATGCTGCGGTGTGAATTCAGGAGAAAATATGTTGCAAAATTCAAAGAAAAAATTAAACACCCTTAACTCAAAACATTGTAGTGGCTTTGTAAAAATGAAACATTTTGGAGATTCATTAATGCCAAGGTTCTTAAATAATGGTTACTAACCACATATGCCCTGACTAATCTGCTTTGCAAGGTAAACTTCCTATCCATTCACAAGTTAACAGTGACATCTTGTGGTCAGTTTTCACTTTCATTTTTTATTATATTTTATCGATAATGCTATTACAGTTGTCTTGGTTTTTCCCCCTTTGCCCCCCTCCACCCAGCATCCCTCAATCCCTCATGCAATCCCCCTACCGTTGTTCATGTCCATGGGTCGTGCATATAAGATCTTTAGCTGCCCCATTTCCTGTCCTGTACTTTACACCCCCGTGGCTATTCTGTAACTACCTATTAGTACTTCTTAATCCCCTCACTCCTCACCCATCCCCCACACCCCCTCCCATCTGCAACCATCAAAACCCTCTTTGTATCCATGATTCCCTCTCTGTCCTTGTTTGCTTAGTTTGTTTTTTAGATTCAATTGTTGATAAATAGGTATTTTTGCCATTTTATTGTTCATAGTTTTGATCTCTTTATTAAATAAGTCCCTTTAACATTTCATATAATAATGGTTTGGTGATGATGAACTTTAGTTTTCTTTTTTTTTTTTTGTCTGGGAAGCTCTTTATCTGCCCTTCTATTCTAAATGAGAGCTTTGCTGGGCAGAGCAATCTTGGCTGTAGGTCCCTGCTATTCATGACTTTAAATATTTCTTGCCAATCCTTTCTAGCCTGCAAAGTATCTTTTGAGAAATCAGCTGACAGTCTTATGGGAACTCCCCTGTTGGTAACTAACGTCTCCTCTCTTGTTAGTTTTAAGATTCCCTCTTTATCTTTAACCTTTGGCATTTTAATTATGATGTGTCTTGGAGTGGGCCTCTTTGCCTCTATTTTGTTTCGGACTCTCTGAGCTTCCTGGAATTGCATGTCTATTTCCTTCACCAAATTAAGAAAGTTTACTATCATTATTTTTTCAAATAGGTTTCCAATTTCTTGCTCTTTACCTTCTCCTTCTGGCACCCCTGCGATGCAAATGTTAGACCTCTTGAAGTTGTTCCAGAGGCTGTTTATACTATCCTTTATTTTTTGGATTCTTTCTTCTTCTTGTTCTGATTGGTTGTTTTTTGTTTTCTTATGTTCCAAATCATTGATGTGATTCTTGGTTTCATCCCCTCCACTGTTGTTTCCCTGTATTATTCTTTATTTCAATTAGTCTATCCTTTGTCTCTGACTGGATCTTTTTTATGCCGCTGAGGTCCTCACTAAGTTCCTTGACCATCCTTATAGCTAGTGTTTTGAACTCTGCATCTGATTGATTGCTCATCTCCATTTCATTTAGCTCTTTTTCTGGAGTTTTGATCTGTTCTTTCATTTGGGCCATGTTTCTTTGTCTCTTCTCTTGGGCAACCCCTTTGTTCTTGTTTCTATGTATTAGGTAGAGGTGCTATGACTCCTTGACATGGTAGGATGGCCTAATATAGTAGGTGTCCTGTAGGGTCCAGTGTCACAGCCTCCCTTATCACCCATGCTGAGTACTCGAGGTGTGCTCCTTCATGTGGGCTGAGTATACCTTCTGCTTGTAATTGAGCCTTGGTTGCTGTTGGCTGATCAATGGGAGGGATTTACTCAGGCCGGTCAGCTGCAAGGACCGGTTGTGGCCACTGACCATCGACCTTCTCTACTCGTGGAGAATCAACTGTGCAGGGACAAGGTAGTGGTGCTGCTCCAACATGATCTATAGCTGTCCACTGGGTGCACCGGCCCTGGGATTTCCCAGGTGGTGGAGGCCAAGGTCAGCCCCCACATGCATTTTGCCCAGCGCCATCCTACCTGAGCTATAAAGCAATCTGAGATGGCTGCTACTTGGGCTGGGCTTGGAGAGTCTCAGACAAAGCCAAGCTGTGAATCTAGGCTGGCTGAGGCTATTGCCAGGCCTGGGCTCACTGAGACCAGCTGTTGTCTGAGAGGATTTAGGAAGTTGTGAAACATGAGCCAAGACCAGCCATCATATGGAAAAGCAGCTTGGGTGGGCCTATAAGTTGGGTAGGGCAGAATCTCTGGGGATCTCCAAGCTGACTCAAAGAGTGTTAGCCAGGTTGATGAAGTCTCAGATATGACACCAGCTTGCTGCCTCTGTGGCTCTATGTGGGGAGGGTTTAGAAAAGGGACAGTGGCCTCTGCTCCCCTTAATGCCAGACACTTCACTTTCTCCCAGTATGCCACTGATGCCTTTCAAGCTGCTACCCTGGTGCTGGAGCTCAGAGGGAGTGAGTCTGAGCGGGTAAGTCCATGTGGGGGTTCTTTAAGAGGAACTTTTTTGGGCTCCAGGAGTTTCTTCCACTCACTCAATCCCCACTGGTTTTTGTAGCCAGAACTAGTGGGGACTTATCTTCCTGGCACTTGAACCCTGGGAAGGGGGCCTGGTGTGGGGCTGGAATTCCTCACTTCAGAGATACCCCTCCCTAATTTTTATCCACCATGTGTGGGTGAGAGATCAGCCCATTTCATGTCTGCAGCCCTCCTCCCAGTCTCGGTGGGTGTGGTTTCTTTAATTCCGTAGTTGTCAGACTTTTTTTTTAACTCAATTTCTGACAATTCTGAGTGATGGCTGTTCTATACTTTAGTTGTAATTTTGATGTGGTTGTGCAAAGAGACGAGCCATGTCTGCCTACACCACTGTCTTTACTGGGAGTCCAGTTTTCACTTTTAAGAAAAGCATTCATATGTATCGTCGTTGGCAGCCGTCCGTCTCGAGAGACGATGGTGTAGCTTCTTAAGAGTCTATCTGCACCGCCGAGAATGGCTGTGCAGTCCGACTCGGGAGTGACACGGTATCTGTCTCCTCCCGTGTTGAATCGACATCTTACTTAAATCTTCATATGTGTATATATATATATATATATATATATATATTTATACACACACACACACACACAAAGTACAAATATATGAGTATATCCTTTGTTTTAGGGCAAAAATATCCAACTTCTCCTTACCCTTCCAAATATCCTTGTGGTGCTTATCTGCTATATAAATCTTCTTTAACTATTGTTAAATTAGTTGCTTAAAATCACAAAAACATAAGTTGTGTTGATCACCTGTGTGTTTGAAACTATGTGAGGAGAAAGGCACTGTCCTGTGTGGTCTTCCTCCCCCAAACCCATAACCCAGAATAACCATGAGAAAAAATATCAGACAAACCCAACCTGAGAGGCAGTTTCCAAAAGACATGACCAGTTCTCTTTATAACTGTCACGCTCATCAAAAACAAGGAAAAGCTGCGAAACTCTGGCAGCCCAGGGAGGATCAGGGGGCATGACAGGTAAACGTATTGGGGTGTCTCAGGTGGGATCTTGGAACAGGAAAAGGGAACTGTGGAAACACTAGTGAAGTCCACAGAAAGGGTGAAGTTTAGTTCGTAGAAGCGCACCATTCTTAGCTGTGATATGTGCGCCATGCTGATTCAAACGTTAAAACATGGGAGAGACCAGTTGAAGGGTATATGGAAATGTAATTCTATAATATCTTCGCAACTGTTATGAAAAGGTAATACTATTCTAAAATTTTAAAACACTTATTTAAATTTAAAAGTACTCTCCAGTTATGAAATATCATTGGATGTGTGGAGAGGGACATAGTACCCGTTCTAAAAATAAGAAACCAAATCAACAAAACGTTTGCAATCTCTCAGTGTTCCCATCCTCTGTGATGAGCTTCCATGGCTGTAAGCACGCAGTTAATAAAACCTCCTGTCTTTACAGAAAACTTTAGGGCTTAACCCCAGATACCACATTCCTGCGTTGCTCTCCTTGGATCTTTCCAGCCACAAACAAGACAGTTCATTATGGTGATAAATTCCATGGAAGCACCTCCTGCTACCTTTGATGTCATCTCCTACCTGTGTTCCCCGGCCCTTCCCAGTCTCTTCTTCCTCCTCCTCTTCTTACCTAAGAACTTCACCCGCGCTCTTCTGTCTGCCTGGACCACCTTTCCTCAGATACCTTCGGGGCTCCTCTTGCCCTTCAGTTCCCTATTCAATGTCTCTTATTGGACAAATCTTTCCTGGTCAACTTTTATCAAAACGCAGCCTCTGTCCTGCTGCCCAACTTTATTATCCTTCAAAGTGCGTATCCCCCGAGGTGAAACCATACATGCTTGGTTATTTTCGGTCTCCCTGGGCCAGCATGCCAGCCTCACAAGATGAAGAGTTTCATCTGTTTTGTTCACAGCGGGACCCCCGTGCCCATCTCAAGGTCAAGCCCATGATATGCGCTCCCTAATATTTGTTCTATGAAGCTAACATCTTCTCATTCTAAACCCGTGTCTACTATTCTGGTCTTCTTAACGGGGTGTGCAAAGAGGGGAACACTGACCTGTCCTCTGCATCACAGCCTGCGTTAGTGACACCCTCAGCTGCGTTTCTCTCTCCCTCTTGCTCAGGCTCTGCATAGTAGGCCCTGCTTATTCTCCACCAAATCCGTTTATCCTCTGCCTTTCCCTGTAGCGCTGTGTACTGGGCTGCTGAGCCCTGAGGACCTCCTCTTCTGGGCTCCCTGGCTGACTGGTTTCTAGCTAGATTTAGATAACAGGCACGAGAGCAAAGAAGTTGGGGTGTTGCTTCCCTTTCCTGTATCTGGGTTTTCGATGATGACAGGTGCTTCCTCCTTCAGAATGCAGGGCTCTCTGGTGATGCGCTTTCCTCTCTCACCCTCAGAAATAGACACAGGAATGTCTGCCTGCCCCTGCTGGCCTCGGCGTGTGTCACTGTCCCCCATTTGTTCACTTTATCCTGCCCACACCTTTATGAGTAGCCTGATAATTAAAATATCTGTATCATGCGGGTGACTTGTTTTTCCAGCCATAACCCAGAATGACACCCTAGAGTACTGGTCCTCCAACGTTGGCATGCATCACAGTGACCTAGGGGACTTGTTAAAATAAAATACAGATTGCTGCCCACCATGCCCCAGAGTTTCTGGTTTTAGCAGATCCGGGGTGAGGTCCCCAAATTTACATTTCTCACAAGTTCCCAGGTGATGCTAATTCTGCGAGCCTGAGGACCACACGATGCTTATCACTGCCCTGCAGTATATTTTTCCCAAGATCCCAAGTGGTACGGGATGGCGGTGTTCTACATGAACGGTTCCCACAAGCATGCGAGAGATGTTGTGTGAGTGTTGCAGGAACAGGGGTGAGAGAAGAAGCTGGAAAAATAATGTGTGTTATCTCATTTAGGTGCGCGGACTGCCTCACCCCCTTGATCCCTCTCGTGAATACTGAAGGGTGCTAGCTGGTCATAGTGACAGCTGAAGCCAAGGGACCGCTCAGGGCGCCTGGCACTCCTCTAAGCACTTTGAAGTAGTTTCATCTCATTTAAAGGTAACAACATGTTTCCTAGGCAGATACATTATTATTTCTATTTTAAACATGAATAAAGGGAACACAGAAAGGCTAAGTGACCTGCCCAAGATGGCAAAGCTAAGAAATAATAGACTGATGACTTTTACCAAGGCAATCTGACTCGAATGAATGCACTTATCTGTGAATTTGAAAAAGAGGTGCTCCTGGGATCAAAACACATGGAACGTGGGGATCATTGCCATCTCTCTAACATCCATTGTTGAGTGAAACATCATCATAGGTTTTATTCCTAATGCTCTCTAATCACCTCTAGGTCACCGTCATGAAACGCCACCTCTTTTTTTATACAGCCTCACTGCAGACATGATATTTTCTGATGCACTCAACATACAGATAGTGCTGGTTCTTCAATAAACTGATTCTCATAGGTTTCTAAGTGCTATAAACTCTAAGGATCTTTGTCATCTTTTTCTTTTTGAACTAGAGATTGAAGTTTATTATATTTTTCAGTACAGTGAAGTTCAAATTCATTGTACAAAAGGCAATTTGAGAGATATTAATATTGGTTTAATATTGTACGAAAACTAGACATGAGAGTGTTGCGTGCTGTCACGGCGTGTACATACGTGTGTGTGCTCACGTGGGTATGTGTGAATAGACCTTCCTCCCATCCAAACTGGATCTCATGGTGCGCTATTCTGATCACTCGACCTATAACTCGTTATGTCCTGTCTCCTCTTGACTTTTTATGTACCCTCTGTGCAATCCCAGTAGCCTTCTGATTCCTTTGCTGGGAAAAAATTAGAATCACCTGCATGCAGCCAGCAAATTCAAATATCTACCCTCAGCAGTGTGGTAACAGACAGAGTTCAGCCTAGGAATGCAGAGTGGAGGGACTTCCAGCGCAGGAAGTAGAGGCTGAAAGGCTGCCTTCAGGAAGTCCAGGAATCCAGCTACGACAGCAGTGCCACCAGCATCGGCTCCAGCTACCCGGACTGCAGAAGAAAGTGATTTATTAGTCACCGGGAGGGACATAAAATGGACCCTCATCTCATCACACATGAAAATCTGTCCCAGAGGAATTAAAAACAAAAATGTAAAAACATAAATAATACAGATTTGGAAATATAATATCAAATAACACATCTATAACGTCAGGACTAAGCAGTGCCTCTTAAGCCAGATTTTTAAAATGAGCAAAACATAAATATGACCACACTGACGTTCAGAAATTTTGTTTATTGAATGATACAATACAGTGAGAAGTGAAGCCACAAACTCGACAATGTGTGAATTGTTTAAAAAACCGAAACAACTCCTAAACAGAAGTTTCATAGTAGCGGAAATACAAACGACCAAAAACCATGTTAGAACATGCCCAGAATAACATTAGTAGTCAGGGAAATTCAAATTCAAACCACAAAAAAGTTCGTTTTACATATACCAAAAGAGCAAAAGTATAAGTCTGACAATATCAGGTGTTGCTGTTCATAAATTCCTAGTAAACAGAAACTATTTCTGTAAAAAAAAATATTTGGCAACCTACCAAAGTTAAAGATAGCCCAATCATTCCACTTCCAGTTTATACCATAGAGAGGGTAGTTCAAGGAGGATTATCCGAAATAGCCAAAAATGAGAAATAATGCACAGATTAAACACAGGAGGACTACCGTGTGACGTCTAGCCCTAAAAAGCAGTACCATGGAAGATAACAATGAACAGACTACAACTATGAAAAATTCCACAGAGAGCAAACTCAGCAACTTAGAGTTGAATGACTAAGCCCAAAACAGAAGAAAATACATAACATGACTTCATCTTGAACTCATAAACTTTCAAAAACATGGAACATTAAACAATATACAGTTGGGACTGCCTTGAATGGTCACACAGGCTGTTCCCTGCACAAGTCTATGTCTACCATTCAGAGAATAAATATTTAAGAATATCCACTCATGATAAAACTACACAGACAAACAAAAAAATTAAAAATGTCAAGGTAGTGGGTACCTCTGGTGAGAAGGAGGGATGAGACTGGGTCACAGTGTGTGTGAGGGGGGAATTCTTCAAAACAACTAGTATCGTTCTACTTCCTGAGCTGACTGATGGGTATGTAACTGTTTACTTTGTTTTATTCTTTTAATTTTATTTTCTATTATAGTTTATTCTATTACAGGTGTCCCGATTTTCGCCCCTTTGCCCTCCTCTGCCCAGCCCACGCCCTGCTCCCAGTCAGTCCCCACACTGCTGTGCATGTCCGTGGGTCGTTCACACATGTTCTTCGACTGATCCCTTCTTTCCACTTTTCCCTCCTCCGTCCTCCCCTCTCGCAGCAGTGTATTCTTTACATTTTAGAACATATTACTAAAATCAGCTCACGTACCTTCACTATTTAATTACAGTTTTTCTGAGGACTCGAGAGCTCCACTTCATCTCCTGTACAACCAGAGGAAATTAGTCTTCAGTTCACCCAACAATCGTATTCTCACAAATGTTACCAATTGGCTTCTTTGTTGTAAAATCAGTGATTTTATCTGTTTCTTATTTAAATTCTCTTCAGGGCTCAAAACTACTCTCTGTTCTCTAGTATGAGTTCTATAAGCTGACTCTCTCCTGGTCTTCTCCCCGCCTCTGAAGATGTTTCTGCTCCTTTACTTGCGTGACGTTCCTCTGACCTGCCAGCCCCTGAAACGCTGTCATCCATCAATGTCCAAACTGCCGTCTTCACGTTCTCAATCATGTCTCCAGGCGATCTTAGGTATGCCCGTGGTTTCAACCTACCACACGTTTGTCAGTTCCCACAGCTATTATTTCCAGCCGACACGTTGGTGCCAAGTCTCACTGGCATATGTAAAAGTTTGTAACAGGGCATCCCAAACTGGACTCATCATCTTCCCCCACCAAAACGGACTTTTGGGAAATGACTCCACCATCCATATTGTTTCCCTCAGGATTTTTGTACAATATTTCTCACTTACCTTTATTCCCTACATACAAAGGTTAGGTAATTATACTTTCCAAACATCTCTCCTGTAGACCACTCTCTCCATCACCACTCAGCCAACCTGGCTCAGACTCTCGGAATTTTCTCTTGACAATTGCAATAGCTTTATAAACACTTCCTATACCTCCATTCTGACCCATTATATATATTCTTTGCGGCCATCAGAGTTATCTTTCTCATAAGCATAATTTCTCTGCTCATAGTTTCACTTTGGTTACCTATCCCCTAAAGGATCAGATGCTACATTTATATGGTATACAGGTCTCTACAGAGAGACACAGTCGTTAGAATACAAAGGATAAACTCAGGTCCAAAATCTTCAGTCCATATCGAAGATTTTATGATCAATGACCATGGAAACAGGCCAGTCCTAGTTGCTGGGCTCGGGGAATCTGGAGATACAGCTATAAATAAAGAAGCTTCCTTGTCAACAGCATTACTTTCTCCCTAGTACAGAAATGCATGTCTTAGACACAAGTCTAAGATTTTGTTTCGCTTCCCGTCAACGTAGGACAGACTGGTCTGGACATGATGCCGTGCCTTTTACTCTGGTCCTCTTCCTGCCACCTGTCTTCCCGAGGAAGCCTCCCAGTTGTTTTATTTTGTTTTGTTTTGTTTCATTTTGTTTTGTTTCGTCAGTTCAAGTTGTAGGCTATTGAGTCTATTCTTAAACTAGCAGTGAGCTTCTTCCAAATCTGCTGTCCTGATTCCACGTGGCTTCCGTCAAACTTCACATTTCTTCAGGTAGCTGACAGTTCCTTCAGATTCTGAGCACTGGCTTTTCTGCTTTATCCTCTCCAAGTCTGATTGCGTGAGCAGACTAATAGACTCTGGCAGAGAAGAGCAATATAATCTGATGCAGAAATCTACTTTAGGTTAGAATTCTACTATAAGATTGGATTGATTCAGCAAGTAATTGGCCATCCGATGAAACAGTATTCAGATTCTGGTGATATGTTCCTTTTTTCCCTAACTTTATACTTTTAAGTTTTATTCTGATCTGTATATGTGCTGCCAAAGCGAGCACTTATTCTGATCTGTAAAAAAAAAAAAAAAAAAAAAAAAAAAGAAACAATTTGTATCTAGTAAAGATAAATTAGAAATCTTAGGGATGAAAAATGCAAATAATTCCATCACCTGCTTTCAGCTTTTGATAACAGTTTATTGTACGCTTTCCTGGTGTTTTTCCCTGTGTCTGTCTGTATATATTTCTTAATAAATCATGAAGTCTGTGCAGGTTTTTAAATCTTAGTTTTAAATTTATGTGTATTTTAAAAACATTTGACTGTTTTATACATTTGGTGTTAATTGTTTTACACTCATTTTTAATATATGGCTTTAAATTCATTTTTAATTTAAATGTGCTCTAATTGTGTGTGTGCCTTTTGTTATTATAAACGTTTGCTGTCCCAACTGTTTGTTATTTACTCTTGCAAATTTCCCGTCACAAACGGGGCAAGATTATACCACACGTGTTAAACCACCAGCCTCCCTCAATGTCTTTCCCTCCTCCCCTCTCACTGTTACCTGATGCCATTTTCTCTACCTTAGGCACTGGAGGGCAACCCGTGACTCACGGAGCCCTGGATACATTTTCAGGCTGCTTTCGCTCCCATAAGATGACTATATAAAATTTAGCACAGAAGAAAGGAAGACGAGGCAGAGCGGCAACTCAAATGCAAGGCAGGAAGAAGGCACAGAGGGAACTCTAACTTTTAAAACATTTAGAAAATATTTAAAACTTTAAAAATTGAAAAATTAAGTAGAGTTGGTATACAACCTTATATTAATTAGTTTCAAGTGTATAATAGTGATTTGACATTTCTATGCCTTATGATGTGATCACCCCACTTATTCTAGTCACTCTGCAAGCCCATCGCTGTGTTATTGACTCTATTCCCCTTCGCCTTCTCCGCCCATCCTTCCACCCCCTCCCTCCTGGTAACCATCCCTTTTGGTCTATTTCTATGAGTCTATTATTGGCTTGGAAAACTGTTCTTGAAAGAGGACCAGGAAGCTGTGCGGAAGAATTCACAGACAAGCAGTCCCAGAAGGAGGATTGCCCCCTTGCGGTCAACAGTCCTGGGATCATGAAACATTGCTGTTTAGAGAATAGGACTTAGATCTGCTGGGGGATCAGGGTGGGCAGGTGGTGTCACGGAAGGTGAGCCTTTCTCCTGGACCCAGCCAAAGCGACACTTTGTCCTGGGAGACAGATTGCAATTAACTCATTGTCAGCATTACAAGTTATTGCACATATTTTTTAACTTTTAAAATTAGGTTAACTTTGACTTCCGGCCAAGATGGAGGCTTAGACGGACACGCTAGGTCTCCCTCTACAACTAGAGAGGAATACAACTACTTCAAAACAAAGGATAACTAGAAATTCCAGAAAATAAAACTATACGGAAGTTCAACATATGAAGTTATAAACCAGCGGTGCCATTTGGGCAGGTAAGAGTTAAAGTGGGCAGTGCTGTTTGCGGTGGCACCCGGAGCGGCGGGCGGCGAGGAGTCCCGGTGGCCAAGCCCCTGGCGGTGCGCGACTCCGGAGCTGGGGAGAGCGGCCGCCGCATCGCCTTAAACAGTGAGGCCCAGGGGGGTGGGAGGACGGATCCCGGTCTCCTAGCTGAATAACTGTGTGAATCCATCTTGGACCCCCGCCCCCAAAGAAAGCACCACAGGGCAGCGAAATAGGTCGCGGACAAGCAGGCGCCGGTCGCTAATTTGTGACGCGTACACAGGCACTGCCCCTGACAGCCAGCCCAAGAAAACAAAAAGCATCTGTCAAAATGAGGCAGGCAACTTTAGAAATACCGGTGACACAACTCACCAGGCAGCAGATAGAGAACCTGACAGATGAACAGATAAGAAACCTGTCAGAGGCTCAGTTCTGGGCCATTGTTATCAGGTGGCTTACAGAATTCACAAAAGAGCAGGAAAAAGATATGAAAGAAGCGAAAAACTTTCATAACGAAAGGAACAAAACAGTATACGAGACAGAAGGAAAGGAAATAAAATCCAGAGTTCATTTCAACAAACTGGAATATGGAGAAGGAACAAGCAGTCAACCAATGCAGCGAGAGGAAATGGGAAGCAACAACGAAAGGATCAGAAACCTCTGGGACAGTTATAAAAGGCCCAACATAAGAATCATTGGTTTGCCAGAGAGTGAGGAAGATGAACTAGAACTTGAAAAATTGAGTGAAAATATAATAAAGGAGAACTTCCCAGACTTGGGAAAGGGAATAGACCTGCAGGTCCAGGAAGCAAGGAGAGTTCCCAAGAAACTGGACCCAGGGAGAACCACTCCAAGACACATTATAATCAAAATGTCAAAAATTAAAGATAAAGAGAGAATCTTAAAAGCAGCAAGAGAGAAGAAAAGAATTATGTACAAAGGGGTCCCAATTAGACTATCAGCTGACTTCTCAAGGGAGACCCTACAGGCAAGAAGAGACTGGCAAGAAATATTCAAAGTAATGAAAATCCAAAACCTACAACCACGAATACTCTATCCAGCGAAATTGTCATTCAGAATAGAAGGACAGAGAAAGTGTTTCCAGGACAAAATAAAACTGAAAGAGTTCATTAGATCCAAACCACTGTTATATGAGATGTTAAAGGGACTGGTTTAAAAAAACAGAAGCTAGGGAGATGAAACAAAGGCAAACTAAATAGGCAACGAGAGGGGAAGAGGAACTGTGGGTACGGGAAGCATATTGGGGGGAGGTCAACAGGGAGGGGGAATGGGGAAAGGGAGGGAGATGATATAGGAATTGGGGATCAAGGTAGGAGGGAATGGAATAGACGGAGAGAGGTTGGGAGGAACTGTATGCACAACTAATGGACATAATCTAAAAGGGGGGGACAACTGGAGGGAGGGGGGCCACCGGGTGGAGGGGAGCAGAGGGAAGGGAAATTGGCACAAATGTAATAATTTAATCAATAAAACACATTAAATCTAGATACAAAAAGAAAAAAAAAATTAGGTTAACTTTTTTTTTGACTAATTTCCTCAGGGATAGACGTAACAGGCATTTTAGAAGGCTGAGCTACATCACCAACGTACTCTCTGGAAAGGTGGTAACTATTTGTTTTCTCATTGTGAATACCATGTTTTGATGCCTATTCATAAGTCATTGGAGGCTATTTTAAGTAGCTATTTTAGGAAAAATTAATTTTTAGGCCAACTTACATTGATGTGACTTCGAAGGAAATCTCGTGAATATTGAGAAGAAAATTATTGGTTTTCTCCTAAGTCGTATTTCAGACAAGTTTCCATAAAACTGGGATGATGACTTCACTTGCAAAAGACATTTGAGATATCAAATGCAGACATATGTCCTGAGTATAACAGATTACTGCCATGTGCATGAGTTAAAGAACACTGTTGGGTAAGTCGAAAGAACATTTGAAATATATGTTTGAATTTCAGATAACTCATATCACACACATGTTCATACTTCAATGACAGAGAATGAAGAAAATATAGAGCCCCATGTTTGGAGCATAATCGGTTTGGCAGGACACTAAGCCCTATCAAAATCTGGTCCTATATCCACAAGCTTTATTCAAATTCATTAGTGTCCCCTTAGAAGTCCTTGTGAGGAGAAAGGCCCAGAGCCAACACACAGAGAGAAGACAGGATTGGGAGGAACTCACCGGTCTGTCTAAGGAAGAATCCTGTGCATGGCCTGCGGGGTGGGCGGCAGGTGTGGGGTGGGGGCTCACTTCTGACCTGCAGGTAGATTGTGAGTAGGTCAGTGCTCTGTTGACCCTGTCTTTATCTAACTTTGATATTTTGTTCACCATGGACTTTTTTCCATTGACTTCTAAGACATTTCATTAAAATATCACTTATGTTGGTTATTGAGTTTTTTGGCACCCCGTAAGATCTGTACCTGAGGTGAGTGAAACACTCGCTTACTCCTGGCTCAGTGTGCTGGCCCAAGTCTCTCTTCTCCCCAACTCTGCTAGCGCTGCAGCACAGTTCTGCGGGCACTGCCACCCCCCCAAACCCCCACCGACAGAAACTAGACGTTTCTACTGTGTTCTCCAACCAGACCTTTCCTCCAAGGACTTTCTCATGCTTCCAACGACTTCCATCTTTCTTACCTCACTCCCACCAAGGTAAGTCTGAAATACATTCTATTCCTAGGTGTTCTTCTAGCTAGCTGTAGTCAGTAGGTAACCTGCATTGCAGGTGAATGTCAAAGGCTAATTATATTATTATTAGGGTTTATGTATGTGTTTAAAAAGAATTCACCTAGAGAGGTGAATATTACTAAAGAGATATGTATCCTTCCTTTTTTTTTTTCCAAGTTTTTAAACTTTTCAATCACGGTTGGCATTCAATATTATTTTACGTCAGGTTCAGGTGTACAGCGTAGTGGTTAGACACTTATATAACTTGTGGGGTGATTCCGTCCCCCCCCACCAAGTCTAGTATCTACCGAGCAGCACAGAGTTATTACAATAGTACTGACTATATCCCCTGTGCTGGACTTCACATCCCATGACTATTTTGTAACCACCATTTGTACTTAATCCCCTCACCCTTTCACCGAGTCTCCCAACCCTCCTCCCATCTGGCAACCTATGTGTCTGAGTCTGTTTTTGTTTTATTTCCCCTTTTTTGTTCTTTAGATTCCACAGATAAGTGAAATCATATGGTATTTGTCTTTCTCTGACTTATTCCACTTAGCATAATACCCTCTAGGTCCATCCCTGTGTCACAAATGGTACGATTCCATTCTTTTTTATGGCGGAATAAGATTCCACTGTATGTACGTACCTCACCTTTACCCAATCATGGATTCCAGTGCTAGGGAGGTAGCTTTGGACAAGACAGGCCAGACTCCTGCTCTCTCGTGGAGTGTGCGTTACGGAAGAGGTATAAAGACAACATCAGGAATGGTGACGTTTCATACACTTTGGCAAAGAGTGAGGAAGGAATAATAGCAAAACTCCTGCTATCAGGACCTAAAAAAGATCTCGAAAAGATAGTTATCTGACTTGAATAAGATGACATGAAACAGGGGAAATACTAAGTGTTGACTTTGCATTTCAATGAGAGGAACCAGAGTTGGGGCTGTACTTTAGGTGTAGTTCCTGGGAGAAGACACTAGAGTTTGCTTGACAGAAAGTCCTATTGACAGTCTGACATGTCCGCCAAGCCTCCCCGACCCCACCCCTAACTGAGGTAAGTAATGTGCAGGTGATGTTTCCAGGCTCGCGCAGTCTTTGGCATCCCAAGACTCAACTGAAAAAAGCTGTTATACTCATGGTTGTGGGTTGGTGTTGTTTTTGATAGGAAAAGGACAGAAATTAGTATCTTAAAGGAAAAGGCACATACATTAGCCTCCAGGAGCAAACAGTACAAGCTTCCAGCTGCCCTGTCCCAACGAAGTCACACGGGGACGGGACGCTCAGTTCTCCCAGCACAGGCAGAGCGCCTGCCTGACTGACCTTAGCTCCGTGAGCTCCACCCTCTCCAGAGGTTGAGCTGACACTGCAGGGCCCAAGACCCCAGTTATACAAAAAGCACACTTCTCAAGCAGGATATTCCTCGGTGTCACAGGTTATCTCCCAGGTGCCCCCAGGGCCTGTTCTTTTTTCCAGAACATTCAGGGTTTGACCCTTCCAAGTCTGGTCAATGAACCCTTTCTTACACATTGTTTAATTCGACAACATTAAAATACCAAGGGACCAGAGCCATCTTTCCGTCCTGTCACCCTGTTTCTGTGATGTCTTCACTCATGGTTGCCAATGGCTAAAGCAATTTCAAGCATCCTATGGAGACACAGGAACTATAACTTCTGGGGAAGGTGGTGTCTCCTTCCATTAAAAAAATAAGGAACAACTTTTCCTGAAGGCCCAGGGAAAATTCCCCTGCAGTCTTCATTGATCAGGATGCGGTCATAGGCCCATTTCTGAGCCATCCGTGGCTAAAATTGCTACACTTGCCTCAAGCTAAGCACAATCCACCCGCATGCACTGAGGGAAGTGTCTTCCTCACAGATCATGTTGAAGGGTAAATCCCTAAACACAATTAAGTCTGTTCCAGTTCGTCAGAAGAGGAAGAGGGGGATGATCACTGGGGTCCAAGAGTATTTGCCACAATCAATCCATGTTCTTCCAAGGAATCAGAATTGAATGGATGAGATGCTGTGAGAATATTAATCTCAAGCATAATTAGACACGCTGTTTTAAACACTAAACTCACGACTTTGTATGTATTCCTAAGGTAACACCTCCTATGTTGTATTCCAATTATTTCCTTATGAATTTGTTTCACAGTGATTTGAGCTCCTCAAGAATAAGGACGAGTCGCATTCATTGACTTCTTTGCCTTACATTTAACATACAGTAAACATGCAATAAATCTTTGATGAGAACATAAATGGAGTAGTCCAAACAATAAATAGTGACATTCTGGCAGTTAAGTGAATTCTTCATAATTCACTTAATAATAATTGTTTAAGATAGGCACCAGGTGTTAAACGGGTGCTGATACAAATTAAATTTTACATACTCTTCCAACAGTGGCTACTTCAAAAATGAAATTGCTATATTGTGAGAACTAATGTTTCCAGTTAATAATGTACTTCCCCTTCTTATAAAAATATTAACAAAGACATAGCACTTAAAGTGCATCTTACTCAATTTTTATCTTTTAACGACCCTTTGAGAAATTACAACAGATAATAATAATTTCCATATTACAGATAAGGAGGGTGAGGCTTGGAGGGTTTAAGGAACTTTGCATCAAAGTCATATAATTTATTAAAGTTGTGGTTCTGGAAATATTACCAACCTGACTCCAGAGTTCAAGCTCTTAACCACCATACTTCACAGTACTGATCACTCTTTCCCCAAACCAGCAAGACATACTTCCTGAAATCTTACAAGTCTCATTTCTACTCTTAATACATAAGTATTTAAAACAGAAGGAATCTTTCAAAACTTTCCTCCACTTGACTGCAAGATTAACTCACAGTTATTCTGTAAGATGCACAGGATCATTTAGACCTCAAGGCATGTTTCCAATGCCCATGTGTGCTTATCAATTTGTTCCCAGAGCTGTTCATACGTTTTATTTATTGTTGTAGCTATGTAACTTAGTAAGATTGCTTAAAATGATAAAGCATGTGTAGAAAGAGAGAAAATTAAGCTTTAAAATGACAAAACCTAAGCTTAAAAAACAAAACCTGATAAGTGTGAGTTGCCCCCAAACAGTACTGTTGTATTAGATGCATCTGAGATAGTAATTAAATATGGGGGAAGGAGGAGACACAGAAGTCAAGAAAGATTCTGTATTCAGGTTGCCTTGTAAATGTATGTCCTAGCTCCACATTAAAACGAAAATGGAAATCATAAGTGATATAGTAAAATAAAAAATACACCTATAAATTTTTATTTATAGAGAAGAGCTTGGTACTATGTCAAAAACTGGCAGAAGTTTTTATAATTTTTATTTATGATTTCAGATAATTTTAAGTTATTTATGTAACTGTTTTTAAAACAAATAGCCATTACTAATTCCAATAGTCGGTGGTAAAGCTACTTCTATCTCAGAAATGTCTGCACTTCAATCCCAGAGACACCTGCATTTTGATCGTCATTTCCGGACAGAAAAGCAAAGAATCTCTCAGAGACGTTCAAGTCTCGGGAAAAGGCGTGAGAAAACGTCAGGATGCGCAGTTCTGGGCCACCCCTCGCGGGCGGCCCGTCCCGGGGAGAGTCGCAGGTCCCTGTCGTCTCACTCGGCGCACGGAGCTGCGATCAGCACGCGGCGCCCTGGCAGCCAGAGGTCGGGAGTGGGTTTCTGGCGAGACGGCCACTGCATCAAAGACATTCTCCCCGAGTTTTTCTTCCGGATTACATCTTCCGAACCGAAAATAACGCAGTCCAGCCGGGCCTCACAAGGCCGATTACTAAAATATACCCAAACCGCATAGTCAGAGACACATGTATTTTCAAGAATGACTGCACAGGTAGTAGAGAGGAGCTCATGTTGAAATAATGGTGGATTTTAACAGCAAAATACGAACACAACTCCTTGATAATTCGTTATTTCCTTTTTTTCCGTGAAATCCAAGTATATTCCTCTTTTTATAAATTCTGTTAAACAAGTTCTGCACCGATTCGCACAGAGAGCGATGTGCTGTTCGTTCCGCAAGGATGAGCGGCCGTCACCAGCGATGCCCGCGTTACTTTTAGACGCGCGCGTGTCATCAGAACTCCGGCGAGCGCAGTGTCTTCAGCCCCGGGACCCGGAGCGAAACAGAAATGACGCGCCCCGCACAAAAAGCCACACACCCACGGAACCGGGAAAGTCGGCCCCGCGCGGGAAGCTTCTGCGCAGAAGGTTCCCAAAGGATTTCAGGCAGGAAGCCAGCCTGGGTCCGAGAAACAACCCAGGCGGCACGTTCTTGTTCAAAAGCTTCCTTCCCGGCAGCCAGCCCGCGTTCCGCCTCTCGGCTCCAGACGCTCCAGCCCCCAGGCTGGAGAAGCGACCTGATTGGCTAAGACTGCATGACGCACGCTTCTCATGCCCACTGAGAGCCGGCCTCCCGAAGACCGGCTCCCGCCCCGCTTTCCGATTGGCCCTCAGGCCGGCGAGTCGGAACAATCGCAGAAATCGACCTCCGACCCGGAAGCGCGGGCAAAGATGGCGGCGGCCAGGGGCGGGTGGTGGCGGCTGGTGCCCCGCGGCCCGGGACGGTCGCTGCACGCCGCGGCCGAGGCCGCCGCCAAGGCTCCGGATGCCCCCGCTGCAGAGGTCGCGGCGGCGGCCCCTGTCGCGCGCTACCCGCCGATCGTGGCCTCCATGACCGCCAAAAGCAAGGCGGCGCGGCAGCGGCGGGTGGAGCGGTGGCAGGCGACGGTGCACGCGGCGCCGACCGTGGACGCGAAGCTGCGCATCCTCACCAAGATGCAGTTCCTGAAGTACGTGGTGTACCCGCAGACCTTCGCGCTGCACGCCGACCGCTGGTACCAGGGCTTCACCAAGACCGTGTTCCTGTCGGGGCTGCCGCCGCCGCCCGCGCCCGCGCCCGCGCCCGCCCCGGACCTGGCCGCCCTGCGCGCCGCCGCCTGCGACTGCCTCCTGCAGGAGCACTTCTACCTGCGGCGCAAGGGGCCCCTGCCGCTCTTCCGCGAGCGCGAGGCCCTCGCCTCGCCCGCCCTGGACCAGCTGGTGCCCGCGCTCGTGGGCCTGCTCGGCGCGCACAACCCGGTGCTGGCCACCGCCGCCCTCGGTGAGCCGCGGGCTGGCAGCGCGGGGCGGGGGGCCGTGGGGACCCGCTGCGCCCCCCGGGGGCGCCCCCTCGTCGCTTCGCTGGCAGGTGTCTTCCCCTGGTGCCCGGGCCCCGCGCTGGGGCCGGCGCGGGTTAGCGGTGCGCGCTGCGCCGGGGGTGCGGGGACGGGGCCCTGACCCCTGACGGTCCGCACCCCCCGCCCGGGAGCTTCGGGGGTGCGGGGGGCTGCAGCCGCTGCTGCTGACGACGGCCCCGCCGGATGGACGCAGATCAGGGCCGGGCGAGGCCCGGGCTGCCCGTGGCTCTCCCACCGAAACTCGCGTGGCCGTGACCTCGTGCCAGCGTGGGAACCTGCTTGAGCCCCGTTTTCACTTCCCACGTGAGAGTTACGGGAAAATGCCGTGCTCCGTGGGAATGGCCATGGAATTGCAAAGATTCAGGGCGGCCTTGATGAAAGCGCCTAACGTTTGTTCGGTGCTCGCTGCGGGCCCGGCCCTGCTCTAAATTCTGCACGTGCCAACCAGTCAGCCCCCGTCGTCACTGTTTATATAGGCGGGCGCATCGTTCTAGCAAAGAAAACAAACGTCAAGTGTCCCTACTCCAAGGGGCCCGGAGCTGGCAGATGGGGCCGCCCCGAGTCCGACCCGGCCGCGCTGGGCTTGCAGGGAACGACGGCTTCGTGTCCGGTGCGGACGTGGGCCGTGACGAACGGGCGGGCAGCGTTACCAGTTAGTTTCCGCCTCGGTCACTGTTTTATGTCCGCCGCCCAGGCAGTGTCTGAGGCTCTGCTGAATCGCTGTTATTGTTACTGGAGATGGGCGCTCAGCTGAGCCTTGTGCTCTGCCTGTCCCCTCCCAGGTAGGAAGCGTCTTCGACTTTGACCCCTGATGGATGGCCTAGGAGAACTTAACCTTGTCCGGACTCGGGCCCTTCCTCTGTAAGGTGGAGCTGATGGCAGCTGCGCGTGCCTTTCACAGTTACTGTAAAGATTGAATGAGTCGTTCTTAAGGCGGTTCTGACTCCTATTGAGCCGATGTCCGGCCTGTGATGTTCCTGTTCTTGTCACTGAGAAAGGGCTTAGGTGACAGGGCTGAGCGCAGCCATGACACGAGAGACCATAAATATTTAAGCCCTGAGCGTGTAAGTTAAATCCTTACATAAGCCAGACGCCCTTACACCAGAGTCATTCCGACGCGGTTTTCAATGAGCCCAGTCGTTTCCGAGTTCTGTGTTGCTGACGTTAGTACGCGTATAGGAACCCAATGTGCCGAAGCGATACAGTCTTGACTATCTTTTGGTAGATTGTAGACGTCCGGTTAACTTCTACTGGTGGCGTGGTGAAGAAATTATTCGTCATGGTCATCGGAAAGGTCACGTCGATACCGTGAGATACCAGATAAACGATAAGCCACACAACCAGATTCGAATACCCACGCAGCTCCCAGAGGTGAGGATTGATGGCACGCGTGTGTGTGCTTCTTGCTGTCTGCTGGGCAGATGTCGCCAGCAGGCCTAGGGAGAGGACCGGGCGAGATGAACGAATTTGGGTGGGTTCCTTGCCTTTTGAGTTCCATTCACGTACATTTCGTCTGAATATTTTTTCCCAGCTTTTTAACCTGCTGTGGTATATGTATTCCCCAAAGGTCCAATAAGCATTGTAAGTGAGGTTAAGGCATCAGTTTTCAGGGACATACAAATCTCTTTTTCCCCTTAGTATAAAAGTATAAAAAGCTGTTAGTTTTATCATTGTGTGCTCATTTATAGTACCCACCCTACCTACTCGTAAATGAAGGCATTTCATACAGGTACAGGCTGCTGGTTTATGTGTTTACAGTTCCTTTGGAGAAAACAAGTGTATTTCCGGGTTGTCTGTGTGTCCATGTCAGGGTGGCACATTTATTTCTGTAAAAATTTAGATAGCAAGTATTTTAGGCTTCGGGGGCTGCAAGTCCCTGTTGCCACTATCAGTGTCAGTGTGCATAGCCTTGCCCCGTATGTAAGTGAGTGCGTGGCTGTGTCCCAGTAAAACTTTATTTGTAAAAACTGGTTGCTGGCTGGCTTTGGCCCAACATTAGATAGTAGTGTTATCATTTTGCAAAAACATCTTAGTTTAAGATGTATACTTCTGTTAAGAACGTACGTAAAACATACGCTAGTGTTGCTGTGAACTCACTCCTTTTTCTTTCAGTTTGTGCCGCTGGATTATTCTGTACCTGTGGAAATCCCTGTTATGAATTGTAAGCCAGACAGACTTCCATTGTTCAAACGGCAATATGAAAATAGCATATTTATTGGTAAGTTTTCCCTTGGATGCCTTGCGCCATAAATGTGTCCCGGGTGCCCTGTGCAGATTTCCATAGTTGGTTCCCGGTGACCAAAGACGTACAAAGGCCCTGAGTGATAGAATCCACAGTCTCAGGTAGTGAGCAGTGTGCCTGGGAACTGCAAAGGGAGTATTCTTTCAGCTCAGCGCGTAACATTTTCCCTGGTTCTACTGGATTAGCAACGCTTACCTTCAGAAAATGGTTAGACTTGTTAGACTCTGTCGATGTGTTCTATAGAAAAGGCTCAACCATTTGTGGTTTGTTCAGAAGTAGAAAGTGTGGAACTGGACCTGAGACGCCGTGAGTGGCATTTTTACCCACGTTTCCTGCTTGCCCTGCCAGGTGTGATAACCATCGGGGACAGAAAACTTAAGGAGGCCTGGCGTGGGCCCTCACGCGGTTTATTCTTGTCGTTTTTTTCTCCGTGTGTCCCTTCTAGCCGACGTACGGAGCACTTTCACAAAGCAGCTGCAGGTAGTCCCCCAGACCTATTCTATCAGCCCCTCTCCGTCACTGTGGTCTTAAAGAGTGCGTTATGGGGGGCTTTTGACTTCAGCAGTGAAGTCAAGCAGGTCAGCATTTTATGAAATACTGGCCCTTATTTTCTTAGAGATGTAGGATAGCCCTGGCCAGTGGCTCGGTTGGTTCGGCGGTGTCCTGCAAACCAAAAGGTCGTGAGTTCGGTTCCGATCAGGGCACATGGCTGGGGTGCAGGTTCAGCCCCTGGTCAGGGCACGTACGACTGAGCGATGTTTCTCTCCCTCTCTTTCTCCCCTCCTTTCCCTCTCTCTAAAAACCATTAGGCATGTTCCCAGGTAGGGATAAAAATGAATAAATACAGGAGAAAAATCTGTTATTTTTTTTTAATTGAGTAAAAGGTATGTAATTATTAAAATAAGAAAGTAAGCTTTTAATGTCATGAAGTGTTTGTATCCTTTGGAGAACGTAACAAGAACAACCAAGCTCCTTATGGTGACTGATGGGTTTGAAAAAACTGAAATAATAAGGAATTTTAAATCCATTTTACATATATTCTTTTGATTTATCCCGTGTCATAGCGAGCGGCTTGAAGATTGCTAGCAGACTGTACTTTCGTGTGAAATGTAACTTTATTATAATCAACACAATAAATATATAAAGTAACCTTCCCATTTGTGTATTTTAACTACTGATCACCTGAGGTGTAGAGGAGAGAGGTGGGCTTGGAGCACATACTAAGGACATGTGCTCCAGGTGACCTACATGTCATTTCATGTCAACTTTGTCTTTTGCTCTTCAGGCTCAAGGACAGCAGATCCATACTGTTATGGTCATACCCAGTTTCACCTGTTACCTGACAAATTAAAAAGGGAAAGGTTCTTGAAACAGAACTGTGCTGAGCAGATCGAAGTTGTGTTTAGAGCTAATGCCATTGCAAGCCTGTTTGCCTGGACCGGAGCCCAAGCCATGTATCAAGGTAACGCGTGGCGTTCGTACTTCAGTGTTCGTTTTCTCGGTTAAAGTGTTGGTTGAATTTTAATGTTTTGAAAACTTGCATTACCACAAAATACAGTTATTTTAAAATCCATGATTAAGCATTTTGCATTGACAGTTGACAAGTAGCACTTCAGTAGTTATTTGATCTTTTATGTGGACCACTTTTGTGTGGATGTATTTTTTTCTGATGGTCTTGTCAAGTATTTCAGACTATCTAGCCAACTAAATCAACTTTATAGACGAAAGCAGCTTTCTGCAGCTAGAAAAGGAAATGTTTCAGTGGGTTGAAGAGTAGATTAAGTCACAGCTCTTCTGCCTCTTTTCTTTGAAGGCCATACCTAGGATGTGGGGGAGGAGACTGTTCACTCACTCAGTAAGCAGTGAGTGAGTGCTGGGTACCCAGTGTTGGGGGTAAAGTGCTGGCTAAGGTAGCCCGGTCCCACTCTTCTGGAGCTTGTATTGCAGTGAGGAGAGAAGAGGTACGAACAGGTGACATTATTAGGCAGCAGTGATACTATGCAGAAAATTACTAGGTGAGGGGTAGAATGATAAATGAGCAAAATCTGAACGTAATTCAGAAGGGAGCTCTAGAAAAATGACATTAGAACAGAGACCTGCCTGGTGATGGGCTGCTGCCTAAGGGTAAACCTCGGGGAAAGACACTCAGAAGGAAGGCTTGGCGAGTAAGCCGCGGAGGTCGGAGCACAGGCCCCGTGAGGCCCGCTGTGAGGCAGCTGCATGCTGTTCCGAAACCTGAAGTCATACGATGTGTGACTGGTTCAGTCCTCTGCAGGCGCCCAGCAGGAGGCTTAGTACAGATTTACTTATTGCCAAGCTCGCCTTTTCCGTTACGGATGGACTTCAGCCTTACACTCACGTTGTTGACCTACATTCTATGGTAGAAATAAGTGACAGGTCTTCCTGGGAGGTCTCAGAACGGCACTGCTTGTTCAGGAAGATAAAGTGCTTCTTGCAGTACAACTGCGTATTGTTCTAACAGTTTTATTGATTGACTGTCTCCGTTAAGGCTGATATAAAATAAGTGTGGGGAAATACAGGTGTTTCTTCGCCCTGGCAGCAGGGTTTTAAGTATAATATTACAGCCAATCTGCTTGGATAAGAAGCGGTCGGAAAATCTGGGTGGCCAAGGTTACGGCACCCTGAAACCGTACCACAGAAGACTCACTAGATGACGTGACAGCAACTCTTTTAACACCAACTTTGAAATATGTAAAGGAAGACACAGAATTTGTCTAAGGACATGGTTGAAGTCCTTAGAAAGGTGGTTTTTTCCTGAAGATTTTTTTTTTTTGTAGATTGGTGAAATGCATAAATGGCTGTTGGGGTTATTGCGTGGTCGGTGTTACTGGTGTGGGGAAGCTTGGAGCGTATTTGAGGTCAGAGAGTAGTGATGCCGTTAAGGCCAGACGTAGGGAGGTGTGCGGGGGTACTGCTCGGCTGCTGTCACGTGCAGTGAAGGCTGTTGATGGCAGAACTTAATGGAAAGATGTATTACGAGTTGAGGATCCTAGAGGGGAGGAAGTAATGTTTGATGCAGAAATGGAATATAGGATTAGAAGGGATAGGGAAAACAGATCTTTAGGCACTTGGTAGGTAAAGTGTCTAGGTTTTAGCAGGTATTCTATATCCTCTAATGTGTGTGTTTTGTTTTGGTGAAACATATTCCGGTGGAAGCTCCAGTATCGCTTTCTTCTGTAGGGTTCTGGAGCGAAGCAGACGTCACTCGACCTTTCGTCTCTCAGGCGGTGATCACAGATGGAAAATACTTCTCCTTTTTCTGCTACCAGTTAAATACTTTGGCACTGACTGTACAAGCTGACCAAAATAACCCTCGTACAAATCTATGCTGGGGGACCCAAAGTAAGCCGCTCTATGAAACCATCGAAGGGAATGACGTGAAAGGATTTAACGACGAGGTTCTACTGCAGATAGTTCACTTTCTACTGAAGAGACCACGCGAGCACAAGGCACCGCTGTCGGGCGACTGAGAAGGAGCCTTCAACTCACGACTTTGGGGTCACTTAAATTTTACTGAAGCAACAATAAAAACGTTTCTTATGTTAACCTGTGATTAGACCTCTCATTCTATTCAAAAAGTATGCTGAAAGATTTAATTTTAGGTATAGTATGTTGACTGAAAAGCAATTTTATTTATATGTGACTAACTGATGAGCCTGGTGGAGCTGTGTTCAATACCTGGTGTTGCAAGTAATTTTAAACGTAATATAAAGATAATAATTCCAATGCTTAGGAATAGATAGATGTCTTGTTACTCTTTTTCCTTTTGAAGTGTTTTCGTTGACCTGATAATAGAATTTTCAGAGTCTTATTTAAACTCCTTTAAAAAATAAACAGTATTTTGCAAATATAGGAAACTCAGTCCCAGAGGAGTTGTGACTTTGGTAAAAGTAACAGATGATTAATAATAGAACTGATGAATTATGTGTAACTTACGTTCTTAGCACTTAGAAGTAATGGGAACGCATTTCAGGTGGAGGTATGTACCCTATTCCAAAGATCAGGGAACTGGGTTTGCCGTCTTTCCAAATCTGTTGTCGGTTGGTAAAGTTGTTAATCTTGCTGAGAATTAAGATTAATTCAAACATTTTTAATGCACCCAAAGAATTACCATTGTTTAATCCTGCTTACCTACACTTCTCGTTCTGTATAACCTCCTATCATAAGTATTTAAAATGACCCCTACATACTATAGTCATATAACAAGTAACTACTGTTTTTCCTTCCTTCCCTTCTTCTGTTACTGCTTCCCCTGCTCTCTTTCTCTCAAGACGGAGGTCACAGTTACATGGATAGGTGCAGCTAGAAGCCTGGGGACTACTTGTCACTACGAGTTACTAAACTGAAGGAATAGCGTTACTTTGCAAGGTCTTGTGCTGTGTTCCAACTTCAGCCCACTCCTCCCTACCCAGGATGCCCTGGACTTGCACTGCATTCTTTTACCGATGCTGTTTCTGAAGCCGGGAGTGCTGACTGTTCTCTGCCCTCCGACCTGTGGGCTCCAGCCTGTCTGTGCGTTCTCCTCTGTCCCTAACAGAAAACTGCCGCGTGGGGCTCAGCCTTACCAAGGGCCAAGTGAGGTGGCATCTTGGAATCTCAGCTTTCGCCGAACTTACTGAACTGCAGGCAATCGGAGTTACCATTCCTGAGTTTGGTTTTCATAAGACAGAATAATCTCATAAAGTTGTGAGGTTTGAATGAGGTAGTACATGTGAAAGTGCCTTTAAAATGCTATGTGATTAAAATATTTAGGATCCAGTTAAATTCATTGCTATCCCTAAGCTGACTGTATTTAACTCAAGTAAAGATGGAAAACTAAAATGGACCGTAAAGAAAATGAAAATATTCCTATGACATCTGCCCCCAAGGGTCCAGAGCAGTTTGTCCATGCGTTGTTCAAAATTCCCATGAAACAAACATAAAGTTCGGAATGCTACTCAAATCGTTTGATAAGTACGTTCCAATTTTTTCTAATCGCTGAAAAACATATATTAAATGCACATTTTACTCTAAATGCAGAAATCCCTAATAAAATGCTAATATACTAAATCCAACAATAACAAAAAGAATCCATCCTAATGGGCTGGAGTTAATCATGCAAATTCAGTAAAGGATTTGTGTTTTATAACAGTTTGTACGTTAGTCTGAGGTTTAATGTGGAGGTCGTGATTTTGACCTTTTGCATTTTTAAAAGGTTATAGTTAGAAGATGATTTGTTTTTTAAATCATGTAAAGGAACTGCCATTGGAATTTAAAATGCAAGTGTAACATTCTTTAGAAATGATTTGATGAGAAATCAAGTTGATAAATAGAAATAGGACCTCTTTTTTTTTTTCTTTTAAGTCTTTAGTTTTTGGACAAAAGAAATGAAGTTTTTTTTTACCTTAATGCTTGCTTGGTGAAATATGGACTTAATCAGCAAAAATTCATATATCAGCCAGTTTAGAAAAACTGAAGACAGAAGAAAGTAACCACCCTTTATTTTATTAGTGTGTAATCCTTATAAACTTGATTGTTTAATATGGTAATTTGAGCATGCATTCTCATAATATTTTTACCAAAATTGTGTTTAGAGATAGTCCCAGATTTAGTGTCGTTGAGCTGTGATACGCGTGTATAAAATGGAACTCCCCTACTCACTTGTCATGGCCTTGTCACCTCATTCACAGCACAGAGGTGCGTAATGCCGCGGCAGGCGTCTCCCAGAGCCTTACAAACGAGCAAGCTGTGCCTTTTAATTGTCATTTTGATTCTAGGTTTGAGTGACTAAAAACCCCCCTGATCCGAGGAAAAGGAAAGCTTGTGTGACGTTTAGCTACTTGGAAAGTGTTTCTTCGGGTCCTCAGTCCAGGTAAAACTTGACTTATTTTTGGACTAATATTATTTATTCTGCAGGCACTTTAGTAGGCTCTCCTGAGGTCTCGGAGCAGGTTTCCCCTTCATCGTGAGCGGTCTGCACTCCCAGTGCAGGCGGCGGGGTTTGCGGCCGGGCTCCCCGGAGTCTAGTTCAGCAGGTGAGCTTCCTTTCTGTCTGGTCCTTGCCTCACGCTGTGGGGTTGTTTTCATTGTCCACATTGGAAGAGAGGGGTTATAAAGCCGCCACATTTCAGGTTCTTTTGAAAAATTGTAAGATCTGGTGAGTCCAGATGTACACTGTTGCATGTTCAGGACAGACGGGAGCTGGAGATGGTACTGGATCCCTTTGCGGGGGCCCCCAGCCTCTGGGCGGGGGACTACTGCCAGCCCGGAACCAGGCCTCACAGCAGGAGGCGCGCGTGAATGTAATCCTCTTGAATCATCCCGAAACCATCCCCCCTAATCCCTGCTCTGCTGAAAAAGTGCCTCCCGTGACACCCACCCCTGATGCCAGAAAGGGTGGGGACCGCCGCGTTAGAGGGAACAGACTCCCCACGGTGTCACAGTGCTGCTGCTTATTTCTCTCTCCTTGGCGGACATCGTCGGGCACACCTCTCTACCTTCTGAGAAACGTTCTGTTTCGGAGGTGCTGAGTTTACGACCCCTGAGGTCCAGATAGCTGCTAAGAACTTGTACTACTGGAGGGAAAACCCAGGCTTTACAGTTATTTTTTAGGCTTTAGAAGTCTCAGTTTTCTAACAACAAACGTTACAGTAGTAAGAAGTTTGGGAGAAATTCAGTTTCATCTGACGTAATTAAATCAAATGAAGCTTCTTTGCTGAGGGAGAGGACGGTGCGTGAAATTATCTGGCAAAATACAGGAACTCCCGTTCCTCTTGTGCTGCATGAAGAACTAGTGAATCTGGACTTTTATTCTGTTTTGAGAGTTAGGTTGGTTGGGACAAATTTTGTCCATTTATATAGAACCAAATGGGCAACCAGAGGATATTTGGTCACGTCACTGGGTATTAGTTTCCCTTCCCACGCCTAAATGAGCTTGTCTCCAGCACCACACTCCCCCCGTGGACAAAGCGGTAGGGTCCTCTTGGAGGGCTGAGCCCCTGTCAGATTAGAGCCCAGATGGAAGTTCAAGACCAGACTGGCCAGAAGCGGCAAGAGGACCTGTTAAACACCATCTTTTGATTTTTGCTCCCTAAATGGGTAACCAGATTATTTGGAAACAGTCACTTGAAGGCACTAGAGAGTTCACAAGGTAGGCGGATGGGCAGGCTGGTATCTGGAAGAACATAACAAATCTAGAAAAGGGAGCCTTTATTGGGCCTGCTTTTGCTCTGAAGCGGGGATTTGTTCCCTAAGAAGAGGATCTGACAGAATGAGTGGCATTGGACAGCTCTGTGAGAACAAGACAGAAGTTACAATGTGAGACCTCTGAGGCTGGGACTCAGGTAGCATCACCTGGTGTGAGACCCTAAACGTGAAGGACCACCTCCTAGGGGTGAGGATGAACCAGAAGCAAATAAACTGTCACGTAGAAGGTAGCCGAGAACTGAGTCGCCTAGGTAGCTCAGAAATACCTGAAATGTTACAGGTGGGCTAACGACTGCACTAGGAATCGGAAAGATGCAAATCCGGAGAGAGAACGTTTTCCTAGGCCTCATCATTGCCACAGTTTTCCTGATACAAAGTCTGTATAATAACTGGGCACAGGCAGCGGAAGTGCGAGAGTGAAAACCAGCAGAGGCGAGAGACAATAGACACCCAGAAGGACATCGAATATTTGGATAGTGAGACAGACTTTAATGTTTGCCTTGTTCACGGAGATAAAGCATTGAAAATTTCATTATGTTATTGTAAACTAAAAAATATACCTGTAGATTTTCAGAAGCGCCATGTATAAATTTGAGAACTAAAAAAAACAGTAAATAACTCAAAGCATTGTCTGAGGGATGAACGGGGGAATGGTGAAAGGGAAAAGAAGTTCCAACTGAAAAACAAAACCAGAAACATTGTATTCATTATCTGGTCTGCATAACGACTGCAAAGTTAGGGTTTTTAAAAACAATGCACATTTATTATTCAGATTCTGTGTTAGGAGGCCAGGCATGGTCTTGCTGGTCCTCTGCTTAGCCTCTCACAAAGCACCAACCATTGGGCAGGGGTGGGCTCTCACCGCAAGGTCGGGCTAGGGGGGGATCTGCTTCAAGTCTATGCCGTCCGCTAGCAAGTTGTTGGCCTGGGGCCTTGGTTCCTCCCTGGCTGTTGGGGGGAGGCATCCTCCAGTTCCTTGCCACACGGGCCCCTCCACCACAGCAGCTTACCCCTGGGCAGCCTGCCTGGGAAAGCTGACAGTGTCTGCTGACAGGACCCCTGATTCAAAGCCAAGTCACCATGTCCAGTCTGCACCCGGGAGAGGGGGTTGCCCAGGGGCGCAATTGGAGGAGATGCAGATCATTCTGGACCATCTTAGAGTGCCCCCCAAAGATTCTAAACACAACTGAAGAGAGAATGACTGAACTGAAGGGACAGTAACGTTTCCATAATGAATGTTGTCTTCATGAATTTTATGACACTCTCATCACCAGTAAGGGACTGGATATCTACCCATGCCCAGAAAAATGGAAGCAGTGTGGGTAGAGGATAAATACGGATGTATATTAATTGAACGTAGGAGCTTAGAAATAAGGAAGCTATTAGGGAAAGAAACAAAAGGATCATACTAGGTATTTAGGAATTTTGTTTGTCTTTATACTGGAGGTCAGTGGATAGCCAATCCGTAGTCTTTGGAAAAAGCTCTACGTAACTTATTGCCTCGTTGATATTTTCAGTGTTGGTTAATATTACACCGGTGTGTGTCTGTGAACTAATAGCTATTGCACGTTATTTTATCTTGCTCATTTTCTGTCTGCACAGGATTTTCAAGGTGTGCACATCGTATAAAAAGAAGTGTACAGTTTTCTTGAACAAATAGGTTTTTATTTTTAAATTGGCCGTTACCTCATGAAAGGGTAATATTTGTAAATATTTTTCACATTAGCATAATTTCAGTAAATAAACTTTTTAAATGTCCTAAAAGCAATGACACAATTGCAGGTCAAGAACCGGTCAGTTTTAGTTTATCTCACAGGTGTTGGGTCTTGTTCAGTTTGGTTACGATGGAACATCTCCTTAATGTTGACGATCTTTCATTTTAATAAACCGTTGCAAGGGCTGAAACACCAATTTCAGCTGGCAAAGACGGACAGGAAAGAGCAGTTGGGGAAGCCAAGTTACCTGGAACCTTTGGTAGGCAAAGTCCTACATAAGCTGTCATAATCTCTCACTTTTTAAAGAGTTTGTAAGTTAATGTTCCTAACAGTTGCGTATTAGTTTGAAAATGATCTCCAGCTGGATTCGTGATGCGTCAGATCCAGACCCTGTCTTCATACGCTGAGTACATGTATAGGAAGCGAGGCAGGAAAAGGGGAGCGCATGGCGAGTAGATAGATTCCTTAGTGCTAGGTTCCTCATTAGCCTTCACGCACTCAACTCCCACGTTCATGTTCATCGGAAGCCTGGCGGGATTGTTCAGTCACTTAGGGACGTACAGATAAAAATGTTTACAGCCTCCTTCTGTGGAAGTGTCCAGTAAAGTTTGTGAATTTATTTGTATATATCAAACTGCAGCCTATGTAGCAAATGAGTTTTATCCCTTTAGGTAGAGAATGGGTAAGCGTTTGATTTTGTTGAGAAAATCAGATTTTCATACGGTTTGGTTTTTAGTTTCATTTTAACCTGTAGGTCATAAATTATCTTTGTTGTTGCTATAAAATATGATTATTATAGAAAAATTTAAAAACACAGTAGAGGGGAACGTAATGTGCTGCTAACATTTTGGTTCATCGCTTTGTATCTGTGCATTTTTGTTAGTACTTTACGTTTTTGAGATTATACACGGGTTCTTATGTTTTTATTTTATAATCATTTCCCCATATTTTCTATATTCCTAACCTATTCTTTTGGGGATATTATACACTAAAAGAAATACAGAAACTTCAAATTTCCATAATATTAAGTTCACATCATTTACAGGGGAAAAAAGAATCACAAAATGTTCACTTGTAAAGCTCTCAAGCATGATAATTACATAAGATTAGCTGATGTGGGCGTAAATATATTTAATGTTGGATGAGTTCACAAGTACTCAGATGATTAAATCCTAACTCTCGGTATATTTGCAATATTTCCATATCTCACCACCTAGTTATGATTCATAATTGGAAATATAAATGATCTGTGTATTTGGAAAACCCTAAAAGTAGTAAAAATATCTATGCAATTAGCCTCTAGTAGAGTGCGATTTGTTGCAAACTTTGCAACATCGAGTTTTAAATGTCAGTTGAAAGAACAATGCCTGAAAAATTCTTTTCGTCAAATTTTCATGTTAGCTGAAAATGTAAACAAGTCTTTTAAATATATTTTATTGATTATGCTATTACAGTTCCACCCCACCCCCCTCCCGCCACCGGTATATCCCATTCCCTCTGGCAATCCCCCCCTCCTTAGTTCATGTCCACGAGTCATACAAGTAAGTTCTTTGGCTACTCCATTTCCTATTTTGTTCTTAAAATCCCTCTGTCTATTCTGTACGTAACAATTTGTACTTCTTAATCCCTTCAACTCTCCCCCTTCTCCCCTTCCCCCTCTCAGCTGATAACCCTCCAAATGATCCCCACACCTATGATTGTTTGTTCTGCTTGTTTGCTTGGTGTGTTTTTTAGATTCAATTGTTGATAGTTGTAAATTTATTGCCATTTTATGTTCATAGTTTTGATCTTTTTCTTAAATGAGTCCCTTTGATATTTCATATAATAATGGCTTGATGATGATGAACTCCTTTAGCTTTACCTTGTTTGGGAAGCACTTTATCTGCCCTTCCGTTCTAAATGGTAGCTTTGCTGTATAGAGTAATATAACTTGCAGGTCCTTGGCTTTTCATCACTTTGAACACTTCTTGCCAGTCCCTTCTTGCCTACAAAGTTTTCTTTTGAGAAATCAGCTGACAGTCTTATGGGAACTCCTTTGTAGGTAACTATCTACTTTTCTCTTGGTGCTTTTAAGGTTCTCTCTGTCGTCGTCGTCGGCAGCCGTCCGTCTCGAGAGACGATGGCGTAGCTTCCCGAGAGTCTATCTGCACCGCCGAGAATGGCTGTGCAGTCCGACTCGGGAGTGACAATCCCTGCCACACTTGTTACAGGTGAAGGCAGATGGCCGTTGTTGCTGCTGCTGACGCTGCTTCCGCCTCGGTCTTTTCTGGACCGCCTCCTCGTTGCGCGCAGCCTCCGCGCGTGACGTACCTTGCCTGACCGCGAGCCTCCAGGCTAGGCGGTCGTCTGCTTGAACTTCCCATGTGTTGAGATTGATGGAGCATTGTGTCATGTCCTTTTTGCAGATGTCTTTGAACCGCAGTTTTGGGCGCCCTGTCATCCTCTTGCCTTCTGCTAGCTCGCCGTAGAGGAGGTCTTTGGGGATACGGCCTGCATCCATTCTTTTGACATGGCCGAGCCACCTGAGGCGTCTCTCGCTAAGAACTGCATGCAAACTGCTCATGTTGGCTCGCTTCAGCACCTCGGTGTTGGGGACCTTATCCTGCCAGGCGACATGCAGGACGCGTCGCAGGCACCTCATGTGGAAGGTTCTCTCTGTAACCATTGGCATTTTAATTTTGATGTGGTCTTCTTTGGGTCTAGCTTATTTGGGACTCTCTGCTTCCTGAACTTGTATGTCTATTTTCTTGGCCAAATTAGGGAAGTTTTCTTTCATATTTTTCAAATATGTTTTCAGTTTCTTGCTGTTCCTCTTCTCCTTCTGGGACCCCTATGATTGGAATGTTGGTACATTTGAAGTTGTCCCAGAGGCTCCTTAGCCTATCCTTGTTATTTTTTTTTTTAATTCTTTTTTCTTCTTGCTGTTCTGATTGAATGTTATTTCTTCCTTATGTTCCAAATCATCGATCTGATTCTCACCTTCATTCCCTCCACTGTTGGTTCCCTGTAAATTTTTCTTTATTTCATTTAGTGTAGTCTTCATTTCTTCCTGGGTCTTTTTATGCAATTGAAATACTCAGTGAGTTCCTTGAGCATCCTACTAACTAGTGTTTTGAACTCCGCATGTGATAGATTGCTTATCTCCATTTTGTTTAGTTTTTTTTTTCTGGTGTTTTATTTTGTTCTTTCATTTGGGCCATTTCTGAAACACTTGCACAAGTTCTGAGTTCCCTCTGTTCCCAGCGGAGGAAGATTTATTACCTCCCAAGGTGGCTCCTTTCCAGACCTGAACGGTACTGACAGCTGGACAATGTTTATTTTGAGTTCTGATCTGTTTTTTGGTAGCTTCTTTGTACTCATCTTAGATACATCTCTCTTTTTTTTAAAAAAATATATTTTACTGATTATGCTGTTACAGTAGTCCCAATTTTTTCTCCTCTGCTCCCCTCTCCCCAGTACCCCCCTTCCTCCAGCAATCCCACCCCCCTTAGTTCATGTTTATAGGTTGTGCATATAAGTTCTTTGTCTTCACCCTTTCCTATATTATTCTTAACTTCCCTCTGTCTATTATGTACCAACCAATTATGCTTCTTAGTCCCTGCACCATTTCCCCAACCCCCCCCCGCCCCCCCAGCTGATAACCCTTCATATGATCCCAATACCTATGATTCTGTTCCTATCCTGGTTTGCTTACTTGGATTTTGTTTTTATATTTTAGATTCAGTTGTTGATAGTTGTGAGTTTGTTGTCATTTTAGTGTTCATAGTTTTGATCTTCTTCTTCTTAAATAAGTCCCTTTAACATTTTATATTATAATGGCTTGGTGATAATGAACTCTTTTAGCTTTACCTTGTCTGGGAAGCACTTCATCTGCCCTTCCATTCTAAATGATAGCTTTGCTGGATAGAGTAATCTTGCTTATAGGTCCTTGCTTTTCATGACCTTGAATACTTCTTGCTAGTCCTTTCTTGCTTGCAAAGTTCCTTTTGACAAATCAGCTGAGAGTCTAATAGGCACCCCTTTGTAGGTAACTCTCTGCTTTTCTCTTGCTGCTTTTAAGATTCTCTCTTTATCTTTAACCTTTGACATTTAAATTATGATATGTCTTGGTGTGGTCCCCTTTGGGTCTAGCTTCCTTGGGTTTCTCTGTGCTTCCTGGACTTGTATGTCTATTTCATTTGCCAAATTTGGGAAGTTCTCCTTCATTATTTTTTCACATTAGCTTTCAATTTCCTGCTCTTCCTCTTCTCCTTCTGGCATCCCTATGATTTGGATGTTGGCACATTTAAAGTTGTCCCAGAGGTTCCTAAGCCTCTCCTCATTTTTTTCAATTCTTGTTTCCTCATTCTGTACTGGTTGACTGTTTTTTTCTTCCTTATGTTCCAAATAATTGATTTGAACCCCGGTCTTCTTCTCTTCACCACTGGTTTTGTGTCGATTTTCCTTTGTTTCATTTAGCATAGCCTTCACTTCTTCCCTTATGCATCTGCCATACTCAAGCATATCTTTCAAGCCTGTGAACATCTTTATCACCAGTGTTTTGAACTCTGCATCTCTTAGGTTGTCTATCTCCTCATCTATTAGGTTGGCTAACTCCTTGTCACTTAGTTCTCCCACTGGAACCTTGATTTGTTCCCTCTTTTGGGCCATACTTCTCTGTCTCCTCATCTTGACAGGCTTCTGTGTTTGTTTGCCTCTGTGTCTTAGGTAGAGCTGTTGCTCCTGTTACGTTGTAAAGGGTGGAGCCTTAGATATTCGTCAGTCCAGGGTTACCTGTTTCACCACGTTGTGGTGCTGTATGGGGGGAGGGATCCAAGAGGGAACAATGCCACTTGCTCAGCACTCACCCCTTTTCCAGGTACTTCTCCCACTTCCGTATGGGACTGGTACCTCTCTAGTTGTTGCCCTGGCTTTTGTTCCCAGAGTGGGTGGGTCTGCGGACATTCTAGGACCGTGGGGGCCCTTTAAACAAGCAGACTCGGCTGAGAGACCAGCAGTTTCAGCCTCCGTTCTAACTCCCACTGGTTTGCACAGTCAGAAGCAATGAGGTTTGATTTTCCCCGGCGCTGGGACCATGAACTGTGTGGTCTGGTCTGGTGCTGGGAGTGCTCTCCAGGTGTCCCTCCCAACTTTTTAAAATGTGTGACTGCACTTTCCACCATCCTGCTGCTGCCGCCACCACACCACATCCTCTCCACCCTGGCTCCGCCCCTCCTACCTGTCTGGATGAGTACTTTTTCTTTATATCTTTGTTTGTTGGACTTCCCTGCAGCTCGATTTTCTGGAACTTCTGGTTGTTTCTAGTTTTGATGTAGTTGTATTCCTTCTTAGTTGTGGAGGGAGACCCAGCATGTCTGTCTAGGCCTCCATCTTGGTTGGAAGTTCTTCATACATCTCTTGAGGTTACTTGGGTATCTTCTCCATTTCTTTCCATTATTCTCAGTACATTTTAAATTATTTTCCTATGAGATTGTGTTATTTTTTTCCCATTAAAAGTTTGATGCTGTGGGCTATGGACTGTGGGGTGAGCATTTTAACACGCTCTTCCGGAAAGGAGGCATGGACATGGCTCAAGATGAGCCTAGAGACAGCTGAGCATCTCAGCCCCTAATTTCACTTAAAATCAGAGTCCTCCAAGGAGGAATTCTGTTCACAAAAGGGACTAAAAGAAAGGCCCTTCTCAGAAAATTAAGTCATGTGCCAAGAAATAGGAGAAAAACAGCAACAACCCTTAACCTTAGTACCAGGATAGGGAATACAAATGAAATAACGAGTAGTTACTATTTCATTCTCACTCGTTTGGAAAATAATTAGAATGTCTAAATATCATGTTTCGTCTTGGATGTGGGGAAAAGGCAGCCTCACACCCTGCAGGCAGGCATTAAAATGGGCATGACCCCTGCGGATCGCCGCTTTCGGCAGTGTCTTCTGCAGTCGAAGATGAACGCCTCCTGTGACACAGCAGTGGCGCTTTCCGATCAGTACCGTGGATGTCCTTTGTCTCAGGCACACAGGCACAGGTTCGCAGGAGCTGAGCAGGGCTGCTGAGAACAGAATAGACTGGACACGTGTTAGTTCTTCTCAGCATATTTGGTAAAATTCACGTGTGAAGCCATCTGGTCCAGGGCTTTTGTTTGTTGGGAGTTTTTTGATTACTGTTTCAATTTCACCAGGTATAATCGGTCTATTCAGATTCGCTGATTCTTCCTGATTTAGTTTTGGAAGATTGTATGTCTCTAGGAGTTTATCCATTTCATCCAGGTTGTCCAGTTTGTTGGCATATAATTGTTCATAATATTTTCTTACCATCCTTTGTATCTCTTTGGTGGAAGTTGTTAGTTCTCTTTCATTTCTGATTTTATTTATTTGGGTCTTTTCTCTATTTTCCTTTATGAGTCTGGTTAAAGGTTTCTCAATCTTGTTTATCTTTTCAAAGAAACAGCTCTTGGATTCATTGATCTTTTGTATCATGTTTTAGACTGTTTTATTTATTTTGCCTCTGATCTTTTTATTTCCTTTCTTCTATTTACTTTGGGCTTTGTTGTTCTTTTTCAAGTTCCTTTAAGAATAAAGGTAGATTGTTTACCTGAGTTTTTTCTTTTTCTTTCTTTCTTTTTTTTTTTTTTGAGATAGGCCTGTCATGCTATGAATTTCACTCTTAGGATTGCTTTTCCAGTGTCCCACTGATTTTGGATTGTTGTGGCCTCATTTTCATTTGTTAAAGGTATCTTTTGATTTCTTCTTTGATCTCATTGTTGGCCCATTCATTGTTTAATGACATGTTATTTAGCTTCCAGGTCTTTGCGTGTTTTCCAGTGTTCTTCTTGTGATTGACTTCTAGTTTCATAGCATTGTGGTCAGAGAAGATGCTTGATATGATTTCAATCTTCTTAAATTTATTGAGACTTGTTTTGTGTCCTAACATGTGGTCTATCCTAGAAAATATTCCACATGCACTTGAAAAGCATGTACATTTTGCTGCTTTGGGATGAAATGCTCTGACTATATCAATTAAATCCATTTGATCTAGTGTGTCGTTTAAGACTTGTCTCCTTGTTGATTTTCTGTTTAGAAGATGTATCCTTTGAAGTCAATAGGGTGTTAAAATCCTCAACCATCACTGTATTTCTGTCCGTCTCTCCCTTTATGTCCACCAAGACTTGCTTCACATATTTAGAGGCTCCTGTGTTGGGCGTGTAAACATTTACTAGAGTTATATCCTCTTGTTGGGTTGTTCCCTTTGTCATTATGTGGTTTCCTTTGTCTCTCACGATAGCCTTGGTTTTAAGGTCTATTTTGTTGGATAAAAGTACTGCTACCCCAGCTTTTTCCCCCCCTTTCCTTTTGCATGAAGTATCTTTTTCCATCCCTTGACTTTTAGTCTGTGTGTATGTTTCAATTTGAGGAGGGTCTCTTGGGGGCAGCATATACATGGGTCTTGTTTTCTTATCCACTCAGCTACCTTGTGTCTTTGGTTGGAACATTTAAGCCATTTACATTTAGGTGATTATTGATAGGAATCTATGTAGCGCCATTTTTATTGTTAGACTGTTTTCCTCTTTTTTCCTTCTTCTTCCTCCTCCTCCTCCTCCTTATTTCTTCTTTCTCCTTCTTCTTCTTCTAGGCCCTTTATTTTGTTGCAATGTGGGTTTGGTGTTTACAAACGTCTTTATCTTTTTCTTGTCTGGGAAGCTCTTTATTTATTTATTTGATTTTAAATTTTAGCCTTGCTAGGTAAAGTAGCCTTGGTTGTAGGTCTTTGCTTTTCATCATTGTCAATATTTCACGCCACTCCCTTCTGGCCTGAAATGTTTCTGGTGAGTAATCAGATGACAGTCTAATTGGTCCTCCCTTGTGGCTAACTACCTTCTTTTCTCTTGTGGCTCTTAGGATTCTTTCCTTGTCTTTAAACCTTGCCAATGTGCTTGAGTTTCGGTGTAGGCCTCTTTGAGTCTAACTTGTTTGGGACTCTGATCTTCCTGGACTATTGTGTCTTTTTCCTTCCCCAGATTAGGGAAGTTTTTGGTCATTATTTCTTCAAATAAGTTTTTGATCCATTGCTCACTCCCTTCTCCTTCTGCTATTCCCATGATGTGGATGTTGTTATACTTCATGTTGTCCAAAATGTTTATTAAGCTCTCCTCATTTTTAAATTTTTTTTTATTTTTGCTGCTCTGCCTGGGTGTTTTTCTTACCTTGTCTTCCAAATCACTGATTCGATCCTTTGCTTCATCTAACCTACTGTTTATCCTTACCAGTGTATAATTTATTTCAGATATTGCATTCTTTGTTTCCTTTTTATTTTATTTTTCCATTTTTTAATTGTTCTGCATTCTTTATTTCTGACTGGTCCTTTTTTATGGTTTCTATATCTTTTTTCATGCTGTTAAGTATCCTCATAATCATTATTCTGAACTCTGTATCTGATAAATTACTTGCCTTCATTTCATCTAGTTTTTCTGGAGAATTCTCTTGATTTTTCATTTAGGATCTCTTTTTTGTCTTCCCATTTTGGCTGTTTCTTTGTATTTTCCTCTTTAACTGTTAAACAAATCAGTCATTAAAATCATCGTTTTGTTAAACTAATCAAGCTCTAATCACCAGCTCAGGCTTAAGAACCACAGGGTGGGGCAGAGTAATTCCTGTGGATGGGGCTATTGTTTCCCTCAGGCTGATGCCACTGGAGGGCACTGCTCTGTCTGAGAGTAATGGCTCCTGCAGTAGGGGAATGACTCAGCATAGGGTCTTGGTAGCTGTTCCATCAGTTCTCTCCCCAGAGCCACCAACCCCAGACTATCCTCATGTATCTCCGGTCCGCTCTGCCCTCCCTCTGCTGGAGCCCAGGGTAAGTGGCTGCAAACAAAATTTTGTGCATTGGCCCTTTAAGGGGCTCTCTGAGCCTCCAGCTGTCTTTACCTGGCAGGCAGAAACCTTGCTGCTTTTCAAAGCTGGGTGCTATCTGAGTTCCTTCATGGCTCCGGGACTGTAGGCTGGTAAGCCCAGCTTGGGGTTTAGATCCAAAATTTCTCAGGGGGACTCCCCGGCTGCTGAAGTATCCTTCTAGAACTTAAACTGCCACCCATAGGAACCCAGCCGACACTCTCATGCCTCCTCTGCATTCCCTACCAGTCATGTTGTGGTGAAGTGGTTTCTTCTCTCTATCTGTGGTTATAAGGCTTCTCTCCACCTAGTGTTCAGTTGGTTTTTCTGGAGGATTTCTCTACAATTTAGCTGTAATTCCAGATAGATCCTGGGAGAAGCTTGGTGTAGCTTGCACTTACTCCTCTGCCATCTTGGATCTCTGGAATTATACTTTTAGTGAAGAGATTATTTCCTCCAGGAAGTGTACTGAACATGGAAGTGTTAGAAGAAGTGACAAGGAATGGAGGTCATGTATTGGACCCATCCTGTGTCCTATGTTTATAGTCACTAAGCAGTCCCTGGGCATGGAGCACCATGCTGGGTATTAGCAACTGCTACTCTCTCTGTATCAGTTATTTGCTATATGTCATTTCTCTGTCTGAAGATGGATTTTAATGATAAATAATCCAAAGACACAGAATGAGAAATGATTAACTAATGCTTATTAAAAACAGTCACAAGTCTTCAGTATTAATGTCTGACCATTTGAAATTAGTAAAACATCTGTAACAAAGGAACACGGACCATGGGGTAAAAGCAACAAGACATGTGCGTTGGAGCTGGCATCAGCAGAGTTGTAATTGGCCCTGACCTTGTACAGTGGAGCAGGATGATGGCTTACATGCTATCCTTTGGAGGTCGCAAAGGCCTGTAGCAGGAATGGCTTGTTTCTGCTCATGGTGTCTGGGGTTTCACCTGGTATGACGCTTGTGCACCCATGTTCACCACACAGCTGGCAGTTGATGCTGGCTGCGGGCTGGGATCCCCGCTGCGCCAGTTGACCTGGGCCTCCTCACTGCGCGGTGCTCCTAGGAAAGCAGGGTTTTTTGCGTGATGGCTCTGGGGTCCATAAGAGAGTGCCTACCAGGAAGTAGTGGAGGCTGTGTGGCCTTTTCTGACTGAGCCCCAGAAGTCCCATAGCGTCCCCTCCACTGTAATCAATTGGCCAAAGCTGTTACAAGTCCACCAAGATGCAACAGAAAGTAACATGCACCCCACTTCCTGATGGCGAGATATCAAAGAATTTTAGATTCATGGTTTAAAACGGCCACTGACTACATGACGGCCACCGGTATCAGAAAGGAGGACAACAAAGGAGACAGATGACGAGAGGCCCCCCTGCCCGGCTTGCCCAGGCCAGGCTCCCACGGGAGGTCTTCAGTGCGGGTAAGCTGCGGCTGCTGCTGGCTGTCAGGGTTGCTGAAGAGAGCCCTCTGGGTTTCTCACTCCTGCTGTTTGAGGAATCCTCACCAGCATTTCGTCAGCAGGGACAAGGGAGCAGCAAGAAGTGGGGCTTCCTGCCTGCTCGCACACTGGCCGTCTGCTCAGCCTGCTGTACGTCTGCCATGTCAGATTACTCGGTGACAGAGGCACAGAAAGACCTTCAGGTGCCGACACCATTTTCCAGCACAATGTCAAGGGATCCCCTTCCTAAATGTAGGCCATCTCAATGTAATACCATCTTCACTGAGTATTGAAATAATTACCACCTTCCTTCCACCTACTACCACTCAACCTTTGCTTCAGGATCCGGGAAACACTTATTCCTTCCATGAAACCCTGGGATTAACTGGCTTGGAGACCCCAGACACACATCCAATGTCCTCTCAGACTCTTGAGGCGAGATACTTCTATGAAGAAGCCTACTACCCCAGTCAAGGACTCTCCCTCTAGGTCTGACCGTAGCAAAGACTGCACAGTGCTTCCTTAGATATCTCTCTCTCTCTCTCTCTCTCTCTCTCTCTCTCTCTCCATATATATATATATATATATATATATATATATATATACACACACACACACACACACACATATATACATATATACACACATATAAAATAGGACACAAAGAAATGTATACTTACTCTACACACTGTTGTAAATGGGATGGAGCTATTTTTGATCAGCAGCACCTGGCTGTGATTCCTCGCATCCCAGGCTCTGTCTGGCTGTGTAAAAGGAATCAGTATTTCCATACCCATAGCCAACTCTTGACATGCTGTTTGGGAAAGTCTGGGGAGAGGAAATAACTCTGCAGCAGGGGTGTGCAGAGCGGAATTCCAGTCCTGTCTTTACAACCCCACTAGCTCTGCGACCTTGGGCAAGTCTGTTGCCCCCCTACTTGGCCCTCCCCTGGGCCTCACTCCCCTTCCGTCACTTACTCGTTTCTTCCGGTCCTGCATTTTTCCTGTGAAAGCGTTCTCCATATTTTTCATGAGTAATGTTGACCTTAGTGTCTTTTATGTCAATGAAACAGAGATGGTCCCTTCTTGCTTGTATATTTGAAGTGAGAATTGAGGCGATTTCTGTGTCTGCCAGAGTGGCCTCCCTCTTTTTTTGTCCGTTGCAAGAGGAGATGTGTCAGTTACTTGGAACAATTTCACGGGTTGACATCTAAACCTAAATAAAACGATGGCAGCCGCTCAGCTGGCACCCCAAATCCGACAGCAAACCCATAAACACTTGAGGAGCAACAGTTCTCTTGGAAGGCAGCAGGAGAAAGACTTTCTTTCTGAGCAAATGTGTGACTGAAACGTGACAGGATTCAACTTCGGGTATACATCTCCCCAGCCCCTGTAGCTGAATAAGTTCTCTCTTTAGGTGGCAGACAGAGATGAGGAATCGAGAAACAAAGTCTGGAGAAGTTCTTAGAATTAAGGAATGAAAAATAAAGCACGAGAAGCAATGACGTGGCTGAGTGTGAAGGGTAACCGGGGTCCCAGTGAGCGGAGGTGGGGGTGGGGGTCCCTGCGAATGGTTGGAACCATGGCAGAACTCAGAGGAGTCCGCTTAGTGTAGCGTTCAAAGCAGAGCAAACCTGTGCAAAAGCCTTCCCTGACCGAGTACACTCAGCGCGACCTGCCGATGTACAGACGGAAAAGGGAGTTTCTCCCTGTTTTAGAAAAGGGCGTAACGGAAAGGAGCCAGAACCCAGAAGAAGGCAGACAGGCTCCATCCACTGCGTCTTGGCTGACAGCAAAGTCCCCATTTAAGAGCCGTCCCAGGCTAGGTCTGTGCGCTGGGAAGAGAGCCCGTCTGGCTGCCGCGGCTGTGACACGGAGGGGGACAGAGAGAGAAGAAGGGCGCAGGGCACTGCAGGGAGAAGGAGCACCACGGCCCCCCGCGGATCCGAGGCCTGGGGCCAGAGAGCCGACGGGCCGGGTGCGCTGTGGCCCTGCCGCCCTCACTGACTCAGAGGAGAGGACCCTCTGCGGCAACTCACGACCGTAGCGAGGGACCAAGTCACACGTTTGCTCGCCTGTGACTCGGACGCGTACTTCCCGCGTGTTGCGGTGCGCGCAGCCCTGAGCGCAGCAGGGAGGGCCTGGGGACAACGCGACAGACGCCCCTCCAGGGAGCTCAGACCGGAGCGAGAAGGACAGACCGAGTGTCCGCAGAGGGCTCACTCACCGCGGATAGTTAGTACAGACCCGTCTCGTCGTCGCAGGCTCGATCTCGTTCCCAGACTGACCCACTTCTCTGTGTCCAAAAAGCTCTCACGGGTTTTCACACCTGGTCATGGCAGAGGGGGAGTGGTTGGATGGGGTGTTGGTGGGAGTGGTGGGCTGAAAAATAGACCCCAAAACAGACCCATGCGCTAATCCCTGGAACCTGTAGGTTGACTTATTTGGAAAAAAAGACAAGAACAAGGAAAGGGGGCTGGTCTTCGCTGACACCTGGATTCGGGCCCAGTGAAACTGATTTGGGGCTCTTGGGGCCAGATCCGTGAGAGAGTAGATCACCGTGACTTTAAACCCCAAAGTCTTTGGTAGTTTGTCAGAGCAGACACCCGAATGGTGTGGGAATGGCCGGTAAAGCCAGGAGTACAATCTTGCGGCTATTAATTTTTTTCATGAGCGCCCCATTCTTCCCAGGTATGTTTACACGTAGGTGTTTATAGCAGATCTACCCCTAAACATCATGCCTCTTCTCTCTTTCCCTCCCTTCCCCACCCCTTTCTTCTCCTCCTCCCACCCTTTCACACACACGCCCTGACACACACGCGCAGGGCAATATTGATGCAGGGAAACAAAATGCCTCGGTGATCCATCTTAATGAAGACAAGTATTTACAGTGCAGTGAGCTCCGAGGTCCTGCCTGGAAACATGCGCTTATTCCAGCACTTGGGTTTGGGAACAATGTGTTGAAAACTGCAGGAGGAAGGCGGCTTGATTGTATTTACAATATCTTTGCCATGCCCCCCACTTCCCAATTTTGACATGAGGCAAACTTGGAGGGAAATGCTAAACAACCACCAAAGAGCAGTAAGCGATGCAAATAGAAAGCTGATGTGTTAGCAGCAACCCTTGTAACTGCTGCGTGCAACGTTTGGGTGGATGCCAAATGCCAGCCTATTCAAGATCAAGTATGTTCCTAAAAAGGCACTGTTTGTCATCTCTTGTCAACTGAGTTGCTCAGTGCCAGCAACAACGCCGGTAGCCAGACCCGTTTTCGGCAGGGCGGGTCATGCATGAAAAATAACGGGTGAGTCTCAAGGAAAAGGAAAGCGTCGAAGTGTCTTTTCATCTGGTCACTTGGTCAATCAAAATCAAGCGAGGATTCAGGTTCTAAATAGAGCTTTCTGTCATTGTTGTGGATTTGAGTGAACGCCGGGAGAAGAATTTGAAGATATCTAGCACCCGGGAAACGTGCGGTGTGATTAAACTCACTGGAGTCAAACCGTCTAAGAAAGAATGCAGTAACTCCCTGCACACCTCCCAGTCTCTGACGAACCTTTCCACACGGGGTTCTGTTAGTCCTAGGCTGTGGGTACTGCACCCCCATTTGTGGCTTCTCCATGTAACCCCCACGCCTTTTAAACTAGTCACTGTATTAAACTCTCCCCAATCCCTCCTAGAAGTGTGCATCTGTTTCTTGCCAGACCCCAGTAGGTTCATGCTTAGAATGTGCACCAGAGAGAAGACATGGCTTTCTGGTTATTTTCATGCTTCACTGCGAGGTTTTTTTTTTTTAGCATAGAGTTTATATTTAGACTTCAAGATGGATTGCTCCCAAACTTAAAAACTCTCCTACACTAGCCACCCATAAAATCTTTCAAATTAGCAATTCAACATTAATATGACGTTGTCACATAATTCATAAATCTCATTTGAAAATTACCAAATATCACATCAATGTCTTCACCTTCCTGGGTCAGGATCCAATCTGCAGCACATGTGGCCTTCAGTTATTAGGTGCCATAGGTCTCCTTCAGCCTGAAATCACTCCTCACCTCTCCTGCCCCCCATTCCCATGACTGTCGTAAAGAGAGCAGGCCTTTCGTTATACAGAATGACCCTCAAGCTGATTCTGATGGATGTGTCCTCATGACCAGACTTAATACAAGGATGTGGTCCTGCATTCTTGGTAGGAATAGGAAGGAAGGAAGGAAAGAAGGAAAGAAGGAAGGAAGGAAGGAAGGAAGGAGAGAGGGAAGGAAGGAAGGGAGGGAGAGAGTGAGGGAAAAACAAGAAAAAAGGAAAAAGAAAGATGCTGGGTTCCTACTCTCAACATAACACACCAAGGCGCCAAGAGTTTCAGGTGATTCCACCACTGACTACGTGGCCAGTTTGGTGTTTGCCTAGTTTGTGCAATTTAAAGTTATCACTTTTTTTTCTCTGAATTTGAATCTAGTTCTGTAGCCAGTTATTCTGATACTACCCCCAAACACTGTCCTCATCAAATCTTATTCCCAGTCTCAGGATCTATCGACAGCTTCCGTTACCAATGGCCGTTCTAACAGTTGTCAAATACTGATTACTCATTTGTGTCATTTCTTCTTCATTTATTAGCGATAAGAAAGGAAAGTCCCTCCTATATATCTACCATCTGTCTGTCTGTCTATTTATACCGGCATGGAATAATAGGTTCCTAGTACTCATCTATCTAATCAATACGGAATCACAGGTTCCTATTTCATTCAATAGGTTGTAATTCTGTACATTCATTATTTATTTTAGTGCTTGAATTATTTAAGCTTTGACCTGTGAGAGCTCTTTCAAGAGGACTCCTTTGAGCATTTTCTTATTTTATTCCATAACATAGGCCCCAGGCTCTGACCAGCGTGGCTTAGTTTGTTGGCCGTCAACCTGCAAACTAAAAGGTCGCTGGTTCAATTCCTGGTCAGGGCACATGCCTGGGTTGTGGGCCACGTCCCAGGTTGGGAGCATGGGAGAGGCAGCCAATCGATGTTTCTCTCCCACATTGATGTTTCTCTCCCTCTCTTTCTCTGTCCCTTCCCCTCTCTCGGAAAATAAATAAACAAATAATAATAAATAAATTAAATTAAATAGGTCCCCAGCTTATTTTCTTTTTCTTTTTCCTGTTTTTCCCTAGAGCAACCCATGTCTCCAGGAAGCCTAGGTTCTTTTAGTGGAGAGAGGTATTTAGAAGCCAAGATGTGTATCTCAGAGTACTTACTGCTGCTGTAATTTGGTTGCTTCTAAACTTCTTCTGTAAATAAAGCTAGGAAATGTGTGTGTGTGTGTGTGTGTAGAGAGACAGAAGTATATATATATTTATGACTTTCTAAATTTATTTATATAGTTTTAAAAGCTTATGAGTTCATATAGAGACTTTCAATTCTCATTCAGTCCCTCAGGATTTTTAAATTGTGTTCAAAATAAATTTTAAAAGGGTAAAATTGCCCTAGCTGGTTTGGCTCAGTAGACTGAGTGCTAGCCTGCAAACCCATAGGTCGCCGGTTCAATTCCCAGTCAGGGCACATGCCCAGGTTATGGGCCAGGTCCCAGTTGGGGGCGTGTGAGAGGCACGTTTCTCAATCACATTGATATTTCTTCCTCTCTTTCTCCCTCCCTTACACTCTCTCCAAAAGTAAACAAATAAAATGTTAAAAAATATATGAGTAAAATTATGAATTATAACGATATGAAAGAAACACTATGCAAATATTTTATTTAAGTCATAAATTAATCATTTAATAGTAAGATATTAAGACTGGATTAAAGAAGAAGTCAAAGAAACATAAATATGTAAGGATAAGGCCTAAGATAAGGAATGTCTAAGTAAATGGAAAAGTAGATATAAAACTGGCTTATTTTATAAAGGAGGTCAATTGTTTCCATTTGAAAACATTTGTTGACATGTTTTGGAATGATGATTTTTATTGGTATCTGTTGTCTACGGCTCACAAGTTTGTAAGTAGTTCAAAGACCATGAGAGGCACATTGATTCCTTAGACACAGATATCCCAGAAGTATGTGCTTAGTGCTAGTTTTCCACTGAATTCAACCCCTAATATTTTTGGTTTGTTTCAAAGTCTTCCACGATATTTTCCTACACCCATTTTTTCTGTCTTTGTAAATCCTTTCTGAATGATGAGACACCTGGCTTCTCGTGAATGTATTTATTAATTCTATAAATCATCTTATTTGCCTAGTGAAACCAGCTCTTCCTCCCAGCATCACAGCTGCCTCTGCCACCTTTCTCCTGGTCCATGCTGACCACTGTCACCCCTCTGCTTCTCCGGCCACTTGGCAGGTCTGTGCTCAGTGCTTCTCAGGTGCTCTGCCCCTTCCCCATTCCGCTGCCTCAGACACTGGGAGCTCTGTGGTTTTCGCTCGTCCACTACCTCGGAGCCTTCATGCTTGGAGGTGAGGGGCAAGAGGAGGGAAGGGAAGGGGGGAGACATGGCAGATGGTAAGGATGATGCAGAGCTGTTCGGATTCATCGTAAACCAACAAAGACTTGGGGGATGTGGTGGGGTGCTTGGAAACACCCCGGTCATAAAAGGCTTTCCCGATACCCAAGTTGACTTTTTCCAAATAATAAAAGGCAGTAAAAGAATCAAATATTTTGGACACGTGGAGTTTTGAAAATCTTATTTCAACTCCTCGTTTATTTCTGAGCTCTATTTTTTTCATATACATGAAGCAAATACAATTATAATCTAAACATTAAATAGTGTTGTTATATTTGCCATAACACATTAGGTAACTCAAATGAGTGTTCACAACAATGCCTAAGTAATTATCCTTCCAGGAAAGTCTTTAAAACAAGTTATTGTTTGGGAGCTATACTTTCAGCTTTTGACTTAAATGTGAATTAGAATATTTTTAAAAAGAGAACATTCTATTAATGCAAACTAAATATGTGCGCATGTGTGTGCATGTACGTGTGTGTGTATATAAAATAAGTTCATGTAATAAAAACAGGCTACAAAATCTTTCCAATCTTAGGAATAGTATTCTTAAAATGCTCTTAATAAACTACAAGGCCTTTGTGGTCAAGAAGGAGTAAGTTTTATGGTGAGGGATTATGTTTTCTGAGATCTTGGGCCATGGACCTCCTTACATGTCCAACTTTTGCTGAAATGTAAGTTAGCAATTTTGATGAAAACTCTTTATTTCATTCACGTTTAAATGTTATAAAATAATTTCTTGCATTTAAATTTAAAAAACCCACAAAACAATTCATCACTAAGGTATCATGGAATTTTCTTTTGCTAAAATATTTACTTAAATAGCCATGGGCACAAGGATGTGCCTTACTTTTAATCAGTGCTAGTCCATGCACAGAGGTGTCAGTTGGCTGGGACACCTTTCACGCCTTGTTTCTCATGGGAGTTTTGAGCTGCACCATCACTGAGTCTGTCTGCAAGGCTGAAAATCCAGCTGCACTGAGCTCCCGGGACGTGGAGTGTTTCACATCTCCTGGACGGTTTGGAGCAGGAAACTGAAGTTTGTCAGGCACCCTTTCCAACAAACTTTCACGCGTGAATATGTAGACTTAGACTGTAGTCAAAGAGGAGTTGACAGCTTTCCATCATCTTCTACCACTCCGATGGCCGCTTGTAGCTGAGAAACCCTCACGCCTGTTTCTTCGGCCGAAAGTTTGCTCTTGAGTGAGTGCCACACGCATGTCTCCAGACATGACCACCTGGATGTTCCAATTATGCTCAAACCCAACATGCCACAAACTGGACCCGTCCACTTCCCGCCCTGTTCGGGATTCCCCAGTCCATGGATTGGCCCCACTGTTTCTTCATTTTTCACATTCAATCTTCCCTCCCTATATCCAGTCAGTTACCAAGTCTTGCCAATCCCTACAGATGCTTCCTACTCTCCATTTGTTTCCCCCTGCCCACCAATTCTCACTTATTTCAGATCCCCATCACTTCCCACCCTGACAATCCCAAGGGTCTTCCACGATGTCTTGCCTCCAGTTTCAGCGACCTCCAATCAGCCTTCACACCACAATCAGAAGGATACATATCTTTCCCCTGGGATGAAATCTGTGCTTCGTAACAATGCATGAAGGGCCCTGGTTTTCTTTCTTGCCTGAAGTCTTATTTTATACTTCTTAAGGGTTAGCAATCCTAGAGGAGTTTCCTTTCACCAACTGGCTGGCTCTGAATTCCTTGTCTTTATATGTAATTGTTTATTTATTTGATTATTTCCACGTGCATAGAAAATCGGTTCATGATATAGCTTTGTATTTACTGTTACCTGTTAATCCTTCCCTGGCTCCTCCACACAGAATGTGCTCTTCACCCATTTACTCATATACACTTCCCTGATATGCTCATAGTATTGTATTTCATTGTTGCTAGGTTCCTTGAGGACATGGTTTATGTCTGTTCTTTGTTTAGCCTCTATCACATTGCACAGTGCCTGATACTAATAATGCTTACCTATTCTGGTTAATGAAGGAATGTATCATCTTAATGAGAATCCTCAACAAAGCAGTTAACATATAATTGACTATGGAACAGAATTTGACTTACAAGCTTTGGAGTTACAAAGGTATGGAATCTCCTACTGTTTCATTCGTAATCAATCAGAGTATTTCAAGAAGGTAACTCTCTGATTTGAGTATCTTACTTTTGGGGAAAATACAGTTTGCAACTGTAAGTAGATTATCTCATCGGTACAGGAAATTAGAGCCGTCGACACATTTATTATCTCTGTTGCCTATTCTGTGTCCTCTCTCCTCTACAGTCAGCAGGATGTTTTGTGTTTTATATTTGTTCTCTTTTTTCAAGGCACTTTATGTGGGTGCTTTGGTATGTAGTTTGCTCATGTCAGAAAGAAAGTCAATGCTGGAGAATAATATAGACAGTATTGTTCCTACTTTTTTGGGGGGGAAAAAGTCACCTAACTGCTTTAAGACTTTGAAAATAATTTTCTGTTAAGACTTTTTTTTCTCCACGTTGTTGTTACTAAAGTTGGTACAAGGCCTCTTCAGGGGATGTTCATTGAACACCTAATATTTGCCAGATATTGTTTGAGGTGATGGGGTTATAAAAAGGATTAAGTCATTGTCCTTATCCTCATAGGAATGACAGCCTAGTAAGAAAGGCAGGCCACTGAAGAGACAATTACAAGAACGATAAGTGTCATAGTAGTTAACCTAAATAAAGCTGAACCACCTCATGACTATTTCAACAGGACATAGTCACATGGGGTGTGGACTGCATGAGAAACTCAATCCAAAAATTGAAAATCAACTTTAATTACTTTTGTATGTAGTCTTGCAGAAGGCAAGGCTGATTATCACATGAAACATTGCAAAATATCCCAGAATTCTGTTACATGCAACCATCTCCCACACTCAATCATCACCGTGTGGCTACTACCCCCAATCTTCGCCTCAGCCCCCCCTGGCTGTTGGCGTACTTGCTCCTTCCCCTCTTCTCTTTCATTGTCTCTCCCTCTCCACAAACTCTCTCTGCAAATGCAGACCACTCTTGGTCTTCGTCTATTTTTTTTTTTTAATTTCTTTCTCCTTTTTATTTTTTCCTAAGTATATTTTTTCTTAGTCTTCCTCTTCCTTTTCCTCTTCTTCTTCTCTTCCCTCTTCTCCTTCTATTTCTCCTTGTCTTCCTTCTTTTTATCCGTTTCTTCCTCCCTTTTACTTTTTCCAAAATCTATTCTTTTCTCCCAAGAATGGACTTGCCTTTCTGAATGTGAGTAATCTAATATATTGGCTCTGCTATTCGATACCTATACCATAACCCGAACTAACACAAGGAACGATATAAAAGAAGGGCCCCAAAGCCAAGCAAGGGGGGGGGGGGAAGGAAAGGGGCTGTGGCTGTTCATGAAGAAACATCTCCCGCTCCGAGTAAGACACTGTGACGGCACATCATACCTTTCTTACCCGACTGGGATCCCAGGAACAAATGAACAGCTTTCCAGTTTACACAAAATGAAATGGAACCATGATTATCAAGCTCCCTAGACTTAGATACTTAAAGTTATGAAAACATATGTTTTGCTACAATGGAATGCACATTAAAAACAAAAAGAGAAATCTAGATAACTTTTTAGAACAAGTTGTCTTGGGAAACTCTGAAACAAACAATTTGGATGCTAGATTGAAAAGTGACCGTCACTTTGGAAATAACTAACTGCAAAATGGACTAGACTTGAATTGTGATGTGCCTTTGAGTCAATATAATAGTCAGTTTTATGCTGATAATTTGCCCCTTTTAAGCTTGGAAACATTTTGTTGAATCTATCACAAAGGACCTTTGAAGTGATCTAGTCTAAGCCTTATGAAGAACTCTCTTTCATAAAGTGTTTCATAAGCATCCATTGTCCTTTTCCGGGATTGATCTAGAGGGATGGGTTAGGGTAAGAGGTCTAGAAGGGGATCCCTGAGGAAGAAAGTATTTGAACCATGTCTTAGAAACAGAGTGAGATGCCAGGAGAAGAAAAGTGAAGGAAGGACATCCCCGGTTAGAGGAACAGCATGATAAAATTAGAGAGGGATTGACATCTATGTTTTGTTTGCAGGAAACCCAGTAACTTTACATTGTTAGGGCATAAGAGTTTAGAAAAGGATGTAATTGGAAATAAAGGTTAGAAATATAATTTGGGGAAACTGATAAATTTTCTAAATGCCACTGGAAAAAATTCAGAATTTATTTTGGAAGCAATAAAGAATCAATCCAGCTAATTGTGAGAAGACTTCTACAATATTTCAAATTGGATTAAATTCTCTTCACTGGAGAGATAAAAAATGAATGAATGAATGAATAAATGAATGAATTACCTCTGAAAGAAAAAGAAACTGAATAGTTTTTGTTTGGTCCCTGCCTTGGCAGAGGCTCCAGAATGAGATAGGCTTTTGAGAGTGACCCTTTTGCCCAGCCCATTGGTGGCCTGCAGGCCTGTGAGGGTTGATGAGGTGGTAGCTCAGGGGTGGCTCATGCCCTCTAGGGCCACATCTTCAAGGATGAAATGGAAGCCCAGGGAGACATAGGAGCAGGAAGCTTGTATTTATAGGTGACAACTGGTCACAGTGGCCCACACTTTGGCAGAATAATTCTGGTAGACTTGGCAGCTTGTGGTTGGTGTCAATCAGGAGTTACCCACAAAACATGGTGTTAGTTGCTCTTTAATACTGGGGATGAACTGAGAAATGGTCCTGCAGTTGCCCTGGAAAGGGGGTTGGAGGGTGCTCAGAGTCCCTGGGTTGGTGGCCCACAAGTACTGGTGAAACGGGCTGGGAGCCACAGGTGCTCTGTGTCTTGGCAAGCTTTTAGGTTCTTCGCAAGTAAGATAATTATGCCTTTTAAGATTACAGCGGTTCACTTATCACAGCCTCACTGTATCGCGGGATTTTAAAAAATATTATATTTAATTATTTATCACGGATTTTTCGCTATATCGTGGGATTTTGCGGTACTGTATACGTATGTTGTTAAAGTTACGTAGGTTTAAGAGTGTAGAATAAATGTAAGGTTCCTACTTCACGGGGTGGGGTCTAGAACGTAATACCCATGATAAGTGAGGGAATACTCTATGCCCAACTCACTGAAGGGAAGAAGAAATAAATATAGTGAGAGCAGGATGGTATTTACTCTATTGGAGACCTCTCCCAGTTGTGAGGATCATTGGCTAAGCGTTTAGTGGGAATAAGTGTTCAAATAGCTAGAACTTCAACTGCATGACCATCAACTTGTATATCATTAAATTACTTGAAAGATCTATTTCTAGAGAGAAATTTAGAAAGTACATCAGGACTAGAGATACTATAATAATCCCTTAGATTTATTTGTTAAAAATCACATATATCTGAGTTTTCCAGACATCTTATGTGATAATTATGGCAAGGATTATTTTAGAGAAGAGGAAACTCAATCTAAGACATTAAATGATTTGTTCAAGGCCACGTAGTCGATGAGGGAAAACCCAGGATGCAAATCCACATGGTCCCAGTCCTAAGGCCCTGCTTCTTCTAAAACTTTCCGAGTCCCACCTATGTTTTGATAAAAATGTACAGTGCTCAGCTGCATGCAGAGGAGACAAGGGGGAGTTCACAGAACACGAAGAGAAGGGTCTGCACACTATGCAAATCTGCAAATTCATTTCTGCATCTCTATCAATAAATCAGTCAAATGCCTGTTTGCTGGACGCAATCCAGGATGTGAGGGAGGGGAGATTAACTAATAAGGCTGGAAAAACGCTTCTCCTAGGGAGTGCTCTCCCCACCCCCCCACCCCCCTTTGACTTTGGAGATGCAAAGCAGAAGATTAGCCTGAGGAACAATTCTGAGAAACAATGCAGACCAGTTTTAAGGAGGTCAAAGAAAGGCGGAAAGAAAACCGCCCAAGGAACTGTTAATAGAACAAATGTATTTAATCGGGGAAGGGTTATTTAAATGGAAGTTTTACTTGGAAGCTCTAACTATTTTTAACTTTTTTAAAACTCATCTTGATTTTCTTAGCGATGGAGCATATGTCTTTAATTTCGCCCACCTGGCTTGATTGGCTCAGTCTCTCCCACATCCTTAACAATATTATAATTGCTTGGTTCAGCCCCCCCCCCACCACCCCCAGCGGGACAGTCACAGTTCCATGAATGTCAGTCGCTAAATATGTGCTCTTGCTCAAAAGTCTGGCTTAGCTTCATTTTCTGACAGCAACGCCATGTATCATGAAATGGATGGAGAGGAAAAGCAATAACATTTCCAGATAATAAATAGGCTCCATAATTCGGCACTGACTAATTGAAAGGTGTTTGTAATTAAATATACAAAGGCTAAGAATAGTCTGCTAATCAGTTATGTATTTTTATAGCATCCAGAATTGTTAACCACGGGCTCACACCTAATCTTTTTGTTCTAATCAGCTTAATCATCCTTCCCTTCCTCCTTCCCCTCTTTCTGTGTCACCTGGTACCAGCTACACATAAGGTGAGGGGAACAATAGGACCGACTTCTCAGCTTTACGGCGAAGATTCAGTGGATCACCCACGCGCGGCGCTTGCCTGCTGTCAGCGTCAGCTTATTCGGTGCCAGGTGGTTTGTAGGTCATTTGCATCTTGTTGTCATTCTGACCAGGTTGACTACCATATCCTGTTGTTGTCTGCCCAGGTTTGCATCCTGGCTACCTCTGTCTTCTGCCACCTTCACAATAGACTGTTGACTAGTAAGTGAATGTGTCCCTGAGTTCTGTAAGCTGTTCTAGCAAATTCATGTAACCCATGGAAACTTCTCACTTACAGCCAGCGGGTCAGAAGCACAGGGAGAACCTGGCTTGAGGGTGGGGAAGCGGTCCGTTTTGGGAGACTGAGCCCTTGTGGGTTTTGATGGCTAACTCCAGGTAGACAGTGTCAGAACTGAGGTAAATGCAGGAGCCACTCGAGTGCCTGCAGAGAACTGAGTTGATTTCTTGGGGATATGGAAGAAGGACATGTATTGGACAGCTCACACTTAACATGTTAGACTCCTAACACATCACACTTGCCTCTTCCGCTCTGTGCACAACATGGCCATTGTCAGCGAATGTCCCCTTTATTCCTGTGGCTTCCTTAGACTGTGATCTGAGGTCAAAACTCCAGCCTCCCTCTTCATCTCTGACAGCCAGTTTGTTCGCCATCCTTGACACCTCTGACAGCAGCCCCTTCTCCTCCTAGATCACCGGATTGCTTTAGAGCCTCACAGTTCCTTGCTTTACTGCAAAGCACAAGCCTCGCATTTAAATTTGTCTGACGCTCTTCTGGTCCAGTCAGTTCCATGAGTTTACCGCGTCTCATCCAACCTTGCATCTGTAATGTTTAGGGGAATACTGGATATAGGATGTCTTTATTAATTTATTCTCTCATTTATTCATTCACTTTCTGTCAAGCCCCTTCTGTGATCCAGGGACAATTACATGAGTACACAGATGTCAACATGACCATCAAAGCCTCTGTTCTTTAAAATAAAGTAATAGTGATATTGTGAAAGAGTGGGGGAGGGGTCCCCAAAGTCCCTACAGCTCATGGTGTCGGGATGGGGAAAGGAGATAGTACAGCTTTTAAGGTACTTTTACATATCGTGGCAAAGAGCTGATAGCTAGATAATAGCTGTGCTGCCGCCCAGGGCAAAAGGGCAGATGATAGGTTTAAGATGCTTTTCATAACAATGACATGTGGTGCTGGGGGTCAGCTTTCCCTTTCAGGGTCAACCACAGCAGCAGGATCTGCGTCCTCCTCACACGGTGCCTGTTTTACTGGTGTGTGTGGTGAACCCAGGACTGGATTCTCACAGAATGTCACAGGGATGAGCCCATTGTTTGGCCAGCTGCGGTTCAGGGCCCTGAGTACTCAGAGTCTTTAGTAAGACTCGGCCTCCTGGCTGGAACAGGTGCAGGGTCTCGTCAGATGGATAGGCAAACCTGCAGTGAGCAAACTTGTGCAAAATGGTTAGTGTTTGTCCTAACTGTGGCACGTCTTGCTTAATTCTTGCCTCTGCTTGAAATCTAGAGGGAGCATTCCTAAACCAGAGATTCGGAGGGGACTCCCATAAACTATTTCAAGGATGCCCACTTGAAGCCCAATTCGGGGTCCCACCCTAATTCGGAGCAGAGCAATAGGGATCGTCGTCTCCCATTTTAAATGCAGTTCCTGGCGTATTTTTGACAGGGTCTTTTTTTGTGTGTGTGTGTGTGATTCATTTTCTCAGTCTTTCCTGTAGATTTGTTACCGAGCAAAGGGGGGTTCTTTCCCGTGGCGCCTTGGTGCAAAACCCAACAACTAGTGTTGAGGAGAACAGGTCTTTATTTACAGTATTCCACCCTGGGGAGGGCAGTGAGCACTTCAGCTTAGAGCCCTGTTCTCCCACGGGATCCAGCACTTCCCTTGCTCCCCAAAAGGCTGTAAACCAAAATCAAGCCCAATAGCCCCCCATCCTTTATCTGTCAGCTGTCTCCTTCAGGATCTGGGGCACAATGACCTCAGCCTCCGTATAAGAGTCCAGCAAAATATGTGCCATGTTGCACTGGATCATGCGTGGTCCTTTCCTCTTCCCTTTCAAAGCTGCATGAATCCCTTTCCTTTTAAAACCACATGGTGCTCTCCTTGCAAATGGCTGCTACCTTATTTTTAAATCCCTGACCATGGCCAGTGATGCAGTGGGCATGGTAACCCGTTCTGATGATTCACAGAACCTTGCACAGGTCCCTACGTATGCTCTTTCCTCACCATTCTATGGTCAAAACCCTTCCCATCTCCTTGGGGCCTTGGAAGAACCAAAGCTATTTGCATAACGAAGACACTAGCTACCAGTCATAGTTTTGCAAAGGTATCTTGAAAGCTGCCCCCTTCCACCATTCCCCAACCACAGGCTGTGGGGAATTTTGGGGACCCCAGTCTGTAAATGATTGAGGTTTCCAAGATGCATGTAATTTTCATTGTATTTGCAATGCCTCTCCAACCTTCTGCGAGATCTCCAAAGTGAATGCTGGTCCATTGACACTTTGAATGCTGCAAGTAAGTGCTAAGTTAGAGATCCCTTCTTTAAGTAAGAGTTGCACCACCTCAGTTGCCTTCTCAGGGATGGTGGGGTACACCTCTACCCTTCCAGAAAAAGTGTCTACAAAGTCAAACAAAACTTTGAAATTCCCCCGGGTTTTAAGCATCTGTGAAGTCCACTTGCCAGTCCTCAAATAGACACAGCCCGTTATATTGTATGTAACTACCTGCTTTTCTCTTGGGGCTCTTAGGATTCTCTCCTTGTCTTTAAACCAAGTCATTTTATTTATAATGTATCAGGTGTAGGCCTCTTTGGGTCCAACTTGTCTGGGACTTTCTAAGCTTCCTGTACTACTGTGTCTTTTTCCTTCCCCAGATTAGGAAAGTTTTTAAGTCATGATTTCTTCAAATAGGTTCTTGACTCCTTATGTTCTCTTCTCCTTTTGGTATTCCCATGGTAGGGGTTTTGTTACATGTCATGTTGTCCAAAATGTTTCTTAAGGTTTCCTCATTTTTTAGTTATAATTTTAATGTTTAAAATATTTTATTTATTTATTCTTAGAGAGAGGGGAAACGATGGTGAAACAGAGGGAGAGAAACAGTTATGTGCAGGAGGAACATTGACCAGTTGCCTCTCACACGCCCTTGACCGGGGACCTGGCCCACAACCCAGGCATGGGCCCTGACCAGGAATTGAACTGGTGACATTTTTCCTCTTTTTTTGTTGGGGGGGGGGCAATACAGCACCCAACCAATTAAGCTATACCAGTCAGGGTCTCCTCATTAAAAAAAAATTTTTTTTTTCTTTTTGCTGCTCTGCCTGGGTGCTTTTTTGCTACCTTGTCTTCCAAATCGCTGATGTGATCCTCTGTTTCATCTAACCTACTCTGTATTCCTTCCAGTGTAGTATTTATTTCATATATTGCATTACTTATTTCTGAATGGTCCTTTTTTATGCTTTCTATGTCTTTTTTTTTTTTTTTATATGCTGTTGAGTATCCTTATCATCATTACTCTAAACTATCTGATAAATTGCTTGCCTCCATTTCATATAGCTCTTCTTCTGGAGAAATCTCTTATTCTTTCATTTGTGGTCTGCTTCTTTGTCTTTCCATTTTGGCTTCTTCTTTGCATTTGTTTCTATATACTAGGTAGATCTGAAAAGACTCTGGTGTAGGCTTTTGTCAGATGATGCCTGTGACTGACCCTGGTCAACCTGTTTGGAGCTATCAGTGATCCACAGCATGTGGCTCCCTCTGCTGGGCCTGTTTGTTTGCAAAAAGAGCCAGGCTGTTCACCAAAGCCAATTTTTATCAGCTGAAGTCTCCTAGAGCTCCCAGAGATCCACCTTAGTTGTTAAACTAATGAGTGATATAATCAGCAGCCTAGTTTAAGCTCCACAGGGTGGAGCAGAGTAATTCTTGTGGGTGGTGCTATTGTTTCCCTGCAGGCTGACGCCATATGGAGAGGACAGCTCTTCCTGAGAAAGATGGCTTCTGCAGTATGGGGGATGACTCAGCACAGAGATTCTGGTGCCTATTCCTTCAGTCTCTTCCCAGAGTCAGCAACCCCAGACTCTACTTATATGTCTCTAGTCCACTCTGCTCTCTCTCTGTCAGAGCCCAGGGTAAGTGGCTGCAAACAAAATTCTGTGCATTGGCCCTTTAAGAAGCTCTCTGAGAGTCCCGCCATCTGTCCCTGGCAGACAGAAACCTTGCTCATTTTCACAACTAGATGTTATCTGGGTTCCTTTCTGGCTCTGGTGCGGTAGGCTGTGGAGCCCAGAATGGGGTTTAGACACGACGCTTCTCAGGGGGAACACCCCAGCTGCTGAAATACCCCTCCGGAATTTCAGCTGCCATCCATGGGAGTCCAGTCAGCACTCTTGTGCCACCTCTGCAGTCCCTACCAGTCTCATTGTGGTGAAGTGGTTTCTTCTGTCTGTCCTTGGTTATAAGGCTTCTCTCCAGCTAGTGCTCAGTTGTCTATTCAGGATGATTTCTCTACAATTTAGTTGTAATTCCAGATTGGTCCTGGGAGTAAGTTAGTGTAGCTTCCACTTACTACTCCACCATCTTGGGTCTCTCTGGATCACATTTGAAAGTGTGATTCATTGTTTCCTCTGATTCCATTGTTCTGGACTGAGTCACATGGCTTTCACAGAGTATTGCGGTCTTTCTGTGTGCTCCGTAAGGAGCGAGGTTTCACTTTTTTAAAGAAACACTTTATTATCTTTTTTTAGAGGGGGGCGGGGAAGGGAATGAGGAAGGGAGGAAGAAAGAGAGGGAGAGAAACATCAATCTGTGCTGCCTCTCACATGCCCCCAACCGGGAACCTGGCCCGCAACCCAGGCATGTGCCCTGACTGGGAATCGAACTGGTGACCTTTTGGTTCACAGGCTTGTATTCACTCCATGGAGCCACACCAGCCAGGGTGAGGCTTCACTTGATAAATGAGCTAGTTGCTTCCTTTCTCTCTCTTTCACGCATATGCACACACTTTGTAATATGGACAACAGAAGAAGCAGTCTGCAACCTCACTCACAAACAGAAGTCAACAGTTCTTGCTAGGAAAGTAGCCTCATTTAATACCCTTCAGTAATGGTTCAAGTGTATGCAACCATGTTACATTCAATTTACTTACAGAATCAATTTTTTTCTAAACATCAAGGTACATATTTCTGACAAGTAGCTTATTTTTTATGTGATAAGAATAAAATTTAGTAGTTAGATGTCACAAATAAAAATTAAAAGTGAAAGTCCTTTAGTCTGACAAATTATTAAAGAAATATAAATGTTTCAGTGTAAAACTGAATAAAATGTATAAAGTTATTATCAATATAGTCTAGAGAGTAGCACGGTCCAAAATATAATGAATATATATGTCACTTTTAATTTTCTAGCAGCCATGGTAAAATTGTACAAAAGAAACAGGTGAAATTCACCTTAACATATTTGATTTAATTCGGTGTATCTACCATGTTATAGTTTCAACATGTAATCAAAATAAAATTATTAAGGTCTTTTTTTTAACCAGCCTTCAAAGCCCGGGGTGTGTTTTAAGCTCCAAGCATGTCCGTCGCGGTCTCTCCAGGGCTCAGTAGCGCCCTCTGGCTACGGCTTCTGTCTCAGACGTTAGATTTCAGCATCAGTGACTCTCAGACGTGAGGGTGTCTGACAGTCACCTGGGGAATTCACTAGAAGTGTAGATTCCAGCTTCTCACACAGAGAGTCTAATTTGATAGGTTAGTACGGGGTCAAAGAGTCCACCTTTTAACAGATATCCTCAAAAGTTTTATGGGGAGATCAGGGGTCCACTGATAAAAGGGTGCTACAGAACCTCTAAGGTCTCTCCCACCACCCATTTTATAGTTTCGAGGACTTTTCCAAACTTGCAGTTTTAATGTCTTCAGCTTGTAGTGTTTATTATAGCACATCATTCTGTGGAAAATTTGCTTCCGGGAGCATATTGAATTTTAAGCCTTCGGAGACTTTGAACAAGACCACAGGGCAAATTAGAGTTGACGGGGGCCTTCTTTGTTCTAACACACGTGTCCCCACTGGCTGAAGGGGCAGATGCTTGCAGGCCCCTCCCAGTGTCTCCGAGAAGAATACTCTAAGCCAGATATCGAGACAAAAAAAACAAACAAACAAACAAAAAAAACTTCTCCATTTTAATCATCACAGTAAGGTTTTTTTCTTTTAATCTCAGCTTTAAAAAAAAGTGCTTCTCACATTCTAAATCATTAGCTTTGAATGGTTTATTTTCACTGTTTGTTATCCTCCTCTGTTCTGAGTTTCCCCTAGATCCTCAGGCTTGTATGCTCTCCCATAGACTCCATGAGTTGTCTCATTTTGTCTGATACTGTACTTATCTGAATACAGATGATTGCTAACCAGAAAATTCCACATCTTTGTACATATGAAAAACTTTTCTGAAACATTAAAAAGTATCAAGTCTCTCAAAATGTTACATGTATATTAGCAGTAGTTTCTGTTTTAGAGATAAATGACAATTTTTCATTATTTTCCAACTTAAAAGTATTGATCCCATTTGCTCATATCTGTGAATCATTCTTTAAAATCAATAAGTCCAGGGACATCTTAGAGTATATATCCTTTCTTTACAGGACCTAAAAGACAGAAAAAAATATATTTTTATCCAAGGATGTTTTATTTGTTGACATGAATCTAATTTAATACTCCCCATGATCAATCATGGCCCAACATATATCTCTAAGCTATTTTCTTTCCAAAGATGCGCACTTTTACGTGAGGTATGAGGTGTCTTTGGCTCCACCAAAAAGGTGAGAAATATATCCTGTTGAGTCCATCTGTATTGCTCAAGACTCTGTGAGATTTCTTGATAACCTTGGAGAAAGAATGGTCTGTCTTTCATTTTTTCCATCACTTTCCTTAAAAAGTAAAGATTTCTTGGAGGAGGGGGGATGGATTTTAATCCCAATAACTTATTTGCTTAAATTTCTCTGTGAATTATGCATATTCTAGATACAAGGGGGTGTCACAAATTTTCCAAGACTACATGGATCTTACTACATGGATCTTATCACACTTCCAAGAATATTCACGTCGTGCTTCTATACATGTCGTTTCACTTATTTCTTAGATAAAAACCTGTAAAGTAAGTGTTATTATTATTCCAACTTTTTGCTGATTGAGAATCTTGGACACAAGGTGCCATAGCTCCTAAGTGTTCAAGTTATGAAGCCCATATGCTAACTCCAGGTCTGGAATTCTTTCTACTACGTCTGGTGAGTCTAGGGGTAGAGGCAAAAACAGAATGTACTGAATTTCAATAAACATAATTTACACGATTTATCTTCATTTCTCCCATTATGTAGCACATCAAATGTCCAGATGGTTTTCTTAAAATTACACAAATCTTGTGTTAAAACAAACTAATCATAATTTTTAAAAAAATACACGATATAGTACTTATTCTTAGGTCCCCATATAGTCACCCCTTATACCTGAAAGCTGTTATATTGTTATGCTACCATGCGCCAAATGGTGAAAAGTGGTGCAATTTAGCTCATGTAGAGAGCTGTTTAGGCCCTTAGAATAAGAACCTTTTTAAAGTGATGGTCTTCCTGTAATATTAAAAATATCATTTGTCCTACAGTCTGACAAATCAAAGTTAAATGATAGTCAATAACATACTTTTGATCTAGAAAAGACAGAAAGTTACCTTTTCATGTTAGCAGGGAACAATCTCACAATCCCAGTCCTTTCAGACTCTACCCAATAAAAAAAAAAAAAAAGTGAAAATGAGATATAAAAACCACAATATTTATTGAGCTATAATTGGGTTATAGAGAATATTATTACAGAGACAGATTTTATATGTTGAAAATATTTTTGTGCATTAGTGATAGATCCCAGGGACTGAGCTTTATTGCTGTGTGGGAGGTGCAATCTTACATAACTAGACTTTTCAGTCTCTTTTCATTAACTAGTTATGTGAAGACTAAAGCTGAATAAATTAATAAAGATTGCTGTTTAAAGAATAATTACTGGAGAGTTGACAGTGGAAGGTCAAGTCAGTCTTAACATGAGCAATAACCTCATTTCTCTCCCTTTTTTTTCTTCTATTTTTCTCATGTTCTCCACTTGATCACAGAGCTTGCTCTCTGGACTCTGGACCAAGGTGTTTGAACCCACTCTTTGTCTCTGCCAGGAAGTGTCGCCTCATCCCCTTCTTTGTGTTTTCGCAGAGCTGATTTGTAAGGTTCTCCTCCAAGAGATCGCGTCTTACCTCTCTGATCAGTCCTCTCAGAAGCATCTTTTATACAACCGTAGGCCTTCCCTCAGGAACATTTATCACGGGTTTACTTTTCTTTTCCACTGTGTGATTATTTAATTAGTTTCTATATCCTCTACTAAACGTGTACATGCCCCTGTGAGAGCAGGTTGCCCTCTGCCTGGCTGGCCAGGGTATCCCCAGCATCCGCGGAAATGCCTGGGAAAAATCTAAGCTGAGGGAGTGCCTCTCTGTTGTTCTCTAGCCCGTCACATTTCTCTTCGGCTGGTGATTTATTATTAGTTCTGTCACAGCCAGAAGCAGTCTTTGCCTGGAACTCGTAGCTCTAGCACCATTTTTTAAATAAAACACTTTGATTAAAAGGATCTAATTTTGTGTTTTATTGTTTGATGATCTTAGGGAAACTGCTGAATTTAAAGACACAGATTTAGATATTGTCAAGGCTTAAAGAATGATAAAAAACCCCCAACAGAATGTTCCCTGATGTTGCTTTATTATGCATTATATTGCTTTATTATGAAGCATAATTTACAAAGTAACTTATAAAAATAATTTGACCATAATAAGATAACCTGTTAAAAATCCAACATCCATAATAAATATTAAAAAAATATAATTATGCCATTGCAGCTGACATATGAAATTTCCAAGATCGTTTTTCCCAGTAAGGCCCAAATAGTAACCTAATTTGTTTAATATTTTACATGTTTTTTTAAGGTACTTACATATATATGTATATATATATACATACATATATATGTATATATATATGTATGTATATATATATAGTATAGCTTTGTATCATTAAAACTTTATATAGTTACATATTATTTATATTTCATATGCATTCTTCAGCACCTTTTTCACTCAACATTATAATTTTAGGTTCATCCATATGTTCATATAGCTTTAGCTCATTGATTCTTTGCTCTAGAGAGACACTTAAGCTATTTACAATTTTAGTGTTTAATACAATGGTTCCTATGAATAATCTTGTGAATGTGTGTTTGTACCTGTGTGTCAGGGTTTCCCTAGGTAGTCTAGCTGTTGAATGCCTGGGTCACAAGTGTGTTGAACATTTGTCTGTACTGGTTACGTAAAATTGTTCTCCAAAGCAGGTGAACCCATTACATTCCTGGAAACAACTCAGTGGGTTTATTCTTGCTTCACATCCCGATCTCCCACTGACGTTGTCAGACGTTTTTAATTTTGTCAGTCAGACTGGAACTACGGATACGACATGGATAACTCTTAGCAAGAGCTGCATGATAAAAGCAACTTTCAGAAGACTATATAACTCCCCTTTTGAAAACAGGTGAATAATAAATTCAGGCCAGAAAATAAGTTCTGTCCGTTGGAGGCCGGATGAAGGTGAATAGGATGAGAATGAAAACTAGGTAGCAGAACATTTTCGTCGTGTCTACAATTTGAATATGGATTTGGATTTATGCTTGTTACACGTCTTTATTTAAATAACTCTGTAAGGAGTGGGGCCGTAGAGAGCAATGGGGGAAAATTAGGACAACTGTAACAAAACTATAATAAAAAAGAAATTAAGAAAAAAGAGCAGTTCTATTGCCCCAAAGGAAAAATAAATAAATAAATATGTAAGCAAACAAATAAGTAACAATATGTATATCAATACATTAATTACATTACTATGTCATAAACTGTGGAATTTAACTAATCCAATTATATACACACAGTAACCAAAAGTAAACATACAGATAAAGAGAAAGATAAGCATGTAGGTGGAGGTGTATGATGTGAAATTGTGTTCTGTTGTAATTTTAATAAGCATTTTCCTCATTTTCCAATAAAGTCAACCATCTCTTAAAATGTATTATTAATTTGCAATTTTTCTGATCTGTGAATTACCCATTGATATATTTCCCCTTTTTTATTGGGTTAATTGTATTTTTCATTTGTAAATTTAAAAATACATTTTAGCTATTAATGCTTTGGTGTTTATATGTGTGTAAATTTCTCCTCGCTTTATTTCACTCATTCAACAAATATACACAAGTTTCTCTGTGCCTGGAATATAGGCACAAACAAAGCAAACACAGTCTAAGTTTCATGTAACATATATTTTATATTGGGGAAAAATGATTAAAAACACATCAGCATTTAAGAGAATAAAAAGATAAGCCACAGACAGGGTGAAAATATTTTCAAAATATATATCTGATAAAGGACTGGTTTCTAAAATATACAAAGAAATCTTAAAAGTTAACAAAAAGAAAACAATCAACCCAACTTCAGCATGGGTAAAAGAAAGATCTGAGCAGACATCCCACCAAAGAAGTTTTAGAGACAGGAAATAAGCATTTGAAAAGATGCTCAACCTCATATGTCATTGGGGAGTTACAAATGGAAGCAACAGAAAGCACTACACTCCTATTAGAGAGGCTGGAATCCCAAACCCTGAGAATGACAGATATTCATGGGAATGTGAAGCAGGACGAACTATCATTCATTGCTGGTGAGCATGGGAAATTGTAAAGCCCCTTTGGCAATCAGCTCAGCGGTTTCTCACAGAACTCAGCATATGAGCCAGAAATCACAGCCCTTGGTGTTTAACCAAATGGGTGGAAAATTCTGTCCACACAGAACCTGCACTGGTATGTTTGTAGAAGCTTTGTTTATAATTGCTAAAACTAGGAAGCAACCAAGATGTCCTTGAATTGGTAAATGGGTAAACAAACCATGGTATGTCCATACAGTGGAATATTATACAGCACAAAAAGGAAATAAGCTAGCAAGCCACAGAAAGACATGGAGAAATCTTACATGCACACTGCTAAGTGAAGGAAGCCAACCTGAAAAGTCTACATAAGATATGATTTCAACTCTATGACATGCTGGAAAAAAACAAAACCGGAGATGATAAAAAGATGAGCAGGTATCGGGGTTCAGAAGGAGGAGTGACTGGACAGAGCACGGGGGATTTTTAGGGCAGTAAGACTGTTCTGAATGACTCTGTAGTGATGGATACATATATATTATACATTTACCGAAATGTGTAATATAAACTACACACTTTAGTTAGCTAGTGTATCAGTATTGGCTCATCAGTTATAACAAATGTACATCAATGCAAAATGTTAACAACAGAGAAAACTGAGGGAGAAACAGAGCATATATGGGAACTCTCTGTACTTTCCACTCAATTTTTCTGTAAACCTAAAATGGCTCAAAAAATAAAGTCTATTAAACGTAAAAACACAAAGGTTGTGATAGGTATGTGGGAGAAAAATGACATGGGAAGGCTATTGCTGGGGAGGAGGAAGCCCTACTGCTATCTTTTCACAGATGATCAGGGAAGACCTCCTTGAAAAGAGAACGTTAGAGCAGAGACTTGAAGAAATGAGAGGTTAAGCACAGTGGGTGTGTGGGAGAAGAGTGATTTTGTCAAGGAGAACAGGGCAGGCAATGACCTTGAGGCTGTCCTGAACTTGGTGTGTTTGAGGAAGAGCAAAGATGTCAACACATGAAGCAGAATGAACAAAATACAGGGAATAACTGGTCAGAAACACAGAGGGGGGTTAGATCACAAGGGTTGTACCAGCAGGTGAGACGTGGGCTTTTATTCTGTGTGGAGTCAGAAGCCATTAGAGGGTCTTGAACAGAGACCCGGCCTTTCTTACACTTTACAGACTCATTCTGGCTGCTGCATTGAAAATAACCGGTAGGTGACAGGAAGAGATAGGTTCCCCTTCTGCGACTAAATTTTAACTTTTATTAGGGTGTATTTTAATAAAAAGATGTTTTGAGTTTTATTCATTTTCTACCACTATCCACTAGCACAATTATATATCATGGTGATAGATTTTTTTATACCTTGTAGAATGTTACGTTTACTCCACATTATTCTTCAGCATCTTATCGACCATTGTGAGTCCTTTGCTCTTTCGTATAAATGAGCTTATCAAGGACTCTGAAAATCCATGCTAAGATTTTTACTGAATTTACATTGAACTTGATTAATCTGAGGATAATTTATAATCCTAAATATTGAGTCTTCTTATCCATGAACAAGGGTTCACATCTCTAAGTTCTTAGGGCTTCTCTAATAGTTTTAGATTTTGGAAGCACAAAGATGAGTGACCCAGAAACACACCCCACGTTGTTGGTATCACTTTTGTGGGGAAAAACTGAATGAGATTGGAGTAAGACCAGGATTTCAGGTTCTCTGTTGGCCTTGACTCTAAAGCAGAGCTCAGGATCTAATTGTGCTAGATATCAGACTCTGGAGACGGGTTTTTAGTCCTTGAGTTCTTAAGCTGCAGTTGCATGGAAGAATGAGCCCTTTTCTTCATGTGTTTGGTGTTGGTCTCCAAAAGCAATATGACTTGTTTAAAACCTGAAATCTACCCACTTCTGCCATATTAACATTCATGGTGGGTGGAGTACAAGTCTTTCCCTGGTCTTATCAGGAAGCTGGGGGTGTGTGTATGTCTGTGTAATGCTTTTAAGTTTCCTCTCTGTGATGTGGAAGCCCAGTGGACTAATCTATAACCCTAATACTCCACAGAAGTGATTGCCCGAAGAACTTGGAGTCGCTGGTTTTCCATATAGCTCTCCAGGAGACATTAAAAAGTGTTATTTTTGTACAAATTAATCTTTTCTTCTCAGTTGTCTCCATAAAGGCCACGTAAATCTTTTGTTAAAATGACTTCTGGTACTTAATATTTTTTATCATTTTTGACATTTTGACAATACCCAGCATGTTTGCTAAGCTTTTGTTCATACTCATCATTTGTCTACACACAATTTGGGTTTGTTGTAAGTTGAATTGTGCCACCCCAAAATTTATGTATTGAAGCCCTGGCCTGACTACACAAGGTCTTTTAAGAGGTAAATTAAAATGAGGTCATTTGGATAACTCCTAATCTAACATGACTGGTGTTTTCATATGAAGAGATGAGGACAGATGCACAGAGAGGAGACCATGTGAAGAAACAAGGGGAAGATGGCCATGAACAAGGCAAGAAGGAAGCCTCAAAACACACCAATCCCCCCAGTGCTGTGGTCCCACTTCTAGCCTCCAGGATGTGGAAAGTAAATTCCTACTGTTGAAGCCATCGGTCTGCGGTACTTTGTATGACAGCCCTAGTAGAACTACCACAGTTTTCTAATTGAATTTGTTCCCTGGGTTTGATTAGCTCACACCCTGTTTGGCCGTACGTGGTAGTCTTTAGACAATCATGTCATTTGTGAACAGTGGCCCTGTACTTGTTTCTCGACCACTATGGTTATATTTTCTTTCCTCTTCTTACTGAGCTATTTAAAACTTCCAGGATAATGTTGCAAAAGATCAGCGAGAGTGAGAGGGAAGTGAAATGGTTCTGTACCACTACGAATGAGTTTGTTGTGGGTTTTTGAGACAAACCCTATTAGGTTAATGGCGTCCTAAAATCCTTTCGATTCTTATTGGAAGAGTTTCTTCATTTAAAATTAGAATTGTTTGATTTTATCTAATTTATTTTTGATATAAAAACAGGATTTTTTTTTTTAAATTTTTTCTTCTTTTTGACATGTTGATACCTGGATAGATATAAGTATTACTTATTGTCACAGACTCCGGCCAGCGGGGTCCCCGGCGCTGCGGATGAGGGCAGACAAATTCACACGGACTCAGTGAATCCCGTGGAGAAAAGGGACAGAGCGGCCCCTCTCTAGGGGAGGGTGCTCCAACCCTTGCCTGGACAGGCCTTTACTCCTTTCTCGGAGGGTTACATCCAAGAGCCATCCGTCCTCGTGCTAACGCTGCTTTCAGTGGGTCTTGCTTACAGGTAACAAAGCGGAGAACGCCGTGCGCGCAGGGGGACGCTGAGGGTGGGCGAGCTGGCCACATCCCGTTCCTGAAACAGCCCAGAGTAGACCCGAAGAAGTTACTTCCAGGGTACACACTGAGCATCTGTCGTTCTCAACTCGGGGCGAGAGAGTTTCAGCACGAGCGAGCCCCAGAGCAGCCCAGACCCAGCGCGGGCCTGGTCCCCACGGGAGGGCCGGTCTGCGGGCCTGGCTCCCGGGGCCGCCTCGCGCCTGTCGGCTTTGCAGACCAGCGCTGAGCTACGTGCGCCGCTGCCACGCGGACCGGTCCCCTATAACTTATAAGATGTAAAAAAAAGGAAAATAAAGGGTGAGTATTTACAATCTCTGATAAGATTTAACAAAACCTGATGAGGATAGACCACGGTAATAACAACCTTGTTGGCTCTCTGCAGCCGCAACCTTCATTAGCTTTTTAATAGATTTGTATTGATTTATTTTTTTAGAGAGAGGGGAAGGGAGGGAGAAAGAGAGGAAGGGAAACATCACTGTGTGGTTGCCTCTCATGTGCCCCCAACTGGGGACCTGGCCCACAACCCAGGCACGTGCCCTGATGGGGAATTGAACCGGCGACCTCCTAGTTCACAGTCTGGCACTCAATCCATTGAGCCGCACCAGCCAGGGCACCTTCGTTATTTTTATTGGTGACATTTATCAAGCCATACAGTCCAAAAACATGCATAGTAAATAACCACTCTGGGTATGAAAAATAGAGACATGGAGAATTTACTCTTTTGAGAGAACATGCAACATGAGGTTGGAAATTAATTCTCTGTAAACTCTAAAAGGAGGCAAAAACAAAAACAAACAAACAAACAAAAAATCCAGAGATTCTCATTCCAAAGGAGCAAGTGCTCTCATTTTTTAGCTTCACAAACAATTGTGAAGGTTGGCTTATTTTGCTTTTTCCCAAGACACATTTCTCAAGTACAGTCATGTTGTTTTATTTTGATGTGCAGATGACCCTGTGTCTGAAGTCATTTCTCAGCAGATCACTTAAGCAACAAGTCTTTGTTTCACATGGATGCTGGGGAAGGGACTCTTCAGAATTCGCCCGTCCTGCTGCACACACCAGCTCACTCATATCCATGATGGAAGTTTTTCTGACTGATCACAGGCTCAAAGCTAAACAAGTCTGTCTGAGTCCTTCCACTTCATAACAGGAAAGATACTGGCTGACACGTGCATCACTTAGTGAAATGTTACCACAACTAGAAATATTTTTATATTAGCATTTTGTGATTCATCTGAAACAATCGTATTGATGAGAATTTTAGTAAGGTAATTTCTAAGGCAAATTGAAAATCTCTACATGCATCTATGTATATACTGAGGCTTGTCCAGAAAGTATTCAGCCACATACTATGAAATATAGAGACATTTATTGAAGAAGATACAAGCTACAAAAAAAACATTGCACACAGGACAAGGACACCTCAGCCCCCTTCAAAGTCGGCTCTTTGGAACCTCACACAGTTCTCCCAATTGCCATCAGCTGCCCCGTCATGTTTTCCTGAATCTTATCAAAGATCTGAAATCTCTTTCCTTTCAAAGGTGATTTTACTTTTTGGAAAAGCTGAAAGTCACAGGACACCAAATCTGGGCTATAGAGGGGCTGAGTCACCTGGGTGATTTGATGTTTCATGAACAAACTCTGCACAAGACCTGATGCGTGAGCAGGTGCGTTGTTGTGATGAAGCTGCCAATCACCAGCCGCCCAGAGCTGCGGCCTCTGAATCACCAGAATAGTTTCCATGGAGGAATGTTCACGCTTATGCTCATAACTGGGGCCTTCTGAGTCATCCGCATAGTTTCTGTGGAGGAATGTTCAGGCTTAACACAAAACCTGATGCAGATTCATTGCCCTACTAGTCCAGTCATTTTGAATTTGATAGCCACACAGTACAGATGCTCACTCAATGGTGCCTGCCACCCCCACTGACTAGGACAGTGAAGTTGTCATTGTTCACACAGGGGCATTCCAGTCCACTCTCCTTGGCTGCCAGGTGACATCGATGTCGCACAAACTGTTCTCGTTATATTGACAACGGTTGGACTTTTTCCAGACAGACCTTGTATATTCGTAATATAAGTGGCAAAAACAAACAAACACACTCATTTAAAATAGGCAAATTAGTATGTTTGCTATTAACATTTTCATACCAATGACTTAGATTTCATTAACTACTTATTTTTTTCAATTAAGAAGGCATTTCTTGGTATACATAAATGCCCGTAGCAATAGAGTTCAGAAATTTGAAAAATAAGGAAACATAGTAGATTTCATTATTGGCTCAATTCTTCAGCCATTCCTGCAAGCCCACCATTGTCATGCCCCATGGGTGAGTGAAGGGGACTTGCTGTAACTTTGAACTTAAGCATGTGACTGGCACTAGCTGGTGGTATGCAGGGAGCAGTGACAGTGTGACAGGTTTAGGCTTAAATTTAAGGCGATCGTCCTCATGTCCGCTCTCTGTCATGGGCTTCTGACGTTGCAAAGGGAACACAGGCCCTCGCCAGCCTGCTCCTCTGAGGAGGACGGGGGACAAAGAGGAGCAGAACCGAGTGTGCTGCCTGGGCACACTGTGGCCCGGGCCAGAGCTGCCCAGCTCAACCTCTCTGTGGCCACCAGAACTCAAGGAATCCATGAGAATAAGTGTCACTATATACCACTGAGATTCTGCAGAAACTGTTTCCAGATAGCACTATCTCTGGCCAGAGCAGAAGGTCAAGTGCATATGTTAACACACCTATTAGCCTCTTTTTCGTACTGAGTTGGCATATTTTATCATATCCGTTTGTGTTAAAAAGTCGGGGAATTCTTGATGGGGCTGGGTGGGCACATCCTTAGTAGAGCATAGAGCGGCAAATGGGGACATGCATTCACAAGGGTGATTCCTGGAAGCTTTGAGCAGGGCGTGAGTGGGATAAGGACCCTTGGCAACTCGAAGAGGAAAGATCCTGTAGCTGAAGGGGGTAGAGACCCAAATATACATTTGCGAACAGCATTTTCAGAACAGTGTGTTTTTAGTTTATAGAGACCTTTGAGTTGTATAAAGTATTTATATAATAAATACTATTTAAAAAAATATTTTTTAGATAGAGGGGAAGGTAGGGAGAAAGAGTGGGAGAGAAACATCAATGTGTGAGAGATCCATTGATCAGCTGCCTCTCACGCGCTTCCAACTGGGGCTCTGGCCCGCAGCCCAGGCCGGTGCCCTGACTGGGGATCAAGCTGATGACCTTTCGGTTCACAGGCCGGCGCTCAATCTGTTGAACCACACCGGCCATGGCAAGAATAAATGCTATTACAGGAGTGAAAAAGCGGCGTGAGTTCATGTCGTAAGTTATTTCGGTTTCCAACATGAAATCTACTTCCTGGGGTGCTGAGAAATGAGAAACAGTGGAAGATGCTGAGGTGAGGCAGCAGCCTACGTAAAACTCATGTTCAAATCAGCCTTGCGATTGGTGTATGAAAAATGCCTACGCTCGTAAAATTGCCTTCATTTATTTGAACACTTTTCAATGTTTATGGAGATTAATTTTTTTATTGTGAGCACTGACATCAAAACCTTAGAAATATGGGGCCAATACTATAATGGTCTTCTCATTTTTCATTTATTTCTAATTTTAATTATGACTGATTTTAAACCGGTGCATCAGGCATTTATATATTGTTCATCAATTCTGTGAATCTTTAAATCATAGTAATTTTTGATTCAGTTTAATTTAAAAATTTTTTAAGAGAAATGAAATATTATTTTAATAAACTTTCAGTATCTTATTACAGTTACAAAATTTGAAGTCTAAATTTTATCATCTACTAATAGAGAATTTTATTATTAGAAAGCAACTTATTTAAATGTAATCCAACACAGTATAGTTACGTGATCAAAATATCTTGAGAAAGAGCTATTGATCATTTAAATCTAGCATTGAACAAGTATGACAATAGTGCATATTATTTGCTTGCAATTGTTTGTACTTGCGACTGATTTCACTGATTCGTTGATTAATTTTTAGTAGGATTGACTTCCAACAAAGACTCGCAGTTACAAATTCCTGTGAATTAATAGAATATAAATGGAGTCTTCTGACCTTATTTGAGATTAATTATTCTAACATAAATGAGAAATAAATCTATTTTAGACTGTCACGAAGTCTTTTCTAATTGATGACAGGTGTTGAATTGGTGGCACAATACACTATGCATCAAAATTTCTCAACGGCTAATGCTGAGCGTGGAATTTTTGTCCCACTTTCCATTTAAATGTGAGGTTGCTACTTCAGTAAGTCACGTTTAACTGCAAGCTACGTGCATTGTTTTAAATCTAACAAAGGGTGGAGGAGTTGGGCAAATGTCATTTTTTACAGAGCAATACAACTGAGGACATTGCTATAAATCTATTCTACTTTCCATAGTGGAAGGTATTTTATTTACCTTTTCTCTTTCTGTATTGATTCACTAAATTTATTAAACACCCCTTTTCTTATTTTTCAGCGTTTACTAAAACCCAGGAGACCATAGCTATAACTTAGCAACCCGGGCATTGGGTTAAGTACAATGACTGAGGTTTCCCTCCTCTCTTGCATTGCATTCTGAAACGCACAAACATTCAGCGACCTGAACGCTCAACCTGTTCATCTTTAGAGTTCCCTTTAAAGGGCAAGTCCAACCAACAAGAGGAAAGTTTGTTCTTCCTTAACCCCAGAAATGTCCGCCTACTCCGGTTGTCACCACTGATGGTAGTGAGCGAACACAGAAGGAGTGAACACAAAATGCAACATTGTAAGGTAGCATGAGTAAAGGGAAGATTGCCGTCTTGCCAAGAGGAATACTTCTCAGCCAAGGGACAGCAGGAAGGTCCCCAAGTGGAGAAAGATGCCACGCGGACAATCCTCACTTAGTGGCCACTTGGTTTAAGGTAAACCTGGAGTGCTAGTGTAGAGAGAATTGCAAGGTATTTGTGCTGACTCCTGATTAGTTTCTTTCTTCTAGAAGTCAAGTATTGCAGTAACGCTACTCTATTCAGGGTTCAGGTCCCTTAACTTTTGGAAATTGAAGTTTGTGGTTTATTTCTTGTCGGGATATTTGGTAACAGTGACTTTTCCCCTGAAGATTTCTGCTAACCATTCAATTCCCTGTTTTGATTTGTTAATAGAGATTTTATTTACACAACACTCTCTTGTATGTTAAATTAGTTTTACTCCTGCCATGTTTTTAGCTCCTCATATGGTCATAATCAGATATTTCTTTAATTGAAAATTTATACTAGTTTGTAATTGATTAATATCAAATTGTAAGAGACAGAGTTCAAGTTCTTCAGGTCAAACAATAACATTTCTCTTTACCTTCTCTTATTTTACTGTATTCATGCCATTCAATAAGATCATATCTTTCAGTATATAGGCAAAAAATAAACCAAAAGTCAATAAGTAGTTATTTTCTAAGTATGATTTTTTGGAAACATGGCATCTAGCCAGCTGCTACTTCATTAAAAAGTCAACCTATAAATATGTTAGTAAAACCTTCTGAAGACTATTAAGGTCAAATATAGTCCTAGAATATTCCAGTTCTGGCATAAATCTTAGGGATAGCGGCCACATATCAGGGGGAAAAAACAGATGCTTTATAAAAATGCTAATACCTGGGCCTCCCAACAGACAAATCAAACCGGTTCTACAGAGGTGGGGGTCGATCGTCTCTGTTTTTAAAAAGTTCCCAGGAGCTTGTTTTGCCCAGTGGGGACTGAGAACCACTGTCACAGAGTGATGAGAGTGGGGTGCAGTGTGTCGTGGGCCCTTTCGAACTGCCGGTTATTTATAACTTGCTGATGTCACACTCCCCCAAATTATATCCAGCTGAGTAGAATGGCAGTTTGTCATCCCATCTGCAGGGACACCCATCAATTTTCCTCTGTGGAAACGGGTATTTTTGGGTTCATCTTCAATCCAGAAGATTATCACAGTATTCTGTGAATAAGAGTCAGGAAATGTTAAACAGATTCTAAAACTCAACCTTGACCCTGTTAAATGTTCTATCAAGTATAAAATTAAGAAAAAAATATTCTTCACAGTGGTTGCCAACTACCAGGAACTTTAACTGTATAATTTTTCTAAAACCCAGATAGGCTTGAACTTTGAACCTGAAAATAACTTAATGATTAAAATGTCTAAGATTTGTGGATAAAAAATGAATACTTTAGTGCAAATATCAATTAAATTATTATGCTTAAATTTTAAAAGTTGGAAAATGTTCCAAGAAGTTAATTTGATAATAAAATAGACATTTTGGAGAAGGTTTTTCAACTTAGCTTTCAAAGGGCAATTTGTTTTTGTTAATTGACATTTTAAGCTGTTGGCTTCATTTTCTCTTATCACTTTGAAATGCTACTGAGACATTCTGCTGCCCCCATTGGTATCATTATTTTTTCTTCTACTTGTCTGTCACTGCCTTCTTATCTAATAGTTTATTTCATACTTAAATGGGAAAGTAATACTTGAAATTAATATTGTAGTGGATCATAGTTTAGAAGACATTTTTAATACAAAATGCAATTAATCAAACATTTCCTGAAAAATATTACATTACATACCCTTTACCAGTGTCTGCTAATTCCAAAGGTACCAGGTAACACAGACACAGCTATGCCTAATGAAAATTAAACATGTGCACACACACACAGAGGTGTGCTTTCTGAGACGTGGATAAGCACAGTTTTTTGACGGAGGTGGGGAGGGAGAGTAAAGGGCACAATTGATTTTATCTAAAATTGCAAAGCACCTGACTTCTTATGTGTAAGTTAATGAAAAGTTTACCATGCGGTTAAATTAGGGTAATATTTTGGGGAGTGGGGGCTTAAGAGAACAATTCCCAGCAGAGAGATTGTCCAAAGTCATGGCAAACATGTATTTAGGATGAGTAATGAAACATGGATGGAGTAGGGAATACTCCACAGGAATGGCTGTGTGGGTGGAGGATTTTCTCCTTCTCCTTCCCTCCATCCATCCTTCCCTGCCTTCCTCCCTTCTCTCCTTCCTCTTTTACTTTCCATATGATAGTTTGCTTTGAAATCTTTCACTATAAACACTGTAGCAGAGGTGTGTGTTTGGAGTGTGGGCTAGAGTATCAGTCTAGTCTTTAAGGGCAGTGACTTTGTATTTGAAGTATCCTAAGCAAGATTCTACTCTATGGAGATATTCAAATAGAAGTATCAAAATCTGTCTCAAGGGGCTGATTGACTAGCATTAGATATACAGTAGTCCCCCGCTCTATATCGCTGTTTGCTTATTGCAGCCTCACTGTATTGTGGGATTTAAAAAAATATTATATTTAATTATTTATCGCAGATTTTTTGCTATATCACGGGATTTTGCAGTACTGTATAGTAAATACGAAAATAAATGTAAGGTTCCTACTTCCCAGATTTTCACCTATCGTGGGGGGGGGGGTCTAGAACATAACACCCATGATAAGTGAGGGATCGCTGTATTAGAGAACATTTCCTTTTCTTCGATGAAGCTGAGTGGTGTTTAAGACAGGTGGTTGGCTAGCAAGATTGCGCAGACGCCACCCCTGCAGAAATGAGGCTTCTCGAGGCAGGCAAGTTCTGGGGCTCATGGAGGACTCTTGCCTGACGCAGGTGAAATGATGCTTACTGGAGAATATTTCTGCCTCTGTCTCGGAGTGGGCACCTGAGGCAAGGTGTTTATCTGAGGACAAAGGGGAGTTTTCCAGACCTCACTGGAGCAGACACTACCATTTGCATTTTATTTTGTGTGCTTGTTAATAAATTTTAGTGGACCCAGCTGTATTTGTTCTAACCCTTGCTTGCATGGCCTCGCCCCCGTTGGTAAGCATTTTGCGGATAAGGTTTGTGTGCGGCCACGTTGTGTATACAACCTCTACTCGTCAAAAAGCTTGCTACTTGCTGATTTTCCAGCTTGGCTTAGGGCAAGCCACAGCTCCTTCTTTCTTCCTTCCTACTTTTTTTCACTTATTTCTCTCCTTCCCTCTCTTTTCCCTCCATTGTTCCTTATTTGTTTATTGAGGACTTGCTCTCTTTCCAGCCCCGTGCAAAGCGTTAAGTAAAAATTTCATGATTTATATATTTCACCCGGGACAGAGAACAAAGCGTTCCTCGCGCGGCCCCGAAGCGCACCGCGGTCACGAATGTTGTGCCTCCTGATCCACATTTCGTTCCTCAGGGATCAGCCTGGAATCCTCGCGGCTGTGCTTCTGAACCTTCAGCTGGACACACTAGTTTTCTGTCATGTTGGTTGTGACCTCTACCTGGTGCCTGAAAACTAAAACTGGATAAGCCTAAAACAATACATACATTCTTTGGTGTGAGAGATCGAGATCTGCCCAGTTGATGATAATTAGAGTTGGCACGGGGATTTGTCCAGCCACAGGATGGCCTGGGAAGGCAGGGCAGTGAGTGATGTTAATCTGGACCGAGTGACAAGGGCCCTTGCTGAGACCAGGCAGGCAGGCTGGCAGGCGTAGGCAACCAGGACTCCAGAAAAGTGGGGAGATCAGAGTCCCAGGGACCTGGGCTGGGAAATAGGTAAGGTGACCATGATGTGACAAGTCCAAGCCATGATTCTAGTTAGTTAGAAACTGAGCTCTACCCTGAGCCTGGGGCTTATCCTCAAGTCCCTGAACCTACTTCTGAGGGGCAGCCCCTGCCTCTGAACAGAAAGCCCCCCAGGTCTTTTCTGCTCACAGTGCGGACAGTGGCCAGCTCAGGCTCTGACTCTATAAAGTGCAGAAACCACGTGTTCCCTGTTTTCCAATGAAACCCAGAGATATTCAGATGTGTTTATCCAGGACTGCAACAGAGTCTCCAATCCTTAAGTCAGAGACATCCTGTTTTGAGGTGTTGTTATGTTTTAAAATTTACATTTTGTTAATGCAATGGACTGTTTAAGAATGGTGTGAGGAGTTATTGTATGACGAATTCACTTCCATGGCCTGATGAGGTACTTCCTGCCCCATTTGTGTGACAGTGTTTGTGTGCTGTCTTAGGAACTGAGATTCTTCTTTGGTTCATTTGGCCCAAAGTGCTCTCTAGGAAAAGCATCAAGGGAAAAAAAAAAGCCAAAAATAATGAAAATTTGGGGAATTTTTGTACATTATTTAAAATTCAGACTCCCTCCTATTCTGTAGGAACCTCCGATTTTCACATTGTGTTAAGACCAAAAGACCTGGACCTGCTCTCTGCTCTCCTTTCTATGTTATTTGTTACAGGTTTCCCATGTTCAAGTTATTTTTAAATTTAAAATATCCTTTAAATAAGTTCAATGATATCCCACTGATCGTGAAACTATTTTATGTCTTATTTTAGAGGTTATAATATGCAATCATGTGAGTAACATGCATGTTTAATGATCAAGGTACCTGTTTGATTGCTTAAACAAAAATATAGAATATATAAGCCAGCAGCTGAAAATATAATTGGACTTTCACTCTCAAGAGTCTAAGCACCTGTTCTTGAGAAACTTTCTAGTGTATATGCCAACATTCTTACCCAGGGTACTTTCAGTTCTACCCATTACTTCAGTGTCTATTCTCGGAAAAAACAAAACTGTCACTCTTTTCTAATTGATCCCATCACCCTGGAGAAACTCATCAGATATACTCACACCCTTACAATCCTCTCCTTTCGTCCTGAGGGACATAGAGGGAGCAGACTGAAAAGACGGGAGAGGTCTCATCAGCACGCTTCAGGGAGGAGGCAGCATGGAGAGCGAGGCAGTGCGCACTGCGTACCTGAGCTGGGAAATTATAGGGAAAGGCTGCAGTGTGATTTGAGCGTATAATGAATAATTACATCTGTGAACCCTCTGAATGACAGCTCACCACCCCCATCCTCAAACTGTAAAGCTGTAATTTAAAATGAAAAAAAAAACAAACAAACTTGAGAATAACACTTATTGGAACAACACTAAGATACAAAAATAGACTTTAAAAATCAGTAGAAGTAGTCTATTCTTTCTGCAAAACAAAGAAAAAATATCTTAAATAAACTGAAGTTTCTTAGGACCAGCTTTATCTCAGATGTGGCTTTCTTCTCAAAGAAGAAAAATCTTTTCTAATATAATCACATTGACAGGAACATGTCAGACTGAAATCAAGCCAATTAAATATTTCTTCATGATGACCTCTTTTGGTTCTATTTAGCTAGTTATACATGTTATGAAATAGTTTAAATTTTCATCTGTCACTTTAATAATAGAATTGGAAGATGAAGTTCAATCAGCAAATGTACCAAATGTGTTTTGACTAAACTACAAAAGTAATTTCCAATTTCTATAACTTTGAGATGCCTTCAATGCTGTTAAAACTATAAAATAAAACTAGTTATTTAATTCAGTGGTTACCTACAATCATTTAGAACATTCGAAGGTCATGCATTTAATATCCTGCCCTTGGGAAATAAAAGCCCCAAATTTGAGAAGTTAGCTCAGCACATTTTAGTGAGACTTGTCTGCAGGCTATATATGCTATCAGAATAGAGGCGTTCAGGTCTCTGTATTAAGGATGTCAGCGTTTCTGTTAAAAATAGCCTAGGTACGGAGTTTAACTGGAGTCCATCATTATATTGCTGTAGTTAGAGGTCCTTAGGCTTAAATAGTAAGTCCTTAGACTTAAATAGTATACTCAAACATAAGTATCCTGATTCCTTGATTGCTTCAGTTAATAAATATGTTCAAATACAGAATTTTATTTCCTCTGCTAAATTACGTCTCCCTCAATTGCATTTCGGCTTCTCTATAGTGTGAGAACCATGTCGTGCATCTTTAGAGTTGAGAGACTTTTTATCTTAGAAGAATTGTGTGTATATGTGCTTTGAAGCAGCGTGAGATGGAGGAATCTTTGAACAAAGCTTAGTTGCTTCAAACTTGGAGATCTTTTGGTAAAACAGCTATAAAAAAAAAAAAAAAAAAAAAAAAACCTAGAGAAGATTTAACACTAGGGGGCACTAGAGCCTCTTCTATGATAATGCTTCTGTCGCTTCTTCCTCAAACTGTCTCCCAGTTACCATCCCTGTTTTCTTTTTTGAAACCTTTAGGGAGGGGATAGTAGCCTTCTTGATACTTGGTTAGTAGATTTGTCTGCCAAATGGCCAGTCAAAAGTCCTGCATTTTCAGGCCTGGGCAAAACACACTGCAAGAGAAGCTTTTGCACTCCTACACACAGGGACAGCTATGTCTCTGGAATTTTATTTTTTAGTAAAAGATATGACCCTTAGATAAGATACTTCCAGATATGACCAATGTACTCCACCCATGGCAAGGTTAGATGACCATTTTCTGTTATTTGTGTGTCTAAAAGTGACTTATGATAAAAGCCTACCTTTCACAGCAGTCCTATGATATTAAATCAGTGATTTACTCTACTTAACCCCTGGCTGGTTTGGCTCAGTGGATTGAGCGTCGGCCTGCGAGCTAAGTGTCGCTGGTTCGATATTCCAGTCAGGGCACATCAGAGAAGGAAAACTCTGACTCCAAAAAACCTCCGCTGCCTTGCGGCATACCTCTTCAGGGGAAAGGCTAAGGGAGTAAACCCCGACAGAAAATCCGGAGCCGGAGTCCCTAAGGCGGTTTGACGTTGTAGTCAACACCGGCAACTCCTGCGGCGCACCTGAAGCCAAGCTGTATTGACTCCGTCTTTCCCTTGGACCCTTCAGCTGCGAAGAGAGGGGGGGTCTGCTGCATGGGCAACAGCAGACCCTCCATATCACCCTGCCCAGGCTCTGTGGCTTCAGCTTCACTGGAGAGGACTCTCCAGCGTCATCGCAAGATGTCGATTTAACACGGGAGGAGACAGATACCTGTCACTCCCGAGTTGGACTGCACAGCCATTCTCGGCGGTGCAGATAGACTCTTAAGAAGCTACACCATCGTCTCTCGAGACGGACGGCTGCCGACTCTACTTAAAGGTGAGGAAGAGGAGACTTTTGAAGGTTAAGTCACTTGCTCAAAAATATAATAGTTAATAAATGTGAGAACAAGTCTGGTAGCCAGGTCTCTATGGCACTAAAGTTCCCTTAATTTTTATTTATTATACAGGGAACATTTGGCTCATATCCACTTACCTCCACTTTGAATAGCCTCTTCTCTTCTACATGTCAAACCATAGGTCCTGCTTTTGTTTTCAAAAGAAATATGGTTGTCATTGTTCACGATAATCAGTAAAGCTAGCAAATATAATGGGCAAGGAATGCATTTCATAATCCTATCATTTGAATGAAAATGTGTTACTTCAAAGAGCCTAGTGTACATGAAAAAATGTTTGTTGCATACAAATCATTTATTTACATTTCTTGTCTAATTGATTACTGAATGTAAACACTATGATTGGTCAAACACTATGAGGGATATAATAACATACAGTGCCACTTCCAATGTCCTAAAGAGATGAGTAGTTAGAAATATACATGCAATATATGCATATATATGAGGTCTGCCCATAAAGTAATCAGCGTGTATTATGATATTTATTGAAGACGATACAAGATACAAGAATCATTGTACACAGGGCAATGATGCCTTGGTCCTCTTCAAAGTTATGACCTTCTTGAAGAAATCTGATTCACTGGCAGTGGTTTGAATCAAGTCATTAGCAAATGAAGCATGAGGTCCCTTCTGCTCTGGTAGCAGACACAGTATAAAAAATTTTTAAGTATATTTTATTGATTATGTTGTTTGAATTCTTTCAATTTTTTCCCTTTGACCCCCTCTGCCCAGTACCCACTTCCCTCCAGCAATCTCTCCCCCCTTAGTTCATGTCCAGAACTTATGGTTCTGTTCCTCTTGTTGTTTGCTTAGGTTGTTTTTGTTTCTGTTTTTTTTTTTTTTTTAATTCAGTTGTTGATAGTTGTGAGTTTTTTATTTTAAAGTTCATAGTTTTGATCTTCTTCTTTACTTAAATAAATCCCCTTAACATTTCATATAATAATGGCTTAGTGATGATGAATTCCTTTAGCTTCACCTTGTGTGGGAAGCACTTTATCTGCCCTTCCATTCTAAATGATAGCTTTGCTAAATAGAGTAATCTTGGTTGTAGGTCCTTGCCTTCCATCACTTTGAATACTTCTTGACAGCCCCTTCTTGCCTGCAAAGTTTCTTTTGAGAAATCAGCTGACAGTCTTATGGGAACTCCTTTGTAGGTATCTTTTCTTTTCTCTTGCTGCTTTTATGATTCTCTCTTTATCGTTAACCTTTGGCATTTTAGTTGTGATGTGTCTTGGAGTGGGCCTCCCTGGGTCAAGTTTGCTTGGGACTCTGTGCTTCTTGGACTTGCATGTCTATTTCCTTTACTAAATTAGGGAAGTTTTCTTTCATTACTTTTTCAAATAAGTTTCAATTCCTTGCTTTTCCTCTTCTACTTTGGCACCCCTATGATTTGGATTTGGTATGTGTAAAGTTGTCCCAGGGGTTCCTAATTTTCTCTTCACTTTTTTCAGTTCTTGTTTCTTCTTTCTGATCTGAATGAGTGTTTGTTTCTTCCTTTTGTTCCAAATCAGTGATTTGAATCATGGCTTCCTTCCCATCACTGTTGGTTCCCTGTATATTTTTCTTTATTTTACTTTGTATAACCTTTGCTTCTTCCTTTATTTTGTGGCCATACTCAATCATTTCTCTGAGCATCCTGATCACTAGTGTTTTGAACTCTGCATCTGATAGGTTGGCTATCTCTGTTTTGTTTAGTTTTTTTTTATGGGGTTTTGTTCTGTTATTTCATTTGGGTCATATTTCTTTGATTCCTCAACTTGGTAGCTTCCCTATGTTTGTTTCTGTGTACTGGGTAGAGCTGCTTTGACTCTGTGTCTTGGTAGTGCGGCCTAAGGTATTAAGTACCCTGTAGGGTCTAGTGGCACAGCTTCCCCTATCATCCAAGCTGGGTACTTGAGATGTGCCCTTTGTGTAGGCTGAGTACACCCTCCTCTTGTAGTTGAGCCTTGGTTGCTCTTGGCAGAGCAATGGGAGGGACTTATCCAGGCCAGTCAGCTCTAAGGACTGGCTGTGACCACTGACCACCAATCTCAGCCCTCTGTGGAGGACCCTGACCAGGGGAAGGGTCATGGTGCTCCAAAATTGTGTATAGCTGTCCAATGGGTGTGCTAGCCCTGAGGTTTCCTGGATGATGCAGGCCAAGTTCATCCCTCACCTATATTTGGCCCAGGGCACCCTGCCTGAGCTGTAAAGTAATTCTGAGGCACTTGCTACTTGTGCTGGGCTTGGAGATTCCCAGGTGAAGCCAAGCTGTGAATCTAGGTTGGGTATTGGCAGTGCCGGGTCTTGAGCTCACTGAGGTTCAGCTGTTGCTTATTTGATAGGATTTAGGAACTTGTGAAGCATGAGTCAAAACCAGCCATTCATTTGGAAAAGCAGCTTGGGTGGGCCATAAGCAGGGTGGGGTGGAGTCTCTGGGTATCTCCAAGGTAGATCAAACAGAGTTAGCCACATTAATGGAGTCTCAGCTATGGCACCCGCTTGCTGGCTCTGTGGGGGAAGTGTTCAGAAAAGAGACAATGGTTTCTCCTTGCCTTGATGCCAGACACTTCAGTTTCTCCCCTTATGCCACTGGTGCCTTTCAAGCTGCTACCCTGGTGCTGGAGCTCAGAGGGAGTGAGTCTGAGTAGGTGAGTCCCTGTGTGGGTTCTTTAAGGGGAACTCCTTGGGGACCCAATAGTTTCTTCCACCAATTTAATCCCTGCTAGTCTCTGGAGCCAAAAGTTATGGGGACTTATCTTCCTGGCACTGGAACCCTGGGCTGGGGGGCATGGTGTGGGGCTGGGCCTCATCGCTCCTGAGATGTCCCTCCTGAATTTTTATGCCCCACATGTGGGTGAGAGAGCAGCCTGTTCCTCATCTGCAGTCCTCCTACACATCCCGATGTATGTGGTTTCTTTATTTCTGTAGTTGTCAGACTTCCATTCAGCTTGATTTCTGATGGTTCTGAGTGATGGTTCTATATTTTAGTTGTCATTTTGATGTGGTTGTGTGAAAAGGTGAGCTGTGTCTGCCTATGCTGCCATCTTGATAAAATCTTTCACTGCAGAACGAATTTTGCCACAACATGTATCATGCCAAGATCTGGTATAAAAAATCTCAGACATGGTAGCTTTTAGAATCCCCAGATCACTGTCTAGTTCTCACACTGTCAGTCGCCAATCTTTATTGATTATTATCCATACATGTTCAGCAGTCTCAGGTGTTCTGCTTGTTGTAGGCCCTTGACAATGTGGATCACTTTCGACAGATTCCCGACCATCTTTGAGGCATTTGTGCCACACTTTTATCTGCACTGTACTCATTGCATCATCCCTGAGAGCCTTCTGAATCATCAGAATAGTTTCACAGAGGAATGTTCAAGCTTAAGGCAAAATCTGATGCAGATTTGTTGCCCTTCCTGCTTAGTCATTTTGAATACAGCAGCTTCACAGTACACATGTTCACTCAATGGCGTCTACGACCCCCACTGAGTATAGTGAAGTCGTCATTGTTCACACATGTACATTCAGGCCACTCTCCTTGGCTGCCAGGTTACACTGATATCGTGCAAACCATTCTCATTATATTAACAATGTTAGATTTTTTTCTGGACAGAGTGGGGCAAAAATAGGTTTCCAGTTGTAAGTGCATAAAACAGAGTTTATTTTTGTATTATTTATTAGTTGTATGAATTTTCATATGAACAACTGTAAACCTACTTTTGCCACAATCTGTGGGTGAATATATATATATATTTGACCAAATGAGTGATGCATAGTTACCTTGTTTGACACCTTTCTTTTCTCATTCTTTGAGTCCCCACCATTGCTTTGTGATTCTCTCTTTGTCCATCTCAGACTGAAATGTTTTTTTATTTTTTTAAAGGTTTTATTTATTTGTTTTCAGAGAGAGGGGAAGGGATGGAGAAAGAGAGGGAGAGAAACATCACTGTGTGGTTGCCTCTCACGTGCCCCAAACTGGGGACCTGGAGAGCAAACTAGGCATGTGCCCTGACTGGGAATTGATCCAATGACTCTTTGGTTTACAGGATGGTGCTCAAACTTAGCCACACCGGCCAGGGCTCAGACTGAAATTTTAATGTTGTGGAGTTGTTAGAATCCTTTAGATATTCTAGATACTAGATATTTCTCAGATATATTAACTGCAGGTGTCTCCCATATTTTGGCTTGTCTTTTCATTTTCTTGATGGCATCCTTTAATGTGCCGCTTTTTATTTAATGAAATGTAATTTACCTATTTTTTTGTCCCTCTGAGTTTAGTGTCATATTTTAAAAACCACTGCCTAATTCAAAGTCATAAACATTTTTTCCTATCCTTTTCCTAATACTTTAATAGTTTCAGCTCTTTTATTTAAATCTATGATCTGTTTTGTTACTTTTGCAAGTGGCATGAGGTAGAAAGTCAACCTCATTCTGTTGCAAGTGGATGTCCAGTCGTCCCAGCCACGTTTGTTGAAAAGACTGAAGACTGTCCTTTCCCCAATCATTTCCTTGGCATTCTTGTGGGAAACACATTTACCATAAATGTACCAGTTTATTTATGAGTCTCAATTTTACAGTGAGCTACATGTGTATCTTTATGACAATACTATTTTGTCTAGATTATTGCAGTTTTATAGTAAATTTCCAAATTGGGAATTATGAATCCTGTAAATTTGTTTTTCCTTTTCATGATTGCTTTTGCTCTTTTGGTCCCTCATATTTCTATATGAATTTTAGGGTCAGCTTGTTGGTGTCTGCATATGGCAGTGGGGATTCTGACAGGAACTGTGAGATCTCTCCATGGATTTGGAAAGTGGCCATCTATAGTAAGTTTTCCAGTCTACAAACTTGAAATGTCTTCTCAGTTATTTAGGTCTTCATTATTTTTTTTTTTTTTCAATTATTTTCAGAAGTGCTTAGCATATAAGTGCTGTACTTTGTTAAATTTAACCCTTTATATATTTTGGGTGCTATTTTAAATGGGATTGTTTCCTCAATTTCACTTTCAGATTAGTCATTGTTAGTGTAAAAACACAATAGATTTTTGTTTACATTTTTGTGTGTGGATCTTGTATTCTGCAACTTTGCTGAATTCATTTATCAGTTACTTTTTTTTGTAGATTCCTATAGACATGATTATTATATCTTCAAGAGAGAGCATTTTATTTATTCTTCTTTAGTTAAGATGCCTTTTATTTTTTTCTTATTTTTCCTGAATAGAACTTCCAAAACAATGTGAAATATCAGTGGCAAGAATGAACACCCTTGTCTTCCTTGTTTGTCCCTGATCTACATAGGAAGCATTCAATCTTTTACCATTAAGTATGACATTAGCTACAGATTTGTCATAGATGGTCTTAAAAGATTGAGGAAATTCTCTTCTAATCCTAGTTTATTGGGTGCTTTTTGGTTTTGTTTTTATCATGAAAATTTGTTGCATTGTGTCAAATGCTTTTTCCTACATCTATTGATAAGGCTATGTTTTTGTCCCCTTATTTTATTAGTATGGTGTATTATATTAATCAATTTTGTATGTTTAACTAACCTTTCATTCCTCGGATAAATCCCACTCGGTCATTACATTGTGAAAATTTGATTTGGTCATATTTTGTTAAGAATTTTTGCATCTGTATTCATGAAATATTGAGCTATGATTTTCTTTCCTTATTATGTTTTTGTCTGGTTTTAGTGTCAAGGTAGTACTAATGTCATTAAATTACTAGAGTAGTATTTCCTCCCATTCTGTTATTTAGAAGAGTTGGTAAAAAGATGGTGTTAACTCTTCCTTAAGTGTTTGATAGTATGTCAAACTCTGTATTGCCCCAAGCAAGTCAATTTGATTTTTTTGCTCTTACTGAACGTCTTCACTAACATTTGACACACAAAAAGCTATAACAAACAATATGGTTTTGTATCTTGTATTACATGCAGATAGTGTGAGTGAAAACCCCTGAGATATTCAGCACCTCTGTTTAATAGGTGCTATCAGTTTGTAGATTTGGTGACACTAGAGATCTGGTGACACCGTAGGTCACTTTGCTCACTGCCATTAGTTGTGGCAAGGAATACTGTGGCATAAAGTACCCTACTGGTTTTGTTCTTCAGATTCACTAAGTATCAGAGGTATAGCATTTGTTCTTAGGGGATTCCCGATGGGCTCCCAAGCAAACCACAGAATTTCCTTAAGGAGCTTAAATATATATTTTTTTTCAGTCGTGGATGAGGAGTTGGAAAAGCGTGTGAAGAAGAGGGATAAACCCGCAGGACCTGGGGAGGACAGGTTGCCACTGTGGGGTGGGAGGGAAGAAGGGAGAGGGAGAGCAAGAGGAAAAACAGCAAGAAACTAGAAACCAGAGCAAGTATAACAATAAAGCAGAAATGTGACTCTTAGAACAATTGAAAACTAAGGATGAAGTTAGCAGTAGCAGGTTTTGCAAGTCCAGGAAAAAGAACTGAGGAGGACAAAGGAATTTGCGTTTATACCGTGAGCTGAGACCAAACAAATACTTAGGGTAACCGTGCCACGTCCAGTAACACCGCTAAACACTTTGCAAAGAGAGTTTGATTTAATTCCCTTAGCATGTTATTAAGTACATATCATGCATCCCCCGTCCTCCACTCCCCTTTTACAGACCAAAGGATAGAAGTTGAGAAAGTGTTGGTACCCTCCCCTGAGTCGCACGGTCCCAAAGTGACAGAGAAGAAACTAAGCTCATGTCGACACAATGTCAATGTCCTTGTTGTCCCAGAGCTGGGTCAGCGGTTCACCTGAGGGGCACTGTCACCCCTTCTGCTAATCTTCTGGGGGGTTAGTTTTTATCACAATGATGGGAAGACATGTTGATATTTGGGGCAGAAAATTGCAGTACAGGTGTTTCTGTGGCATTGGTGTCACAGATGGGCCACACCTCCGGAGGTTTGGGACCAGTCTCCCATTAACGATGATCCAACCGAAAGCATATGACTATTTCATTGTGGTTTCTGGGACAGTATCTTAGCTAGAGCTACCATAAGAAATAAGACTTGGTGGCTTAAACAATAGGAATTTATTTTCTCATATTTCTGGAGGCTAGAAGGCCAAGTTCAAGGGGCCAGCGTGACCAGGTCCTGGTGAGGACTCCTTTCCTGGCTTGTACGTGGCCACCTTCTCACTGTGTCTTCACATGGCGGGGAGAGAGCAGTCTATTTCTCCTTCTCTTCTTAGAAATCCATCCATCTCCTCAGGATAGGACCCAGCTTTTATGGCCTTATTTAACCTCCAGTATCTTCTAAGAGCCATATCTTCAACGATAGACATATTGGAGGTTAAGACTTCAACATACGAATTTAAGGGGGACACAGTTCAGTCTGTAGCAAATAGTCGTATTTGAGCACTGAGGTATTAAAATACATGCTTTATAATACAGTTCTTCTTCTTCTCCTTCTCTTTTGTATTATTGTTAGATGCATTATGTTCTTTTTAAGTGTGTACACAGGTAAACTTCTTTTCAAGGTAGTAAGAGGTGAATTTCATAGTAATTATTATAAAAAGGAGGATTTGAGTTTGATCAGTCTGTTATGAAGTTATGCCTAATGAGGGCTTGAATTTTTTATATCTATTATCATCCTTTATTCTCATTAAAATCTTGGTAGCGTAGGTGCTATTTTGTTTATTCTATAAATGAGCACTTGAGAGTCATCAGATGTGGTACTTACTCGTGAACACAGATCTAACATGTGACGCGTCACAATCCAGCTGAGGTCTGTGTGACGCCACAGCCTGGACTTGTTCCTCACAGTCTATCGACCTCAGTTCTTACTGGGTGGAGGACAGACAGAGACACCGACCCAGGGATGTCAGTTGTCACCCTCTGTGGGAGGGGCTGCTGGTGGCTCCCCCAAAACTCTCATAAGAATAAACGTTTTAGATTTTATTTCTGAGTAGCAGTGCCTGGTTCATAGAAGTTTCTAGTAAATTTTAGTTACAGTCTTAATTACTAAGTATTGTAGTAGTAAGTTATTATTCCAAATACCATTTCTTTATAAATTTGTACTGTTGACTGAGCAACGGTAGATACCCACTGATATCACTCAAATAAATTTAGGCACATCAGGCATAAGTAGTACTTTTTAACGGTTCTTAAATTCTATTTTTGTGACTTGGAGAACTTAGTATCTTGTCTGAGGTACAAAAGTGAGTCTGTTTCAGAACGACAGGGACAACCTAATAACTTAATATAAAATAATAAGATGTGATCTAAACTTCTCTCACTCGTTGTAAAATTCTTTATGCCCGGAAAATTAGTAGAATGTGCACTCTCACTTCTACTGATCTTCAGTCACCGTTATTGCTAAGCAGTTGTTATATAAATTTTAAAACTATGATTCAGAGACCATTGCAGAGATATAATTAAAAATTATTTATTAAATATTTTCTCTCTACCACTAGCAGACCAATATTTCTCTGATAATTTTAATATCTAATTCAGAATGAGATTTCTTTGTTGTTTTTATCTTTAAAAAGTGTAATTATCTTTCACTCTTCTCTCAAAGTACATGTGTTTTAATTAGATTTTTCTGCCCTTGGCACTTGGACATCTAAATATTTCAGTATAAAATATATATTTTATTTATTAGTTCTTCCTGCGTCATTTCAAAACTAAACTTTTGTGACTTGAGGCAAATAACATTATGAAAAACTAACATGGATTATGTTGTATACTCAGTCCATCAAGAATGAGAGGGTGTCATACCCAGAGATTCTTCTTTAAATATTCGTGGAAGTAAACACTGGGGTCAGATTGTTTTGGAGTTTTCAATGGGAACTTGGACTAAATTTGTATAAGCTGCTTTTTGGAGGCAGGTATTTTCTGTTATAGATTCCTTTAAGATAAAGGAAAATATTATGTAGTTTCTATAATGAATTTACACCGAAGATGATTTGCATGTCAGTATGTAATTCTTTATACCGTTAGATAACTTTATCACAAACCTTGGAGGTTTGAAACCCTTTGAAGGTGGAGAATGAGAGGTGTTTAAAAATACTAAGGAGGGAGAAAGTTGAAATTGTGTGAAAAATAACCTCTAAGCCAGTACACAAATATTCCCAAAAGGATATAAGAAAGAAAAAAAAAATCAAGTTCAAAAATAATGTACAGATAATTGTTAATAACAACAAAAAACCTTATAAAATCTTATTTTATACAGCACCACATGTATGGGCATGCACTTAACCAGAAATAAACGCAGGTAAAACTGTTATCTTACAGGGTGGTAAATGATTTTTTTAAATGCCGACTCTTTAAAAAATTTTTTTATTTGTTTGTTTATTTTATTTATTTATTTATTTATTTTTTAGAGAGAGGGGACAGGAGAAAGAGAGGGAGAGAAATATCACTGTGTGGTTGCCTCTCACTCGCGCCCCCAACGGGGGACCTGACGTGCAACCTAGTCATGTGCCCTGACTGGGAATCGAACCAGCGACACTTGGCTCGCAGGCCGACGCTCAATCCACTGAGCTACAGCAGCCAGGGCTCGGTAAACTGATTTTTATGCATCTGCAGCTTAGAACAATTTTAGTCAGAAATTGGCTTAGATTTAGTTATAAATTCCAATTTCTAACCAAATTCCTTACTCAATGGTTATTGAATATATGTTAAAGGTCCACTTCTCTTTTTCTCTGTGACTAATTTCTTTATGTGACATATAGCCAGCTAATATTTGTCAGAAGGTGATTATAATAAAAATATTGCAAAATATGCTCCCCAATAAAGTTTAAATGGTAAAATGAATAACTATATCAATTGTATACAAACTTTAAGGAAATAAGGAAAACCCTTCCATTGGGTCAAAAGTAATGGCTTAGAGTTTGGTAAAATAAAACCTGAAATGCTTCATCTTAAATTTTCCAAGATAATAAGAAAATAGGTGTTACAGTTAAAACAAACATGTTTCTTCACTGGCTTAATTGTGTTCATTTTCAAAATGTATTGTTAACTCTACTTTGCAGGCTGAGGAAGGCTAAACAATTTCTGGACCATCAATCCTCCGGAGGCTTAGATTTCATAGTGTGCAAATGAACTGCTATCTGTTGCATTATACCCTCTAAATAAAAACTCCGATTATCTATGCAACGGGACCACAGAGGGCAAAACATTAGCGAATCAGTTCTGCAACATGCATTTAAAACAGAAGCAGCTCTGCCCAAATAGCCCAGGAGGAAGAAAAGGATGTCCCCACATGGGCAGGGACACAGAGAGCCACTGCAAAGCACCGAGAACTTGCCAATGCACTCTAAACTAGCCATCATTATTTTAATGAGCTGGCTGTAATTTTCAAAAGCACTTGCTTTTGAAGGCAGATTCATAAGCTCTGTTCTAATGGGGTCATTTATTAATTTGCCTAAACATCATTTCTTATGACAAAATTCAAACACGTTTAATCGAATGCATCTTTAAATAACAGGGTCTGAGAGTGTGTTATTTTTTAATTTCTCAAACACTTCCATTCTGTGTTGTGCCAAATTGTTTCCCGTTGATCATCTTCTCTTCATGTTGAGATTATTAGAAACTGTAGCTTCAAAAAGGTTTTCTATCCCTGTTGTTCTGGTTCCTGAGAATGTAGCAGTTTTAATATATACTGCTTTCAATTTTTCCTTTCTTTACAACTATGCTCTAATTTTACTGTCTATGGAAGCCTTTGCCTCGTCACCTTATTTAAAATGCCCCCGTCTTGAGGCTTATTACTCTTTTACCCTTACCTATTTTATTTTTCTTTGACTCACTCCTTACCTTATTTTTAAAATCTCTCTCTCTTTTTTTCTCTCAGTAGAGATTCAGCTTAATAAGGACAGAGATTTTTCAGCATTGTTTCCCTGGAGACTAGACTAGTGTCTGGCAGATTGTAGATGCTCAATAAGTATTTGTTGGGGAGTGAATGAAAAGATGAAAGCCGGACATGGTGAAGTCATTTCAATCCACTCGGTCCCTTTTGATGACTTAAACATCAACACAGGCGTCAGCACACAAGGGCTGCTGAGGTCGCCCCATGGCTCTTCTCCACAATCCTTCCGCAGTCTCTAGTTCGGGCCTTTATTTTTTATCATACACAGACTCTTCAACACTTCTTGGTGATTCCTTTTGGCTTCAGTCTGTCTTAATTTTCATTCATGTTCTCCACACTGCTGGGCAGCTTTCAAAAACGGAGAATGGACCACGTCACAACCTCGAGCTCGCCTACCACCAACCCCACACCCCCAGAATGGTACAGTAGACTTCACCTCCAGCCAGTGCCCCCACGTGGGAGAATGGTCTGAATTCCTGTTATTGTTTTGGAAATAGTAAATGATATCCATTGAAATGTAAACCGTGAATATATCTTATCTCATCAATAACATGTTTTTGAAGTTCATTTGTATTGTAGCAAAAGTACCAGCGCTGTACAGATATTGATACTTTGTGACTGCAACAAATTGGAAAACATCAAAATCTAAATGGCCACCCAAAGGCACAATATTGCCAATATCAGTATCACAAAGACTGTGGTAGATAATGTATGTACTAGATGTACTAGAAAGGACTATTTATGCACACATAGTTAACTGGTAGGGGAAATTAAGTTTCAGAGTAGTAATGTCTTTAATAAAAACTCATTTCGTTAAGGGGAGAGAGAGAGAGAGAAAGAGAGAGAGAGAGAGAGAGAGAGAGAGAGAGAGAGAGAGAGAGAGAGAGAGAGAGAGAATGGATGCTACCAAGGTGTATTTGAGCTTTAAACAGGACTTCCTTGCTAAATCATAAAAACAGTAAAATAATTACATTTATCCCATATCTTATAAGTTAAATCTGTAACGTCTTGCTCTATTGTGATATAGATGCTTTAAAAATGCAGGAAATGTAGAATTTGAGATGTTGAAAGAACTTTGAGGCATATGATTTCCTTCTTTGGATTGGTGAGAAAACTGAGGTGGTAGAGAAATTAAGTTAGTCAATAAAAGTCACATAATATGTCAGTGGTGGAACTAGAAAAATACTTACACCTCTTGACACTTCTCAGATGGTAAAATTTCCAGTAAGACTTTCTGCCTATCAGGGAGACTATTAACTTCTTATTTGGGCTTGATTATTATTGATTTCCCTGCAGAGCCACAGAATACTATACTTCTTGAAGAATAAAAGGGGTGCCAAAAGTCCAAAATAATTACTTTGTATTGATTTAATTTGAAGAATAAATTATAACTTTTATTAAAGTATAATTGAAAGCTATAATTAGATAAGATAATACATTTTAATAAACTTTAATGCACTGATCACATAGAAAGTATTTCAAAGTTATACGCGTTCACAGTGTAAAAAATATTTCCTAAGCTGATATTTTAAATTAGACAGGATGTGGTTATGACTGTCAAGACAGAGAATCCAATATGCCGACCGATTGGTCTGATCAATTATCACATGGTAATACGGCTGAGATTTCCAGCTCACCTGTAAAGCACCCTATCTAGACACGAGCTCAACTTACAGTGTTATAAATCATATTTTTTTGTTTTTATTTTTGTACTTGGAATACGTGTGGACCTGGACAGAATGCAAGCCGAACGCAATGCTTAGGTAGTTTTATATCCTCCTGGACTGCTCTCTGCCATGCATTAATGGCTGTATTTAGAATAGTTTCTGATTTATTTAGAGCTTTGCAACCGCATTTTTATCAGGTAGAATGTATGACTCCTCACAGAGTAGGAAGTCTTGAGGACAGAATATTGAAAAACAAAGCCGTCACTGTTGCCTTGGCAAAAATCAGGAAAGGTAAACACAAGCCAAACTTTTTTTGCTGATCCCTGGTGCAGACCAGTGTTGCTCACCACGTCCTCTCTGGAGCACTAGCTGTTCCGAATCAGTCCAGGGGTTAATTAAAACATAAGGTGAAGAGATTATTATTGTTTTTTTAGTCAAATATGCTTGGAACAGCCAGATTTCTCCAGGCATTGAAAATGTATATTTTAAGAGAACAGCTTACACAATCTTTGCTACTATTATGCCATATTTCAATGCTTTGTTTATCAGGCAGACCCTCCAGACCGGTGTGTTCTGTGGGTTGAGCACGGGAAGTGCGGATGTGACACATGACTTCATAAATCACAACAGTGGGGAACTGGTGTCGGGAAGGGACAGAAGGAAGTGCAGCCACGGGCTTGGCATTGTCATTCGGTAAGTCCTTGCGGGCTGCCCAGGCAAGGTCAACCCTCCACACAGAAATTCATAGACACTGACACAGAAATAGATCACAGCATAGTGAGGAATGTTTCAAAAAGGGCGTTCCGTGATAAACTCATACTCGAGTTTAAGATTATGTCTAAAACAGGTTATTATTAACTTTTACAATAAAGAATAGAAGAGATATTGTAGAATAATTGACCTACGTTGGCTAGAACTCATATCACTAAATGAGTTAATATTGGTAAAGGACTTTGGACAGTGTCTGGCACATAGAAAGTGCTATATCAACCATTGTTAAATAAAATAAATGACATGATGGGAAGAGAGACTAAAATAGCTTTGAAATATATAAATGCAGAGACACATTGCTGAACACGAACTGTATGTGTATTAAACTATGTAATAGTCTTTCTATTCATCTGGTGCTTTAAATAGTTTATTACTGACATTCCCACCATGATTTACTTTCTCCTGTAATTGAGAATATTATATTCAAGTGCTCATCTCACACCTTTAAAAATACTTTATTTATTTATTTTTAGAGAGAGGGGAAGAGAGAGAAAAAGAGAGGGAGAGAAACATGACTGTGTGGCTGCCTCTCGCACGCCCCCAACTGGGGACCTGAAGTGCAACCTAGTCCTGTGCCCTGACTGGGAATCGAACCAGCGACACTTGGCTCGCAGGCCAACGCTCAATCTACTGAGCCACAGCAGCCAGGGCTCATGACTTTTTAAAAATAAATTATAGAGCTTAGATAAATACCTATAAACTCATAATATTTTCAGCACCTTGATTGCTTAGTGATAAAGTAGCTAGTTCATATTTTATCAAATCTTATTGCGACTGTTAATTTATTAAATAAATGTATAGACACATGTTTGTATCAGTGTTTAGTAGGTATCTATATAGAACTTATTTTGTACTTTCTCTGAACCTACTAGGCTGACCACAAAATACAGAGTTTTTTCTTATAAGATCAGTGAAGCAAACTGTGGTATACTAAGGAAAAAATATTGCCTTTATCTTCCTAAATTGTAGTTAAAAAATTTGTTTGTACCAAGCACTGGTTAAGTATTAAATAATACACTAAATCAGATTCTTAGATTCTCAGTATCTACTCACTTTGCTATATGTATATCAAATTAGTCCAAAGGAATAAATATTTTTTGCTGTCTTAAAAGTATCAATGACAGTTAATTGTTGAACTATTATTTTATGTCAACCCTAATAGTCCAGATACTGACATGAAATATTAAGTAAATCTGTTCTCAATTCCAAAGAAACATTCTAAGTAATTAAAAGTAAAAAAGAATAATTAGAAATTATTTGAAACCTTTCAGAACTGAGATCAATTTATAGATGCTATACTCAGAATTTCATCTATAAATAAGTGATATTTAATTTAACCCTTTTTGATTGATCATTTTGTTGCAAAGATATATAACTTTCTGGAGTAGGATATTTCACCTTAATAGTACCTTTTGAAGATCTACAGTTAATTTGATCCCAGAATGCATGATCATTTACACGAGAGAAGCTTTTATTAGAAAGTGAAGACCAGCATTGTGTTCTAAAGAAAAGGTCGTTTTTCACACCTGAATATAAAGTAACTTGGCTCTTCTAATGAAACCTGTGATATAAACAGTTTCCAATTGACTTAGAATTGAAAATAGAATAATTGTCCTCAACATCTTCAGCTAATGAGATGCGAGTCCTCTCTTAACTCAGCACATACCTCTCCACACCTGGAACCTTCATGTAAGAGCCAGACAGCTGTTCTCTCACTGCCTGCGGTAATAAGGATCTCTGCTTAATTAATGTACCCTTCCTGCCTCTGGATTTTTGTTTTGTCCTATTTCTCTAACTAGCTTATTCTTTTCATGTCTCATTTCCCCTTTTGCAGCTTCTTATATATGTGCATAGCATATGCATGCATTACATTCATTGTCTCTATTTTTTCAAATTTGTAAGAAAATATGTATCTTAAAAAGGTCTGTTTGTAGTACTTCTTCATAGTATTAGGTTGGCTAAAAAGTCCGTTATGTTTTTTCCATACCACGGCTCTAGGAGCACTTAGTTGTCCTTAACCTTATTCAAAACAATTTTGATAGATTGTGACAGCTGTCATATCAGCATGCATTAAAAAAATATATCAAAATTGGTGACATTTTTTGGCAGCCATTTTAATATTGAAGATGGAAAAAATACGCAACATTGTATAATAATATAGTAATTGCTTTATTATTTTGAGAAAAGTAAAGATGAAACTGTGATTACTTCTTTAGAAATTTGCAAGGCCAAGTGTGGAAGATTGAGCCAGGTCAGCTAAAGGATACTATCTCCTGACTTAATTACCCACTTTGGGTTTACTACCATGAGGACACAGCTTTGAGGAAATCCCTCAAAAAGGAAGAGACACACAAAAATAATTTTTTCTCAAAGCCCTAAAATGCACATTAGTTCTCTAAAAACAAGTGAGTACTTTAAGTACATGAAAAGGAAAGAAAAAATAAAGAACCAAGTCCAAATAAAAAATAGTTTGCATAGGTGTCAAAGAAAGAGAGATGAAGATGATCACTCTAATACTGCCTTTTTAAAGTTTTATTAAACATTAACTCTTGGAAAATAGGTTCTTCATCGAAATGATGCACCATATAGAATAAATCTTGTGGCATTTTATATAATCATAAACATTGCTAAATACCTTTCATTAACAGTATATGACATGGATTTCTTGACAGGTTAAATAAGGTCCTTTTTAGGAAGCAAAACCCACAAGGAAAGAAAAAGTGAAATGCTTTCATATTTAAAATTTATATTTTAAAAACATGTTATCACACGGACTGTCTATTTTTGCAGAAGTAGTTTGATGTTCTCCACCCAGGTGAGGTCAATTCAGTCTCAACAACAGCGATGTTCTATGGGCTGTAACAGACCCCAGGCACCTCAAGGTGGGAACGGAGGAGGAAGCCCGCTCTTTATTTTGTCCAATTCCATTTGCCCCCTCAGGTAGTGACAATAATGACAGAGAAAGCAGTCAAGATTTCAGTTCCTAAATCCTATTATCGATTTGCTTTCTTTATCTTTTTATTTCATGTCTGACTGGATTGCAAAATAATAGTTGGTTCATAAAGAATCTAACATTAATGTCATCTGGAATACTCTGAGTGATTTTCTTTGGAAAGCAAAATGATGAGAGGTTATTGCCAATAACTGTTCTTGAAAGCTGGAAGACATTAATGTGCACGGCCAGGTCTGCCTTTGTTTAAGCTGGTGCTTCTCTGGGGCAGGTGTGCTTAGACACAAGCACACTGACGTTTCCCACATCCGGCGGTTCATTAGCTGATAGTCAAGGACATGTGGATCCTCAGAGGGTGATTAGAAAGCCGAATGTTCACGGATGTTGTATTTACAGCATATTGTGAAGTCGCAAATACAAAAATGTAACTTTATAGTCAAGTATGAAGAGACTGCTGTTAAATGACTTAACAAGAATTTATGTTTTAAGCTTTACATATTTTGTAGGGAATGCTTTGTTAGGATAGTTGTTCTTACTGATATTTACGAACAATTTTAAGGGGCAAGACTGAAATGCTTTTTTTCCCTCTGAGTGTTTTTATAGCATCCCTCCCCCATCCTTGTGTCCCGACAGCTCTTTTGGGACATCCTTCCATGGAGAGGCCTGACACTGACAGGCGCTAGCGTCACTTTCCCCAGATGCTGTCACTGTAACCATTTGATTTTAATAGTTCTGCCTAATTGGGTCCTAGTTTTTGAAATGCAGGGGAAACATGTCTATGAATGCAGGAATCACACTCTAGACTGAGGATTTCATGAGCAACACATGCAAGTACTGTGACCTGCTGAGCCCCTGAGATGTTAGCACATACTGTATAACCGAGCCCGGGCCGCTGGAGTGGGCTGCAGATATTCTCTGTCAGCTCATTCTGCAGTAAAAACCTTTAGAACGCTCCGCTCCCAAACAGCCCTGACCTTTTATAAATTACATGTGTTTACCACCGATTACTAATGTGTTATTTTCTTGAAAACCATACCCAGGAATATACAGTAAAAAGATAAAATGAATAGAAACCGAATATTTTAAAATTTTCTTAATTGTAATTATTAATCGGAAATACACAATGGCAGTGGTATGATTATAATTGCTTTATGTTTTTGAAAAAAAATTTTAAGCTTTTGTGATTCTTTTTTTTAAAAATAATTTATTTATTTGTTTTATTTATTTATTTATTTATTTGGAGTGAGAGGGGAAAGGAGAAAGAGAGGGAGAGAAACATCACTGTGTGGTTGCCTCTCACTCGCGCCCCCAACTGGGGACCTGACGTGCAACCTAGTCATGTGCGCTGACTGGGAATCGAACCAGCGACACTTGGCTTGCAGGCCGATGCTCAGTCCACTGAGCCACAGCAGCCAGGTGTTTTTGAAATTTTGATTTAATACTTTGTGGTGAGGTGGCTAAAAGTCCTAATTCTGAGTTCCATGCATTTCTGCACTTTGTATTAATAGCTGACACATCTGTAAAACTTACTTCTAAAAGATACATAGATCTGAAAGGCTGTACACCAGTGATAAGATTTATTAAAGCAGGACACCCATTTTTTCAATTATAAAACCATAACTTTAAAAAAATTGGGCTCTAAGTTTTCAATTTTTCTGCACTGAGTTTTTCTTACAATTTTTTTTTGTAATGTTAATTTTTTTTTTTTTTATATTTCTACAGATAGTTTTAAAACCCACCATAACTTTTCATTTAAAAAATTTGAGAGTTCCATTTTAGGTCCTTTAAGAATGTAGATTTGAGTAATTTAGAAATGGCTTATATAAGGCTAAAGACAAAATGAACTATAGGTAAACACTGTACGCTGTTCGGTAAATTTATCCCCCACGGGGACGTGTGTTAGTAGTTCTGAAACTACTGTGTATGTAGGCTGAGGTTGAACAAAAGAAGTAGGGGAAGGGTTTAGTAAAGGAGCTAGTGTAAACGACCCATGGACATGGACATCGGGGTGGGGATTGACTGTGGGAGGAGGGGGGGCTGGGTGGGGGGAGCAATGGGGGGAAAAGTGGGACAACTGTAATAGAAAAACAATAAATAAGTCAAAAAATCTTTAAAAATGTAGATAATGGTAGCCAAGCTTCTCACTGTCAGAAAAACAAGGAGGGATTAGAATAAACCCTGTGCTGCTGGACTAGAGTCAGGCTTAACAATATAAATTCAAGTTTATTTAATATATGTATATAGGTAATAGATACAGAAATACGGACACATATGTATATATAGGATAATGCCTGTCTCGATTGCCTAGCTCTCTCTACCAAGAGGTCCTACAAGCAGTAACAATGAACATACCTAATTTCTGGGTCTTCTTTGGGACATACCTTCCTCCAATAATAGAAACTAGTGCTCTCTGGAGAAATAGCTGACTCTGGGGTTAAGGCAGGAAGATGCCAAATAAGGCTGGGACACACCTAAATGTCACAGGAGCCAACCTGGGAAAGACCCCAGTGTCCAAGGATGGGACAGTTTGACCAACAAAAGAAACAATAATATTGGTTTAAACCCCCTCAAAATAAAATAAGCATTCATAAATCAACACTGATATAAGTAAATGATAATAAGTAAATAAGTTGGGGAGAAGGGACAAGATTTCCTTTCAGAAGAATTCCAAAATGATGAATGTGAAAGGAATCAGGGACGGAGAAAGTCACCTGAGGACATGATAGTAATAATTGCTGCTGGCAAAGTCCATGGGTGAATGCTACAATTAGTGGACAAACCTTGAAAGGGGATGAGAATATTTGCTTGATCACAAAGCATCTTGCCCCATATATTTATTAATTAACATATTAGTTCAGAGAAGGAAAACTCTGATTCCAAAAAACCTCCGCTGCCTTGCGGCATACCTCTTCAGGGGAAAGGCTAAGGGAGTAAACCCCGACAGAAAATCCGGAGCCGGAGTCCCTAAGGCGGTTTGACGTTGTAGTCAACACCGGCAACTCCTGCGGCGCACCTGAACCCAAGCTGTATCGACTCCGTCTTTCCCTTGGACCCTTCAGCTGCGAAGAGAGGGGGGGTCTGCTGCATGGGCAACAGCAGACCCTCCATATCACCCTGCCCAGGCTCTGTAGCTTCAGCGTCATCGCAAGATGTCGACTCAACACGGGAGGAGACAGATACCGTGTCACTCCCGAGTCGGACTGCACAGCCATTCTCGGCGGTGCAGATAGACTCTTAAGAAGCTACACCATCGTCTCTCGAGATGGACGGCTGCCGATGAACATATTAGTTTTTATGCTTTGATCCTCTTCTGTCTGGGAGGTTGAGCTTAATTCTCTTTCCTTGGTTCTTGGCTGGAGCCGGTGACTCACTTCTTTTTTTCTTTAAAAATTTAATCTTTATTCTATTTTTTCCCATTACCAAATAATTCCCTTATACCCTCCTCCCCGTGGCCATCACCACACTATGGTCCACGCCCATGTCCATCTCTAATTTCCCCTCCCACTAGCTGACATCTGCTCTCTATCTGTGAGTCTGTCTCTGCTGTGATTCACTTCTAAGGTGCGCGGTGAAGGAAATTAAAAAACTGTGACTTTGTAACCCAGCGATCAAGGGTAGCATTATAGTATGGCTGTGCTGATATCGGATACCCTCTGTTATAAAGTGATGAGAAGGGTTGGTCTCTAAGACCCATAATCCTACTCTATGAGAAAATATCAGACAAGCCCAAATGGAAGGGCATTCTACAAATAACGTAACTAGTACTTTTTAAGCGTCAAGCTCATCAGGAAGAAAGAAAAGCTGAGAAACTGTCACAGACCAGAAGACTGGTGAAGGCAAAGGAGGCATGGTATCTAAATGCATTGTGTTAACCCTGCTGCTGACCACCAGGCTGTATCGCCTCCACAGGTTTGCTCTTACAGGGTATCCCAGGCGTCGCAAGTCTGAGAACTTAAACTAAGTTGGGCCTTGAATTTGATGGGTCCTTGGGTCCAAGAGTCCTGGCTAGTATTTTACAACCTCTGCTTCTGTCCTGTTCAGCTCAATGCCAAGGAAATGTTCCAGCATTTTACCTGTGAAAAGTGGTGGACTTGGTTCTCCTCACCCTTAGCCTGAGAGTGAACCCCCTGGGGTCACAATTTAACCCAGCAGGTGTCCCTAGATAATGCCTCATCTGGGGTCAAGTCTGGGCTTGGGTGCTTCCTGGCCTCCCTTGCTCTCACTCCTGATGATCAACACTAGTAAAATGCCGTAACAATGAATGGAAATACCATCCATTATTTGAGTCTTTTCCTCTAAAGAATAAAAAGAGTTTAAGAACATAATGTTCAAAGTTTCCGAAAGAAGTTTATTTTGATGTCTTGGAAAGGTAACCATGAACTGAACGGCCCAATGCTGTAAGTAAGATTTTTAAATTTGTGTCGTGAGATGGTGGCTGCAGATAAGAAGAGGTCGATTGATTCCTAGCTACTTAAACACTCTTACTGGCTGAAAAGACAGTATCAGGAAGTAGGAACAGAGCGTGAACTACCGACGTGTTCACTGGCAAAATGGGCCCCTGTTGACCAGCACTTTTCTGTGTGACTCGTTATTGATGAATGGCACCATGTGTTAAATCGATTTTGAGTATTCATAGATGACGAGGCTAAATGTATCTTTAAGCTTGGAAGCTTTCTAATTGTCTGCATAATCATATAGCCTAATTGATGCTGTATGTTAAAAATAACCAACTTGAACACATTTAGTGTTTTTTCCTCTAGTAGCATAAAGCTGCTTCACTATGCATAAAAATAGATTTGAATAACTGGATATACGATAATTAAGAAGATCGTATCTATTTTTTTAGGTACCAATGACTCAGTCACTTCACCAGTCCCCAATGGTGCAGTGTGTATTATAGCCCTTGGAGTAATAATGTAATTTGTATGACTTCGTCGCCTTCCATAGGCAAGCTCTTGGGTTTTAACTACCCTTCCCCCCAGAGTATCACCGTGAGAAATAGAAATTCTACTGACCTATAAGCACCATCTTCTACACAGCCTTCCCTGGTAGACCTCATCTTTCCTCTGAACTTTGCTTTCTACTTCTTCAGCACGGCTCATTTTCCACATGCTCTGTTGTGTTTATGTCACAGCTAAGTATATAGCCCGGTCTCTTTGCTTGTACTTTTAGAATGAAGGGCACTTTTATTGAAACAATAATAACTAGAATTTTTACACCATATTCATTAGCATGAGAATAAGATTTTTTTACATTATGGAAAAACATGTCTCAAGTGTCTTTGCATTCTGCAGCTATGCCAAAGCTCTGGCCATACGAGGTACTTACTGAGAAGCTCTTGCATAAGTGACTTAGTGAAACTGTAACCCCTAATTAATAAATGTTATCCTAAAATGATAGCAGATGAATGCACTACTCGGGACCAACAGAACTGAGAGCCTTTCTTGAGGATGCTAAACCAACTCACTTGTTGACTCAGCTTGAAAATTCAATACAAAGTGCAGTCAAACAAGTGAAAACTAGAACTTTGGACAAATACTACATTTATTCATATAGAGTGTGCCACCTTTTCACCACGACAGTTGCAAAATGTAATTGTACAAATACCTCCTGCTGTATGTTCTGTGTTATCTTTATTTATAGTCTACAAATCAAGGAAAACATCCAATTTGGCTACTCGTAAGACAGAGTATCCAAATGATATAGCTGCAGCATAATTTTAGTAGCTTTTAATTTCATTTCAGCAAAATTCTGGAGAGCATGCTGCTCCAGTGTTAAAAATTTATGGCAATAGCACTCTTCATTTTTTTTTTCTTTACCTTTGGAAAGGAATAGAATCACCTTGGGAGAGGTCAGTGAGACACTTCAGTGCGCTCGTCACTTGTCGGCTTTAGGTGAGTGAAGGTCAGGACCGTCAGACGTACCAGGTTGCATACAGGTGTATCTGTAGCACCGGCTGCATTGCCAAGACACGTTTTCTGTTCAAAACCTTCTTGTTTTATGAAAGGCACGAGTGCACAACCCCCTGATGCGTTGGTGGGTTTCGGGGCATTCAGACCAACTAGGAATGTGAGAGGCTTGTGGAAGGTGGGAAAAGTCGTGAGGCAAGGGAGGGGGTGGGACAGATAACCTACAACACAGACGCAGTACGGATGTCAATGGGATGGAAGCCCAGCTTTCAAATGGGAAGGCAACTGGAAAGGGCTTTTCTTTAGAATGGTACCTTTTTGTAGGACACAGTGACCCACTATAAAAGAAAGTAAGAATGCCCTGTTTGAAAAGTGGTGTCTAATTAACTCTGTAAGTTATTTAATGGATCGCTTCTCAGCATTTTTAGTAAAATCTTAACAGATTTTTTAACATGAATGCACTCCTCTGAGGCTAATTCAAAGGTCACCAAAAACAAGACTTAGAGACAAAGATGGAAAAAGAGCATGGCCATGTATTAGGTACTGTACTAACATACTAAGCACCACATACACATTAGTTTGTATTTTGTTTTTAGCACTAGGAGGAAGTCTTAAGGTATCCAAAACCTTGAAATTTACAGCCCTCCAATTTTAGTGTTTATCTTATGTGCCAGAGTTATGAGCCAACTGAGAAATAACACAGATGGAAGCCAAAAACTATTTATAAATAAAGGTATCACTTTTATCTGTGAGCAAGTGAGCTCCCCAACAGTGACCCCCTCCCTTTAACAGGTTGACCACCCCTGGAGGAGCAGATCGTGTGCCCCTTCAAACAGCTCCCTCCCAGAGGAAGAGACCAAAAGAGGACTGAGCCATGGAGGCCAGACTTCTCTGCCTACTCACCAATCAGCTCAGTGATTCCACTCTCTGGGGGCAGAGGGAATGTGGGACTGGAGACAGATCAGGGCTGAAACACTAAGGAATTTCGGGAATGGGAAAGAAATGTGCTGGATGACGCCCAAAGTGGTGTTTACAGTGTTGTTTGCTTAACCACAATCAATGTTCAAGATGTGCTGAAAGCTCCCTCAAGCTGTGAGGCTGACAGTTACCAAGAAATCTGGTTCCCCTTCCAATAACTTTATTTCATCAATGTACATGAGATCACTGCTTGAAAGCAGAGATTTTGACCCCAGTTGGCTTTCTCTCAATAAGATTGGGTCCATTCTCAGAAGATTAGGGGCTATACTATATAGTATTTGTGTTCAAACATTTATTTCCTTGTCTTGTATTATCATAATATTATATTCCCCGAAGCAGGCGGGACTCATGTAAAATTTTCTGTCAGCTCTTGAAGCTAGTCTGTTGTCATCCATCATACCAGGTATTTCTGGAGCAGATCTCCCTGTGAGTACTAGGGAAGTATTAACCTGGTAATGAGAGGAGAGAATATCTTTTGAGCCTAAGAGAGAGTCAGCCCTGAAGTGATTGAGGGCGTGTTGGGGAAGAGGTAATGGATAAGAAATATCTGAAACTGGCTGTTGGCAGCGGTAGATGCTTCTGAATGAAATAGTGAAAAGAAGCATGGGCCAGACCAAATGTGACATCATTTCCACTGTCTGATGAACTAACTGTCTTTAAAGGGCACAATCGCTTTTGTCATTAAAGTGGTAAATGTTTGACTACCGCCTGTCACCCTTTAATCTGCTCCTTCAGTCTGGAGACTGGCATTTGGTCCTTTTTTTAAGACCACATTTTGTTTGTGTACCTTTTTCAAAACGTAGCAAGGAATGTGTCATGCAAATCAGATTTGGTTTAATTTCAGTTTGGCTTCCTTAATTAAAATAAAGAGAAGATGAATTCTCTTCCATTGCCTATAAATACATCTTTCTTAAATAGAACACTTACAGAGTGCTGAGTGTGCTGTAAGTGATGAAGTCTATTCAAATTTGAAGTTAGAAGATGTTTATTCATTGACTCATCTGAGGCAATATCTTCACTGTCTATTAATAACAAACTGTCCTTATGGAACAATCTTATAATGGGTATGATTTTTCCCAGAAAGATATACAAAAATTACTTTCTGAGTGTGGAGGGTAAATCTTTCTTTTACATTAAATATTTCAATTTATTCCTTACTTATTCTCATGAAGTTATTAGTGGTTCTGTTAATGGGTCATTTCATATTCAGGAGTCAAGGAAACAGATCCCAAAGTATTAATTTTAAATTCCTTTTCTTTCCTTATTTTGGGGTAGATATGAAGCATTTCAAATTTGACCATTTTTTAACACTAAAAATTTCTAAGGAAAGTAGATTAATTTTTTAAAATACCATTACTAGTTCTTAATGATATGTCTGAGACGATGCTAAAAGTTGAGGCTATTCTAAGGAATCGTCGTCGTCGTCGTCGTCGTCGGCAGCCGTCCGTCTCGAGAGACGATGGTGTAGCTTCTTAAGAGTCTATCTGCACCGCCGAGAATGGCTGTGCAGTCCGACTCGGGAGTGACACGGTATCTGTCTCCTCCCGTGTTGAATCGACATCTTGCGATGATGCTGGAGTGTCCTCTCCAGTGAAGCTGAAGCTACAGAGCCTGGGCAGGGTGATATGGAGGGTCTGCTGTTGCCCATGCAGCAGACCCCCCCTCTCTTCGCAGCTGAAGGGTCCAAGGGAAAGACGGAGTCAATACAGCTTGGCTTCAGGTGCGCCGCAGGAGTTGCCGGTGTTGACTACAACGTCAAACCGCCTTAGGGACTCCGGCTCCGGATTTTCTGTCGGGGTTTACTCCCTTAGCCTTTCCCCTGAAGAGGTATGCCGCAAGGCAGCGGAGGTTTTTTGGAGTCAGAGTTTTCCTTCTCTGATTCTAAGGAATATAACCCAGTATTCCAGGATAGTAGAGTCTGGTTGTAATACATGATATAAATTGTATTTCAGGCAAATAATATAAGCAAAATTAAGAAATAATATATGTAGACAAGGAAGAATTAGGAATTAAGGGGTCTAAATACTTAATGATTGAATGCATGGATGTTGAAGTGTAGTTACTGGAATAGGTCATTTACATTGTAACTTTTTTCACTAAGTGAGCTTAAAAAAAAAAGAGAAAGCTCTTCAGTGATGAAGTCAAGATACTAAGTTTATTTCTAGACACAGTTTGTAATGATATTTGGACATCATTGTGGACATTTTCAGGGAGCAGTTGAAAATCTGAATTTTATGCTCACTCAGTAGAGAGAACCAGAGTAGAAAGATAGATTTGAGATACATACCTTTCTTGTGATATTTGAAGAACTAGTGGGGCTACCACACCCATTGATGGTATATCATCTGTAGAGAAAATAGGATAAGATGGTAAGCATGGGAATTGGTAACATAAGACAGGTTTTAGAAGCAGCAGTCTCTGGGGAATTCTGAAGAGAGAAGATCAGAGTAACTGTAGGGATAGCCTTCTATCTATAGACTTCATATAATATCAGACATATTCCTGTTAGTGTTTATACTAAATTAGATATAGTTTTATATTACTATATAAACTATACAGTTTTACATTACTATATTTGGAGACAAAAGGAAATAAGAAACAGCTACGTGGAAATGGATCTATTTTGTTGGGCAGTGATTATAACCCGGGTTATAGGTAATATCTCAGAAGTCAAGGTTCACAATATGCTTTGCCTATCAGTGCTCATATATCCATTCTTCTGTCTTGTTCAGGTTACACTTGGGAGGTTATGATGAACTATTATTACCCACAGGATGACTCAAACAGCTATCTATGACCCAGTGTACCCTCTACATTGGTAGTTTTTTATCTTGTCCATAGACGCGTTTCTCCACAAAGGTCATAATGACTCACTCTGTCTCTTTCTGGTTTCCTATCTACTTTCAACCTTGAATCCATTTCTGAAGTCCCCACGAACAACTAGATCTGTGTTGGACAGGCCTGGGTACTGTGAATTTTGTAAATTAACCATCTGCTTGGTTATCAGGGGAGATGGGAACTTAGTTCCAATGTTGTAACAGACAGCTCTCATGAAAAAAATTGTAATTTCATACATCAAACAGGTTTACCTACTTTTAAACAAACAAAAACAAAAAGAACCAGGGTGAGTACCTAACTCCTGTGAATCTACCTACTAGGGATTTAAAGTAAAATTTTGGGATAGCATTACAATTTTTCTTTCTTTCCAAATGCATGTGAAAAATGTTATCTCATTAAACAGAGGAGTAAAATTATTTTATAGAATTCAGAAATTTGGAGAAAGAAGTTATATGTTGCATGAGCATGTGTGAGTGCTCATGTGTCCCCCCAAAATACATCTAATTTAACCACATTTGATATAGTCAAGATAGCTAACATCTTTATTGCTAAAGAAAAGGATATAACATCTCACATTACAGGTCAGGAAACTGAGGCTTGATGCGTTTAAGCAGGCTCTAATTACAGAGTAAGCTTTCTGACTAATTTGACTTTGAACTGCACTTAGTGCAGTGCCCAGCCATCAGCAGGCCCATCAGGAGGTTTGCTGTGACTGAATGAATGACTGAATGAATCATCACACCCTATGAATCACCATGAGTTACAAAAAAGAGAATTGAACTCAATTTAGCTAACCCCGTTATTTTTTAGTGCACATTTAGGAAAGTAAAAGCATACTTATTTTTTTCTGGAGTATAAATATTAATCCCTGTATTTTAAAAGGATTTTATTTATTTACTTTTAGAGAGAGAGGAAGAGAGAGAGAAAGATGGAGAGAAACAGCAATGTGTGGTTGGCTCTCACATGCCCCCAACTGGGGATGTGGCCCACAATCCAGGCATGTGCCCTGACCGGGAATCAAAGCAGTGACCCTTTGGTTTGTAGGCCAGCGCTCAATCCACCGAGCCACACCAGCCAGGGCTAATCCCTGCATTTTTGGGAATCATGTTATTCTTCACGGATTATCAGAGCCTGACCCATAAAGACAATGATGATGCTGAACTCTATTTTTCACCATTTTTTGTACCTAGTGCAAAATGCAAGTGAGTCTGTTAAATTATTAATGTCTTCTGCATATACAAAGAAATTAAGCATCTGCACTATTCAGTTTGATTATGTTGGCAGAAGCTTGATTGACTAAGTTGAAAATTGAGAGACTGACTAAGTGCCATTTGACAAAGGAGACAATTATCTCATCAATTATTGTAGTATTACATAATACCAATTCATGTTTCATGACATGAACTCTAACTTTTATGCTGTTATAAACAATTTGATTCTGGTATAGTATTATTGTTATGACATCTATTGGTTGTACAAACTTTAATGGTGGAGTCCATCAATCATCTGGATTTGAAAGAGACCTCAGAGAATCAGTGCAGCTCAAAGAATGTCTTCGGGTCTTTTCTGGTTTTCAGTGTTTCCAAAAATGGTCCTTTGAGCATCAGTGTTTCTGGAATTTAATTCAGCCATGCATTTTTATTCTGACAATAAAAAAAATGTCTACAACTTCCTTTCATGCCATTTTTAAAAGCTTAATAATTTAATCATTATACAATATGTTCTTACAAGGAAAGATGAGGAAAATAAATATAAAATTTCATCTCAAGAGCTAGACTTCCTAGGTGTGGAATTAATTCCACAAATGTGCATCAAGAATAATCCTCTTCACTTGGAATAGATTTTGAGACTATTTTATCACTGTTTTAAGATGTATAAACTACCATAAGGTCAATCTTTTCAACTGGCTGAGGAAATACTCAAGGGTGATTATTTTAGTTACACAGTCCAATAGGATCATGTACTAGTTTGTTGAAGAAAATGGCTGGATACTTGAATTCCTGGCCTCATGCATTTTCACAGACATTTTAGTTTTCCAGAGTCACAATGTATTTGACTAAAGTCCTCTGTTCATTTGGCAAAACAAATGTTCCCAGTGTCCTATTGTTCATTGGTCAGTAACAGCAACAACAACAACAAATGTTTAGCTCCGGACTTGATTCTGAGAACAGAACACACTTTTTTTCCAGTTTCCCTTTTCTTAATTTCTTTTTCATTGTATTTTGAACAGAATGCACTTTTCTCCTTTGCCTGTCAACAGTATATTCTGGTATTTTGACAATGGAAAGAAAATGAATTGCATTATACTGTGACCAACATCGGTTCAGAAAGATTATTCTTTTAGCATGATATGTACTTGTACACCTAGACTATAAAAAGCTCTCCATGACGTTAAGTATACGGTTGGAACTAATTTAGAGTTGCTAAGGCAATGGCTAAGAAATCATAGTCTGTAGACATAGCCAGAAAGGTCCAATGGTAAATTTTCTGATACTAACCAATAATTACAGTAACTCTTAGGTATCCAAATTTATTCGGAACTTCTTATCATATTTTTCTGCTTTTCAAACACTCAACGGTATTTGCAGATATAATGTATATATTTGAAACAGTAATAGGATCTTGTCAGAGCTTCAGGGATCTCTCATTTGAATCAAATATTTGCATAGAAAACTAGTTTTATATTTAATCAAAATGGTAATTTTAGGTAGAGGAATTCAAATATCTCCTAATTTTTAAAAAGATGATGGAGGAATCTTACAAAGAAATTCTCCTATTGCCTGCTCAGACTCATTTCCACTGACCCCCTAGGAGGCAGCTTTAAAATGTACCAAAGGGAAATATAAATCACAAATCCAAGGTAAGGTAACCAAATAAAATTTTATGGCTTTCATCAGCAGCCCTTTAGTTTATCATCGCTGAATATGTAAATTTATAAATTGGACATTAAACCTTAATATAATGTTTTAAGTTATCGCTTATTTTATATTAGACAGAAGGTGAGTGAGAGTTAACGTTTTAGAATGTAGCACCCCAGTGTCACGTAGCAAACGTATAGGGGCCAACTGAACAACATTAAATCATTCTAGTAAATAATTCTTGTCAAAAGTATTTCCAGGGGTGATTCTTGATTTAGTTGTTTTGCCAGATGGCCGTGTCAAGTTCTATATAAATGAATATCTGTTTCCCTATGGAGGGATGAAATTAGCAAGTAAATCAGGTATGAAGAATTCATAAAAGAGCAGACATTAAAGCTACAAAATCTTATAAATGTGACCCATTTGTATTTGCTCCTACATAAAAGAATGTGGCTTGAATGCTGATTTATTGAGAAGAAGTCAACACATAGTATGCTTGATTACCAGGAATTCTATAATAATTTCAGAGATTGAAGATAAGATATATTTTAACACATGAAGATTATTAACAGTAAGTTAGTCGTGGAATATATGAAAAGAGAGCAAAATATGATTTTTATGTTTTTTTCTCTAACTTAGACCCATCTCTCCACTTACGCCACACCAACAGAAAGCCTTCCAACCTTCTCTGATAGCAGATCATTTGTGATTATATTTGTTAAACACACAATGTAAAGTTTTGGTACTATCCAATTTGTGTAACAACTAATTGCTAATGGTGCTGCTTGAGAGCTTTATCTGGACAACATTTCTTATATAAATAACACAAAATTTTGATTATTACAACCACATTAGCATTTGCCCCTTTGTGGTCTATTTTAATTATTCACCCCTGCACCATATACTTCTAGTACTCACACTATCAATTCGTGTGTTTCTTGCTCTCCCATCTGTCTATACAACAACAATAAAACCAGACTGAAGGGACACTCCTCACCCCCCCAGCTGAATCAAAGGCCATCATCGTATTCCTTGCATCCTCTGCCAGACACTCCGGAGTGTGGTCAGCCAGAGGCATCACTGCTGCTGGTCTAGGCTGCTTGCCGAGTGGGGGACTCACCAAGGAGTCCAAGAACCTGGTCAAGTGGCAATTGGTAACGTTGTCCACTCGTGGCTTAGCAGGTGTGCAAGCACCAAAGCTGTCCTGGTGGTTTCTCCGAAGTCCAGGCCTACTTTCTGCCACTGCTCTACTTCTGAAAACAGGACAACCACCATTGCCTGTACAGTCAGACCCATTTAATTCAAGACCTACTGACAGAAGGAACCATCAATGACCAAGGGACAGCTATGGCATTACATTAGGTGGAACCCTCACTGTATCACCTGGTAGGAGGTTCCCCCACTGGGAACCAGTATCTTTAACCTGGCAAATCCTAAAGTGGAGCAAATAAGAAACACGAGTTCCCCAAGAGTGTGACTGGGAGTGAGGATGTGAAAGGTACGATGGATAGCCTACCCATGCCCTTGAACACCCCAGCGCTTGGCCTGACTTCCAGCTGCCAGCATTTTCTGATCTTTGCCTGAATGACAGGAATCGATTAAAGCCTTCAGGAGCAGTCCCCAACTAGTGACTGACTGGGATCATCAGTGAGTGTTGCCTAGCCCTCGTTTCCTGATGGCATGACCCTGAGCCATAGGTTTTATATGAGCTCACAGTAATTCTGGAAGATTCAAGGCTAATGTTCACGGTGAAAACCTCATGCTAAGGCAACATGTACTGGCTTTCTTCCTTCTCCACTCACTTTCTCACACCCTTATTGCTGTGTCCTCTGCCTCTCCAATAAATTGAGGCATTGGGGTCCTTACCTCAATGTCACTATCTGGAGAAACTCACATTAAGTCAAAGAAGCCACTTGTATTTCTGGACCTCGGTTATTGGATCCAAGTATTATAGCTATTAGGATATTGGCACTGCAGAGCTGTTACTCATTCAAAAAGCTATCATCTCTTGAAAGACGGTGTCCCGAACTTACTGTATCATTATTCCCAACCTGGTACTACAGTTGTGTCGTTAAGAAGCCATTCAGCAGTCCATCGTGCCAGTTCCTTCTGCATGACGCGTTATACTCAGAGCACAATGGATTCTGTTGTCAGGTGCTCCTTGTTGTACATTCGTCACTAGAAAGTGGGTTCCTTGATAAAGGCAATACCACGTGGTACCCGATGGTGATAAATCAAACACCCCGTGAGCACATGCATAGTAATGCTGGCCGAGGGACCAAGGAGAGGAATGGAAAACTCATACATGAATAGCACCCGACTCAGTGAATGTGAATTGCCGCCAGCCTCCCCAGTTAGGTGGAGCGTTTCAATACAGTCCACTGGCCATTCATGGGCTTGCCTGTCTCCTTGAGGAGCGGCACCGTGACAAGACTCAGCTGACATTTAACAAGAGCGGTAGTGAGCTCAGCCTTAGGGAGACGCAATCCATGCAGCTGGCCCGCGCAGTCTTAATCTCTTCTATCGCGGCTATTCCATTCACGGGCCCATTGTGTAAACATGGGAGGGGCCAAGGTCAGAGCCCGAGTAGCGCCCTGTGGATGTCATCCTCTCTACCTAACTGATGAGAACTTCTCCTGAAGACTCTGGTGGCCCTAGAGCTTCTCCAGGCAGCCATCGGTGATTCCACTTGAAGCCTTTGGGCCAACGTCCATGGATGCGATGAATGCCAAGCAGACGTGGATGGAGTGACAAGTGTGTCTGTCACAATTGTGGATGCTGTCTATTTCTCATTTAATCGTCCTCACAGCCTCCCTGGAAATTAACGATTATTTTCTCTTTAATCCAATAACAAACTCGAGGCTAATTGGCTTAGAGAGTGAACAACTTTCCTGTGAGAGTTCCGTATTTTGATCCCGATTGCCATGCTCCGTTCACTAAAACCAGCAACAGTTACGAGTTCTGTGGCAGCAGTTTTCCTCAGTGAATTCCTATCTTTGGTGTCAGAACTGTAAATGAATAGTGATCATGGCCAGGCCTCCATTTATCCCAGAATGTGTTATTTTGATAGCATGAAGACATTAAGAAACGTTGTAAGAAATATCAGAGCTTCCAATAAGTCTGCAGGAAGCAGAACAAAAGCCGTAATATTTCATGCTCAAGTGGGAGGAAATTACTTTCTGGTTAGAAATCAGGAAAAACCAAACTTGAAAGTTATTCATGTAGAGAAGGAACAAGTACCGACAAGTTGCAGAGCTGCAGGCATAATGCTTGCCCAGATGCATCCTGCAGAATGCTAATGTGGCGTTAGCCTGACATGTGCAAGGCGGAGCGAGCACTGGCGTTTGCTTGGCATTCCTTTCTTCTCTCAACAGCTATTTAGGACTGAGGCCATGAGGGTCTGGGGGAAAATCGACCTATCCCAAAACAGAGACCACAGAGGCTGAAAGCAAATTGCAAAATGAATACCCTGAGTCTCACACCGGGAAGAAACATCCTGTCCCTACTACCTGGTTGTTTCTGTTGATTTTGTTCTGGGTTAGGGGCAGGGTGCAAGTCTCAGAAGGAGGGAATTCACAGCTCACAGGACAGGGAACCTCTGTCTCAAGAACTGTATAACCCACAAAGCTCAGCCTGCGTGTGATGGCAATTAAAAAAAAAATAATCCCAGAAAAAAATCTTTCCAAGTTTTGCTGTTATTTTTTATTTTCTTTTTAATTACCATTTATTCCTGCTACACTCTCTTTAACCTCCACGCTCCCCCCTCACCACCACAGTCACTAAAATAAAATCAAGATATCTTAAATTGCGTATTTTCCATTCTGACACTCAATGTCCTCCCCCGAAACCCTCTCCTCTTGCTATATTCAACTTCCTAACACGAGTTCCGAGACATCTTGCCTCCGTCCTTTTTGACCCTTGCCCCCTGCTCTTTCTCCCTCACCTTCATGTTGCTCTTATTTTTTCCTCCTGTGAATAATTCTTCCGGTTTAAAAAATAATAATTTTGCTTTTGTTACATATTAATATTTGTCCCCATGTCCTTGTGAGACATTTAATGCTTGTCTTCAATCATTGCCCAAACCATGATGGGAAACCCTTGATATCCAACATGGTCATACGGAAAGAATATATATCAGCACATGCTAATAATCGTATATTCATATATAGGAGTAACTATAAGTAATCTAAGTAGTAAGCAAGTATATATATATATGAGAGAGAGAAATGTGCTAAGCACTTTTGGCAGTCACTTATTTAAGCCATGTAATAAAATAAGAACTCTAAAAAGTAGTGCTCCAAGTAGCCCCACTGTTAAGAAAGACTGAGGCTCAGTTAAGTTATACAAATGAACCGAAATCAACTCAGAGCTAGAAAGCAGCAGCGCTGGAATTTAAAGCCGGGGAATTCAGTCTTACAGTCTGAGTTTTTAATCCCGACCCAGACTGTCTCTCTCAGGAGATCTTTGAGTGTCTTGGATGTTTGAGTTCAAGAATCAGGAGGCCCCACCAACAGGTGGCTGAACAAGGTGCAGGAGAGGCTCATCATGAGGCGGGGGAGAAAGTTTTAGTTGGAAAATTGCTCTTATTTTTCTATTGCCAAGAATATGAGTATTGATTTTCATTTATGTTTTGTAACACACACTGCCCCCCCCCATAACTGGCAGTCAGTTTGTACATTGGGGAGTTGTCAGCCAATAATGTTGCCTTACGTAGTGACTGCTTCTGACCTCTGGGAAGACGGGTCACTTCAACGCTCAAGGTGCTACGCTCACTAAATCAGCCTGGAATCTGCACTTACGGAAGACATACAGTATTTCATTGCCATTGCTAAAGTGCCTGGACTCGTAATGGCTATCTTATGAATTAAACATGAATTTATTTTTATTTTTCATTGCATATATAGTACATGTTGCTTAGGATGAAAGTTCAGGAAATAAAATAGGCAAAGTGGAAACACGTAAATTAACAAAATGGATATTATTCTCTTCTTTTTTGCTGTACAAAAATTTTTATAATCTTAGTCAAATTATCTCACATCATACGCTATATTTTTCCTTATTACATGAACAGTAAACACATCTCCATATCAATAAACTTAATTCTGCCTCATAAAATATCATCTACACACTCTCCTGTTATATTATTTTAATGAACTATTTATTAAGCATCTACTACATCGACAGAGTACTGTTAGGTACTGTTACTGCAATTATGAATAATGATAACAAAAGGTCCCTGTCCTCAGGGAGTCTAGAAAGAAGGGGCAACCATGAGTAAGCCAGTGAGTAGATCAGGTCATAAGCAGATAATTGAAGCACAGGAAATTGAAACAGACTAGCTAAAGGTTCTAAGAGTTTCTGCTTTCATTAGTCAGCGGAGAGAGAACCTTGAGAAGACAACGGGACTTCAGCACAGGTCTGACTTGACTAACGTTCTGCAGTGAACGCTTGTGCGGTAGTGACAGTCGTAAACAATGCACCTGACTCTCTGATATTTGCATGGCTGCCTGTTTGTTCTCCCAGGCAAAGGGAAATAATTTCTGTAATGCAGAAAAGAGCATATTACAGACTTTTAAAAAATTTTAAATAAGGAAAGTCTTTTATTCTTGTACCAAATAGATTTACTTAAAAATCAATTGTAAGTGACATTAATTACAATTTAGAAGTCAAGTAAACCTCTATTTCCAGAATAGTATCTGACAAAATATAAAACTTAAAAGCATCTAGAACATATATTTTTAAAGATTAAGCTTTTCCAGTTAAAAGTTTTTAAAATTTTTAAAGTATGTCATGTTTAACTGGCCATTCACTTCCAAATAGGAGTTTCTTCAGGGAAATTAACTATTAATTTTCAAACTACTCTGCTTCTTCCCTTAATAGCAGGGATCATTATCATTAAAACAAAGGTCTTTATTTCAATGCAAATTAATATAGTTAAAAACTCCAATCCTGAGTTTTCTGTCTCTCTTATTTTTCTTTAAAATTTTTTTTTTCTAAAAAGTTTTAAAAATTGTTTTTCTAGTTATCCCATTCCCCCCCCCATTAATTTCCCCCCACCCCTTCTCCCACAGTCAGTCCCCACCCCATTGTCCACGTCCCTGAGTCATTCATACATGTTCCTTGACTAGGCCCTTCCCTTTTTTACCCCCTGTCTCGCCCTCTCCCCTTGTCACTGTTACTCTGCTCCTTGTCTACATGCCTCTGGCTTAGTTTTGCTCATTTGTTTGTGTTGTTCATTAATTTCCTGTGTTCGGTGATATCATATGGTATTTAGTCTTTCATTGCCTGGCTTATTTCACTAAGCATAATTTTCTCCAGTTCCATCCATGCTGTCGCAAATGGCAGGAGTCCCTTCTCTCTTTCTGCTACATAGTGTTCCATTGTGTAAATGTACCACAGTTTTTTTATGCACTCATCTACAGATGGGCACTTAGGTTGTGTCCAGCGCTTGGCTATTGTAAACAGTGCTGCTATGAACATAGGGGTGCACAGGTTCTTTTGAATTGATGTTTCAGGATTCTTTGGGTATAATCCTAGCAATGGAATTGCTGGTTCAAAAGGCAGTTCCACTTTTAGTTTTTTTTGAGGAAATTCCACACTATTCTCCACAGTGGCGGCACCATCTGCGTTCCCACCAACAGTGCAGTAGGGTTCCCGTTTCCCCGCATCCTCGCCAGCACTTGTTTGTTGATTTGTTGGTGATGGGCGTTCTGACAGGTGTGAGGTAGCATCTCTCTGATGGCTAGTGATGCTGAGCATTCTTTCATATGCCTATGGACTCTGTATGTCCTCTTTGGAGAAGTGTCTGTTTATGTCCTTTACCCATTTTTTAATTGGGTTGTCTGTCTTCTTGGTGTTGAGATTTATAACTTCTTTATATATTTTGGAAATCAATCCCTTGTTGGAGGTATCATTGGCAAATATGTTTTCCCATATGGTTGGTTCTCTTTTCATCTTGCTGATATTTTCTTTTGCTGAGAAGAAATTCTTTAGTTTGATGTAGTCCAATGAGTTTATTTTTTCCTTTATTTCTCTTGCTTTAGGAGATGTATTGGTGAAAATATTGCTGTGTAGGATGTCTGAGATTTTCCTGCCTATGTTTTCCTCTAGGACTTTTATAGTGTCAAGTCTTACATTTAAGTCTTTGATCCATCTTGAGTTTATTCTCATGTGTGGTGTAAGTTGGTGGTCTAATTTCATTTTTTTTTTTTTTTGCACGTCCCTGTCCAGTTCTCCCAGCATCATTTGTTGAAGAGGCTCTTTTCACTCTTATTTATGCTCCTTCCCCCTTTGTCAAATATTAGTTGACCATATAGACCTGGGTTTGTTTCTGGGCTCTCTATTCTGTTCCATTGATCTATATGTCTGTTTTTATGCCAGTACCAGACTGCATTGATTACAGTGTTCTTGTAATATAGTTTGATATCATGTATTGTGATTTCTCCTATTGTGTTCTTCTTCATCAAAATTGCTGTGGCTATTCAGGGGCCTTTTTGGTTCCATATCAATTTTTGAAGTATTTGTTCTAGGTCTGTGAAATATGTCATTGGTATTTTAAAAGGCATTGTGTTGAATCTATAAATTGCTTTGGGTAGTATGGTATGCTTCAGTTTCACTAGTTATTATTGGTCTGTTCAGGCTTTCTGCTTCTTCTTGATTCAGTTTTGGAAGATTATATGTTTCCAGAAATTTGTCCATTTCATCTAGATTGTCAAATTTCTTGTGATACAGCTGTTTGTAGTAATTTATTCCAATCCTTTTTATTTCTGTGGTTTTGGTTGTGATTTCTTCTCTTTTGTTTCTGATTTTGTTTATTTGGGTCTTCTCTTTTTTTTTTTTCCCTTGATGAGCCTGGCTAAAGGCTTGTCTATTTTGTTTACCTTTTCAAAGAATTAGCTACTGATTTTATTGATCTTTTGAATTGTTTTTTAGTCTCTATGTCATTTAATTCTGCTTTGATCTTGATGATTTCCTTCCTTCTACTCGCTCTGGGCTTTGTTTGTTGTTGTCTCTCTAGTTCTTGTAGCTGTCATGTTAGATTTTTTATTTGAGATTCTTCTATCCCTTTTATGTAGGCCTGTATTGCTATGAACTTTCCTCTCAGGACTGCTTTCACTGTATCCCATAGGTTTTGGGTTGTTGTGTGTTTATTATCATTTGTTTCCAGAAACTTTTTGATTTCTTCATTGATGTCATTGTTAACCCATTCATTATTTAATAGTGTGTTTTCATTCTCCATGATTTGGAATGTCTTTGAGTTTTTTCCTTGAGGTTGATTTCCAGTTTCAAGCCATTGTGATCTGAGAAGATGCTTGATATAATTTCAATGTTTTTGAATTTGTTGAGGCTTGTTTTGTATCCTACCATGTGGCCTGTCTTTGTAAATGTTTCATGTGCACTTAAAAATAATGTATATTTTGCTTCTTTGGGGTGAAGAGTTCTATATATATCAACTAAGTCCATTTGATCTAGAGTGTCATTCAATGCCTCAATATCCTCGGTGTTTCTTTGCTTCAAAGATCTGTCCATTGTTGACAGTGGGGTGTTAAAGTCCCCTACTATGAGTGTGTTGCTGTCAATATCCTTCTTGAAGTCCTTCAAGATTTTTCTTATATATTTGGTGCTCCTATGTTGGGTACATATATGTTTGCAAGGATTATATCTTCTTGATGGATTGTCCCCTTAAGTATTATGAAATGTCCTTCTTTGTCTCTTTTTATGGCCTTTGCTGTGAAATCTAGTTTGTCTGACATAAGTATTGCTACCCCAGCTTTTTTTCATGTCCCTTTGCTTGAAATACTTTTTTCCATTCCTTCACTTTTAGTCTGTGTAGATCATTTGTTCTAAGGTGGGTCTCTTGTAGACAGCATATATGTGGGTCATTCTTTCTGATCCACTTAGCTACCCTATGTCTTTTGATTGGAGCATTTAATCCATTTACATTTAAGGTTATTATTGATAGGTACTTATTCATTGTCATTTTTCCCCTTTGTACTTGTGTTCCTCTCTGTCACTCTCTGTTTCTTCATCTTCTTAAAACAAACCCATTAGCATGTCTAGAATGCTGGTTTGGTGGAGATGTATTCTTTTAGCCTTTTTTTTTGTCTGGGAAACTCCTTATTTCACCTTCCATTTTGAATGAGAGCCTTGCTGGGTGGAGTATTCTTCATTGTAGGCCTTTATTTTCATTGTTTGAAATGTTGTTTTGCCGCTCCCTTTTGGCTTGTAGTATTTCTGTTGAGAAATCTGATGATAGTCTTATTGGAGGTCCCCTGTATGATATTAGCTGTTTTCTCGTGCCACTTTACAATTCTCTCTCTGTCTCTGAGTGTTGCCATTTTAATTATAATGATTCTTAGAGTGGGCCAGTTTGGTTTCATCTTTATTGTGACCCTCTGTGCTTCCTGGACTTGTGTGGCTTTTTCTTTCATCAAGTTAGGGAAGTTCACTGTAATTACTTTTTCAAACAGGTTTTCTATCCCTTGCTCCTTTTCTCCTTCTGGAATTCCTATAATATGGATATTATTACATTTTATGTTGTTCTGCAGCTCTCTTAAAACCTCTTCATTCTTTTTCAGTCTTTTCTCATTTTGTTGCACTATCTGGGAATTTTTTTCTATGTTGTCCTCCAGCTCACTGATCCTATCTTCTACTTCCTCTAGCCTGCTTTTAATCCCTTCTACTGTGTTCTTCAATTCAGAAATTGTATTCTTCATTTCCTCCTGGCTCTTATTGATAGATTCTATGTCCTTTTTAATGCTGGTGTAATTCTCGATAAGTTACTTGTAGTTTCCCCAGAGTTCTTTGTAGTTTTCTTTGAGCTCACTGAGCTCATTGAGCTTCCCCATAATCCATGTTTTGAATTCCATGTCTGATAGTTTGCTTTCCTCTATTTCATTTAGCACTGTTTCTGGGGATTCCTCCTTTCCTTTTGATGGGGGTTGTTTCTCTGTCTTCCATTTCTTTTGTGACTCTTCTTGTTTTTTTTCTGCTTCTTAGATTGATCTGCACTTCCTGGATCTGCCCCTGGTGGCAGACTACCAGCGATCTACTGCCTTTGTCTCCTCCTTTAGTTGTTAATCTGTTCAATCTGTGATCAGCTATCAGGCTTAAGCACCAAGGGTGGGGCAGATTAATTCCTGTGGGCAAGGCTATTGCTTCCACTCAGGCTGATGCTACTTGGAGGGGAATGGTCTGCCTGCAGTATTGGGAATGAGACAGCACTGGGACCTGTTTGGCTGCTTCCTCATTTCTCTCCTTAAAGCCACTGCCCCAAATTCTCCCCAAGCATCTCTAGTCCCCTCAGCTCTCCATCTGCTTCAGCCCAGGGTAAGTGAGTGCCAAAATATTTTCCTATGTGATCCTTTTAAGAGCTCTTTTTCTGTAACTGTTTCTTTCAGGCCACAAAAAACAAACAACAACAAAAAAAACCCTGAGTCTTTTCACTTATCATAGCTGGATGCTATCTTACTTTCCACTGTGTTGCTATAGGCTGGGTGGCCCAGCTGGGGGTTGAGACCCTGCCCTTCTCAAGAGGAACTCTAGGCTGCTGAACTGTTTCTCAGTCCCTTCAGCTGCCACCTATGGGAGCCCAGTCAGCCCTTCCGCATCTCCGCACTCCCTACCAGTCGCGTTGTGATGTAGCAGCCTTTCTGTCTCTCCATGGTTATAAGACTTCTCTTTAGCTAGTGTTGGGTTGGTTATTCCAGATGATTTCTCCACAATTAAGTTGTAATTCCAGATTGATCCTGGGACGAGGTTAGTGTAGCTTCCACTTACTCCTCCACCATCTGGGATCTCCCTGATTCTTAATACACTGTGTTAAATTGTCTTCGTGAATATTTTATATCCCCACCAACATTTCCCCATGTCCTCATCAAATCTTGATATTATCTTTTTAAACTTTGTTAATCTGACATGGAACAAATGTTTCTCTTTCTTTCATTTAGCAAGAGATTATTGTCAACTTTAAGCATTTTTTATTTAATTACTATTATTGAACACTTGTCATGTCTTTAAAATTTATTTTCATGGAATATATTATTTTCCCAAAGAAATATGTAGTTTTGGAACTCAAATGGTACTAAAAAACCTAGAACATAGTTACCTGCAAGAACACTCCCTACTTCATCCTTCATTTACCCTGGGAGCAATCACCTTCAGCATTTGGCTCTATATTCCTTCTAAGTTCTTCTGGCTATTCTAATAAACAAATTGGTGTGAGAAAGATCAACAGGACCAAATTCATTACGTATATGCCTGCAAAGGTTCCATCAGACGTGGGTCCAGAGAACAGGCTGGGCAGTTGAACTTAGTTGTTATTTTGAGCTAAGAGGAGAGGCAGATAGTGGTTTGTACTTAAATGATAGCTGGGCAATTTGCAGGAGCAAACATTCGGTAAACTACTTCTTGCTAAGTCACCCAGAAGGGACACAGAGAAGTGTCAAATGGACTTTGCTTTGTTCATTCTTGTCTGCCACATTTAATCCATATTAAAATACAGTTATCTGTGGTGAGAGTTTCCTTCCTGAACAGGTTTCTCCATCTCATTTCCTTTAGCGAGGTAAAGGAAAGGTCAAAGGCTTCTCCTGGGTCTTTTGTTCCTTAGAAATAACCAGTTTAAAGTCATCAATATCCTAGAAAAGGCATATTTAAGATGGTAAACTTATCCCCCTCAATGTATTTTTAAATAATATATTATCTTGGATTTATCAATTTTAGATATTACTGCTTTTACATTATGGTAGATGAGGGTTTAGCCCACTGACCCTATATCTTGTCTAATTTTGCTCTCTTAACCCTGAAAATTTTATATATTCATATTCAGTGTTACAACCTGGACTCAAAAGCATGTTATTCACAGATGAGCATTGTAATGATTGCGTGTCCTATGGTTCTTTTTTCAGAATTTAACAATTGCTTTGTTTTCTCTTTGCTTGATATCCTGGTACCTGTTGCAGATACTTCCCGACTAAACAAGACCTTTAGGCACCATTTTCTACAAAGTCTATCATGCAAGGTGACTTACTAGTTTAATTTTTTCCTTTTCTTGGGGATCTCTGTGTTGGAGACCTTTTATCTCATCTAAGTGCATATCTGGCCCACTGTTATAATTCTGTGATCCCCTGTCATCATTATCCTGTCTACACCCGCACAACTGCTCCGGTTCTCTGTACTCAGAGTCTTGCTCCTTACGAATGTACCCTATTTATTGATCAGTGGAGAGCATTCTCTGGTGGCTTCCCGAGCAAAGGTATAGCGTGAGACCCTACATTGTTCTCTTCTACACACATACTTGATTGACAGTTTGGCTACACGTAGAATTTTAGATTGCAAAATCACCTTCTTTCAGGACTTTGGAGGCATTACCCCATGGCCTTCTAGCTCCCAGTGTTCATGTTGAGAAATTGAAAAGCATACTAACTCCTCATTTTTTTGCATGTGAACTGAGCTCTTTTCCCAGAACCTTCTGGAAGCTGGTCAAATTCATCATCACCTCAGTGATTTGATGGTTTGAAATCACGGTCTTTAAGCCAAGCTCTTTCCATCTTGCCACTCTCTAGGCCCTTCTGTCTAGACACCTATGGCTTTCAGGTACTGGAAATTGTTTTGACTTATTTCACTGGTGACTTCCTCACTTGCATTTTCAGTGCTGTTCAAGAGGAGACACAATGTAATATTGGGCACGAGAAGCACTTGGGGCTCTGATCATGCTAAGGGCAAATGTCAAGGAAATTATGTCTGCGTTAACTCGATAAATCAGCTTCATGAAGTGCAGTCACAGACTTTACTAATGTGCCACAGCCCCTTTCTTTTCTGAAGATAAAATCCCTAGAAATTACAGAGATTGTTTTTACTTGATTTATAAGTTGTGTTGGAGGTGTTTAGGTTACTAATCCTTCACCTGCCACATCCTGAGCTCTGACCAAGTTGCAAGGGGACAATAAATAAATAAACAAGTAACAGCTTTACTACTTCCAATACAAAGATTTCTGATAAAGCTGCATTGAGATGTAACATTGCCTCCTTCCTTTCTCCCTAAAATAAATTTAAATACCCTTTCTACAGAGACTGGAAACTCCCCATTCAGGGCGATGTCTTGCCTAAACAGTATTCTCACATCAATGTTGGAAGAGGAAGAGAAAAAGTTGTTCTGCTTGAGATGGTGACAGTTAAATAGAGAGGAAAATGAGAGAGCCTATTTCACTGCAATGCAATGATTCTCCCTCCATCGATAGACTCTGTGGCGGTCGGACTTGCCCTATGTCATCAATCACAAAAGGCTCCCTTCCAGCAGCAGGTGGGGGAGAGCAGAGGTCATGGAGAGGTCTAGAGTGCTTATTCCAATTTTGCTCAAGTGGCAAAGGAAACAGATGTTATGTCTTTATTGACCTTGGCAGGAACATGGGGACAGTAGAAGGTGCCTCCCAGTGTTTACATTTGTGATTTTCAAAATGTTGTGTGCATTAATGCAGCCAGGAAGGCTTATTAAAATGCAAATGTATGGGTTTTACCTCAGAGATACTCATTTAGAATGTGTAAATGGGACATACTGAAGTCCAGGAATATGCATTTTAAATAAGCTTCTCTGTTGATTTCTCAGCTAGTCCATGGATTCCACTTTGGGAAGCACTCAATATAATGTCAAGTACCTGTACACAGATTTTATAATTCAAACAAATAATAAACTCAGAAATAACTAGATGAGTCCAGGAGAGATGCAGTCAAAGTTGTGGCATAGGCAGACATGGCTCACCTCTTCACACGACCACATCAAAATTACAACTGAAATGTAGGACAGCCAACAGCTAGAACCATCAGAAATTGAGTTGAATGGAAGTCTGACAACTATAAATTAAAGAAACCACATCCATGGAGACAGATAGGAGGGGTGCATATGCAGAACAAGCTGGTCTCTCACCCACAGGTGGAGATAAAAATTCAGGAAGGATGTCTCAGGAGTGAGGAGTCCCAGCTTACAGCGGGCCCCCCAACCCAGGGTTCCAATGTCAGGAAGATAAGTTCCCACAACTTCTGGCTGCAAAAAACAGCAGGGACTGAGTCAGTAGAAGAAACTGCTGGAGCCCCAAGCAGTTCAACTTAAAGAACCCACACACGGACTCACCTGCTCAGAGTCACTCCCTCTGAGGTCAGCACCTGGGTAAGAGCTTGAAAGGCACCAGGGGTACACAGGAGGAAACTGAGGTGTGTGGCATCAAGGTGAGCAGAGGCCATTGTCTCTTTTCTAAACCCTTGTGTGACAGAGCCATCAAGTTGCTGCCATATCTGAAACTCCATCAACCAGACTAACTGCTTGACCCGCCTTAGAGATCCCCAGAGACTCCACCTCACCCAGTTTATGGACCCACCCAAGCTTCTTTCCCATATGAATGGCTGTGCTGGCCTCAGTGAGTTCAAGGCCTGACACTACCAGCAGCCAGCTTAGATTCACAGCATGGCTCCTCCTGGGACTCTCCAGGCCCAGCACAAGTAGCAATCATCTCAGATTACTTTATAGCTAAGTCAGGGTGGCGCTGGGAAAAACATAGGTGAGGGCTGATCTGAGCCCGAACCACCCAGGAAACCCTAGGGCAAGCACACTCAGGGGGCAGCTATAGACCACATTGGATCACCACCACTCTATCCCTGAACACATGATCCTCCACAGAGGGTGGGAGTTGATGGTCAACTGACTGGCCTGGGTAATCCCTTCCATTGACCTGCTAACAGCCACCAAGGCACAACAGCAAGAGGAGAGTGTACTCAGCCCATATTAAGGGTGCATCTCGAGTACCCAGCTTGGGTGATAGGGGAGGCTGTGCCACTGGACCCTACAGGACACCTACTACATTAGGCCACATGACCAAGACATGGAGTCAAAGCAGCTCCATTGAATACACAGAAACAAACCCAGGGAGGCTGCCAAATTGAGGAAGCAAGGAAATATGGCCCAAATGAAAGAACAGAACAAAACCCCAGAAAAAAACCTAAATGATAGAAAATAGCCAACCTACCAGGTGCCATTAATATGTAATATTCAGGAGCTATAAAAAGAAAAACATAGGCTTACCATGACTTATTGGTTAAAGTCATTTACTCTGAAACCAAAAGACAATTATCTGAAACATGGCTCTATTTTTGAATGTATAGTTTCCAAAATCATGACAATTATAATTATAACTTCACTATAACTCATACAAATATCTATCAATGAGAGAGTTAACCAATACAAAACTCAGCAGCACAGATATTGTAGACACTGATATGACAGACTGGCATTTAAACCACGGGGTACAGATGCTTATGTAACACATGCTGCCATTTATGTAGAAAGAAAGAAAGTATGTGCACGTGTATGTGGGTAACTCATTGAAATAGTAAAGCAAGTTCAGCTAGAAGATACAAGAGTATTTGCCTCCAGGCATGTGAAAAAGAACCACCATAAAAATTTTGTGCTGGGAAAACCCAGTAAAAATGGATTAATATTAAACTTTCTGCAGTGGACAGCAGTGTGGCTTGGTAGTAATTCTACTTCCGTCCATGGCTCTTTCTGGTGCTGACTACCTGCCACCCACGACCATGAGGATGTTCCCCAACTGGAGTTTTCCAAAAAGCCTCCATTTCTGCAGTCAAGGTGGAAGCTATTCACTCTTCATAGTTATACAACAGGTGATGAGGGGCATTCTTGAAAACATTGTCATGTCTAAACCAACCTTTTGTAGGACGCTACAGTCAAGTGTGGATTGCTAAGGAAAGATATGCTAATGGCCAATTCTCAGATTCTGAAACAAGTTTTAGGATACCCTAAATTCCAGGGGGAATCATTTGATTTTTTAAAAATACTTGTTCAAAAGAAGCAAAATCACCTTTATTTTAAATATCTTAAATATTTATTTGAGAGAAGGAAACTAAAAATGTTTTGAGCGCTCCCTACATGTCAGTCATTGTGTAAGTGACTTTGCATATATTCTCACAATGCCCTTGAGTGCACACACGAGAAAACAGACAACTCAGAAGGAAAGTGTATAGCCAGCCCAAGGTCAACTTAGACAGGAAAGGTGAGGGCCAGTCTTCCAGTTTTCCTTTGGCTCAGAGATACCCTGTCCTCTTCATTGTCACATTATGTTTCATTACCCTAAATGGTGTGTATCCTCCTTATGCAATTGCTTTTGGATATATAGCAGCAGAATTTTATTTCTGCATTGTCAGCCCAACAATGACTATGTCAACATCCGTAAGAAGAACCAATTCTGCCTATAAACATCTCCTGTGTATTTGTAATCATCAATATGAATGAAGATAACCCCCTGCAGAGTGGTATTGTTAGAAGGGTAGCGAATACATTGCTTTAAGTCTGAACCTTTCCAGAAAATTCAATTCTGGCAACTTTATTTTCAGGGTTTGCCCCTACTGATGACCACAAGTGCACAAAAGGAAAGGACTCGGTCATTAGATCTGTGTTGGGAAGCAAGATGTCCTTGGCGATGGAGAGAGTGCACGTGAGCGGGCTAAGCAGGAAAGCACTCGTCTGTAGACTATTTCTGGTCTTTGTTCCTGACAGTTAAAGCTCTACAGGTGTTCATTAGGTAATTTGAGTGGAGATGGCAAGGCACAGCGTGCCCTTCAGCTCTTTGAAGAGAGGAAGGACAGAAATATAAGGTATGGACGTTATGGTGCCATACACGTATATACGTTTTGAAGCAAGAGCACATTATTTAGAAAGGATCAATTTTATTTGGATAAGAAACAGCATATAAATATCTGATGACTGATATAGTATCTATTATTGGGGAAATGTTATAACTGAGAGGAACATAGCAGCTAGATTTTGCCCAATAATCCTTTCATGAAGCAATCAAGAAAAGGCAAAAAATTTCAGAGATGTCTTGACCATTTTGCTGTATACCAAATATTCGTTCAAGAATTGGCATTATGGTCCAATCAGCACACAGAGGTCACTTAGATTTGACTAAGAGCATTCATTCAGGAACAGACCATTATGCCCTTGATCTTGAAGTAGAAACAATTGTAGCTCAGGTATCAGTTGAACCATAGAGCAACAAATAAGTATTTTCAGATAGTTTTCAGATAGTTTTCATTTATGCTTCATCAAGTTCTTTCCTCGCAGAATACTTTTTATTCATAGATTTTTATTTTAAAGTTCAAATACATAAACATTTTAAATCCTACTGCTGAGAATTACTTTCCTCCATGCTTGTTTAAGGAAGATATTTAGGGGGGAAAAAGAAAAAACCCACCTCTCATTTTAGACAAGTAGAGAAAAAGCAGGTCTTTCACAAAGGAAAATTAGAATGTTATTTTGATCTCTTTGGCTTTTCTTAAATTGTATCATCGGTCATTTATTCACTGGAAAGTAATTAGAGATCCAGGATTAGTAGTCAGCTTACTTTCTTTCTTTTTTTTTTTTTTTTTTTGCTCCTTAATGATCACTCTGCTTCATTTTTTCTTGGCAGTTCTAGAAATCTATTAAATAACATATTTAACAAAGATTTATTGAATTATTACATCCAAAGTACTCAGAGATTATTGCAGAAACTCAAAGAGAGTGTCTTGCTTTTTCATGAGCTTCAAAATAAGAGGAGGAAAAGACACACATTTTAATAACTAGTTTAAAGTGGTATCTGCTCATAAGCATAAAGAGACACACAAAAAATATACCTGAGGGAGGGAAATGGAAGGAAACATCACTGTAATTGAGAGGATAACATAAAACTGCATGAAAAAAGCATATTTTTCTAGACTTAAAGTACAGGGGGGAGATGTTAGGGAAGGAGTCAGAGAGCGTGCAGGAACTAAAACAGATGTGAACATCAGAACGAAAAGGGATTAGGTTGAAGATGTTTTTCCGGACCACAAAGTTCACAAAGAGGAGTAGAAGATGAGACTGGTTTTGTTTTAGTTTAAAATGATGTGATTAGATGCTAGTCAAAGTAATCACTGTAGACCCAGTGCAGGACCTGTAGATGTGGGCTGCTTGGTGGGGTCATGGTGTCCACCCATAGAGGCAATCCCAGAAGGCAATGTTGGCCAAAGTTTCCTGCTGATGGTATCCCCATGGCTGGGTGGCAAGTCCTTTACTTTGGGGACTCTGGGAGTGCACCTCCTGTCCACTACAGTCCACTCTGCCTCTCACATCATCTTTGCTCAGACAGGTTATGGGAGTAGTTCTTCTGATTCTATCAGATCTGTCTTCTTGCAGAATATGTAGAGGAGAAAGGTTATTGAGATGAACTACAATCTCTGCAGCTGGTCTCAAGGCCACCACTGATCAGCTCCCTTTACCACTATCCACTCAAGGTCAGGCTCACCCTCAGCGAGCACTTCTGATGATCAGGACAGTGTAGCCACTGAGGTGATATAGGTCTTCATCTTGAAGGAGTGTCTGGTCTATATGCCTTTCTCAAGTTAAGTTTGCTACATTGCTGTATTTGTCATCTGAACTGGGCACAGAAATACAAAAAGATGCCCAAATGAATGGTTTTGGCACTAGACAAAGTCTTCTGGCTCAACAATACTGGATGATAAGGGGAAATATAAACTCGATGGAACAGCAACGTAACTAATCATGGCTGGTGAGAATTTCCCCCTCTTTTACTGAACTTTAGCTCATCTGCCATGTCACCTGAGTATACAAAAATTTGATTCACATTGGTTTTGAAATCCTACAAAGGAGTTTAAACTGTTTTTTTCTTTTTGTAAGCAAAACCACTATGCTGTACCTAAATCTAATTATTAAGCATGAGCACATAAAAATATTAACATTACAAAAACCTCTCTATACATATAGAAAATAACCTATGTGCTCTCAGATTTAGAGAATATGGACATATCATGTGAGTCCATGTTTATGTAATATTAATTTTTCAAAAAGAGTAAAAGGAACAACTCATTATTCTGAACTTGGTTTCAGGAGTCATGATAGAAGGAAAATAAATGTAAATTTTTCCAGGCTAAGTTTATGAAATTACTCTGATGATCTCTTTATAAAATGATTCTAAGTGCAATAAAATTTTTATAGAAGTGATGAAAATTGATGCATAACAATCAATATAAGCATTATAATAGAACCCTAATTAGAAAGTTGTATTAATGGTTTACTGTTGTTTGTCTTATTCTTCAGGAGGAAAAAATAGCAAAAATTAGTATTTTTCATTACAAAAGAACAATATCTAAAGTTGTATGTGTATATAGACCCAAGTATATATTATAAACTGATTATTACAGTAAATCGCTCATGGCAGATGCTTTGAGATATGATGTGGGGAAAGTCTAGGTTTTCAGTTTGCAGGCTTTATTTGAAAATCTTCTGGGCCACCTTAGAGTCATTTAGGAAAGTCCCGTGCCTCAGCTTCTTATCACTACACTGTGGTTGAAAAGATCCGGTGAAACAGCGCATCTGAAGGACTATGACCTTGCTGGTCCCAGGGAGCGTGCTCAGAAATGGCTGATTCCCCTCTCTGTCAATCAAACACACGGCTTACGTCCGACCATCGGCGGTGTCTTCTCTCACCCTCGGTAATTCCCGTACAATAGAAGTCTGATCAACATTAACAGGAGCCAGAGAGTAAAACGAGAATCAGGTGGAAAGAGTAGATCTGAAAATGCAAGGGAGTTGCACTGGGTCAAGTTCAGGGTTTTACTTCTAAAACAATAGGTTACTGAGTTTAGTAAGTTGTGTGACGTTCTTTATATGTTTTTCTATATTGCGGGAGCCGTGGCTGTTTTGCTGTGATTGTTGTCATTGTGTTTTTGTCTTGCCTTTGGAGAGGTTAGAAATACTGACTTGGTTTGCTGGAAATCAGCCTGGAACCTTATCAATAATTAAAGTTTGCAAAGCGTAAGTAAAGCTACGTCTGACTTAGCGAGGACGCGATGCTTCTCCCTTGGTTCCGAACTTCTTCCGCCGTCTCCCTCTGTGGCTCCTATCCTTCCCCGGGATCACGAGAGCTGTTCTGCCGTGGACAAATGCTGTCTTTTGTGTTGTTGGGTGGGCTCGGGCTGCTCTCCTTCACCAAGGCTCCTGTTCAGGAAGCCGGACGGTTTTCTATTTAAGATTATGCTGGGCCCTTCAATGGAACTCTGAGAGGTGGATGGAAAAGAAAACTGCGATCCTTATCTTCCCCAAGCTCTATTGGATTGGGAGCTTGGAAAGATGATAGTCACTAAGGGATGCTGTTTTGAATGTTGTATCTCTCTTACCTTGGCCAGTGTGATATAATGAAATGAACCCTAGTCTCAGACTCAGAAGGCATCGTTTCCGGTCTTCAGTCTGCCATTAAGTCATTATGACTTAAGAAAACTGCCATTTTGAGTTTAGTTTCTTTATAAGTTAAACGTGGGGTAAGAAAGGATGTTCCCTGAGGGTTCACTTCAGGTCTAAACTGGTATCAGCCCACCTCTGCTTGCTCCAGATTGTTCCCATCCCCCTCAGTGTGTAATTTATTTGTCAATTAAACATGGTTGTATCAAGTGAATAATAGATATCACCTTTCCTCAGCTTTCCCTGTTCTCCCTCTAAAAACGTTCTAACCGAAACGCTCAATTCAGGGAACTCTTTGGAAAACGTTGATCAAAATTAACTTTCAAATCTTTTGTAAATCAAAGATTCTAAGAGTTTAATGTTACAAAAACTTTAAGTTATCCTCTGAAATGTTGAGGAAGGGAAGCATCTTTGTCAAGTTCTCTGCAGGCTTCCTCCCAACTTCACTGCCATGTACTGGGCAGCTGTTCAACACACGCACGTCCCCGCTTTGTGTAGAAGTGAGTCCGGAAGTGCGCGCTGTGGAGCATTTAATTTCCCTTCCCATCTCCCCCAGCTCTCTTTTCTTGTGTGTCTCAAGTGAGAGCGAAGCTTGGAAATTTTCACCCAATGTGCACCGAGTGCAAGTACGTACTACTGAACAGGTCCATGTTTTTCTCTGTTGCTGAGGGAAGATTTTACAAAGAGATGGGTGTTTACTGCGGAGCAAACCTACTGGTTTAAAGAGATGGTACTTGCTTACCCTGAGGTTACTTTCAGTCTTGGTGCGACTGCCCCCTCCTCCCAGCACCACGTGGGTTTCTTCTCAGTGGGGAAAGAAACAGACTTTTACTACTTAGAAACTTATAGGATGCTCAAGTGTATTTTCCAAGGAATTAGGACCTCTTCAAAAGTTAGTTTACTATTTACCTGGAGAACAATAAACTGGCTCTAATTTTGGGCACAGGGACCAAGTAACTAGATGAAGCAAAGATGGCAGGAATCTTCCTTCCACGAGGCCTGCTTACTTACTATCTTCTTTAAAAGGTGGAAGAAATAGATCTTGCTTCTGTGATTTCTTTTAAACCTTCGCTGACCCTTCTATTGTGCTATAGGGACACCAGTTCGCTATTCTATGTTACATTTCCTGACAGAGGTGTCTATTCCTAATACCAATATTGCTAAAGGTAGCTGTGGTGTTTATGCGAACAATGACTAAATATGACACACGTTTTAGTGCCAGACACTAAACTGTTATATGGGGCTTTTATATTTAATCCTCCAACAACCTATCAAAACTTTGTGAGCATCCATATCTTAAATGATAAGAAAACTGCAGCTCAGGAATCCTAAGTACTTTGTCCTAAGTCACAGCGGAAGAAGAGAAGGGAGTTCGTCCCAAGAATTCTATCTTTAGAGCTCCAGACCCCAAGTTTTCACTGCCTGCTGGATATCTCCAGCTACATGTTCTGCATGTACTTCAGAATTCAACATGTTAAAACAGAAACATTCCATACCTTGAATTCCTATTTCTTAAATAGTAATTATTTTTAAAATTACGGTAAATTTGCTTCCTCTCATAAGTTTCCTCTTTCAGATAAAATCTTCACCATCTCCCAAGCTTCCTTGAAAAGAATATTTAATGTCAACTTTAATGCTTTTTTCCTCACCCTATTTTTATACTCAGTTTGTGATTCCTGTTTACTTACAGTTTCAATATTATTATTTTTTTCAACATTCTCTCTGTAATTGGTTTGGGTCCCTTAATTGCTTGCTTGACTTCTGGAAAGTGTCATAACTGGATGTCACACGTTGAACTGCTTCCTCTTCAGATGTGCTGAAGTCCTCACCTGCAATAGCTCAGATGGCACCTCATTGGACAGAGAGTCTTTACAGAGGTACTCAAGGCGAGCTCACTTCAGCGGAGTAGGCCTAGACCCAGCATGGCCAGTGTCCATAGAAAAAGGGGAAGTTCGGACGCAGATTCACAAACAGGGGAATGCCATTTGAACTTGCGGGCAGAGACTAGGCTGATGTGTCTACAAACCAGGAAGCACTGAAGATCGCCGGCAAACCACCAGAAGGTAGAGGAGAGGCCGGAACAGGGCCCTCCTCACATCTCTCAGATGACACCTTGACTCGTGACTTTCAGAACTGGGAGATAATACGTTCGTGTTGTTGAAACCAGCTTGTTTAAAGTACCTTGTTAGAGCAGCCCTGGCAGACTAATGCCCCGGTTTCCTGACGTCCACGTTGCCTTCAGATTTAAGCAATGGACTAGAGCCACAGCCAAAGATGCTGTCCCTTCTCAATCTCTGTGTGTCCCAGAGCTTGTCCTTCCCCAGATCTGTTTACTCTGGCCAACAAACTTGTGCTTATCTTAAAATTCCATTTAAATAATAGTTCTTTCTTTAAATATTTCCAAGGGTCACCACACCCCACTTATGAGAGAGGTTTTGGCTGCCTTAATGTCTCTAAGTTGAGCCTGGGGTGTGTATCCCTTTGGGTCTAGACAGAAAACAGCAATTCCTGGACATTTGATGAAATCATCAGTGACGGTCATTTTTGCTAAACCGATTCTACTCCGTATCGGCAATTTTACATGGTTCAATATCATACTTAAAATATAATACTATATTTTAAATGGTTCACTATAATACCACAGTAAATTCAGGACACGTAACTTTACATGTGATGAAAAAGCTGAAAGGTAAACAAAGGATAGCGAGTCAAGACAGATTAAGTAGCACAGTTAAGGAATTGCCAGTGACCCTGGGGCTGGAGGGACAGAGGGAAGAGGAAGCCCCTTCAGGTCCGTCAGGCAGGAGACACAGCCACAGAGGGGGGTCAGAAGCTTCCAGAGAACCCTCCAAAACAGGCAGGGGAAGGAATACTCCAACTTACCACCTTTCCTGTTCTCTAGACTTCTGCCTGTATCTGCCTCTGGCCCAATTTTGCTGGAAGCTAGAGGACAAGGAGTCTGGGAAGTTTATTTTTACCCCACAGAGCAGAGCAGGTAAAGGTGGGGAGCAGGTTTGAAAGGAAACGGTTGGATAAAAGGCAGAGTAGCAATGGCTCTCTTATGTTTGACTTCCATCTGTCCACCACCTGCCTGGTTTTAGGCCCGATGCTCTCAGAACTGTTTCCCTTCACAGAGCTGAGCCGGCCATTGTCTCGGGTTTTTGTTCACCCTGAACTCAGTGTTGACAATGGAACTTGCCAGAGTTCTACGCTCAGTTTCTGCATGAATTACCATCAAAGGCCAAAGTAAAGGCCCCTGATAATGAGGTCGTGCTGAGCCACCAGTAGACAGACCTCAAAGCAATGCTCGGCAGGGCTCTGCTTCCCAGGGAGAGGGATCAGAGAGAGGAGCAGGAGCTGCACGCCTACCTGCAGGTATCTGAGCAGACAGGCCGGGTCAAGCAGGCAGCGCCAGGCTGCAGGAAATCTCCGCGTGGCAGCCCAGCCCACACTTGAAGTTAGTCCCCAGAGCACCCCTGCAGTGACTCAGGGACAGGAGAGAGGGGGCCATGCTGACGCCCCTGATTTTACAGGATATATGTATGACATCTGCGTTACCTGAACTTCACAAGCTGTGTGGCTGTTCTCATTTTTAGAGAGAAATGCCTCTGCAGAATGGAGGACGGGTATCATTAGGATTTCACTGTTGGGTTCTCAGTAGATCCAGAAATGGTTCTTTCATTAAGGACTTTAGGTCTGGACACCCAGTGGCCGAGAATAACTGTGCTCACACCAGGAAACGGATTATGCAAAGATTACTAAGCGCTAACCAGAGTGCAATGTTCCTATGTGTTATCTGAATAAAATCAGACTACGTTGTTCTTGCTTCCAGATCCCCTTTGCGCTAACTTACATTAAAATAAAACACGAACCTTAAATAGTAACAACAGTCTTCTTTCAAGGTCTATTCAGGATAAGGAGGGTGGAGTGTACAGAAGTATTTTAATCTTTCTAAAACATTTTGCGTATTTCTTCTTCACAAAGCTCTACTTGGTTTTGGTACTACTTACATGAGCTCTTCCCTCTTTCCTTTTCTCCTCTCGTCATTCTCTTTCTGCAGCCTCTCTGGGTAGCTAAGCCCTGTTCTCATGAGGATCTAATGGCTACACTCGTTTGCTGTCCCGCCTAAGTTTTGCTCCAAACAGCAAAGAGTAGGAATCCTGAGGATCCATGGTTCTTTGAAAGCAGAGAAGGAGGGAATTCTAAACACACTTTTATTATTATGTTCTTGTTACACAGGAAAAGGACTACGCACAATATGCAGACTATTCAGGTATCAATGTTCAAGTTTTCCTTATTAAAGGAAAATAAATGTATAGGCTATAGGAATCGAAAGAAAATACCTCTACAAATTTCTGCTTGGAGTCCTCTTCTTAATCTGGTATTATACACTTTTATTTAGTCTTACCAAGCTAATCAAGGATATGAGAAAATATGGCTATTCTTAGGTCTCATGGGACCTCCCTTGAACATCTAAATGGAATTCTAAATGAAAGAACAGCCCATTAGAAGACAAAGAGCCAGCCATTTACCAGATGGCTCTTTCTAGTTTCCCATCTCCTATTGGTCAAAATTCATTCCATGGGGCCTCAACTCGCCTGCAATCTCTGTGCATCCAGGTGGCAATGGAGAAACAAAAGCCTCTGTAGGTCACGTTGGTTTGGATTTAAAAAATAAAGTTTCCGTGCCACTCAGTGACAACAACGAAGACGTCTTAAAGCCCAGTCCTCATTCTGAAACGATGAGACAGTCAGTGGCATTAGGAGATAAGGGGAGAGATGTCACGAGGAAATAAGGGCAGGGGTGGTGGGATCCATCGAGAAGCCCCCAAAAGGACAAGCAGGACAAGTAGGTGGGTGTGGATGCGCAGGTGGGGCCAAGCTTCCCTACGGTGTGCGTGAACAAGGTTTTGTACAATTTCTATATAGAGGCATACATAACCCCTCTTTCTCTCTGTCTCTCTGGTATGAGCTATATAAGAATGATCAGAATAATTCTTTGCCTTAATAATTTAAGTTAAAAAATATAAAGTAAAAAACAATGCAAATTCAATCCATAATTTTGGGTGATGAAACACATCCTGCCCTTAGAAAAGAAATAGAGCAAGATCAGCTTCAGTTGTGGGCTTCAGTTCCTCATACCTTCCTGGCAGCCTACACAGGGCAATGGCCTACATGCACCCCTCTTGTGAGTCAGCAGAAGACAGACAGAGCAGTGGGGTTGACCAGGTGGCTATGATGCACACTCTCAAGCAGGACAAGGGAGGGCACACGGAGTTCGAAACAGGGACAAATATTCCTACAGGAGGGGGTAAATCCAGCACAAGCTCTGTGGACTCTTTGTCCCATGATCAGGAATAATCCAGGCCCAAGGTCTATTCTTATGCTGCCAAGTTGGGGATGGAACACTGCATGTACCAGACTGCCTTTCCCAACAGGCAGCATGAGCAAAAATATTTTTAGTCTGGGTTTATCTAGATAATCAACTCATACCCCATTGCACTGTTTGGCATAATAAAATTAACAAGAATAAAACCTACCTCCTGTCAAGCAATCCCTAGCCCCATGTTGCATATGTTTGATGAATATTGATTCAAAATAGCATCCCACTTGGAAAGAAGAGTATGTTAAATCCATCAAATGAACATGTTTAGAGACCACAGAGGAGCCTGCTTTGTTGATGGTGATTTTGTCCTAACTGAATGTCACCTCCCGTGGGGGGGGGGGGTACACTCTAATATGTAGAGGCTATCAGTGACTCTCTGGTAAACAGCTCCGCTCCCACTAATAAATATGGATTGGTCTCCACAAGAAAACTGCAAATGAGCTCCCTTAGACCCACTGTCGGGAAGACAAGCTGCCCAAATAGCATGAATCACAGCACGAAAGGAAGACCCACCACGGTGATATTAAGGATTGAGATGAGTGGATGAAAATGAAATTTTTTCAAAATATAGAGGTCACATGCATAGCTGTCACATTGTGCTAAGAGCCAACAGCAAAATTAAAGTACTTGGGATGAAAAATACTACACGTATAAAAAATAGGAATCGGCTTTATAGTTCAGGGTTAAAGTTCAGAAAGTAGAAGATGACCTGTTTCTATATATTTGAGCCTTTACAGAAGTACCTAAGAATATATATACATATTTTACCCACATGTTTCTTGACCTTTCTGTGACTGTTGAGTGTATACACTACCCTGTGGAAACCTTTCCCCACTTACCGGCTACCACACAGCTCTTTCCTGAGTGCAAGTGGTGGGCACTGATTGCTGCCTCCTGCTCAGCTAACCTCCCAAGCTGACCCTCCTCACTTCCCTCGATGCAGGGATGAGGCTGATGAAGACAGTGACTTTGGTGGCCATGGGTGAAAAGATCTGGAAATGAGTCTGCTTGCTTCCATTGGGGTTTACAGGAGTGCCGTCCACTGGTCAGGAATGCCTATTTTGAAATTCACATCAGGAAGACATACACTTGCATTATGTTAAGCCACTGAAATTGTCAGCTGCCATCCTACTGGAATCTTTGTGAGCATCCTGAGGTCAAGGTAGCTAAAACGGAAGTAATCCGTCATTGTCCGCCCCGCCTCTTCTCTCTCTTTCCCTGAGATGTGCCACGTCAGTAATGGCATCATTGCCTTCCGAATCACCCAAGCTACAAACGTGGGTGTTCTCTGAACTCCGCCCCTTCCCCTGAGTAACAAATTAAAAACCAAGCCCCCTAGTGTCGCCTACAAAATGTCACTTAGAGCTACTTCTTTCTTTTTCACAGTTCCATTGCCCCCTGAATTTAGACTGTGTCTCTGACAGGCACATTTCATCAGCTTCTAAAACCTAGCTGTGTCCTGCCTCCTGACTAATCAGTCCCTGAAGCCGCCACTGAAGGGGCATTGCTGGAACACTCATCTACCACTCTGTGCGTAAAACATTAATAATGCTTCCTGGGCTATGAGATGAGAGTCTAAAATTCCTCGAGCCCCACCTTTAAGGTCATTTACATTCTAGATTCAACCCATCTTATCACCCTCTTCTCTCGCACTTACTCTCCAACCACAGCGACTCCAGCTCGGGGTCTTAGAGACTCTCGGTCCTTTCAGGCCAGCTGCTCCCTCTGGAGTCCCCTCCTGAGCCTTGTAGTCAGACACCCGGCGGCATAAAAACCTTGGGACGCAGGATCAAACGGAGCATGCTCCCGTGAAGGCCTGGGATCTTCGTAGCTGCACGCCCCTGGAAAAATTCTCATCTTTCTGACCCTGAGGAAGTATCAGTTCCCACCTTGCGTTCTGCTTTGCTCTCACAGAAAGCCTTTGGTTTCACGGTTTCTGAGGCGCTCTCTGAATCCCTCCTCCTTCTGAACTTCCCCATTCTGGGTGACGCAGGAGATCAGTATAGAAGTAAGACCGTGTTTATTTCACGAAAATAAATAATAAAGAAGAGGAGACGAGTAAGCAAAGGCATCCCCTGCAGACATTGCTGTGAGGCAAGCCTCTCTCTCCTCCACCAGCACTCCCTGCCTCGTGGCTGCTTGCAGGCTGCTCCTCAGCCAGCAGGTCATAAAATAAGAAGTTTGTTCCTTAACCTTGTTCTCCAACCTGCTTATGTTCACAGCAGACGCCTAGTGGTCTTCTGAACAGAGCTCAGCTCTGCCTTCGGCTCAGATGCCTTTCCCCCCACAATTTAATAAAGAGAGCCTTGGCCTTGTGAGGTCGCGTGCAGAATTTCCATCAGTCGGCTTCAACAGTTAACACCTCCCACATCCAACTGGATAGTGGACTTTGAATGTACTTTTTAATCCCAGATCTTAATTTAGGAGCCTAGGACATTTTCCACGTAATGTGATGCCCTAGACGCCCTGAGAGATACAGATCAGGCAACAGTGTTTGTGGGACTCAGTGCATTTCACCTCCACGGCCCATAATTCCCTGGGACGTACATTTTCACACTAGAGTCTTGGTTTGTTTTCTGTTTAAGGTCTACTTGTTAACTTTTATGGTCTTTGCTGTTTTTAAAAATCTAGCTATTGATAAATAAATGTAGTTATACTTGCCTCTGAATTCTTTTAGAAATAGAAAGAAATTAATGAACGTTTACTTATTCCTCAAGATTCAGGCCAGGTATTATCTCCTTTATGAAGGCTTTCTCATTCTATTTGTCACCAGAACTAATGATTTTGCCTACACTTGCTGCCTTTAAATGTAGCCTGTAGTTTTATCTTAAATGTGTGTCTTTTAAAAAATATTTTATGTATGTATTTTTTAAAGAGAGGGGAAGGGAGAGAGAAAGAGCGGGAGAAACTTCGGTGTGTGAGAGAAACAATCAGTTGCCTCCCGCACGCCCCCAAGTGGGGACCTGACCTGTAACCCAGGCATGTGCCCTCCCTGGGGATCAAACCAGTGACCTTTCAATTCACAGGTCAGCACTCAATCCATTGAGCCACGCCAGCCAGGGCCATAAACTTGTCTCGTTTCTTCACATAGTATTTTAGTTCTTTATAAGAGTATGTTCCTGGTTAACTTGCAATCTTAAGAGCATCCATACTCATCTTTCTATTTCTCTAACACTAGCAAGAAATTAAACCCACATACACACATGGCTTTTCACCTCCTGGTCTTTGATTTTACACTTTACCTGTAACAGAAGTCAACACAATGGGATTTAAAAAAATATTTTTCTCAAGTTGAATTGTCTTCCCAAATACTAAATTCTTTTCATTGTACAATTTGATGCTTAACATAAAAGTATTTGTAACTTTCAATGTGATAATTAATCATCTGCAGGACAGATAGAAAGATCATGTTTCCAGTAAATCCAATGCAATTATTACCCTTTGGATTTCTTAACCATCTTCAATTAAATGCAATGGTGATTTTCATAAACTTTTTCTTCTTCTTTTGTCTGCAGAACATTTTCTATGGTATACTATTTAAGTGGATATAATCTAGTTCAGAAAAGCATAATTGCAGCTAGGCCTTTTTTCCTAAGATTTCACAAAGATGGCCCTAAGTAGCAATTTTTATTCAATTTATATAGACTCATTTTGGCAGCCTTGGGACTCCAGTGGTTATAGGTCTTGCACAAGATCGGAGAGGAAAAGTATAAAGTCAAAAAGTAGAACATGTGTCATGACTTGCTAGTCTTTCTTTTGTAAGAGATGTTCCAAAGGAATCATCTGAATCAATATTTTGGCTCAGAAATCTATCAATGGGAGAACTGACCTGAATTTCCAAATATTTCTTTCTCTCTGAGATTTACAAGGAAATTAGGAATGTCTGCTTAATACCCTGGTGTGGTCAAAACCACTGACTGGTATTCTGCATGGATTTGATTAATGTCACACTGTGTTAATACCACTTAGCTGGATCTTTGTAAGAAGCGAATGTAGTTCCCAGCTGGTAACCGGGAAGTACTGAATTAGAGCAATGGTTCCAACCACGTTGGGAGTCTGACACTCTTCAAGAGTCTAAGGGATGTTTTAGATGTAATGGCTGAGCGGGTATGTTTTCTTTAGTTGGCTACCTTCACCCCATAACTCAAGATAAGAATTCTAAGGAAGTCCTTTGTAACAAATCTCAATCTACTCATTCGTGCCCAATTTTTTGGACAGTTTAACATATGTTTTACATATATGAAAGTACAGACTAAAATCACTTCAGATGGTTGCCATATTAATACTTTGGAAATTACTTTGGGTAAATGCAGGTTAGTGGTGAAGCCATATGTATTCTAAATGGTCGGTCTTGTTTATGGCTTAGAGCAGAGAAAAAGGCATTAAAGCAAAGCTGCCGTCAGATGACATCGTTCCTTTCTGAACTGACAATATATTTGTTTACTACATTGACACAGGTCAACTGTAAAATGGCTATAAAAACGGAAAGCTATGTAATGTACTTTCAGTTTTCATAAATACGGAGCCATGTAGCCTTTTATTCCAGTCAAGTCCTGGTGTTTACCTACTATGTTCACCATGGCAATGTCCGAGAAAGACTCATACTGTAGGAGTACCTACAGTGTCCTTCTGATGGTGAAGGATTTATTTACCATGTAAAACCTCTGCTCAGGCAGGACTTTGGAAACTATACAGATGAAGCACTTCTAGTTCTTGGCAACACATCCGATTTTACTGTGTTCTGTGTTGCCATGCATTAGCATGAATCACAGAGCCAAAATAGCTGAAAGAAATGTTGTCAAGTGTCATTAAGTTGATCAGATACGTCAGCACTGCATCTTTAAATGGTATTTATCAAAATTCAGTTGAGCATATGAAGCTCCTACCTAGTATCAACAAGTTCACTCTCAGGCTCGAGGACAAGTCTTAAAAGAAAATACGGAATTTTGAACAGATTTTTCACATTTTTGAATGCCTCAATTAAAACAATTTCTAATAGAGAATGTGGCAAACTTTTTATCTATTTGAATAAGATGGCTCTTTGATCAACATCTGTCAGTCACCATAATGGATACAGTTGAAAAACTTGGTCTTTGGCCCAGCTCCTGGGATGAAAGAGTTTGGAGGTGAGCACTCCGAACACATCACTGAGACGTTCCGATGCTGGAGCAGTGCCTGCTGGGGCGAGGAGCCAAGATTATAAAGCCTGTCAATGTCCCAACAGATAAGAATATTCAGGCACATGGAAAATAAATCTTTTTACTCTTACTTCTACATAAAAATATACATTTTAAATTCAAACATGTATTAATTTGTTCAGGATGCCAAAAGATAACACCATAGACTGGTGGCTGAAATGACGTAAATTTACTTTTTTACAGTTCTCGATCCTAGAAGTGCAAAATCAAGGTGTGCAGCCGGGGTGATTTCTGGTGAGGACTCTCCATCTGGTTTGCAGGTGGCCGCCTTCTCACTGTGGCCTCTCCTCGCATTTCCTCTGCACATGCCCACTGTGGTATCTCTTCCTCTTCTTAAAGTGCACCTGTCATATTGGATTGGGGATTTCCCCTTATGGAGTGATTTAACCTTAATTACTTCCTTAAAGGGCTTACCTCCCCAAACAGTCATTTCAGGTGGGGGTTAGTCTTCCATCTATGAAGCTGGGGGTGGGGAGTCACAATTCAATTCATAACACTATCCTAGTTACAAACTTGCTTAATGATACACTCATTTTCAAAGATGATATCATTGGTATATATAATTTGAATTCATTTTGAGGAATCTTCAAGAATTATAACAAAAGAATTATAATATTAGAATATTATAACATACTTGAAACAGTTAGTGTGTCAAAGATAACTCTAGTTCCTTTTGTTACTATACACTTGCTTGTGTCAGGGTTTTCAGTTCATGGTAGATAAAAAAGTGAAAAAAATTAGCTATTAAAGGAAGTAAATATTGTCAAGACAAAGACCATTGTACAATTATAACTTAATTTTTTTATTATAAATACAGATTTACTTTACAGCAAAAGTAATAAGATTTGTATTTTGTAAGAGGCCAGAATTTTGCACTCAAGCAAAAGGAAAGAACCAAAGGCAAACCCGTAGGAACTGAGTAAAATGGGAGCTGCCAGTGGCTGGGGGTGGGAGAATTAGGGAGTGTTGGTATAGCACTGGGGGCTGATGTGGTTGCCACTTTTTAGGTGTAAGATGAGTACATTCTGAGGATCTAATATACAGTATGGTGACTATTGTTAACAATTCTGTGTTGTATATTTGAAATTTGCTTATAAAGTAAATCTTAAGTGTTCTCACCACTCCCACAAAAAAGGTAACTATCAATATCTGAAGTTCGTGAATGCAATAACCGACGTCAATGTGGTAATCATCTCAGAATAGGTGTGCCTATCAAATCACCGTCGTGTATACGTTATATTAGAAGATGTACAGTATTATCTTAGTACAGTTGGCCATTTAGTAATTTACACTCCGTCAATTACACCTCAGTAAAACTGAAAAAAAAAGATATTGCCATGGAAAGATTTTTTTACATTCCATTTTTCAAAAGGATGCAAATCTACAATACAATCCATTGCCTAGAACAGTCTAGGCACCCGTAACCACGTATGGCATGTAATTGCTGCTCTTACATGCCTCCCAATGTAACAGCAATTCTCTTCTCTTCTGAAACACGCCGATGTCGTTTCGTTTGGTTCTAATTGGCAAATAACCTTTTGGCAAAATCACTTAACAACCTTCTCATTAGTAATCAAAGAAAATTTTTCAGTTTTATTCAGAGCTCTGCAATTCCAGAAGTTTATCTTCCAAGAGCAGTGCTTTTCTCTAGCAGACACGCATGCGTCTCTGACATGACTGTGACCTTTCCCTCCTCAATTGTTTAATTTCAAAAGGGTCTCAAGTCATAGTAATTGCAGTAAATCAGATATACAGGTTTGATCATTATTCACATAACTTAACATCATTGAACTGTTTGTTTTTTAATTTTTGATTAATTTATTGTTTTGCTATGACAGTTGTCCCACTTTTCCTCCCATGGCTCCCCCCACCCAGCCCACCCCTTCCACAGTCAATCCCCACCCCGTTGTCCATGTCCATGGGTCATTCATACACGTTCCTTTACTAAACCCTTCCCCTACTTACCCCCTCTCTCCCTCACCCCCTACTGTTATTCTGCTCCTTGTTTCCATGCCTCTGGCTCAGTTTTGTTCATTTGTCTGCGTTCATTAGTCTCCTGTATTAGGTGAGATCATATGATATTTTTCTTTCTTTGCCTGGCTTATTTCGCTAAGCATAATTCTCTCTAGTTCCATCCATGTTGTCACAAATGGCAGGAGTTCCTTCTCTCTTTCTGCTGCATAGTATCCATTGTGTAAATGTACCACGGTTTTTGATCCACTCATCCACTGAAGGGCACTTAGGCTGTTTCCAGCACTTGGCTATTGTAAACAGTGCTGCTATGAACATAGGGGTGCATAAGTTCTTTTGAATTGGGGTTTCAGGATTCTTCGGGTATAATCCTAGTAGTGGAATCACTGGTTCAAAAGGCAGTTCCACTTTTAGTTTTCTGAGGAAATTCCACACTGCTTTCCACAGCGGCGGCACCAGTCTGCGTTCCCACCAGCAGGGCACTAGGGTTCTCGCTTCTCCGCATCCTCGCCAGCACAAGTTGTTTGTTGATTTGTTGATGACGGCCATTCTGACAGGTGTGAGGTGGGATCTCATTGTGGTTTTTATGTGCATCTCTCTGATGGCTCATGATGTTGAGCATCCTTTCATATGCCTATGGGCCCTCTGTATGTCCTCCTTGGAGACGTATTTGTTCAGGTCCTTTGCCCATTTTTTAATTGAACTGTCTGTCTTCTTGGTGTTGAGACATGTAACTTCTTTATATATTTTGGAGATCAGTCCCTTGTCTGAGGTATCATTGCATAATATGTCTTCCCATACGGTTGGTTCCCTTTTCATCATGCTGATGTTTTCTTTTGCTGAGCAGAAACTCTTTAGTTTGATGTAGTCCCATTTGTTTATTTTTTCCTTTATTTCTCTTGCCTTAGGAGATGTATTGGTGAAAATATTGCTATGTGGGATATCTGAGATTTTCCTGCCTATGTTTTCCTCTAGGACTTTTATGGTGTCACAGCTTACATTTAAGTCTTTGATCCATCTTGAGTTTATTCTGGTGTGTGGTGTAAGTTGGTGGTCTAGTCTCATTGTTTTACATGTTCCTGTCCATTTCTCCCAGCACCGTTTGTTGAAGAGGCTCTTTTCACTCCATTTTATATTCCACCCCCCTTTGTCAAATATTAGTTGACCATATAGACCTGGGTTTATTTCTGGGCTCTCTATTCTGTTCCATTGGTCTATATGTCTGTTCTTATGCCAGTACCAGACTGTTTTGATTACGGTGGATTTGTAGTATAGTTTGATATCTGGTATTGTGATTCCTCCCACTGTGTTCTTCTGTCTCAAGATTGCTGTGGCTACTCAGGGTCTTTTTGGTTCCATTTAAAATTTTGAAGTATTTTTTCTAAGTCTATGAAATATCTCACTATTATTTTAATAGGTCGAGTAGTTTTTTGTGGAGTCTGTAGGGTTTTCTATATACACTATCATGTCATCTACAAATAATGACAGTTTTACTTCCTCTTATTTGGATGCCTTTTATTCCTCTTTCTTGTCTGATTGTGGTGACTAGAACTTCCAAGACTATGTTGAATAGCAGTGGAGAGAGTGGACATCCTTGTCTTGTTCCTGACCTCAGGGGAAATGCTTTCTTGAACTGTCTGTTTTAAGTGCCTTTACCACTTTGGGGCTTACAAAGGTAATTTAACTGGGTGATGCAGTTTTGCTTCTTTTTATATTTATGAAATAGTTCAGACATACAAAAAAAAAAGCATAGAAAACAGAAGTATAATAAAACACATGTAACCACCATCTAGTTTAAGTAACATTTTAAGTATCTTTTCTTCCTACTTGAGAGGAAATATAAACATTTTTACTGCATGTCAAACAGAAAGGCAGAATATGAAATGGAAGGTATTATTTGTTTTACAAAGTAAATGCTCCTGGTGAACAGACACTTAGCCTTAGTCACACATACCAACAGTGGGTAAGGTTAAGCCTGGTGTTTGCAAAGTATCTGGAAGTGATATGGACTGGAGCATCTTTCACTTAAAAAAAATAATCAATTTTTTAATTATTATTTTTTGGGGGGGGGGCAGCTCTGTAACAATTTCCCCCTCTCAGACTTAAGACGCTTTGTAATCTTATAAAGGACAATGGGTGAAAGTCTCGTGCTCCTCTAGCTGCTTCAAGCTGGACATGGTTGTCGTCCTACCTACCCTTGGGCCCAGAAATCCCTAATAAGAGTGGGGGTGTGGAGGGGAGGGTGGCCTTCCCACACGGGGAAGGATCGTGCAGACTCCAGGTCAGGTGGCTGTCCCCAGACCATGGCGTGCTTGGTTTAACAGGCTGGCATCCTTGTTGTATTCTGGGGGCAACAGATTTAGCAACAGGGTTAAAAGGCATCATTCAGTCCATAACCACTAGATGACAGAAGGCAGGGATTAATTTTTCAATGCCCCATATTAGAAAAAAAAAAACTTCTTTGGAGGAATGTGTGCCAGGCACATCTCACCTGTCCAAAAACCCTTTTGCCCACTGTACTTAGTTTGGGCTGAGGAAAATATTTTAGGTTTCTCCCCTCTCAGACCTCTGGGCTCTTTCTGTCCAAGCCATTAGGACAGAAAAGAGAAACCAGTTTTAAAGTGAAGCCCACAGACCACCCCGTTCTTCCCCAACCCAGCCACTTAGTTCAGCCAAACTGTTGAGTCTCAGGAGGCAGCGCTGCAGACAGGATTAAGTGAGGCCTATACGTACAGACAATCACTCAGGTAATGAGATCATAGGCTTATGCCCTCTGAAAACAGAACACACATGTTAATTTATGCAACATAACCCACAAACCAGTTCCTAAATCTGCGAGACTGTCTTATTGGAAAGACATCCAGTTGCAAGGCATTTTCACTTTTTAAATTGCCATCAAAATGTACGTAACCACTGGAGTTATAGTCTGAGGCATTGATTTATTTTGATTGTTCACCAGTTTTCACATGTGGTCTATAATATTCACTTCTGGTTTTATAGCTTTTCATATTTCAGTCATCCTTTCAAGAAACAAGAAGGAAGGTATTAGTAAACTCACTAAACTGATTTTTTCTAAAGTTTGTAGTAAATAGGAACAAAAATAAAAGGGAAAATGACTGGGGAAGAAGATACTGAGAAAAAGACTAACTGCTGCAAATGAAATAAAAAATAAAAGGTCAAAAACTGAAGAAATACTTGAAGAAAAATGTAAGATATTGTTGAACAAATAAACAATCAATGCACCTCTAAAAGAATTCAACCCAAATTAATTGAAATTATTTTTTTGAAAAATTAATTGGACCCCAACTATAGAGTAATTAATCTCTAGCTAAATTATTTGATCAATTAAAATGGACATAGTGCTATGCCTATGTATTAATTTGTACAAAATAATTGGAGATACTACTTAACAGAGTTTATAATCTGTTTATTTTATTTATTTTACTTTTCTTTGTAGATGCCACATGGGGAACTAAATATGATCAAAGCCACTAGCTTTGCATAGTTAGACCTTTAAAATTGGCACGAATCTCAACTACTTCATTTGGGATACATTTCTTTTAACTTAATTTTTATTTTTCTTGTGTGAGTGGTGTAAGCATGGAGGACAATTTCAAAGACTTCCTGTTGATTTTCAGCATTACTCTATAGCTCTTAACTTAAAGGTTAAGGAAATAATACAGTTGTTTTACCCATCTTCATATATGTCCATTTCAATTGTATATTCAAGCATTAAAAATTAGAGAAAAAAAATGAGAGGAGACTCTGGCCAAGACGGAGGCATAGACAGACATGCTGCATCTCCCTCCATGACTAAGAAAGAATACAACTACCTCAAAACTAGGGAAACCAGAAGTTCCAGAAAAATTGAGGTGCATGGAAGTCCAACAAACAAAAATATAAAGAAGAAACACTCATCCAGACAGGTAGGAGGGGTGGAGCAGGGCAGAGAGGAAGCACTATAGTGGCAGCAGCAGCAACAACAGCTGTGGCAGGCCAGTGGAAAGTGCAGTCACACATTAAAATAAATAGGGAGGGACATCTAAGGAGTGCTCCCAGAACCAGACCAGACTGCACAGCTCATGGTTCCAGCACCAGGAAAATAAAGCCTCAGTGCTTCTGACTGTGAAAAACAGTGGGGGTTGGGGTGGAGGAAGAAACTGCAGATCTCTCAGCAGAGTCCACTTGTTTAGAGGCCCCCATGGTCCTAGAACATCCACAGACCCACCCGCTCTGGGAACAACAGCCAGGGCAACAGCTAGAGGGACACCAGTCCCATATATGAAGCAGAATAAGTGTCTGGAAAAGGGGCAGATGCTGAGCAAGTGGCATTGTTCCCTCTCAGACCTCCTTCCCCACAACGTGATGAAACAAGTTGTCCTATACTGATGAATACCTAAGGTTCCATCCCTTACAATGTAACACATGCAACAGCTCTACCTAAGACACAGAGGCAAACACAGGAGCCTGTCAAGTTGAGGAGACAGAGAAATATGGCCTAAAAAAGGGAACAGATCAGGGTTCCAGTGGGAGAACTAAGTAGTGAGGAGATAGCCAACCTCACAGACATAGAGTTCAAAACACTTGTGATAGTGATGCTCACATACTTGACAAACATTCTTGAGTATGGCAAATGCAGAAGGAAATAAGTGAAGGCTAAGCTAAGTGAAATGAAGGAAAGTCCACACAATATCAATCAATGGTGAAGGGAAGGAAACCAGGGTTCAAATCAATTATTTGGAACATAAGGAAGAAATAAACAGTCAACCAGTATAGAATAAGAAAAGAAGAATTTTAAAAAATTAGGAGAGGCTTAGAAACCTCTGAGACAACTTTAAACATGCCAACATTTGAATTATAGGGGTGCCAGAAGGAGAAGAGAAAGAGCAAGTAATTGAAAACTTATGTGAAGAAATAATGAAGGAAAACTCCCCAAATCTGGTGAAGGAAATAGACATACAAGTCCAGGAAGCACAGAGAGTCCCAAACAAGCTAGACTCAAAGAGGACCACATCAAGACGTATCAAAATGCCAAAGGTTCAAAGTAAAGAGAGAACCTTAAAGGCAACAAGAGAAAAGAAGAGAGTTGCCTACAAAGGGGTCCCTATAAGACTATCAGCTGATTTCTTGAAAAAAACTTTGTAGGTAAGAAGGAACTGGTAAGAAATATTCAAAGTGATGAAAAGCAACGACCTACAACCAAGATTACTCTATCTGGCAAAGCTATCATTTAGAATAGAAGGACAGATAAAGTGCTTCCCAGACAAGGTAAAGCTAAAGGAGTTCATCATCAACAAGCCAACATTATGTGAAATGTTAAAGGGACTTATTTAAGAAAACCGTCAGAACTATAAACATCAAAATGACAACAAACTCACAACTACCAACAACTGAATCTACCTAACCGAACAGGAACAGAACTATAGGTATGGGGATCATTTGGAGGTTATGAGCTGGGAGAAGGGAGAAGGAAAAATGAGGAAATGGTGCAGGAATTAAGAAGCATAATTGGTGGGTACAAAATAGACACGGAAAGTTAAGAATAATATAGGAAAGGGTGAAGCCGAAGAACTTATATGCACAAGCCATGGACATGAACTAAGGGGGGTGGGATTGCTAGAGAGGAGAGGGGTACTGGGTGGAGAGGAACAAAGGGAAAGGAAGTTGGGACAACTGTAACAACATAATTAATAAAGTATACTTTAAAAAAGTGTTTAGAGACAGATGATAAACAAATTGAACAGTTTTTCAATGAAAAAAACAAAAACAAAAACAAAAAAATGAGTGGAATAGATCCAGGGAGATATGCTAAGCAAACCCCAGCCATATCCTGTAACAGGAGTCATGATAATGCCTTAAGTTCCTAAGGATCAATTGTCTCAAGGATCCTGTGCCCACTGATGTGAGGGAGTGGCAGGGGCTCCTTCTGAGGAACGTGTAAAGGAATCATTATCACATATACTTGCCCGGATTCCTGCTTCGCATGGACTCTCATTGGGATCCACTCTGCCCTTCATGGATTCTCAGATCTAAGAACTGGTTCAAGTGTGGAAACCTGGTAAAAAGGTCCTGACATTGCAGTGGCTCCTCAGCTTACCACCCTTCCATCCTTGACTGTCTTTGATTGTACAAGTTAAGCAATATCCTTATTGGTTGCCTATCTATCCTGGCCCCTGAGTACACAGTGTTCATCGTCTTTCCCCTGGATGTCTGTGTTTCTGTTTTGTCGGCTTCAATACCTGTGTGATTTGTTGCCTCTGTTTCAAAGGGAACTTCTTCCTTTAGCCTGCACCCCTCATTTAGAGATTTTGTTGCCAAGAGCACACATTAATATACACCCTGCATATAAATCTTCATCTCAGAGCCAGTTGACTGGGGAAAAAGCAAAACAAAACAAAATAAATTTATAAGATTGAGTTCTGGCCAACCTTCAAAAGATAACTCTTTGATATTCTAGCTGTCAGTGAATGGAGAAACAGAAAATAGTTGTTTATTTGAATCAGTTGATTCATTTTTTTAAGATTTTATTTATTTATTTTTAGAGAGAGCAGAAGAGAGGGAGATAAATATCAATTTTTGTACTAGGGACCAAACTGCAACCCAAGCTTGTGCCCTAACCAGGAATCGAACCGGCAACCTTCTGCTTCTCAGGACAAAGGCCAACCAACTGAGCTGCCACATTCAGGACTGAGTCATTTGATTCTTAAAGTAGACTCAAAACAAACCAAAATATATAGTATGACAAAAACATTTACTCTTCCATAATTGTAATATAAAAATAAAATAAATTTTCACGTGATGAATTGAGATGTACAATTTTTATGATTTCCCAAAATGTTTGGAAGCAGAGGTGATGTCTGAAGAAAGAAATGTGAATGGAATCATTCATTCTTTTCAAAAATTAATAGATTCTCTAGTAACATTACATAAAGATGAAATTGCTTAATTCTGGTCCTGAAATTCACTTCTTCCTACAGCAATTAAACATGTTACCCTCTTCAGAGCTTCTCTGTGAGTTTTTTCAAAAGGTTCAACTAAAAGAATCAAACTCATTGATTATCAAAATGGTAGATGTCTAATTTAAAACAATTGATTCAGAAAAATTAAATATTGACTAAAACGTGTTTACACATCATTAACAAATTCAAAGAAACTGTGGGACAGAGAAACTTAATGCTTAGAAATTAAGAGTTGCTGCCATGTAAAGATCAGAGATAAAGGGGGAGCACTGGTCATACAATGCATCTCAGTGGTAAAGTGAGGACATTTACAGATAGTCCATTTATACCCAACTTTATAGACACCTGTTTCCAATATTTGTTATCCAATTATGAAAACCTGGTGACTTAAAACAACAAAAATTTGTTTTCTCACTTTTCTAGAGGCCAAAACTCTGAACTCAAAATGCTGCGGGGACTCTTTTTCTTGTCTCATCCAGCTTCTGGGCTCCTAGGTAGACCTCGGTGTGTGATAAAAAACCCCATTCTTGGCATCTGTCTGCATAGGCTCTTGTCCTGCCTGTCTGTGTCGGTTGTGTGGTCTTCCATCTCTTATGAGAACACTTGACATTGGCCAGAGGCTTCATGAGGATAATCCAGCATTATCTCACCTCAAGCTCCTTAATTCAGTTATATCTGCAAAGAACATCTCCCACAGAAGGACGCGCTCCATGGTTCCTGGGGTAAAGACCTGGAAATATTATTTAATGGGACACCTCTCACCCTTCACACTCATCTTAACAAAGATATTGTTCAGGGAAGTGACTATGGTTTGAACCAGTAATGAGAGGGCTTCTAGGGAGATAGCTGAGAATACGCAGTGAAATTTTAGGGATTCTGCCCTTGTCTCCAGGTTAGACCATCCCTGCAATTTAAAGACTCGCCTTCCTCCCAGGTGCTGAGCAGTTTCACGACGAATCTGAGGGTTAGAAATATGCACACTCGCCAGTCCTTTGGCACACTCAGCAGTTTGGCTGATGTGTCGTCTGTCTTGAGTCCAGACACAATTGCTGCTCTTCAATCTCAAGGAAGTATCGGGTTTCCTTGCTCTCTTTTTTAAAACTCACATTGTTTTGGCCACTAAAACACGCATGCCTATACGCCTTTATAACACTTTTGTTCCCTTTGATTTCTCTTCCCATTAGAGCTTCAGGGTCATTTATAAACTTTAAACGTCTGATCAGTGTACCTCAGTCTTATGTTTAAGGAAAAAACCAGGATTAGTATTTATTAAATGGACTTCAGAATCCAGTTGGAGGTAGTACAGCATTTTGACCATTAATTGGAACAGTGTTTTATAAACAATTATTGAATAAAAAAAGTATGCTTTGTTATTTTTCTAGAATTTTGAAATCTCCATTTAGATTAGTTTTTAGAATAATTTATAGATAACTACTTGGAAGAATTTGCTGGCTCTAAATAAGCTCAAGATGATGTTCATCTCTATTTTAAATATAAGTTTATAAATATTGAAATTTAAAAATATATTTATATTTACATGAGTTTTAAAGTTTAACAAACCTCTGTATCTCAGGAACACTTTCCCCGTCCCCCGCCCCCCCCACCCCCGCCAACTCTAGGATCTCATGGAATGAGAAGTCCTTTTTCTTTGAGGGAGAATTCAACATTTATGTCATGTAAAGACCAATAAGCAATTTCGTGGGTTTCCCTGACATCATATCATTTTTTCTGGGTCATTCCACCAGTGGGATATTAGTAACATGTTCACCGGCCCTGGCATGCCTCTGACACCTGCTCTCACTTGGTCTTGAACTTTTGGTTTTCAAAATTTCTATATTATTCCCTTTAATAATTAGAAACATAAACACTAAAGGTAATTATATTCAATGTTAAGTTATTTTTAAAAATTGAATAACCCCCAAACTTCCACTGAAACATATATTTGAACTATAAGTAATCTCTCAGAGCATTGTTTGTCTTGCTCCACTGAGGAAAGTGTTTTTTTTAACTTGGACATTATACTAAGTGAAAATAACATTGTTGTGCATTGACTTGGTCACCTCAAATGCAGGCAAATAAGATAACTGAAATTTCCAAAGTTTCAATTTATGTAAGAAATATGTACTGTGTGTGGTCAAATTTTTAGAGAAAATGGCTTCTTATGGCCCAAACAATGCAATATATTTAGATGACCTCTAAATACTGAAACATTCCAGTGTTGAGTACAAGAGGCATTTTATTTCTTTCTCACAGCAAGTCTTAATAAAACAGCGCAGCGGAGCGTTTTTTTTAAAAAAACTGTATTCTAAGACTTTTTAATGCTCTAATTAAATCAAGTGTGTTATGCTGGTTCTAATACCATGATGGGCAGTATGTCCAGGCTCCAGGATGACAGTGTATTTTACAAAAAGGAAGAATCTTTAGACCATGGGAACACTTAGGAGTAATAGGTGTTGCATAGGGTTCCTACCCTCCATATCCAGCTGTGCTCTTGGAGAGTGGATTCTAAAAGTTCTTCTGGGCCAATTGTTGACAATACACATCCCTGTGTGATTTATTTTTTGTGATAGGCCCTCATTTTGATGTATACAGGCCTTTGAATTTACGGGCCTTTTGACTCTTTTCTGAAAATATAAAAAGCCAATTAGCTAATTTGAGGAAGCACAAAACGCTGTGCCTGTATCCTATATTACATTTTTGGAACTGGTCTTATTTCAAATTTGTGCATCAGTCTACTTCCATTAAAATCCGTAAGGATATTTGGACCTAAGAGAAGAGGCACTATAGAATATTGCTCAGCTTTTACACAGTCCTTTAAGCTGACTCCTTGGCAATGGTTTCTGTCACTCCGTTAGGTAGGAGGGGTAACTTCACTGAGCCAAACAGACAATGGTCCTGTCATCATGGGGCTTGTAGATTATCCAAATAAGTCATTGCCCACGGAGACCTGGGTTTATTGCTGGGCTCTCTTTTCTGTCCCACTGATCTATGTGTCCATCCTTATGGCAGTGCCAGACTGCTTGGATATCAGGTATTGTGACTCCTCCTACTTTGTTCTTCCTCAACAATTGCTGAGGCTATTTGGGGTCATTTTTGGTTTCATACAATTTTTTGAAATATTTGTTCTAGATCTGTGAAATATATCATTGGTATTCTAATATTTGACCAAGGGGGAAGGAGCATAAAATGGAGTAAAAATAGTCTCTTCAACAAATGGTGTTGGGAGAACTGGATAGGGACATGCAAAAAAAAAAAAAAAAAAAAAAAGAAAAGAAAGAAAGAAAGAAATTAGACCACCAACTGACACCATACAGCAGAATAAACTCAAGATGGATCAAAGACTTAAATGTAAGCCATGACATTATAAAAGCCTTAGAGGTAAACATAGGCAGAATAATTTCAGATATCTCACACAGCAATATTATCACTGATATATCTACTAAGGCAAAAGAAAGAAAGGAAAGAATAAACAAATGAAACTACATCAAACTAAAAAGTTTCTGCTAAAGAAAACATCAGCAAAATGAAAGGGAAACCAACTATATGGGAAAATACATGTGCCAATGACACCTCAGACAACAGCTTGATCTCCAAAATATATAAAAAACTTATATGGCTCAACACAGGAAGACAGGCAATCCAATTAAGAAATGGGCAAAGGACACAAACCAACCATACAAGAAAACACATTTCCCAATGATACCTCAGACAAGGGTTTGATCTCCAAAATATGTAAAAAACTTAAATGACTCAACACAAGAAAGACAGACAATCCAATTAAAAAATGGGCAAAAGACCTGAACAAACACTTCCCCAAAGAGGACATACAGAGGGTCCATGGGCATATGAAAGGATGCTCAACATCACTAGCCATCAGAGAGATGCAAATAAAAACCACAATGAGGTGTCCCCTCACACCTGTCAGAATGGCCATCATCAACAAATCAGCAAACAAGTGCCGGCGAGGATGCGGAGAAACGGGAACCCTAGTGCCCTGCTGGTGGGAACGCAGATGGTGCGGCCGCTGTGGAAAGTGGTATGGAATTTCCTCAAAAACTAAAAAATGGAACTGCCTTTTGAAGCAGCAATTCCATTGCTGGGAATATACCCTAAAAATCTTGAATCACCAATTCAGAGGAACCTGTGCACCCCTATGTTCATAGCAGCACTGTTTACAATAGCCAAGTGCTGGAAACAGCCTAAGTGCCCATCAGTGGATGAGTGGATAAAAAAATGGTACACTTACACAATGGAATACTACGCAGCAGAAAGAAAGAAGGGACTCCTGCCATTTGCGACAACATGGATGGAAGTGGTCAGTATTATGCTAAGTGAAATAAGCCAGGGAATGAGAGAAAAATATCATGTGATCTCACCTAATACAGGAACCTAATGGACAAAACAAACAAATGGGAAAAATAGAACCAGAGGCGTGGAAACAAGGAGCAGACTGACAGTGACCAGAGGGGAGGGGAAAGAAGGTGGTAAATAAGGGGAAGGGCCTAGTCAAGGAACATGCATAAATGACCCATGGACGTGGACAACAGGGTGGGGACCGACTGTGGGGAAGGGGGGGTGGGGCAGAGGAGAGCAATAGGGAAAAATGGGACAACTTAATAGAACAACAGTTAAAAAATATGTAATTATATACATAAAAAAACAAATAAGTCATTGCAAATGGTAACAAGGACTGTGAAAGATTTGGCATTTCAGTAGGCATCTGAAGGTTAAGTATGAAAGGGAAGAAAGCTTTCCAAGCAGAGAGAAGCGTATATGAAAGAACTCTCAGGATGGAAGAAACATTGTGTTTTCTAAGGAACTAAAAGAAGGTAAGAGCATCTGTACCTGCCCGTTTTACAAAAGGGCCTTCTTTGGCAGAGCAGATAAATACGATCTCATGATAATGCCACTGGGAACTACACAGCTAATTTGAAAACGTATGTTCATACAAAAACCTGAACACAACTATTTATAGAAGCACTATTCTAATTGTGAAAAATGGGAAGCAACCAAGATGCCCTTCAATAGGTGAGTGGGTAAACAGACTGTTGTACATTCGTGTAATTAATTTCTCTTCAGTGACAAAGAAATGAGCTATTGATTCACACAAAACCAATAATGAATCTTAAATGCATTTGGTTAAATAAAAGAAGCCAGTGTGAAAAGGCTGCATACTGTATAAATCCATTTAGGTGACATTCTAGAAAAGACAAAGCTATAGACATAGTAAACAGATCAGTGGTTGCCAGGGCTTTAGGAAGAGGAACACTGAATATGTAGAGTCAAAGGGATTTTTGGAGTAATGACATATTATGTGACAATATAGTATTATATAATACTATAATAATCATTACATGATACTATCCATTTGCCAGAAATCCATATAATTTTACAGCACAAAAGTAAAACCTAGAATATATAAAGATAAAATAATTTAAAAGTTTGGTGGATCCTAAAATAGCATGTAGTTATGGCAAAAGAATCCACATGACAAATGTATAAAAGCCCTAACCGAAGAGAATGGGGGAAAATGTGCTTACCTAGGTAACATTAAACATGGGTGGAGGTTGTGAAAGTAATGGTCAAAATGCCTTGTTCTAGTTGGTAAAATTATTTCCTGTAGAGATTAAGAATAAGAATTCTGAAGTCACGATACATGCATACTGGAACTAAACAATAAGTAGAGAGATGGCAGATAGCTGGAGCATTACAGACAAGCAAAAGGAAAGGTGGAAAGATACATATGATAATAAGTTACAGTTGGAGACATCAGTATAAACTCATCTTGAACTTAACGTAGCTTCAAATGAATACAAAGAGAAATATGTATAGGTACGTATAAGCATGGGTTAGTATACATCCACATATTTCGAGCTCTACCATCAGAGGGGGTCTAGGAACAATATCACATCAGTAATAACAAGCATATCTAGCATCCAAACATTTTTTATAATATTCTCCAAAAAAATAAGCCAGGACTCCTTGAGGAAATCGCTGATTCTAGAGCTAGAGCAAGTAATTTATGAGATGAGCCTAGAGAATTGTGTGGGGTGTGAAAGTGAGGAAGAGCTCGCAAAACTACAATAATGGGGACACAGAACCAAGTGAAAAAGCCACCCCCCCTCCACATTGGCTAAAGGTGAAACAATTTGAGAAACAAAATAAATATAGTAGTAATGAATTATAACCCAGACTACAATAGCAGTATGTGGTCATACTTATATACTAAATGATTAAATAAAAAAATAAATTGGGAGAATAAACAGAAAACCCATACACACAATTTTCAAATAATTTTGTAGATGCATTGTTCTTATGGGGGTAGGACACAGCTACTCACCCCTCAGGGGTGCACAATACACAGTGGCTTCCTTCCAAAGGTAAAGTAGAGGAAGGAGAGAAGAAATAATGCAAAAACTGACCGGCACCAACTCAAGCCATGTGATCAAAGTTAACATTAACAGTGATAGGTCATGCTAATAGCATGTAGCCTTCATGTAGCACGATGCGAATAGCACTTTATCTCTGTGGTTATTCACACAAAAACGTATAACTTGTTCTAATCATGGGAAAACATCAGAGAAAGTCCAATCGAGAAGTATTCTAGTCAAGGAACTAGTGTGACTGACCCATGGCCATGGGCAACTAAATGGGGATAGACTGTGGGGGATGGGGGCGGTGGGTGGAGCAGGGGAGAGCAAAGGGGGAAAGTGGGACAACTGTAATAGAACAACAATAAAAACTAAATTAAAAAATAAAAAAAACATTCTATAAAATACTGATCAGTACTTCAAATCTTAACCCTGGCTGGTTTGGCTCAGTGGATTGAGCGTCGGCCTGCGAGCTAAGTGTCGCTGGTTCGATCTTCCAGTCAGGGCACATCAGAGAAGGGAAACTCTGACTCCAAAAAACCTCCGCTGCCTTGCGGCATACCTCTTCAGGGGAAAGGCTAAGGGAGTAAACCCCGACAGAAAATCCGGAGCCGGAGTCCCTAAGGCGGTTTGACGTTGTAGTCAACACCGGCAACTCCTGCGGCGCACCTGAAGCCAAGCTGTATTGACTCCGTCTTTCCCTTGGATCCTTCAGCTGCGAAGAGAGTGGGGGTCTGCTGCATGGGCAACAGCAGACCCTCCATATCACCCTGCCCAGGCTCTGTAGCTTCAGCTTCACTGGAGAGGACACTTCAGCGTCATCGCAAGATGTCGATTCAGCACGGGAGGAGACAGATACCGTGTCACTCCCGAGTCGGACTGCACAGCCATTCTCGGCGGTGCAGATAGACTCTTAAGAAGCTACACCATCGTCTCTCGAGACGGACGGCTGCCGACGACTTCAAATCTTAGAAAGTGTCATAGTCGAGAAGAACCTAAGGGAGACAAAATGACTACCCTGAATGGGATCCTAAACAGAAAAAGGTTGTTGAGTAAAAACTAAGAAAATGTGACTAAAACATGAGCTTTGGTTAATTATAATGTGGAGCTATCATACCCCTTGCTGTGACAAATGCATACAGCATCGTAATGTAAGGTGTCTGTAATGGGGAAACTGGGTGTAGTTATGAAGGATGTCTCTACACATCATTGGAACTTTTCTGTAGACCTAAACCTATTGTTACATTTTACAAATGTGTTAATAAATAAAACTGTGATCAATTATGCCTCACTCAGTAAGGCTGTTAAAAACACAAAATGAACTTTAGAAGTACTAAAAAGTAGTTAGCACTTCCAATCCACCAAATATCCAGGAATTTCTGAAAAACATTTGATATTTAAAAAAAAAACCAAAACCTGTTATCCATGAGAAAGTCTCTCAATTATTTTTGAGATTATAGAATGTACTGAAGGTCTTCATAGAGAATCACAATTTTTTTTTTGTAGAATTCCTAAATAAATAATGACATTTCCAAATCTCTGGTCATGCACATTTATACTTATTTCTTCATTCTACCCCGTGAGAGTAAACTGAAATGCAAATGCCATGACTTTCTGATTAAAGATGGCAGAGCTCAAGCTACTCACTTATCAAACAAGCACCTTCCATCTTAGGGAAGAGTGCTAAACATGCTGCCTGGGGACCACTTAATTAGTAAAGAATCCTATAATGAACTCAATGAAGTATTTTCCCACTGTGTGTAAAAAGAAAATGCTTCCTTGTCCTTTACCCAGGAAGAATAAGCTGAGATAGAGACGTTGATATACAGTAATTCAATTTCCATTCAGTTTCCTACCTTTGTTGACAGGGTGGTAGAGGCCAAATTACTTGTCCCGTCACAATGACCCAGTTGGAATTTCACCTAATGACGGGTGACAGTCTCTGAAAGATTTCTGAGCAACTCTCCAATGGCAGTGAGAAGGCTGAGCCATGACTCCTTTCATTTCATGGTACGTTTTATAGCCTCTCAAAAAACATGGCTGCTGCAAGTGTTCCCCATGAGACTACTCTGTTCACTGCTTTCTAAATAAAATTTTGGTAGTTTAAATATTTAAAAAGTTAAATACTTAGAACGGGTTCTCAGCGAACTGCCACATTGAGAAGTCACTTATCAGACAGGGTCTGCGCTGTTTGCAGCCGAATTCAATACCCTAACCAAATATTCACGGGCCACCTTCTAACGGTAGGTCCTTGGCTAGACAGGAACAGTGCATTTCATGAACGTAGAAAGCAATAAAGAAGATAAAAAGATGGCAAATGAGCACATGAAAAGGGGCTTCACATTATCTGTCATCAGAAAAATGTAAATTAAAACGACAGTGAGGTACCACTATGTGCTTATTAGAATGGCCCAAATCCAGAACACTGACAATAACGGATGGCGAGAATGTAGAGCAACAGAAGCTTTATTCATGGTTTATGGGCAGTTTCTTACAAAATTAAACATACTTTTACCATGCGATCCAGCAAGGAGTTGAAATCTTATGCTCAGACAACCATGACATCCTTCAGAAGGTGAACTGAACTACTGTATATACAGAAAATAGAATATTATTCAGTGCTAAAAATGAGTTATCGAACCAGGGAACGACATGGACAATCGTCGTCGGCAGCCGTCCGTCTCGAGAGACGATGGTGTAGCTTCTTAAGAGTCTATCTGCACCGCCGAGAATGGCTGTGCAGTCCGACTCACAGTATCTGTCTCCTCCCGTGTTGAATCGACATCTTGCGATGACGCTGGAGTGTCCTCTCCAGTGAAGCTGAAGCTACAGAGCCTGGGCAGGGTGATATGGAGGGTCTGCTGTTGCCCATGCAGCAGACCCCCCCTCTCTTCGCAGCTGAAGGGTCCAAGGGAAAGATGGAGTCAATACAGCTTGGCTTCAGGTGCGCCGCAGGAGTTGCCGGTGTTGACTACAACGTCAAACCGCCTTAGGGACTCCGGCTCCGGATTTTCTGTCGGGGTTTACTCCCTTAGCCTTTCCCCTGAAGAGGTATGCCGCAAGGCAGCGGGGGTTTTTTGGAGTCAGAGTTTTCCTTCTCTGATGTGCCCTGACTGGAAGATCGAACCAGCGACACTTAGCTCGCAGGCCGACGCTCAATCCACTGAGCCAAACCAGCCAGGGTGACGTGGACAATGCTTAAGTACATATTACTTACTTAGCAAAATAAATCAATCTAAAAAGTTTACATCCTGTATGATTCCAACTATATGACTTTCTGGTAAAAGCAAAAACTATGGAAACAGTAAAGGAATTCAGTGGTTGCCAGACTTTAATGGGGAAGTAGGAATAAAGAAGTGGAGCACAGGGGAATTTTAGGTTAGTGAAAGTACACTGTATGGTAGATTGTATAACATGAAGAGTGAATCCCAATGTAAACTATGGATTTTGGATGATGACAATGTGTCCTTGTAGGATCATTAATTATAACAAATGCACCGCTCTGCGGAGAGACATTGATAATGGAGGGAAGCTATGCATGACAGAGGGAAGGGAAGATATAAGACCTCTTTGTACCTTCTACTCAATTTTACTGTAAATCAAAACAGTCCTAAAAATAGTTCATTAAAAATAAAAAGAACACGTGCATCACACCAATTTTGCTCTGGTTATTTGTATTAATTGATTCATTGACATAGACAAATCCTAAACTAATGATATACTACTGTCTATGATTTGGTTGAAATTCCAAAACCTTCTATTTTTTTTTCCTTTTTTTCTTCCTTTTTTTAAGACAGGGGTCCATAACTGTTTTTTTAGTGCCATGAATCCTTTCACCCCTCTATGAACCTATAAATTCTTTCTCAAAATATTTTTTTACAGGCGTTAATTTTTTTAAAAGGAAACCAGTTGTGTTGAGATAGTCCACAAAATATTTTTTAAATGTGTTACAGTAAACTTAGTCTTACCCTACACTGTATATGCCATTTTATTAAAGGAATAAATAATAATACTTAGCCCTGACCAGTGTGGCTCAGTTGGTTGGGTGTCATCCTGCAAAGCAGGAGGTCATGGGTTCGATTCCAAGTTCGAGCACATGCCTAGATTGCTTGTTCGGTCCGCAGCTGGGGCATGTGCAAGAGGCAGCCAACTGATATTCTCTCACACATGGATGTTTCTGTCCCTCTCTTTCTCCCTTCCTTCCCCTCTCTCTAAAAATAAATAAATAAAATCTTTAAAAATAATAATACTTAGCATACATAGCTATAATTTGAGGTAATAATGAGCATAAATATTATTTAAATATATTTGCAAAAACTGCAGTTTAAAATGAAAACCTATGAGGTTTCTAATGACAACAAAGTGGCAGGGATTTCAAATACTACACTGTCTTATTTTCCCTTTTTTTCATCACTGACGAAAATGATGGATTCCGGTTACACCGCCCTCCTTTATTTTCTAGGACAGGGCAAACTCCCTGCTGAGAAAAATGGCACTCACTGCTCCTGCTGCCTGGAATGATTTTTCTCTAAATTCTAAAGAACTGAGTTCTACTTGGCCTTCATATCTGAGCTTCATTTGTCTTCCAGTGAGAACCTGTCCTTGACCTTCAAAAGCAAAGCAGCAAAGCAGTTATTCCCTGTCCAGGACCTTCCCCAACTCCTCTTCCTTGCACTTACTCTCCTCATTTCTCAGTAGGTTTGGTCCTTCTTTCTCACCTCTGTCTTTCCAGTACCTGGATTGTTTCCTGGCACAAAGTAGCTATTCAGTTAATGTTTATTGAGTGGATCAATATAGGGCATCTTCCCCTGTGTGCCCTACAGTTCACGTGCTTCCTAAACTCACAGTGTGATCATTCAAGAACGCTTATTCGTAGTAGGAGCGCCGCCATCATACTCTTCTTTGATGGGAAACACCCTCCTGTGCGTCTGTATTCCTAATCTTTGCCCATTTCTCCTGCACAAGGCCACACAATTCTATACTAAAAACGAGAACACCGTGGAACCCACATGTATCTTCATGTGCATGCTCCATCTTTATTTTGGCTTTCCTCAAGGGTTTAAAAATAACACCTCAAGAAATATGAAAGCTTTCAAACACATTGACACCACAATTCCTTTTTCTAATGAAACTAGAGACATAATGCTTACTATAGAAAAGACTTTCTGTATATATATATGATCATGGCAGTGTTATTGATACCAGAAAAAAAGGAGGAGGAAATGAATCTAGATAACAATATGGAAATGGTTAAATAATTAAGAAATATGTACATTGCAGAAGAGGAAGCAGTCAGTAAAATTATTTCTATACAGAATTTTCAATCAATAATTTTCTTATGTTATACTACTGAATGGAAGAAGTATATAAAATTGTATCTATAGGATAATGATACTATCTCTTTCTATCTATCTATTATAATCAATCAGCTATTTTTTATGTATTAATTTATTATCCTAACAGACTACTCAATATAATAAGTCCATGTAAACACAAAGAAATAACATCAAAATTTTAATTATCCTTGTTTGGTGGCAATACAGATCCTTTTAGCTTCTACGTGCTTCTTTTTTGCAATCTTTTGAACATTCTGACTCTACATCGTTTTATAATGTGAAACTATGTTAAGTTGGAGGCAGCACAACAGTGTCTATGGGTCACATCTTCTCCTTCTGTCTTACTCCGGTCAGCAAGCTCCAAGGTGCTGTGGCCTGAGAGAAGTAAGAGAAGCCCAGGTTTTACACATTAATTTACTAATGAGATCACTCAAATGGAGCCCCGAACCAGAGTGCCAACACTGGGTGGCTCTTAGTGGCCAAAAGTTGACATCAAAGCAGTGGTTTCACCAGGCTGGTTTGGCTCAGTGGATTGAGCGTCGGCCTGCGAGCTAAGTGTCGCTGGTTCGATCTTCCAGTCAGGGCACATCAGAGAAGGAAAACTCTGACTCTAAAAAACCTCCGCTGCCTTGCGGCATACCTCTTCAGGGGAAAGGCTAAGGGAGTAAACCCCGACAGAAAATCCGGAGCCGGAGTCCCTAAGGCGGTTTGACGTTGTAGTCAACACCGGCAACTCCTGCGGCGCACCTGAAGCCAAGCTGTATTGACTCCGTCTTTCCCTTGGACCCTTCAGCTGCGAAGAGAGGGGGGGTCTGCTGCATGGGCAACAGCAGACCCTCCATATCACCCTGCCCAGGCTCTGTAGCTTCAGCTTCACTGGAGAGGACACTCCAGCGTCATCGCAAGATGTCGATTCAACACGGGAGGAGACAGATACCGTGTCACTCCCGAGTCGGACTGCACAGCCATTCTCGGCGGTGCAGATAGACTCTTAAGAAGCTACACCATCGTCTCTCCAGACGGACGGCTGCCGACGATTTAAAAAATTGTGTCGAGGTATTCTAGGACAGATGTTATACATGCTTTTATATCTCAACATTCTGAAAGAGGATTTATTTCCCACAGTTTTCAGCCTTGAGGTTATGAAGTTGTAGAAAGATTCTTTTCCCCTTAGTCTATGTGTTTAGAAGACAGACAATTAAAACTGATCGAAGGTGAATTTAATCAGTGCGGAAGCCTTGCCTGTCTAGTCATTTCTGCGTCATCTCGAATCATGACATCATAGCCCGTGAGCACTGAGACCTCTCTCTTGAAGGTCTCTTGTATTCAAGGTGTGTTATAATTAATGACTCCTGACAACTCCTGACTGAGAAATGGAAAGATGTGAAACATAAATCAATCCATTTTCTCATTTACTGTTAAGGCATGATGGGAAACCATCAAGTCTAAACCAGAAATGACATATAATTATGGATTTTATTTCTGTTGGTACACCTGTCCTCGATCACTAACAAATGGAAAGTGTTAAATTGATTGAAAGGTTTACATACAAAACCTGAAAAGGTTCAGTCTGGGTGTTTGGAAGAACATGTTATGAAATGTCTTTCACTAGAAGCAAAGAGAGATGCGTTTTAGTTGGTGGAATCAAAGCAAAAACTTACAACGCAGGCTCTGCCTTTAAATCACAGGAAAATTTTAAAAGGAAACAATATTTGGATATAGCAGGTCTACTGAATCGTAAATATTCAAAATATAGTACTATAGGGTATTTTAATTTTAAAATCTCCATATATTATTTTGACTTACTGTCCATCCACAGACTAGCACTTGAGGACTACTAACATAAGTGATCTTTGACAATCAAGAAATTCATTCATTCATTCATTCATTCATTCATTCATTCAATATTTATTGAGAAAAAAATATGTGCAAAGAACTGGAAATCCAAGGAGGGAGAGGTGAGTAGCTCTCTCTGTGATCCCATGCATCGTGTGTCTTATACCTGCCCCTGGGCCCTCTGATGTGCACAAGCTGACTCAGCACAGCCCAGAGCCGAGTGTAGTTTGGGTGTAAACCCATAGGTGAATATAAAAAATGAAACAAAGCAGAGAGAGAAAATATTATAAGGAATCAATTCCCATGATTACGGAGGCTGAGAAGTCCTAATATCTAAAATTGGTAAGTTTGGGACTCAGGGAAGTCCAAGTTCAAATACCTGAGAACCGGGGTGCTGACATAGGAGCCTGAAAGCCAAGAAGAGCCAGGGAAGGGGGTGTGAGGCAGTATTTGATTGTGGTTTTGGTTTGCATTTCTCTAATGATTAATGATGTTAAGCATCTTCTTGTGCACTTCTGGCCATTTGTATATATTTTTTGGAGAAATAGCTATTGAAATCATTTATTCATTTTAATTGCGTTGTCTTTTTGCTTTTGAGTTGTAAAAGTCCTTTGTATACTATGGAAACTTTGCTTATCAGATATATGATTTGCAAATATTTTCTTCCATTCCTTGGATTGCCTTCACCTTATTTATTTGTTTTTTTGTTTTTATTTTTATTTTTAAGTATATTTTATTATGTTGTTACATAGTTCCAATTTTATCCCCTTTGTTCCCAACTGCCAAGTACCCCCCTTTCCCTCCAGCAATCCCACCTCCCTTAGTTCATGTCCATGGGTTGTGCATATAAGTACTTTGGCTTTACCCTTTCCTATATTATTCTTAACTTCTCCCTGTCTATTTTGTACCAACCGATTATGCTTCTTAGTCCCAGCACCATTTCCTCATTTCTCCCCCTTCCCTCTCTCAGCTGATAACCCTCCCAACGATACCCATACCTATGATTCTGTTCCTATCCTGGTTTGCCTAGTTGGATTTTGTTTTTATTTTTTAGATTTAGTTGTTGATAGTTGTGAGTTTGTTGTCATTTTAATGTTCATAGTTTTGATCTTCTTTTTCTTAAGTAAGTCCCTTTGACATTCCACATAATAATGGCTTGGTGATGATGAACTCCTTTAGCTTTACCTTGTCTGGGAAACACTTCACCTGCCCTTCCATTCTAAATGATAGCTTTGCTGAATAGAGTAATCTTGGTTGTGGGTCCTTGCTTTTCATCACATTGAATACTTGTTGCCAGTCCCTTCTTGCCTGCAAAGTTTCTTTTGAGAAATTAGTTGATAGTCTTATAGGGACCCCTTTGTAGGTAACTCTCTGCTTTTCTCTTGCTGCTTTTCAGAAATTCTATTTATCTTGAACCTTTGGCATTTTAATGATGATGTGTCTTGGTGTGGTCCTCTTTGAGTCTAGCTTGTTTGGGACTCTCTGTGCTTCCTGGACTTGTATATCTATTTCCTTTGCCAAATTTGGGGAGTTTTCCTTCATTATTTTTTCATATTAGCTTTCAATTTCTTGCTCTTCTTCTTCTCGTTCTGGCACCCCTATGATTAGGATGTTGGAATGTTTAAAGTTGTCCCAGAGGTTCTTAAGCCTCGCCTCATTTTTTTCAACTTTTTTTTCCTCATTCTGTACTGGTTCAGTGTTGTTTTCTTCCTTATGTTCCAAATCATTGATTTGAGCCCTGGTTTCTTTCCCTTCATTATTGATTTTGTGTAGATTTTCCTTTGTTTCACTTAGCATAGCCTTCACTTTTTCTCTTATGTGTCTGCCATATGCCAGCATATCTGTCAAGCCTGTGAGCATCTTTATCACCAGTGTTTTGAATTCTGCATCTGTAGGTTGGTTATTTCCTTGTCGCTTAGTTCTCCAAATGGAACCTTGATTTGTTCCCCCTTTTGGGCCATACTCCTCTGTCTCCTCATCTTGACAGGCTCCTGTGTTTATTTGCCTGTGTCTTAGGTAGAACTGTCATACCTGTTACGTTGTAAGGGGCCAAGCCTTAGGTATTTGTCAGTAGGATGACCCGTTTCACCATATTGTGGCGCTGTATGTGGGGGAGGGGTCTGAGAGGGAAGAATGCCACTTGCTCAGCACTCGCCACTTTTCCAGGCACTTCTCCCACTTCTATATGGGACTGGTGCCTCTTTTGCTGTTGCTCTGGCCGTTGTTCCCAGAGTGACTGGGTTTGCAGACATTCCAGGACCATGGGAGCCCTTTAAACAAGCAGACTCTGCTGAGAGACAAGCATTTTCTTCCTCCACCCCAACCCCACTGGCTTTCACAGTCAGAAGCAATGAGACTTTAATTTCCATGGTGCTGGGACCGTGAGCTGTGCGGTCTGGTCTGAGGCTGGGAGTGCTCCCCAGGTGTCCCTCCCGACTTTTTAAAATGAGTGACTGTGCTTCCCACTGGCCTGCCACTGCCGCCACCACCACCACCACCACACTGCATCCTCTCCACCCCGGCTCCGCCCCTCCTACCTGTCTGGATGAGTATTTCTTCTTTATATCTTTGTTTGTTGGACTTCCATGCAGCTTGATTTTCTGGAACTTCTGGTTGTCTCTAGTTTTGAAGTAGTTGTGTTCCTTCTTAGTTGTGGAGGGAGACCCAGCGTGTCTGTCTATGCCTCCTTCTTGGCCAGAAGTCAGGGAACCTCTTTTTCTTTTTCAGTCATAGTTTACATTCACTATTATTCTGTATTAGCTTCAGATGTACAGCATAGTGGTTAGACAACCATGTACTTTACATAGTGGTCCCCCCAATATTTCAAGAAATACAAATTGGTAGTTACAGAGTGGTCAGGAGATGTAAATTACAGCACAGGGAATAGTGTCAATAATATCATATGGGGCTGGGTAGGTACTTGAAAGAGCCAGTGTTTCTGTTTGAGTCCAAGGGCAGGAGAAAAAAAAAACAACAATATCCCAGCTCAACCAGTTAGGCCTCCTACTGATTAGGGGGCATTTGCTCCCATTAGGGAGGGCAATCTGTTAAGTGTTCAAATGATCCTCTCAACCAGAATCATCTTCAAAGACAACCTGAGAATAACATTGAAATAAATGTCTGGGTGCCGATGGCCCAGTCAAGTTGACATATAAATTCACCATCACACAAATCTTGATTTAATTTTCCATTCTGCCTCTATAGAATCTAGATGAATCCAGGATAATGACTATAGACTCCACACAGGCTTAACAAAGTAGAAGTGTTGATTGCAACCATTGTGCCAAATGTAGTGTTGCTGCTGGAGTATAAACCTTTTGAGAAACAGCTCCTGGTAGGTAACTGTGCCCTGATAGAGAAAGAACTCTTGACTGTGGGCACTCCTTAGGTACCGTACATTCCCGTATCACCTGGCTCCTAGGAGCCCTTACTCCAAGAAGGAGGCCTTGCAGATGGATGTTTTTGTTCTCTGGCTCGCAACCCTGACATTATTTCCCACAGACTTTGTTAAGTCTCTATGCTCTCTGTTCAGGGTAAAATCACCTAAGAAACAGCCATAAGCCCCCTTGGGGAAGGACTCAGGGAATAGTCACAGCATATCCTGGCCATGATGTTTCACGTTGCTTCCTCCTACTGAACTACCAGGTCAGTCAGTGGGTTCTGGATTTGAAAACGGACTTAGTCTAGGATCTGAGCAAAGGATTGTGACTTTTTTTTAAGTCACCCTCAGTCTTCTGTTCCTCCACTCTTGCGTTGTTTTTGTTGTTGATGTTAAACACCACCCGCATCAAAATACGTGCCTGCTTTTCCAGAGAGACACTGTGTTCTATTAGCTCCACAACTCTGTGTGAACTAAGCAAGGCCCACTGGATGCCTCTCCAGCATTGTTGGCCATTACCGAAGCGGTTAAGCAGTTAAGTACCATCACTGCCTCGATGGCCTCAGGGCCTCATCATCTCCATGGAAGTTAATGAGGCCAAGTCTATAACTGCTTCTCCTAATATCAGCTGTGACCTGCAGAGAGCCACCCTGGACTTCTGGTGATGCTGCTACCCCTCTTACCAGATCACTTCTGATAGACTTGGTAACCAGTGTGTCCTCTGAGTCCTTCAATGGCACACAGTCCTCTGGGAGATTTCCTTAATTTATATAATATTTGCCTCCCAGCATGCCTACTTCCCTCAATCGGTTTGGTCATTCTACTTGGCTCAGCATTGGCCAAGTGTTCCTTCAGACCTCTAAGAGCTATCAGAGCAAGGAGTCTGCCACTTTCCTAAAGGTCTTGCCAGGATTTCAAGTACTGAATCCTGAGAAGATGCCCCCGAGACAGTGAACAATTATTTATCGAGTCTTATATTTTTCTCACTTCACCTCAGTACATTCCAAGGGATCGTCTCCTAGCCTGTGTTAGCAAGCAAGCAAAGGCTACTGCAATAGTTATATTGTCAGGGTCCAAATCCTAGTTCCATTGACTAGTTGTGTGACCTTGGGCAAGTTGTTTACTATGTCTGTTTCCTCACATGCAAAATGAGGATGATAGTATTACTACCTGTCTCAGAGAGTAATTATGCATTACATGTAGTAACATATGCAAAGTGCTTAACACCATGCCTGCACACAGTGGACTCTCAAGAAATATTAGATCCTCACAGTGTTATGGCCTTCATGTTTTAGATGGGCTTGGCCACCTGCTCTCTTTTGGTTACGTTAGATGACATTGTGTGATTTGAAGTGACGCTGGATAATTAAACCACTAAACTAAAATGCCTGACTACAAAATAAGCTATGAATGGCCAAACTCTAAGGACTCTGTGTTGGTTATAAGAAAATGAAGGCTGATATTTGTAATTTGTAGTTTGCATCAACTTTTCAAAACATTACAAAATGACATTGTCACAGTGGCATCTCTTAGCTTTTCACCTTTTGTAGCCAACTCTCATGGTGGTGGAACGTGGAGCATTTTGGAAGCTTCTGTCATCTTTCTTCAGGAGTTAGATGTTTTCACTCAACTCTAAGGTTGTGAACTATGAACTGTCAATCTCTTTCAGCACACGGTGAGCTGACCTTCCCCATGCAAGACACTTTCCATTTGTGTGTCCTTCCAGATTAGACTGGAAACTTGGGAAAATATTTCTGTCAGGTGAAAGGTACAGATTACACGAGAATTGTCAGAGCCTAAGAGCAGAGAATGTCAGGGAAAAATTATGTAGCTATCACGGCATGAGAAGGGAGCACAGATATCAATAGAATTTAACTAAGTGTTATGAACTAAACCAGAGGGGAGACGAGCACAGGAGACAGGAAACACAGAAACATCCCCCAAGGCTAGCACCCCTCAAAGCTGGACTAGTAGGACCTTTTCGTGGCTGGAAGCAATGGCACCAGCCAAAACTGGACTGAGGTGTAGTCACCAGACAAAAGCATGGTAGAGCCAGTGATGTTTCTGGAAGACTGCTGGGCCAGGCTGGCAATGGAAATACTAGGAAGACAGACTGTGAGTGCTTGCAGAATTATTTTGGAAGGCATACAATCTTGTTGGCTCTACTAAGTCGCCCTACAGCTCTACACTCAACAACTAACTAACTGTTCATGCAGCAGATACTGGAGGGTCTATGACACACACTGCAGTTGAGAGTATCTGGTGACTTTTGTAGGCTTTTAACTCTAAACTCCACTGTTTTCTAGGTCCATGACATAACTTCTCTGTGACTCTGCTCCTTTGCCTATAGGAACATAACCATCCCTCACAGGATTGTTGCAAAGATGTTAAGTAACCCAATGCATGAAAAGTTTCAAATTGTACCTGGCACATAATAAGCTCTCAATAAATGCAGTACTTTATTTAACTGTGGTTGTTCCTTTGGTACTAAGCTCTGACTAAAACATGGCTCATGACAATTGGGGGCTTGCAATCCATCAAAACTAATAACAGACAAATAGTGAAATTAGGGCTCTGGTCCAGAGGAATTCTTTAGAACTCTTTCAGCCATGGGTAAATAGATGGCTTGATGGATGTGCCTTATGAGCAAGAATAAATGTGAGAAAGAAAAGAGTAATGATACGATTTAGAAAAACAAAAGAAGTTGAAATTTTCTTTTTCTAGTTAAGAAAGAAAGTTGTTAGGTACTCTGCACAGAAAGCTGTAAGGTCTCTCTTTGAAAGAGCTCTGTATAGAGATACGTCGTCGTCGTCGTCGGCAGCCGTCCGTCTCGAGAGACGATGGTGTAGCTTCTCAAGAGTCTATCTGCACCGCCGAGAATGGCTGTGCAGTCCGACTCGGGAGTGTATAGAGATAGCGCTTTGCAAATATATAGAATTTTTTGCTATTTTTAAATCACAGTCCTGAAATGTAGATTTTCTTATTTTTATAGATTATCAGTTGTGGGGGAAAACCCCTTCCCAAATTGTACTGCAGTTTAGGAACTGAGAAACGACTACAGAGGAAGCTTGTACTGCCAGTAAAGACACATTAAGTAAAAGCCAAAAAGCCTCAGAGCACCTCATAACTCAGTCTGACCGTGGTCCATGGCTTTTAATGGCACAAAAAAAAAAAAAAGGAGCGTGTGCAACCCTTTTTCCTGCCCTGGGCTCCCTGCCAGGCTGCTGAGAGCATTTGGACGTCGATGTGTGCGCTGGGATCAAAAAGCCTCTCTCAGGAGCTGGAAAGCAATGTGGTGCCACCAGGTCCTTGAGATACTGAAAGCTGGTCCTTAGTTCCAGAACCTCCTTGGGATCCAGATTATACCCAGCAAGCCTGAAGGGTCCCGGGGACCAACTCTGTCAGTCTTTAAAAGGCAGATCAAGTCCATGTTTGTTCATGAACTGAAAATACGTGTATCTGCAGCAGCTGGCTCGGGTCTCTCCCCAAACCGCTCCCTTAGCTTTAGAGAAGATGACGTTATTTTTAAATTGTACCTTAAGTGGAATACAGTCAGGGGGTTCGTACTGCTCCCTTCAGCTGTGTCTTTGCGATGGGACAGGGTTCATCACTTCTGACCGAGAAGGAGAAATCATGTCTCCAGCAAAATGAGGAGCAAATGGACATACTTTTTCTAACTCTGTTATTAAATTTCAACTGAATTATCATCCACTGGGTCACACTGGCTTCATACTGCACTCGGACATGTACGGTTTTCTCGTAGGTCACTCTTAGCAGTTAGAAGAGAAAGCTTAGAGCCTGCCTCGTAGCCTCCCGCAATTATGTAAGAAAGTACTAGATACCAAAGCTGTCTCATGTGGTCATTTCTTCTTTCCTTCCTGGGTTGTTTCTTTCTTCCTTTTTTTTGGCACCCTACTTAAGAAACAAGGTTTTGACTCCTTGTCAAACGCATGCTTTCATTAATTCGTTTACTCCATCAACAAATGTTTAATGAGTACATATCCTTCATCATAGGCCAGGATGGTCACCGCAGCTGCTCAGATTTCCGTGTATATATGTCTATGTGTGTACTTATGTTGGGGACAAAAAAATCAAGCCTGATGATAAGCAAACCATCCCATTCTCCCACTATTCCTATGACCCGTCTCCCCAGCAAGGTTCTTTATCTCTTATTCAACAAACATTACTGAATACCTGTGAGGTTCCGGGCACTTTTTTTGGGGGGGGGGCACTGGGGTTCCAGTAATCAGCCAAAGCCAACTCCCTGTCCCCAAAGTGCTTACCTTCTGCAAGAGACGAACAATAGCTAGGTAACAAGATACAGAATAACAGGTCAGCTGCTGGAAGTACGAAGAAGAAAATTAAAGCCTGATCAGGGGGGAGAAGGGGCGTTGAGGAGGCCCCATCTTGGAGTGGCTGCCTAGGGAAGGTGACGCAGCAGTGGCGGCAGTGGCTGGAGTGCAGAGAGCGGGGGACCTTTCCCAGGCTGCAGGAAGTGCTCCCGAGAGGCGTTCGGCAAGGTCGTGCCCAGTGGTGCAGCTCCGGTCCCATCGGAGCGCTCAGCGAACGCACAGGAGCAAGAAGTGAAGGCGAACTCTGTTTGCAGAAGCAGCCATGATGCTGGTCAGAGGAATCCGGCCCTGGCCGAGCACGGCTGTGCCAGCTTCGGAGGGGGAGAGTCGTTGCTGAGAACTTCTAGCCTCTTCCAAACGCAGCCCAAACTTGTTTATTATCTCCATCTCCTGAGTCGAAGCTGTGAGAAAGGAACATGTCAAGATAGCCATGGCACAAGATAATGGGTGTAAAAGGACGAAAAACAGAAAACCGCCTCCCAAAGGACTCCAAGTGTTGCCACCAAGAGGAGGGGCTGTTCAGCGAGGCTGAAGCAGCTAAGGCTGTAGTTCTGCGTCGACAGAATGACTTGTTACCTTTGCCCGAGTAACGGTTCTGGGGAGCCGCTGGCAGAATTCATACTCCGTTTCCATGTTAGCAGGGTTGGGGGGTGGACCCCATGAATGGAAGCAGTGAGAGCTTATGTGACATACTTTTGGTTATTGATTAGCTGTGAGGTGCCTCTGCTTACATAGCAAAATCTTTACTTTAAACTCAGGAAACATAGGCACTTAACAACAGAGTATCAGTGGTCTGTTATACATTATAGAGTATTTTATAAAGCATATATTTTATACAGGATTATTGACTGATCTTATGAGAACACAGAATTATAGTTTTCATTTCTTAGTGAGGAGGAGGGACAGTAATCACCTATGACATGATGCTCAGGAACAAAATATTCTCACTCCAACTAAGAAGACCCCATCCTAGTAAGAGAGAATAATAAAGGTAGACAAACTTATTGCAGGAATCCCCAAATCGTGGTCATACTTGTTTAGTTCCCTAATTACGTGGGGCATCATCAGCATCCTGTAGAATTGCTAGTAGTCAGGCTCTATCCAAGTTCTTGACTCTGCCGTGTGGAAATAAGGACAGAAAGGGGAAAGAGCCCCGAGTACGTCACCCAATAATTCAGCCTTTCTGATCCCCACACGATGCTGGGCTTCTGGCTTCCAAAGGCAGTGTATTATAAATTTGCATATTCTACCAACTAGCCAGAAGTTCACACTGTCCTCTAAACGCTACCTACCCTGTCTACCATTTGTCCAATCTCTCTGGGAGGCAATAAAGTGGAGCTGTCAAGACGGCTCACTGCTTCATCCACCATCTTCTGACTCCAGAGGCTCCATCTTCCCCCAATATGGTGGTGTGAACCATATGGGTCTTCACTTTCCTTGGGGCTATTTATCTGAGTTATTCCAAATACGCCTCTTGCCTGTGAAGAAATAAAATCCCCTCTCTCCCTATCACTGGCAGTGGACTGAGCTTCAAGAAGACTCTATTCATTAACTCAGGATGGAATCACAGTCTCTTCTTATATCCTTTTAAAGAATTTAGCTAGCAAATTCACCCGCAAGATTGTTCCCTTTGGGGAGCTTTTGCTATATTCATAACAGTGTACAAATAATAAAAATACACTCCAAAACAAAGACTATTTCATTAAGATAGTTTTGAAGGTCAGTATTCTGAAAAAAATGCTAATATGGGATTTTGAAATTTATAAAAATTTTCTTTATTTTGATTTCACTTGCTTCTCTGTTTCTTGGAGACATTAATTCACACAAAGCAGTGGAAATGATTGCACCATGATCATTATTTTATGTTTAGTTTCTGCATAAATTAGTCATTGTGATGGGAAAAGAGCTTCCTTTTTCCACATACAGTATGTTATCCTACCATTGCTATTAAAACGGGTGATTTCCCTTAAGGTTTACAAATAACTTTTTGTTCATTTTTATCAACCTACCCTAATGTAATTGTCTATTTTTTCCAAGCATGAGACTTTTCTTGTCTCAGCAGATATACATTACAATTAGCATTCTCCTAGTTGTGTGTGTGTGTGTTTTAAGACACAAGAAGACATATTTAACAACAGAAAAATTAAAAACAAAAATTGTCAAATTCAAAGCTTTCATGTGTGCAAACAATTTTTCGAAACTGCAAAGTCATATAACTTGTAGAGAGAGAAAAAGAAAAAAGCTGAACCTACTGAATCATCGTTCAAGTTAACTTGGAAGTGTTATGTTATTAAATCAATGACATCTTTCCCACTTTTCTCTTCTTGCCATGATGGAAAGAAAGGATCATGTTTGTTCTGACTTAAAATATGTTACATTTATTACCAAATTTTATTTCTAACAGATAATCTCATCTCAAATTTTCTTCACATTTTGGAAGTAAAGGAGAAGCCTCAGAACATCTCTGTAATTGTTCTCCCCTCACCCACGTTTTTTAATCCAATGCATGAAAATAAAATACATGGTTTAGGGAGAGGACAGAAAAGGAAAAGAGCCCCATAGTTATTAGAAGCTAAAACATCTCAGATTAAGGAAGAGAGATGTTGTTGGAATTCTAAACTGGACGTATGGCAGTGATTTATGAAGCTGCACTAATTGGGTACCTCCTCCAGGCCTCTGCTTCTAAATAGATACACTGGGACATACGAAGAGAGGACGAGGTGTTCTGCCTGTTACTGAGTGTGTTTGCCACATCCTGTCCGTTTTCACCCCATTGAATAGCAGCGTGTGGTTTGAGTGGGTGGGACTGACCTCATCGCCAGCTCTAATGATAGGAGTTTTCAATTGCCTAAAGCACCCGCTGCATGCAGCTGTCTGGCTCTGTCGCTGATTCAATGTGGAAGCGTAATCTAAGTTGGCTCAGAGTGAAGCCCAAGTCTCGGGCTTGGGGTTAGTGTACAGGACGCTCTGTCTCCTGCTGGAGGCGGACAAGCAATGACCAGGTAAACAGTGAGGCATGTTTGCTGCCCGGGGGTGTTTTGCAAACATCTTGGTTTAAAAAACAAACAAACAAACAATCAAAAGACGATGCTATTGACAGTGAAGAGATGGAAACTTCTGAGTCAAGTTTTGAGTCAAAACATTCATTTCGTTTTTTTTTGTTTAATCTGGTTTGTGTGGGGTGTTCGGTCACTTGTAGGTGAATGCAGCCTTCCGCTGAGAATAGACTACTGATCCCAACTGGAGGACCTTATTCAGAGCGCAGGCCCCGCCCTGTCCATCTGTCTGGGGGCTCCCCCGTCCTACAGTTCTCCTCATGTAAGCACCCCTTTCAGTGAGAGAGGTTTTCTTCGTAACCTGATGATACAGGTAATATGATTCATCTTCATTTAATAAGTGGTTTTAGCTGACATGCTTTTCTGACTCTATTTCAGTAATTCGTAGAAGCATATTTACTATAACAATAATAATAGGCATATATAACATATAAAATATATTGGGTTGTCCAAAAAGTCCATATGGCTTTTCCCATAAAATAAAAGACACATTTTTCATTTTCACCATAACTATTGATTTGGATATTTTGACTATGTTGGCTCTCTCCTGCTATTGGCTTCTAGTGGGTAGGGGCGAGGGGGGCTGCTAAACGTCTTCCTGTGCATGAGACAGCCCCACAGCAAGGAATTATTTGGCCAAAATGTCAATAGTGCCAAGAAACTTCTCAAGCCACTGTTGACAGGTTCGGTCAGTCACAGCACCTCCTCAAGTGCATGGCACAAATCTTTTTCTTTGTATTTCAGTTGAATTTTTACCTCTCTTGAAGTAATAAAGCATAGTACACCAAAAATGTTGTGTATTTTCTTCTGTCTTCAATATTAAAATGGCTGCACAAAAAACTCACCAATTTTGGTAAGTTTTTAAAAAATTCATGCTGACGTGACAGCTGTCACAATACAATCGAACATTGTTTCAGATGAAGTTGAAGACAGCTAAGAGCCACGAGAGCCACCATATGGAAAAAACTAAAGGACCTTTTAGGCCAACCCAATATATTGTGTAGTATATAATATCTATTCTTCCCATCTCTCTGTGCCTCTCTCTGCCTGTGTGTGTGGGTTATGACATTTGAAATCAACTTTCATTACCCAATATCATTTTAGCAATGGTGATTTTTCATCACTCATCTCTCAGAATCCATAAACTGAATCTTGAGATTATGGCCCATGACCTTCCGGTAACTTACTCACTGTTCTGCCAACATCCTGAATTTAGAACATTCGTCTCATTCATGTAAGCGCCACCTGACTAAGCCAAGACTTCCATTAGGTCAAGATTAATGTAACTAATGAGCATTCTGTGCCTGTGTTTAAACCACCAGCACCCCCAGCTCGGCATTTGTACCCCCCCTTTGTGATCTGTCATTATGACAGAGTCACCTTTGAGATAATGGATGTTGAGCCAAGTTTAGAAATCCTGTCACAAGCTTGATGCCCCTCCCTGTCACCCCCCGAGCCCCCAGCCTCAGGATAGCATTATGCCTGAGGCCTTTGATTAAATTAACAAATGCTCCTTTAATGATGTCTCAGGAAAACATATAACATTTATTTAAAAGTAGCAATCATTGACATTAATTCACCTGGCTTCCTGGTTATTCTCAAATCCTTCCTGTTTTATAGTTGAACATGCTAATGAGAAGAACAGTTACTACTTTCTCCCAAAATAATTCTGACAAATTGGGAAGTTTACAAGATTAATTGCAAGGAGTTTTGCAAAAAGTGCTTGTCCAAGAAATGATCAAGAATTTGGTAACATCAATGCATTGTTCTAAATTATAACCCAGTGAGAGCTTAAAGCTAATCTGTCATCCGCTTCCCTACTTCCGTATCTGTGGCCATAAAATCCTCTTTAAAAAGCAAGAAATTAGACAGCTGTCGTACATTGTTGGACTAATTACTTGACCTCATTTGACACAGCTAGAGTGAGCACTTTTTGAAAATGGCTTGTAAATGTATAAGAAATGCATGAACAAAGCCATACAAACTAGCTGCAATGCCTATCACAATCACTCCTGGATAAATAAACAATCTTAGACCTTTGATTTTTTCTTTTTTTTCAGTCTTGCTCAGTATATCCACCCCTGAGACTTATTTAGGTATTGCAAGGTTAATATAGAAATTGTGGTTTCTGTATTCAAAATGGAAGGGTCTACACTAGGCAACCCAATCCTCCAGCATCCTCTGGGACCTCCTGGTTTCTGGGTCTAGTTATGTCTCCTGAAGACCTTGGATGCAAGATGGCTGGCAGGGAAATGACAGCAAAAGAACATGGCGTTCCTACACATTTCCCCCCTTTCTCACCTGCTCTTCCTCTCCCTTTAAAAGCTCCGAGAACTGAAGTTCCTCTGTGAGGCTTAACTATGATCAGCTCAGCTCAAATGAAGGAAATTCAATATGTAACACAAGCGGGATATTTTAGGAAGCACCTACTCCTGAGGATCCTTACCGCTCTGCTGATCCGCAATATCTTCCACTGTTCTTTTCCGCTTGTCTCAAATCCTGCTGGGAACTGAGGCACAAGATACTCTTAAATGGATACTTACTAACCCGTGTAGCTACCTAATTAATTCATTCATGGTTAAACACAGCATTGTTCCATTTCAACGACAGGTCATTGAGAGGAGGCTCTATTGTCCCTAGTGCTGACATAGTATAAGTAATTAACAGATCTATGTGTCTGATTGATTTAATGACATTGGAGACCCAGTGGACTTGGCAGAGTGAAAGATATATATATATATCTCCAATTGTTTCATCTCCAGTCCTTACAAGTCTTACTTGGTCTTTATGAAGGAAGAGGCTACAGCAGGAAGTCAAAGTGCACGTTCAGAAGGAAACAGAATGCAGGGGTTTCTTTGCAGACCTGAGGTCATCAAATCAGCAGATGGGTGGGAGGGGGACCCAGGCGTGGTGGGGAGAAGTAAGCCAGGTTAGCCTGGTGACTCTTCGTGTGTCGCAATGTCTCCCAAGGTTTCACCTACATGTCACACCTGTCAGTTTCAAGGTGGCTTGGAGGTTTAGAGTGGAAACCACTGAGATGAAAAATCCCTGATTTGCAATTTTCCATTAGTCTGCTGAAGCTAAAAGTGCACCGCTGAGTTCAGGGTGTCAACGCTACGATTATATCGTTGGCAACCGGAGTGTGCGCCTGCTAGTCTTATCAGACTGTCTGGTAGGCCTCTGACCAGCTGTTTTTAATGTTATCCATTCGCCGATCAATTAAATGAACTGCTCCAAAGACCTATGAACGTGGAGTGGCCCATTAATGAGCACCCAAGGATAAATATTAATTCAAAGCACTATTTTCAGACACCAACCCATCAACAATTACTGTAATATGAGAGGATCTTCTCTTTAAGCTAAAACTATCAGGAAATCAGGTCCATAGAAGACAGACATTTCCATTTGGAAAGTAAGAGGATGCAACCATTAAAAAGTAACCATCCATCTTTTACTATTTAATAACCACTTATAGTTCAGTGTAGACGTTGATCAGTCCTCGTGTGCCTTATTTCACACTGGTTTGACTTCCTCTAGAATTTTTTTTTTTTTTTGTCCCAAACTGCCTGCATGGCTGTGAAATTATATGTTATTTCTGATAAAGGGTTTTGCTGCCTGTCTAAACGATTGGCTTGCTTGCTTGAAGCAGCTTGACGCCCCTAGTCATTCTCTGGGCGCCCAGGGTCGCCGTCTGCGATTAGCCAAAGCCATTTCCTAATATTTCAAAGGACAACTTTTCTGTCAGCCCAAAGAATGAAAATCTAAAATACAGTCTGATTTCATGCGCCCTCATGCTCGGCCGGGCCCCGCAGAGAGCGGCCGCCTTATACTCAGGCTGCCGTGTCTCTGTTCCACTTAGGAAGCATTGCTGTCACTCCCTTGCTCTGTCACCCTCAGCTTCCTTCTTCCCCACCCCCCTCTCCCCGTGGAAATGGACTGGCGCGAGCATTGCGTCGTCTTCAGGCCACGTTCAGTAGTACGGAGTTTCTGAGTCTCATAGCTTAGCTGTGGGGAGCCAGTCCACAGCCCAGAACTCCAGAACCGTTATGTGTGCGCCATGTGTTACGTATATACGCACCGGGCACGGTGACAAGTAACTGATTTCTCGTTCGTACAGGAACTTGTGATTTGAGGCCTTTGTCCCGGTGTTTGAGTCCGGGGTGCAGTTCTCCGCGTCCCGCGCCGGGGCGCAGGCCATGAACGATGGCAGGAGGCGGGGACAGGCGACCCTCTGTGTTACCGATGCTCCGTTCCCGGGCTCTCTCTCTCCCTCGGGTAAACGCCAGCCCAACAATCTCCACACTTAGCTGGTTATCAGTCCCACCTCTCCGGTTTCAAAACACGAGTTTCTCAGCCCTTCCCCTAGAATTTCCAAGTCAGTGCTTTTGGAATGATGCTTCAAAGCACCTTTTTAAGAAATAATTCTGGCCTGAGCACTGAAACTGTCTTGACATAATGCTTCTTCAATAAATATCCAAAGTAATACATTAACGACGAGATGCCACTCATCAGTGTCCTACCAGTTTTCCAGTGATTGAAACATCGAGTGAAGCACAGAAAGAAACGTGACCAGTTTCTTGACCTTAAAAAGCTAGCAGCACCGAAAGGCAACGCTTGATTAGCTATCAAAATACTGAGTGAACGTGTTCAAAAAAATAAAAAAATCAGAGAGGACAAAAAAGTTACCCTCATTCCTTAGCACCTACTGTTTGTGAGGCTAGCTCTGGGGAATCAGAGATGAATAAGATGGTCTCTGAACTGCTGAATTCTTAGGCTAGTGTAAGATAAACACAAAGTAATCGATAATGCTGTGACGTCAACAAGGTCCTGTGGGAACTCAGAAAAGGGACTGGTTATCTGTGCTGGTGAAGGTGGTGATAATGTTCCAGGAAGGCTGCCTGGGAGAGGCAAAGCTGGAGATAAATCACGTTATTTTAGGGACCAAAGGTCACTGTGCTTTAGGATTGCTGGTATCTACTGGGTAACTGCATGCAAGCAGTCGTCCCCTACTATGACATTTGGGGCATCCCAAAAGGAGTTGGAAGGTCAATGAAGCATCATTTCTACCTTGAAAGGTTTAGGAATGTCAGGCATAATGTCCCAAGATTCTAAACTCTTATACATAAGTAGGTTACTGCATCACCTCTAAAAAATCACTTGGAATATTTTTTCAAATCAATTACAAAGGAGATCATTTTATTTTGAAAGGAGTTCATGATGCTAATGATAAGGTTCTATGTTAACATAATCCCTTGCTAATTGAGATAGGTTGTTGATTATTCTGGTGAGTGAATTATGCAGCAATGAATAATTATGAAGTGAAAACATGTATTCCAAGATAAGACTGATGTACTAGAACTAATGAGGCCTTAAGTTAGGGGAAGAATAATCCTTCTACGTAGGAAAGAAATAGACTTGCTGTATTTGTTGTTGTGCAATACAGTTTACAAATATTATTTTTAAAGCAATTAACCTATTATTCTAAAAATTCAATCACTGGAAACATCTCAATTTTCCTAACATTGCATGCGGGGCAGATTTTATATGACCCAAGAAATATAAGTATATTGTGACAAGTGCCAGCCCGTGGCACTGGTTGGGAGCTAGGGTGAAGAGCGTATGAGCACTGTGCTGTCTCAGGAAAAGACATCCTTTCATAATGGACTCTATCACGATGGTATCAGTACTGAGCATGGGGGCAGGATTCTCAATGTAATAGTAACAATGCATGACTTTAGATGCAAATTTAACACAGGAATTCTCCTGAAGTCTATTCTCTTTACCACCACTTACCTAGTCCTGACTGAAAGCAGGGCATTTACTTAGAACATTTGAGCTATCTGGTTAGAAAGCAGAAAGAAATTAGAGTCAGATAAAATGCTTAATAGGAGCACAAGTTATCAAGGGAGGCTTTTTTATCTTATTCCCCTGATATTTTAAAGAATAAGGAATGCAACGGGGAGATAAGCCAGGTGGCATAGCTCACGTTACATCATTGGGGGCCTAGAACACAGCTACAAGGATTCACGTTTTATTCTGTGGGTATTTGGAGAGTGAGAGGGTGTTTCTGGTCAGGGGAACGATATGGGTGGTCCTAGACTTTAGTTGTACTACTTTATATAAGATAATAACAACAGTAAGAATCTTCTTTCCTGTATTTTATCTAACTATCACAGTAACATTTAAGAAACTGTCACAATTAAATATTTAAGAGGCTCAATAACAGTCTGTTAAATACAGCCTTCGCGGTAGTATTGAATACAAAGTTTTTAAACAGAATCTCTAACATCTAAGCCCGGGGGATGGCTATTACTATAAAGACTTCTAAGATAATCAAAATATCCTACAGTACATTTTATTTTTTCCTTAAAAATTGATATTTCAAGGCAGTGTTAAACTGTGGTTTATTTTCTTATAAACAGGACTCAAGTTTTTCAGGACAAGAGTAGGAGTCCTGTACTAACCAGAAGAGAAGGGGTTAAATGAGACTAAGAGAAAGGATGAGAGCATTATTGTTCAGTAATGATGCTTTGATTTGCCCTCTGGTGTCTGTAGAGTGCAGACGCTGATTTTTCTCAAATACAGGCTATTTTTTGTTCCCATAAAAAAACAGCGTAGCAGGAACAAGAATTTTAGAGGCTATTACAGGGAAATGCATTTCAGACGTGGCAGGACAGTCACGAGGCTTCCTACAGAAGGACGACCCCAGAATGCACCTTGCAAATTGGCTGACCCTGAGTTGGGTTGGTGCATTTCATGTTGGAATACTCAGAAATTACTTGCGTCTGCACTGCTGCTTTTTAAAAACTCCACGGATGCTAGCCCTTTACAGGAAAGCTTGAGTAGAACATTTGAAGCAAACATTATCATTTTATTTCCAAGTTAAAACTGAGGGGAAAAAAAGCCTCTAGTTAATGGTGGCAGCCTGAGCCATATTGGAAACAATGTGGTCAGGAGAGAAAACACTTGTAGACTCTAAAATGAAGGAATTATATTGTCTTTTGACTTAACCTAATCAGCTGAAGTCACTGCATGACAGTGAACATGGTCTACGAGGGCTGTTGTTCCTTCAACAAATGTCTTCAGTTCCATTGAATCTGCCGTCTTAAGGGGGAAGGTGGCATGATGAGAAGAATGCCACTAAGACCATCCTGCAGGGGGTTAAGTGAGGCGCCTGCCTTGTCTAATGGTCAGCAGGGAGCAGGTAGAGATACGTTTTTACTTCTGAAACTGCAATAATCATGAGTTGTTCCATCTGTATAGCCTTTCATCTAAAGAGAGAACGGGAAATGGGGGAGTTAATTGCAATAGACTTCCTGCGATGGAGCTTTTACGCATGGTTGCACAGAGCAGGAGAAAGAAAATTTTAACACCAGCTCCTGATTTAAGTGAATAGAATGCACAAGAAAGCACCCCTAGACCTAACCCCACACTTTGGCCTTGGGAGTTTCCAACATGGGTAGGTGCATGATATATCAACTTTAATTGTGTTAATATGTTAATATGTCAGATTAGTTTTTTAAAAAGAAGTTATTGGGCATTAACTAAGTATTAAAATATGTCTGAGATATCAAATATACTAATTTTTTTTGTAAGTGAAACAACTGATTATTTCCTCTATACAAAAACAACACAATGTGTATCTACATCCAGTAACATAAACGAGGTCATGGAAGTAAATATGTAGAGAAATTTTATTAACTGTGATCCTTATTAAATGTCCTGAGCTACTGAGAAAAAGAAATCCACTGTTCTCCTACAATAATATCAAAGCAAGCAAATAAATAGAAACAAAAATAGTAAGTAAGGAGAAATCCGCCAAATTAAAAAAAATCAGACAGAGAAGATAAAATATCCTGAAGCTTGTCTGGAAAGGGTGCCAGAGACTTCACCCAGAACAGTGTATTATGTTTTGCCAGCAATGCAGGGGATTTGCTGAAAAGGATGCTTTCAGCCCATTGGAACTACATTATTTCAAGAGTTCAGTTGAGTACAACAAACATTATTATTGATGAAAACATTAGGCATATATTGCCTTTGACTGACAGTACTGTTCTGTACTTTGCTTTCAACTACAAAATATAAAGTCATTTGTTTTTCCCTTCGCCAGGAAACTATTACGGCTAAGAACAGAAACTGCAGGCAGACTCTTTGGGTTCAAATCTGAAATATTTTTCTGCCATTGAAGGGCTGGTACTTTTAGTCAGGCTTAATCTTTTCAAGCTTTGGTTTTCTCATCTGTATAAAAGAGGAAATAGCACCTTCCTCTTCGTCATGCTGATTAAATGAGTTAATATATGTTAAGGGCTTGGAACAGTGCTTGGCACATGAAAAATGTTTAGAAGGAGTCAACAATTAATATTCACAAGACCAGCATTAAAAGAGTGAGATTTGTGAGTCAGATTGTGAAGTTCTCATTCTGGGACTTTAGCCAAAAATATTCATTTATTTAAGATCTTATTTTCTTCATCTCTCAAACATGGATTAGAACTGTACTTTCCAAAATAGGAGTCACTAGCCACATGTGACTGCTGAGCACTTAAAATGTGACTAGTTTGAACTGAGATGTGCTTTAGAATAAAATGTACACTTGGCTTTGAAGAATTTGTTACCCACTCTGCAAAAATGAATGTAAAATAACTCAATAATTTTTTATACATGTTTCATGGTGAAATGTAAATATTTTAGAAATAGTAATTAAATATATAATTATTATTAATATCAACTGGTCACTTTTGACTTATATTAATACGGTTACCAGAAAACTTTAAATTATATATGTGGGTCATCCTAAACTTCTATCAGACAGCACCAGTTTAGAGGATTTCATCTTTCTATTTATAATATGCTAGAATTCTATGACTCTATTCTGAAAGTAACAGGTGTTCATTACATGTTTTTCTAAATAACCCAGATAAGTAAGGAAGGATAATGTAAATGTCCTTTATAGTCATTCATATCTTCACATTTTTAACCTAAAACTTAAGGAAATTTTGAGATTATGAAATCATCAGCCCAACCCTAAAGTAAGAAATGTCATATCAGGTCAGTTCATGGGTTTCAATTGCCCTAATCCCTCAGCTTCACTGCTTTAAGCCAAACCTTTGTAAACCCTTTTATAAACACAATCAGCCACATTTCTTTTGGATATAGAGCCCTTCAATGCCTTCACATTGTGTTATTTTTAATGAGAAAGTTTATTGTTTATGAGAATTTTATTCACATTCCTAAATTTTGTTAAGAAAATTCCATCTACAGGCAGGACTTCTGGTCAAGATGGAGGTGTAGGTAAACATGGCTTACTTCCTCACACAACCACAGCAAACATTACAACTAAGCTACAAACAACTATCAGCCAGAATAGTCAGAAAATCGAGCTGTATGGAAGTCCGATAACCAAGAAATTAAAGAAGCCACATTCATCCAGATGGTTGGGAGGGGTGGAGATGTGCAGAGACATGCAGAGAGCAAAGATGTAGGATGGGTGGTCCCACACCCATGTGTGGTGAATAAAAAGTAGGAGGGACACCTTGGGAGTGAGAGGCTAGAAGGGGCTGACAAGAAGTATTCAAAGTGATGAAAAGCAAGGACCTACAACCTTGATTTCTACTCTGTCCAGCAACACTATCCCTATGGAAGGGCTGATAAAGTGCTTCTCAGACAAGGTAAAGCTAAAGGAATTCATCATCATGAAGCCATTATTATATGGAATGTCAAAGGGACTTATTTAAGAAAAAGAAGATCAAAACTATGAACATTAAAATGGCAATAAGTTCACAACTATCAACAATAAGTTCACAACTATCAACAACTGAATCTTAAAAACAAACTAAGCAAACAAGCAGAACAGAAACAGAATTATAGATATGGAGATCATTTGGAGGGTTATCTTCGGGAAGAAGAAGGGGGAGAATGGGCAAAAAGGTGCAGGGATTAAGAAGTACAAATTTGAAGGTCAAAGTGAAAATGGAGTCACTGCTTCTGGTTTGCTCACAACCCATTCGGAAGGTATGAGAGAGAGAATGGGCTGTTGTTCTTTGAGAAGATATAATAATTCAACTTGGAGGTGAGCCTTCAGCTGCCTGGAGAATTAAGCTATTACCAGGACAGAAATCAAGATGGAGCTGCCAACCTTCACGTTTACTGCTTTTAAATGCCTTTCAAACTGGCAAATTCCTTGATAACATGGAACAATGCATTCCAGCATTCATTTATTCATTCACTCATTCATTCACAAGCTATTTATTGAGAAGTTACAGCTTAGGGAGAATCTTTCTCTCTTTTCCTGTCCTACTTCAACATCTGAACCACCAGCCAGGCCTGTCAATTCTAAATGTGAAGTTCTTCTAAAACTTGTCCTAAATCTATCGCCTTCCCTTCACTCTAATTCCTAGAGACCTAGACCTGGCCTCCACCATTTCACATATCTGGCTTAGTCCTTTATACTGCTTCCAATATTATTCTTCTACGTTTTAACACAAGGTGAACATGGCCTGAATCTGTATTTTTAGTCTCATGTGTTTCCAAAATACCCTTTTGTTTCTGATTTTCTTTGTTTCTTCATCTTAAAGATGGAGGTGATGTCATGTAAGTTAGTGTTGAGAGAATTTAAAGGCATTAACAGAGGTGAAGTGTTTAGTAGACTACCTAGGATCAAATTTTGTTCTTTTCTTTGTTAATGATGAGTGAAATGAATAATGCATTAAGTAAAAAAGGCAACGTCTCACCATACAATTTGATTGACATGCAATTGTATTAAAATGCTCAAGTTAGAATTGCATTTGCGTTTTTAGGATGAGTACCGACTAAGAGATATTATTTTTTACTTTCCATTCCCTATTTTGTGTTTATTTATCAATTTTATTTATACTTTCTCAGCAATCCCCTATAATTCAGTGCTTCTTCCATGGCTGTCGTTACAGCCTTCCTTGGCTCTAGTGAGGCGCGGTCTCACTGGACAATGACACTACACTACAGGGCTCACGATATTGTACACAATTAGAAAAAGATACCAAGGAAAGTGAGGAATGGTTTTTCTTAAGTCACAAGTTATTCTAAAGGGGAAAGCTAGTGCGTTTTATAACTATTTCTTAAGGTGAAGCATGTTCTTGGTTTTTCTAATTGAGTGACACACAGTTTTGGCAAGTTTATGATTTTAATGATTTGAGTAATGGAATATAGACATTATTTAAAGTCTTCTAGACTATGAAAAGTTTGTTTTAGTGCTCATTTAATCCATTTACAAATTCGAATGATGGAATTTCTTGGGTACTGTGTAAATTGAGGAGAGGGGGATTACTTGTTTGTTTTAAATGCATTTATTCTGAAGCTGATTAAATCAAAAATAATCTTGGGACTAAAAATAAAGAGCATCTCTATTTGAAAATTATATATTCTCCCTCTCAAATAAAAAATATTTTCTATATTAGTTTCCAAATCTGATTATCATGTCCATCCTGTCCACAAAACTGAAATAGCTCCATAAACATTTAGTATCATCGTTCTTCTATATACTATTCTGAATATGTGATAATATTTGCAATATTATCTTATAGATAATATGGTGGTAAAAAAATTTTTTTCCACCAGTTACACATAGTGTGCTGAACAGATGAATTAGGCTTTTACAAAGCCTAAATGTTGGGTCAACTCTTACTAGCTTGAGGACTTGGCAGATGTATCCAGAGATGCTGATACCAGCTCTGCAGCCAGGTGCCGCAAAGCAATCTATTAATTAGAGGCTACTCGTGTATGAAATGGCAGGGACCCCCTGCTATATTTGGGATATTCATCATCAAAACTTGTCCCCTTAGGAAACAAAATCTCCATCCCTATAAAGTAGTGCCTGCATCTGGAACTGGAATGGAGCTATGGATCAGTGTTTAAAACATCCCCAGGACTAGAGCAAACGGGACCTCAGAAGGTGCCAAGAGCATGTGATTAGTGTCACATACCGATACAAACAAGGGTGAGATGGCGAGTGTCATGCAGCTCAGACCTCTGCGACTATTCTGATCTGTAAGGTGCCCCCATTGGGGATTAGCTGTGCCATCTGGATCTACAGCATGTGCAGGCCAGTTACAAAGTATTTCAAAATAAGATCTTCTAATTTTAGAACCCTGGTCTAAAAGAGCAATTCGTGAAGCTATCCAGCTGGAGAGAGCTAGTGAACTTCAATGCAAATGAGTAGTTTGACTAAGACACTATAAAAAGTAGGTTCCCTGAAAACCTGTTTTGCAAATCTTTGCTGTATTAAATGCCTTGGACATCGGTGAAGGTTCTACACAGTGTAGCTAAGCAGCACCATGTCGTTTGTAAAGATGGACTCCCTTCTGCATGAGCCTGTTTTCCACTCAAAGAGTTCTACAGAATCGTGGTGGCAAACTCCCCTCGGCACTGGCTTGCTCTTCAGGCCCTTATCGGAAAGTATTGTTCAGGGTCTTCTTCTCTGCATTGAATGAGTTAAGAAATGAGCTCATGGTCTTTTCTGATAACAAGTACACTAGGAAAAAACTAATGTGACATATGGAAATGGAAGCTTCATTACTTCCTTAAAGTTCCCAGGGTGCACCTTTATCATTTACTCAGTGAGAAAGTCTGAAATTGAAATTCTAAAAAGATTACTCTTTTAATTACCCCCAAGACTAGCCAAGTTGGTTTCTAGAGCATTAACATCCCAGACAAGTCTGCTTAATCTCATTGTAAATCAATGATAATTATTCACACTCAATAGAGTCTTTGGAAAAATAATATAAATAATTTAAGAATGATATTATATATAACATATTACACATAATACTAATAATAAGCTTTATTTTAAACAAACACCATAAAACTATGTCTACTTTCCTTAAAGGACAAATTTCTATTCTAAACTATTCGAAGAAAGTAAGGCTGTGGCAGCAAGTGGTGCTGACTGTCGTCGTCGTCGGCAGCCGTCCGTCTCGAGAGACGATGGTGTAGCTTCTTAAGAGTCTATCTGCACCGCCGAGAATGGCTGTGCAGTCCGACTCGGGAGTGACACGGTATCTGTCTCCTCCCGTGTTGAATCGACATCTTGCGATGACGCTGGAGTGTCCTCTCCAGTGAAGCTGAAGCTACAGAGCCTGGGCAGGGTGATATGGAGGGTCTGCTGTTGCCCATGCAGCAGACCCCCCCTCTCTTCGCAGCTGAAGGGTCCAAGGGAAAGACGGAGTCAATAAAGCTTGGCTTCAGGTGCGCCGCAGGAGTTGCCGGTGTTGACTACAACATCAAACCGCCTTAGGGACTCCGGCTCCGGATTTTCTGTCGGGGTTTACTCCCTTAGCCTTTCCCCTGAAGAGGTATGCCGCAAGGCAGCGGAGGTTTTTTGGAGTCAGAGTTTTCCTTCTCTGATGTGCCCTGACTGGAAGATCGAACCAGCGACACTTAGCTCGCAGGCCGACGCTCAATCCACTGAGCCAAACCAGCCAGGGTATGCTGACTATCATATGCAGCAAGAATTTCACATAATGATGGTCGTGTCAGGACCACAGATGGGTATGTATCGACATCAGGAAACATACCTGAGTTTAACTTAACTCTATAGAAAACGAACACCATGGGGATGCATCCCCCCAGGAGAGGTGGGAGGTGGGTTAATACTTTCTGCACATGATTGCTGAAATGCAGGCACTATCCAGTGTGGCTGTGATAACCAACTTTCTATATAGAATCACTCTGTAATGCAGAAATCAATAATTTTACGTTTCCACTTTGAAGCTCACACAGGGTGTTCATCTCTGAGGGAGTTGTAAAGTGGGTGTGACATTGTAGAAGCAGCAGGCTCAAGAAAGACCAGAGGAAAATTATCCTTGATCCCATATTTCCATTGCATGGCTTCTGAGGAAAAAATAGAAAAATGAAGTAAGTACGCCTTTTCTTATTTCACTGAGAATGTCAGCCAAGGGGAAAATGTAGAGATTGTGTATTATATAATGAAGGTTGTTGGATGTCTCGGAATCCTCTCTAAAGAGGTTTTGAACACAGAAACAAGCCATCACAAAAGACAGTGAAGTTATTGATGTCTGTAAGTAAGTGCAGCTGAGTATTAGCTACGGGGTCCATGAATGCTCTTCGGTATGAGCCCCTGGTGGTGACGTGATCTCTGAGGCGATTATAACACTTCTTTCTGCTATCACAGGATATCCGTGGTCCACTGTAACTAGACCGCAGACATGGGTTTGCACACATCAGCTACCACGGTTTGGCTTCTGCTATTCCCTTCAGACAGGTCTCACTTCTAAGCCCATATGCTAACTCCATTCCTACCAACTCCTAACTCCTTCCCTAAACACAGAGACACTTCTCTGGCTTCCCTGCTCTTGGGACTCTGTCTATAGGCTGAAGTTCAGAGACAAAAAAGTAACCAGCAAAAAGTTAAAAAAAAAAAAATTAACTTCCAAAAGAACTAATCACCATTCTCCCCCCTCTTCCCTCAAAACAAACAAACAAACAAAAATCCACACAGCATGTAATAAAAGAAATAAAACCATAAGGTTACCAGTCAGTAATTAGTATGTTCATAATTTTTTTTCAAAAGGCAAACTAACACATCAGTCTCTCCCCATGATTATATATCTGCAAGTGTTATCATATAGCTTCACATATGATACTGCAGAAGCCGGAAGCAGAATTGTCTTTATAAAGGCATAAGTGCCTTTCAGGAAAAAGACTCAAGTCTTTTTCAGTTTAGGAGCGAGTTCTAGACAGGGTGGCCCTGTTTCTGTTAGCTGGTTTTGTGCTTCTATCAGCCAAGAAAATTTGTGTTTGTTTTTATTATGGTATTTGACGTGCTTATCCATAATGGGGGCAGAGGACCAGTCCATTTTTCTTACTCCATTTCCAGAGCTTTTATTTTAATAATTACTTGGAATTTAATTGTGATGACAACTGTTATTATGGATGTTTGGGTGTTGTTTTATACTGATTAGAATTCTTGAAATGGTAATCTGGTGCTTTTAAAAAGTTACCCAAGGAATTACTGACCATATTTTGAATTCCGAACAGACTGATGGGCGCTAATGGGATGCCGAGCTGAAGAGGGGTATTAATCACTGGCTGGGCAGTCGCTAGTAGAGACAATAATGGATGCATTAGCGTAATGAAGGTAGAAAGAATGAATCGCGTCCTCTAAGTCTAGACCCTAGAGACGCAATTATGTTCAGTAGATCTGGTCACAGCTGCCAGCAGCAGTTTTCTATGCTTGCTTTTTCTCTTTTGTCTCTAAAACCCTCGTCATAACTGATGTGGTTGGGTACTGCTTTCTTCTCCAAATATAATGCTCCTAAATTCCCATAACAACTCCACTAAATGGAAGTGCTTAGTACTGACTAGTAACTATGGACAAGGTAAGACATTATGTTTTGATTTTTTCTTTTTTTTCTTTTTCTTTCTTGCCATTGAAAATAGCAAGACCAATGGGGGGGGGGATTCCTAGAAGATAAATACCAAGAAATCACTATGTTTTAATAAACGTGAATGAGGAGAAAGATGAAGCTGAGATGACGTGAGACAAGTGACTCACAGGTGGTTGGAGGGGTGGAAACAACAGACTGAGACCAAAGTCCCTCAGGGTCCGTGGAAGCAGAGATTTAGAGGAAAACCTGCCGAGGCATATTGTCTTCTGAGTTCTGACTTCCATTCTTGTAGAAGCTGGAAGCAAGGTTGGTCCCATGCTCTGCTTACCCTTATCCACTCAGCGAATGTGTTCTGCTCCTCTCTTCCTTGTTACCATGGAGAGACTATCACAGATTAAAACTTAATTTTTTTAAAGAATAGCAAACTTCTGCACTGCGTCTGGTAGAAAGTGCCATTACATTTGTCAGTACACCCAGGTAATGAACAGATTATTGCCCACTCAATCAATGAAAAATTACTGAATCACACAATAATAAAGAACTTACTGAATGCCGATAACAAATATAGGTTAAAAGTTACAAAGACTTCTGATCAAGATGCTGCATAGGTAAACACAGCTCACCTCCTCACAAAAACACATCAAAATTATAACTAAAATATAGAACAACCATCTGTCAGAACTGGCAGACATCTGACAACTATGGAATTAAAGAAACCACATCCATCCAGAATGGTAGGGTGGGCACAGACACAGAACAGGCTGGTCTCTCACCCACAGGTGGAGACAAAAATTCGGGAGGCGATATCTCAGGAGGGAGGAATCCCAGCCCCACACCAGGCCCTCCAGCCCAGGTTCCAGTGCCAGGAAGGTAAGTCCCTATGACTTCTGTCTACAAAAACCAACGGTGACTGAGTGGGTGGAAGAAACTGCTGAATCTCCAAGCAGATCCTCTTAAGTAACCCCCACATGGACTCACCTACTCAGACTCACTCTCTCTGGGCTCCAGCACCGGGGTAGCAGCTTGAAAGGCACCAGTGGTCCACAGGGAGGAACTGAAGTGTCTCACATCAAGATGAAAGCTGAGGGATGGAGAGGCTGGAGGAGGCCATTGTTCCTTTTCTGAAACCCTCCCCCCAGCAGATCCACAGAACCACAGAGCCAGCAGGCTGGTGCCATATATGAGACTCCATCAACCTGGCTAACAGTGTTTGCCCCACGCTGGAGATCCCCAGAGACTCTGACCCACTCAACTTTTGGGCCCATTCAAGCTGCTTTTCCATATGAATGGCTGGTGTTGGCTCATGCTTCACAACTTCCTGAATCCTTTCAAAGAAGCAACTGCCAGCCTCAATGGGCCCCCAGCCCCTGTACCTCTTACTAAGTGGCTGTAGGCCTGGCACTAGCAGCAACCAGACTAGATTCACAGCTTGGATTTGCCTGGGAATCTCCAAGCTCAGCACAAGTAGCAGCCATCTAAGATTGCTTTATAGCTCAGGCAGGGTAGCCCCAGGCAAACACAGGAGAGGGCATGACCTTGGCTTATATCACCCAGGAAACCCCACACCTGGTGGACAGCTACAGACCACATCAGAACATCACCTCCCATTCCCCACAAAGCTGAACCTTCACGGAGGGTAGAGGTTGGTGGTCAGTGGTCACAGTCAGTCCTTACAACTGATTGGCCTGGGAAAATCCCTCCAAATGACCTTCCAACCACACTCAAGTCTCAGCTACAAGAGGAGGGTGTACTCAGCCCACAAGAAAGGTGCACCTCTAGTACCCAGCTTGGGCAATAAGGGAGGCCACTGGACACTACAGGACACCTACTATATTAGGCCATGTGACCAAGACAGGGAGTCACAGAAGCTGTACTTAATATATAGAAATGAACACAAGGAGGCTGACAAAATGAGCAGACAAAGAAACATGGCCCAAATGAAAGAAAAGATCCAAACTACCAATAAAGAACTAAACAAAATTGAGATAAGCAACCTATTGGATGCAGAATTCAAAACACTGCTTATAAGGATGCTCAAAGAACTTAGTGAGGACCTCAACAGCATAAAACAGATCCAGTCAGAAATGCAGGATATACTAACTGAAATAAAGAACAATTTACAGGGAAACAAAATTAGAGTAGGTGAAGCCAAGAATCAAATCAATGATATGAAATATAAGAAAGCAAAAAACAACCAATCAGAACAAGAAGGAAAAAGAACACCCCCCAAAATGAGAATAGTGTAAGCAGCCTCTGGGACAACTTCAAGAGGTCCAACATTTGCCTCATTGCGATTCCAGAAGAAGAAGAGGAAGAGCAAGGAATTAGAAACCTATTTGAAAAAATTATCAAAGAAAACTTCCTTATTTTTGTGAAGAAAATAGACATGCAAGTCTAAGCAGCACAGAGAGTCCCAAACGAGATGAACCCAAAGAGGACCACACCAAGACACATCACAATTAAAATACCAAAAGTTAAAGATAAAGAGAGAATCTTAAAAGCAGCAAGAGAAAAGTGGTTAGTCACCTGGGGAAATTCCCATAAGATTACTAGCTGATTTCTCAAAAGAAACTTTGTGGGCCAGGAGGGATTGGCAAGAGATATTTAAAGTTGAAAAGCAGGAATCTGCAGCCAAAATTGCTCTACCCAGCAAATATGTCATTTAGAATTGAAAGTAGATAAAGAGCTTCCTGGGCAAGAAAATACTAAATGAGTTCATAATCACTAAACCATTATTATATGACATATTAAAGAAACTTCTATAAGAAAAAGGAGATCAAGACTATAAACATTAAAATGGCAATAAACCTATCTGTCTATCAGCAATTGAATTTAAAAAACAAACTAAGCAAAGAAGAAGATCAGAGACAGAATCATGGATACAAAGAGTGTTTTGATGGAGAGGATGTGGAGGAATGGGTGAAGAGCTGAGGGAATTAAGAAGTACAAAGGTAGTTACAGAATAGCCATGGGGGTTTAAAGTACAGTATAGAAAAAGGAGTCCAAATAACTTATATGCATGACCCATGGGCATGAACAATTGTGTGGGGATTGCTTTTGGGAGTGTGGGTGCTGGGTGGAGAATGGAAAAACTGGGACAACTATAATAGCATAATCAATAGAATACCATTTAAATAAGTAAATTTGGGGAAAAATCTTTCTGTTTGCCCTCAAAGTGTAAAAAACACGTAAGGAAATAGATAAATACAGTGGAAAAATGTGGTATGTTGAAAGCTGACAAGGATTGTTATGGGCACACATCCAACAGATATTTCTGGAAGCATTTCTGGAGGAAATGACATCTGAACTGATCCTAAAGTGACATAGAGTGGTCACCAGTGGAAGAAGGAGAGCTTCTTTGGTAAGTCACTCATGCCATTTTTTTTTCCACACAAGATTTTTTTAGCTCATACTGCAGGTCAAGCATATTCCTTAACACTATACAATTACTAAACTAGTGGGAACAAGTTAGGGAAAAAGAAACCCTACATTCTGTTAATCTAAATTTTTCTAGAATCTATGTCAACCTCCTCTCGTTTTCTCCTCCGTACAAATGGAGAGTTCATCGGACCTGAAGACAATGCAGCACGTTTGAGAAACAGCCCTCATTTTCCCCAAGCACCAGCGCTTTAAGATGCCTAGGGTGCAAGCTGAAACTCACAATCTCTCATCTGCAATTATGCAAAGTAGAATCCCTGAAGGAAAACCTTTTGTTCCTTATTTAAGAGAAACACTTAAATTGCTGTCGTTATTCATCCCATATGTTGTAAATGTCCATGTATTTCATTTCAGATATATTAGTATGTTTGCTTATGGGGCACCACCATGTTACTATAGAGGTATAACATATCTCATGCATGTACACATAATACATCTTGTTAAAATCTGAAATATGCTGAATTTTGTAACACAGCCCTAACCTTTTTGAATATCAGAATGTGACTTGTTGAAATAGGAAAGAGAACAGGAGAGCTAACTCACCTCCCGCCAACACAGACATGCATACAAGCACACAGGCCTACTCAGCACAAGGAATCCCTGATGAGCGCAGGGGAAAGGTAGGCTTTAGCATCAGGGTATATTAGAAATGATCACTAGCTGGGGGCGGTGAGGTCAGATTTCTCAATACCCGTTAGAACTTTGTAAATAATGCTGCGCATGTGTGTCTGAGACTAGGACTCGGCGGCGGCGGCGGCAGCTGTCCGTCTCGAGAGACGATGGTGTAGCTTCTTAAGAGTCTATCTGCACCGCCGAGAATGGCTGTGCAGTCCGACTCGGGAGTGACACGGTATCTGTCTCCTCCCGTGTTGAATCGACATCTTGCGATGACGCTGGAGTGTCCTCTCCAGTGAAGCTGAAGCTACAGAGCCTGGGCAGGGTGATATGGAGGGTCTGCTGTTGCCCATGCAGCAGACCCCCCCTCTCTTCGCAGCTGAAGGGTCCAAGGGAAAGACGGAGTCAATACAGCTTGGCTTCAGGTGCGCCGCAGGAGTTGCCGGTGTTGACTACAACGTCAAACCGCCTTAGGGACTCCGGCTCCGGATTTTCTGTCGGGGTTTACTCCCTTAGCCTTTCCCCTGAAGAGGTATGCCGCAAGGCAGCGGAGGTTTTTTGGAGTCAGAGTTTTCCTTCTCTGATGTGCCCTGACTGGAAGATCGAACCAGCGACACTTAGCTCGCAGGCCGACACTCAATCTAAGTATAAATATATACTAATAAACAAAGAAGATCACCTGTTTGGGGGTCAGAAAACCTAACTAGAAGTTGCCCTCCATCCTCAGTTTTAATTTTATTTGTCAAATACATTTCATTTATTCACACAAAAATTATTTACAAGCACAATAACCTTCCAAACGATGATGAATTTGTGCCATATGAGTTCTAGCATTCTTTATATTTACCTTGATATTTAAAAATTAATAGTTATCAATCTGCTTGATCATTCCTCTATCCATTCATCATTACACCTTATTTTCTTATGGCATCCTATTTAATTTTGTGGAATTGAGCAGTTAGTTAGAAGCCCACATGGGTTGTATTTAAACAAGATTAAAGTACTCTAAGTTACTTTACTGCCTCCTCTTAGTTAAGTAATCAGCTCTTTATATACGGGTCATTTAAGAAAAGTGTCATGGCAGCCATGTATCATAGCTCTTTCAGGAAAATCAATAATTGAGGACATTAGAAAATGGTAGAGGTCAAGGGAAAACTTAGCTGGGGAACCATTATTCAGGATGGAAAAAACAAAGAAAGATATATATGTTTTCATAAGAAAGATGTATTTATATTATCTATATATTATCTCTATATTATCTCTATATAAAATTATCTGTGTATAATTTTTAAAAATTTACTGTCAACAAGAGGGCTTAAATGATGTTATAGCAGCATACTTTTGCATCTATTTTTGTCATGTTCCTTGGGTTTGTTAATGTATTGTTTTAGTCCATCTGCACTGTGATAACAAAGAGCCATCGGGTGAAGAGCATATAAACAGCAGCAATTGATCTCACTGTTCTGGAGCGGAGGGAGTCCGAGGTCAGGGGCCAGCATGGTCGGGATCTGGTGTAGGCCGCCTTCCAGGCTGTAGACTGCTGACTTCTCATTGCATCCTCTTGGTGGCAAGACCAAGAGGTCTCGGGGGGTCTCTTTGAAAAGGGCACAAATCGCATTCCTGAGCATCCACCTCTGTGACCTAAACACCTCCCATAGGCCCACCTCCTAACACCATCACCTTAGGGCTTAGGATCCAACACATGAATTTTAGGGAAACACAACTGTTCCATCTTCATGACACACACACAGGGCTTCAAAGGGCAGAATCTGGGCTGTGAGAATCTTACATTCACAATTCCTACACTCTCCCTGCCCATCACCTGCACAAACTTGTCTCCCTTCTATATTTAGCTCTTCAGAGGCTTCTGTAAATAGCTTTGTTTACCATATTAACCAATCAATACGGATCTGAGGCAGGCTCATTACCATTTGTACGCTTGACAAAACAAATGTAAAAAGTCTAGAGTCATAGCTATTGTCACCAGATTGAGATTAAAAGAGAACACTTTGTTTTATGTTCTATTTGTTCCACTTCTGTGCTTTACCATCTCTGTTCTAATGATATAAGCGACTTATTGGGGAGAAGGCAAAATTCCAATTTTAACCAAATATCATCAACATGTAGTCTATGACATCCTAAAGCCTCGATTTAAGAACCCGAGGAAAGACAAGGTTATAGCAGGGATCTGAAGGAAGCTAAGAGAGGCCTCTCAAAAGTTTTAGGCAAGTGACCCGAGTAGTTGGAGTATATTGAACGTGAGTCTGCCCATCCTTCAAAAACTCTTTCTCTCTGCACTTTGGAGTACTCCCAACTGCATGGTGGTTGGCAGATCTCATCTCTTTTTATGCCTGAAAACAGCAGATGCCACTTTTCCATCTGCAAGGGCTCTGTAGGGACATGCGCCAAAGCTAGGGACAGCCATTCAAGTATATCCATTTCTAAACGTTGAATTCAAAGGCAATAGTGACATAAAAGAGGGACTGGAGACTGATTTCTAGCCACGGTGGTGGTGGCACTTGAAGCGCTTGCTCGGTTGCTGGGGTCACACTGTCTTGGGCAGTGTCTGGAGCTGGCAGAATCGGTAGGGCAGCCATGCTTGCTGTTCTGTGAACAGGGGAGCCATGTCTTCATCACATGTGTCCTCAGGCATGTTCCTGGGCCAAGACACTTGCATTTAACTTTTGTTCCCTCTTATTTCCTGAACCTGGGTTTCCCTTTCACTTCATAGTGAGAGCTTCTCAGTGTTCCCAGTACATCCACATTCCTAATCGACTTAAGTCAGCCTGAATAAGTGTCCATGAACTCTGACTGAGAATTCTGATAGATACAGAACTTGGAGTTGGTACTAGTTTCAGGCACAAATGTTCAGTAAAATGATGGGTGTATTAGTTTTCTGTGGCTGCCATAAAAACTGCTAGAAATTTAGCAACCTAAAATAAAGAAGGGAAGAGACAAATGGGTAAAATTAAATAGAAGATCATAAACTTTTCCATTTCCATTTTCTCAATATATTTTTTAGCTCTGTGGAAGGTTTCTAAACATTTACATATTTATGTTCTTTTTGCCTGGACGTTCAAAGGATTCAAAGTGGGTGGACTGAGTGTAAATTTCTACAACTCCACTGTTTACTAGTTAAAACTTCTTAAGAACCTTTCTTGAACCTGGTGGAATAGGGGATGAAACAAGGCAAATGTCACTTCCTTAATGGTAACCTCAGTCTCCTCATGGCCACCAGTCACTTTTGTTGATACAAACACAGGCAAAGAAAAAGTCTGACTCGGGTAACATCATATCTTACTGTGTATTTTCAACAGGATACAGGTAAACCAATCAGAGGCACAGAGTTTATTGTCGGTCTGTTATATGTCTTGTTTTCCCTGGCTGGTTTGGCTCAGTGGATTGAGCGTCGGCCTGCGAGCTAAGTGTCGCTGGTTCAATCTTCCAGTCAGGGCACATCAGAGAAGGAAAACTCTGATTCCAAAAAACCTCCGCTGCCTTGCGGCATACCTCTTCAGGGGAAAGGCTAAGGGAGTAAACCCCGACAGAAAATCCGGAGCCGGAGTCCCTAAGGCGGTTTGACGTTGTAGTCAACACCGGCAACTCCTGCGGCGCACCTGAAGCCAAGCTGTATTGACTCCGTCTTTCCCTTGGACCCTTCAGCTGCGAAGAGAGGGGGGGTCTGCTGCATGGGCAACAGCAGACCCTCCATATCACCCTGCCCAGGCTCTGTAGCTTCAGCTTCACTGGAGAGGACACTCCAGCGTCATCGCAAGATGTCGATTCAACACGGGAGGAGACAGATACCGTGTCACTCCCGAGTCGGACTGCACAGCCATTCTCGGCGGTGCAGATAGACTCTTAAGAAGCTACACCATCGTCTCTCGAGACGGACGGCTGCCGATATGTCTTGTCCGTGGCTGTTTCCCCAGAACCTACAGCACCCGTGGGAGTATTTAACGTGGCTCAAGTAATTTTGAAAGAATAAATGAATCCCAGAAAGTATAGTTTACATATATTCAAGGCTGAAGTTTCTCTTTTCGGGTCCTGTGAATTCATGATTCTCACTCTAGTTTTCCTTTGGCAGAAAGGATAAACGTGAATTTTGAGTTTAAATATTGAAATTCCACATAGTAGCCATGTGATCTTGTGCCAGTCTCCTCATTGGTAAATACAAACCTATTAAAAGAATAACTGAGGCATATGAAAAATTTAAGAGTTTATTTGGGCAAAAATCAATTGAAATTGGGCAGCACCAAACCAAAAGGAGCTCCTGTGGACAGGAGCCAGTGGGAACACTTGCAGACAAAAAAGCCAAAGCAAAGCAAGAGAAGTATTTGAATGTCTATAGCTTATGCATTTGCCTTCTTTGGAAAAACCTAGCTGGCTTAGATTATTCGTTCTTAGATTTCGATTTCTCAGCCTTGAGACATTTCAGGTTTAGGTCTCCGATTGCTGCTCGGCTGCTGAGGTGTTAGAACCGACCCAGTCTCATGGCCTCCTTGTTTAATTAACTGAGCAGACCACTGTAATTACCGCAGAGAGTGGTGGGAAGGGATAAAGAAGGTTGTTTTTAAATGCCACTGGCAACCATGGATAAAAATAACAACATAACTGTGCTTCGTTTTACAAATATTTTCTTTCCTATTTTTCTCCTGTCTATGAAGGATGGAAAAAAAGAAAAAGAAAAGAATTCTCATTTGTCTGAGTCACTAAAGACAAATTCATGTCGCCCTGGCTTCTGCTGAGCTTGCAGCTCACTGCCCACTCCAGGTGGTCCCATGTGTCAGCTGCCCGTCCATTTCCCAGGTGCCCCTTCACTGACTCACAGGGACCTTAATGAACTCAGCTCCAGGGTACCTACTTGCTGACTCATTTTCTTCTTACAGTCTCCCCTGATCCTTTCTCTTTGTACCTGGACTTTGCTTATCTCTTTATATGCTTGTTATTGTGCATGATTATAGATTCACGAAGTAGCTCTCTTTAGTTCTTTAGAATGGAACCCATATTCATTCATAAGCATAAATTTAGCAGATTAAGGTGATCAGAGGTTGACTAAGGGAATCACTCTTTTTTAAAAAAGGTTACAGCCTTCTCAACAATGAAGAGAGAAAAATGGGAGCTTATGAAATGAAGGAAGTTAGGGAGAAGGCAAGTGAGAAATCATGTTAAGAGAATAGAGAGAAAATAGATGAGTTAATTTAAGAGCAGTTGAGTAGAGAGGAAAACTTTGGAGATTTAGGAGTAAAAAGAGAAGAAACTGTTAGAAGTGTGGCAAAATTAGTATTTCTGCATGACCCTGATTTCTTTTTTACATGTCTAAATAAAGAATACTTAACACATAATAAGGTTTGTGGATTGATTCCACCGGCAAAGGTATTGCCAGTCATGATTTGAGGTGGGGATGGACAAGACATCATATATAAGAAACTATGTCTATAGGTTCTTCATCTAAAGTTGAATAATAAACAATCTTAAATAATTTGTGTGTTTGCATAGGAATAAGTCTTAGATAATGTGGCATTTTTGCCTATTACAACATTAAAGGATTAGCCTGATAATGTCGATAGGACTTTTACTAGCTTTTCTGTAGAGCACAGTTAGGCCTAGAAACATCTCACACAAATGAAAATGCACAGTCCCAGTGAGCTGATATGTGGGACCCAGCTCCATTTTCCTCTCTCGTGACGGTGTTGCTTCTCAAAGTGGTGTCGTCTACCACCTCTCCCATACACCTTAAACACTTGTTAAAAATGTAGGTTTCTACGTTATACCTGGTCCCACGGCATCACTGACTGAAGATGAGGAAAAAAAGACTCCTCCATGAAGGTAAGTAGTGCTTGATTTAGTAAGAGGATGATGTACAAGAACCTGAAGACATCTGACTATTGAAACACTGGCGCTACACTTGGATTAAGCTGTTTTTAGTTTAGCAAATGAGCAAAGCATCATATTCTAGCCTTAATTATGCACCAGATGATCAGCTTGAGTGAATATCTGTCATGGATTCATATATGCTGTGTGGAAATGATTCAAATTAAAACTGTTAGCCTTGCTATCATAGGGGTGTGTGTGTGCGTGCGTGTGTGTCAAAAAGTGGTCATTAGAGCAATATCTGTTGGGGGAAGACCTGCTTACTTTCCCGTTGTTTTATTTCAGGAGGGCATTTCATGGGCATAGGGTAGGGGTCTATGTTGGAATGTACTCACACAGCTTAGTGTAAAGTTTCAGGTCCCTAATGAAAAAAAAAAATAACTAGGTACTCTGACAGTGAAAGGGTAACAAAAAGTTAAAGAAACAATTTTATAATTCTGGTCTCTTGAGCTAACGGAAGTAAGCCTACTTCGCAGATACTGAGGGACAGAAATTTCTCCACCGTTTGCCTAATTTTCAAGTGAGACATTCCCAATTATGACAAACCTTTTTAGCACAATATGGTTTTCAGTTGTTCAGCAAGTGTTTATTGAGCACCTATGTTCTAGACCCTGGAGAAGCCAGTGCACGAGAGAGAAAAGTCCTGCCGGTCCAGTAGAGCTTCCACTGAACGCAACACGGCATTGCTGGCTGTTCCGCTCTCCCGCTCAATCATGTTAGCCCTCCCGTGTCCTGGGCACACACCTCTATCGATGAGATAGTTAGCTGCATTGGCAACCGTATCAACCTTCTGGTTGCTATTAATCTTATGCTCAACTGAAACTTCTGGTTGTTAAAGTTAGAAGATTATGGATAGACAAGGCAGGCTAATGTAGTCTGGTAACTGGATTCTCCCTAAAGAGCAGTGACCGTGTTGAGGGGCTGACCGTGCTGGAAGAGAATACGGTCTACTCTGAATTGAGTGCTTCCGAAGTGTCTTGGTCCGGGACCATTTGGTTCCAAGTGACAGAACCCACTCAATACAGTTTAGGAAACTAAAGGGGAATTTCTTAGAAGGAAGAAGCTATGTTTCACAGAGCAAAATGACAGTGACAAAGAAATCTTAAGGTATTAAATGTAGACTCTAGGAAGTCAAGAGGGAATGAGATCTGGTTTATGCTGTGTGTGTATTCACCCAGCTTTATTCCTTCCGTTCATGTACATTCTCCGCTTTATCAAATAACTAATCCACCTTCAGCTTTACCTGGTCTTCTCAAAAGTCTTTACTAAGGTATAATCAGTAGACAAGACATTATACCTCCTCATGAATTTGGACATATGCTTATATGCTTATGATGCCATAACAACAATCAAGGTACAAAATATATTCATCACCTCCAAAAATTCGGTGTTCTTTTGTGGGTTGTTTCCTGTTTTGGTGTGTGGTAAGAACACTTAACATGAGATTATTACCCTATTAATATGTTTTGACGTGCACAGCACCATATTGTTGGCTGTAGGTACTATGATATACAGCAGATTTCTAGAACGTACTCATCTTGCATAGCTGAAGCTTTATACCCATTAAGCAGCAACAGCCCCTGGCAACTGCCACTCCGTTTCCTGCCCCCATGAGTGTGACTGTTTTAGACACCCCATAAAAGTGCAATCATGCAGCGTTTACCTCGCCAAATACTGAACAGACATTACATAGTCACTTCAATCTCAGCAGATGGATGGGCAGAGTTTACACCCAGGTATTTATCTCTTGTCCAATCTTGGATGAACACAGTGACACGGTCTGCACTCTCCTGCATCAACCATACCTGGAAAAGTCCCAGCCTCAGGTAAACCTCACCATCTGACTTCTCCTTAGCTATAGTCAGTAGCTGAATTCTATTGCTCAAGAGCACACGGCCATGCCCAATATTTTCAATGAAGTACGTTATCAAAAAAGTCAAGACACTCGCAGGTGACTAACAACCTTTGGATCTTTGTCTGTGAGGCTTCCCTTCCTGAAATTCCAAGATTTCCTATCTTCTCTCTGCATGACCAATCTGCTTCCCTTCTTTGCCCTCACTTGGGAATGACAGTCTGTGCTCATAGTTTGTTGAGGAAACAGACTTCATCATGTGTGTAAATTTAAGCCAAATCTTTCATAAAATATATTTAAAGATACAGATATATATAGTGTCTTATATAGTTTCTGACACACAGTAGGTATCGAAACATGTTAGCCTTGGTTCCTTCTCTCTGTTCCACATTATTTAGAAAACAGTTCCAGCTGTGGGAGCATCAGCAAAGCAAGGAAGAAAATATTTTGCTGGAGACAAGGCCATGGTCATGATCCTTTAACTAGAATTCGGTCTTGACCTCTTCAGTGACCTGAGCCCTGCTTTCTTCTCAAGACTAACCTGAGCTTTCGCTGATTGTCAGGCTTAATTATGGGTGTGCCATCTACCCTTTTTCTCTGAGTACCAATCCTTTACGGGTAACTTCAGACAGAGGCGGATTGAGGGTGGTTGAGGCCCGGGCACAAAAGAAAATATTGGGCCCCTTAAGAAAGAGAGAGAGAGACAGGGAAAATAAAAAATATTTATATGCACAGAGAACTATTTTTAAAATCGTAAATGAAACAAGAACATATCCACCAGCTCATTTACATCCCCGTGTATTTGTGTGTATCTAAGTCTGCACCGCAGGAGAACCTTTGTCCGTACAAAGCAGCAAATACGATTCTATTGCTCCCATGAGCAGGCCCTGTGCAGCGTAGTCTGTGTATAGCATGCAGCGTAGTCATGACATGATGAAAATAAGCGAATATAAACACACTATCAGGTTTCACTGATGATTGTAAACTTGTACGTAATTAAAATTGCACATATGGAACCAAACTTGGTGTCATTAGAAAAAATGTGAAGTTGGGGTTTTGCGGGGCCCTTCAGAAGTCGGGGCCCAGGGCATGCACCCAGTGCGCCCGCTGTTAAATCTGTCTCTGCCCACTGGCAGCATAGTCATTAGCTGGCTACAGAAATATTTCGTTCCCCACACAACCTCCACAAGTACAAAATGACTGTTTTTTCGAGCCCACTGGCTGATGCGCAGCCTGCAACTCACTGACCGTCTGTGTCCCTCTCAACACTGTCCCCCACGCCAGGCCCCCAGCGCAGCCACGGACTCCTGGGCTCAGGGGTCTCAGCTCAGAGAACCTCCAACGTCTGACTAAAGTAAGGAGATGCCCCTTCCCTGACCAAGTGCTTTCCTTAGAGTGATCCTACGCAAATGGTTGCCGATCGAATATTGTATTTTCTGTGTGAGGTACTGGGCTGCTCAGTGCCTCAGTCACCCCGTCCCTTCCTTCCTTCCCGGTTGGCGAGACGGTCTGAGTAAGGGCTCTTCGAATTGCAAGGGGCAGAAGCCCAACTAGAACAAATGTAAAACAAACGAGAATTGATTGACTTAACACCAAACTCCAAATCTATCGATTATAACCGATGTCAACCCCAATAAAATTCACTTACAATAAATAAATAAATAAAAACAAATACACATTTCTCTTTCGGCCCGAACAGAGACCTGTTTTTCCCTCAACTCTGTTAGACCTTCTCCAAAATCAAAATAAACAGTTTATGAAGAAGACAGTTCTGGGCCCGTATCCGAGGAAACCCCTGGAAGCCTCCGTGTTCAGACTTCGCAGTGCTTCGATGAGCTCAGTCCTGCGCTTGCTCTCTTGCCTGCACGTCTCAAACAACAGTGTCCATCACAGTGGCAGGCAAGTCCTCGGACCCGGGGGGCCTTTTTTTCTGACATCCTTCCCCCCATACATCACAGAGCGATAGTGAGAAGTTCAGATCCCAGCTCCTGCTGGGAGCAAAGCTTTCAGCACCGAGCCTAGACGGTTTTCTGTAGAACCTACAAGCCCCCCAAAGAATATCGTTTTGTCATTACAGTAGATGATTTTAAAGTAGCAGGTTTAAAAAATGGCCCTGTATCGCCTCCCATGATCTTGCTGTCCGGCAAGGAGCCTGGATGGAAAGGAGAGGGCAGGGCAGAGGGCTGAGTGCTTAGGAGCAGATCGGCGGCTTCACGCCAGAGGAGTTCAGTGGCAGACGCTTACAGAGGGTCAGTGACACAGGTGCCACTACTCCCAGAACATCTAACGGTCACAGACACTTGAACTGTTCTGTACTTCAAAGAAGAAACTGTGCATGCGCAGTGTCTTGCAGAAACCTGCCTCTTCCTAAAAAGCATAAAGACGAGGCTCTATATGCGTGAGCAAACCCGTGTGTGTGTATGCACATGCACCTCTTCATCACTGTAACGTTAGCTACGTGGGGATGCCTCCACTCTTGCAGGTTCTGACCTTTCAGGGCAGGGCTATATAATGTTTATAATAAGGTGTGTCATGCACAACGTGTTATCTGGGGCTTGGCCCCTGGTGCACCAGGCTTCCAGGTAAACTCGCCGTTCCAAGGTATAGTGTTAAGAGTAGGCTTATGCTCCCATTTCTGTATTGTCTCCTGGAGAACTGCGCTGGGCCCAGAGTGTAGTGGAGGGACATGGCCCTCCTGCTCTTTTACCTTTCACAGGAGGGACATGAGAAAGCAGCCTCTTCAATGATCAGATTCATGGGCATCTGGAAACCCGTCTAGATGGCCTTCAGCTGTTCACAGACCACATCTGAAAATATCAGCCGAACACCTGGAGGTCTTGGGTCCTGAGGAATTTATAGCTGATGGAGGCCTGGATTCTTCGGGAAAATTTAAGATTGCTTACATGGCTCCTTCCACTGGGGAGCTGCGAGGGACGGAGGTATCAGAACCACCTAGTTCATACTCCAGCATGACTTAGAAAATTCTGTTCATTGCACCTGGAATGTTTGATGAGAGCCGAGAGCTGGGATATGCTTTTTGCAAAGTTTATCTCATTTCATCCACATGACCACCCTATACAGCAGAAAGTATTTCACTTCTCCTTTTCCAGTTATGGACACTAAGATATGACAAGATTATATAACTCCTTTCTGGTTACCTGGTAAGTGGTAGAGCCAGATTTTTAGCCAGATTTTCTAAGCACTGTAGGTATGCAGATACGGTCAATGGACACGAGCTCATTCATAAAACATTGACCAAATTCATTGATTTTTACAATGAAAATGTATGATTGTTAGCCTTATAAAAGTGTTGCAAAAAGCAAGAGACAGGTTGCATTGATGTGAGTGTAAGGAGCATCACTGGCTATGACATCGAGATTTATCCCCACTGAAATGAGGAACTGGTAACACCAGACAAACACATATTAAGCTCCTCCTTTGTTTTCAATGAACAAGTGCCAGGAGGCAGCCTAGGAAAGGCAGAGTGACTGAGTAAGGCTAGGGATGGTTCCAGGTAAAGTTATTAACTGATGGCTTGTCATTAATTTCAAGTTCTCCCTAACAACGTCGGCATTCTCAGCACACGTGACTAAAGGGCAGCCCCTGGACCTCTCACTAAGAGTCTTGACTGAACTGTAGCATGGCTTCTATTGCCCAAGCCCCTCTCCCTGGAATGACACCAGACCCCTCAAAACTCTTTTTTTCATTAGTATATTTTATTGATTATGTTGTTATAGTAGTTGTAATTTTTTTCCCCTTTGCTCCCCTCAGCCCAGCAACCCCCTTCCCTCCAGCAATCCCACCCTCCTTAGGTCATGTCCATGGGTTGTGCATAAAAGTTCTTTGGCTTCACCATTTCCTATATTATTCTTAACGTCCCCCTGTCTATTCTGTGCTGATTATGCTTCTTAGTCCCTGCACCGTTTCCCCATTTCTCCCCATCCCCCAACCCAGCTGATAACCCTTTAAATGATCCCCATACCTATGATTCTGTTCCTATTCTGGTTTGCTTAGTTGGGTTTTGTTTTTATTTTTTAGATTCAGTTGTTGATAGTTGTGAGTTTGTTATCATTTTAGTGTTCATAGTTTTGATCCTCTTTTTCTTAAGTAAGTCCCTTTAACATTTTAATACAATAGTGGCTTGGTGATGATGAACTCCTTTAGCTTTACCTTGTCTGGGAAGCACTTCATTTGCCCTTCCATTCCAAATGATAGCTTTGCTGGATAGAGTAATCTTAGTTGTTGGTTGCTTTTCGTCACAGTGAATACTGCTTGCCAGTCCCTTCCTGCCTGCAAATTGTCTTCTGAGAAATCAGCTGATAGTCCTATAGGCACCTCCCTATAGGCAACTTCCCGCCTCTCTCTTGCTGCACCAAGGACTCTGTCTTTATCTTTCACCTTTGGCATCCCAGTCATGATGTGTCCTGGTGTGGTCCCCTCTGGGTCCAGCTTGCCTGGGAACCTCCATGCTCCCTGGACCTGTATGTCCATCTCCTTCACAAAATTTGGGAAGTTTTCCTCATTTTTTCAATTCTTGCTTCCTCATTCTGCACTGGTTGACATTTTTTCTTCCTTATGTTCCAAATCATTGATTTGAAACCTGGTTTCCTTCCCTTCACCATTGGTTTTGTGTGGATTTTCCTTTGTCTCACTTAGCATAGCCTTCACTTCTTCTCTTATGCGTTTGCCATACTTAGGCATATCTGTCAAGCCTGTGAGCATCTTTACCACCAGGGTTTTGAATTCTGTGTCTGTTAGGTTCTCTCTCTTCTCTTCTGTTAGGTTGGCTATCTCCTCATCGCTTAGTTCTCCCACTGGAACCTTGATCTCTTTCTCCTTTTGGGCCATACTTCTCTGTCTCCTCATCATGACAGGCTTCTGTGTTTGCTTGCCTCTGTGTCTTAGGTAGAGATGTCGCTCCTGTTATGTTGTAAGAGGCAGAGCCTTAGGGATTCGTCAGTAGAGGGCGACCTGTTTCACCACGTTGTGGCGCTGTATGGGTGGGAGGGGTCTGAGAGGGAACAATGCCACCTGCTCAGCACTCGCCCTTTTCCAGGCACCTCTCCCACTTCCACACTGGACTGGCATCCCTCTAGCTGCTGCCCTGGCTGTCATTCCCAGAGTGGGTGGGTCTGTGGACATTCTAGAACTATAGGGGCCCTTTAAAGAAGTGGACTCAGCTGAGAGACCGGCAGTTCCTGCCTCCACCCCAACCCCCATTGGTTTGCACAGTCAGAAGCAATGAGGCTTGATTTTCCCCGGTGCAGGGACCGTGAGCTGTGAGGGCTGGTGAGGAGCTGGGAACGCTCCCCAGGTGTCCCTCCTGACTTTAAAATGTGTGACTGTGTTTTCCACTGGCGTGTTGCTGCCACCGCTGCTGCCACCACACGGCATCCTCTCCACCCCAACTCCACCCCTCCTACATGTCTGGATGAGTATTTCTTCTTTATATCTTTGTTTGCTGGACTTCCATGCAGTTTGATTTTCTGGAACTTCTGGTTGTTTCTAGTTTTGAGGTAGTTGTATTCCTTCTTAGTTGTAGAGAGAGATGCAGTGTGTCTGTCTATGCCTCCATCTTGGCCGGAAGTCCTCAAAACTCTTGCCCGAAAAAATGCAGCATTGCTAAAAGAATTTGCTCTTTGTTCCAGCCAAAATCTGACTATAGCCCCCACCCCATCTCCAACCTCACTTTCCTTGGGGTGGTTACTTTACTTTTAAAAAATCAGTCAGAAATCCCTTCTGGCTCCTTTGAGATGTAGAGCTTGGCTATCCAGAAATATCTCCTCTTCGACCAGGGAGCCACCCCTTTGAAATGCAAACATCCAGAGATAGCTCTCCTGTCTCCCAGTTCCCAGAAGAAGGTAGGAGACCAACTCCTTCCTGTCCTAAGGTGATAAAAACTTGGTTTCTCTACCAGGTAAGTGCAAATCAATATGTCCTAATTACACTGAGCACTGCCCCACCCCCCCCTTAGTGCCTTCCTCTCATACACCCTAGCATTTAAGATGCCTCTCACATTTTTTCTCCTGCGGAGTTGAGTGCACTTCCCACCGAGTCTCTCTCCCGTTCCTGGAGTCATCTGAATAAAATCCGTCTTACTGGCTTTCACAGGCATCCAGTTTTGCTTCTCTGATATTCAGGCTGTGATGCCCAATAGCAACTCGTAAGCCCCAGAAATGTCCTTATACCTAAGGACTAAAATGTCCTTAAAATTTATTGACATGTCCTAGAGCTTTACTAGCACTGTACATACTTCTCAAAAATTTAGGTCTATACAAATTATTTAAGGATCTTGTTAAAATGTGATAATTGCCAGAATGCGTAGGGATAGGCTCAGAATTCTGCACTTCTTAAATCCTTGCAGGTGACACGGATGCTGCAGGTACATTTACCTGCTCTCAGAAGTGTGGCACAGGACACTATGTGATAGGGATTGAGAGACTTTTTGGTCATTCTTTAACGATCAACTTATTGAAGAGCTCTCTGCTCATGCCACTTAAGTTAGCAGATGCTTTCCAATCCTTACTCTTGACACTCCCTTTTCCTCTCCATTAGTTTCCTCCGAATATTTTTTTCACACTCTGCACCACCTTATTATTTATTTATTTATTACTTCTTTCTAGAAGGACAGAAGCTTTATGAAGGCATGTGCCCCTTCTTGTTCACAGCCACATCTACAGCATCTAGAACATTTCTTTCCACACCATAGCTGCTCAAGGAATGAATTTAATGAATGGGTCATCTAAACTCTATGTAGAATGAGGGCCTTAGTGGGCTTGAACCTCTAAGATAACATATATAACAAAAATAATGGACTCAAATGGAACCCAACAGAGTGAATAAATAGCATAAATTCCAAGCCACCTGTGGGAAATATCATGGATGAAAGGACCAATAGACGTTCTTTCGATGTCACCACCCAGATGACTCTTCTGGCTGCTCGAAGAGTCAGCTACTACCGCTCATTGTGCAAGGCTAACTGATTAACTAATGACTGAAAAATAAGGCTCATCTTCCTTCTACTCTTAGGTCACTTTTTAAAACTTATGTGTTGGAGAGGGGAAGGGATGGGGAAAGAGAAGGAGAGAAACACGATGTGAGAGAGAAACATCCATCAGTTGCCTGCCATTTGGACTCTGACCGGGGACTGAACTGGCAGCCTTTCACATTGCAGAGATAATGACCAACCAACTGAGCCACATAGGTCAGGGCTCCTGGGTCATTTTTAATGATCACAATCTGCATTTAAAATGTAATAAAGCACGTGATGGGAAACCTAAAGGAAGTGGAGTCCAATGAGCAATTTTTGAATTAATTTGATAACTTTTCCTTGCTGCTGCCCTTTCTTATGCATTTTTATTATTCCTAACTCCACTGACTTACTTTCTATTATAAAAATTACTATAATATAAACATTAGGGTGTCTGTTCAGCAGTAGGACTGTGACAGAGAGTGCGGCACAAGTCTCTGTCCCCATCAGCATTTAGGACAACAGTTCTTAACCCTTTCAATGCCCTCTTTTGATACCTAATATTTTATACTAAGCCCATTACTCTCCTGAAATGATAGTCATCAATAGGATAACATTAAAGAAAGAATACCTATAATGTCATGCGTGATATGAATGAGACCTAAGAGAAAGGTATTTATAGTAAAACAGTAAAAATTAATGTATAAATACTAGGACGCAATGATATCATATTTTTAAAAAATTCTCATTTCCCCCATACAAACCCACAATCTGGAGGGACTGGTACTTGCTGGAGAAAACTCTTCACATAAAGAATTCTGCTACTGCCAGGCTGAGAACATATATATGTTTGATGGTGTGAGTGCACATGGCAGTAGTTGAGCTCTGAGGTTTAGGATCTGGAAAACACGCACGGGGATGTCCCCTGTTGATTGAGCTCTGGGAGCTGCGGAAGCTCCCTGGGTACCTGCCCTGAGCGCCTGCAGATTCCCCTCCTGCAGCGCCATTCTTTGTCTGTGAGGAGGTTTGCTTCTCTCCCCTTTCAAAAGCTGCCTTTGGCTGTTTCTCATTTCTGAATAGGCCATATTTTCTGGTCTTTTCAGCACCTTAATTCAACCCACAGCCTTCCCTCTCCAAAATAGTCACATTCTTTTTGAAGTGAAGCACCCAGGACTTATATTGGTGCTATTGTTAGTATCTCATAGGTCAGAAAAGAAAGATTAGCTCTAAAAATGTTGGCATAAAAATGTCTCGATGTTTTTCAAACACTTTCTCCTTCCTCCCAACATATCCTATATTTCTAATATGTTTCAACTGAATTTTTTATAACCTACAGCTTCTCCCTTTTCCTTCCCATGGCCATTGACATTGGAAATTAACTAATTCCACCTCATCTTTTACTTTGTTATTCACGAAGACTTTGTGGCTCTGTTTGGAATGCATATCTTTGCTTCCGGCATGCATTCTTAGCTCTACTATAAACAAAAGCACGGGGTCATCTGACAGGATTGGTCATAGCAAACAAGGAGATTATTAAGAACGTTGTTGAAAAGGTCCATGAGAAGCATCTTTAAAGAGAGTGAGGAATCTGTGAAAATATACCAGGAGGAAAGTACAGAGCATGGCACTAAGTAATGACAGCAATCAGTCCCTCTATAATAAACTGAATTCTAGGTCACATTTTCTAAAAGTAAACCTTCATAAACTCTTCCATGTCAGAGTCCCTTTGTTCTTTAGAACTAGCATGGTGACACTTTTCACTGTCAAAAGGCATATGCAAAGCCCTTTCAGATATGTGCTTGTTCTCCTCCGATGTCACTGTCCCTCTTTACATGCGCTGTTCTTGAACTGTTTTCCAATGCATGCCATCAGCAGAGATTGCTTCCTTGTGAATCCCGGGGCCGGTAGCCCCTGTGGATGCTGAAACAGCTCCTGCGGAGGTAGGGCCATAGAAGTCTTGAATTGTGTTTATGAATAAAGATGAGATTAGGAGCATTTAAGAACTGAGATGTGAAGTGGCTTTGTTTTGGCGGGTGGCTAATCGCCCTAATTTTTCTGTCTCTCAGATATAAAATAAATGAATAAAGCCACTTTTCAAAATATCCAAATTAGCGGCTACTTTCTAAAACAGAAACTTGTCAAATACTTCATAATTTGGGAGGATATAACACCATTAGAAATGTCACAACTTTTCTTGCAAGAAACCTTGCCGGTATTTTGCCATCGAAGAAGCATTTGCTTTGAGAGATATGTCGTGCTGAGGTAAGGGCAAGAATTACTTTAGACTGGCTATCAATTGCATTTCTTCACAGAAATACGGAAGGTTATGTAAAGTAAATAATCACGCATCTGAAAAGAACTATGCAAAAGAAGCCCAAATCAATTCATTTGATTCTTCTTCTATGAGTTACATATAAAGCTGTAAAGTTATTAGATCTTTTTAGGTAAATAGCACAGATATTTAGAATGTTAAGAGTTTGGGTTGGGAAGTTGTACATATCTAAAGGCTCTCAGAATGTGTCTAGAAGACCTTTGGAGACAATCATGAGCCACACATAAAAATATCCACATTTTGTTTGATTGCAAATGGTGATGACGGACTAGATTACTTATTGTATTAAGAAAGCAGGGCTTCCAAAGAGTTTTGGTTAACTCCCAAATGGGATTTGCTGTTATGAAGCAGAGACAAACCATGGTTGAGAATATTCAGTTCAGCTCGCTACAGGTCACAGAGGTTGTTCTGAATTGGGTGGTCAAGCAGATTTTGGTTCTTGCAAGTGTCTTTGGAATGTGTGTTTAGCATCATAAGGTAATTGCTGTGAGAAAAATGATCACTTGAATCTGTTCCATGTTTGTTTACAAGCCAATAGAGTTAATATATATTCGATTCTTGGAATGAAGAGGTAAGGAGACTGTATGCTGTGTAGTGTATGCAAGCCTTTTACCTGTTAAATACTATTTAATATTTCTCACATGGAATACTTCATTATGTCAGATACCAGAATATCCTATGTTGAGCAACTTGGAACTGGGACTTTTTAATAGAACCGAGAGTAGTCAAAACTGAAAAGCAATTAAGCATTACAAAATCACTAAGATTCTCTTCTAAACAATGAAAATAAAATTTTCTTTTTCTGGCAACAGTTGTGAATATGCCACTAATTATTTTCTAACTAGAGAACCTCATGTTTTTCAAACCCTTAAGTTCTGAACAAAACGATGAAGAACAAAATGACGAATACGAACGAAGATGTCGACTCTACCTCAGGCGCTTAGGTCTGACTCAAAACCCACTTGTGCAGGGAGGGTCTAGCCTCATGCGAAAAGCTTCTACAAGGCCCAAGGCTATCGTAAAATAAGTCTGTATATGGAAACTAAAGGACAGTGCTTTCTCATCCCCACATTCAACAGTAACACAGAAATGTCTGAAATTGGACAACCATATGCTAAGGAATTACAGAGAAAAGAATAAAAAGCCCCTCAACTTGTACTATATGTAAGTAAAGCACAGGCCTAGTTGGGAAACCATGTTCTATTTAAATTCCTTTCTTTCTACAGTTACAGAATATCTACAGTTAATTTCGTGATTATCAAGTATGATCCCTCTTGGAAACCTTATGATGTAAAGATAGAAAGAGTCAAATCTGTACTGATTATATTGATAAAATAAAATATTCATGATTTTAGTTTATTTGTGTTGAATTTATTAATAACCTTTATATATTTATATATGTATGGCTTTGAGCAAAGACAAAAGAAATACTCTAACTCGTCCCTGATCATACAGTTGTTGTAAGAATCAGCTAGTCTACTATTTTCCCAGCAGCAGAACGACCAATCTTTTCAACAATACATTTCTTTCTGTACAGATTAAAACTCCATACCCATGGGCTTAACTATGTACAGAGAAGAGAGGTCATTTTTCAACTAGCAATTGACTTTTATATTACAGGAATGTGAGTCAATTTTCTCTTAACCTAAGTATATATATTCATACATATATATGTATATAATTTCCCCTGTACCACTTTGTTAGTTTAACATATAAACCTTAGCTTTTTGACCATTCTGTTACAAAGGGGAGTACAAATTTTCGGTTGCACGGAAAGATCATGCAATTCAATTCTGCTTATGTTTCCCAATAGTCCTTGAAATAAAAACCCCCAAATGTATATATTATATAAAAATATTTCACTACCAGACCCATTAGTCCTATCAAATGTAAACCTTTAATAATTTAAAGAATCAATACATGATCTTAATAAATTGAAGTTAAAGCTCAATCTCTTAATAAAATAAAGGATTTGTACAGATATGTAAATGGTCTTGCAGTTTCCCCACAGGTTCTAGGTAGACTGAACAACCTCCATCTTACACCGTCCCTGACACGCCATCCCGTGTTCCCATTGTGAACACATTACATGGACTAGCTCTGCCGATCCACACAAGCTGGGATCTCTTAGAAATGAAACATAACAGCTCATTTTGGTATTATAGGTAATTGTTTTTTCCATAAAAGGCATAACAGGCAGCATGGATCCATTTTAGTGTTCGCTCTTGCTTTTGGGTTCTGTCCTCAAGTCTATCTGGAGGCCGTCCCCACTTACGGTGCGATCTTGAAGCTCTTCTTATGTGTATCACCAAAGTCAGAAAGGCAGAAGACATCCGCTTTAGGTCCTTCTCTTAACTTGGGATATTTACAGAAGTTGGCTTTGAAGAATCTTCCAGTTGTGTTCCAGTCACCCACCACATTCGTGGGATGCATTAGGCACAAATCATTACTAAGGGACTCCTTTCAGAAGAAGAAGATGCTCCCAGATTATGGAAGGAGTTAAGGAAACAGACAAACAAACAATGCTCACATTCAGTTTGACCCTGCTTTCAGTCAGCCCCTCTGCACTTTTCTCAGCACATTTAAAACAACGTACCTCCTATCTAAGGGCTAGGTCATCACCATGTGTCTCAAGGTTTCCTGACCTTGTAGTTACAATATACATAGAGCAAAGTGTGCATTCCCAAAGAGACACGAGGCTCTGTGTGTTTATTTCTTTAAATGAACACCACAGCAAACTGCCAACTACAGTGAAGACAGAACACACCGGCAACTCCAAATCAAGCTGTGGTTTACAAATTGTTATTTAAATAATAATAATAACAATAATCGTAATACTATTAAATGAAAGAGAAAAACCTCACTTCTAGACTTGAGCCAGAGATCCAAGTCAGCCTTATAGGGATTTAAGATAGGCAATTAATGAAATTGTTATACTTTTCTAGAAACGAGAAATGCTATAAGCCTTCCCCTACAATGACTGCTTTAAACCTTTTTTTTTTTTTTTTTTCCAAAAAGCATGCAGGGACTATTTTCAGTTGCTGGATTATGGCAAGAAGGAAGAAAAGTAATGATTTTTGGTGTAATACAAGCAATTTGTAGAGTCGAGCATACAATTTTGCATAAAACATTGCAGGTTAAAATAACATTGTAGGTGTCAAGCCATTGCATTCCAGTTGAATAACTGTCACCATTAGGTTTTGTAAAATGTACAACTCTGAGTTTTGAAGTGAAGCAATAAAACTAAATTCTTAAACGATGACTTTGACCTTCATACAGCACATAATAGCTATTTCCATTGGGGTTGAAAAAGTTATTTACAACTAACATTGATTGAGTCTTGGTTAAAGTCCAATAACAGATGAAGAGAAACAACCCCTCGCCTTCTGAAAGCTCGATGAACATGTTTGAGGCTAGAGATATTCGTAACAGTTGGTAACGCTAGTCTCCTACTGTGGCCAAGCATATATAATTTGTTCTTTAACCTAATTCAAAATTGAAAGCACCAAAATACGATTTAGATCTATAGAGTGGGATGCTTTGTAATCCTCCATAATTAATGATTAACAATTTGGATGCAGAAACACAGCTAGTGAACGTTCTGATTGGTGCTATTCAGTAGCTCATTTGAGTTGCCTTTTTAAAATCAGAGTTTTGTTTGCATTGAATCCAAGAACTCTTCATAAAAAAGAGAAACACATATATCAAAGGAATTAAGTAAAGGTAGATTAAAAAGAAATAATCTTACAACAACATTTTGAATCTTTTAATGATTTAAAGGAAGGAAGACATATAACACTGAATGCTAAACAAGTCCTTTGAACTTCTCTTGGGATTTAGATATATATTTAATAGTATATGTATACATATATATATATATTTTTTTTTTACATTTCGCATGGAGGCCAGAGCTGTCTAAAATATCTCTTCATAGTAGGCTATAAGGATGTATCAGGAGATAGAATAAAATAAGATTTGAGAACGCGCTCAGTTTATTCGAGTCTGCTTTGACAATCAGCAGGGATCATAAATTCGACGCAAATCGTGGCTTTTCCACGTCCGGGTCTGTGTTTAAGACTAAGGAAGCCTCTCTCTGCAGAGGAGCCGCCGGCGGCGGGGGCGCAGGGGGGACCCCTCGGTTGGGAGGAATGGCCCCCGACGACATCTGCCGGAACAGGGTGACTCTCGGGGGCACGGTGCCCCTGCCGCCCGCCTGCAGGCCCGCGCCGTGGACCGCCGCCAGGGGCTGCGGGATGGAGGCCAGCGACTCGCCCACGGTGGGGTGCGGTCTGGAGAGCACGGTGGCGAGCTCGTGGGGCAGCGAGGGCTGCGAGGCGGACAGGGGCCGGACCTCCCGGCTCAGGCTGGCGTTGTGCAGGGCCTGCGTGCTCTTGTGCGCGTCGGCCTTGGGCGTGGAGCTGCCGGGGGCGTGCGGCTGCGGGGACGCGGGGTGGTGCGGCTGCGGGGACAGTGGCAGCGGCTGCGGGGACGCGGGCAGCTGCGGCGGCGGCGGCGGCGGCGGCTGCGGGTGCACGAGGGACACCTGCGACGCCGTCGGGGACGCGTAGTGGAAGGTCCGGGCGGCCAGCGGGCTCTGCACGGGCGGGCTGCACACGGCCGCGGCGTACGAGCAGGGCGAGAGCGCGGCGGCCGGGGCCGCGGGCTGCGCGCCGGGGCTCGGGGAGCGCAGGCTGCCGGGCGGCGGGCCGGGCGCGGCGAGCACCGGCGGCGACTGCGTCCTCCCCCGCGAGCCGGGCGTGGCGGCCGCCGACGCGGAGCCGGGCGCGGGCGCGGGCGCCAGGCCCAGGGGAGCGATGGCCTGCACCATCTCCCGGTCGTGCCGCACGATCTGCTTCAGGATCTCGTTCTCCTGGTTGTTGAAAACGCCGGTGTTAAGATCCTTCTGGAACTTCTGCAGAAGAATGGAGTTCTTCTTTCCTGTCGGTGAAAGAGAAACAGGCGCTTAGCAGGCCCGCGAGGGGGGACACTGCCTCCTGGAAGCGAGTCTGTCGCTGTCCCGTGGAGGAGGGTCGCGGAGCCCAGGACTCACCTCCAGACCCAAACGGCAGCGGGACCCCTGCCCCGCACACCGCCTGTGTCGTTCAGGCAAACCTGACCTTCCGTGCGACCACATCTGTTAATGCGGCAAAAGCCGCGTCACAGAAGGAACGGGGACATTGGGCATGAAGGCCACCTTGAAGAGTTGGGGGCAGAGAGGGCATTTGCACCAGGCTGGGCCTGGAATCAAGATTGAAGTTGAAAGTTGCTTCTTCAAGAAACGGCAATGGAACCCTTACGAAGCCACGGGCACCCTACAAGAGGCTGTGGGTAGGTTTATTTTATGCACTTGAACTCTGAGGTAGGTAAGTTCATGTCCCATTTTACTGGGAAAGAGACAGACAGAGGAAAGGTAAGAAAAACACCCAAGATAACATGGTTCATGGCTACCACGGCTGGGAAGGGAAAACAGGTAATGTGATCTCGGATGCATCACGGACAACCGGGATGAAACTCTATCAGAAAAAGATATTTCTGTATAGAAATATCTTGATTTTAATGCTTTTTCTAAAGATGTGAAGCTAGTTTAGGAAAACAAGTCCTATTCTCAGAAATTAGTCTCTAGCCCTGCATGAACATTCACGCACCACAATGAGGGACGTTATTTTCGAATTAATTAAAGATGCTTTGAGGAGCGCTCATTCATCTTCTGAGCAGTACCTCCCAGGACACTCTGTTATATTAAGTGTCTAAGTTGTCAAGGTGAATTCCTCATGTATGTGTGAGTGGTAGTATCCAGATACTACCTGTACGCCTCCTAACCTAATTTCAGTCTGTAGTCCTACTCAAACAGACGGGAGGGAAGATGCGAAGAGCAGAAGAAAAGGTCACATATCGATACATCAATCACAGGACCTTACCTTTCCTAAGAGGGAAGCAGCTGAAATACCTTTGTTTACTTTGAGATCCCAACCCCATCTCCTCTGAGTTCACTGACTCCTGCATCCCTCCCTACCTCTCTTCAATAATATTTATTGTGAATGTAACCATGAATCAGACGTGATCTCTGCATTTACAAAGCTTAGCATCCCCAGTGCAATCACAAGAATCAAAGCAGTGCTGTGGTGGAGGAACTTCCCAGGGCTATGGGAGAACGTATGGAGGGCGCTCAGCCTGTTAGGGAGTAGGACGCCTAAACTGAGACATGAGGGTTAGTGGAGTCAAGCAGAGGAAGGCAGCACAGCAGGGCAGGGCGGGAGAAGGTCTGGGTGTGGAAAATGAATGCATACCACCTTCTGACGTCACAATGCTCCAGCACCTCTTGGGAAGTTAACAACAAGCTAATCTGACCTAACTTGACTGTGACGATTATTCAGATCTTTAAACTACTGAAACTAGCAAGGCCTAATTTATACATTGGGAACAGAGAAGATTAAAATAAATTGATGTTTGCAAAGTAAAGCATCTATGTAGGACATTTCTAGCCAGGCTTTTTTTCCCTTGAGTTTGCATTACAAACATTTCAAGAAATTTCGACTGACACAGTTATTTAACACAAGTTTTCAATTCTTAATGGAAGGATAAAATGTAAAGTCGATTCTTAAAAATAAAAAGAAGTCCTTGTGATAGCTTTGGTTTGTAATGTAGACTCACGCATTAGTATTTTTTAGTACTATTTCAATGCTAGGTAGAATCATTATCATCGCGTTTTACCTGAAGATTCAAATTGTTTTGGCATCACTGAGGAAGTCAGATTGCGTAGCTAGTAAAAATAGAGATGAGTAAATAAACCTAGGATACTTAGAGGAGAGAGTTAGATAGAGCCTCAGATCTTCCCAGAAATAGGGCTACAGCTAACTGCTACTTCCGGGCTAATTAACAAGCAGGCCACGAGCTAGCACCTGGGACTGATGAGTGCAAATATATATCAGTTCACGAGAGGAAAACTGAGTTGTGCGCAAAGAGGACAAAACCAGAGTACCTATCCGATCTAGTCGGTCAATGGCCACCGTCTCAAAGGCCCTTCTCATCATTGGGTATTCCTCCAGGACCTCGTTGAAATTGTCCACGGACAGTGAGTAAAGGCGACAGTACGTGTCCGCGCGAACGCTGGCAGTGCGGCGACCCTTGGTCAGCAGGCAGATCTCTAAAAACAAGAAAAGAATATTTGTTTGGTAATGTTTCCTCGAAGGCCATTAAGGCCTCCCCAAATTAAAAAGTCTCATGGTTTCAGAAGCCAGTGGTTAGCAGCGCTCTCAATTTTATCAGCCAATTCCTTCAGACAATTCAAAGTATCCAGTTGCCAATACTCAACCTGAAACTAGTCGTCTTTTTTAAACAGTTGAAGCATTTGGTTCCAAGGAAAGGCTGAAACATACTTATCCATCCTCTGTTCCCCATTTCATTTTCCTTGAAATAACAAAAGAGCTGCAGAAAGGAACGAATAAATCCATAATAGAGTTGAAAACAGAAAGAAACTATGCTGAGAGGGAAGTCGCTATGAATTCCGGAAGGCAGAAACCAAATGGTATCGTGCGGACAGAAACCAAAGTGAGTCCCAACCCTGGCTTAGGAAGGCCCGTGAGGCAGCAGCAAAGTGTGGACCGCGTCACAGGCAGGCCCGAAGTACTTCATCTGCTCCCGACGAGACCGGCCTAACAATTTTATTCCATGCGCACAGAGGGGCTTTCTAGTTAAATAACTTCTAAGGAGAATCCTTCACTGAAAAGTCAGATCCCCAATATATGGTAAGCACATATTGGCGAATTTTGATTTTCTTCTTTGCCAGCTAACTAAATAAAAGCAACAAAATCATTTTCCAGAATGCATTCATTAAATTCCTGTAGCCTTTGATGTTCTTTAAAAAATTAGAAATTATTTAAAATGTTACCTTTAAAACAATCCATTTGAATTAAATCACTGGACCAAATAGCAACACACTGTACAAATCAAGTGTCAATCAACTACGTAAAAACGAAGTGCTAAATATAGGCTTACGCTAACCAAGTCCTCTCAGAAGTGGGGAGGGCTGGGTTCACTACCTACACAAAACTCTTCAGCCATTTTCTCTCAGGATCTTCCCCAATAATTCCTCAGTGAGAAGAAGGACAGACAAAGATAGAAGATACATTCGTGAGAAAAGAAATAGCCACTGGTCCGTGTGAAAATCACTTTAAATAATCCCTTCTTCTTTTAAAGGCTTCATAGTTTTTGTTCCTACAGTAAAGGACATAATGAAGAAATGCCACACTTTGGGAAATTAAAAAAAGTCAACCTTCTGATCATGAATTGATCAGATTAGACTTCATGAAGTTAATTTCCGGAGTCCATATGAATGGAGCAGGTGCTTCTCTGTGAATTTTCTCTCGATATTAAGTTATTTTAGCCAGAGGGTGAAGAAGAAGAACTAGAACTTGAAAAATTAAGTGAAAATATAATAAAGTTATTTTGGAGACCACTTACTGAATGAAGAGACTCCTGTGTTGGGTGTTACAGAGAGAGTGAGATTTTGTGCATTTACTTTGCATGTGTGTTTGTGTTTGGTTGAAGGACAAAGAGAGAAAAACCAACTTAGTCATCTATATCTTATATTATACTATCCTTTAGGCTTCTTAGAAATCACGTATATACTCATTTGTCACTATTTTTATTCTTTTATATTGGATTTTGTGATTGTTTCCTGAATATTGACCTGGTTATCTCACTGGTTTAAGACATTTTAAAGACAGTATCCATTCTACTTTGAGTTTTGAGCTCAGAGAAAGTTATTTTAAAATGCTTACCAGTACATCCACAATAATGGACAAACCCAAAACCCATATTAAGTTCTAATCTTAAGTTTTAGGTGATATAATAATGGTTCCTCTGCTGAGTATCTTCCCTTTGTAATAAAGCTGCCAAATGCTGTCTGTACCTTCTTTAAGCAAGACAACACGCCTCTGAGGTTTCTATGGGGTGTCTGTAACAAAGAAAGTATCTAGAAGGTTGAGTACTATTCTCTCTAATGTAAATGTGTCCTTAGTCATCAGGTAAGAAATCAACTTGTGCAGGTGCTCACATTATTTCACAAAAAATGTAAAATAAAATACAGAACAAAATGAAATCGAACTCACGAACAACAAGCTGAGCGCAGCCTACGGATGTAAGCTCTGTAAAGTCTTCTGTCATATCTTCTCCCTCCTGTTGGCTGTCCCCACCCTCCCACTTTGTCCTTGTTGGTCTGCCCTCTGAGAGCTGCACTAGGAGCCTCCTAGTATGGTCATCACTACTTTAAGGTTCTAGATGTAAATTAACTAAGAAATAGGTCCATTCACCCGGATACAAATTTGTAAATTACAATCGCATGTGAATGTAAGGAGGACTTGCATATTAATTTTAATTCTGTACGATTCTCCCATTTTTCTCTATGTGAAAGTTATTTTCTTTGCAGGGTACGTTATTCCACCTACCCAGGAGGGAATGGATAGCAACGCAACTCATCGCAGCCACGTGAGAAACTGCTTCCAGCTCCAGCATCCCAAGATGCGTGTCCGGGAGATTAAATTTGGCCTCAAACACCATATGTATATTTAAAGTTCCTTAGGGTATGAGATATATCAATTCTCCAATGCTATTTTTGTTGACATTAGTTAACCCTAATTCTAAACATTTCCTTCGCCTTGAGATTACTGTTATCTACATGAATAGTTATTGAATAAGGCAGGGAAAATACCCTTAAGAATTTGGGGACAATATTTCCCAGACCTCCAAAACAAAGCTTGGCACTGAGGTAACACAGTGATAATCTTTAACTTCTAGCAGAAGTTTGTAAAGTAATGTGTTTACGTGAGTTTGTAGAATTTATGGGAAAACTTGTACTTCGACTGCTCATAGTAACCTAGGCAAAATTGCTTTTTTCTTTTGTATCTGTTACCATGAAATAAAAGTACTTCTCTCTTGTACATTGATATAATAAGTTCCCATAAATTACTTACGTTTCTAATCCAGTGTTTCATAATAATGTACAAGAAGAAATCACCTTTTGGTTTTCTTTTTAATATTTTGTATGTGTAATCTGCCCATGTTTATACTAGTGAGCTAGTGAACGAGCATCTCTTATGTCATAGAAGCTGGAGACATCTGGCTTAACATCTGCATAACAAGCTTGCCTAGTAGAAGCACATTAAGTGTCAAATTGACTTGAGTAAAGAGCTAAAAAAATAAAGAAGGATAAAACATTAAATAGATGTAACCTTTTAGTATTTGATATATTTTAAAATATTTTATATTGTTGTAATTTTTATGAAATGGAGATTGTATATAACTTACTTTCAAATATAAAGGAATGATTATGTATACAGAGATTATGTATCATGATACACATTCTAATAAATAATATAAAAGTTCCTTTTTTCTAAAGATAGAGCTGATCATTTTAATTCCTATAGACACACAGTTGTATTTGCATAATTATTACTGTCCTTTACTACTGCCCATCCTATTATTTAAGATTATTAAGAACACCTAAAGTTACTGCCTTGTCAAAAACACATGAAGTCGTCACATATCTTTGCTCATTTCACCTGCTTTAAAATAGAAGACTAAGGTGATCACCTAGGGCTCTGAGTGTTGACCTAGAAGTGGCACCTCAGACAAGTCATGGACCTGCCAAGCTGTAATGAGGATGAACTAAAATAGTGCCCGTAATGTGCCCAGTACACACCCAACACAGTATGGGCACTGCCTCCTAAATCATGAGTCCTTTTCCTTTAACTCTTATGTTCCTGCTCGCTGTATTTTCCTTGTGATTTTGGCTCTATCTGTTAAAATCAAGAAAAAAGTAATGCTTCATAAACCAAGTAACTCTCCCAATTTGGGAAATATGTATCATCTCTCACATCCTCCACCATTTCGTAAACATTTTGTTCATAAAATAACCATACCAATTCCTCAGACTTGTCTTGAGTATGATACTATGTCTTCATACCAGAGGACACCCTTTCTGAAGTGACCCAGGGAGAATTTATCTTTGTGTGTCCTCTCTACCTTGATTGCCTTGCTCTTCAGCCTCTACAGCACATTATTAGACTTCTGTTTACCTATTTCTCTACACTCAGCTATAAGATCTTTAATAAAACATACAACAATCCCGTTTACAATGTCTAGTGCCTGTCATAGGTTTAGTCACAGAATATCACCTGGTTCAAGAAAAAAGGAATGAAGGAGACAGTCAACAAATGAAAAGCAGAATGACTCATAACAGAATGGAAATATTCTCATAAAACGAAGGGCTCACATTTGAACACCACATTCCAAATGGCCATATCTTTGTGAGGAGTTCGGCTCTATCTACTAGAAGTTATATTGCTCATGTCTTTTATCTTTTTCTAGATCGTAAATAGGTTTATGACATGACTGTTTTATATTGTTGGATATGTATATGTTCCATTAAGTTTTATACTCTCCACTACTTAACTTCTCATCCCTTCCCCTTCCTCAGGATGTCTGTGTCTTAAAATGCCATTGTGACTTCTACCACATACTAATGTCTGCATAAAATCAGCTTGACCCAATACCATTTATAAACTGATACCTACTATATATTTATATTGCTTGTCCTTGAAAGTTAAAATACCTGATGGACTAGCCCAGTAATTCTCAGAATATCTATTAAGCAGGTGGGAGACAGTCATCCCTGGCCCCATGTTGGCCGTGTGACAAACAGAAGACTAAAGGAGACCTGTTATGTGACTGTAACAAAAATATCAAAGCTAAGAAGGTGAAGAACATGACTTCCCTGCTTCTGTCCATCTTTAAAAACCCACCAGACCCTACAAACCTCTCCTTTTAATTTTAAATCTACCAACACTCATCTCTTTAAAAGTTAATCAAATACCTTGAATAATAAATGCTTTTAAAAAGCAGTCAGCCTTTAAGAATTCATCAAATGAATTCATCTCTTAAATACTTCAAGTGTGGTTTTTTTTTTTTTTTTTTTGGTATAATATCTTGACAGCTTTGCGTATGTTTACCCAAAATAAAAAAGTACAGGAGAAATAATAGTCTAAATAGAAAACATATTCACTAGATATTTCTGAGGGGAGTCCACTACAGAAAAAAAAAAAAGAAAAGAAGAAGAAGAAAAAAGAAATAAATTGCCTTCCAAATTTTTCTCTGGCATCCTCTTTCTCTTTCCCTTCCTCACACACATGCACATGCGTGCATCAATAATAGAGATTGAAATAGATATTTGTTTGATTTTAATGTGGAAGTTAATGGTCAACTGATTCAGACTGGATCCTTTAGTGCATTTCCGACACTTAAATATGTATAAGACTCACCTGGGTATCTTGCTAAAAAACCCCCACAAAAACAAAAAGACAGATTAGGGTTTAGTTAGTCTGGAATGGGGCCTGAGACTGCATCTCTAACTAGTTCTTGGGCAATACCAATGAGAAGCTTTCTTGAAAATGAAGTCTTGTAGTGGCCAGACATATATCTAAACCAGGGGTCCTTGTTTAAGAAAAACTGGGCAAAGGTAGCAAAAAGAAATGAAAATTAAGTGGTAGTATCAGTGTAAGCCAAGAGATGATTTTCCTGTAACCAGCATCTTCGGAAGAAAATCTGGGAATACAAACTCAATCAAAGACCTCAATCTTGCCTCAAAGAGTTTCTAATGTATTAACAACTCAAGCATAATATAAAAAACAGCGTGAGAATTCCAAGGCTAAACTGTCCGCTAGGGACCTTAGTGTTTATAAAAACCTTAAGATTCAATCCAGACAATGCTTTATTCATCAGAGCAGAGTTTTGCATGCGTTGGGTGGCATGCAGGGCCTGCCTCAGGTTCCGAGTGGAAGCGTAGAAATCGTGTGGCTTGGCCCAGGCGGGTGGATGGCGAGAGCAGGAGAAGAAGAAGGGGAGAGGAGAGGAGGACATTAAGTGAAACAGGGTCCTGGGCACAGGTGCAGAGAAGAGTGTGGGAAGGGGACTTTCATGAATGGTAGGAGCAGCAGCCTCAGGATCACAGAAGTCTGCCTAGGCTCAGCGACGGTTCCTCCACAGATGAGATGTTTGGTCTTGATCTACAATGTTGCTGCAAGACTCTTACGGAAGGCATTTGCGGGTAAAGTACTGCGTTAGGAAAGGAGGTTACGGGGGATACCCTGGGGGTGGGGGTGCTAGCCCTTTAAATATTGTGCGGAGAACGGCAGAGTCACTCAACCTCTTTCTCCAGAAGGCAGACCTGCTCCCCTTCAAATCTTTTGCTCTGCGATGCAAGAATACCCATCTACAGTTGGCCTGTAAAATGAACTGAGAGGGAGGTGCTTAGCAGTGAAAATAACGGCTTGTAAAGAAGCTCTGGTAGTAGTTGGGGGTATGAGGTGCTGGGCAGCTGCCGGCAGCACCCAGAACAGAGGTGTCTTCTTCCAAGAAGCTTGGCCAAATGAAGCTTCAAAACTGCTTGAAAGGTGACGAGGCATCTATGACATTAAAAAAAAAAAATCGCTAGAGTGTCCTGTGACTGAGGATAAGACAAAGGTTATTATGGAAAAATGAGCAAAGCTTTGGCAAGAGGTTCAGGGGGTGGGGGCTCACTGAAGCAGCTGCTGCTTATTTGAAAGGATTCAGGACGTTTGGAGGCAGAGCCAGCTGTTCATAGGGGAAAGCCACTGTTAACAGCTGTAAGTTGGGTGAGAAGGAGCCTCAGGGGATCCCCAGGGCGGGTTAAACAGTGGAGCCAGGTTGATGGAGTCTCAGGTATGGCACCTGCCTGCCAGCTCTGTGGCTCTGTGGGGGTGAGGGTTCAGAAAGGAGACAACGGCTTCTACCTGCCTTTCTGTCTGGGAGAAAGCTGTCTTCCAGCTCAAGTTTTGATGACAGACACTTCAGTTCCTCCCTGTGTGCCACTGGTGCCTTTCAAGCTGCTACCCCAGTGCTGGAGCTCAGAGGGAGAGTCTGACTAAGTCTGTACATGGGTTCTTAAGGAGGAACTGCTCGGGACTCCAGAAGTTTCTTCCACTGATCAATCCCAGATGATTCTTGCAGCCAGAAGTTATGGGGACTTATCTTCCTGGCGCTGGAACCCTGGGCCAGGGGGTCTGGTACGGGTCTGGAACTCCTCGCTCCCGAGATGTCCCTCCTGAATTTTTATCCACCACACATGGGTATGGGACCTGTCTTTTCCACGTCTCTCTCCCTCCTACCATTTTGGATGGATGTGGTTTCTTCTATTGTGTCGTTGTCAAACTTCCATTAAACCCGATTTCTGATGGTTTTGAGTGACGGCTGTTCTTTAATTTAGCTGTAATTTTGGTGTCATGTTTTTAAAAAATGACCACATCCTAGCCCACTGCCAGCTCTTTGCTTTGTATTTTCACTTTAATAATTATGGCCAATTTTTCACAAAAAAGATTATGCACCTAGAAAGGCAAACATTTTAGGTGCTAGCTATGTAAACTAACTAGGTGGACATTCTGTGTTTGTAAAAAGTCTTGATGGTGGCCTGGCTTCCTATGATTAATTAGTCTGTGACAACAGAAAATACTCTCCGAATGAACAGAAGTTGGCAGCAACATTTTCAGGAAAAAATAGAAGACTGTACATTGAAAACGTTTTTCAGGCTTCAAAATGACAATGCCAGGTTTTCCCTCAGGTGATTCCAAAGTTGTTCCTTCTCAGTGACTATAAATGCTTTACAAATAGTGTCAAATATACTATGTGATCAAGACCTGCTTAGAAATGCATAAGGCATGGAAACTCATATTCAGATTTTTCTATCTGTGTCTCTCTCTCTGTCTATCCATTCATCTATCTTTGTGTTTATCCGAAACAGCTCAACAGCATTGGGGGGTCACAGGGCAAAACATAAAGCAATGTAAACTAAACAATAAGAGTGGTATCTTTTTGACTGGGCAACGCTATTTACAATACAAATCATACAGAAGATACCTGTGCGCAGCATCCAGTCACACGTCAAATATTACAACTTGCCTAGCAACAAGGGCCAGGCCAAAATGGGATTTGATTGTGAAAATGGTGCTAACAATTTTTTGCTACCAAGAGATAAAAACAGAAAACTTTCTTAGGATAATCTCAAGTCTTCCCTACACATATACATTAGATTAAAAATTTCTCCCAAGTGTCCTCATGAAAAGCAAGTTTGTAATTCAATGAGCAGCATCTCCAACCACAGACTTCCTGCTACAGCGAAGACTAATCCCACAGGGCAAGTGGGTGCCCGGTTAGAAAAGGTGCGTGCTGGTGCGCTACCTGTCCGAGGAAGACCCTGACTCAGAAACTACCTTATTGTTTCCAATGAACTCACCGCCATCTGAAACGATCTTAGTTATGGATTTAATGCTTTCTTTATTGTTTGTCTCTCTCAACCAGAATGTGAGCTACCCGAGGAAAGAATATTGTTTCTCCCCTTCACTATGTCCCTGCCATCACCGACAGCTGTAATTGACACTTTGTAGTTATTCAATATATATTTGTTGATGAAAGAGTATGAATAAATAAATTAATGAAATGGTTATATTTTGATATTATGAGCCAGTAGCATATTAAATTTTTTGTTTAATCAGGACCAAGTCATGGCCAGTATGTTTTCTTCAGAATTGAGCTCGAGTGAAAAAAATAAGAAAAATCAAGCAATCATCCACTATCACCATCACTGTATGAAAGAAAAAGAAGTATTTTAACATAGAAATAGAAAGAGTAATTGCAGAATTAGAAAAAGGAACGCAGACTACAGAACAGGCCAGTTTTATTTAGTCACGTTTAAGGGTAACTCACCTCAGCGTTCTTATATTAGTTATTGCATCGCAGACCAATGAAAACTACGGCAGGGCCCTGCACTAGTGTGACGCCCGGGCGTCAGAATGGCAGCTATCAAACGTAGTTCTCCGTAAGCATACATGGAGATGCCATGACTATTAATAACTGTCATTTTTATCATGAGCTCCTATGTTCTTCTTGAGCCTCAGACTACTGAGTTAGTCTAACCCTAAAAGGTCAAAATATATCGTCGTCGTCGGCAGCCGTCCGTCTCGAGAGACGATGGTGTAGCTTCTTAAGAGTCTATCTGCACCGCCGAGAATGGCTGTGCAGTCCGACTCGGGAGTGACACGGTATCTGTCTCCTCCCGTGTTGAATCGACATCATGCGATGACGCTGAAGCTACAGAGCCTGGGCAGGGTGATATGGAGGGTCTGCTGTTGCCCATGCAGCAGACCCCCCCTCTCTTCGCAGCTGAAGGGTCCAAGGGAAAGACGGAGTCAATACAGCTTGGCTTCAGGTGCGCCGCAGGAGTTGCCGGTGTTGACTACAACGTCAAACCGCCTTAGGGACTCCGGCTCCGGATTTTCTGTCGGGGTTTACTCCCTTAGCCTTTCCCCTGAAGAGGTATGCCGCAAGGCAGCGGAGGTTTTTTGGAGTCAGAGTTTTCCTTCTCTGATGTACCCTGACTGGAAGATCGAACCAGCGACACTTAGCTCGCAGGCCGACGCTCAATGACAATGAGGGGTAATCCTTTGTAGGGTCAGGGACTTGTCTTTGTCCTCCTTGTTCTCATGGCCAAAGTCCTTGCTGAATAATTCCCTCTCAGGCCCAGTAAGTACATCCTTTCAGCTCCCTCTGCTCTCCTGCATAGAGGTTTAATGAGGGAGTGTACCTTCCCACTGTCCCGGATGAGCTGGTTGTACTTCAGCAGGGACAGCTGGAGGTATTCTATCAACAGTGTTTGTCTTTATAGCCTGATTGAGAACTAGGGTGTTAGAAAGCATAAAGAGATAGGACGCTGTTATGCAACCTCAGGATTTTATATAAGAATTCTGGATGTTGTAGAGTTCAGGAATAGACTTGGCCTTTTTGACAACAGAAACGTCAAGTAACACATAGAATAGTTACAGACAAAACAGAAGTGCTGTAATGTGGAAAAGTCAGAAACCTGTGAGAGGCAGAAAGCAAAGTGAGTAGGACCCTTAACGAGAGAAGCCTCAAAAGTTACTTTGATCTTCCTCTTAATAGATCAGAATACTTCTTATGTAAAGTCAGTTGTTCTCCTATTAGGGGAGGAGGGATGACTTTCTCAGCTAGGATTCCTCATCTGGACCACAGAATACAGAAATCTTTCAGTGATTATTTTCCGGATTCTCACAAGGATGCTTCATCAGCAGTACCATTCTGGATGCACTTGTGTTAAGTCAATTCATTGCTTGTAATAAACGATTCTCTCTAGCATCTGGGTCAGAAGGGTGGGAAGTAGTAGACTAAGTTGAGCCATTATTAAATAAGTTCTAGGCACAGAAATGCACTCTTACAGTTCTGTACGAATTCCTGTTGATGATGCTAGTGTATGCTCTTCTCTGCTCATGTGCTGGCGGCAGCTTTCCGAAGGAGAATTAATTTTCTTGATGGATTGCGCACCACAGTCATGTTAATCTTCGTTCCATTATTGCAGGCTCCTGGTACTGCAAATGGCGAATGGATGCTCCTGGATATGTGCACGCTGCCTGTCCCACAGAGACTCATTCATCATGTCACAAATAGATACTGGACAAACACATGTATTAGATAACTGCACACGTGGCAGATGTTGGTGAGCTACTTGTAAATGGAAGGCATATAACCCTTGCAGTTTAGAATGCCTAGTCTAGCGAGCCCAGCATCCAAGTCCATCTTACTTCCTTTCGCTTTCCCCTTGCACACTTGCTTTATCTATATTCATGATAATGTATTTACATGACACTGCCCTGAACAGAAGAGAATCCTCCCTTTCTCTTCTTCTCCATGAATAACTCGGCTGTCCGTTCCATTGCTCCTTTTTCGTTGGTGTCTTTTCCAATCCTTTGCTGAGGATTAGTTTAAATCTTCATAACTTCTAACCTGCATTATTTTAAGACCCTCCTGTATATTTGCTTGCACAAGTGTCTCCCTCTATGGGAATACTTATTCTTGAACATAAACTTGCTTATCACATTCCTCATTTAAAAACCTTTTGGGTCTTGCCCATTCCCTACAGGATGAAACCCTAATTTCCCACAAAGACATAGGTCTGTATTTATGCATCCCTGCTCCTGCCTGCCTCCCACCCACATCCCAACTCCGAATACTATTGGTGCATTTCCTCCAACCATCATGCTGTCTCTGACCTCTGCTTGGACACTCGCTGCTCCTTCTGATTGGAATGGTCATTCCACAAATGTCCCCTCTCCTTCCACCTCCTACTCAGCTCCCAGTGCTCAAGCTGGGTGTCATTTCTTCCTTCAGAGAGAACTTTTTGGAAGGATTCTCACATCTTAAGCTTCACTTTTATCTTACGCTCCTAATGTATTAAATTGTCATTGACTTGCATATCTACTTGTTTACTTTCTTGAAGACATACTGATTACAAGACATAGTGACTGGCATGTAAAGTCTCAATAAAGCTTATTGAATAATAAACACTCATGAAAGTATGAACTGTTAATATTTAATTGATAACTATATAAGTTATCGACGACGACGACGACGACGACGACGACGACGATATAAGTAATAACATAATTATAGTATATAATGGGTTGAAAATGATTTTATGTCAACAGATCAATTAGGAAGATATCATATGCCATGAGGAAGCAAATGGTGAATGAGAAACAGACCATTTTGTTTACATGCATGTGTGTGTATGTTTGGTTATTTTGACACACATTATAGAAGCCCTACAAAGCCTTGAGCTAAGGACTAGAATTACAGAGTTTAAAAAGATTCAGTCAGTAGGCATGTGCAGATGATTTAACTGTAATATACTTAATAAAAATACAGAGATAGGCTCAAAATTCTATCAGAGAGAGGAAGGAGGTGATGGGTCAGCTTGGAGGTTCCTCAGAGGCTTCCTGGAGGAGTCAATTTGTAGAGCAGTTCAAAGCAGACAAGAAGAAGCGTGAAAAGGTTTTGTCACGTGTGAAAATGTTACCAGCTCTCAGCTTTGACCTTGAAATCTCTCTAGAGAATTTCACAGGAAAATGATATTTTTCAGAGTTATCCTAGACCTTGAGAGAATGGGAAGATGTTGAAAGATAGGGCCAACAGTTCTGAGCAGACCGCCCTATGGTAAATATTTACTAAAGGGATACATAGATACATGTGAACATGATAGTAGAAATATGAACTATTACAACAAATGAATGCTGGACTTTGTGTCTGCATCTGCTTTACCAAAGCACATCTGGCACTACACACATAAACACACCCATACGCACACATATGCCTACACATATAATCATTTATTCCTTGCAACTGCCCTACAGAATGAGTACTATCTTTTTTTACAGACTGCTGCACTCAGCTAAAATAATTTGATCAACCTAGTTCAAACTAAACAACTAGTTCATAACAGGACCTTCATTTGAGCCTCAGTGTGTGAGGTCGCCCTTGTCCCGCTCAGCCACCCTGACAGATGTGGTATTGGGCTGATTAAAATGTTACTCATAAAGAAGAGCGACTATTTAATCCATTGTAAGTTCTTTCTTTCCCTAAAAACATTTTTGAGATGTCTTAGAGGTAGAAGGCTGCATTCAAATACATTGCTGTAAAGATGAAAATTAAAAGGAACTGAAACAAAAATATATTTAGTTGATAGCTAAGCAGGAGCCAAATGACCCTAAGGGCAGCTCCAAAGAGAATGAGCATCTGGGCACTGAAACACTTGTTTTAACAAGCCCAAATGTGTTTCCCCACTCTTCCCATCCTTCCCCTTGGCTCATGCAGAATCCAGTTTACAGAATACAGCAAGCAGCAGCCTTCTTGCTGAGAGGAGTGGAATGCTGCTTTAATTTCCCACCAGGAACCAGGCATATTAAATTGTTGTGCACATGGAAAGGCCACAGTGGAGGCCACATGGCAGTTTCTCTTTGCAGAAGAGGAGAGACCTTCAGTGCAAACTGTCGAGTCTGTGAACCGTTTGATGGCACGGTCATTAGTTTTGAGAGGTGGAGTTTCTTTATCTCTTCTAAGTGTTCTTCCTCCCTTCCTGTGCCCCATAAAAGTGATGAGTCCATTTCAAGTTGCCAAACAATCTAGGTCAACCTGCAATCCATCACACTCGGAGTGAGGCTTCCAGAAGTTTCTGTTCCATAACAGAGGGAAAAATCCACTTTAAAAATCAATTTTCCAAGTCCACACTGAGGTCATGCTTTACTTCAGGGTGAGCTAGACTGATTTCAGACCAGAGCAAGGTGCTTCCTGAGGTGAAGGAGCCCAAGGGCCTCAAAGCATTTCTTTCCTTCAATTTGCCATTCTCCTCCCAGCTTATATTTGGCACACTACTGTTCTGTTTTTACAGCTCAACTCTGATGTTACCTCACTCATCCACCCAAGAAATTCATATTATGGCCTAATGGATGTCAGGTACCATTCCAGGTGGTGCAGGTGGAAGATGAGGTCCTTATTCCCACGGAACTCCTTTCTAGAGGACATAGCAAATCTTAACTAACTAAACTGGAATAATGACAAATGGAATAGGAAAATAAAACAAGGTAGTGTGTCCAAGTGAGACTGCCTGTCTAGAACACGATAATCATAGGATCACCAATGTTTCAGAACTCCTTTTTGTTTAGTTAATGATTTGATTTTTTTTTTCAAAGATTTTCTTCTCCTCGGTAGAAATTCCGAAGCTCTGATTTTCCTAGCAAGTTATTCACTGACCTCCTTTCACAGCCACATCCTCTCTCCCCACTGCTGTTTTAGCAAATTCTAGTCCAATCCCTTGCAATTTTGGCAATGCCCTTAGAGCTCCTAATGAGGATCTTTTGCGAGAAGGCATATCCACTCCTTCAGACCCACTGGCAGAGTCGAACCTCTGAGGGTCAGCTTTTCACAGGATAATCACTTCTCTCCTTTCGGTGGAGTCCTCCCTTCCCCTCCTCCCTGGCCACTCAGGGCCTTGGGCATTTGTTCAGGCCAACAACACAGCAGATGCAAAGACCTGGACATTACATCCAAGAAATCTTTCTAAAGTGTTGTCCTCTGGACTGGAAATGAAAGCTCCCATCCACTGATGTCACTTGTCTGTTTCACGTTCCCTCCTTATATCTCTGCGGACTTCCCACTTGGGCTCCAGCAGGAGTTGTGTTTATTCTTAGGAGTCCCCAAATCCTAATGACATAGACATTCTAAAAACAATAAAATTCATTTGGACAGGCATGCCACATAAACAGTCTTACTGGTTCTTTTCAGCTTTCAGTTACAGAGGTATCTGTGACTTGGCTTCTTACTCATGGTCCCTGAGAAAAATCTCAAGATTGTTATCTGAAAATGTCGCCAAGATCAATTATCACCCATTTCTGCATTTCCACAGTCTTAGCAACAAAAGGGCTTCGTTCAAAGGTGTTCCAACTAAAGACACAAAGATGCTGATTTTTTTTTTCTTTACAACAATAAATACACTCCAGCAAATCTGCAAGGTAAAGTCTACATCCACACAAAAACATGATAATGATGCCCAATGAGTGATTCAGACGCACTCATAACCAGAAATGACCTAGAATTTGTTCAGCAACCCAACATATTTCTCTTATTCTTAAGGTATCAGACACCAAGAGTTCCCAGTCTTCTGAGATAAACTCTTTTTATTGCTTTGGGAACACATACAAAAGCAAATATAAGTTTTTAAACAACTACATGGTTAAAGAACTTTATAACGCCTAAGGTTTTAGACAACTGTAAACTTTTACTGGATAAAGTTCAGATTGTGAGGGGAGAGGTTAGGGTTAAGTTTTAAAATGTATTTTTTGATTATTAAACCAAGAATGCATTCTGTAATAAAGGCCCAAGATGCAAAATGACACTTCAGAATGTATTTGTTCAAATATAGTCATCTCCCCTAATTTACCTGGCCCAAAATTTTCCATGAAAGATTATCTGTCTGGTACACAAGCGTGGTGAAGCCCTATAATTCACACTATTCTTCATGGTAACATGCCCTTGTCCTTCCACAGCTGATCTTATTGCAGCTCACACAGCATAACATCTTGGAAACGCTGCATCACACAACGCAAGGAAGTGCCCAGGCGCCTGTGTGTTTAATTTAACCCAAGCAGAAGTCCAATCAGAAAGCTCAGTCTCCAAGATGATCAAAAACCTTAGCTGAAGTCCCTTCTTCCCTTTGAACTCTGCAGTTATAACAGAATACCCTGGTACAAAAGGCACCGAAGCCAAAAAACAAACTGCATCAGGTCGAAGATTTTCAGAAACTAGGAGTCAGCTTTGGTCTAGATTACTTCCTTCCTAATTAGAGAGCAAAAAAGGGGGGATACACAGAAGACAAGATATGAAAGTATTGTTTTGGTTCTTCTCTCACTGGAACATTTATTATGATAATAACGATCACACCTTTACCTATTTGTAGTGTTTCTTTAAAAAAATAACCTATTAGAAATTTCAAGTCTGAATATTTATATTGTATCCTTGCTTCCAACTTATAACAATACATGTATAGAAATGCATATTATGCATATAAAAATGATTTCATTATTTCATAATTATTGTTCCAATATTTCCAGTCTCTTGTTGAGGCAATAAGCACTGGAAATTGTTCTATAGTTACCAATATCTTAGAAACTCCAAGAAAATGAGAACTCTTAATGTGCTTGTTTTAAGTTCTTACAACAAGAGGACACATAGGCACTGAATTAATAAGTAAACCATTGCATTGTGCAATGAATTCAATTAAGATTTCAAATGCTGTTTCTTTAAAGAGTCTGATACTTATTAGACTTTAACAAATGCTCTCATTCATTATAACTGTGTGAGCAGCTGTTAACTGACTTCCTAGCAAGAAGAACATGTAGACACATCTTTGGGGCACACAAACACACCCTAGCAGAGAGAAGCACTCACTACGTGCCATTAAAATGTTATTGTGGGACTTCCAGCCAAGATGGAGGCATAGATAGACATGCTATGTCTCCCTCCACAACTAAGAAGGAATACAACTACCTCAAAACTAGAGACAACCAGAAGTCCCAGGAAATCAAGCTGCATGGAAATCCAGCAAACAAAGATATAAAGAAGAAATACTCATCCAGACAGGTGGGAGGGCAGAGAGGACACAGAGTGGTGGTAGCAGCAGCAGTGAAGCCGGGGAGGAGAGGTCAAGCTGTGCTGTCTGTGGCAGCAGCAGTGGCGATGGCAGCAGGACAGCGGTAAGCACATAAATTCGTATTTAGGGGGAGGCAAGAGTGCCTGGGGAGCACCCCTGGCTGCAGACCAGACCTGTTGGCTTGTGATTCCAAAGCTGGGGAAGGCAGACCTCCATTGCCTTGGACTGTGAGGCCCGAAGAGGGTGAGGATGGAGGAGGAGGCTCCCAGTCTCTCAGTGGAGAGTTAACGACAGGAATCCATCTTGGACACCCGCCCTCGCAGAAAATGCCACAGCGTGGTGAGACGGGTTGCCCGGCTGTGACAAGTGCATGTGGCTCTGCCCCCTATAGCATAGGAGGTGTGATGACAGCCCTGCCCAGGAGGCAAAGGTAAACACAAAACTGTCAGGATGGCACAGATCATGATAGAGATCCTGGTGACACAGCTGACCAGACAGCAAATATCAAATCTAACGAAGCAGCAGATAGGAAATCTTTCTGAGGCTCAGTTCAGAGCTTTGGTTATAAAAGTGCTTACAGACCTAACAGCAGATCTTACACAAGACAGGGAAGCAATGAAGGCTAGTCCTGCTGAAATGAACAAGAACACATATGAAAATAGTGGTGAGGGCAAGAAAACCAGGGATCAGATCAAGAAATCGGAACATAGGGAAGGAACAAACAGTCAACCAGTGCAGAAAGAGGGAACAAAAAGTGAGGAAAATGAGGAGACGCTCAGAAACTTATCAGACAGCTGTAAGCGGGCCAATATCTGAATCATAGGGTTGCCAGAAGGTGAAAAGGAAGAACTAGAAACTGAAAAATTATGTGAAAAAATAATGAAGCAGAACTTCCCTAACTTGGGGAAGGAAATAAGAGTTACAGGTCCAGGAAGCACACAGAGTTCCAAAACAACTGGACCCAGGGAAAGCCACACCAAGACACATTATAATCAAAATGTCAAAAATTAATGATAAAGAGAGAATCTTAAAAGCAGCAAGAGAGAAGAAGAGAATTACATACAAAGGGGTCCCAATAAGACTCTCTGCTGATTTCTCAAAAGAAACTCTGCAGGTAAGAAGGGACTGGCAAGAAATATTCAAAGGAATGAAAAGCGAAAATATACAACCACAATTACTCTATCCAGCGAAGCTGTCATTCAGAATAGAAGGGCAGAGAAAGTGCTTCCAGGACAAAGTAAAACTGAAGGAGTTCATCAGATCCAAACCACTGTTAGATGAAATGTTAAAGGGACTGGTTTAGAAGAAGGAGGATCAAAACTATGAATATTAAAATGAAAACTGTATCACAACAACCAACAACAGAAGCTAGGGAACCGAAACAAAGACAAACTAAATAGGCAACGAGAATGTGAACAGAATTATAGGTATGGGGAACATTTTGGGGGGAGGTCAACAGGGAGGGGAAGCGGGGAAAGGAGGGAGGTGGTACAAGAATTAAAAAGCATAGTAGGAGGGAGTGGAGTAGACAGGAAGATGTTGAGAAGAACTATATGCACAACCAATGGGCATGGACTAAGTGTGGGGAACAACTGAAGGGAGGGATATCACTGGGTGGAGGGCAACAAAGGGAAAAGAAATTGGGACAACTGTAACAGCATAATAAAGCATATTTTAAAAATATAAATAAAATAAATACCAAACTGAAAGTTTAAAAAAAAAATGTGACTGTGTTGTTAATGTGTATCTCTTGTGACATACAATATCTGGAACAAGGAAACTTTTAAAATACTTCTGACATTTTAAGTTTGCTGAGGATATTTTAACATTGAGATAAATGTATTATACCTTGGAAAACAGGTGGGGAAATGTGATTTAAAGTGAGTACACTATTTCTACTTTATTATCTTTTTGATGAACTATTCTGACTAGTAATTTCACTCTTCCCTTCTAAGTAAATTCAACCATGAAGAGAAGTGTTTCCACGGATAACAGATTGGTCAAAACAGTCACACTTCATTAGAGCATTAGTACATTCAGATAATTTGGCAATAGGCTGGAAACTATTTATGCGTGCTTTTATGTGTACAATGCATTTCATCGGTCAATCTAAGAGGAAAAATTCCTTGTTTTCTGAAATGCTTTACAGTAACGTCACTGGTAAGAGCTTACAAAAAACGCACCTGTTACCAGATGAAGAGCCGTGGCCTAAGGTGAAGGTCTATTCTTGTCAGCACTGATCTCTGTGGCCCACGCATGTCTCAGGCTCCTCGTCGGCACAAGGGTATGAGATAATGGATGAGACCCCTCCTAACTCTACATTTTACAAAAAAGTTTCTGAATAATTTAGTTCTTAAAAATATGTTTGCTCTTCCATTTCAATTGTAATGCGTTTGGAAAATTGATATGGAAAATATTAGAGTATATATTTTTGTAGTTGTTTTAATCTAATATGGACTTACAGGATATACGTGAAATCAGTACAATGTCTGGCACATTAAGCACAAGTTATTTGGAGAATTTGAATAATCCTACAGTATTATTTGTTGGAGGAGGGTTTTCCACACCCACGCTCATGTATATAGAGTGAGCAAATAAGACTTTTCAGAGATGAGGTTACCCTCAATGTACAAAGCTTTCAAGATTATTTAGTCCACCCCCACCCTGCCCTCACCATTCACATACAGTGATTTAGAGTGAATTTCATTGCTAGTGGACTCAGGCTAACACTGACTCAGAAGTCTACCCAAAAGGACAGTCAGATTCTCTGGTGCAGACTGACCTGACGTGGGCACTGAATCAGTAATGCTCCATGACGTCTCATATGTGGCATGTCTGCTGCTCCCCACTATGCCAGCCCTGTCTATGCCTCGGTGACTTCCCAGCAGCATAGCACAGACTAGGTAACCAGGTGTGACGCTACGCATGGTAGGTGTGCTGAATGCTCTTGGCCCTCCAAGCAAGCCTCGTGAGGCAGGAACTGTTATCCTGATTTGACAGATTTGGAAATGGGCTTGAACATCCATGATTTTCTCAGGGCCTAACAGCATCTCAAGATCTGACTCTGACAACTACCTCCTGAAACAGCGTTTTTCTGTCACCTGTCAAAAAGCTTCACAATTGGCCCCTGAAACTTTCTATTTTTTTTCACTGCCTGCCAGAAAATGACTTGTAGTTCATTGTTATCCACCAGAACATGAATCATCACAAACATCACCTGCCCTCCATTTCTTTTTTAAAATCTAGGGTCTCATCCTAGAAAACATCCCCAACTCTAATATTACAAATGTAACATACAGCCTTCCTTCAAAAACAATGCAGCCTCTAGAATAGGCAACATGACAATTTAGGAGCTCGAAAGCTATTGAAACAAGCAAGCTGGCAAAAAGGATATGCCCCCAGGAGTTCTGTTCCAATAGAATCACGGAGCTGGAAGGCTGGAGGAGTTTCTATCCTGATAATCACATTACAGAGGATGCTCCAAGCCCCTAGGTGCTCACCAAGTTGCCTGGGGACATGCATTTGGGTCCTATTGACCGAGATGCCACTAGAACCTTGCTCTGTGGATGCTGCATATTCATTCAGCCATGTCATGCTGCTTCCTAATCGTTTCATAGTTTCGGTCCTAAAGATAGAAGCTGATCATTTAATCTGCGTTATTATGAGCGGAGAACCATCAAGCAACAGCATATGCTGGGCTCCTCAGCATGTCCTTTTCAACTGCATGCGGTGCACAGTTTAACAGTGGAGATCCCCAGTACAGCTGCATGCTTTTATCAACGTGTGACTTCAGACTTGAAGGCAAGGTCTAAATTTAAGAGTAAGTAAAACCTGGGCCCAGAAAAAAAAGTCTTCATTATTAGCAGCAGCGGAAGGCCACATGGAAAGGGAGCAAGCAAGAGACAGAGTTGAAATGAGGACACATTGAGGAACCAGCCATCTGTCCCCAGCAGTGAGGCACATAAAGTAGCCACGGGACACTGCTGCTTTCCAAATGAACCTGTTCCGGGTGCATTCCTCAGATCACCAACGGTATGTGCTGGGGCGTTTATCAAACAAGACCTTAATGACATTTTAAAGGCAAGTATTGCACTATGCTAAAGAGCCCACATGTCTCATTTGCATACCTGTTAACTCTTCTGTAGGATACAAATGTGATTTTGAGAACATGAAAAAAATTTTCCTTTCTTCCAAATGTATACTGAATGACTCAAGATGATAATTATTATCCCCACAGAAAGACAGTCTTACTTTACCGCACCTCACACTGGGCTGACGGTATAGAATAGCCAAGGTGAGAGAAGGAGATAGTATTAAAAATAAAAAATTGAAGGCTGGTGCTTTCCATGAGTCCCTGTACTCACACACTTGGCTGAAATACGCTTAGCCAGAAACACACTTCTCCCTGATTTTGAAACTCCCCAAACTCCTCAAATACAATGAAGTAAGCTAACGGTCCTTAAAGAAAGCCTCTGGCAGAATAATAATTAACACAACTTTCGTCCAAAGACCTCGGGGTAGCTTACTACCATTAGCTCAGGCATCGCCCAGCTGTGATGGAGGAGGGGATGGCCTGCGGATGGGGGCAGGAAGACCTTAGTCAGCGATGTTGGGTGGGGACCTTGAAAGCTGAGTGCAAGGCTGGGAAGGAAAAGACAGGAGCCGCCAAAACAGGGTCTGGAAAGGAATCTTGCTCAGCTTTTCAGCAACAAGGATGCTTTGACCAAAATGCTAAGTCTAATGATTTGGTTCACATTTATGGACTGCTAGAAAGACCTTGTAGGAAAAACCAAAAGAGCAGATATTTTATGTTGAGAAATGGAAAAAAATATAAATAGACATCATTTATTGTAAGTTTGATAACTGACTTAGTGATATGAATACTATTCACTTAAAGATGACCCCAAAAGTCGATTCAATGTCACACAACTGCAATCATATGGTGATCTCTTAAGTTTTCAGCATTACAGTATCTTGTAGTCCTGTAGTTCCTGTGCATTCCTTCATAAACGGCACAAATAAATCCCAAAGAACAACTGGAGATGGAGAGAAAATAAGGAAAGGAGTGACAGCAGTATAGAAAAGAAAGAGTGATTTCAGAGGTATGGCCTTAATTCAGCTTCTCTAGGCATTCATGGAAACACAGATCATTCTTGCCGTAACACTGAAGACACGTACCCATTGTGTCCACCAGAATGCTGGACCGACCGATCCAACACGTTAGTCTCACTGTTCTTTGGCTAGCTCATGGTTCTCTTCTGCTTTCCAATCCCTGATTTAGCCAGCCTTTCCATGGGCCTCTCCTAGACTTCATTCTCACCCACCAACAGCCTAACCAGCTTCCCATCCATTGATTCTACTGCGCTGACTCCAACAAGTGTTTTGTACCCCATCCAGACTTCCAGTCCACTGCCCCCACTTCCTTTCCCTTGTTCGTCACACTCTCTCATGAACAAAACACGGTTTCTTGGTCTGTCACCGAGAGGACTTAGAGGCACGTCATGACCTATGTGACTACCACCCCTTTTTCTGGACGCCGCTTTGAGCTCGGCTCCTATGACTCTTTGCTCTGTAGATACTGATATTCTTTGGTTCCTAGAACCCATTGTGTCTGTTCACCCTTCAAACACTCTGCTCTTGCTATTCCCCACGCTCTGTCCCCTTTGTATTCAGGTCTCTGCCCCACTGTCCTTTCGTGGCCCTGCTTTATATTTTTTCATGGAACCTACTACGACTTGAAATTATTTCCTGTACGTATTTACTTTTTGTTTATTGGATGTCTCCCCAATATCCATGAATATTAGAATTATATTGTATTTTGCCTGGAACGTAGAAGATTTTCAACATCTATTTGATGAAGAGAATAAGGAGGAAATGAAGGAAGAAAGATAAGAAGGAAAGAAATATCATTTGTTTCATTTATGAGGTAAATTACCTTTTAGGGATATTTGAAACTTAGCATAAAATAAAGAGTTTCTGAAAGAGCGGGATGTTTCCAGGAAGAACAGGTGAGAGCGACACAGCTTTCTACCATTCTGGGCACAGGTGCCTTGGAAGCCCCTCTCCCCCCTCCTGGGAATCTAAAATAGTTTTAGCCAACAGGGTAGGCACTAGCCACACTGCGGCTATTTACATTTAATCTCAATTAATTAAAATAAAATGCAATAGTGACTTCTTCACTCACATGACTAGCAGCTACTTTATTGACCAGTACCGAGTACAAAACATGGCCGCCACCAGATACGTTCTATTAGACGGCACTGTTCTCCATTCTACTGTTCTAAATTCTATTATTGAATTATGAATACAGTGATATTAATTAAAATTACATAAAGCGATTTAAACATTAACAATGAATTTCTCAGATATAGGAAATGCTTTGTGTTTCATTTAGTTCGGTTTGTAAGTTATCATTATTATTTGCATTGACTTCCTACCTTGAGGTAAAGACAATGAGTTTAACAGAATATAATACCAAAGTGAACAGGAGGCTTGACTGTCCCTTATTTTAGGGCTGGAGAGAAAGCAGAAGAGATAGAGATAAAGAGTAGAGACAAGGGAAAATCTATCTATCTATCCATTCATTCAGCCACCCACTCCTTGTTCATATTCCTACTGAGAGTCCATGACATTGATAGTTCAAGCATTGCGCTTTGGTGCTGCAGGTTTAAATTGGAAAAAATATAGTGCTGAAGCTCAGAAAATTCATAATCTAATATGGAGAATTGACAAAATAATAATGAAAACTGTTCAATAATGCCTCAAGGTCACAAAGAAAAGATCATCTGCCTAGGGGAGATTGAAAAGGTAACATTTGAGCTGTATCTTACCAATTATGAGAAGCAAAGTGTCAGCCTGAAGAAAATTATTATTTTTTTCCTAACCACAAAGGTCAACCTTTGCCAAGGCAAACTTAGCTTGCTTATGTAAGAACTAAGAGTCTTGGGGGTTGGGTAAGGGTGTCTAAAGGAAAAAAATTAAATGTTGATTAGGAAACTAGATTGAGCCAGACAGTGTAGGGTTTTGGAGATTTTTGTTAAAGGATTTGGATTCTGTTGTTCTTCCTATAAAGAGGAAGGGGCACAATTCAGATGAACCTTCCGGGAAGAGGAGCAGCTGCAGAGTGAATCACAACACAGAGAATCCAGGGATGCAGACAGACATGGAAGAGTTTGAGCTCCAGACGAAGGCCCATTGCTGATGCTCCATCACTAATGCAGATCCGCTGGAAGGAGAAGCCTAAAGGAAACATCGATCCAACAGACAGTTTTCCCTTAGACTGTTCTTACTGGCAACGCACTCATATATGCTGCTTAAAAAGTGTTGTCCCCCAGCTATGCTTGATAGAAAACCCTGTTTCCCGCGCCCCCTCCACAACTATGCATACAAAATGAAAATATAATCTTCCATCTGTTCTTTATTACCAGAAATTCCTTCTGTAACATAGACAAAGTTTATCATTACAAAAGTCAGCATTTGAAAAACACAAGTAAAATGCTAATACCAAAGAGTACTGGTAATCAAAATTTAGCAATTTCTGTGTTTCAAAATAAAAAGAACATTTTAAAAAGTATTCAAACAATTTTAAATTCTAAAGTGAATTATAACTTGCTGGATTTGTTTCAGCTTTGTGAAATCCTGTACTTTATACTAAAATAACTTCCCCAGTTTTTGATGGATATTGATTAAAGAATTGGGTAAAGGCCGTTTTGAAAAAAATTAAGTGCATGAATTAGAATTAGACATAAAGATGAGAAAGTACACTTGCCTCACAGGGATTTTATGTTATGAGGTTCAAGATATGGCCTGGCTCTCTAATTATAAAAAAACACCAAGGCGAAAACCACAGGAATATAAGAGAACCAAGAACTATTACACGGACTTTTCCATTTCTCCTCCTTTCATTTCTCGTCCTCTCTTTCTATTTTATTAAAAAGAGAAGACATGATGGCTTCAAAATAAAATGTCTTTTTAATGTTCATCCAGATTTCCGTAAGTGTCTCAGGCATTTGGATTTTATCCTCTGTGACACACTGACGCATTTAAGATGACTCTAACATCCTGGAGCGCGGAGGGGAGGATACAGATGGGGACGAACATCTCTCCACCCATAACCTAGCTAAGCCTCACCCCATGCTTGGACAGTATCTGGTATTGTAGTAAGTGGGCTACCACCTGCAAAAAAGACCTGTCCGAGCTGACTTAACAGTATTGAAACAAATATGCCATTAGCCTGGCCAAAGGACAGAGCAAATAAGGAAGGGGAAGGAAGCAAGGACCATCTCGGACTCATAGTTTTGCTCCTCTTCCTCGTAACTATAATGGGAGTATTGAGCTCATCAAGCTGTGAATTTACCGTCAACAGATTCCTCATGCCTTCTAGAAAATCAGCATCAGACTTTAGACACATACGGCGTCCTAGAGGTGAAGGGAACTGTAAACGAGAGATTGGGGGCGCTCAGTCTAATAATGAGCAGCCACTGCAGCAGGGGTTGCCTGTCTAGTTCTCCAATCCGGGGCTCTGAACATGAAAATGCCACGGGATCCGTATCTGGGCGAGCACATTTTGGACATAAAAATCCTAAATAGGCACAGTAGCAATGTAAAGTTCCCGGCAGACTCCTGGAGGCTGGCAAAATGGTAGACACGGTTAAGTGGCCTTTTCATACCAGATGATTTATAACAGCAGCCATTGCGGGAAGTAGGCTCCTTCTGGTGGGCTTACTGCGCATTACTACACCTTCAGAAGAACTGTGGGGCAGCCATTTTGAAAAAAGGACAGTCAAGAGACTGAATTAATTAGTATGCTTGGGTGTGGAAAGTAAAACACCTGCTAAGAGGTAAGTGGATAGCAATATAATGACAATGGAAGATGTTACCTTAGAAAAACAGAACATTTCTAGAAAATTATAAACTATTGAGTACAAAAACATGTCATTTGAAATTTTAATGAATTATATTAATGGCACTTCTTCTTAGTGGATAATATATTGATAATCTGATTAATAGGAGGGTCAGGCAGACCATACCAATGGATTATAAAACAGTTTAACAAACGCATGTGTAAAAGGCCCATGGATGGCTTTGAGAGATGCTGAGGCTTAACTACCATCTACCATTTCCACTCTGAGGATCATCAAGCCCTCTCTTAGGAAGCAGTGAGGTACAATGGACAAAGCAAAGACTGTGGGTTCAAGTTCACGACTCTTTGAAACCTGGCTTTGTTCTTGTTCAGCTACAGGGCCTTGGCCAGTTGTTCAACTTCTCTGAGGCTCAGTTTCCTCACATGTAAAAGGGGAATTATAAAGTTTTCTTCATGGGAGAAGTCAAGCAAGAGTCTAGGAACTGTTTCCTACAAGCAAGACCCTCACTCTGTTAGCTCCAAACTCACTGCGTCCCCATCACCTGCCTGAGCCGTGAGGACCGATGTCAACAGCACGTGACTCAGTGAGTCAGCATCACTCTCCTGGGGCCCCCACCTGCTTGAACTCTACTCTCCGCATGGCCCTGTGGACGAGGGGGCATACTTACCCTTCTCCCCTGCGTTAGCTTTCCCTGCAGCATTATCACCATCTGATAATGTGGCTTCATGTTTTGGTAATTTCTAGGTTTCTTTATGAAGTTCTTCTTTCTAAAATGTAAGTACCTACTAAAAAGAGAAGCCCCAAGACTGGACAATTCTGTCTCTTTCACTCCATGCTGTATCCCCAGGGCTGAGGAGCATGCCTAGCACACAGTAGGCACTTACTTCACGCTCATTTTCCTGCACGTCCCTCCGAGAGCTGAGCTGGGAACACCGCACGCTGCAGGGCATGAGCTGACCTAACATGCTCTCTCCCACCTCCACACAAAAGGAACAAACAATAAAAACCTCCCTGAGTCTCAAAAACTACATTAATCTAGAAATGCCATTCCCTACTATTGTACTAATAAGTTAGGCACAGAATATAAAGCTCTGCATTTGATCTTTCTTTGGATGAGTCTCCTAATCTCGCTATTTTGGAATGTGTTCTCTGTACTGATTATATTTAGTTAATTCAGACATTTTAGAAGTGGAAAGAGCATGCCTCAGCGGATCCCTGGCTTTTCTGCTTAACTGTACTCTGAACTTGCCATGCTCGGTTTACAGAGATATAAAATTAGTATAATACAAAGCTCTGCTCTATTAATTACTTAAAGAGTTATGAATACTAAACCCTAATAAGCTAAGTAAGTACAACTTATTACTATTAGATTCTAACTGTCTTTCATTATCTTCTTTGGCGTTCAACTCAAATAAATATCAATTGTATGTTTAAAGATAGGTTGTTTAAATTTCCTTGAAATAGAGAATACATTTTTAAAAAAGCTTCCTTACTCTTTTGAGAAGTGAGGAAAATCTGAGATTGAAAGTCCTCTAGGGGGTCACAAAATAAATGACACACCACAATTATAGACCAATCTCATGTGTAGAGAGAGATGCTACAACGTGTACAAGAAATAATACACTAGGAAAAAGCAGCTTTTATCCCCCAAAAGATCTCACAGGCACAAGGACATTCACTCATTTAATTGACGCTATGAGTAGATTAACCCACGTAAATCCAGAATGGTAAATGTTCCAGGCTTTGAATGTCAAATGTAGAAGTACACTCTTAATGCAAAGTGAAACTTCTAGAAATTTCTTCCTGAACTTTTCTTTTACATATTTATCACACCGTCCCTTAATCACCTCAAAAAGGTTTCACCTCCAAACCACCGGGGCCAAACAAAGCTCATATAATACAGACTTCTAGTTCTTACTCCACAGCTTTCTTTTTTTAAAATATTTTTTCATTATCATTTAATCCCGATATACTCCTTCCATGGTTTTCCATTGTTTTCTCTTCTTTCTTCATCAAACATGAATTCTCTGCTCTTTCTAAAGTAGACCTCTTTAGAGTTTTAGCTTTTCCTAATTCTCTCCTCTTTCTTAGCACAGTCTTCATAAAAGGCCAAGGGGCTCATCTGCAACACGAAACCATGGCAAGGAAGGAGAGATGGAGACAGGAGAAGAAGCAGACTTCAAAACCGGCCGTAATGGGTGAGAGAGCAGTCAAAGAAGCTAAGTGTTGGAGCTGCATGTTTCACACAGCAAGGGGTTGATGAATAAGAACCTTATGGTTATTTTGATAATTTCCACAAAAGCATTGAATACAATTATAAACTTCTTCTAATAAATATTTCTTAGCTGTTATTGAGGAACACTTCTTAAACTCAGATAATAATAATAATTATTGTATCAAAAAATGCAATTCATTGCCTGGTTCCTTAATTCCTATTAATTTGATGTGAATACTTTGTTTTTGTCACCACTGATTTTCAGGGGTTGAGCTGTACTGGTTGATTACTCTCTGATAAACAAACACATAAAAACGTGTCACATGGCTGGCTCCTGAGCATCCTTGACCTGAAATGTCTTCTCTGATGCCACATTGCTTGCCATCTAACATCTGAAGGAAGACAGGTCACTACCTACTAATTTCGGTAGGAGGGAGACTGAGACCAGGCCCCTGGAAAGCCATGAGCAGCTCTATGGAGACCCAGAGTTGGGATGAAGGGGCCTTCAGAAGGGATGGAAAATTACATAGTCTGTGAAGGACGAATTCGAAGTGATCAGGACCACCTCACAAAGGGCGCTTATGGAGCTGCTCACAGCTAAGGAGAGAGAGGTTCACTTCAATTCCCTCCGATAGGACAAACGTGCAGACTTCTTGTGTTTTTCTAAAGAAAACACTCCAGTTTTCTTGGTGTTGAGGAATACCGAAATATCAAGCTTGACAAGGCTTGATCTGTGAAATGTACTGCTACAGACACTTTTATCAGAATTCAAACATGAATTTACAGTAAAACCAACAAATGGGCATCCTGACATCTCCAAAATTCTGATGAAGACACACATTGCAAGCAACTCTCTGTCACCGCAGCAGCCTTTCTTCTCACTTACCTCCAAAGTAGGAGCCGTCGGTCAGCTTCATCTCCTTACTGGATTTGGTGATGACCCCAGCCACGCCGTGCTGGATGAAGTACATTTTTTTACCCACGGCTCCTTCCCGAATGATATAATCTCCTGGTTGAAACACCTCAAATCTCAGCTTGCTCAGCATGGCGGTCACAAAATTAGGATCAGCGTTCGCAAAAAGGGGCATCGTGGCCACCAGCTTCCGACAGTTGAAGTTGACGATCTCCTAAAATGGGAAGAGCCAGCAGACGTGAGGACAGCGGTTATGCATGTCATGAAGAAAACACGCACTGACATTAAATACATTCACAGCATAACACAGCAGCTGAGGTTCAGAACCAAAAATACGTCAATTCTAATAATCTATACATCTCTGAGAAGCGAGGCCTTGTTTTATTTTTGTGTTGGAATTTTGTATTCACCACTCCCAGTGTAGTACAGGCACATATGAAATATTTGGTACATCTCAATTAATTATATACAAGTCTCTACTTCTATAACTTCACATTTATTATTCTTTATATAAAATTATAACTCTCAAAATGTAGAATAATTTTAGTCTCCTTGACCTTTCCTATGAAGAAATGAAGCCACATCATTTCCTATTAGCTACATCATTACTGCTGTGGCCTCCAGTGTGTTGAACAATCTAACTCACACCTACCGATAAGAAGCAAGGGCCTACTGCCAGAGGACAGCATTGTGATGTCTTCCCTTAACATCACTCCATCTGGAGTGAGAACAATGGAGAGTGCAGAGAAGGGTTACTTAAAGGAGTGTCTAATTCTAACCACTGATTATATATTTGATGTGCTTCTAGGCTAGATCAGAAAATCACTCTTGCGAAGCCTCTCATGCTTCCACAGGAAGTCTTGGACTGGAGACAGGTCAGATTCCACTTGCCCTGACTTATTTGTTTATTTCTGGGCAGGCCAATTCTGAGTTAGATCTACATGTTTAATTTCATTTTGTGGATCCTGGTCCAGACTTAACATCTCTCTGAACCAAATAAGGATAAGGGACTGACCACTTTTAATCTTGCAAGTCAGATATGTAACAGAATAAGCAATGGGAATCTAAAATTTACCACACTGTCGTTTCTCAGAAAGTTCTTCTCCAATGAGCCCCTCAGAGAAAAGGGTGGGGCCTGAACTTTTTGATCTTGTTTACTTCACACAGTAACTGAAGTAACCTCAGTGAAGAAGTGGGAAGAAGGCAGAAAAGAAATGGAGGTATCAACAGAACCCAAGAGCTGAATTCCCTACTTTGCGGAAATAAGTTATACAAAACTCAGGATTCCAAGACTAGGAAAGATGGTTTCTCTAGTCTTGCTTCCTAAAATGACTTCATCTGAACCCAGGATAGATTTTTAAAAATCCCAGCTCATACAGCAGGCGCAGGCCCAAACATTTGGGTCCACCATGGAAAAGAAGGTATTTCATCCTCAACAATATCTTGTGAGTTTAGCAGAGCAGAGAAGGGTCCCTAACAGAGGAGCTTTAGGGAGGGTTGTAAGTATTTAGAAGTCAGCAGCAAGAACCAGAAGATGAACACAGCAACACAAACAAGACAAAGACTTTACACGTGACGCTTGGTGTGGCATCGTCCAAGCCCACGTGTTGCCTCCGTGGGTGGCCCGAGCCAGGCAATTTGTCATCAGAGTTAACTGGTGCTAAAGAGCTGTGGTGGGTGTGGGGGTTCCAACAAGGTCCAGCACACTAGCAAGGAGGAAGTGCTTCACAAACATGCACACCTGTATGAATGGATGGACGGAGAAAAGAAAGAAGAAAAGAAGAAGACCGAAAGGATTAAGTGAACAAAAAGCACGCAGAAAGCTTAGCTTGGCTGCCGTTGGAAATGGTCACTTAAAGCTCTTAGACCCCTTTATGAAGCAAGTAACTTGGGAAACAAGGGGTACGTGTATTAAAATGGCGCGTCTTATCATGAGTACTTCTACAGAAAAACCACGTGGGGATGAAAGGTGGAATGGACTAGAAAGAAGACAAAGATATGCCATTAAAATGACCGGGTGGATTGTTTGAAAGGTAATAATTCCTCATGTAAAATGACATAGAAAAATACCGTGGAAAACACTGAAAATAAGTCAGATTGCAGAGAAAATGAGTTCTCAAACAAAAATAACAGACTCTTTTCATCTATGTTCTTTGATTTGAGCCATATGAGTTTTTCTCATCACTGTTTTCTTACCTTTTATTTTAGAAAATATTTGAAAGGATATCTTACAAACAATTAGACTGGTGTTTGTCCACCTTGGTAACTTGCCTGTGACGCATTGTATACGCAAGGACACCTGCTGGCAACACCTTGATGATAGCACTGCAGAGATCATTTCATATTATTGTTATTGCAGAAAGGAATCAACTCATTTTCTCTCTCTCTGAAGCTTTTACGTCCATGAAAATACCAGCTGATTGGAACTGTGACTCCTAGCAAGTATGTGATAGGAAAACCGTAATGAGACAGAAACTTCTTTGCATCTCCCTCCTTTCTGTATTTCAGGCTGCATGTCATTTATGATCAGGCCACAATTTATCCACGGCACTTTTCATGACACATGGCTGGTTTTCACTTTTAGGCTAATCAAATAAACTTGTTCTGAGCATTCTTTTTTAAAAGTATATTTTATTATGTTGTTACCATAGTCCCAATTTCTTCCTTTTGCTCTCCTCCACCCAGTACCCCCCTTCCCTCCAGCAATCCCACACCCTTAGTTCATGTCCATGGGTCATGCATGTAAGTTCTTTGGCTTCACACTTTCCTATGTTATTCTTAACTCCCCCCTGTCTATTTTGTTCCTACCAATTATGCTTCTTAGTCCCTGCACCATTTCCCCATTTCTCCCTCTTCCCACTCCCAGCTGATAATCCTCCAAATGATCCCCACACCTATGATTCTGTTCCTATTCTCGTTTGCTTGTTAGATTTTGTTTTTATTTTTTAGATTAAGTTGTTGATAGCTGTGACTTTGTTGTCATTTTAATGTTCATAGTTTTTATCTTCTTTCTCTTAAAAAAAGTCTCTTTAACATTTCACATAATAATGGCTTAGAGATGATGAACTCCTTTAGCTTTACCTTGTCTGGGAAGCACTTTATCTGCCCTTCCATTCTAAATGAGAGCTTTGCTGGATAGAGTAATCTTGGTTGTAGGTCCTTGCTTTTCATCACACTGAATATTTCTTGGCAGTGCCTTCTTGCCTGCAAAATTTCTTTTGAGAAATCAGCTGATAGTCTTATAGGCACCCCTTTGTAGGCAACTCTCTGCTTTCCTCTTGCTGCTTTTAAGGTTCTCTATCTTGAACCTTTGGCATTTTAATGATTATGTGTCTTGGTGTGGTCCTCTTTGGATCTAGCTTATTTGGGACTCTCTGTGCTTCCTGGACTTGTATGTCTATTTCCTTCACCAAATTTGGGGAGTTTCTTTCTTTATTTCCTCATATAAGCATTCAATTTCTTGCTCTTCCTTTTCTCCTTCTGCCACCCGTATGATTCAGATATTGGCACGTTTAAAGTTGTCCCAGAGATTACTAAGCCCCTCCTCATTTTTTTTCAATTCTTGTTTCCTCATTCTGGACTGGTTGACTGTTGTTTTCCTTCTTATGTTCCAAATCATTGATTTGAACCCCAGTTTCCTTCCCTTCAGCACTGGTTTTGTGTGGGTTCTCCTTCGTTTCATTTAGCATAGCCTTCACTTCTTCCCTTATGCGATTGCCGTACTCAAGCATATTTGTCAAGCCTGTGAGCACCTTTATCACCAGTGTTTTGAACTCTATTCTATTACTTTGGCTAATTCCTCGTCACTCATTTTTCCCACTGGACCCTTAATCCATTCCCTCTTTTGGGCCATACTTCTCTGTCTCCTCATCTTGACAGGCTTCTGTGTTTATTTGCCTCTGTGTCTTAGGTAGAGCTCTTGCACCTGTTATGTTGTAAGGGGTGGAGCCTTAGGTACAGCATTCTTTAAATGGCTCATTCACTGCTTCCTCTTGAGGATTTACCTTATGTTTGAATTGCTAGGTAATCAGATAAGCGTGTGTTTATTGGATTGGCCAAAAAGTTCTTTTGGTTGTTTTTCCTATGATGGCTGTAGTAGTGCTTAGTTGTCTTTAACTTTATTTAAGACAATTTTGTTAGATTGCATTGTGACAGCTGTCATATCAGCGTGCATTAAAAAAACTTTTCAAAATTGGTGAATTTTTGTGTAGACATTTTAGTATTGAAGATGGGAGAATATAAGCAACATTTTCAACATATTATGCTTTACTGTTTCAAGAAAGGTCAAAATGCGCCTGAAATGAAAAAAGAAGATTTGTGTAGTATATGGAGAAGGTACTATAACTCATTGAATGTGGTTTGTGAAGTTTCATGGTCTGCGAAGTTTTGTGCTGGAAATTTCTTGCTGGACAATGTTCCATGGTTGGGTAGATCAGTTGAACTTGATAGTGATCAAATTGAGACATTAATTGAGAACAATCAACATTATGCCATGTTGGAGATAGCTAAATACTTAAAATATCCAAATCAATAAAGTTATTGGTGAAAACGAAAATGTGTCTTTTATTTTATGGCAAAAAGCTAAACAGACTTTTTGGCTATCCCAACAATTTAATAGACACTGCCAAAAGTTTTCTAAAATGATTGCACATTTTCTCTCAAAGCAGTAACATATGAAGGTCCAGTAGTCCTACATCTCTGACAGAATTTGATGTTATCATAATTTTAGCCATTAGTAGGCATGAAAAGATGCCTTATTATTTTTTTCCTTTTTCTTATTGTGATTTAATTTACTTTGCCCAGTGATTAACATTGTTATGCTCACTATTGGTCAGATGAGTGTCTTCTTTGTTGAAGTGTCTAGTTAAGAGTTTTCTCTGATTTTTCTATTGTAACAGTTTTTTTTTTATAGTCCTGGCATGAGTTCTTTGTTGGTTCGGATATGCATCACAAAACTCTTCTCCCCATCTGTGACTTGCCTTTCCATTCTCGATGGTATGTTTTATTGTTAGTTTTGTTTTATTTTTTTTTTATAATTTGTTTTCTAGCTTGTTTAACTCTATGGCAATCGGGGAAAAATGGGATTTGTTATATTTAGATTCTTTCAGGAAGGACATACGTTAACAATAAATCTGTGCTTCGGAACCGTGCATACTCTGAGGCACTGGGAAAGCTTAAGCACTATTGTTTGTTATAATTGAAAAGAATAGCCATGTTTTAAGGTTCTTTTTGCACTACCAGTCCCTTATTGATAACTTAGTACCACTGTAGAAAGTTCCATTGTGTGAAGCATTTAATCTCCTCCACTCTACATTATTTTGATCTACATAGTATAGTTCTAAAAAGTTTTAAGCATGGTAGCAATAACTGCCATCATTACAATAATGAATCACTAAGTAATCTTAACCAAACTGAGCTGCTGTTACACAGTTAAATTCCTACACCCAATATACGTTGTATTTTATACTGTTCAGAGCACACAAAAGCTTCCTTTTAAGAACTTACATCACACTGACATTCAAATGGCATCCAGATATATCAAGATTCAAATGGCATCGAGATATGCAGACTTCTACAGTAACGTTAGAAACAATAAATGCATTTGGTCAAATCTATATCCAGTGATACTTCATCACCTGGAGCGTCCTAAAAATGAACTGCTGATGATGTTGCCTTATTTTTTCCCCAGTTCAGTCACCTGGACTAGTTACAATCAAAACAGAGTAATTGGATATATGAGGGTCTTTTCTTTCAGGCAGAGATAATGTTAAGAATGAGCATAACAAAAATAAGAGACAATACTTCTTGAGTCTTTGCTGGGTTCCAGGTATTGCTTTAAATGTTGACAAGCATCAATTTATTTTACAATCATAAAAATCCTATGTCTTAGTTATGATTACTACCCTGTTTTAAAGAAGATAAGGAGGTATCTTCCCCAAACCACATGTCAAAGAGGAAGAACTGTTGCTTATCAGGCAGCCCAGGTCCCTAATTTAGGATTTCGATAAAGTCTAAGAAGCCATCTTACCTTTGCCTATATCAAGAATTACCACAAACTCTGAAGAATTTGAAGTTATTCTTTTGAACTTTACACCTTTGAGAGCCTGATATAGACCCAAGTCACTAATGTAAATTAGTAACTCAATAGTATAGGTGAGTCAAATGAGTCTCAAAGAGGTTGCCATTCCACAAAAATCATATACCATGTAGGAATGAGCCCAATACTTAAAAGTAGACAGTCTTTTCCTAGAGCTAATGTCTAGCATGGTAGTCAATGGCCATGTGGAATTATTAACCACTACAATTTGAATTTTAAATTTAATTTTAAATGGTCAAGTTTAAAGTAAAAAACTAACACAGTTCAGTCATGAGAAAATGTTAAATTATAGTTGAAAAAAACTTGGGTAGATGGCTATACTTTTTCAACTGAACATGTCATGAAATCTATATGTAAATCAAGAAATTCTGAGGAAAATTTAGCATTGAAATCAAGATGTGCTACAACTCTAAACAATACACTGGATTTTAAAGGCTCAAGACACAAAAATAGAAGAATTTAAATGCTCTCATTAATGATTTGTTATACTGGTTTCACGTTGAAATGATACTATGTTGATATACTTAGTTAACAAAACTTATTAAACTTAATTTTATGTTTTATTTTAATGTGAGTTCTAGGAAATTTAACATCTTCTGTTACATTTCATATGATTCACATGACATTTCCACTGGACAGAGAGAGGTCTGCTACAGAACAAACATAATGCCACCTGTAAGGGGATTTGGAATAGAGAAAGCATTTCTAGAGTTTTTAAAAGCTTCATGTGAACTCCACAAGACAAACATAAAGTACAATTTTTCAGTACTATTTATACACTGAAGAGAGAGGTGAAGGAGACTGTGAAACTTGCACAGGTGAGCCGAATGTGATTTGGTTTGACCCCTGACAATATTAGATGTAGATCGCAAAGCTTCTAGAAGAGTACCTCAATATCCGGAACTGACTCACTAAATTAATTTTAAGAGACCTCACTGAAAGCTGGGAGGTCAAACACACTGTGTGTGAGGCAATAAGTAATAAACGAAACAAAAGCATCCACATCCATGTCTGAGCAGCCGTGACATGCCCGAGGGGAGGGCACCTCTGAATGCCAGCCAGGTGTCCCACACAGAGCACGGCACAAAGAGGACGCCCGCAGTGCAGTAGGGCTCGATCAGGGGGTCTGATCTAGAACATTCTCAGCAAGGAACAGAATGTGGTCAGGATCACTCTGTGGGACCCTGCCCTCATCCCAGCTCTCATGGAGACAGCATCAATAAAGAAAAGAATGGCCGTAATGACCTGCCAAAGGTGACATTTTTTCCTTATGAGTCTTTAGAGAAAGACAGTAAACCTGAGGACATATTTATGGCACTTTTTCCTAAAATACAGTTTACTAGGCTTCCATCCAGACTCAGAGAATCCAAATATAAATCTTTAGGGGATATGACTCAAAATCTCTACTTTTAACAACACATTCCAAGTTAGAAGAGATGGTGTGGAAACCATGGTTCCCCAAATAGAGAGGGTGGTATGAACACGTACATTTAGTTGAGGGAGGAAGATATACATGTATATATTCAGTGTAAGATAATTGTAAAGAATAAAATGAACACGGTTAGTTTCTCCACCCCCACCATGTCTGGGCTGAATCCTTAATTCCAAAACCAATGGGTGCTGTGCCCATAGGAAAATGACTCAGACTCTTCACATCTTTATCATCTCATCTGTAAAACGGAGAACACTAGCAGCTCTATCACAGATGACTGCCATGACTAAACAGAGGTTACTCAATGTTATCTATTGTTAACCGTTAATACTCTACAAAACAATATCTGTTAAGATCAAATAAATGGTATAGCACAAGAATTCTATAAAATACTAAAGAAATAAAGATTTCAGTGTCCTTTGGTAAGAGGAGATGGGTCTGACTGAAAAAGAACGTTGCGTTGGGGGCTGGTTATTAAAGATCACCATTGAGGTCGGTGCAGAGGTTTGGAAGAAGAAAATGACGGATATTTGGGGGGCATAGCCAATCACATTTTCTTCTGGCCAAAGTCCAGGAATACAAAGCAGGACTCTTATAATAAAGCTTCCCTGTTGAGATAATCAATTTGGAAGGTGAATTGTAAATTCCATACACAGTCTGTATTTTTTTTAATAAAAAGGAAACACATACAGGAAATTTAAAACTTAGATTCCTCTCGGCTTCCCCAACTGGGCTATTTTGAGCTGTTTGTCTGTTCTTCTAAACTGCAAGTTGTTGACTGCAGTATAAAAAAATCAGTCCATACAAGCAGGTCTTACTGCCTTAAAATATTTTAAACATTGTCCAAACACTGACTTGTATGTTAGGTTCTGCTTTAACTTCCTAAACTCAAAGCATTTCCCATGATTTCTGTGTCTTGTTATGGAACATTTACAACAAGCTATTTCTTTAGTTGTGATCAGCTGTCTCATTTTTTATAGGGAGTTTTTTATAGCAACTTCTAAATAATTTAAATATAAAAAATAATGTAATAAACTTCAAAGGTAAGAAATACTTCCCAAAATTACATAGTAAACTTCAAAGGTAAGAAAGACTTCCCTTTAATACAAGGTGGTGCAAAAGTAGGTTCACAGTTGTTTGTATGAAAAATAATACAATAATTAATAAGTAATACAAGAATAAACTCTTTGCCACAACCTATATTTGTGTTGGGGAAATTAAAGGAGTTAGAGATAGAAAAACTTGATGAATTAACACAGAGTGCCTCAATATTAGTTTATTATAGTTTTCCATCTTATTAAAGTATTTTTTATTAGCAAACACATTTTATGTTTTAAAACCTTTGAAAATAAAATTAATATACACAGATTCCTTAAAATATAGAAAAGAAAAACATCTGTGTATTGTAATCTCCTTAAAGTAAGTAATTTAGTATGTTTATATCCTCAAAATAGCCTCTCATTCACCTTAAGATAGTTGTAATCATTGCATACACTAAATACTTGTTTCTTTTCCTTTCACTTTTATAATATAAAATATTTCCCACTATGAGACATGGGCCTCATTGCCATTCTTGTTAATGGCCACACAGTATTCCGTCTCGTGCTAATTATAGTTACATTAGGATAACTCCAACAGCGGTAAAGAGACAAAAGTATGTAGTGGCCTCTTAAATACTGCAACCCAGCTGTATCATTAATTGCTAGATTAATAGTCTCTTCAAATTATGAGTTAAAAGGTAATTAGCCTAAAATCTCTGCATATACAAATGGCCAATTGTGATTAAGTGGCTGAAATAAATCCGGTCTGCTTGTAAAAAATAGATCAGAACGAGATGAATTTTGAGACGGAGAGGTTCAACAATTCAAACGGTTTCTGCAATTCCAGCATTCACAAACTTCTCATGGGAGTTAGCAGTACGAACTCGCATTTAAACCTTACCATGTGAACGCAAATGCTCTTTGAGGTAATCCAGTCTTAGCCTAGTTCCACTGGTCTGCCTTCCCCGCACAGAGGAACACGTTGCTCCTAGGTGCCATGCAGAATAAGAGCGGAGGACAGAAGATTCTCTTAGCATTCACTTCAATTAGATTATTAAAGAGAACAAGAGGTAGAAAAAGATCACAACACTAAATCAAAGAACTGTGCATCGACACTGACTGCGTTTGTTGGTGACTGCGTTTCAGCCCCACTTGCGGGAAGCCCAGCCCGGAGCTCAGCGAGGGTCTGTGGGCATCAGCAGCGGCGGCTCCCGCTGTCTGCAGCCGTCAGCAGCGTGAGGCTTACGTGCAGAAGAGAAGTCAGGTCTACTGGGCAGGATGAAAACAGATTGATGTAAACTGCCCAGTATAGCCAACAGATTTCCCTAAGTATGCTCAACTAAAAGGTACTCTTAAGCCAGGCCCAGCAGAGAGCAGAGTCAATTAAAAGACACAATTCTTAGAGGAGGTGATATGGAGAATTTGACAAAACCTATATTTGAAATTTTATAATATAACCCACATATATTTATTTTCATCATCAACAGGCCAGGAATGGAAATGGTTCGTGCCTAAGAATACACGCACATGTGCATAAATGTGAGGATATCAGGCCAGGCTCACCAACCAGGCAGGTGTCCTGAGATGCATTAAACACGCATTTTCCTGTCCCTTTAATTAGATTTGAATGCGGCATTGCATGTGTTGACAAGTGTCTGCGCCCCGCCCCCCATAAATTCATCTGCTGAAGTCCTGACTTCCAGTACTGCAGAATGTGACTCTCTGGTGGAGTGAGGGCCTTCAAAGAGGTGAGGGCGTTCAAAGGAAGCTGTTAGGGTGGGCCCTCATCCAGGCTGACTGGTGTCCTTACAGCAGGAATTGTGGACACACAAGGAGAACTGAGCATGTGTGGGCACCTAGAGAAGGCCAGGGGAGGGAGAAGGTGGTCGCCTGCAGGCTAAGGAAAGAGGCCTCAGGTAAATCCCCATCTGCTAATGCCATGATCATAAACTTCCAGGTTCCAGAACAGGGAGAAGACAGATCCTGTGGTTTCCACCACGGCATCTGCTGGGCTTTGCTCTGATGGGAGGAGGTGGGCAGGAGGCAGTCAGTGCCCCTTCTGTGCAGCTGCCAAGACCCAGCGGCCCCGCGCCCAGGAGGTGAGGCCCTGGAGGGGACACGACCCATGCACTTCGACAACCTCTGAGCTCTTCGGTCCCGGAGGAGCAAATTCAAAAAGGGGTTTCGTCCCAGGAAGAAGATTTTGCTTCATTTGGGTATTGAGAGTGAAGTGTCTTGGGCGTTCAGGGGATGAAAGCAGCGGGCAACGGAAACGGCCCTGGAGTAGAGCTATAGGATTGGGGGCTATTTTCTAAAATTAATCTTTACATTTTTATAAAATACATATGACAATGTTTATCATTTTACCTATTTCACTACAGTCGTCCCTCGCTCTATTGCGGTTCACTTATTGCGGCCTCACTGTATCGCGGGATTTTAAAATATTGTATTTAATTATTGATCGCAGATTTTTCGCTATATCGTGGGATTTTGCGGTACTGTATACGCATGTTGTTAAAGTTACGTAGGTTTAAGAGTGTAGAATAAATGTAAGGTTCCCACTTCGCAGGGGGGTCTGGAACGCAACACCGGGGTAAGTGAGGGAACCTGTATCCCCAAATGTACAATCCGCGACGTTGTGAAACCATCACCGCCCTCTGTATCTAAGCCTCTCGCATCCTCCTCGATAAAAACTCTGGAGCCAGCACACAAGAGCTCCCCATCTCCCACCCCATAACTCCGAATTTGCCTACTTTAGGGGTTTTGTACAAGCGGGATTACACAACATTAGTACTAATTTTTGAAGTCTTAATAACAAAGAACGGCCCTCGGAGAAATGCTGGGAAGGGGGCGGTGAAGAGGCCCTGGAAGGAGACCTCGAGGAAAAGGCCCTGGAGTCGGGCCCTGCCTGCTCACACCGGGAAGTCGGTCTCCCCGTGCCCCCTCCCAGTTTCCTCGGCTCTCTTCCCCCGCATCCTCACCAGCTCCTGCTGGCTCGTGTCTTTTTAATAACAGCCTTTCTAACAGGTGCGCTGTGATCGCGCACTGATTTGCATTTGGTGGTATTATTTGCAATGATATGTCATTGATTTTCATTTCATTTTCCTAATGATTAGAAAAGTTTAGCACCTTTCCATGATCCTGCCAACCATCCGAATATCTTCTTTGGAAAAAGAAAGGTTTATTCAGGTCATTTGACTATTTTTTAATTGGACTGTTTGTTTTCTTGTTATTGGGTTGTATGAGTGTCTTACTTGATTTGGATATGAACTCCTTATCAGATGTGTGGCCTGCCAATCTTTTCTCCCCTCCCATAGGTTACCTTTTCATTTTGTTTCTTTTTCTTTGCAGAAGCTTTTTAGTTTGATGTAACTCAACTTATTTTTTACAGTTTTACTTGTGCTTTAGGTGTTATATCTAAAAAAAAAAAAAGTCATTGCCAAGACCCATGTCAGCAAGGTTTTCCTTACATTTACATCTTTCATCTATTTTGAACTTTAGCATGTAGTATCCATATGTGACTTCCTACGTGTCTTGTATTTTTAGTAAAGTCTTTTAATTTTTCTTCAGATTTATTTCATGCATTTATATCTTGTCTCTACAAGCACAGAGTAAAAACTCTGAGATCGGACAACACATTTTACTCCTTACCATCCATTCACGCCTGGATCAATGCCTTGGCCACATTAAGAAATCAATAAGTGTGCGTGTCTGTGTGTGCGTATGCATGTGTCTATTTCTTTTCTAGAAACTAGGGATGCAGAATAAAAAGTCTAGGCAAAAGAGAGAAGACCCGATTTCTTTGCTTGGTCATATGACCACAACCCGACCAGGCCACTTACATAATTCTTCTAGCTTTTTGTTACTGTGACTGTTACATGAGTCTCCGATAATTCATAAGATCTCTGCATAGCTTTACAGTATTAGATTCTGGCTTGTTGTAATGAATTTTAACTAAACCCATTTTAGAAGGTATTTTTAAAAATTGGCAAATATATACTTTTAAAAATTATTTAAATTGCATTAAATAAATATGCACGCCAATTATGCCATCTTCCCTAACAGTCTGTTTGAGGAAGTAAAGGTCAGAAGGACAGGATTATACTCTCAGCCACGTTCTGTGGAAATGAGACATACTGACGTCCTATATTCTCCCGGGACGCATGATCTGTGCCTATTTTCAGCCATGGCTCTTCACACTCATTGTTTAAAAATAGACCAGTTCTGAACTTTGGAGACAGACTCGGAAGGGCATTCACCTCTTTCCCCACTGTTCAGTTTGCCATTTGGCTCTCATCGGATCAATATAAATCTGATCATGTTAAAAATAGACCTTCTTGCTTTGTACATATTCCAACAGGTTCTCGTAAGCAGAGCTGTACAGGCCACTGGATTTGTCTGATTAGTTTTCAGTTTTAACTCCGCTGCCGGCTTTCACTAAAACATTCATCAGTCTCATGGTCCTGATGTTTCAGTGCCAAGTTTTAATGCTGAGACATTGTCTCCAGAAAGCCGGCTGTGAAATTGAAGGAAAGACTTATTAGCACATTGTTTAAATAAATGGCAAAAGAAATGAGACTCGGTAAGGCTAGAATAGGCATCCCTCCTCCATATGGCCTAATATCCTCTGAATGACCCTCACACAGAATGGACAATACAGTTGTAACTGCTTAACTTTCTGTCTCTCACTGAGCTGTGGGCGCCTGAAGGGCTGGGCCGTAGACTGTTCTTCATTGAATCAGAGTAATAGCAAGAATTAAATTTTACTTCTCCTTACTCTGTGCCAAGCACTTTTCTAATTATGCCGTTTATTTATTTATTTTTAAAAGATTTTATTTCTTTTTAGAGAGAGGAGAAGGGAAGGAGGAAAAGAGGGAGAGAAACATCGATGTGAGGAAGAGACATCAATCATTTGCCTCTTGCATGCGCTCCAACCAGGACCAAACCTGCAACCCAGGCAGTTCCCTGACCGGGAATTGAACCCATGACCTCTTGCTTTGCAGAACAACACCCAACCCATTGAGCCCCACCAGTCAGGACATTTTTCTCATCTTTTATACCTTGTGCTTATCATCACTCACACTTCTGGAAGAGGAAAGCGAAGTATTTACAACTTATGCAATAGAGTAAATCGTGGGGCTGGATTTAAAGGAGGTGGTGGAATCGGGGCCAGGCTTGTAGTCCCTCCACAGTAGGTTCTCATTCATCGTTCATTGCAGAACTGAAAGTATTCATGTAACTCTTAATGGTGCTGAGAATATTGCAAAAGGGCTTTTATTGATTCAAAACATAAATCATGAATACTTCTACACAACCAGAGGAAAATAAGGATATGTTATAAATAGGCATAAATAGGGTGGAGGGCTCCCCAGAGACAGCCAGGCCAGACGACCACTGCAATGCCAATCCCCTGCCAACCCACGCTTCTAGATGTCACTGATGTCCTGCTTTGCAGACTCAGAATTGTGACTCGGCACAGCCACAGAGCAAGTGGATGGTACGGTTACAGATTTGAGATCATACATCACAAAGCATAGTTAAAATGCCAAGTTTCTGGTCGCATCCTAAGGATTTTTCTCAGGAAATTAAAGTCATTCCTTTACTTTCTGGCCCATGTAATTTAGTGCACAGTGAAATGAAGATACTTTTTGAAGATGACTTCCGAGAAAGCTGTCAATTCTAGTAGAACTGGTGCGTGTGTCCCTTGGTCCAAGCAGAGATGAAGAACGCACAGATGTACCTGCCACTCAAAATCTTCTCTACGCTGAGATGCTTCAACACTTAGGTTTGGACGAAGAAACCAGCAACATCTGTTCTATGAGCCACTGGTAATATTCTAGTCAGACTTGGCAAAGCGAGTCTGACTTGGATTTTATTGGGTTATAAAGATTGGGCAGAATGTTTATACCCCTCCTGTGGTGGTGCTCTACTGAACTCATCCTCACCCCCCCAAGCTCACTATGCAATGAATTGCTAATGCATCAACCTGGAGAAGCTTCAAAAGAAAATGCAAACAATCGCACAGAAAATAGGACCTCCTGGCATATAGTGCCTACATCAAAACAAGATCACAGAGGACTCTAAAGATCCCAGCATCTTTTTGTTACATATTAGGAACAACGTACCCACAGTATAATCTAAAGTGATACGAAGAAAGCTCTAAGGCCACAGGACTTCACCATTTGGTTGACAAAATGCTCCCTCCACGCTCTAACAGTCAATGATTCTTTGAGATTATTTGTCAAGTGTGAGATCTTTATTTAATTTGCCTTTGTTTATTTATACAGCAAGTACTTATTAAATATGTATGATCTAGGGGCTAGGTTATGATAGAAATCAAGGAAAAGTCCTTGCCTTCTTGGATCCAGAGTTCATATAACAGAGTGAGCAATAAAGAAATAAATTTAAAGGGACCAAAAGACAACAGAGTGATGTGTCCCCAAGAAAAAGGCTGCTGTGATGAGAATGAGTATCAGAAGATTAGTTTAGATAAACGTCTCAGGGAAGGCCTCTATAAAGAAGTAACATTTGTGTTGAGATTTGAACATTAAGAATAAGCCAGGTATTTGCCTTTCAGCAATTTTATTCCAACATATGAAAAAGATAAATCATCTTATTTCTTCCATAGAAATGGAAATAGGAGAACGCTTTCAATAAGCAGTGCTTTTGAAATATCTCCTGAATTAATTTTCACCTGCGTGATATAAGGTTTTTAGAAGGGTGTTCAAAGGCCACACACATTCACAATTATTTCTGCCATTTTATATACTAAAATTTTTTCACACTTTAAAGTATTCCAATACATTGAAAATGAAGGCTTGCGAATAAAATGGATAAAATAGAATGTGAACTTAATTGGTTATGAATATAGAATAACTTTCGCATTCCTAAACATTCCATTTTACTCGTACTTTCTCTAATTTTAAGCAACAAGATTTTTGTATAAGTTTTGGAGATTCTGAAGGCTTGACCTGCCTTTCACTTTTATATTTCCCTGAGAAAACAGATGTGTGTTAGCAAAAATTACTGCTCTGAAGTATACACTAGGTTCTCAAATTATGTGAAATACTTTCATAAAAATGAATCTTCCAGATAATAAAGCGATTTTAAGTTAAACATCTTGTTACAATATATAATGGTTGTTGACTCAAAATTGTACATACCTGATTAGCAAGTGTATGTGGTGTTGTGTATGTGCATACAAAGCACATTGTATGTTTTTATCTTCTGTCACACAATATATATCAAAGAATCCAGCTTTCCCCTGATGAGTAGCCTAGTTTCACTAATGGATGTTTATTGTATCAGTCATTCAATGTCTTCTACATGACAGGCACCTTCTGGACACGAGAGGCTCAACAGTGACCAAAATACACATACGCATAAGTCTATGCCTCACCTTCTAGGGGGAATGCAGCTTTTGAAAGGTGGAATAACACAGTTTACTACTTTTAAACTCTTGGGTAGGTTGGGGTGTGAGGAGATAGAGTGAAAGTTGTAAGAAGGGATACAGAACTCCTGGACATGTGGCAATTGTGGGCGGGGGGGGGTGGAGGTGCAACAGAGGATGGGCGGATACGTGTTAATGAAAATACAACAAAATAAAATAATACAAAAATAAAATTAAGTATTTCTCATGATCTACCCCTATGACTTGAACAGAGTAGGTACATAATCAATGTACTAGGGATACATTTTCCATTGTTCTTATTGAACTTTTCTTTAGAAAATGTGTCTGGCTTGTTTAGAGTCAAGCTTTATTGGAATAGTGACTTTTGTTACAGGTCTGCCAATGCCTTTCCTTATTTTCCTATTCTACTCATCCTGTTTCTTTGCTAATAAAGTCTTAATGCAGCATAATAATAAATGAGGCTTTGTGTGATTCCAAAGCCAGAAGAGCAAAAGCTGAAGAGCAGATAAACAAATGGAGAGTATTGTTTTCACCTTTCTGAGGGTTAAGTGTTTGAGCATTTCATGCTCCCACTTCTAGGATCTCTACTTCTATTAGGTAGGCTTGGTTCTTACCTTGTTTTTCATTCTTTATGTGTGTGTGTGTGTGTGTGTGTGTGTGTGTGTCTTTTGTTTGTTTTTAATTCTTAATTCTATTAAAGATCATGTACTCAGTACATATTTAATGAGTTCTTACTATCTACTGTGTCACTAGAGATACAAAGTAGTAAGACACAGTCTCTATACTCAATAAGCTCGTAGTTTTGAAGGAGACAAACTGACAAATGATAAATATAGTGACAGAGACAGAGTGGTTGGAGGAAATTTAGGAAGAAGGTAGAGTCTTGTAAGAGTTTTTAATGGAAAGTAGAAGAAAGCCGAGAAGAAAGGATTGAAGACAGAGAGGGTAGCATAAAGAAAGGCAAAGAGGCCATCAATAGCATCCCCTGCCTTCAAAACGATCAGCAAGGCTCTGTGGATGAAGCAAGAATGGGAGGAAACGAAGATGGAGCCAGGCCATATGGATGTCGCATGGACCATGTCAAGAAGCTTGGACTTTTTCTAAGAAGAGAGTAAAATCGTCCAACTTGTTTTTTGTACCAGTCAATATGGCAGCCAGGATGTGCGCTGCAGCTGAGCCACTTGAGAACAAAAGCAGGAGGAAAGCTGACTGTGTACTTCAGCAGCTAAGGTAAGAGATGCTGAGGCCCCGAATAATGACACTTGAAAATATAAGGAAAACAATGCAACATGACTCATGGTAGAACGGTTGCAAGAAATGAGAAAATTGGAGTCATGTCTGTGGATGGCTTTATGGGGGAAAAATAAAAAGTGGGATATTTTCTACTAAAGATTAGAGTTAAGTATGGCAAGAGAAGGTCGTTAACATGACACACTTGCACAAGAAAATTTCTGGTTATCCTGGTTTTACATTATATAGAGGATTTTTAGCACAGAAGAATGTTTCCCATTTAAGCAAGCAAATTCTTAGTGTTCATTTTTATGCTTAGTTTTTTAGTTTTTTTCTAATGGCTTTCTATGTTCCCTTCATAACATTTTATTCTGGAATATTTACTCATCACTGCTTCTTTAAAATAAATCACTAGTTGTAGTGTGCCCTCTTATGTTTTGATCTATCTGAATTTCCTGGTACTATCTGTGGGGTTATCCTGTCCTCCATGCCATGGCCTGACCACCCTCCTCCGACTCCCTCCAAGCCTCTGAGAACCCCACCTGGTTCCAGGGTCCTGAGATAATGCCCCTCAGGGAAGGGGATTTGGATTTAACAGAAATTCTGAAATTCAACAGAGATAAAGCAAAGCATATAGACAGATTTCAAGACCAACCAACCAACAACATATTACTTTTTTTAAATACAAAAAAAGTTTGACTGATGTTTCCCAAAGCACAAAATTTATACATTTCTATTTGATTGAGGGCATAGTAGAGAAAATAAACTAATCATTAGCATGGCAGATATTTAGTTCCTTTTATCGCCAAAACACTTAACTGATATCAAGGTTTTTCAAAAAAGCGCAAAAACTATAAGTAACTTTTAGTGGGTGCAGAAAATTAAGAATGGTTAAAAATGGTAAGGCCATTAGTTGGAATGAAAACGTTTATTGAGCAGTTAATACATAGAACATGTACTAGAGATTTCAAGAAAAAATTATAATAAATGGCCTTTGCTTTTAAGGAACTTTGAAGACAAAAGTGGAGAAAACAACTGTGAATAAAAGTAGTGCTAACAGGCAGAATGGACAAGTAGCACGCTAGGTTTATGGACTCGGTGCACAATTGGGGTGCAGAAAAAAGAGTGATCAGATCCGGTCTGAAAAATCAGGAAGGTATAAATAAAATGTATAACTCAACGGGATTTTGCTAACACATGAGAGACATTTCTGGAAAACATCTGATGCAGGGGTGAGAAATTGTCACTGGTTTTTGCAGAAACAGCAAGTTGCACATTTGGCCCGAGGCTAGTTTGGAACATGCAGGGCACCGGGGAACAGGAAAACTGGAGCTTTCGCTGGGGTCAGGGCACAGAAGGGCTGGGAGGCGAGCCTAAGGTGATTTTATCTGGCTTACTTTGTAATGTAAAGACGGAAAGATTCAGAGCAGAGAAACGACCCGCTCATATCCATAAAAGAAGATAAACGTGGCATCGATGAAATTTTAAACGGTAGAGAAAACCAAAGGCTGCAAGGTAACTCGTTACAGGGCAGCTTAGTTCCTGTGAGGGGGGCGGGGTTGGGGGTGCGTACTGGGAAAGGAGACAGGGCACAGGCGTGGGGTGTTACCACAGTTAATGGATAGCATTTGGTAAATGTGCAGAGCAGAAAAAGTTTCAAAAAAGGACCCAAGTTTGATATTCCAAATGATCTGAGACAATGACTAAAACACTTAGAGAGATTCCGAAACACATAATGGTTCAGTGTTGAATGATTACATTGTCTTATTAAATAACTTACCACAGGTACGGGGGCCGGATGATATCATGGAGCTTTTAAGAAAATGGAGCATGTGGCAGAAACTTGGAGCTCAGATTTACAGAAAGTGTGCGATCAAAGAAACAAAAGAGAATAAATTCAGGAAGGCAGAATGTAAAATCAACGGCTCAGCAATGACTCAGCATTAGAGTCACCCCCAAAAGACTCAGAATGTGTGTTTAGTTAACAGTTTAAATGTTACCAACAAGGACTCAAAAGCAAAGGTTCTGCTGACTAACAGGTCATTGATAACTTCCAAGGAAACAGTTTTGGTAAAGAAGTGGAGATCAAACTACAGTGCAATCATTAGATCGGGAATCTTTTGAGAATGTTGGTAGTAAAAAAGAAAGAAAAAAGAGCAAAGCTGTGTAATAAATGTGAACAATAAAAAGAACGTTCTCTCAGTCTAGGGGTGACCTGAACGTTAGTGGCCAGGAGGGATATTTCTAGGGAAACACGGAAGAGGCACGTCAAAGAAGTGCTGGAATGAGATGATAAGAAATGAATTACTTGCCACAGGTTAAGTCACTCTGTGAGCAGAGTCCGGGGGTAAACAGAGAAAATGAACATGAACTTGGAAAGAGAGTAGAATTCAAAAAAATAAAGAAGCTATTATGTAAGAATGAGATAAGACAGTGGAAGATTGGAAAGATACGGACAATCAGAACACAAAAACGAATTTTAATAACTAGGGATATAGAAATATACAATTCTGAGAATTATAATTAAAACTATGTCCCAGTATTTTTTAACAAGTAAAAACATGTTTGTTGGAAAACATAAAAAAGAGTAAGATAAAAAAAAAAGAGGTCTTCTCATTTAATTCTGTTATTTCTTCTGAGAACTATTAAAGCACGGACTTGAGGATGTCCCATGAGAAGGAAAAACAGACAATATCGTGGCCTGAGGAGATTTAGGAGAATACACTTTACCTCTCTCAGAGGGTCATTGAGTTCGCTGAGAATATTTTCCTCATCAAAGATTTTGCCTTGGTATCTGTGTTCATAGTAATCATGAATCTTCTGACGCATGTCAGCTGGCAGCTTATGGAAGGACATGTATTGTTCCACTTGCTTGTACTGTAAGGGAAGGAAGAAAGAAAATGAGATCCCATTGTTAAGCGGAATGAGAAATCATCAGGTTACTTGGGGCTGTGTTCAATAACTCTTGAAAAACAGTAGCAAAGAGAAGGAATTCTTTAAGGGGAAGGAGCTAAGGTACTAGGCGGTCACGTCCCCAATCTAGGTCACGTACGGTAGAAGGTACTTATTTAGGTAAATGTTTCCTGTAATAAACTGAGATAGTATGGATAAATGTATGATAAGAGTTCAGAGTGATTTATGGGTAGAGCCCCAGAAAAGCCAGTGATGGGCTAAAACAGTATATAGTGACTATATATAAATAGATACATGATTTCGTTTTTGGCTGAGTTCCATAAGAAATATAATGTTGCTCTTTGCGTCTTCACCTGTAGAAAGCATCACGTAACCAGATCACACAAAAGGCTTTATCTTAGACCCTGTAGGAAAGGATCAGACCTCATCAACTCGCGAACGCAGAAGCAGGGCGCTTGGCAGCTGTTTGCACGTCGCAGACCCTGAGGAAGCTCAGACGCCTCCTTAGGTAGGAGATGGCACGCTGCAGTGGAGGGCTGAGGGGAGGAGGACGGTGACACCGGGTCGCGTACTTGCACAGCAGGAAGGTGACTGAGACACTTCAGTTCCTCTAACCCAGTAGTTCTGAAACTTGATTGGTTATAAAATTAGACGTGCGGTTGCCTTCCGGAACGCAGGTGGTCAGGCTTAACCCCAGACACCAAGTCCCTGAATGTCTGAGCCGCTGTGAACTCACGCACACACTCACAGACACGTGCAGAGACACCGCTGTTCTAGAGCACAGCAGGGTGACAGCTAGTGTCGGGGGCGTGCTAGGAGGTGCAGGGACTGAGCGGAAAGGAAAAAGGACTCATGGACCTGGACACTCCTGGTGACTGCTGGGGGCAGGGGGGTAAAAAAATCATTTCCCTTCAAGCAGGAACATAGCAGCGTGGATGTTGCCTGGGAGCTCATTGGGCGAGAAGCTCAGGCTTCATCCAGACCTATGAAACCAGAATCTACGTCTTAAAAGGGCCTCCGGGTGACCCAGCACATGTAAGTCTGAGAAATAGTCCTTTGATGTTTCAAAGACAGGCGATCATGAGGCCACACTTTGAAAAAATTAGTCAAAGCCCTCAACATTAGTTAGTTATCACCCATAATAAAATTGAGTCCATATAAAACAGTAAGTAATAAAACCAGATAAAGATACTGGGATAAGAGTCTTCCTTTAAACAAAACACATTTCATGTATTATCTAGGGAAAATTGTTTTCCTCAAATCTTCTTAATAACAGAGTTCTGACAGGAATATCTTAGTCTTCTTACTCCTTGTTCATAGTTTTTATAATTATAATCATAATTGATAACAGACATATCTAATGAGAAACAGCAACCCATTAAATTACATTTCTTCAGTTTTCCCTACATACTTCCTTTACATAGAACATTCATGTTGTTTCCATGTTCCCTTTGAGAGATTAGTGTCATCTCATGAAATGCAACTTTGTCATGAGATTTCTTTCATTTGGTCACCAGATTATCCCTTTAAAGTATTTAATGCCTGCAAGGATATCTATTTGTGTATCTATATCCATATCTACATCTGTATCTGTATCTGTATCTATCTATATCTACACCTACCTCTGTATCTATAGCTGAAGCATCTAGATTACTATTTAAGCATTTTTAATTCAGACATCGACATCGTCACTGTCATTGTGTATAAGTGGCTTCTAGTACGGACTTGAGAAGTATGGGGTTGATATTTTCTGAAGAGCTTTGGATTTGTATGCCACCTAACTACAATATGCTTTCTGGCTCATTCTGGAGACCTGGATGCGGTCTGCTTGGCCCCTCCTGCAGCCACTCCGTAGGAGAGAAGCTTCCACGGCCTTCCCTACAGACTGCTCTGTAGGATAAAGTTGTTTGCACCTGCTCTGGAAAAGCTCAATCTTCATCTCTACAGACACATCTGCATCTGACCTTTACTCTGCCAAAAAGAAGGCAGTGAATTATTTGATGTACTGTTTATGATCTAAAACTCCACTCATTATTTCTGTAGCATTAGGTGTTAAAGTAGCCTCTGCTTCCTTTTCTCAGCAAACTTTTTGCTCAAACACTGCTTGGAGTGGTGACAAATGTTAACCATAACCAGAATCTTGAGCTCTAGATTTCCCAGTTCTTTGTATGCATCATAGGCAGCGTTAGAATTTAGCCATATGTTACTCACTTGGGAGAAATCTGTGCTTGTGTGCAAAGGCCTACTCATCTAAAATAATCTTCTCTATGTCTGTGTCTGGGATTGGGAAAGTAATCCTTAATTAGCTAAAAACAAATATTACATAGAAAGCTATTTTATTCTTAAGGAAAGTTGGGGTTTGTTTAATCTAGTTCTTTTTCCTTACAAAATTCATTTCATCCCTTTAGACTTCAGTTTACTAACCTACAACAGAAGGGTATTAGGCCAGATGACCTCCCCTTTTTCCTTCAGAACAAAGTTCCATGAATATTTCTTGTCATTTACTCATCCTGAGTCAAGTTTGATTTTTGAGCCCATATTACACATTTTAGCCATTCATTGACTTACAGAAATCATTGATCTGAGAAATACTAATCGACCCCTGTGAGCTAATGGTTCTCAGAGTGTGGCTACCCAATACCAGCATCACCAGGGGATGAGTTAGAAATGCACATTTGTAGTCTCCTCCCCGGAACTACTGAATTAGAAACGGAATCACAAATGCTCAGCAGCCTGTGTCTTAACAGGCTCTTGATGCACTAAAATATCAGAGTCTCTTCTATATGCTAAGTAAGTACTGCGTTATCTTAGGACATACAGAAGCACTTTGAATGAGAGGGGGAGAAAAGAAATTCCCTTCTGACAAGTTCAGGTTGAGATGTCCACACACACTCTCATGCTTCTCTGCAGGTCAGTCCATCGGGGAGAAAATACACACCTCGTCAATGACTCAGGGGTCACTAAGGGAGATGTGGCAAACAAGGAGGGAAAAGATGAAAAGTAGAACCTAAGTTTTTAAAGCAGTTGAGTCATGGAGGGTGATCTAGTTAAGGGAATGACATTTGGCAGCAAGATGGGAGAGCAGAACCAGAAAAAAAAAAAAAAAAGATTAACATGATCCAAAGAAGGACGAAGTTTCTAAGAAAAGGGGTCCTGGGGCCTGGCCAGCGAATGTGGAAAGGAGGTAGTCATCTCCGCTAGAACAAGAGGAACAGCCTTCCGGTCCCAAGGCGTCACTTGGTACACTGAAGATGACTGGGAGGTGGGAATCGGAAGTTGTACTTTTCATTTTATTACAAGAGCAAAGTACATAAAAGTAAAAATTAGCAAGTTAAATCAAATGGGCCACGTAAAGCACTCCACGCGATCTGAACGTTCTCATTTCCCACCCGAGCCATTTCTTTCACCCACAGATGGTGATCTTACCTCACAGTTCAAAAGAACTCATGACTCATGGACGTGGACAACGGGGAGGGACATGATTGCGGGAGAAGGGGTGGGCTGGGTGGGGGGGAGCCATGGGGGAAAATGGGACAACTGTAATTGAAAAACCAAAAAAAAAAAAAGAACTCATTTAGAGAGATACCTATTTTTTCTTCTTTTCTCTTGTAACAATTGAGAAAGTATATTCTCTCTCTTTTGAAGTTTTTTTTTTTTTTTATGGTGTTTGAGTATCTCTCTCCTCAGGAAAAATACCCCATATGATAAAGTATCTATCTTATAGCTTCAACTTTCTCTCTACATATTGGTTCTAGCCAAATAGCTTTTAAACATACTCATTGTTCATTTAAAATAATTAATAATAACAATAATAATAATAATAATACTACAAACTCTTTTCCAGGCACTCAACTGACCAGTGTACTGATATTTCTCATTTAATCCTCACAACAACCGTATGAGATTGCTACCATTATCTTCACTTTACAGATGATGAAACTGAGGCACAGAGAATTTAAATAATGCGTATAAAGTCACACAGCTAATTAGAGTTGAAGCCAGGATTTGAACTGGGGTCATCTGGATCCAGTGTGTGTTCTTATTCACTACCTGATATTCCTATCTTCCAAAAAGTGGCTCTCAACTGAGCATAAGCATCCCCTCTATCTACCGCCCAAATTTTTTTCCTTCCCTTTCTCAACCAATTTCTTAAGAGTGGTCTATGGTCATTATCTCAGTGTCTACTGCTCATTAAAACGTTAAACATTGAATTACAGCTTCCATTCCTTCTACTTCATAATACTCATATTTAAATGATTTGTCAATGATCACCATGATAGATACATTGCAAAGATATTCCTATTTGGTATCTGAACTCTAGGAGCTGACCCTGCTGATGCTGCATGCAACCCCTCTGTCCTTGCAGCTGGGCCACCTCTGTTGGATAGTCCATCTCAGCTTCTCTGAGAGCTGAGAACCTTAGAAAACTTGCTCGGCTCAAGGTAGAGTTGCATGGATGTTTGGGGGTGGGGCGAGTATAGGTACTACTACCCAGGTAATGTTCAACCCATGAGGGACTTGAGTCTACAGATTTCTGTCATAGTTTCCCCTTCTACACAGAGGTTAGTCTAGAGGGCAGTAGCAACCTTTTTGCTCAAGGTTATTGGTAGGAACAAGTCCCCTTGGCCATATTGGAGAACAGCATAATCGAATACACTTCATGGGCTTTCCCTTCACCCCAGTCTTACTCTTCCTGTTCCCCATCCTGCTCTTGGAATTACTCCCCAATAAATCACTTACACCCAAGTCCTTTTCTTAGGCTGTTGTAGGAGAACCCAAATTAAGACAACATTACTGTCGATCCCTTTCTCCAAAAGCCATGGTAGCCCCTGGATTCTCCGTCCGTATGCCCTTCTGGTTTCCTCTTTCCTCTCTGGCTGCTTTTTGTAGTCTTATTTGTTGATGTATCTTCATATTTTGGTGTTTTTAAGGACTATACTCAAAGACTTAAAATTTTCTCCTCACGTATTTCCCTTGAGCAACCCTTTCTTCGTGTGACTTTAGTTACTATCAATATATCACCGATTTCTAATCAAGAACTCCAGCAGAGAACTGACTTCTGATCTCCAGATTCACACGTCCATCTTCCCCTTAAGCATCTACCTTGAAAACATGTCTCAAAGCACATCAAACACAACATGCTCCAGATTGAAATCAGCTCTCTTCCCCCCCCCCCAAATTTCCTATCCAACCAAAGCCAAAGCTGCACATCTCTCTCAGATGCCAGTCACTCTCTGTTTTCAATACATTTTACCTTATTCTCCATAAATGAACTGTATTGCCACTTGGGAGTCCATTTTTTATTGAATTTATTGGGGGTAATATTGGTTAATAAAATTATACAGGTTTCAGGCATACAATTCTACAATATGTCACCTGCAGAATTGGATTGTGTGCTTCCCACTCCATGTCAAGTCTCCTTCCATCACAGTTTCACGATACTTTCTCTGAGTATTTCCCCTACAACCTGGTTTGGCTCAAACTGTGATGTACATTCAAATAACACAGGGATCTTACTAATACCAAGATTCACATTCAGTCTGGGTAGTGATGGAACTGAGATCTGTCATTTCTATCAACATCCTCAATAATGTTTATGCTGGTTATCAGACACTCAGAGTCAAAAGATCTAGATTAAATTAGGTGGGACATTTATTCTACCCCCCCACCACCACCACACACACACATACACACCAAGCCCGCTCCCAGGCTCTTTTCCCACTATCATAATTGATTATTAAATTTTCTATGTTCTCAACTAGACCATAAACATGTTGATGCATATTTTCACTGTTGGGCCTCTATTTTCCAATACAGAAACTCGTGTACAGTAGGTATTCAATATGTGCTGGATTAGCTACGCATGTCCTAAAATATTCCTTTTTGTAGACTATATTGTTTAGTCTTGATGGGAACTCGAACTGAATTACATTTTTGAAGTACTACCAAATATGACATGAGACAGTTTTGTTTGATGAGACCAAATGTATGTAAAATATTTAACCTCCTTGACTTCTTTTTTTTAATTCTAATTTTACATTGCAGAGAAAAATCAAACACCTATTAATTGTGACAAAATGCTTCGTCTTTTTTTTCACCCTGAGGAGGATAACATGCCTTACTTGAAGTAGCTGAAAAGTCCATAACTTAGTTCATTAACTTTAACTTTAAATGATTTTTCATTTAATTTTTAAAAATTAGATGATGAAGGACAAAGTGTTTCCTAAATTATGAAGTCTGTTAGTCATAAATCTAGAGGTAATATTTCACACCAAGGTTAAATTTTACAGGCTCTGCATGACGGCAGCTTTTAGACTAGTGTAAAGTCATTAAAATGGTCTAATTTTTTACAAAATCGAGTACATTAAATGTTGCCATAATATGTCGTGTGTGTGTGTGTGTGCGTGTGTGTAAAATTCTTCAATGAAAAGATGCAAGTTTAGTTGTTAACCCTCTCTTGGGAAGATACATTCCCTCTCTGTCATGGAGTTAAATATTTATCTTAATATTTAGTAATACCCTCTTTCCACCACCCTCAACCAAGTTTTTAAGCTTTTAGCGATGAGTGATAAATTATTTACATAACCCTTGTGTAAGTGCATTAAAAGATTAATAGTTTGAAACTAAGGATATTATTAAAATAGCACTGATATTCCACATTATTTTTGGTCAAAATCTTTCTTAGCATTAGCTACAGCTTGATTTACTTTTGAGAGTCTCTGAAGTTTTTTGTTTGTTGGTTGGTGTTTTTGTTTTGTTTCGTTGAGCTCCAGTTTGTCGAAGGGACTTAATACTGCTTCTGCTTTGGCTCGCGCGAACCCCGCTGCGGCACTCCCAGGAAACTGAAAGTGAGAGGGTGGGCTCTGGCCAGGACTTCAGTGTCTGGAGGGTCTGTGTACACAACTCCTCTGTGTTTTTGTTTCCTGTGGGAAGGGCAGCCCAGAGCTAGAGAGGTCCCAGGGCGCCACGAGCAAGGCAGAGTTCTCACTGTCTGAGTAGTAAGAGGAGCTTGAGGCAAAGGTTGTCTGGTCTTACCGGCCATGCCTAGGAGGGTGGGCTGGGGTTGGTTAAAGGTGTAAAACTCTTCTGGAAGGACAGGAGTACTGAGGGATCTCTGGCCAGGAGGGAGGGCAAGAAACTGCTGGAAGCAGCCTTGTAAAGCTTCCTACCTGTGTCTTTTCCCGCCTTCGCCCTGTTTATCTGCAGGCATTTCCACGAAGTATAGGAGTCAGGGCTTCAATGTTTGCGTCGCCCAGGAAAGAACTAAAATGCGCGTTGAAAGCAAAGGGGAATCTGGTCATTCAAATCATGGGGAAACTTTGGGTGGCTCAGTTACTGCTCATTCCTCGTTAATAAAAATGATAATCTTAGGAGAATGTTTTGGAGACTTCAACTATACTAAGAGAAGCCTTGTCTCCAGCCGAGCCCCACGGGGGGTCCTACGGCCCCGGGAAAGCCTCGCCTACTGGAAAGCAGCTTTGGGCTGGAATGGCCGCGTGCAGGGCGCACGAATGTTGGAACAGCAGGGGCCCCGGGCTGCTCTTGGGCACCTCTCGGGAAGAGTCTGCTTTTGTTCGTTCGTTTGTTTGCATTTATTTCCCTGTCCATGGCTTCCCCAATTTAAAGCAATCGAATGTCAGAGGCTACACAACAATCACCAAGAGTAAATATCATCTGGAGAGTAAGTAAAAGACAATGAATTAGCGACTCATCAGCAACCCGCCGCGGGGAAATAACATATTTGGCGAAGAAAGGAGTTTTTACAATACTTAAAATATGAACTCCTTTGGATTAATTTGTTTTTCTAGAAGTGAATAATTCTAACAGAGATGAATTCCTTCAGTACAAATTAAAAGCATGATTTTCAGGAAGTGCATTATACAGAACAACACTGACCACATCTGACACGATGTGACATTAAGAAGCCATGAAGCAGCACATACATATGTTAAACACAGCCAGTCGAAATGCATGTTTAGACCTGAATATTGATCAGTTGTTAGTCTCGCCATGGAACAATCTCAAAACCTGTTAACCCATCGGGGAAGCTGCAGTATAGAATCACTGTAGTAACCTTTGGTGAGCACCTACCGGAGAGAAGGGGGCGTTATTAGAAGGAAGTGCTGAGTCTAGCCCTGCAGAAAGAGAACAGCCAGAGAGGTCTTACTTATGGATGGCTCAGACTTTAACAAAAGGTGAGTATTGGCTGTTGCTGTCTAAAGAAAATACACACACATAGACACACACACTATGTCTGTATTTTCTATACATAAACATACAGAAATATGGATTTCTGAATATAAGCTTACATCTGTAATGCAAATTGAGCAAGAGTGGTTTGAACCGGCAATGATTTATCAATATCTATTGTTTTTTGTGCCAGCATACTGAACACCATGATTAATAATACTAAGGGAGAGGAGATACTTTCAGAAAACCAGTCATGGTATTTACAACAGAAAATGATCTGAACTTTACCAACTAAAACACCATGAAACCAACAGTTATTGGCGAATATAAAATATGACATCAGAACTTTCAAAATATATTTCTTGAAGTGGTAAGAGAAGACAAAGACTTCCAATTTAACTGGCATACATTTGAAAGTACCTTGTTGAAGTCTGAACCCATTATGAAGACCATGCAAAACGAGCCTGCCAGAGAAGCATCTCAGCGGAACACGTGAGCAGGGCAGCTGCTTACTAAACACTGGGGACCTACTGCGAGGCCAGCGGTGTCAGCCATGGTAAAAACATCAGTGTAGACCCACGTGTTATCAGGCAGGTAATGCATGGACTGTTATTGGCCAAGCAAAGTGAAGAAGAGGATTCAAGAAATGAACCAATGACTATCCGAAGTCAAAGCCTGGTGAGCAGATGCAGCAAAGCAAAGCAGTTTCAAATCCTGCTCCACTCAATCATAAAGGGGCCAGGTGTTTACAACGTTTCTAATAATCAATAAGAATGGATGGAACTGGAGAGTATTACGCTAAGTGAAATAAGCCAGAAAGTCAAAGGCAAATACCGTATGATCTCACCTGTAAGCAGAACCTAATGAACAAAAACAACAAATGAGCAAAATAGAGCCAGCGACACGGAGATAAGGAGCCGACTGACAGTGACCAGGGGGGAGGGGGAGGGGGGGTAACGGGGGAAAGAAGGGGAAGTGCCTAATCAAGGAACAAATATAAAGGACTCATGGGAGCACGGGGTGGGCGGGGCAGGGGAGGGCAACAAGCAAAAATTGGGACAACTCTAACTGAACAACAATTAACAAAAGCAAAACAGAAATCAAAAACAAAAAAAGATGTTTTGTTAATTTATTTTGATAGGAGAAGTGTAGACTGTTTCATTTGGTAAGTACTTATGGACTCAAGTTATAATTTCTCAAAATAAACCAAGGCTTCAAGAGAATAACACTGGTTTGATGTTTTCCTTTTGTTCTTTTCTTTTCAGTGCTGAGAGAACTTCAGGAGGTCCGCTCAGTCCACAGCCACTGCTAATTAATGAGTATCTTTTCTGCAAGGCGTTGAGCCAGGCATTTCCCTATAGTTTAGTTGGGAAGTGGGGGTAGCTTATAGACATTTAAACAGGAATGACAAATTATACATTGTTTTTTTTTTTAACTGGAATCCCTTGACCTTCTCTTTCTCTATCTAATAAAATGGTAAGACAGACATTACAGAACCTAAATGTGAGAATTAAACGTGATATGGCATAGAGTGGCGCTGAATAAATACCAGTTTCCTAAGGACATCGGACCTAACTCATGATTTCCTGCCGTGGCACAGAGAATGCCACTTGTGCGACATGGCCAAGGAAGTTCAAATATAAAAGGGGACAAAATTTAAGTATTTCTATAAACATATGAAAAATCTAAGTACAAAGGAACATAAAGGTATTTCTTGGTTTCCTCCGAAACCTCCAGTCTGGAGACCTCTGTGCTTCAGAACTCAGACAGCTTTAGCGCCCTTAAACTGGAAATCATTTGCAAACCTTGTACCCCACGGCCAAAGCATACTGAATATGCCCTGAAATGTGCCCTGCACGGGGCATCCTGAACAGAATTTAAATTGTTCTTGATGATTCATGGTAATCATAGTGAATAACACTTCCTATACTATACATAGTACAGTAGCTACTGCCTGGATTTTTCCATATTTCTGCATCGTGTTTTCCTAAGGCTTCTTCTAAATTTCATTTCTCGTTTCAGTGGCTCCGAGGTGTGTAGGGCTGTTGTTTTTTCCCTCAGTTGTCTTTGCTGCTGGTGTTTGTCTAGCTTCTTTCCTGGTGGCCTGATCTATTATTTAACTGTAGCTTTCCAAATAGGTAGGGGTCTGTCTGCACACAGTCACCTGCAACCTAGTCTTGGCCACAGTTGTCAGACTGCCTGTTCAAACTAACCTAGGACAAAATGAATGTCTTTTGGTAAAAGTAGTCAAAGAGATGTTAAGTCTTAAAGGAGGCAAGAAACGCAACTACTCCTTATATCTATATGTTCACATCCATTTCCCTAAGATTCAGGGAGGTTTTTGCTTAATTATTTCCTGTTTTGCGACTGACCTACTTGAGAGGGTTGGAAGTCAGACAGCTTGTGATTAGCTGTTACTATAAATGTGGAAAGCCCTAACAAACTAGAATGTATTGTAGCTATAAACCCAAAACTAGTAGAAGAAAATTCCCCAAGAGGGCTATTATAAAGATGGTATTTAATGTTAAAAGTATTCATTAGCATACACCCTGAAAGTCATTTACCCAGAATTAAAGAGTCCTGTAATTCTAAGAAAGGAGATTTCCTTAGCCTATAGTATATTCCCACCCAGTACTATAGATTAATGCATTGTGTTTATAAGCATGATCCAAAAGACATTCAAATCATCTTTCATACTGCCTAAGGGAGACGAACATATATTTAGTGTGGAAGGAGACATTTGGAGCTGCGAGGCACCACAGATGATTGTATCCGATAGTCTCATTTCACAGATGACGAAAAGAGGCCCCGAATGGCAGGTTCATTTACACACGTTTCACACCTGGCTGGGAAATGTCAGAAATAAAACCAAGTCTCTGCATTCTTAATATGGTGCCTTTTCACGGTCCCCACGGCCACCATACCATTCAGCGTGTTTTAGTGTTACGTGGTACTTGAAAAAGATGAATTCTTGGGTGGAATTTTTACAACTCTTGCAATGGTTTGAATATTTGTGTCTCCCTAAATTTCATATGTTGAGACTTACTGCCCAAGGTGATAGATAGTATTAGGAGGTGGACTTTTGTGAGGTGATTCAGTCACAAGGGACACAGTCCTCATCAATGAATAGATTAATACTGTTATAAAAGTGGTTAAACAAGGCCCCCTTGTCCCTTTGGCCACATGAGATTACACCTAAGAAAGTGCCATCTATGAACCAGAACCCCAAGAAGACACTGGATTGGCTTTTGCCTTGATCTTGGATGTCCTAGCTTCCAGAACTCTGACAAATTAATTTCTGTTCTTTATAAGCTGCCCTGTTACAGGGCTTTGTTGTAGCAGCCCAAAGAGACTAAGACAATCCTGTCAACTACACCGTTGAATAATCTAGAACACCGATTTCCTTAACAACACCATACAAAGCCACATTTAGAAAGTGTTCCTAGAGGAAGAACTGTTCCATTTTGAAGTAACAGCATGTGCTTCCTTCTGAGTCTGAGGGTGAGGCTGGGGCCGGGCAGCATCGGAATCTGCTCCCCAGCCCCTGCTGGGACCCCCAGCCCCCCTGTCTCCATGTGGAGCTCTATCAGTAATTGATGTCCATCTGTCCATGCACCCATCCATCTGTCCATCCATCCACCCATCCATCTATCTATCCATCCATTTATCCATTTTAAATATTTTACGACACGGATTCACTGGTATTTGTTTTCTTCTCTCATGTCCACTTTTCTCTGATATTCTCCTCTTAATCTGCAACATTATTTAGGAAAATATTCACTGAGCATGGTCTCTGAACTGGGTACCTGAGAAGTATGTATTTTTTTGAAAGTAAAACATAACAATGATTTTAGTTTTTGTGTTTTTGAAACCACATAAAATATTTCTATTTTATTATTAAGTTTTTTACCCAAATATGTTAAATTTATAGAAGCAATTTAAAAGTTACTAGCTAATAGATTCTAGGTTAATACTTTAAAGTTTGGTTAAGAATAAAATCTTCATATAACAGTAAAATGTAAGTAAATCTATGTAAGTAAAAATATAATTCATACATATAAAATAGAGTATTTAACAATAAGAATAATATTAGGCAATAATTCGTTTAAGTTTTTAAGTAGAGTCTCATTTGAAAAGAGATAAATCAATCTTCACTAAAGTTAAAATAGACAAGAGACTCTAAATTCATAACTTCAGTGATCAGAAACAAATTATGGAGCTATCTATTTAACCTTTATTCATTTCATTTAAGAAATACGCTAAGTGCTAATATGCATCAATGCCATATTTATTTGGTATTCTAGGGATTAAATAGAATATAAAATAACCACTTATGGCCTCAAAAAATTTTCAGGATAGTCAAAAACATTGTGAAGGCATGAAATGGCCAAGAGAAAAGAAGGGCTAACTCCAGTCAAGTTTGGAACACTAATATTTTATGTGTAACATGAATTACTTTAAATCAAGTTAAATTTAGAGATGTTTTTAAACTATACCTCCACTGAACTCATTCCCTACTATAAAAAATAACAACACATTGTCAACAAATTACTGCTGAAAATAGATACAAATAAAATTTACTTTCATATTTGTTTGTTTCAAACAACCAATGAGACAATAGTCAAAGATGGATTAATCAAAAGAGCTTTACATTTCAGTTTGGAAATGAAAGGGAATGGCTTGGGTAAAGATTAATATGATGCTGTAACAAAAGTAAATAAACTTTTATCTTCATATTTAACTACAAATGACAAGGCATTTCTCGATTGCCATGAGTCTCTTATGAAAAATCCTGCATTTTTTATTTGCCTTCTCAACAGGAAAATGTCAATAAGACATCATGACTACCATATGGTCTATGAGGAAAGTTTGACTAAAAACAATTTCTGTGGAGAGCACACGAGGTGGCCGGGTGGCAACGTGAGGCCCTATGGGTCACAATCCTAGGTTCCATTTCTTATTGACATTTCTGTTAATTTATTCCACCACTACTTGACAGCAGCAGTATAACTGCGTCTAAAATTTAGAAATAAGAACAAGAAGGAAGGAGGGAAGTTACTGCTTAATGGGTAGAGCATTTTTGCTTGGAACAATAAAAATGTGTGGAAATCGATAGTGGTGATGGTTGCATACTGCAATTTTAAATAAATGAGCTCGATTTATGAGGAACTCTTACAACTCAGTTGTAAAACAGAAAGCAAATAAACAAATGCCAAAAAATGAAAGAAAAAATAAAGATTTACACACCATATGGTCTAAAGACTTGAAAAAAGATTTCTTCAAAGAAAAATTACAAATGGCCACCATACATGAGAAAACGTTCAATGTCACTAATCATTGGGGAAATACAAATTAAAACCCAATGAGCTACCACATCACAACAGTCAGAATGGCTATATCAAAAAAAGAAAAAGAAAGAAAGAAACCAAGTTTTGGTGAGAATGTGGATAAATTTGAACCCTATACTCTGTTGGTGGAAATGAAAAATGGTACATCTACTACAGAAAACAGAATGGAAGTTCCCCCATCAAAATTTAAAAAATAGAACTACTACATGATCCCAGATCTGGGTATTTTTCCAAAAGAATTGAAATCAAGACCTCAAAGAGATATTAGCACTCCTATATCACTGCAGCACTATTCACAATAACCAGTGTTTGGAAACAACCTAAACCTCCATGAACAGATGAAGAGATAAAAAATGTGGGATATACATACAATGGAATACTACTGATCCTCAAAAAGGAAGGAAGTTCTGCAATATGCAAGAACATGGATAAAACTTTCGGGCATTATGCTAAGTGAAAGAAGTCAGTCACAAAAAATAGATATTGCAGGATTCTAGTTATATGAAGTATCTTAAATAGTCAAGTTCATAGAATCAAAGAAGAGAATGGTAGTGTTCAGGGACTGGAGGGAGGAGGGAAAGAGGAGTTACTAGTTGACTAGTTTCAGTCAACCAAGATGAATAAGCTCTAGAGATCTGCTGTATAGCACTGCAGCTATAGTCGTCAATAATGTGTTATATACCACAACACTTAAGAACATGGATCTCGTGTTTTTAAGACAATGAAATAAAATTGTAAAAATATGGAAATAATTTTTATATTAAGTGAACATGCAAGAACAATTTGAAGTTTGTGAATTCATGGTTTTCTGTATACAGAGGTGGGCAAAAGTAAGCTTACAATTGTAATCACGTGAAAACAGTTTAGTCTTGTATTATTACGTATTAATTTGTGTTTTTCTATATGAACAACTGTAAGTATACTTTTGTCCCACTCCGTATATTATGGAGAGCTCATGCATGCTAAAAGAAGAACGAAGTTGGAGGAATCACGCTACCTAATATCAAACTATACTACAAGGCCGTAGTAACCAAAACAGCCTGCTACTGGCATAAAAGCATACACATAGATCAACAGAAAAGAAGAGAGAGCCCAGAAATAAACCCACACATTTATAGTCAATTAATATTTGACAAAGGAAGCAAGCACATACAATGGGCTAAAGATAGTTTATTCAATAAGTGGCGTTGGGAAAACTGGACAGATACATGCAGGAAAATGAAACTAGACCACCTTTGTATACCACACACACGAATAAATTCAAAATGGATCAAAGACTTAAATGCTAGATTGGAAATCATAAAAATCTTAGAAGAAAACATAGGCAGCAAAATGCTGGACACTGTTTGTAGAAATTTTTTATCAGGTATATCTCCCCAGGCAAAGGAAACAAAACAAAATAAATAAATAAACAGCCCTGGGTGCTGTGGCTCAGCAGATTGAGCATCGGCCTGCAAACCAAGTGTCGCTGGTTCGATTCCCAGTCAGAGCACATGACTAGGTTGCATGTCAGGTCCCCAGTTGGGGGCGCAAGTGAGAGGCAACCACACGGTGATGTTTCTCTCCCTTTCTCCTTTCCCCTCTCTCTAAAAATAAATAAATAAATAAACAAACAAACAAATAATTTAATAAAGAAAGAAAGAAAGAAAGAAAGAAATGGGACTACATCAAACTAAAAAGGTTTTGCACAGCAAAGGAAATCATCAACAAAATAAACAGAAAATCCACAGAATGGAAGAACATATTTGTCAATACATCTGATAAGGGGTTAATATACAAAATCTATAAAGCACTTATCAAAGCCAACACCTAAAGCAGAAACAGCCCAATTAAAAAGTGGGCAAATGACCTGAATAGATACTTCTCCAAAAAGGCCAAAGGCCAAGAGAAAAATGAAAAGATGTCCAATGTCACTAATCATCAGAGAAATGCAAATTAAAACCACAATGAGATGCCATCTTACACCTATCAGAATGGCCATCATCAATAAATCCACAAACAAGAAGTGCTGGAGAGGATGTGGAGAAAGGGGAACCCTAGTGCCTACTGGTGGGAATGCAGACTGGGGTGGCCACTGTGGGAAACAGTATGGAGATACAGCATTCCCTCACTTATCATGGGTATTACGTTCTAGACAACCCCCCCCCCAACAAAGTAGGAACCTTACATTTATTCTACACTCTAAAACCTATGTAACTTTAACAACATACGTATACAGTACCGCAAAATCCCACGATATAGTGAAAAATCTGTGATAAATAATTAAATGTAATATTTTTTAAAATCTCACGATACAGTGAGGCCACGATAAGTGAACCACGATATAGAGAGGGACTACTGTACCTCAAAAAATTAAAAATGGATCTGCATTTTTACCTAGAAATCCCACTTCTTGAAGTATAACTGAAGGGATCCAAAACTAATTTGAAAGAACATAAGCACCCCCATGTTCATTGCAGCGTTATGTACCGTCACCAAGATATGGAGTAACCACCCAAGTGCCCATCAGTAGCTGAGCGGATAAAACAGCTGTGGGACATTTACACAGTGGAATACTACTCGGCCGTAAAAAAGAAGAAAATGTTACCCTTTGCAACAGCATGGATGGGCCTGGAGAGCATTATGTGGAGTGAAATAAGCCAGTCAGAGAGAGACAGATACCATATGATTTCCCTCATATGTGGAATCTAATGAACAAACTGAACTAACACGCAAAGACTCATAGATGGAGAGCAGATGACAGCTGGTGGGGAGGTTTGGGATGGAGGGACTGAGCAAAGGGGAAAAAGGACTCACGGACGTGGACATCAGTGTGGTGACTGCCGGTGGGAGGAGGGTGTAAGGGGACTAAATGGTAATGAAAAAAATACAACAAAAATAATTAAAAAAATAAAAATAAAGCTAAAAAAAGACATTCTTGAGGAATTCAAATTATATTGGTGTGATGTTTGCACAACATTAATGTTCTAAATTGCTGCATTATGGAGTTTTAATATGTTTATGTTACAAAATGTAGTTGAAATTATAATTTTTTAAAATTTATTGATTTGAGAGAGAGAGAGAGAGAATCGATTCTGTTGATTTGTTTACTTGTGCATTCATTGGTTATTCTTGTTTGTACCCTGGCCACCTGCATTCTTGGGCTACCTGGCCAGGGCTGAAATGATAAATTTTGTTATGCATATTTTACCACCAAAAAAAAAAGAAATAGGTAAAACGAAAGAGTGTAAGACTTTATCACCCTGACACCTGCTAACACGCCCCTGAGTTCCTTGTACGTTGTGTGTTCTTGTTAGACTTACACATCCTTTTTGATGCTATACTTACAATAATATTATATTTTGATGTCAGAGGGTCACAAAGTGTTATTTTTTTGTCACTTACATCACAGGAAACTTCCTAGGACTAAGAGATTAAGACATCCTGCCGTTTGTTCAAAATGAGGTTAATTTCCTTACTTTTGGTAAAACTGAAAACTATAAAATGTTATTTCCTTTTCCAAAGAGAACAAGAGAGTAAAGATAATTGTGCTGCGAGCACAGTAATTATTAGCAGCTTCTCTAGCTACATTGAGTCAGACAGTGTTTTCCATTAGAAGGGAGTTTTTATCATATCAAAAAGCTCTTTTCAAAGGAACAAAGCTAGATTTCTTATGTAATTTTTAAAACTCAATTTATATGAGTCTTAATAAATATAGATTAGCAAGTGCAGAAATGAAGAACATAGCCTGTTAATGAACTATATTCCCATAAAACCTTATGCTTTTGAAGATAACTTAATATTTTTCTGAAAATTCTCAGATAAATTTTCTGAACTCACAGTCCAATCTATGACATGAGAATTTTAGATAAGTTTCTACAGAAAAGAGTTGATCCCAGGGTACCCCTTCAACACTGTGTAAACGTCAGGGTGAATGTCATCGCTCAAATATGCTGGTAATTGTTTCACAGATTATTAGGCAATAGTACATTTTGTATGTTTGATGCAGCCACCTCCTCTTTTAAATTATTGCAACTTTTTGTATTAACTTTCCTGAAAAAAAAATAAGCAATTATAACTTTAAAACATGAGCACATAATTTCAAAATCTATAATTAGGTTTAAAATCCACGGGGAACTAATTAAACTGTTAACTTTTCTTCATTTAAAATAATGAGGTATTCTTGCAATCCATCCTTGTTGTCAAAAATGACAGTGTTTTATTTTTTTCTGACGGCTGAGTAGCAGTCCATTGTATATATGTACCAAATTTTCTTTATCAAATCATCTATCGAAGGACACTGGTTCTTTCCATGCCTTGCTCACTGTAAATGGCGCTGCTATAAATGTAATGGTGCATATATCTTTACAGATAAATGTTTTCAAATGAAGGGGTAGATATCCAGAAGCGGAATTGCTGGGTCCTACGGTAACTCTACTCTGGATTTTTAAAGGAGGCTCCAGACTGCATTCCACAGTGGCTGTACCAGTTTGCACTTCCACCACAAGTCAACGAGGGCTCCTTTTTCTCCACAACCTCTCCTACACTTGTTATTGCTTGTCTTGATGGATCTTGAGAATATCATACTGAGCAAAAGAAGTCTGACAGAAAAAGCGAAGGACCATAGGATTTCACTCTGTGGGATATAACACTGAAAGCAACGTATAAGTGAACGAGACAGACACACAAAAACTCACAGTCACACACAGCAGCATGGCGGTCACCGGAGGGAAGGGGGTGGGAGCTGGTGACGGGAAAAGGGGTCAAACATATGGAGACGGAAGGAGATCGGACTTGGGGTGGTGAATGCACAATGCGACATACAGACGATGTATCATAGCAATGGACATTTGGAACCTTTTAATCTTATTAATCAATGTCATCCCATTAAAGTTAATTTAAAAATTTTAAAACAATAATAGGGTATTTCCAGATCATGTCAAACACACTTATGTCAGGAATATTGTAATATTACAATAGAAAAGAGTGAAATACCAACGAAAGTGCTATATCCATACGCTTCTACCCCAGGAAAAGATCTGAATTTCCAGATCATCTGAGAAACATGTACAGAGCTGTGAGCAAAACCCATGAAGTTGACTTATTTATTTACATTCTAAAATAGTGAAATGTTTTGTGTCCTGCAATTTTACCATTCATTTACAGCACAGTTTCTCCAACTATGAAATAAGAAAAAAAAAAATCTTTAAAAGTCTGTTGGGAGATTCTGGTGATAAATGCAGAGCAGCCACATTACACACTCATGTTTCCCATTAGATCTCTTGGCAGCACTTGGGATTTTGTAAAAATGTTTGCAGTGGCAGGTACATTTGCTTTCAGATACATGCAAAGTTTGTGTAGAAATGTGGTCGACAAATGTAATAAAATATTAAGAACTCCCATAGACATCTGAATGATGTCCATATCAAATATAGACAAAGAAAAGATTTGGAAGAGTACAAAAATCTGTGGGGTACTATTTTATTCAGTCAGGAAAAATCATAAAATTGATTTTCTAAAGTGTATATTCAGTGTTTATAAAGCCAGCAGCATCTAAACTGCACTGACAAATGGTTTTTTAAGTGAAAAGTTATTGTATTTGGAAACAATGCTCATTTAAAAACTAGTTCATTAAATATAGGCGCTCAACCAATAAGCAATGCAATTATTCTACTTATCTGATGTTTGACCTGAGCATCGCTGCCTTTTTTAAAAATATTGTTTCTACAAATGCTACAATCCTGGAATAGGAATTTTAGTTCAGGATGGGGTCTTCTTTGGCTGTTATAGTCTATTTTTGGAGGTCGGAAGAAAAATGCAAAGGCCTCTACAAAGTACTTTTGAACATGTTAGCCTCTTTAATTACCTATGCATCTTTCTGAACCACACTGAAGCTGGAAAATAAGAATGCTGTTCTGTATCTCTGCTCCTCTGCTCCTTAGATCTGTGAAGGTGGAAAATATTACAGTTTAATCTCTCTGGATCTCAGGCCTCCTGTTTCGAAAATGTGAATTAATTGACGGTAAATTCATAATAAGGATACCTAAGCAGAAAAAAATATTCCTTCTTTCCAGTACTGGAAACATCAACAACATTTAGCCATCAGCTTTTAAGCTAAGAGAATATTTATGTTAATGTTGTCTATATAGCATTACTGATCCGGATGCTAATCAGGGCCATTGAAAATGCAGGTATGTTCTTGCAGCCCTCTTCAATACTGGTGCCATTGGATATTCTTTCTCAAAATACCACTGTCTTTGTAATGATTCTTTATTATTGTGTAGATTCAGCTTCTGATTACTCATATCTAAAACAGATGAAAAATGGGATGAAGTTTTATACTAGTTTAATAAAATGTGGAGCATTCTTGATTCTAGAACTTTTGAATTGCTAATAGAAGGGTTTATCATTGTGATTGCCTAAAGAATACTTTATTAACCTTTTGAAGTTTGGAATATAGTCATCTGAATCATTTATGAAAAGAAGGAAGAATTGATTTTTAAATTTAATTTCTTAAATCTTGTGATCTCTCCAACATACAACTTCCTGTAGCTCGCATGACTAGGAGGCTATAATATTATTGCCAAGAAGACAGAAAGTGTGAGTCATCCAAACAGGGAACAGTGTTCCAAAAACAAAACTTCCAGACAATTAATTACCAGAGGGAAAGCGAGGTGGCGAGACTGGAGAGCGTAAAGGGGGAGAAATGGTGATGGATGGAGGCTGGAGGTCATGAACACACAATACAATGTACAGACGATGTGTTATAGAGTTGTACCCCTGAAGCCTAAATAATGTTATTGACCAATGCCATCCCAATAAACTTAATATAATTACAAATAAATAAATAAAAGAGAACACCATCCCTAATGCTACAACTAAAAAAAAAAAATTAACTATATTTCAAAAAATAACCATTCCTCACATCAACTGTAAATTTTCACGTCATCTTAAGTGACGTTAACATTTTTATAGGTGTCTTTCAGTGCTTTAGGTGATTTTTGTGTTTATTATGAAGTACTAAATATCGGGAAGTAAAATGCGGAGGAATTAAATGGCAAAGGTAATTAAAAATTGAAAACGAGTGTAAGTTGGGGCAACGTGGAAACAAAATGCCACAACTGCCACCTCCCAGGGGACCCCCTGCGGCTGCGCAAGAAGGCGCACAGCAGGGCAGGGCTTCGGGGCTCTGAGACCCCTCGCCTCTCCCCGGGGGCCCGTGGGACCCAGGGTTCGCATCCCTGCAGAACCAGCTCGGCTTTGCCATCTGTCTGCCAGCTGCCACCCCGACAGAAGGGACTCTCCTCGCAGTAAGATAATTTGATGGATCAAAACGTGGTGGAGCCCAGAGGCGGGATGGGAGGCCCCAACCACAGCCTGGACCGAAGCAGCTGAAAGCGCCCTGCGCGCATGAGCCGCAGTCCTGCGAGGCCTCGTGCCCTGCGGCCGGCTTCTTAGCGACTGAACAGGGTTTTGGTCCCTTTCCTGTGCCTGCTCTTGCTTGTGGATGCTTGGGTCTCATTCCTGCCTGTGCGTGGGCTTCTGACATGTTGCTTCGCCCCAGGTTCGGGGTGAAGCTTAATGCAGGAAAACCTGATGACTAGCGATCTGAACTCCAAGTAAGTGACATTTTCCTGTCAATAACTAAAAAATAATCCAGGGCTGTCATGATCAGGCCACTACTGGGGAATGAAAGAAAAAATCATAACATTGAAGTGACATCGGTGTTTTACGTTTTCACTGGGGAAAAAGTTAAAATAATCTATTTGCCTCATTTAATGGGCATCTTGGATCTTCTCTAAATGTCACTTAATGAAGCTGTAATACTGAAGTTAAAGATCATTTTTCAGTAAATATGCTAATGCTAAATGTTTTAATAGTGCCTTTTCCCCAATTGCTTAACTAACTTCCAAATTTTTAGTTCATTAACTATAATAACTTGGTGAAGGAGGAGGACAGCAAGAAATGTTTTAAAATGAATCTACTAATCTAATGTAATTTCACTTGGCAACGCTTAAGTGGTGAAGTAGAATATAATCGTCTATCTTACATTATCTTCTTAATGTATGTTTGTACCCTTGAAGTAAAATATTGCTGTAGTCAGAACAAAGAGTCGAAAATATTTTGCAACAGAGAAAGACAAATACCATGTGACTTCACTTATATCTGGGGGCTAAAGAACAATATAAATGAATAAACCAAACAGAAACAGACTCACAGGTACAGAGAACAGACTGGTGGTTGCCAGAGGGGAGGGGGCAGCTACGGAACTGGGTGAAAACGGGGAAGGGGTTGAGATGCACAGACTGGTCCACTTTGTGACGCACAGGATTGTCTAATCACTACGATGTACACCTGAAACGAATACTAAATAATATCGAATGTCCGCTGTAATTGAAAAATTAAATAAAATTTAAAAATGGTTTATACTTGCTTCAGTTGTATATCGGAAGTTCTTAAACTGTATCTCAAGTTCATAGTATCAACACACTCTGTTAAAAATTCATGATTTATCTCATTTCATACATTCTTCGGAGTGGGGAAAAAAGTCTGACTTCATCAATATTTACTTAAAGACATTCCATTCCCCGGGGTAGATAAGACACAGTGTATAAGAAGCAGACTTAATAAGGTACTCCACGTTTTCTAACAGGCATATGTTCTCTTCCCATTTTATTCTTCCATCACCCCTCGCTCTATAAATCTCCCCATTTTCTAACATTTATCTTCTTATAGAATCAGGTCTCAATTCAAAGCCCCAATAGCTCTCCATTGCTTACCAAACCAAATACAAATGGCTTTGGCTCCTATACCAGTACTTTTTCGAGTGTTCCATGACCCGTCCAAAGTGTATCAGTTTCTTAGAAAATCCCAAGCGTTTTTCCGCCTCCTGCATTTTGCTCTAGCATCTCTGGCAGAGGCCACTAGTTTCCCACCGAAATCTGTTCTCTTCCATTTCTATACAGTTACCTGGTCTTAGAGCTGCCCAGTTAAGACTGAATTTATCGGCCTCCTTGAGTAGCAACATAGATTAACTTCTCAATGAAATCTGAGCAGGGTGACGTGTGTGTTTCCCCATAGTCCCTCCCTCTTGTCATGAGCTAGAAGACAGACTCTTTTTCAAAGAGGCCCGGCTTCAAACAGGCAGACAGGAGCAATATTCTAGGGCAGTGGGTCTCAACAGGTGGTCTCCCAACCAGGAGCAAAAGCAGCCACACCCGAGATCTTAGAAATGCAAGTTCTCAGCCCACTCCCAGAACTAATGAATCAGGAACTCTGAAGGGGGGTTGGAGGCTCAGGAATCTGTCTGACCAAGCTCTCCAGGTGACTGATGCCTATTGGGAAGCACTGTCCTAGGGATAGTGGAGGACAACCTGGAAGACCCAGTTCTGGAAATGATCATCAGGAGCAGTGCCAAACCAGTGACCTGGCCTCCCGTCTTAGGAAGTTTATTTGTGAAATCACACGGTTCTTTAAGCAACTGAATTGTTGAATCTCCCTCTTCAACAGCTCAGCATTCACCCTAGGTAGTATTTATTCAACCTGGAACGGCCTGTTTCATATTTCCACTCTGTTTCAACAGTTCCACCTGCTAAAATTGAAGTCCTACCTGGATCTTTAGCCCTGGCTGGTTTGGCTCAGTGGATTGAGCGTCGGCCTGCGAGCTAAGTGTCGCTGGTTCGATCTTCCAGTCAGGGCACATCAGAGAAGGAAAACTCTGACTCCAAAAAACCTCCGCTGCCTTGCGGCATACCTCTTCAGGGGAAAGGCTAAGGGAGTAAACCCCGACAGAAAATCCGGAGCCGGAGTCCCTAAGGCGGTTTGACGTTGTAGTCAACACCGGCAACTCCTGCGGCGCACCTGAAGCCAAGCTGTGTTGACTCCGTCTTCCCCTTGGACCCTTCAGCTGCGAAGAGAGGGGGGGGTCTGCTGCATGGGCAACAGCAGACCCTCCATATCACCCTGCCCAGGCTCTGTAGCTTCAGCTTCACTGGAGAGGACACTCCAGCGTCATCGCAAGATGTCGATTCAACACGGGAGGAGACAGATACCGTGTCACTCCCGAGTCGGACTGCACAGCCATTCTCGGCGGTGCAGATAGACTCTTAAGAAGCTACACCATCGTCTCTCGAGACGGACGGCTGCCGACCTGGATCTTTGCAAGTGAGCACCAACCCCTTTGCCTAATGCCGAAGAACACTAGGCCGATTTTGCTTTCCTTTAACTGTTATACACATTGTGGAACACGTTTTCAGAAAAAAAAGCAACAACAAACCCAAAAACACAAGTTTAGTCATACCGCTCTTACACTTCAAATTCTTACTAGACTGTCACAGCATTTAAGCTAAAGTACAGCGGGTCAGCCAGGCCTATGAGGCCCCCCCTCACAGGACACACGGCAATCTCTCCAGTCTCATCCAGAGTCACTTCCCGTTTCTCCCTGCCCCAGTCACACCTTCCTTCTGCTCCTGGGTCCTGGCCAGCGATCCCCACCTTGGAGCATGTTCCCACGCTGCTCACGCCCCTGTCTGACTTCTCCTTGTGGTTCACGTCTCAAGTATCATTTTTTTTGTCTCCCCCATCCCAATGCATCCCATAATCAAGTCAAAGCCTTAAAAACTCTTATCAAGCCTTTCCTATTCCCTTCATGACACTTTACAGGTTTTGTAATAATCGAATGTTGTTAATGGGTGTCAGGCCCCTCCCTCAACCCCCTCCCTCGCTTCGGGAATACAAAGAGCTTCATTAGGGAAGAAGGTAGCGTGTCTGCTTGTGCACATGGAAGGCAGGGCATCTAGCAGCAGGCCTAACACAGTCAATCAATGGACATTAAGTGCATAAGACATGGATTATCTGAGATTCGGCTCACATGACATCTTTCCTAAAACTATTTGGATCCTTCTTCCTTATAAAAGAATGTCATTTCCGGCAGTTTCATTAATCAAGAGTGTCCCTATCTACTTAAAAGGCTGAGGTTCCTGTTACTGTTTGTGTTAATGACTCCGTCAGTAAGCATTCATGAAGTGGTCCGTTTGATGCTGGCACCTTACAATCTAGGTTAACAGGACATCGTATCTCACACCCTGCTGTGATTTACTTCGCGCAAAAACAGCTTCAATTACTACAGATCTCTGCTGAATTTTTGAAGGAGCGCTCCTTTTCCTAATTGCATCTCATCACCTCAGCACGCCAACCTATTCTTAGGTGGACCCTAACCCAACCCCATTTCACACCTTCCCCAGAAAGGCAGACCTTGCTTCACTCATACGGGCAACTCGATATTCCCCGTGCATATCTGCCTCTGGGGCTGGGCGTCTGCACCTTTATCTCCATCGGCCAGGAATCGTCTCAGAATTAGGACTTTTCCGGGCCACTTCCCACGTGGTAACTACACTGTCTGCTGATTTCTGCCGTGTTCTCCAAGGCCCATTTCAAATGGGTCCCGTGATCTGACCAGGCAAATGCAAGTAACGTGCGGTGATTCTTGTGGGTTCTTGTCAGGCAGTGGGTCCCTGATGACCAGCTTCTGCCCCATGAACAAGCTTCACAGTGTGTCCGTGTCCGATGACACGGAGGGGCACGCGTGCGATGCTGCAAAAGCACTTGGAGGAGAGCTTCAGGGAGTAAATTCCAATGAAAATTCAAACATTTCTAAAAATGTAAGTCTACATATTAATAACTAACATAGTAGAAAATGAACTCTACTCTAGAGCCACCAGAGAGGCTGTCAGCTGTGCCATAAATGTCAACTGTCATGTACTAAATGGAGGACAGGTGAGTGCAGATCATTAGCACTCTGCACACACCTGAAAACACAAACACCTACAATAAAGACGCAGGGAATTTCAGCACATAGCACAGAGTCTTCGTACAGAAAGTATTAGTGAGTAAAAGGGGATACCGCATCTCCCAGTGGGATATATTAAAACATAAAGGCAGAAAATCAGTGGTATAAGACACTTGTAATTAGCAAAATTCTGTTTCTCTCCCTAGTGAAATAAACAGCCTCAAAGTCCCTCTCTTTCCTGTGCCTCTCTTTGTAACAGTATTTATTTAAAGTAAAAAATGACTTCCCAGCCAAGAATACAAAGTATCATCTTGCTGCCGGGAGCCTGATTTGATCGCAGCACAAGGCACCACGTGATGCAAACTCAAGGGCGACCGCACCGCTGTTCTCCCGGGAGAAGACCTCACAGATGGTCCCTGTCCCAGGACCTCCTGGTCTGAGAACACCCCCGGTACCAGCTAGCACGCTGACATACCAGAGTGCGATAAATTCAGCTCCCAGGAAGAAAAAAGAAATGGTACAGAACTGGAAACCTTTCCAACTCACTAAGGAAGCACGTGGGAGCTGTGCTCAACGCATTCGCATTTGCAAAGGAAGGAAGAAAGCTTTTATGAATAATAAAGAAAAACATTTTGCCGAATGCACAGGGATTGAGAGCTATGTCTTCCCCACTAAGAATGATGCTCATGAACATGAGGGCACCAAGCTATTTTTCATTTAAGCCCTGGATTGATATGATCTTCCAACGTTCAGATCAATATAACATCAAAGTCCTCTCGCTCTCTGAAGACCAATACTATGATAGCCTACAAAATCAATAAACCAAATTAGCAGCTCAACTGTCTAAATTTCTTGATATAATGAAGAAAGTTTGCAAAATAGGAGGTGACTGTTGTTGTTGTTTTTTAACTGAATAATGAATTATTTTTAAGCCATTGTGGTCAACACTCCAGATATTTCTCTCTACTCTGCCATTATTCTGGTCACAGAGATTTGTTTTAAATTAAAGACTCGATTACATGACAGCAGCGACCAACTCTTCCATCCATCCTGTTGAGACACTGGATTCCATCATATCCACCAGTGGGACACACTCCTGATCAAGCCACCAGCTAAGAAATCACCTCAAACCTGATTAAAGACACTTACAGGGAAATCAAGGTCAGAACTCTAGGGGGGTGGGGAGCATATTGAAATTAGTTTCTAAAAAGTGATCTGTGTTTAAGCGAAATACACACACACGCCATCAATTTTTATAAAACATGAGGCAACATGTTTACAAGAGATTTATCTGCAAATAAATAAACAACATATTTTTTTTAAAAGATGCCTTTATGTATACATACTCAAGTGGCAGCATTCAGAAAAGTTCAGATGATGAGCTCTTCTTTTTATTTATGTTAGAGTAAAGACTGGACACCTGTAAACATTCTTACTCCTCATTGTCCTAACTGAGTACCATTGCATCCCCAGCATCATGGTACTGAGGTTACCCTGCATGGGCCTGAGATACTCATTAGCATGGATACAGACCTCCCCATCACAATGCTTGTTCTCCCCTTGGACAGAGGCAGAATAGACATGATAAACAGATCACTACAGGCTGGAATGATTAGGAAAGATGTCACAGCCTTCCAAAGAGAATGACAAAACTATAACCACACACTTCTTCAGTATGACCCTTCCTCTTTTTTCCTTTGGATTCTAACTGGCCTCATCCAGCACCCCGACTCACCGGCCCCCTTCCCCCTTGTAAGGCTACTCCCTTCAGCATGAAACCCTCAGGACAATGATGTTCTGATCAGCATCAAATTAGCTTAGGAACAAAACCTCAGGTCTGCTGACCACAGAGACCGAGTTTTGATCAAACTAGAGATGACATCTAGGCCTCAGCTGTGTTTTAGCTCCAGGTCCAAAAAAGCAGGGAAACCAGAAGAAGCAAGGCCAAGGCTGAGCTCAGGACCAGAAGCGATGATCAGCCACCCCTCCCCAGCACCGACCAATCAGTGGGAACCACAACCCTGACCATGATCCTGACTCCCTTCGTCACTGTGGGTGATGATTTCCCCTGTACCACCCTCCCCCGGAAGCCACCCAGAAGCCAGGTCTTTGAGCATTAGCTCACCTGGGTCTTGGAGGGAGGTGGGGGGCACTCCCTTAACGAATAAAGCCTTACTCCTTTCCTGCAAACTCCTATGTGTGTCTTAACTGGGCCTTGATGTATGCAGGCAAAGGGCCCCTTTGAGCCGGTGACAGAACCTATGCAAACAGCGAAAGGGGTGAAAGTCTGTGAGGGGTAGGATGAAGGGTGTGGAGGGCCAGCAGCATCTGATGAGTTGAGAACAATAATCGTCTGGCTGGAAACAAGAGAGGTTAAAAGTCAATCTGACACTATTCCTCCTCCTCCCAAATTCTTGAAGGGCACGTTACCAGGAAGGCACATACATGAACCACAGTCACTTTATTTTCAATGACCTGAAATGCGTTTTATTGCAAATGAGATCTGAGAGGTGTGAACAGGGGAGCGGGGCTTGGTGCCAGCCTTTTGTCTCTGGTTACACCATTAGCTTGGTCGAATTTAGAAGATTAGACGGATTCCAAAAGAAAAAAACGAATTTCTACAGAATAAGAAATGTATGTGATCGTCCTGACTACAGTCATTCATTTGCAAGGGAAGGATAAAGATCTATGGATTCCTAATTTAAACCAGGGGAAAAACTTGCCTGAACGGGCTAGATTTAGGATATTACATTTTTGGTACGATTGCATGAAATCACATAATTCAATATGGTTTCATTCAAGATTACATATAACTCACTTATGTTTTGGGGAGATTACTTCCCTTAAGTGGCACCCTCTCGTTCCAAAGGGCCTTTAATAGGCATCATATAAACTTTTATAGAGATGGGCAAAATTTTATCATTTTGTTCATGGGGGTAAACTTAGCACTTTGATTTTTATCGTTGTTAAACTGAGACTAATTTAAAAATTTTCATATAACATAATTAACAGTTGAAGCCCAGAGGAGCACTGCTGCTTGCTCTCTTGTGTTCTTACCATTACAATGCACCGGGTTTTACACAAAACATCCCTGCACCTGCCTTCGAGGTATATACTCAGCTTCCTGGATACAGGAAGCTATTCAGCATATAAAGGCATTTCAACTTTATAGGTTTCCTCACATAATCAAAGTGATTCTTTGGTCATATTCACATTTTACACTAAAATTCTTCCATGTACCTCAAGTATACCAAAGTGAGTTAAAAATCTCTTACCCTAAATTCCTAAGGTATCGTGTAAAAAATCCATGCTTATTACAGAGGGAAAATTACACACCTAAAAGCTGCTATTTCTGTAATTTGACAGGGAAGAGAGTGAAAAGTCTAGGAATAATAGCAGGCTTCCCAGAGGGGTCCAGGGGTAAGATAACTAAGATAACTAAGATGCAGTAGCATAAAGACATCTGACGATCAAAAGCAGTTTCATTTCATGAAGAGAGTCACTACCCAAGCTCAGTTCAAAAAGATAAAGCAAAGAAATGGTTACTGTGGGGACTTTTTCTATCAGGGGTTTCCCAAAGGGCACATTAGTCACTTAAAATGCGTGGGAGTTTGACCAGGAGGGCAAAGCAACATGCTCAGTGTCTGGGCACACGCATTCAGGCCAAAAAAACCCCACTTCAGGGTATTGTTTCCATCCACTTACCACATTTATTCATCCGGAAAACAATTTTATGTGTGTGTGTGTGTGTGTGTGTGCACAATTTTATGCATCCATGTACATACAATGAGTCATACCTACGCACATGCATGTGTATCTGACTTGTTGGCATTATCTGCACAAAGCAGAGATAAAGGAAGGTGTAAAAGTCTGCAAGATTGGAACGTGTTCTTTCTCGTGTTTACTGAGGTGCTAACCTGAGAATCTGTATAAGGGTGTTGCCCACACGTGGGTTCACAGCTGGCAATGGTGGTCTAAGAATCCAGATTCCAGGAGGTCCCAATCTCATCAAAGCTCCACAGGGGGCAGAGGGCAGAGCGAGAATTGTAGTGATAGGGTCCGTGAGTGGATTTCTTAGGGGAGAGTGACCGCCCTGCTGTGGGTCCCTTTCCCAAGTCCTTTTCGGGTAGGGGAGTGGGAGGGCTACCTTCGAACACTTGACTTGTGGAGAGAGCTCCAAGAAAACCACTTGGGGGTCTTTGAAATTCTTTCACATCATCAGGACACGTGGCTCTGGGGTCTGAATCCCATGTGAGACCACAAATAGCCTGTAGACTCTGGGGTCTGACCCCAACCAAGACCGGGAGAAGGTCGACACTGGCCTTAATTGCTTTGGGGTGGCGGGGGGCGGGGGTGGTTTGAGGGGAGGCAGCCGAGGGCTAAGAGGTGGCCCGAGGGGGGAAAGCAGGAGAGCTTCTCTGTGGACCAGGTCTGGGCCCGAAGGGGCAGCCCTTGGGCCACGCACTCTGACGAGTGTTGGAGAAACAGCAGAGTGGCAGACCTAGGAGTGGATTCTGGAGCCAGGATTCACCATGAGGTGGGCTGAACACCACTGCATTCTGAATGGCTACTCAAAAAGGTATTAGTTAGAGTCTGTTTCTTTCACATCAAAACTATGTTCCTAAAGGGTATATGGCCGTGAAAATAATGTCAATATTAATTTCTTAGGCCTCCATGGCAGATGGTGCCAGTACACCTGGAGACAAATATTAACTACATAAGAAAAGGGTCCTCAAAAAGTCAAACTTCGAATTATGACGTGACCCAGTAATCCCACTCCCAGTACGCTTGCCCTCTATTAAGCTCTCCTAAGATCAAGAAGTTCAAGAGTGAACGGGGACAAATACATGGTGATAGAAGTCATGACTTTGGACAGTGGGCACACAATGCAACATGCAGATCACTTGAAACCTGTATGACTCTATTAACCAATATCACCCCAATAAAATTAACAATAAAGCAAAACGTGATGACTTAAATTACGGCAAACACTGTAACAGCTTTCTTTATAAATGCTCATGATTGCATCATTGAATAAACTGGATTTCCAAGTTAAGCTAGCTTTCTACAGTAAATCTAAAAATACAGAAATGGTGAGTTCACTTAATAAACAATACAATGTTAATAAATAGGATCTGGAAATTGGAGACTGGTTTGTTTTTAAGAAAATATGTAGTAGCAATGGAGCAGGCAAAACGGGGGTCAGAAAAGAGCATTTTTATAAAAATAAATATCAACTAAAGAGGAAAAGAAACGGTTTAATAGAAACATACGCTGTGTTGTATAGTCTTCTCTTAAATCCCCATAAATTTAGCCCGTGTTCTTTGAGTTACAGTTTTCAAAGTCACCATTGCAATCATTTTCTTCTCCCTCACTAAGTTCTTTACAATTGAATTGGAGGCTTTGTTTTAAAATGAACCTCAAAGCAATTCTGATGGTTCATCTTTTCATTATCTTAGTAATAAAATACCCACTTGCTCCCGTAACAGTGGTGGCCATGAAATTACCTTCAAGGGAAATCAAGTACCTAAGTTCCCCTTCTCCTATTGTGTGACTACAGTGTTTAAAACTTTTGTAAATGAAACTGAAACTATCCGTGGCTGTTTTTTAAGGAATGACAAGTCTAAGCTGCGCTCACTCCCGGGGAGAAGTGTTCTTGAAGTACTTTAACTCGTACTTTCAAAATATTCTTTGGCAAGGTATACTACATACTCTGTCAGGCTTGACAGAGCCCCGTATCATATATTACTTCTTCAGTTATAAACATATCATAAATTATTTCTTCAGTTATAAAATATTCTTATTTATCTGCCAGAAAGTTACTGATGTCTGGTCAGGAATATAAGCACTGGCTGGTGGTCCAAGGTCGAGCCTCAGCCAGAATCCCTCCGCATATGAAAAAACAATACAAAAACAAATCATTGCACGCATCCTCTTTTACTCTCTCTTTTGGGAACTTCCGAGCAGCGGTCATTTTAACGAACAGATGGGGTGCAAGAACGCACAACAGCAGCTGTTAATATGCAGTTGGAAGAGTGGAGGGCCGTGACATACCTAGACACAAGGGCAGCATATGTTCAGCTAAGCACATGGACTGTAAATATAAATTATGATGATAACAGGCAGAGGCACAGAGGGGCACAGCCACGGATGGCAGCCCCCGTTTAATCAACTAACATATTCTACCATGCACTACAGAAGGCGTGACATTATTCTAATGAAGGAAATACGACAGAACACGAACGATGATACCTTAAATCAGCTTCCTACATTTTGAAACACCGAACTATTTTTTCCCTGTGAAGGCAAATTATTACTCACGAGAGAAATTGGAAACCAATAAAAGCTATGAGGACCATCTTGAAGAAACCTCAAAATATCAAAACAGATAGTATTTTCCTGCTTTAAGCATTTGCTCCCGTTACGTTTTCGACAGAGGGGATAGTTTCGTTACGCTGAACGGTACCAGTTCAATTCACAGAAGAGCCGGTTGAAGATCCTAGAGACAAAAGCAATTACCTTCTCTTGGTACTGCCGCCGGGAGGAGTCCAGGGACTGGATCAGAGCCGTGGCGTGGCCCACGAACATGGCGTAGCAGGTGGCCCCGACGATCATGCTGAGCATGGTGATCCAGAGGTCGGACATGCTCACGGGGGCCTGGGCGCCGTAGCCGATGCACAGCATGTGGCTCATGGCCTTGAAGAGCGCGTACGAGTACTGCTTCCCCCAGGAGTCGTTCTGCAGCGGAGAGAAGAAGAAAGGAGCCTGAGCCGGCCGGAGGGCCGCATGGGACGGGCCTCTCTCCCCGACCGCCCCGCTTGGGACCTGGCGTTTGCCGACGCCAGCCTGGCTCTATGGAAGGGACATCGTCCGCTGGTACGATGGGCCTTCCTGCCCCGTTCTAGGTTTGCCTTTTCTAAAACTCCAGTTCCTTTGGGGATAATGATGTGAGTGTCACATACAAATGCCCAGGATGAATGCTGTTAGGATCACTCAAAGTTTCCAGAAAAACTGGTCATTCTCTAGAAATCCCTTTGCAAGCAGAGATGGGGGCGAACCCGAAGACACGACTTGTAGGAACTTTTATCAAAACTATGAGGTTTAGATTTTTAAAATCCAGACTGACATGTTTGTGTAGTAGTCCTTAGTCCTGCATTTCTTAAGTAGAAAAGTAAACATATTTGGAAACAGGGGTCTGATAAATGGAAGGACTTCCTTGATACCCTCTCTCAGAGTCATGCACACTCAAATTCAGATGTCAAGGCTGATGGTGAATGAATCCTGCTGGCTCTTTGAACAATACTAAAATAAATAAATAAATAAATAAAACTAAAATAAGCAAAATAATATCTTGGCAAACCCTCTCGGAAAAAAAAGCTGACTTCTGAGATTAGTTATTAGATGCAATTCCTAATGTCATTTCAAAACTATTCCAAGCTCAGTTCTACAAAAATAATCATCAAATTCTCTATTCTAGGATTTACATAATTTATGAGGCCCAGTGCAAATGGAAAGTTTGGGCCTTTTAGTTCAGAACTTAGAAAAAAAAAACTGTTGAAGATAATAATATATAAATATTTTTCCATTAAGAACATGTTATTACTTATAAAGCTTAATGGGTAATAGTGACAGATGAGTAATCACAAAAATGTATTTCAAAAAATAATATTTTGGTATACTTACATGTAATACAATAAATGATAATACAGTATATTGTGATATCTTGATTGATCATACAATATTTCTGGCTTAAATTTTTGCAAATTAACTTCTTACAATTTATACAAATTAGCGATTTCACTTTTAATGATAGAATCAAAAGACACATCAGTTGCTTTTGGCTAACAAGGTCACAAATAATTCTTGACAAGGTCACAAATAATCCTTGATACTTTTTAATTTCAAGAGACATCTTTCTGTTGATGCAACTATTACTGGAGCTATTAAAAGTATGGTGTAGGCTGTGACAATATTGGGATAAATTTCTGATAAGTTATTTTAATATACAAATATTAATACATCTGGAGTTTATTCTCATAGAATAATTTTCTATAGTAATATAATTTCATATAAGTCAGTTACATATATGTGTAAATGTGATTTTTAAAATTAAATTTTTTACTTTGAGATAACTGTAGATTAAAATGCAAATTGTAAGAAATAATAAAGATTTATCCTTCACCCCGTTTCTCCTAATGACTACATCTTGCTCAAAACTGTAATACAATGTCCAGACCAGGAAATTGACATGGCTACAACCCAGTAATCTCATTCCTGTTTCAACGATGTATGTGTCCTCATTTAAGTGTGCATTTAGCCTCAAGCAGCTTTATTGCCTGTGTAGGTCCATGTATTTGTCAACACAGTCAAGACCCGGGACAACAAAAGCACAAGATCCCTAATGCTGCCTTTCTATTGCATGTAACTGTACGCAATGGCTCCTTCACATTTCCTCTGACATGTCCTGGAACTTGCTGAGGTCATACAGGGAACCAAAAGTAGCTTCATGACTCGTATAGCACCTAGAATTCCTGTTTATATATTCTAGTCCTTCATTTTCAGTTACAAAACTTTAATTTTAAAAATTGTCTTCCTTGTTAATAATTAGCTCATTTACAGCTTCACATGAAAATGGTGTTATGTCCCACCAAATGTGATGATTTTTTAATTTAATCTGTATTTCTAGGTTGATGGATACTTGCTTCACAATGTTGGAGCAGTTTTTAAAAACTGAATATTGTAAAATACAAAGAATTCTATCAGCCCTGATATGCGTTATGAGAATGTCCATGTCTATTCTTTATTTTGTAATAATGTCTTGACAATGTTCATGGCTGGTTCTCCACAGGCACTGCCTGGGAACTCGGGCAGAAGAGTTAGTATCTGCGGAGGTACTGCAGTGATGCGCTCCTGGGTCTGTCAGGCAGCTGGTCGCTCACCTGGGGTGCTGCCCCTGCCGCATGGGGGAGCCATTCCTACCTCCGTGGCAGCCCCTGCCACAGCTTCCGTTGCCTCTGCCAATTGGGTGAGATCTGGCCGGGCCACACTGGGGACACGCAGCGCCCAGACTGCCGAGGCGTGCGTATGTGTGCCTCAGGCCTGACCCGGTGTGTGCTCAGCTGCCCCCTGCAGCCTCCACTCATTCAAGTCCATGCCCTACTATCCCAGAGGGCTTCACTTACAAAACGTAAATTCAAAAATACAGCTATTAAAATTTCAAGGTAGCGGCAGCAGAGCATTAAACCAGGTGCAGGGTTCTTCTCGAGCAAGTGCAAGGTCGCATCCCACATGCCCAGGAAGCCATTCCCACCTCGGTCAGATTAACTGTTGCTTGATCAGAAATGTTTAAAGTTATTTTCAAAATATAGTAAGTATATGCAGATATTGTGTTCATGTTTTAATGGGGTTTCCAAAATTAAATTTTTAGATTAAAATTTGAGTATGACTTTGAGTGGTAAACACAACACAATATAGAGATCATGTGTCATAGAAATGTACACTCGAACACTAATAATCTTGTTAACTAACGTCACTTCAATAAATTTAATTTAAAAATAATGTGGAATTGTCTGATGTGAAGCACACGTTCATCTCCAAGTGTGCCCTGGAGTTAATTTATTACATCAGCTAAGAAGTGAGCTGATGCTTCTTTATTCTTCTATCCTCATCCTCTTGTGGGTTCCAAATGGATTATTAATTAGAAACCCAATGGCCACACTGATACCTGACAAAAGAGTCACAGTGGCCAAGGCATGGAAATGACAGATGACTGGATAAGAAAGATATGGTATATACGTGCAATGGAACACCACTCAGTCATAAGAAAAAATGAAATGCTGCCATTTGCAGCAACATGGATGGATCTTGAGAATATCATGTTAAGCAAAGTAAACAGAAAGTATTAAGAACCATATAATTTCACTCATATGTGGAACATAAAACTGAAAGTAACAAATGAACAAAAAAATTAAAAAAGACAAAAACTCATAGACACAGAGAACAGTAGGGTGATTGTCAGAGGAAAGGGGGGTCAGAGGGTAGTGAAAGGTAAAGGGGGTCAAATATGTGGTGATGAAAGATGATGTGACTTTGGGTGGTGGGCACCCAAGGTAATGTGCAGATCATGCATCACAGAATTGTATACTTGAGACCTATATAATCATATTAACAAATGTCACCCCCAAAAATTTAATTTTAAAATGCTGAACATGTTAAGTTTTAAAAGCCCAACCTTATGAACTTTGGATTTGCATATGGCTGCTGACAAATAAAATATAACTAGCCCCACTGGGTTGAAAGAGCTAAGTTTCTTAAAGTGAAATTGTTATTTATTTATAAAAGGAGGTCAGGCTGCCATCTATCTCTCCATCTGTCCATCGTCCATCTGAAGAGTTTGTCATAGATCAGCCAGAACATATATAAGAGAATGAGGACTACACTAGGAAACATAGTGGGGGCCAGTCAGAGGGGCGCGAACACTTTTCAGCATGATAGGAGGAACCACTGAAAGTTTTTCAGCAGGGAATGATATAATCTGAACTGTATTTGAGGAAGACTGATTGGGAAGAATTGTTGAGCAGTGGTTCTCACTGACAGTGATTTTGTGGAGACAGAGAACACAGGGACTTGTGCAAGGTTACCAAGCTTACAAGTTTGTGTGTGAAAGAGTCAGCGGTTTGAACCCAGGCACTCTGGCTCTGGAGACCGTGCAATTATAATCACTACATGATACTCTTCTTGATTTTACAAACCTACCATACTTATAACTTCAGGCAAAATATTAAGGCTGAAAAAACTAACTGATCAGCCCACACCTCACATTTAAACTCTTACTTCATGCAGTAAATTAAAATAAGGCAAAGAGGAGACCTAAAGGAACAAAAGCTGGGGTCTGAGAAGGTTTTATGAAAATTCAGGAACATTTCTATTCTCAATAGACCATATTTCTTTTGTTATGTGATTGTTCTCTATTCGTATTTTAAAAATGATCCTATTACACTTTAGTCTATGTCATTAATAATAACACAAATGGGAGACTATATACTCAGAGTGATTTACCCTATGATCTAAATATTACCCACTTAAGTATAAACTGAATCCTTCTGAATGTAAACAATGCTACCTGTGAACCCTGATTTAATTAGCATTTATCTTGTTTTTAATTTTAGGTAATGCTTTATCAATGAATCACTCCATATGTATTTCTTATTATTCAAAATTGTTTACTCACTTCATTCTTTCCATCAGTATGGTATTGTTAAAATTAGTTTTCAAGGAAAGCATATTAAGCCAAATTAACAGGAACATATATAAGTAAATTTGTTCCACCTGGGAACTTTTGTATAGAAAAAATGTATTTTAAGATTTCTCCAGGTTTAACTACTTTCTAGGCCTTGGTTTTGATACCCTGTTTGTGATATTACTAAACTGTGGGTTGGGGAGAAGGTCTCTGGCAAAAAAAAAACACACAAAAAACAAAAGTGTTTATTCTAGGGTGTCCTTAGACTTACGGACCTAGGCTGTTCCAACTCAGGTTAAGTCCCTTAGGAACCTACCAGAAGAACAGAAGCTCTCCAGTTCTCCATCATCTTTCACATGAACTGAAATTTTTGTTAATTTAGAAGCCAAAATATTTCATTATTGAATACCAAAATTAATTCCTTATCCCTTGAAAGCAAATATGAGTATAAGCGTGTTAAGCAGGTAAAGTCTTATCAAACTCCCAAACACGGAACTCAGAGCCTCAGCATTCACTCACCGACTGCTAACTGGGTTAGGACCTGAGAGAGGATACAACGCTGGGACTGGGAGGCCAGGTGCGAATGCGCTGCGCAGAGGAAGGCGACCGAACGTGGATCGCTGTGTGCTATTTTCTTCCTCGATCACTGAGTAAGTGCATCACCTGTGTCATTCACAGCAATGCCAATCAGATAGAAAGCCGCACTAAGAAGCTCTCCAGGAAGGAAATAGGGCACAGCAGAATCTGCCTGAAGACACAAGCAGTAGAGCTGAAGAGGTCAACCATCCCAAAGAATTCCAATTCACCGACTGCGTCACTACTTTTTATCTGCACGCAAGAGCGCGGTCAGGGTGCAAGAGTCGTTTTCTGTCCGTTTCACGGGGCTGAAGTGGGATAACCAAGAACAGACTTGGGGAGCAAGCTTTACACTGGTCAGTGATTAAAGTGGAATGACCATCGTTATTTAAGTATTCATTTGGAGGTTTTTGTGCTTTGAAATAGATCCCCCCGAATTATTAGATTTATATGTTTATTAGAAGCAGAAATATGTAAGAAACATTAGTGAGGAGGTTTCTACCTTAGTTAAATAAAACATTATTTGTGACATTTAGTTACAGATCTCAGTAAGTGATAGTGTCCATGGGAAGGAAAGGTAACTCAATGAGGCCGTGTTAAATTGGATTATTATGTAGCAACATTATCCAATGGGAACATTCCTATTGAGTAGGAATATATATATATTTACACATGTATTAGTAAGTACTAATTACTTCCTGCAATTCACATCCTAGACACTCTTGGATTCTTGGCATCCAAGCACACATTTGTATTCTTGATAGCAAGATCTCCAAATAATTTAAATTCCATGATTTCTAGCAATAACACTTCTGTAAAATTAGATATACAATTACATATATGTTTTTCAGTTGGGGAAATTTATTTTTCTTATTTGTAGCGTTGTGATCTGCTTACAAACATTTGTACCTGTGTCATTAAGCTTTTTGTATTATAGGAGGGGTCAAAAAGTTTTCAAGAGTAAAATAAAAAGTTAGTGCATTACTAAGTTTTTATTGCCATATAATGAATGATGTGTGATCATTTAGAGCTTGGTCTAGACTTGTTTTCTGGGCAATTAATTCCTGGAGCTCTAAGTGTACTTTTTCCTGCTTCAATAATGATGATAAAATAAAAAATCTCCAATAAGTAGATTTGTAAATTAAAATTCAACAATGCTTGAGATCATGGATATTTTCTCCATATTTCTCTTAATTTGGGTGCATTATTTTAAAATAAAAATGAAACAAATCAATAAATTATTTTTTAATTTATGGTGCATATTAACCCATCTTTATACTGAATTTATTACCACTTCTTATAGAAAGCCCCCAAATCAGACATTATTTCAAGATTTTAACTGTTTTCAATTATATTTTAGTATTTCAAGCAAAGTAGTTTCATTGGCTATCCCTTTCTTATTTGTGCAAGTAAAAAGAAGCAAATATATTTTAATTATTTTTGGATGTATAAGTATTAGTAAGCATATCTTATATAATGCATACATATAAATAAATGATGGAAGATATTAATAGACACTGAACATTTTTTAAATTTCATCTTCATTGTATTTTTTTCCATTACCATTTATTCCCCCATACGCCCCTCCCCTACGCACTGAACACTTAACTACCCACAAACCCTGTTGTACCATCTCATTGCTCCTCATAACACTCTTGAAACCTGATACTGTTCTTCTTAAAGGTAAGAAAGGCAAAACTTAGAAAACCTAAGAAATTTACTCAAAGTCACACACTTGTAGGTGGCAAAGCTGGGACTCAGTCCCTGGCCTGTTGGAACCACAGTATAAACCCTCTCCATTCCAAACGTCACAGCCATGTCGTTCATAACCATTTACATGAGTAAAATTCGTGATCATTAGAATGCAGTAATTTCTAGAATTTTAAGAACATAACAGCAGCACTGACATTCTTTCAAGCGTATGTTTGCATTTCCACCAGCAGAAGGGACCCTCTACTACACCTTCAGGGAATTGAGAGGGAAAATGATCTCAGGTTTTCATCAGAGACAACCCCTGAGGGACAACGCACTGGAGAGTCTGGGGTCAGTAAGAGGATTTGGTCTTACAGTTGTAGCTCCTGTTTTTATTTTCCTACTGGCTGAGAGCTCTCTCAGCGTTCTCCTCCTTCCCTCCTACCCCCAAAGCCTGGGGCGGAGCCCCCCATCCTGTTATTTACAGTGAACAGCCCTCGGGAAAGACTCGCTGCAACCCTCAGGGACCAGGGAAAGTGCACAGGACAGAGCGGGTGTGTTCAGTGGGAAATGCTAATCCGGGCTGAGAGCTGTCACTCAGTGCCTGGCCGAAATGGTCTAAGCAAGGACGCCACATTTTCATGGGTGCTATTACTTAATATGCACTTTTAAATTAATTTGATGGGTTTTAGTAGAGCGGCTCTGTACTGATGAGCAACAGATTAGATCATCTCTTTTGATAGCATTCTCAAATTGTTTAACTCTGCTAATTAAATCGAGAGGTTTTAGCATACTGGTCATGGTACAAACTAGTGAAATTAAAATGAAAACGAAGAACCATAATAATCTTTGTCAGGCTCAGATTTCCGCTTTTAATAAAGAAGGGGGCCCCCAGAGACATAAATGAAGCAGGAGACTTCACATCTTTCAGCCTCATTGTAACCCCTGGGTGTTTACTGTTAATTAGTATTTAAACAAATATTTGTTACCATATGAAAGGCTAAGGCCTTAGGTATTTTTCTGGATGGTTTGCATATATGTCACTTTGTATGACAGACAGTGTCATATGTTAGAGTTTGACACATAAAATGGCTATGTATGAAAGAGCTAATAAGTAATGTTTAGGTGTTTTCCACCTAAAATAGTTCTGTAAACGAGGGTCTGAATTTGTTAACAGTGTGTGTGTTTTAACTTGACAAACATGTTTATAGCACTTTCTACTGCCTGGTACAAGTCCAACCTCTACAAATAAATAAATTATGAAAAATTTTATTGAAATCCAATGTTCAGAGTTAGGCACAACTAAAATACAGAAATAGTTAAATGATAGAGAAAAGAAATGTGTAAGCTGACAAAAAACTTACTAGTATTTGTTTTTTTATGTTAAGATTAAAAGGAAAACCATTATCCAGAAAGTGAAGCTCTCACCTGTGACAGCCTCTGAAAGCCCACCTTTTAATGATAGCGGTTGCGCTTTGTATCTAACATAGCCGTGGGATTTTGATGGTATGATAAATAAATTTCTATTTTTCTTATTCTATTTGGGTTTGCCACGGTGCCTGGGTTCCCACCAACAGAGGTACAAAGGGGTAAAGAAATAAGATAAAAGAGCTGACCCACTAAACATCACTTGTGTTCCTGCATTCATAGAAACTTGGACTCTACGAGACCCCAGCAAAGATTTACTTTATCCTTTTTATGAGCAAGATGACTTTCAGAATCTCCGTAATCATAAGCTGAAAATAAAAACATAAGTAGATAAATACATACAGACATAAATATATTCAGAGTCCCCAACTTTGTTTCTATCGCATAAGCAAAGAACGATGTACCTAGGGTCTCCTCTGGTTCAAGAACTGAAAAACAAAAAGAAGCCCTTGTTTCTCTAAATGCCTGAAAGTATCACTTTCACTGCATTTGCATAATCACAGTAATAACCTTACCCCCACCATCAATGAAAGCACTGAGGTCAGTTTTTATAGATCTCTGACACTAAGACTCTACTTTGACTTGATTATCACAACAACCTTATGGTAGCTGGAACAGCCTTCATTATGTTCATTTTACTAATAATGATGCAGTTCATAGTTTCCTAACTTGTGCGTGGCCTCATGCTAAGAAGCAATATCTCCCCACTGCAAACACAGTGTGTTTTAAACTGTACATTCATAATCACTGTCCTGTACGCTGCACACGCATGGGGATTTAAGAGGAAAAATCAACCGGGGTCTGGGTAAAGCATCTCCATTCTCAAAATGAGACTACATGTCAAATCATTACACTATGTCTGGGTAAAACGATGCAGACATCCTCTGTGATCTCTGTATTATTCAACGTTGTCATAGAATTATCTGTTTCAGGCAAACACACTCCTGTTAGATCAGTAGCTAATTGAATATATAAAAAAACATTCCCCTGGGGTAAAGTTATTTCAATCACTGGTTTAAAAGATACATGGCACCAGTAAAAGTTACTGTTACACTAGAAGATACTTTTAAAATTCATCTTTTTTATTGAAAGTAAAGGAGTAACTATGCAAACCAGCAACAGTACGTTTTACTTAATTGGGAAGACACGACCTTCCACTGCAGACAAACAAAAGAAGCCCTCAATTACACGCTAGAACTCGGTGTATTGATTATGCAATCTAACAAGACAAGCCTAGGAAATCCCCTGCTGCGTGAGGCAGTGTAATAAGCACCAAGTATTGAGCCCGGATCGTTATTTTTAGAAATCTAAGCTCCGACTTCAAGCTCTTATCCTGTGATAGGTATTCTGTGTATTAGCATGTAAGGCTTCGGTGTCGGTCACAGCTCAGAGAGAATATTCTGCTTTGACTTCTAAATCCACGTAAGCTTTATACAACCATTACTTTTATCATGTGTGGGCTCCCTGATCTCAGGCACAACTTCAAAGAAAATTCAAATACCAAACAGTAGTACTTAAGAGGGGCAAAACACAACATCTTGATCAGCAGACTCAAACCAAAAACCCTTTTTACTATTGCTTAGAAAGGTTAAACCCCTAGAGCCTCAGTGCTCTCTGATAAACCAGGTCTGCACTCACATGACATTTGAGGGAGGGAGGGAGAGAGAGAGAGAGAGAGGAGAGAGAGAGAGAGTGTTTGTGTTTTAGAGAGACACAGAGGGAGACATTTCTTTTTAAGGCTCTGACTACCTTCTTTCAGCCAGATCCTTGAATTCAAATGTAGACTGATCTGGGTATTCATAAGCAAACAAACTGTAGCGCAGAAAGAAAAGGATTCAAAACAATCTGTTACACTTTCCTGTTTTCTCTTTTTTCCCTTTCTTCCGGCTTCCGATTCTACCAGTTTAGAAGAAGACCGGAAAAATGGTAATTCAGACATAATTTCCACTTCCATTTTTTCAAATTGTTATTCTAATAAAATACGCATAACTTCTATTTCTGATAAAATCTCAATTTTTAAAAAATTAAAACAAAAATACATGGATGCTTGTCCCACAGTCAACGGTGATACTACCATCCAAAGAAAATATGAATGTGAAGCTGGTTCCATTTGATATCATGCTAATGAAGGTATTCTAGCTATTTCCCAAAGGCAAAGGAGAAGAAAACTAAGGTTATTTTACTTTTTAAGAAAGGAGCAGTTTTTGCCCTATTTCTGCATGATTAAAAAACATCACGTTAAAAAGGCCAATGCTACCAGAAATGGAGCAACCCCTAGGCCTTTGGTAAAATCCCTGTGTGTCTGGTTTTAGTGTCACCTGATGCCAACTCCCCCCACACTCTGGCCACGTGGATGTGAGGCATGATAACCAGTGTTTTCTGAGAGGAACACACTCCTTAGAGCAATGCCTGTAAAAGTGTGACCTACAGTACCTCAGGCAGAGCGCCATGCCTGCACGCCCCGGCAGGCCAACGTTAAGAGACACGTTCAGACAGGTCACAGACCCATGAGTCCTCCTTGGCCCCTGAGACGGGGATGGAACCAACTCCAAGGCATACTCCCAACGCTAGAGAAAGCCCTAACAACGAACAGCATGCATTTCTCAGTCCGCAAAGACTGTTCAGAACTAAGAAGTAAGCATCCAGAGCTTAATGATGTCTCTTGTGCATCACTTCCATGACTCACGCCAGATTTTTCCAAGCTCGCTCTAAAATGACTGGTCTGCTCCAGTGAGTCAGCAGCCTCTCATCTTCACATTCCTGTAGGCACCAGTGACACAGGCTGATAAATCATGTGTGTACCTGGATGTGGGTGTATGTGTACGTCTACCCAGGCTTGCCTAGAACAGGTGAAGCATGGTGCTCTCCCTATGGACTACCGGTGTACTGTCCACGGTGGCAGAGCGACACCTGGCTCCCGAGCCGGCGGTGACTGGAGCAGCAATAAACCTCAGTCAGGTGACTTCGATCAACCCTGTCAATGAAACCTGGGGAGAGAGTACCGCACTCAAAAATCTCTCCCATAGCTTCTTGTAAGTGGCTTGAAATTCCCGCGAATCTCTGTTTTATGTAAGAAAGTAACATCAGTGACACTGCCTCTGGAATGTCACAATTTAAAGGCCTGTGCATTGCCAATAAGTGAGAGCCAAGGAGCCTTCTGCCATGGACTGTAGGTTCCTTGGCTGGTCCCAAGAGGGTTCAGGGCTAACTCCCAAGACTCTGGCACTGATGCGCATAGGCCAGCTCAGGATGGAGAAGCAGGATGAGCATCTCACACAGATTCTTTAAAGAAAGGCAAGGCTTGGATGCCATACATTTGAAAGCAAATATGAGAGGCAGGACCTTCGAGTGAAAGGACACAAGACTGGAGTCGGTGTGTATCGGGTGCCTAAGCAGGCTGCAGGCGGATTGCTGTTGCTTTGGTATGTCCATGGCTTGCCTCTGGCTGTCGTGGAAAATGTAGCATGTGCTGAAAATGGAATGGTTCCAAGGATTCTTTTTACATCCTCTGTTCCATTGCAGGGAAGGGGCATGCTGGGTTCGTATGGAGTTACTCCGGCAGGTTGGCAAAGGATGAAAAGTCAGATCTGTTGCCTTCTGAGGAATAGAAGAGTTTACAGAAACATAGTAGAAAATGAATAACACTCAAGAGAGAACAGCTGCCCCTAAGAGTAAGTCCAGCCTCCAAAGGTCATGATGCAGCCCCCGCCTCCCTCCTTAGCTTCCCTAACCCTGCACCAGAGCCCAGACTCCTCTCCCGTGACCCCGGTCTGCCCGCTGTTCCCGCAGGAAGCCAGTGCCCTCTCCTCCGTGCCTTCACAAAGGCATTCTTCTCTGACTCCACATGACGTCTGGACTCCCCCTTTGCTTGGCCACCTCTGCTGGTCTTTCAAGAAGCAGCCAGTTTGGTAACATCATTCCTTCCAGACGACTGTGTGGACCCCCACCTGTGCTTCCAGCGATCACGTGATTGTATCGTAGCAACTATTTGTTTGCCTTCACCGATATGATCAAAGCCCCCTGAGAGCAGGGGCACTATCCGTCTTTGTATGGCAAACATCCAGCGGTGACTGATATGAATAAAATGTTGGAAAAAATGTATACAGGGTACGGCTAAAGTAGGTTTACAATTGTGAGTACATGAAACACACTTTATTCTTGTATTATTATTTATCAATTATTGTATTATTTTCCATATGAACTATTGTAAACCTACTTTTGCCCAGCCCTGTAAATGAGGTAATGTATCGGAGTATTCTTCTGTCCTACCATGTTACCATCACTAACTTGAATGGTGTTAAGTTTTGAAAACCCTGATGCCTTCACCTGAACCACAAAGGAGACCAGAATTCCTCATGACGATTCCGGGTATTTCCACTGCAATTGAAATGTGAACTTCAAATTAAATTAAATCAAGCAGACGTCCTTAGCAGTTTGATCAACGCTTCTCCCAGTTGATATCCGTATAGCAGGTGGCACAAACAACATGGCATATATTGAAATATGGATATAAAATGGGAAATAATACAAAGCACTTCAGATGTGTTAGGTATTCTTTCCTTCATCAGTGCCTGCTCTCTGCATTGGCACCCCTGCCTAATTTTCAGATATACTTGGATATATTTCTCTCGTTGGGAGTTTTCTCCCAGGAGGAAGGCAACAGTCCATTCACAATGGACTGCTTATAAGTTTCTGGGCTCACGTGTCAAGAGTTACATTTGAAACACCGCTCTAAGACCGCAGGTGTCATCCTTCACATGTTTTCTTCAGGAAGCAAAGGTGGGGCACACAACGGATATACAGACACTGACCACCTAACAGAAGATGCTCTGGCTTCCCCTCTGTGAGGACAACAGATCTAACATTGACACTGAAGGTAAGACGCAGGGTCCACTGCTCCAATTTGGAAGCAGGACCCTTCTCGTAAAATCCGTTCTCGTAGATCTCGCAAGACAAGCATAGGTGTGGGTGCCGCCCCTGAAATACGTAGCACTGTTGATGTGGGGTTTTTTAGCCTTTGATGAGTCTTGTGTATCTCAAAAGCAAAACATAAAAAAACACAATGTTTGCTTTCCTAAACATAATCAGTCACATATGATTGTTCTCAATGTACTCCAATATTCTCTTTAGGGTAGATAATAACAGTGGCAGGGATTTCTCCATGGAAAAATAAGCCATGAGTCTTTGGTGATAAGGGGGGCACTGACTTGTTACTATTTCTCAGGACCCTCAACACATTAAAAAAAATAAAGGCAATGTCAACATTGTGTTTTTTTGTCTGAGAATATCCTAGAGTTCTCAGAATCATTCCTCATGCATGGACCACATAAGAGAGAACACATTTAAATACATGAAAGTCGATGTGCTTTGTCAGCAACCATGAACTAGCTGGACCTTAGGTAAAACTGAAAGCTCAGAAGGAAACGAGAACATTCAGGTAGGTTTTGCCTTAGTGCGGTGGCACTGGCTTTGTGATGGATGGCCTGAGGTATGAAGTGGCTACTAATAATTTAGCATTAGATAAATTGCCACTAATAATTTACTTTCTGCCTATTATGTTAACATAATCCTTCTGTAATATATTATAGAAATTCCCTGGCTGGTTTGGCTCAGTGGATTGAGCGTCGGCCTGCGAGCTAAGTGTCGCTGGTTCAATCTTCCAGTCAGGGCACATCAGAGAAGGAAAACTCTGACTCCAAAAAACCTCCGCTGCCTTGCAGCATACCTCTTCAGGGGAAAGGCTAAGGGAGTAAACCCCGACAGAAAATCCGGAGCCGGAGTCCCTAAGGCGGTTTGACGTTGTAGTCAACACCGGCAACTCCTGCGGCGCACCTGAAGCCAAGCTGTATCGACTCCGTCTTTCCCTTGGACCCTTCAGCTGCGGAGAGAGGGGGGGTCTGCTGCATGGGCAACAGCAGACCCTCCATATCACCCTGCCCAGGCTCTGTAGCTTCAGCTTCACTGGAGAGGACACTCCAGCGTCATCGCAAGATGTCGATTCAACACGGGAGGAGACAGATACCGTGTCACTCCCGAGTCGGACTGCACAGCCATTCTCGGCGGTGCAGATAGACTCTTAAGAAGCTACACCATCGTCTCTCGAGACGGACGGCTGCCGACCGATATTATAGTCTGGAAAAAAAAAAAAGCCCAGCGATTATCAGGGAGCCGTTTGCATTGGTGTTTGGTACCAACTTAGATCAAGGTCAGAGTGAGGGGCAGACTCTCTACAGTCTGGGCTTACTAAGTCCTGTAGGATTTGACTTTTAAACTACTCTTTGTAAATGCCACACTTATTGCAGACCAAGGTATGTCACATCTGGTTTCATTGCTAAAATAAAAACAGGATCATGGCTTCCAGCAGGTGACTGAACAGAATACATATTGGCTTAATCGTGACACCCAAAACAAAACTAAGAATTTTCTCAAGGCCTTTTCAATACACTGAAAAATATAAATACAGAAAACAATAGGCTACTCACTGTCAGCTCTGACCAATTTAATTTGGCCAAGAAGACAAAAGCGGCTTCCTTAAATAAGAGCTACCCGGGTCTCATTAGTGCAGACGGAAAAAAATCAAGGTCATGCTAAGGTGTATGACTTCATGGTGGAAAATTTTAATCCTCCCAACACCTCCCGGAAAAGAAACCAAAAGCAAGAGGAACAACTCTGAGGCAGACTTAAAAATCTCATTTAGACCACTGGACAAATGCTCAGATAGAAAAGAGTAGAAATTCTAAATATATCAAGGTGTATATTTTTACAAAGTAAGGTTGACAAGGTTGGAGGCAGGCATGGGATGTCTCTTATCTGAATGGCATATAGAATTATCAGCATATAAACTTGAATATGGAAAAATGAGCACCTCAGAATTCTAAAGTGGCAGCTTCATGTGAATTACAGCTTAGAAGAAAAGCCAACTAAGGTCTGTGAATTGGTTTTATGAATAAAGATTCATTTTCTATTTATTATTTTAATCCTGATTTTTCACACTTAGAATGATAGAATAAAAGTGATCATAAGGTATTCTGTTAAAATGCAAGCAAAGAAAGTGAGAAAACATTCATTAAACTACATACTGAATAATATATACAAAGATTAAACATGTTTTCTTCATTATACACGTTTTTATTTCAATATATAATTAAGTACATATTATATATGCATATAAAAAATGCGGGCAGTAACCGATCCCAGAGTTCATCTGAGATCAAAGATAACACTGAAGCATTAATGCCTTCTCATCTATTTAACATTGTTTTGCCCTCAGCTTTTAAAACCAAGCAATCTGATCTTTTTCTAAATGAACTTATGGTGGGAAAAAGGTCAAGCGCTCAGGCTGGCAAGCCCATGAGGGAAACACTCGTAAGACTCTAGTTAGACTGACGCTGATAAATCCATATCACTGTCAACAGCTGGGGCCCGACAGTAACAGATGTGGGAAGGGAAACGGAACTGTGGAAATGGAAGAAAACTCTGTGCTTAAGGCCATGAGCCAGTGAGAACTGCTTCCTGGAGTGGAAGGTATAAATCAAACCAGTGTGCCAATAGAGAGTTCTAATCGGTCGGCAGCCGTCCGTCTCGAGAGACGATGGTGTAGCTTCTTAAGAGTCTATCTGCACCGCCGAGAATGGCTGTGCAGTCCGACTCGGGAGTGACACGGTATCTGTCTCCTCCCGTGTTGATTCGACATCTTACGATGACGCTGGAGTGTCCTCTCCAGCGAAGCTGAAGCTACAGAGCCTGGGCAGGGTGATATGGAGGGTCTGCTGTTGCCCATGCAGCAGACCCCCCCTCTCTTCGCAGCTGAAGGGTCCAAGGGAAAGACGGAGTCGATACAGCTTGGCTTCAGGTGCGCCGCAGGAGTTGCCGGTGTTGACTACAACGTCAAACCGCCTTAGGGACTCCGGCTCCGGATTTTCTGTCGGGGTTTACTCCCTTAGCCTTTCCCCTGAAGAGGTATGCCGCAAGGCAGCGGAGGTTTTTTGGAGTCAGAGTTTTCCTTCTCTGAGAGAGTTCTAATACTTCTCTGGAAAAGCCCTTTATTTTAATTTGGAGATTGATATCTAATTCTACATGCTGTTGGCATAACCTGACCCAAAAGTAATACCAGAGCCTACATGACATGTTTGCATTGGGGTGACTTCTCTTCCTCACAGACTCTCCGGAGGAAAACAGTACTGCCTTTGGGCTTTTTTTGTACACGTGTGCCTTTATGTCAGGGAACACACGTGATGACCTTTTCTTTTGGCCATATATCTTGGACACAAGGAATTTAGGATGCACGCCATATTTGGCAGCGTGGGCTTGCTTAAAAGTATAGGACATCTTGTGCCTTGTATGAGGGAACTCAGGTGTCACTCTATGATGCTATACATCTTTCTGTGTTGAACAAACCTAAGGGACTGTGCATTATTACTTCACTCCTGAAAGAACTACGTAGCATAGGCAGGAGGATGGGCGAGTCTCATCGAATCCCTTGGACAGTTTACTGAGTGGCTGTTTTCCTAGGACTTGTGGGAGAGGGTAATAACCGAAAATCATGAGAAATGAGAGATGAAGAAACTACCAGGAGGGTGGGCACCGGAAGCCCTAAGGCATGCTGGGATCTAGGGTTCCGGAGCAATCAAGAGCCAGAGGTCCACCGAGATAGCTGAGTGTTTCTTTTGGAGACCTCAGAAGACGCCGTCGTGCGAGAGAAGTGTTTGCCCCTCCATGTCTGCCCCTCACTCCTCTGCTTTTTGCCCAGGAAACTGACCAGGGGGGACTGCAGCAACAATCCCTCTGATTCAGCTGGTTTCAGTCAATGGGGGGGTCCCTGATGGGTGACCAGAAGGAACAGGGAGAACGTGATCAGTTCTGGGCACCACTTTGCAGAGAGGGAGCAGGTTGGTTTTACTCTTCTCTTGTTGATGAAGTCCCGTCTGCAAGATTCCCTTTTACGGGCTTCAGCATTGGCAACAGTTCCATTATTGCTCTCCCCGGGTACACTGCCGTCCCTTGTGGGCCCCAGTACTCCCCTCACAACTTGGTAAATAGTCTCTTTCTAAACCTTCCCTCGACTTCATAATTGGAGAATGCCATCTGCTCTCTGCAGGGTCCCTGGCTGTGTAGGGCTTCTTAGTGCTCGGTACGAAGGGACAATCCACGTGGGGAAACCGAAATAAACTTAGCCAAGAGTCAAGAAATGGTTGCTCGAGAGAGCAGTCACTGACAATTCGTCAAACTCCGCCCTTGGCCTTCTCTAAGCATCTGTTCCCTTAGAACAAGCAAATACAGACTTCCAGAATCTAAGGTTTATTTTTGCCTCTCAAATTTTATATTTCTATTATTCTAAACATGGAAACAATTCAGTTGGCAACTCTGCTGGTCACAGATTCCTTCAGCCTCTTTTACGTTGCTGAGACGTTGAGGAAGGAAACGTGGAGATCAAAGAGGGATGCAGGCATGACTCTGTCATATGGGTTAAGTGTAAGAGACATGGAAACCCATGGTGAGTTCTCTGTGTCTTCACTCAACCCCTTTCCACCAGCGTCCACGGCTCCACAGTGAGGCTCCGGACACTTTTCCCACTTTCTCTCTCTCATGCGTCCTCCACAAACTCCCCACGGCAGTGCCACGTGCTTGCCTCCGTGACCAGCCCTAGGCGTCTCTGCGGCGAGCTCCTCCCAAGGAATGTTTCTGTTTACGACATCCTACATCTCTGGGAGGCTCTCCTTTCTTTCTGCCAATTTAAATTCTATCCATTTCTCAGAATTCAGCTTAAGTTTCCCTTCTTCCTTGGCAATATTGCCTTAGAATGGCTACAACCGTTTCACTTGTAAAGAAATTCACTCGCTGCCACGTCCACACCGGTCTCCTGCTCCGGCTCACTTGCCCCCCACCGCACACCAGCACTTACCCCAGGGGCCAGACATGACCGGGGCTCAGCAAAGACTCCTTGGTACCTGAACTTCCGAAATAGCTGCAGCTGTCTCCTGGGGTTTTCTTTAAATCGCATATTTCTATTTTCCTCTTGTCTTCCCAGCTCAAGTTCTTTGAGAGAAAGAACTATGTCTATCTATGTATTACATACGTACTTCCCCTGACCTTGCCAAGTTCATTGTTTATGAAAAGTACTTTAAAATGATTTAAAAAAACATTAAAAGTGTTATTAAGAATTAACCCCACAGATTAATTGCTTCACTTTTAAAAATACACCAAGAAACCAAGTGTTAATAGCTTTTGTAAAAATTAGAAAATTGATATTTATCTTGTGAGTAAGATCACCTAAAAGAAGGAAAAAAACCTTTTGTAAAACAAATTTGCAAAAATATTCCAAAAGTTCTGGAAAAATATTACTTTCACTAGTTACGTAGCATAGAATGTTACTGTTAATGTACAAATATTGTTAACTATTTCCCAAACTGCATTTGGGAATTTTTTTCTTTCATAAACCTTAGCAGAACCCTCATATCCATAGTTCACTTTGTTTATTGCTGATAACGTTGAAAATCTGTCTGAAATACAGAAGCGTACCTTCAACATTTTATACCTTCATTAATAAATAGTTTTGATTAAATAAATAACTCAAAAGAAGAATAATGTCTATCGCTACCGTCTATTCTGAGAAACATTCATTTTTCTCACACTGTGTTCTCAGGTATGTATATATGTGTGTGTGTGTGCGTGTGCGTGTGCGAGTGTGCGTGCGTGTGTGAGTGTGCGTGTGTGAGTGTGCGTGTGTGTGTGTGAGTGTGCATGCGTGTGTGTGCGTGTGTGTCTGTGTGTGAGTGTGCGTGTGTGTGTGTGAGTGTGCATGCGTGTGTGTCTGTGTGTGAGTGTGTGTGTGTGTGTGCGCGCGCGTATGGCTTCTATATTAGACAAAATTGTGCCATCAGTAATGATAAAATATGTTTTCAATCAAGGAGTCACTTATAAATCTTTTTTTAAAAGATTTTATTTATTTATTTTTAGAGAGAGGGGGAGAGAGGGAGAAGGAGAGGGAGAGAGACATCAATGTGTGGTTGCTTCTAGTGCACCCCCAACTGGGGACCTGGCCCGCAGCCCAGGCCTGTGCCCTGACCGGGAATTGAACCGGTGACACTTCGGTTTGCAGGCCGGCACTCAACCCACTGAGCCACACCAGCCAGGGCATAATTCTTATTAAGAGTCCATAGATTGGGCATTCGGTATATGAACACAATGAAATCAGGGAAGATGGCATCGATGTTTTCTTACAATTACGTAGCATACAATGCCAGCACACCCTCATTACCAACATGTTAATGGCGGTCTGTGGTTTTCTTGAGAAACCTTTAAATGTGCCCCTTCTTCAAGGGGATAGTATGCGATGCTCACAATAAACAGCTTCTTCCGTGTGCATCCCGCAGTAAAGTGCTTGTAAGATTTAGAGGCACATAACACTGATTAGCCCCATGGCGACATTTTATTTGACACTCAGAAATACAACTGTGAGATTATTTAATCAAATCAAAATTCTCGCAGCTGAAGTACAGACATGAGTCAAACTCTAGGTTAACTCCTAGCAACCTAGTAGTAATTTCATCAAGCTGGGAAGTAATACTGTACGCGCTGCAGAGTGATTTAGGGGTTTTAGCAAAGGAGACTGGCAGAGGACATTTCTTATGAAGACGGCAGTAATGGAAAGAGGGAATAAGGAGAGTGAAGCTTTAGAGGCGACTAAACTAATTCCGTGGAAGGGAGAACAGAGGAACAGAGGTTGAGTGGCCTCCCCAGCGTAAACGGGCTCAGGGATGAAGCAGTGAGAGGCGACATGTCTGAGACATTGGGGGCAGAGCTTTGAGTGAGTCCCACGCTCACAGCGTGAAACGCATTAGAATCGTCGTGGTTCTGGGCTGGAAAAGTGGAAGGGATGGCGCCGGCTAGGACGTCCAGAGCAATATTGAATATGAGCAATGAGAGCGGGCATCCTTGTCCTGTTCCTGATGGTCCCATTAACCAATGTCACCCCAACGAAGTTCATAAAAGAGAAAGGTAATGTAATAGATCGTCCATTGTTTGAATTGTAGATTGATAAGGGATTGTTCGGGAAGGAGCGTGAGATATGGTATGCCAGGAGAGAAGGAAGTATGGCCAAGTAACTAGAATGTTTTTCACTATAATTTAAATATGAAATAATGATGATTTGAAATGAACAAATACTTGGGAATGGCAGAAGAAACACACAAAGTGTGGGATAAACAAAATTTAGAAATTTAGATGTGGAAGCAAACATGAATGATGAATAGAATTGCTGTCATTCTGTGTGAATAAGAAAATAAATACTGGGTATTTTCTGCATTCATGGTTAACATTTAAGCCTCCTGAGTCTGGACACACAAGATGCTTCCATTCTTTCTCTGTATCTACATTTTCTTCTCTCCCTGTAGTTAATGCTGTGTAACTGTTCAAACAGGGAAAACCTGTGTAGAGAAAGTACGGTGAGTCCCACGATGTGACTTCCGTCGCCATACTGATGTGTCTCCTTCATTGCTGAGTGCCTGTTTGCTCTGTCTCCTTTAAGGATCATTTATTTGGAGCCCTACAAAGAAATGCATTATGGAGCTAATGTAAATGATCAGTCACAGCAAGCTCTCCCTTCTCTTCGCGGGAATAGGTATTAAGACAGCATCTGCCCCGCGAGGAGAGTTCAGAGGCACTTAGATCGGCCTACCATGTGAACTCTGGGAAAGTTTCACACGTTTATGTTTCTAACCATAGAAGAAAAAAAACAACACCCTTATATTTCTTGTCTAATCACCTGCAAAACAAAAGGAAAAGGAAAATAATTTAAACTATAGTGCTGATAAAAGGAAAGTATAATCTGAATTCATAAACCTACAAAACTTAGTTTTGATGACTGTACTGTGAAAGGCATATTCCAGTTATCTTGCTGTGCTTCACATTATAGGTACATAATTCATACTATGTGCCTACAATTATTATAATATGTAGCGTGAATTGTACTTCGTGCATTCATCATTTCAAACTGTGGTAAAATTCATATGGCATTCATGTCTGTGACAGGAGAGGCATATCCAAGTCCTCTTGCTGTGCCTCTGACGGGGCAGGGCTACCCCGCTCCAGTGTACCAGTGTTTCCGGAGCCCGCTCTCCACACAGCAAGCTGACGCTGCTCAGCTCTGTTTTTCTTAAAATGTTTTCTTCCTAAGTTGCTTTTTACAGTTGCCTGTTTCTGAGATACTAAGAGCTGAATACATTGCAATTGTCTACCCTTAAATGTCAGACAAACAAGGCAACCCACACGCACCCATTGGCTGTCTCCAGAATGTCATTCACTGGCATGTCTGTAAAAAATGTTTTGCAACCAATGGTCTCAAACCCAGCTTTTAGTTTGATGATGATGATGATGATGATGGTACCGTCCACAATTTTCTGCACTCATGATTAACATTTAAGCCTTATAATACGCTTTGCTGAGAGAAATCCTTTGGCCTCTTCCTAAGATATCTGAATATTTATGTGTTCTCTCAAACTTATTCAGCCTTTCATTTTAGAGAGTCCTCTGTTCTCCTGCAAATTAGCTTGCAAAGACCAGGTGTTTTGTTAGATCGGACCAAGTTATAAATTTTGATGACATCATTTATGAACAAAATTTATTGTCTTATCATTGCATTCACTCAATTATTAGATAATTCTAAGATATGGATCTGTATATTAAATGTACGGTTCCACTAAATTGCTTTTATTTTTATGTGTGTATATTGACTACAAGTTATTTTTAAAATCTTTAAATTAAAACAAAGCATAAAAAGCTTGTAAAGAAGTAGGCCATCTGGAAGTTTAATGTAAAAACTAGGAAAACACTATCAAATTAAGAATTAAGCCATAAAAATTTTGATTCGCTACCATTGTGAAACTACCTGATTGAAATTATGGTACAACATGTAACGACATTGTTTCTAAGACATTTAAAGCACAAAGAAGTGTTTCATGTTCTTGCTCAACGAATCCTCGGCTCTGGGAACAAACCTGACTTCTCCGAGATTGTATAGACGTAGAACTTGATTACTCTCCATTTTCAAAATTTCTGAGTATTATCTGAAGGAGAACATTATGTCTTTTGTCCTGTGAAGTCTAAATTACGGTGGGAAGAGAGCACACTTTGGAGTGAGGTGGTTCTGAAGGGAAATTCTTATGCGGCTTCTCACCAGCTGCTTTGCCCTGGGGAGGCCCCTTAACCTCCGTGAGCCTGTCTTGGCCTTTATCTAAATGGGGGGGTAGGTGGGGGGCGATGAGACAGACACGAAATGCAAAGCTCCTGGAACACAGCAGAAACGTAGCCGGCGGATACTTAAAACAACAAGAAAACTGCTCTGCATGTTCTCTCTACGCAGAAATGGAGAAACAGTGTAAAATTTGATTTCAGAAATGCTTTTAGTCCGTTTCAGATTTTCTGCTGCGGATTCATTGCTGCTGGTAGTGCTAACAGGTTTTGGATTTTCTCTTAGTTAAAATTTTAATTATTCATGTGAAGAGTCATATAGGTCATTGTTTTTCCTTCCTGTCTGACTGTCAGCTTTTTGGTCATTTTAGTGCTAATTAAAAGCAATGAAAAAACATTCACGTAAAAGAAATATTCAAGTCCCTCTAATTTACTATGTACTCCTTATGAATTAATAAAATTGCATTATTTTAGTACGCTCTGTTTAACAGCTGGTGTACAGCTGATTTGCAAACAGATTTATTTATTAATTTTGATTTACTACTAATAAAGGCAATTGCACACTTTTCTATTAAGTATTGTGTACGATTCGTAATGATTTAATATATTTCATGTATTATTAAATTCATACCTTATTAGTACTCTGCAGCTTTTGAAAATGGAATTTTTCCTGGGGATGATACAAGAGAAGGAAATAAAGGCAGGAATGAGTATAATAGTCTATTAAAATGAAAGAGAAAAACCTGAGTTTGAAATAAAAGGATAGGAAAGACCAAAATAAAAGCTTTCAACATGTTATTGTAATATAGATATATATTATATATAACAGAATATAATATATTTTATAGACAGGGTGGGCAAAAGTAAGTTTACAGTTGTGAGTGACACGGAGGTGACGTCCTCACTTTCTGGACGGGGTAGGCTGCAGAGTCGATTTAAGAGCAGACATCGGGCTACGACTCAGGGAGTGTTTTTCACTTCTCTCGAGAGAAGAGAAAATAAATTTTAAGTTGCTTATGAGAGATCTGTAGACATACTATTTGAGCCTCATGACAGAGTAATGATTTATGGTGAAAAGGGTAAAATTTTTATTTTTTAAAGGTGTACAAGTTTATGACTTATTGGCAACATCCCTAGAAAGACACTCGGAGCCTCCGCCTGTGCCCCAGAACTGCTTCGACCCAAAAGGCTAACAGTTCTGGAACGAACATCCCCGTCAGCCGTCGGAGGTGAAACAAAGACTGTTATTCTTTGAACACTGGACAAACTTAGTAGGAATCCCGAAGGAAAATGAAACTGAAGAAGTCAAAACAACAGGAAACAGAAACTGAAGTACACATAAGCAGGAGGGGGAGGGCCGGAATTTTCCGGATTATCAATTAAATGAGGGAATCATCAGTATGCAAAGGTATAGGATGGGAGGTGTCTGGCCAAAGTCTGAATAATGATGAAGAGCATGGGTGAACTTTAATACATCCAGTCTGTCATATTTTGGCACTAGAGGACCATATTGCTAATGGCCAATGTTTTTGAGTGCTGACTGTATGCCAGGTGTGCTAATTTATAGACAGTATTTATAAATCTTACAACAACCCAATGAAGTGGGCACCACTGAGCTTTTGAACTTTGAAAAGTAATGGCATTTTATCTTCGTAATATATCGTATTCCCGTTGTCAGTAGCAGAGTATTCCAAGAGCCTCCGGGATGCTGGAACCCAAAGAGAGTACCAAAGCCTATACTATGCTTTTTCCTAGACATACACACCTAGGATAGGGTGAGATTTATAAATTTGGCACAGTAAGGGATTAATGACAATAACAGATAATAAAGTGGAATAATTATAATAATATACTGCAGTAAGAGATGAATGCGGGCATTATTAAGTAAAATAAGGATTATCTGGCCACAAGCAGTGTGACACAGGACACTGGGGATGATAACCAAGGCAGCTGCTAAGTGACTAAGTGGTGGGTAGTGTATGTAGTTAGATAAGCTGGACCAATTTCATCCTGCGTGGGGCAAAGCAGAACACGGGCAAGATTCCATCATGCTATTCAGAAATAGCGTGCATTGTACAACTTACGAACTGCTTCTTTCTGTAATTTGACACCTGATCTTGGACTTCCCAGCCTTCAGATCTGTGAGGAACAGGTATCTGTTACTTCAGCCACCCTACCTGTGGCATTTTTTATGGAAGCTGAAGATGACTAAGACAATAAATAATTGATGGAGTCCCAGATGTTGAGACAGAGGAGTTGCGCCTTTAAAGAGCTGTTGAGGCTTGGAACTGGGCACACATGGGTTAAACCTCAGCGGTAGCTATTAACAGCTCAGAAATCCACTTTCTCCTTGTAAAATTGGGATTAGCCATGTACATTTGGAGTCAGTGAAAGTTAAATGAGATTATGTGCACATCGCAGACCCTAAAATACAGTAGGCACAATTATGAGGGACCAAGTCAGCAGAAGAATATTCCCTTTAACTTGGTTTACAATAGCAACTAATACGATTCTTCCAGTCCCAGCTACGGGAAGACTGTGCACTTACATCATGTGAAAATAATTACACACAGCTATCAGATGCTTTACACAACATCAATCGCATGAAAGAACTCTGTAACATTCTGAACACTCCTCAGATTCCCTGATCATCTTTCTTTTGTCAGAGAATCTGTAACTCTTGCCAAACTAGAAGATCTGTTCCAATGGATAATCCGGGTGCATTCTTACCTCATCATTACACTCTTAATAATATCTCCATTTCATAGATTGATTATTCCATGTAGTCACATACCAGTAGCCCATTGAAGTGTTACTGCAAGGTCACTACCAAATATTTTCCTCCTCGGTTAAGTGCAGCTTTGCCTCTTCGGAAAAGTGGCAGGTGATGGAGGAAACAGACAAACACCAAGGAGGTCCGAGCATAACAATGTTTCCTTAAACTGAATTATAACCCTCAAAGAGGTCTGCCTCTTTCTCTCTAATGCAATTCCATGTACATATCAGAGTGAAATTCGATGCAATCAAATCTCAGCTACTTCAGATAAGAAATATATGTTGTTGCCAGGGAAATGTAAGGGGCTAAATGATACCTTAGCCTTCAGATTTAATACAGTGATTTAATATATTTTGTTGTTTTCTATCAAAAGAAAAAAATTATAATAAGTTAAAATAGGAAATATTGTAAATGTTATCTTTTGTCTTTTTAGAGGCAAATGAGTCAAATTGAAATCTCCCTTTATACATAGAGTTCTGTTTTATTTATTCCAGGAAACCTGCATCTCTGAGTAGGTTGAGCAGCAGAGAAGACCTGGAAGAGCCTCTCCGGTTAAAGAAGACGGCCAACAAACTGATGGGATATAATTTTATTATGATTGTCGCGGCATTTTAGGATGGATTTCTGATGCTCTCATTTGATATAAATGCAACAACACGGACTACTTTCACAGGACTCCTTGGAAGTAGGGATATTAATGGAGATCAAAAGGAAGGAAAAAAGAAAAATCAAAGACCAACATTTGTTATCATTATACATATCAATGAAGAAGCAGCTTCAATTTGGAATAAATGTTGAGATTCTCAAATAATGACGATAGAAACATAAATCAAAGGGCTCAAACATCACTATGAGTTTGAGACGGGCAGACATCAAACTTTTGTTTTGGCTTCTCTTCACTAAACATGATATTTGAGGAAACCAAGCTTACACTCAATTATTCCTTTTATAGTACCAAGTTCAATTAGAACACAGGACTCCCAGGGCAGGATAATGGTACTTAAAACAGGGCTTGGTACAGAGCAGACAATCATTAAGTATTTGTTGACTTCCTAACATAATGAAATAATGACTCTACTTAAATTATTTCACCTTAGAGTATCATGAGGTCTGCTTAATATTTACATGTAAATTAAGTTCTTAGGGGCCAAAGAAACTCAGGCCCTCTTCCACCCACCGACGATGCTAGGGACTGCGTCCCGTGTTTTCCAATCAGTCTGACTTCCTTGGGCAGGCCCTGGTGCTTCCTGGCCCTCCCAGGGGGAGGGGGGGGCTGCTGTCCCGTTGTCAGACCTCAGGAGCTCAGGTCGAGCTCACTGGGCTGCTGGGCGGTGCTGTGCCCCCCTGCCTGGCTTTGGTCCCATACAGCCCGGCTCTGCGTTGCTCAGGACTCTTACTGCTCTGTCCCATCCACCGGCTCGTTGCTGACTGACTCGGACATTTCCTCCCACACTGGCACCTCCGTGCCTGGGCACTGCAGCTCCTCCTGTAAATAAGAAAACAGGATTCCTTCTCCGGGTTTTTCTGTCCTGGAAGGGGCTCTCGCAGCTCACACAGCCGGGGCTCACTGAGCTCTCCGTTTCGCAGAGCAGAACTCCCAACTCTTCACATGTTTGGAAGACCCTCTGGGACTTGGCTGGCCCCTGGGGGGTTTTCCCAACATCCTTGGGGCTCTCCTCCCTCGCTCTGCTCTAGCCACACCGGTCAGCTTGGCCTAGGCTGTCCCTTCCTCCTGGGCTTCTCACCTTCCAAACATCTGCATAAGTCACGCCTTCATTGCTCTGCGTTCTCGGCTCTAACGCCACCTTTACAGAGATGGCATCTGAAAACCATTCTGTCTGAAGTAGATCTGCTTGGCCCAGGTCACTGTACTCTGTCCCCCGGCTTTAGATTTCTTAATAGGATTTGTGCTGTCTGAAATCATCTTTTATGGCTCTTTATTTGTTTATTTTCTATTTCCCTGGGAAAAGGCGACAGCCATGAGGGCAAGACATTGTTTTCTTATCACTCTTATCTTCCCACAACATCAGCAGGTATAAAAATAGTCACACACAAAAATAAACTAAGGGGGGGTGGGATTGCTGGAGAGAAGGGGGGTACTGGGCAGAGGGGAGAAAAGGGAAAAGAAATCAGGACAGCTATAATAGCATAATCAATAAAATATACTTAAAAAAAGAAGAAAAATAAATAAATAAATAAATAAATAAATGACCCTGACTGGTGTGGCTCAGTTGGCTGGGTGTCATCCGGGCAAGGCAAAAAGTCACCAGTTCTGTTCCCAGTCAGGGCACAGGCCTGGGTTGTGGGTTCAGTCTCTGATGGGCCACATGAGAGAGGCAACCAATCGATGATCCTGACGTTTTGCTCTCACGTGGATGTTTCTCTTTCTCCCTCCCTTCCCCTCTCTCTAAAAATAAGTAAATAAAATCTTTAAAATAAGTAAGTACATAAATAGATGCTACATAAACCCTACTAGTACATCTGAAGTAAATGAAAATTAGTGGATGCAAATTAATCCTGCGGTATGCAGTGAGGGCGTATCACACCTGATTGCATATACAACACACCTCCCAATCTTCTCTGGTCCAGCCTGAACACTGCGTACTTGAAACTGACCTTATCTGATGAACTGCCCATGCTGGTTGGCATGAATGGTGCTTCTTCTGGCCGTTTGTTTCTTAAAACTTAAGAGCCGGTCTGTCTAAGAACAAACATGTTTGGGACTTAGATATTGGTCTTGGTACTGGTAGGGCAACTTAATGTAGTCACAGCTAATATGTAATTTAAGAAATGTCCTTTATCCTTCTTTATATGAAAGTATAATTCATGCTAGAGCTTTTCTGAAATGCATATTTCACTTGAAAACAAAACACCAGATGAGAACTTATTCCCATACATGTGTTCCCATAAATGAGTACATGTCTGAGAGGGAAGAACACAGTATGTGAATTGTTTCTTCTGAGAAGAGGTCATGTTTCTCCCCAGCAGAGAGCAGTCACCTGGCTGGTTCCCTATTAGGCAGAAGCCACGTGGCCGAGGAGAACTACACCACTCAGCAGGCTGCTGACCTACTTCGTTATTGTAACTCGCAGGACCGAGCAATGCATTTTTTTTTTTTTCACTAAAGCCACATAGTGACTCGTCAGCAAATTAGTTACCTTTTGTCAGGACTTTTTAAAAAGTCTGTCTAAGCAATACATTCTATTTAGAAAAAAGAATCAACACTATGATAGCACAAATTCTAATTTATAGAATTACAGATCTAAAATATATTGCTAGACTTCAAGAGAGAACACATACTTTCAATTAAGATATTTTAGTTTCATTTCTTAGTTTTATACTCTCAGTTCTATTTTTTTCAATCAATCATTATCTAAGGGGTTAATTGGTCTTCGTAAAAAAATAACTGAAGCTATTTTAATTTTGTTTTCAGACAGTTGCTAGAATATCAATAGATAATCTAATTATCCTAGTTTTCAATGTCCTGCTTGTGTATGGAAACGAGCAAATGAATGATAGATACGTTTTTCTTCATTCACTTAGAGCAGATATCAACAAACAGCTCTTTTTGCACCAGCCCCCAGCACACGTGTTGTGACTAGTACAGTTTTTGAGCTAGAAGTGCCTGCCGTGACTCAGTACCTCCTCTGTGAAGGTTTCTGGTTCAAACCTGGTGGACAGTCGTTGAAATAAATGTCTACCCATTCTGTGTCACCCAGTGTTTAGCTGATACAACTCACGGACTCGACCTCAGTCTACTTGAGGCTGCCGCTAGCACACCCCTGTGAGCACCAGAGAAAAGGAACGCTGTCTGGGTAGCCGAATTAGAAGAAAATGCAAAAGAGGCTGCAGGAATGGCTGCATTTCAAGTGTCCACGGCTTGGCAGCAGGAAGAAGGTGCACATCCCTGGCGCTCGCCCCTGGTGAAGACGTCTCTGGGCCTCAATTCAAATTCGTACTAATGGCTTCAGCACATAATTTCCTATTCGCCTCATGTATAAATTCCTTCAGAGTTGTGCCTACATTTTGATAATCTCTTGGTTTTCAGCAGATAGAAAGAAGCAGTATGAATAAAGTCTGGTAGGATGTTAAGCATGACGGGGGGAGAGGTTTTTGTCTCATCCTCTACTGTATGTTCAGTGATGCCTGGCACAACGCTGGTACTCAGCGAAAGCACCTCAATGAAAGAATAAAATATATACACACGTTACAGAGCTGACATGCAGGAAACGCAGGCGACCTGCCTAAAGTCACACATGGTTCAGTGGTAGAGGCCATTCTGGGCTTCCTCTCTCTAATTCCAGTTCTGCCAGGTTTTCCCCTTTCTGTTCTGCTGTCCCGACGAGTTAGGATGGATAATATATGTTATGCAGTGGGTGACACGTGCCTCTGCAGAGGGTCTAGAGGGCGGCACACCAGTTTTTGACTTGACAAGTAAACTACAACACAGTCATTCAGAGGCCCCTGGGGTGAGCATCACAGAGACCCGTTCAACTGGAAGGGGGCTGGGAGCTGCGCAGAGTGTGACTATCTGGTCATTAGTGAGTGTCCCTCCCACATTGTCTGGAATGAAGATAAAACTGGGTAGTTACCTAGATTTTCCAATCAAATCCTTTATTCTCTCTACATAGATTTCAGTAATTAGAGCCTCCCACACACTTTTGGATTTTGTGCATATTACATTGCCTATGTTGATCAAATGATGGCATATTTTTGAAGGTATAAATTGATGTACAAATCATTAAAGCAAAAACTATCCAAGGAAAAACATTTAAAATGCATCATATAATAACTCCCTTACACATAATTTTCAAATACTACTGATAACTACCCATTTTGTTTATCTTATTAGCAACAGACGTAAGGTTGGCGTAGGACCTGTGTGCTGTGTGGACACATATGAGGCATGTATATTACCTGCCCCCGGAATCACAACAAAATAACACATAGTGTATGACCCCTGAGTAGGCTTCCAGATTTTATGATGTTACTCAAGTAAATGCAAGCATAAAACTAGAAATGTTTCTTATTCTTACAGGTCTTGTGAAGTTAAAACCAAGACACATTTACAGAGCAAATACCGACTTAATAATAACCAAAGTATCGTTGTGTGGATTTATTGTGGTGGGTGACGTTTTGCTGAAACCAAATAGCTGCACACAATACAAATACAGTGTCGTTCCCACATTAGTTATTACGGAGCGTGCAGCTCAACACAATACAGGGGACACTTGATGAAGTTTCCCAGCCCGCTTCTCCTTTCGGCTACGGTGAAAATGTTGGACTATATTTGATGTATCATTTAGCTTTCATTTGGTATGGATGGATTGTTTCCTTACTGACCCAGAGGGCAGCATTATTTTAAATAGCACCTCATGAGACAACACGCTTCGTTACAAAAGCAAATCGCAACCCCATCGTTAGAGCATCCAGCTGAACAGAGATCTGTGACGTGCTTACGGTGAAACCTTCAGAGTTATCACCAGTATTTATGAGAGCCTGGGGAGAAGCTGTCGGCTTCCTGAGAATAAACGTGCAGACTTCAGTTAGAGACACATGGCTCTAGGAATGTATTATTTAGCTACAAATCCTTTTCTATTTATTCTGTAAGATAATTCCCTAAATTATATCAAATTTAATATGTAAGTTCAAATGTGTCATAGCTCTCACTTTCTTAGTTATATTCTTAAAATAAATATTTCATATTTGTAATTTAAACCCAAAACCATTACCTCTAGTCCCTTTAATAATGAACTAAGACAATTTTAGTGTGCTACACCTAAATCATGACAAGATTTTCAAAATTAATTTTATTAGACATTAATTATCTGACTAATCCAAGACTTTCACTCAGATCTAATTCTATAATTCAAACATTTCTTGAATAATACAAAAGCAAATATTACAAATGCAGAGCAAAATTAATCCCAGTTCAAGTAGCATTTTGCAAGTCATATCCATAGTTACTGATTTGACTTTTTAAAAAATGACATTTAAAAAATTCTATTACTGAGGAATTAATAAAGACTGCAAAGGAAATATCTGAGAGGATTTGAAGCTGCTTCTATGGAATGAAATGCGGACTAGAAACAGTTAATATAAGAATAAATATATTGAACAAATCACCTATTAAAGATATAATATAGTTATAATATGGAATCCAATTTCTCATCAAAGGACATAAACAGATAACTAGCTAGTGATATATTGTTATAGATAAGGATACAGATATAAATGTAATATAGTTAAAAGGGATTTAAAACATATATAGATAGAAATATAGGTATAAATGCAAATGTGGTTAAGAAGGATTTCTAAAAATATATAGAGATAAGAATATAGATATAAATATAAATATAGTTAAGGAGTTTAAAATAATACTTAAGGATAGAAATCATTTAAAATGCAAGGTATGAAAAGCAGGAAGGCACAAAAAGTTTGCTAAACTTTATCATAAATAATTTAGTATCAATGTCAAATTGATATTGCATAGTTTTTAATCCCAGAACCAAAAATCACTAGTATCACCTCCCCCACTCACCCTGGTCTGGCTTCTCAGTTTTTGCCTTTCCAGTTTGATTTTGTTTTTCTATGTCCCCATCTCATTCCAGCCTAGCCACTCTTTAGTGTCGGCTCAGATGCCAAGTTTCGAGTGACTTTCTACTACTGCAACTGGTGTGCTGGGACCAAAGAGTTCACCTTTTGTCATTCTCTGTAGCTGTTGTTTGTAATCCATACAACACAAGATAATCTAGTGTGGTTTACAACAGAAATTAGGGAGTCAAATAGCTACGCCTCCTAACTTTGCCTCTAGGATCCACACGAGCCGTACGACATGGGATAATTAGTTTAACCTCTAAAAACAGGAGATGAGAGCACTTACCTCTTTGTGTTGCCGTGAGGACCAGACAGCATATTTCAAAGCACAGGGACTCGTATATAAATGATATATAAATGTAGGGCACTTATTTTTTATGTTGGATTTTTCCTTTTCCTTTATGACTTCTTTTAAAGTGTGAAAATACACTTTGTTTTGTTTTGTTGTGATGGAAAGTTTTCTAGAACACAATAGCTTTAGGATAGATAATGATATCACCAAGGTCAAATGACACCATCAAGATTCTTTATTGGTTCAAAAATGATTTTTATCTCCTTCCTATCACTAATAGCCACAAGTTCACATATTTTTTGGTCTTTATAACTGAATGTAGACTTAAATGTTTCCTATCTTCTTTGTTAGAGTTAAACATAGAAATAGAGTTCAATAAATGCAAAAAAAAAAAAAAAAAAAATCCAATTTCCAAAGTAAACCCACAGCCAAGAATAAGGAGACCCAAGAAGCATACGGTAAAATCAGGAAAGATGTTTTCCAGGCCATAATAAAAGTTTGATGATGTTTCATTAAACACACATACAAATGAGCACATGCAAACATATTTAAAGAAAAATGACCGAAACATTAAAATTTTTCTTCATTAAATATGTTTATCGCTGGATGTAATAGGTAGTATGTTGCCCTATATTATACAAGTATATGCACTTTATGGATACCCAAAATACTCTTTCAATAAAGACAATTGCTATTTTTTCAAAAGATACTTAGGGAAAATTTAAAATAATAATCATTTGAAATCTTAAATGTTAATTGGTGTCAAGAATAAATCATCTTTTCGGCAGTACTTTTTCCTCCTCTCCAAATATTTTAATACTCTTTTTATGTTTTGCTTCTTCACTGATCAATAAAAGTGACAGATCTATAGCCAAAGAAACTTCACAGACTTGAAAAGTGAGCATTGTGTTTAAGACCCAGACTCTCCCATACAAAACGCTTCTCACATAAACTTCCAGTGATGCCTGCCCGGGCTGCAGCGAACTGACTACATCAGGCACTGTTCTAGGCGCTGGGGACGAAGGACAGAACCAGGAGACACTCTCTTTGACCTAATGGAACTTAGCTGTTATCGTGTGGAAGATACAGAAAGATACAAATGACAAACAAGTGTGTATGTGTGTGTGTGTGCGCACACTGCTAAATTTTTAAAACAGAAAATACAAACAAATTCGGTGATACATGAGATAGGATGGTCAGGGGAGACCCTTGTGAAGCAGTGACTTTAAGTAGAATGAAGGAAATGAAGGAGACATCAGTTCTCAAAAAAGGAGTGAAAGAAATGAAGAAAAAGGGAGAGAGAAAACAGGAGGAGAAAATAGGTGGGCAAGAAATGAAAAAAGAAAGAAAAACAGGCTATACTTATTAAAATGTAATACTATAAACATCACTTTCTTTTCAAATACAAAGCCTGAGCTAATATTAGGAAAAAAATGTATGTTCTTAAAACATCCATGCCATTTCTACAATAATAAGCCAAGAAATTAATAACAGAATATTATGGGAAAGGCACGGGTATTGGATGTCTGCCAAAGTTACACTTTTGTGACGGTCTCTTAAAATTCACCCGCCATAAAACGTCATACATAAGAGAAGGCTGTTTTAATGAGCAGCTAAACAACATTTTGTTAAATGTAAGTGTTCTTCGACCCATGGTTAGGCAAGAGAGATACCATACTTATATGTGGTGGAATAGTACGCAGCCACAAAAAAGATGAAATATTACCTTTTGCGACAACATGAATGGATCCTGAGAATATCATGCTAAATAAAATAAGTCAAGCAGAAAAGGACAAGAACTATATAGTTTCCCTCATGCGGGATATAAAACAAAAAACAACAAATGAACAAACAAACAAACACACACTCCTAGACACAGACAACAACATAGTGGTGACCAGTGGAGAAGGGGGATGGGGGAGGATAAAACAGGGAAGCGGTCAGATATGAGGTGATAAAAAGAGACTAGACTTTGGCAGTGAGCACACAACTGAGTACAGAACTGATGTGTCATAAACCTGTATCCCTGAAACTTCTATACTGTTATTAACCGATGTTACTCCAGTAAATTTAACTTAAAAACATAAAGAATTAAACGTAATGCTAGAAGAAAATACAAGAACTTACAGAAAAAGAATGTTTGTGAATGTATATATGTTAAACATTCACTATTTCAATTCCTTTGTGAATGTTGGACTATGCGAATCAATACATATGCTCTTAAACTTTATGTAAATATGGATATACTTTGTAAATTAAACATATACCTCACAGATTTTTTATGTTTACATGTTATGTAGGGTAAAGTTTAAAGGGTGTCTTTGCCATGAGGTTTTCCCTAGAAAGAGGTACTACCTGAAATATCATTGCACGTTACACGCATTTCATTTGTTTTCATACTGAAGCACCTGTCTGCATGTTTAACAATGCCTAGAATTGCATGTCTTGAACATGGTAAATGCTGAAATCAAGCAGAAAGAAAGAAGTTATTCTAGGCAGCAGGCATTTTTAAAAGAAGGTGGTACTGTGATTATATGTGCGCATGTTTGTACGTGTACCTTTCAAATTGACTGTCTCCATGTACACAGGGAAAGATACCTAAAAATAGAGCGTGTAGCCGACACATCCCCAGGAACATGTCGTGTAAATGAGATTCGGCCGTAGGGAAGGAACAGAACGTCTAATTCTACAGCTGTGGAAGCAAAACCAAGTTTCTTCTAAACGTCTGTGGAGGAGGCGCTCGCTCACCCTCACGTCCCTACCGGGACCTTCCCAGGCGCGCGCCGAGGGCGCAGGGGCGCACAGGGGCGCGCGGGACTCACCACCATCTCGTTGAGCGACACCCAGCAGTCCGGGGGGAAGTCCTGCAGCAGCGGCACCAGGAACTGCAGGCAGCCGTCCCAGTGGCACAGCAGCAGCATCATGCCGATGAGGTTGAAGATCCTCACCACCGCGCTGGCCAGGTCGTACGTCATGTGGAAAATCTGCAGGCGACACACACGGTCAACTCTTGCAGACAGGTTTTCTCAAGAGTCAGCACCACCACCCACGCCAGTAGCCCTTGCCATTATGGAGCGTAAGCAGCGATCGGGTAAAAATAGGAGAAGGGCTTGTACCACAAGAAACACAATTCCGTTTCTGTGTCTTTACACGGAGACGTGGCACTAGGATTACATCCCACTGTGGGTTCTCCATGAAGAGAGGAGATGACATGAATACATTAAATGTATGGGTCATGTTTTGAAGACGTTGTTTTTGCCAGTTGTTTTCACTGACTGTTCTTATGGGCATTTTAGAAAAGCTGCTTTAGAGCAAGGCAGCAAAATTGTCAAGTTAATGGATTTACTAAAGGACACCCGCCCCCCCAAAAAAAGCTAAGGGCTAAAAATTAGCATATTAACGAAGGAGAGTTTTATTGTAAAACATAAAGTACCATTTAGAATTAACTGCAGTTAACTTGTAGCTATATTCTGTATATTGAATAGTGACCTTTGAGATAACAGTTCCCTGGATTTGGTTTAAAAAAAAAGGTGAGCAACATTTATTTTAAAAATAACATTATTTCCGCTTATATTATTTGTATGCTATAGGCTACTCTTTACTATGAACTTTTTTATTGCTATTTTCATGAGTTTAATATGGCTAAATATGCAAAGACGCAACACCTCGAGATACTTAGAATCACATTTTTTATAATTCACCAAAAAAAAAGTTTATTTTTAAAGTAAGAAGGACAACAGGTATTGCAAGATTACCTCAGAAATAGAAAAAATGGACCTCCTCCAACTGAGATGTTGATTTAGCAGCCATATATTTGTAAGGGAACATCTGTAATTCTTAAGAGATGCTTACTAGGGTATATAGAGGGGAAATGAAAGGACCGTTGGAGTTTGGCTGTTATAAAATCGCCATATCTGTCTTTGGTTACATGTTTTCCGCTTTGATCCATTTATATTAGTCATCTATTCTTTCTTTACACAATCTTCCTTTTAGAGTGAACAAAAAATCTTGCATTAAGTACACACTGGTCTGAATTCTTTTTAAAAGTAAGTTTGGGTCTCTGGGTCTAAAGGCAACAGCTCATATGTTTTGATATTCATACAGCTATATACGTAATTCATTTAAGGCACTGAGAATTTTATTTTCCTCTAAGTTATTTTTAATTTGTTTTTGTATTTGGCAAACACACAGGAAAGTCCTTCTGATGCTACTGCCTCTGATATTTCTTGGCCACTGAATTTGTAAATAGAAATTGTATTAACATTTCCATCAATAATTTCTCCTTAAAAGTAATACAGTAAAACATAATTAAAAAGTCTCTACTATTAAAGTAGAAAAAATTACAATGGATCTAAATTTTTCTTGTTTCGTAATAGATTTCTATTTTTATGCCTTAGTATTTCCTGCCAAAATAGCTCAATATGTCTTTTGGGTAAGTGTATTGGAGAATAGGGTAAAGTTACAGAATATAAACTTTTGGATCAAACAATAAACTAATCACTTTTCAACCTGATTCGTTGAAGTAAACAATAATGATGGGAACTCTCTGCCCAAGTCTGTAAATTATTGTTCGGTTATCTGACTGTGGAGTGAGATTTGAGGACCAGGACCATTCTTAGTAAAGCATATTTTATGAATTTTCTACTTAGTTTTTATGGAATTAGACTTTCTTTGTGAAACCTTCAGGTGAATTAAGATAATATATGCTAATATTCAGCAATTCTTTTAGGAAAACCTTATTATTTCTGAAATGTGTTCCAAAGAAACATAACCACTATTGTTATAAAGGAAGTTATTGGAGAAATAAGGTCTTTCATAACATATTGGAAACATGTTGTTTCCTTATTATTTATTTATTTAGCATTGATTTATTTATGCCTCCATGTGGTTACTGAAGCCCTATTGTTATAATTGTATTATAATAGAACAAAACCCAGAATTAAGCATCTCCTCGCCCCCACTGCCATTCCCAACCTAATAATACTAGCACACAATGCTAGTCCAAGATTTACCTACGTCTGCTACAGAGAATGCTCAGTAATAGCTTACATGGTTAATTTCAGAAAGAGCCTCCCCCCCTTGGCCTTTAAATGATGTGTTCAGAGGTGATCTCACTTTTTAGAGCTATCCCCAAATCTAATTTTGGAAGAGGAAGAAGCAAGTTGGATATTTTGACAATGGTTAATATTAGAGGCTAATTTCAACTAGTCAGATCCATGTGTGTCCATCCTGATTTCTCTACCTGACAGAAGAACCTAATAACGAACATAGTGCTAATTCGGATACAAACATACATGAATGTGTGTAGTGCTTGGGATCAATCTGATTGACTCTTGAGCTTTTATAATTCCTCATACACTCTGACAGACATAGTCATCCCATGGGACCAGTTGCTGAAATTATTAATGGTCCTGTCAAAGCCTTGCTCACAGAATATTTGGATTGAGAAGCCTATTTTCTTAGGGAGCACAGACATCTGTAGAGTCATGCTAACCCAAGAAGTAAACATCTGGGCTAATTTACACATCGCCACAACTCCTAATTGTCTAAGTGTGGCCTGTAGCATAAATCTAGGCGCAACTTCATTTGAGTTTCTGGTCAGGTAGACCATACCACTGATTAATTACTATTTTTCTGTTTTGCTTTCCATCTACAAGGTGAACATCCTTGAATAATAAATTCCTGTCCAAGTCAATTATGGAATACTACTTCCCGCAAACAGGACCGCACACAAGAATAACACAGACGACGCTCAGGAAATGGCTGAATGAGTGAATGAGAGTGTTGCATGTGTTGGACGGTAACAGCTTAAGGAACCTCCTCTGATCTTACGGGAGTGAAGCTTTTGATTCTGTGTTTTAAATCAGAGAACTAAACGTTAATTATTTTCAATCTTCCTATTGATCCGACTCAAAGCCAGACCTGAGTCTCAGGGTGTAAGTAGCAGAAAGACAGGTCATTCTGACCACTAGCAATGTGCCTTTAAGTGTGTGTGGGGGGCGGGGGGGGGGGGCGGGTGCTGGGGGGTAAAGGGGAGAAAATTGGGACAACTACAAGAGCACAAACAATAAAAAATGTTAAACTTAAAAAATATGCTTTTAAATAGTACTTATAAGACTCAACTGAAAAAATTAAAAATCAACTGAAAAAAATTTAATAGTTTTAAAAGCTTTTCTTTAATTTTATTTTCTTCAAAAACTAGACTGTAAAGCGTGTCAGCGGAAGGCCTGTGTTTTACATTGTCCATCTGGGGACACAGCTTTTCACAGGACCCCCGTGGGAGGAAAAGTTGGGTCACAGACTCCCCTCAATTCTTCTCTACACCATGGCAGTACTAGATTCTGTCCAAATGGGGCCCGATGACTCCAGAGAGGATAGCTAATTAACTTTCCAAAACCCAGGAATGCTCTGATTATGATAATTTGATTTAGAATCCCCAAGCCTACCCTAATATTTGCAGACTTGTTGACCATAGTTAAAATGTTTTTGTAATATTTTCCCCAGGAGCAGTGCATATTCCATTGTTTCTAAAAGGCCAAATCCTAAAGTGCTATAGGGCAGATATTCAAAAATCAGCTGAGTTCTTTTCAAATGCTTCCACATTCTTTCCTCTGCACTGATTTCAGGCGTCAGTCACTCTAATAAACCGCCTACGACATCAGTGGGCCCTAATCAATCTTTAACTAACTGATCTATTGGGTTGGTCAAAAAGTTCACTTGATTTTTTCCTTAAGATGGCTCTAGTAGCACTTAGTTGTCTTTAACATCATTCAAAAACAATTCTGTTAGAATGTATTGTGACAGCTGTCATATCAGCATCCATTTTTTGAAAAACTAAACTTATCAAAATCGGTAAATTTTTGTGTAGCCATTTTAATATTGAAGATGGAAGAAAAATGCAACATTTTCAGAATATTATGCTTTATTATTTCAAAAAAAGGTAAAAATGCAACTGTGCTGGAGATTTCTCACTTGGATGATGTTCCATGGTCAGGTAGGCCAGTTGAAGTTGACAGCAATCAAATCAAGACGTTAATTGAGAATAATCAATGTTCTACCGTGCGGGAGATAGCCGACATAACTTAAACTATCCAAATCGATAAAGTTATTGGTAAAAATGAAAACTGTGTCTTTTATTTTATGTAAAAAACTGAACAGCCTTTTGGGCCAACCCAATACTATGTTTTACGTAACTACAAAAATTGTCAAGAGCAATTTAACACTTTTCATAGCATGCATTGATCTGTCCTTAGTCCTTGACTTCACAGATTGGGGCCATTTATAGGCTAGATGGCTTCTATGATCTCAATATTTATTCTGAGCTTCAAATATACCTTCAGCATTCTTAATCAACGCAACATTAAGGAATCGGATGGGCCAAAAATGCCTCCCTGGACAAAGAACATTCTGATGTTTGAGGTGTAAAACAAGGCTGGGCTTTTCTGTTCTCTTTATAAATCTGCACCTGCATAACTTGATGTATCTTTTAGACGAAGTGTTATGCCGTGTTGACAACAGAGTATAAGAATACCAACATTTAGCTACTCAGTCTCTTTCACAGCTAACGTATATTTAGGATTCAATATGTACTCATTCTAATCAATGGTAAAATCAATATTTTAAGAGTTCTACTGCACCTTCTGCAATTCTTACCCTGAAGACGATCCAGGTTATCTTATCAAGGCTTTAGGTACAAAGTGTGGATAATAACTTATTTGAAGATTTTCCTTGTTATATGAAATAAGAGCACTCTTCACAGTATCATCTTTGAACACGCACCAATGACTACAGTCTTTGGACTTGTTTTATTAGTCCCCTACTCAGTCTGCGATCTCATTAAGAATGGCCAGCCCATGTCTTCAGAAAAGCCAACTATCTGTGCCTCTCAATTCTAGAAGCCTCTGTAACTAGTCCAAGTGCAACAGTCCACTCCCCAGACTTACACATCTATTGTCAAAGCCTCATGCTGGTGGGTGCTTTTCCCCTGTCGTCTTCTTTCCATTGTCCCTTCCAAAACTCCCCCTACATTATCTATTAGCTTTCTCTACCCTCAGCCTCATCATAAAATTCTTCCTCTCCTTATGTGCTTTCCCTGAGACATATGAGTCCCGTTCCCTCTCTCCCCAAAGACTCAGCCTCTCCAATAGCTTTCTCAAAGAGTCGGTTCAGTTCTTCCATATTTTTAAGCAACAGGTTCTGATGGCAGTTTCCTCATGTCCCCGTCTCCGCTTGGCCACGATCAGACAATTGTTTGTCTAGCTGTATATAAAAATTATTTTCTTCAGTCTTTATTCCGCTTGGCTACTCCACCCGTAACTTAACCCCATCTCTGGCATTTAACAACCTCCTGACCTACCACACATCTCCCGTTCTTAAGGACTCTCTGTTTTCCATTGACTTTTCTCCATAAAATGTCAACTTCTGATCAATCAAAACAGACACCTTCTAAACCTGAGCTGCTAAAGATTGCAGCAGAGAAAACAGCAGAATATAGTTACAAAAATTTTAAAGGATAGCAACCTTATTTAAGGTGCTTGGCTATAATCTGTTCCTTATACCATCTATCCTATTTTTTTTCTCTGCCCCCTTCCCCAAAACCCATGGCTATTCTATTCAGTTTTAGATTAAAGTTTTACATTTTCTAGGGGAAAGTGACATTCTTACGTTTAAGTTTCCTGACTCTGTACTCCCATTCCTTCAAACAAACATACGTCTACAGCTTTGCTTACTGTTTTTCCTCCTAGTCTCAAAAGAATGTCTTCTGTTCAAAACAAATTCCTACCAATGTTTTGATAATGACCTGATTTTTTTCTCCTCCAAGAACACAAACAGATCTGAGTTCCTCAATCCATGGTGAGAACCAGCTCTCTCCCCTACCCATAGTGGACAGAAAGACACCTTTGTGAAATACAATACAAATGAGTTAAACTAAAGAAAAAACAAGATGTAATACCAGCCTATGGATTAGACCCTTGGATGTGGTGCCAATATCAGATTGCTATAATTACTTGATTACTTTTTTGTTAGAATCATTAACTTCTATACTAGTTTTACCCCAACTGGTTAGAAATAATAAAACCTTTCAATTTCTCAAAAGCATTTTAAGTTGAAGAAGAATCTTCATTTCCCAGGCACTTTCCTAAGTCCTTTTCCCTTTCTGGCCCTTGCAGCTTAACTTCTCAGAAAACTCTCCTCGCTGGGTCTCGGAGGCAGAGAAGGAGCCAGCCAGCCCGCCTGAGAGCGGCGCGTGGTCATCTTTCCACAGCTGTATGTTCAAGTGCCACCTGGTGCACAGTGTGATGCCCTGAAGGGCACACTGTCATCGCTACTGGGAGCCTCTCTCACGCTCCCCCTTCACACATATGTGGGGAGTATAAAGACACTTAAGGGTGACTTTGTTTCCCCAGCTGGGGGATTGAAACTTCAAATACACACACACACACACACACACACACACACACACACACACACATCTATTCTGAGCATTCTTTTTGAAATGGTACAAATATCTTTTTTAAAGTATTTTTAAAATTTATTTTTAGAGCAAGGGGAAGGGAGGGAGAAAGAAAGAGAAATAGAAATGTCGATGTGAGAGAGAAACATCGATCAGCTCCCTCCCACACCCACCGGCCCAGGGACTGAACCCGCAACCCAGGCACGTGCCCTGACCGGGAATCAAACTGGCGACTTTTTGCTTTGTGGGACGATGTCCATCCAACTGAGCCATGCCAGTCAGGGCTGGAACAAATATCTTATTATTGAGGCTCTAAAGATAAGTGTGATCACAGGACTTTGCAGCAAACTAAGAAGCACATAATATAGTTTAACAACTAGAGTCAAATGTACTAGTTATCAATTGTGACCATTAAAAATAAAGTACAGCTGCTTTGTGCATGTGTTATTTTTATTGTGTCTATATATTTATTTAACAAACATATATATGTATAAAATTTAAATAGCAATTTTAGATATTTTAGTTGTAACAGTGCTTGTTACGTTTCTTAACTAGCTTTATTAGAATCTATGAATGCTTCACTACTTTGCTACTGTATAATCTATCAGCCATTTCTAATGATATATATTTTCACATAAGATTTTAATTCCATATACTGAAACATTTAGGTAAAGTATGTCTTTAGGCAAAATTGCTCTGTATTTAGCTTTACTAGTCAGAGAAAAGTCAAAAACTATGCGTTAGTAAAGAAATATAAGAAAATGGGAAAACACCATAGCATGAATTCTTTAACTATTTTTAGTAGGAAACAGTGCTGGGGAGCAGTGACCATGTAGAGTGGAAAAGCGCCCGTGAACAGTGGGAGGCGCCGTGCCTGGCGGGACAGAGTCGGGGCTCAGCAATAACTTCACCCCGGCTGCGCTGCTTCCCGTGGGCAGGGGCCTTCAGAACGGGGTCAGCGCTCCGAGCCCCTGACTGCCTCGTGTGCCGGTGAATTTCAGGTCCATGTCAGCTGACCGCTGGGAAACGGTCAGAAAGATATGCTGACAACAGCCTGCAGTCTTAACCAAACACACCCAAATCTTCAGATTCCTGAAGTTCCTTAGAAGAACAGAGTATCTCATTTGAACCCCCACAAGGACAATGGGGTGCAGCGGGACGTCTGGGCACTGGGGAGGGCTCCAAGGAAAGGGGAAGGCAGCGTGGCCTCCAGGCCGTGACTTACTCTGCGAGGCAGCTTCTCACCCTGGGAAACTCAAATTATGAAGGAGTATTGAACATGACTCTACTCAGGAGAGCCTTTGGTGGATAAGTACTCTAAAAAAACTGAAATTCATTAAAGTTAAACTATTTTAAGGTCATTTTGTATGCTTCTATTATAATTTTCCAATGGCTATATATGTAGATAATATACACAAATTGTGCAACTATGGAAAGATTTGAACAAGGAATATAAAAAACAGATTTTATGATGCATATTTGGACCTTTAATTACGGTTGTGTGAAGGCTATTTGATGCTGACCACACACTTAATTTCAGGATGAAGTCAGCACTAAAATATTGATTTGAACAATATAATTACTCTTCCTGAAACTCTTCTTTGGTAAACCTTCTCTTGAAAAATCAAAGTAGAAATTTAAAAAATTTAAATATAAAATTTAATAATCTTGCTCCTTGTCTTGTACACAGTAGAAGATGGTAATCAAGAAGACAACCAGCAGGGGCTACATAGTATGTGTGACTGTGTACATGTATGAGTAGAAAAAGAGGGTAAAAAAGCCAATAACCGCATTAGCATTATTTTCTGAATTATGCATAGCCTTTGCAAATGAATTTCAAATGATATTTCCATAACATCGTGTTTTTTGGAGGGGACTGTGGAATAATCCATTTTAGACATAACATATTGCTAATCATAGTCTCATTTTTATTTTCATAGTTTCGTGTAAATCTTTTGCTCACTCTCTTATGTATAACTGCTATCTCATCAAATTTGTAATGTTATATGCTCTGATAAGTACAAATTTAGTTATCTCTGCATTTTGAGCTACAAATAGTATAATTATTTTAGTTTTTGTTACTAGTTCATTTCCTCAGCATAGAAAATAATCACATGAATTCATGCTCTTTGAAGGGCAAAAATACACCATACAATAGAATGAAGAAATTTACCCAAGCTAAGTAAGAACATATATTTTACTTTGGAGACATCATCTCACCAATTTGTATTTTAAAATTTATTTAAATAATAAATGCTCTTAAAACAGATAGATAATTCAGTCTCCAAGCTCTAGTGACTGAATCATCAAAGCAAACAAAGCAGAGGATGTTTCAGCTCATTTTATATACTCTGAAAATTGTTTTCCTGTAGAAAGCATCATATATATAAATATATATTCAATAATTATCTATTAAATTTCTTTGAAATTACAGACCAAGAATATTCCATATTTTCCATTCCATTCAGATATAATTCAGAAAGATTTTTGCACTAATACTCAGTTAACTAAATTCTATTAAAACGTCTCCAAGACATGGATAAAATGTTTAATATATTTTGTTGGTCTCTTGCTAGTATACTTTTAAAATATTTCCCAAATATTGTTATGTCTTCTATTTTCTGTTAATTCTGTGAGAAAGAATCCACTGTAATATCTTTGGTGTCACATTCGAAAACTTTGTTAAATTCATAAGTGATGATAAATGTTTGGCATCTCAATTAATTTTATTTTTTACCTAAAATATTGAAAATTGTAGTGCTTGTAGGGTGGTAAATATTTTAAATTAGTCATATGCATTTTCATGAAACATTAAATTGTAAACAATATATATTTTAAAATTTATTAGCAATTGTTTTGTTAATGTTAGAGATAATTATAGTTAACATGAAATAAAAAGCACTCAACAAAAATGTTTTCCCTGAGAGAACTTAAAAAATTGTTGGGGAAACATATAACTTGAAATCAGCAGACTAAAATTCTAGTCCCAAATCTGCATTACTCAGTTTCCAAAAATTCCCCTTAGCTTTCTAACAAAAAGAAAGGAGATGTAGCCAATGACTTCTAAAGTACATTCTACATATAAAATTCCATAATATACTTTATTTTTGAAATTAAAAAGTATAGCTTTAAAAAATAAAATACCGTGGAGCCACTACACACACAAATTGAAAGATAAACCAGAGGTAAAACACTTTCATATAAATAATTTCCCTAAACCTTTAAAACACATTAAAGAAATAAAACATAGTAACAAAGCTAATCATAATATAAATCTGCAGTAAAATAAAATGTAGTGGATACATAAAACACCATTATATTTGAACAAACTGCATGATGTCTTTCTGAACATCAACAGTCTAGAAAGATCATGTGCAAACCAGTGCATGGCACCATCTGCCTGCAGGCACGAGGAGAGGTGAGTGGAAGAAAGGAAAGCTAGCTTCTCAAACCACTGCTCCGATGAAAGCAATGCTTCTTCCTAATCTGTCGTCCTGGCCATCAGAGTTACATCATGCATTGGCATGCCATCTTGCTGGCCACATGAGCCAGACAAGTTTGAAAAGCTAATTTATTTGAGTGGATTTATGTCGGCGATGCTCTGGAAGAAAAAGCAGTGCTGGTTCAGTCTTGGCAAATGCCTTCTGAAAGAAACTGCTAAGTTCATGATTTTGGGTATGAAGCTGGTGGTAAAATAGAACTATGATTCTTAGTGAATCAAACACACATTTTGATATTTGATAAAACAAATAAGTAAAAAAAATGTATTATGATTGCAACCTCCCCAAAAGAAACCAAAACTTAAAGAAATGTAAACAAGTGATTTCACGTTCTGTGCAAAGCCATTGGAGGATTTGTAAGAAAGATGGTCCAAGATGGCAGAGGAGTAAGTGGGAGCTACATTAACCTCCTTCCAGGACCAATCTGGAATTACAACTGAATTGTAAAGAAATCATCAGGAATAACCAACTGAACACTAGCTGGAGAGAAGCCTTATAACAGACAGGCTTCACCACAACACGACTGTTACAGAGTGCAGAGAAGATGGGAGAGGGAAGGTTGGGCTCCCATGGGTGGCAGTGGAAGTGCCAGAGGGAAATTCAGTGGCTGGGAGGTTCCCACTGAGAAGTATGGGGTCTAAGCCCCAGGCTGGGCTCCCCAGCCTACAGCACCAGAGCCAAAAAGGAACTTAGACAATACCCAGCTATGAAAAGCGATGGGGTTTCTGTCTGCCAGGGAGAGAAGACTGGAGACACAGAGAGACTCTTAAAGGGTCAAATTTCCTTTGCAGCCACTTACCTTGGGCTCAGCAAAGGGGGGCAGAGTGGATTAGAGACACTCGAAAAGAGTTTGGGGAACGTGGCTTCGGGAAGAGAACTGAGGGAGCACCTGATAGGATCCCCGTGCTGAGTCAGGTCCCATACTGAAGAAGCCGTCTTGCTCAGGCAGAGCATTCCCTACCAAGTGCCATTAGATTAATGAGGAGCAACAGCCCCACCCACAGGAATTACTCTGCACCACCCTGCAGTTCTTAAGCCTGACTGCTGATCACAGATTGACTAGATTAATAACTGAAGGAGACAGCCACAGACTGGATTGCTGGAAGTCTGGAACAGGCTGCCTAGGCCCAGACTGGGACACAATCTGACATCACCAGGGGCAGATACAGAAAGAGAAGAAAGTGGTAAAAACCATATATCTCTGAGACAAATTTTACCATGGTCTTCTTCATGATTTGCATTATTTTCTCTCTTGCATTGCTTTTCAACATTCATTTCGTGTCCTTCAGGTTTGTGCCTATTAAGTCACTAGTTTTTATATTATAGTTATTTCAAATCCCATATTTTGTTTCTCCCTTTTCTTACTCCATTTTATCTTCTTCTTTCCTCTTCTCATTTTCATTTTCATTTTATTTTCTCTCTTGCTATGACTTGTTTCCATTCTGCACTCTATTTCTCCCCACTCCAGCCCCTGCAAATAATTTTTCTTGTTATTAGTCATCTCAAATTATTTTTCCTGTTCTTAAAATACCTTTATTCTCTCTTCACCTTTATCAATCTTTGCTCATTGGTTGTGGATACGGTGGTGGTGGTTGCATTTGTTAAATTTTTATTTATAGATCATCACTATTTTTGTGTTTCAAATCTCTAATTTTACTGTTCCTCTCTTCTACTCCATTTTGCCTTCCTCCTACATTTTCCTTTTTTTCATTTTAAATTTTAATTTTTCCCTGCCTTAGCCTGGTTCACTCTTAGTATTCCTTCCCCCTACATCCTCTCAAAACCACTTCTCTTTCCTCTCTAGACATCTCTTAAGCTTTTCTTTCTTTCTTTTTTTCCCCCTTATTCCCATCCCACCTATATTAATCTTCGCTCATTTGTTGTTGATAGTGCTGTGGTGGATCTTGTTCTCCAATTTGGTTACTATGTGTTCTCTCTCTCACTGTATACATATATTTTAATATCTGTTTAAACCTAACACTGTACCCTTCCCTTACCTTACTTCATTCTACCTTCTCCCCTCCCTTTTTTATTTATGATGTACATTTTACTACCCTTCTCTCTTTGACTGGTCTCTACTTCACCCTCTTGTTAGTGATCCTCCCTCCACCCACAATATACCATTTTTCTTTCAGTTAGCCACCTCATGTTCATTTTTCCTTTCTTACCATAGTCTTTATCTCTTTAAAACTTTGTTAACATTGGCTAATTTGCTGTTGATATTATGATTATGGGTGGGAGGTATTTTTGTGAGTGTTGGTTTGTTTCCTTGGCTGTTTGATTTTGTTTTGGCAGCATATGGTAGAAGAATCTCAAAAAAAAAAAAAAAAATCTAACCCTACATTTACAAGATCTAGAGGAACAACAACAAACAAAGCCCAAAGCAAATAGGTGGAAAGCAATGATCCAGATCAGGGCAGAATTAAATGAAATAGAGATTAAAGAATAATTCAAGGGATCAATAAATTCAGGAGCTGGTTCTTTGAAAAAATAAACAAAATCAACAAATCTTTAACCAGACTCATCACGAAAAAAAGAGAGACAGACTTCCTGCCAAGATGGAAGCATAGACAGACATGCTGTGTCTCCCTCCACAACTAAGAAGGAACACAACTACCTCAAAACTAGAGACAACCAGAAAGAAGTTCCAGAAAATCAAACTGCATGGAAGTCCAGCAAACAAATATATAAAGAAGAAATACTCATCCAGACAGGTAGGAGCGGCAGAGCTGGGGCAGAGGGGATGCAGTGTGGTGGTGGCAGCAGCAGGCTGGCAGAAAGCACAGTCACATATTTTTAAAATTCAGGAGGGACACCTGGAGAGTGTTCCCAGATCCTCACCAGACCTCACAGCTCACTGTCCCAGCATCAGGGAAAATCAAGCCTCATTGCTTCTGACTGTGCAAACCAGTGGGGGTTGGGGTGGAGGCAGAAACTGCCGGTCTCTCAGCAAAGTCTGCTTCTTTAAAGGGTCCGGACAAGCCTAGAACATCCACAGACATGCTCACTCTGGGAACAATGGCCGGGGGCACAACTAGAGGGGCGCAAGTCCCATATAGAAGTGGGAGAGGTGCCTGGAAAAGGGGCGAGTGCTGAGCAAGCTGCATTGTTCTCTCTCAGACCCTTCCCCCACATTTGGTGCCACAACATGGTGAAACAGGTCTCCCTGTACTGATGAATCCCTAAGGCTATGTCCCTTTAAATGTAACAGGAGTGACAACTCTGCCTAAGACACAGAGACAAACAAACACAGGAGCCTGTCAAGATGAGGAGACAATCAAGGGAAGGAAACTGGGGTCAAAATCAATGATTTGGAACAAAGGGAGAAAAAACAGTCAACCAGTGCAGAATGAGGAAACAAGAATTGAAAAAAAATGAGGAGATGCTTGGAAACCTCTGGGACAACTTTAAATGTGCCAACATCCGAATCATGGGGGTGCCAGAAGGAAAGAGGAAGAGCAAGAAATAGTAAACTTATGTGAGAAAATAATGGAGGAAAACTTCCCAAATTCGGTGAAGGAAATAGACATAGAAGTCCAGGAAGCATGGAGAGTCCCAGGTGCTGGACCCAGAGGGGACCACATCAAGACACATCATGATTAAAATGCCAAAGGTGAAACATAAAGAGAGAATCCTAAAAGCAGCAAGAGAGAACCGGAGATTTGCCTACAAAGGGGTGCCTATAAGACTATCAGCTGATTTCTCAAAAGAAATTTGCAGGCAAGAAGGGACTGCCAAGAAGTATTCAATGTGATGAAAAGCAACCTACAACCAAGATCACTCTACCCAGCAAACCTAATATTTGGAATGGAGGGGCAGATGAAGTGATTCCAAGACAAGGTAAAGCTAAAAGAGTTCATTATCACCAAGTCATTATTATATGAACTGTTAAAGAAGGGACTTAAGAAAAAAAGATCAAAACTATGAACACTAAAATAACAACAAACTCACAACTATATGAAATGTTAAAGGGATTTATTTAAGAAAAAGATCAAAACTATGAACACTAAAATGACAACAAACTCACAGCTATCAACAACAGAATCTAAAAAATAAAAACAAAATCCAACTAAGCAAACCAGAGTAGGAACAGAATCACAGCTGGGAGGGGGAAGGGAGAGAAATGGGGAAATGGTGCAGGGACTAAGAAACATAATCGGTTGGTACAAAATAGACAGGGGGAAGTTAAGAATAATATAGGAAAGGGTGAAGCCAAAGAACTTCTATGCACGACCTGTGGACATGAACTAAGGGGGGTACGATTACTGGAGGGAAGGGGGTTACTGGGCAGAGGAGAGCAAAGGGGAAAAAATTGGAACTACTGTAACAACATAATCAATACAATATACTTAAAAAGAAAAAGAAAAAGAAAAAAAGAGAGAGGACCCAAATAAATAAAATCAGAAATGAAAGAGGAGAAATTACAACTGAAACCATAGAAATACAAGAGATTATAAGAAATTACTTTGAATAACTATCGTTGGCAGCCGTCCGTCTCGAGAGACGATGGTGTAGCTTCTTAAGAGTCTATCTGCACCGCCGAGAATGGATGTGCAGTCCGACTCGGGAGTGACACGGTATCTGTCTCCTCCCGTGTTGAATTGACATCTTGCGATGACGCTGGGGTGTCCTCTCCAGTGAAGCTGAAGCTACAGAGCCTGGGCAGGGTGATATGGAGGGTCTGCTGTTGCCCATGCAGCAGACGCCCCCTCTCTTCGCAGCTGAAGGGTCCAAAGGAAAGACGGAGTCAATACTATATGCTAAGAAATTTGACAACCTGGTTGAAAAGGACAAATTTCTAGAAATGTATAATCTTCCAAAACTGAATCAAGAAAAAACAGAAACCCTGAACAGACAGATAACAACTAGTGAAATTGAAGCAATACTTAGGAATAAATTTTCCCAAGGGGGTAAAAGAATTGTACTCAGTAAACTACAGAACACTGAAGAAAGAGATTAAGGAACATACAAATAAATGGAAGCATGTACTGTGTTCATGCATTGGAAGAATTAACATCATTAAAATGTCCATACTACCCAAAGCAATCTATAGATTCAATGCACTCCCTACTAAAATACCAGTGACATATTTCACGTATTTAGAACATATATTTCAAAAATTTATATGGAACCCAAAATGACCCCAAATAGCCTCAGAAATCTTGAGAAAGAAAAACAAAGTAGGAGGGATCACAATACCTGATATCAAACTATACTACAAGGCCACTTTTATCGAACAGTCTGGTACTGACATAAGAACAGACGTATAGATCAATGGAACAGAATAGAGAGCACAGAAGTAAACCCAGGTCTATATGGTCAACTAATATATGACAAAGCAGGAGGGAGCATAAAATTGAGTAAAAATAGCCTCTCCAACAAATGGTGTTGGGAGAACTGGACAGGGACATGCAAAAAAAAAAAAAAAAAGAAAGAAAGAAAGAGAGAGAGAGAGAGAAAAAGACAGAAAGAAAGGAAGCAAGCAAGCAACTAGACCAGCAATTTACACCATACATGAAAATAAAGAATAAGACTTAAACATAAGCCGTGATACCATAAAAATCTTAGAGGAAAGCATCAGCAGTAAAATCTCAGACATCCCACAGTGCAATGTTTTCTCTGGTATACCCACCATGGAAAGGGAAATAAAGTAGAGAATAAACAAATGGCACTACTTCAAATTAAAAATCTTCTGCACAGCTAAAGAAACCATCATTAAAATGAAAAGGGAACCAACCGTATGGGAGATCATACTTGCCAGTGATACCTTGGCCAAGGGTTTCATCTCCAAGATATATAGAACTCATCTGGCTCAACACCAGGAAAACAAACAATCAAATTACAAAATGGGCAAAGGACCTGAATAGACATTTCTCCAAGGAGGACATACAGAGGGTCCATAGGCATATGAAAGGATGCTCAACATCACTAGCCATCAGAGAGATGCAAATTAAAACCACAATGAGATACCACCTCACACCAGTCAGAATGGCCGTCATCAACAAATCAACAAACAAGTGCTGGCGAGGATGCGGAGAAAAGGGAACCCTAGTGCCCTGCTGGTGGGAATGCAGATGGTGCAGCCACTGTGGGAAACAGTGTGGAATTTCCTCAAAAAGCCAAAAATGGAACTGCCTTTTGATCCAATGATTCCACTGCTGGGACTATACTCCAAGAATCCTGAAACACCAGTTCAAAAGAACCTATGCACCCCTCTGTTCATAGCAGCACTATTTACAATAGCCAAGTATTTTCTGGTTAACTCTAGCAGAAGCTTATTGAAACCTGTCTCTTTGTTGTTTGAATATCAGTAATGTTATAGTGGCTTGAATAGTAAGTACATAAAATAAACAAATGATTAATTGAATTTTGAACACACATAATGAGTGTATGAAAACAGTTTTAATTGCTTTTATGGTCATTGCCACATGCTCTATGACCATAAAATTGTTATTAAATAGAACTTAGTTTCTATTTTCTGAATGCATGCTGTACTTGGAGAATTTTTAAAAAAATTATGAATTGATTTGAGACAGACAGAGATGTTGGGGAGGAGAGAGAAAGATCGCTTTGTTGGCCCACTTATTCATGCTTCGTTGGTTGATTCTTCTATGCGCCCTGACTACAGATTGAACCCGCAACCTTGGTATACTGAGACTATACTCTAACCAACTGAGCTACCTGGCCAGGGCCAGAATTCAGAAAATATGGCAGGATTGTCAATATTATCTGTAAAGGTGGTGCAAACTATTTTGAGTTTTTGAGACTATTTTAAATTAACTAAAATATTGGTCTCCTCTGACACTGAATTTGACAAGATGAACTCCACTGTGTTTTAAGTGTATTTTCCGTATCCCTTATCAATTTGAGCTAAGTGGCTAGCCCTAGCCTGAGCCAACACATGCTCTAGAAAACTGGAGGCGTGGATGGGCTGATTCCTGTTGAGTTGGCACCATTTAAACTCAATAGAATTCAGTATTTCTGACAAGTCCTAAACGGAGGAGTTCAAAAGGTTACCATCATTATTGTCTGGGCTCTCACCCAGAGTTCAAACTCACAAATTCAGCATTGATTCTGGTCTCCACATTATTTCATTCCTTTGGTAAGTTTACATAGTAAAAGAATTAATAGAAGAGAATTTTGTATTAAGCTTGGTATTTTATTTAGAGAAACTGTGTTTTTATGTAAAACCAACAAGGGTGAAAAGTTTTGTATGGACCTCTACAATTACATTTCTCTAATGCCTTTTTCTAATTGTCATCAAAAAGAATCAGCATTTCCTAAAGGAAAAAATAAAGTATATTCTAGGGCCCAATTTTTTGGTTATAGATACAGAACGACAAGAATTCTAAAACTCTGTAGGATTAAAGTTTAATAAAAATATTTACAAAGCACTTTTTTTTAAAGAGCAGCAGTTGAGAAAAGCTTCAGGACAACTCACCCCAAGGGATGGACACACTCTCAAAACCCCTGTGGATGTCAGCAGTGGCCCAAGGGTCTCCTAAGGATTTTGCAGCCTTTATCACTACCTAGCAACCAGTTTCATCGATAAGCATCATTTCAAAGGAATACAGTAAATGGGATTGTGTCGCTCCCCAATTCCTGTCAAAGCCCTGACCCCCAATCTGATGGTACATGGAGATGGGGCCTGTGGGTAGAGTCCTCCTGGAAGGATCAGAGCCCTTCCAAGGACAGACCAGACAGTCTGCTTTCTCTCCGCCCTGTGAAGATACAGCAAGAACATGGTCATCTGTAAACAGACATCAAATCTGCCAGCACTTTGATCTTGAGCTTCCCAGCCTTCCCAGCTGTGAGAAGTGAATGTCTTGTTTCAGCCCCTCAGTCTATAGTATTTTGTTATGGCAGCCTGAGCTGGCTGGAACTGGAAGGTATTAATTTCACTCTTAATTTTCACATCAGAAGAGGCATATTCAACTAGCAAATTTAAATAAACACTATAAGGAAAAAAATAAATCATGCCTCTTTAAATATTCACCTGCTATGTTATCAGTGGGACTTTACAGTGAGACCATGACTGAGTGGTGTGTAATAAAACCAGTATCTATTGAATAATATGCATTAGTGTGAAATATGTATGTTTTTAAGTACATATAAAATTATTTGAATTTTATGGTCAAACAGACTTGTCTCTCAGGGCACGTCACAGCACGGACAGCAAGTTCATGTCCAAAATCTAGACTAGGTGAGTCTCCGGCCAAGTCAGTGGGGACCGCAGGATCAGAAGTTAACACAGGGCAAGCCTGTCATCGGGCTGGAATAAGAGACAAAGGGAAGTGAGAAATGAAGCAGGTGAGCAGCAGACAAGTTGGGAAGGAGACTCCTTGCCAACACACCAGAGAGAAGGAGGCCCGGCATCGACGGGGAGCACATATTTGTTCAAACTGTAAGAGAACCTTGATTTAGAAAGTGACAGAGGTGGGGTAAGGGAACCGGCTGGGCTGCGCAGGTTCAGGGAGCAAGTGGCAGAGGCAGAAGGGCCCTTGGAGCTTAGGGGAGGGAGAGGTAGAGGTGACGTGCCTGGAGGGGAGGAGAGGGGGAAGGAAAAGGCACACCTAATTTTATATACCTATGGAGAAACCAGTACTTATATTTCTACAAATCATCTTTCAATGAATAATACCTAATTGGGCTTTTTCTTCATAGAAATGAATGCATTTCTATATTAAAATGTTATAGGTCAGTTTCTAATTGTTGTGATATCTAAAATATCTGCCTCTTAATTCAGTAAATGAGCTGAAGTTTATTCAACCAATCTGCTCTGACTGAACAATTAGAACCATTTTAAACATTGCTTAACATTTTGTAATTGAATCCCATCTACAAGAAGAAAAAACAAGGACTGCTTTCCGCACGGCACACACGCTCCGCATTGTGTAAGCGTCTCCTCTCTTCCCAGTCTCACCTCTTATCCTTCCAGATGTAAATCACCTACTGAAGCCCATACCCTCGGCTTAATTCATAGTACAATCGCTTTGTGAGATCACCTGCGCCTGAAAACAGGGATAATTTCAATGCTAATGTGTTTGTTACACACTTCAAAGAAGAGGTTCAAGGTCACTTATTCATCCACTTGTCCCTGCAAGGCAGACGCTTTGCTAGGTACAGAGGAATCACAGGTGATTACATTCAGCACAATCCCAGGAACATTTATTCTTATGTAAAATAAGCAGCGCTTCTGCTTTATTAATTTGGCACAAGCAAGAAATGTTAAAATTCAAATAACCCTAGAAAAAAAATGTATTGAGAAAGAAAGAGAAAACAACGAGGTGATGGGAGAACACAGGACGGTGCAGCAGACAAGAAGCATGGGACACGATCGTGGTGACATGCTGCAGTCTAGAGTGTAGCAGGTGGCCAGGAGGTGGCCATGAACCTGGTAGGTGTGCAGGTCACAGAGCCAACAAGGCGCAGAAACTCACAGAGGGAGGATGTCGGCAAAAGTCCACATCCCCTCTAGCATCTTCTTAGCGGTACAGACTTGTATGCACAACAGCCGTGGACCAGTCGAATAGTTTAATATTTAAATCAAGCATTACAATATTTGTGTGTCCATATTGAAGAGGTTTACTAGTTAAATGAAGATTTTAAAACTTTTACTTATATTTACACAAGATAATTTTTAGAACGGTTATTTATAGTATGGTATTAAAGCCTCTGTTAAGTGTAGGTAAAATATCTACCCCTCAAAAGTACATGCACCTGTCTCAAAAATTAAAGAATATAACCTCCCCAAGAAAAGGCAACTTCGAGAGAATGTTTCATCCTTCAATGGGGAAGGGACCCCCAAGGCTGTTCAGCAGTCACACATCAGGTGGCTATTGGTGCTTCTGGGGGCACTGGCTGCCCCTGGAGAGAGGGACATGGCTCAGCGGCAGGGAAAATACCGGGATCACTAAGGCCACGCCATGAATCGCAGTTCACAGAGAACAAGCTCAGGGCCTGCGAGGCTTGAACGTGCTGAGGAGACTGGTGAGTGTTCACCGAAAGGCAGCCATTGGTATTCACAATCAATACAGCCCCCGGCAGGGCACTGAATGAGTAAGCATCTCTAAATAGCGTACAGCGTCTTAGCGGCAGCAGCCGCCCTCAGCGGTGACATCCAACTTGTTCTTTCTTTAAAAGGTAGAAAGAATGGAAGCCAACGGGAATCAATGCCTGGACCATCACATGAGAAAACCCAAGGGCAACCTATTGCCCTGTTGGTGGGAACGCAGATGGTGCCGCCGCTGTGGAAAACGGGATGGAATTCCCTCAAAAAACTAAAAATGGAACTGCCTTTTGAACCAGAGATTCCACTGCTAGGATTATACCCGAAAACTCCTAAAACCCCAATTCAAAAGAGTCTATGCACCCCTATGTTCATAGCAGCGCTGTTTACAATAGCCAAGTGCTGGAAACAGCCTAAGTGCCCATCTGTGGGTGAGTGGGTCACAAAACTGTGGTACATTTACACAATGGAATACTATGCAGCAGAGAGAAAGAAGGAACTCCTATTTGCAACAACATGGATGGAGCTAGAGAGAATTATGCTTAGCGAAATAAGCCAGGCAAAGAAAGAAAAATACCGTATGCTATCACCTGATACAGGAAACTAAAGAACAACCCAGACAAAGGAACTAAATAGAACAAAGAGCAGAATAGCAGTCAATAGGGGGGAGGGGGGAGGGAGAGAAGGGGAATAAGTAAGGGAAGGGTCTAGTCAAGGAACGTGTATGAACGACTCATGGAATGGACAACGGGGAGGGATATGATTGTGGGAGAGGGGGGTGGGCTAGGTGGGCACTTTCAAAATACTCGGAGGTCTGCGTGTCTCTGTGAGTGAGTGTGGGGTGTGTGTGTGTTTCTGTTCTTTTCACACGTTTGGAATATATCTCTTTATCTTTGACATCTGAGACCATCTTGAATAATAAAAAACAAAGTTTTGGTTTATATTTATATTTTGCTGAAACAAGTTTAAATTAATCTAAAACCCTTAGTTAAATTTTTCATGATGCTTTTACCCAGGTTCAAAGCAATAAATTATATAAGGGAAAAGGCACATTAACACAGTTTTGAATTAAAACCTAGGTTTAAAAATAAATATTCAGTCTTTGAAGTATCAAAAGAGGGGTGATTTGGGGGGCATGGGTGTGTGGAAGTATAAGAGGGTGTGGAGGGTAAATGGTAATAGGAAAATAGAATAAAAAATAATGTAAAACATGCACAAATCCTAATGGTTGTCAAATTACTCATCAAAATTTGTTAAAAAGTATAAAACGACTTTTCATTTAATAGAAAAAGATTTAGTATTTTGCAATTCAAATAGAGAATGCATTTTCAATAGAAAATTCATGTCCTCCTTGCCCTGATAAAAGAGCAAATATGTCTTTCACTGTGATATATTGATACAAAATATGCACATTAGAATGCACTCTAAAGCATGACTCCATTTAATTTTAAGTCAACATCAACATTCCTCTAGATAAAGATGATGCAATTCTACATTTAAAAATAATCTGCTTTTTATTAAAAGTTGTCTTAATTTTTAGCTATTTAAATTACCACGAAAACTTGTCCTTAAATCTATTATCTGTACTAAAATTAGAATATAGAAACAAAAGTTCAGGAAATAATAATAGATCTGGCTTGGGATGCATCCGGTGTATTCCATTATGGATATTATATACATAGAAATGTATTTACATTATATATATATATACATCCCTAATGGCAAAGGCAACACTATAAATTAGAATGTAAAGAAGCCTTAATTGTGCTTTTCAGCAAAACATTTTTTTCTTTATTCAGTAGCAGAGAAACACTTTATACTTACATAAAAAAAATATAGGCTGGAAAAACAAAGTAGCTTTTCACTACATTTAATAACAGAGCTCTATTCTTTCTAACAGAATTCTTTATGAACAATTTGAAAATGGGGCCAAGCTATAATATTTGCAAACAGAAACGGAATTTCCCAGTGACATGTTTCTGTGTTTAGAACAAGCTCAGAAACAAAAACAATAAATACTGCTCGCAGTGAGTCATATTTACACCATCACTTGTTTTTTTAAACTACTTTAAAATATCTCATTATTTCAGCATTCTCTTTAAAAAAAGCTTTACAGTGGCCAGGGTTGCTTATGGAGTTCTTGACCTTTCGTTCACCTCCTTTATAATGTCATCTAAGTCCTTTACAAAGTTAGATCTCAGGATAGCCTTTATTGCTTCTAGAAGACCTGCCCCCGGCCCCTTGGGATTATACCGGAAACCCTTCCTTCTGTGTCTCAGGGCACCTTTGGGCTTCACCTGAGCTCTTACAATGCTGCGGCATAATGGCTTGTTTGTCCTCTTTTTTAGACCAGATGCTCTGTGTATATAAAAGTGATGGTCTGCTTTTCATTATATCCCTAGTCCTTTACATGTATGTTTAGCTTTGCACAAAACTCAGTCAATATTTGTTAAATTAAAAATAAGAATTTAAACAGATCTGCAAAATAATACATCTAGCTGATGTCACTCCATATTATTTCCAGGATACATTTCTAACCACCCTAAGGTACACTCAAATAAGCCATTACAAACACATGAGGACATGCCATCCAATCTAATTTCAGAATCTTACCACCTAGTAAAAGTCAGCACTGTGTCAATGACAACCCTGTGTGCTATGCCATCATTTATCAAAAATACCGAAAATATTTGTTCCAGAAACAGAAAACCTCTGTGTTTTATCACGTGACTGAGAAGATTTGGGATTTAACCAAAAGAGAGGGGTATATGTAGACTATTATATCAATATTGCTCAAGGTTATGGGCATGAACACATCATTCATGGAGCAGATCTTCAGGAAAACGATGTAACCATGCAGAATGGTGACACAGAGTTGGTATAGAGAAGAAATATGACAAAAAGAAGTCTCTTGAGAAATAATAAGCAAAGCCATGACTAATTCTTTGAAAGTCAAACAAAATCAGGTTTTGTACAAAGAACAGAAGGGAGAAAAGGCCAAAGAGAAAAAAAAAATAAGACTTAGATTTATTGATAAGGAGGTCAATAAGCCTGGTAACAAATTTTTGTGAAGCTAGCCAATAAACAAAAGAAGGTAGAAGAGAAATTATTAGAAAAGTAGCAATAAAACTTTAGTCAGATATTTATAAACTAAAGGCATAATGTAATGAGTGTGGAAAATGTATTACAAATATACAAGGAAAACACTAATGTCTAAATAGAAAATTATGCAAAGAGTATAAACACATTCCATAAAAGAAAAATAAATTTTATTGGTGAAATAAAATAATGTTCAATTTTGAAATACAATTTTTAAATGAGATCATTCATCACCAATAATATTGGTTTGTTTTGATTTTTTTTTTTTCTATTGAGGCCATGGAGAAACAAACTCATTCACTACTGGTTGGAATATAACTTGGTACATCACTTATGTAAAAATTGGTGATGCATCACTATTTCAAAATATTCAATATACCTTGAAATAATAAGTTAATATGTAAAAGCCACTCTGTAAAAATACTAGGAGCTGTGGTCAAATCTGTAGAGGCATACCTTGTTTTGTTCTGCTATGCTTCCTTGTGCTTCAAAGATATTGCATTTTTTTTACAAAATGAAGGCAAGATCCTCCACAAAGGATCACAACCTGCTAAAGGCTCAATTGATGGTTAGTAATTTTTAGCAATAAAGTTTTTTTTTCATTAGGGTGTGTCCATTGTTTTTTCAGAGGTAATGCTAATGCGCACTTAGTAGACCACAGTATAGGATAAGCAAACTTTTATGGACTCTAGGAAACCAAAGACGTTGTGTGACTCACTGTCTTGCAGTACCTGACACTGAACCTGCGCAGTCTGCCAGGTGTGCCTGCACATACAGGAGCCCCTTGGTGCCCGCAGGAGGGTGAGAGGGATTGGTTTTATGATCCACCCCATGGATATCAAAATCCACAGGTGCTCAAGTCCCTTATATCAAATGTGATAGTATTAGCAGATAACCTATGAACATCCTCCCATAAACTTGAAATCATCTCTGGAGTGCTAATACCTACTATAATGGAAATGCTACATAAATATTTGTTATATTGTTTTGTTTAGGAATAAAGATGAAAAAAAAGGAGTCTGTACATGCTCAGCACAGACACAACCATTGTAGACGTAACTACATAGTGCACATCAGGAACAATGTGCTTTATTAAAATAAGATGTATTCGGTCCACTGCTGGTTGACTCCAACCCAAGGAGGCAGAACCTGCGGATATGACTCTCAGGATGCATCAGTGAACAAAACAAAGATTTGCACTTTCAAAGGCTTATTTTCTAATGGCGGGAGAGGGGTACACAGACAAGGCAGAATAAAAAAAGTAAACACGTAAATTATGTAGTATATTAGAAATAAGACCCTAAGTTTAATAGCCAGAAATGGAAGACGGGTGTCAGATCAGTGAATACAAGTGGCTTGGCTGGAGTGGGGCTGGGACTGGCACTATCTATCTACCAACTGGGGAGACAGATAGGCCTCACTAGGCAGAGGCCAGAAGAAGGGAGCAGAGTTAGTCTCAGTACATCTGGAAGAAAAGAATCACAGTGAGTGAGACTGGGCCCTGATGCGGGTGCACGGCTGGTGTGTTAAAAAATTGCTAGACACCCCACGTGGCTAGGATGGAGGAAGTAGAAGGTTCTTCTAGAAAATAAAGCCCGAGGAGTAATGTTTGTGGAGTGTGTATGTCTATCAATTTTGTGGGGCAAAGCAAGAACCTGATTGGTGTCTAAAAGTTAGCGAATCTATAGGGTAGTGACCATGGACCCTGAGGAGTGACATTAATGAGCTCAGGGAGAATTGAGCCCCTTGAAAGGGAGGTACCCTGGTGTGTTTCATGGTCCTCAAGACCAAGCATCCGAATGCAGAGTAATAAAAAGGAGAGGGAGTCTGGGGTGGAGGGCAGGCTGTGATGAAAGATGATATTATAAGTTTCCTATATTAATGGTTTTAAAAGCCTTATTCAGGAAAATGAGAATGTTATCTTATGACTTTTGAACAGGGGAATAAAATAACCACATACAAACTTTTCAAGTATACTCCCTTTAACTACATTGGAGAAAATATAACTGAAAGAAAGAAAAAGAAAGAAAGAAAGAAAGAAAGAAAGGAAGGAAGGAAGGAAGGAAGGAAGGAAGGAAGGAAGGAAGGAAGGAAGGAAGGAAGGAAGGAAGGAAGGAGGGAGGGAGGGAAGGAAGGAAGGAAGGAAGGAAGGAAGGAAGGAAGGAAGGAAGGAAGGAAGGAAGAAGAAAAAGCAAAAAAAGAAGGGATGGGCAGGATGCAACAGAGACCCAAGAGTCAGAGGGTCAAAGATGGATTAGCAATTTCTATGAGAAACAGAAAGACTTCACATTTTTGTAGGGAAACCCAAGTCAAAGTGAAAATTCTTACTGATGACTTGATCCTAATGCCCATAGGCTTTACATGTTTATTTTAGTTATTAACTAAAAGATTCTTCTTCCAATAACGCGAGCTATGGGATGGTCAACCAAAGTGGCCGGTAAACAGTGCTCAAACTTTCTGTGTTTAAAAATCATAAGACTGAGTAAATTGGACAAATGACGATCCCCCCTAACCCTAAGCACTAAATACAAATATAAATACAAATATAAATATAAATGTACTGTTACCAGTTTGTGCACTTTCAGATACAATGAAGACCAGAAGAAAGCATTCTCTACATCATCTGCTATGAACTGAATGTTCAAAACCCCAGTTCCCTGGAAGAGCTACTTTGATAAATGACGAGTTATCTTGAAAAACTAAGTAATTGATATCAAATCTACTAAGAAATTTCAGGAGTTAGTGAAAACTCTAGCATTGCCAGTATTTTTTGGATGTTCTTGTATTATATAATATAATGCTATTTTTTTAAAGTATGCTTTATTGATTATGCTGTTACAGCTGTCCCAATTTCTTTTCCCTCTGTACCCCCCCATCCAGTGACCCCTCCTCCCTCCAGTTGTCCCTGTCTCTAGTCCATGCCCATTGGTTGTGCACATAGTTCTTCTCAACATCTTCCTGTCTACTCCACTCCCTCCTACTATGCTTTTTAATTCCTGTACCATCTCCCTCCCTTTCCCCCCTGCCCCCTCCCTGCTGACCTCCCCCCAAAATGTTCCCCATACCTATAATTCTGTTCACATTCTCGTTGCCTATTTAGTTTGTCTTTGTTTCAGTTCCCTAGCTTCTGTTGTTGGTTATTGTGATACAGTTTTCATTTTAATGTTCATAGTTTTGATCCTCTTTCTCCTAAACAAGTCCCTTTAACATTTCATGTAAGAACGGTTTGGATCTGATGAATTCCTTCCGTTTTACTGTGTTCTGGAAGCACCTTCTCCGCCCTTCTATTCTGAATGACAGCTTCGCTGGATAGCGTATTTGTGGCTGTAGGTTTTTGCTTTTCATTCCTTTGAATATTTCTTGCCAGTCCCTTCTTGCCTGCAGAGTCTCCTTTGAGAAACCAACTGACAGTCTAATTGGGACCCCTCTGTACATGATTCTTCTCTCTTGCTGCTTTTAAGATTCTCTCTTTATCTTTAATTTTTGACATTTTGATTATAATGTGTCTTGGAGTGGTTCTCCCTGGGTCCAGTTTTTCTGGAACTCTCTCTGTTTCCTGGACCTGTAAGTCTATTTCCTTCCCCAAGTTAGGGAAGTTCTGCTTCATTATTTTTTCACATGCTTTTTCAATTTCTAGTTCTTCTTCTTCACCTTCTGGCAGCCCTATAATTTGAATGTTCGTTCGCTTAATAGCTGTCCCAGAGGTTTCTGAGCCTCTCCTCATGTTCCTCCCTTTTGGGGGGTCTGAGATACCTGGAATTAAGAGGTATGCAAGTTCACAAAGAGCTGGAGCCCCAGACAGCAGGAAAAGGGGCTCCAGGCTCCTCCCCCACAACCTGTGTCTGTCTAGGTCTTCCATGTGGCCCTCAGTTTCATGTAAAAGGCTTTCTTTCTGCAGCTGCCAACACTGGATGCATCTCTCCCCCTTCAAGAAACTTCTGTCCTCACACTCCGAGAGAAATCCTGGTCATGACACTGTTAAGCAATATCAAAAGAGGAAATAAATAAAAAAAAAAAAGACTCCACCACCGCACAGCAGGAGGGAGGGACGTCAATAACTCTAAGACATTCAGGGACCTCCAAAGGGATTTCTGCTCCTCCCCAGCCTTGGGGACCAGAGTCTTTGAAAGCTCTACTTTATACAAACCCCCATTATGTTCTCACACAAACCGAACTTGGAACATTACTGGTGCCTGCACACAGTTCCCAAGCCAAGGCACAGCCATGTAGGAGCTACTAGCTCGACCGAGTTTTAGATAACTGATCTAGCTTAAACATAAAAAGTACGGTAGAAACTTCTCAGTTGCCTATCCAATCTCCCCTCACCCCTTCTTCCTTAAAGAAACATTATTTTGATAGTGTCCGACATGTTTTTAGTTATAAATTACCTTTTCCATGCACTCTCATAAAGTACAAACAGCAGTGACTAACTTGAAGAAGAGCAGAGAGTAACTCAAAGAAGGGGTTACCTTTTGCACTTCCCCTTCTTCCTTTTAAAAGGAGGACATTAAGGTGAGGGCCCCACAAGTTACATCGCGATGATAATGTCACCTTATTAATGCAAGCCAAGGGCTAAGGAGGGTGGAACAAGAAAAAAAGAAATTGGCCTGGTTCACGGAGAATCAGGGCCCTGCCATGTCGCCTCTGGACTTTCCCTGTCATTTTGGGTCACTAATAATAACAGCCACATCTATCCCAACTGATACAGAACTTAGATTTTTATTGTGCTGTTACTTTTAAAAAGGAGAGCAGAAAGCGCTCCCAGCCAAAGTCTGCTCTGGAAGCGAGCCCGGGGTCGGCACACCGGCTCACGCTGGGCGCATGGCAGGGCCGGCGGCCCAGAAATCCTTGGGAAATGAGCTGCTCTCCAGGTCTGAACACCTTCACTATGTAGGGCACAGGTGGCAGTTTGGCAGCGAGAAGACTGCCCTCCTGAGTCACGGCCAGCACTCCAAGCAGATGCCCTCATTTCCTGATGGATTTCACTCAGCTATGGTGGGGCGCTGCTTCGCTTCCTTGTGGTATCACGCATTGCATTTGCTAATGGAAAAAAAAAAAAATCTGTTCTAGGAAAACATCCAAAAGCAATTGATTGGTTTGTTCTTCAATGCAGGCTTTGAAAGAATTCACTTAAATCAGTTGTGACCCTTTGCCATGAGACTATCTTCCATGCACACATTGTTCCGGTTCCCTTTACTTAGGCAGATTATATTCAACGTTAAACACTGAATAAAAGCCGTGATCTTTTCCTCTCCTCACCACTTTCCCAGTTTTCTGATTTGTCTTCTGGTTTTTTTTTGGGGGGGGGGGTGGATAATTAAAAATCTTGGGACGCTACTAAGAAAAATGGTGAAAGCATAGAAAACAACAACAAAGTAAAATTTTTGTCTTATTAAAATTATTACAAAGCAATAATACTATTTTCATCTTGTTTGGATCATTACAAATAATTTATGTTTTTTAAATTCCCCCAAATTTGTATAATACATAAGCACATACGTGTTCAGAAGTAAGTTTGGGAAGTATCCTCCTACATGGATTTTGTAATAAGAATAATTATAACTATTATATATCTATGAATTGGAACGTGCTTACACTTTTAGCCCTCAAAAGAGCCTCAGAATTGATATCATCCAACAGTCTCCAACTCACAGAAGAGCAACAATGGGTCATAACATTTGTACGAAGCTCAGCAGAATAGGGCCGTATTTTAAACCCATTCTATCCACTGCTCAAACCTTGATTTTTAACCAGCACACTGGGGATAGAGGGCAATTCTTCTGCCGAGACTCACAGAAAAGATGAATTTTACATGTGATGTTAAAGGATACAGCCCTCAGGGGCGCACCCAGAATTTTGCACCATCAATTCCTGCTGCACCAGCTACACTCCACCCTCTCCGTGGGAATCACTCATTCTCCGTCAGTGACGACGCACAGAGAAATTTTAAGGTGAATGAATGTTCAAGCCATTCAATAGAATAAATAACAAACCTGTTTAAAATGAATCACTAACAAATAAATGGTGAAGAATAATTACCTTTATTTCTTAACAAAATCTTTAATGTGTAATTTAAGGGAAATATTTTACAATTATTGTAAGGGTGTATTATTTTAAGAAATGATAGAGGAAATGAATATATACATGTTGTTAAATATTCATAAGCTTTTTAAATTAAGAGATAATTCCTATACATCTTCAGATATGAAGCTGATAATAGTAACCAAACGATCTCTGTTAGTTGGGAGAGCAGATATTCACAATAGGCTAGCTGGTTAAGATTCAGTCTCTACTGCCTACTTTTAATGAGTGTTTCCTCCCTTTCCGTTAGCGGACTGTAAGGCACCAAGCATTCTGCAGCCCTTTTCCAATCGTTGGGTCTTGCTCTCTTAGGCTGTACAATTGTAAGAGATATATTAAAACTTCAAACATCTCTAACGCCAAAACAAGCTGAAAGAGGAATGTCACTACGTTAACAACTTTAGTCAGTGTCAACAATGTAGTCACCAATACTTCAAGGCACTAAAAATGTTTCTGATAATATAGTGAAACTGAAAATCTAGTGCATAAAAAGGAACAGACTGACAGTGACCAGAGGGGTGGGGGGTATAATGGGGTACAGAAGGGAAAGGGTCCAATCAAAGAACATGTATAAGGGACCCATGGGCAACAGAGTGGGGACTGACTGTGTGTATAGGGGGGGCAATGGGGGGATTGGGACAACTGTAATAGAACAACAACAAAAAAAATCAGTAGATATTAAAGAATTTGAAAATGGGTAGATTTTTTTTTTTTTTTTTTGCCATAGTCTGCACCTGGCAAGTTTATAGAGGAATAAAAGTTTTATGGGGTGACTCACACTCGGGGTTTCTTAAAAATATTTCTTGTTCAAAATCAAAGACATTTTTGAGAATAGCATTGTATTTTCAAAGGTCAGTAAGACGACGGAAACTGTGCACAATAATCCCGATGGACCCTTTTAGGCGGAGCCAGGCGTGATGTCCCAGCCACGGTTTTCGGTACCGTGGGGCGATTTCAAAATTAAAAGGTGCATTCCATCAGCACTTCGCCTCATGTGAGCATCACAGGTACGGAAAGCCTCTGTCACAAGTCACTTCTCAAAGAGGTGCGTGTGCAAGGGCACCTTCTGATTTTTTTTTTTTTTACTCCTGAGAATATAGACAAAATAATGTTTCTGTTCTAATTTTTATGATTAAAACATTTTTTATATTTTCAAGTGATCCAAGAAGATTATTCTGAAGTAGCATGTTACTTAATAAGGTTTGAAGAAAAATGCAGTAAAAATTTAGCAAAATTTCACCAGACAAAAATATTTAATTTTTCCATGTTACAGAAATTCATACCAATCAGAGGGCAGGGACTGTTTATATTCTCTTGTAATACAAAAATAATAATAATAATAGCACAAGTCAGTTGTTTTTACTGAATTCTGAATGATATTGTTTTAAAATATATATATGTGTGTACGTGTGTGTGTATATATATATATACACATATATATATGGCATTTCCATATCATTATAAAATATATTAAAATGCTATCAGGGGCTGCCAGAGTTCATAAAAACCAATCTTTAAAACCTGTTCTAATAATCTTCACACTAGAGAAATGGTAGCAATTCAGAAACTCCCAAGGCTGCAGGACTACTGTGTTTGAAGGAGACCGGCTCTCAGCGGATCTTGAGGAACACACCCGGAATGCTGCAAATACATGATAAGTGACCCCCAGCTACTTCTCCTCCTCCGTCCATTCCCACGTTTGATGTGGACGTCTTTATTTTCCAGTCTAGGATTTGATACCGAGCATTGTAACCATAGTTCTGTCAAGCAATCAGGGAACAACAAGTCTTCGAGTCTCACCTCAAAGGTGCCAAGGTCTGTCTTCCACGCGGTTCTGGCCCTAACGCCTTGACTGCACAATTCCCAGAGAAAAGAGCTCCCGGCTGCCTGCCCCCAGATCACGTCACTCCACATCCGTGTCCCCACATATTTCATGACATGCTGGGGAAGTCTGACGTGCACATGATTGATTCAGGCACAGCTGAGGCCTCACGAAGTTCCCGAGCAGGAAACAGTGAATCTTAAGTTCGGAAGGGCAGGGGGGCATGGGCCACAGGCCTCACAGAGGACAAGACCCTCTGTTTGACTTACAGTTTGGAATAGGATTTCCGAAGCAGAGAAGAGGACAGTGGTACAACCTAAAGCTGTGAGATGCAAAGCTCCCTTGGGTTTGGAGGGGGATGTGTAATAATTTCATGTGAGTAGAAGCCAGAGCACATAGGAAAAAATCTATAAGCGTTATGGATGAAAAGAAAAGTTGAGGCAAGGAGCCACAAGACTCATGCAACAGCATTTAGATTTTATTCTGGAAGCTATAGCCACGGAATTGCTAAAGGAATTTCACAAGAAAATAACAGCATCTTTGTATTGATTTCAAAACCGTGTTTACTTTCTGTGCCTTTAGCCAGGTCCGCGGCCCGAAGACAGCCAGCTTAAATGTCCCCAGTGGAGACACTGCACAGTTGGGCACGAGGAGCCTATGATGACTGGGTCCGTGTTGTGTCAGGCGGTGACCTGTGATGAGTGCACCGAGATGTGGACTCTCGTTTGCAGAAGCTCCCAGTCTAATGGGCGAGCCGGGGAGCAAGGACGCAGAGGAGGCACATGGTAGCAGCCGCTGCGGCGGTGACCTGACAGCACAGAGCGCAGCTAACCAGCCTTCCTGGGGCGCGCCCCTGGGGGGTGCCAGGGGAGCAAGATCAACTGCAGGAAGCCCCCTCACATTTCAGTTTCAGGTCAAAGCCTAATTAATCTGTTAGGATAAGGACGTCCCAAGTATTCCCATTTAACTGGGGATCCCCTGTTTCAGCTGGCAACCCACTGACCACGGTTCTCGAAGAGGAATTTGCTGGAACGGAATCCCGGAGGATAGGCGCCAACCAGATGAAAAAAAGCAAAGAGAGAACTTGAGGCAAAGGGGGCGACGTGGGGACCTACGGACGTGCGAGAGAGAATTGCTCCTTTGGAAACCTGCAGGGAAAGTCGAGGTGACTCGGTCACAGAACGGCAAGAATGCCGCGGCAAGGGGATAGATGTGCGAGGGCAGACGGGAGGCAGAGCACGTTGGCTCTGGCCTTGCTGGAGGTTCAGTATGAATTCGTGCTTTCCAGGACTGATGGGTCCATCGGCGAGGCCTGGCATTCGGGTGCTTCCCAGCTAGGGGGCTTAATACCTCCGAAAACACTGCCCATTCTTTCTAAACGCTTATTTCAGACTTTGGCATTCTCTTCCAGCCGCTTTGACCTTGATCCTCAGCATCCCCACCAAAGGACTTTGCTTTCTTCCTCCTGGAAGTCAGCTGGGATGCTCCAGGCCCCAGTTTGCCCCCCCCCCCATTACCCCTCCTCCCACGCTCACCCCGCCACCGTGGCCCCCGCTGGCTACTGCAGATAACCATCACGAGGAAATTGCTTGACTACGTTTTCTCATTGTTTTTACCCTTTTCTCACTGGAAAAAGAATCTCTGTTTTCAGCCAGCTTATATCCAGGGTGAAGCAAAAGTAGGTTTACCATTGTGTGCATGGAAAATAATATAATGATTAATAAATAATAATACGGGAATGAACTCTTTTGCATGCTCACAACTGTAAAACTCCATTTGCCCCATCCTTTACCCAACTTTGGGTACGTCAGCCTTTGCTGCAAAATACAGCCATCTTTTTCTAAGGACTTGCCTTCCTCCACGACACCCTTTGCCCCGCCTGCTGCCCCAACTTCCCCTCCGGTGGCCCTCGTGTCCCCATGAGCTTGTTAAAGGCTTTTCTACCTTAACCAGAAGACCCTCCGTCATACTGCCCACCCTTTCCACCCATGCGCATCCTTCCGTATCTGTAAAAACTCCTCCCCATCTGAATTTACTGAGATTTGGCTTTGGTCCACTCCTTTTTGATAAACCATCTCTCAGCAAGGTAACAGTATATCACACAGTCTGGATATGAAATTTTAAAATTAGCATGTACTGCTCCAGAAACTCTAAAATGTTATTTGATATGTATCCTTTGAAAATAACTTTTTTTTTTCCTGGATAGGTATACACAGGCTAGCTCATCTTGGTAAGCCCTCCTCGTCAAACCTCACCCAAACCAGCTTCCAATGTATCGCCTCTCACTCAACGTTTGCACGAAGCGGCACCCTATCCCAAAGAACACCTAATACTTTGGGGAGCAATCCTGATTTTAAGCAATCCTTTCCAAAGCTCCCCAAACTGAACGGGGGATTGTTTTCAGGGTCCTGACCCACCTTGCACCCAGGTTTCCACACTGCCTGAACCTGCCTCTTGTCCACAGCCTCTAGTCACTCGCTGGCGCTTGGTAAGCTGCTCAGCCTCACTGAAACGTTGGACTTCCCATATGTTCAGTCTTTGTTCATGTACTCATTTTTCTGCCGATATTTAATGGGTGCCCTTTAGGATAAGACATGTGCTATGCCATGCTTTTTTTTTTTTTTTTAATGTTTTGAATTGTTACATGCTTCATTAATGAACAAAGTAAACATTCCAGTAATTTTAAAACTATTGGTCTAAGACATTTGAAACATGGTGGAAGTATATATTCCAGTTTTGCTCCAAGTCCTAAATAACTTTAAGTGAAATAAAATAATCCCAGCTCTCTGGGCCTCTCATTTTAGCTGGGAAAAATCAATGAAATATTTTGAGGAGCAAATGAGAAAAATAACATATATAAATGCTGACTGAAAAAATTGTATTCCTGACAGAAATGATACAGAGCCTCTGTGAGAAGGTAAGAAAGTAGTGAAAGCTGGTCTCAAATTCTTTACTTTTTCATGAATTCGAGACCTGACATAAGTACTACCTACATATAAATGTAATATCTTGCAATGTGGACACTATGAAATTTTGTCTGAATATGGAAATATATAATCAAATATAATAAGCCAAGAAGAGCATTTCACTTAATCTGACCTCATCTGAAAATTTTAGAAAATCACTGAATTTCTGGGCACTGGCATTATGATACACAAACAACAGATCACTCTAATACCTACCGTTGTGTTATAATGTGGGCCAGAAATTTTGGGGGGGGGATTATTTAATTGTTCTTAAGACAACTTCACTATTTTATTGTACTGCTAGGAATCAATCTATAAGCAATTCCATTTTCATGTTTGTCAGTGAAATCAGAGGCACCTGTTAGCAGCTGACTGATACCAGCTCCCTGGGGAAACAAAATTCATCTCACATTTGGTCTTCAATTTAAAACTTATTGGGAAAATAACTGAAATTATCATTGAAATGTTAAATCATAATTGGCCATATTATTATGTGTGTGTAACTCTGCTTACAATGAAAGCTGTTCTATAACTAAAACAGGAAATTACAACTCAAACACATCTTTTAAAACTATCCTATTTTATTTTAATATATTTCCATCTTATTTCCATCTTTATTTGTGGGATTCTAACCTCTCATTGAGAACAAATTGTTTGCCTAAAAGTCAGTTCTTTATAGAGATCAGTTTTATTACTGAATCAATTGTTATTCTTCTTTTCCATTCACTTAATATAAATCTTAATTTTTATATCACAAAAGCTCTTTGAGAATAGAAAATCCTTATTAACTCTAAAATAATCTTTAAAAATAGTTATACACCCAGCAGCTACAAAACTACAAACTAATGCTGTATTTTCTTTTCTTAATTTATTTTTAGTGTAGTTGACATACAATATTATAATAGTTTCAGGTGTACAACACAGTGATTTGACATTATGTATCTTACAATGCGATTTAATCATAACATTTTTTAGTGAAAATAAATATTCCAACTGTCTCCATCAATAATAAAGAACATACCATCAATAAGAATTCAGGAGATTATTAGCTGTGAGATTAGGGAGATAAGAAAAAATAAATTTTTTAGAGGAACTATTTCATAGTGAGACATTTAGAAGAGAAGTTATACCATAAAGATCATGGTTTTTAATCGTCGGCAGCCGTCCGTCTCAAGAGACGATGGTGTAGCTTCCTAAGAGTCTATCTGCACCGCCGAGAATGGCTGTGCAGTCCGACTCGGGAGTGACACGGTATCTGTCTCCTCCCGTGTTGAATCGACATCTTGCGATGACGCTGGAGTGTCCTCTCCAGTGACGCTGAAGCTACAGAGCCTCGAGAGACGATGGTGTAGCTTCTTAAGAGTCTATCTGCACCGCCGAGAATGGCTGTGCAGTCCGACTCGGGAGTGACACGGTATCTGTCTCCTCCCGTGTTGAATCGACATCTTGCGATGACGCTGGAGTGTCCTCTCCAGTGGAGCTGAAGCTACAGAGCCTGGGCAGGGTGATATGGAGGGTCTGCTGTTGCCCATGCAGCAGACCCCCCCTCTCTTCGCAGCTGAAGGGTCCAAGGGAAAGACGGAGTCAATACAGCTTGGCTTCAGGTGCGCCGCAGGAGTTGCCGGTGTTGACTACAACGTCAAACCGCCTTAGGGACTCCGGCTCCGGATTTTCTGTCGGGGTTTACTCCCTTAGCCTTTCCCCTGAAGAGGTATGCCGCAAGGCAGCGGAGGTTTTTTGGAGTCAGAGTTTTCCTTCTCTGATGTGCCCTGACTGGAAGATCGAACCAGCGACACTTAGCTCGCAGGCCGACGCTCAATCCACTGAGCCAAAGCAGCCAGGGTTTTTAATAGAGCATAGATATTAGCATATTTACATCATTTCAAAAACAAGCTAAGTAGAAAATCTAGGTTTCGCATGAATGTGGACGGTTCTCAAGTGAACAGTTGCTGAGCTTACGTGACGTCCCATGACTTCTGCCCTTTTCCTTCCCTCTCCATCCCCCTGTCCAGTGGAGAGGAACACAGTCAAGTTCAATCCATCCTGCCACCCTGCGCCTGGCCCCCGCTCCACCCATCTGGCCGCAGTCTGAGCGGGTTCCCTCTACAGCCGTTGCCATAGCAGCAGAGAAGAGGGCTGCGACTGGCCGGGAAAGGAGGGGGGCGCCCTCCGTGTGCACGCTTCCTGCTGAGGTTTGGAAGTGGTTCCAAGGCCCCACGGAAAATGTGGCGGAAATGAACACTTTCACAACAGACAGCCGCAACGGCGGAGCACCTTCTCCAAAGGGAAACACGTGCGTGTGAGGGAGAAACATTTCAACTCTACAACTTGAGAATTAAGGAGCGTCCCCGTATGGTCAGAAGGAGACACACAGATTATATTTCAGGGTGAAGGTCACGCAGGAGGATTTGTAGGCCTTTATTGATGGAGAAATGGAGGGAAAGCTATAAGCACAAGTATTGGATCAATGTTTGGAAATTCCTTTTAAACTGAAAATTGTGCACTGGCTCCTCAAATTGCCACATCAATATTAGCTTATATACAAAGGTAAGCACTTTCTAGCTACTATAATTTCATGTTAAAAATCATTACCAATACTTAGTCTCTGATTTAGAAAACCATACAGTATACCTTCATGTTTCCAGGAAAAAATATATACTATCCGAACTTCACCAAAACCTTACTTTAATATCACATGTTCTGAGGGCCGCTAGGGGTGCATACAAACATGTGTGCAGAAAGATTAAATATCATAAGCCAAGGCACGGAACACTCAGAGGACACCAGAAATCAATGCATTCCGAACTGAGCTTTAAATAGCTGACTGTGAAGGCTTCTGGCAAGTAGGACTATTACTAACTCTTAGGTCCATATGATGATTGCGGGGTTGGAAATACGTCTTACAAGGTCATCTCGCCTTTCTTCTTCCTTCAAGTAGGACCAGAGAAAAATCTAGGCCAAGGTCACCATGTTCTGCTTTCAAAGGCCATGGGAAGTCAGATTGGGTCACTTGTTTTACAACCCGAATTATTCTCCATGTCCATAATTTTCACCCTTTTATAATTTAAATTCCCTGGCTGGTTTGGCTCAGTGGATTGAGCGTCGGCCTGCGAGCTAAGTGTCGCTGGTTCAATCTTCCAGTCAGGGCACATCAGAGAAGGAAAACTCTGACTCCAAAAAACCTCTGCTGCCTTGCGGCATACCTCTTCAGGGGAAAGGCTAAGGGAGTAAACCCCGACAGAAAATCCGGAGCCGGAGTCCCTAAGGCGGTTTGACGTTGTAGTCAACACCGGCAACTCCTGCGGCGCACCTGAAGCCAAGCTGTATTGACTCCGTCTTTCCCTTGGACCCTTCAGCTGCGAAGAGAGGGGGGGTCTGCTGCATGGGCAACAGCAGACCCTCCATGTCACCCTGCCCAGGCTCTGTAGCTTCAGCTTCACTGGAGAGGACACTCCAGCGTCATCGCAAGATGTCGATTCAACACGGGAGGAGACAAATACCGTGTCACTCCCGAGTCGGACTGCGCAGCCATTCTCGGCGGTGCAGATAGACTCTTAAGAAGCTACACCATCGTCTCTCGAGACGGACGGCTGCCGATATATAATTTAAATTACAGATGATAGATGACCAACATTTCCTCAAATATTCAGAATGACCTCTGTTTCTATAATCCAACATTGTACATGGTCTTTCGTAAAAAAGAAAGAAAAAGTGAAAGACAGGATACAAAGAATCACAGCACTGCGAAGTGTCAAGACCAAGGGCAGCCTCAGTGAAAAGACAGACATTTCCCAGCAATCTCATTAAAGGCTCGGCTTCCCTTGATCAAATCTGGGACTTTCTATGAACCAGTAATATAACTTTACCGATTAAAGGGAGGATGCTTACAATGGACACTGACTAAATTCGAGACGTTCAGAGAAGACAACAATGCTGTTCTTTAGTCACAGGAACCACGTCACCTGTCCACAGCGGTGAGTGTTTGTTTCCAGATTGAAGCCTTTCAGACATGAACAAATGGTTTTATCATCATTTCATTCTGCCTAATTTTATCTGAGTATTCAGCCTTCTGTTTAAAGATGCCACTATTAAATTTTGTCCACTTTGAAAATATTTACTAAGTGTCCATCCTGCCCAAGGCACCTTTTCCTTACACCCAAGTCCCCAAAACAAGGTCGACATACAGCATACCTCTTCTCTGAGCCTTACGAATTATTACTATTAATACTAGTATTAAATATTAATAGTACTCAATTGTGTGACTGTCTGATAAATCAGTCTTTTGCCTTTGGTACCATGATGGCATGTCCACCCAAACAGGAATGGTGAGATTATCACACAAGGATGTAACAACCCAGAGGTAAGAGTAAACCAAGAGATTTGGTTGTTCAGGGGACTGAGACAGATATATGTTATTTGAGTTAAATAAAGCTGCATATTAGAGTATGCCACAGGTATAGTAAACTTAAAAATTCAACTATACATGCTCCTAGGTTTGGGGAAAGAGAGAGATACAGGAACGAAAGAGGGGGGGGGAAGGAGGGAGGGAGGAAAGAAGGAAGGAGGGAAGGAAGGAAGGAAGGAGGGAAGGAAGGTGGGAGTGAGGGGGGTGGGAGGGAGAGAGCTAGGGGGACACAGGAAGAGCGAGCAGAAGCAAGGGAGCCTGGGAACAGTTGAGGAGCCTCCAGTCACAGTCCAAGCCCGTGGCTGCAGAGTGAACATGGCCTGACACACGAATGCTCCGTTCCTTCTCCTCGGTCTGTACATGCCTCTTCCAGTAGGAGCATCTCAGTGGACCAAGTGTGATGCCAGGGTTTGAAGCTAAAACTTATTTCTCTCAGATGGCCCCCCAAATGCAAGCCAACCATTTCAACGTGTGTCCCACTAAAATAAGGTGATACGTTCTGCTCTGAGCACGAGCACTGGCTGTGTTAGAGCCATTGACAGACAGATATCTGTGCTGCAGTGATGAGGGATTTTCAAGTTTGCTTTTTCACTGTAACAAGATCCAATTTGGAATCTCAAACAAGAAAGATGAGATGCTTCAGGAGCAGAGATGTGATGACCCAGAGATCCCGGTGAAAACGGGGAAGAGTTCCCTGAAGAGGCGATGAGGCTTCTGCTGAGCCTTCACAAACCATCAGGAGGTTTCCATGCAGACACCAGAAAGTGCGGGGCACCTCAAGTAGGAGCTTGTATACACACAGGACATCAGAACGGAACTGAGGCCGACTCAGACGTAGAGAGCAGGCTCTAAGCTGTCGGGCAGGGGGGCTGGGTAGGCAGGGTGGAGGGATTGAGCAGAAAATAAAAAGTAAAGAGAAAAATTCACGGACTCAGACAACAGTGTGGCGATTGCCAGGGGGAGGGGCAGAAGGGAATCCATGGGGTGGAAGGACACTGGACTTGGGGTGCTGCACACACAACACAGTGTGCAGATGATGTGCTGTAGAACTGGGCTCCTGAAACCTGGATAATCTTGTTAACGAGTGTCACTCCAATAAGTTCAATAAGAAGGAAAAGAAGAAGAAGAAAGAATTGGATTGTGTGCTCAGGATACTTCCTTCCCATTACATGACTAGAATACAGCATCAGTAGAGAAGGGACTTTTTAATTTGTTCTTTTTTAAATTTCTTCCTGGCTTCCACTGCAGACTTTGGCTCACAGGAGGTGTTTAATAAGTCTTTATTTGATTAGATGCAAGTGGCTGGATCACATAATCATCTGAAGTGGAAAGCTGTGAGCAACAGTTGAAAGGGCTGTTTAAGATTCATCACATAGAATGTCTGTTACACGAAGCATAACTAGGATTAGGTCTGAGTGTGGGCGGCAGGAAGCCCTAAATACCAGAAGCCAATTAAAAGAAAATTATATGTCTCTCTCTTTTAAGGGTTGGCATCCCAGGCCTTGTACAATGACTAAAGGAACAGGGACAGATTTTTTCTATGGTGGCGACACCTAACATGGCTGCTCTGTCTCCCAGCAGACACATTCAGTTGGGGCAAACAGAAGAAGGGGCAGAAGGAGCAGAAGGATACTTACAGACATCAGCGTTATCCCATTGTCAGTAACTGTCATATAACTGTCACATGGCCACATCGAATTGCCAGGGGGGCTGAGAAATGTAGGATTTATTGTTGATATTCAGGTGCAGCGCTGGGGAACGCAATTTTTGGTAAGTTAGATCTGACACCTGTTTTTGACTAACTTTTGGCATCTGAATCCAAAAATTACCCCCATTTTTCTCTATCACGTCAACTTTTTAAGGTACAGCATATTCTCCCCGTGTCCCAAAAATCATACAAAATGTACATACAAAGGAAAATAAAGAAAAAAATTACCTGAATATACTGTTTATTTAGAGTTATTTTATTCATATAAAGGCTACATGTTGTTACTGTAAGTCAAACTGAGCACAAGTAGTAAAGTTCTGCTACCAAACATACATATTAAGGTACAGCAGTCCCTCTCTATATCACGGTTCACTTATTGCGGTCTCACTGTATCGCGGGGTTTTTTAAAATATTATCTTTAATTATTTATCACGGATTTTTTGCTATATTGCGGGATTTTGTGCTGATGTTTGTCCTTTGACTGGGAATGGTGAAACTGCCACAAATATAACAACATGAATCAGGGTTGTTTAGGCACGTACGACGGAAATAGCAGAGGCAGATGTGATGTGAAGGAAAGGAAACAAGGATGTATGTGAATAAAAAATAAATTCTGCTAACTCCTTGTATACAGACAGGAGCTCGGACTACACTTCGGAATACAATTCACTATACAGAGCAGGACACAGCCTCTCACCACACTGTCTCATGTGTAACTGAGTAGCCTAGACAAGTATGAACCTGTCGCTGGTCTCCAAGGTCATCCCCCACCCCTCCCCACTCAAGGGAGGTTTGCTCTCAGCCAATAGGAGAGCACCAGTGCATCCCTCCATCCAGGCTCGATCCAGCCTAGAGTGGTCGCATTAAGATAAGCTGTAGAGAAAAAACTTGATGTGATAGAAGAAAACTAACTGCAATTTTGAAATCAGCATGCCCATACTCCTGTTTTTTGAAAGAGGGTAATTCAGTGAAAACTGGCACTTACGCTTTCAGCTGGTGAGGCACTGGGCATATAGCTGATGGTAGACTACGGTACTCTATTTTACGTTTTCACTCTACAAAAGTAACAGTCACTTGAATGATCTCTGGGCTCTCACCAAACCATAAGTATTTAGAGGTCCAATTAAAGGGAACAAAATGGAAAAAAATTAATGGGGAACAATTAATAATCCTGTAAACCCATTTAAATGAAGTTTGGATTTGATCCTGTGGGTTTTAAGCAGTTACCTGGTTTGATGAAATGTTCTGAGTTAACTTTATAAAAAGTTTATAATAATATACCCCCAGTAGTAATGAGTACACCCAGTGCCTGAGTTTTGGTTTCTAATGCCACTTTCCATGATGTCCCAGTGGCCCAAACTGGAAGAATTTAAGCAATAAAATAAATAACATAGTACTGGATTATAATCCAAAGTATAAAATAAATGTCCATGAGTACTTAATAATGTAAATGAATAATTGAATCAAAACAATACATGCCAGAGAAGAGCAACATCTCCTTTGCAAAAGAATTCCAAATAACATATACCCCCTAAAGAAGATGGAACACAGCTCTACTGCTTATGTGAAGGCTGCACAGAGGGAATTCATTGGAAAGGATTCAGAACGGTGAGGGAGGAGCAAAGGAAGCTTACAGTGGAGAAACCTGAAAAGCACCACCTTAGTTTGGCAGCCAAGGTTAACATCATCACCGGGACGTCAGAGCATATACACCTGATGTGAATGTTCCATCAGAGAACGGTACCTTCCCTATGTGGTCTCCTTCCCAGAAACTCACAGCTCTTGTCTGACAATAAGGAAAATATCAAACAAACCCTAAATGAAAGACATTTTATATAATATTGTCCTCAAAACTGTCAAAGTTGTCATTTAAAACAAGAAAAGTCTAAGAAAATGTCACAGTCCAGAGGAGTTTAAGGAGACATGAGGACTTAATGTAATGCAAATTTTGAAAGGGATCCCAGAACAGAAAAAGAACATTAAATTTTTTTTTAAATTAAGTAGATCTAAATAAAAGTATGGACTTCAGTTAATAATAAGATATCAACACCATTCATTAGTTTGAGAAATGTACCACACTAGGTAAGATGTTAATAAATAGGAAGACTGGTGTGGGATATATGGAAATTCTCCATACTATCTTTGCAACATTTTTGTAAATGTAAAATTATTATAAAATTAAATTTACTTCAGAAGTTATAATGCTGAGTTTGGGTTATGCAGAAAGATGCTGAATTTCATCCATGGCCTGTCAAGTGAAGGAGAAGATCTTCACCCTCATATAAGGTACTCAGGTCCTGTCAGGGCGGGACCAACCATCTGTCTTTCTGACATGGATTCCCTATTTCTTCACTCTCTCCACCAAGCCCTGTTTTATCTTCCCCACTTGATGGTTCAAGACCTAATTTCAGGCTAACACATTAGATAGCTAGTTCCAGACCCAGCTAGGTAATAACATATTAGGATGATAAAATTAGATCATTATATTCATATTTAATGAGTCAATAACTTAGGTAAAATGGAGAGCAGTACACTCTAATTTTTTTCTGTAAGACTCAACACTTTTTAAAAGTCATGTCCCATGTATGTTTTTATTCTTCATTGATTTGGCTTTCTTTTAAAAATATTGCTTAGAAGACAAATATTTTAACACTGAATTCAAAGTAGCCATTGACATATTCATAAAAAATGATTCTTTAAACATATTCTAAATCTTACAAAGGATTTCGGAATAGTATAATGAGTTAGAAAAAAATTGGAAGAAACAAGTTGCAATAAAATAAAATTGATTTACCAAAATGCAGACAACAAATACCTCATTTAAATGAAAGGGGAACATGAGCTTTTGCCAAGAGTGAAGAATAATAGAATAAAAGCATTTCTTCATTTGTTAAGACTCATTTACTAAGTTCCAACTCACACCACACTCTGACTTAAAAGATAAATAAAGGATAGCCCCATATTTCAAAAACTTGCCCTCCTGTTGAAACCTGTAACACAAAAACAGACCTTACAATATAAGATAACATGGATTACTTCAGAGGAATGTCCACAGAGCATTAAGAAAGCATACGGTAGTGACACTATTTAAAGCCAGTACTGAAATACCTTAGTTTGGATATTGCCAATGAACACATCCAGACAGTGATGGGACTAGATCTTGAAAAGAAGTAGAGACCGAATACATCACCTACTTCTGCTTCAGAAATAGGTATTATGTGTGATAAAATAAAAAGTAAAATTATAACATAAATAATTCAGAAGCCTTGGAAAGAGAGCTCAAAGGAGAGTATATAAGATTTTAAAAAAGAAGGAAGAAAGGGAGTAGAAACGTAATATAAATGATGCAGAAACGACATCACTTACATGAATAAATTGCAAAATCAAAATAATCCTTACCTACTTTAAAGATACATCTTCAAATGCATGAAACCATCCAGACTAGTATAAGCAGCTATATAGGCTCAGTATTTACAGACCTACATAAAGTAACGTCCACATTAATAAATATAAGTGAAAATTAGAAACTTGTAAGTTTCTCATAATATAAATATTTCTTTAAAAGACACAAATTATCCAAGGCTAAAGGGTAAAACATCTAGCATTTTGATCAACTGCCTTATTTTTTTGTTGTTGTTTTATTGTTTGTGTGGCTAATAAGGTCTCATTGGTTAATTGTTCCTTGAACTGAAGGTTATATTAAACTCAACAGGCCAAAAAACACTCCTTAAAATTTCTCCTCCTCAACTTCTAAATTAAAAAAAACAAAACAAACCATAATTACCAATATATTCATATCTCCCATGATGCTGATTAAAAATCTTATGCTATAATTTGACATCCTTAGGAATCAGTAGCCTCCATTGTAAAAGTCTCCCTCAACTACCCTATGCAGTCTTTCCGCCTGTTTCCTTACTACCTTCTTATCACTCCTGTTTGAATCACGGAAATACCCTCCTGACCATTCTCTTCACTTCCAGTATTTCTGCTTCAATCCAATTCTCTTGCTGTGGCCGGAAGATCTAAATAAACACAAACTTTATTATGGAATTCAAAACTTTCAAGGACTATTCTTCAAATAAGAATTAAGACCACATTTCTTGCTGTCTTCGAGACCTGGAATAATTGCTCCAAATTTATTTTTCAAGGGTTGTTTTCTCTTCCTCAAAATGCAATAATTTTTTATCAGGACACCAGCCTTCCCAAAATTCTTTCCTTCTTGTTAATCTAATCACTTGAAATAACTTTTGCCTCATCTCACCCCAGCTGCTGAAATTCTACTTATCTTTCCAACTAGAGAGGAAATGTTTTTTAACAGAATACACATTTGATGACTGTCTACAGAATTGATTTGAAACCTATTCTCCATATTCATGTAAGAAACTCCTGACAAAAATACCAGCCTCTACTTGAATATTTTGACCATAATTCATTGCTTCATGAGGCAACTCATTATAAAGATTCTTCTTGAAACTTTCATCTGGTTATCCTGAAAATTCTGCTTAAATTATAGTGTCTTTAAATGTTCTTTGTGCTAAATTTCACTGGTTATAAGTTTCCTTATTTATTTTTGGTTTATCCAATGATAGCTTAAAGATAAGAAGTATACAACTAGATGTATGCCCACAAAACTTTATTATGGTATATAGAACATATGTGCACAGTTTAATTTTAACATATGGGGACAGAAGGAAAATCATAGCTGATGTCAAAACACACAACAGCTGCTCCTAGTCTCCATTCTGTGAAGTCCAACATGCTGTGTTGGTTTTTTTCTTACAGAGAACCTAGCTTCTCAAAGACAGTCTAATGATCAGTAATGGAACTACTTAATTATATGATACCAAACTAAAGAACATCAATAATTATCATATTTGCCCCCAAACACTACTAGGATTATTATTGAAACTGGCAATCACTTATTCAGTCAACCGATACTCACTGAATATCTCTTAATGCCTTAAAGAAACATGAACAAAAAATACAGCAATAAGTACCATTCTAGTCAACTCAAGAAAAATGTGTTAAACATCTACTCGGCACAAAACACTGTCTTTATTTAAAAGATACCACTCTTATCTTTATGGCTATTTTCATATACTAGGAATGCCAAATATACGCTATTACAACCCTGTCTTTTAATTATTTTAAGAAAAATACAAAAACATTATCTATAAACAGAGAAAGTAACTCTCTATAATATGTAAATGCAAGTCAACCTTTAACTGATTATTCTATGTGGGGAAACCCTAATGATTTTTTTAACATCCCAGACCATTTCTTATTTTATATGACTATCCATCACATACATGTCATCCAATGAAATAGTTTGTCATTAAACAAACTGATAGACAATTCCAATGTCTGCCCTCCTGTAAAAGGTCCCCTCGCTAAGGTTGACTTTTCTCAATCTGACCCATTATTTTAAGTACAGCTCACATCTTCTCCCCTGAATCCAGCCCTGCCTGCCTGTGTCAACCCTGAGACGTTTTTCTCTCCTTAAACAAGAAGAGCACTTGTAGTCTGGAAAAAAACATTTGGCACTTGATGAGATACAGCATGCCAGTCATATTTCCAGAAGAATGGCTCATGAGAAGTAAGATCCTATATTACAAAACTAATTTTTTAAACAAAGAAGGGAGAAGGGATATTGTCTCTTTTGCTGCTCTTTCTCTTCTGCTCCTTTCAGCATTTGTTGAGATGCAAAGACAGGATGGCTGGGATTCATAATTAAAATCTCCCACTGGAGCAAGGCATAGTTTGAACTGGTAGGTTAACGTGTGATAATAGTTGTAGATTCATTAACTGATCATTATATTATCTAAGATGCAAACAAATTTCCTCTTGTGAAGTTTGTCAGGACAACATTCGAGAGCAGAAGCGCGAAGTCTTCGGTCCCAGATCTTGCATAGTTAACTACTTCTAATGAGAATCTTAGGGCTCTGTGTACAACTCTGTCAGGGATTCTAAAAAGTAAGACTGCTTGACATGTTTATTGACATAGCCTGACGCCTTTGATTCCATAAACAAGAATAAACCATGAGCATAAACTGTACCACAATGTAGATTCCTGGATATTAACAGTGAATAAGAACCTGTACCATATGTCAACCATGAGAGTCTGAATTAGCAGGGATATCCTCTAACCAAAGATAATTGGGGTAAAAATGAGGCTGCATTCTGATTCCCCCTTTCTTTCGACTTCTGTATTGATAAACTAAAACTACTGCTGGATGTGGCAGTCACATTCATTTTTTCTAATCATCATCCTGCCCTCATACAAACAATCGTCGTCGGCAGCCGTCCGTCTCGAGAGACGATGGTGTAGCTTCTTAAGAGTCTATCTGCACCGCCGAGAATGGCCGTGCAGTCCGACTCGGGAGTGACACGGTATCTGTCTCCTCCCGTGTTGAATCGACATCTTGCGATGGCGCTGGAGTGTCCTCTCCAGTGGAGCTGAAGCTACAGAGCCTGGGCAGGGTGATATGGAGGGTCTGCTGTTGCCCATGCAGCAGACCCCCCCTCTCTTCGCAGCTGAAGGGTCCAAGGGAAAGACGGAGTCAATACAGCTTGGCTCCAGGTGCGCCGCAGGAGTTGCCGGTGTTGACTACAACGTCAAACCGCCTTAGGGACTCCGGCTCCGGATTTTCTGTCGGGGTTTACTCCCTTAGCCTTTCCCCTGAAGAGGTATGCCGCAAGGCAGCGGAGGTTTTTTGGAGTCAGAGTTTTCCTTCTCTGATGTGCCCTGACTGGAAGATCGAACCAGCGACACTTAGCTCGCAGGCCGACGCTCAATCCACTGAGCCAAACCAGCCAGGGACCATACAAACAATACATGTATGCATATTCACATATATTTGTACTGTGAAAAACAGCGTTATTTTTCTATACACAGATTATAATATAACCTCAAATTAATTAATCTACCATGGCAGAGATTGTATTTCCAACTGGCCCCTTCTTTAAAAACAGAAGCATGTTTTTGGTTGGGGTCAGCCCATCGTCCAGCCATAAAACTGTATTTTGCACTAATTCTTATAAATAGAAGTGTTCACGTGCTGTAAGGCAGTGTTAGCATTGAAGTTCCAAGGGGACTGACTCACAGCGTCTGCACCCTATTAGCCTTGGCTCTTTCTCTTTCCTTCTTTTTTGAAAAAAAAAAAAAAGGAGGGGTGGGGTCACAATGGCTTGGGTTCCAGCCACCGTCTTGTAAGCATGTGAACCAAAACCACACCCTGGAGAATCTGGCTCAGAAAGCTAAAGGGAGATTATTGCATCCATGGTGAAATAGTGTTCTCACCACGCAGCTTTTCACTGCCTATCTTTAGACTCCTTTCTATGTGGGAAAACAAGAACAAAAATCAATCTTTTGCTATTATCATCTGGAGTATTTGCTATATATAGTCTAACGCAATCCCTATGGACACACCCTCCTAAGTGCTGCCAGTAACAAGAAGTTCCGATCAATTTCTCTTAAACCCGAGAAATCGGTTTTGGTTGATGACACTTAATTTAATTGGTTCATAAGCTAAAAGGCTCATACTGCTACTTAATTTATTTGGTTGCTCAGACCGACAATTTTAGACAAATTTATCCTAAAGGATTTACCCAGAAAGTATAATCTCTTTAAATTAGAAGGTTTTTGCATAATTTATTAACATTTCCTTTGGATAACTAGTACGTCTGGCAATAATTCTTTCATTCCTTGAGGCTAATATTATTGAGAATGTAATCTATAATGTAGAACACGTGGCATCTCAGTCATTGATTTCTGTTTGCTTTAAAGCAGACCCTAAATGCTGTGGGCAAAATCTGAGCTCAGTTTGTAGGCATCCCATTTATGCACATCTACGGAGCAGATAAAGACTCTTCTCTTCAAGCTCACATCCAAGTCACTTCTGGACAGAGGCACAGCACTGTGGCAGCCTGGTCACAGAACTGGTGATCTCACTGGGGGCTGGGCACAGCCTCCGGCATCACTGGGATGGCCAGGACTCGGAGCAAGACAAGCGGGGTTGGAGGAGGTCCTAGTACAAGGCAAGGAAGCCTAAGCCACACACAGCTTGAGAAGACCCAGGAGAGCGAGTGCCGTGGCCCTGCTGGTGTAGCAAGAAGAGCGGGAGGGATGGTTCTGGCAAGCATTTCCTTCAGGCGATGGAGATGATTGAAACTGCACAGGAGGGGACATCAGGGAAGATGAAGAGCACACCCGGCGGATCATGACTCAGCAAAAGCAACAAAACTAGATGGGGAAGTACTTTGAGCCAAGAAGTTATTGACGAGGAGGAAGGGAATCTTTATATATGAAGAGCAAAAAGGAAACTGAAGAAATAAGAGCACTCTTCTTCCCAGAAACAACAGAGTTTCCTGAGATAAGAAAAACAGAGCAAATGCCTTCATACGAGATTCTTAGTGGCCTAGAGTGGGCACAAGCACTACTCATGTAAGGACATGTATATATACATATTTTATGTATAATTTACAGAAATATAGTTTTCAGAGGATACTAAAACCAACCTGGTGGCTGAGTAGTAATACAAGGAGAAATCCATCAAAACATATACGGATATATATTTTGCAATACAGATACACGCACATATGCAGGGTGCGGCCAAAGAAGACTTAGAGTTGTAAGTATGCAAAACAGAGTTGATTACTGTAGTAATCACTTATTAATTATGGTATTATTTTCCATATGAATAACTATAAACCTACTTTTGCCTCATCCTATATCTGTACTATTTATGATAGAGATACTGTGGGCATGAAGTATAACCTTATCCAAGCCATAGGCAGTACACATATTGTAGGTGCTGTGAATGGATGCCTAGGTTCATGCATTCTGGCAGGGCACATGATTGACATTGCTTTGCTCAGCCTACGTCATTGGAATAGACTTGACCAAATATTAGTTAGGAATTATGCAGTTGGCCGTAAGAGAATATGGTACAAGAACTTCCTTATGAACTCACTTTTTAATTATGTATCAGAGCATATTTAAGTCATTGTTCAATACGTGACATGCTTGCCTGTTAAGGAGGATTCACTAGAGACTGATATTTGCATCTGGTCTCAGTTTTTGAAATAAGTGTGCATCGCCTAAGTAATTAGTTTGTATTTAACTTATGGACACTGTGATTTGTGTAACTGACCCTCTTTTGCTTTTATATCATCTGTTAGAAAGCATAGACCCATGATTGTTAACCACCTCTTACAGATACATAGTGTATTATGACAGTCATGTACTTTTCTTATTTCTACATTCATGTTTCTTTCCCTGACATTATTATCCTTTAGCTTTCATTTCACCACCTATTAATTTTTAATATCTTATGATGCTTATTTTTGTTAGCTACCTGAAGTCTCTTTCTTGTGGACAAGATGGGTTATGCAAACACTTTCAAAATAAATACTCATCCATGCAATAAGTATATTTTGAGGACTTATGCCAAAACCTGTGTAAGATGCTATCTTTACAGTAGAGAATACGTAGGTTTAAAGAACTTCTCTAATAGATGGAAAGACGTACTCAAGCAAATCTTAGAACAAGGCAGTAAGTGCTATCACATGTATCCTGTCCAGCAGCAGAACAAGAGTATGGTCATCAATGTTCCTTGGGAGGAGAGGTGCTGCATCGGTCAAGGTCAAGACAAAGATGTCACACACACAGCAGAGTCTTCCATAAGGGGATGGGGATGTAAGGCTCATTTTCAAAGGCGTGGACAGATGAACAGCAAGAGCTGATTCCTGCCCCTGAGCCCTACCAACCCAGGACCCGAGAATTCAAGGAGAGACAGTAGTTTTCAGAATCCAGAGATGATGACTGTATGGAGAAGAACGCAGCCAACCCCAAGGTCTTTGCCAAGAGAGCACCAGAACAAATGCCCTGACCCTTCCTGCCTCATGCTTTCCTACGATCATCTACAGCCTACCTTCGGCCAGACTTAACGAAAAGCCAGAGGGAAATTTTATTAAGTTTCCTGGAGTTGTAGAAACAAAGTGCCACCAACTAGGTGGCTTAGAATAATG